>NC_142870.1:87985000-90762500 GCF_051225735.1 Oryctolagus cuniculus
CTACAAGGACTTGTATGCCAGCAAACAGGGAAATCTATCAGAAATGGCTAGATTCCTGGACACATGCAGTCTACCAAAATTAAACCATGAAGACATAGAAAACCTAAATAGACCCATAACTGAAACAGAAATTGAAACAGTAATAAAGGCCCTCCCAACAAAGAAAATCCCAGGACCACAAGGATTCACTGCTGAATTCTACCAGACATTTAACAAAGAACTAATCCCATTTCTTCTCAAACTATTCAGAACAACCGAAAAAGAGGGAATCCTCCCAAATTCTTTCTATGAAGCCAGCATCACCTTTATCCCTAAGCCAGAGAAAGATGCAGCACTGAAAGAAAATTACAGACCAATATCCCTGATGAACATAGAAGCAAAAATCCTCAATAAAATTCTCACCAATAGAATATAGCAACACATCAGAAAAATCATCCACCCAGACCAAGTGGGATTTATCCCTGATATGCAGGTATGGTTCAACATTTGCAAATCAATAAATGTGATTCACCACATTAACAGACTACAAAAGAAAAATCATATGATTATCTCAATTGATGCAGAGAAAGCATTCGATAAAATTCAACACCCTTTCATGATGAAAACTCTAAGAAAATTGGGTATAGAAGGAACATTCCTCAATGTGATCAAAGCAATTTATGAAAATCCCATGGCCAGCAATCCTATTGAATGGGGAAAAGTTGGAAACATTTCCACTGAGATCTGGCACCAGACAGGGATGCCCACTCTCACCACTGCTATTTAACATAGTTCTGTAAGTTTTAGCCAGAGCCATCAGACAAGAAAAAGAAATTAAAGGGATACAAATTGAGAAGGAAGAAGTCAAACTATCCCTCTTTGCAGACAATATGATTCTTTACTTAGAGGATCCAAAGAACTCTACTAAGAGAACTATTGGAAGTCATAGAAGATTTTGGCAAAGTAGCAGGGTATAAAATCAATGCACAAAAATCAACAGCCTTTGTATACACAGACAATGCCATGGCTGAGAAAGAACTGCTAAGATCAATCCCATTCACAATAGCTACAAAAACAATCAAATACCTTGGAATAAACTTAACCAAGGATGTTAAAGATCTCTACGATGAGAATTACAAAACCTTAAAGAAAGAAATAGAAGAGGATACCAAAAAATCGAAAAATCTTCCATGCTCATGGATTGGAAGAATCAACACCATCAAAATGTCCATTCTCCCAAAAGCAATTTATAGATTCAATGAGATGCCAATCAGGATACCAAAGACATTCTTCTCAGATCTAGAAAAAAATGATGCTGAAATTCATATGGAGGCACAAGAGACCTCAAATAGCTAAAGCAATCTTGTACAACAAAAACAAAGCTGGAGGCATCACAATACCAGATTTCAGGACATACTACAGGGCAGTTGTAATCAAAACAGCATGGTACTGGTACAGAAACAGATGGATAGAACAATGGAACAGAATTGAAACACCAGAAATCAACCCAAACATCTACAGCCAACTTATATTTGATAAAGTATCTAAAACCAATTCCTGGAGCAAGGACAGTCTATTCAATAAATGGTGCTAGGAAAACTGGATTTCCACATGCAGAAGCATGAAGCAAGACCCCTACCTTACACCTTACACAAAAAACCACTAACATGGATAAAGACCTAAATCTATGACCTGACACCATCAAGGTATTAGAGAACATTGGAGAAACCCTTCAAGATATTGGCACAGGCAGAGTTTCTGGAAAAGACCCGGGAGGCACAGGGATTCAAAGCCAAAATTAACATTTGGGATTGCATCAAATTGAGAAGTTTCTGTACTACAAAAGAGACAGTCAGGAGAGTGAAGAGACAACCGACAGAATGGGAAAATATATTTGCAAACTATGCAACAGATAAAGGGTTAATAAACAGAATCTACAAAGAGATCAAGAAACTCCACAAAAACAAAACAAACAACCCACTTAAGAGATGGGCCAAGGAACTCAATAGACATTTTTCAAAAGAGGACATCCAAATGGCCAATAGGCACATGAAAAAGTGTTCAAGATCACTAGCAATCAGGGAAATGCAAATCAAAACCACAATGAGGTTTCACCTCACCCCGGTTAGAATGGCTCACATGCAGAAATCTACCAAGAACAGATGCTCGCGAGGATGTGGGGAAAAAGGGACACTAACCCACTGTTGGTGGGAATGCAAACTGGTCAAGCCACTATGGAAGTCAGTCTGGAGATTCCTCAGAAACCTGAATATAACCCTACCGTTTGACCCAGCCATCCCACTCCTTGGAATTTACCCAAAGGAATTTATATTGGCAAACAAAAAAGCGGTCTGCACCCTAATGTTTATTGCAGCACAATTCACAATAGCCAAGACCTGGAACCAACTTAAATGCCCATCAACGGTAGACTGGATAAGAAATTATGGGATATGTACTCTTTAGAATACTATACCGCAGTAAGAAACAATTAAATCCAGTCATTTGCAACAAAATGGAGGAATCTGGAACACATCATGCTGAGTGAAATAAGCCAGTCCCAAAGGGACAAATACCATATGTTCTCCCTGATCGGTGACAACTGACTGAACACCAAAAAGGAAACCTGTTGAAGTGAAATGGACACTATGAGAAACGGTGACTTGATCAGCATAGCCCTGACTGTTAATGAACAACTTAATACATTATCCCTCTTGGTAGTTTTTTTTTTTTTTGTCTGTTCTACTTAATATGACTGGTTTAATTCTGTAATTAATACACAGTTATTCTTAAGTGTTGAAATTTAACTGAAATGTGATCCCTGTTAAACATAAGAGTGGGGATAAGAGAGGGAAGAGATGTACAATTTGGGACATGCTCAAGCTGACTTGCCCCAAATGGTAGAGTTAGAAACATACCAGGGTACTCCAATTTAATCCCATCAAGGTGGCATATACCAATGCCATCTCACTAGTCCAAGTGATCAATTTCAGTTCACAAATGTTCATAATGAAAGGACTAAGAGTCAAAGGAATCACATAAACAAGTCTAGTACCTGCTAATACTAACCGATAGAATAAATAAAGGGGAGAGTGATCCAACATGGGAAGCGAGATACTCAGCAGACTCATAGAATGGCAGATGTCCTAAACAGCACTCTGGCCTCAGAATCAGCCCTAAAGGCATTCGGATCTGGCTGAAAAGCCCATGAGAGTATTTCAGGCATGGAAAGCCAAGACACTCTGGCAAAAAAAAAAAAAACCTAAATGAAAGATCTCTGTGAGATCCCAGTGGAAAGAACAGGTCTTCAAAGAAGGAGGTACCTTTCTCTGAAGGGAGGAGAGAACCTCCACTTTGACTATGACCTTGTCTAAACAAGATAAGAGTCGGAGAACTCAGAGGGCTTCCATAGCCTTGGAAACGCATGACTGGAGCAGAGGGAGATTACTGATGCCATAAACAGGAGTGTCAATTTGTGAAGTCAACAACAGGAGTCACTGTGCACTTACTCCTCATGTAGGATCTCTGTCCTTAATGTGCTGTGCATTGAGATTTAATGCTATAACGAGTACTCAAACAATATATTTCACTTTGTGTTTCTATGGGGGTGCAAACTGTTGAAATCTTTACTTAATGTATACTAAACTGATCTTCTGTAAGAAAAAAAAAAAGAAAAAAGAAATTATCAACTCCCAACTTGACTCTCACTGGGATTAAACATGACAATAGGTCTGATCTGATTTCATCATCATTTAAAAAATCATCTATTATTTTTCACTTTATGTTTCTGTGTGGGAGCAAACTGTTGAAATCTTTACTTAATGTATACTAAACTGATCTTCTGTATATTAAGAGAATCGAAGATGAATCTTGATGTGAATGGAAGGGGAGAGGGAGTGGGAAAGGGGAGGGTTGCGGGTGGGAGGGACGTTATGGGGTGGAAGCCATTGTAATCCATAAGTCGTACTCTGGAAATTTATATTCATTAAATAAAAGTTAAAAAAAATAAAAAAAAATCAAACCCAAGCACTTTGTTGTAGGATGCAAATGATTTAACTGCTAGGTTAAATGTCCACTCTCTCTTTCTCTTTGAATTTTACTATGTGCAGTTATATAAAACTATATGCAGTTATATAATCAATGCAACACCCTGAATACTTTGCTTAGATATATTTCTTCCACCAAATACATTAATTCATTGCTTTAAGTTCTGCCTACCATATAGTCCTAGAACACAAACACAATTCAGCCAAGTTCTTTACCACTTCGTCACTTTATAACAAGAATAACCTTTCATTCAACTTCCAATATTTTATTTCTCAAATTTATTTGAGACTTCATCACAATACTTTTTGCTATCCTTATTTTTTTAATTTATTTTATTATTTATTTGGAAGACAGAGTTACAGAGAAAGGTAGAGACAGAGAGAGAGAGGACTTCCATCCACTGGTTCACTCCCTCAATGGCTACAATGGCCTGAGCTGACCTGATCCAAAGCCAGCATCCAGGAGATTCTTCTGAATCTCCCACACGAGAACAGGAGCCCAAGGACTTGGGTCATCCTCTGCTGCTTTCTTAGGCATATTAGCGGGGAGCTGGATTGGAAGTGGAGCAGCTGGGACTCGAACTGGCATCCATATAGGATGCCAGCACTGCAGTCTGAGGGTTTAACCTACTATGCCACAGCCATGGCCCCCATCCTTATTTCTACCAGCATAATGGTTATAACCACTAACATAAGCTCTGTGAAAATTGAGATATTTTTCCCTATAGCTGTTTTCTTCTGAGCTTTCAGTAGAATTTACCTTAATGCTACATTCATGGCAACACAGACTTCTTCCAGAAATCACTTCAAAATTGTTTCAGTTCCTACTGATTGCACAGCTCCAAAACCACTTCCACATTCTTTCATACTTATTATAATAACAACTGCACTCCCCTGAAACCAATTTTTGTCAATTCATTTTGTGCTGCTTTTACAGCCTACATGGGACTAGGTAGTTTATAAGAAGTCTTATAAGAAGACATCGGAAGCTTTAAGGAAGGGCTAAGAATCTTAGATTTTGTTTTATTTTTTACAAAAGCGTTTCTGACACAAAAAATGGTTTGGAAGAAGAATCCTTTTCAATAAATTCTTGAAACAGTGAGAGAGGAGAGGACAAGGCCAAGACTATAAGCATGGAGGGGGGGAAATAAGAGGTGAGTCAAGATCTCCTGTACACAGGTAACACTTGCTTCCACAGTAGATCAAAAGAGTTTAAGCTTCTGATGCCAGACCTTCTTTTCTTA
The DNA here is from genome assembly GCF_051225735.1 of Oryctolagus cuniculus. Classification (NCBI taxonomy): domain Eukaryota; kingdom Metazoa; phylum Chordata; class Mammalia; order Lagomorpha; family Leporidae; genus Oryctolagus; species Oryctolagus cuniculus. The sequence goes on from NC_142870.1 coordinate 87,990,267, forward strand.
TGGTTGGTATGAAAACTTACTTCCTTGAGAGAGAACAGAAAATTTTCCATGGCTTCAAGTTAATATTTGCAAAGAATGTTTGAAGACTGAGCCTGCAATTAATTGCGTATTTTCTGAGGAAGATGACAGCTCAGTTTGACATCTTTTCCTATCTAAAAATCTTTCTGTATTGTGAGAGGTCCCGTTATTACACAGAAAATTAAGAAAGGCCTTGATCATCAGCCACCAAATGCCTTAGTTTATCTAATAGTCACTGTAATATTAGGGAGCATTCCTAGTTTTATGCAGATTCAAAGTAATCATCTGTTCACTTATCTAAAGTGCTCAGGTTTTGTCATACAACAAGCTAAATTAAAGAACCATCTATTGATGAGCCAAAATGGAAACATTTCACAATATATTGGGTTTGTTTGTTTGTTTTTTGTTTTTTTGGTTTTTTTGACAGGCAGAGTGGACAGTGAGAGAGAGACAGAGAGAAAGGTCTTCCTTTTTGCCATTGGTTCACCCTCCAATGGCCAGCGCGGCCTTCGCACCGCGCTGATCCGATGGCAGGAGCCAGGTACTTATCCTGGTCTCCCATGGGGTGCAGGGCCCAAGCACTTGGGCCATCCTCCACTGCTCTCCCGGGCCACAGCTGAGAGCTGGCCTGGAAGAGGGGCAACCGGGACAGAATCCGGTGCCCTGACTGGGAGTAGAACCCGGTGTGCTGGCGCCGCAAGGCAGAGGATTAGCCTAGTGAGCTGTGGCACCGGCCATACAATATATTGTCTTAACAACTCCATAAAGCATGAAGAACTTCTCCTAATGAACTAAATCCACCAATTAAATGTGAAAGTCTTGCCTGAGAACTTAATGCTTCAGTTTGCACATGAATCTTCTGGAGAATCTGCTAGGTCTGGCTAGGGACCTCGGAGTCTACATTTGGACATGCTGCCGGGATATCCATGGTGCCTGTACTCAAACCACGCATTGAATAACAAGAATTCGGAAATGAGGAGTGATGATTCCTGGATAATAGACATTTAACTTGAAAGGGACAGCAAGTTGGAAATTTAAAAGGGTGGGGGTCAAGGATAAAGAATCTAAGATCTCTCTGCAGTTAGCTATGCGATGTGGGGTATGGGGCCTCTGATCATTTGGAGCCTCAGTTCCTTCAATCTGTCTTGCAACAGAACAGTAAGTGAGGTAAGTGAGTTGATTTTCTAGGACACAGTTTAGAAAATTTGAGACTTAATGAATAAACATGCTATAGTTGGTTTAATTGCAGTAAATGTATTTATTTAAAAATGTTAAATGTCTTCCTGCTGGGAGTGCATCCTAAGTAGTTACCATCTGATTATAAAGAAAATGAAAAACTAAATCACCTCCATGGGAAAGTGACCTCTTCTCTTTATAAAGGTCCAGGCTGAATGAAATGGCAAAGAAAGAACATGACCAAAGAACCAATAAACAAGTGCTTAGGATATTCTCATATGTAGAAAGGCATAATCTACTTTTCTTCCTCAGACACGGCTTTTAGCAAAATGTACTCTTTAAATTTAGAATGAAGCAGTTTTCTGTTTCGTTTTAACACCTGGCTCTCCAGTGATGGGAGACAAAGAAAAATCCAGTGTAGCCTCTTATTTATTGGGATTAATAGCAGCAGCATTCCCCATAAGTAAATGAAGTCTAGTTAGAACATCCCAAATATGCAATTACATATTTAGTACAAAATATTATTTCTTAATAATCTTTAAACAGGAAACTGGAAAAGAGGAATTTCTAAAGAGAAAGAAATGAGAGAAGTGAGAGAAAGAGATCCTTTAACTTGGCAGAGCTTTGTTGTGAGTACATTGATTCACTTTCTCACAATCTTCAGGATCAGCTGTGTTTTTGAAGCAGCTGAGCTTCCCAGGGTCACCTTTTGCCAGCTGCCAGAGCCCTGTTGCTTTTGATCTCTTTCTCTCCAGATGTGATGTGATTCTTTTTGCCAGCTCACTCCTTTGAGTCTGCTAACTTGGTGCACACTGCTCTCATCTCTCCAGCAGGGCTGCCTCTGGGTGAAAGCACTTACTGGTGCCAAAAGCGATCCCCCCTCAGAAGAGCAGACCCTGTCATCTGGGACTACCCAGACTCCTGCAGCAAATGCAGCGCTCCCTCTGGCCCAGGTGTCAGATTCAAAGGCCTAACCAGCTCCCATTCACAGGAGCTCCCTCCTAATTGCTACAGATCAGAAAATGCTGAGCATGTCAATTAACACAGATCAGCAGAGGGCAGGGCAGAATAGGAAAGATAGAGCATGGCACCAAGATAACCCATTTCTTACCGGGGGATGGCTTTCTGTGTGCCTCATGCTACTGCCCTATTAATGGGTTGGTTATTTCTCTATCAACACCATAAACACAGCAACCAATTTCAGTACCTGTCCTACTTATCCTTATTCTCACTGACTTTTCTCTTTCCTGTCATTTGCTCTCAGGCAAAAATGTTTGTCTATCACATATTTCCTAGAGCTCCGTCATTTCTATCAGGGAAGCATCCCCTCCAATTGCTGCCCCCTCCCCCCCAACACACACACCAGCTTGTAACTTCCTTTCTTTTCCTCCACTTAGTCTTTTGTTCATTCCTACCACATTCCATCTACAAACGTAAATGTTAGAGCTAGAAGGGGGCTTCGCTAAATAGAGTATAACAGATGAATAAACTGAGGCCGAGAGAATTTAACTATATTGCACAGGGCTACACAGAAGTTCTACCTACAACCTTATATTCTCTGTAATGCAAACTTCATTTCACAGCTTTGATCCCCTGCTGGCCATATTTTAACAACCTGACTCAAGACCTAGACAGGCAATCACATACACTAGTTTAAAGCCAAGCCCAGTATGCCATGCTGGCCCTGTCACTCAACAGTTTCCTCCTCTATAAAGTCAGGGTTATAACAGCCCCTACCTCATGAAACTGCTGTAAGCATTAAGACTGTTAGGACTCGTAAATACTCTCTAGTCCTAATATACACTGACTTCTAATTTATAGATTACTTCTTAAGTGGAAATTAGTATTCAGAGGAAGTAAAATAATTATAGTTCACTCAACATATTTAATACATCTACTAAATAAGTTAGAGACCAGTGGTTTCCAAAAATTCAGCACTTCATTTTCTTTATCATTGAGTAGGATCAACAGATACTCAAGTAATAATTTTCCAAATAAGCAAATAAAACACAAGTTCCATCTATTAGCACATCTGTCTTATATACTAAAGAATACTTAAATTCCAAGTAGTAGGAGGGCATAATTTGAAATATAAAAGTAACCTTCCCCACAAAGGAACAATACTTTTCCCCAGATGAGAAAAATGTTGAATGGACTACTGTCCAGATAAGCACTGGGGTTGGCACATGATTTACTCTGCCTCTTGTCTTCTATCAGAGAAGTACATTCCAGTAGCTTTGTGTAACCTGCTCCCCTCCCACCTTCTCACACATGCCAGCAAGAGGCCAGGCCTTAACCGAGTGGACATTTTCCAGGGTTCTAAAGAAGCAGATGTCACTCACCCAAGCCTCAGCCAGTGTTCATCAAATCTGCACATAAATCCAATTTTCCAGAATCAGGATCCAAAAGAATTCATCAAATGTGGAGAGTAAACAAAACTAATGAAATTAACCTGGAAAAAGGGCAAGCCCTGTCCCTTATTGCAAAACTTGTCTGCCTTTCTTCAGAAGTCAATAACAGTGATGCATGAGAAAATAGACTGACAGCTGAATGAAAGATCAATGTGGGCTGTAACTGCCTGAACAGTTTCCAAAATTAGGACAGTGATGGTCATCCTGTTTGGTGTAATTCAGACCTGGCCTGGACTTGAGGTTTCAACACAGACAGAAATGGCTAAAACAAGCAAGAGGGTGCAACCATAAATGCAAAGGTCCAGGTCTGTATCACAAAATGACACTACTGACCCTGGGGATGTCTATGTCGGAGAACAGGAAGGTCAGTATTGACACAGTATCTGTCTTCAAATGTTTGAAGAGCTGTCCCAGAGAAGAGAAAATAGAAATCGAAGAGGACATAGGTCAAATGATTGGGAAAAAAAATCTATGTTGCATGAAGGAAGAATTCTTAATTCCTATAGTGGTGCCCCACTTCTTCTCCACCCCCCCCCCCTAAAAAAAAAGAAAAGTGAGTTGTCTACCCTGGAATATACTCAAAGAGAAGTTCCATAAAATTTCTGTAGGAAGTTATGCTACACTACAGAGTTAGGCCAATATTATAACAAAGCAGGTGGTATATAGATTCAGGCTACAAGCAAGGGAGGCTGATAATCTTATCATATCACCACAACCTTGTCCCAAACATTTTCTCAGTCTTGCTTTGCCTCCAGTTGAGGCTATTGTGTATTGTGTAAGATGAACTCAGATGAACTTTCATTTTGAATATGCTTTGGCTTGTATCAGTAACCCTGTCTGAGCTTTTCTTTCTCATTTCTCATTTCTTTTTTTTTTTTTTTTTTTTTTTTGACAGGCAGAGTGGACAGTGAGAGAGAGACAGAGAGAAAGGTCTTCCTTTGCCGTTGGTTCACCCTCCAATGGCCGCCGCGGCCAGCGCGCTGCTGCCGGTGCACCACACTGATCCAATGGCAGGAGCCAGGTGCTTCTCCTGGTCTCCCATGGGGTGCAGGGCCCAAGCACTTGGGCCATCCTCCACTGCACTCCCTGGCCACAGCAGAGAGCTGGCCTGGAAGAGAAGCAACCAGGACAGAATCCGGCGCCCCGAACGGGACTAGAACCTGGTGTGCCAGCACCGCAAGGCGGAGGATTAGCCTAGTGAGCCGCGGTGCTGGCTCTCTTTCTCATTTCTTTTAATGGCAATTATGATTTACTGAATATTTTCTTCAAAATTTTGAAGCAAGTTATGTTATTATCCCCAATTTTACAGATAGGGAAAACAAACTTCAGATGTTGATTTGAAATTTTCCCAAGTGCCTTAGCTAAGATGAAAGTCAAAAACATTGGTTTCTTGGTATTTATTTCATTTTAATTAATTTTTAATTTTTCAATATGATTTGTAGATACACATCTAAGAACATAATGATATTCCCTTCCTCCCTCCAACCCTACTCCCACCCTAGTTCCTTCTACCTTTCTTTTTTTGTTGTTTTTTTAAGTATTTTAAATTTACATTACAGTAAAATAGAATAACACTTCACCAAACAAGAAGTTTAACAAGAAAACATAAAAAAGACCCTAGTTTACTGAGAATGCTGCTCTTAAACCACATGCTAAAAACAGTTAAAATTAATTATCTTGACAGTATTCTTATTTTTCCCTATCAGCCTTTGTTTCAGTGCCAAATCCAGTGCTTAGAAATTTATACAGATTCCTAACCACACAAGGATTACCTTGGAGATCAGCATCTGAAACAGTTGCTGCTTTCCCTGATGCTAGTGCAATCCTCCCTGGCAATGCCTTCTTTCATGCTCTTGGGCTCAATGTCTATGTAAATGATTCTTGACCCTTCAACTATGATTGTCTTTCTTTGCACTCTTCAATTATTTACTCCTTGCACCCAAGGCCCACTCTATGTGTATCCTCTGACTGTGTATCTTTTCACTCTTTAGATTAATTCTCTCATTCCATCACCTGCATTCTTATCCTATTGTCACTTGTTCTCCAAGGATGTTACTGCCCTGCCCCTTGGTCCCATCGTAAGAACATCTGTGTTTCACCTCAACATTTCTGGTCCTATAACTCCCTTCTGGACGTGCCCATCTAAACTTCACCAATGGATCACTTCCAGCCATTCGTATTTCCTGCTTCAACATATGGGCTGCTGCTGCTACTGCTGAAACCAAGCAGCCATGAAGATTGATGCTACCATAAATGTACAGAACCCAATCACAGCTGCTCTCCCAATCTACAGTGCTCAGCAATTTCTAGTCAGTCCCTTCCATCATTTCCCTCAGTCATTTTTCTAAACTGTCACCACTCTCCACAAGTGTCTGAATCCTAGACACTGTAGAATATAATTTGGCTTCTTATTTCAAATGTCTCAAACCTCCAACCTTATATCCTCATTCTCAGCACAGGGAATTCTCTTCTACAACACAGAAGAGAAAGAATGAATTCACAAATAGAAATTCCATTCACTTCCTCCAACAGAATCTATATATATCTGCATTCCCTTTTCTCCTTCCTTTATGCTATGTGACTTGTCTGTCATATGTGATTTAAAGCCAACCCCTTATACAAGTGGTCTTCAAAATGTTCATAGAAAATGACTGTGAAAAACTATGTATGAATTTAAATTTTTTGCACTCAATCTTATCTTCTAATCCTATTTTCTGTGAACTTTTGAAGTACTTATATACATTTATATTACTATGCTAGACACATATACTTCTAAAAGATTATTTATTTGAAAGGAACAGTGATAAGAAAACAGGGAAAGACAGAGAAGAGAGAAGTCTTCCATCTTCTGGTTCACTCCTCAAAAGCCCACAACAGCCAGGGCTGGTCCATGTAGAAGCCAGAAGCCAGGATCCCAGAACTCCATCTGGGTCTCCCGTGTTGGTGGTGGGAAACTGAGTATTTGGGGTATCATCTACTGCCTCCAGGGCATTAGCAGGAAGCTGTATAGAAAGCAGAAGGAGGGGCTGGCCCCGTGGCACAGTAGGTTAATCTTCCACCTGCAGCGCCAGTATCCCATAAGGGCGCCGGTTCTAGTCCCTGCTGCTCCTCTTCAATCAAGCTTTCTGCTGTGGCCTGGGAAAGCAGCAGAAGATGGCCCAAGTGCATGGGCCCCTGTACCCACACAGGGGACAGGGAAGAAGCACCTGTCTCCTGGCCTTGGTTCAGCACAGCTCTGGCTGTTGCGGCCATTTGGGGAGTGAACCAACGGAAGGAAGACCTTTCTCTCTGTCTCTCCCTCTCACTGTGCTCACTCTACCTCTCAAATACATAAATAAAAATCTTTTAAAAAAAAAAGAAAGAAAGAGAGAAAGAAAGCAAGCAAGCAGAAGGAGCCAGGACTCAAATCAGCACTTCAATATGGGATGCAGGTGTCCCAAACAGCAGTGTAAACTGCTGAGTAACAATGCCTGTTCCTTTTGGACATGACTACATGCCTCTGTCTCCCCCTATCACAAATTTGCACTTTCTATTTTCTTCAAACTATTTTCTGTCTAGTTTAACATTTCCATTATTGTTGAAACATGCTCAAGTCTCTCGAGATCACATATTTTTCTTAATACAACTCCAACTACATGGAATTAAATGCTGCAAAAAGAGCCTGAAACAATATAGTACAAAGCATTTGTGATTGTGTTTCAGTCAGCCAGTGATACATTCATTGATTTAAATTATGATTATAAATATTTAAAAATTTCTATAATTAACATGTTACTTTTGTAGATAAATAATTCTTCAGGAAATGGACTCTTTTCTAACTCTCATAGCCAATTCTGTCGATTGGCTGTCTGAATACATTATTGCTGTCTTGCCAGCTCTGAGGCCCCTCTGCTGGCAAAATGAGAACACAACATGCAAAGAAACAGGACAATCCAGTGTAGACTAAAACACATCACTTTATATCAATCAATCACTTTATGGTTTATAAAATCTTTCACTTCAATTATTGTATAATTATAATTAAGACATTAAAATGTTATTCTGTTTCCATTTGAGCTGATGTGGGTGATAGTCTGAGCTGTCTGACAGAGTAGCCACAGGCCACAAGTCTCTTGAGCACTTAAAAAATACCAAGTTCAAACTGACAAGCCGATAAATGCAAAATACATCAAGAATTATAATGAAGGAAATTACTTAAAATATATAATTAATAATTTTATATTGATCACATGTTGGAATATTTTGTATTTATTGAGTTAAATATTAAAATTAAGTTCACCTCTTTACTTTCCACCTTTTTTTTAAAGATCTATTTATTTATTTGAGAGAAAGAGTTACAGACAGAGATAGGAAGAGACAGAAATAAAGGTCTTCCGTGTTCTGGTTCACTCCCCAAATGGCTGCAATGGCCAGAGCTGGGTCTATCCGAAGCCAGGATCCAGTACTTTCTTCCAGGTCTCCCACATAGATGCAGAGGCCCAGGCACTTGTGCCATCTTTACTGCTTTTCCAGGTCATCGGCAGGGAGTTGGATCAGAAGTGGAATAGTCAGGACTTGAACTGGTGCCCATATGGGATGCCGGCACTGCAGGCAGATGCTTAACCCACTATGCCAGAGTGCTGGCCCCTACTTTCTTTTTAAATATGCTTACCAGGGAACTTAAAAGTACACATATTTCTTGGATTCTATTTTGCCATGTTCCATGCTACATCCTAAATAGTATCATTCAGAAAATAGGTGGTCAAAATATGGTTAGACGACTCCTGTAATCCTCATGTATATTGAGACCATTGAAACACCGGGAAAGTAAACATAGGATAAAGATTTGCTTTTTTGAAAGATTTTCTAGTCATTGATGTGTTTAAGTAACAAGAACTACCACCTCCACTCCCTTAGAGTTAGGAGAGGATGGGAAGTGCCTATGTCTCCTTTTGAAGGGCATCAAGTAGCACCAGAGTGAGCTTCCCAAGGGGCTGGCCACCATGCCAATGGAAGCAGAATAAGAAGGCTGAGATTCTTTGTCAGAATAAAGAAAGCCTCTCAACCCTAAGTGTCCTCCTGTTACAGTCAGGTGTGTGGCTTAAAGGCTTCAGAGAGGGCCATCTAGAGGGACGATGGGATGATAGCAGATGGAATTGGAAATGGACTATTGAATGCTGAGGAGTGCCAGTGACTCTGAGAATTCAGAATCAGTGACCCCTAGTAATGAGGGAGGTGGGGAAGAGGAGCAGACATACCTTGTGGTACTCCTAGCCTTGGGGACACTGCCAGCTTTCCACTACCTCTGCCATAGCAAAAACTACACAGAAAAATAAGAGGTCTCTGAACCTGAGATGTGTAGCACTCATTTGAAATGCTCATTTTCACAAATTGATAAATAACTGACAGGCTAAAACACACTAGCTGGGGCAGGTGTCTTCACAGCAGGTTAAGCCATCACTTTGGATGCCTCCATCCTATATCTGAGTACCAGATCAGATCAAAAGTATCCAACTAATGCACCTGAGAAGGCAACAGACGATATCTCAACTACTGGTATCCTTTCCACTCATGTGGGAGGGAGATCCTAATGGAGTTCCAGGGTCTTAGTTTCAGTATGGCTCATACCTGGCTGTTGTGGGCATCTAGGAAGTGAGTCAGCAGATAGCAGATGAGCAGATCTGCCTTTTGAATTAATTAAGTTTTGAAAAAGCTAAAACATACACATTAGCTATTTCCAGGTAACCTTCTCTGGTGCTTTTGCTAGTCTCTTGCTAATTCCTAATGTTCATAAATCGATTAGTCAGATATTGAGTAAGACTTCTGAGTAAATGGGGATTTAGAGAATGTCAAAGTTGGAGAAGATTTTAGGAGTCTTTTTCCCCATTCACAGATTTATTCAACATAGAAAGTTCTATGTGGAGCTCCCACTAGGAGTCAGACATTACACTAGGCAACAGTGATAACAGTAGTCCCAGCCAAGGCTGTGTTTAGTAACTAACCAGCATCCACCAGTACAACCTACTCTACTTTCCAAAAATTCTCAGATTTTTTTTTTGTATCTATTCATGCAATGACAAGAACCTAAATGTCCAGAGGAAGTAAGTTCTTAGTGGTTAGAGCATGGTATGGTGGACACTTCCTCAGTAGGCCAATCTAAATAGCTTTTACTGCTAGAAAAGTTATGTTGCCCACTTTGCCAAATTTTTCCTAGTTCAGGTAATTTTTTGCCTTTCCAAAAATGTCCCTGTTTTTCCTTAACAATACTTTTTAAATTGAAGATTGCCTTTTCTGGGTTAGACATTGTGGCATAGCAGGTAAAGCCACTGCCTGCAATGCCAGCATCCCATATGGAAGCCGGTTCCAGTCCTGGCTGCTCCACTTCCAATCCAGCTTCCTGCTGATGTATGTGGCAAAGCAATGGAAGATGGCCCAAGTGCTCCCTGCACCCACTCTGGGGACCCAGATAAAACTTCTGGCTCCTAGCTTCAGCTTGTCCCAGTGCTGGCCACTGCAGCCATCTGGGGAGTGAACCAGAGGATGGAAGATCTATATCTCTCCTTCTCTAATTATTTCAAATAAATCTTGTAAAAAGATTGTGTTTTCTGACCTCACAGCTTTTTTCATTAGTTTCCATGGAACATTTTTTTTTATCTTTTATGCTCAATGTTTCTCTTCCAAATATTTTAAGTGTCTGATAAAGCAGCATATAGTTGTATTCAATCAGATAATATTGTATTTTCAATTGAATCATTTAACCTACACATTTTTAAAATAATTACTAAAGCATTTGGGTTTGAATCTATAACTACTGGCTTTCTATTTGTTTCACCTTTCCTATGTTCTTTTTGCACTGATTATCATATTATTACAACTCCCTCACTATTAACGTGAAAGTGCGAGCAAGTTCTCCAGATGGCTTGGACCAACCCACTTCCCCATTCTCTCACTTGTGGTTCTCGAGAATGACTGTAGAATAGGCTGGGAATATAACCTCCTGAGATAGGGAGGGACTGGTGGATCAGCCAGGGCTCTGTTCAAGTTCCCCCTGTAAACAGCCCTTCACTGCTTCAGCCCAGTGCTTCACATATCTCCAGGGTATAAAACTGAAGATAGATTGTTTTTCAGAGCCCCACTGCTACAGTACAAGTGGGGCTGAGACTCCATCTGCCATCAGGGACTATCTCATTATGTCCCTTGCTGCCTATCTGTAATTAATCAATCTGCTTCATGTACCTCCAGACTCAGACAAGTTGGTAACTGTGGTGGAATGAGAAGGTCATGTCAAGATGACCACTGTCAATGGAAACTGCCTGGCAACAGCCTGTGCTTGGATGGCTTCAGAAAACACATGACAATGGAGCCTGCCTGGCAACAGGCTGTGATTGGAAGACTTCAGAAACTGCCTGGCAACAGGCTGTGATTTGTTAGGGCATAGACCGCCCTTTGAATAAATTGGCTGCCTTGGCTATATAAGCTGCTGTACCAACTGAAATAAACAAGTCTGCTCACCTCTGGCCTGCTTTCACCCGGCTCCTGGGGTCTGTGTGGTGACTCCATGCTTCTTGTCCCCACAACACTCCTCCTCTCAGAACAAATCCACCTCAACATCTGGTGCGCCAACATGATGAGAGAGACAGCGTGTCAGACTCGGCGAGGTCCCCCTTGATTTCTGAAAGTAGGCCCCTTGGTGTTTTGTGTACTGTTCGGTTTTGTGAGTGTGAGCACAGGACCCCCTCCAAAGCCTCTTTCCTTGTCCTTGTCCTCCGTCTAAGTGACCCCAGGTTAGGCACACATTGCCCAGAAGCGTAACACCACTTCTTAGCTCCTCTTACTTTCGGTTCGCCTAGTGAATTCACATAAGGGACTGATCATTCCAGAATTCGGAACCAAGTCAATTTCCCTCACTCGAGAGAGGTGATGCTCCAGAGACACCATGTGGGCATATGGCCTTGACCTAACGAATCAAGGAAGTCCCTGACTAAGCACAGGACATGATCTGATATACCACTGTCTGTTCATCTAACATAGGGAACCCCCTGCATAATGCCATCAGCCGCTGGGGTGCTAGGAATTTGTTTTGTTATGGCAGCAGTGCTGTGTGTGTCTTTACTCTGGCTAGAGTTGGCATGGTGTGCTGCTCTTAAACACTCACACATGGGAAAGATACTCCCCTCTCAGAAGCGCACACAGATTACCAAACACAATGAATTTGTGAGTGTTAAGAGCCTGTCACTCCAGGCCTCTGCCTCACAGGCAACAGTTGATGACTTAGGGAGAGAGAGCTCCAACAGTGAAAATGACATGACAGCGGACAACACAGCAATGCCTAGTCAGCCACCCCCCAAATACCCTGGGATGAACTTAGACGACCTCGAGGCAATAACCCATGCGAGGTCATCCCATTCACACCCAGTGAGGATCCCTACATTTGTGGCAGCCCCCAGGCACCCCAGACTCTCAAGGCAGCTGCGAGATCCCATCCCACCCGCATGTTTGCCGTTAATTTCAAAGTGGACGCAAAATTCAGGCCCTGGCTTCCAACGCCTGTAGAAAGGCTTCTGCTAATGAAGGGCCGAGGATATGCTTGTGTCTTTCCAGAGAATGCAGGACAGCCCATTTGGGTACCAGCCAAAAACATCAAGCCTGCAACTGACAGTCAACCAGAACCAGCTGAACAAGACTGAGAACCCGCCTAGTTAGCACATGCATCTGCCCTATCATCCTACCCTGAGAAACTGCCCACAGCCACATCCACTACTGTTTTATACCCTACTTGCTCTGGTCAGCCACTCAAACAGCCCGCAGCCTGTGTACAGTCATGCCATTCCTGATTATCATTGTTCCTCATTCCTACCTCCATCTGAGACCACTCCTGTGGTCTCCCGTTTTGAACGCTGGTTAGTCAACGATGGGTAATAGCCCCTGGGGGACAACCTAAGACAGGCACAGCCGTGTATGGAGACCCCATGGAAATGGGGTCAACAATGGTATGGCCAAGAATCATGCTTCCCGTTGCTCAAAAATAAATGAAAAAGGAGAAATGTAGTGGAATGTGAAGGCCATGCCAAGATGGCCACTGGCAACGGAAACTGCCTGGCAACAGGCTGTGATTGGATGTCCTCGGAAACCACATGACAATGGAGCCTGCCTGGCAACAGGCTGTGATTGGATGGCTTCAGAAACTGCTTGGCAACAGGCTGTGATTTGTTAGGGCATAAACTGCCCCTTGACCAAATTGGCTGCCTTGACTATATAAGCTGCTGTACCAACTGAAATAAACGAGTCTGTGGGCTGCTTGCCTCTGGCCTGCTTTCACCTGACTCCTGGGGTCTGTGTGGTGACTCCGCACCTCTTGTCCCCACAACGCTCCCCCTCTCAGAATGAATCCACCTCAACAGATAACCAGTACACAGTGAACTTGCTTCACAGGTAATTTTACATTTGTAAATATTCTTTTTGTACTTATTGTGATTATAGTAATCATTATGTATCAACATCTTATGTGTACCTCCTTAAAAATTCATTTATTGATTTGAAAGGCAGAGAGACAGAATGGGCTGTGGCAGAGGGAAAGAAGGAGGAGGAAGGGAGAAGGGGAGGGGAGATCATCCATCCAGTAGTTCACTCCTCAAATGGACACAACAATCAGGGCTGGGTGAGGCCAAAGGCAGGCGCCAGGAACTTCCCATCCTGATCTCACTTGTGAGTGGCAAAGCCCAAGGACTTAGGCCATCTTCTGCAGACTTCCAGGTGCATTGGCAGAAAGCTGGATCAGAAGAGTAGCAGCTGGGACTCCAAACTACACTGTATGGGATACCAGCATTGGAAGCAGCAACTTAACTCACTGTGCAACTACACTGGTCCCTTATTGTTGTGTCTTCCAAGATAATGATGAAACTTTTCCTTGCTACCCCACATGTGTCCTTAGCATAAAAACCAACTTGGAGCTTGCTAAAGGTACAAAATTTTCAGCTCTATTTCAGACCTTTCTTCCAGAATGTACAACTTAACATCTCCAGATGACAAACATATGAAAAATTTTGAGATGAGTTTAGAATTTTAACTCCATGTAACTTTCATGTATTTTTACTTGTCTACAAGACATTCTTGTTTAAACAGTCAATATTCATTTATATTAACCAAAAAATACTTTTTCTGTATTTCTAGTCTTTCACCCAAGATCATTTTTTTCCCTTTGCCTGAAGAATACACATACCTATTTAATATGCTTTTGCAATTTTTGTTTGGAAAAATATTCCCATAATTAAAAAATCCATTATGTACATTTTCCAAAGATAATACAAGTGTTGAGACAATAGCATAAATTTTATTTACCCATTACCAGTCATTCTCAAGTCTTCTTTACTTCATTCACTTCATGCTGTGACAGCATTCATTCATTCATAAATATTTCAATGTGTCTCTGAAATACAAGGACTCTTTTTGTTCTTGGTTTATAAGCTAACCCCAATATCATTATTCATTATTGCACTTAAAAGGTCAACACTAAAACATTAATATCAATTATGAAATATTTCCAATTTTCCTCAATCACCTTATGGATTTGGTTTTCAGTTTCACATTCAAGCACCACTTACGTCTCTCCTTCTTATCCCATTTTCTTGACAGCATATTTTTAAGATTTTTTGACATTTGTTTTATAGTTTCCCATAGATTTTGCATATTGCAATGTTCCTATTTAGAATATTCTACTCCCTATATTCCCTATATGTATTGGTAAATAAATCTTAAAATGTGCATCCCATTACTTCCATCTGGAGGTCTAGGTCTCACCCCTCCTCCTTTTCTATCAACTATTCACTATATTGATCATAGTCTCATTCTATGATTTTTAATTTAACATTAGTTAAAATACTTATATCAAGGGAAATTAACCCTCATCAACTATTTTTTTAATGGCAGGATACTCAATTTTCCCCCTTATTTGCCAGTTTTTAAAATAATGAGTCAGTCCACAACATCTATAGGTAGGCAATAAAAACTATATTGAGGGGGAAAAGATCATCACAAATCCATGGACTTTAACACTTAATATGTTTGTAGGCATTACAGTTGTTATCTTTATTGATACAAATTATCTCTAGTTGGTAGTGAACTAGTTCAAGTTAGGGACTGTTTTTATAAGAACCCAGTAGCTTCATTTAATAGCATTGTTTCTATTAGTCATAGAGGAGTTTCCAGGATTTTCTTGTGTGTTTCAAGTTCAAACTAAAATGATCCATTTCTCCATAAAGGTTTAGTTTCTTCTGGTGATAAGGATATTGTCAAGACCACAATTTGAGTTTGTAGGATGTTCTTTGTTCCTGAGGTGCACATTTTTTCTAGGACTTTTCAGTGGCTAGGGGTGATTGTTTTCAAAAATAAGTGTGTATGCAGATGAAATAATTACATAGACAGTCGTTTGATGTATTTCCTTTCTACATGATTCTACACCAACTGTACACAATTAATTTGTTTCATTTTACTTTGACTTAGTTTATTTACAGAATTTTATTTTGTAAGTATTTTGAGTATCTACTTCTCACATTGAGTCTACAAAATAAGCAATATTTCCCATTTTATTATCTCCCACAAACATGTATAGCTAACTCAAATATTTTGATTTTTTTTTTTTTTTTTTTTACAGATTTGTTCATTTGAAAGACAGAACGACAAGGAGACAGAGAGGGGTCTTCCATCTGCTGGTTTACTCCTCAAATGGCTGCAACAATCATGGCTGGCTCAGGTTGAAGCCAGGAGACAACAACTCCATCCTGGTCTCCCACATACACTGCAGGACTCTGAAAACTTGGGCCGTCATCAGGTGTCTTCCCAGGCACAGTAGCAGAGAGCTGGAACAAAAGAGGACTAGCCAGGACTCAAACAGGCACTCCATTATGCAATGCTGACAACTCAAGTGGTGGCTTAATCCAGTGTGCCACAATGCCAGCCCTATATTCCATTTTTCTTAGTATAAACAAATTTGCAGGCAAAATAGCATGATCTTGTCACTCTCCTTGACCAGATACATGGTGGAAAATCCTCAGGTTCTCTACATCTTGGTTTTCTCATTCAAAATATATCCTGTAGATCACTGAAATCTTCTGCATTTCTTTTGCCAGCTAAATAGTACTCTACAGTGTATTCATACCTTTGTTTTTTTATTAATAGTACTGGGACCAATTTTCTTAGCATTAATCCATAAAATGACACAATTTCCCTTTTAACTGCCAAGTGTCATGAGCAGCAGGGCCAAGCAGGCAACACACAAAGAAACCTTTTTTATAAAGCAGAAATTGTCAGAACCATGTTCTGTCAGACAGTGGTAAAAAAAAAAAAAAAAAAAAAAAAAAAACACTGGACAACTGGACTTACAGCAACCTAGTGAACACTTGGTATGTAAGAGAGCATTCAGAAATGGTAGCGAAGTGGCCGCATCTTCCTTGCCCTTGCCCTGCCCTCTCCCTGGCTCAGCTGCAGTCTTGAGGACAGCAGACCACACTGCTGGTGTGAGCCCTGGGCTTGGAGGAAGCACAGATCTCATTTGTAATGATGGAGTTCTGTCCTCACCTGACTGGGAGTTAACTGAAGAAGTGGCTTAAAGTGCTTATCTTTGTTTAATCCAACTTGGAACTCACTGAGGCTAGAAAAACAGTGGATCCTGAAAACACTGCAATGTGGGTGAACCGACTGACACCTCAGAGATTACGTTTAAGTCAGAAAGCACACAGCCGAAGAACTAAGAGAAGTGGAGAAGAGCATTTGGGAAATCAGAGCAATCAAAAGCACTGAATCCACATGCCAGTACAAGCAGCATTCTCAGGAAAGACCTTGGAAGAACTTAGGCTGTCATGGTGGATTGATTTCAAGGCAGCTAAACTATTGAGAACAGGATCCCACAGCTGAGCTGCACAAAGCTCTGAAAAGTAGGTGAGTTTTTTTGGTGTTTTCTCCCCTCAACTTGTGGTATTCATGGCTACGTCTGCAAAACATTGGATAAACACAAGGTACAGAACTTGTGGTTACAGACCACATGTGACAAAGTCTCCAAAAAACAGGTAAAAAAAGTTACTCTATAAATGGACTTTTACAACCTTCCATAATCAAAACAAACAACCCTGTGGAAGGGTGAGAATCTGATTTTCAGAGTTATAATACTCCAATGTCCAGTTTTCAACCAAAACATTCCAAGACATGCAAAGAGTCAAATATGGCTCCTTCAAAGGAATAAACTAAATGCCATCAGTGAGGAGTCCAGAAGTTGGATTTATTACATTATTTAAAAGAACTGTTTCAAGTTTGATGGGACTTCAAAAACTTCATGGAAAATTTGCATTATGAAAAAATTATGCATGGATTTCAAAATGCTTTGCACAAAGATAAGCATCTTTTAATTACATTTTCCCTTAAAGCTTTTGATGTTCACTCTTGTGTTGGAAGACATGAGTCTACACATCTAATAAGTTCAACAAATTCCAAGTATAACAGATCTACACCTAGATTGATAATAATCAAACTGGTGAAAATCAAAGAATATTGAATAAGACAGAGACAGTTCATCAGGTACAAAGAAGCCTCATTTCTCACCAGAAGCCAAGGCAACCCTAAAATGCTCAGAGAAAATGACTGTAAGTGGAGATTTTTAAATTTTCCAAAATTGTGAAGAAATTAAAACATTAAAAGAAAAACAAAAGCCCAGGGAGTCTCTTACCATTAGACCTAAAAGAAAGATTAAAGGCTAAACAAAAGACATCAGGTCCTAGGTCAAAGTGAAGAAAATAAAGGGCTCTGGTAAATTTAAGTACAAAAAATAAATAAAAGATAGCACTATTGTATTCTTGATTTTGTAGCTCCATTTTTTATGTCCCACATGAATTAAAAGACAAGCATATAAATGTTCATTATAACTATGTTACTGGGTACCAAATATGTTTGCATCATCTGCATGAGTTTTTGTATGCTTTTGAAGTTGGTATCACTAGAATGTTAAATGTAATCTCAATGGTAACCATCAAGAAAATATAAAATGCATACATGAGGAAATAAAAACATAAGATGTGGCTGTTAAAGCATGTTACCTACATATATGGGAGAAAACTGACCTTTCTGTCCCTTATAGTGGAGGTAAAATTGTCTGGAAATCCCAACCCTAGGATTTGCAGTAGTATAGACTTTTTTAAAAAAAAGATTTCTCCAAATCTCTAAGCTGTGATTGGTGGGTAGCGTTTTCCTGGCTGTTCTTAAGGATAACTTTCTAAGGTGTTACTATGCAGCCATAGCCTGACAGCCCATAAATATCGCACAGAACCACCCTTCAGATTAAAAGCAGCTACCTTACTTACATATTCATTTTTTTTTTAAGTTGGCTTCTAGATGTCTGAACTTTCCTCACTGGCAACTTCATCTAGTAATTTTTTAAGAGAGCAAAGGCTGCAATCAACTTTCTCAACTAGATAATATATCATCTATACAACACTAGCTCCTTAGGATCTGATAATAACCATAGAGATCATTTAGATTCCCTATTAGGTTTGCTAAAGAAGAGTCTGAGGCCTTCAGAATCTGTTCCAGGCAACTAAAATAATGACCTTCTTAAAATAAATATAGAAATTACTGAAAATAATTCTAATTTTTAAGATATCTGCCATCATGGCCATAATAGCAAACCAAAATGAAGGAACAAGCCAAATGAAGGTAAAATATTAAATGGTAATTATTAATATAAACTTATTTTACGGTTTATTTGAAAGAGTTAGAGATCTTCTATCTGCTAGTTCACTCCTAAGATAGCTGGGCCAGGTTGAAACCATGAGCCAGGAACTTCTTCCAGGCCCGACACATGGGTGGCAGGGTTCTGAGCTCCTAAGCCACTTTCTGCTGCTTCTCCCAGGCCATTAGCAGGGAGCTGAATTGGAAGTGGAGCAGCCAGGACTCAAATCAGTACCCATATGGGATGCCAGTGTCACTGGCTACAACTTTACTCACTACACCACAATGCCATCCCAATATCGTTTTTAAAAATTCATTTGTCTAGAAGTGGTAAGGTGTAGTACAGACTGAGTTGTACATGGAGTCTTTAGCCATTAAATTATTTTGTGAACATCCACCTACCTGGTTTTCCTGTTAAATACATCAACAAGCGAGCTAATACTACACATAAAACAAGGCCACGTCCCACATCTGACTTACACTTGGGAGTATTTAAGAATCTCAGTGTACCATGTATCATTGTTATGCTATGCACACACACACACACACACACACACACACATATATATATATATAAAGTAGATGGAACTGGAATTTAAAAACTGATGATTTAAAGCAGAAGAAAAAATAATACTCCGAAGAACTTCCCAAAGTCCTTGAGTCTAGTGAAGAAAACAGGAGACAGAGATCACTGACTTAACAAATGATGACTTTATTAAGAGAGAAAGACAAGATTGGTGTTTACCTCAATTAAACCATCCAGGAGAACAAAGCACAGAGACTTATACAATACTTTGGTTTAAAAATTATTAATAATATCAGTATTAAACCTGATGTTTAAAGAACCAAATGGGACACCTTGTGTAAAAACAAATCATGAAAACACAAGCTTGCATAGATGAATTAATGCGGATGTACAGTTGGCATTTAAGGGAGGCTTGAGCACCGGAGAGTGCCTTATATGAAGCTGACCTGCTCTACCTCTCAAGACACATGGAAATCACCAGCACCATGTTACTCATTTTCCTCAGGGAGGTGATAAGCAGGAACAACTTGTGCTGTATGAAGGTGAATTGAAATAGACTGTTTCCCTTAGTCTAGTCCAGATGGGTGCATATACCAGTACCCACCACCAGTCACCTTTAAGGCACCCACAAAATGTCCCTCACAGTTTCATTTAATCTCTAATTAGGCATGTGGTTCAAGGTGACCTTTTTTTTGCCCTCAGACAGGCAACTATTCTCCATCAAGTTTATCTTAGTTCCCATGAGACAGTTCTTTCAAAGCTGCCTTTGGGGTTGGCTATAAATTCATAAGCACTTGGGATAGTCACTTATCTTTATAAGCATATCCATATTCCAAATTTTCAGAGGGGCTCCAAAAATCTGAAAGTGTCTGAATTTTTTTAGTCTGCCTCAAGAGATTACTTTCCCAAACTGTAAGATAAATAATAGCATCATCTCAAATTTCCTGAGCAACTTGATTTATATGAGCAAACTTCTGTGATTTTTAATTCAGCACCTTTCCAGAATATAAATATAGTGCTGGGATGGATTCTTGTTAGGGGAAATTCCATTACAAGAATTCTCATTTTGGAACATCATTTTTATATGCTATCTCCCCACTGTTCTCATTATTTACAACACTTCATGAAATGAATACTAGGCTATCAGTACAAGGCAGGTGAAAAATATCGTTATTTCTGAGAAAGGGAATTTGACTTTCAAGTTTATAGTAGGAGCTGAAGTTACAGCCTATGGGGATTTCAGGGAATAATTTAATCATAAGTACAAAAATTCTGATGTCAAAACCTCTCTCACCAAATTTAACAACTAGAAACTGATTTAGCAATTATGGTCTGAAATCCAGTGCAATAAAATGATATCTTAAGTATATGATCTGACATGGTTTCTCCTCTCAACTATCTTCTTTCCATTGTTCCTAATCTTTGCTCTTTTGTGAAGGAAATGTTACTCAAGCCCTGTCTTTCACTTCTTTTGCTCTCTACGTAAGAACCTCAGCAATGAACCATGGGGCAGAGTGAGTCAGGTAATTAATTCTGCTCTCATCTGAAATGCTGAAACCAGTTTAGTACAGTGCTGATTTCCTATGTTTCAAAGTCACTCAAAAAGAGAAAAACATATTCTACTTTGCAGAGAATACACAAAAGATACTAAATCCATCAGGAACATGTTAGTAAGCAGTGTTCACATACACATTAATGGAAACAGAATGGATTTTACAGTCAGATAATTCCACAAATCAACATCACTAGTCATATGATCATGTTACTTTGTAGCATTTAATAGAACCTTTAAAAAACACTCCAGTGTCTTCCCTACCATAGCAAAAGTTTTCCCAATTTCCTCTTAAAAGTAATAGACACACTCTTCATGTCAGCAAATGTCTCATTTCCACTAAATGTCTCTGCTTTGGTTTTCTCCCTTTTGCTGTAAGCATTTCAATAAACAGAGTATTGGAGAACTTCTTATAAATAGATAATATGACCATCTTCACTGTACAAAAGAACCTTTGGAATAGTCACCAGAGAAAAGGACGATAGTTAACTCTCAATTATTCAGAAAGTGATCACCTGGTGTGAAAGATATACACAGCCAGGAAATTTTTTTTGTCATCTCACTGCTCATTCATGAAGAGACTCACGAACAAGGTGAAATGATGTAACCAACAGTGTTACATGTCAGGAACAGCTCAGAGGAAAGGAGATTCAAAGCTCCTGATGCCAAGGATACTTGAGAATCATCTATGAATGTTACATCTCAATGGAGACTTGATGGCAACTGACACATAGGAAGCGAAGTACACTGACCTGGGTTGGAGACAGACTAACTTAAGGCAATACTACTCCCTACAGACAGTGTTAGCATAAAGTGCAGGTCTCAACAGGAATGGGACTCTGTGACAATGACATTTTCCCAGTTTATCATCTCCTTCTTGACTTTTCTAAAAGTAAATTTCAGCATTTCTAATTACAGCTGTTAAATGCCAGGAGCAACAACAGCTCCGACTCTTTCCTTTAACAGTGTCACATACCATAGGATAAAAGAGATTCTTCCACCAAGAGCTTAGATGTCATGGTGCCCCTTGCAGCATTTACAGGAAAGTACCAAGTTTGCTTCTCGTGGCCCATATTGCCTATCATGGGCTAAGAAGAAAAGAGCTTTCTATCAACAGTAAGATAAGCAGATATGGCTTCTTAAGACACACAGGCACCACGAGATATGAGGAGAAAAATGGGACCATTTCTTACAGTCATTTCTCTGAATATGAGTAACAATGGACAAAGTACATCCTTACTAATCTTTTCACTTTTGCTGAACAATCAGGTATGATTTATGATTGTTTCTAAAAAGCCTATGTTATCAGACTATGGCACAGTATTTACAGTGAAATTGACCTGACCAGCATTCCCTTTCAATGTTAATGCTTCCTACACTAATACTGTCTTTCAAAAATGGAGTGGGGGAAAAAGCCTTTAACTGCAAGCTATATTCAGTTCTCTGTCCTTCAGAAAGCTGCTTACATAGTTTTACTAGGGTACAAAGTTTTATAGTCAATCACTACAGTTATCTTTCAACAGAATCATCACTAAATAATGAATCATTTTGATATCCATTGACCAAAATGATTTTTATACAATGGCAACAGACATTGAAAATCAAGGCTGTAAAATGTTAACCACTTGTGTGGTAAACTGAATGCACCAGGTTATAATTAGGTTATTTCCAATTTGGCACAACACAAGTTTGGAGAAGACTCAATCATACTTAATAAAAATAATTATCAGTTAAAAGTTCTTCACTTGCATAATGAAACATTCTGGCTTTAAGGAAAAGGAATGGACGACTATCAGAAATGAATGTATTCATCATTCAGTTCAGTTTCAAGTCACAGCAGAGATGAAAAGAGGGAAATGAGGCAGGCTTACGGTTTTCTAGAGTGAGTTCAGTGGAGCTCAAGACCGAATGTACAATATGTTGACCTGGATCCAAGTGTCCATCATCATTTTGAAATTTTCCTCCTAGGAGCATCTATCCAGCTCTTTTCTAATTTAGATGTTTCTCTATGATCAAAAACCATATGGCACTTTTTGCAGTTCATTAGTATGCTGCTGGTTGTTGTGAAGTCACTTGAGAAACAGTAATAAACGGTATGCCAAGTCATTGTCTAGTCCTCTTTTAAAGCAGGTAAAGCATATGTCCAGTCTCCTAAAACATAATTGGGTCTAACAGTGGTTTGAACACTAGTCAAGGGTTTTGTTTGTCTGTGTGTGTTTTTTTTTTTTTTTTTTTTTTTTAAAGTTAGGACCTTTAGCCTGACTCTATAACCTCCCTTCCAGGCAATACTTTACAAAAAGTTAGGTGGAGGAAAGAAGACATACATGTAAGCAGCCTTCGATACAGCTCCGTTAACACATTGTGCTCATTCAGCAATACTGGTATTAATGGAGGCCTGGTCTCCAGGGAGCAGAGAAAAAAACAAAAAGATTTTCCAAGGCCAGAAGCATTAGTTTATATCACAATATTAAAGCATAATATACTGTGGCTCTAAAAATTAAATGGTATGTGTTCTAGCAGAATTAGGAACAAAATGCTTCCATATTTATATTAAAATGACAAAGTATAAAACAGAGAACACAGGGAAGAGTGTCTAGTAATTCATTAAAGTACAGTTACTAGTTGCTTCTATTGTCTCAAAGATAATTATTTGAAAGAGAAAGAATATTTAATCAGTAGAATTAGATTTCCACCTTCTTATTCATAGGGAAATAATTACTCTGATATTCTTTAAAAAGTGTCTGCTTTACAAAAAAATAAAATAAAGATAAAATTTTTAAATTTTTAATTTTTTAAAAACCTAAAAAAAGTAACACATTTTCAATACATATGTTGAACTGGATAGCACAAGGGAATTACCACCTTTGGTCACTCATTAAGACAGTTAAAACACTAACAGTCTGGTTAAGTGGCCTGACATCATTTTGAATGGAGTATCTCCTGTTAGTATTTTACAATAATAAATTATGAATGAACAAAGTACATGAGAGGCAAGAAAATGCAGAAGTTTTGAAATAAAACTGATTGTTGTATGATAGAAAAATAAACATTTTTAAAATAAAAATATGGCAAATGATGATGTCCATTTGCCTCATTATCAAATAAAAATATTACTGTATTTTTTTTCTTTAAAGTTACCATAAAAAACTTTTAAAAATATGAAGAAAAATCACAGGGCAGATAAAGAAAAATATAGCATTAGTATAAGTCAACAAGGTCTAGCTTTTGACTATTGAAATCACTATCTGGAATTTGACTTAAGGCCAGAACCTCCACATTGTCTCCACTTTCCTATCTAAATGACTATTTTTCTATGTTAATTTCATCACAGCCATCCAAAGTTCTATTATTTACTCTGTCCTCCATTTCTCTAAAATGACAATATCCCTTATTATTTTATTTCTATGTTTTCATTTGCATAAAACTTAACTCTCAGATGACATCACTCAACCTCCTATACTACAAAATCTTTATGAAATCAAACATCTTTCTCAAAATGACAGTTCCAAATCTACTACAAAAAACATTCCTAAACAGCTTCCTGAATACTGCCTGATTTTTAAGACTACCTGGAAAAATAAGGCAAAGAGAAGGCAGTTCTCACTAGGAAACAAATTAAGAATTTTTTTCCTAGTCATGTATATATTTCTTTCCTAAACAAACCCTATGTCAAAATTCCAAAAATGTCAATTTCATACAGTGAAAAAGAATATCAAGCCAAGCTGATACATATATGTATAATGTATAAATATGCAAATATGTACATATACTACATACATATGTGCATGTGTGTGAGAATGTATATATGTTAATACAAACACACACACTTTGGCTACCATTTGTGTTAACTAAGTAATATAGGAAAATAAGCATTTCTATGAGGTTAGCAACCAAGACTAAATTTCCTGAAGGGAGGCTTTAAAGGTCTTATACAAAGGAATATAAAGCTCATTAACAAGTAAGTAGAATCTTGGTAAAAGAATTACTTAATCAAACTTGATGTTGAGTTAATCTTACTGATAGGTATACAAAACAACACTGAGAGGCTGCCAACAAATATTTATGTTTTGTAAGCAAGAATAAAACCTTCAATCTATAGTCAGAAAGACTGACAGCATTATCACTTACACAACTGCTTTCTATTTCCTTTGGCTCCACAAGCAAAACAAAAGAAAGGATAGAAACAATATTTTCAGTTGAATTTGCATGGAGTTGAGCTAACATTTCAGAGAATTAAGTTTTTCTCATAGAAACTGACACAAGATCCATCGCCCAGCAGCTTCAGAAAGCCTTGGTACTGAGGAAGCAACAGAGTGAATATCTAGCCAATTTACTCCTTTAAGGATATCCAAAACCTCCACAGTCCAGGTATTTAGATTTCAACTGTTGCATGAATTTTCTTTTTTCATACTTTATGGTTTTTTTTTTTTTATTCTCTTCCTGTAGAGTACAAAAAGCCAAGGCTCTGTCCTTCAAAACATGATAAACTAATACACCAAAAAAAGCTACATCTTACATTCTTTTATTCTGTGCTGCACCCAAACATACTTTACTTTATCTATTCATCTCCATATAATTCTAATTGCTAAACAAAGTCTAGACCCTAGAGACCAATATTCCATACTTAACAAAAGGGCATTTTACAGTGCTCTTGGATACTATATCCCAGGAAGGATATGCAGCATAGAGGTTGCCATTAGTCAGAAGCTACATTTTCTTACACTGCCCAAGTGATCAGGAGTAACCAAAGCATTTGAAATGAATTAAAAATATTTATGGTCAGACAAAACCCCGAGATAAATCCCAGGACTGCAAACAATGGAGGGAAAAAAGTGTGGAATGCATTCTGTATCATCCAGCAATATCTGCTACAGTGAGTCCATTTTCAAGCCAGATTCCTGTTTTTTACTGCTTGTAATGGAAACCTGAAAAGAGGAACAAAGGAAACACAATTAAGAAAAAATAACTGAAACTCAAGACAGCTTTTCTCCCCATTCAAGAAAAATCATTAGTTCTATGTATTTCAAATGGTTTCTTTGTTCTTTTTTAAAAAATATTTACATACAGAATCAATATGCTATTTTAACAATGCATCAAATGCATATAAAGGACACTAAGGAACACCTCAAAAAATGATGCAAGCATAGTTAGACAAAGAAAAACTTAAGTTATTTCATTTAAATCAAAGATAATGAAAATGCCCCCAACTGATGGAAACTGTGATGTGTGGGTTGTTTCAGTATAGATAGCCAGCTCTATTAAATAGTGTCCTTTGTTTTATTACAAAAACTGGATGAATGTCAGAATAGAGAAGGGATGATTTTTTTTTTTTAATTTTTTTTTGACAGGCAGAGTTAGTGTGAGAAAGAGAGACAAAGAGAAAGGTCTTCCTTTTCCACTGGTTCACCCCAAAAATGGCCGCTGAAGCTGGCGTGTTGCGCCCATCTGAAGCTAGGAGCCAGGTGCTTCTTCTTGGTCTCCCATGTGGGTGCAGGGCCCAAGCTCTTGGGCCTACCTCCACTGCCTTCCCGGACCACAGCAGAGAGCTGGACTAGAAGAAGAGCAACTGGGACAGAATCCAGCGCCACGACCGGGACTAGAACCTGAGGTGCCGGCGCTGCAGGCAGAGGATTAGCCATGTGAGCCATGGCGCCAGCCGAAGGGATGATTTTTTAAAACTTAAAATGTTCGACACTTCCCATCTAGAGATTCTGATTTAATTATTCTTCGCTCTCACACAATGGTAGTTTTTAAAGGCAGCATAAAAGTTTTAAAAAATCTGGGAAATTTTTCATCAGATATGGAAGAATATTAAAAAAAAGTCACCTAAGAAATCTTTAACAACTGGTAACAAAAAATAAAAACTTCATCAATTAATAAGGTCTAATATCTGTAAAGTCTATGGCAATCTGTGAACTTTACTCACATATTTTATCCTGGCAACTGTGACATTTTCCATTTAGACTGCCTCCATTTAGCAGGTTAGGAAATTAATAAAAGAAATTACCTTTTTTATTTTATTACTCTCATGAATATATATAACTAAATATACACACATATATATATATATAAATGAGTTACATATAAGTGAACACATATCCTCAAAACAGCAAAAACATTCAACAATCCTTCCATTTGAAAGATTGCTAAATTTAGACATCCATTATCTTTATTTTCTTTGTATCATCCTTTTTCACAAGGTTTTATGTGTTTGTGTGTACATACATATTTTAAATTTAATTACTAGTGTCATGGGTAGATAAAAATAGCAAGCAAAGGTTGAACATCCCTTGCCCAAAATTTCTGAGACCAGAAGTGTTTAAAACATCAGAGTTTTCTGGATTTGGGAATATTTGCATAAACTTTGCTGAATTTGAACTGCTCCAAGATCTGAAACTTTTTGAACATCATGTCAACACTCAAAATGTTTTAGATGTCAGAGAATTTCAAATTTCCATATTTGGAATGATCACTCTGTATAGAAAAAGCAGTTTAATAGATATAAATCAAAGTCACAATCAACCTTTAAGAGTCTGATGAAAGCTATGGTTTCCTCTGCAGGAAAAAGCAAATACACAGAAAAGCTTGCATTAAATTTAAAGTTTTCCTTTTGGTCTGTGTTAAAACACTGTCATTATTTGCTGAAAAAAGCTACCTTCTTTTTCCACTCTAGTAATCTGTAGACAGCATTTGACTTCCCACTGTAAGGTTTAAAAGTAAAATATATATATTTATAAACGATAAAGCTTAAAAGTAAAAATTTAAACTTGCCCATGTACACTCTTCTTACCTTTATGAGAGGACTCTGCTTTTGAGAAATGACGGGTGGAACTGTGCTGCTTTGTAAAATGAGTATAATCCGTATCCTCAGCTTCTGTCGTGGTAGGTGGTGGTGGTCTGAAGGGAAGCCAGAATTTAAAAGATATTCTACATATTGGTTAGTACATGCCACTTCCCATTGGATTATACCGCAAAAACGTTTTCTGTAGAAATAAAAAGGTCAAAATCCTGTAGAATGAATTCTACTTTAGTTCTTGGATAGTTATATGACCTTCAATAAACTACTTTATCTTAATTTTCCTTCAGGTTTTGCTGTGGATCCTTTGTTTTGATACATGTAATCAAATAAAAACAAATGTATTTTTTCAACACCTAAACTGCATGAGGCACTCTGTTAAAAATAAGAAGATAAGTAAGGTGTGACTGTTGCTGTTAATAAGACACATTTATCTTGTTTGGTCCGTTTTCCAAGAAAAAATAAAGAGAAGAAAGTAAGAAAGCTGAGGAAGAAAGAAGAGAGGAAGGATTAAAGAAAGGATAGTAAGTATTGAGGGAAGGGATTTTGAGAACATTTCATGAGCAAAGTTTCTTTATCCACTAGGTGGCAAAGTAGATCTTAACATAATTGCATCTTTCTATGGAACACATTTGCAATTTTTATGACAAAGAAAACAAAATTTAAAAAAAGATTAGAAAATTGTTACTAAACTTTTTACCTTAATTATTTAACACAGATTTTTGCAACAACTGGGCACTGATGAAAAACAAAACCTTTCATGTTTTTGTTTAGTAAAGATGTGCTCAAATTTTGTATTAAAGCATGGACCCATATCAATATTTAAGCATGTTGTAGAATGTTTTATATTATTATACATAAAATCTGTAAGCCATTGGCATTTTGAGGTTTAGAAAGTCATACTTCTTTTGGTATAATGGGCTCTATCGTATAAAGACAGGTGTTTTCAAATTTCTTACCCTGTCCCCAAACACTAATTCTCTCCCTTAAGTACTCAGCATTTAGAAGAAGTCAGCATGAGATGTGTACATAAATTTGTATATATACTGAGGGCTGTGCCAGTGGTTCTATATTTCAGTTAACTTGTGGGACGACTCTGTACAGTGGCTATTGTATACATGTTTTAGAGTTAGATTAAAGATGTAGTCAAGTTCACATTGCTGTCAGGTGCCAAAGCTGGAGCTGAAATTCAACTAGACCTCCAAACCAATGCTTTAACTTCTATACTACACTATGCTACACAGGTACAGATTTTTTAATGAGCAGTAGCAACATGTGCATACAGGAGTGTATGTGTGGGTGTGTGTCTTAGGTTTTGATATGTATCTTTGTCTTACATTCAAAAATCTTGGAAAAAAGATACATTTTAACATATGCATATATTTTCTGTGTTTTTGTTATAAATGAGGGAATTTTAAACACTTTGTGAAAAATGGAATTAATAGCGAAATTTATTTCGGTGCGAATTTTTTTTAAATCCAGACATGAGGCATCTTCAAAGAGCTCATGGAAGAAGCATACTGTGAAAAAAAATTATGCATGATTTCAAAAAATGTTTTACACCAAAATAAACTTATCGTTTAACTCTATTTTCCACAAATTGTTTGAAGTACCCTTTGAACTAAAAACAATGTGCTCCTAAAAAGTCTGCAAAACATTTAAGAGAAACACCTACTGGGACTTGTCTTAGTAGTAGCTGGACAAAGCTATTAATCTTATTACCAGGTGAATTTGACTTGGTGATGTGCAATAAGGTTTGTTGTCTTAGGCATCTAACAGCAACCCTGAGTATCTTTGTTCTTATCTATGCATTCTTATCTATTCTCAGAAATGTTCTTCTTAAAATTAATCCAGTAGAAGCGGGTATTGTAGCCCAGCAAGTTAAGCTGCCTTTTGGGATGCCAGTATCCCATAAAGAGTGTGGTTTTTAGTTCAGGCTGCTCCATGCTTCTGATCCAGCTTGCCGTGGATTCAAATAGGAGACAGGAGATGATGGCTCAAAGTTCTTGGGCTCCTATCACCCATAAGATCAGTGTCTATCCTGTGTGTGTGTGTGTGTGTGTGTGTGTGTGTGAGAGAGAGAGAGAGAGAGAGAGAGCGCGTGCGCGAGCGAGCCTACCTGGCATTCTGCCTTTTAGTAAAATAAAGTAAATACATCTTAAAAACTTAATCAGTAGTCTTTTCAGTAGTGTCTTTTTTTGAGATGTTTGTAATCAATTGTTCTAAAGAAAGTAATCTCTACCTGTGAGAAATTCACCCCTGCTTACCTAAAGGCCAACTTTTTAGGTCAAGCAAATGTATGTTTATTGTATAATGGCTAATGGACATTTACCATCATGGAATACATAAATTCTGACTAGAATCTGACTACTCTGGAACACCTCCAAAGTAAATAGGCTTCTCCTTCCCACATCTAGGGCACTCATATTCTGCCCTGAATAAACCTTTTATTAATCTTTCCATAAACCGTATTTTATCTCCATCAACAATAGATATATTAATGTGAGCAGAGTATAAAATGTGTCATTTTTGTTTTTCTCTTAGCCATTTGATTACAAATATTATAAACCCAATAAATAGTGCTTTCCTTTTGTTATTCCCATTATTGACTAACATTTCGAACTCTTACTTTAAAATAGTTACAGAAGACTTGGAGGAAGAATTGACACAAAACAATTTGACTTTAGAATTAAGAAACTCAGTTTCACAAAGCAGGTGGCTAAGGAAGTAACTGAGGCCCAAGAAAACAGAAATGGTAATAAAGGTAGCACAGTTTATTCTTTACTATTTTATTAACCTCAGTAGCTTATTATCAGTTACTTTTAATTCTTTTATTAATGCTACTAGGTGACTGAAAGCCACAAAGACAAAGGCCGAGTGGAACATACAAAAAAAAAAAAAAAAAAATGTGACTATTGCTCTACCTTCATCACCAAGCAAAAGGATTCTAAAATCTTAAAACAGCATAGGACTCCAAGAAATTCTCTAGGATCGCCATGTAAGGATAAGATTGCCAAAGCAATCTAGAGAATGTCCTCAGTTATCTTATGCTGTTCTGTTTAGCTTCTGGTTATAAAGAAAAAACAAACAACCAATCTAGATTTATTGCTTTCTGAATCAAAATTAATTTGTTGCAAGAGACAATATTTAAATGCAAAGCTAGAAAAATCTATTAACCAATATTTAACAGTTTTCATTGTATAAAGATATTCCTCACAATTCACTCTGAAAAACACTTCTTCAATAAACCATCCTTGACACACAAAACAGGTTGTCCCTTTGCTTGAATGGAACTGTGTATTTTTCAACCACAGCACTTAACACAGTAATAATAATTATTTGCATAACTTAAACTTCATGAAATTACAAAACAGGTTATCCTTGCTCATTGTTGCTTACCTCAGTTCTAAGTAATTATTGGGATTCTTAGTAAATATTTGATAAATGAGTAACTAGAGATGTGATTCACATTCATAATGTATGAGGAATTAAATGTGATTTATAATTTCTTTAAGTTTTTCCAAGGGAAAAAAATGTAAGTGAAATAGCAAGTAGTGTTACCAGCAAAAATCCTGTAGTTGAAACAACTGAGAACTTGGCTTTTAACTTTTTCCAGTAAAAAAGGAATTAGAATTAATACAGATTGCTAACTGGTTTTCTAATTCTTTAAAGAGAATATAAAATCTTGTAATGACAAAAGAAATTAAATCTTTCACCTTAATCTTATAAGCTCTCCATGCAACCTTCTTTCTCCTCTACTACTACTATCTTGATCTAGGAAGATTTCTGCTTTTCAGTCCATAAAACACACTCTTTCTGTACAGAGAGGAAGGTTTTTCTAAATGTGTGAAAGGAAACCATAGATTCTAACCAGAAATTATACATTCTGATAATAGTTGTACAAAATAACTATACATCCAAATTATAGACATTCTAATTTTTAATTGAAAATGTTTTAAAAAGTTCTGAATAAATGTTATTTTCCCTATATAGACATTCTATAAATGGTATTAAAGACAACTATTCATGTCAGGTAAAAAAGATTTCAATTTTATTAGCCATAAGTAATTTTTCAGTAATTAATAACAGTCACTTGAAAGGCAGACTCTACGAAGTAGACAAACAGATAGACAAAGATCTCCCATCTGCTGACTTACTTTCCAAATGCCCAGGAACTGGGAATACAATTTGATCCACCCATTATGACGATAGGGACCTAACTAAGAGTCATCATCTGCTGCTTCCCAAGGTGTGCATTAAAGCACGAAGCAGGAATTTAGAGTGGAGCTGGGACTCAAACCCAGGCACTCTGATATGAGATGTCAGCATCTCAGGCAGCATGGTAACCTCTGCGCCAAGCACCCACCCTTTTAACAGTCATCTTCAATATAGGAAAATTTGGGGGCTGGTGCCATGGCACTGTGCATAAAGCAGTGCCTGCTGTGCCAGCATCCCATATGGATAACGGTTCAAATACTACTCCACTTCTGATCCAACTCCCTGCTAATGCGCCTGGGAAAGTAGCAGAAGATGCCCAAGTGCTTGCGCCCCT
The DNA here is from genome assembly GCF_051225735.1 of Oryctolagus cuniculus. Classification (NCBI taxonomy): domain Eukaryota; kingdom Metazoa; phylum Chordata; class Mammalia; order Lagomorpha; family Leporidae; genus Oryctolagus; species Oryctolagus cuniculus. The sequence continues at coordinate 88,021,989 of NC_142870.1, forward strand.
GCACCTATGTGGGAGACCCAGAAGAAGCTCTTGATTCTTGATCAGCCTATTTCTGGCCATTGTGGCTATTTGGGGAGTGAACCAGCAGATGGAAGATATCTCTCTCTCTCTCTCTTTCTGCCTTTCCTTCTCTGTAACTCTTTCAAATAAATAAATTTTTTTTTAAAAATAGGATCATTTGATTATTTACTCTCTCTACATTTCAAATATTTTAGAGTATCTACATTTCTGAAACATTTCAACTTTAATAAACCTTTAAAAATAAATATTCCAGACTGTTCTACCATATGTTATCAAAGTTATTTGAATTTTTACAAGGCCAAGGACTTTGAAAATTGCAAAATAACCTAAAGTTGAATTCATGTGACTAAAAATAAGGATAATAATCTAGACATATTTACCCTCAGAAAAGATTAGCTGCTTACTTTACTTGGACACTGTGAGGATATATATACTCAAGTGTAGGGATCTTAAATATGACTCACACAAACATTCAGCATGTGCGCAACCAAAAGCTTTATGAGGAACAGATTTCATATAATTAGATGGACTCTACTATTATTGTCCTCTAAGCAATACAAACCTGATACAATTTTCAGAAGGGTATTTATCTTCTGAAAGCACATGAGATTAAAAATAGAGGATGGCTTCTGAAGAGCACTAAACATGTTCACATGAAGGAAACAAGTCTAGCAGCTTCACTGTGCGCAAAGAGTGGAAACCACAGTGTGTATTTTTTACAAAGCTTAGGCTTCACAAACTAATAGTATTAATAGGACCAAATTGAAAGTTTTAATAATTCAGCTTTAAAAATGTTAAGATTTGCTGGTACTTTTGTCTCTTTATATTTGTTTTCTCTTCAAAATCCAATCACATTTTCTTTTGAAAGGTAACCAAAAGCAATAAAGAAAAAACAGACTGCTTTTCCGGAGACATAAATATTGACAGTATAATGTTGAGGATACAGCAGTTCCTCCCTAACTTTGACTCAAGACTGCTTGAGAGAGGTTTACAAAAAAGCATCCATTCTGAAGCCAGAGCTATTTGATCTAGTGGGATTTAGGTGACTTACAGTGACTAAAGTATTTGCCGAGGACATTTATACTCAAACAGAAATGAGTTTTGACATGTTTAAATGTCATCCACGTTATCACTGTGACCATGAAATCCTAAAAATTTAAAACCTGAAATTTCATTTAGGAAAATGGTTAATCTCATCCCTCTGAAATTGAGGGCATAAATTTAGTGAATGCAGAGATAAGAACTGCTCCTAACAAGTACATCTTTCCCTCTATACCTCAGCTTCTGTAGAACAGCCCTGATTTTACTTCTACATCCAGTTTAAGACTGGAAATAAAGTTTAAGAATAACCTTGGCAGATCTGATACCACCACAAGTTTGCAGAGCTTCGGCTCTCCTCTCCAAAGAACAAAAACTATTCTTAGGCAACTGACATCTCCTTAGTCACCTTCCTCATTCTCCTTCTCCGGTGTCATCTTACCGTGCTGGCCTGTCATTCTTAGAACGGTGAGGTTCATCACTCTCTTTTGACTTTGGATGCACTGATTTAGCTGATTTTAGCTATGGATAGAAAACAGACAAAATACACACACACACACATTAAACAAAGGGAAAAATAAGGTTTAGAAAATATGTATATTATGCCAATCTCTCCTTTAGTAATTTCAAGTTACTTATTTAAGCAACTTTTTTTTTTTAATTTATCTAGAAGCAGAGAGACAGGGAAAAAAGAGAGACAGAAAGAAAGAGATCTCCCATCTGCTGGTTCACTCCCCAAATGCGAACAATAGGCAGGGCTGAGAGAGGAGAGAGAGGGAGGGAGAGAGGGAGGGAGGGAGAGAGGGAGAATTCTTCTATATTGGTCCACATGCCCACAACAGCGAAGGAGAGACCAGGAGCCAGGAGCTCCATCTGGTCTCCCACACAGGTGGCAGGGACCTAAGCACTTGAGCCATCTTCTACTGCCTTTCCAGGTGCATTAGCAAGAAATTGGATTGGAAGTAGAACAGTCAGGACATTAAATGGGAGCTCATGTGGGATGCCGATGTTGCAAGTGGCAGCTTAACCTACCATGCCACAATACCAGCCCTTCAGTTCATCTTAAAATACATAGAATTTAAGTTTTTAATCACAGCAATAACTTTTTATAGTTACAGTCAAGAATTCAAAGCTTTTTATTCATAGTGAAACTTATAAAATCAGATTCATAAATGCAGTGCAGATCATTTGTATATCCTAAATGTATTTGTAGAAATTAAAATTCTACCACGAAAGTGGAGTTCTTTTCATTTCTCATTTTATTTCTAACTAGAAGACAAACCCAAATAACACACCCTACCTTCCATTCTGGATCATGCTTTCTTTTTTCCAAAGATGACTTTTCCCGTTCCCTGGCTTTCTTGTAAGCTTTCTTTTCTTCAGCCATTAGGAGTCGAGCAATTTCCTAAACAAAATCCAGTCAACATTAGTTGCAGATCCTCAGTATGGAAAATTATCAGGATATTAACACCCTCCCCCCCCCCCTGCCAAAAAAATGAGTTAAATTCATTAACTAAAATGGACTTACTTCATCCTGGGCGACCTGAGCTGCTCTCATGTCTACTTGGGTAGCCTGTGGTATAGAAAACACAAAGAAGAAAAATTTAGCTGGAATACATGTCATTCATTTAAAAAAACTCTTACAAAAAATAGATAATTGAAGCCAATTATGATTAACATCCCTGAAGCTGATAATCAGTTGGTACACTTTCAGCAGATATAAAAAGGGGCTCTTTTATTTAAATACTACATATAGCGAGTTCTTAGAGAAATATCACAACTTTATAATGCAGAGACAGGGATACAGTTCTGTTGCTACTGCTCAATCAGTAAGTGAAAGTGGACTTATTCATAAGTGTCCCTTATTCATGAGTACATGTTCCAAGACGCCCAGTGAATGCTTGAAACCACATTGGTACAAACACTTCCTATATTTTTCCTACATGTACACGTACCTATAAGAAAGTTTAACTTATAAAGTAGGCATGGTAAGACATGAACAATAATAAAAAAATAGGATAATTATAGTAACATGCTGTAATGAAAGTTGCAATTATTTATAGAATTTTCTATGTAATATTGTTGGGCTGTATTTGACCATAGATGACTGAAATCATAGAAAACAAAACTGCATATAAGGGGAAATTATTGTATTTTATTCCCATTGTGTTGACTTATTTTTCACCTATCAAAATTGTCTGTTTCTCAACTGACAAGAGATCTATAACTTACTGATTCACCTAGACTTTTGCCTTAAAATGCACTCACCAGAAGTTCTTCTTCTTGCAGTTTTCTGGCTATTTCAGCATCATACCATTCCTGATCCCTGTGGGTTACTCGTGATGGAGTAGACATAGCATCTTTCATCACTCGTGGCTTCGTTCCTAGAAAAAACTCAATGTAGTAAGGCAACATAAAAATCTTTTAAAACCTTTCTTTCCTATCTAACACTCTACTCTGGAATTCAAGATAATGTATATACAAAATGTAGCAAATTTTTCCCCTATGCATGGAAGTGGTGATGTAGATAATGCATACATTTAAATAAAGTTATCTACACAAACTGCCTGGCTTTTAAAACTCCTCTCTCAGTTTCTTCAACAGCAGAAAATCTGTAAAGAACTGCAAGTGAGCCCTTTACAAAATGTCACTGACAAAATAACAAAATAATAAACAAAATTAAAAAGTCACTGAAAATAAAGAAGAATTTAGAGAAAAAAAGTTATCGAGTCTGGCTGGCACCACGGCTCACTAGGCTAATCCTCCGCTTTGCGGCGCTGGCACACCGGGTTCTAGTCCCGGTTGGGGCGCCAGATTCTGTCCCGGTTACCCCTCTTCCAGGCCAGCTCTCTGCTGTGGTCAGGGAGTGCAGTGGAGGATGGCCCAAGTGCTTGGGCCCTGCACCCCATGGGAGACCAGGATAAGTACCTGGCTCCTGGCTTTGGATCAGCACGGTGCGCCAGCCACAGTGCGCCGGCTGCGGCGGCCATTGGAGGGTGAACCAACGGCAAAGGAAGACCTTTCTCTCTCTCTCTCTCTCACTGTCCACTCTGCCTGTCAAAAAAATAAAAAAAAAAGTTATCAAGTCAGACTTAAGACTGGAAGGAGAGGTTTCCATTCACCTCAGTCTGCATCCCTTACTCTGAACAGAACAGAAATTGCACCTCCTAGAAGTTATGTGACAAGACCTATTGTTCAACCAGCGAGTCTTCCATGGCTTCTGCTCTTACGGGAAACCAACCAAGTTACGTTAGACCTTTCATACAGCTTTGATCAGTTTAATGTTAATGCTACAAATGAGGGAAACATCAGAGGACACAATGACCTTAGAGTTCTACCCCTCTGGGGAGAAAAGAACATGGAAAACAGGTAAGCAACACTGGCCTTTTACTTTGAAATGCTATAGTCAACCCATATGCCTTCTGCAACTTTTACCTAAGATAAATGCTAATGGTTATTATAAAAATATGGATATTTCTCTTCTGTGCCCTTCCATAAATTGCAATTACCCAACAATATGAATATATTACATTCAGAAATGAGAAATTTGAATGTAATGAGCAAAATTAGCCATCTGGAATGGTGACTTTGAATAAATACTGAAAATACTTTCAGTAAATTACTGAAGAGAGAAAGAAAATCTCTTCCTCATGGTATATCTCCTTAGACTAGTGGTTGTTAATGAGAGCTACATATTAGAATTCCTTGGGGGTGCTTAAAATACTTGTAAATACAAAAATATTTGTCCTAACCAACAGAAATTCTAATTAAGTAGCTTGGATGAGTCTTGACCTTCAATTGATGTATTTGATTGTTCTATGTATTCTCCATGGATCCTTTTTCTTTACCCATCTATCCACTGATGGATATTGAGGTTGATACCATTTCTTGGCTACTGTAAATATCTTCCCATAGTAAGCCTAAGGATATCTATAAGTTGATCCTTATTTGCAGTTAGCTTTGGAATAGTTTAGTAAAAATAATACATAAAATGATATTTTTTAATCAAAATGCCTTACCACAGTTGATTTCATTCCTATTAACAAAAACAATGAAGAAAAGAAAATACAACTAAATCCTGAATAAAGAAAATTTACGTTATCCTGTGAAACCTATCTTTGTAGAATTTTCAACCTAACTTTGTGGTAAATTCAAAATAGGTTGCTATACCACCATATTGCAATCTATACAAAAGTGATGCACATACAAGCAGACCAAGGTCTAGTTAAGAATGACAGAACATGCTTAGCTCCTCCAATTGCTAGGCAATGAAATTATAAAGTGGCAAAAATTCAGATTTCAAGACATCAGACTTTCTTCATTATTACGTCTTTTACTCACAACCACAGAATTAACTGTGAAAACATTTTATTTTAAATTCTATGACAGACATATTCACATGAAAAGTGTTAGATGACAGGATGATAAAACTGTAACATCTGGCAGTCAAAAGAGAGTAACCTGATCAATACTCAGAAGAGTCACAATTTGAGGTAATATCTATCTGTGTCCCAAATATTCACAGGGGAAAGAGTTATTTAAACCCTGGTCATATAACTGGAATTTGCAAGTCTCATTAAACACAAAAGCCCACTGTTGAGAATACTGAATTTTTGGACTGGCAGGCCTACCACTTATTAATGTGAGTCTGTATGAGCAGCAATCACAGATGGTACAGTGTAAGGCTATTTCAATACAGAAAACAGATATGTCTAGAAATTAAAAAAAAAAACATGGTTAATTGAAGGAAATTAACAAAATACGAGTCCCCATCTTGGTAACCTAAACAGAATCTGCAAACAATGAAGTGAATCATATTTTCAAATGTTCCAAGCATTTCTAAATCTCATTTTTCCTCATCCTTTTCTGTTCATCACTCTCCAGCATGAGAAAACAAGGACTTCCCAAAATCAACAAACTTGGTGCCCCCCCTTAAAGCCTTAAATAGATAACACTGCTAAGATTCTAGCATTGAAGACAAATTTGATCCAAGCTTGGTTAAATAAGATAAAATGCTGACAGATTATCTTGTAATAAGTCAGTCTGGCACCATGGAATATCACAGTCTATTTCACTAAAAATTTATAGTAGAAAAATGCATATCTTTTATGCTAAGATGTTAGAACCCAACTTGCAAAATAAAAGAAACTGTTAATGAATCTGTAGTCCAACAGAGAAGTTATTGTCAAAGGCTTCATTCTTCTGTTGAAAGATAACTAATCTTATAGTTAGCAATTTTATTTTGTATTACTTCTCAACTGCCTCCAAAAATGCTATTAGTACCAGCTGTTTGTCATCCTGCTACTTTCTTCATCATTAAGTTAAATAAAAATTTTATGTATGTTAAAAACTTTCCCAAATTAGGCTTTTTCAACACCAAGAATAAATGCCAGTACCTAGCATTTATATTTTAATGTAATCTTCTGACCTGTTCCAAAGGAGTTGCAAAATCACAGCCTACATGATGCTAGAAAGATGAACTAAGAGTAGGCAGCTCTTGTTGTAACCATTTTAATACCTGTCTAGCCACACTTTTTTTTACTGGCAACATAAAAGAAACAAAACATCTGACTGCAACACCAGTAGGGCAGTCTGTGAGTCACTGTTTTGGTTCATGCTTCCTAAACCTATTTAAAACACCCTGGAGCATGATTAAATGCCTTAACAGTTAACCTCCCTCAGAACACATTTATAAGGTCAGATTCACAGGCTCAGAATTGGAGAGGCATGAACACCATTCCTCCTTCACAGTGCTCTCCCTTTCTTTGGAACTCCAACTTGTCTTTCCAAGCTTGAAAATAATATAACTGCCTCACAACTCCAAGATTACTTTATTCCTCCCTCACCACTCCTCACCCCCCTTCCACCACCTGTGTTTTCAGGTCTACCTAACAATGTGTATCTAACTCAGAAATGTTTGTTAATATATCCACCTTCTTTCAGATCCAAGCATAAAGCCTAAGACAAGAATATTTATGGCACACAGTGACTATGACTGTTGAACTGAATTTTGATTCTCTTTACAATCAAGTCATTTAATAAGAGGTACATGATAGGACAAACCAACTAAATTAACCTGAATCTGTGACACAGAAATGAATTTCCTGATGACAAGAAGTTGACTAGAGCACAATAAAGAAGAAAATAAGAAAAAGGTGCCTCTTTGGTACTCCTTTTCCAAAAACCCTTCAAACTCTGTACAACATCAGTAACAGTAAAATGCCTCATAAAACACCAGAAAGTGTGGAGCTATGACTTCTAGGGCTATAGCCACATGTGAAATGTCACCTTAGCATTTTCCAGACAAGACAGTCACTACAGTGTCAATGATGGTCTTCAGAGTTAAGCCTCAGGAATTTCAGGCTTACCTCTAAGATTCACCTAATTCCTACACTGGTACCAGGAACTTACCTATATCAGCATGTTAGAGCACCAACTGTAGAGTTAGAGCTGGAGAAAGTTAGAGGGTAAAAAATAACTCAAGCCAATGATTTTTAAACTTTAATTCCATAAGAATCACCTCCAGGTCCGAAACAGGGCCCAAATTAGCAGGCCTCACTCCAGAGATGAAAACAGATGTGAAACTCAGAAATTTGCAATTCTGGGGAACAGTGTAGCTGATTCTGACAAAAATGGACTGAGGCCCATAATTTAAAAAAACACTGTCTTAAAAGATCGCCTATCTAACCCCTAATTTTACAGAGGTGAAAGTCAAGGTTTAAAAAATCTATTACGTCCAGCCCTCCTTGCAGGCAACTTTTACTAAGGCAGTATCAATAGGTCTTGTGGAAAACTGAAGTAAACCAGAAAACCAGAGGCTCTGACTAGGTATTAGAATCTGAGTTATGGTCTCAGCACACGAGGAAGCTATCTGGAATGTCCACCTCCACTACAAGGAATCGACGTTTTCTTACAGATGCGGAAAAGTACACACATTTCCTTTCTTCCTACAGATCTGACACTGAATAAACCATCCTTTATATTTTACTCCAGGATTTATTTCAAAGCCATGAACACAAAATGTAGAGGAAGGAAGATTGCTTAAAAGCTTAGGAAATGCACTGGTCTGTATGTACACAAAAAAATGAGATGTCAAGATTTCCAATGACAATGTCCTTCATTACCTGTGTCATGGAGGTGAAGCCGCTCCTCACTCTCTGAGAAGGGAGGAGACCTGGGTCTGTGTCTCCTTTCTCTGTGCTCACCTTGCCCCCGGTCCCTCCCACATACTGATTCCTTGCAGTGAAGCCCTGCTTTCTGTGAGGACACAGGTGAAAGTCGGTCTTGGTGTCGGGACCGTTTTCCCAAATTCCGAGTTCGATGGCCATTGTTAGCCTCCCAGTCATCAGACACAGTGGTCAAAAACACCTCACCACTGATCTTGGGGAGCGGAGGTCTCCGGTGCCTCTCCTGACCAGACCACTTCCTCTCACGCTGCTCCCTGTTACCGTGAGGATCATCCCTCCCTTCACCCCAGCTGGAGGATGACAGGGATCTCTGTGACGAACAATGCTCATCCTGATCTTCCAAGGGCTCCAGTGGAGGATCTGGTTTCTTCTTCCTTTGCTTCACAGTCTTTCCATCACCTTGGAGTCTATGAGACCGTGAGTATCCAGAACCCAATTCTCTGGCCCTCCTTGACCTTGGCTGGTCTGAGTGGAGGTGGAGGGATGTGAAAAATGAAAATGTAGATTAACTTAATGAGAGTATGAACTCATTACACATGGCAAGTCAGGGCCCAAGCTTAACATACTTTAAAAATGGAGAAAACTGCTTTTTTAAAAAACTCAAATTCAAGAGAGGAGACAAATATTTACTAGAATGGTCCATGCACTCATGAAGGATTCTGGGTACAGAGCCACAAAGATAAAAGAAAACTAATAATCAAGTGAAAACAATTTAAAACTGAAATAAGAATTTGATTATGATTAGGTAGAGCTGAGAGAGTAGTTCAATATTTGCCAATAACAAAATTATACCCAATAAACATTACATTCTATTTATAAAATAAGACTGCAACTAGTAAAAGGAAAAAGTAAGCTTTTCATTTCAGAGGCTTTCAAATTTCTTATTGGAAACGACAATAAAACTTTAGAAGCAAGTTGCTAGTTTCTACTTAACTAGAGTTATGCAGAGATTTTAGTATTCCTCAATCCGCACACTCACATACACAGATGTGTAAACAGTCCCAGTCACTTCAGAGAACTACATTACAGCTCAATTTGGGAAAGGAGGTAGTACAGGAAAATTTGAAGTAAGTAAATGACCCTGTTATCTTTAGCTAATTCTTTTCTCAAGATTAGTAGAGACTTAACAAAGAAAAAAATTAAAGGAGATGCTACAATTGAATACAAAAAAGGAGTGGTGATTTCATAAATGTACATAAGAAACCTTTATAAAATCGTATTGCTTCACAAAGAATTCTAAGTAGGTTAATTCTAAATATACAAGTTCCCAAGTTTAATCTAACAACAACAAAAAAACAGCACACAGATAAGTACTTTTGTCATGATTTTCAATTAATATGTAGTGAAAACAAAAGAAGCAAATTAATATGTACTTTGCAAGAACATATAGATCTTTAAGATTTTTTTGAAGCTTTTACAATATTTTGGAAATCATAAAAGGAAATCCTGGGGCCAGCACTGTGGCATAGTGGGCAAAAGCCTCTGCCTGCAGTGCCGGCATCCCATCTGGGTGCTGATTCTAGTTCTGGCTGTTCCTCTTCCAATCCAGCTCTCTACTATTGCCTGGGAAAGCAGTGGAAGATGGTATAAGTATTTGGGCCCCTGCACCCACATGAGAGACCTGGAAGAAGCTCCTGGCTCCTGGCTTCAGATCAGCCCAGCTCGGACCACTGCAGCCATTTGGAGGGTGAACCAGCGGATGAAAGACCTTTCTCTCTGTCTCTCCCTCTCACTGTTTGTAACTCTTCCTCTCAAATAAATAAGCAAAAGTCCTTTTAAAAAAAAAAAAAAAAGGAAATCCTAATTCCATGGATAATTGATAAAACTGCTAAGATATGTTCTCTGCTGGAATCAGCAATTTCCTGAATTGTATTTGAAATAATATAATTTGATAAGATAAAGAGAAAATAAGGAACTATGTTTTTCTTAGTTTTTGTTTTTTGACAGGCAGAGTGGACAGTGAGAGAGAGAGAGACAGAGAGAAAGGTCTTCCTTTGCCGTTTGTTCACCCTCCAATGGCCGCCGTGGCCAGCGTGCTGCGGCCAGTGCACCGTGCTGATCCGAAGGCAGGAGCCAGGTGCCTCTCCTGGTCTCCCATGGGGTGCAGGGCCCAAGCACTTGGGCCATCCTCCACTGTTGATTTGATATTGGTAATATGATTAGGGTAGAGAGCAAGAGGGAGAAATATATTAAGCACACCACTGCTATCACAAATTTCCACTAAAAAGCCTCAAATTCTTTCTTTTGCTTTCCAGAAAAAACAAAACAAAACAAAACAAAACAAAAAAAAAAAAAACGCTTCAAAGATTTGAAATCTGTCTTCTGCAGAAGAGGCATTTAGTCCAGCAGTTAAGAAGCCTGCTTCTTTTACCAGAGTCTTGGGATTCAATTTCTGGTTCTGGATCCTGATTCCATCTTCCTGCCAGTGCAGCAATGGTGATGGCTCAAGTAATTGGTTTCCTGCACCCACATGGGAGACTTGGATTGCATTCCCAGCTCCCAGTGGCTAGGAACTTGCTCTGTCAGTCCTTTTCCTCTCCTCTACCTCTCAAATACATCTTTAATTAAAAAAAAAAAAAAAATCTGCTTTCTAAACAGTCTGTAAATTAAAAGCATTTTTCTTTATATTTTAAATTTGGCATAAATTAAAAAGTGAAATAGAACAATTACTGATTATTAAACACAAAGTACCTGGTCTTTTAACCAAATCATTATTAAGTCTACTTTGACAACTAAGAATCAGTTGACTACTGCAGTGAAGTAAGGTAACAGTTACCAGCTACTTTAATGACAATCACAGCCAGAGGACACGGTTTACAGTGTTAATACCAACGTGTCCAAGGAGTTGAATAAGCACCCCAAAATGAAGGGTTTTTCTTTTTTTGGTATACATGTGAGATTTGCTTGTTATCTTTTATATTTTTTCTAAACAGTTACCTGACACTAGTTTTACTTTAGGGAAATGTGTCGCAAGTATTGAAGAGCTTTCACAACATTTTCACAAACTCTACCGGAAAGAAAAAAAAAAAAACTATTTATTCTCTAGTTTACCTGTTGTGATATCTTTTAATCTGGGAAAGAAAAAAAAGACAGAAGTGAGGAAGCTGTATGAATCCTTTAATATCCCTTCAAGTTAAGAACTGAGATCTTCATGTTTCTTGAGATGAAGTTATTTGGCAAATATAATTAATCTCTCATTGCCAATATATTCAAAATATTTATATCAAGAAAGATAGATGGATACATAAGTATACATGTATCTATATTTTATATGTGTGCTTCCATATTTGTCTTTCAAAACAGTTTGAATTTTGTTAAGGTATACAACATACCGTATTATACACACATAACATTGATATGTGTATAAACAATAATACTTTTAGAGTTAGAAGACCTTTACCAATATTACATTACTTGATCTTTTCAATACCTATGTGAAGAATGTGTTTTAGAATTCCATTCTACAGATGAGAAAGAAAAGGCTTACAGAAGTTAAAGTTGATAATTTTGTTAAAATTAAAATGGTTTTAAGAAAGGAACAAAACTTGAACCAGTCTTATGACTTCAAAGACTATAACATTGAAAACAAAAATTATAACAATTCAGGACAATGGTTTTGAAAGAAAAACATGGATTCACAATGAAGTATATATACCATTTCACAATTGATATAAATTTGAGAGATATTTTAGATAATTTCAAATGACAATCCACAAATAATATTGAAAGATTATTGCATATGTAAGATAAAAGCTAAAACAGCCAATAGTTATGCAATAATAAATTACGATTATTTAAGTCAGGAAAAAAAATAAAGTTATACATAAAGATAGAGAAGCACAATTAAAGAATATTCTAGTTGTGTTGGGAAAGGATCACTGCAAATGGATACAAGAATCACTTTGCAAATATGAGCTGTGGAACTGAACTTGGGCTCACTGGAAGGCACACAAATGAGTGTCATATGCTGAAAAATGCGTAACTGCCCAACCATATCACAGCTGAGGCAAGAGAAACTGGAATATTTACACATACATGTTCAATAATCCTCATAATGTTCCTCATAAACAATCACATATGCCACTCTCTACTGCTTTACAAAAGCAGTTAAAATAAATAGAATATTTTTATAACTTTAAACTGGCCCTAAAAAAATAATAAAAGCTTAACATAGTCTCCTGCTCTAGAAATATCAACCAGGATGATAACAAAGAAGGTTGAGCCTCAATTCAAGTTACTATTAGGCTTCAATAAAAGTAGTAATTCAATGTGCTCAATTACTGCCAACCTAATATTTGTACGATTTAGAAGTTTAAAAGTTACTTTTAGAAAGAAAGGCAGGGCCGGTGCCGCGGCTCAATAGGCTAATCCTCCACCTAGCGGCGCCGGCACACCAGGTTCTACTCCCGGTAGGGGCACCGGATTCTGTCCTGGTTGCCCCTCTTCCAGAGGCCAGCCCTCTGCTGTGGCCCGGGAAGGCAGTGGAGGATGGCCCAAGTGCTTGGGCCCTGCACCCCATGGGAGACCAGGAGAAGCACCTGGCTCCTGCCATCAGATCAGCGCGGTGCGCCGGCCGCAGCGCGCCAGCCGTGACGGCCATTGGAGGGTGAACCAATGGAAAAAGGAAGACCTTTCTCTCTGTCTCTCTCTCTCACTCTATCCACTCTGCCTGTCAAAAAAAAAAAAAAAAAAAAAAGGCAGAAAGGAAAATAAAAACAAATGAAAAATTTAGAAATTATTTCTAAGATTTCAGGTGAAAAGTTATCTCTTTCTGCTCTCCAGTAAGGAAAAATATGTCAATAATCCTTTTTAAATTACATATTTAATTTTATCAGAAAAAACATTCAGAAAATTGCTATCAAACAAGAGATGAGCGTTTCACATAAAGAGGAAAAATGCATAAACAGAAAATTAACCTTCTTACAAAATAGGCCACGATAGAGCTGAGCTCTATGGACAGTAAACTTAAAAGCAAAAAATGGCGACTGGGAAAGATTATACTTGAACTATAACAATGTTACCATCTACATATGCAATCTTTTCATTCTATTTATCAAAGATAAACATGTACTTACTCAGTTTATGTAAATGAATTATATAAAAGCAGTTAACAATTAGTTTTCAAGCCCCTGAAGGAGCACTGACCTTAAAAATCATTACTCTCAAAATTGTCTTTAGGTTGTGTACACTTGTTACTCTACATTTGGTCTTTAAGCTGAACTCCTATAAATACTTATACTTGAAGCTATAGAAAATGTCTTTAGACAATCTGTGAGAAGAACCAAAGGATACTTGCAAATACTCATTTCCCAACACACTGTCAAGATAAAGGGTCACCGTCACAACTACCACTACCATGTCATCACTCCACTGCAAAAGCAGACACCAAAGAAGCGAAACTCCGAAGGAACTGCTCTCCCTCAGAAATTATTCTACTTGGTAATCAAATAGCAAAGAAAGCATCAAAGGCAAAAAATGAAAAGCAAATCTTAAAACACTGTTATTTGTTAAATTATTGCCACCAGCAAGCTAAATCATTGGCATATGATTAAAGACAAGAAAGCATGGAAAAAGCTTTGTTAGTGCAATTCCTTTATTCATACATCATACCACCTTGCTGATTAAAAGTACTGCCCAGACTTCCTTGAGAAAGGTAAGAGATATTCACTCACCATTTTCCATACCCCATTTTATGTGCTTAGAATTTAATACAGCATTCCAAAGAGCTACAGCCCACAGGAATGCATGGCAACACTACTCAAGTTTTAACAGTTATAAAAATGTCTCTGCTTGTCCAACTAGCAGACAAACAGATGAATTCATTAGATTCACAGAATCCTGCCACAAATCTGAATGTGCTCAAGTGTCTGGGGATAAGAAAAACTTTCCCAGGTCACTTTAGGTTCACTAAGGTCACTAAGGTTCCCTAAGGTTACTTTAGGGACAAAACTAAAGGGGAGTCCTATGGTCCAGTCTAAGGATAGAGTGGGTTATGCTGCATCATTGTTACCTCCATCTTCATAATAGTAACCATCTCCATATTCATTGGCTCCAGAGAACTCTGGAATGTGTTTCTTTCGCCTTTTCTCTTCTTGTAACTCTTTTTCTTGCAAAAGGCGAGCTATGTCCTGCAAGGACAAGAAGGAATAGAAATAAGTACCATCAGAGAATGAATGTGGTATTTGACATTCCATAGCCAAGTTTTTATGGGCTCTGCCCATGACTCTCAAGATTTTCTGGCATTAATCGTATGCTCTCCTTATGCCATGGATGATTGGCTCAACAGGAGAAGCACAAGAGCTAGATGAGACAGACTTTTTTTTTTTTTTCTAAATTGAAATTTAAATCTAACTCAACTGAAAGACAATCAATGGCAGTACTTGTAAAGATGGCTGGCTGGCGCCGCGGCTCAATAGGCTAATCCTCCGCCTTGCGGCGCCGGCACACCGGGTTCTAGTCCCGGTCGGGGCGCCAGATTCTGTCCTGGTTGCCCCTCTTCCAAGCCAGCCCTCTGCTGTGGCCAGGGAGTGCAGTGAAGGATGGCCCAGGTGCTTGGGCCCTGCACCCCATGGGAGACCAGGATAAGTACCTGGCTCCTGCCATCGGATCAGCGCAGTGCGCCGGCCGCAGTGCGCTGGCCGCAGCACGCCGGCCGCGGCGGCCATTGGAGGGTGAACCAACGGCAAAGGAAGACCTTTCTCTCTGTCTCTCTCACTGTGTCCACTCTGCCTGTCAAAAAAAAAAAAAAAAAAAAATGGCTATACAACAGGATTCATAAATACTATTTGTTGGCTTCTCTTCAAAGCTGAGGATGCATTAAGTCTATATGGGGGAGTAACCTATAAAACTTAAAAAGAATTCTTCCAATGGTCCTGATTTAGCTTGCATTATAGTAACACTGTCTGAACTAAAAAGGAGAAAAGAAATCTTCCTGCTGTTTCTTCAACACAAGCCAAGTTTAACAGTTACTATGTTCAAAGCCTGCAAGTGACAGAGTGATAAACAGCTTTCCAACACCGTGCCTTCAAAGATCACCATCCTTTATCGAAACTAAAGTGCATATGAATAAATACAAGGAAATTAAATTATAAATGCTCAAAAAGGGCTAGAAATGTCTATGTGGGTATAAAAGAGGGAATATAATTTTCTTCTTCAAGGAATTAGTACAAGACTTTGTGCTGTGTTAGGCTTTGAACCAAAACTTGAAGTCCAATAGGCCAAAAAGGGAAAGAGAACATCAGCAAAGCTGTGAACATTTTAATGGCCACCAACCTGTGAAATGGCCAATTGGAACATTTGGGTGTGTGGAGTATGAAGAACAGTGGGGCCAGAAAATCAGTAAGACTGGATCAAAGATACTCCTTTAGGTAATAATTTTCTTAAAGAATTATTTACTTTATTTGAAAGGCAGAGTGATACAGAGAGGAGGAGAGATACAAAGAGAGATTTTCCATCTGTTTATTCATTCCCCAGATGCCTTGTCAGCACTGGACCAGGCTGAAGCCAAGAGCCAGCAACTCCATCCAGATTTCCTACATGGCAGGAACCCCAAGTATTGAGACATCCTCTGCTGCCTCTTAGGTCATCAACAGTAAGCTGGATTAGTAACACAGAGCCACCAAGACAAATCAATGCTCTGATATGGGATACAGGTGTCCCAAGTGGCAGCTTAACCCATTGCACCACAACACCTAACAGATAATCTTAGTCTGGAGTCTACATAGGGGTGAAGGATTACTAAAGGTTTTGAATTATAAAGCTAAAATGTTTTGAATCTAGAGATTCAGAAAGTCCCATAAAATATATAAATTTTTATGTTCAGTTATACTTTTCTGGAGGGAAGTTCCATAGCTTTCATCAAAATCTCAAAGGTTCACACAAATATGTCAACAATCTTCACTGGTACAAATGCTACTAACAATCATAACAATCATAGGTAATTTGAGATATTCACTTTTTCATATTCATAATAAGGAATACATGAAATACTTAGAAACTGGTAAATTTACAGCAAAAAATAGTATTCTTCCTTTTGAAACTTCCTCAGACGAAACAAAAAAATACAGTAAGATGGCAAAGCAACTTCAAAAAATTCAATCTGAGTGACTCACATTTTTTTTTTTTTTTTTAGTTATGAAGAAACACTCTGGATACTGCGGCTACATAAATTAGCATTAATTATCCATAACCTCAGCTGTTTTCAAAATACTCTCGCAAATCTGACTATATGAAATATGTGCCTAAATTGAAGCATAAAACATACTATTGATTTTAACTGATACACACACACATGCATGTGTGCATGCACGTGCATATTTGGATACATAATGCATTTAAAAGTCCACCCTGCACTGCAGTGTTAAATGCAAGTGGCCATTCACAAAATGATGCAACTATAAAAGAGAGGTAAATGACAAAATCCTACTTAACATAGTATATTTTTCATATAAAGAATTCTAAATTCTTAATACTTTGACGGAAAATCTACCATGTAAGTGACACCAGGAGAGACATAGCAACTACTGATAAGAATTTCTTGAGGTTTAAGTTCTTCATCTGCATAATAAAAAGACAGAACTATTCAAATTTTATTTATATATTTTTTGAATGGCAAAATGACAGAAAAAGAGGTAGGAAGAAGAAGAGAAGGGGAGAGGAAGAAGTGTGGAGAGGGAAGAATAACAGAGGGAGTCTGACAGCTACTCCAGTACCAGACTACAGGTTAGTCCAGACCAAAGTCAGGAGCCAGGAATTCCATGGGGGTCCCCCACATGGGTGGCAAAAACACAAGTAGTTGGGTTATCATCCTTTGACACCTAAGAGCATTAGCAGTAAGCTGGATGGGAAGCGGGGAGTGGCAGGGGCTCAAAGCAGGCACTCTGATATGATATGTCAGTGCCCCAAGCTATGAGTTAACCTGCTATACTACAATACCTACCCTATTCAATCTTTTTTTTTTTTTTGATATATTTAATTTATTTGAAAGGCAGTGACAACTACAGAGAGAGGGAAAGATAGAAAGAGATCTTCCACCTGCTGGTTCACTCGCAAATGGCCACAACAACCTGGGCTGGGTCAAGCCAAAACCAGGAGCTAGGACCTTCATCGGAGTCTCCCACGAGAGTAGAGGGGCCTAAGCACTTGAGCCATTCTCTGATGCTTACCCAGGCACATTAGTAGGGAGCTGCACTGGAAGTGGAGCAGACAGGACTTGAACTGGTGTCCATATGGAATGCTGGCATCACAGGCCGTGGCTTAACTCACTATGTCACAATGCTGGCCCCATCCCATATTGAATCTTAAAGTCAACATTTTAATGTATCCTTTTAATGTGCAACATTTTAATGTATCCCTTTAATAAACTTGTGTTTACCAGGTGCCAGATACTGGACCATATTTATTACCTCTGATGTCTTACAAAGAAATACTTTAAATCAATTGAGGAAGAGAGATGGGATTGAACAGATGGCTTGCTCCCTCTAAAGTTATTATATGCTATAGAATTCACCAAATTCGTATACTGTTTACTGAAGAAATGGGAACAAATGCTAACACTTCCTTGAGCTGTCATGTTTACTAAGCATTCAACAGCACTTTTTCCTAAGTGGTTTACTTTATGATAAACAAAGAATTTCTCCTGCTGTAACTGAGGAAAATACAAAGAGGAAAATAATTTCTGCCCAACTGCCAGCATAAATTATTAAACTATACTCCAGGGACCTTATAATTGCTTTCCTGCTACTGAATTTAGTCCTAATAAATACAGAGTAATAAGCTACTCTCCCAGTATGAAGAACTAGGAAAGAAACAAGAATTATGCTTCCTCTTTATAATGCATTAGTCGTCAAAGAAAGTGCTTTTAATCAAGTGGAAAAATAATCATCATAGGTGTCATGTAACTTAGCACCCAATCCTTTTTTGTTCTAAGTTTTCAACTATTTTTTTTCCTTCTCCTCCTCTTTCTCCTTTCTTTTGAGTGGCAAAAAGTCAAAGAACATGTAGGGGGGTGTGTGTGTGTGTGTGTGTGTGTGTGTGTGTGTGTAAGAGAGAGAGAGAGAGAGAAGGAGGGAGGAGAGGGGCAGAGAGGTAGACAATGAGAGGGAGACAATGAGAGGAAGGGTGAGGGCGAGAGCCTGTGTGTGAGAGTGTGAGAGAGAGTGAGAGAGTGAGAGAGAGAGAGAGTGAGAGAGTGAGAGAGAGTTAGTTAGCTCCCATTCATGGGTTCACTCCCCAATAACTACCACAGCTGCGGGCTGTGCCAAGGCCAAAGGTAGAATAGGGAACTCAATCTAGGTCTCTCTCCCACATGTGTAACAGAAACCAATTATTGAATCATCACTGCTGCCTCACAAGATACGCACTAGCAGGAAGCTGGAATCAGAACCTGGAGATGAGTACTCTACCTGTATTCTGATAAGAGATCCCATTTTGTTATCAGTAACTATTACATAAATTTTTAATTTTCAAATTTATTATTTATTTGAAAGGTACAGTAACAGAAAGAGACAGAGAGATTTTCCACCCCCTGGTTCACTTTACAGATGCCATTAAGAACCAGGGTTTGGGTCAGGAGGAAACCATGACTTTACATGGCTGGCAGAGACCTAAAGACTTAAGCTATCACCTATTGTCTCCCATAGTGTGCATTTGCAGCAAGCTGGACTTGGGAGCAGAACTGGGATTGAATCAAGGCATTCTCATTTGGGATGTGGATCTCTCAAGCTGTAGCTTAACCACTGCACCACTGTGCCAAAGGTCCACCACAAGGGATGTAGGTATCTTAATTGCTCATCCCTCAGTTTTTTAAGTAGCATCTACCTAGATGAGAAGAAAAGGTATGTTAGGCTACAGGAAGGAAAGGACACATAATTCAATAGAAACCTGTCACTATATCATACATGTTTAGAACTGGCCAGATCTCCCTACTTTCCAACATTATGGTGTAGCAGTAATTTCCTCTGAAATAGCTAAAAATGTCAGTTGTTAGTCACAGTGTTGGAACACAGTTAATCAGCCTCATCACCGTTCATATAAACAACCTCTGTGGACCTCAGCTTCCTTCCTGCTAAAGGTTAATCTAGAAAGGCATTTCCTGAGCTCTGTTTCAGAGAACATTGATCTGTAAAAGTTCTACCCTGTAACTGCCGCCCCCTCACCCCCGAAAAAAAACCCACAAAGCAGTCAAAAGAAAGCATGTAGTATATCTAACTCTTTAAAATGTGCATTATTGTTTTTATTTTTTTATTTATTTTTTATTTTTTTTTTTTATTTTTTGACAGGCAGAGTGGACAGTGAGAGAGAGAGAGAGAGAAAGCTCTTCCTTTGCCGTTGGTTCACCCTCCAATGGCCGCCGCGGCCAGCGCGCGGCGGCCGGCGCACCGCGCTGATCCGATGGCAGGAGCTAGGAGCCAGGTGCTTTTCCTGGTCTCCCATGGGGTGCAGGGCCCAAGCACCCGGGCCATCCTCCACTGCACTCCCTGGCCACAGCAGAGGGCTGGCCTGGAAGAGGGGCAACCGGGACAGAATCCGGCGCCCCGACCAGGACTAGAACCCGGTGTGCCGGCGCCGCTAGGCGGAGGATTAGCCTAGTGAGCCGCGGCGCCGGCCCTAAAATGTGCATTATTGTTTTTAAAAACTTTAAAAGATAGAGATTCTTCTACCTACTGGTTCACTTCCCAAATCACCACAACAACCTGGGTTGCGCCAGGCCAAAGTCAGGAGCCAGAACTCCATCCATGTCTCCCAGGTAGGTGTCAGGGACACAAGTACTAGGTCATTATTTGTTTTCCAGGTGCATAAACAGGAAGCTGGAAGGAAAATGGAATATCCAATACTTGAATCGGGCACTCATATATGGGAAGAAAGCATCCCAAGCAGAGCTTTACCTGGTAAATCACAAAACTAGTCCCAAGAACCTATTTTCCTCCTGAAACCAAGGATTTCCAAATTTATTTACTGGTGGAAGACTTTTTTTTTTAACCACAAAAAAAAATATAAACCTTAGGGAACCAATGTTGTATGTAACGTGTGTTTAGGAATTCTTCCAAATAATTAGACAAAATTAATCATTAATCATTACAATAATAAACTAACACAGCTATAGTCAGAGAACTTGAAAATAATGGAAGAGATACTATTTTTATATAGAAAGCAAAACAAAATCTGAATTTGTTAATATGAGCTGCAAAGGATATAAGCATGAAGCTAGAAATGTAAGCATGAAGGTAGATTTATTTTTTATGTACGTTATATGATTTTGTTTTAACATTTTCTAAATAGCAAGCATTGCTTTTATAATGTAAAATACAAACCATTTTATTACAGAAAACAAAAAAACTAAAAGTCCTCTTATTTCCTTTTAAAAGCCCTTTTCAATTAGTTTTTAATTAATCAGGTAGGCTTACTTCCGGGCAATATGTAGAAATAGCTGGCCCACAGATGATTGCCTAATAAAATAAACTTATCAGAAAGGGAATTTACTATTGTATTTCACCTCTTTTTCTGTTATCCAAGCTCATCCAACTAGAGAAACATTGAACTATAACCATAAAAAAAGGCACAGTTAAAGATCTCTAAAAAGCTAGAGAGTTGTTTTAATGAAAACATGGATTTATTGATTCTCTTCAATGGGCAAAACATCTAGCTGTAGCCCAGTAGAGACTTGGGATACACAGTCAATAACCTTTAAGTTCCCATCTATCAAGCATTAAAAGCAAACTGAGGGGATGGCACCGTGAAACAGTAGGTTAATCCTCCATCTGCAGCACCAGTATCCCATATGGGCACCAGTTCTAGTGCTGGCTACTCCTTTTCCGATCCAGCTCCCTGCTGTGGCCTGGGAAAGCAGCAGAAGAAGGCCCAAGTGCTTGGGCCCCTGCACCCACAAGGGAGACCAGGAAGAAGCGCCTGGCTCCTGGCTTCAGATCAGCGCAGCTCCGGTCATTTAGGCCATTTGGGGAGTGAACCAATGGAAGGAAGACTTTTCTCTCTGTCTCTCTGTCTGTAACTCTGTCAAATAAATAAAGTTTTTTTTTTTTTTAAAGCAAACTGATTAGTGTAATGTAAGCAATGTAAGCATGCAAAGACTGATGCCCTAAGAAAGACAGGCGTTGGCCGGCGCCGCGGCTCACTAGGCTAATCCTCCACCTTGCGGCACCGGCACACCGGGTTCTAGTCCCGGTCGGGGCGCTGGATTCTGTCCCGGTTGCCCCTCTTCCAGGCCAGCCCTCTGCTGTGGCCAGGGAGTGCAGTGGAGGATGGCCCAGGTGCTTGGGCCCTGCACCCCATGGGAGACCAGGAAAAGCACCTGGCTCCTAGCTCCTGCCATCGGATCAGCGTGGTGCGCCGGCCGCAGCGCGCTGGCCGCGGCGGCCATTGGAGGGTGAACCAACGGCAAAGGAAGAGCTTTCTCTCTCTCTCTCTCTCACTGTGTCCACTCTGCCTGTCAAAAATAAAAAAATAAAAAAATAAAAAAAAAAAGAAAGACAGGCGTTAATATAAACAAGGTTCCATGGAACCCTTTCCTCTTTCTAAGTCAATGGCAAACTATCATTAACATGTACAGGGGTGGGAATGAAATCATTTGCTCTGGCCCTGCCAAGGCAATCACAGGCAGGACTCAAAATTCATCAAGTCTACAGCAGGCTAATTTTTAAGTTAATAACTGTGTATGACCCACGAATGATGTTATAAATACAAACATGGCCCTTGGCAGAAAAAAGGTGTCCCGCCCTTGATTTATAGAATTTACATCAGGGTTACTTCTCCCTTAAAATCTTCACCTCTACCTCACAAAGGCAGTGGGCTTCAGAAGTAGGAAATCTTGGGTTCAGCATTGTGGTATAGTGGATAAAGCCACCAGCATTCCATATGGGTGTTGGTTCATGTGCCAGGTGTTCCACTTCGAATCCAGCTCCCTGATAACGGCCTGGGAAAACCAGTGAAGACAGCCCAAGTACTTGCGCCCCTGCTACTCATGTGGGAGCCCCAGATGAGGCTCCTAACTCCCGGCTTCAGCCTGGCTTAGTCTTGGCCATTGTGGCTACTTGGGGAATGAACCATCAGCTGGAAGGCCTCTCTCTCACACCTCTCTTTCTCTCACACCTCTTTCTCTCACACCTCTCTTTCTCTCACACCTCTCTTTCTCTCACACCTCTCTTTATTTCTTTCTCTCTCCCCTCTCCATCTCTCTTGCAAATAAATAAATCCTAAAAAAAATTTTCTGAGTTTAAAACAACCAAAATGAGGTCTAACAATATGATTACCAAATAAACCATTAGAAGGGGTAAACAAGAAAACCAATCCATTAGATTGCTAATCCTTATTAATTAGCAATTAGTATATTCATCTAACTCAGTGGGGATCTCAAGGGAAATATAATCCCAAAAGGGTTATCCTATAAAACCAGGAAAACTTTATACTATCAATTTTATGGGAATAAAAACATCAACATAACTAAAGAACAGAGAGGAATAATTTTCTGTCAGAAGCCTCCCTCCCACCTTCCTTTTTGGTAACATATATACAAACCTATTTTTAAATTAACCAAACACAGGAAAATGTTCAATAACTTCAATGTATTCCTATTTGAGCTAGTCTCTGAATATTATAAATTTGTATAAATATTAGAAGATGAAATTACAATCACCTGAGTACTATTAGTAAGTAAGCTCATATTAAAATCACTTTTTACTGTAAACTGGTTACTAAGTTTATCCCTAAACAGTTCACTCTATTAAAATGGTTTCAAATTGTTGTACAAGTGTCATAAACTTTTCATGATGTTTGGCCAGGCTAATATTTACTTTAGCCAAAAAAATTTTTGTTTTTATAAAATAGCTAAACATTACCACATATTGAATCTAGGTTCAAACACTGTGGGGCTGGTGCTGTGGCATAGCGGGTAAAGCCGCCCCTACAGTGCCAGTATCCCATATGGACACTAGTTGGAGACCTGGTTGCTCCACTTCTGATCCAGCTCTCTATGGCCTGGGAAAGAAGTAGACGATGGCCCAAGTGTTTGGCCCCTGAACTCATGTGGGAGACCCGGAAGAATCTCTTGGCTCCTTGGGTTTGGATGGGCCCAGCTCTGGCCATTGCAGCCATTTAGGGAGTGAACCAGCAGATGGAAGATCTCTCTCTCTCTACTACTGCCTCTGCTTCTCTTTAACTCTGCCTTTCAAATGAATAAATAGATGTTTAAAAAAAAAAACAACACATGTATATGTCCACAAGGAGTCAAACACACACTTTTATACAGGTACACATAATAATTACACACAGTTCTAATAAGTTATTAAATCAACCACACACTCCTTGATTTTTGTTAAATAACGATCAAAAATGCTTACTCTGTGAATGAAAAGAAGAATCCCAATGGAATTATTCATCTTTATTAATCACAAACTGATATAGTTAGTATAACCAAAGACTCCTCAAGAGATGGCTAGCGAGAAATTCAACTATATAATCAAGACACTGCTTAAAAGAGTCTTTTAAAAAGACAGACAGGGGCCGGCGCTGTGACTTGGCAGATAAAGTCGCTGCCTGTACCCATGTGGGTGCCGGTTGGAGATCTGGCTGCTCCACTTCCGATCCAGATCTCTGCTATGGCCTGGAAGAGCAGTAGAGGATGGCCTGGGTCCTTGGGCCCCTGCACTCGTGTGGGAGACCTGGAAGAAGATCCTGGCTCCTGGCTTTGGATCGGCACAGCTCCAGCTGTTGTGGACAGTTGGGGAGTAAACCAGTGGATGGAAGACCCCTCTCTCTCTCTCTCTCTCTCCCTCTCCCTCTACCTCTCTGCCTCTCTCTGTGTAACTCTGACTTTAAAAAAAAAGAAAGAAAGAAAAAAGAAAAAAAACGACAAACAGGAGGAGGGGGCAGGAAAGGGAGAGAGGATGAGACAGAGATAAAAGGAAAAAGGAGATGGAAAGACAGAGTCAATGTTAGTAAGAAGACAAAAAACTTCTTAAACTTTTCCACATCTGTCTCCCTGAATAGGAATACCACTTTTCTTACATAAGTGCTCTATTAATAAATAATAAAATTATACCATAACAGAACTGGAAATACGTGCTAATTCAACCACACAAAGTTGTATAGCTTCACTGCTTCTCAAGAACAGTGCTGCTTAGAACAAAAACACGTCCCAGGAGGAAAGAGGCCTTAGCCTCCATCTTTTCATTTTGAGGGATCCCAAACTATCTGAGCGATTTGGCCCCAAAAGTCTCTGAAAGAGATACAGATGAAAATCTGGAGAGGAATTTTCCACAACCCTGCTACTGAATAAGAAATTATTAACTAAGCAGACTCCACAGAATAGTGAGATGAGCATAGAGAGGAAAAATAAAAGAAGTAGGACAGTTAATGAATAACAGGAAACGCTCCCTCAAAAATTAGCCAGAAGAATTTGGAATCTGCACCACTGTCTCAGTCTTAGTCTTCTCTGTCTCTGAGGTATCCTGTTTCCCATGGACAAAAATGAACAAGCGCTATCACATATCCTTCAATGAAAAACTTTACTAACAATTTTTTCCATTTATTATTAACAACATACTAGTCAGCAAAGAGTCACATTTCCCACTATAAAAGAACATTTGGCACAATAGCCATCTTCTAAGGTATGAGTTAAAAAAAGTCAAAAAGTCTGAATGAAGGTCTTCATCATTAAACCTCCGTAAGTGGATTTCTCATTTAACATTTTCACTCTACTAGGAAGGGAGAAACCACTGTATTAGGTCAAAAGTAGTAGAGTACAAAATAGTGGGAGGCCTAGAAAGGCATATAAATACTTAAGACCCCTCAAATATACCACAGTGGAATACACAGAAGCCTATTAAGTTCTCCCCTTTCTAATTTAGCACATATCTCTAAATATGAGATTGGGGTTGTTCTAAAAAGCAGGATTGTTTGGGGCAGAGGTGGCAGTGCCATCAAGACAGCCAAAAGGAAAGAAAAGCCTTTTATACATGATTTCATTTAAACCTCACAGCAACCCTTTAGGATATGTGCAACTATTATAATTTACTCACTTTGCAACCTAAGGTTCTGCATGGTTAAGTGAGATGTCACCTCAAGAATTTACTTTTGATCGGCTTTATGAAACTACAGGTTAAACCCCCGCTTGTGATACCAGCAGCCGATATCAATGTACGGCTTGAATCCCAGCCACCTTAATTTGGACAAGCTACCTGCTAATGTGCCAGGGAGTATGGCCTACGTGCTTGGCTCCCTGCTACCTATTTTGGGGACCTCTATGGAGTACAAAGTTCCTGGTTTCAACATGGCCAATTCCAGCTGTTGCAGCCATTTGGGAGGATAGAAGATATTTCTCTTTCTCTCTTTCTATAGCTTTATCTACCAAATAAATATGTAAATTAAAAACATTTTTAAAGAGATGCCACTAGATATAAGTTGATGAACTAAAATTTAAAACCAAGTCAGTCTGACTGCAAAGCCCAGATGTTTATTTTGTGTCACAGAAGGACTACATCAGAAACAGTCAGGAGACCCCAATCAGACATTTCTCTGGCATCTTTTCATAACTTGGTTCTAGTCAGAAATTTCTTTAAGACTTCATTTCCTCATCTGATAAATGGAGCTAATCACTACTCTGGCTTACTTTATCATGAGATTACTTATTATGATTACTATTTAAAGTCCATATGTCTAAAATAAAGTGTTTACGTTTTTCTTCCTATTTTGTGTCCCCCTGAATGGGGGAAAAAATCATATGACACAAGTAGCATTTATAAAGAAGGCAAATTCATCACTCTGTTATTTTTTAAATAGAAGCTTTCCTGTCTACAAAAGATAATCACTTCTTTCAGTTCACAGTTCCTCCCCAAAGCAAACTCTTTATCAATGAAAAGCAACTCATGCTGTACTAAGAAAGAGCCTCCTGTGTTGAGAACATGCAGGATCCAAAAAACCCTAATTCTTATGTACAATTCTGATTTCCACATCACTAAGGTCTATGTTTAAAAGAAGTAACTAAACACACTCATACCAGGTGTCTCTCCTTTTTATGGTTCTGAACAAGAAGTCTTAGAGAAACAAGGGTGGTTCTGTGGGATGGAAACATATGCAGGACAGCTTACTCATGACCCTGATCATACCTTCTGAATAGGATACACGTACTGAATATACACCAGTCTGTCCAGAATAGCCCCAGTTTATGTAATTATTACTAGCACCCATTTTTCAGCATTCCAAGGTCTATCTGGGGTGGCATTAACAGAATATACATTCTACAATTTAAAATGACAAATCATTTTCTTCCCTTTTACAAACCAAGAGAGTGGCCATGACACTAGCATGACAGGTATGAAGGAAGGCTGACTGAATTGATGTAAACTGAAATGAACTGTAAAGAAGGGTTAAGAATATAAACACAGGAGCAAATTAACATTTACGTAAATTCCAGTCTTCTCACAAGCTAATCATTATCACTAATTGTAGTCACTCAGGTTTAAAAAATGTAATTTAAAAATGCATACAGAATCAAACAGATTACTTCTCCAAGTCAAAACATCATAAATAAGAAAGGTGAAAGAGAGAGAAATACCCTGTCACAGCCTCCATAGGACTATTTCTTCCCTGACTCTACTCCAGGCACCATGTGGGATCTCCCCTCTTAGAAGTTGCAAAAATAACCCAGACATAGAAATCTTGTAAGCTGAAAAATGCCCACAAAATTCATTTTCAACCAGGATCTCAGAATGTGACCCTATTTGGATATAGAATCTTAACAATGCAATTGATACTAAATTAGTGTAGCTCTCTTTAATGACTGGTGTCCTTATAAGATGATGAGAGAGCTCAAAGATAAACAGAGGAAAGTGGGTTGTCTGACAACAAAGGCACAGGTTGAAGTGATGCAGCAGCAAGTCAAGGAATGTTACAGATTGGCAAGAATCACCAACAGACAGTAGGAAGGAAGGAATGATCCTTTTCTTTTTTTTTTTTTTTTTTTTTTTTTTTTGACAGGCAGAGTGGACAGTGAGAGAGAGAGACAGAGAGAAAGGTCTTCCTTTGCCGTTGGTTCACCCTCCAATGGCCGCCGCGGCCGGCGCACCGCGCTGATCCGATGGCAGGAGCCAGGAGCCAGGTGCTTTTCCTGGTCTCCCATGGGGTGCAGGGCCCAAGCACCTGGGCCATCCTCCACTGCACTCCCTGGCCACAGCAGAGGGCTGGCCTGGAAGAGGGGCAACCGGGACAGAATCCGGCGCCCCGACCGGGACTAGAACCCGGTGTGCCGGAGGAATGATCCTTTTCAAGAGGTAGCATCTTGGGGCCTGCACTGTGGTATAACAGGTAAAGCCACAGCCTACAGCGCTGGCATCCCATATGGGTGCCGGTTTGAGTCCCGGCTGCTCTACTTCTGAACCAGCTCTCTGCTATGGCCTGGGAAAGCAGTGGAAGATAGGCCAAGTCCTTGGGACCCTGCACCCATGTGGGAAACCTGAAGAAGCTCCTGGCTCCTGGCTTTGGATCGGCAAGTTTCAGCTGTTGCAGTCAGTTGGGGAGTGAACCAGTGGATGGAACACCACTCTCTCTTTGCCTCTCCTTCTCTCTGCCTCTTTCTCTCTCTGTGTAACACTGACTTTCAAAGAAATAAATAAATCTTTAAAAAAAAAGAAAAAGAAAAAGAAAACGAAAAAGAGGTAGCATCTTGGGACTGGCACTGTGGTGTAGCAGGTTAAGCCACTGCCTGCGTTGCTGACATCCCATATGAGTACCAGTTCGAGTCCTGGCTGCTCCACTTCCAAGCCAGCTCTCTGCTCTGACCTGGGAAAACAGTAGAAGATGGCCCAAGTTCTTGGGCCCATGCACCTGCATAGGAGAAACAGAAGCAGCTCCTGGGTCATGGCTTCAGACTGGTGCAGTTCTAGCCACTGCGACCAATTGGGGAGTGAAGCAGCGGATGGAAGATCTCTCTTTCTCTCTCTCTCTGCCTCTCCTTCTCTCTGTGTAACTCTTTCAAATAAATGAATAAATCTTAAAAAAAAAAAAAATAGGTAGCATCTTGATTTTACATTGCTAATCTCCAAAATTGTGAAAAAATAATTTGTTGCCTTAAACCACCAAATTGGCGGTGATTTTTTTTAGCAGTAGCAAGAACAAATACATGTTTATACATATCCATTTTCATCTCTCAAGACTTCAGCCATTCCACAACTGATCATGAGAAAATAACGATCCATGCAGGACAACGCTTGTACTACTGCTTCCCGAATGAGGAGTTCTGCTGAACGTCCAGCACACCTACATTTAACCCATGAGTACTAAAAAAGGATTTTGCTCTAGATCTGAGCACCCTTTCCTCCACTGGGTGGAGGACATTAACTAAGTTGTACCTCATCCTTCTTCTCCTGAATGCGTCGTCTCTCTGCCTCAATAGTCAGCTTCTCCTGAATTTCCTGAGCAATTTCACAGTCTTGTTGTTCACTAAAAAACAAAAAACAACATGAATAAAGAATATAATGGATAACTGTTCCTAAAAATAAAGCACAAATTATTGAGCACTCACTATGAGCCAGTGCAGGTTTATACCTCACTTAGTTATCAATACAATGAGCACACAGGTTGAAACTGTCACATCTTACAGATGAGAAAAGTTGAGACCCAGAAATGTTAACACCACTTCCCCAAGATCAGAAAGAAAAACGCGGCCAAACCAGAATCTGATTCCCAGACACAACTATGGCACGTCTAGTTTCTCCTAGAGCTCATATCACTTCACTCTACAGAAAGGTATGTTTTCCTGAGATTCTACAAAGTTGGTGCAGACTGTGAAAATAATGTCCAAAAACACTCAACAGTGTACAGGAAGTTTGTGCGAGAGCTCACTAAAATGTCATATTGCTGTGGTCAACTGAAGATAGTAGTATAACTTTGAAATAACTTTATGTTTTATCATTTCTTTCATTTTTAATCACAAACATAATTAAGAAATTATGCTTCAGAAAAAGGACAGAAACAGTGTAAGTTACCCAGCTTTGGTTATTTGTAGAAGCTATTCTGGCTAATACCGGTTTTCTTAACACTCTGGCCACTAAGTCAAACACTGTAATGCTCATGCTATCTTATGCTTTATTGTTTGATTGGTTTCTTGGTTGGTTGGTTCAGTGGTTTTTGGCATTCACACATTCAACCAAATTTAAACAGCATCTACGCATAACACTGAGGATATAATAATTCTTTATTATACATTCAAAAGCTCATAATACTATATTCTAGTGGGAGAAACAAGGGAAATCATTTTGTTGGGGGAAATAGATCCTTTAAAGAAACAGTTCCCAGGGCTGGCACTGGGTTGTGGAAGTAAAGCTGCTGCCTGCAACGCCAGCATTCCATATGCATACTCGTTTGAGTCCAGGTGCTCCATTTCTGATACAGCTCCCTGCTAATGGCCTGGAAAAAGCAGCAAAAATGGCCCAAGTGTTCAGGAACCTGCCAAACTAGATGAAGCTACTGGCTTCTGCCTTTGGCCTGGCCTGGTGCTGGCCTTTACAGCCATCTAGGGGGTGAACCAGTGGATGCCAATCTCTCTCTCTCTTGCTCTCTCTCTCCCTTTCTCTCCCTCTCTCTATAATTCAGATTTTCAAGATAAATAAATAAATCTTTTAAATAAAATAAAGAAGCAGTTCCCACAGAAAATGGAGTTTGGTCTTCTCAAAAATGGTTACAAAATTTTGCCCCAGGTACACAAGTCTTCTAGTTTCAAATTTCAAGAAAAAACAATAGAAAGCTTAGAACTCTACAATGTGATAGCTATGGGGAGCCAATCTTTTTAAAAAAATTGTTAGCCACAAAAAAAAAAAAAAAAAAAAAAAAAAAACCAGAGTTCACAATCTAAAAAGATGTGATGCAATAAAATTCCAATTTTTATTTTTATATGTAGTTCATTTGCTAAACAAATATATTCCCTCATTTACCTCCTGCCAATCAAACTTAAAATACTCATAAGTCTCAGTGTTGGTGGCATATTCCATGTTTAATGGCAGTCTTTTATAATTGTAAAAGAGTTGAGAGTGGGGATAGAATAAAAACCTAACTTTTCTAGAGGAACTGAAATTCAAATATTCTATTCTAACAAAACAGAGTAAGAAATGATTCTCATTTACATGAGGAAACCTTCATTTTGAACATGTTTGGAAATAGGCAGATGTAGGTAAAAAGTAGATGTGTACATATACATGCTAGTATGTATGCACCCACCATGGAAGAAGGAGAGCAAAAGAATACACAATACAGCAAGCACAAGCCAGAAATAGTAAAACTTTTCTTTTTTGTAATCAGTAGGAAAATTACTAGACTAGAAATCTGAAGCCCTGGTTTGCAGCCTTGCTTCTACCTCTAATGATTATGCCTTCTCATGCCATTTTATCAGCTATAAAAACATCTAGACTGAATGATCTTATATTAAAAGTCTAATATTCTAGGATTTTTATATATTCAAATAAAAGAAATGGAAATAAACAAAAATCTACCCATAGCAATTTCTATTTAGATTTGCTCCTTTCATTTAACTTAGAATAATTTAGAATTATACACAAAGCCATGGCTTTAGTTTTCAAGGAGTTCTCTACCTGCACTTCCCAAACAAATGTAAAATCTATACAGCTCCAAGTGACTACTATAGGCAAGGTGGTAATAAATGGGAAGAAAGCAGTAGCAAAGAAAGCAAATCCAAATGAAATATTGAGGGTCACAAGTGACACAAAAGATATATTTACTGGTACAGCAGAGAAAGATGTAAAGATTCAGTTGAGCTCAGTTATTTCAAACTGTATTTCCAAGAAGAATCATTTCTAGTTACGTCAGTTAATTATACAGAATCCTGAGGAAGCAAAACCAAATGAGAAAGGAGTACAAAATAGTCTGGAAGTCTTACTTTGGATGATGGCCCCAGAACCAAAGCTGAATGAATGGTTCCACTTCTGTTAAAATCTCTAGCATTTCACCCACCCCACAACATCCAGTTGTCAAAACTGCCAGAGAATAAAAATGACAGACTCCCTTCCAGGCAAGAACATCCTCCCTGGTTCTCTCATTTGGGATCTATAAACCACTACTCTCCAATTCCTGATTTGTATTTCACAGTACTTTATTTTATAACTCACTAACATTATCCTAATTCTGAATCTTAGACTTCTGGATCAGAATAATCTTTCCTAATAGATAAGAATCAACACTATAAAGGGCAATAACCTAGAACTCTAGAACATTCTTTAGTTGGCTCTCAAGGTCTTCACTACAACTGTGACACAGCTTCAGAACATTCCAAATCAGTCTATTCCTCTTTATATGTCCATTACCATTAACCTTAATTCAGATCTCATTATCTTCTCTATTTTCTCTACCACCATTGTCTAACCAGTTTCCTCATCTCATTTGGCCACTGCTCAACAGCTACTTTCAATTTTACCCTTCAAGCCTTTACCAACCCAGTCCCCACAGAAGGTCCCAAACATAACCTATAACTCTTTTCAGTGGTTGCCTATTCCTTGTAACATAAAATCTAGGGGCATGCACTTGGCACAGTGGTTAAGATGCCACTTATAACACCCACATCCTATATCAGGGTGCTTAGTTCAAGTCTAGGTTCCCCTGCTTCTGATCAAGCTTACTGCTAATGCACAGCCTGGGTAGCATCAAATGAGATAATAGCTCATGTACTTGGGTCACTGCCATGCATATAGGCAACCCAGAGTGCCAGGTCCCTGGCTTCAGCATGGCCCAGTCCTGGATGTTGTGGGCAGCTGCAGAGTAAACTAGCAAATGAAAGATCTCTGTGTCTATCTCCTTGTCTCTCTGCCTTTCAAATAAAATGAAAATAAAAATTCAAAAAAAAAAAACATTTAATTTTTAAATGTACCTAAATTCCTTAAATTATGTGACCTTTTATAGTCCAGTTTTTGGCTACTTTTCAGGTTGCATCTCCTACTTAATGTTATCTTAATTATATTATGCCCCCTGGCAATTCTCAACTTCTTGCAGCTACCAAGAGATTCCTGGTCTTTTTGCCTACTGCCCTTATACTTGCTATTTTTCTGGTAAGAACGGCTTTCTCCAATTATCCTATAAATTCCTAATTAGCCATCAAGTTTCAGATTAAATACAGCACCTGTTCTGTGGAGGGTTTCCCAGTCTCATTTTCTCTTCATAGGCATGAAATTTACAATTCAATTCTCTGTGAATCTTGCCTGTATTTCTAGACATACAATGTGCAGGATGTTTTCCTGAAGCTCTTAAAGGCAACAGCTACATGGCCCAGCAACATGGTGTAGTAGGTTACACCTCCACCCACGGCACTGTTATCCCATATGGATGCCAATTCCTGTTCCGGCTGCTCCTCTTCTGATCCAGCTCTCTGCTTATGGCCTGGGAAAACAGTGGAGGATGGCCCAAGTTCTTGGGCCCCTGCATCCACATGGGAGATCCAGAGGAGGCTCCTGCCTCTGGATCGGCCCAGCTCTGATCACTGTGGCTACTTGGGGAGTTAACCAGCAGATGGAAGAACTGTTTCTCTCCCTTTTGCTGAAACTCTGCCTTTCAAATAAACACATCTTTAAAAAAAAAAAAAGCAATAGTTATTATGTCTTCTTCCCTCTGGTCTCCTATGCCTTTCAAGGCACCCAGTTTAAAAGTCAATAAAATATTTATTTACAAAATAAGGAAGTTTAGCAAAATGACGAATAGAGTCCTCCCTACAAATAAGAAGTGGAAGGGCAAACACATAATGCTAGAATAAATTAAGGGGTCCTTCACTTCTGCCTTTTCTCCTTCCTCCTCAACACTCTCATGGGGTCACATCCACCAGTACCGAGTTGTAAAAGCCAGTCTCAGAGAAGAATTGGATTCCATGAACTTTAAAACACTGAGAAACAGTAAAAAGTAATGTTGCTGAAAGGACTATGATTTTTGAACTGATCATTTTCATTAAGGGTCAAGACTGAGAGAGAACTTTCTTCAGATATTGAAGTGATGAAAAGAATTGAGAGGACAATTCACAACTTTGTTACATTCTACAATTTTCTTTGAAAGTGAGAGGACCAAGGAAAGTAACAGCAGCAAACACAAGTGGGAAATAGAAAAGGAACCCAATACAACTCATAAAATTCTTTGATGCCAATTATTTCACTTGATTGATCAAACCAACCATGAGCAGAGACAAAGATTAATTTTCCAGTTTTGTGGGTAATTCACACAGGTCCATTGGTTGACTCAAAGTTACACAACTAAAAGTGGTGAAATTCACACCATAATCCTGTATCCCAAAATGTAGTCAAGGGTTACAGCAGAAAGGGGAAGTTTTCAAAGCAAAGAAAACTACTGGATAATCACAGTAGGATTTGTAGTATAACAGGGACTAGAGGAGTCTCCTCCTGCCCGCCATGGCTGTTGGCTCCACAGAGAAAACCACTACTGACATTACACCCTCCTAACTCCCAGATCCTCACAGGTCTTTGTAGCGCTTTTGGAGCTGAGCCTGGGCTTTCAGATCTTCCTCTTGGAGCTGCTTAGCCACCTGCAGATCATGCTGGACCAAACGGCTCCTCTGAACATTCGATGCCAAGTGATGCTCAACTGGAACAGAAAGAGGAGAGCAATGACAATGCATTGGGCTGTTAGTACCAATCTTTATTAACACACTTAACAAACTCAAAAGGGCTTCACATCTATCACTTCATTTCATACTCTCAACAACACTGTGTAAACAGCAGCACAGAAATTATTATCTCTATTTTTCTCTTTAGCAAAAAGAGAAGATCAACAAGGTAAGTAATTTGCCTTTGGCCAAAAAATAAATAAATAAAAGGTGATATAATGATTCCACACAAACATTCTAAAGCCAGAGCCAGTACTCTTCCTGTTAACACACTACCAATCTATTTATTAATGCATTTTTCAATACTTAATGGGTATACTTACAAATGAGTTGTTCACAAATCACATATTCACAAATGCGCACATAACCTAGATTTACTTCCCACCAGCACACTGCACAAATATTCAGAAAACATCAGTGGAACCTAATATGTTCACACCCTGTTCTGGAAGCAGGACTAGATTCCTATGGCAGCTCCTCCTAAGGCAGAGGGAAAGGTAAAAGTTCCTTTTTTCTTCCTATATACCCTGCAGTTTTCTAATTCTTGACAGTCTGCCCTGCTTGAAAACACCCAACTATTCATCATTCATCCAGACATCACTTGTCTAGACAAATTCTACATGATGGGTAATAGACAGTCTGGCCATGTGGCTGTGTTCTCTCGCTACCTCGCCCTAAGAAACTGAAGGCCCATGAGAGCCATTACTCACTCTCTTGTTCCTGCAGACTGTGAGCCAAGGTGTGGTCCTCCAGGACAGCAAAATCTCTGCACACTGGTGAGAATGAAGGAAGAGTAGACACGAAGACTCATTAGTGGTACTCCGACATAAAAAGAACTTTGTTTCATTCAAAATACCAATTATAATATTTCAAGATTATCAACTTTATAATCTCCAATGCATAAAGCAGTGTCTAGTTAAACATGTAATCTTCATTCACAAAAATCCATACAGTGCCTGCTCAGTGCGCCACGGTTGGGTGTTTCCTAAGGTGATGACATTAACCACCGCAACAGAAATTGTAATCCACCTCTAATGGGGAGAGGGAACACTGCTAAAATAACAGATTGTTGCTGAGAGCTGAGTTCTTGCTTGCATGGGTCAGGGAAGTTAGAAGAAACCTAGTCTATGAATCGGCCTCTGTGGTTCTCAGGAGACAAACTCAGAGATTTACAGCTCTCCTAGTGTCCTTAAGGAAAACCACACCATCATTAGTCCCTCAGTAGAAACAAATCTCCACTTCAAGAAAAAGCATGTGCTTCAATGGATTCATCTCCAGGGTCTCTGGGTCTCTCTAAACCCTAAATAATTTACAAACAAACAAAAATGGAAGAAATTGGAAAGCTATCCCTAACTTTGCCTCCCTCAGGAAATCCCAGCAAGACTACCTACTGGTCTCCCAGGTCCATTTAACTCCAAATTACAATTTAAATTCCTGCTTATTAAAAGGAATATGCAAACCAAAACATGAAGAACTCATCATGAAAAGTGCTGTTTTAAGGATGTGTAGTTTAGATGCTATGTTCTTACTCTATTCCAAATACGTAACTAATGTTATAAAAGGAAAATTCCCCAAAGCATCAGACTACTACAATGTGTACGACTCATGAAACTACCCCCTGGGACTTATAGAAGGTCATAGATTTCTTTCTGCAGGTTTGGATTTATCTCTGAGGACGTTTAAAAAGATGAACAACACTGCCTGTGTTCACTTATGTTCACATATATATTCACACATTGTCTTGTCCCTCATTGAGAGACAAAAACACAATCAGATAGAAGTAATGTTCTTCTAGTGCCCCATAGCACACTAGAGTGACTACAGTTGGCAATAATGTATTATTTACTCCATAAAGAAATTGAAGAAAAGAGCTAATAGGCTACAAACAAAAGGAAACTGAAAAGCTAACTGGCTGATTTATGTTACATATGTGTGTTGAAATACTATGCTGTACCCCATTAAAATGTACAAGTACTACATGGAAATCAAAATTTTATTTTTTAAAGATTTATCTGAGGGGCCGGTGCTGTGGCGTAGCAGGTAAAGCCGCTACCTGCAGTGCTGGCATCCCATATGAGTGCAGGTTCGAGTCCCGACTGCTCCATTTCTGATCCAGCTCTCTGCTATGGCCTGGGAAAGCAGAAGATGGCCCAAGTCCTTGGGCCTCTGGACCCACGTGGGAGACTAGAAAGAAGCTTCTAGCTTGTGGCTTTGGATGGGCGCAGCTCCGGATGTCGCAGTAGATTGGAGAGTGAACCAGCGGATGGAAGATCTCCCTCCCTCCTACCCCCCTCTGTGTGTCTGTGTGTGTGTGTGTGTGTGTGTGTCTCCTTCTGTGTAACTTTGACTTTCAAATAAATAATAAATAAATCTTAAAAAAATATTTATTTGAAAGGTAAAGTGGGGGTGGGTAGAGGGAGAGAGACAGAGAGAGAAAGAGAATAGAGAGAGATATATTTCTTATGTTGGTTCACTTCTCAAATGGCTGCAACAATCAAGACTGAGCAAGGCCAAGACCAGAAGCCAGGAATTCCACCTACATCTCCATCATGCTGCCAGGGGACCTTGCTCAGAACCATAATTCATTGCCTTCCCAGGCACATTAGCAAGGAGCTGGATCCAAAGCAGAATAGCCAGACAGGACTCAAATCATTACTAAAATATAGAATGTTGGCAACACAAGTGGTAGTTTAACCAGCTGTGCCACAATCAAAGAAACAACTTAATATTTAAATATGGAGACCTTGGAGATGCAATGCTGACATCTCATTTCAAAATGCTGGTTTGAGTCCCCAGTCTGGCTTCCTGCTAATGAGTCTTAAAAGCTTAAGTATGTGACACTCATGTGGGAAAGCTGGGTGGAATTCCTAGTTCCTCGGTTAGCTCTGTTCCAGACCTGGCTATTATGGCCATTTGGGGAGTGAACATTTTGTTTCATTCTGTCTTTCAAATAAATACATCTTTGAATGAATAAATATATGGCACTGATAACCTGAATTCAAAATGGCAATTGTCTCTGAAAACAGAAAAAGAAGGGGCAGGACTGCCTTAGCTACACAAGTCACTCTACAGCTTTACAAAAAGAGAAGACTGAAGCAGTTAAGGCAAAATATTAACATCTAATTTTTGTGGTAGATTACTAGGTTGCTGTGTTTGTTTTTAGTAATGTTTTTACATTTTAAATTCTATAATTAAATATAAATTCCTTTAAGTTCCTTCATTTCATCAACAGCATATATTGTTAAATCACAAACATGTAGTCTGACCTAATAGAGGTAAGGAATGTGTGAATTCCTGATTATAATAACATGGCCTTCTTAATGATTTTTTATTTTTTTTTGACAGGCAGAGTGGACAGTGAGAGAGAGAGAGAGACAGAGAGAAAGGTCTTCCTTTACCGTTGGTTCACCCTCCAACGGCCGCCGCGGCCAGCGTTCCGTGCTGATCCGAAGGCAGGAGCCAGGTGCTTCTCTTGCTCTCCCATGCGGGTGCAGGGCCCAAGGACTTGGGCCATCCTCCACTGCACTCCCGGGCCACAGCAGAGAGCTGGCCTGGAAGAGGGGCAGCCAGGACAGAATCTGGTGCCCCAATCGGGACTAGAACCCAGGGTGCCGGCACTGCAGGCGGAGGATTAGCCTATTGAGCCGAGGCGCCGGCCTATGATTTCTTAATATCTAAAGAGCAAGACTGATTTACAAATTCAATTATTCTAAGTTGATGCTAACTCTTTTTCTGCAGATCCAGAAATGGTACTAACTGGGTATGAGCACGGCCTAAATTAGAAGATCTTAATGGCTATAGGGAAATGCATGGATTATGAGTATATACATAGTAGTAGTGTCAAATATAATGATGTAGGACCTCAGAATTTATTAAATGCTTCCAAGTACGACTCATTTATTCTGAAATATTATTTGTCCAATCTATAATTTCTTCTGCATCTACTCTACTTCTTTCAAGATCTGCCTGTGTAAACCCTATATAATTACTCTATGGCAACCTGGGAACAAACATTTAGTCACCTTTGTAAATCAGTAACTGGACTGGGTATGTCAGAAAACATTTCACAGACAGGCCAGGCTAAGAGCCTGCCTAGAACTTTGCTCTTTCTCTAACCTACTCTGCTTGGTTGTAAACAGTATAAACAGTATGCTGAGAACAAACAGCCATGAGCTCCATTCACCAATTTTACCTTCGGCCACATTTAAAGTGGATTTCTGGAACCTAGTCTTTCACCCCCACTTCTCAAACACCTTCCCAGCCGTGTTCACTCTCTCTCACTCCAAACCCACGGTTGTTTTTTGTGTTCTTTCCATAAATCAACCTCATCATCGTCTACTATTCCTAACCTGATACTAACATGAGTGTCCGCACCACAATTTTCCAACTGATCTGCTTTATTTCCACCCTGACCTAAATGGTCCTGTGGCCTCCTCTGTAACTTGACACTTTACAAAACTTACAGTATGGTGGCTAAATATCTTTTAAACATTAAAATCCTGGAACACCGCTTGTTTAGAAAAGCTTTAACAGAAAGAAATGTACTTGGCTCCTGAGCTAGAGCATACAGCTGCCTCACCATCCATTTAGAAATCCTTGAGGATAGGAATACTATAGGGGTAATCTCACCTAACAATTAGCACCGGATGTAGCATGTTGAGACTTCAGAAAATGCTCACTAATGAAAACAACAACAAAAAGAAGAAACTGGTCAAAAAGGCAAAGAACAGTAAGAGTTCCAGAAAGCAAGTGAACAACATCATGAACAGAATTAAGCTCTGCCATTTGAAAGAACCACAGACTTGTAAAATTTGTCAACTACCATTAAAGTCAGGGGTAGGGAACCTCCAGCCTGCAGGCCATATAAGGCTTGGGAAGTTATTTGGTTTAGTTCTGCCAAGGCAATGGCAGGCAGGACTCAAAACTTAGTAAATCTACAGAAGGCTACTTTTTAGGCTGATAACTTTGTATGATCCACAAATGATATTATAGGATCCAAATGGCCCTTGGCAGAAGGTTACCCACCCCTGACTTAAATAAACTAATCATTTATTGATACTATTGTAACAGGAAAATTAGGATCCTCTATCATTCCTATTAAAGGAGTTTCAATGATTTTTAACCCAAATATATACATATAAATATTCAGTGAATTAGTTTACATTAAACAGAGTCAGTCTCAGAAATTAAGAGGGGACTGACTGACATACCTTATACATATACATATACAAATATATTCCAATCTATTTTCCTTTTGGAGAGTAAGATTCTCATTCAGTTCTGGATTTTCCCTAAACACACAAATGTTATAGTCTCATAAACACTCATTTATTCAATAA
Organism: Oryctolagus cuniculus; assembly: GCF_051225735.1. NCBI lineage: Eukaryota > Metazoa > Chordata > Mammalia > Lagomorpha > Leporidae > Oryctolagus > Oryctolagus cuniculus. The sequence goes on from NC_142870.1 coordinate 88,061,189, forward strand.
GCATGTGCTGAACTCTATGTCAGAATGAATATGTCACTCCCAAAATAGTAAAGAGGTGGGAATGACAGAAAGGTAAATAAGAGGAAAGGTGGGGGGGGGAAAAAAAAAAAGGCTGACTAATGGGTACTAAGTGCCAGAGAGGAGTAAGAAGTTCTGGTGCTCTACTGCACAGAAATATGACTACAGATAATGTGCTGTATATCTTTCCTATTTTTAATTTTTTTATTTGACAAGTAGAGTCATAGATAGTGAAAGAGACAGAGAGAAAGGTCCTCCTTCCATTGGTTCACTCCCCAAATGGCCGCCACGGCCGGCGCTGTGCCAATCTGAAGCCAGGAGCTTCTTCCTGGTCTCCCATACAGGTGCAGGAGCCCAAGCACTTGGGCCATCCTCCACTGCCCTCGTGGGCCACAGCAGAGCTGGACTGGAAGAGGAGCAACCGGGACTAGAACCCGGCTCCCATATGGGATACCGGCACCACAGGCAGAGGATTACCCAAGTGAGCCATGGTGCCGGCCCCTCTGTATATCTTTCTATAGAAAAAAATTCTACAAGACATGATTTTGGATGTTTTCACCATAAAGAAAGTTGAATGTCTGAGGAGGTAGATATATTTGACTATACACTGCACAAAGCAGACACACAATGAAATGAAATGCCACAAAATACTTCATAAATATAATTTTATATTAAATAAAAAATTTTAAAGGCAAGCAGGTATAACAATAAATGTTACATTAATGAACTGTAGTAAATTCTTTGAAGGCATAAATACTGGATCAGTTATGAAAGCTGTGAATTTGAGCTAGGTGTAAGGAATAGGAGAGACAAACAGAATATTTAGCAATACCTTGAAGTATAAGTTAACATCCAGAATGATCTCAATGGAAGCTTACAAATCCTATGGACAGAAGCAGTAAATACTTACAGCAGAGAATTAACCGTGAAAAAAAGCTCCAAAGACAAAAATGCACAAGGTGACTTAGAGCTTTGTGTGCCAGAAGCACTGAAGACACAAAGCAGCAGAGGACAGAATGGCCCTGTGGGCTGAGCTTGTGGCAATTCCATAGCACTCCAAGTACACTGCATCCCCGGCAAGCACCAAAGAAAAATCTGATCATCACAATCTCACTCTACCTCAAACTACCCAAAAGCTATCTTTCACACTTTTCCTCCTCTTAGATTTGTTCCCCATGTTTGTCGTCTTTTTGTTTTTCATTATTTCTCCTAGGACACTTTCTTGCAGGTGTACCTGCTTGCTAATTTTACCTTAGGTCCAGACACAGCCTGCTCCCCAATTTCACCTATAAATGATGGTGGGTACTTTCCATCTACGTAGTTACAGAGGTGCTTCTTTTACATAGAACGCCTCATCTGCTCTCCCCTTGGCAGTTAGCAGGAAAACAAAAACTCAATTTCTTTAGCAATCAACATTTTAAAAGAAAAGATCACAAATTTGAATGTTCCCTAAAATTCCAGTCCAATAACAAATATGAAATCTTAAAATGGTGTTTTTCTTAGTCATTAATAATATCAGATTTGTATCTCCTCAGGTTTGTATCCATATCGGGAAAAGTAAATGACTGTATTTTATATAAAACAAATTTAACATTATTTAGAAAGCTCATTCAGTTTTTCTTCATTCAGAAACAAAATATTCTCTTCATAATTTGTTCCAGAAAAGTGATTCATATTTAGAAGTGATGGGATAAAATGTTTTTTTTTTTTTTTTTTTTTTTTTTTGACAGGCAGAGTGGACAGTGAGAGAGAGAGAGACAGAGAGAAAGGTCTTCCTTTTCCGCTGGTTCACTCTCCAATGGCCGCCAAGGCTGGCGCGCTGTGGCCGGCGCACCGCGCTGATCCAAAGGCAGGAGCCAGGTGCTTCTCCTGGTCTCCCATGGGGTGTAGGGCCCAAGGACTTCGGCCATCCTCCATTGCACTCCCGGGCCACAGCAGAGAGCTATCCTGGAGGAGGGGCAACCAGGAAAGAATCCGGCGCCCCGACCAGGACTAGAACCCGGTATGCCGGCGCTGCTAGGTGGAGGATTAGCCTACGGAGCCATGGCGCTGGCTAAAATGTCTTTTTTTAAAATGGACAAACAGAAGTGCCCCCTCCAAACTACAAAACAATGCACCCACATGCACACACACTACACTAAGGATAGTGGGAATTTTCTTTAGTATTATAGTAAATGAACATATTCTCTAATTTTAGCCAAAAATGAGCACTTAACCTGTATTTATATTAGAAACGGAAAAAAATTTGTAGAGACAGTTTGTTGAGCTAATCTGCTCAAAAGTTTAAAAGTACTAAACAAGAATTAAATTGTACTCTTGTTGGCAAGAACAACTTTCACTCCAGTCAAATGTGCAGAATGAATACACACCATCTAATCATCCCATCGCAACTAAGTCCAGAACTGTCTGCTTCAAGGAATGGCTTACAGATCACTCTCATACCTCTTCTAACTTGCAACACTTAGCATTCTTTCCCAGTTAACTACATACAAACTGGGAAAGAAGTAATGTCATCCTCCTCTGTCATTCTCTTCTGTCCTTCTCTTATCCACACTCTAATACTTTTTGAAAGAACAATTCCTATGACTCAATCTTTACGAGCTTCCACCCACATAAAAAAGTGTGGATTAATTCTCCCACCAGAGGCTATTTCTTTCAACTGTAACTGTTTTCCCTTTTATGGAATAGTAGCATTTTGTGAGTTATCCTATTTTCATACATATGCTATTAGGGGCAGATAGACTACATAGTAACTGCTTTGGAAACAGGGATCATGCTTGCTTTCCATTGTTCTATGCATGTGAAAACACTCATGTACAAGGAAGATAGTTCAGAGACACAATTTCTCTAGAGAAAGTTTGTTAAGGACAATCACAACTGAGACACAGAATTTTGTAGATTACAATACAATTTTTACCTACCTGAAGATAAAGGTTTTATCAGTATCCTTATTTTAATTAGGAGGAAACTAAAGATCACAAAAGTGGCCTGAGAAAGATCACCCCACAAATAAATGAATTGGAAATCAAACTGGGTCTTCTAGGTCCAAATATTTCTGTTCAAAAAGATCTACTGGTGAAATGGGTATGCATTTCAGTAAGTCAAAAAAGAATGCTATTAAATCTACATTAAAATAAAAAAATTTGTTTTGAAAACAGTGATAAAATTACATTTTAGTGAAAGTAAAAAAAAGTATTAAAAAAGCATGCTCCAGGTTCCAAAGAAAATGTGACCCAGTCTCCTTTGACTATGTCTCAAGAATAGACATCAGCCTATATTCATTCTTGAGACAAAAGTCCTAATAATAGTTTCCATGTTATGGCCAGCGCCCAGGGTCAACCTTGCAAGCCTCACTATACTGAACTCAGACTACAGTGAAAACACCTGACTTTTCACCTAGAGAAAGTTCCAGAAAGAATATCAAAATCCTAACTTGTAGCTTACTTTTCTTTTTAAACATTTTTATGTATTTTCCAATTTGCTTTCTATTAAGAAGATTCTTGTAATTCTCTTCAAAACATTGAAATAAAAAGAAGAGATGTAAGTTTTTATTCCAATGTAAGCATTAAACACAGATGTAACAACTATTTAACAGGAAAAAAAATCAGCCGCAGCAGTATGATTCAATTTATACTGTTCCTTTAAGGCTTCGGAATGAAAGTTCTGTTGTTTTCTTAGGCAAAAATAAGAAAGCAGACTAGCAAAAACAAAGCCTACACAAAGCACTAAGTTTGGCTAAAATATTTCTGAGCACAAAAGTTTGAAGGGAAATATCAAAAGCTGCTTGGTTCTCATTATCAGAATGGAGAAATAATTAATGCTGGCTCTTCACTGAAACGAAATGGTTTATTAGTACCAAGTATGAAACTAAATTCAGTTATTTTGGAACTTAAATGGGAAGTTGCTACAGACTGAATATGACTTGGCATTCAAAACTCATGAAAATGTGTTTAAAAATATGTTTACTGGGGTTTTCACTGTGGCACAGCAGGTAAAACCACCACCTGCAGTACTGGCATCCCTTATGGGTTCTGGTTCAAGTCCTGGCTGCTCTACTTCCGATCCAGCTCCCTGCTATGACCTGGGAAAGCAGTGGAAGATGGCCTAAGTCTTTGGGCCCCTGCACCCATGTGGGAGACCTGGAAGAGGCTCCTAGCTCCTTACTTCAGATCGGCACAGCTCTGGCCATTGCAGCCAATTGAGGAGTGAACTAGCAGACATACTGCCCTACCCCACCCCACCCCGCCTCTCCTCTCTCTGTGTAACTCTTTGAAATAAATAATTTTTTTTAAAAATGATTTACTTTATTGACTTGAAAGACAGAGACTGACAGAAAGAGACATGCATACAAATACATATCCCATATGGTGATTCACTGACCAAATGCCCACAACTGTTGGTGCTGGTCCAGGCTGAAGCAAGAAGTGTGGAACTCAGTCCAGGTCTCCCACATGAGCTATCACCTGGAATGGAGGGGAGCTGCAACTCAAATTGGGGCACTCTGTTACACAACGCAGGAAGCCAAAGTGCACTCTTGACTGGTATGCCAAACACTCACCCCTTCATGGGGATATTTAAATCCCAAAGTGATATGTTAACAGTTAATAGATTAATTTTAATGGTTGATGGATTAGAGTGGTAATTAGGTAAGGTGAAAACTCTGGGATGAGATTGGATTGGATTTGTTTGCTAAGGTGGAGCCCATGATCAAATCATGATGGCATTATAAGGAGAGATCACATAGAAGGGGGAAGAGTGTGTTAACTGTGCCTCTCAGCTCCTTAGCTGTATATATGATTGTCCCTTGGTCTTCCTTTGGCCTCACTAGATGGGCCACCCCATCTTAGACTTCCAACATCTAAACCATAAGCCAAATAAACGTTTTCCTTCCCAAGAAGCTCCTCTCAGGTATTTTTGCTAAAGTAATGAAAAGCTGATTAATACCAAAGCATTCAATTATATAATGAATATCAACAGTTTTAACCATTGCACCTACACAATATACACATACTTTCAATAAACCTAAGACTGAACAATAATGAGCCATTTTAAAAAGCAAAACAATCTAATTTCAACATTTCACTCTGATGCAATTTATTGTATTATGTTCTTGAGTTGTTTTTTTTCTAATACCCCAAATTCAAAGTTAAATGAAAACCCGAGTAACCTAACCCACTTGTTTGGCAAGCAGATTTATTGTAGCTAACCACAGACAAACCAGATTGCAGGCAAGTGGGTTTTGAAAATGCTGAGATAATATAAGTCATCAAATCAGATGTACTGCTTTAATATCACAGACCATCTACATCATTATCAGAGACCACAAAGTAACTGGGTAACTTACTGGGAAAAAGAAAATGGCTGAGTCAAAAATTTCCATCTGACAGGATGATTAGGAATGAGATGAACAGTGCAAAAAAGAGAAAAGGTAGCAGGGTGGAAGAGCAATTTTTACTAACACTGGTAGAATTGATGGATAAGGATAACACTTTTCATAAGGAAGTGATTCAAATTTCTATAAATGATTTTTTAAAGAAAACTTATGACTCAGACTTTGTTTATCCTCAGAAAATGGAAATTCAGATATTAACACAAAACACTCAAGTTGAACTTCCTCTGTCTCAACAAATATCCTACAATCCCAAAACGAGCCTGAACAGATCATTTAATCTAAGTCCCCATCCAATCACTGGGTTCCATCTTCATACTCCCAAAAAGAGGTCAATAAGACATCCTTCAAAGCCTCATTTGTTGTGTACTATACATGACTTAACATTGGACATAACAGTGTCAGAAAAGATACTTTAAAATTTCCTTGGGTCCTCGCTACTGCACAGTGGGTAAAGCCACCGCCTGGAGGGCGGCAGTTTCAGTGCCTGCAGTGTTAGAGTCCCAGCTGCTCCACTTCCAATCAAGCTTCCCGCTAATAGCCTGGGAAAGCAGTAGAAGATGACCAAAGTCCTTGGGTCCCTGCACCCACGTGGAAGATCTGGAAGATCTTGGTTCCTGGCTTCAGATCAGCACAGCTCTAGCCATTGCAGCCATCTGGGAGTGAACCATTGGATGGAAGACCTCTCTCTTTCTCCTTTCTGCCTCTGCCTCTCTGTAATTCTGCCTTTCAAATAAATTAAAAAAAAAAAAAAAAAAAAAAAAAGGATTGCCTTAAATTGAATCAAAGTTTTAAAAATTCAACTTTACAATCGTATTTTCAGTACTAAATAGCCATATGCAGCTAGTGGCTACTATTTTGGACAGTGCAGAAAACACAATGTCACTAAAGTTTTCTTGCATAACACTCGTCCATGTGATAATCAGAGTGTGACATATGAATAATGGTATAGACCACTTAGTGAACCTGAATTAGACTACACAGCATTTAAAACCATTTCAACTGTGTGTGTGTATCTTAAGGAACAGCTATAATTCACTTTGCCATTATGGACGATCAAATATCTTGGGCATATTATTGGTCTTAAGCTGGCCACCAACTTATCTTCAAAGTTTGTATATGGAAATAGCTCCTCTGCTTCTTGTCCCACTAATCAACACTTTCTGAAAGACTTGGGATTCTTATTAGCAAATGTGAATATTTTTGAATTTCAATTGGCTTTGAATATTAAAATGAGCATGGCATGGATATTTGTCCTAGCAATTAGATGCCCCTTAGGATGCTCACATCCTGGATCTAAATGCCTGGCTCTGCTTCCAATTCCAACTGTCTGCTAGGATACTCCCAGGGAAACAGCAAATGAGGGCACAAATACGTGGATCCCTGTAACCCTCAGGAGAGAGTGGGATGGAGTTCCCAGGTCTTTGCTTTAGTCTTGCCCAGTCCTGGCTGCTGAAGGCACATAGGCAATGAGGCAGTAGAGGGGAACTCTCTTTCTCTCTGCCTTTCAAATAAAAATGAAAATAAGTAAATGGAAAAAAAAAAAAAAAAACTAAAGGCTAAGGAAATTAAACTGATAACTGAACAAGCGTTCTATTAAGATTTATAAGTATCTTCCATGCCTTCTTAAAAACCACATTTTACATGTGTGTTCTACATTAGAATAATTAATATTTGCTCTTACACAGCCAGTAAAAACATTTTTAATACTATAAACATGAGTAAAAAGGAAACATCCTGTTTAAAATGGTTCAGTTAATTTTTCAAATTCTTAAAATTTCATTGATTAAAGAAATAACCATCAAAATTAATTTAACAAATGATAAGTGTATAGTTTTTTCTGTAGCACACTGAACAGAACATTGGTTCCATGAGATACTCCGTGAATGCTCAGTGCAAGGAAGCAACATGGTATAACTCAGGGTACTCTTTTCCAATCTTGGCTCTTCTAATCATTAACTGAATGTTAAACTAGCATCATTTATGTTTGATTACGTGTAAAATGAGAGGAACAATAACTATGGTTAAGTACTTGAGCAATGCAATTTTTTTTAAAGGGTACTCACACATTATTCTGAAACCTACATAGAAAACAAATACCCCAAGGCATCCTCAAAAAGGTAAATACCATTAAAGAAACAGCAGCAGACATAATTTTTTCCAAAGGAATTTTTCACAAAAAATATCTGGATTTTAAGAACTTACTTAATTTGATTTTATTTATCCCTAAAGAAACTCCAAGCTTTTGTTGTTCCACTACTTGAATGGCACTTTTCCTGGCACTTAAGCAAGCCCTCAAATGGTTTGGCAGTCAGTTCTCTGTTTGCCTTAGCCTAGAAAGAAAAGCCACCCATCTCCTTAAATCTCTGTAGTATAAACCCAGTGCTGCCCATAAAAACCCAAAAGATCATATCCAACCCAACATAAGTACAAGTTTACACTAGAGAAAGAAAAACCATTTTGGTTTATTGGCTTCGTATGACAACAGAGTTCCCTAAGTACTAGCTACTGCAGATTCTACTTATCCTTGAGTCAGATATTTCCACTGCTGATTCTTCTTCTGCAAGCAGATACTTTAGTGAGTACTTTTCCCCTCCTAGGATTAGTAAATCCATTTTGATTTCAAGCAAATGAGAATATTAAAAATTCCCAAACTATCTTGAGAGATCATGGGATACACAGACATAATAAAATGTTCTTAGTCTCTTACAACCACAAAGCAAACCACAACTCTCAGTTTCATTCTGATAAACATTTGCAGAAATTTATGAGCATTTCTAGTAATCTGGACATACATAAATACTATGAACACAAAAAATTAAACAAATTTTGATATTTCTGGAATTCTCCTGGTATGTCAGCATATACTCAGAACTTGGTCATGTTCACTGACCAGAAATGTGTTTGTTTAAAAGGTAACTTGAAATCACAAGTACCTTTCTAGAACTGCTTCAGGTTTTTTGTTTGTTTGTTTTTTAAGATTTATTTCATTTATTTGAAAGAAGAGGTACAGGGAGAGACAGTCAGATCTTCCATCCACTGGTTCACTCACCAATTGGCCAAAACAGTCCAGGATGACAGGAGCCAGGTGCTTTCTCTAGGTCTCCCACATCGGCGCTGGGGTCCAAGCACTTGGGCCAACTTCTGCTGCTTTCCCAGGTACATTAGCAGGAAGCTAGATTGGAAGTGGAGCAGCCAGAACTCCAACCGGTATCATATGTATTGCCAATGTTGCAGGCGGTGTGGCTTTACCAGCTATGCCACAGGGCTGGCCCTAGAATTGCTTCAGTTTTATTCTAATCTTGGCTATGTCTCTGTAGACTAGAGATTTAGCTTTCTGATTATAAGCAAACTTACACTAACATCAGATTGCCTCCCCCAGAAATATAGTCTTTTCAGATCAAGGGGTATCTCACAGTAAACTGAAAGAACGTAGCCTGTATTTCAAAGTAAACTCAGGTAATTTTTACGTAAATAACAGCAAGATGAAAACAGATCATAGGCAGTAATTCTGACTCTGTGCTGTTTCACTGGCGTGGGGTACTTTCGCTTTTTTAAAATAAATCTGCATTCACCTGACTGGCATTTTGCTACATGTGAACATTAGATGGTTTCCAAAAGCCTGGAAACTTAGATAGCCCTATGAGAAAATTAGAAAAAAACGAAGATGACAATCAACAGTGACAGAGCCCAGTAAGAATGCTGAGATTTCTTCAGTAATATGAAAGTAAACAGAGTGCTTAAGAAGTATTTCAGAAGAAGAAATATCAACTTTGGAGCTATATAGATCAGGATTCAAATGCTACTTACTCAAAGCCTAAAAGAGCTTGGGCAAGTTATTTAATCTTTTCTGAGCCTCAGATCTTCCTTATCTGTAAAATAAGGATAAAAGTAGTGAGGACTAAATCAGGTAAGGTATGTGAAGGATCCAAGAAATTACTGGCTACTCAATATGAAGCAGCTTAATACAGATAGCCTATTATTACTGGCATGTTCAAAATTAATCAAGTCTTTTAATTAATTCTTTTCTATCAAGAATTTTAGCTAGGTTAAGTCCCACTAAGTCACTGATTAACATGGATCTGGTCACTCTTCTAGTATAGCATCTACACTGGAATCTGCAGGCACCACTTGCTCAAAGGAATCTGTTGACAAGTTTCCTGGCAAGAAATATAACCAATAGTATACTGTATTCCTATAGTTCTTTCTGAAGTCATATATCTAACAAAAAAGAACATATTTCCAGCACATTTTATGGACCTGAGCTAATGGGAAACCAGAATTTGTAGAATGTTTATTTAATAAGCTCAACTACTCCAAATCTTTTTCAGATGAATGCCCAGGATTAAAAAGAAGGATCCCATGTATAAACTACTTCCTAAGTTTATTTTAATAAAAGAATCATCAGAGTGTCACTACCAACAGTGGTATGAAGGTGGAACCCTGAATGGAAGTGAAGTCAATCAAATGTGAAAGTGCAACTGATTTGAAACCTATCCATGAATGATGTGCTAACTTTCACCTGCATCAATTATTGCTTTCTTCATTGCTGCTGTTGACTTCACTATTTCTAGCATATAAAATGAAAAACACCTGCTTTTATTCATCTGTGGAGCAACTTTAGCCACCAGCAAACCTTAAAATAACCTCTCATTCAATCTGCTGCCTCATAAAAAGGTAAGCTTTTCCTGTTTTGACCAGCAGGTCCCATAGGGCCTTTAGTATCAAGGTGAAAGAAGACCATGTTATCAATCAATAACTGCCCAGTGAACACAAATGCAGACAGTACCATTTACTAAAAGTTTTCCTGGGGATAGATAATCAGAACAGGCATGAAAGCTAACACCTTCCTATTTAAAAGGCTTCTGGATGATAACAAAATGTTTTAAATTATCTTGAATATGTTCTAAATGTCCTAAACTTCTCTATTTATTACTATTCACACCAACACACCCTATAGTACCCTTGGTTACTATTTAAAACCTTGTAGAGGAAATGAAAAAAAAATCAGGGGAAGCCTGCATCTGTAAACAGAAAAATAAGCTGTCTGAATACCTTTTTCTATAGAGAATCCACCTGCACCTGCCTCACTTGTTTAAGGAATCAAAATTATTTAGATGGTTTAGGGAATTTAATATATTTCTCTGGAACTGTAAATGTGATGGAGCACTGCATGTTTCTAGAACAATACTAACGTCTTTATGATTTACTTATTTATTTGAAAGGTATAGTGACAGAGAAGGAGACAGACAGAAACAGATCCTCTAACTGCAAGTTAACTCCTCAACTGGCTATAGGTCTGAGTCAGGCCAAAGCCAGGAGCCAGGAATCCCACCCCGCTCTCCCACATGATTGGCAGAGGCCCAATTACTTAGGCCATCTTTTGCTGTCTTCCCAAGAGCGTTAGCAGGAAAATGGACTTCAAGCTGAGTAGCTAGGACTTGAACTGGAGCTCAATGTAGGGTATCGCTGTCATAAGCAGCACTGTAACCCGCTGACCCACAATGCCAGCCCCAAGCAGTGTTAATTTCTAATATATCATATGAAGATGAAAAAGATCATTCAAAAATAAGTACAAATTAAACATCTCTCCCCTCAAAGGAAAAATTCCTAAGTTTATTCTTCTGCTCATACTTCCTCACATCGTTTTAATCAAAAACTGTTCTATATTTACAATCTGCACATGTATCATTTTAGTTTCTAATCCCATACTTTTCAAATTTGAAAAAATATATGCGATGCTTCATCTATCTAGCTAAAATTCTTTAAGAATCATCTCCCCTTTACCTAAAACAGACAAAATAGCAGACAAAAAAAATTCTTAATGAAAGTCAACATCATCTAGGAAACTAACTGAATCCTCTAGCAACAACAAAAACTGGCACATCACTTTACAGATATTACCAAGTTCTTATGTAACTAAAATTAATCTTTAGACAAGTTAGATGAGGAGACTGCTCCAGGTGTAGGCCTTGGGTTATCCTCAATACCAATTAGCTCCCTAAAGAAATTTAAGATAAAGGGGCCCGTTGCAGTGTATATAGCAATGCCGGCATCATGTAGAGGCACTGGTTCCTGTCCCAGCTGCTTCACTTCTCATCTAACTCCCTGCCAATAGGCTGGGAAAAGAAGTGGAAGATGGCCCAAGTGTTTGTACCCCTGCCACATACATGGCAGTCCTAGAAGAAACTCCTAGCTAGCTTCAGCCTGGCCACTGTGGCCATCTGGGAAGTTAAACAGCGGATAGACGATCCCTCTCTGTGTATCTCCCCCTCTCCTTGTAACTCTTTCAAATAAATCTTTAAAGAAAATTTAAGATACAATAACAAAAAGTAAAAATGACTAGTTCCTAGTATACAATTCCTATCCCCAATGAATTCATGCAAATGATCACTGGTCATATTGTGGGGAATTAATTCATTAGGTGCAGGTCAGTCTGCCTGACTATAAATAGTCAGACATTATGACAAGTTTTCTGGAGTATCTCCTATGTGTAGGGTACCTTTAGAAATACTGAGATCAGTGAGCTATCAGTCTTGTCTTGAGAAAATTAATGGACCCATGGAGAGAAGGACACATATTGGTTAAGAAATTAAATACTTGAAAATGGGTTGATGAGACACATAGATAAAGAGAATGACCTTAACAGAGAATCAGAATTTGAGCTGGGACAAGGCAGAGATTATGGTGGGGAACAGAAATAAGCTGTATTCGTATAATGGAGAAGTAAACTCTAGGCAGACAGTCTCACAGCAACAATGGTTTCGAAGAGAGCAAATTTCAGGACAATTTGACCAGTGATATCAAGAGACTGAATGTATACCACTCCATTTTAGAAATATCCAGTTTTTCAGTTAATTCTCACAGCAAGGCTGCTTTTTTTGTTTGTTTGTTTGTTTTTAGCATTAAGTGTGTTAGCCAGTTTAAAGAGAAGTAATGAAGAGAGTACACCTGACAGACCAGGTGGGTGTCTAGGTAAAGAACCCAAGAGCCCAGTCTGCATTCAGACTGGAGTTTTAGGGAAGAGGGTATGGAAGCCTCTGTATTACGCATAGTAAGTATTATCTTCCATGAACAGATAAGGAAACTAGAACTTAGAGATACTGTTTTCTCCAAATTGTTAGAGTAATAAGTGATTAAGAGGAGATGTAAAACCAAGTTTTACTAATCTAGCTTCAAAATACTTCCCTTTACAGAGGTTAGTCAGCTGAGCTAGATTTCAATTTAGATAAATTATTTTAAGTTTGGGTAAACTAAAGCAAACAGCAAAATAACTCTAGTATGAGCTCAATTCCTGAAAAGAAGCATAGCAGAAATGTACAGAATACAAAGTCACCTCCTATGCTGCTACTTACAATGAAAAAGAAAATAGTTACATAACATACTGCCAGTTAAGTATGAATCAGAAATGTGTGTACTTCTTACCTCCCTTCAACTGTACAAATTGGTACAACATCTGTTCCCAACATTTTGGGGGAATACACAGGGAAACATATATTGGGAACAGAAAGAAAGCTAAGTAAAAACAGTTTCGATGTAGTAATTCAGCAATATTCCCTTCAGCTAATGGTCTTTCAACAATCAATTCCATTAAGATTCAATGAGTAATCACAAAAACAGAAAAAAAGAAATGATTTGTGGACACACTACAGCCCAATTTAAAATAATGAGGTCTCACCACACAAAAGCCTGGAAAAACAATAGAAGCAGACATGTCAACTTAGAATCCAGCATTCACTGACAGAACAAGGAAACTTCAGTAAGCAAAGGTAGAAAATGATTTGTAAATGCAAGTGCAGAAAGTAAGCAGACCTTTTCAAAATAGCAGCTGGCCCAATGTTAACATAAAGTCGAGATGTGGAGATGATGAGAATGAGAACCCAAGTCCTTTCTCTTTCTGTTTCAAGCTTTCCATCTAGATAATGAGGAGTTTTTCACAGTCTTACTAGACCTATCATCGTATATTTGTTCAGAATTTCATAATACAGAAGAGGAAATCAGTACTTTACTCGGTGGGAAAACAGTACTCAAAATTTAGTATGGGTAATACTTAAAATAAATCATGAACTCCCCTACAGCCAATAAACAAATGTTGTTGATGAGGAGGCAATGAACAGACAAATATGTCCTTATAAGTCATTCACACTTTTACCACATGCACTTACAAGTCCTAGAATAAAGCTAACGGAAATTGACTTAGTCTTTATGACTAATTCAAAAAGCAAAAGCCAAAAAGTCCAGTGGAGAATCCCTTGATGTTTGGTTACTGAGGATCTGTAGGAGGACTGGAAATGCTCATCATGAAGAAAGCCTTCAAAATCTGGTGGTAAATCAGTCTCTGATACAAGTTTTTAAGGGAAATTAATGCATAATTCACACAAATAGCAGTAACAAGTTTTGAACAGAGGCAATTATTTGGTAATGAGAAAACATATAAACTTTTTTTCTGTAAAGTATCAGACAGTAAAAATCTTAAGCTTTGTGGATCATACATATGGTCTCTTTTACAACTACTCATCTTTGCCTCTGTAGCATGAAAGCAGCCACAGACAACATGTGAATGAGTGAGCACAGCTATGTTCCAATAAACTTTGCTAACAATGAAATCTGCATTTCATATGACTTTCACACATCACAAAACATTCACTCTTTCATGAACCATTAAAAAATGTGAAAGTCATCCTTGGCTCACCTGCTACATGAAAACAAGCAGAAAGTGGGCCTGATCAGCCCAAGGACTATGGTTTGCAAGTTCAGGTAACAAATTTCAGGTACTGGAAAGAATTACTGCTCATTCTTTCATATTATCAGATAAATGAACTGTCACTGCAGAAATTTAAGAGATTAGAATAGGGAAAGTCCCTGTATTGGGGCAATCAAAGTATTGTTAAGCTGCATTTTTTTTTTTTTTTAAGAAAGATTTAGTTATTTGAAAGGCAGAGTCAGGCCGGCGCCGCGGCTCACTAGGCTAATCCTCCGCCTAGCGGCGCCGGCACACCAGGTTCTAGTCCCGGTCGGGGCGCCGGATTCTGTCCCGGTTGCCCTCTTCCAGGCCAGCCCTCTGCTGTGGCCAGGGAGTGCAGTGGAGGATGGCCCAGGTGCTTGGGCCCTGCACCCCATGGGAGACCAGGAAAAGCACCTGGCTCCTGGCTCCTGCCATCGGATCAGCGCGGTGCGCCGGCCGCAGCGCGCTGGCCGCGGTGGCCATTGGAGGGTGAACCAACGGCAAAAGGAAGACCTTTCTCTCTGTCTCTCTCTCTCACTGTCCACTCTGCCTGTCAAAAAAAAAAAAAAAAAAAAAAAAAAAGGCAGAGTCAGAGAGACAGAAGGAGAGGGAGAGGGAGAGAGATCTTCCATTGGCTGGTTCACTCCCCATATGGCTGCAATGGTCAGGGCTGACTAAAGCTGAAACCAGGAGCCAAGAACTTCATTTGGGTCTCAGAAGTGGGTGGCAGGAGCTCATCCACTTGGGTTATCTTCTGTTGATTACCCAGGAGCATCAGCAGGGAGTTGGATTGGAAGTAGAGCAGCTGGGCCATGAAGTGGCACACACACGGGATGCCAACATTGCAGGCCATGGCTTAGCCCACTGCATTACAATGCCAGCTCCTAGAGCTATGTTTTCTAAATTTTCTCTATGAAAGTGCAAGCATGTAGGATACTCTGTATATTAAAACTACAGATTCCTGGCACCATCTCCAAGAGATACAACTAGTATCAAGTAAAGTTTGGAATTGGTTTACAACAAAGCTCCCAATACCATTCTTATGCTGAACTAAAATTTAAAAAATTTGTGCAAATTATATATCTGATAAGACATATCAAGATTATGTAAAGAACTCCCCAAACCCAATGATAAGAAAATAGTCTATTATCAAAAAGAAGGGAGTGGAGGCAAAAGTTTAGAACAAATACTTCAACAAACAAATTATACAGGAATGGAAAATAAACGTAAGGAAAAAGGCTGTTATCTTGTTAGTTATTAGGGAAATGCAAATAAAGCCACAATGAGGTATCAGTGCATATCATCTAAATAGGTAATATTAAAAAAAAGAAAACGTACTAATATCAGGTGCCAGCAAGGATGCAGAGCAATTGGAAATTATAGACATTCCCAGTGGGAATATAAGACAGAACACATTGAAAAATGGTTTGGCAATTCTAACACACACTGATCCTATGACCTAGCAACCCCAGTCTAAGGGCCTTAGTAACTGGAAAAAAAAATTCATTCTCACCAAAAATACAAAACTGTATGTGCTTGTTTAGAGTGACTTTCTTTATAACCACCTAAACTGTAAACAACCCAAATGTTCTTCAACTAAAGGGAGAAACAAACTGTCATACAATGGATTACTACTAAGCCATAAAAGGAACAGAATTACTGGTACACATATTATTTTAAATATATTATGCTAAAAGAAAGAAGCCAGACTCTAAAAGCTATTTACTGCATATTCCTATCATATAATATTTTTGACAAGGCAAAAACAGGGGCAGAAAACAAATCAGTGGTAGCAAAGGAAGGAAAGGGGGTAGAGAAGTTAGGTTATGAACTCTTCTGTATCTTGATGATGCAATGGTTGCAAGACTATACATTTGTCAAAACTCAGATCCATATAATAGCAAGACTAAATTTTTAGAGTATATAAATAACTCTTCAATAACCTTGACTAAGAAGAAAAAAGAACGAACCACTGATACATAAACAAGACTGGTTACACACTGGCTCTGGTTTATTAGAAAGAATTCACTATTTTACAACTGTGCATGGGTATCAACTATTTTATGCATGCAAATTTATTATTGTATTTGTGTGCTTTGAAAATATTTTATTGTGATGGCAAGGAGAAATAGTTCTTGTTTTTTTGTGTGTCTATTTGTTTAACATGCCGTTTTTAAAACGAGTAACTGATCACTCTTTTCATTGGTTTCTAAACTCAAACATCTGGAACATTCTAGATTTAAAAGTCTAATCCCCAAAGTCCTTCTGAATATAAAAACCAATTATGCTTTGTAGGTCTCAACCAAGATGTAGGGTGGCCTAATATTACATTTTTCAAGCATAAGACACCTTTAAATGGGTCATCAGTTTAAAACATTAACCCAATGACATTTCCTGTGGCTACCATTTAAATTGCTTTTTGATGCGAAATTCATTTATATCAATAAAATTAACTTTTTCTCTCATGATCTCTTTTACAAGAACTGAGGGAAGATCAGACAATGGCTTTGAGTTTATTTCCCCGATATATTTTAATTTTAACCATTAGTCCCTTCAAGCTGAAGAGTAGAAGACATAAATATTGTGTGTGGTTTTTCGTGGTTTTTCAAATAGAAAACTCCAAGGCAGGAGTGTGATTTTCTAGTTCACCCATTCATTTGCTGAGTCAAAAATAGAAGTTTAAAATGATTCTAATTAAAAAATAAAATAGCAGTGGGCATTTCAGATAGTGGTTAAGACACTGATTGAGACACCCACATCCTGCATTAGACTGCCTGGGTCCAAGGCCCAGCTCTGCTCCCTATTCCAGCTTCCTGCCAATGTACACCTTAAGAAGCAGCAGATGACATGTAATTTGGTCCTTTCCACCTATGTGGGAGGCCCATATTGAGTCTCTCCTAGCTGTTGTGGACATTTGAGGAGTGAACCAGTAGATGGAGATCTTTCTGTCATTCAAATGAATAAAAATAGATTAAAATAACACCCATGTTAACAGATTGCCATCCACATTAAAGATAAACCCTAAAGTAACTAACCTCAGAAAAATCTCTGAAATGGTCTTGTCATTCATAACATTCATTCTACCATTTAAATATAACAGATAAGGAATTAATCTTATGTTTCTATGGAACTACTTAGAAGAAAGAGAAGAAATGGGAGAAAGAATGGGGGAGAAAGGAAGAAGGCAGGAGAGGAAAGAAAGTGAAGACTGTGTAAATATTCACAGTTCTAAACTTTTCTAATTCTAAGCCCCAATGTGCTAATTCCAAAACTACTCAGCCTCAGTGGTTTTATACAACTAACCTCTCTCCCCCTTGCCCTCAGATTTTCATCTAGAAAACGAGGAGGCTAGCCTACATTAGTGGTTTTTAATGCTTTCTCCGCCGAGATCCCTTTTTAAACTATCAATTAACTCTAGTGTCCCACATGGGAATACTCCTTTCAACACCTCACAGCTTTCATTTATTACAAATAACATTGTTACGCATTTGAAAAAATTACTTTAAGAAAGTATTGCCTGCCAACATATAGAAATAAACTTAATTTTTTTCACCTTAAGCAAGTGGCAGTTTTGGTACATGAATTTCCAGGGCTCTTGACAAAAAGCTCATGTATTGCAAACAATGGTAAAAACCAAGTCCACACACCATAAGACATTTTTTGTTTTTGTTTTAATTGTAAAACTATACTCACACAATATATGACACCTAGCAAATAATTTTTTTTTAATAAAAAGATTCATTTATTTATTTGAAAGGCAGTTACTGGGGCAGAGATCTTGCAACTGCTAGTTTACTTCCAAACCAGGAGGCCAGGAGTTTCATCCTCATCTCCCATGTGGGTTCAAGGGCGCAAGCACTTGGGCCGTCTTCGGCTGCTTTCCCAGGCCTATTAGCAGAGAGCTAGATCAGAATTGGAGCATCAGGGACAAGAATCAGTGCTCATATGGAATGCCAGAATTGCACGTGGTGGCTTAGCCTGCTGTGCCAAAACACTGACCCCAAATTATTATTTAATATATGTATCTAAGATTCCTTCCACCTGCTTTACACTTAAAAAATGTTTTAGTAGAGCCCTATACTCAATGACTATTGTGTCCAAAGCTAGAAGAAAAAAACAACTTTTTCAATTTTTAATGCTATCTATGTTGGATGAATTCTATTTACAAGACAGACACTCCACCCAAAAAATCTGAAACAAATAAAAAAATCCAAAGTCTTTATAAAGTTAATGCTGGTAAATTATCTCTGTCCTCTAAAAGCTTATCTCTGAGAAGCAATATGAAATTATTATGCCAGAAACAGAATTCTTAAACCAGTAGAGTACATCTAATAATACAGCCATTCATTCATTCACTCACATATTCAAATATTTACTTAACATCTGCTTATCAGGTGACAGATGTGAATGGGAGGGTAAAGGAAGATAAGATACAACAAACCTCCTAGCTCAAAGAGATCCAGCCAGAGTCTCTTTAAAAAAATGGGGGTGAGGGGAGAGGATAGCATCCTTCATTGGTTAGGAAGCTCACAGCCCACACAGGAGTGCCTAGGTTTGGGTCCCAGCTCCACTTCCAGTTTCAGCTTCTTGCTAATTCACACACACTGTGCTGTGCCAGGCAACAGGTGATGACTCAAGTACTTGAGTGCCTTCCAGATATATGTGGGTTCCCTTCCTGGATTTACTCTGGCCCAGCCCCAACTATCTCTGCTTTAAAATAAATAAAAATGCATTTTTTTTTTCAAAAAGCATGGGGAATGCACTAATAGATGGAACTAACAAGCTCTCTCTGTCCTTAAAAAAAATACTGTTTTTAAAAAAGTAACAAGAAAAACTGCTGCTGAATTTTGAAGCAAAGGTAAAGTCAATTTGCCCTGGAGCCAGATAAATTAAGTACATCTTACAGACAGCCATCACAACAGATGCCTATTGTACATCTGATAAACTTTTCAACTCTGAGACTACTGGGTTCACTTATTGTACCAGATATAATTTTGCATTTTTTCCCTTGAAATTTTGGATTTAAACCATTAGTTGAATTTATTCCATTACGCTACCAGTGTAGCATAATGGAGACCTAAAAAGAATTAGAGCTTTGCAGATATGCTTCCTTTCATAGGCTTTTCTAAAAATGTATTCAATTTTATCTTTCACTAAAGATACAAGAATTTGTTCCTCGAATTGCTAGCTACCTGTATTTCAAGAAACAAGTCACTCCTTGGTACACTGATTTTTTTTTTTTTTTTTTTTTTTTGGACAGGCAGAGTTAGACAGTGAGAGAGAGAGACAGAAAGGTCTTCCTCCTGTTGGTTCACTCCCCTAATGGCCACTATGGCCAGCGTGCTGCGCCCATCCGAAGCCAGAAGCCAGGTGCTTCCTCCTGGTCTCCCATGCGGGTGCAGGGCCCAAGCACTTGGGCCACCCTCCACTGCTCTTCCGGGCCACAGTAGAGAGCTAGACTGGAAGAGGAGCAACTTGGACAGAATCTGGCTCCCCAACCAGAACAAGAACCCAGGGTGATGGCGCAGCAGGTAGAGTACTAGCCAAGTGAGCCTTGGTGCAGGCTGGTACACTGATTTTATGTGTCAAGAACACAGGACTGCACAGGCACACCTGGAGTTCACCAACTCTTGAGATAGAACTTTCCACCTAAAGAATAAAGAGAAAGCAAAATAAAAAATTTGGGAATCTGATGAAAAAACTAAAGAAGCTGGGAAGGCTGGAATGCAACTGCTAAGTGGCTAAAGGTATGAAAACTGTGATGCTTAAGAAACTTCAAAGAAGTTGCTAAAATTTAAAATGGCCTAGCCAGGCTTTGATGGGCAGGCTGAAGCTCTCAGGCCAGATTTTATGATAATATAAAATTTCTGTTAGGGAAAAATGGCAAAATTACAAGGATAAGTGGGCAACTGAAATTAAGTCAGGGGACTCTGGAAAGAGCGAAAAGAACGTGGGGAGTAGACTGCTATTTCAGAAAGAAAATTCAGTAAAGAAGCCAAATTGACAACAGAAAATGTGATATACATGGTTAAAAGTGCTAACTTTGTGAACTGATTAAAAATGCTCATTTTTAGAAAAATGTTTTCTCAGTTCTGAATTCCAAAGTAAGAAGTTTTCACAATATTGTTGGAACCTGCCTATTCCTTTGCCTAAGGTTTGTAAATTGCATGTTGTGTTTCAGTTACACATCCACTAATGTAAAAAAAAAAGTTGGGAATTATTTCAAATTTTGTTTCACAGACCTCCAAATGTTTCAAAAGAAATAAAGCCATATTCTTAAACACTGGCAACAGTGTTTTCATTACAAAAATTATACAGATGTTTCAAATACTCTTTTAACCAGAAAATTATGTGTGTTGACATTTAGTTGACTTAATTCTGTTCACCTAAACATCTCTCTTGGTCTGCCAGTTTGAGACTGCCCAAGGTATAAATACCACCATGGGGTATGGGGGGGGGGGGGTGGTATGAGGGGGCCTGGGGGCGTGTGTGTGTGTTTTAAAAAAGGACTGTCCAAGCACTGGATTCTAACACAGAAAAGTAGTACACATATCCCCTTACCCTGATGTCAGCTGTTACCCAGGACCTCTGCTCACAACAAAGGTCACAGGGTACCTCACACATTCCTAAAGAAAAGGCAGTCAAAGAGGCACACATCAATTGCATTATCATTCTCAATTTCTTCTACTGGAATCTACCCCATGTTGCCAAATATGATTATATATAAAAGCTACCAACAGTTTAAAAGAAAAATAAAGGAAGCACTTTCTCAGAATTCAAAAATCCATGCCAGAATATTAAACAAATTAGTACTCAACTCATTCTCAAATTTAATTGGAGTTTCAGTAGAATAAAAGTCTCAATATTTGTGCATGTTTTACCTTTCAGGATGCCAGGTTTATTCTCATTAATTAGGATAAAGACACTGTAAGGGAGCAACTGAGCCATAATTAGGAATTATATTAAAGAAAGATATACTTATTAGACTTGAATGCTTCCCACATCAAAAACTTCACCACCTCTAGGACATTCCTAATATAATCTATGATCCTTTTGACAATGTTGGAACCAGAAAAATGCTTACAAAGATCGTCTCAACAGTCTCTGAGTACCTTCAAAATCAAAATGTATTTAATTCTACATTAATGAAGACAAATGAAAGAACCACACTAAGCATTCCCACTTTAACAGATTATATAAACTGGATTGCCAAGCACCCTATCATGCAAAATTAAAGCAAAATTGAACATATTAAGTTCTACAGTTTGGGACTGGAAAAACCTTCCATTTTTAGATAGAACATATTGTGGGACTCCTTGAGAAATAATACTTGCATGCAAGAATAAATCATTCATGTCTTGGTAAGAAACTAAAGGCCAAAGAGTAATATTCATAAAGTGAGGGCTTTATTTTTTTAGAGTTTTATCAGAGATGGAAAGTGGGCTGAGTAAAATCACACCACTTAGGAACTGAACCCCGATTCTCACTGTAGGCATCACCTTCCAAGAAAGCAAGGTATTACAGTAGGATCACTTATTTTATAGACACACACCCAAGTCTCACTCACACACAACTCCTATTCAAAAGCACGGGACATCTAGAATATTAGGCCTCTCCAAGTAAAGCACTGGTTTGCCTTTCCTATCACTCAGGTTTCTTAGTTTTGACAGTGATGTGAGAACCGTACCTACTTGTTAAAGCCAGGCTAGCAACCAAAAGGTAAACACCAGTGCTAAAACCTCAGGCCTAGGGGTGCTACAACACCCTTCAGAAACAATAGGCTTGAAATAGCACTCTGGAACTTTTCTGCTTCCTAAAACCAAAGAACCAAAGACAACTAAAGGTGAAAGTAATCCAGCACCCATGATCTCAATTAAAAAAAAAAAAAATGCACCTAATGAAGCCCACGGAAGGAAACTCAAAGGGCTACTTGCTGCCTAGCTAAGCCAGGCCAATACTAATCAATATTTATTTTCTTGAACATAAACATAGGAAGCCATTAAAAAAAAATAGTCCCCCTGCTCTCCTCGCTCACTGTACTTGGTAAGAAAATGCTTAGAGCGGGTTCCCATCCTCCTGAGCGCAGCAAGACCAATGCTAACTTTTAAACCTCCAGGAAGGAGGGAGAGTCGGCCAGCCAGACTCCGGGCTATGAAAAGTAGGGAAAGAATCATGTTTCAAAACAAAGGCTCGGCCGGGAACTGTCAACCCCTCCCCACGTCCCAGCCTTCCAGACAGCAAGGCTGGGCCCAGATTTTTAAGAACAATACATCTGCTTTACCCAACTCCTTGGCATTCACTTAAAGGGCTTTGCCATCCACGAAAACATTTGCACAACCAGTTGCTGAGGGTGGTGCTGCCCTCCCCCCACCCCAGCTCCTTTCAGAGGTTTAAAACAGGCTTGGCACATTAAAGGCTCCCCCCACCACTAAATTCATCCGTTCCACGTCCCGGCCAGCCCAACACTTGGCGGGTGCCCTGAGAGGGCTGCAGGGGCGCAAGGCCGACGCCCCTGCTCTCAGAGAACGCGGGCTGGGGAGAGGGGAGTGGCCCCGCGCGCCTCCCGCCCCGGCCCCTACCTTCCTTGACACCCGGCAGCTTGGACTGGTCGATGCTGACTTCAGCCATGTTGGGCCTGGGGTCCCAGCTGCCCCTCGCCGTCCGCTTCCCGAGCACAGCCGACGCCGAGCCGGGCCCTAGCACACAGCGGCAGCGCCCGACGCAGCGCCAAAGTCCGGCCGGCGGCGTGCGCGGGCTCCCGAGGAGGGAGCGGGCCGGCCCGGGCTGCGGCTGCTGACAAAGGCGGCGGGAGATGACCCCGGCAGAGCAGGCGGGAAGCCCAGCTGCCCCGCAGCTGCCACCTGCTCCGCGCCCACAGCCCCGTTCAGTACCAAATATCCCGAGCCCGGAAATGGACCCGGGCCGTCCAGTACGGAAGGAGAGAGGAGACAGAAAGGCCGGCAGGCGGGCGGCGGGAGGCGGGCGGGCCTGGCTGGGGGCGGGGGAGGGGAGCTGCAGGTCTGCAACCGCAATTGCGAGTGGCTGGCAAGGGAAGATCCGCTCCCGCCGCGCCTCCCTCGTGTCTCCTTTGTGCTCGGTGACGTGCCTGAGGCTAGGGCCCCGCCGGGCCCGCGCCCCCCGCAGAGCCTTGCCTCTTTCCCAGTGGACGGTCCTGCCTTTCGAGGGTGGTGGGGAGAGGCGTTTTGCCCTGAAGGCCTGGGCCACTGGGCCTCGACGGGTGACCCAGAACCTAAGAATCCCTGTCAACCGTGGGGTCAGCACTCTGTGCTGTGGTTGTGGGATTGATTTCCACAGGATGCCCCCTGCGTGTCTGGCTGGCGGGCACGCCTTCTGCACCTGAGATTAGAGAGGAGCTAATATAAGGGCGTATAAAGGCTCTAATAGAATAAAGAGCAGCTGGTAAAAGTTCTGAGCCAGTTTAGAGAAGAGAGTTTCACAACCAGCTGGGGGTACTGAGTCATTCATTCATCAGGAGCACTTGAATGTCTACCAAGTGTGATGTTGAGGACTGGGGGCTGGTAACGCCATATGTCAGACTTAACTCTGCTACAGCAGTGTCACGCCTTAGAGTCTACTTTCTATCACCCTAAAATAGCCTCTCCTTTTCATCTCCCGGTAACAGAATTCTCCCTCTCTTTAGGAAAACGTTTCCCTTTCTTCCTAGGCGTGGGATCCGCTCCTAGACTTGCGCGGCGGCGGTAGAGCTGCTCGACACCAGGATCTCTCTTCTCCACCCACAGGAACGTTCACCAAAAGGTGGGTGTGTGACCAAAACAGACCAAGCAAAATACCCTCCTGGGCTCACTGTATAAAGAAAGGCTGATAAGTATTTCCTGTGGGGAAGTTCTGCCCTCTCCGGTGGACAGTGAGGCCAAACTGATGTCAGAAGCAAAGATAAAAGAAAGGAGAAAGAGGGCATGTCCTGGTGTTAACACAGCCCACAGCCGCAAACCTGAAATCCTGAGTTTCCAGGGCTTCTGCAGCTCCTCCCTTCTGAGTTCCAACCCTAGCATCCTTTCAACTTCTCCCCAGCTTCAGTTAAGCTATTAAAAGTTGATTTTCTGTCACTCACAGCCCCAGTGTGAAAGACCACATGGAGGCAGTTTTACTTGAACTTGACATTGAAAAATATGGCTTAGGTTGGTAAAAATTTAGGAGGAGACTTTCCAGCCCAGAGGTTGGTAAACTGGCCCACAGACCAAATCCAGCACACTGAATTTGAATGACTGGTTTTTATGTGTTAAAATGATTGCCCTTTAAATGGTTATATAAATACAACATATTTTCCATTTTTGCCACTTGATCCTAAGAGTTGCCAAAAGTATAAAATATTTACTCTCATATTTCTTATTTAAAAGAGTTTGGTTAAAACGGTACCATGGTGGCCAGAACACTCGCTAAGTTAAATATGTGAATGAGAAGTAGGTAATACTAGAAAGATAGGTGTATGTGGGTTTTTAATTGCATTTACATCTATTGATTATTTTGAGCTTCCTAAAATTACAGAGTATTTATAATAGCAGAATTCTCTGCTTCCTTCCCCAAATCTGTTGTTTCCGCTTTCTACCAGATTCTGCCCTAAGAGGCCTGATAAATTCCCAGAGTCTGTTTGCCTTGTGACTTCTAGTTGAGTCTGACTGATGAGAAGCACTGCCAGAGATTTAAAGAAGAGAAGACAGAATATCAGTTACTCCTCCCTTTATGCTAAACCACAATTCTGGACAAACCGTGTCCCCCCTTTGACTGCAGTGCCTGTCTAAAAGCCCTTTTTTCTTATCACTTCAGTGCAGATGAGTCTCTAATAATACCATTGCCTCCTAGTACCCCTCAGGTCCAGGGTGGGAATGATTTCCCACTGTTGCTACTTCCCTTAACCCTACCAACAACCCTGTGACTACTCCCTTCCTTACATGTTTTTCAGTTAAACCTTTTTGATTATGACTTCTGTTTCCTGCCTAGATTCTGACTGATACAATAAGATATGTCAAAGGTTGTTGCTTTGTTTTCCTTTAAAAAAAAATCTACATTTCTGGTTTCAAGCAAAATGAATACATATATAATGTCATGCCCATTGTTTGGGGAATCAGCTGCCATCCACAGAAAACGTCATGCAGAGGGACCCGGAGCCCCTTCCAGTTGCCGGAGCAGATCTGGAAATCCCCTGCACAGCCAGGCTTTCCTTCTCTGACTACACACCTACTCTGCCCCCAGCCAAACTACTAATTAGAGCTTAGAGCTCTTGGATCAGATACTTGGCCTGCAGAAAGCTGACAGCAACAGGGAGTAAAATTAGCCAAATATCTTTTAAAGAATTTATGTAATAGCAAATGTATATATGGTGACTTTCTTTTTTATTATTATTTGAAAGATAGAGTTACAGTGAGAGAGAGAGAGAGAGAGAGAGAGAGAGAGAGAGAAAGGTCTTGCTTTCGTTGGTTCACCCCCCAAATGGCTGCTATGGTCGGAGCTATGCTGATCCGAAGCCAGGAGCCAGGTGCTTCTTCCTGGTCTCCCATGCGGGTGCAGGAGCCCAAGCACTTGAGCCATCCTTCACTGCCCTCCCAGGTCACAGCAGAAAGCTGGACTGGAAGAGGAGCAACCAGGACTAAAACCAGGAACCCATATGGGATGCTGGTGCTGCAGGTGAAGGATTAACCAAGTGAGCCACGGCACTGACCTATGGTGACTTTCTTAACAAGCATATGCCTCTTAGTGCCCTCAGTTGTCAGGTTTGCAATATGATGAATCAAAGGATAGACTTCCCAGAGAGGATTCAAATCTAATTCAGAGCAAGTCACAAACAAGTAATTCAGGCCCACATCAAAACTTGAATGCCATAATGAAAGATAAGAATTTTGATTTGTAAACCAATATAGAACCATGAATTTACTTTTTTAGATTTTTAAAGATATATATTTTATGTATGGTTAATTTAGGAATAATAAATACTATGGTTTGGGATGGGGAGGGTTTTGTTATAAGAACTCCAATTAGAAGACTAGAAAATTTGACAGACACAACCCTAAATCAGAGCTATTAGAGGAAGAGCCCTTTGAAGAGACAGATTTTTATCTCTTTCATTAACTACTATCCCAATATCTAGAATTACATTAGGCACATAATAAGCACTAAATAAACAACTTGAAGACATGAATGAATAATTAATATGGTTAACCAGTTGTATTATCCGTAACAATCCAGGAATTAAAAGAAGGCAGAAAGAAAGCAGTATGGGCAAATGAACAAGTGACACTGAATCTTGACAAGACAAAAAAGAGTTACACATACCCCTGGGAAGACCCCTGCCTTTCCTTGGCACACAATGCTTCCTAAATAAACAACACCATCTACCTAAGCAGTTTCAAAAAGAAGGCTATAATTAAAACTGTTATCTACCTACACCAAGAAAACTCTATTAGTTTTCTAGGGCTGCCATAACAAGGTACCATACACCGAGTGCCTTAAATAGCAGTAATTAATTTCTTCACAGTTCTGGATGTAAGAAATCCAAGATAAATGTTGTCAGCAGGTTTGGTTTCTTCTCAAGCATCTTTCTTTGGCTTGCATATGTGTGCCTTCTTCCTAGGTGTGCATTTACCCAATATGTCTCTGCATGTCCAAATTTCTTCTTATAAGGATATCAGTCAGATTTGGGATAGGGCCTACACTAATGTCCTTATATTAACTTAACATGCCCCTCAAAGGCCCTACCTCCAAATACAGTCATATTCTGAAGTACTTGGGAACTTGGAATTAGAGTTTCAACCCTTTTTTTAGTGGGGAGGTTGCATAACTAACAAGCACCAGGACAACAATCCTGCTATACTGTTTATCCCTGTTTATGCTAGGCCTCAAAGCAATTTCATCCAGACCCACATACTCTCTTTGAATTCCCAAACAGTACTCTGATTCCAAACCTTACATCATTCCACAAACCCCCTTATATCTCCTCTGTGAATGGCCTATTTCCTTTTTCCCCTATTGAAAATTCTCACCTGAGGGTATTGCCTTTGGCAGTAGCCCTCTAAGTTAGTGGCTCGTTCTTCTATACTCCACACCCCAGGTTCATACCCAGCCCAGAATATATTCTGACCTTAACTCCCTGACCGTAGTGCTCTGACACTGATGCCTGGCTTTGACTCCCTTTCCTTGCCCATCTGGTATCGATCATCAAGCCTCATCCTCCTGGACTTTAACTCCAGATATGAACCTTGGCCAGGGCCCTTTTTCATCATACCATGATCCATACTCCCATGCCTGTGCATCTCTGGGAACACCCTCTCAGGTCTTCCCACTTACGTGTTGCCCCTTGGGTTGTTCATCAGTCTTCCTCACTGGTCTTGCTTACATGACTTTTCCAACCTCTCCTTAACCATTTACCTTATGTACCTTAGGTACCTTATGTACCTTAGGTCCCGGAGTGGCCTTCCATTGTAGATTGTATTTCTTCTTCCAGCTTCTATGAGTCTTGTATTCTATTGCACTATATCTCCTTTTGTCAATTACCTAATCTTCTTGGAAGCTTCTCATTTCTTAAGGATAAAAACTTTTTTCTTGCTGTACCCATGCACACGTAACTCTGTGATTTCATTATCAACACAGACCTGGTAACCTGATCTCTCTTTCTTTGACTTCCTGACTTCTGATGATCTTATTATACAACACCCTATCTCAGCCTTAAACTCCCAGGGTCATTCCCTAGAATTTTTCTTTATTACAACTATCATCTTTAATCAGTCTCAAATACCCCATTATCTAAGTACCACTTTTGTCTCCCAAATTCACTCCTACTAGTACCCCAACTCTTAAAATTCTACAGTCACATCAGAACGTATAATATACTCAACCACATTGGTACTGACTCTCACTTGAACCTGTATCCCATCTTCCTCTTAACTGGTTTAAATTTCTTGTCCCATTTTGGTAATTACATCCCACTATATACCCTTAGTTCCCCTGCATTTATTTTTCATACCATCTAGCATGCCAATACCCCAACAATGGGAAATCTACTGTAAATTACACATACAGCCCTGATCAATTTGGTTTGCTATTCAAAGAGGTACTAATTGCACAACCTTTTTACTTAAACTTACAAGAAGCCTTAACACATTTTGCTCTTAATACCTTCAATTACTGTGAAAAGAAAGCATTGAAAATGAAAGCACTAAAAAGCTCACCCTTTCCAAATCTGTTAACATGCCTGTCTAGTTCTTCTAAGACTAAAATCTCCTCCTGTACACTGGATCCTTGATATTCACAACACTGGACAAAGAGAATGACAGAAATAAAAAGATGACACCAGAGTGGGCTGTGAAGCTTTCTACTATTCTAGTTGCTACCCTCAAGTTTCTGGATGTAGGAGAGTTCTAGAGAATCTCAAGGGAAAACAGGTGTATTCTAGGTGGATTGGGTAAAATTATGTCCTATGGTTTAAATGGTTCTCTCTTCCAAAACTCATCTTAAAATTTCATTGTCAGGGCCAGCGCCGCGGCTCACTTGGCTAATCCTCCACCTGCTGTGCCGGCACCCAGGGTTCTCATCCTGGTTGTGGTGCCGGATTCTGTCCCGGTTGCTCCTCTTCCAGTCCAGCTCTCTGCTGTGGCCCGGGAAGGCAGTGGAGGATGGCCCAAGTGCTTGGGCCCTGCACCCGCATGGGAAACCTAGAGGAAGTATCAGGCTCCTGGCTTCAGATCAGCGCAGCATGTCTGCTGCAACGCGCCAGCCATAGCGTGCCAGCCGTAGTGGCAATTTGGGGGGTGAACCAACGAAAGGAAGACCTTTCTGTCTCTCTCTCTCTCTCTCTCACTGTCTAACTCTGCCTGTCAAAAAATAAATAAAAATTAAAAAAATTCATTGTCAGTGTAACAATATTGAAGAGTGGAGTCAATAATAAATGATTAGGCCATGAAGGCTCTGCCCTCATGAATGGATTGAAAGACTTCTTAAAAGGGTTCTTGAGGGTGGGTCCTCTTTGTCTTTCTGCCATATGAATCTACCATGGAGTAATGGCAGAACAAGAAAGCCCTTGCCAAATGGTGCCACTTTGATATTGGATTTCCCAACCTCAGAGCTGTGTGCCTATAAATTTTCCTATCTCAGGCATTCTCTTATAACCACATAAATGGGCTATGACATGTTAATATTTTATGGTAATTACCACTGTAGTTATGAATATCTCATGAATTTCAGCTCTAATTTGACCCCATCCCCTTTCTTAAGGATGTTGTCTACAAATTGTATTCTATCTCTACTGCAACAGTTATTCCTCTTTGTCAGATACTCTACAACATGAACAAAATCTTTATTCCAAATTCACCTTCAGTTATTATTATATATTTCAACTTCTGTTTATAGCAAATTTTTTTGAAATATTTGTCTGTTCTTATAATCCCCACTTCCTACTCTCATTTTTCCTTGAACCCATTCCAATCATAATTTTACCCCCTACTGTAACAAAACTCTATTTTTATTAGCATTAACAGTGACCTGCCTGCTAAATCCAGAAGTCAAGCCTCAGACTTCCTCTTACCAACCTGTTGTCACCATGTAACAGAAATAGTCCTAGATTCATTCTGTAGCATTTTTGATTATTTTTTATTACTTTTATTATATTTTATTTTTCTTATGTATTTTATTTTCCAGGATGATTCTATATCACTGGCCAAACTATGGAAGAATGTCCAAAGTCAGTGACTGCTCAAGTTTTGGTTATTTTGGATAGCGATACCTATCAATTTTTGGACAAGTTTTTAAGCCCTCGTGTGTGCGTGTGTGTGCACATGTGCTTTGAGTGCTGACAGAGTGTGTGATTCCCTCTAAACTGATAATAAACCCTGAGATCAAAGAAAGGGAAAAGAAACTCCATACAAGAATGAAAGGGTGGGGTGAGCATTAGGCACAGCGGTTAAGACACCTATTGGGATATTTGCATCTCATATCAGAGTTGATCGGATCAAATCCTCCTTCTATTTCTAAATCAGCTTCCTGCTAATGCACATCCCGGGAGACTGCAAGTGATGGTTCAAGTACTGGGGTCCCTGTTTCCATTTGGGGGCCATGATGTAGTTCTAGGCTTCTGGCTTTGGACTGGTCAGCCCTGAGAGTTTTGGGCATTTGGGGAGTGAACCATTGAATGGAACATCTGTCTCTCTCTCTCTCTCTATCTCTTTATCTCTCTATCTCTATCTCTCTCAGTCACTCTGCCCTTCAAATAGAAAAAAGGAAAAAGAATAAACTTAAAAGAAAACATAATATTTTATTTGAGAGGTAGAGTTACAGAGAGAGGGAGAGGCAGAGAGAAAGGTCTTCTGTCTGCTCGTTCATTCCCCAAAAGGCCACAATGGCCGGTCCTGAGCTGATCCAAGGCAAAGAGCCAAGAGATTTTCTTCCAGTCTTCCATGCAGGTACAGGGGCCCAAGCACTTGGGCCATCTTCCACTGCTTTCCCAGGCCGTAAGCAGAGAGCTGAATCAGAACAGGAGCAGCTGGGGCACGAACCAGCGCCCATATGGTATGCCAGTACTACAGGTGGAGGCTTAGCCTTCTATCACAGTGCTGGCCCCTAAAGAAAATTTTTAAAAAGTTTATTCAGACAAATTACATATGAGATTCCAGACTTGGACAGATGGATGATCTATTCAGAAGCAATACCAAGATTTTTCCATGCAGCACAGCAGATGGGTGAAAGATTTTTATGCATTACAAATTTAATAGAGAGATGGAGTTGGAACTTTTTTTCACAGCATTCCTTAATGTATGATTTAGAGGCGATCCTCTCAGACATCCTGCTGACCTTCCTAACATTGTCAGGAAGACTTGTTATCACTTAAGTTTTGTGACCAGTAAAAAGTGCCACCTGGTCTGGTAGATGGTCACTGTTCTTTTTCTGGGGAGTTGCAAAAATGGAGGGAAAAAATTCAAGATGGCATTACTGTGGTTGGCTGTCTTGCATGTGCGTATGTGTATATATGATGGGACTTTAAAAAGTTCATGTAAATTAAATATTTCTCACAAATTAAAGGGAGGGCGGGAAATATTATTACATTCTTAGAATTCTTAGAACTACATGAACTCTTTATATTACTAAAAATAAAAAGTTTATGGGTAAATAAAATTTTTAAAAATAAAAAATAACCTTTACGTCAAAGTAGGTTCTATCAATGATACTTCTCTAAACAATGATATCAACCATTTAGTTCATACCTAGAGAATTGAAGGCCCTCAGAATTCAACCATACCAATGCATTCCTTTTTTTTTTTTTTTTTTTTTTTGACAGGCAGAGTGGACAGTGAGAGAGACAGAGAGAAAGGTCTTCCTTTTCCGTTGGTTTATCCCCCAATGGCCGCTGTGGCCAGCGCACTGCGCTGATCTGAAGCCAGGAGCCAGGTGCTTCTCCTGGTCTCCCATGCGGGTGCAGGGCCCAAGCACTTGGGCCATCCTCCACGGCTCTTCCGGGCCACAGCAGAGAGCTGGACTGGAAGAGGGACAACCAGGACAGAATCCGGCGCCCTGACCGGGACTAGAACCCTGGGTGCCGGCGCAGCAGGTGGAGGATTAGCCTATTGAGCCGTGGCACCGGCCCAATGCATTCCTTTTTACATTATTAGCTAAGAAAAATAGTTCTCTTTTAAATATTTTTTAACATTTTATTCCAGAATAGTTTTAAATTTATAAAATAAGACTTATGAATTAGTAATACACAGATCTCTCACATATCCCCCTATTTCTCTTAGTAACATTCATATTAGCATCTGTCATAAGGAATGAACCACACCTATCTTTCATTTTTTTGATCCGAATTCCTTTTATCCCTCCAATACCTCCCAACCTCTAGTGATCAACATTCTATGTTCAGATTAATGAACGTATATATTTTTAAATTTTAGCTCCCATGTATAAGAGAGAACATGAGGTATTTGTGTTCTGGTGTCTGGCTTATTTCATTCAATATAACATCCTCTTATCCCCATTTTTTTCTGCAAATGACAGGATTTCATTATTTTTGTAGCTGAATAGTAATCCATTGTATGTGTGCATATTTCACGTTTTCTTTATCCACTCCTCTGGTGATGGACACCTTGGTTGTTTTCTGTCTTTTGTAAGCAGTGCTTCTATAAGCATGGAGGAGCAGGTATCCCTTTGATATAGTTGTTACCAAGAGCTCTGTGTCTGTCCCCAGTACCAAATCAAAATACCAAGGACAAAGTTTTGGGGTGAAGGGAGAGAACATTTAATCTATTAACAGATGAGAGGATGGAAGACCTCCAGCTGTGAAGGACAATCACTCTGTTAAATAAAGGTATTGGGGCATTTTTGAAGAGATTATGGGGAGGTGATTAAGTCAGGAATAAGGGCAACAAAGGGACTGAGCAGCTGTGTATTGGCCTCTGACCAGGCACCAGGCCTGTATATTCCTTCACTGTTTCATGCTCTGGTTGTCTGCAAAAGAATTTAGAATAGGGAGACAAGGCAATGTGCAGCTTAGGACATGGGTGAGTGGGAAACCAGCAATCCAGCCCTGAACTGTCAACAAGATGCTCTGCTGGTATGATGGCTAAGTGGGCTTCAGTTAGTCTGGGGGCTGCACACAGTTGGAAATTATTTTCGGCCCCAGACCTGGAATCCCTCTAAATGGAAACACTCAATACAATACTGGGGACAAACCTGTTATCTTTTTGAGAAGCTAATGACCTAGTAAGTCTGGTGATTACAGTCTTGTATGGTTAGCTGTACCACCCAAGAGAGGGCTGCTGGGAGACAGGGGCCTGATGGTATCTTGTATCTGCATACAAGGCCCTGTATTGGGACTGAGTTCCATAATAAGTTCATATCCTTTGTGTATATGCTCAGTCGTAGGGTTGTTGGATCATATAGCAATTCCAGTTAGAATTTTTAAAGAACTCTCCATACTGTTTTCTACACTGGCTGCAATAATTTACATTCCCACCAACAGTTTTTGAGCCCCCTTTCCTCCATATCCTTACCAGTATTTGTTACTCTCTCTCCTTTGATAATAGCCCTTCTGACAAAAGTGAGGTTATAACTCATTGTGGTTTTGATTTCACTTTCCCTGATGGTTAGTGGTGGAGTATTTTTTCATATATTTCTTAATCATTTCGATTTCTTCCTCTTCTTTTAAAGACTTTATTTATTTGGGAGGCAGAGTTACAGACACAGAGAGGAAGAGACAGAAAAAACAGTCTTCCATCTGCTGATTCACTCCCCAAATGGCTTTAATGGCCAGAGCTCTGCCAGTTCAAAGCCAGGAGTCAGGAGCTCTTCCAGGTCTCCCACATAGGTGCAGAGACGCAAACACATGGCCATCTTCCACTGCTTCCCCAGACCATAGCAGAGAGCTGGATCGGAAGCAGAGCAGCTGGGATTTGAGCTGGCACCCATGTGGGATGCCAGCATTGCAGTCAGAGGCTTAGCCCACAGTGCTGCCCCTACATTTCTTTTGAGAACTGTCTATTCCTGTCCCTTGCCCATTTCTTAAACTGGATTTTTTTTGTTATTATTGAGTGTTTTGTGTTGCTGATATATTCTAGATATCAATCCTTTGCCAGATAAGTAGCTTAAAAATATTTTATCTTACTGAGAAGTAGCCAAATCATTATGTTAGGATTGATACCAATGATTTCCCCTGGAAATTCTAACAGAATCGCCCTTGTTTGGTAAGAAGAATGAGCAAGAGCCTGTCACAGTGAATAAGAACTCTCTGGCAAAGTTTTCCTGGGCAGTTTTTGGCTAAAGTATTGGTTAACTTTCTCAAAGCACTTTCCTATCTTGGCTATATTGTTGTTTGTTCACCCTCAAGAAAGGCAGTAAACAAAATGCCTTGAGCATCCCAGAAATCTCTTACCAGGTCCTTCACTATGTCCATTTTTGCTTTGACCACACCACTTCCAGTTCTTGGTAGCCATTGCTTTGATGTTTTGTGTCTTCAGGATCATGGTAGTAAAGCCATATCTGAATTCTGTTATAATTCATTGAAGAAATAAATGCATTTGATCTTGCCATTGAAAGCTGTGCTCCTAACTGCAGCTGACTTGAATGCTATAGTTTTGGTACCCATCAGGTAGAAAATTTACTCCACTTTTTTTTTAAATCAGAATTATGTAAGCTTAGCCAATTGTGATATCTAAGATTTACTTTCTTTGGTTTTGTTTTTCTACTGCTCTTGGTTTTCAGTCCTCTTAATTAGGGCACAAACACGATTAAGTTTTCCTTACCAATAGATGTGGATGGTGTAGAACTATGGGCTTCATCTTCAACATAATCTCATCCCATCTTAAATTATTCATTTGTACACTGCTCATTTCTGTGAGGATATTGTCCCTATAAATTTTTTGTAAGGCATCAATGATTTCAGTATACTTACGCCCAAGTTTCAGCATGAATTTGAAGTTTGTTCTTGCCTCAATTCTAGGAAAATTCATATTACTCTGAGAGAGGCTCTTTTTAAATGAATGTCATATTCTTCTCAGTGCCTCAAACTAGTTCCTTTTTCAACATGTATAAAAAGTTAGTATGAATTTACTTTAGTGAAGAAAAGTTTTGAAATCCATGCTTGGTGATGACTTTTTTAATATCCATTCCCAAGACCTTCTCAAAAAACTTTAATATATATATTTTCATATGTGTGTTCAAAGAAAATTTAATTTGCATGTTCCTTAAGGCTTCAAGTGTTGAAGGTTAATCCCCATTGTGAGGTATTTAGAGGTGAAGAGTTAATCTACCCATCTTGTTTGGAGGTAGGGCCTTTGGGAACTAATTACGATTAGATAAGGTTCAGGTGGAACCTCCAGGATTGAATCCTTGTAGCTTTGTAAGCAGAGGGAGAGAGACATAGACAAGCATACGTATTTATTGTCTCTTGTGGTATGACATTCCATGATGCTTGGGGGTTCTTTAAGTAAAAAGGCCATCATGAGATGAGATCACTAGACTTTGCACTTCCAGAGTCATGAAACCAAATAAACTTCTTGTTTATAAAGTAGCATGCCTTGACTATTTAATTATAGTACCAAAAATGGACTAATACATATACATATAGGTACATATAGGTATTTACAGGTTGTTGTTATATTTATACATATATACAAATGCATGTTTATAAAATATTTATGTACATGTATGTACACACACACACAAACACACACATATACACATATATTAACCAGTATGTGAAAAGAAGTCATGACACTTGGTCTGAAAATTTGCGAAAATCCCCAATTCAATTGGACAGTACTCAAAACACACATATAAGAACAAATATTATTTTGAAGTCATGCCTTGAACAGCATTGCAACAAGTAAAACTTGAAATGCTCCCATCTTATACCCTGTTCAAACAAGAGTGTGGAGTTAAAATCAGCTAATCCTCATATTTCCAAGTATTTTAACAATTGACTATTTAAAAATCCATTTCTGGGAGGGCAGAGCCAAGATGGCGGAATAGTGAGGGCGCGCACTGATAGTCCGGGAAAATTTAGTTTAATAAAAGTGGAGTTACAGTAGCCAAAGAAAAAGGATCAGGAAAAAGTTGCAGAGGAAACACTTCCGGATCTAGTGGCTGTGACTCGGAGGACCTACAGGAAGAGCAAGGTCGCCCACCGTGCGGAAGCCAAGCAGCGGGAGCAGCAGGGTCTGCGTACCAGTGCTGGAAGGGGAGTGGATGTGACACAGATGACCAGCGGAGAGAGCAGGGATGCCCACGGCTCTGAGTCCACACATCGGCGCTGGAAGGGGAGGTGAGCTCAGTAACCCGAGACATTGGCGGGGAAACAGCGGCCAGAATCTAGAGGGAAGCGGGCTTTGAGGCGGGAAACTTCACCAGACTGACTACAGGAGAGAAGAAAAGAAAAAAAAAGGTGGAGGGGTACTGGTACAGAGGAGTTTCTCTCTCTGCCAACCTAGCAAAGGCCAGCAAGAGACAAAGAGAAGGCCCCACTCTGCAGATACACAACAAAAGGGTAGAGCTAAGGAACTGAGGCGCTACAATTCAGTAGCCTAGGCAACCCAGTGGGAGTCCGCAGGAGAAACTGAGCCCGCACAAACTCTTTGGGTAGAAGCCAGAGATCGGAAGCTAAATACCATCAATTCTGCTCAGCCATGTGGTATTACTCACAACCTGAATAAAAAAAATAAATAAATAAATAAAAAGAGAGAGATTTACCACGCATAACCTGAGAGTATCACCTTTGCACACCCGTAAGCCGGAAGAACCAAGCAGAGCTCTCAGGCCACAACCATCTCAAGCCTCCAAGGCTCCTCCAACAGCAGACAGTCTACTTAACACAGACATAGTATTAAAAAAAAAATAAAACCTCACAGGGAAGAAGAATTAACAATGCCAAGCAACAAACACAAAAATCGAGGGAACAAGATCAACGATGACATTATGATGCCTCCAAATAAACAAAACACCCCAAGCCAAGATTATGAAGATGATGAGATAGAAGAAATGCAAGATATGGATTTCAAAAAATTTATGATAAGAACATCTAGAAGTTTTCAAAAGCAAATTCTTGAACTACAGAAATCCTTATTGGACAGGATTGAAAATCTCCCTCGTGAAAATGAAATTTTAAGGAAGAGTCAAAATGAAACTCAGAAACTAGTAGAACAGGAAAGTGTGATAGTGAAGAGAAATCAAAATGAAATGAAGAGCTCAATAGATCAAATGACAAACACATTAGAAAGTCTAAAAAACAGAGTCATCGAAACAGAAGAGAGAATATCGGACTTAGAAGACAGAGCACAGGAAAACATAAAGTCAAACCAAAGAAAAGAAGAGGAAATTAGAAATCTAAAAAGTATTGTTGGGAATCTACAGGATACTATTAAAAATACCAACATTCGAGTTCTAGGAGTTCCTGAAGGCATGGAGAGAGAGAAAGGATTAGAAGGCCTTTTTAGTGAGATACTAGCAGAGAACTTTCCAGGTTTGGAGAAGGACAGAGACATCCTAGTACAGGAAGCTCATAGAACCCCCAATAAACATGACCAAAAGAGATCCTCACCATGACACGTGGTAATTAAACTCACCACAGTGAAACATAAAGAAAAGATCCTAAAATGTGCAAGAGAGAAATGTCAGATTACTCTCAGAGGATCTCCAATTAGACTCACAGCAGACTTCCCATCAGAAATATTACAGGCTAGGAGGGAATGGCAAGACATAGCACAGGTGCTAAGAGAGAAAAATTGCCAGCCCAGAATATTATATCCTGCTAAGCTCCCATTTGTGAATGCAGGTGAAATAAAGACCTTTCATAGCAAACAGAAATTGAAAGACTTTGTGGCCACTCGTCCGGCCCTGCAAAAGATACTTAAAGATGTGCTACACTCAGAAACACAGAAACATGGCCATCAATATGAAAGAAGGTAAAGGAAGAAAACCTACCAGTAAAAGAGCATGGGAAGCTCAAAGCATATACTAGAAAATATCTCCAGGAAAATGGTAGGGCAAAGTCACTAAGTACCAATAGTAACATTAAACGTTAATGGACTTAACTCTTCAGTTAAAAGGTACAGACTGGCTGCATGGACTAAGGAACAAAACCCAACTATTTGCTGCCTACAAGAAACACATCAATCTAAAAAAGATGCATGCAGACTGAAAGTGAAAGGTTGGAAAAAGATATTCCATGGCAACAGAAACCAAAAAAAAAGCAGGTGTAGCCGTATTAATATCAGAAAAAATAAACTTTAATACAAAAACTGTTAAGAGAGACAAAGAGGGGCACTATATAATGATTAAGGGTTCAATTCAACAGGAAGATGTAACTATTATAAATGTATATGTACCTAATTACAGGGCACCGGTCTATTTCAAAGATATGTTAAGGGACTTAAAGGGAGATTTAGATTCCAATACAATAGTACTGGGGGACTTCAATTTTCCACTCTCAGAAATAGACAGATCATCCGGACAGAAGATCAACAAGGAAACAGCAGATTTAATTGACACTATTGCCCAGATGGATCTAACAGATATCTGCAGAACTTTCAATCCTACATCTAAAGACTTTATATTCTTCTCAGCAGTGCATGGAACCTTCTCTAGGATTGATCACATACTAGGCCATAAAGCAAGTCTCAGCAAATTCAAAAGAATTAGAATCATACCATGCAGCTTCTCAGACCACAGTGGAATGAAGGTGGAAATTAGCAACTCAGGAATCCCCAGAAAGTATGCGAACACATGGAGACTGAACAACATGCTCCTGAATGAACACTGGGTCATTCAAGAAATCAAAAGAGAAATCAAAAACTTTCTGGAAGTAAATGAGGATAACAACACAACATATCAAAACTTATGGGATACGGCAAAAACAGTGTTGAGCGGTAAGTTTATAGCAATAGGTGCCTACATCAAGAAATTGGAAAGGTACCAAATAAAGGAGCTTTCAGCGCATCTCAAGCACCTAGAAAAACTGCAGCAAACCAGACCCAAATCTAGTAGGAGAAGAGAAATAATTAAAATCAGAGAAGAAATCAACAGGATGAATCCAAAAAGCATTACAAAAAACAAGCCAAGCGAACAGCTGGTTTTTTGAAAAAATAAACAAAATTGACACACCATTGGCCCAACTAACTAAAAAAAGAAGAGAAAAGACCCAAATCAATAAAATCCGAGATGAAAAAGGAAATGTAACAACAGACCCCACAGAAATAAAAAGAATCATCAGAAATTAGTACAAGCACTTATATGCCAGCAAACAGGGAAATCTATCAGAAATGGATAGATTCCTGGACACATGCAACCTACCTA
The DNA here is from genome assembly GCF_051225735.1 of Oryctolagus cuniculus. NCBI lineage: Eukaryota > Metazoa > Chordata > Mammalia > Lagomorpha > Leporidae > Oryctolagus > Oryctolagus cuniculus. The sequence goes on from NC_142870.1 coordinate 88,100,122, forward strand.
AATTGAACCATGAAGACATCGAAAACCTAAACAGACCCATAACTGAGACAGAAATTGAAACAGTAATAAAGGCCCTCCCAACAAAGAAAAGCTCAGGACCAGATGGATTCACTGCTGAATTCTACCAGACATTTAAAGAAGAACTGACTCCATTTCTTCTCAAACTATTCAGAACAATTGAAAAAGATGGAATCCTCCCAAATTCTTTCTGTGAAGCCAGCATCACCTTAATTCCTAAGCTGGAAAAAGATGCAGCACTGAAAGAAAATTACAGACCAATATCCCTGATGAACATAGATGCAAAAATCCTCAATAAAATTCTGGCCAATAGAATGCAACAACACATCAGAAAGATCATCCACCCAGACCAAGTGGGATTTATCCCTGGTATGCAGGGATGGTTCAGTGTTCACAAGTCAATCAATGTGATTCACCACATTAACAGACTGCAGAAGAAAACCCATATGATTATCTCAATAGATGCAGAGGAAGCATTCGATAAAATTCAACACCCTTTCATGATGAAAACTCTAAGCAAATTGGGTATAGAAGGAACATTCCTCAATATAATCAAAGCAATTTATAAAAAACCCACAGCCAGCATCCTACTGAATGGGGAAAAGTTGGAAGCATTTCCACTGAGATCTGGCACCAGACAGGGATGCCCACTCTCACCACTGCTATTTAACATAGTTCTGTAAGTTTTAGCCAGAGCCATCAGACAAGAAAAACAAATTAAAGGAATACAAATTGAGAAGGTAGAAGTCAAACTATCCTTCTTTGCAGATGATATGATTCTTTACTTATAGGATCCAAATAACTCTACTAAGAGACTATTGGAACTCATAGAGGAGTTTGGCAAAGTGGCAGGATATAAAATCAATGCACAAAAATTAACAGCCTTTGTATACAGAAGCAATGCCACGGCTGAGAAAGAACTGGTAAGATCAATCCCATTCACAGTAGCTACAAAACAATCAAATACCTTGGAATAAACTTAACCAAGGGTGATAAAGATATCTACGATGAGAATTACAAAACCTTAAAGAAAGAAATAGAAGAGGATACCAAGAAATGGAAAAATCTTCCATACTCATGGATTGGAAGAATCAATATCATCAAAATGTTCATTCTCCCAAAAGCAATTTATAGATTCAATGCAATTCCAATCAAGATACCAAAGGCATTCTTCTCAGATCTGGAAAAAATGATGCTGAAATTCATATGGAGGCACAAGAGACCTCAAATAGCTAAAGCAATTTTGTACAACAACAACAAAAAAAGCCTGAGGCATCACAATACCAGATTTCAGGACATATTACAGGGCAGTTGTAATCAAAACAGCATGGTACTGGTACAGAAACAGATGGATAGACCAATGGAACAGAATTGAAACACCAGAAATCAACCCAAACATCTACAGCCAACTTATATTTGATCAAGGATCTAAAACCAATTCCTGGAGCAAGGACAGTCTATTCAATAAATGATGCTGGGAAAACTGGATTTCCACGTGCAGAAGCATGAAGCAAGACCCCTACCTTACACCTTACACAAAAATCCACTCAACATAAAATAAAGACCTAAATCTACAACCCGACACCATCAAGTTATTAGAGAACATTGGAGAAACCCTTCAAGATATTGGCACAGGCAAAGAGTTTCTGGAAAAGACCCAGGAGGCACAGGCAGTCAAAGCCAAAATCAACTATTGGGATTGCATCAGATTGAGAAGTTTCTGTACTTTAAAAGAGACAGGAGAGTGAAGAGACAACCGATAGAATGGGAAAATATATTTGCAAACTTTGCAACAGATAAAGGGTTAATAACCAGAATCTAAATAGAGATGAAGAAACTCTACAACTTCAAAACAAACAACCCACTTAAGAGATGGGCCAAGGACCTCAATAGACATTTTTCAAAAGAGGAAATCCAAATGGCCAACAGGCACATGAAAAAATGTTCAAGATCACTAGCAATCAGGGAAATGCAAATCAAAACCACAATGAGGTTTCACCTCACCCCAGTTAGAATGGCTCACATACAGAAATCTACCAATAACAGATGCTGGCGAGGATGTGGGGAAAAAGGGACACTAACCCACTGTTGGTGGGAATGCAAACTGGTCAAGCCACTAGGGAAGTCAGTCTGGAGATTTCTCAGAAACCTGAAGATAACCCTAACATTCAGCCCAGCCATCCCACTCCTTCGAATTTACGCAAAGGAATTTAAATTGGCAAACAAAAAAGCGGTCTGCAGCCTAATGTTTATTGCAGCTCAATTCACAATAGCCAAGACCTGGAACCAACCTAAATACCCATCAACAGTAGACTGGATAAAGAAATTATGGGATATGTACTCTTTAGAATACTATACCGCAGTAAAAAAACAATGAAATCCAGTCATTTGCAACAAAATGGAGGAATCTGGAACACATCATGCTGAGTGAAATAAGCCAGTCCCAAAGGGGCAAATATCATATGTTGTCCCTAATCGGCGACAGCTGACTGAACACCAAAAAGGAAACCTGTTGAAGTGAAATGGACACTATGAGAAATGGTGACTTGATCAGCCCTTGCCCTGACTGTTGATTAACAACTTAATACTTTATCCCTCCTAGTATTTTTGTTTGTCTCTTCTACTTAATACTTCTGGTTTAATTCTGTAATTGAAACATAGTTATTCTTAAGTGTTGAAATTTAACTGAAATGTGACTGAAATTTAACTGTTAAATATAAGAGTGGGAATAAGAGAGGGAAGAGATGTACAATTTGGGACATGCTCAATCGGACTTACCCCAAATAGTAGAGTTAGAAACATACCAGGGGATTCCAATTCAATCCCATCAAGGTGGCATGTACCAATGCCATCTCACTAGTCCCAGTGATCAATTTCTGTTCACAATTGATCATAATGAAAGGACTAAGAGTCAAAGTGATCACATAAACAAGTCTAGTGCCTGCTAATACTAACCGAAAGAATAAATAAAGGGGAGAGCAATCCAACATGAGAAGCAAGATACACAGCAGATCATAGAATGGCAGATGTCCTAAACAGCACTCTGGCCTCAGAATCAGCCCTAAAGGCATTCGGATCTGGCTGAAAAGCCCATGAGAGTATTTCAGGCATGGAAAGCCAAGACACTCTGGCAAAAAAACAAACAAACAAACAAAAAACAACAACAACAAAAAACCCTAAATGAAAGATCTCTGTGAGTGAGATCCCAGTGGAAAGAACAGGTCTTCAAAGAAGGAGGTACCTTTTTCTGAAGGGAGAATTTCCACTTTGACTATGACCTTGTCTAAATAAGATAAGAGTCTGTGAACTCAAAGGGTTCCATAGCCTTGGAAACTCATGACTGGAGCAATGGGAGATTACTGATGCCATAAACAGGAGTGTCAATTTGTTAAGTAAACAACAGGAGTCATTGTGCACTTACTCCTCATGTAGGATCTCTGTCCTTAATGTACTGTACATTGAGATTTAATGCTATAACTAGTACTCAAACAGTATTCTTCACTTTGTGTTTCTATGTGGGTGCAAGCTGTTGAAATCTTTACTTAATGTATACTAAACTGATCTTCTGTATATAAAGAAAATTGAAAATGAATCTTGATAAGAATGGAAGGGGAGAGAGAGCAGGAAAGGGGATGGTTGTGGGTGGGAGGGAAGTCATTGGGGGGTGGGGAAGCCAATGTAATCCATAAGCTGTACTTTGGAAATCTATATTCATTAAATAAAAGTTAAATTTAAAAAATCATATAAGTAGCAGGGGGGGAAGCCACAACAATGCAAAAGTTGCACTTTGTAAATTCACATTTATTAAATAAATAAAAGAAAATAAAAAATAAAAAAAAATCCATTTCTGGGGCCAGCGCTATGGCGCAGTAGGTTGATTCTCCGCCTGCAATTCCGGCATCCCATATGGGCGCCGGTTCTAGTCCTGGCTGCTCTACCCCCAGTCTAGTTCTCTGCTTGGCCTGGGAAGGTAGTGGAAGGTGGCCCAAGTCCTTGGGCCCCTGCACCCACGTGGGAGACCAGGAAGAAGCACCTGTCTCCTGGCTTCAGATTGGCACAGCTCTGGCCATCGCGGCCATTTGGGGAGTGAACCAACGGAAGGAAGACCTTTCTCTCTGTCTCTCCCTCTCAGTGTTTGTAGCTCTCTCAAATAAAATAAAATAAAACTGATGAAATCTTTACATAATAGATACTAAATTGATCTTCTGTATGTAAAGATAATTGAAAATGAATCTTGATGTTAATGGAATGGGAGAGGGAGCGGGAGATGGGAGGGGTGCAGGTGGGAGGGAAGTTATGGGGGGGAAAAGCCATTGTAATCCATAAACTGTACTTTGGAAAATTATATTTACTAAAAAGAAAATAAAGAGAAAAATCCATTTCTAACATTACTTAAATGATGCTGTAAAAATGTATCAATCTAAGATTTTATAAGCATAATTTAACCTCTTATAACTTTCTTTAGAATGTAGCCTTTTGGTAAAATTCTGTTATAATAACACCAGCAGTTTGTATTCATGGTTAGGAAGCTAATGACCCCTGAAAATAACCACACACACACACCCCTATATCACATACTTTAGGATTCTCTTTCATTTCTAGTACCTTTAAATGTTGGAGTGTTTCAAATAGTATTCCAATCCTCAAACTTCTTGTGATTACTGATTATTCTTACTCTGGAGAATTCATTCAATCTCTCTTTTTAAAAAAGATTTGTTTATTTGAAAGAGTTACAGAGATGGAGAGACACAGAGATCTCTAATCTGCTGGTTTACTCCTCAGATGGCTGCAACAGAGCAAGGAACTTCCTATATTTTTCCCATGTGGGTGACAGGGCCACAAACACTTGGGGCATCTTCCCTTTCTTTTCTCAGATCATTAGCAGGGAGTTCAATCAGAAGTGGAGCAGTCAGGAAACAAATGCGGCCATATAGAATTCTGGCCACAACTTTACTTGCTCTGCTCCAATGTCAGCCCCTCAATCTATTGTTTTTTTTGTTTTGTTTTGTTTTGTTTTGTTTTTTTGAATTGCCAGTTCTGAGGGTAAATGTCAATATAGAACCATTTTGACTGAAGAAAGTGATAATTTATGTCATTCAGTATAATACAATAACAGCTCCAGAATTTATATTTTTCAATCCAAACTCCTGATTTCCATACATATTTAACTGACTTCTGTTTCATATGCACTTGAATGTTTAACTGACATTTATGCATGAATGGCCAAATCTGATCTCTTCATTCTCCAATACCTCCTGCTCTTCTAGGTACTTCATTTATGTAAAGAACACCTCCACAAACAAGGCTCTACTTCTCATTCTTTCACATCCCATCAACATACTCAGGTAATTCAGGATTAAAATTATACATAAAGTGTGACTGTATCCCATTCCCTGATTAATTCTACCATGGTTCATAACCCCTCAGAACAGAGATTCCACAAGCCCAAAAAGGGAAAGGAAAACATAGCAAAGAAACACAATTTTCAGGAGCCCCAAGGAAGAGAGAGACAGGAGATGGAGGAAAGCACACATGTAATCTTCAGATGTTGTTAAGTGTGCTGAACGCTGAACGGACCTGATTGAGAATTCTGCACATTACTGTGCAACACAGGCTACTCCAGTGTTGGTTCTCTGACCGATTTATGTAGCATGCCTCATTAGCATACACATTGACCAATCAGAAAGAACTTCCTGCTTTAGAAATGTATAAAAGTTTGAGGCAGGCTGTATTGAGCTCAAAGCTCCTAGCAGGCAGCCCTTCATGGCAACCAGCCCTTCAGGGAAGGCCCTCCCAGATGCTAGAGAGCTTCACTCATTCTCTGTGGGCAAGAGACAGAACCCTGCACAGAAGAGAAGTAGCAACCCAAAAAGTGGCAGTAGCTGATAAGCCTGGCAGAGGAAAGAGTATGACTGGCATACAGGAGAGACCTGCAGTGCTGAGAGCTGTGCTGCTCCTGAAGAATCCAGCAGGAAGAATCTTACACATTTCTCCTGCACTTAGACTTGAGCCACTAGAGCTGTAGACTCCTCCTGCCACTCCTCCTGCAACATATTTGGTGGATCACCTGGGATTGCTGGAGGGCTGAGTGAAAGCAGGCTAAAACATAGTTACTAATCCTTGCCTATGGATTAGAAAGAAATTATTCTGGCTTCCTAATTGGTTAAATTTGTACTCACTTGTCAGAAAGAGAGAGTACCAGTTTGCCTATAAAAGAGCAAGCACTTGCAGGCTCCCCTGGCAATTTCTTGTCTTGGAAATCCCCCTCCTGACTGGTACAGCAGGAGGTTTCTTGCTTTCAATAAACTTTGCTTTGTTCACTGTTCTTGTCCATGTGAAAAATACTTCGGTGTGAGACAAGAACTGAGATTGCTTCCATCATCCCACAACAATATTCATTACTCAGTTAGACTTTTGTCATAGCCTCATTTTCAAGTTTCTTTTTCTTCTCTTGTGCCCTAGAGTTTATTATCTACATGGCAGCCAGAGTGACTTATGTTTTGTAATATGTCAGAGCATGTTGTTAAACCAAAGCCCTTAAGACTGAGGGATTTCTGCTGTAAAAGGATTTATATAGCCATTACTCATACTAGCCAGAATTTGGACCAAGTTTTGGGCAAGTTTCTGCAACTATCAACAGCTAGTCTAGTTAGCAATTCCAAGTATATTCACTAGACCTTGAACTTAAAGTATTTGTAGAGCAAAAACTTGTAGAACAAAAGCATAAGTTGTTTGCATTAAATGTACACTGGCTTTGATTAAGAGAGCTATAATAATGTCAAGTAGGGGGAGTTTTGGGATAAGATGATAGGCCATAAGAAATATAAGTCATTGCCTCTAAATCAGTTGTAATAAAAGTCCAGAAAGTTTATATATGTAAACAGGACATAGTGGCTGTGAGCTGTGATGGGATTTAAGTCAAAGTTTTAACATATATTCACAAATGTGAAATAGTCTTTTATTGGTTTCACCTTCTACTCTTTTGAGAGGTAGAGTCAGAGAGAAAGGTCTTCCATCTGCTGGTTCACTCCCCAAGTGGCCTCTGGGCCAATCCAAAGCCAGGAGCCAGAAGCTTCTTCTGGTTCTCCCAGATGGATGCAGGGACCTAAGCATTTGGGGCATTTCACTGCTTTCCCAGGCCATAAGCAGAGATCTGGATCAGAAGAGGAACAGCTGGGACATGACCCATCTCCCAGTTGGAATGCTGGTGCTACAGGTGGAGCCTTAGCCTACTATGCCATAGTGCTGGCCCCATCATCTCTAACTCTTAACTGATTTACTCTTTATCTTTTCTCTCTGTCCTCTGGTTCTTGTAATTAAACTTAGGACAACTAACTGAGCACCAAAGGGGAAACCTGTTGAAGTGAAATGGACACTATGAGAAACAGTGATTTGATCAGCTCTTGTCCTGACTGTTGATGTACAATGTAATATTTTATCCATTTTAGTATTTTTCTTTGTTTGTTCTAGTACAATTGGTTGGACTCTGTAATTAACACACAGATATTCTTAGGTGTTTAAATTTTAACTGAAAAGTGATCCCTGTTAAATATAAGAGTGGGAATAAGAGGGAGGAGATGTACAATTTGGAACATGCTCAATCGGACTTACCCCAAATGGTGGAGTTAGAAATATGCCGGGGGATCCCAATACAATCCCATCAAGGTGGCATGTACCAATGCCATCTCACTAGTCCAAGTGATCAATTTCAGTTCACAACTGATCACACTGATAGGTCTAAGAGTCAAAGGGATCACACAAACAAGACTAGTGTCTGCTAATACTAACTGATAGAATCAAAAAGGAAGAGAACAATCCATCATGGGAAGTGGGATACACAGCAGACTCATAGAATGGCAGATGTCCTAAATAGCACTCTGGCTTCAGACAAGGCATTCAGATATGGCTGAAGAGCCCATGAGAGTATTTTAGGCATGGAAAGCCAAGACACTCTGGGAAAAAAAAAAAAGAAGAAGACCTAAATGAAAGATCTCTGCAAGTGAGATCCCAGTAGAAAGAACGGGCCATCAAAGAAGGAGGTACCTTTCTCTGAAGGGAGGAGAGAACTTCCACTTTGATTATGACCCTGTCATAATAAGATCGAAGTCAGAGAACTCAAAAGGCTTCCATAGCCTTGGCAACTTGTGACTAGAGCCTAGGGAGATTACTGGCGCCATAAACAAGAGTGTCAAATTGTTAAGTCAACAACAGGAGTCACTGTGTACTTACTTCTCATGTGGGATCTGTCCTTAATGTGTTGTCCAATGTGAAGTAATGCTATAACTAGTACTGAAACAGTATTTTATACTTTGTGTTTCTGTGTGGGTGCAAACTGATGAAATCTTTACTTAATATATACTGAATTGATCTTCTGCATATAAAGATAATTGAAAATGAATCTTGATGCGAATGGAATGGGAGGGGGAGCGGGAGATGGGAGGGGTGTGAGTGGGAGGGAAATTATGGGGGGGAGCCATTGTAATCCATTAACTGTACTTTGGAAATTTATGTTTACTAAATAAAAATAAATTTAAAAAAAAAGAAGTAAAAAAATAAAAAACAAAACAAAACAAAACAAAACAAATACTTAGGACATCTCAGAATTTCTCAATTATCAATGTAATTTCTTTTTATATGAACTCCTAGTGGTAATTCATCTTCCTCAGAGCAATTCATCATCATATGCTTATCATAATTTGAGTCAACCCCACTATTCCAACCTAATATCCCTCCTCACATTTTCCCATTCATTACCATCCTGTCACAATACAAAATTGATGCTTCTTGAATAAGCCATGGATATTCTTCCATTGCTGCCTTTTCACGCAGATCATTCTTGGAAAGGCACCAACATGCCAGTAACTACAAGTTATACACATAGTATTCCAAAAGTTCATGGAAAATAGATAAGAAAAACCCATGCATGGATATCAAAAAATTTTTTGCAACAAACTAGTTTATCTTTCAATAATATTTTTTCCATAAGCTTTTTCAAGTACCTTAGTACTTCCTTAATTTCTGCTCAATTATAAGCTTTTCAAAGAGCATTTCTCTTATCTTGTCTAAAGCAGTAATTTAATCTCTGTCATTCTATATGTTTCCATTCTTTTCTCTCTGTGTCAACCATTCCTGGAGATATTACATGTTTATGTGCTTATTTTTTATGTTCCCAGTCTAACAAAAGGCTGGACTTTGTCTAAGTGGATTACTATTGTATGCGGAATACATAGAACAGTATTTGTATGCAATAGCTGCTAATAAAATATGTTTTGGATAAATTGTTGTATAAACTGCTTAAGAATTAAATAACTATGCTGATAATACTTTGGAAATAAATTTATAGGGAAACTAAGTTTTTAATAAGTTAGTTTTTTTATTATTTGTTATTTTTTTACATTTATTTAATGAATATAAATTTCCAAAGTACAGCTTATGGATTACAGTGGCTTTTCCCACCCATAATTTCCCTCCCACCCGCAACCCTCCACTTTGCTACTCCCTCTCCCCTTCCATTCACATCAAGATTCATTTTCAATTCTATTTATATACAGAATATCAGTTTAGTATACATTAAGTAAAGATTTCAACAGCTTGCACCCACATAGAAACACAAAGTGAAAAATACTGTTTGAGTACTAGTTATAGCATTAAATCACAATGTACAGCATATTAAGGACAGAGAACCTACATGAGGAGTAAGTGCACAGTGACTCCTGTTGTTGACTTAACAATTTGACACTCCTGTTTATGGCATCAGTAATCACCCTAGGCTCTTGTCATGAGTTGCTGAGGCTATGGAATCTTTTGAGTTCACCAACTCTGATCATATTTAGACAAGGTCATAGTCAAAGTGGGAGTTCATATTTCATTTAGGTCATTTTTTTTTTGCAAGAGTATCTTGGCTTTCCATGCCTGAAATACTCTCATGGGCTTTTCAGCCGGATCCGCATGCCTTAAGGGCTGATTCTGAGGCCAGAGTGCTATTTAGGACATTCACCATTCTAGGAGTCTGCTGTGTATCCTGCTTCCCATGTTGGATCATTCTCTCCCTATTTTATTCTATAGGTTAGTATTTTCAGACACTAGTCTTGTTTTTGTGATCCCTTTGACTCTTAGTCCTATCATTGTGATCAATTGTGAAGAGAATCTGTTGTTGGTAGATTTCTGAATGTGAGCCATTCTCACTGGGGTGAGGTGAAACCTCATTGTGCTTTTGATTTGCATTTCACTGATTGCTAATGAACTTGAACATTTTTTCATGTGTCTGTTGGCCCTTTGGATTTCCTCTTTTGAAAAATGTCTATTGAGGTCCTTGGCCCATCTCTTAAGTGGGTTGTTAGTTTTGTTATTGTGGAGTTTCTTGATCTCTTTGTAGATTCTGGTTATTATTAATGGACTTAATTCTCCAGTTAAAAGGCACAGACTGGCTGAATGGATTAAGGAACAAAACCCATCTATTTGCTGCCTACAATAAACACATCTTTCCAACAAAGATGCATGCAGACTGAAAGTGAAAGGCTGGAAAAAGATATTCCATGCCAACAGAAATGAAAAAAAGCAGGTGTAGCCATATTAATATCAGACAAAATAAAGTTTAACACAAAAACTTTCAAGAGACACAAAGAGGGACACTACATAATGATTAAGGGTTCAATTCAACAGGAAGATGTAACTATTATAAATGTATATGCACCTAATTACAGGGCATGTATGTTAAGGACTTAAAGGGAGACTTAGATTCCAATACAATAGTACTGGGGGACCTCAATATTCCACTCTCAGAAATAGACAGATCAACTGGACAGAAGATCAACAAGGAAACAGCAGATTTAATTGACACTATTGCCCAGATGGATCTAATATATATCTACAGAAATTTCAATCCTACATGTAAAGATTTTACATTCTTCTCAGCAGTGCATGGAACCTTCTCTAGGATTAACCACATACTAGGCCATAAAGCAAGTCTCAGCAAATTCAAAAGAATTAGAATCATACCATGCAGCTTCTCAGACCACAGTGGAATGAAGGTGGAAATTAGCAACTCAGGAATCCCCAGAAAGTATGCGAACACATGGAGACTGAACAACATGCTCCTGAATGAACACTGGGTCATTCAAGAAATCAAAAGAGAAATCAAAAACTTTCTGGAAGTAAATGAGGATAACAACACAACATATCAAAACTTATGGGATACGGCAAAAACAGTGTTGAGCGGTAAGTTTATAGCAATAGGTGCCTACATCAAGAAATTGGAAAGGTACCAAATAAAGGAGCTTTCAGCGCATCTCAAGCACCTAGAAAAACTGCAGCAAACCAGACCCAAATCTAGTAGGAGAAGAGAAATAATTAAAATCAGAGAAGAAATCAACAGGATGAATCCAAAAAGCATTACAAAAAACAAGCCAAGCGAACAGCTGGTTTTTTGAAAAAATAAACAAAATTGACACACCATTGGCCCAACTAACTAAAAAAAGAAAAGACCCAAATCAATAAAATCCGAGATGAAAAAGGAAATGTAACAACAGACCCCACAGAAATAAAAAGAATCATCAGAAATTAGTACAAGCACTTATATGCCAGCAAACAGGGAAATCTATCAGAAATGGATAGATTCCTGGACACATGCAACCTACCTAAATTGAACCATGAAGACATCGAAAACCTAAACAGACCCATAACTGAGACAGAAATTGAAACAGTAATAAAGGCCCTCCCAACAAAGAAAAGCCCAGGACCAGATGGATTCACTGCTGAATTCTACCAGACATTTAAAGAAGAACTGACTCCATTTCTTCTCAAACTATTCAGAACAATTGAAAAAGATGGAATCCTCCCAAATTCTTTCTGTGAAGCCAGCATCACCTTAATTCCTAAGCTGGAAAAAGATGCAGCACTGAAAGAAAATTACAGACCAATATCCCTGATGAACATAGATGCAAAAATCCTCAATAAAATTCTGGCCAATAGAATGCAACAACACATCAGAAAGATCATCCACCCAGACCAAGTGGGATTTATCCCTGGTATGCAGGGATGGTTCAGTGTTCACAAGTCAATCAATGTGATTCACCACATTAACAGACTGCAGAAGAAAACCCATATGATTATCTCAATAGATGCAGAGGAAGCATTCGATAAAATTCAACACCCTTTCATGATGAAAACTCTAAGCAAATTGACATCAGTCAATAAAGTAGCATGCAAAGACACATCACTCTATTTTTAGTAGTATTATGCCAGGAAAAAGGTTAATATTTCACAGTAGCACATCCAGTTTTTCTGAAGTCTGACTTTTGTTTGATAGTCTTTTTTTACAAATCAATAAATTTAAAGTTGAAAAATAAGGAAAAAGTAAAAAAGATTACTGATATCTGCTATCACTTGAGAAATTTTCCATGGTTGCCACAAGAGTGTAGTCAAGAGACAATGATAAAGAAAATGATCAGGGTGTGGGAATCTCAGTCAAGAGATTTGGCATGGTCTAGGATAGGATGTCAGCAGTTTTCACATCCAGGAATATTAAGCATACTGGCATAGGCCCTGATTAGTGCAGGGAGTATAAGAAGAGGACCTTAGCTAATCCAAGATACAGCAAGATTCAGTGGCAGATGAACTGTGGTAAAATATTCCTAACCTCTGAGCTGCAAATATCTTGTATATTGGAGTCATGAGTAGTTCCACAAATTCATATGTGCATGAAGAATTTTCTACAGACCATATAAATTATAAATGTCTCATATAAATTTTATATTTTTATAGGAACACAATTCAATTGTGATTCATAAATATAAATTTATGAGTATTACTAAATCATGTGATTTCAAACTATGTATTTTTACTACTAAAGGTTATTAAAAAGAAAAAAATATTTATGACAGGAGATGGTAATGAAAAAGAGATCTGGGGGCAAGTGTTGTACAGCAGGTTAAACTGCTTCTTGAGATGCCCACTTCCCATAGAATGCCTGGTTCAAGTTCCAGCTACTCTACTTTGGATCCTGCTTCCTGTCAATGTGCATCCTAGGAAGCTGCAAGTGATGGTTCACGTACCTGAGTCCCTATCACCCATGTGGGGGACTCAAGTGGAGTTCTGGGCTCCTGGCTTCAACCTTACCCATCCCCAGCTATTTTGAGTATTTTACTGAATGAACCTGCAGGTTGAAAAATACCTTCTCTCTCTCTCTCCCCCCTTCTCCCCTCCTCTTTCAATTAATTTCTTAAAAAAGGAAATTTCAAGTGATAAAATACTGAAACCACACAGAACTTTTCTGAAGTTGGAGCATATTTAGGAAACTCTTATTATGCACTTGATCCTAGCCAAAAGGCCAAGAATCAATGAAACTCATTATGTATTAGTTTTCTGTGACACTTGTAAATAGTAGAGCATGTGCTACAAATTCAGATGGAGAGAAGAAAATTAACAATGTTCTGTGTTTGAACTACCACCAATATGATAATCATGGTAGACTCTTCAGAGGTGTGGGCTAACCTTTGGAATACAAATATCTTGTATTCCCACACCTAGGGGAATGCCTATCTAATGTTTCAATGCTTAGAAAATGACATACCAAAGTATGGCATTTTGAGTACTTGAACTATGGAAAAAGCAAAAGTCCAAGAAAGTGCCTCATGACCAAGATCTCTCTGACCTTCCCTTGTCACTTCCCTCAAGGACAGAGAATGGTTTTTCTACAAAATTTCTTTGTTTACAAAATAGGTAGTTCCACTGAAATGGAATTCAAATACCTCAGTCATCTTACTGAAATTTTAGTAACCATGGAAGATTTAACTCATATCATAGAAGAAACTGAACATCCAACAACTCCCCTAGGGCACAGAATAACTTTGCCCAACGATGCCGTTGGGGGAGCTATTCATCACCTCCAGAAATCACTTGTTACACTTATACTCAGCCCCCACATCCATCTCCCTTTTATTTAAGCTTCAAGCATCATATTGTTCTTGGAGCTTCATATTTTGTATGGTTCCCATATGTATGCATATTAATAAATTCATATTACTTTTCCACATTGATATGCTTATTGATAGTTTGCTTCCACAGGCTTCAACCTTCTGAGGGAGAAAGAAATTTTCCTTTGCCCTTACAACACATTTCTGAAATTTCCTTGTGTGTGCTTGGCTCTGTGTGGAAAATGCTTGACTATAAAAGGCATTCAGTGCTAGAGAAAATAAAAGTATAAAAATATAAAGTGACAAGTATAGACATCGATTATACCAGAATAGCAAGAGGTGGAATACAAGATGTAGGAAAATGTGTGTCAAGATTATTTGTGAAAATTATGACAATATTAGTGTCCTGTAATATATGCTCTTCTGCAATATGAAACCCTAAGCCTCAATTAAAATATGGAGTTGATTTCCCCTCTCCTGAGTATGGACTTCACCTGTGGCTACATTTACCTAAAAAGATGCAGTTGAAGTGACATTCTGAGAGTTATAGGCCTTAACATTAAAGAGCCTAGGGGCTGGCGCTGTGGTATAGCAGGTAAAGCTGCTGCCTTCAGTGCTGGCATCCCATGTAGGTGCTGGTTCAAGTCCTGGCTGCTCCACTTCTGATCCTGCTCTCTGGTATGGCCTGGGAATGCAGTAGAAGATGGCCCAAGTCCTTGGGCCCCTGCACCTACATGGGAGACCTGGAAGAAGCTCCTGGCTTCAGCTCCATCCATTGTGGCCAACTGGGGAGTGAACCAGTAGATGGAAGACCTCTCTCTGTGTAACTCTGACTTTCAAATAAATAAATAAATCTTTTTAAAAAAAGCATTAAAGGGTCCAGGAAATCTCTGTTTTTACATTCTGAAAGAAGTCAGTTTCCTGATTATCTTAATATTGTCTAAATATCTTCTAACAGTTGACAAACTATGTGGAAAGATTATATGTAAAAGAAAAATGACCCTAGCCAACATACTCAGTGGAGATCCTAACTAATAGTTAATATCTAGCTGACAAGCATTTTGGAGATCAGTCTTTTTTGAAATATTTATTTATTTGAAAGTCAGACAGGGAGAGACACAGGGAGGTCTTACAGCCAGAGCTGAGCCAGGCTGAAACCAGAAGTCAAGAGCTTTATCCAGGTCTCCCATGTGGATGGCAGAGACTCAAGCACTTGGGCCGTCTTCTGCTGATTTTTCCCAGGCCATTAGCAGGGAACTGGATTGGAAGTCAAGCAGCTGGAACTTGAACTGGTGCCCGTAGGGAATGCCAGCATGGCAGTAGGTGGTTTTACCAGCTATGCCACAATGCTGGCCCAAAAAAATCAGTATCACAATTGATACTTTGACTTTCAGTCTGTGTGTATCTTTGTTGGTGAGATGTGTTTCTTGTAGGCAACAAATAGATGCATCTTGTTTTTTAATCCATTCAGACAGTGTATATCTTTCACCTGCAAATTTTAGTCTATTGACATTCAAAATTACTATTGATAAGTAATGATATGGCCCTGCCATTTTTCCATAGATATCCTATTGATTACTTTGGATTTCCTTTAGTACATTTACAGGGAGATTTTTGCCTTCATATTCTTTCAAAATGATGACTATCTTTCTGTGTTTCTGTGTGTAGCACATCCTTAAGCATCTTTGAAAGACTGCAAGAGTGCTCACAAATTCTTTCTTTTTATATTTTTTTTATTTTTTTGACAGTCAGAGTTAGACAGTGAGAGAGACAGAGAGAAAGGTCTTCCTTCCATTGGTTCGCTCCCCTAATGGCCACCATGGCCAGCCCTACGCCAGTCCAAAGCCAGGAGCTGGGTGCTTCCTCCCGGTCTTCCATGAGGGTGCAGGGACCCAAGCACCTGGGCCATAGTCCACTGCCCTCCCGGGGCCACAGCAGAGAGCTGAAATGGAAGAGGAGCAACTGGGACTAGTACCCAGCACCCCAACCGGTACTAGAACCCTGGGGTGCTGGCGCCACAGGCGGAAGATTAGCCAAGTGAGCCATGGATGTTAGCCTGACAAATTCTTTCAATTTCTGTTTGTTATAGAAGGTCTTTATTTCACCTTCATTCATAAATGAAAGCTTTGCAGGTTACAGTATTCTGGGGTGAGTTTTTTTTTTCTTTTACTTGAACTATGTCTCTCCATCCTCTCGTAGCCTGTAGAGATTCTGATGAGAAGTCAAACTATCCCTCTTTGCAGGTGATATGATTCTTTATTTAGGGGATCCAAAGAACTCTACTAAGAGACTATTGGAACTCATAGAAGAGTTTGGCAAAGTAGCAAGGTATAAAATCAATGCACAAAAATCAACAGCCTTTGTATACAC
This sequence comes from Oryctolagus cuniculus, assembly GCF_051225735.1. Lineage (NCBI taxonomy): Eukaryota > Metazoa > Chordata > Mammalia > Lagomorpha > Leporidae > Oryctolagus > Oryctolagus cuniculus. The sequence goes on from NC_142870.1 coordinate 88,116,423, forward strand.
AGGCAATGCCATGGCTGAGAAAGAACTGCTAAGATCAATCCCATTCACAATAGCCACAAAAACAATCAAATACCTTTTGTTTTGATGGGGATGTTTGAGACTCCTTTAACAGAGATGCCGGAGGCCAGAGTATGGGCTGAAAATGTTGTCAACAGAGAGAAAGAGGCCCCTGTGTCCAGGACAAAAGAAACAATCTGTAAAGGAGGATGATGAGCTGCTATCATGGGATGACTGCTGTCCCATACCCATGGTTTGACAGTGGACAGAGGGCCTGAGGTGGGCAGGGCAGTTGGGCAGGGATCGTCTTGAATGAGCAGTAACAGGAAGGGAGGTGAAGGGAGGCTGGAGGATGGGGCCAATGGCTGGAGGGTGAAAACCACCTGAGAATCAAACTGATAGAGTATGTCTCTTCCCAGGAGGGGAGTAGGACATTGAGGTATAATGAGAAAAGAGTTGGTAAAGGGCATCACATCTATCATGCAGAGCAGAGTGGGAGTCTGTAGATGCCTGTAAGGTTTTCCTTCCACCCAAACTATGGAGGTTGAGGCAGCAGAGGTGGGCTCTCAATACTGTCTGGAAGCATTTTAACTTTGCTTTGATGTCTGGAAAATTCTGGGGAAAGACATGATTCATGAGAAGGCTACAGCCATCAGAAGACTCTGGGTCTAGGTTGGTATATTGGAGGAGAGTCTGTGTAAGGCACTGTAAAAATTCAGAAGGATTTTCCTTTTTATCTTGAATAACTTCTCCTAGTTTATCATAATTTATAGCCTTTCTGGTAGATTTTTCGAGGCCAGCTAATAAGCAGGTAATGAAATGATTTCTGGCCATTATGCCATTGGGAGAGTTGTAATTCCAGTTGAGGTCCTGTTCGGGAACCACATCTGCCCCAGTGGGATGGACAGGGTTATTCTGATGAGTCACATCGGCATGGAGATGGGCTTATTCCCACACTTGCCTTCACTCCTCTGTAAGTAGGATATTGGAAGGAGTCATAAAGACATCATGAAAAGTCAGATCATAGGATTTGGTTAAATATTGATATTTCATGTACTACGGTGGGTTGGAGGTGAAGGAACCTAATTTTTGTTCAATTTTTGAGAGATCAGCAAATGAGAAAGGAATGTGGACCCCGACTATGCCCTCTGCTCCCTGCACTACTCAAAGGGGTGACATGAAGTAGGCTCCCTAGCTGCCACACAATAGTGAGTGACTGCAGGACTGGGGACAGGAGAAAAGGGGGTCAAGGGCTTGAGGCAGTAGTGGCAGGGCAGGAACAGAAATGGACAAGGGCTAGTTTTGAGATAAGGGAAAGCAGGAGACTTGAGTTAAAGGGGGGGGGGTAGAAATAGGTGCTCATCCTGGAATTCCTGGACAGGAGGGGAGGGTACCAATGAGATAGTGAGAGCCAGGGTGGACAGTGCTGGAGCAGACAGTGAGCTTTGAGGTTGTTGAGTGAGAAGTGACTGTGCCAGAGCTTGAGAAGGAAGGGGCTAAGCCAGTGCCTGTGGTGGGTGTTAGTAAGGAGGGGTCTCATCTGCAGGGTCAAAAGTAGTAGAAAGGGGTTTTGGCCTTTTAGTGGGAGCTTTGGAAGTTAAGAGAACCTGAGCCAGAGAACACAAGGTATAAAGAGAAGGTTTAAAATGGAGACAGGAGAAGGCTTAGGCATAGGAAATCTCCTTCCACTTTCCTAAACACTCACAGAAGTGATAGAGATACCAAGTAATGTCAGATTCAAAAGTGCCATTATGTGGCCATTGGACTGTTTGTTGAGATCATACATGGGCCACGCCTGATTACAAAGAAGATGAGGTGATGGCATTTGAGATCCAATATCAATTTGAGAGGAACAAGATTTTTTAGGAGATGCCCTAGGGGAGAGTCGGATATTGGGGTCTTAAGCCTGAGGCTGGCCCCTGACCAGCATAGAACAGTACAAGCACTCCCGACAAGGCGAACAGGAAAGGTAAGGTCGACGGGTCAAGAACACCACAAGCACCCGTGAGTTCTGTCGAAGCAGGAACTACTTTATTGAGGAAGTGTATAGGCTTATAAGGCTTACAAAAGACATGCGCAGTAGGGGAGCCAATCAGCAAAAAGGTCATGCAGGCATGGGTGGACCACGCACAGGGCATCTTAAGCAAAGTATAGGGATCATGCAGTGTCCACGTGTCCGGAACTAAAGCGGACCTATCCCTGCCGTTGGTCTGATCTTATGTGGCTTAACCACAGCAGCCGCAAACACACCCCTTGAACATCCGCCAGGCGCCATGTTGTCAGGAACTATTTTAGGCAATGTCCAATATTCAGACAGAATGTGGAGCAAGGAAGCTCCCACAGCAGCCTGAGGGTCGGACTGGCAGATAGCAGGCATCTCCGAGATGACAGCAGTGTGACGAGGAGAGTAAGGAACTGAGAGTGGGGGTATTCACACATACCTACTGGAGCCTGAGGCGTAAACCCATGCAGAGGCATAAAGCCTGTGGGAGTTGTGGTGCCTGGTACTAGGACTTTGAAACGAAGCAGAGCAGAACCACAACCCAAAGTAAAGGCTGCCATGGGAGAGTTCACTATTCCCCATTTTACCTCAGAGTTTTGGAGGACTGGTGTGTGGATGGAAATCACAGAGTGTTCGATGGTGAAGAAGTTTTGTGGTTGGTAGGAATCCAGGATCCCAAAACAGCTTGGAACCCCAAAGAGAGAGAAATGTTGATGGGAGAGCCTGGATCCAAGTCACAGCACCAATTAAAGGCCATCACAAAACACACCAAACACCAGAGTTAAAGGAAAAACTTTATTGTGGGGGGGGCGGGGAGGGAGGAAAGAGGACCCAACAGGCTGGAGTGAGAAGGTTAGAGAGCCTATGTGGAAAAACAGGTCTTATTATATCCTTGCAGAGATAAGGATGTGGGAGCAGCAAATCCTGTTAGGGTGGGGGTGGAGTTGACACTTGTGGTTGGGCCATTTAGTCACCTGACTTCTAGTAAGCCAGGCTGGACTTGGGAAAAACTTATTCTGGAGAGATTGAAACTTATTGTGCAGGATAGCAACTGGGCCACTGTCTAAAATGGCCCCCAACGGGTAAAATGGCACCTCAGATAAGAAGGCACCAGTTTCACTAAGAATGGGAGTCTAACTGACTAACTTAATGTTCCCTATTTTCTCAGGGATAATGCTACCTATTTCCCAGTATTTGAAGTGTTTTCTCCATATTTATATCAATTTATACAATAAGGACATGTTTGGATCCATTTACTTCCTTTTGTCCAAAAGTATAAGTCTAAAACTCTTTTAAAATTTTGAAGAAAAGGCTGGTGCTGTGACATAGTAGTTAATTCTCTACCTATGGCACCGGCATTCCACAAGGGCACTGGTTCTAGTCCCAGCTGCTCCACTTCCAGTCCAGCTCTCTGCTATGGCCTGGGAAAACAGTGGAAGATGGCCCAAGTCCTTGGGTCCCTGCACCTACGTGGGAGACCAGGGAGAAGCTCCTGGCTCCTGACTTCAGATCAGCCTAGCTTCAACCATTGCAGCCATTTGGGGAGTGAACCAACGGAAGGAAGACCTTTCTCTCTGTCTTTTCCTCTCACTGCCTGTAACTCTACCTCTCAATAAATAAATAAATAAATAAATAAAATCTTTAAAAATGTTTTTGAAGAAGCCACACTTACATGTGTATCTTACTTGCAAAAGCTGCTCTGTAGCTAATTTAGCAAAGCCTAAAATTAAGCCTTGGCCGAAAGGAGAACTTCTAGTAAATTACTTTCCTGCTGGAACAAAATTCAGTGAACTTTTTGAAAAGAATCTAATCCAGACTCATTATAATTTATTATAACAATATCCAGCATTCAATTAGAAATTACTCAACAGCAAAAAGACAGAAAATTGTAGTGAAAAAGCAAGGGTGACTAGAAACAATCAGTGGAAATAGACACCAAAATGACACATGTGTTGGAATTAGCAAGCAAAGACATAAAGATGCTATTATAAGCACTTTTATAAATATTTTCAAGGACTTAAACCAACATATATGGTCTCAATGAGTTAACTGTTGGGGAAACTCAGTCTAGAAGTATAAACTATATAAAAATCAGTGACCAGACCTACACAATGAAAATTGCACAATTTAAGAAAGAAATTGAATAACACACACACACACACACGCAAATCGAAAGATTTCTTGTGTTCATGGATTGTAAGATTGTGTTTGCAGCAATGTAGCGATTATCGGTTCTCATGATGACTATATAAAGAACTGGAGCAAAGTAGCTGGTCATTTCCAAACACAGAAAAGATAAGAAAATAGAAAGGACAATTTCCTGCTTTGATTTTTTTTTGTTTTTGCAGTGTATATGTAATTAAATGTACATGTAATGTCATGTACTCCTTAAATATGTACAAGTATTACATATTAATCTAAAAACTTAAAAAAAATAAAACAGGAAGAGAAATAAAGTGTACCTTTTATTGAAAAAGAATTTAAACATTATTACATGAAAGTTCTTTAAAAATTTGTGGCAGATACATATTATGAAACAATTATACATAGATTTCATCTTTTGGGGCACCAAAATAAACTCATACTAACTTGTCACATATCTAAACAGTACATTGTAGATGTATTAAGAAGGATAAGACCTGAATTTGAAAAGATACCCTATCACAGCAATGTGAATCCATCTAAAATTAAAGCAAGAACAAGTATCAATTTATGGTGAAATCTGGGTGTGAGAAGGATGAAATCATTGATGCTCTACAAATTTATGGTAACAATGCCCTGAAGAAAGGAACAGTGTATGACAGGTAACTTGTTTTAAGAAGGGACAAATGATGTTGAAGATGAAGCCTGTAGTTCCAGACCATCCATATCAATTGGCAAGAAAAAAATTGTGTTCATGCTCTAATTGAAAAAGGCTGCAAATCAACAGCAGAAACAATAGTCAACATCATAGACACCTCAGTTTTTTTTTCACAGTCCATAATTCTGATTGAAAATTTTAAGTAGAAAAAATTTTCTGTTCAATGGGAACCAAAACTTTTGCATCCAAATCAACTGTAGACAAGAGTAGAGCCACCAATGGAAACTTTAAGCAAATTAGATCAAGATTCTGAAGTGTTTCTTTTCCATGAATTGAAACAGAAATGAGACATAGCTTTACTCGCATGCTCTTAAAGACAAAGAACAATGGAAGCAATGGCTTCCAAGAGTTGAAAGTAGTTTAGTCAAAGAAAAAACAAATTATTCAAGAGCAAATAACATGGCAACAGTTTTTAGGATGCACAAGGCATTCTGCTTTCTTTCTTTCTTCAGTATCTAAAAATGACATGTACTTGAAGAGAGTGTTTACAGAAAGTTACCCAAATCTTTAGCAGAAAAATACCCAAGAAAACCTCACTAGAATTCACCATGACAATGCTCTTGCTCATTCTTCTCATCAAATAAGGGCTTGTTTGCAAGAGTTTCTGGGGGAATTCATTAAGTATCAGATTTATAGTACTGAACTTTTTGCTTATCATTTCTTTTAGTTTCATAATCTTCTTTTAGTTTAATCATCTTAAAAAAAGGCACTGATTTTTCTTCAGTTAATAATGTAAAAAAGAGTGCATTGCCATGATATATATCCTCAGGATGCTCAGTTCTTTAGAGATGAATCAAATAACTGAATGCCACTGAATACAAAAATATCACTGATGGAGCTTTCCTTGAGAAATAAGTATATGTTTGTGATTTTTTTTACCTTTTAATACCATTTGTCCATTAATATTAAAAATTATTTATGAGGCATGAAGACAGAGATGGATAAGCAATGACAGAAAGAGAGCATACGCATCTACTTATTCCATGTCCCAGTACCTACAATGGCCAGGGTTGGGATGCAGCTAGAGCTAGGAGCCAGGAACTCAATCCAGTTTCCCACATAGATGGCAGAACTCAACTACTTGAAGTGTTACCACTGCCTCCTAGGGTTTGTAATAGTGGGAAGTTGTAATCAGGAGTCTGAGTTAGAGATTGTGGTGTAGTAGGTTAAGCTGTTGATTCCAACAACTGCATCCCATATTAGAGTGCCTGAGATCTAGTCCAGCCTCCACTTCTGATCCAGCTTCCTGCCTATGCACACCCTAGGAGGCAGCAGGTGATGGCTCAAGTACTTTGTAAAATACCTCTCTCACTCTAAAAAAAAAAAAAAAAACAAAAAAAAAAACAAAAAAAACTCAGATGCTGCAATGTGGGATGCAGGCCTCCTACATGGCATCCTAACAGGTAGACAAAATTCCTGTCCCTAACCATGAGCTTTTTGAAGTCCCATAATGTACATGAGATGATTGTCTAAATGTATGTCCTAAGACAGTTGCAAAAGTTACTACTAAAAATAATAAAGCAAGAGCATAGGGTAAATATTTAATACTCTATAGTCAATTGTACTAGTATTTATTACCAACAATTAGGAAATGAAAAATTTAAAAATTTATAGCAGCATGAAAATATATCAAATTCTTAGGAATATGTTTAAGAAGAATATTCAAGATTTCTAGTCTGAACACTACCAAATACTGCCCATAGAAAATTGAAGACAGCTTAATGTGCAGATTCATCCTGTGTTCAGAGATTGGATAAATGAATATTTTAAGGGGCTAATTTTCTCATGATTGGTCTATGGATACAGTGCCATTATATGTAAAATTCCAGCAGGCTTTTTGGGTAAAACTTGACAAGCTGATTTGAAATATAATACAGGAATTTAAAAAAGACAACTGGTGTGGCCAAAACACTTTTCAAGAAGAACAAAGTTAGTAGATTCAGACTACCTGTTTTTACATAGTATAAAACTCCAGTTTTCATGCTTAAATATTAATATAAAGAAATAATTCAGTGGCGTGAAATAGGGAATTGAAGAAAAAATGTACACATATACATTCAACTATTTTTCCATAGAAACCAAGGTAATTCAGTGGAAAATGAAGTTTCTTTTCAACAACTAATTGGACTAGAACTTTGATACTACTGTTGGTGTAGCAGTGTCACTGCTACACTTTAGTTAGAAAGCTGGCAAGGTTACATATACTCATCCTATGACCAAGTATTTTCTGTAAAAGTGCAGTCAGAAAATCGATTTTACATTTATTTTCCATTTTTGTGGCCTCATTTTCCTTTTTGTCTTTACTCTTTCTGCCAGCCTACCTCCCAATAAAGTGTGAGCATGTAGCATTTCTAATGGTCTCATCCAAAGATAACTGAGAGGATGGGCCCTCAAAAGCAAATTCTCAGGATGCCATTTTGGGATTAGATTACCCATATTCTGAAAGGGACTTATTTCATTTATATTATTAAATGGAGTGGCTAACCTTCCTACCCTATAATGGAATCACAATTATTAAAAGCTCTCACCTGTGGTTAAGTGTAATATAATACAGCCAAAAGGAAGTGTATTGAGATATTAAGTGTTTGTTACCACCAATTAGTATGGAATGATTTATAATTACCATTTTTAAAGAGTTGTAAAAAAGAAGTGCATACTTCATTGGTCTCCAATCAAAAGAAAAGAATGGGTCCATAACATTTGCAGGAATTCCCCAATCCCAATTCACACAGGATGATAGAATGAAGATCAGGTAATTTGTACACCCTAAGTAGGGGTGTGTTACAGGAGAGGAACCTCAAGCTTAGGGACTCTCATAGTAAACTTGCTTGACTTTTGCCCTGATGATATATATTATCTTTTAAATTCTGGATTAGAAATGAACATACTGTTTTCTGTGAAGGGATTGTATTGTCTCTATTATCAAAGGCTATTTTCTATATGTGTATCCTGGAAATACGGTCCAGAATGAAGGAAGAGTGCCTTTGCCTACCAAATATGCAAAAATGTTGGAATGTTGAATGCAGTTTGAAAATTGACTCCCAATAGCAGGCATATTGTCTATATGGAAACACATAAGCCTAGCTACTGTAATTGATATGACTTATTAAATTAATAATCCTTTTAGTAGGGTGATCAATTATATTTAGCCTTTACAGGGCTGTATGATCTGTCTTGGCTTGTTCTCTGAGTCTAGTCATAAAGTGAGAGGATACATCAAAAAATTTGATAGAAAATGGAATTTACAGATAATTAAATTTTGGTATAAAAATTTTGGAATTCACAAAGATTTTCATAATATACATTTCCATGAATTTTTTTAGACCCTTTGTGTCATTAACATGTTTATCTTTGCCACAGTCTGCTGAATATGCTGCTGGTCTCCTCTTTGATTAACATCATTCTAATCTGCCTGTGTGTTTTTCAGGTTTTTGGGTTTTTTTTTTGTCTTTGCTGTAACAGAATGCTAGGCCTGACTATTGGGTAAAGAATAGAAGTTTATTTATTTGACTCACAGTTCTGGTTTCTGTAAAGCCAAATAACACAACTTCTGCATCTGGTGGTGGATAGTGCTGGCTTGCAAGATGGCAGCAAAATGGAAAGCAAAATAGTGGCTTGCAGAAGGAGCACCTGTACAAGCAAGGAAGTATGAGAGCAGAGAGGGGCCAGTTTACCCTTTTATAATGACCCACTCTCAAGGAAACTAATCTGCTAGGAGATGTGACCCACTCTTATAGGACAGTATTCACTTGTTCACGAGGATGGAGCCACCCTGGCTTAATTAGCTTCTGCTAGACCCATTTGTTAAAGATTCTACCACCTCAATACTACTGCACTGGGCACCTTGCATCAGCTTTGAGTGATGAGTCATATCCAAGCCTTAATACCTCACAAGTAACAGATGTCAAATATCCTTGATATCCCAGGAATATCCACCTGCAGGTACTTTAAAAAGTTCCTGGGGGTAGCATTTGGCAAAGTGATTAAGATGCTATTTGGGATACCTGCATCCCATATAGAATGCTTGGTTTAGAGTTGCAACTGCACTTCTGCACTTCTGATTCTAGCTTCCTAATAATGCACAATCGTTGGTTCCTCGCCACCCATCTAGGAGACACAGATGGATTTCCAGGCTCCTGACTTTGGCCTGGCTTAGTCGTGGCTTTTGAGGACATTTAGGAAGTAAATCAGCAGGTAAAAACTCCTCTGTTTTTCTTTCAAGTTAAAAAAAATCCTGGAAAGAATTAAAAGATAAATTTATTTTGATGCAAAAAAAATTTGGAACAATCCATAGTTCTTTCATAATATATATTCCCCATGAACTCTTTGAGGAGCCATTGGATGGATGGCTTTCAAAATTTTTTGAACCAGAAAAATCTTGTGTTTTAATTCCATTTTATACAAACTTTAAGAAGTGCATTAATATATGTCATAACAAAGAAGTAAATCCTATTCAAACTCAAGGGTAATGGTCTTGGATATATTGAGTCATTGCCATTAAAACAATAATCCTTAATCATGAAACATCTTTCTTTTCCTTAAGATTTATTTATTCATTTGAAAGGCAGAGTTAGAGGTAGAGACAGAGAATGAGAGCAAGCATGTGCGAACACCTCCATCCCTTGGTTCATTCCATAAATAGCCCTAGGGGTGGAGGCTGGGCCAGATTGAAGCTAGAAATCAGAAGCTTCATCCAAGTCTCCCTGCATGTAGGGGTCCAAGCTCTTGAGCCAATCTCTGTTGCTTCCCAAGCACATTAGGAGGGAGCTGAATTGGAAGTGGAGCAGCCCCTCAAATGGGCACCTATATGGGATGCTGTCATTGCAGATGGCAGTTTAACCCGCTAACTCAGCACCAGTCCCCAGGGAAGATATTGTCTTAAATAGACACTTGAAAATGTTTGGAAAAAATTTTGGTTGCTAAAACACAGAGGGGGTGCTGGTATCATACAGGTAGAGGACAGAGAATCAAATAAATATCCCCAAATGCACAAGATGGTCCTTCCCCTCAGTGAATAATTATGCAACTCAGAATCTCAGTAATGCCAAGGCTGAGAAATCCTACTTTATAGTAATAAATATGTTCCCTCTTGCAACTCCTACAGAATAAAAATAGGAGTGAAGAATATGTATCCATTTGAATTTTGGAGGTAATACTTATAGTACCTGGTAATGCTACTTTGACCCTTTTGTTTTATTTATTTCATTATGATTTTATTAGTAGACTATATGCTGATTATTTCATATCCATCAGTGTAGCTTTGAGTACCTTTTTTTAAAAACTTTTATTTAATAAATTTCCAAAATACAGCTTTCGGATTACAGTGGCTTTTCCCCCCATAACCTCCCTCCCATCAGCAACCATCCCATCTCCTGATCCCTCTCCCATCCCATTCACATCAAGATTAATTTTCAATTATCTTTATATACAGAAGATCAATTTAATATATACTAAGTAAAGATTTCAACAGTTTGTACCCACACAGAAACACAAAGTATAAAGTTTTGTTTGATGACTAGTTATACCATTAATTCACATAGTACAACACATTAAGGACAGAGATCCTACATGGGGAGTAAGTGCACAGTGACTCCTGTTATTGACTTAACAATCGACACTCTTGTTTATGGCGCCAGTAATCACCCAAAGCTCTTGTCATGAGTTGCCAAGGCTATGGAAGCCTTTGGGGTTCACCAACTCCAATCTTATTTAGACAAGGCTGTAGTCAAAATGAAAGTTATCTCCTCCCTTTGGAGAAAGAAAGGTACCTCTTTCCACTGGGACCTCACTCACAGAGATCTTTCATTTAGGTCATTTTTTTTTTTGCCAGAGTGTCTTGGTTTTCCATGCCTAAAATACTCTCATGGGCCTTTTAACCAGATTTGAATGCCTTAAGGGCTGATTCTGAGGTCAGAGTACTGTTTAGGACACCTGCCATTCTGAGTCTGCTGTGTATCCCGCTTCCCATGTCGGATCGTTCTCTCCCTTTTTGATTCTATCAGTATTGGCAGACACTAGTCTTGTTTGTGTGATCTCTTTGACTCTTAGAACTATCAGTGTGATCAACTGTGAATTGAAATTGATCGCTTGGACTAGTGAGATGGCATTGGTACATGCAACCTTGATGGGATTGTATTGGAATCCCCTGGCACATTTCTAACTCCACCATTTGGGGCAAGTCCGATTGAGCATGTCCCAAATTATACATCTCCTCCCTCTCTTATTCCCACTCTTATATGTAACAGGGATCACTTTTCAGTTAAATTTAAACACATAAGAATAATTGTGTGTTAATTACAGAGTTCAAGGCCAGTGCCGCGGCTCACTAGGCTAATCCTCCGCCTTGCGGCGCCGGCACACCGGGTTCTAATCCCGGTCGGGGCGCCGGATTCTGTCCCGGTTGCCCCTCTTCCAGGCCAGCTCTCTGCTGTGTCCAGGGAGTGCAGTGGAGGATGGCCAAAGTGCTTGGGCCCTGCACCCCATGGGAGACCAGGAGAAGTACCTGGCTCCTGCCTTCGGCTCAGCGCGGTGCGCTGGCCATAGCGCGCTGGCCGCAGCGGCCATTGGAGGGTGAACCAATGGCAAAGGATGACCTTTCCCTCTGTCTCTCTCTCTCTCACTGTCCACTCTGCCTGTCAAAAAAAAAAAAAATTACAGAGTTCAACCAATAGTAGTAACCGGAACAACAACAAAAAAAACTAAAAGGGATAAAGTATTAAACTGTACATCAACAGTCAGGACAAGGGCTGATCAAGTCACTGTTTCTCATAGTGTCCATTTCACTTCAACAGGTTTCCTTTTTGGTACTTGGTTAGTTGTCACTGATCAGGGAGAACATATGATATTTGTCCCTTTGGGACTGGCTTAATTCACTCAGCATGATGTTTTCCCGATTCCTCCATTTTGTTGCAAATGACCAGATTTCATTTTTTTTTACTGCGGTATAGTATTCTATAGAGTACATATCCCATAATTTCTTTATCCAGTCTACTGTTGATGGACATTTAGGTTGATTCCAGGTTTTAGCTAATGTGAATTGAGCTGCAATTAACATTGAGGTGCAGACAGCTCTTTTATTTGCCAATTTAATTTCCTTTGGGTAAATTCTAAGGAGTGGGATGGCTGGGTTGAATGGTGGGGTTATATTCAGGTTTCTGAAGAATCTCCAGACTGACTTCCATAGTGGCTTTACCAGTTTGCATTCTCACCAACAGTGGATTAGTGTCTGTTGGCCATTTGGATTTCCTCTTTTGAAAGATATCTGTTGAGGTCCTTGGCCCATCTCTTAAGTAGGTTGTTTGCTTTGTTGTTGTAGAGTTCAGTACCTTTTTTTTTTTTTTAAAGATTATTTGTTTGGAAGGACTGAAAGAGACAGAGACGAGAGAGAGAAAGAGAGAGTAGAGAGAGGGAGACGGAGAGGGAGAAAGAGAGAGAAGAAAAAACGGAAGTCTTCCATCCACTGGCTTACTCCCTAAATGGGTGCAAGCCAGGAGTTCAAAACTGCATCTGGGTCATTCGCATGGGTGGCAAGGGCACAGGTACTTGAACCATCCTCTGCTGCTTTCTTATGCACATTAGCAGGGAACTGGGTGGAAGCAGAACAACAGGGATTTGAACAGGCACTCTGATATGGGATGCCAAACAGTGGCTTAACATGTTGCCTCACAATACCTGCCCTAGTACTACTTTAAGCCTTGCAATAAAAAGACTTAAAATTTGTATGTTTTTCATATGGTCATGCACAAAAGAAGGTTTTATAAGAGATCTGATTGCTGTGAGAGATGCCCTGTCACTTGTGACATATTCATGTGGTTCAGCTTTACCTCTATCCCTGGCCCTATCCCCTGCCCTGCCCTGTGGATGTTTTGTCCATAGATTTTACCATTCCTATGGAAATAAAGCTCCAACTACTTTTACTTGTCCCACTCACAGAAATGAAAGAGCCTCCACATAAGTTACCCGATGACAAAGAGAGTCCATTGCAAGTGCTTCATTGTTGGAATGAAGTTGAGGATGCTACAGCATCCTAATACATGCCTCAGGCAGGGAGGGGAGTAACAGCGGAAAGTGAAAAAAGACTTAACACTCATTAGGGCAGATAATATACAACAGCCAGCTGATCACCAAGATGGCCTGCGGGGCAGAGTTCAGCATGATTACAGACTGCACAGGAAACCGTATTCCTTTGGGTGCCCGGAATGTGGTCAGCTGGGACACAACTCGGTCGGGAAGTTCATTGCCAGGGCGCAGGGGATCGAGTACGACTGCGAGCTGGTGCCCCAGCGAGTGGCCGTCTTCATCGAGAAGACCAAAGATGGGCTGAAGACTCTGGACGGCATCTTCTCGGAACAGGTGGCCATGGGCTACTCACACTCATTGATGATAGCGAGAGACAAGGGTGAGACGGAGAAGGAGAAGCTGAGGAAGCTGCCCCAGTACAACCCCTAGACCCTCTGACGCGGGAGGCGCCCCCTCGCGGCAGCTGTCAGTTCCACGTGCACTGGGACAGGAAGTACGGAAGAGCAATGGGAAGGTTCCGCAAGGCTCCCTGAGGTTCCGTTTTCTAAGCGATTCCACGTTGACTGCCTTTTTCTGTACGCTTTCCAAAGTGGTTCCCCCTCATCTTGAATTAAAATACCTGCTCACCAAAAAATAAAATAAAATAAAATATTTAAAAAAAAAAAGAAAGACAGCAATGAGATGTGGGCACCAGAGAATCCCTTGTTCTTTCTACTTACCCCAAGCACTTTTCCAAAGTGAAGTGCCTCTCTGCAGCCAGCCCAGATTCATCCTGCAGGACTCAACACTTGACTGTGTTATCATATGAGACCTCACAGAAACATATCACATTGTATTTGCTTTTCTGTTGTTCTCCTTTGTACCCTACAAAATGTCAGTGTGTAACTTTGCCTCTGTTTTTCTTTTCTAAAGGATTCAGGTGAAGATGCAGTACACTAGAGTATGGGAGGCATATAGGAATGTGGTTGGTGAGGATACTGTGTAAGTATATAGAGGCTACATCATAGAGAATTTTCAATATCAAGTTAAGGTTCAAAATATGCTCAGCTTCCAAAATGTGTGATTTTTGTATTCACACAGAATGGCAGGAATAGAGCTCTCCATCAATAAAGTGTCTAGTGCTTGTCCCGTTATTCATTAGTTAATTAAACATGGGAGTGATTATTGCTGATTCATTCTCTTCACATAATTCTCATGGATCTCTCTTTCATTTAATTATGTGGACTGCACTTTCCTTTCTGCCAATAACCCATTTCTCATGTGCTGGCAAAGGAAGGTCTGCCAGAGGTGAATCAAGGCTTCTACAGGGAATTAGTTAATGAGAAAATCTGTGGCATCCTGAAGCATGAAAAATTTCCTCCTTTCCATTCCCTTCCTTAAGAGAGGAGACTGCTTAGTGCTCAGGAAGCCTAAGAACCCCAAAGCAGGTATTCTCTACTATGCCCAATGTCTCTTTGTTACTTTATACACATTTTTCTAAATTAACAGTTATTATGTGTCTCTGTTTTAAAACTTAGGGGTGGTAAAATTAAGGTAGATATAAACTAAAAAAATAGATGATAAGTAGATTATTCGCAAATTGTAAAGTGTGCTAGAATTCAATCACCATTATGTATAATTTATGTGATGTAATCAGTGAGCCAGATAAATATCTCTCTGAAGTTTTCTTGTACTTTTTAATGTCTTAAACAATATAATCTTCCTTTATCTTTATTGGTTAGTGAAGGAAGAGAAAAGCTAATATAAAAATATTTATTGTTTGCTGAATTCCTCTACAGAGGTGTTGTAAAGTTGAAAAAAGTAGTGCATGTATATTAGACATATATTTATTTATATGTCATATTGGACAAGTGTTAGAGGTGCCTTGATTTTCTTTTTAAAGAAACAACTTCAGACAAGGATCAAAGAACAAGTAGTTTATTTGGGAGGAAATACCAATGGAGAATGAAGAGGAGGAGAGAAGTTCACACGGGAAGGAAAGAAAGCCAGCATAATATGTTTTCTAGGAGGTTGTACTGTAGGTATTGGGGAATGATCCTTCTAGGGAACTTCAGGTAGCAACATATTTTGGAGTTGTCCCAATCAAGATTAAGGTTGGCATCATCCTTGTTTTCCAAATCCTCCTCTTTCATAGGATGAAGGCTGCTAAACAGAACTTCATTAGATTTCATTTTAAAGTCATCAGCCTACTCTCTCTTCTGTAATACAGCCTTCTCCAATAAATGTTTGATACCAAGCTGGGTCTAAACAAGTATGTCTAATTCTGTTCTATGTTTGGCTACATAGAAAACTCTATACCCAAATGTTATGACCATGGATCAAAATTTAAATATGATACTCCATAGACAACTGATCATTGTAATATCAACCTAAATTACTAGGAATAACACTGAAAGAAAAGGAAGAAGATAAATCAGATCCATGCACAGTATATCATAGGTTGAATGTAGGCATTCTGAGTCCTGGTAGTGGGCTCTTTCCAATACAAAACACAGCTTTTCAAATGATTGTACTTTTCATAGCACATAATTCCATAGAGATCACATGGTTGGGCTAAACAGATACTTGTGAATTAACTGTGAGATTTTTTTAAGTTTACTTATTTTCATTTTATTTGAAAACCAGTACAGAGAAACATACAGTGAGATCTTCCTTCTGGTTCATTCCGCAATGTGCACAACAGCTGGGGCTGAGCCAGCTCAAAGCTAGGAGTTTAGAACTCCGTCTGGGTCTTCTGGGTGGGTGACAGGGACCCAGGTACTTGAGTCATCATCTGCTGCCTCCGAGGGTATACATTATCAGAAGCTGGACTAGAAGGAAAGTAGACCAGGCACTTCAATATGGGATGCAGGTATCTGGTGACTTACCCTCCATAGCAAACATCTACCCCTAACTATGAGATTTTTAAAGAAGGGAATGTATTCCTAGATACACTGCCTTAATTCCTATCTTAAATTCTCCCTTCCTAGAGGGAATGTCTGTTTAAGTGACATAGAAATGCCGATGGATACATTGCATACCAAAGCTGTAAGTGGAACTGAGCCTCAACAACCAGCAAAATCAGTTGTTTCTAAATCCTCAAACTTCAAGAGAATCCTTTGCCTTTAATCGCCATCCCTGTCTATTAGCAAGGAACCTGGTAGTGCCACTAAATCTGAGTTCATCCTGTTTTATTAGTTAATGGACTTACAAATAACTGAGATGAAATGTCAAAGCTAGGCAGGAGCCACAAATTATACTAGTCAGCATAAAAGCTCCATAAATATTGACTCTACTTAATGGCTTCTGTCAGAGAAAGAAATAATCTCACTGTGATAATGGCATCATTCCCTGAAACCCTGTAAATATATAAATATTACCAATACTTTAATTAATATAAATAACCTGAAACATTCAATATATAAATTAATCTATTTTAATGTATCAATAACATTGAATTTTTTCACAATAAAATCTTGAAAATATTTTAGTGAGAAACAATGTGAAATTTGTGGAGGGTAAGGTACTATCATGAATCAACCAGGACTGAGCAAAAGGCATTCTATAAATTCAAGGATATTTTAACTGCCTTTTGCTTTCCATGCACATATTCATACCACCAGCTAAAATGGGACAAATTGTTCTTATGGTTTGATGAAGGCTTTTGTAATTATTGAATCTGAGCATAAGAAATATGGCTATAACCCAGTTAAAGAAGAGGCAGTAGCTCAGTTCAAGAGAGAAAGGTGACCTGTTGAGGTTAGGGCAATAACTCATGCTTATAAACAAATGCAAAGAAAGAAATAAAATGGAATGCACACAAAAACAAAAAAGTAACAGTAGCAAGTCAAATAGAGCAGTAACTTTTTTTGTAACTCAATTCATAAATAATTTTTCACCAGGTTACTTTACTGTGGATCTATTATTGATTGCACTTTTACTATGTTAAAATGTGAGAAGAAGCACAAATTACTTTTTTCCTATTAAAAAAAACCTAATAAAAATGTTACAACTGGAGTGCAATATGAGGTGGGAAAGTTTTCATGAACCTATTGCCACTGAATATTCATAGGGAAAATATCTCAGGTATAATTAATTCCACCATCTCACATATGACAGGTTGAAGGGCAGAACTTGGACATTCAAATGTTATGTAAGAGAAATAGAAGGTATTATTTATTTTCTAAGGTAGGTAACCAGGAATCATTTATCCTGCTGAACAACAAAGTAAATGTTTTTAAAGAGAATTCTCTATAAATAAGGTTGTCTTAAAGTTAATTTGATCAGTAAATAGAGATTATTTAAGTTGGGATAATCAATGATGGAACAATTATACAATGCAATCAACTTGTAAAATCCTATTGTATGTGCTAGGGATATGTTGTATATTTTACATCTGTTTTCTACTTTGATCCCCACCACAGACTAGAAGATATCTAGTACAAAGAAAAAAAAAATTACTATCCTTATCCTTAAGTAACTCAGAATTTGGTGGGTGACCTAATCTCTAACAAATATAATGCAACAGATAAAATAAAACATTTTATTAGGCTCCAAGAATATGAGAGATGAAAGAATCCTTCCCTAAATAAAGGATCAAGGAATTTTGATTGGAAAATAAAATCTTGAGCCTCTGATGCTTTAAATGATGAGTTTTTCTGTTAGACAGAATTTTAGATAGGAGAATTGTGTCAACAAAGGGGTGGCGCCTTGAAAGAATTTTTTTATTTTCATTGAGCAGTCAAGCAAGATCTAAATCAGCTATCAGGGTGAGAAGAAAGAAAAACTTGAGGCCAGCTTCAGAGAAATGCAATCATGACTCCAAAGATGGGTTCTGAACAAGTGTAAAGTCAGTTAAGTGGTCTAGGACAGATGCATTACTCCATGAACCTTCAAGGGACAGAGCCTTTAAATTAACCTGAAGTCCAAATCCAAAAGGCACACAAAAGGAGAGAAGGGCAGAAGTTACAGGAGATGCATCACTTGAAGACACACTCATAGACAATGCTTTTGCACCTAAGCTTCCCTGAAAAGAGCCTGGACTTCAGATCCTCAGTGGATTTTCAGGCAGCTCTCCGCTTTCCAACTTGGCATTCCTCAGCTTCAAGTGTTCTTCCTCAATGATATTGACTTAATTTACCAAGCACAACAAGTATCATTACAATAAATTGCCTGACTGATGTACTCATTAAAGTGTTCACATACATTTAGTTAACCTGCCTACCAATTCATCAAAATCATGTTACTTTCATTTCCACCTCAGTTACCCAATGCCAGCTATATCCTCTACTTAGGAGAAAAAAGCAAACATGCCAGTCATTGCCATTTCTTGTTCTATTTTCTTCCAGCACCAAGACTCTGAATTTAAAAGTCTCAACTCTGCCTGGTTTTAGAGATATTTAGTTTTCCACTTGCTTTGAGATGGCTCTATTCTGTGTTTCAATTAGCCAGGAAATTTCTCCTGGTAGCATGGTGGAGTATGAATTAGCCAAACTAGTGAGTTATCAAAGCAAGAGAACCAGAAATAGACTCTTTTTTAAACTTTTATTTAGTAAATATAAATTTCCAAAGTACAGTTTATGAATTACAATGGCTTCCCCCCCCCAAAGTTCCCTCCCACTCGCACCCCTCCCATCTCCCTCTCCCTCTCCCATTCCATTCACATCAAGATTCATTTTCAATTTTCTTTATATACAGAAGATCAATTTAGCATACATTAAGTAAAGATTTCATCAGTTTGCACCCACACAGAACATAAAGTGTAAAATACCATTTGAGTACTAGTTATAGCATTAATTCACATTGGACAACACATTAAGGACAGAGATCCCACATGAGAAGTAAGTACACAGTGACTCCTGTCGTTGACTTAACAATATGACACTCTTGTTTATGGCGTCAGTAATTTCCTTAGGCTCTAGCCATGAGTTGCCAAGGCTATGGAAGCCTTTGGAGTTCGCCGACTTCGATCTTATTCAGACAAGGTCATAGTCAAAGTGGAAGTTCTCTCCTCCCTTCAGAGAAAGGTACCTCCTTCTTTGATGGCCCCATTCTTTCTACTGGGATCTCACTCACAGAGATCTTTCATTTAGGTCTTCTTTTTTTTTTTTTTTTTTCCCCCAGGGTGTCTTGGCTTTCCATGCCTGAAATACTCTCATGGGCTCTTCAGCCATATCTGAATGCCTTAAGGTCTGATTCTGAGGCCAGAGTGCTGTTTAGGACATCTGCCATTCTATGAGTCTACTGTGTATCCCGCTTCCCATGTTGGATCATTCTCTCCCTTTTTTATTCTATCAGTTAGTATTTGCAGACACTAGTCTTGTTTATGTGATCCCTTTGACTCTTAGACCTATCAGTGTGATCCATTGTGAACTGAAATTGATAATTGAAACGGTGACTTAATCAGCCCTTGTCCTGACTGTTGATGTACAATTTAATACTTTATCCCTTTTAGTTTTTTTTTTTTTGTTCCGGTTATTACTATTGGTTGAACTCTGTAATTAACACACAATTATTCTTATGTGTTTAAATTTAACTGAAAAGTGATCCCTGTTACATATAAGAGTGGGAATAAGAGAGGGAGGAGATGTACAATTTGGGACATGTTTAATCGGACTTGCCCTAAATGGTGGAGTTAGAAATGTGCCAGGGGATTCCAATACAAATAGACTCTTACTAGTGTTTTTAAGAGTGAAAATTATGGGCCAGAAATTCTGATTATTGGTTATAGATATACTCATAAACAAAGCAATTTTCGTATTGGACCTTATAGTGCAATGGAGACAGACACTGAACAAAAATATACAAAATCAGGCTGGCGCCGTGGCTCAATAGGCTAATCCTCCATCAGTGGCACCGGCACACTGGTTTCTAGTCCCAGTTAGGGTGCCGGATTCTATCCCAGTTGCACCTCTTCCAGGCCTGCTCTCTGCTGTGGCTAGGGAGTGCAGTGGAGGATGGCCCAAGTGCTTGGGCCCTGCAGCCCGTGGGAGACCAGGAGAAGCACCTGGCTCCTGCCTTCAGATCAGCGTTGTATGCCGGCCGCAGTGCACCGGCCACGGCAGCCATTGGAGCGTGAACTAACGGCAAAAGGAAGACCTTTCTCTCTGTCTCTCTCTCACTGTCCACTCTGCCTGTCAAAAAAATATACAAAAGCAAATAGATTTAGAGTTGGAACATGTGATATTTAGGAAATAGATACAGTGCAGTAAGAGGTTATGCCAGAGTTACCCATTTAGTTAGGAGAAATTGGAGGAGATTTTTTCTGAGGAACTAAAAGCTTTGAGGTTTAAAATTGTGTGTGTGTGTGTGTGTGTGTGTAAGTGGAGAGGCCGGAGTATGCCTCCTTGCAGGGGCAAAGTCCTTGTGGCACAAAGTAGCTCAACATTTTTGAAGAGCTGGAAGCGGACCATTCTGACTGAACAAAAATATGGGCAGATATGCCCACTGTTCATTCAGGAGCATGTTTTCAGACTCTGAGTGTTTGCATATATTCTAGAAATTCCTGAGTTGCTGATTTCCAGCTTCATTCCATTGTGGTCTGAGAAGATGCAAGGTAGGATTTCGATGTTTTTGAATTTGCTGAGACTTGCTTTATGGCCTAGCATGTGGTCAATATTAGAGAAAGTTCCATGCACTGCTGAGAAGAATGAGTATTCTGCAACTGTTGGATGAAAAGTTCTGTAGATACCTGTTAGGTCCATTTGGTCTAATTTTTTGATTAAATCTGCTGTTTCCTTGTTGATTTTCTGTCTGGTTGATCTGTCTATTGCTGAAAGTGGAGTTTTGAAGTCCCTCATTACTATTGTACTGGAGTCTAAGTCTCCCTTTAAACCCCTAAACATTTCTTTTATACAGCCAGGTGTCCTGTGATTAGATGCGTATACGTGTCTAATAGTAATGTATTCCTGTTTAATTTAGCCCTTAATCATTACATATTACCCTTCTTTGTATCTTTTAACAGTTTTTGTGTTAAAGTCTATTTTGTTTGATATTAGGATGGCTACATCAGCTCGTTTTTGGTTAGTGTTGGCATGGAATAACTTTTTCCATCCTTTCAACTTCAGTCTGCGTGCATCTTTGTTGGTGAGATGTGTTTCTTGTAGGCAGCAAATAGATGGGTTTTGTTTTTTAATCCATTCAGCCAGTCTGTGTCTTTTAACTGGAGGGCTGATGCTATTTACATTTAGGGTGAGAATTGATAAATAACTACTTTGCCTTGCCATTTTACCAAAAATTCCTATTTTTTATTTGAATTTCCTTTGAACTTTTAATGATAGATTTTCTCCCTTTACCTTCTTTTGTAGTGATGACCATGTTTCTGTGTTTCTGTGTGCAATACATCCTTAAGCATCTTTTGTAGGGCTGGATGGGGGGTAACAAATTCTGTTTATTATGGAAGGTCTTTATTTCATCTTCATTCATAAATGAGAGCTTTGCAGTGTATAGTATTCTGGGTTGACAGTTTTTTTCTCTTCAGATTTGGAATATATCTCACCATTCTCTCCTACCCTATAGGGTTTCTAATGAGAAATCCACTGTGACTCCAATTGCAGATCCTCTGAAAGGAATATGGCATTTCTCTTGTGCACATTTTAGAATCTTTTCTTTATGTTTTACCATGGAGAATTTGATTACAATGTGTCATGGTGAAGATCTATTTTGGTCATGTCTATTAGGAGTTCTATGTGCTTTCTGAACTTGGATGTCCCTTTCTTTCTCCAAACAGGGAAGTTTTCTGTTATTATTTCACTAAAAAGACCTTCTAATACTTTCTCTCTTTCAACACCTTCAGTAACTCCTAGAACCCATATGCTGAGTTGTTTGATAGTATTCTGTATATTTCCAAAAGTGCTTTTTAGTTTTTAAATTTCCTCTTCTTGTTTTTTGTCTGACTGTATAATTTCCTACAGTTCATTTTCTAAGTTGGATATTCTTTCTTATGCATCACTGATTCTGTTATTAAGGCTTTCCACTGCATTTTTAAATTTGTTCTATTGAATTCTTCATTTCCAAGATTTCATTTTGCTTTCTTTTTAAGATCTCAATTTCATGGGCAAAATTTTCTTTAATGTCATGTATGAATTTCATTAGTTCATGCATTTGCTTTTGATTACTTCTACATAATCTTATGATCGATTTTTCAAATTCCATTTCTGGCATTTCTTCAAACTCTTCATTTTCAAAATCTAGTATTGAAGTCATATTCTTTTCATGTTATGTTCCTTATTCTTGTTTCTTTAATTGATGCATTTCTTACTCAGCATTGTGGAGATACTCATTGGTTTCTCCTCCTCCTCCTCCTCCTCCTCCTCCTCCTCCTCCTCCTCCTCCTCCTCCTCCTCCTCCTCCTCCTCCTCCTCCTTCTTCTTCTTCTTCTTCTTCTTCTTCTTCTTCTTCTTCTTCTTCTTCTTTTTTGCTGTGATGTCTTTTATCTTTGGACTATGTCTGTGTGAGTTAGTGGAATGTCTGCTTTAAGGGAACATGTGGAACAGCTTTATCATAAGTTGCTTGGGCTGGTGCAGTTTGGTCTCACCTCTCTCCAAAGCTGGTGCAAAGGCTTTCAGCTGCTAGGATCGTAATTTGTGCATGTCCACACCTTCCATGTATGTCTGCTGTGTCCCTCTAATTTGGGTTTCCTCTGCCATTTTCTCCCTAACTCTTCCCTGAGACTACACTCTCTCCACTTTTTTTTAAACTATCTTCTCCTACACTAGAACAGTAAACTCCCTCCCTACTCCACCATTTTAATCCCATTTTCTATTATTATTGTTTTTACAAATGCCTTCAAGTACCCTTGTATGAGATCATGTGTGTTTTTTTTTTAATCCCTATCCTGGCTTAAATCACTTAACATAATGTCTTCCAGGTTCATCTATTTTCTTCTTTTTATGATTTATTTATTCATTTGAAATGCAGAGTTACAGAGGAGCTGAGATACTCAGCAGACTCATAGAATGGCAGATGTCCTAAATAGCACTCTGGCCTCAGAATCAGCCCTAAAGGCATTCGGATCTGGCTGAAAAGCCCATGAGAGTATTTCAGGCATGGAAAGCCAAGACACTCTGGCAAAAGATCTCTGTGAGTGAGATCCCAGTCAATTGGTAAAGTCAACAACAGGAGTCACTGTGCACTTACTCCTCATGTAGGATCTCTGTCCTTAATGTGCTGTGCATTGAGATTTAATGCTATAACGAGTACTCAAACAATATATTTCACTTTGTGTTTCTATGGGGGTGCAAACTGTTGAAATCTTTACTTAATGCATACTAAACTGATCCTCTGTAAAAAAAAAAAAAGAAATTATCAACTCCCAACTTGACTCTCACTGGGATTAAACATGACAATAGGTCTGATCTGATTTCATCATCATTTAAAAAAAATCATCTATTATTTTTCACTTTATGTTTCTGTGTGGGAGCAAACTGTTGAAATCCTTACTTAAGGTATACTAAGCTGATCTTCTGTATATTAAGATAATCGAAAATGAATCTTGATGTGAATGGAAGGGGAGAGGGGGTGGGAAAGGGGAGGGTTGTGGGTTGGAGGGATGGTATGTGGGGGAAGCCATTGTAATCCATAAGCTGTACTTTGGAAATTTATATTCATTAAATAAAAGTTTAAAAAAAGGAGTTTTTTTTTAATCTGTTCTACTTAATATGACTGGTTTAATTCTGTAATTAATACACAGTTATTCTTAAGTGTTGAAAATTAACTGAAATGTGATCCCTGTTAAACATAAGAGTGGGAATAAGAGAGGGAAGAGATGTATAATTTGGGACATGCTCAAGCTGACTTGCCCCAAATGGTAGAGTTAGAAACATACCAGGGGATTCCAATTCAATCCCATCAAGGTGGCATGTACCAATGCCATCTCACTATTCCAAGTGATCAATTTCAGTTCACAATTGATCATAATGAAAGGACTAAGAGTCAAAGGGAGCACATAAACATGTCTAGTACCTGCTAACACTAACCGATAGAATAAATAAAGGGGAGAGTTCTTTCTTATTTTTGATAACAACCATTCTAACAAGTATGTGATGATATCTTATTGTAGATTAATGTACAGTTCCCTCATGATTTGCCATGATGAACATTTCTTTATATACTTGCTGACCATTTATATGTCTTCTTTTGAGAAATGTCTATTCAGGGCTTTCATTATTTTTAAGTCAGTTTGTCTTCTTGCTGTTGAGATGTTTGAGTTGCTTATACACTTTATTTTTTTTAAAGATTTATTTATTTATTTGAAAGGTGGAGTTACAGAAAGGCAGAGGCAGAGATCTTCCTCCACTATTTCACTCCCCAAATGGCTATTAAAAATATGATTTCCCAGATCACTGTCATGGAGTACTTTCCCTATGTATTTTTGTAGTATTTTTACAGTTTTGGGTATTATGATTAAATCTTTAATCAATTTTGAGTTGACTTTTAAAAATTTTTATCAACTTATTCTTTTTTTTAACTTTTATTTAATGAATATAAATTTCCAAAGTACAGCTTATGGATTACAATGGCTTCCCCCCATAACGTCCCTCCCACCCGCAACACTCCCCTTTCCCACTCCCTCTCCCCTTCCATTCACATAGCCCTGACTGTTAATGAACAACTTAATACATTATCCCTCTTAGTAGTTTTTTTGTCTGTTCTACTTAATATGACTGGTTTAATTCTGTAATTAATACACAGT
Source organism: Oryctolagus cuniculus (assembly GCF_051225735.1). Taxonomy (NCBI): domain Eukaryota; kingdom Metazoa; phylum Chordata; class Mammalia; order Lagomorpha; family Leporidae; genus Oryctolagus; species Oryctolagus cuniculus. Next base: position 88,140,972 of record NC_142870.1, read on the forward strand.
TATTCTTAAGTGTTGAAATTTAACTGAAATGTGATCCCTGTTAAACATAAGAGTAGGAATAAGAGAGGGAAGAGATGTACAATTTGGGACATGCTCAAGCTGACTTGCTCCAAATGGTAGAGTTAGAAACATACCAGGGGACTCCAATTCAATCCCATCAAGGTGGCATGTGCCAATGCCATCTCACCAGTCCAAGTGATCAATTTCAGTTCACAATTGATCATAATGAAAGGACTAAGAGTCAAAGGAAGCACATAAACAAGTCTAGTACCTGCTAATACTAACTGACAGAATAAATAAAGGGGAGAGTGATCCAACATGGGAAGTGAGATACTCAGCAGACTCATAGAATGGCAGATGTCCTAAACAGCACTCTGGCCTCAGAATCAGCCCTAAAGGCATTCTGATCTGGCTGAAAAGCCCACAAGAGTATTTCAGGCATGGAAAGCCAAGACACTCTGGCAAAAAAAAAAAAAAAAAAAAAAAAAAAAAAAAACAAACAAAAAAAAAACACCTAAATGAAAGATCTCTGTGAGTGAGATCCCAGTGGAAAGAACAGGTCTTCAAAGAAGGAGGTACCTTTCTCTGAAGGGAGGAGAGAACCTCCACTTTGACTATGACCTTGTCTAAACAAGATAAGAGTCGGTGAACTCAAAAGGCTTCCATAGCCTTGGAAACTCATGACTGGTGCATAGGGAGATTACTGATGCCATAAACAGGAGTGTCAATTTGTAAAGTCAACAACAGGAGTCACTGTGCACTTACTCCTCATGTAGGATCTTTGTCCTTAATGTGCTGTACATTGAGACTTAATGCTATAATGAGTACTCAAACAGTATATTTCACTTTGTGTTTCTATGGGGGTGCAAACTGTTGAAATCTTTACTTAATGTATACTAAACTGATCTTCTGTAAAAAAAAAAAAAAGAAATTATCAACTCCCAACTTGACTCTCACTGGGATTAAACATGACAATAGGTCTGATCTGATTGCATCATCATTTAAAAATCATTATTATTTTTCACTTTATGTTTGTGGGAGCAAACTGTTGAAATCCATACTTAATGTATGCTAAACTGATCTTCTGTATATAAAGAGAATCGAAAATGAATCCTCATGTGAATGGAAGGGGAGAGGGAGTGGGAAAGGGGAGGGATGTGGGTGGGAGAGACGATATGGGGGGGAAGCCATTGTAATCCATAAGCTGTACTTTGGAAATTTATATTCATTAAATAAAAGGTAAAAAAAAAGATTCATTTTCAATTCTCTTTATATACAGAAGATCAGTTTAGCATACATTATGTAAAGATTTCAACAGTTTGCTCCCACACAGAAACATAAAGTGAAAAATACTGTGTGAGTACTAGTTATAGCATTAAATCTCAATGTACAGCACACTAAGGACAGAGATCCTACATGAGGAGTAAGTGCACAGTGACTCCTGTTGTTGACTTAACAAATTGACACTTGTTTATGGCATCAGTAATCACCCTAGGCTCTTGTCATGAGCTGCCAAGGCTATGGAAGCCCCCTGAGTTCACCGACTCTGATCATATTTAGACAAGGCCATGGTCAAAGTGGAATTTCTCTCCTCCCTTCAGAGAAAGGTACCTCCTTCTTTGATGACCCGTTCTTTCCACTGGGGTCTCACTCGCAGAGACCTTTCATTTAGTTTTTTTTTTTTTTTTCCCCAGAGTGTTTTGGCTTTCCATGCCTGAAATTTGAGTTGACTTTTGTATATGTTTTGACATGAGTCTAATTTGGTTTTTCATAATGTAGTTATCCAGTTTTCTAAAAATCATTTATTGAAGAGCCCAGCCTTTCCAAACTGTTTTTTTTTTCTTTTTTTGGCAACTCCATTGAAAAGCAGTTGATTTTAAATGCATGGATTTGTTTCTGACTAGTTATACTCTTCCAGTGGTCCGTCTATTTTTATGCTAGTAACATGCTATTTTGGTACTGCAGCTGTGTGGTATAGTTTGAAGTCAAATCATGTGAAACTTCAGCATTGTTCTTTTTACTCATAACTTCCTTGGCTGTTTTGGATCTTTCCTAATTTCATACAATTTATGACTCTTTATTTCTGAGGAAAATGTCATTGTAATTTTGACAAGGATCCCATTGAATCTGTAGATTGCTTTGAGGAGAATGAGCATTTAAACAATATTATTTCTTCCAATCCATGAACAAGGATATAATTTCACTTATTTGTGTCTCCTTAAATATCTTTTGTCAATATTTTATAGTTTTCAGCATATTCATATTACATTTCATTAAATATATTTTATTTTTGATAGCTATTATAAATACAACATAACTTTTAATTTCTTTTTTTGGTAGTTCATGTTAGTGTTGAAAGGTTTTTGATTTTTTATGTTAATTTTATATCCTGCAACATTACTGAATTTGTGTATAGTTCTACAAGGTTTTGTTAACAATATTTGGGTTTTCCATATATATGATTGATTATGTTTACAAAAAGGGGCAATTTAAATTATTCTTTTCCAAAATGTATATCATTTATTTCTTTTTCTAGCATATTTCTCTGCTAGGACTCCTGGTGCTATGTTGAAAAGAAGTGACGAAAATGGATACCTTGTATTTTTCCATTCTTAATGGAAATTCTGTCAACATTTTATCATTGAGTGTAATGCTAGCTGTGGGTTTGTCAGCCTTTATGGTGTTGAGGTATGTTTGTTCTATAAGTAATTTGTTGAGATTTTGTGTCATGAGAGGCCATTGAATTATGTAAATTTTTTTTCTGTTTTGCATCTGTTGGAATGATCATACTGTTTTGGTTTTCATAGCTTTGCATATGTGAGCCATTCTTTCATCTCAGGAATAAATTATGCTTGATCATAAATGATTTTTTTGCTAAAGATTTATTTATTTATTTGAAAGTCAGAATTACACAGAGAGAGGAGAGGCAGAGAAAGAGAGAGAGAGAGAGAGAGAGAGGTCCTCCATCCTATTGTTTACTCCCCAACTGGCTGCAATGGCCAGAGCTGTGCTGATATGAAGCTGGGAGCCAGGAGCTTCTTCCAGGTCTCCCATGCGGGTGCAAGGCCCCAAGGACCCGAGCCATCTTCCACTGCCTTCCCAGGCCATAGCAGAGAACTGGATTAGAACTGGAGCAGCCAGGTCTCCCACTGGTGCACATATGGGATGTTAGCACTGTGGGCGATGGCCTTACCCACTATGACACAGCGCTGGCCCCAGGCATATTGTTTTCTATCCTTTAACTTTTAATTTATTTATTTATTTAAATTAAAATGAACCTCTTTCAGGGAACATATACTTGGTCTTATTTTTTGTTCATTCACTTATGGTTTTTGATTATAGAATTTAATCCATTACCTTTAAAGTAATTATTGATAGGCAAAGAATACTGTCACTATTAATTATTTTTTGGTTGCTTTATGGGCTTTTCTTCTTTTTTCTTATTTTAGTTTCTTCCTTTGTGATTATAAATTCTGTCTAGTGTTGTGTTTTGATTCCTTCCTTTTTGTCTTCTGTGTCTACTTTATGTTCATGCTTTGTGGTTACTATGATGTCTATATAAGGTATCTTTTAGTTATAACAACATATTCCAAGCTAACAACAGCTTAACTGTATTTTTTTAGTATTTAGTTATTTATTTTAAAGTCAGAGCTGCACAGAGAGAGGGGGAAAAGAGAGAGAGAGAGAAAACTTTCATCTGCTGGGTCACTCCTTAGATGGCTTCAACGGCCAGGTCTAGCCAGGCTAAAACCAGGAACCAGGATCTTATTTCAGGTCTCCCATAAAGGTGGTAGGGGGCCAAGTTCTTGGGCCATCTTTTGCTGCTTTTCTCAGGCCATTAGCAGGGATCTGGATCAGAAGTAGAATAACCAGGAATCAAATTGGTGCCCATGTGGGATAGTGACATCGCAGGCAGCAGCTTTACTTGCTATGCCACCACGCTGGTCCTAACAGCTTAAATTTGATTACATTAACATCTCACGACTTTTGATCCATCCCCTTTTCATATTTTGTGTTTTGATGTCACAATGTGTATTTATATTGTGCGTCCTTTACCTAATTACTGTAGCTATCGTTATCTTTAATAATTTTGTCTTTTAATATTGGTATTTGAGAGGCAGAGTGACAGAGGGAAGGAGAGGGAGAGACATACAGAAAGAGAGATTGTGAGGGAGAGAAAGGGAGAGAGAGAGAGATAGAGAGAGAGAGAGAGATTAATTGGGAGATCACTCCCATACACTGATTCATTTCCCAAATACCTGCAGTAGCCAATGCTGAGCCAAGGCCAGAGCCAGGAAATAAGAATGCAATCCAGTTCTCCCATGAGGGTTATAGGAACCGAGTTTCTTGAGTCGTCGATGATGCCTTCTACAGTCTGTATTGGTGAGAAGCTCAAGTCAGGAACTCAACCCAGGCATTGTTATATGAGCTATGGGCATCTTAACCAGTATGCTAAATGCCTACTCCCTAATAGTTTTATCTTCCATCCTTCGTACAAAAGATATAAAGATCTAATTGATTTGCCTACTGCCATTACAGTATTAGGGTATCCTGAGTTTCAATGTGTATTTAATGTTGCACTTAGTTATATAATTATATAATTTATAATGTTATTGTATATGTTGTTTTATTTCTATTTAATATTTCATTTTAATTTTATGATTTTTATAATTCTATACTTTTACACTTTTATATTTTAATTTTAGATTACCTTTTAAAATGATTTAATTTATACCAGTTTCATGTATTTCATACATACAGATTTATGTTTTCACATTATCAATTAGAGTCATTTTTTTAATGTGAAGAATTGCCTTCAACATTTTTATAAGACTATATTCGTAATGAACTCCCTCAGCTTTTTTGTTCTGGGAAGTCTATCTCTGCTGTTCTTGCCTCAAATTTGGGAGATTAACTCATATCTCCTGAAACAAGATTCTGTGGAAAAAATGGGCAGAGAACAAAGTCATAAGGATCATTTAATTTAGAAATGACTCATTATTATTCAATCTTATCATAAGACAGTTAAATTATTTTGCCACTTTACTTATGAGAACTGGGACTTCTTGTGAAGTTTACATCAAAACTTTTAAAAAAGATGTATAAAGTATAAGGATTTTAAAAATTAAGGCAGCATTAGCTGAATATGCCTTTAATAGTGACTCATTTAACTTTCTCATTGTACTGAGAAGCTTATTCTCAGATCTTCCACTTAGGCTTTTATTAAGCTTTTTACAAATATGTTTTAAATATTAATTTTATTTTAACTTGTAATCATACTGTTATTTAATCATATTTATATATTTCTTTTTTAAACTTTTATTTAATGAATATAAATTTCCAAAGTACAGCTTATGGATCACAATGCCCCCCCCCATAACTTCCCTCCCACCCGCAACCCTCCCCTTTCCCTCTCCCTCTCCCCTTCCATTCACATCAAGATTCATTTTCAATTCTATTTATATACAGAAGATCAGTTTAGTATATATTAAGTAAAGATTTTAACAGTTTGCACCCACATAGAAACACAAAGTGAAAAGTACTGTTTGAGTACTAGTTATAGCATTAAATCACAATGTACAGCACATTAAAGACAGAGATCCTACATGAGGAGTAAGTGCACAGTGACTCCTGTTGTTGACTTAACAAATTGACACTTGTTTATGGCATCAGTAATCACCCTAGGCTCTTGTCATGAGTTGCCAAGTTTCTATATCAATTGATACTGATTTTCTATTTTTCATTTGTATGTAATTTTTTAAAAATAGAGTTTGAAAATCTTATCTAAATAAATTACAAAAGATATTGCCAAAGTATCCTTGAATGACAGAAGGTTTTGAAAGGTATAATAAGGTTTTAGGATAATACTTAAAAGACAATGTTCACTCTATCATTTTTAGACTTAAAAATGATACTTAAAAGCCTGCAATTATTCTTTCAACTTATTTAACTTTGTAAAAATGTAGAATTTGAAGTCATTATTCCAATTCTGTCTTTTAATACCAAATTATTTATCACATATAAAACTAGTCTTCACTTCTATTTCTTCCAATCACATTAATACTTGTAAATCAGGACAGACATGGCTATGACAATAATTTCTCTCAGAAAAGGTACAATTTGAAAATAGAGACAGACTCACAAACTATATTAGTCTGTTTTTGATTGCTGTAACAAAATACCTGAGGCAGGCTATCTTATGAAGAAAAGAGGTTTATTTTGACTGATAATCCTGGTCCAACTGTGACGGTACACATCTTTGCATGACCTTCCTTGCTGGCAGAGTCCTGAGCATCATTTGGTGAGTGACAAGGAGCAAACATGTATGTCTCCTTGGGTCTCTCTTCCTCTGCTTATAAAGCACTGGTATTCAATTACAGGAGTTCCACCCCGACAACTTTATCTAATCCTAATCACCTCCTAAAGGCCCTCCATATTAACATATAGTGCAATCAAGTTTCCACCTCTTAGCATATCACATTGGGGATTAAATTGCACACACTCAAGCCATTTCCTAATAACAGCACAATTACCTAACTATAATGAAAAGAGGAGTGAATTTTGAGCTGTAGTCAGAATATGCACATGAGCAAAATATTGTGTCAATAGAAAGTAGGAAACAATGTTGTGACTGAAATAAAGGGTTGGAATAGGGAGAGAGAGAGAGAGGTAGGCTAAACAGAGCTGGTGGCATCTGACCAGAAGCTTCAGTCACAAGCATGTTGTGTGATAAAGTATTCCAGGCTGATAGAAATAAGTCAGTAGAGCACTAAAGTGAAGAAAATGCAAGATTTGTTCAGGAATTAGGAGTCCAAATGTTGCTGATGCACAAAGATATGTAATTAAAAGGGTATAAGCCTGGATATCAAACTTAATAGCTTACAACTTATTTAGGCAAATTTTTTAAAGCAATGAGTTAGTGAAATATTTGGCCACTGCCCAAACTTAACATTGTCGTGTGCTGTAGTAAATGCACTTGGAACTGAGTCAGTATTAGAGCTGATGCACTTTAAGTCCCTTGGGAGAAGCAAATGCCAAGATTAGAGGTCATTATAGCATCTCTGGAGCCATAAAACTGGAATTGGAAATATCCTGAAAGACTTAAAAAGAAAGCCATCATAATTAAAGTAAGTTTTAAAGAGAGTAATTGATGGGACATTTGCCAGCTTTGAATTAATGAAATTCAGTCTTAATTTTTAAAAGTGCTGGTTGTAGCAAAATGAAACGATCCTTCTTCAATAAAGTGTGACAGTAATGTTATCTCATTATGATTCATTTGAAATTTGGGTTCTTACCAACTGTAATGGATTTGGTTGGTTAAGAAGAAAGTGATGGTTGCAAATAATGTTGCTATCAGTCGGGCACCTCCTGACTCTAAATTAGTGAAATGAAAGGCATTGTTCCCATTTGCACCTGCCTTCCATGCTTTCAGCCTTTGTATTAATAGGATTTGATGTTAATTAATCCTGGAATCAGGAAACTAAACAATAAATTATGAAATATCTGAAAGATTCTACATTCCAGGTTTTTGCTTTCTGCTTGCTCATGTGCTTGAGTGCGTGAGCACGCAAAGGAATGGCTGCTTTTAGTGAAATGGGAAGGTATGAGAGTTATTGATTGGGTTCTTCCTGACATTGGCTGTGTAACAAACCTGTCATTTCTCCAAGTGGTGAATCATGTTGACAGGATGCATTATATTTTATAAGCTTTTTTCTTCATCCAGAACATTTGTAATTGAGGCACACTTGCCTTTTAAAAGTGAGCTCTGCTGCATTCAACGGCCATTGAAATATCTGACCTGACTGGGATAGCGCAGAGGATTTAACATGAACAAGATCTTTTCAACCCCAATGTGCTTTGGATTCCTTTCTTTCTTATCTGTAATGATCCTTTTAGAATCGGTGCATGGAAGACCATATCTAATCCAAGGTATGTGACCATGAATCTAAAGTCCTACAGGTGGGTAAATAATTCGTATCTTGTTTCACTTTAATTTTTCTGCCATTATTGAAGAAGATTTTGCGATGATGATGTTATTTTATCACCAAACTTCCCTTGAGCAGTCAGTGTTGTGAATTAAATGTAATCTGTGTAATCTGTTCTAACTATGTTGGACCAAATTTACTTTATCCAATATTCTTCTACATTAACTTCAACTACACTTTGTTGTAATAATGGAGCATTTTTTATCACTTGTACTCCATTACCAAAGATTGGGAATGTATTAATAGTAACTCAGTCAGTCACATAATTTATGCATATTTCAAAAGTATACCTTGGAGTAAGAAAAAGGATATTTTTGTCCTAAGAGATTACCAGTCAGCTATCCAGGAAAGTAGAGTATATTGAGATAAAATTTTGTGAGATTTGAGAATAACAGTGCATGGGGATAGCAACATTATAATTTATGGCATCTACAAATACAGACCATCATAAAATAGGCAAAAACAAGTTTCTGCTCTTATAATATTATAACATACAAATCTTTAAATATTAACTGCATTCTATAGTAGAAATAGTTCTTAATGTAACAATCAATAAAATTAATTTAGTGCTGACTTATTAGGCAACAACCTCATTGAAACTATTTTCTGCTTCTTTGTTTTAAATAAATATCGACTTAGAATACTCCTCTCTGATATCCCTTCCAGCTTGACGCTTAGATTTTCTTTTCTCTAACTCTCTTTGTCAGTAGAGGGAAGACATCATTTTATACTTATCTTACACAGGGGGAACCAAGACAGAATGTAATAAATATTGTTTATGTGTCATTGAGTTGAGAAAGGGATCAAGTTTCCCACTTTTAGATGTAATTCAACTTTACTAGACACCGTTGCCTCAAGGGTGGTTTAAAAGTCAATAAAAGTTTAAAGTTCCTTTCAGAGTTGAAATAAAAATTGCATAAACTCAGTGACTCATTTATAAAGATTTTTCACTGAAAAACAAATACTCTCAGCAACCTAACTGCAAACCTTGGAATCAAAATTTCTGAATTTTGCTCTTGGTACTCACATTTTTTAGTTGCCTGGCCACTCAAAATCATGGCATTTGGTAGGCCTCCATTGATCTTTCTATGAAATGGTGAGATTTCCAATGTTTCCTTACATAATACAGACACAGTTTAAAGAAAAATGTGACCTTTCGCTGAGGAATTTGAAAAATTAGAATTTGTTAGGTAGTGTGCATATACATATATATAGGAAGGTATATATATATATATATATAGTGGAAGGTAGTGTTAGGTAGTATATGTGTGTGTATATATATATATATATATATATATATATAGGAAGAGGAGCAGCCAGGACTAGAACTGGTGCCCATATGAGATGCTGGCGCCACAGATACATATCATATATATATACACACACATACACACACACACACACATATATACATATGCATGTGAAATAATAGGAAGACCAACTCTGAAACTGTTGCTAGGGTACAATTTGGTAATATCTCTGACCTGAGAAAGTCATACAGTGATAGGCATTTCTCATGGACAAGATGGAATCAATATTTCTCTTTGAACCTCCTTGGTCTCAGTTCCACAATACATTAATGGGGATGATTAAGTTATTATTAAGGTCATTTTCTGATATGAATTGTTCAAGGCTGGAATAAACTTCATATATACATTTTTAATAAACAAAATAATCACTTTTTTAGTCTTTTAATATATTTTTAAAACAAAAATTTATCTACTGACAAAGGCTACAGAATTATGGTTGCCAGACTTTTCTCTGTTAGATGACATCTAAGACAAATAGCTTAGGCCAGCTTTCATGTTTTGGAGGCCATGTAAAAGATGCTGCAGTGGCTATGTCTGAAGTAGATGCAATTTCCTATCACAGGTGTTGGAGGAATAAATATCATTCCCCAGAAGACTATGGAAATTTATTATTATTATTTTAAAATATTTATTTATTTGTTTGAAAGGCAGAGTTACAGAGAGGGGAGAGACAGCAAGAAAAGTCTTCCATCTGCTGGTTCACTCCCCAAATGGCCACAATAGCTAGAGCTGGGCCAATCTGAAGCCAGGACCCAGGAGCTTCTTCTGGGTCTCCCACATGGGTTCAGGGGTCCATGAATGGGCCATTCTCTGCTGCTTTCCCAGGTGGATTAGCAGAGAGTTGGATTGGAAATGGAGAAGCCAGGACTTTAACTGGTGCCCTGTTGGGATGCTGGTGCTGCTACCCACTATGCCACAGCATCAGCGCCAGATTTTTTTTTTTTTAATATTTTATCATGGGGCCAGTGCTGTGGCACAGTAGGTTAATCCTCCGCCTGTGGCACCGGCAACCCATATGGGTGCCGGTTCTAGTCCCAGCTGCTCCTCTTCCAATCCAGCTCTTTGCTGTGAGCTGGGAAAGCAGTAGAAGATGGCCCAAGTCCTTGGGCCTCTGCACCTACATGGGAGACTGGGAGGAGGCACCTGGCTGCTGGCTTCAGATTGGTGCATCTCTGGCCTTTGCAGCCATTTGGGGAGTGAACCGACAGAAGGAAGACCTTTCTCTCTGTCTTTCCTTCTCACTGTCTATAACTCTACTTGTCAAATAAATTAATAAAATAATTTTTTTTATCATTTTTGGGGTTTACAGGTATCTTCCTGCTAAAATGTTTTGTCTGCATCCAGTAAAAAGCTTCGCATATGAATGGAAAACATGAAGACAACCAAGTTTTTTTGTTTGTTTTTTAAAGATTTATTTTATTTATTTGAAAGAGAGTTACAGAGAGAGGTAGAGACAGAGAGAGGTCTTCCATCACTGGTTCACTCCCCAGATGTCTGCAACGGCCGGAGCTGTGCTGATCTGAAGTCAGGATCCAGGAGCCTTCTCCGGGTCTCCCACATGGGTGCAGGGGTCCAAGGGCTTGGGCCATCTTATACTGCTTTCCGAGGCCATAGCAGAGAGCTGGTTCAGAACAGGAGCAGCCAGGTCTCGAACTGGCACCCATATGAGATAGCGGTGCTTCAGGCCCGGGCTTTAATCCACTGTGCCACAGCTCCGCCCCCAACAACCAAGTTTTTGGCATTCAGTATCACAAGTTGTAAAGAATCAGAATTTCTGCTGTATTTGCAAAACCATTCACTATCTCCTATTAGAGTAATTTTGGCAAGCATTGTGTCAAGGTGCATCTACACTCAGATACTTTATATTCATTTGTTTATTAATATTAATTCTTTGAATTAGGAACATATTAAAAGTACACTTTTTATTTTATTTTTTTTTAAGATTTATTTATTTGAAAGTCTGAGTTATAGCAATGGCCGGGGTTGTGCAGATCTGAAGCCAGGAGCCAGGAGCTTCTCCCTGGTCTCCCACATGTGTGCAGGGGCCCAAGGACTTGGGCCATCTTCTACTGCTTTCCCAGGCCATAGCAGAGAGCTGGAATGGAAGTGGAGCAGCCGGGTCTCGAACTGGCACTCATATGGGATGCCAGCACTTCAGGCCAGGGTGTTAACCCACTATGCCACAGTGCCAGCCCCACTTTTTTTTTTATTTTTTAAGGCTCTGTTTTAAAACTAAAAATGAGGCCGGCGCCGTGGCTCAATAGGCTAATCCTCCACCTTGCGGCGCCGGCACACCGGGTTCTAGTCCCGGTCGGGGCGCCGGATTCTGTCCCGGTTGCCCCTCTTCCAGGCCAGCTCTCTGCTATGGCCAGGGAGTGCAGTGGAGGATGGCCCAGGTGCTTGGGCCCTGCACCCCATGGGAGACCAGGAAAAGCACCTGGCTCCTGGCTCCTGCCATCGGATCAGCGCGGTGCGCCGGCTGCAGCGGCGGCCATTGGAGGGTGAACCAACGGCAAAGGAAGACCTTTCTCTCTCTGTCTCTCTCTCTCACTGTCCACTCTGCCTGTCAAAAAAAAAAAAAAAAAAAAAAAAAAACTAAAAATGAAAACAAGAAACAAAAAAAGTTATTTCCAGATTTTAAACCAACATCTTATTTAACTTTAGAAATCAACCTTTGGCCGGCGCCGTGGCTCAATAGGCTAATCCTCCACCTGCTGCGCCGGCACACTGGGTTCTAGTCCCAGTTGGAGCGCCGGATTCTGTCCCTGTTGCTCCTCTTCCAGTGAGCTCTCTGCTGTGGCCCGGGAGTGCAGTGGAGGATGGCCCAAGTCCTTGGGCCCTGCACCCGCATGGGAGACCAGGAGAAGCACCTGGCTCCGGGCTTTGGATCAGCGTGGTGTGCCAGCTACAGCACGCCTGGCAGCAGCAGCCATTAGGAAATGAACCAACGGAAAAGGAAGACCTTTCTCTCTGTCTCTCTCTCTCATTGTCCACTCTGCCTGTCAAAAAAAAAAAAAAAAGAAATCAACCTTTTAAAAAATTTCTGGGGCCGGCACTGTGGCGCGGCAGGTAAAGCTGCTGCCTGAAGTGCCAACATCCCATATGGGCACAGGTTCACAGGTTTGAGTCCCAGCTGCTCCACTTCTGATCCAGCTCTCTGCTATGGCCTGGGAAAGCAGTAGAAGATGGCCCAAGTCCATCCTTTGGCTCCTGGCTTTGGATCGACACAGCTCTGGCCATTGCAACCAATTGGGGAGTGAACCAGTAGATGGAAAACCTCTTTCTCTGCCTCTCCTTCTCTCTCTGAGTAACTCTGACTTTCAAATATATAAATAAATCTTTTAAAAAGTTTCTGAAACACGTTTTCTTCAGAGATTCACAAAGAGGGATTGGGAATATGGATGTGAGGTTGGGCATGGTGGGAAGAATCTCCATGTTCCTAAAGTTGTAATTATGAAGTGTATGCTATTTGAAACTATAAAGCTGTATAGTTCTAAAAAAAAAAAAAGATGGTTGTCTTAAATCATTGCTGACAGGAATTTTCAAGGACAAATAATTTTCAATGTTCAATCACTGGAAACAAAACTAGAATGTAGTAATGCCAGGCAGGGATATTATGTTTGTTTTTACAAATAATGTTCCACTTAAATATCAGAGAAATGGGCTGTAATTCATCAAATAACGGCTTTTGGTTTATCATTTCTCAGTGACTTTTCTATTGGTCTTACATATTTTCTAAGAAAGGAGATGAATCAGTTTCTCTTTTTAAAATTCTCTTCCTGAAACAAATAGTCATTATTATCTGATTCTAAATGTCTTATTTTTAAAATCAAAGCATTTTAAACACAATGTAATAGATGATGAGAACAAATTTTGCAGAATGTTTTTTCTTAAATTTTATCTTGAGTTCCTGTGTATAATTGATGTTGAACAAAAGTTATACTTATATATTAATGTTTTAATACTCAATAGAAATCAGAGTCTCACAATTTATATGTCTTTGAAACAAATAAAACTTAGAAACTGGGCAATAATTAATTAGTTAATATGGAAAACTTTGGTGCTATCACCTGTTTCAAATTATCATTTTCTTCCTGTAATTAACCATTAATTGCTTGAGTTGATCAATGGTATTTTGTAGATACAACAGATGATTTAAAGAATCTAATAACTATTAATCATTTTTCTAGCTGAGCCCACAGTAATTTTATTCCAAAACTTCTACCATATTGATTTAGCTTCTACCTACAGTATAATAGTTAAGATGAGGAGACACGGAGAGGAAAAATGTTTCCTATAGAAATTATTTAATAAACTTGATTTTTCAGGCCACTTCACAGAAGTTCATTGTAAAATACTAGTAAATATTTCAATTGCATTGTTTATCAATATATATCATTACAATATTTATGCCTTATATCTTGAATGAAGTTTGTCATCCCTAATTTCCATTCCAGAAAAAAGACATTTATAATGCTGAAGCAATTTGATATGTGAGAAAGGAATGGCTGTGAGGTAAACTGACAAGATGGGAAGATGTCAATATGGAAAAGGTAGACAGCATTCCAGAACTTCCACGAGTTTTTTTTAGTGAGTTAAAGTTAATCTCAGAATGCAAATAAACTCATATTTAAACCTACATAACAAAATTTTTTAGAAATCAAAGTTATTTTTCTTTTAAATACAACTTTAAAGCATATCTTTCTGTTAAAGGCAATAAGTATAGAGATTCAAAAATACAGATTCGAAAGAAGAAAGTAATATTCACTTCCAATTCCACTACACAGAAATATATAATCTTCCAAGTACATTCTGTCTGTCTCTGCATGTTCATATACATTCAATAATTTTTAAAGCAGTCCATCTCTTTGGATTATACACCTCTCTTTATTCCTATTTCTTTGTTGAATATACATATTGTTAGTTGCTTTTAAATCCTATTTATTAGAAACATTTTCAGCCAGTCAAATTGGAAATGGGTATTTGTGATCATTATAGGAAAGGACTTGTTTCCTGATAAAGAAGATACAAACAATGAAGAAATCTTGTTGGCTCTGTTGAATAAACATTTTGATTTCCAAAGAGCTTCCAACATTGGTGAGTTAATAATGAAGTCAAGATTTATTTATTGATAAATGATGGAATCCGTCCTGTCTTCTGATCTGGTTTTTCTAAGTGTTAATTTAAATAAAATAAAATAAAATAATTTCTTTCTCATAGGCTGCACTGACTATTTATCTGTTTTATTTGTTTCACATTTGTGCTAACAGCCATGGAAATACAAAAATTATTGAAAGCCTATTTTTTTCAATAAGAGGGTGTTGATAAGGTTGGTAATTATCCAGTTAAAAGATATTTACTCATATTTCACTCTTATCTATGCAATTCTTCAGTGGTACAATTAATATTTTCTTTTACTAAATGTCTCAGGAGTATTGCATTTTTAAATTTCCAAAATAAATTTCACAAATGAACAGAACTTTCTGGTGGCTAAGTAGGCACTTTTTCAATCAAATAGTTTCATTTTGAAAGCAATCATGATTGTGGAATTTAAGCTGTACCTAAGCTATTTTCATTTGAAGAACAAGCGAGTCTGATTTACAAATATATTTTTGGCTGCTCTCCAAGAAATTACTAGTATATTGTCAGAAATTAGCAAGTCCAGATGAAGAGCAAATATGACAATATGACAATGTGGTATCCTCTCATTCAATATCTCAAACATTCTTAACAATATTTATATTTTAAAAATTGATTAAATGGATACCTTAATACATTTTTTAAAATGCAAGGTTATATAATTAGAAGATATTTTCATTAGAGAAAATGACTCAAATTATAAAATCTGAAGAGAATAATGAAAATAGTTTGGGAAAAATTCTTCTTGATTAAAATATATAGAATTTGTGTCTTAGTTTTATTTTCATTTCATAGTGCTTCATGAGAATTCTCCCATGTCAGTAAAATATACAGTAATTTGTTTCTGAATAATGCTTCATGTAAGAAATATAGCTTACTTTACAAAAATTTATGCTTGTTGGAAATTATGTTCTCTCTGATGACTTAGCTGCATTTCAATACATAGACATTGATATATATATATGTATATGTATATAATCTCAGAGGCTTTAGATTTGAAATGGATAGGTTATCAAATTATTTGCAAACCACTCTTCCATATGAAATTTCAAAAATGGGTTTCAATTTAATAAAATATCACTTATGATGTATGTTTCAACTGACAAATATGTCTTACAGATATAGAATTGGCTAAGAAATTGGAAGAACTTAACCAGGTAAGACTATTAAGCAATTAAATGCTGAATTGTAATAAAAATTATAAGGTAATATCTTTCTGATATAATTTTTAAAAATATAAATACTAGTGTAAAACTTATTCCTGCTAGAGAAAGTGCAAAGAAATTAAATAGGAAAGAAATAATCAAAATATACTGAATAATAAAACCACAAAACTATAGCTGAAGTAGTTTTAGTACAGAATTGTCTAGAAGTCCAAATTCCAGTCTAACATCTCCAATTACCTAACCATGAGACCTCAGAAAATCTAAAATTCTCTGGACCTAAATCTCCTCATGTGTAGCATGGGACAGTGGAAATAGATTGGTGCTTCCTGGAGTTATTGTTTATATTTTCTCCCTTAAGTTTTTTTGGATTAGAAATAAACAAATTGCATGTATTTCTTTTCTTTTCTTTTTTTTTTTTTTTGACAGGCAGAGTGGACAATGAGAGAGAGAGACAGAGAGAAAGGTCTTCCTTTTCCGTTGGTTCATTTCCTAATGGCTGCTGCTGCCAGGCGTGCTGTAGCTGGCACACCACGCTGATCCAAAGCCCGGAGCCAGGTGCTTCTCCTGGTCTCCCATGCAGGTACAGGGCCCAAGGACTTGGGCCATCCTCCACTGCACTCCTGGGTCACAGCAGAGAGCTGGACTAGAAGAGGAACAACAGGGACAGAATCTGGCGCTCCAACTGGGACTAGAACCTGGTGTGCCAGCACCACAGGTGGAGGATTAGCCTATTGAGCCATGGCGCTGGCCCATGTATTTCATATATGTAGGCTTAAGAAGATAGTGATAGTTCCCACCCTACCCTCACTCCTGCCTGTGCTTCTAACCTGCCTCCTCTTTCATCTCTTATTCTTCTTCTTAACTTTTACAATGATCTACTTTCAGTTTACTTTATACTCATAAGATTAACAGTACTCTAAACAAAGAGTTCAACAAATAGTAAGAAGAAAAAAAAAACACTGTTCCTCAACAGTAGAGACAAGGGCTATAAGCAATCATCACATCTCAAAGTGTTAATTTCATTCCTATAGATAATCTTTTTGGTATTCTATTAGTTACCACCGATTAGGAAAAACATATGGTATTGGCTTTTGTGGATTGGTTTATTTCACAAAGTCCAGTGGTTTCTAATTGTATCCCTTTTGTTGCAAAAGACAGGCTTTCATTTTTTTTTAATGACTGAGAAGCATCCCATACTCTCTCTCTCTCTCTCCATATGTGTGTGTGTGTGTGTGTGTGTGTGTGCGTGTGCATATGTATGTATGTATATTTATATGAACATATCATAATTTCTTTATCCAGTCATCAGTTGATGGACATCTGAGTTGATAACATCTTTTATTCATTGTGAATCAAGCTGCAATAAGCATGGAAGTATAGATAACTGATTTCTTTTGGTTTAGGTAAATTCCCAAGAGTGGGATGGCTGGATCATATGATAGGTCTATATTCAGCTTTGTAAAAGATATCTCTATACTGTCTTCCACAATGGCTATTCAAGTTTACATTCCCACAAACAGTGAATTAGGGTACCTTTTCCCCCACATCCTTGACAACATTAATTGTTTGTTGATTTCTGTGTGAGAGCCATTCTTACTGGGGTGTAGTAGAGCCTCATTGTGGCTTTGATTTGCATTTCTCTGATGGCTAATGATTCTGAGCATTTTTTTTTTTCATGTGTCTGTTGGCCATCTGAATTTCCTCTCTTTAAAAATGCCATTTCAAGTCCTTTGCCCATATCTTTTTTAAAAAGAGATTTATTAGTCTGGTGCCATGGCTCAACTGGCTAATCCTCTGGCTGCAGCGCTGGCACCCAGGTTCTTGTCCTGGTTGGGGTGCCAGGTACTAGTCCCGGTTGCTCCTCTTCCAGTCCAGCAAAGTGCTTGGGTCCCTGCACCCGCATGGGAGACTGGGAGGAACCACCCGGCTCCTGGCTTCAGATTGGCACAGCACCGGCCATGGCAGCCATTAGGGAAGTGAACCAATGGAAGGAAGACCTTTCTCTCTGTCTCTCTCTCACTGTCAATAACTCTCTCTCTGTCTCTCTCTCTCACTGTCTAACTCTGCCTGTCAAAAAAAAAGCTTCATTAGATTTATTTATTTATTTGAAAGGCAGATTTACAAAGAGGCAGAGGCAGAGAGATAGAAAGAGAGAGAGAGAGAAAGAGAGAGAGATATCATCCATCTGTTAGTTCACTCCCCAAATGCTTGTAGCAGCCAAGTTGACCAGAAACGAGGAGCTAGGAGATTCTTCCAGGTCTCCCATGCTGTTGCAGGGTCCAAAGCACTTGGGCCATCATCCACTGCTTTTTCAGGCCATAGCAGGGAGCTAGATTGGAAAAAGAGCAACCAGATCTTGAATTAGCGCCCATATGGGATGCCAGCACTCTAGGTGGCAGTTTTACCCACTACACTACAGCACTGTTCCCCCTTGCCCATTTCTTACCTGGATTGTTTGTTTTGTCATTGTTGAGTTTTTAAGTTCTTTATAGATTCTGGATATTAGTGCTTTATCAGTTGCATAGTTTGAAAATATTTTCTCCCCTTCTGTTGGTTGCCTCTTCACTTTGCTGAGTGTTTCCTTTGTAGTGCAGAAGCTTCTCACCTTGATGTAATCCCATTTGTCCATTTTGGGTTTGATTATCCATGCTTCTGGGATCTTTTCCAAAAAGTTTCCATACAAGTGCCAGACCTCCCTGTCCCGGTCTACCCTGAGCCCTCTCTGCTTCCTGCAACGGAAGAAGATTCATCGGCTCTGGGACATCAGGCCTTCAGGGGCTGCCCCATGACACAACCCAGCGGGTGGGGCAGAGGGGTTTCTGTGTGTGAAAGACGACCTATGGATCAAGAGGGAGAAGTGTGTCCTACCCACAGGAGGCTCACAGCTTAGCTTTTCTGGAATTTTCTTTGAGGGTCTTTTCATTACAGAATCATTTTATAATATCCTCCCCCATATTTCCATGAAGACTTTAGTTGGCATTCAATTAAGTCTACACGTTGTCTTGCACAGATCAGACAACTGTACAATACCTGGCAGAGCTCAGAGTCGCTCAGCAGTCATATGTCAGCCCAGCAAACACGGGGCGCCTGGGTGCCCTGGAAATGTCTTGCAGTTTCCTACATGTTCTCCTCTAGTAATTTGATGGTATCAGGTGTAGATTTAGATCCTTGATCCATTTAGAGTGGATTTTTGTATAAGGTGCATTCCCACTCTTAATTTCTACAAAGATCTACTTTCAATTTACTTAGGGAGTGTACAGGGAACCCTACCCTTAGTAAAAGAGTTTAACAAATAGTATGAGGAAAAATAAAAAACACTGTTCCTCAGCAAAAGAGACAAAAGGTGTAAACAATTATCAAACCTCAAAATTTCCATTTCATTCTAATACATTATATTTAAAAAAAGATTTTATTTATTTACTTGAAAGGTAGAGTTACAGACAGTGGGAGGGAGAGACAGAAAGAAAGGTCTTCCATCCTCTGGTTCACTCCCCAAATGGCCACAGCCAGGAGCCAGCAGCTTTTTCCAGGTCTCCCACATGGGTTCAGGGGTCTAAAGATTTGCCATCCCAGGCCAAAACAGAGAGCTGGATTGGAAGAGGAGCAGCCAGCAGCAGAACTGGCACCCATATGAGATGCTGGTGTTGCAGAGGGAGGATTAGCCCACTGTGCCACAGCACCGGCCCCTAATACATTGCATTTTAGGTATACTATTTTTAAACTCAAATCAGGGAAAACATATGGTATTTGTCTTTTTTGAGCTGGCTCATTTCTGTAACTACAATGGTTTCTAGTTGCATTGCATTCCCTAGGATGGTGGCTGTGGGTTTGTCATAATTTGCTTTGATTTTTTTTTTTGAAGAATACTCCTTCTATACCCAGTTTGTGTAAGTTTTTTTAATCATGAAAAGATGTTGTATTATATCAAATACTTTCTCTGCATCTATTGAGGTAATCATATTATTTTTATTCTTCAGTGCGTTAATGTGATGTATCACATTTATTGATTTGTATACATTGAAACATCCCTGCATACCAAGGATAAACCCCACTTGGTCCAGGTGAATGAATTTCTGATGAGTTGTTAGATTTGATTAACCAGTGTTTTGCTGAGGAGTTTTGCATCTGTGTTCATCATGGTTATTGCTATATAGTTCTCTTTCTTTGTTGAATGCTTTTCTGGTTTTGGATTAAAATGATGCTGGCCTTATAGAAGGAATTTGGGAGGATGCCCTCCTTTTCAATTGTTTTGAATAGCTTGAAAATAATTGGAATTATTTTTTTAAACATTGTTAGTATTCAACAGTAAAATCATCAAGTCGAGTTTTTCTTTGTTGAGAGAGTATTTATTAGTGATTCTATCTCCATCTTGATTAATGGTCTGTTTAGGTTTTCTGTGTCTTCCTGACTCTATTTTGCTAGATCCTATGTGTTCAGGAATCTATCCATTTCTTTCTTATTTACCAATTTGTTGGCATATAGCTCTTTGTGGTAATTCCTGATGATTCTCTTTATTTCTATGATATTCACTGTTATATCTCCTTTTTCAACTCTGATTATTGATTTAGGTCTTCTCTGTCTTTTTTTTTTTTTTTTGGTTAGTTGGACTACTGTATCAATTTTGTTGAATTTTTTTTTGAACAGCTCTTCATTTCACAATTTTTTGAAGTTTTTTTGGTTTAATTTTATTTCTTCTCTAATTTTAATTATTTCTTTTCTTCTAGTAATTGAGGAGGATTGATAGCTCATTTGTTTTATGCCTTTCCAATTTCTTGATGCAGGCACCAACTGCTATAAACTTCCTCCTAACATTGATTTTTCTGTATCCAATAAGCTTTGATAGGTTGTTTTGTTGTCTTCATTCATTTCCAGAAATTTTTTGATTTTTATTTCTTCTATGATCCACTGTTCATTGAGAAACAATGTATTTAGTCTCCATGTATTTGCATATTTTCTAGAGATTCATAGTTTGTTAATTTCCAACTTCATTCCATTGTCATCAGAAGAGATGTATGATATGATTTCAGTTTTGTTGAATTTGCTGAGATTTGCTTTATGGCCTAGAATATGGTCTATCCTAGAGAAAGTTCCATGCACTCATGAAGAGAATGTGTATTCTGCCACTGTAGGGAAATGTTCTGTAGATATGTATGTTCATTTTGTCCATAGTGAAAATTAGCTCTGTTGTTTCTTTGGTAATTTTCAGTCTTGTTGATCTGTCCACTGATGAAAATGAAGTGTTGACGACCCACATTACTATTGTATTGGAGACTGTGTCTCCCTTTAGATCCATTAACATTTGTTTTAAGTTGCCAGCTGCCCTGGAATTGGGTGCTTGTACACTTATTATAGTCATGTCTTCTTATTGAATTGAACCTTTAATCATTATATAATGTCTTTCTTCATTCTTTTAACAATTTTTGTGTTAAATTCTATTTTGTCTGATATTTGGATGGCTACACATGCTTGCTTTTGCTTTCCATTAGTATGGCATATCTTTTTCCATCCTTTCATTTTCAGTCTGTATATTTGTTGATGAGATGTGTTTCCTGTAGGTAGCAAATAGATGGGTCTTATTTTTTAACCCATTCTGCCAGTCTATATGTTTTAATTACAGAACTTAGGCCAGTTACATTCAGGGTTATTTTTGATAAGTAACAACTTGGACCTGCCTTTTTTCTAAAATATTCCTTTCGTTTGCTTTGTATTTCCCTTGTACTTCTATTAGGAGATTTTCTGCCTTTACATTTTTTCATAATGATGAATATCTTTCTGTGTTTCTCTGTGTAGCACATGCAAGCACCTTTTATAGGCCTGGATAACAGATGATATATTCTTTGAATTTCTTTTTGTTTTGGAAGGTCTTTCCTTCAACTTCATATATAAATGAGAATTTTCAGGGTACAGTATCCTGGGTTGACAGTTTTTTCTTTTAAAAATTGGAATATGTCTCTGAATTCTCTCCTAGTCTGTAGTTTTCTGATGAGATATCAGCTGTGGGTCTAATTGGCAATCCTCTCAAAGTAACCTAGCATTTATTTCATGGGCATTTTAGAATCTTTTTATTATATTTTACCGATAAAAGTTTGACTACAATGTGTATTGGTGAAGATCTTTTCTGATCATGTCTCCTAGTAGTTCTATGTGCCTCTTGTTTGAATGTCCATTTCTTTCTCTAAATTAGGGAAATTTTATGTAATTTTTGGCTGAATAAGCCTTCTAATCTATTCTCTCTTTCCACACCTTTAGAAGCTCCAAAGACCATATGTTGGATCATTTGAAAATATCCCATAAATCTCAAACATTATTTTTTAAAAAGATTATTTTATTGATTTGAGAGACAGAGTTACAGAGAGAGGTAGAGCCAGAGAGAGAGAGGTCTTCCATCCACTGGTTCACTCCCCAAATAACCGCAATGGCTGGAGCTGTGCCAATCCAAAGCCGGGAGCCAGGAACTTCCTCTGGGTCTCCCAAGCTGGTGCAGTGGCCCAAGGACTTGGGCCATCTTCTACCACTTTCCCAGGCCATAGCAGAGAGCTGGATCAGAAGTGGAGCAGCCAGGACTCGAATTGGCACCCATATGGGATGATGGTGCTGTAGGCTACAGTTTTAACTTGCTGCACCACATTGTCAGCCCCCATTATTTTTAATTATTCTAATTTCTTCTCTTTTTTGGTCTGAAAGATGTTTCCAAAGATTTATCTTCTAGCTCAGCTTTTTTTTCTTCTACCTCTTCCAGTCTATGATTAAGGCTTTCCACTGTATTTTTTATGTGGCATAGTGAATTCTTTATTTTTAAAATCTGTTTGATTTATATTCAAAATTTCAATTTAATGGGAAAATTTTCCTCCATGTGTACCTTGTACATGTATTTTGTGAATTGCTTCTAAGTAATACCATGATCATTCTTTTGAATTCCTTTTCAAGCATTTCATCAGTCTCTTTGTCTTTACATTCTAATGTTGAAATGTTGTCTGCTTTTTGAGGGAGTCATTTTTTCTTCCTTATTCTTGTTTCTTGAATTTCTTCCTTTAGTTTTAGGCATTTATGGAAATATTTGTTGGTTTTATCCTCTGATAGCTTTTATCATTTGCTTAATTTTCTGTGGCTCAATGGAGTGTCTGTTATTTCAGTGAATACCCAGACACATTTGCTGTTTTGGCCAATGAGCTCTAGTCAGTTTTCCAGGTTGTGGTGAATATCCAGGGTTACACCCAGGTTAGATGTGGTACATCTCCTCTATTGTCAGCAGGGGGCAGTGTATGATCACCCTGTTGGTGCATTCACACCCTCACTTCTTTTCAAGGTGATCAGTGCCTGGTGTTAGCCCACAGTGAGTGTGCAACACTCATCCACACTACCACGTGAATCACACATGGGATTGGTGCAGTCCTCAGCATGAGCACAGATCCCACTTCAATGATCCACCCCAGCCAATAAGAGAGCTCTGACCCTCTGGCACCATACATTGTCATTGCCCAGAGACTCAGCTATACCCTGCACCCTATTGTGCAGTCACAGAATTCCCTCAGTCTTAACACACAAGGCTCCCACACTCATGGGGTACAGAAGATCTGCTCCACCCTGCTAGCCTGTCCCATCTAAGGAAAGAGTAGAGACATTCCCAGAACCAGCTGCCTGTGGGTTCTCTGTCTTGGCAGTTTGAACCCCAGAGCCTATGATATGTTAAGAGGCTAGGCGTACCTCACAGTCCTGTGTATGTGTCCATTCACCTGTTGACCCTCCTAGCCAGACTCAGTGTCAGTGGGAAATGCAGATTTTTCCCTCTGGTAAAATCCATGGATTACACTCATGCACAAGAGCCACTACAACGATTACTGCTGTCAAAATGGTGCCTTCTTTCTGTCAGTTGCTAGGCATCTTTGTGGGGGAATGGGGAGAAAGAAACACACCCTTTTTCCATTGGGTTAACAGGTATGCTTCCCCCCTTTAAGGCTCCAGGTCAAAATCAAAGGCAGTATGGAATGTAAGGCTCTCCCTCTGACAATATCACCAGTAATACAGGCTGTTGCAGTCTGCTCTCATATACTCTCCAAAGCAGTTTATGCTCTAGTTCTCAGCTGCAGGGATCAAGTGTTAGGCCCATGCTCATTTCCACACTGATCCATGGTTTCCCTCTTCCTTCTGTCGAATTTCCACTGCAAATTTCTAACTTTCCCCTGGGAATGAACTTCCCCCCTCCCCTTTTTATCTTCTGTTTCCCCCTTGCCTAAAGCAGTACTTCCTTTCCCTATTCAACTATCTTGGAATCCTCATTATTGTTTTTAAACACTGGTCATTTTTCCCCCAAAACGTTATGTGGTCTCAGCCAAGAAAATATGGGAAAGTAGAGTTGCTCTGCTTGAAGCAGCTGTTCTGGGAAGGCTGAAGGGATTTCTTCTGGACAGGGAGCCCATTGGAGCACCGTTTTCTCCACTTCTTGATATGCTATGAAGAAACTTTGAAAATCAATAGATCAGATGTTTACTAGACTCATTCAAATATAACTGAATGCAACTCCATTATTAATCTGAAGCCTATGTGGCCATTTAGGAAAATTATATCCAACATTCTCTTCTGAGATTTGTGTGGTCCAGGCTGAATCTTACTATCATAAAGTTAGGTTTACAGGACTTATTTGATGACTGAAATTCTGGTTAAAATTTTAGGGCCTCAAATATTTCTTTCTTCCTTCTATAATGGATACAGATTTCAGGAAATCCAAACATTCAGATTACTCTTTGATGCTCCTTGGAAAGGATTCCTCATTTACACCAAAAGTTTACTTCCTTTTCCCAAAATATACTTCTTACTGATCACTGGTTGAGTCATGTGCTTTTCTCAGCCAGTATCTAAATGTGTTTCCTGTTTTTTTTTATTCTTTGGGGCATTTAATTTCTTTGTTCATTTTCTATTTTCTTTTTTGTCTCTTCCATATTTTCTTCCATTTTTCTATCTTGCTTGCTCTTATATCTCTTCTTAAATAGAATTGCATTTTTTTTTGATAGGCAGAGTTAGACAGTGAGAGAGAGACAGAGAGAAAGGTCTTCCTCCTGTTGGTTCACCCCCCAAATGGCTGCTATGGCCGGCACGCTGTGCCAATCCGAAGCCAGGAGCCAGGTGCTTCCTCTGGGTCTCTCATGCGGGTGCAGGGTCCAAGCACTTGGGCCAACCTCCACCGCCTTCCCGGGCCACAGCAGAGAGCTGGACTGGAAAAGTGCAACTGGGACAGAATTAGGTGCCCCAGCTGGGACCAGAACCCAGTGTGCCAGTGCCGCAGGCAGAGAATTAGCCAAATGAGCCGAGGCACCAGCCTGCATGGTTGTTTTTTAAAAACTAGTTATTATCTTTCACTTTTAACAGCTGGAAAAGCTAAAAGAACAGCTCCTGGAGGCAAAGCGTGCTAAGATGTCCTATGCTATGGATGACTTATCCTCTTTACATCCTAACAAGCGAGGTAAGCTTTCATTTAAGTTATGTAAGTGTATTTTTACAGCGCTTAAAAAAATATTTATTTATTTATTTACTTGAAAGACAGAGTTACAAAGGAGAGGGAGAGACAGAAGGAGAGATTAATTGTACGACACTGGTTCACTCACCAAATGACCACAAGGCTGGAACTGGGCCAGTGCAAAGCCAGGAGTCTGGAACTTCTTCAAGAACTCCCATATGGTTTCAGGGGCCCAGACACTTGGATCCTCTTCAGTTGCTTTCCCAGGCTCATTGGAAGGGAGCTGGATTGGAAGTGGAGCACCAATATTGGGTGCCAGCATCACAGGCAGTAGCTTTACCCACTACGCCACAACACTGGCCCTATAGTAGTCCTAAAAAGGGATGAGGTTGAACTAGTGTTTTATTTTTTAAATCTCAAATTATAGTGTTTAAACACTTAGACTCCAGAGCTGAGTTCAAATCTCAACTTCAACATTTTCCTACCTATGAGATCTTGGGTAATGATCTTACTACCTTTGCTTCATTGTCTTTGCCCCAAAATGTAGGAAATAAAGTCTTCATGGGATTGTTGAGAAGATTTAATGAAGTAATTTAATTTAGAATAATATCTGGTGTGCGGTAAATAATAAATACTTATTTTTTATTATTCTGATCATTGTTGCTGTGATTATTATTTTATTCTCTACAGAGACATCAAATATAACTAATAATGTACTGCTTTATAGATGAGATAACTATAATTTAGAAGGATTAAATTATATACTGAAAATATTCTAGCTAAGTAAAGTAGTTAGCAAACGTGAAGGAGAAAAGTTGTAGGAGAGGAAATGGAAAGTGGGAGGCAGGGAACCTGAAACTTTAATTTCTACTTTTGTATCATATAGGAAACCATCTGAAAGCTTTGAGCAATAAGTGATATGTAATAGATTTTAAAAGACTCTTGAGGCTTTATGGAAAATTCATATGGAAAAGAAAATCAAATATGAGAGCAGAGACCTTTAATAAAGCTACTTTGGTGATCAAGAAACAGTGGCAGTGTGAATTGGAATGCAAGAATGAATGA
This sequence comes from Oryctolagus cuniculus, assembly GCF_051225735.1. Taxonomy (NCBI): domain Eukaryota; kingdom Metazoa; phylum Chordata; class Mammalia; order Lagomorpha; family Leporidae; genus Oryctolagus; species Oryctolagus cuniculus. The sequence continues at coordinate 88,167,088 of NC_142870.1, forward strand.
GACGAGCTCTGATTCTGAATATATTTTGAATAAAAAATCAACACATTTTCTGTATAATTCCATATGGAGTATAAAAGAATGGCAGGTGTCAAAAATGTCTTTGGGGGTTTTATTCTGAGCAACTGTGAAAAAGGAGCAATTTCTGTTTACTGATTTTGGAGAAGTATGTTTGGACAGGGGTTGAAAGAGACTTGGGCCATTCGTTAGACAGTATAGCTTAGGCTACAATCGTGTTAAATTTTTAATAAAAATCTCAGAAGCTTAAAGTAATAAAGTTCAAGTATAAATTCCAATTCATGTGGCACAGTGCTACTCTATTTTATATGTTATTTAAAATATATCCTGTTAATCATGATTGCCCAGACAGGGATGGATAGGGGACACATATCAACTCTCAATTGTCTTAGTTCAGAAGTGACACACATGACTTGCACTGAATTCCACTGGCCAGAATTAGTCACATGTGGTGCCATCAATGTAAGGAAGACAGTCTGGTAAGTGCAAGGAAGTACCTGTAAGATTCGAGGAGCACTGATGCTTCTGCAGTAAACCATCTGATATCTTCCTGAAAACATGGACTATAGTCTCCCCATTCTCATCAGAGACAACCACAGATTTGTTTCACCATCTGCATGTATTCAAAGAACAGGTATAAGGTATAATGTGGCTATTCTTCACTCACAGAACTATTAACTAAAAAGGGCAGGCTCCTCACAGACAAGGAAAAGAATACTCAGAAACAATATTGACTCATAAATATTGACACACAAGTTCTGGAATGCTTGGCTACAGCAATTCTGAAATCTCACAGGGCCAATATTGTGAAATCTCTTAGCATGGGTATAGAAAAATGTCTCTTTTCTTTTTAATAATTTATTTAACTTATTTATTTTAAAGCAGAGTTAGAGAGAGAGAGAGAGAGAGAGAGAGAGAGGAGAGACAGCGTCACTCCCCAAATGGCTGCAATAGCCAGGGCTGGACCAGGCCGAAGTCAAGAGCCAGGAGCTTCTTCCAGGTTTTCCACATGAGTGCAGGGGCCCAAGCACTTGGGCCGTCTCCCTCTGCTTTTCCCAGTCACATTAGCAGGGAGCTGGATCAGAAGTGGATCAGCCTGGGACCTAATCTGGCACCAGTATGGGTTGCCTGGCATTGCAGGCTGTGGCTTAACCTGTGTTGCACCGCAGTGCTAGACAGAAAGTTTTCTTGATTAGGGCCACACATACTAAGGGTTTCTGTTTTTCCAATATTATTCCTGGACACAAGTCCTGCTTGGGGGAATATTCCCTTCTGACTTGCCAGTTTTCTCAGGATCTGCCAGTTTTCTCAGCTCTCTTTATATTCTTAAATGGTTGGAGAAAAGACTTGTCTTACAGTGCCAAAGACATTTTTATTCTAATGTTCCTTGTTGCTTTGATCACAATTATTTTATTCAAAAAATTTAGAAAGCTTCTCTAATATTTTCCATGCATATTTTTAGCATAACTTATTTTGCTTTTTCATTTCCTACTTAATAGCAGCTTCCCTAAAAGTATCTGGAATGTACCTTAAAAATCACATGCTTAATCTGTTTTTAATCTCTCAATTTATTTATTCCAATTGATATTTATGGAGCCTCTATTTCTTAAATATTCTCTGTAATCCCCTTTTTTTTGTTTGTAAAATTCTGAAGCCTTCCTGAGTGCATCCATTTCTTTTATTTATTTGCTAAATTTACCAATAATAGCCTAAATATACTGCTAGTGTTTTACTTCTCAACTGTTTTTTTCAGAAGTGCAAGGGATATATGATCTGAATTTCAAACTGTTGTAGATTCCAGTTTAACAAATATTTTGTCATTTCATAAACTGGCTCTTAGTTTTTCCAACATATATTATGATTCCTCTTGTATCATTAATGTGTTCTGAGACCATGCCACATTTTAGGAACTTCTTAGAGTAGCACTCCACTTCAAGGTATTCAATCACATATTAGGATATGCTAGGTGATGTACATTAACAAAATAAGCTTACTCAGTGGTAGAGCTTGTTATAAGTCTTATGAATGAATGTTGCTCATTTTCCTTCACTTTCTACCTACACTGTGTGGAATATATCATCCCTATAGCCCCAATAGTAAGATAGAACAAGGATTAAGGAGGTAAACCTGCTCTTAACCATCATAATTAGGCACACAATCCCAATCTAACTTAATGTGGCTAGGAAGCATCTGGTAAATGCAGAGGAGGGCAAATCATTGTGGGAGAGTCCTATCCTTATCATAGATACCCTGGGCTTTTTATGCCTATTTGGTGGTGACTTAAATAGATCACTGGAAATATGCATTTGGAGTTCAAGGAAGAAGCCCAGATTGAATACAGAAATTTGGCAGTGGAGCCAGCATCTTGGCATGGCAGGTAAAGTTGCATTGGCAAAGTAAAGTAGCATTGGCATCCCATATGGGAACTGGCTTGTGCTCAGCTGTTCCACTTCTGGTCCAGCTCTTTGCTAATGGCCTGGGGAGAGCAGTGGAAGATGGCCCAAGTGTTTGGGTCCTTGCTACCCTTGTGGGACACCTGGAAGAAGCTCCTGGCTTTGGGTCTAGCTCAGCCCTGTCCATTGCAGCCATCTGGGGAGTGAACCAGCTGATGAAAGATTTCTCTATTTCCCTGTATCTCCTTCTCTTTTAAGTAAATAAATTAAATAAATCTTAAAAAAAGATATTTGACAGTTATCAGCATATTAGCATTTTTTAATATTGTGATAAATCTATATAAGGAGTGAGTGATACATAAATCGATGATATCTAAGGACCATGGACCAAATAACATAAAGGTTAGAGATAGGCCAGTGAGAGAAAATCAGCAAAAGAGAATGAGTAGGAGCAGCTACCACAGGAGGAGACAAAAAAAATAGTGTCCTAAAGTCAAGTAAAAATATTGTTTCCAGGAAAAGGTGTTGAACTGTGTCTAAAGTTACAATAGATTCAGTAAACAGGGGATTACACTTTCTAGTTAAATTCAACTGAATAATTCATTCATGACCTTGAAAACAATTGTGTGGTGAAATTTGGGTTAAGGAAAACATGATTAAAGAACACAATCCATTGGCTATAGTTCTTTTGAAGAATTTCATTCCAAAAGGAAGAAAAAATTGGGGCATTAACATGAATGGTGAGAGTCAGAGAAGTCTTTTGTTTTTTTTAAAGGTTATGTTGAGACATTTTTCTTTGTGATAGGAACAAAATAAATATTTGTGGTAATGAGTATGTGAAGTAGATGTCCAAGTTAGGAGACAAAATGCTAGTATGTCATATAGGAAGGATAGCTATTGGCCTAACTGGAAACTAAGCACCATGAATATAAATATATGAAGGTGAAATGGACCCAAAGATACAGCTTAAGGCAGTAGGAATTTCTACTTACTGTGTAATACTGCTATTTATTTTCATTGCTAATTTAATATATGGTTGACAGATACCTGCTACAAATATTTTTGTCCAACATCAGGCATCATGGTAAAAGCAGTGATCACAAGAGTATATACCAGAAAGGCTTCAAGGGATAGCTGAATGCTGACTGGGGTTTTACTTCATGTAAAGCAATACATAAGTACTGAGGAGTTAGTTTTAATGGCAATACCCATCATGACAATTTCCTTTGACCAGGTCCAAAAGGCTCTTCAAAATATACTTCACTGCCCTCTGAACTGAACTGCTTATGTGGTGTAAGTCTTGGCTAAGTGTAGGCTTGTATTTTTTTTTTTTTTTTTTGGCCAGACTGAGATATTAAAAGATATCTGAAAGGACAGAGAGGGCAGTGATGATAACTTTCCAAAGCACACTATAAAAAGAAGATTGGATCAGTGGACCAAGCTTGTCAGTTCAATGCCTGAAAATAGACTTCTGCTTTCCCAGGGTTTGAATGTGGTCTTGTTTAAGGGAAACTGTGGCTCTTGGAGAAATGAAAAGTAGTCTTTGAGTACTAGAATAGCACTCTGTGTATACGTGATGATGAGCACAAGGGCTACAGTTTAAAGAGTGAGTTTGGCTGCAGAGGGAAATCCGGACAAGCATACGGGCCTTTATCATTTATTTCAATGAGGGGCTTAACTGTACTGTGAAGTTTTCATCCAGTTTTCACTGTGAGTCCCATTAATCAATAGTGAGCCCAAAGTTTGTCTTCCAAAGGTCTTAGTTTTATAAAGCCATTTTGTTAGAAGGAAATTTGAGAAATTCATAGTCAAATGAAACTACTGTGGGTTAATTGCTTGAGAACAGGCTACAGAGGGTTGAAAATGATTTGTTTATTCATTTTGAGACTGAAATTATGCTGAATTTGGTTTTATTTTCCTGAAGCATCATGTTATGGTCAGAACATGAAGATCTAGTGTGATAGAGAATTAATTTACTTAAATATCTTTGGTGGTTTAAAAAAAATCTTTTAGATTCCTACTCCTTCTTCCCTCAATAAGTCGAAACACTTTTACCATTGCTCTTTATTTATGTGACTTCACCTTTGGAATTTCAACTACTGCAAATAGAAAATAAAGGAATGAATCTTGCAAGATAACCTGTTGCATCCTTTGAAGTATATTATATGCATTATGATAAATAGCAGTGCTGTCCAGTAGAATTTTCTGTGGTGGGATCATTCTCTAATTTTCATGGTAGTCACTGATGATAAATCACTATGGAGCCCTATGAATGTCTTGAAATGTGATTAGTGTGCCTGGGTAGCTAAATTTGTAATTTATCGAATTTTAATTCTTTTAAAGTCCACATAAGGCTAGTAGGTACCATATGAGCATCCCTTTTACAAAGCTCTTTCTCTGTTATTCAGATACATAGAAACTGTTTGATTTAAATGAAAATTTTTTTTAATTAACTAACCGACTAATAAATTTTTTGCTTTGTTTTCTTCTTTAGCTTGCTTTTGGAAATACTGTGTCTAAAGCTTTCTCTGGCCATAAAAACCATGGGAACATTAGAAAAGGATGCACATTTATTCACTCTACTGCTTGAGTAGTGTAGTTGTCAAAGCATAAAGAAACTGTGGCAAGCATAAAGAAACTGTGGCATTCATTTTATGTATTTTCTCAGTTTGCTTACTTGTTACTAAGGAGATTATAAAATGCTTAAGGCTTAGGTTGTGAGTAATGACAAATCTGTTGCAGTTTTGAATGGCATCAGATTTTCAAATGACTTTGTAAAGCTAAAGTTGAGAGTGTTGTATGTATTGTACACTTCCTGTAAACTCATTATTTGCTTATAGTTTTCCCTACGATGACTACACAATTGAAAATTAATTAAAATATGTTAAAAAGCATCTTGGAAAGTGAAAAAATTATATTACCTCAATTTGTGTGGAAAATGTGCATTTTACTTTTGCTCTTAATATTATGATGTTTTTGTGTTTTTTGGAGACTTGACATTGAGTCTGCTACAACAAATGAATATGTAGCTAGCAAGCAGAAATTTTTTATTTATTGGGCTCTATCAAAGATAGAGAAAATCTAAAATCTAAAAATTTGAGAGAAAGTGTTAATAAAACTTTCTCACAGAATGATTTGCCTTTTGATTATTTAGTTTTTATGTCTACTACTTCCATAACATCAGAAACTATTTGAGATGGTCAACATGCTTTCAAGAGGTTATATCTAACATGTTAAAAAAGCAAATACTGGGGCAGGCATTTGGATTGGGGGTTGAGGTGTTGGGTGAAACACTTGTGTCTCAAATCAGAGTAACTGTGTACAATGCCTGACTTTGGCTCCTGATTCTTGTTCCCTGCTTTATCAGTCCTTGGAAGACGGTGATGGCTCAAATAATTGGGTTCCTGCCACCCACCTAGGAGTCCTGGATTCAGTTCTGACCAGTGCCCATTGACAGCATTTGTGAAGTGAGTCAGTGGATGGGAATCCTTTCTCTCTCTCTCTCTTGTTCTCTCTCCCTCTCTCATGTATCTCGATCTCGATCTCTATCTCTATATCTTCTCTTCTCTTTCCTATCTTTCTCCTTCTCAAATAAATTGGCTAAAATATTAAGAAACAAAATCAAGCTCCCTGTCTCTCTCTGCCTCTCAAATGAAACAAACAAAGCCACAACAAAAATTTACAAAAAAGACGCTTCTTGATTTTCCCTTTAGTTTTTTTAATCCTTTTAAAGAGTTATTTATTTATTTATTTATTTGCAAGTCAGAGTTACACACACACACACACACACACACACACAAAGAGAGAGAGAGAGAGAGAGAGAGAGAGAAGAAGAGGCAGAGAGAGAGAGATAGGTCTTCCATCACTCCCCAATTGGCTGCAATGGCCAGAGCTGTGACTATCTGAAACCAGGAACCTGGAGCCTCTTCCGGGTCTTCCCATGCAGGTGCAGGGGCCCAAGGAATTGGATCATCTTCTGCTGCTTTCCCAGGCCATAGCAGAGAGCTGGATGGGAAGTGGAGCAGCCAGGGTTCGAACTGGTGCACATATGGGATGCCAGCACTGCAGGCGGTGTCTTTACCTGCTATGCCACAGCGCCGGCCCAGGCCCTCTAGTTTTTGATTCAAAATTATTCATCAAATTACTCTTGCTTACACCTGAACAAGCATATTTAATCAATCTGTGGCTGAGAGGTCAACTTTGATGATTCTTTCAGGAGATATCACTAAATTACTTTTAAAAATAATTCACTTCAATAATTCCCTAAAGCTAAATATATATTGAATGTGCAATTATATAGACGTTTTGTAATGTGGTAAATTTTGGGATGATATATCCAAAATTTAATCTCCTTCAGGAAAATTTGGTTATGTTGACACCAGAACTCAGAAATCATTTGCTGTATAGGGAACAAAAAAATGTAGGTTATTATTTTGAAACTAAATGAAAAAAACACTTTGAGTTGTGAATTTCCTATGAAATGTAGTTGGATTTCATAGTACACAATGTATTGGACAAATAAATGAGATGACTCATCATATTCTTAATAGGAATTGTGTCTTAATTTACTGTAATGCTTAAAGGATAACTTATTTAAATTTGTATATTGTTGATTTATTTTCTAATCTAGTGATAAGATTAAAAAATGAATTAAAGAGTTGTATGCAGGGAAAATATTTTTCTTTTTTTCTTCATAGAAGTCTTGTATATGGGTTATGTTATGAAAAACACATACCATCTAGAATACAGCAGGCATCAATAAGTTGTGACCTCTTACTCCAATTAAATTTTGAATTAATAAATGAAGAATGTAGAAAATTAATGAGTTTAATACCATTTCAAATCATTGCCAGGAAAAAAATTAAGGCTAAAGTTGATTTGTTTTAACAAAGTGTGAAGCAGCACCCAGTTTGATTTGAAACTTACACATACTCAAATAGGAGAGCAAGGAAGGAACTTCCCAGGAAGAGACAGCATGTATGTAGTTCATCAGAAGACTGGGCAAAGGTGGAAACTGATCATAACTTTTTTTTTTTTGACAGGCAGAGTTAGACAGTGAGAGAGGGAGAGACAGAGAGAAAGGTCTTCCTTTTTCCAATGGTTCACCCCCCAAATGGCTGCTACGGCTGGCGCCTGGTGTGCTGCGCTGATCTGAAGCCAGGAGCCAGGTGCTTCCTCCTGGTCTCTCATGTGGGTGCAGGGCCCAAGCACTTGGGCCATCCTCCACTGCCTTCCTGGGCCACAGCTGAGAGCTGGACTGGAAGAGGAGCAACCGGGATAGAATCGGGCACTCTAACCAGGACTAGAACCCGGGTGCCGGCACTGCAGGTGGAGGATTAGCCTAGTCAGCCATGGCGCTGGCCGATCATAACTTCTTTTAAATAATTATTTCAAACCATTAGTTCATAGGAAATTTAGCCAAGGACCACTCATAGCTCACTATCACAAGTTTGTGAAAAAATAAAATTGGTTAGCTTTCTCGAAATCCGTTTCTGTCTTTTGCAACAAAGTGGTTGCAACTGGGGACCCTTATGCATAGTGAAATTAGCTACACCAAAAAGACAAATATGTTTCCCTCTGATTTATGGTAGCTAATACATAGACTACCAAAAAACCCTAAATGTGTATGATTGAAATTGACATCTTGTGATTTGATTATTGTTTATATCCACTGTCTGTACTCCGGTGGAACAGTGGTCTTTCTACATTTTACTTGTTGAATTCTTTATTTAATGTAGTATTAAGCTTGTGATTTTAAAATAAACTGAAAGTATGTCATTGCAAAAATAAAAAGAGAAAATGAATGGAAGGAGAAGGGAGGGAGGGGAGGCAAATTGTATCTGTCAAATATACACAATCTGTTCTGTTTGTATTAATAAAAATGTTAAAAATTTTTCTCTTTCTGGTGGTCCTTTTCTATGAACAAAATAGTCGTTGACTTTTTTTTCCTAAACCTATCACAGATTTTCAACAATTTGAAAAACTATTAAGTTATACAGAAAACCACTGTGTAAAGACAGTTATTCATTTCTTTAATCTTTTTCAGATATTCTAAACAAATTTCTAAGAAACTTAATAACTAAAACAATATAACTAAAAATTAGTCTTTTAATCTTTTATAAAGGTTAACTATTTAGTTCAGCTTTCTTCTAACGCATTTTTTTTATTATGATACTTCTGTGAGGTTTTTTTTTAACTCTTTGAATTGTACATTCATTTTTAGGTAAGTTTAGCAACTACTAATTTATATTCTCTTCTTTTAATATGAAGGTACTCTCTCAACAATGCTCTTTGTTTTCATATTAAAAAAGTCCTTGATCTTTCATGCAAAGTTTTTTCCTTCTCACATTATCAGGTTTGTTTGATAATGACTACTAGTGTTTAAGGAAAATGTGTTTTGCAGACACTTTATACACTTATGCTAAGTAACTTATGGTCCAACAAATAAGTTATTTTTCTATTTTGAAAGCATATCAAACATATTACAGATTTATGTGTTCATGTTACAGTAATATCAAAGTATTGCTGAGATCTGAATTTTCCAAAATACCAAGGCTGATTCTGTGATAGGTCAACTATAAAGAATCTGAATCATTTTAAAGAAATTCTCACATACAATATACTTTTCAATAATGTGTTGAGCACAGAATATGAAACAGAATAATTTTTTTACATGAGCCAGTAATACGAAAAAATTACCATACCATGACTTATGTGCTGAACTAAAAATTGTTTGTACCTAACTGTCCTCTAACAGCTGAGATGGTTTACTACTTGGTAAAACTTTAACTTTCCTCCAACTTTTAGGTGTTATTTTTATGTATAGTCTTCCTCCTCTTAATGAGCCATTGCTGTTCTTGATTAACTATAAGTTAAAACTTAGACAAATGGAAAGTTGTTAGTGGACACAAGATATCCAAGCTTGGCAAAGAAATGCTATCCTTCACTTTCTTAATCCTAAGTCAACATGCTCCCAGGGCTGCTTTATTTGGTTGACTTTGGCTGAAACTTGAATATGGTAAAAGGCACATAATTTTATAACTATTACTCAATAGACTCGTAGGAAAAGGAAAAGAGAGAAGTAAAAGTATAAAAGAATATACTGTTGCATTTTCTTATTTCCCTACAAAAAACAAACAGGGTGTATATAAATATTATAGAAACTAATCCATCTTTCAGTATTTACTTTTATTGCAAAAATGTGACTGGAAAAGGCATATAAGGAAGCATTTCACTGGGTTGTGGTTTTTATTGTTACTGTAAAAAGTAAGTTTTGAGGTGAAGGTAACTTTCCCTAAATAATCAAAATATATTTTTAAAAAATATAAAAGCATTAAAATGATCTCTCAATTTAATTGAAGATGTAACAATACTGTGATGTGAAGTTCAAGATTTGCAGAATGTCAATTCTTTAATGCTTCAGGAGTGTGAAGAATTTCATTAACGCATCTTCCATATCTCTGTGACATTTCATCCAAGAAGTCACATCTACAAAAACAAAAGTTGAAATTGTTAAAGCTAATGCAAAATCTATAGATCAATTGGAAATTCATCAACCATACATGAGAAGAGCTTGACCCCTGGTTACATGATGTTTTACTATAGCTTATATTTATATAAAATAGTTTTAGTTTAAGGATAATAAAGCAAAAAGATAACAGCAGATTAAAACACATCAAAAGTGCATTTTAAAGTCCAGGCTGAGTGCTGATGCTGAAGTTTCAATAAAATTATAAAATGTTTTAGTCTGAATTCTTTTATTCAAGAGCCTACTATATTTGCCTTTAGTTTTCAATATTGTTTCAGAGGATGTTGCACAATTCTTATGGGAATGCATTGTATTTTTATGATGTTTCAGAGATCCAATTATATACAGGCATTTAAATAGGGCAACCCTGCTGTATTTAAGAGTTATATTAATTTATTTATATTATTCAATAATGATGATGGCTCTAAGAGAAAAATTGTCATTGTAATATAGCAACATGTGTCTCTCATGACCAAAAATCAATGCATTCGGTACCAAGTGGCAGAAAAATCAATAACCACATCAGTAATTTAATTTCATCAAGTAAGCCTCCTGATTTCAATGGAAGAGTCCTAGAACTTGATAATCACGTTTTGAAAAGCTATATATACTTAGAGAAAATACGTTTTTGGATTTGGATAGAACTAGAGACTTCAAAAACTAAAGCCTTGATTTACTATATTAATGAGTGGAGGAAGACACTGTATAAATATAAGATTATCTTCACAAAACATATATATGAGGGAAGATTAAATAGCACACAGCACTGTATCTGAATTTGATCTTAAATCAAGGAAAACTTCCACAATTAGATACTAGTTTTACATATAGTATGTAGACTCACAGTGAACCCAAGAAGGTAAAAATCCACAAATAAACCTGCTCCTAAAGAGAATATATCGGCCCCCAGAAAAGCAAAACAAGATATTCATAACATCTCATATATCTTTTCTGTTTATTTTAGAATTGTGTGACTAATGAGGTTAGCATACAAGTAAGAGAATTTAGCACCAAAATCTTATGGGTCATGAAGAGGATATTGGTCTAGAAGTCCAAAGAACTAGGACCTAGATCTGGTCTGCCTAAGAGTTTATAAAATGTTGCTAAATTGATTTTCTCTTGTAGCCCTTGTTTATTTAATTGTTAATAAAGTGGGGCTGTATTCAATGAAACCTTATGTCCTCAAACTTAGCAGCATGAGTGTGGGAGTATTATATAATTTTGTAAGTTGTTATTTGTTGAGCAATGCACATACTACATTTCCTGTTTAATTCAAAGGAATATGTAATGGTAAGACAGAATATATAAAACATAACTTTGAAAATTTGAAAGAGTTATAAACATTATTATATTATGGCTTCTGTAATTCATATATTATATCATATGAAGCTTCCCATGAGGAAGTAAAAAAAAAAAAAGTCTCAGAAATCCTGGGAAGAGTGTGGGAAATAATGAATAGAAACACAATGGTTGGGCAGGCAAACCCACAGTGACTGATGAAAGAAAAAGGGGAAATGTGGTAAGTTTTCTAAACCTATTTTTTGTGTGATATTGTCTTCAGATTTTAATAGTAATGATAAAGATTGTCTTCAGATTTTAATAGTAATGATAAAGATTGTCAAGATTCTCAACAAAGTATGTTAAGAGAAGGACATACTTTACTACTTTGGGTCTCACCCAGTAGTGATTTAGAAACCATTATATTAATTCAGTTCTCTTCATAATTGGGATTCTAGATCTGAAAAAAACAAGGTTTCATCTGAATTTTTAATGATTTTCTTGGCAGCATTCAGTAAGTCCTCCTGTATTTATAGACATTAAATAACTGTAGAACTTCATCAATCAACTCGTTGGAGAATAAAATTTCTTTGAATCAAGTCATTCTTTGAATAAAATAGTTGAGATTCCTTCTATAGCTTTAGAACATTTGAAAAAGAGGGGACAAATGGGACATTTTAATTGTGAGAGGATTAGGGATGATGTGATGCTTGGAGATTTTCTGCATCATTGGTCTGAGGGCCCTCATGAGAAAAGTCAAAAGCTTAATTTCCTCTTCTCTAGTCCAGGTTGTCTTACCTGTTTGGCAGGGAGGATTCACCTTATATAAGCCCTATTGGGAGAAAATATATCATGTAGATTTCATCTTCAAAAAGATTTTAGTGTTTAAAATATGCAATATATATGATGAAATGTATGTTTAGCACAACTCAGAACTTAAGCTTTTGGATGTTAATTCTATCTGCATCACTTCTTGTCTATGAGGAATTTTAAGTTAACATATCAAAGCTTTCTTTCCTCTTATATGTTTAATGGTAACTAATGATCCTAATGTACTTGACACATGCCAGACACTATTCTTAGTGCTTAATATGTGTCAATTCTGTAATTTTCAAGAAAATGCTATGTGGTAGAAATTACTATGATTCTAATTTTATGGAAGAAGGTTTAAGAATGTAAGCCAGGTCTCATAGCTAACAAATAGGTGACCTGCTGTTTGAACTGTAAGTCCTGATCTCCCTCCCTGGCAATTTTACCCCTTTCATGGTACAGTACTGCATTTCAAGACATTAGAGATGGTAATGGTATTACTTTATGGAACAGGATGATGAATGAAATGTGTGTGAAGCACTCATTAAGGGCTTGGCAGAAAGTGAATTTTCACAATTATAATATAAACTGTTAATCTTTCATGTAATGTGTGTCCATCAGGTTCTTGGACCACATCAAACACCAAACTTAATCTTCAAAATATGTAATATATGTTTATTTAAATGTAAAAGATGTGGAAAAGATAACTTGTCATAAACAAAGTCATGCATGAGTGACATAATTCGAATTTAGATAAGTTTTGATTCCGTAGCTAATACTTTCCTGGTACACCATTCTGTCTTTTGATTCATGTTACTATAATTCTAGTAATCTATTTATGAGCAACAAAATGATGTGTATTTCTGGAATGCGTTTCCTTAACAGAGGGATTGTTACATACTTATGTATATTTATGAAGGCAATTTATTAGGTTAATTGGAATATTAAACCTTGTTTTGTATATTAACAGTCAATAATCACATAGAAATCTGTAAAAATGTTAATTCATTACTCTTTGAGGGTGAAGAAGACCTAGGTATAATTTAAATTCTTTGACATGAATAAAGAAATTGAATACAGAAGTGTTTGGGAAAGTGATTTATAAGCCAAAATATCAAAAGTGAGATTATGAACCAGGTGGATACTTTTGTTGATCGTGAAATGTTAATCAAGTGCCTGCACTTGATTACTTACCCAAATTGTACTTACAATTTGGAGTCAATTAGCCTCTGGAATTTGAAAGTCGGTTTCTACCAATCCGATCCATGGGAATACCAAATCTCCTTTTTGGATGATCTACTACTTTTCTGAAAATCAAGGTGAATTTTAAATTAATCAATCATTGCTTTGGCTCTTTCATTTCATGCAGATCTGGAGTTGGAATAATCAGGATAGTTAACCATTCACCAAGACCCACCATGTGCCAAGCATGTTCTAGTTTCAACATCTCTTGAGGTAGGTATTACTAGCTGTATTTTACATATGCATGAGAAATGTGAGGCTTAGAGTAGTTATCTTAACCAAATTCAAATAGACCACATGAAAAAGCCATGCCTTTGCAGCATATTAATCGGATAAGTGCTTTAGTTTGGGTATATTCCTTCTTTCTTTGAGATGGTATTTCCCTATTAATTGAGAAAGACTGGAATGGGTCCATGGTGTTTTGCAATCTCTGCCTTAGAATGGTTCTCCTGGAGAAAGAATGATGATGGGAAAGGAAATGGTGCTGATGCTAAGACTTAATGTGGAGTAAGTGTGCTTCTCATGTCTTCATTGAGACAACCCACAGAAGCTTTGGATGTGATGGTCTACATTTACTTGTATTCTGTATGTCCAGTTTATGCTGAAATGGTGTAAACAGCTTCTATATTAAAATAAAGCTTTAAAAAATCCACATGGGGCTACAAGAGGCCAAATGTACCTTTCAGCTCAAGTATGCTAAGAATTAGCTCTTTAAAAAGAAACATTTTTAAAACATTTCTATTTATTTTGTTGTTACCATCACTTAGAGTTATCAAGCCAAAATCCTAACAGGACAGGTCCCAAAACTTTTGTGTGTAACTTTCACCTGGAATAAAGAGATGCTTGAGTATTCATAATGATAAAGGCGAGAGATGTGAACAAGTTGATGTAAGAGACTTGCCTTATAGCTGAAGGTAAGTGACTTAAAAATATGTTGGTGTTCTTGCTGAATTATTAAACAGAAAATAGGTTATAAGGAGGTACTTAAAAAGTTCATGGAAAACAGAATGTAAAAATGTTATTTTGGCACATAATAATTTTGAAAATATTTCATAGTTTTTATATGTATTTTTCATATACTTTTTGATGACCTTTCGTATGTAAGGATTTCTAAATTTTTGCACCAAAATAAATTTATCTCTTTTTAAGAATTAGTTATTTATTTGAAAGACAGGGTTACATAGAGAGAGGGAGAGTCACAGAAAGATCTTCCAACTGCTGGTTCACTCTCCAAATGGCTGCAATAGCAGGGATTAGCCAGACCAAAGCCAGGATACAGAGTCTCCATCTAGGACTCCCTTCTGAGTTACAGGGGCCCAAGAACTTGGGTCATCTTCTGCTGCTATCCCAGGTACATTAGCAGGGAGCTGGATTGGAAGTGGAGCATTCAAGACTTTAACTGGTGCCCATATGGAATGCTAGCATTCAAGGCTGCATCTTAACTTATTGTCCCACAGCACCAGTCTCTAAACTTATGTTTTAATTTCATTTTCCCACTGTCTTTTTGAAGCTCCATTCATATTTTAAGCAAACAATATAAGAAATTGAAAGATTGCAAGTGCAATAAGCATTTTGATCAAGAAGTAGAACATCATTAACAATCAAACACTTTTGGAATAGGAAGGAATCTTAAAGTTATTTTCCCCTAAAAGCAAAGATTTCTGCTGTAATTTTTGACTGTAATTAAACTTCATTCCTTGAAAATCTCAGTGATGTTACCACCAGACAACCTAATTTTAAATACTTTAAAGAGTTAAAGGAAATATTACTTCCAAAATTTTAATGGCTCTTTCTCTTTTTTCTAATTACTTGCATTATGTTATTAATATGTAAGTACAGAAGATGGGATTATGGATGTTTTTACTATAAAGAATATTAAACATTTGAAGAGCTTAATATATTTACCCTGATTGTTCATTACACAATATATGCATGTTAATGACATATCACATAGCACCTCCAAAAATATGTGCAGCTTTTGTCTGTAAAAATAGGAAGTTATAACCTTAAAATAAAACAAAATTGATAGATTAAACAAAAGAATAATTTAAGCACCTAAAGGAAATGAATGTCTCAGTATTTGAGGTTTTTCCTAGCATAATTTACTGTGTACCTAATATATATATAAAGTTCTTTTGTGACTATTTTTGTATAAATGGATCTTTTCTTTAAGAAACCTATAATTAACTATTCTCAGAATAATGAAAATTTTATGTAAATACGGAATACTATCTCTCAGTTTTATTAATAAATATTTTTTTTCCTTAACTATCAGGACTGAACAGCAGTCTGATATATTGGTAAGTAAATACTTTATTAAAAGGCTCTGAGAAGTATGGAGGACAATGTGGACACAGGAGATTTTTTATTGCTGTAACTTACAATTAACAAACACTACTTACTTTTAATTAAAAATAATTAACTTTTTAAAATTTATTTTTTATTTTTTTAAAATTTTTTTTGGCAGGTAGAGTAGACAGTGAGAGAGAGAGACAGAGAGAAAGGTCTTCCTTTACTGTTGGTTCACCCTCCAATGGCCGCCGCGGCTGGTGCGCGGCGGCCGGTGCATGGTGCTGATCTAAAGCCACGAGCCAGGTGCAGGACCCAAGGACTTGGGCCATCCTCCACTGCACTCCTGGGCCTTAGCAGAGAGCTGGTCTGTAAGAGGGGCAACTGGGACAGAATCTGGCGCCCCGACCGGGACTAGAATCCCGGGGTGCCGGTGCCACAGGCGGAGGATTAGCCTATTGAGCCGCAGCGCTGGCCCAAAATAATTAACTTTAAAAAAATTTTTTTTGAATCATTTGAAAGGCATGGTGGCAGGGAGAGAGAGGGGAAAAGACAAAGAGAGAATCTCCCATCCACTGGTTCATTCCTCAAATGGCCGCAATGGTCAAGTCTGGACCAGGCTATAGCCAGTGCCCAGAACACCCTCTGGGTCTCCCACATGCAGTGGAAAAACCTGCGGTCCCCTTCCAGAAACTTGTTGAAGACCCCCTCACATGGACTTTTTCCATGTGATTTTTTTCCACCAAAATAAACTTATCTTTTATAACATTTCTGTGAACTTTTTGAAATTCTCTTGTATTTTTTAACTTCATAACCAAGTGAAAAAATACTTTTTGGAAAATTAGCATAAAAATCATTGTCAAGAATAATAAAAAGTATGAGTATCAGTCATGTTTTAAGTTCTTTTATATATTTGTAGATAATGGCTATTTAAATAGAAGGAAAAAATCTCTCCT
Organism: Oryctolagus cuniculus; assembly: GCF_051225735.1. Classification (NCBI taxonomy): domain Eukaryota; kingdom Metazoa; phylum Chordata; class Mammalia; order Lagomorpha; family Leporidae; genus Oryctolagus; species Oryctolagus cuniculus. Next base: position 88,183,599 of record NC_142870.1, read on the forward strand.
TTATATTTTTAATTATCTTTTCACACATAAGTGAATTTATATACTCTTAAGAAATTATTTTACTTTAGTAGTCACAAAATGGCTTTCCCGAGGTATCCATGTCATAATCCCACATTCTGTAAATATGTGACTTTGAGATAGGAAGATTTTCCTGAATCATCTTGCTGGGTGCAGTCTACTCCCTGGGGTCCTCAAAGTAACGATGATGACGAAAGAAGGAACAGAAGAGAACAGCGACCTGAGAGCGACTTCCCCCACCACCGCTGCCTGTGATGATACAGGAAAAGGTCAAGAAATCACAGCACCCTGTGGCCTCTGAAAGTTTTTAAAAGAAAATGAGGACTTTGGTGCTACAAGCTGTAAAGAAACAATTCTGCCAATAACTTGATTAGGCAGGACATTAATCTTCCTCTCAAGCCATCTCACATCTTGACATCTTCTGTGCTCAGATGGCAGAAAAAGTGAAAGACAGAATACAGAGTAACATGTAAGAGGATATTAGCTGCCAATCATGGCTAAAACCGAGTCATGTGACTCTATTGAACGCAAAAGGAAAATCGAAAATGTTGTTGGGAATGACATACAATGTATTTCAAAAATTTTGTGGAAAATGTATGCATGAGTTTCAATGTTTTTCTGTACCCAAGTGGAGCAAGTGGAATTATTTTTTTTCTATTCAGGTGACAGGGAGAGAATATGAGGGAGAGAGGAAAAGAGGGAGAAAAAGAGAGAAAGAGTGATAAATAGAGAGATTATCTTCCATTATCTTCCATTCCTGAAACGCCTGCAATTGCCAAGACTGAGCCAGAAGCCAGGAACTCAACCCAGTTCTCCCAAATGAATGGCAGGGACCCAACTACTTGAGACATCGCCTCCGCCTGCCAGGGTCTGCATTGGTAGGGAGCTGGAATCAGTATCTGGAACTGGGAACTGAAACTAGGAACTCCAGTATGGAATGTGGGTGTCTAATAACTAAATCAAATATTCTATCCTATACCTCTTTTCTGATTCCATTTTCAACACACTTTTGAAGTACCCTGCTATGGGGCACAGTGAGGATATGATAGAATCTGACTGATAGAGTTTAAGATAATTAATTTATATTGTTTGAAGCTAATAAATGTTATAATTTATTATAGCAGCATTTTTCTATACTTGTAAATTTTTCTATAAGATTTAAGGCTTATGTCTAAGTGTAATGTAGTTAAAAATAGAAAATATTAAAATAATAAGATTCTGGGAGGTTCTTTGATCCTTCAGTTCCTTTTCTAACTGTTCTACCATTTTAAGTCCAGGGAAGGGGTAAGGCAGAAACCATCTAGGATGGACAGAATTCTCAGGGGTAGTTTCAGATGAAAAGGAAGAAGAATAATCCTTTCCAGGTATTTTAAGAATGGGGAGTAAGGGGCTGATGCCATGGCACAGTAGGTTAATCCTCCGCCTGTGGCACCCGCGTCCCATATTGCGGCCAACTGGGGAGTGAACCAGCAGAAGGAAGACCTTTCTCTCTGTCTCTGCCTCTCACTGTCCATAACTCTACCTCTCAAATAAATAAATAAAATCTTTTAAAAAAAATAAGGGGGAGAAGGAGAGGTAATAGCATCGTGAAAAAGGAGTCCTACTACTCCCATCAAGAATCAATGTTGTTGGTCGGCGCCATGGCTCACTAGGCTAATCCTCCGCCTTGCGGCGCCAGCACACCGGGTTCTAGTCCTGGTCGGGGTGCCGGATTCTGTCCCGGTTGCCCCTCTTCCAGTCCAGCTCTCTGCTGTGGCCAGGGAGTGCAGTGGAGGATGGCCCAAGTGCTTGGGCCCTGCACCCCATGGGAGACCAGGAGAAGCACCTGGCTCCTGCCATCGGATCAGTGCGGTGTGCCGGCCGCAGCACGCTGGCCGCGGCGGCCGTTGGAGGGTGAACCAATGGCAAAAGGAAGACCTTTCTCTGTCTCTCTCTCTCACTGTCCACTCTCTCTCTCTCACTGTCCACTCTGCCTGTCAAAAAAAAAATAAATAAAAAGAATCAATGTTGTCAATAAAAACAAGAATTTTTCTTTTTCCTGTTCTTTTTTTTCCCCAAAGAAACTGCTGTTTATTTAATGAGTACCAATTTCATAAGTACAAGTTTAGGAATACAGTGATTCTTCCCATCAGATTTATGATGCTCTCATAAACCATTACAAATTTAATCAGACATTTATTGGTCCCTATTATCAATTTATATTTTAATGAAGACAAAAATAAATGAAAGTAGCATTTTTTCTTTATTCATTTATTACAGTTGATCTGTGCCTGCTGAAGCAAATGAGAAGCAATTGAGTTCCTGGTGAAAATCAAAATTAACTAGCTTCTTCCAATCTCCCTCGCTCCCTCGCTCCCTCCCTCCCTCGCTCCCTCCCTCCCTCCCTTCCTTCCTCCCTCTCTCCCTCCCTCCTTTCCTTCTTTCCTTTTTCTCCCTTCCTCCTTTCCATCTGTCCTTCTTTCTCTCCTTCCTTCATTCTCCCTTTCCCTATTTCTCCTTCCCTTCTTTCCCCCCAGATTTGATTAAAAAGCCATCAGAAACCAGGAGATAGAGGACTGTTTGATCCTAATACTTACTGTTGGTGTGACCCTCTGAAAGTCTGTTATTCTAAGCCTCTTTATCTTTGATAAAATTAAGATAATCCTCACTGCACTATGATGTTATTCTAACAACAGATCCACAATTACTTTATCTTGTCAAAATTAAGATTAAGACTTGCTCATGAATATTTTGAAACTAAATTTAAAAAAAACAATTAAAATATTTATAAATCCACTCAATGCTTTATATATTTTGTACTAACTCAAAAGTCATATCACTTTTTCAAAATACATGAATAAAAATCAGTTGCACAGGAAATTAAAATCTATACAACCTAGCTATTAGGAAGTAAATTGCAATCTAGTAATCTTAAAATTTTTGTTTATATAAAATGAATATAATAGTACTAAGCTCTATCACACATGCAGTAACATATACATAAATGTTAGAAGAAATTCCTAACACCAAAGGGAAAGCTATACTTTCTGACTATCTAGTCCCTCTTGTGACAAAATAATGGTATGACATGACTACAGATGCATTTAAAACAGTCCACATTTTCCATTCTAAAATATTCTGTAAGTAGTTTCAAAATAAAGAATGTTTGTCAAACTAATGTAAAGGGAATGACTGGATTTTTTTTAAACCCAACTTTAATCTTTACTCTAAAACATATACTACAAATTAGGACTTAAATTCATGGGTAATTCCATTTCTAAAGCTATTTTACATTCAAAAAAGGCAGAAAAACTATTTTTAAAAGTTTAGTTGAAAATCAGTACACATAAGGAGTCTATAAATTTATGCTCGGTTTTAAATAAAAGGAAAATGAACATTCCTGTATGCAGCATTAGCATAAGGAATAAAGTATTACCAGCACTGTAGACAACCCAAGTGTTCCCCATCCCATCTTGCCTTTCTCTCATGATTCAGTCTCAGAGGTAATCTTTTGACTAAATTTTGGTCTAATCATTTCCTTGCTCTTCCTTATCTTACAGCCTGTGTATATATTATTCAAAAATCTATTGTCTAGTTTAGACAGTTCTAGAATTGTACTTAAAAAGAATCATGTATTGGAGACATAATGTACAACTTAGTGACTATAGTTAATGATAATATTGTTAATATTAATAATTATTAGTACAATTAGTTATGCTATTAACAAAGTTAATAATAATGTATTGCATACTTGAAGTTTGTTAAGAGATTGCAAGTGTTTTCAGAACAAGAAAAGTAATAATGTGAAGTGATACTTAATTTGCTTGACTGTGGTCATCTTAACGTTCCTAATGAGGGTTGTGTGATGACCACTATGTGCCATACTTTTTTTTTTATTTGATAGGTAGAGTTATAGACAGTGAGAGAGAGAGAGACAGAAAGAAAGGTCTTCCTTCTGTTGGTTCACCTCCCAAATGGCTGCTATGGCCGGCACTGCACTGATCTGAAGCCAGGAGCCAGGTGCCTCTTCCTGGTCTCCCACATGGGTGCAGTGCCCAAGCACTTGGGCCATCCTCCACTGCCCTTCTGGGCCACAACAGAGAGCTGGACTGGAAGAAGGGCAACTGGGACTAGAACCCGGCACCCCTATGGGATGCCAGCGCCACAGGTGGAGGATTAACCAAGTGAGCCACAGCGCCGGCCCACAATACTTCTTGAAAAAAATTAATAGCTTTGAGAATTTACCAAAGCCGGAGAATACGAGTGCCACATCATGGAAGTATCAGTCAAGTAAGGCATTCTTTTACTTCTCATGCCTCCATCCTCAATTATAATGAAGACAAATGGCAGCCTCTTCTAGTACAATGGAGAAAGTAAAGATAAACTGACCACAATGCCCTTCCCACTGCAACTTCGAGTTTTATTGGGGCCCAACCTTGGGAAATGAGAAGCTTTCATAGTATTCATGATTTGGGCTAAGATATGAGCATTTTTTAAAATTACTGAAATATGGTTATTTTTTCTAGTAAAAATGACCAACAGGATTCTTATTATTTCAATGTGCCGAGTAGAGCCATAGGATTTGCCTTTGATTTTTCCTAGGGATAAAGAACAGGTACCTCTCAGTGGGTTTTAGTGCATGTCGGTGGGAGATGAAATTGATTTTCAGATTATGTAATAGGGGATGTCTTTTAGTTTTAGTAATATTCTGTAACAAAGCGCTTATGTACCTGGGTATACAGAACATGTGTAATTGTGCTTCCGTATACTCTCCAGATCTACTCTCTACATTTTTTCATCCTACTCTGAGTCCCCAGGATGCTGATTTTTTGGACCACATAAAAGTCTCCTTTCCCACTGGCTTTGATCTGGGTCAACCAATAGGCAGCCTTCACAAGCGAGATTGGAGGGGAGTGAGGAAAAGCCAGGATAATTTTCTCCTGGCCCTCTCTTTGCAAGACCCCTTCCAGTCATCTATGCCTTTGAGCAGTTCACTGCTTCTCTTAAAGCATCTGACTCTACAATCCTCTTTCTTATTTTCAGATCCTCTCCCATCACTGTGTGTTTTGGCCAGGGCCAAAACATCTACCATGATCCATCCATTTATACTCAGATTTTTAGAGTCTTCTTGTGAATAAAGCCTCCTCAAATTTTCCTATTTCAAGATGCCCGTTTCCTATAGGTACCCTGACTGACGCATAACATTACTTGCTTGACTGACCTCAAAATGTTAAAGAGACAATTAAAGAGCAATGATAGTTGTGGAAATGTTTAATAATAATTAAATTCAAATGTAGAATATTATTATTCTTGTATTTGCAATATATTTTTGGTACTATATGAAGGAATGAGGCAAACCATTTTTTTACTCTGGGCCAGTGATCATCTTCTAACATCAGAGGGTCATTTAGATAGTATATACTATTTTGACACAGATATAATCATGTCTGCTTCCTTATTTGCATAACTGGAGTGACCATTCGTACACTGAAGGCTTTAAACAAGTGAAATAAAGTGAAAAAATATTTTAGACTTTAAAACACAGTTAGTATTGCCTTGATAATTAAATTTGTATATGTAACTGAAAATGTTGAAAAAATATTCAGGTGAAAAATACATTAAACAATATAAAATAGGAAACAATATATATTTATTTGTTTCTTCTAGATAGAATTTGACATAGAATTTGTACAGCATATGGGAAATCTGTATTTCTCTCTGCTCTGTGCCTTTCAAATAAATAAATATAAATAAATACAAATTTTTGGTTTAAGACCAAGCACAGCAATTCAGTGTAAAAACTGAAAGCTACAGTGAAATTTCATGAGAAATATCATTTGAATTGAAGTTGAATGCATATATTGTTAATTATTAAAAACAAAATTATAAAGGCCTAAAGAATCTAACTCAGGGGAAATATTTAGCTTTTATGTGCACAGGGCTTATGTGCAAGTGCCTGGAAATAATTGGAGGTGAAGGTAAACAGAGAAAAGAGGAAAAGGACAAGGCCATTTTTAACCTCCTAGGGTCATCACTATTCTACTTGCTTTATCCAACATCTTGCTTTATCTAGCATTCAGTGGGTCCTTTACAAACTGCTCCAGGATACAGACCAAGCCAACATGGACTTTTCACTATTCAGTTCCAAGGGCACAGATATGAATAGTTATGTGAACAATATCCCTGTGTGACCTCAGTTGTCCTCCCCAACATTATTTCTTATCCTCTGATTCTTTTTTTTTTTTTTTTTTGACAGGCAGAGTGGACAGTGAGAGAGAGAGAGAGAGAGACAGAGAGAAAGGTCTTCCTTTGCCGTTGGTTCACCCTCAATGGCCGCCGCAGCCGGCACACCGCGCTGATCCGATGGCAGGAGCCAGGAGCCAGGTGCTTCTCCTGGTCTCCCATGGGGTGCAGGGCCCAAGCACTTGGGCCATCCTCCACTGCACTCCCTGGCCACAGCAGAGGGCTGGCCTGGAAGAGGGGCAACCGGGACAGAATCCGGCGCCCCGACCGGGACTAGAACCCGGTGTGCCGGCACCGCTAGGTGGAGGATTGGCCTAGTGAGCCGCGGCGCCGGCATCCTCTGATTCTTGTTATCTAATATGGAGCCCATGCCATGCTACTCAGCTCACCCTTCAAGAACATGCCCCAAAATGTTCAAACTCAAAGCTATCTCTTACATGTTTTTCTCTTAACACAATAATTCTTGTTCATCCATTTCATTGGTCAAAAAGATACTAGTTCTTTGTGTCAAAATTTGTTGTTATTGTTGAATCTGAGAATGTCTTTAAAACTTTCTTAAAGAATTTAGATGAAATACCCATAATCTCTTCAAATAGTAATTGTTTCTTTTTTATTTCCCCATAAAACTCTTAATTACTATAAATTACAATTTCTCACTCTATTTGCCATACTTTTGATGTATTCTGAGTCATTTCCTTAGCCTTATCCTATGATGTATTTGTTACTCTATTGGTCTAATCTTCTATTTTTCATTGCTTAGTTCTATAAATGTATTTCAGAATAGTACAGACACACGCCATAACAGAAAAGTGTAGTGAACACCTGTGTGCTCATCATTAAAGGAAAACATTACCAATTTATTGCAAATCTTGTGTTTCTATTCTACTCCCCCATACCATGAAGCAAATTTCAGATAAATACGGATAGTTTGCCACTCACTGTGATTTCACTCACAGCTTTTCCATTTCATCATTGTGTGGGAGATAAACATATTCAGTGGAACCCATGCACTGAATTTTGATCTTTCCCTAGGCTACTCATAGGTGGGACATCACTTTGTCATGATGCTGGGAAGCTGTGGCTCCCAGTTCAGTCAGCCACGCCATCCTGACAGTAAACCACAGAGGCCCTGGGATGTACTGTGTTGCTAAGCTATGATGGTCAGGATGTCAGTTGTGCTAAATAAGGCAATGATCAGGATAGGACATGACTCCATCTGAGTAACCCTTGCTAAGTTAAGGAGAATCTATCATTCATGTTTATATATTTAACTGAGGCATTTCATTTTTAACAAAAATTAAAACCTTACTCAAACTTGAAACTAAATTAATGTCATTAAGTAGTCACTATTTATACTCATAAATGTCTTCTTCATATGTTAATTTTATAAAAGATAGTTGTTTGAATCAGGAACAAAAAACCTTGCAACTGGTTAATAAGTCTAAGTCTACCTTTTTTTTCCCCTCTGGTGAAATCCTTGTAATTTATTTATTACACAAGACAGGTTATTTTTGCTGCAGTTTCCTCAGTCTAGATTTTGCTGATTGTATCTTGTAGTGTCTCAGAAGTTATTTCCGTTTTCCATATTTTCTGAAAATTGGTAGGTAAATCTAAAGATAAGTCTTTTGTTTCTGGCAATATTATTTTATGGGTGGTGCTGTGTTCTTTCAGCAGGAGGCATACAATGATTGGTTTTCCTTTGTGATACTAGCAGCAGTTAATGCTTCATCCATCATTTTATTAAAGTTACTATTCTATCATTTTTATTCATTAATTAGACAAGTTAATGCTATAAGGTGAAATTTTTTTTTGAAATCCATGCAGGATTTTTCATAATACATCTTTTCTCTGAACCTTTGGAAGTCCCTTTTATAGCTGAGTAGTATTCCATTGTGTGCTGTCTTAGTCTATTTCACCTGTATTTTTATCATTTAGCTTATATGCACTTTGAAAATTCTTTGTTACCAAGGTATTTTCTATGTTTTGCATTTTCTTTCATGTACTTGAAAATTCTTGGGGCTGGTGCTGTGGTGTGGTAAGTTAAGCCTCTTCCTACGGGTGGTGGTGTCCCATATGGGCGATTGTTCCAGTCCTGGCTGTTCCACTTCCACTTCAGCTCTGCTAGTGGCCTGGGAAAGCAGCAGCAGGTGGTCCAATTGCTTGGGTTCCTGTGAGAGCCCTGGAAGGAAACTCCTAGCTCCTGGCTTCAGATCTCCAATCTCTGACCTTTGTGGGCATTTGGGGAGTGAATCAATGGATAGAAGACCTCTCTCTCTGTCTCTCCCTTTCTCTGTAACTCTTCCTCTCAAATGAATAAATAAATCTTTAAAAATCATACTTTGCCTATATATTTTATTATTTTTGTGCTACAGTACATAAGTCTTTTAACCTTTCATATGAGATGTGTTTGTATGCAGAAGTTATTAACTTTTTTAAAGATGTATTTATTTATTTATTTGCATGCATTTAAAAAATACAGCTTTAGGAACATAGTAATTCTTTCCACAGTACCTGCCCTCACACCCACTCTCCCACCCCCTTTCTCCTTCCTCTCCTATTCCCAGTCTTATTTTTTACTAAGATTTATTTTCAATTAACTTTATACACTCTTTTTTAATATACTCTCTTTTAATGTACTCTTTTTAATATACTCCATTCTCTTTTTAATAGATTAACTCTATTCTCATACAATGTGTCCTATTAACTTTTAATATATTTTCTTATTTTTATTTAGAGCTTTGTTCTAGTAGTTTTTACAATGATTGTGTTGGTTTTCGAACATATCATGTGGAAATAAGCAAACTTTTACCTCATCATTTCCAAGCCTTATGACTTTAACTATCTTCTCTTTAATAAATACATTTAGAAATTATAGTGGAAATAATAGGCATTGTTTTCTTATTCCTCTCTTCAGTACAGCTCCCAGTAAATCCAACAATTAAGTAAGATACTGACTTTTGACTTTTGGTCTGAGGTACATACATACACATATACACATACATCAGGTTATGGAAGTATCTGTCAATTCTTTTTTATTATCTTTTTTTAGACTTGAATAAATGTTAGATTTTGCTAACTGCCTTTTCTTTCATTTGTAATTATAATTATATTCTTTTCACCCAAGGTTCTGTTAATGAAGAAAATTCTTGAATCATATTTACTTTGTTGTAATAAAACATAAATAAAAAAATAAAAAATAAAAAATTTGGTCAAGATAGAATTTCTAAAGTGCAGTTGGATTCTGTTTGTTAAGAATGTTAGATATGATTTTATCTTGTTATGCATAATGTTTTTGGTTTAGGAATCAATATTGTGCTTATTTCAACAAATGAATTTGGAAATTCTATTTTTTAATTATGCTCTGAAAACGTAAAATAATATTGGTATTATTGGCTACTTTAAGGTTTAGTAAAATTCTCCTGTGAAAATATATGGATCTGGGGCTTTCTCTTGACAAGATAAAACCATCTATATGCATGAAACTGACACCTTATGATTTGATTATTGTTTATAGCCCCTGTATATATTCCTGTGGAACAGTTGTCTTTTATTTTTTATTTGTAGGACATTATGTTTAGTGGTTCATTAAGTCTGTGGCTATGAAGTAAATTAAAAGTATGTTATTGCAAAAATGAAAGGAAAGAAAACAAAGGAAGAAGGGTGGATTGAGAGAGAGAGAGAAATAAGGAATTATGGTTATCTTCTTGGATTTTATCTATGAAATATATGAAATCTGTTTCTATTAATAAAAAAGTCAAAAATCAAGGTGATAGGATTGTGTCTGTGTCTATTGTATTAAATGTTTATAAGTTGTATTTTTCAAAAAATCTGTCCATTTTCCCCTAGATATTGTTTATTTATATGCAGTTGAATAAAGTAGTTTCCTAATCTTTTTATGAAATTCCTCTTTGCTGGCTATTTTCTTATAATTTCTGATTTTGTAAATTGCTTTCTAATCATTTATTAGTTAGTTTTACTGACTTGTCTTATTATTGGTATAAGAAAAACAAGCCTTGCGTTTATTTGTTACATCTTGTGCTGTACTAACTTACGGATTTCAGCTTTTGTCATTGTTAATTACTATATTCTGCCTTTCTTGGTTTATTTTGCTGTTCTCTAGTTTTTTGGAATGATGTTTGCATTATTTTCATTACAATAATCTTGATTTTTCTACAATTACTTTGCCTGTAACATATTTTCATCATTATTGCTTTTAATAAGGCATTTTAATAAAGTTCATTTTGTATGAGCATTCTCAATTGATAAAGCAATTAATTACATGGTTTATAATTTCTAGGTAAGAAAGTCTTGTTTTTTTTTTTCTAGTTTTACTACATTCTAGTAAATGAATGCTTTGGTAATATATATATTTTGTAGAATTTCTTAAAGTTTTGTTTGTTAATTCAGATATGGTAAATTTTATGAATATTTGGCTCAGGTATCATGGCACAGTACTTAAGATACTGCATAGGGCAACTGCATTCTATATTGTAGTTCCTAGGTTGGAATCCTGGCTCCACTTCTTCTTTTTTTTAAAAGATATATTTATTTATTTGAAAGTCAGAATTACACAGAGAGAGGAGAGGCAGAGAGAGAAAGAGGTCCTCCACCCACTGGTTTACTCCTCAACCTGCCACAATGGCTGGAACTGCACGGATCCAAAGCCAGGAGCCAGGAGTTTCTTCCAGGTCTCCCACACAGCTGCAGGAGCCCAAGGACTTGGGCCATCCTATACTGCTTTCCCAGTCCACAGCAGAGAGCTGGATTGGAAGTGGAGCAGCTGTGTCTCGAACCAGCGCCCGTATGGGATGCTGGTGCTTCAGGCCAAAGTGTTAACCCGCTGTGTCACAATGCCTCTGGCCCCACTTCTGATCCAGTTTTCTGCTAATGCACACCCTGGGAGGCAGCAAGTGAAGATTCAAATACTTAGGTCCTGATGGAGTTCTGGGTTCCTGACTTCAGCCTGGCTCAGTCCTGGCTATTGTAGAAATTTGGGGAAGGACCAACAGATAGAAGAGTTTCCTGTTTTTTTTTTTTTTTTTTTTTTTTTTTTTTTAAGATTTATTGAAACACAGAGGTACAGAGAGGGGGAGAGAGGAATATAGATAGAAAGTTAAATTGATTGATCTTCCATTTGCTTGTTCACTTGGCAAATGGCTACAATGGCTGAGGCTGAGCCAGGCTAAAGCCAGGAGCCTGGAACTCCATCCAGGTCTCCCACATGGATTGCAGCAGTCCAAGCATTTGGACCATCTTCAGCTGCTTTCCCAGGAGCGATAGCAGGGAGCTGGATAAAAAGCAGAGCAGCCGAGACTCAAACTAGCACTCATATGGGATGTAGGCATCTTAGGCAGTAGCCTAATCCATTGTGCCACAACACTGGCATCTTCCCCTGACCCATCTTTGAAATAAATTAAAGTTAGAAACAATTTATGAATATTCTTATTCACTTGAAAAGAAATTATATTCTTAAATATTGTAGTTCAAAATTAAAGATACATTTATAAGTGTATTTTACTGATTACACTGTGTAGGTCATCTATGAAGTTTTTTTTTTTTTTTTTTTTGACAGGCAGAGTGGACAGTGAGAGAGAGAGACAGAGAGAAAGGTCTTCTTTTTGCCGTTGGTTCACCCTCCAATGGCCGCCGCGGCCGGTGCGCTGCACCGCGCTGATCCGATGGCAGGAGCCAGGAGCCAGGTGCTTTTCCTGGTCTCCCATGGGGTGCAGGGCCCAAGCACCTGGGCCATCCTTCACTGCACTCCCTGGCCACAGCAGAGGGCTGGCTTGGAAGAGGGGCAACCAGGACAGAATCTGGCGCCCCGACCGGGACTAGAACCCGGTGTGCCGGCGCCGCTAGGCAGAGGATTAGCCTAGTGAGTCACGGCGCCGGCCTGGTCATCTATGAAATTTTACGATATAATAAATTTGTCTATGATTTTTAAAAATGAGTTAAAACCCCCTATTATTAAAATATTTCTATCTATTTCCCAATGTTTCCTGTAGTTTCTCTTGGATATTATTGTTTTGTCTCTCAGACTGGAGCTAGGATGCAAATAAATGAGGTCCTAGATATTGAAGTTCTTTATATGATTAGCTAAGGAGTTTGATTTTCATGTTGCAAGCAATGGATTACATTTTACACAGAGGTTTTTGCTGTAGTGATAGCAAAAACTCTGGTACAGAGCAGAAGGTACTTTGGTGATAAATGAGTGATAGTGGTGATGGAAGTGCAGGTGAGGAAAGATTGCACAAAGAACAAATTTGGAAAAATAAAAAGAAGTCCTGAATTAGGAAAGCCTTAATGGCAGAAGTTATTCTGAAGACATTTAAGATATAAAACTAAATAGGATTTCAGGAATTTATAAAGAAATTGGATATTTAAGGTAAGCAAATTCATCCTAGTCAATTCTTCAAATACCTGGGTCCACTAATTTGGTGGTCTCATGCCATTTCCAATATACAGCATGAAGCACAGATCCTGAAGTAAAAATTAAATTAGTTTAAATTACTGGCAGTTATTTAATGATAATAGGTGACATAATTATTGTAATTCTTACAATTAACAGCATGGAAAGAACTTTCATTTGATCATCTCGTTTGATTTTTATGTAGGTAAGTAAATATTCTCAGTTTATGGATAAGTAAGCTGGAAAGATATGAGGGTAAGATATTTGGCATGAAATGAGCAGAAATTTGACTTAAACATGTGTATTCTAATTCCAAGTCCTGGGAGGGCTTTATTGCTTCCTGATAGAAGAAAATGGACTCATTCACCTTTTTAGAAAATCTTGTACAAAAGGCAAAAATCAAAATAGTATTCTGGTGACCTCTGTTGAATAGAAAACTCAATTGACTAGAACATTTATTCCAGTACATACATTGCCTCTCACCTCTCAAATGCAGTATTGTCTTTAAGAATGCTTCATATCTGCATACCACAGGATTTTCCTTAGGAAACGTTGCACAGATATTAATGCATACTACCGAATCATTCTGACCGCTAGTTACATCCCAGATCACACCTTTAAACCCACAAGTTAGCTAATGCACTCTCAAATCTGTATACACATGAGTTTTGTGCTGTATTTCTATGTGGAATTCTCTGTTTTGGAATTCAGTAAGGAAGAATTAGAAAACGAAAATTTCCCTTCTCCAAGAGTTCACTCACCTCTGTTTGCCTCTATGATCTCCAGAACCAGCTGAGAGTCTGTCAAGGGGAGACCCAAAACCAGAGAAGCTCCTTTTCTTCTTTGTCTCAATTACATCATTCTCCAGGGACACCAGTTCATCAAGAAGCAAGAGTTTTGCTGCCAGTTCAGTGGCAGATTTCTCTTCCCTGATTGTGGGTGGTGACTGCACATCTGTGACTCCAGGATCAAGGGCCTAGAGGGCAGAGAAAGGTGACTCCATTCTTCTAGAGAAAACAATTTCAAATCAGTACAGCCATTGCATCTGGCTTTTGCTACCTTTTGCTAACATGCTCATCACATAAGTTTTTATAATTTCTCATGGAATCATGTTCCAGAGAAAAAGCCAGACTTCTGGGAACTGAAACATGCAGAGGTGGGGTATATCTAAGAGAAAACCAAAGAAAACAGAACACAGAGGGAAAGGGCTCCAGGCTCACCTCTAAAATACAGGATGTTAACTGATCATTCTTTCAAATTTTCCCATTAGCATTCCCTTCATTCTTCCTATTCATTCCCACAGCGTGTCATCCATCCCTCTCTCATCATCTCACTCACTACATTTTACCTTGTGTTAGAGTGTTTGTAATGTTTTGTTTTTGTTTTCCTTGTTAAATCATAACTTGAGGATAATGACTTTGTGTATTTATCTTTTATTTGCTCTCAGGCCCAGCTAGTATTTTGTTGAGAGCTGACACTCAGTTTATTTCTGATGAGTGTTTGTTGAATAAATTCTTAAAAAACTTGAACTTCAAGCTATTTTCTTTTCACCACTCATTCATTCTATAGTGATGGAAGCTACTAGGAATTCACTATGTACCAGGTCTGCTTTAGATTTAAAGGATACAAAAGGGAACAGAATCTAGTCTCTGAGCCCAAGGAGATTACCAACTCTGTGCATCTAATTTATTGATAGATATTAAAAAGTGCCAACAACATGTCAGAGGTATCCTATAACCTCATTACCCCATGTAAAATTTCTTATTTATTAATTTGTTGTGTATAGTGCCACTTTGTACTTTATCCAAGTCACAAAAGTATGTGTTTTAATTTGTGAAATGTATCTGTTTCCTTCCGAGGCCCACAGAGAGCATTTTTCATGCTCCCCCGTCATTCTGTAGTTCAGGGATTACCACTTAATCATTTTCCTTATAGCTTGGTTCTGTATCTCCCTGTTTCCTCTCTTCTATGCCACCCTGAAAACTCTTACCAAATGAGTTATCTCCAACACTATTTTCATCATATAAAGAGGAAATTAAAAACCTCTTACAGCTCCTTGTTACTTACTATGCAGAACCCAAAATGGTTTAAAACTATCTTAAACTCTCAAGTTCTATTTCCTATATAAGCCCAACAACATAGAAAATATAGAACAGGATTCCATACTCATCAGGAAAAAATTTAGACAGCAAGAGACTTTCAAAGGGTAAAGGATTTTTAATTATATCCTAAGGCATTTTTCAAAAAAAAAAGTGCTTTTATTTTGTACTCTTAACTTTCACACACACAAAAATCATAGTGAAGTAGTTATTGATACATTAGCTAGGACTCTGCCTGAGACACTCCCATTCCATATAGGAATTTTTGAGTTTCAGTCTCAACTCTGCTTTCAATTCAAGCTTCTTACTAATGCACACCCTGGGAGGCAGCAGGTGACAGCTCAAGTACTTGGTCCCTGTCATCCACGGGGGAAATCTTGATGGAATTTCAGATCCTGGCTTCAGCTCTGGCCACTGTAGTTAGTGAATCAGTGGATTGAAAATCTCTTTCTTTCTGCCAGCGCCGCAGCTCACTAGGCTAATCCTCCGCCTTGCGGCGCCGGTTGGGGCGCCGGATTCTGTCCCGGTTGCCCCTCTTCCAGTCCAGCTTTCTGCTGTGGCTAGGGAGTGCAGTGGAGGATGGGCCAAGTACTTGGGCCCTGCACCCCATGGGAGACCAGGAGAAGCACCTGGCTCCTGGCTTCGGATCAGCGTGGTACGCCGGCCACAGCGTGCTGGCCGCAGCGGCCATTGGAGGGTGAACCAACAGCAAAGGAAGACCTTTCTCTCTGTCTCTCTCTCACTGTCCACTCTGCCTGTCAAAAAATAAAAAATAAAAAAGAGAAAATCTCTTTCTTTCTTCCTCTCTCTCTCTCTCATTCTTTCTCTTTCAAATAAATAATATAAAAAAACAAACAGAACTATATAAAATTTATTCTTTTGTTAAATGCACTTCAGGTTCTTGTTGTTAAGACTTACATAGAAAATATATTTCCAGTAAGATGTAATACACCAAATTAACTTTTCTCTGAGTAGAAATATCAATTCCCTTTATACCTCTTTTCATGGTACCCAGAACTGGTACTGTAATGCAAAGTTTGACCAAAACTACTGAAACTTTGGGATGACAAGTACTTCAACTTTCAAATAAAAGCAATTCATCTTGATGTTAATTGATGTAATTAAAATGTGGCTGGGGGTCTGGCCCTGTGGCACAGTAGGTTAATACTCCGCCTGTGTCCCTGGCATCCATTATGGGCACTGCTTCTAGTCCTGGCTGCTACTCTTCTTATCCAGCTCTCTGGTATGGCCTGGGAAAGCAGTGAAAGATGGCCCAAGTGCTTGGGCCCCTGCACCTGTGTGGGAAATCCAGAAGAAGCTCCTGGGTTTGGATCGGCCGTGCTCTGGCCGTTGCAGCCATTTGGGGAGTGAACCAGCAGATGGAAGATCTTACTCTCCGTTTCTCCCTCTCACTGTCTGTAATTCTACCTGTCAAATAAATAAATAAAATCTTAAAAAAAAGTGACTAACGTGAAAATATATTTCCTCAACACTTTTTTGTTCAAGGAAGGCACATCGTTATACATGCTTTAAGTGTCTTCTAAAATTTAGATAACTGGGTTGCTCTGAATGCACTGTGAAGAGAAAATCAATCGTTATTGCTCTTTACAATTAATTTTTTTATCTTGAATATCAGGTTGGCAATAAAATAAAGCAATAGAAACACATTTATTTCTTTAATTCTGTGTCATCAAGGCGTTTTCCTAAGTGTCAACTGCACCTGTCTCTGATTCTAGCAGGAATGACTTATGCTAGTTTCCAATACCTCTGTTGCTACGTCCATTGAGAGCACTTTTCCTGAGCCCCACAGCATCAACATCACAGCCAGGGTGAAATGCACACATGGCAATCTCCAGTCCAGCATCTAAGGGTTACATAAATTGGTATTAGCATTAATTAGTTTGGAATATACAGATTAAAGCAAACATTCTTATAAAGATTGTTTGAAACAAGAGAAGGCAAATTATTCAGCTTGTAGGCACTAGAGGACATCTCTACAAAACTTAAATAATACTTATAGAGATTACCAATCTCCCAGAATGAATTTTATCAAGGCTTCATTTCCATGGAAACCTAGGTTGGAATAATACAGCTACAATGATAATGTATTTCAAATGAACCCATGATCTGAGAAATCCAGCTCATGCAGCTTTATTCTTTGTCAAATAGAGTGAGTTCAACTTCATGTACCTAAGGAGAAATAAGGAAAATTTGCAAGGTATAAAAGAAGGTATGCGGTAAATCACAGGGAGTGTGTACATCTAAAATAATTTAATTTGGAAGACACTACACATCCAATAGGAAGATATCTTTCTTTTTTTTTTTTTTTTGACAGGCAGAGTGTTAGGAAATAGGTAAAAATAAAAAATGCTGGTGGAAACTTAAACAAATACAATCATTTGGAGAAAATTGATCTACATATAGAACAGTTGAAAATGCTTATGTCCTGCTTATGACTTTTTTTTTATTTTATAAATCCCACAGAAACTTTAACGTTTATGAAGAGACATGCATCTGAAAGTTCATTGCCTCATGGTTTATAGTAGTAAAAGATTAGCATCAACTGAAGTACTTCATTTAAAAGAAAATAAATTTATCAGTTGAGATACAAACTATGGAATTAAAGTAAATGAGTTAAGTAAATTAAGATTTTAAGAGCTCATATAAATGTGTATTATGAAGAAAATAACCATGGATTTGAAAATTTTTTGCACCAAGTTAAACCAATGTGTTATTAATGATTTATTTATTTGAATGCTAGAGTTGGGGGTGGGAGAGAGAGAGAGAGTCTTCCATCTGCTGGTTTATGTCCCAAATGGCTACAACAACAGGGGCTGGGCCAGGCCAAGGCCAGGAACCAGGAATTCCTTCTGGAGCTCTCACATGGGTAGTAGGACTCAGGTACTTGTTGCTTTTCCAGGAGTACTTGCAGAGAACTGGATCAGAAGAGGAGCAGGCAGGACTTGAACCAATAGTCTAATATGAAATGTGGCCATCCCAAGCAGTGGCTTAACCCACAACACCTGCCCCCCAAAACATTTCTTTTATTCTTTCACAGACATTTTGAATCATCTTAACATGTGTTTTTTCCTATAAAACAAATGACTTAAATGTATGTGCATATATATATGCACAGATTTCAAAGGAGCAGTTTTGTTAGGATATGGGAAATGTGGACCATACATATGGCATGATACCTTTACCTAAACTGGAAATGCACAAAGCAGTTTCATATATCTTGGAATAAATAAAAAATGGACCTTGATTCATGTTTATGATTGCTTTTGTGGAGAGTGAAAATGAATGATTAAGGAGAAAACATAAGGACTCAATTTTTAATCTATAATTTAAGAAGTCAAATATATAAAATATTATATTTATTAATTCTCAGTATTAAGCACAAATGTGAGTCACGTGCACCTATACTTGCTCTTTATGTTAAACAAAAAACCACTATGCAATTAAAAAACTGTGTTTGTTGGCTGCCAGTTTGGCCTTGGAACTCTCAATATTATATCAAAAGGGGGAGAGACACTGAGCTCTTAAAGGAAGATCACAGGATATGGGCTAGAAGAGAGTGAGCTTGACTCATTTGCCACATAGTACTTGGCACTGGAAAAATCATCTAGGGTCCATCTTTTATGGATAAGCAGCCTTAGCAAACATCTATTTCCTTAAAATCAGTCACTTGGAGAACTTGCTGGGGTCATAGGGATGCTGGCATGAAATCTGAAGAACTAGACTTGAGTCTATCTTTGCTTTCACATTAGTGTGATCTTGAATATGCCTAATTTAATGCATTTGAGTTTCCTTTTCCTTGTTTATTAAGTGGTAAGTATTGCCACCTCAAGCCAGCTTTGAGGCAATTGAATTGATTAATGCATGATCCCTTTATCTCACATAGAATTCATAAATTTTAAGTGAAGTAATACCAATCAGATATTAGTAAGTACTTATTAGGCACTGTATTTGTTTTGGTGTGACTTAGATTTTCTTTATGACACTTAAACTATTGTTACCATGAAACCTCAATGTTGATTTTAAAAATTAAATTACATATTAAAGTAAGAACAAATATTTTATATAGACAGAGTAGCATCCACATTAACCATGTCTATTAAGACTTAAAATGGAAATGAGAATATTTTAGCATTGCCTATAACATTTATTTATTAAATGAAACTTTAATTTTCATGTACTATAGTTTAAACCAGCTGTTGATTATGATACCCATTAGTCTGTTTTGGAACCTTGTTATATAATGCTAGTCATTAGCTACTTCTCTGTATTCTGTCTTTCCCTAGAAGGTGCAGTAAATTCTCTTTTTATTCTCTTTTTTGCCAAACTGATATTTAAGCTGATTTTTTTGGTAAGTATCAACATAAAACAAAATATAACTAGGTCTATAAATTGAGAAAACACGAAATAACAAGGAAGAATGCAACAGTTACTTTGTGAGGATCCCAACAAAAGACTTCATTAGCTCTTCCCTTAGAAAATTGGGCACTGGCCGGCGCGCCGCAGCTCAATAGGCTAACCCTCCACCTGCGGCACCGACACACCGGGTTCTAGTCCCAGTCGGGGCACCGGATTCTGTCCCGGTTGCCCCTCTTCCAGGCCAGCTTTCTGCTGTGGCCCGGGAGTGCAGTGGAGGATGGCCCAGGTCCTTGGGCCCTTCACCCACATGGGAGACCAGGAGAAGCACGTGGCTCCTGGCTTCGGATCAGCACGGTGCGCCAGCCGCAGCACGCGGGCCGCAGCGGCCATTGGAGGGTGAACCAACAGCAAAGGAAGACCTTTCTCTCTGTCTCTCTCTCACTGTCCACTCTGCCTGTCAAAAAAAAAAAAACTTGGCACTGATTATTTTTTTCCTTCTAATTTTGCTGATATTTCTTTGCCTTTCCTTCACGCAAAGGATGGCATATTAAAAACATAACTGTTTTTAAAATGATCTCATGTTTCTGAAACATCTTTATTTTCAGTATTTTTTGTATTTAATCAAAGATAAACTACAACTGTGATATTTTCCTTCTTTGCTGCTTCTCATGTTAAAAATAGGTTACAAAGTGTAAAATTGTCCACTTTTATAAGCTTTCTATGTAGACTTCCTTTATTTTATGCACGTATACTAACCATGTTTCTCTTCATTGCTACCATCTTATAAATGGCACAGGATGACGGGTGTTTATAAAATTGCTGATTATGTCTGAGGCGTATATTTTTGTGCTCTGGTGTGTATAGGAAAAAAGTCATAATGCCTCATATTACAGATAACCACATCCTGATTATTTGGATAGTGATGTAAAAATAAATGCTGAGTTAAATACACACATTTAATGGTTTAAAGCCATGCTTATAGCCAGTTAACCAAAAGGCCAAGTTCCTAAATATGGCGTTAGGTACACAAATTAAAACAAGCTCCCTGGCACCTGCCACACAAAAGACATTTGATTAACTAGTTGAAACTTGATTGCTACAAAATTAGAAACCTGGGAAATTATAGGGAGGAAAGGAAAAGACAAGGTTCGGCCCATTTCCCTATTTTGTTGATAGTAGATAAATATAGCCCATGGTTTAAAAATCTCTTTGGCCCCATATATATTCCAGATCACAGAAAGGACACTAAAAAGGTGCTCACTGCCCATATGAATACACCAAGGTAGAGGTGCTTGTAGGTTTTCCAGAATAGCAGCCATTTTTATGAGTAATTCTTGAGCAGTGTTCCTAAGAATACTGAATTCTTTCTAAAGAGACAATGGACATGGACTCTGCCCTACAGACGCGTCCATTTGTACTTCATTCATTTTTAGCCAACTGGACTATTATGTGAACCCACCACATTGTGTAGCAGCAAGAAGAGATTGTGTTACTGGGTTGGTGGGGAGTGGATCAAGATGGGGAGGGATGAGGTTTCCTAATTTTTTTAAATTAATTAATTAATTAATTAATTTGAAAAGCAGACTTACAGAAAGAGAGAGAGACAGAGACAGAGACAGAGAGAGAAGGAGAGAGAGAATCTTCCTTCTACTGGTTCACTTCCCAAATGGCCTCAACTGTGGGGCTGGGCTGACTGAAAACCAGGAGCCAGAGCAGGGACCCAAGCACCAGGCCATCTTCCACTGACTTTCCAGGGACATCGGCAGGGAGCTGATCATATAGGAGCAGCTGGACTCCAGCTGGCACCAGCTTAACCCTCTACACAACAATGGTAGCCCCAAGGTTCATCATTAAGTTTGGGAAATTATGTTTATTGTTTTTTCTCTTTAGAACATTGGAAGTTCCTATAGACATGCTGCTGTGAAAGTCTAGCTTCAGTGAAATTGGTCCAATCATATTTAAATCAATGTTTAATGAGAAGCCTGTTAAAATGAAGAAACATGTCTTCAATATTAAGAATCAGTGCAGCAATGAGCAATTGTTAATGTAAACAAAAAATTTCTCAGGTGGGCTAGGACAGATGACTAAAAGACTGAGAATCACTAATTTAAAAAAGAGCATTCTAGAATATAGGCAGATTTGAACATAAAAGGTGATTTAGTTGAAAAATTGGACTAGTATCTGAGCTAATGCAGTTTTTAACTGATAAAACTTTTAAACTAACTATATTTGAAGACTGGCATTGGAAGGAAGAGTTTAAAAAAAAGACACTCATGGCAAAGGAAATTTATTTTCACTTTGAGACTCTATGATTAACTTGAGTTACAGTTGATCCAATCATTGGAAATTCACAAGAGTACTGGGTTTATGTTTGAATCTTCTAGCATCTGTGAGTCTTTGTTTACTCTAATTTCTTCTTTAATTTATTCATTGAAAGTATTCAAAATATACTCTTATGTTCAATAAAAATTAAAAGTAAAGGACTTAATTAAAGATAAACACTTATAAACTAATTCAACTTTTATTTATTCTTTCATTTGTCTTGCCGCTTTGATAGAACAAATAATTAAAAGAGATATAACAGGATATAATGGAGAGGTCCTCATCCTACACCATGACATAATCATGAGTGCTTTCTGACAATACTCTCTATATTCTTCCTTCTCTAGTGTTTTCTAGGCAAGTTGACCCCTAAAATGATCTGTAAAACAGTGATTTCTTCAGCTTACTTTTACTCCACTGCAGTTAGTTACAGTCACTCATATCTTTGTGATAACAGAGAAGAGCTCCAAGAATAAGAGATAACAGAGTGACAGAACTAAGAGGGCTGATGCTTGGCTCCAAATCTATTACATCACTGTAATAGAAAGAGGCCTTAGGGAACAGTTTGGAGAGGCAGGCTCTTCATTGACAGTATTGCTATTGAATGATGTGATGCGGGGCAAACGCTTTCCTCAGCAAGACAAGTGAAATTGAGTTGATCTAACAGGCCTATAATGTTGCTTTTAGGTTTTAAAGTACTTCAGTGGTGTGGGCATCATAGTGCAGTGGATTAACATCACTGGCATCCTATTTGAGTGTGGGTTCCTCTCCCAGCTATTCTGCTTCAGATACACCTGCCTGCTAATGTGAGTGGGTAACTATGGAAGATGACTCAGACTCAAGTACTTGAGCCCCTGACACCCACATGGGAGACCCAGAAGGAGTTCCAACCTCCTGGCTTTAACCTAACTCACTCCAGGCTGTTCTGGTCATTTGGGATATGAACCAGTGGGTGGAAAATCTCATGTGTGTGATCTTCCTCTCTCACCCTCCCTGTTACTCTGCCTTTCAGATGGAAAAAAAAATCTTAAAAAGTCTTTTTGTGAAGTGGCTCTTTTTTGGTGGAAGTGTTGACATATTATTAGGTAATGATAATAGCTGGTGCAGGTTTAAATTGGAAAAACTTTCTGCTGCTCCTCAAATCACCTGGAGTCTATGCAGAAGATTGCACATAGGCTGTGGAATAGATACTCCCTTTAATGCTTTTAGCTGAAAAGAAAGTGTCTTCAAATTTTAAAATGTCATTTATGGTTAGAGATTTTACACTTTGTGTTTCTGTGTGGGTGCAAACTGTTGAAATCTTTACTTAATATATACTAAATTGATCCCATGTATATAAAGAGAATTGAAAATGAATCTTGATGTGAATGGAATGGGAGAGGGAGTGGGAGATGGGAGGGTTGCAGGTGGGAGGGACGTTATTGGAGGAGGGAAAGCCATTGTAATCCATTAACTGTACTTTGGAAATTTATATTTATTAAATAAAAGTGAAAAAAATAAAGAATTTAAGGGGCAGACATACAGAGATAGAAGAGAGATGGAGGTACAATCCAGGGGTTCACTCCTCAAATGCCCACAGTAGCTAGAGCCTGGCTGGGCCAGGGTGAAGTCTGGAGCAGGGAGCTAGGAATTCAGTCCAGGTTTCCCACATGGTGTCAGGGACCCAGGCACTTTGGCAATCACCTGTTGCTTTCCAGGGTCTACATGAGTAGTAATCTGAAGATAGGAATTGGACTTAGAGGCAGAACTTGAACCCAGGTAGTCTGATATGGGATTGGGAATCCTCGTTTATAAGCCAAATGCCTACTCTCAGATGTTACATTTTAAAAATGTATTTTAAGAAGGAAAAGAATGCCACCAATTGAATTATGTCATATTTTCAAGTGTGACGCATTCCAGGTTCAGAGATATTAAATGCAAGGCAAAATTGATGAAACTGATGAAATACTATGTTTACTTGAGTTTTTTTCCCTCATAAATGTGACTGCACCATTCTTCTACAGTTTAATTTTAAAACAAAAATTGTTAGAATTGAGGTATCAGATGCCATAGAGTAGAATTTTATCCCCTTTTTGGGGGCTTATAGAAGGAAAGGTTGGTAGGACAGTTCCCCTGATTTTTGGATATAAATTTCAAAAATCACATAATTAATTTTAATAGACTCTAAAGATTTGATTGAGTCCTACTCCCAAGCATTTGAAATTGGCATTAGTCAAGTTATAATAATAATTTGAGTATTCTTTCAGTTGTCACATTGTGTATGCAAAACATGGATGCAAAATAGCAATTTTTGATAAGAATTTTCGTAAGTCTGAAACTTGTACAATTGTCCCACACATATCCCCAATATGTACATGTTCATATAATATTTCTCTGAAACTTCTCTATAAATTAATAAATATTTTCAGAGTAAAATAATTCAGCCCATAAATAGTTCTCCAGTAACATCAGAAAATTATTTCTGGGTTGGTGAGGGAAAAATTTGAGGTGATATTGGGAGCATATGG
Source organism: Oryctolagus cuniculus (assembly GCF_051225735.1). Taxonomy (NCBI): domain Eukaryota; kingdom Metazoa; phylum Chordata; class Mammalia; order Lagomorpha; family Leporidae; genus Oryctolagus; species Oryctolagus cuniculus. The sequence goes on from NC_142870.1 coordinate 88,207,553, forward strand.
GTAAGGAGGTATGCTTGCTGAACTCCTTGTTGGCTTGGTGACCTACAGCAAGATTTGAAACATACCTTTAAAAATCACCTTATTGATTTACAAAATTTTAATTGATTTGTAGTTCAAGTTATTTAATAAATTTACAAATAGCACAAATAATCACATTTGCTTAGACTTGTGATTAAGAACAATAAATATAATACATTTTTATTTAATTTACTAAAAGATATGAATATATAAATTTATCTATGAAAAATTCATTATATTCATGCTTATATATTCACCATATATTATTATATATAATATTATATATTCATTATATATTATATATTCATTATATATTCATGCTTATTTTATCATAATTCAAAACTTTTCAATGGAAACTCTAAAATGATACATACAAGTATTTTGTGAGCTATAAAACAATATGAAAAAATAAACCACGTATTATATTATTACTGAGCTGAAGGTGGGACTTTGAAGCCAAGTTCATGCAGTGAACACAAAGCTTACATTTAACAACCATCCAGGGAATTTAGAGCCATTCATAGAGACAATCTGCAGAATTTGTGTTGAAAGAATCAAGAAGATGAATTACAGAATGTCATTATATAGATAATCTTGATATGTCAATGAATAACAATTTTTAAACAGTTCTAATGAAGGCTTTTTCTAGTCTTTTGATGACTAGGACTCCTATCTGCTGAAAGCTGAGACTCAGACCTCCTGCTCTTGGAGGCCACTTCATTCCTGGAGCTACAATTCCTCAGTCTAGTGAATTTGGCCCGGTAACCAGGACAGCTAGTGTGGTCATGGCACTTAGCACTTTAGAAGTGGCGTATTAGTTTAAGATCCTCATAAACTCAAAGAAGAGATTTAAAACCACTGAGGGTTGATTTCACCTGAGAGCAACTAAATAATGGTTTATAGCTCCTAACAGTAGCATAGACATCCTCCACATCCTTACAAAAATACTGAGAACTGCTCAGAGTACTTAGCCATTTATATAAAATTCTCCTTGTGAAATTTGTTGTTTTTGATACATTGTGTGTTAGGTATTTTACTTAAGGCTGTGTATGATCATAAAAAGAAGGTACATAGTTTCTCGTCACAAAACTAGAAGAAAAGCTAGAAAACAACGTATTTGTATAAAACATTTTTCATCTCCAAAACAAATTTCTTATAAAGTAGTATTTTTTATGTTTAAAGGAATTTTTTCCTTTTTTTATTTAATAAATACAAATTTCCAAAGTACAGTTTATGGATTACAATGGCTCCCCACCCCCATAATTTCCCTCCCACTTGCACCCCTCCCATCTCCCGCTCCCTCTCCCATTCCAGTCACATCAAGATTCATTTTCAATTATCTTTATATACAGAAGATCGATTCAGTATATATTAAGTAAAGATTTCATCAGTTTGCACCCACACAGAAACACAAAGTGTAAAAATACTGTTTCAGTACTAGTTATAGCATTACTTCACATTGGACAACAAATTAAGCACAGATCCCACATGAGAAGTAAGTACACAGTGACTCCTGTTGTTGACTTAACAATTTGATACTCTTGTTTATGGCGTCAGTAATCTCCCCAGGCTCTAGTCATGAGTTGCCAAGGCTATGGAAGCCTTTTGGGTTCACCGACTTCGATCTTATTCAGACAGGGTCATAGTCAAAGTGGAAGTTCTCTCCTCCCTTCAGAGAAAGGTACCTCTTTCTTTGATGACCCCGTTCATAAATTAGTATTTTTAATGTGTGAAGTACTCTTAATAGTAGATGCCTGAATTTTAAAATGACTCCCTAAATGCTACAAATCGGGATGAAGGATAATTTACTGGTGTACATGCATTAAATAAATCTTATTCTACTTGGTACCATTTTTAGACATTTTTTCCTTCCAAAGCCTCATAATTGTGCTTAGTATCTTTATTTTTTTCTATTCCCAATTTTCAACCTTACTACCTATCTCTTTTTGCAAAATAAATAAATAAAAAAGTCAGAAACCTATAACACCACCTTAAAGAAAGATCCCATTATTGAAGACCCCAGCTCTGTGTGTTTCACAAATTACTAAGTTGTTGCTGTCAACAACAGGGCAGGACTAGGACTATGTCTTACTTACTAAAGCATCTCAGTAGCTTGTGCAAGGCCTGGTAAAGAGTCAGTGCAATGCACTGAATGAAGGAATGAAGTCCTATGAGGAGACTAAACCGATATACAAGGCAAATTTTAATGTTTCAATATTATTGCTGTGGAAACTGAGACACAGTGATTATCCAATATAGGCTTGGAGGAGAGAAGTGATTGACCTGTTTTTAAATCTCCAGGAAGTTGTGTGAAGCTCATGCTAGAATTCTGGTTTGTCCATTAAAGTTTCACGTCATAGGTTTTCATTCAAATGAAGTAGAATACATCAATTTTTTCCTATAAGCATTTATCTGCCATTTAAGATTTCCCCTTACTAAACAATGTGAACCGAGGTCCCTGACTTACTAAGCATTTTTTGGTACTAAACTTTGTCACCAACAAGCAGAGAGCAACATTGGTATATGATTGTAGAGAATTCTGCTAAGGAGATTTCTTGATTAATTCTACTGCTCACTAATGGGAAAAGAGAAGCTTTAAAACTGTGGGTATCGATAATCTGAAATAGTTTGGCAATTTGATTGATGGATCATTTTTACATGGCATAAAAAGATTTTTAGACATTAAAGTTGGATAAGTGAATTTAAATATAGCATTAATAATCCTCAGGGCAAAATGGCTATTACTACCCCTTTCACTTGTTATCCTACTTTGTACTTGTATATAATGCATATTTAATAAATATCTCACATCTTAATTACATTTAACTAATAAGATAAATGAAAAAGTACTCTTTAAAATGTAACATAGGCAAAGATAAATTTTATAATATTCACAACAGGTTGCATTAATTATGCAAATGTGTATGTCAGGTACCACGGATAGAGTAAAGCACTATCCTTATCCTTGAAGTTCCTGGCGGCCTCATTGAAGTGGAAACCCTTCAAACACTGACCCTTCCCAAGGATTTCCTTGTGCAAGAGCAGACTCCAGAATCTGTCATTTCTTTCAAGGGCAATTCTTGTAAATAACTTTTTTAAAAGAAATAATGTTTGTGTAATTATTTCTTATCATGTGTTAATTTATCTCCCTTCTTCTTTAGAAGAGTCATATTAGATCATTATGAAAACATATTATAATTGTATTTTTAATTGATGAAATAAAACAAGCTGAATTACTTGAGAATGTTGGTATGCTAGCTGTGTGTACACTTTCTAATACAAGTGAATATGTAGAAATCTGGTGGCCCTCAAGTTATGTAGATTTAGATCTAAATCCTCCCTGGCAATGTTACTGAGTCTTTCTCTGTTTTAGCATCTTCATGAGTAAAATGGGGCACAGGCTTAGTTTGCAATTTTATGATGAGGATTAAAAATAATAAAGGTAATATTTTTGGCACAGATTCACTGAATAAATAATGATTATCATTACCCTATTTTTTCAAAATATGGCAATTTAAAACATATGTATATTTATTTTTATAAAAATGATTTGATCCCTAGAAATCTAGAATTATAGCTTAGTAATAAAAATATAATAAAAATGATATTGAGAGGAGGGAGGAAATTTCATTAAAAAGCATTATAAGTAGCATTCACTTTAACATTTGATTCATGATCATTATTTTCAATGTTAATATATATTGAAATCATTAGCATAAATTATAGAGAATATCATCCTGAGCAGAACACAATGAGCAAATAACTTAGACGCACTCTAAGAATAATTATTCCTCAAACTCTAATTATATTGACTAAACTGAATTTTAGTATATTTTTATGATATTTTATAACTGCAGTTTTCACATGTTTAAAGCCTTATGTGTCAAAAAAAATTCCGGAAAGGAAGAGATCAAACATTAGAGATTTAAAATCCTCAGCTAATAGATGAAAAAAGTGAGGCTCATGGAAAATGAACTTGCACAAGGGAGAGGAGATAATGGGTATACAGTAATGGATGAAGGAAGGGTAGGAGCAGAAAGAGGTGGTAGCTCTAGAGGTGTTGCCACTATGGGGAGGAGGTTCTAGGTTGAGGGCTTTCTCTGATGGGTTATCAATAGTGGGCAGGGGAAAGCTGAGTGACAGCCAGTTCAAGCCAAATAAGACACCAGGAAATTATTGTCAAGTGATGCTAATCACTGCTCCAGAAAGACACTCTGAGACTTACTTGGAGAAAGGAGAGCAAGGGTCAGATAAAAACAGTGATTAGAGATTTCTTCAGGCATAGGGGATGTTGGTTGGTTTACAGAGGTGCCTGGGCTCAGGGGTTCCCTTGTAGCTCACCTAGTATTCCTTCACAGAATCCAATTTTAATGAGGAGAGAATAAAGCCCTGGGGAGGCTGAGTTATGTGCCCAGGGTCACACTGCTGTTGGAGTCAGGAGTAGGAGGAGAATTCTGGTTTTCTGACGCCTCTGTGCCCCTTTGACTGTACCACTGAATTTAACCAAAGTTGCTTAGTGGGTAGGGATCACACAGTTGAGACACCTTGGCAAATAAGTTAATAATATCCTGTCTAGTGATTAGCCCTATGAGTCTGTATTACTGGGTCCTTATTCTATAATAAAGAGAGGACTGATATGGGAACTGCCTTCATTTCATTCTCACAGTCAGGATCCCTTACACTACTATTTCTCCCATAACTTTCAGTAACAGAAAACTGTGGAGCACTTACTCTTAAGACTTGCCTGAAGGTGCATAGGTAGATAGTGGCAGAGCTAGGACAATATTCTAGAACTTCTTCCTTAGAGTCCTTTTCCTTTGAGGCAAGCTCTATTAATATTTCATTAATAAAATGTTTGAATAACCAGGTATTTGAACAAGAATGTAAGACTATAATCTCGAGGCCCCAGACCTAGTAGCTGAAGATATCTGCTTCTCCACTTCTCCCATTTCATTATATAAAGAATTAGGTTAGAGCCCTGGAAAATAAAGGTAAGGGAGGAGGAGTAAACGTCACCCTTAAGTACTTTCAGTAACTTTTTGAATGAAGACATGGTGCAGTTCATTGACAGGAGACTTGAACTCATGTCCAAAGCAAAGCTCTGGAAACATGCTGAATAGTAGTATCAAAGCAAAGAGAAGATAGAAAATGTGCCTGGTATTTTTCATAGGCAATCAAATATAACTCTACCAATTGTATAGCTTACACGAGCATTACAGTAATCATAATCCATTACTTATTTTTAATTTTTAGAAGGATAACAGACATGAATAATAAGCACATTTTAAACCTATAAAGTCTACTATTGTAATTCACAGAAGCAATATTTGCAATGATATAATTGAATTTGTTAAGTGCACACATATTTCCACAGATCAGAATCTGAAGCAGAATTTTAAATCTGGTCTCAAATGGAACTCAGATGCATGTTTCACATTAACACTCAACTGCATCACTACATGGCAAGAGCATTGCAAGCACTGAAGAACATTAATGTCATATTTTCATACTTGATTTAATGGAAGAAAAATAGAGGATGCTTTATGTTTTAGGAATACGGGATATAGAATCTGATTGATTTGGCATTGTTTCTTAATCTCCAATTTTGATAAAAATAAAGATACGAGAAAAACTTTTTATACTTAGATGATTAAATCAGATCATTTTGCATGCTGAATCATTTCTTAATATTATACATCGTTATGAAGTCAAAATAGTACTATTAACTTTACATATAAGATAGTTATCTTGATTCCCCTTCATCTTTGTTTTGAAATGAAAAATCAAAAAACAATGCAAATAAATATGAAATTTCTGGGCAAACAATTAGTTACAGCTTAAGTTTGCATCACAAAAGCTGCATAGATTTTCTACTCATTTTAGATAGGAAAATATTACCAAAACATTTCTAATGTTAAAAAAATCAAGCTATAATCAAAACACTAAAAAGTATGTGAAAGTAAAGATAATAGTTAAAACAAAAATAAACACTGAATCTTCACCAGCTTTTACAACTAACTTACCTTCTGAAAAATCAGGAGATTCCAACTTTATAGAGTTCTGTCTGTGCAGCTTCTCCCAAACTCAGCCCTGATGGTGAGATTTCTCTTTGAGTTTTTATAGTCTCAGTTATACACCCCTTACTCCAATCCCTGCCTTTGCTTTCTCTTACATCATTTCTACAGATTTTCCACTGAACATTTTCCCAAGCCTCTTTCCTCTCTCTCTCTCCCTCCCTCCCTTTCACCCTTCCTCCCCCTGTTCTTACTTTCCATATTTATTCTATCTATTGCTTTGATCATTGCATTTAAGTAGCAAAGGAGCTTGGACTCTGGAAAATTTGGGTGTACAGTTAGAGATGTGTTGAGCTGCAAACCCATCAATTCTTCCTGAGGTTTTAGTTCAGCTCTGACGATTACAAGTCATGTTTTGGAAACAAAATGCACTAAGATTTGTTAAAAAATGAGTAAGGCATTTCAAAGTAAGATTTAAGGAAATCATAATCACTCAAACTGATTATTTATTGGCATTTTTTTTGACTTTTAAATTAAATGGCATCTATGCAAATGAAGAGTAGTTTCAGCCTCAGTCAGGTGCACAGTGCTCTCAGTGAGATGGCAGCTACTTCATAATTAACATTGCTATACTAGGAAGACTGTCACTAACAAACCTATAAATACTGAACTGTGACATGTGAACTATAATTGCAGATGTTGCAATCATTCTTATCATGCTCATGTTTTCAAGCATTTTAATTTCCTTTCAAACCAGGATATTCCTGCTTCTGTCCATAGGTTTCCTTCATTTTCATTTCCTACTAATCATATTGGCATTCTTGGATGCACAAATAATTACAAATAAACTATTAAATTCTAAAGGCAGTTTGTTATGTTATCAGATAATTATCAGCTCATTTGGTTCACCCATGAGACCCACTGTCTGACAGAGAAAGAGACTGAGACTCAGGTAAATTGAGTGACTTTATGAGATCCTATAGCTAAGCAATTACAGCAGAATTGAATTTAAAATACAGATCTTCCTAATTCCATATCCAATTCTTTTTCCACAACTGCATTCTGTCTCGCTGTCTAGTTTTAAAAGGTAGAAAACAGAATCCAAACCAGATTATGATTTTGTGCAAATAGAAATAAAATCGTTCTTTTTGGTTTTGCTTAAAAAGCCATTTAAAATACTACTCACAAGGATAGAAACGATTATATGGTTAATTTGGATCTAGATGGGGAAACTGACCAGAGCACACTGAATTGGTGGGACAGTAAAATGCTTCCTTTTTATGAAGGGTTTCCAGGGATAACATGGGTTTCAACAAGCTTGAAATCTGAGCAGTTGGCAGCAACAGTTCACAAGTCAAGATAAAAATACAGCCTAATTGTGGACCCTTGTTTAGACGCTGCTGCCATAAAACAATTATGTTAGTTTGAATCCACATGATGGAAAACTCTCAATATAGATTTAACGGATGCATCATAATGCCACCAGAAGCCAATATTCTTGACGCACCTTCTACACTTATTTGAAATGCCTTCCTTAGCATGCTGACAAGTGATATCTGTGGCTGATTTATTCCAGATCTGTCCCTGCTTAGACAGTCCAAAGATTCCACCCTATTTGTGGATTTTGTTGACCTAATTCAAAAGTTTGACTTAACTGTCCTACAGCAGTAGAAATAGCAACAGTTTATTCCAGGAACATAACCATGGTACATTTAAGCCATTTACACAGGCTTCTGTGCATTAAACACCCTTATGTGATTTACTTATGCATTTGTGCATGCTGGAAAAATTCCATTATTTTAAAAGAGAGAGGCAAAATGGAAGCGTGCAAAAAATACAAAGATGATGAGAATTCACTTCAAATCATGCATAGGGAGAGACTATGGTGAGAAATAAAGAAAACGTTACTGAAAACTTTTCCAGCTAGCATATCATTATGTAATTCCCATAACAACTTTGCTAAGGGTGTATTACTATGATGAGAAAACTGAAGTTCACATTTGTTAAGTGGATGTCAGGGGACAAAGGTTACAGACCTTGCTATTTATATCTGTTAGGATTTTAGCAGGAAAGTGGTGGCCTAAATTGAATCATTTGAGGAGAATGCAATGTGGCCTAGGTATAAATGAGCTAGAGGGATCGTGCAGTACAGTGACCCAGTCCTCTCCAGTCTCCTGGTCTTATCCAGCAAAGGGTAGTTACAGGGACCGAGAGACAAAGGGATGTGGGTAGAGGAAATTGCGTGGCAATAGTGTGACTTCTTTTCAAGGACACAGCGAGTCCGGAGCAATCTATGGAGGGGGGGTGAGTGTAAGGAGTGAACACCAGAATTTCACTGTATTTCTTTAGTTCATTGTTGTTGTCTTTCCCTTTGGCAAAATCTAACTGGAAACAAGTTTGAGGAAGGGGCAATGAAAGAAATCCAGTAACGTTATTTATTTTCAAAACTGTACTTTGTAAAGGGCAACACATCTAAAATGCCATTATTATTCACATTATTATCTAATACTTTTTTTAAAGTGCAGATTTGTTATTTTACAACATCAAGTTTTTTGAGGTGTAATTCAGGTTTGTTTCCCTTTTTTTTATTTGAGAGGTAGAGTTATAGACAGTGAGAGAGAGACAGGTCTTCCTTCCGTTGGTTCACTCCCCAAATGGCCGCTACGGCCGGCGCTGCACTGATCTGAAGCCAGGAGCCAGGTGCTTCCTCCCGGTCTCCAAGAGGGTATAGGGATCCAAGCACTTGGGTCATGCTCCACTGCCTTCCCTGGCCACAGCAGAGAGCTGGACTGGAAGATGAGCAACCGGGACTAGAACACGGCACCCATATGGGATGTCAGCACCACAGGTGGAGGATTAACCAAGTGAGCTACGGCGCCGGCCCTTGTTGAGTTTTTTTAATAAACAATATTGTCCTGTTTAGAATGCTCAGTTTGAAGAGTTTTGACAAATGTATATTGTATGTAACTTCTACTACAATGCTGACATGGATCATTCTATTACCATCCAAATTTACCCCATGTACCTTTGCAGTCAATCCTCACCATTATTCCAGGTCCTGATAACCACTGATCTGATTCCTATGCTTATCATTTTGCCTTTTCCAGAGGCCCTAGGAATGAAATAAACATGTAGCATACAGTCTTTGGTGTCTGACTTCTTCACTTAGAATTATGTTCAATATTTATCCCCATAATATGCCCATGACTGTAGATACATGGCTCAGGCTTCCCCTGATATTAGAAGGAGGCTTCAAAAATTAGGCATGGGACCAAGCAACCCCTTGGCTGATATCCTGAAAGCTGTCACCATAATCTGCTTTAACTGAGACCAGGAGGAAGAGGAGAAAGCAAGGCAGAAGGAGCATTGTAATGATACATGGCAGGCCCAGCTAATAGCTGCTTTACACAATGGTCTGCTGTCAAAAGGACCCACCAAGCCCAGTATACCCTGAAATAGCACCTATCATCCGTGTGGGAAGCCAAGGCATTGGGAAAACAGCTGTCTTAACAGAAGTTGGCTGCTGAGAAAGCCTATCCACTCTGCCAAACGCTGGCTCACTGGAAACAACTGCTCTGGGGGTTGAAGGACTCCCAGGTCAGAACTATAGACACTGTGACACTGTTGACCCTAAGCTGAGGACACTCTTAACTCTGCCCAGCTCCCAAGTCCACTATTGCTGCTGTAGAGATGGAGCCTAGGGTCACTGTTGGCATATCAGAGAGGACCATGGGTTTTCTACTAGATACGGGAGCCATCTACTCTGCTAACCTCCTATTTGGCCCAGTTCTCCCAGTCTAGCCAGGTAATGGGAGTCAGTGGGATACCTAGTTGTGTGAAGCCTGCATTATTATCATTAAGTATAAAAACCTCTTGTTTCCGTTCCTATTTGTCTTTAAATAGGTTAGCAGACAGGGAATAGGGTAACAGCTAACATGGACAGTGTTGCCATGAGAATGTTTAGATACCCCCACCTATTTGGACAAGCCCTTGTGGAGGATCTAAGGACCAACCTCTTTAGGGTGTGGAGAGATGATCTAAAATGTAGATGATTTGATAGTCTGGCATCTCACCTAAGACTCCAGTTTTGGGTATTCGACTTGTATGCTTAACTTCCTAACAGAATATAGCTAACAGATTTCCAAGGAAAAATCACAACTGGTCTGTTAGGAGGTAAATTAGGAGTTCATTTTCTTCTCTGGGGAATGAAAGTGGTCCTGGAAGATACGAGGGACACAGCAGATTCATGCCCCTACAACCTTAACACACCTCTAGTATTTTGAAGCTAATGGATTATAGATCTTTTGCTATGGGAACAAAATTAAGACCCCTTCAACAGGGCAGGTATGTCTTAGACATGCTAACTGTGGCTCACAGGGGAATTGTGCCATCCTCATGAATGCCGTTTTTGGATCAATAAAACTAGATGAGTATAAAACCATAGTCGTTTCTTTCCAGGCTGAACAGGGATGGAATTTCTTGTCTAGTATTGGATCAAGAAGATTCTGGCCATTTCATTTTCTTGGCCCTAGAAGCTGCATATTCTTTTTTTTTTTAAGATTTATTTATTTATTTGAAAGTCAGAGTTACACAGAGAGAGAAGGAGAAGCAGAGAGAGAGAGGTCTTGCATCCACTGGATCACTCCCCAATTGGCTGCAGTGGCCGGAGCTGCACCAATCCGAAGCCAGGAGCCAGGAGCTTCTTCCGGGTCTCCTATGTGGGTGCAGGGGCCCAAGGACTTGGACCATCTTCTACTGCTTTCCCAGGCCATAGCAGAGAGCTGGATCGAATGTGGAGCAGCCGGGTCTCAAACCAGCATCCATATGGGATGGCGGCACTGCAGGCAGCTGCTTTTACTCCCTATGCCACAGTGCCAGCCCCAGCTGCATATTCTTATTACCTCTCCTTGGACCATGTGTTCTTAATAGCCTCAGTCATTTTTGATCTAACAGAATAGATGCTATCCAGTTCTAGATTGTCGTGAGGCAGGGCTTCTATCAGATCCCATTGTGTGCTCTGTCCATCCTTTGTGGCCATGCAGAAGAATCTTTCCTCATGGCAACCCCAAACAACAAAGCAACACAATAATACCCACACCAAGTTCTATGCCCATATGCCAGCTCAAAGAAGGTACAGAAGACAGACCTTTTCCCATTCTACCACCATGAGATTAGGGCTTAACATTTGAGAGGGGAAGTTTAGGTTGGAAGGCAGTCATTAACCTATATGTGGGAGAGGAGCTGAACAACAAAAATGGGAATTTTGTGTAGTTGAATGAAGGAAGAAGTGTGGAGACCAAATGCTTGGAAGCAGGCCAAGCATTTGCACATCAAAAGCCTAGTTGATGTCCAATAACTTTGTTCAGCGGGTCCCAGCCCTCCTCTGGGATCATCCTCCTCAGGAGGGATAGTAGGGCCATCAACAATGTGCTGATAAAGTCTTGGGAGAAACTTCATGAATTCTCTGTCCAGAAACCCCACTGCCCAACAATTTCCTAGAAGAGGGAAGGAGGAGAAGAAACTGTGGTCCTATATTTATATAAAAACTCCAGTCTGATAGCTGAATGGTCTCACAGTCCTTTCTGAGATGGTCGCCTGGTCTGTTAAGTGTATTTTCTTCAACAAACTTGGCTGCTTTGCTTACTGCTATTTTGTATTTCAGGTCTGAAATTCTTTTCTTGAACAAGCAAGGACCTCAGTTCCACCAATCAGTATAAGACTTCATATCAGAAGTGGGCATTTAGCAGTGGTTAAGCCATGATGTAGGATTCCCACATTCCATATCAAAATACCTGGCTTAATGTCCTGGCTCTGCTCTACATTCCAACTTTCTAAATTGTGCACCCTGGGAGCCAGGAGGTGATGGCTCAAGTACCTGGGTCCCTGACTCCTACATGTAGACCTGGATTGAATTCCTAGCTCCTAGCTTCAGTTTGGCCCAATCCAGGCCATTGCAAGTATTTAAGAAGTGAAACAGTGGTTGCGAGATCCCTGTTTCTCCATCTCTTGCTTTCTCTGTCTCTATGTCTCTGGCTTTGAAATGAATAGATTAAATCAAAATGCAACACAAAGCAAACAAAAAATGATTTTTTAAATGATTACTCTTTTGTTGAATGGATGTACCATGACTTTTACAACTTTAGTTTTCATTCTTGCGGAAATTTCATTCTTGTGGAAAATTTGAGTTGCTTTAGTTTTCAACAATCATGAATAAAATTGCCACATGGTTAATACTGAGTTGTTTAGGTGGACATATGTTTTCATGTCACATGGGATAAAAAAGACATGGGATTCCTAAATAATGTTGTACATGCACATTTAACTTGGTAGGGGATAGCCAAATTAATTTCCAAAGGGTTATGCAATTTTGCATCACCACTTGTGATGTATGAGAACTGTATTTGCTCAGCATACTTGCTATCATTTAACATTAACATTTGAAAAGAGTAACTAATAAGCATATACTTGTAAAGCATCTCATTGTGGATTTTTTGTTTGGTTCTTTGTTTCACTAGTGATTAATGATGGGGAAGATGTTTTAAAATACCTCTATATTTTCCTTGGTAAAGTGTCTGTTCAAATATTTTGTTTACTATTGAGGTGCAAGAATTCTTTATATATTCTAGATAGAGCTTTTATAAGGTTTGTACTTTGCCCATTTAATTACTTTATAATTTTAAAACATATACATTGTTCTTTCATAGAGCAAGAAGTTTTAATTTTGCTGAAGTCTAATTAGCCTTTTAAAATTGGATTACTTTTTTGTCCTCTACCTAAAAAAGCATTCTCATGCAAGTTTATAAAAACTTTCACCAATGTTTTCTTCCAGAACCTTTTTTTTCAAAATTCTTTTGACTATTCTAAGTGCTTTGCGTTTCCATATAAACTTTAGAATCAGTTTGTCAATGTGAACTAAAGAGTCTGCTGGTGTTTTGGTTGGGATTTGAATGAACCTATAGATATATTTGAGAATAATTGAGTCTTCTGGTTAATAAATATAAGATAGTGCTCTTATTTATATATTTTATTAGATAATATTTTCTATTTTCAATATAAAAATATTCAAGTGTTTTGGTAAGTTTATCCCCAAATTTTTCATGTTTTTGATGTTATTGTAAACAGTAATTTTAAAAATTTCAATTTCTAAGTAGACATCTTTTTATCTTTGTTTTTACTCTATTGATAGGGTGAATATATAATTTGGCTTCCTGAGATAAACTCCTCATGACCATTATTTATTATATTTTTATGTTCTTGGATTTGAGATACTAATTTTTTTTAAGAAAACTTTTATTTAATAAATATAAATTTCGAAAGTACAACTTTTGGATTGTAGCAGTTTTTCCCCCCATAACCACCATCCCACCCACAAACCATCCCATCTCCTACTCCCTCTCCCATCCCATTCTTCATTGAGATTCATTTTCAATTATCTTTATATACAGAAAATCAACTTAGTGTATACTAAGTAAAGATTTCAACAGATTGCACCCACACAGACACACAAAGTATAGAGTACTGTTTGAAGACTAGTTTTACCATTAACTCGCGTAGTACAACATATTACGGACAGAGATCCTACATGGAGAATAAGTAAACAGTGACTCTAATTGTTGATTTAACAATTGACACTCTTATTTATGATGTCAGTAATCACCCGAGGCCCTTGTCATGAGCTGCCAAGGCAATGGAAGCCTCTTGAGTTCTTCTCAGATCACAATGGAATGAAACTGGAAATTAGCAACTCAGGAATCCATAGAGCGTATGCAAACACACGGAGACTGAATGACATGCTTCTGAATGAACAGTGGGTCATAGAAGAAATCAAAAGAGAGATACTAATATTTTAAAGAATCTTTATCCCTAAGGGAAGTAGGCCTTTAATTTCTTTTAAATATATTTTCAGGTTTTGGTGCCATTGTTTTGTTTATCTCATAAAATAGTTAGGAAGAATCATACTTGCATCTATTTTCTAGAGGAGTTTGTGTGGAATTTTTATTATTTCTTCCTTAAAGTTTTTGAAGACGCTTTAGTGAGTGAAGCCATCTGAGCTGTTGCTTGTCATTGTGAGATTTTGTTAAAAATCTTCAAATACTTGAATACATATAGTAGGTCTCAAAGTTTTTGGTATGTTTATAGCATCTGTCTTATAAATACGATTATATTAATAATTATCAAATTAAGGTTATTTATACTATCCTTTTTTATTTGATGTCTGTGTTATTTGTAGTGATGTCTCCATTTCATTCCTATATCAGTAATTTCTTTCTTCAATGTTTTCTTGGTCATTCAACCTAGAGTTTTAGTAATTACATTTATTCAACGAATCAGCATTTCATTTCAATGATTTTCTCTATTATGTGCATCATATAATTTGATTGATCTTTGCTTTGTATTGTTTCTTTCCTTCCATCCCATTTGACATTAATCTGTTTATTTTTCTGTTTCTTATAATACCTGATGCTTAAATGAGTGAATAAACATATTTCTTAATTTCTAATGTAGGCATTTAGTGTTATAACTTTTTATCTAACTACCACTCTACCTGTATGTTTTGATATATCCTGTCTTCAGATTTTATTTAATTTAAAATATTTCCAATTTTTTATTATTTGCCATTACGCAATATGTCATTAATTTCCAAATATTAAGTTATTTTCTGTTTTAGTTTCTGATTTAATTCTTTTGTTTTCAATAATTATTTGTTTTATTTCAATTATCTTAAATTTATCAATATTTGCTTTATTAAACAATATATTATGTCATGGTGAAGTTCTTTGTGATTTTAAAAAATATGCATATCATTGCTTTAGAATGTTCCATAAATCTCAACTAAGTGGTTAGGTGGTAATGTTACATGTTAATAATTTAGTCTACTTATTTTCCCTTTTACTAAAGAAGGGTTGCTGATAGCTCTAAGCATATTTGTAAAGTTTTCTATTTCTCTTTTATGTTCTGTTATTTTTCACTTTATTAATTTCAAACTCTTAATTAGGTGAATATCCCTTTGTCTTTTAGCCCATTAAAATTCAATGTTTTGAAGTTAACTTTTGGTGATATAAATCTGTTTACTGCACTTTCTTTTGACTATTTTTGGTGTGGTATACTTATCCTTTCACTTTTAGTTGATCCATGCTGCCTTTGAAATAGGTTGGTGTATAGACCACAAATTAATTCACTCTTTTCTCCCCTTGACAAGCTCTAGATTT
The DNA here is from genome assembly GCF_051225735.1 of Oryctolagus cuniculus. NCBI lineage: Eukaryota > Metazoa > Chordata > Mammalia > Lagomorpha > Leporidae > Oryctolagus > Oryctolagus cuniculus. The sequence goes on from NC_142870.1 coordinate 88,222,794, forward strand.
CAATAGGTAAGTCTTCGGCATTTCATTTAATGTAATTATTGATATAGTAGGATATAAAAATACCATCTTGACAATATTTTCTTTTTATACTATCTAGTCTCTTTTCACCATTTCTTTTCATTCTAACTCATTTTGCATTATTATTGAGGTTTATTTTTTAATGTTGTTACTATATGTGTACAGTATGAATAAAAATATTGTTATAGTCTCCCTTCAAATCATATTTTTCCAATTCACATGTAATAACAATTTTCTATAATATATAACCATTACTTCCTATATTTTAATTTTGCATGCCATAGCTCCACAATTTTTTCTATTTTTGCTTTAACAATTTTAGTGACATAAACCTTCTTTTAAAAAAAGATTTATTTAGGGGTTGAACTGTGGTGTAGCGAGTAAAGCTGCCGTCCTTAGTGCTGGCATCCCATAGGGTTGCCGGTTCAAGTTCCAGCTACTTCATTTCCTATTCAGCTCTCTGTTGTGGCCTGGGAGAGCAGTAGAGGATGGCCCGGGTCCTTGGGCCCCTGCGCCCGTGTGGGAGACCTGGAAGAAGCTCCTGGCTCCTGGCTTTGGATCAGAACAGTTCCGGCCTTTGTGGCTATTGGGGAGTGAACCAGTGGATGGAAGACCTCTCTCTCTCTCTTTCTCTGCTTCTTCTTTTCTCTCTGTGTAACTCTGACTTTCAAATAAATGAATAAATCTTTAAAAATATAAGCAAAAATTAAAAAAAATAAAGAATAAGAAGAATTATTTATTTGAAAGGCATAGTTCAGAGAGAAAAAGAAACAGAGATAATGATCTTCCATCTGCTGCTTCACTCCCAAAGGTCTGCAGTAGCAAGGGTTGGTCAAAGCAAAATCCAGGATCCTGGAACTCCAACTGTGTTTCTCACATGGGTAGACAAAGCCCATACACTTGGGCCATCTTCCACTGCCTTCCAGGCACATTAGCAAGGAGCTAGATTGGAAGTGGAGTGGTGGAGACTGAAACCCGAGCTCATGTGGGATGCCCGTGTCGAAGGTAGTGTCTTAATCTGTTGTCTCTCACCACCAGACATGACATACACATTTTTAAAAAATTCTCATGTTTGCCTACACTGGTGCTGTTGTTCGTGTGTGTGTGTGTGTGTGTGTGTAGATTCATTTTTCCAAGTAGTACCGATCTTTTGTCTGAAGAACTTTTTTTTAGTGTTTTCTTCTTGTAGTGTTTTATTCAAACCATGTTTAATTCATCTATATTTTGATGCTATTTTCTCATGAATACAACTGTAAGTTGACAGTTTTTATTCTTTTAATATTTTAAAGTTGATGCTCTTTTTTCTTTTGGATTGCACTGTGTCTGACAATAAGTCTGCTATCATCTTTTTCTCTATGATGTACTTGTACTTTTCTTCATGTTTTTCCTATTTGTGGTTTTCTAAATTGTTGTTTTGATTCATTAATTTGGGAACTTACAAGACCTTATTTCCTTAAATACTTTTCTTGTCTCATAATCTCTCTTTCTCTTTCCTGTTATCCTAATTTTGTGTATGTTAGATCTTTTGATATTGCTCCACACCTCTTTTCAAATCTGTTTTTTTAAAATATTTTCCTCTATGTGTTTTAATTTGAATAATTTCTATTAACCTGGATTCAAATTGTTTTACTGTTTCTTATTCTGAATCTGGTCTTAAATAGTGTGTGTGTGTATGTGTGTATTAGTATATTATGAGTCTGATAAATAAATGTGAATTTCACTAACACCTCAGGACTATAAGAATTCTCAAATTTTATACAGTCTACAGATTTATCTTAAACTTTTACTAAAATTTTTATTAACTTTAAATCACTTTTATTATGAATAGATCCCCACCATAAAATTCCTTCTTCAGTGATGTACCCAAATGGAAAAATGCGTGTGATCTCATTACTCTTAGAAGGGCTTATAACTGTTTAAATTTAGTAATGCTAGATGTCTTGTGAACTTTCTGATGTGCTAAAGAAACGATTGTGCTTTCCAATGATTTTGTGGAAATGACATTAGGTTGTGTCTTTGTATATACTGAGTAGGAACACACATTTCCTACCTATTATTTTATGCTTATTTTCAGGATAAAAACATTTTGGTAATCCTTTTCCATTATTTTCTGAAATTATTGCTTTAATTATTAACCCGATTTTGTAAATACGAAAATAGTTTAAAAGCACTTGTAATACAGAAATAAGATACAAAGTATGTCTGTTAGCTACCTTTTTCTCTACATTTTTCACCTGCATCAATCATACTTTTAATCCTGGAGTTCAGAGAAGTATGAGTCACACATTCGCAAGCCTCCTTGTATTTGTCACGAAATGAATTTCAGAAGCTTACATTTCTCCCAGGTCACAGGACTGATTTACACCTCTGAACTTCTAGGACTAGAGCACTCCTTATGTTTTTCTGGCTTTGCACTGATTTTCAATGTATTCCATGTTTGGGCTCACTGAGCCTATGGAATTGCTGTGGTAGAGACTTTTTCAACAGACCAGGGATTTACAGAGTATCTTTGAGCCAAAACCCAAGTTTTCACCTTTATTTTTGTGAGGCTAGAGCTGCACTCAGCCTTGTAGGAATTATTTTAAGAAGTTTTTACAACCATACTATTTTCTGTCCTTGACAGAATACTTCTGCCATTTGATACCTCCACCCTTTACACAGTTTCCCAATTAAGATCACCCTTATTAGTAAAATGAACTTCAGAATCTTACCTGATAAATTCTAACTGCTCAATCCTGACCCTGAGTTTGAGGACATGGAAATACAGAAATTCTAGGGTCATCAAAACCACATTAGAAGATCGATTGCCATTATCACCAATCTTTCTTTCTTTCTTTCTTTCTTTCTTTCTTTCTTTCTTTCTTTCTTTCTTTCTTTCTTTCTTTCTTTCTTTCTTTCTTTGTCTGTCTTTCTTTCTCTCTCTCTCTCTCACACACACACACACATGCACACATACTTCACACATACATATATGCACATTCTTTCTATGTGCCTAAACATAAAACAATGTAATGAATGATATAGATACAGGACCCTCCCAGTGAAATTATCAACAATAATGAGGTATTAATATATTCATAACCAGTAATAATATCTTACATAATATCCACATTATTGTTTAGTAACTCTGCTCTTATTTGTACAAAAACTTTAAATAATGGAGCAGCTATTATGAACAGCATCAGACAGATAAAAAATCCAAAGTTTAAAGAACCATATTTACCTTTTCCATTTGATGTGCAAGGAATTTGCTGGGTCTTTGCAAGTGGTTCTGTGCTCTAGGATTCTGTATTCTAATGGGGTAGGCAAAATTTAAATGCAGATAACTCCAGAAAGGCCTCCATATTTCTATGAGAAATTCAACCCTCCTTTTTAAAGTTCTTATTTCTCCACTTTATTTCTTTTCCTAATGGATCTCTTCTGAAATTCCAGAAAGTTATCCAACAACCATCATGTATCATGTATTTTCTCTCATGTTGAGTCAGGAACTATTTGTCTTAAGTTAAAATTATAGGATATTTTAAGGGTGGACACTGGGTAATAATAACCATTTATCAATTACCTTCTATGAGTCAGTACTATATTATTTTTACAGTCATTGTAACAACACAATTTATTTAGAACTACCATATGCCCTCATTATGTTATTGAATCTTCACTTCTTTTCAGTGAAGGATAAATTGTTATCATTGCCCACCCTATATAGAAAAATAAATCACAATTTTGTTAAAATCAATAAAGTATTTGCATAAAGTCAGAATTTCAATTTTTTTTTTACTGATCTTAAAGCCTACGTTTTTGACAACTATACTTGATTGTTTCTGTAATCCTAAAAGTTGCGTTACCAAGTAGGTATTATCCAAAATCAAAAAAATAGTTAACTAGATTTTTAATATGTTCAAAGTTATATAGGTATAAATGCCAGAGCTTGGATTTGTGTGCAAAGAAGATGACTCCAAAACCTTTTTTTCTAAATCCTACTGAACACTCCTGCTGTGCATTCTACTATACCAATGACACTGAGAGATAAATTCAACAGCTCTTGCTGTTCACGACATTCTTGGTAGATAGTTATCTAGACCATCAACTTCGATCATGTGAAGGAGTAGTGCCCCTGTGGTTTGTGCCTTCCTTTCACTCTTTTCTGTGAAATTACAGTAGGAAAGATCCTCAGGGATCACAAAATAAATACTTTTTGTTCAGTATGCCATGCTAATGGAGGTAAATCAACTGGAACCTCTAAAGTCAACACAACATGCTGCTAACAAGATTGCCAATTTCTCCACGTGTCCTGTGAAGCTCATACACTCAGTGCCAATCATGGCTAGATATAGATACTGAAACATAAAATCCAAATGAAGGAAGTAATAGTCCAACTCTATTCTATTAGTCAGTTTATATATTTGTTAAGATATAGATATAAATAAATTAGAAATTCCCCAAATGAGGCCCAGTATAGCACAAGCACTGGAAGCTAGTTAATCTAAGGACCATTTAGAAACATAATCACCTTAGTTTGAAGGCCAAAAATGTATATATTGAAGCTATGGGTTCTAAATTACAGGAATATAAGTTTGAATTAAATTGTAACAGAAACTATCAATTATATTATTATTGAACACTTTTTTGGAAACTATTTGCAAGAGATTCTAGAATTATAAGCTTTTAGATATTAAGCAAAAACATCATTGTTTTAATAAGATATTTTAAAACTCTTAGTTTTGTCTGTTTCTATAAATCATTTTTAATAATAAATACAATTTGAAGAAGAAAGGGATGTGTTACAAGTGATCTCATAGTTTCTTTAAATTCAAAATATTCTTTTCTTTCATTTTCAGTCAGGAAGCATGTTGAGGAATATATAACTCAATGTAGTTAGTAGGAACCATACATTGCTCTAAGGTGTTTTAAATGCCCAGTACGTTTAATCTTTATAACATTAATCAATACAATATGTTCATTTTGAAATAGAGAAAATGAAGTATAGAAAAGTTAATCAACACATTCTGATTAATGCAGAGGACAGATACCAGCCATTACTCCATTGATTGAGAAAACACATTGTGTCAAGACAGTGACAAAATGGCAGTTTTAGCAGTATTAGCATTTGGTTTTAGACATAAAATATATGGAATATTTAGTGAAGATGACATTTCCTTTTTTAAGGTCATTATATTTTTTAGCATTTTATGTAGAGATACAGAAAGACATATGTGGTGGAATAAGGCCATGCCAAGATGGCCGCTGGCAACAGAAACTGCCTGGCAACAAACTATGATTGGATGGTTTCGGAAACCACATGACAGCAGAGCCTGACTGGCAACAGGCTGTGATTGGATGGTTTCAAAACCACATGACAACGGAGCCTGCCTGGCAACAGGCTGTGATCGGATGGTTTCAGAAACCACATGACAGTGTAGCCTGCCTGGCAACAGGCTGTGATCGGATGGTTTCGGAACTGCCTGGCAACAGGGTGTGATAGGTTAGAGCATAGACTGCCCCTTGACTGGATTGGCTGCCTTGGCTATATAAGCTGCTGTAGTAACTGAAATAAACGAGTCTGCAGGCTGCTTGCCTCAGGTCTGCTTTCACCTGACTCCCAGGGTCTGTGTGGTGACTCCATGCTTCTTGCCCCCACTACGCTCTTCCTCTCAGGAATGAATCCACAGCAACAGACATAGAAAGATTTCTCATCCACTGGTGCACTCTTAAATATCCTTAACAACCAAGGCTGTTCCCAACCAAAGCCAGGACCCTAAAACTCAATTCGGGTATGCCACGTGGGTGGAATGTTCCAAAGTTCTTGAGCCCTTATCTGCTGCCTTCAAAGTGTGCATTATCAGATATCTGGAATTAGAAGGAGAGAAGAAGAAACTGGAAAAAGGCACTCTGATATGATATGCAAGTATACCAAGTGGTAATTTCACCACTGTGTCAAGCACCCACTTAGAAGTCAAAATTGATATCTAAATGTTATATTTATGCTTAGAATTGCATGCAATTAATTATGATAATTTCCTTGGGAATATTTTCTCATCCAAATTATTCTTTTTCTCATTGCTTCCCTTTCTCTTATACACACACTAAGATTTTGGATTTTGAGCACATTCATGATGTTATGCATTAAAGGTGAATAGATATATAACAGAGACACCAAATCATTTCTTCTCCATTAGAATCTTTACATCACTTCTACAGACTTAGACTTTTGGCTTCCAGCCACGAACTAATTTAAGATTATCCCCTCAGTTTTTCCCTAAGCAGATTAATTGTGGGGTGTTCATTAGAATAATTCTGTGGTGCTTTTGGCTCTTCATGAACCTAGCCTGGTGAGATTGGATCTCTGCTGTCCTGTACTGGTCTTGGACAAATATTATGTTTCCTACACTTCCAGTTTCTTATCTATGAAATAAGAAATGTATTCAAGAGATATCCAAAACTTTTGCAGTTTTCAAATCACTTTGGAAGTCAGGCAACAACTTTTTTGAGAAAGTGTCTACATTAACTATACTATTGTGTATTTCATTCCCACAAATATTTTCCCAGTACTATTTATGTATCTCCTCCTGAGAAAGTCACTGTGTAGAATAAAGAGTTTATACGGTACATCATGCTAAGAAGCTTCTGCACAGCAGTGAAGAGATAACACACAGAATGGAGAGAAATATTTGCAAACTATGCATCTCATAAAGGATTAATAGGCAGAATATGTAAACAGATCAAGAAACTTAACCTTCAAAACAAACGATCTAGTTAATAAACAGGCAAAATGTATGTCCATCTGTTTTTCAAAGAAAAAATATATTTACATATATATAAGTATGTATATGATGTTTATATATGAAACTAATGTTGCTAAATGTTAAATTTTAAAGCTAAAAATAATTAACATTGAAAAACAGTAGATGACTGTGTGTGGGGCTATCTGTGTCTTCAAGTATCTTAAAGTCTTACAGATGATACGATTAATTTTAAGAAATAATGGTATTTCAATGTGATTGGTGCTTTACAAATGACACGGCATTTTATGGAAATTCTTTCAACAAAATTTGAGAGACTTACCTTCTGTCATATTATTTTAGTTGCCAGGGTATCTGAGGGGTGGCTGACAGATTTCAACTCAACATTAATCATGTGCACATATGGTTTTGGAATAAGGATGATTCTTAAAACACAAAGACAAGAATAAGATGAGGCCTTTAATGTTCACATCATTAAAATTATAAATGCACAAACATAACTATTTTTTTACATGCAGAGTGGACAGTGAGAGAAAGAGACAGAGAGAAAGGTCTTCCTTTTTCCATTGGTTCACCCCACAATGGCCACTGCGGTTGGCGCACCTCGCTGATTCGAACCCAGGTGCCAGGTGCTTCTCCTGGTCTCCCATGCGGGTGCAGGGCCCAAACACTTGGGCCATCTTCCACTGCACTCCCTGGCCACAGCAGAGAGGTGGATTGGAAGAGGAGCAACCAGGACAGAATCCGGTACTCAGACCAGGACTAGAACCCAGGGTGCCGGCACCACAGGTGGAGGATTAGCCTAGTGAGCCGCGGCGCCGGCCCGTAACTTTTTTACATATAAGATTTACATTCTCTTTCATTTTCATGGATTCTTTTTAAAAATTGAAACTATAAGTCAAATCTAGACTTAAAATGCTTTTTCATAAAATTATCATCATCATCATAAACTATTTCCTTGAAGAGACAGCACACCTGCTTAGCCCTTTTCCTCTGTATTTTTTAGGCTATAAAACAATTCTGTTTCCTACTCATCACACTGAGTGTTTTTCCCTCTAACTTTTGTAACAGTCTTTCTCATTACCTGAACTAAATTTTCATCCATACATCTGCCAAGTTACTAGAATTCACTGATCTGCCAAAGTGAAGGAAAATAATACGTTTCTAGTTAAAGTGTAAACTGTACTCTTAAGTCTAATTGTAAATTTAGATACGGTAACACGAAAGTAAATGTAAAACTGGAGCTTATAATTGTCTAAAGTTGCCAAATGAAAGTTATATTGTTGCAAACAAAATTATCCTTTTCCCTGTGTGTCTCATAATAATTTCCAACTTCATCTACTTCTTTCTAAGAAGCATTGGAGTGCTGTCATCTTGTTTTTTGTTTTTTACACATGCTTAAAATATAGCATGAAACAATAGTAAAATTACATTATTGGAAGAAAAGTTGATTTTATTATTGACACTAAACAGAATGAAGTGAAAATACTAAAAAAAAGTAAAGGTCAAATATTACTGTATTAAAATTACTAATTTGAAAATTTGAAAGTATGAGTCTTTTAGTTACCATTGCAAAGATTCTGTATTCATTAAGCTACAGAACCCTCAAGAAATGTTTACCTGAATTATTTCAGGAAATCTTTGGCATAAAACTATTTAATAATCATTATTCATTGAATTTTGTCTCATTGAGGAAAAATACCTTTGTTTATTTGTGATCATCTAATGTAAACAACTTCATAAGCCATCATTCCTGAAAACCACAGGGTGATATTTTTGATTAAAGTAAGGTAAAAAAGGACACATACTTACTTCCATATTATCAAAACATGAAATCTATTAATAATAACAATAACTAATATTACATTATTATTTTATTAATTATAAAAATTGCTCATTATCTATTTGGAACTAGCATTTTGCCAATGGTGTTATATTTTTATCTTGTTTAATTTTCACAGAAATTCTAAAAGGGGGGTAGTACTACTATTCATAGGTTTAAAATGAGGTAATTTTGGCATGAGCTGTTGAAATGACTAATCAAAAGTCACCCAGCAAGTAAGTGGGAAAGTTGGTATTCCAGTCTTTGTGCTCAGAGTCTACACTTCTAGCTATATATTTTATGACACCTAAATATTGGTAATTTCTTTATATTTTGTTTCTAATTAGAACAAGTTATCTACAGTTACACACCTATTTTTTCTTTATTATTATTTTTTCTTCTGATATATTATGCTGGGGGTAAAAAAAGTGTTTGAGAAAATTTAGAAGAAATCATATGGAAAAGGATATCCTGACTACAAATATATATAGAAATTTCTTTTTGGAAACAGGTCAGACTAAAGAAGTTGAAATTGGAGGTAGGAACATAGAATCTGGCCAAGTATCTGTTGCCTTAGTGCAAAGAATTCCAAATCCAGAGAGAAAGCTCTCTGTAAGAATTAGGAATGCAAAATGCAAGAGTTATTGATATGCTGAACTATCATGAAGCAAATGTCTATTGGAAATATTTTCATATACTGAATATCTTAAAATTAAACATTTATTCATTTATCAATATAATAAAAAATTGATCTAACATACTTTTTAATTGGTTGAAATATTGGTTCTAGATATAAAATGTAAAATTACATGATTAAATGCAAGAATACTAAAAGTGAGTTCCAAAATGAGAAGCAGTACAATACTTCCATTATTACCTTCTCTCATTAGGTCGTCTTCAACATCTACTTCAATTTTTCAAAAAGGCCTTATCTTCTCTTGCACAAAGGGTTTTCCAAAAGTTCATGTAATATGTAAATTATGAAATATTAGGCATAAATTTCACATTTTTGGTAAGAAATTAAGCATCTTTAATTTTAAAAATGTCTACTTATTTCATCTGCTTGAAAGGCGAGTGACAGAAAAGGCGATCTTCCTTTGTTGGTTCACTCCTCAAGTGGCCACAATAGCTAAGATTGGCCAAGCCAAAGTTGAGCTCCCTGCTGGTCTCCCACTTACAGGGAAAGAACTCAGGTACTTGGGAATCATCTGCTGCCTCCCATGATTCATTACCAGGAAGCTGGATAGCCCTTATCTGCAGGAGCACTCCAATTATTGATGTGGGCAATGCAAATAGCGGTTTAATCTGGTGTGAAGTCCTCTCATACATCAACAAGTCTTTCTTGGGGCAGAGACAACAATCTTAGTTCTTCAGCTATATCTCTGCAGGTAGGTTTACTGAAATAAAATTGCTGCCAGATATCCTGATGACAGAACAGGCTGATTTAGGTCAGTATGTGGGGACCAAAATTCCAAAAGGTATTGCTTGATTCCTGGCACATATTTTTCTTTTTTTCTGATAGGATTTGTTTGATGCTGTTTCTTTTCTTCTCTTATTTAATCAAGTACCCCTAACCTACAAAATCCATACCTGGCTTGGTTTGGCTTCTGCAGACACCTTTGTTCTGTTTCAGAAAATGTCCAGGTCACTTTATGTGCACTGCACTACATTTGTTCTTAGATTTTCTGGCTTCTTAAATCATCAGTTGCCTTTGTTACTGTCCCCCACTGATCACCTGCTTAGTGTGTTTAAATTTTTTTAAGTTTTTATTTATGAAGTTTTATGTCTATTTGAAAAATGAGAGAGAGAGAGAGAGAGAGATCCTCCATCATTTGTTCACTGCCCAAATTCCTATAACAGCTGATGCTAGGCTAAGCTAAAACCAGGAGTATGGAACATAATTTGGATCTTCCAGAAGTTTGACAGGGACCAAAATAATCGAGCCTTTTGTCTGCTGCCTCCCAGGGTGCAAAGCAGCAGGAAACTGAAGTTGGAAGCATATCCAAGACTTAAACTCAGGCATTGTGATACAAGATGCAGGTATCCTAAGCAATATCTTAACTGCTGCGCTAAATGCACTTAGTTTGAATTATTTGACTTTGTTAGTCATTGTATTTTTATATAATTTAAATATGAAGGAGAGAGAAAGAAAGAAAGAAAGGGAGAGAGGGAGAGAGGTAGGGAGGTAGAGAGAGAGAGAGAGAGAGAGCGCAAGAGAGTGAGAAGGAGAATACCAAATGGATCTCCCATTAATTGGTTCACTTCCCAAATGGCCGCAGCAGCTAGAGCTAGGCCAGGCTGAAGCCTGGAATCAGGAACTCTAAACTTAGGCTTCCTATATGGGTAACACGAACCCAATTACTTGATTCATCACCTCTGCCTTTAGAGTTTACACCAGCAGAAAACTGGAGTCAGGAATTGGAGCTGGGAATTGAACTCAGAAACTCAAAAGTAAGACATGGATGTCTTGACTTCTAGGCTGAATGTTCACACCTTGTCAATGTACTTTAGTCTTTGGTGTGTATCTCCTGACATCTGCTTTCTATATTCAACTCATCATAATACAAGGTTCCCATTTCTGAGCTCAGTTTCAGCCCAGTAACTGAAACTGTCCTAACTAGCACTCCCTGTAATTCATTTTATCCTGGGCAAGGAATGGAGTAGGATAAGTAGAAGAAGCAGGGTACTGTAGTTGGAAAGAAAAGTATGCAAGAAACTGATATTAAAAAATCTACTTATTGGGGCCAGCGCCATGGCTCACTAGGTTAATCCTCTGCCTGTGCTGCTGGCATCCCATATGGGCACCGGGTTCTAGCCCTGGATGCTCCTCTTCCAGTCCGGCTCTCTGCTGTGGCCTGGGAAGGCAGTGGAGGATGGCCCAAGTGCTTGGGCCCTGTGTGGGAGACCAGGAAAGAAGCTCCTGGCTCCTGGTTTCAGATTGGCATAGCTCCGGCCATGGTGGCCATCTGGGGAGTGAACCAATGGAAGGAAGACCTTTCTCTCTGTCTCTTTCTCTCACTGTCTGTAACTCTGTCAAATAAATAAACAAAAATCTTTAAAAAATTTATTTACTAAATTTTACTTTAGAATTTAATCTCATAATTTATTTTTGAATATATTGTTCTCATTTCCTATTGCATAGATCCTATTTAAAGAGAAATTAAGTATAGTTTAATTCCAAATTTGGCTTATTACTGGAAGAAATGGAAAACACAAGTTAAAAGCTCTCTTTAGTACTTTTTGGGTGTGACATATTTTATATTAATTATGAAATAATATTTTATGTATTTTTAAAGATTTATTTATTTATTTTACTTGAAATAGTTACACAGAGAGAGAAGGAGAGGCAGACAGAAAGAGGTCTTCCATATGCTCTTCACTCCCTAGATGCCAGCAATGGCCAGAGCTACACCGATCTGGAGCCAGGAGCCAGGAGCTTCTTTAGGTCTCCCATGTGGGTGCAGGGGTCCAAGCACTTGGGCCATCTTCTATTGCTTTCCCAGGCTATAGCAGAGAGCTGGATTGGAAGTGGAGCAGCCAGGTCTTGAACCCGTGCCTATATGGGATGCCTGCACTGCAGGTGGTGGCTTTACCTGCTACGCCACAGTGCCAGCCCTATAACATTTTATATTATTGGTAAAATTCTGATGGTTAATATGTTTTGATCACGTGATCAAAATTTAACAGTCACATGATAAAGTGATAAGATTTATCTAGATTTTGATTCAATTTTTGGCACATTTGCCTCTTAAAAGATATAGGTACAAAAATAGTTTCTCAATATTTTCCAAATACACTAGATATTTCTAAATAAGACATAACAACCTTAGGTTTAATATCTCCCTATTCCTATCTATTAACCATTACTCAGCGACCAAAGGCCACATAAATGTTATATTTTTCCATGAGTATCTAATCTTTCCATTGGAATAATTAGTTGTTTCTTACTCTGACATTCCATAATAAAATACTTTTGTTTTATAATCACTTATTAATTTCAAATTTCTACTGTATTTCTGATTTCTTAGCTCTACTACCACATGCTTCATGGCAATAACAGTGTCTTTTTTATTTTTATTTTTTTTTGACAGGCAGAATTAGACAGAGAGAGAGAGACAGAGAGAAAGGTCTTCCTTCCGCTGGTTCACCCCATAAATGGCCGCCACGGCCGGTGTGCTGCGGCGATGCGAAGCCGGGAGTCAGGTGCTTCCTCCTGGTCTCCCATGTGGGTGCAGGTCCCAAGGACTTGGATCATCCTCCACTGCCTTCCCAGGCTATAGCAGAGAGCTGGACTGGAAGAGGAGCAACCGGGACAGAATCCAATGCCCCAACGGGGACTAGAGACTGGAGTGCCGGCACTGCTGGTGGAGGATTAGCCTAGTGAGCTGCAGGGCTGGCCTAACAGTGTCTTACAAGCTTTGTTTCCGCAGCCAAAGTCCAGGGAAGTGTTAAGTTTTCTCTTAAGTGATGCTTTTTTTAAAGTTTACCAAGATTACATGACCTGTTCTTGGAGTTCTACCTCATAATTTCTTTCAGTGTATGCTACAATATTCTTAGCTTTGTTATTATTGTGTTAATGGAAGTCAGTCCTATTTGAAAATTCATTACTGGTTTAATGTCTTAACACCCTTAGTATTATACTTAGTATTATACTTGATAAAAATCCATATTAATCAAATGATTATATAATATTTAGTATTATACTTGATAAAATCCATATTAATCAAGTGATTCTATTTCCATATCATATTCCAGTTGTTCACTTATATTTCAGCTAATTTTGACCATGTTACTCTACTGATCTTGTTTTCTCCTGTACCTTACTCCAATACACACACACACACACACACACACACACACATCCCATGCTTCTTTTTTAGATTTGGTTATTTGAAAAGCAGTGTTACATACACACACACAAAGAGAGAGAGAGAGAGAGAGAGAGAAATCTTCCATCCACTTGTTCACTCCTGGAATGGCCACAAAACAGCAGATGGGCTGATCTGAAGCCAGGAGCTTCTTCCAGGTCTCCCAAGTGGGTGCAGGGGCCCAAGAACTTGGGCTATTTTTGTTGCTTTCCCAGGTGCATTAGCAGGGAGCTGGACTGGAAGTGGAACAGCTGGGGATCAAACCAGTGCCCACAAGGGTACTGGCACCACAGGTGGTGGCTTTACCCATTATGCCACAGAGGCAGCCCCTCACACCATGATATTGAGTAAGTTTTCTATACAAGATAGATGATAATATTTATCATGTAAGATTATTTGGATGATATACTTTAATGATTTATATAAAGTGGGTGTAAATGCATTATATATATTGAATAAGTGATAACTATCATTACATTTTCCCATCCAACTGAACTTTTCAAAATAGTGATATTTTGAGGTATTTATCATTAGCACATTTTTAGTTGAGAACTTGAAACAAAGTGAAGTGACCTGCTCCAAAATCATGTTTCCAATAAATTCTAGTGATTCTCTTCAAATTTGAGCAAACTGTTCTCTCAATTTCAGACACACTGGAAAGTTTCAGACATGCTAACATGCAGAGAAATAAATGATCTGTTTAGAAGAATTTGAAAGCTAAAATAGGACTGGCATGTAATGTAAATGAAGATGCACAATTTAAGTAGGTTCTGTTGAGCACCTTAGAATTTAACAGGGAACAGAGCTCCTATATTGATATGTATGAATCTTTCTGTCTAAGCCAAGAGATGAGCAAGAGTTACTGACACAACTCTTTGAACAAAATTATTATACCAGAAATGTGAAGACTTTACAATGCAAATACTATGTGTCTGAAGCAAAACAAAATGCATACATGGTACTGGAGTGAGGCATATAGGAGACAAATTCCAGAAGGCAGGTTCTGCATATTTCCTTATTTAAATAAATAATTATTTGTTCCCAGCTATGATCTAGAATTAGAATGTAATCTAGATCTAGATCTAGAATCAAATAAACAATAGAGGTGGATTGGGATCAAAAGATGCCATTCTTTCCCTTGAGAATAGATGCATTCTGGAAGAAAATGTAGAAAGAAGCAAGTTATAACAAGTGCAATGGATGCTGTCAGTTCAGTGGGAGCATAAAGAAAGTAGCCCTAACTGGGGCTGACACTGTGGAGTAGTGGGTAAGGCTGCCATCTGCAGCACTGGATCCCATATGCGCACAGGTTCCAGTCCCGGCTACTCCACTTCTGATCCAAATTCCTGCTAATGCACCTGGGAAAGCAGTTCCAAGTACTTGGGCCCTTGGACACATTTGGCAGACAGAGAGGAAGCTCCCGGCTCCTGGCTGTCTGGCTCAGCTCTGACCATTGAGAACATTTGGGGATTCAACCAATGGATGGAAGATTCTCTCTCTCTCTCTCTTTCTCTCCCTTCTCTCTCTCTCTCCTCACCCCATAACTCTGCATTTCTAATAAATAAATAAATAAATAAATATTTTAAAAATGTACAGTACCCTAACTGCTTCTCCCTGGGTTAGTGGAAAGTTTCATAATGAAGATGCTTGAGCTAGGACTTGAAGGGTATGTAAAAGGACCAAGTGCTAAGTAAACACTATCTAGAAAGGCATTCTTGGATGAAAGAGCATGGTTTAGGAGAAGTGAATATTATATTTGGGAAATAATATAAAATAATTGGGGAAGTAATGTCTTAATCTTGAAAATTAAAGAAAACCCTATCTACTAAGTAGCAAGATGAGAACTTCAGACATAATTTAAAATTAGTGTATCTCTCTTTTCATATCCATATTTAACACATATGCACGTTATACCTATTATTAAAGCATTTTAGAATAGACCTGGGGTTGTAAAACAACTTAGGGATCAGTTACAATTAATAATTTCAACTTATGTTTCTCATTGAGCTATTAAGTATATCCCATTCTGAAGTAAGGGGGTTAGAGAAACATAAAATATATATAGTCATAAAGACTCAAAACCTCAGGAACTAGACAGACATTTGCCTATTGGCATAGGTACACTGAAGGATGCCCTCTGCTCACATTACTGACATGTCAGGATTTTTAACAGATGTTATTAAGATGCCACAGTAACCCAGAGATGTATGTAAGCTGAGAGCATAATCACTATGAGGGCTGAAGGCTGATGATTTGACTGTGTTGAAATTACTCTGGTGTCCCTCTAATTTGTCACATGACTTAATGTTTAACTCTTATATGGTTTTAGAATCTGGGTTCCTGACGATTTCTTTCTCTTTTTCTTTTCACGAAGTGGAGGATGATTTGTAAACCGACGCTTCATGTTCCTAAACCACAGAGCATTTTAAAAATTAGTTTCCATGAAATAGAAGTGGTTTCAAAGGAAGTCTTGGCTCAAGTAGCTTCTGTTTAGGGATTTTGCCTGCCAGGATATCCATTCAAAGACAGATGGTGATTTCTAAATTATTCTATTTTTACTTTGATATCCTCCCTGGAACTCTACAATTTTCTCCATGCTGCTTCCCAGGATCTCCCTCCTGTTTTTTTTTTTTTTTTTCCTGATCAAGGCTCCTTTATTGAACAGATCCAGTAGTATTTAAACATGACCAGTTGTTTACAAGAGGAGCACAAAAGATTTACATATCAAAAAGGCTTTTAAGTTTACAATAAAACACTTAGGTGATAAATGCAGGTTTCAGGTGTGACTGATTATCTATATTATATCTTGTGAGAGGTTTAGGTTCTTCCTGCCTCTTCCCGGAATCTCCCTAGCCCAACTGTCTGTGCCGAGAAGTCTCCATTCATATGTTTAAATGTAAACAAAGGGAGTGACTACCTGTGGCTGCCCACATTTCCCCCCCCTTTTTTTTAAGGCATTGTTCCTGTCTTGGGTTGCCAGTGTCTCTTCTTGTCCTTACCCATCATTGGACACCCCAGACATTCTCTGAAGCTCCTCTCTTAGGTTGATACAAGGAGACAGAGTCTTACCTATCATTGGAATTCAATGCCATCCTTTTTGGCTCGGGGGTGAAGCTGTGAATGCAACTTTAAAATCTCAGACCAAATGGCACCAAATGACAGAGAGGCCTTGGAATATACAGGGGAGGCATGGACAAAAAGGCAGGAGCAGCAATAAAGGACCCAGCAACATCAAAAGCCAGTGGGTCCATTGAGATCCACCAAAAGAAAAGGGATTAGTTAGAAACATATGCTGAAGTTCACCTTTTAGCTGCTGTACCAGATATTTTATGTAAGGAACATTATTTGAGATATTAAAGCAGCAACTTCCAGGAATCAAGTCACAGCTTATAAGATCTTTCAGTACTAAGTAGTCAATGGCAGCTAAATGTGGCCAGAAATTGCTACTTTCGACAGAGAAGGAGGAATTGACCATAAGAGTTACTTTAACAGCTTTGACCAATACATCAACAAGGCCTCTTTTCGCTACCATTAGCAACTACTGTTATCCCACCTTCCATGTTCCATCAGTTACCAAATCCTCCTGGAAAAGTGGAAAGCTTTGCAAAGGTAATATTTCAGGAAATAATTCTACACATATAGAGGAAGTGATCTTTAATATTCTTTGTGAGCATTTTAATATAAGACAAGTGGATGTGAATAAAGAAACTTATCTTAATTATTTCATATAAACTAAGCCAAAATGAATAGCCTTAGTAATAGATATATAATATTGGATTTTCCTTTTGGTATTTTGCCTTCACTCGCTATTTTACTTCACTTTCACGTAGACATGAACAAACATTAATTAAATCTTAAGCATTGTGTTAAGTGTTCAGGAAATGATTTTTTAAAAAGATAAAAAATCTGCTTTTGAGAAATTTATCAATTAGAGGCAGAGACACATATAGATCCTTGATTTGTATAAGGATGGTATAAGAAGTCACATGATACAGTGTTAAATCTCCACTTTTTTATACAAGAAAAAAAACCCTTCACCTTTATATTAAGAACTCACAGATTTTGGCATCAATAGGCACTAGAGGATTTATATATGGTTTCCTGAAGGTTCAGTAGGAGTACTCATTTGGAATTTCTTTGCACGAGAGACTGAAAAGTGTTTTGGTAAAGACCTCCAAGTAGAAGAATGGATTGAGATGTATAAAAGAGGTCTGTATCTCAGAGGAAGAAGGGACTTTCTTTTGGCTCTCCTCTTGCAGACGTCTGGTTTGGCCCTAAGGAATGGAGAAAAAGGAGAAGAAAGATCTGAGTCTCTAAATAACTGCTAAAATGTATATGGAGTACTGCATATGTTCAATTCACAGTGGTGGTAAGGCAAGTAGTCCAAATGGGTAACACCCTTCAGCAAATGGGCCAGAATAAATGTAGGGGAAGATGTCAAGCTTTAGCATTTATGGGCAGCTCTGACAACAGCAGAGGCGGCATGTCATCTTCTGCAAAAGCACCCACAATGTTGGCCTGGGTACAGGGAGCACTGGCTGCTCTGGCAGTGTCTCTGTGGCTTAGTGGTGATTTTAGCATTCTCAGCAGCAATCTTTTCCATTTATCTGGAACAGATGAGGAGAAACATGGCAGATAACACATGATTACTGGGAGGGATCATATTATTGTGAGCACATTTTTGGTAGTTTTGGCAAATACTATGAATTAGTATGGCAGAGTTTGAAGAGGCTTGGAAATTTTCACAGCACAGGATCAAAGCAAAACAGAGTATTTTTGGTACTCTTATTATAAAATCACCTATCTCTCTTTTTAATTTACTCTTTCCAATACAGATTCCCTACAGAAAAACAAAGCATAATTAAACTATATTTCTATAGAATCTACATATAACACATTTTTTAAACTTGCATTTTCTGAACAATTTTTTCTACAATGAATGTCCAATGGACCTTAAGCTTTTTTATTTATTTATTTACTTGAAAGGCAGAGTTACAGAGAGGCAGAGGCAGAGGAGGCAGAGAGAGAGAGAGAGAGAGAGAGAGAGAGATCTTCCATCGCTGGTTCATTCCCCAAATGGTTGCAATGACTGGAACTGGGCCAATGCAAAGGCAGGAACCAGGAGCTTCTTCCATGTATCCCTTATGGGTACAGGTGCCCAAGGACTTGGGCCATCTTTAGCTTTCCCATGTCCCAGCAGCAAGCCAAATTGGAGGTGTAGGAACCAGGACTCCAACAGGTATTCATATGGGGGTGCCGGCACTGCAGGAGGCCTATTTACCTGCTATGCCACAGGGCCCCACCCTTAACATTTTCTTATTATCAAGTTAGATCAGTAGTAAGAAGTTAACCGGCTCTTCACACTTCAGCCTTCTCTCAGAAAATGTTCCCACTGCATCTAATCTAACTGTATGACCTAAATGTTAGTTGAATCCATTTAAAAAAAGAGAGATGTGCAAGCCATTTACCTATTCTCTGTAAACCTAATCTTCCACAAATTGCCTGTTATCAATTTATAGTTGCTCATATTTATACTAACCTTTTTTTGATGTTTTATGATTCTGAGGTTTGATCTTGTAAGCCTTCATTAATCAAGGCCACAGGAGTGAAACTGCAAGATGATGGAGGAAAATAGTGCTTCCCTTCTGATTGAGCCTCCATTATTATTATCTGAGAAGCAGCTCAAGTTTTGTTCTCAGACCATACTTCCTTAGAAGATACCATTTCCAAGCAGCATAGTGTCTCATTAGAGCAATTCTGGCCTGCCTATACGTTGTGCAAATGTTGGCTGCTTCTGCAGACCAACTACAGGCTAAACTCTCATGCAATTTTTGGTGATGGGGAGATATGTGTGTTCCATTGGTTGCCATGTCATGCCAGTGAGGTCTGATTTTAGCTTTAGGGGAAGATCCTTAATTCCTTTGTTGTGTTCTCTCTGTTCATCTGAAAGTAGTTACTGTTTTTTTGCACCTGATATCTGTGGATTTCTTGAATTCTTTTGTATTTCCTTTTGTATTTTGTAGTTAACTATCTTCTTTTTTTTTTTTTTTTTAAAGATTTATTCATTTATTTGAACATCAGAGTTACACAGAGAGAGGAGAGGCAAAGAGAGAGAGAGAGAAGGTCTTCCATCTGCTGGTTCACTCCCCAGTTGGCTGCAACGGCTGGAGCTATGCCGATCTGAAGCCAGGAGCCAGGAGGCACTTCTGGGTCTCCCCTGTGGGTACAGGGGCTCAAGGACTTGGGCCATTTTCTACTGCTTTCCCAGGCCACGGCAGAGAGCAGGATCAGAAGTAGAGCAGCTGGGTCTCAAACCGGCGCCCATATAGTTTACATTTCTTTATCTTAAAGTTGTTCTGTGCAGATAACATGTGTGTATTTGTTTATCTCTTGAGTAGATTCTGATGAATATATCCTATTTTTATGATGCTGTACAAAGTAATATATAGATATTCAAATGAGAAATTTAGTATCATATATAAAATCATTTTTTTCTTTTCTTTTCTTTTTAAGATTTTATCTATTTATGTGCGACTTCCCTGGCCCCCACTCTGTTGCTCTGTTGGGACTGGGGAACCTCACCCAGGAATGGAACCCCAATAAAAGCCTGTGAATTAATCGATTCGTCTGCCCGGGGAAGATCTGTTATACGCCGGACACCTTACAGATGGTGCCGAAACCCAGGAGCTGAGATTTACAGCCTCCCCTTTTTGGGTTCGAGGCCCCCTCACTCATTGAACCTGTCTGGTGCCCCAGGCTAACTACGGACCATGCTCGACCAACTTTAAGTAACTCCTCCCTTGCTCTCCTTCCCTCCTCTGTGTTGGCCCAGTCTCTGCAATCTCCGGCTAGCTCTCCGTCCGGACAGAGACCTCCAAATCGTGTGTATGTGGGCTCTGTTCTCTCCGCTGTTTAGCCTCCCAGTGGCTGTGGAGACGTCCCGCCACTGGCTTGGCCCCATAGAGGACTGACCTCTAATCCATCTGCTGAAGTCCAGGACAGGGGACGCCTTGACCAAATTTCAGTAGATCCGGGCTACCGGGGAGACCATGGGATCTGGCCAATCCTGCGGGTGGGATTCAAAATGCCCCCTGGCCTGCCTCCTAAAGAACTTGAAGAAACTGGGAGTGGCCCAGGACCTATGGCATAAACGCCTAATCTTCTACTCCTCCCAGGCATGGCCTAATTACCTTGAGAATTTCTGCTGCAGGAAGAGAAAAAGGTCCCATATCTCCAGGCTTTCTGAAACCTCCACTCCTGTCCTACCCTCTTCTCCCCTAATTTCTTCTCTGCCTGCTCCATGGCCCAGGTCTTGCTGGCCAAGATCGGGCCCCCACTGCCTAAGGATGCCTCTTCTGTGTTACTGCCAAACTCTTGACCCTCCGCCTTTTTGGACCCTCCTGAGTTCCTGGGGATCCCACAGCTAGCCAGGAACCTCCCGTCCCCATAGCACATTCTTCCCCCCTGCCCCACCCCATGTCCTGCCTCTCCCTGCCACCATTGCTGGAAGCCAGGTAGCCACGTGGCCCAACCACCAGTGTCAAGCTCCCCACCCTCATCCTAATGGGATTCACTGCTCTTGCTTCCCTGGCCACCCTCTGGCAAAGTTTTAAAAGGACCTCTTCCTGGACACATGGCTCTCTAGCCTCCTCCTCTGGTTTCC
This sequence comes from Oryctolagus cuniculus, assembly GCF_051225735.1. NCBI lineage: Eukaryota > Metazoa > Chordata > Mammalia > Lagomorpha > Leporidae > Oryctolagus > Oryctolagus cuniculus. Next base: position 88,243,905 of record NC_142870.1, read on the forward strand.
TTTCTTTGAATCTAAGATCACTACCTTTGAAAATATTGCTTTGTAACTTGCTGAGCTTATTTTTGCAATTTATTTTAACAGGTTTCTGGGTAATCAGTATTCAATGAAACAGCAATGGGTAATTAGTACTTGTTTTAGATGAATGCAATTTTTACTTTAATTGAATTCAAGTAGAGATATATCAGCATCTTAAGTCATTTAGGTGTAACTGCTAATTTATTGTAAACTCTTGTATCCTCAGCATGTTAAATTTGTGTTAAAAATGTTATAGAAATGTGCATTTGGTACTGAAGGTTAAAAGGAAAGAGTTATTTTGTATAAAAAAGGACAAAGTTTGTAAGATTGACTTCATCCTGATGGCTAGTTTACTCTAGACTGGAATGGAAATGATGGAATGTTTCAAGTAAGTTGAAGAGGGTGTGTGGAAGTCACAGAAGGTTACAAAAGAAATCTTGGATCTTAATGAGAAAGCCACAGAGGCCTAAAGAGTTAAATGTTCTGTAAAATCCTACAGGTGCTTTCAAAAATGCTATGTGAAGTAAGCAAGTGCCTCTTGTTGAGTTTATAATGAGTTTATAATTTTAAACCTGGCAACTTAAAGCCTTTTGTCATCTACAGTTTTATATATCAGATTTGCTGCTCATAAAACTAAAGTGTTGTTGGTTCTTTGTTTAGCTGTCCTCTTACAGGTTCCGATGGACTTTTTCCAGGCACTTCTATTGTATTCAGTACTTTGGGATGGTGCTGTAAACAGATGAAGCCAATAATGTATTATAGGTACCAACTGAAAGTATGGTTAGTTGAGGTTGCTAAGAGCAGAAAGTAATTCGAATCAATTGGTAAATTAAAAAATAGTTAAAGGGTTTAAAAAGCTAGTATTGTCACTGCTATATTTGTTATCTAATGATTGAAACTGCTTTCTAAATTTTCATTTGATATTACTATTGTCAGTAAGTGATCTAGGACTTGAGCACCCCCTTGACTTGCATCCTCTGGTCTGCTTTAACAAAAACCAGGAGGAAAAGAAAGCTAGGCATCAAGCAATGGGTGGCAGGCCTATTAAAGGCTGCTCTGTACAGTGATCTGCCCTCAAGGAGACCCAACAGGCCAGTCCACTGCAGCGGCTTGCAATGTGGTAAGCCTGGGCTTCAGCAGAAGTCAGCTTATGAAGAGCCCTGGCAGCTCTGCCAGCCAAGAGTTGCATCACTGGAAATGGACCTGCCCTGGAGTTGAAGGACTTCAGGTCAGAGCCACCAATCTTGCTGGCTCCAAGCTGAAAAGCCCTTCACTTGGCCCAGCTTCCAAGGTGACCACTGCAGCTGAAGGGATGGTCAAGTAGGGTCAGCAACACTGCAGGCAGAACTGTAGATTTCCTGTTAGAGATACCACCTGCCTTTACCTGGCCAGCTCTCCTCCCAGACAAGCTAGGTAATGGCAGCCAACAGGGTGCCTCCCCCAAGAAGGTTCACACCTCCCTTAAGATGTACCCCATGTGAAGAGAAAGACAGATTTGGGCCTCTTTAACTTACAAGGCCAAAAGCCCACCAGATTATTATCAAGCCCCTTCTGTCAGTTTCTATTTGTCTCTCAGAGAACTTAGTTGTGGCTGAGATAGCACCTTTCTTGGGTCCTCTAATAATGACTCTGTGCTTTGTCCTAGACCCTGTCTAGCCCACTTGGGACTCATTCCTTTGTAATCATAGCCTCTACTCTACCAGCAATGGCTCTACTCCCAACCTGTATGTACTGATGATCCTCTCCACCACTTAATTTGTATGATTATTCAGAATTTCTCTACAGACAAATCCCACTACCTGCAAAAGTTGAGTGTCCTTTCTCCCGGTCTTGGCTGGGATCAGATTTAAACCACATCCATCAAACTGTCCCCATAAGGGTCCAGAGAACCCCCTCATTTCCTCTCCTCTGTGAAATCCTTTCATTACCTGGTTAATGCCACTCTTAGGTTCATTGGTTGCTATTCTCACCCTGACTTGTAACCAAGGCCTTCAGCAGCCAGGAAGTCAACCAGATGCTTCTCCATCCATACATGCCTGTCCCTGCAGAGCCCCAAGATACCCCCAGTGGGCCCCTGTAGACGACGTCCCCAGTCAACAGGAAGTAGCCAGAGAGACTCATCATTGCCCACTTTCCTATCATCAAAAGGTTGGGATGGTAGCTTTGGGATCTGCAAAGGGGAAGGCCTACACTTCCGGGAATGGAGAGGCCTACTTCCGGGGCAGAAAGTCCTTGTCAAGGTCCCTGAGGGTGCCTAAAGTTCAACCAATGAGGATCAGACCCACCTCAACCTTTAACTCCCATGCCCTGAATTTATAAAAGGAGCTCTCCCAATCTCTGACACGGGACTTCCCCGGTCCCCGCTCTGTTGCTCTGTTGGGACCGGGGAACCTCGCCCGGGAGCGGAACCCCAATAAAAGCCTGTGAATTAAAAAAAAAAAATTATCTATTTATGTGAGAGAGAGGGTTACAGAGAGAGAGAGAGGGAGAGGCGTGGTGGGTTAAGCTGCCACTTGGGATGCCCATATCCTCCACCCAAGGGCTGATTCCAGTCCAGATTATTCTGTTTCTGATCTACCTTTCTGTTGATGTGTTTTGGAAGGCAGAGGATATTTGCCCAACTACTTGAGTCACTATCACCCATGTAGGGACCTGGAAGGTGTTCCAGGCTCCTGGATTCAACCTGTCCTAGCCTTGAATGTTAGTAGCATTTGGGGGAATGAATCAGTAATGGAAGATCAATTGATCTCTCTCTCTCTTTTTCCCCCATCTCTCTCATTCTTTCTTGTCATTCTGCTATTCAAAAATAAACAAATTGACTCATTTTTTAAAAAAATCATTTTTTAGTATTTACAAAATATAATTAATCTCTAATCTATAAGGTATACTATTTTAATATACATATAAAGAAGAATTACATGTAGAGCCAACCTTTAAGGGAAATAAATAACAGTGATTTTTAGGAAACAGAACACACAACCAGTTGACATACAGTAACAAGTGAATTATGAAGGTGTTTTATGAAATCTAATCTTTTGACACTGCTTAAGCATTATAAACTTTAAATATTTCTTCAATATTAATTTAGAGTTGGTACTGAGCACACATTAGAGGAAGGATTTGAGCTAAAGAAGAAAGGACAGCTGGTGCTACCAAAATAGAATATTTTAAAAAGATGAGACTGAGACACATTTATTTGTTCAGTCAAGTGCTATCTATTATCGGTTGTCATAGTGGCTTGATAGTAAATTGACATCAATTAGAGAAGATAAAGTTACACCTTTCTTCCTCTAATATCAAATTATATGTATTATGATATCATTTATATACACAAACATGCACACTCATATACTCATATGTATTTGTATATGTGTATATACACACACAGTATATACATATGCAGTTTCACATTCTCATATACATTTGTAACATATCAAGGGTTCATGTAGAATGCATATTATGACAAAAGTATGCATGGATTTCAAAACATTCACACCAAGATAAACTTACCTTTTAATTCCATTTTTTGACGTTCACTCATATATAGTACTGAAAATAGAGGAAACTTATTTGCAGTGGTCAAACAACAAGAATATTCTCAATACCCATTACTCCTCTTCCTCACTGTTCCTTTTCTCCCAAAAAACATAACAAGAATAGCAATTTCTAATATGATCCTTTATTCTGACTTCATCACTCTTTAATTTTTCAATTCTATATACATGACAATGTGCAGTATGTATTGTCCCTTAACATAATTTTTAATCAATATTAGATTATTTAGTAATATATATAATATTTTAAGCTTCATCATATTCAAAGGAAATAGTAATACTCAAATATTTTGCTGCCTTTAGCAGTTGTTTCCATACCATATAGTATTTCATTGTTTAAATATACTGTCATTTAAATATTCATTCTTGTGCTGATGGACCATGTAATTTTTGCAAGCTTTTGGCCATTACTAATACTGCTCTTAGGAACAATTTTGCATGTGTCTTTTGGTGCATATATGTATAATTTTTAATATACATTGAGTGGAATTCCTTTCCTAAAGCATGTACTTCTTCAACCTTAGAAGAAAATGTCGTCATTTATTGTAAAATATTTTGTTTTGTTCTTTTTTAAAAATTATTTACTTATTTATTTGAAAGGCAGAGTTGCAGAGAGAGACAGAGAGACAGAGAGAGACAGAGAGAGATCTTCCATCTGCTGGTTCACTCCCCAAATGACAGCAATGGCCAGAGCTGGGCTGTTTCAAATCTAGGAGCCAGAAATTCCTCTGAGGCTCCCACCTGAGTGCTGTGGCCCAGGGAAGTGGGTCATCCTCCACTACTCTCCCAGACACATTAGCAGGTAGCTGTATTGGAAGTGGATCAGCCAAGTCTTGAACCTGTTCCCTATGGGATGCTGGCACCACAAGTACTTTCTGTGCCACAGAGCTGGTCTCTGTTTTGCTATTTTCTCTGGATATTCTATGTGTTATTGAAAGAATGTGTTTTCTGTTGATATTTTGTATAGTGTTCTATATATTTCAGTTGGGTCAAGTTTATCAATTACATTGTTCAAGTTTCTTCCCTATTTATGTTTTATTTTTCTGTTGATTCTTAGCCCAAGAATAATCTATGTTAAGATATTTTCCTATAAATAACACTCTATTTTCAGACACTGGCATTTTTTTCTTATATATACATTATGTGCATACAAATATGTATTTACATCTTTATCCCATGTACTAAAAGTAGGTTAATTTTACCCTTTGGTGTATGTTCACTTATTTCTAACAATGATTTCTTGTATAAGTTTTACTTTGAATGTGATGAAACTTAAAAACTTTCCTTTGATTAGTGTTTCTATTCTGTGCATCTTTTATCAAACTTTAATCTCAATCTTGCTGTACTCTTTCAATTTAGAAATTTTTTGTTAATGACATATTATTATGTATTGTCATATATTTTCTTTAATTATTACACGTAGACCAGTTAGAGTTATTTAATTATTGACTTATTTGTACTAAGTTCATCACATTCCTAATTTGTTCCCTACTTATCCCTCCTCTTTTTGTTCAATTTCTGTCTATTTCACTTGAATAAGATTATGTGTTCAATTGGGTCCATTTTCTCCTCTGTTAGTTGGCTAATATTCTTCATATATTTTAGCATTAGCATATTAATTAATACTCTTACCTTGCTCTTAAAATGTTCAAAGGATTTACCACACTTTAAATGATATTTGTTGTGTTTGTTGATTTTCATTCTGTCTATATATATATATATATATGTATATTTAAGTGTAGGCATGTGCATAAACATTAGTAGATTTTTATTAGTTTGCATAGTCAATGCTTATTTAGCTTTATCCTAATATATCTTCCTTTTTGTCTGTATGAAAATTAAACCAATTTATAGTATGGTTTATAACCAACCACAATGTGTAATCAGATCTTTGCATCTTACTGTTTAGGTTTTTTGGCTCAAGTGGATCATACTAAAGGAAACTTTATTTTACCAATCAATCTAGAAGCAACTTGCTATTCTTCTTCTTATTATTATTATTTATTTATTTTTTTTTTTGGCAGGCAGAGTGGATAGTGAGAGAGAGAGACAGAGAGAAAGGTCTTCCTTTTGCCATTGGTTCACCCTCCAATGGCTGCCGCAGCTGGCGTGCGGCGGCCGGCGCACCACGCTGATCCGAAGCCTGGAACCACGTGCTTCTCCTGGTCTCCCATGGGGTGCAGGGCCCAAGGACTTGGGCCATCCTCCACTGCACTCCCGGGCCACAGCAGAGAGCTGGCCTAGAAGAGGGGCAACCGGGAAAGAATCTGGCGCCCCGACCGGGACTAGAACCCGGTGTGCCGGTGCCGCTAGGTGGAGGATTAGCCTATTGAGCCACAGCACTGGCTGACTATTATTATTTTCAAGATTAATTTTCTGCTTGGAATCTTTCTATAACATTGTCTTTTGAATTTATTTTTCAATTTATATATTTCTTTTCTTTGCACTAGGATAAAAAACAATAACCATGCAATCTAAGATATCATGGGTTTCTTCATTTCAAGTTATTATCAATGGTAATTGAAAAAGAAGTGGTAATCTTGGAACTATGAAACCCACAGACTTTCTATTTGTATTAATGTCAATGAAATAGGTTATAGAGATTTCATATTATTGTCAAGGTTTATCAATATTTTTACTGTCGCTATTTCTGGTGATGTGATTGGAAGTCAAGTATATGATTTTACTTTAAAAACATCATAAATAAGGCTAAATGATCCTACAGAAGAAATGGAAAAAGATACCTGGATAGATCTCATTGAGTAAGGAAGAGAGGATGGGAAAGAAAAACAGAGCAGTTGCTTATTAAATAACAGCTTGCATACTATAGGGTGAAAGATTTTAAGTACTGTGCAATTTCAAACTTTTCCCTCTGTACTCCTTAGAAGTACTCTGCAAAGGGGCCAGCATTGTGGCACAGTGTTTAAATATAACTGAAAAGTGATCCCTGTTAAATGTAAGAGTGGGAATAAGAGAGGGAGGAGATGTACAATTTGGGACATACTCATTCAGACTTGCACCAAATGGTAGAGTTAGATATGTGCCAGGGGATTCCAATTCAATCCCATCAAGGTGGCATGTACCAATGCCATCTCACTAGTCAAAGTGATCAGTTTTAGTTCATAATTGATCATAATGATAGGATTAAGTGTCAAAGGGATCACATAAACAAGAATAGTGTCTACTAACTGACAGAATTAAAAAGGAGAAAACAATCCAACATGGGAAGCGGGATACACAGCAGGCTCATAGAATAGCAGATGTCCAAAACATCACTCTGGCCTCAGAATCAGCCCTGAAGGCATTCAGATCTGGCTAAAAATCCCATGAGGGTATTTGAGGCATGGAAAACCAAGACACTCTGGCAAAAAAACAAAAACAAAAACAGGTCATCAAAGAAGGAGGTTCCTTTCTCTGAAGGGAGGAGAGAACTTCCACTTTGAATATGACCTTGTCTAAATATGATCAGAGTCGGTGAACTCAAAAGGCTTCCATAGCCTTGGCAACTCATGAAAGAGCCTAGGGTGGTTACTGATGCCATAAACAAGAGTGTCAATTGTTAAATCAACAACTGGATTCTCTGTGCACTTACTCCCCATGTAGGATCTCTGTCCTTAATGTGTTGTACTATGTGAATTAATGCTATAACTAGTACTCAAACAGCACTTTATACTTTGTGTTTCTGTGTGGGTGCAAACTGTTGAAATCTTTACTATGTATATATACTAAATTGATCTTCTGTATATAAAGATTATTGAAAATGAATCTTGATGTGAATGGGATGGGAGAGGGAGTGGGTGATGGGATGGTTGTGGGTGGGAGGGAGGTCATGGGTGAAAAAAGCTGTTATAATCCAGAAGTTGTACGTTGGAAATTTATATTTATTAAATAAAAGTTAAAAAGAAACAGTGGATGAAAGAATGTCTGTCTCTGTCTCTCTCTCTCTCTCTCTCTCTCTCTGTCTCTCTCTATATATATATATCTCACTTTCTGTAACTCTGCCTTTCTTTCAAATAAATGAAATAAATATTTAAAACAAAAAATTCCAGAACCATGTTGCTGAATCTGTGGGAGTTGAAAAAGAGCCTTTGAAGCAAACAACAAGGTTGAATTAGACCTCTGATTGGAGAGCTGAAGTAATGGATTCAAAAATTGGTACCAGGAGTGGGAGATTCAAGATGACCAAGTAGAGAAATGCAGTGTTTACCTGCTCCTCCACTAAGATACTCCAAAGCAGCTATGTCAAGGGTGAGTACAGCAGGAAGAGAACCAGGGATAGTAGGAGAGAAGTAGGAATACATTGGGGTATCTGTAAAGAGCACAAAGCATTGTCAAATGTCCTGGACCAGAGTCTTTGTGTTCCCTGGGAAAGGGCGAACAAAAGATTATAGGCAGAGGCCGGTGCTATGGCTCAATAGGCTAATCCCCTGCCTGCGGCACCCCAGGTTCTAGTCCCGGTCAGGGTGCTGGATTCTGTCCTGGTTGCTCCTCTTCCAGTCCAGCTCTGCTGTGGCCTGCGAAGGCAATGGAGGATGGCCCAAGTCCTTGGGCCCTGCACCCGCATGGGAGACCAGGAGGAAGCACCTGGCTCCTGGCTTCGGATCAGCGAGGTGCGCCGGCCACAGTGGCCACTGGGGGGTGAACCAATGGAAAAAAGGAAGACCTTTCTCTTTGTCTCTCTCTCTCTCATTGTCCACTCTGCCTGTCAAAAAAAAAAAAAAAAAAAAAAAAAAAGATTATAGGCATAGCCTATTGGTGGGAACTCTTACCCCATTATCCTTGGAGAGGTATCCTGCTCTCACAGACCAGTATCTCAGTGAGGAGCACTCCCTGGAAAATTCAGTGCTTCTGGACTTCACAGAAGGGGAAGCTAAATTGTTACCTAGGAAAGTTCCTAGGTTAACTCTATCACAGGTTTAGATGGGTTCCTATATGCCACTTAGTCTGTAGAGACTTAGAGCTCCTACACACCAGGGATGGCTCTCACAATGAGGACAGAGGGTCATTGTGGAGTAAGTCAGTGCTCTGAATTGTGAGCACATTTGTGCAATTGAAGTGTGCTGTCACAGGCACCACGGCTCACTAGGCTAATCCTCCGCCTTGCGGTGTTGGCACACCAGGTTCTAGTCCTGGTCGGGACGCCGGATTCTGTCCCGGTTGCCCCTCTTCCAGGCCAGCTCTCTGCTGTGGCCAGGGAGTGCAGTGGAGGATGGCCCAGGTGCTTGGGCCCTGCACCCCCATGGGAGACCAGGAAAAGCACCTGGCTCTTGCCATCGGATCAGCGCGGTGTGCCAGCCGTGGTGGCCATTGGAGGGTGAACCAATGGCAAAGGAAGACCTTTCTCTCTGTCTCTCTCTCACTGTCCACTCTGCCTGTAAAAAAAAAAAAAAAAAAAAAAAGAAGTGTGCTGTCACCTTGAGCTTACTTTAGCTCACTTGGGCACAGAGGAAAGGTGGGACTCTGAGCACACTCCTCCTATTGACTATTGCCAGAGGTGCTTCACCTGGCCCATCTCCAGTGTTAGTCTCACCCTTTCCCCCATCACAGTGGCTGGATTACTTTGGCCCCAATGAGTACACACTGCTGGAGCTCAGGTTCTTACCTGCTCTACCTGGCCCAGCAACACCTCACCATTCAGGACTTCCAAGAGAGCTTGTACTGTGCCTAACTACACAATATTATGGCATGCTGGATTCTCTGGTCTAGAAAAGCAACACTTCTCCCAGGCATAGCATGGGACTCAGAACTCCATGTGGGTGAAATAGTGGGTACAGGAGTCCAAGCAACTGGGTCATCTTCCAGTGCTTTTCCAGGTGCATTAGAAGGGAACTGGATTGGAAGTAGAGCAGCTGGGTCTTGAACTAGTACCCATATGGGATACCAGTATTGCAGGCAGTGGCTTAACCTGTTATGTTAAAACAAAGTTCCTGCAGAGTGACTTCTAAGATCAGACATATTCATAATTGTGAAAAACAAAATTAAATACCTTGGGATAAATTTAACGAAGGATGTGAAAGATTTCTACAATGAAAATTACAAAACATCAATGAAAGAAATAGAACAAACACACAAATAGAAAAATATTCAATGTTCTTTTTTTTTAAAAGAATTAATATCATCAAAATATCCACACTACTCAAAGTCATTTGAACATTCAATGCAATCCCAATGAAAATTTCAAGGACATTAATCACAGGATTAGTAAAAACAATACTGGCTGGTGCCGCGGCTCACTAGGCTAATCCTGCACCTTGTGGCGCCGGCACACCGGGTTCTAGTCCCGGTCAGGGCGCTGGATTCTGTCCCAGTTGCCCCTCTTCCAGGCCAGCTCTCTGCTGTGGCCAGGGAGTGCAGTGGAGGATGGCCCAAGTATTTGGGCCCTGCACCCCATGGGAGACCAGGATAAGTACCTGGCTCCTGTCGCTCCCCCTCTTCGTGGAGGAACAACACAGGACCCTGCGCTGTTCTTTCGTCTGCTCGGCCCTCCCCGGGTTTGCTGCTGGTTCTTCCCGGGTTGGCTACTATCCCTTCCACCTCCATGGAAGGGCAGCTCCCCCTGGCCACATTCCCCACTTCCGCAGGGGAGCGGCACACCGCCGGCCGGCTTTCTCGGGGGCTGCACAGGTGTTCCCTCAGATGTTCCCTTTAGATGTTCCTGGTGCATGCCGTCTCTCTCCTCCTTTATAGTCCTCCTCTGCCAATCCCAACTCGGCTGCCCACACGCCGAGTACGCTGCTCTCCTCCAATCAGGAGCAAGTCCTACAGTTTATTGGTTGAACTGGAGGCAGCTGTACAGAAGCTGTTTACTTCTCTCCCAGCGCCATATTGTGGGAGAGCAGATGCATAGAATAAGTCTTAATTCCAGTAACTCAGTCCAGTCCGGGCTGCTCCCCACAGCTCCTGCCATCGGATCAGCGTGGTGCGCCGCCCGCAGCGCGCTGGCCGTGGTGGCCATTGGAGGGTGAACCAACGGCAAAGGAAGACCTTTCTCTCTGTCTCTCTCTCTCACTGTCCACTCTGCCTGTCAAAAAAAAAAAAATACTAATACACTGTTTCATCCCCTAAAGTGTGCAACAGATGGGACTAGAGTTCCAGCCTAGAATTACATCTGGCTCTCTTACATGGGTGGCAAGGACCCAGGAAATCAAATACTTGGACCATCATCTGCTGCCTTCCCCGGAGCATTAGAAGGAAGTCAGATGAGAAGAAGAGTAGCCACCACTGGAAACAGTATTCTGAAATGGAGTGTGGATGCCCAAAGCACCAGCTTAACCAATTGTGCCACAATGGGCACCCCAGAACTTTTATATATACTAGGAAAACTTAATTGAAGCCTTACTGCTCATAGTAAGGAATTAATATTTTATTATGAGGTGATAATATATTGTTTACTTATTTTAAGTATTTTATTTATTTGAAAGAGTTACAGAGAGAGGCAGAGACAGAGTGCTGGGTTCACTCCTAATCAGTTAACTAATTTTGTTGGCATGGCAGAGACACAGAGAATCTCTTATTCAGTAGTTCACTCTCCAGTTGCCTGCTTCAGTTGGGCGGCACCAGGCTGAAGCCAGGAGGGAGGAACTCCATCTGGGTCTTCTACATGGTTGACAAGGACCCAACAACTTAAGCTATCATCTGATGCCTCACAGGGTGCCCATAAGCAGGAAATTGCAATGGTGTTAGTACTTGAACCCATGCACTCAGATATGAAATACAGGTGTCCAAAACAATGCCTTAACTGATATGCCAAATGTCTGTCCCTTGTAAAATTTTTTAAAAACACTTATTTGTTTATGTGAAGGACAGAGTTATAGAGATGCAGAAGGAGAGAGAGAGAGAAAGAGAGAGAGAGGTCTTACATTGGCTGCTTTGCTCCCCGAATGGCCACAACAGTTGGAGCTGGGCTGATCTGAAGCCAGGAGCCTGGAGTGTCTTCCTGGTCTCCCATGCAGGTGCAGGGACCCAAGGACTTGGGTCATCTACTGCTTTTCCAGGTCATAGCAGAGAACTGGATGAGAAATGCAGCAGCTGAGACTTGAAGTGGGGCTCATATGGGATGGCAACAATACAAGCAGTGGCTTTACCCAGTACTCTACAGCACAGACTCACCTACTTAAAGTTTTTGAGCAAAGAGAGGGACAAATAAGTTTATTTATAATAGTTATAAGGATGAACAGAAAATAAATTTGAAGAGATGCATTATGGATATAGTGAAACTCTTTATAAATATAATTCCTTCATGAAACTAGGATTAGGGGAAATACTTAATGACTTGAACTGGGATAGTAAAATTGGAATAATCAGTTCTGGCTTGAGTTGCAGGAAATTTAAGAAATTAAGTGTTCAAACCGCCAAGGTGGAGCATGCACAGGCAGCTGGCTCTTGGAATGTCTGTTCTCTCTGTGGACCCGACAGGCTAGTGGGGTGGAACAGATCCTCTATACCACATGACCATGGGAGCCTTGTGTTCTGATACTGTGGGAACTTTGTGATTGCATGGTAGGGCACAGTGTGTAGCTGGGTCTCCAGGCAAGCTGCTTAATTATACCAGACCTTTAAAGAAGAACTTATTGTTTTCAAGCTATTTAAAACTGTTAAACAGGAGGGAATCCTCCAAAACTCCTTATATGAGACCTTAGTTACTAAACCTGAAAAATATGCAACAGAGAAAGAGAACTATAGACCAATATCCCTGATGAACATAGATGTAAAGTTCCTCAACAAAATACTAGCTAATTGAATGTAACAACCCATCAGAAAGACCATTCACCCAGACTAAGTGGGATTCATCCCTGGTATGCGTGGCTGGTTCAATATTTGCAAATCTAGGCTGGAGCCACAGCTTCCTAGGCTAATCCAATGCCTGCAGTGCCAGTACCCCTGGTTCTAGTCCCAGTTGGGATGCTGGGTACTAGTCCCAGTTGCTCCTCTTCCAGTCCAGCTCTCTGCTGTGGCCCAGGAGGACAGTGGAGGATGGCCCATGTCCTTGGGCCTTGCACCTGCATGGGAGACCAGGAAGAAGCACCTGGCTCCTGGCTTCAGATTGACACAGCGTGCCGGCCATAGCAGCCATATGAGGGGTGAACCAACAGAAGGAAGACCTTTCTCTGTCTCTCTCTCTCACTGTCTAACTCTGCCTGTCAAAAAAAAAAATATTTGCAAATCTATAAATGTGATATGCCACATTTACAAACTGAAGAATAAAAGCATATGCTTATCTCAATAGATGCAGAGATAGCACTTGATAAAATACAACATCCTTTTATGACGAATATCTTAAGGAAATTGGGTATGGAAAAAACATTCCTCAACTCAATCAAGGCAATTAATGGCGAACTCACAGTCAACATCATATTGAATGGGGACAATTTGGAATTATTTCCATTAAGATTCAGAGCCAGAAAAGGATGCCCATTTTCATCATTGCTATCCAAAAGAGTCCTGGACATTTTATCCAGAGCTATTAGGCAAGAAAAGGAAACCAAAAGGATACAACTTGGAAAGGGAGAAGTACTTACTAAGGAGTGCACATTTTCCTTTCTAATAGGTTTTCAAACTTGTATTTGTTGAGCACCTACCCTGTACTTGGTAGTCCTCTAAGTATTCTACTTAATACTTACAATAACCCAATAAAGAAGGTACTTGTTTTAATTACTGTATTACAGAATGAAAAACAGGCAAAAGGTGGAGAAGTCCATAAGTGGGCCAAGGCCATGCAACTATTAAATGCCAGAATGTTATTTTTGGTGCAAATTGTCTAGCTCCATGCCCTTAACACAAACATTTTAGTCATCGTTTTTCTCTATGTGTGTGAATATTCTTCTGAATTATCTGCTTGATTTATAAGTACAGTGTTCATTTATAAGTACAAATGTTTATTAATTAGCCCTATAACATTTTTATTAATGTGCTTTATAATGTGATAAAATGAATCTTTGCCCGTTTTAGAATTGAAATAATTATTGTGTACTTTCATTCTTTTTTTTTTTTTTTTTGAAGGGAGATTTAGTGCGAGAGAGAGACAGAGAGAAAGGTCTTCCTTCTGCTGGTTCACCCCCAAATGGCCACTATGGCTGGCTTGCTGCGCCAATCCGAAGCCAGGAGCCAGGTGCTTCCTCCTGGTCTCCCATGCGGGTTCAGGGCCTAGCGCTTGGGCCATCCTCCACTGTCTTCCCGGGCCACAGCAGAGTGCTGGACTGGAAGAGGAGCAACCGGGACAGAATCCAGCACCTCAACTGGGACTAGAAGCCTGGGTACTGGCACCTCAGGCAGATGATTACCGGCCTACTTTCATTCTTTAAGGTAAATTTTAAAATAAATTTTTGAGTCCCTCAAGAGTCTTCTTAATTTTAATTTGGAATTATAGGAATTTATAGGTTAATTTTAGGAGCACTTTCATATGTACAATATTTAATTTTCTCCATAAACACAAAAATAATGCTTTTAGTCCATCTTATATCATTTGTGTCCATTTGTATTATTACATTTTCTTTCTTTTCCAAAATAAATTCTTTGTTAAGTGAATTTCTATTTTTTGTATATTGTAGATAATATCTAATACAACAGTAGGATACAACTAATACATAAAATTTTAATTTAAATAATTGCTATTACAATTTTCAATTTAATCTTGAATTGAGAATTTCAGCTGAATAATTCTAAAATTTTTCATTATATTGTTTTCAATGTGGTTAACTTTATAATTTTTAGTTAATGCCAGCTCTGTATGGCCCCTTCATTTATTTTCTAGTTTGTTTCATATTTTGGTTTCTTTTTGGTGCAAAATTTTTTTTTGATTTATATAAAGGAAACGAATTTCATGTATTTCATATACACAGTATTATGAACATAATAATACTTCCCATCCAACCTTAAATTCCTCCTTTAATCCCACACTCCCTCCTCCTCCTTTATTTTTCTTTTAATTTTTGCAATGAAATACTTTCAATTTATTTGATAATCATAAACTTAACTCTCCTTATATAAATAATTCAACAAGTAGTAAGTAAAAAGACCACTAATTTTTAAGAGTATATACAAAGGTTCTATACAATAATCAAATCTCAAAATGTCAATTTCACTCATATAACATTGCATTTTTTTGTGCTCTGTGTATTAATTACCACAAATCAGAGAAAACGTGATATTTATCTTTTGGGGAATGGTTTATTTCACTGAACATAATAATCTCTAGTTGCATCAATCTTGTTGCAAACAACAGGATTTCATTCTTTTTTCAGCTGAGTAGTATTCCATAGTTAATATATGCCACAATTTCTTTATCCAGTTATAAGTTGATGGGCATCTTGATTGATTCTATATCTTATGGTATTGTGAGTTGAGCTTCTATTAACATGGGGGTACAAGTAACTCTTTCACATGCTAATTTCAGTTGATTTGAGTTAATTTCTAGGAACGGAATGGCTGGATATTCATCAGGTTTCTGATGAATATCCATAGTGTCTTCCATAAATGTTGTACTAGTTTACATTCCCACCAATGGTGGATTATGGTACCTATTTCTCCACATCCTCTCCAGCATTTGTTATTTTCTGAGTTTTGGAAGATAGCCATTTTAACTGATGTGAGGTGAAACCTCATTGTGGTTTTCATTTGCATTTTCTTGATGACTAGTCATCCTGAGCATCTTTCCATGTCATCCTATGAAAAATGCCTGTTTACACCCTTAGCCCATTTTTAACTGTACTGCTTGTTTGTTGTTGTAGAGTTTTTTGAGCTCCATAGATATCCTGGATAGTAATCCTTTATCAGATGTATAATTTACAAATATTTTCTCCTATTGTTTTGGCTGCCTCTTCACTTTGTTGAATGTTTCCTTTGTTGTGCAGTAGCTTTTTAGCTTGATGTAGTCCAATTTGTCTACTTTTACATTCATGGCCTGTGTTTCTGGGATCTTTTCCAAGAAGTCTTTGCCTATGCTAATGTTTTGCAGTGTTTCCCCTATGATTTCCTCCGGTAATTTTATGTTATTAGGTCTTAGATTTAGATCCTTGATCCATTGTGAATTGATTTATGTATATGATGTAATACAGGGGTCTTTTTTCATAATTCTGCATTCACAGATCAAATTTCCCCAACACCATTTGTTGTAGAGATTTTCCTTTCTGCAGGGTGTCAATTTTGCTTCTTTCTCAAAGATTAATTGGCTATAGATGTGTGGATTAATTTCTGGGGTTTTGGTCTATTCCATTGTTCAGCATATCTATTCTAACACTATTGCTAAGCTATTTTGATTACAACAGCCCTGTAATATGTCTTGAAATATGGCATTATGATGCCTCCAGCTTTATTTTTATTGCTTAATAACATTTTAGTGATTCAGGACCTCTTGTTATTCTATACAAAATTTAGAGTTATTTTTCTCAGATTCAAAAACATCTTTGGTATTTTGATTGAGATTGCATTGAATCTGTAAATTGCTTTGAGTAGTATGGACATTTTGATGGTATTGCTCTAATCCATGAACACAGAAGATATTTTTCATTTTTTGTGTCTTTCATTTCTTTCATTAATGCTTTGTAGCTTTCATTATAGTGATATTTCACATCATTCATTAAATTTGCCCAAGGTATTTTAATTCTTTTATAGCTACTGTGGCCGGCGCCATGGCTCACTAGGCTAATCCTCCGCCTTGTAGCGCCGGCACACCAGGTTCTAGTCCCAGTCGGGGCGCCGGATTCTGTCCCGGTTGCTCCTCTTCCAGGCCAGCTCTCTGCTGTGGCCAGGGAGTGCAGTGGAGGATGGCCCAAGTACTTGGGCCCTGCACCCCACGGGAGACCAGGAGAAGTACCTGGCTCCTGCCATCAGATCAGCGTGGTGTGCTGGCCGCAGCGCGGCAGCCGCGGCGGCCATTGGAGGGTGAACCAATGGGAAAGGAAGACTTTTCTCTCTGTCTCTCTCTCTCACTGTCCACTCTGCCTGTCAAAAAATAAATAAATAAAATAAAAAAATGAAAAATAAAAAAAATAGCTACTATGAATGGTACTGATCTCACAAGTCCATTCTTAGTCATGGCATTATTTGTGTATACAAATACTATTTTTGTGTATTGATTTTTATGTCTTACAATTTTGCCAAACTCTCTTATGAATTACGATAGTCTCTTAGTGGAGTACCTTGGTTCCTGTGTGTATTGGATCAGATAATCTCCAAACAGGGATAATTTGACTTCCTCCTTTCCAATTTGTATTCCTTTGATTTCTTTTTTCTTGTCTAATGGCTCTGGATGAACCTTCTGAACTATATTGAATAGCAATGGTGAGAGTGGGCATCTTTGGTTCCAGATCTTGGTGAAAATGCTTCCAACTTTTTCCCATTCAATATGGGTTTGTCATATACTGCCTTGATTGTTTTGAGGTATGTTCCTTCTATAACCAACTTGCTTAGGGCTTTTATCACGAATAGATATTGTATTTTTTCTTATGTTTTATCTGAATCTATTGCAATAATCATATAGTTTTTGCTCTTCCATTTGTTAATGTGATATATCACACTTATTGATTTGCAAATGTTGAATCATCCCTATATACCAGGGATAAATCCCACTTGGTGTAGGTAAGTGATCTTTTTGAGATGTTGTTGGATTTGATAAGCTAGCATTTTGTTGAGGATTTTTGGATTTATGTTTATCAGCAGCGTTGTTGTGAAGCCCTTCCTTCCTGTGGAGTCACCAATGTGAAGCAATATTTCCTCAAACCATCATAATTTTCTTTGGAAATTCCTGTGTAAGGGCAGCAATTGTGGTGCAGTGAGTTAAACTCCCACTTGCAATACCAACATCCTATATGACAGCCAATTTGATTCCCTGCTACTCCACTTCTGATCCAGCTCTCTTTTATGTGTCTGTGAAGACAGTGGAAGATGGCCCAAATACTAGGGTCCCTGCAACCCACATGGTAGACCCAGATGAAAGCTCTTGGCTCCTGGCCTTAACTTGACTCAGTCCTAGCCTTTCCAGCCATGTGGGGAGTGAACCAGGGGGTGGATGATCTTTCTTTGCCTCTATCTCCCTCTCTCTCTCTCTGCCTCTTCTTTCTGTAACTCTGCCATTCAAACAAATAAATCTTAAAGAAACAATTCCTGTGGGACTTTATGTTTTGGATTAAAAATGTTTGAGGGCCATTATTTTTACAATTACAACCCTATGAATATTCTGGAAAAAAATGAAAGGGAGAGAATAAAGTTTTTGTAACTCTTTAATAAAACTTGGTGACTGGGGGGAAGGCATTTAACATGGTGGTTAATTTGCTTCTTGGAACACACACAGCCCACATTGGAGTTCAAGTGTTGGCTACTCTGCTTGGTAAGGTGCAGCCTTGAAGGCAGCAGGTGATTATAAAATACTTGGGTCCCTGCCACTCATGTGGGAGACCCAGATGGAATTCTGAAGTTCTGGCTTCAGCTTAGCCCAACTTTGGCTCTTGGAGAGTAAACCATCAGATGAGCGATGTCTGTTTCTGTTTGTCTCTATCTTTTTGCCTTTCAAATAAAATAAAAATAAAGAAATAAAGATTAAAGAAAAGATTTTGTTATTGTTCAAGAGATCATACAAAATTTACTTATAACATTGTTAATTGATCCAAATTACCATCCTATGATATTTCTATTTTCAAAAATCCTTCTCATTACATGCTCTTTCTATGGAAAAAAATAACCTACTTTGAGTACATTTAAACCTTATTGAAACTGAGTGATTTTTAGTTAAACATCCTAATAAGCCTAAAATCATTAAAGGTAAAATATCAAAAAATTCTTTACTTAGTATGACCTTTTTAACTACAGAACAAGATATTATAAGCCAATAAACTAAAAGACTCAGTGGGGAAAATATTTTCCTCCAAGTAGTTTGTATCATTAGTCATTTGAACTTCATATACATAGCATATTAAAAGGTTGCCTAGTTATATTTGAGTAAATATCCCTTGGTGGCTGTCCAATTCCATCATTTTTGGCCTGTTTTTCTTTTATACTTGAAAACCAGCACTTTGAAACTCAAATTTTATTAGAACTCAAATGATAAACTGTTTTTTTTATAATGGCAAATTATTTTTTCTTAACAATTTTCAAGAAAAATGTTTTTATACTTGTTATTTGAATACAAAGATAGTCTGTCTCATTTTACTAGTTGATATACCACAATTAGAGATTGAAACTTTAAATGATGAACAGTAATCACATGTATATATAGTTAGACCAATAAGATATGTGATTCTATTGAGAGCACTGGTAGAGGAAGCTGTTCTCTATTCTTTGCTCTGCAGTAATTATCTGTATAACCAGATTAGCCACTTTCCCCCTCAGACTTTAGTTTTATTATATAAACAATAGAGACAATGTCAGGCGCTATCTGACCTTTTCATTACCCTTAATTAGTAGGTAGATGAGCATATAATATAAGTATATTGCCTAACTGAAGAGAATAAAACATTTTTTTGAAAATTCAATGATCATAGTTTTTGAGTGGGCAAGATTTCAAGTTTGCAGGCAATTGCATGGAACATTTAGCACACTGTTTTAGCTATCAAATTTACATGATGAGATTTTCCTGGAATAAAATCTACCTAAATAAATTTCCAAATTACTCTGAGATTCTAATCTGATGCTTATAAATTATTATACAGACACAAGTGTTTGGGAGTCCAAGTTATTTTCACAAGTTGAATTGACATTCAAAAGTATGCCCTGGTCTCAAACCAGTCAGCTAAATGGACAATTACATGCACAGGATTATTATTAACCCCTTTTATTCAATATGCAGACCACCAAAACATTTGAATAATAATCTAATATTTGACATTGTAATTCAATTTAGACCTTTCTTAAAAAAAAAAAAAAAACAGTAGACATAATGACCATCCTAGTGAAAACGTAAAGGTTAAATAGGCTCATAGAAATCACTTTCTGGAGTTGACGTGGTCCTCTGACACCCAGAGATCTATCATATAAACTGGAGATCAAAGTAGATCTCCAGCCCAAAACATTCTACCTAATTGAAGAACAAGAAAATGGTAACTACTCTCCTATTCCTAAAATTATAGCTGTATTGTTTGAAATCTTTTGCAAGATCTGTATTTTTGTGTCTGGTATGATCATTTCAAAGTCACCTGAGGGGAATAGAATAAAGTGAGTACTATACCAGGTGCTTTTCTGGCTACTTCAAGATGGGATAAAGTGATAATACAGTGAAACAAACACAGAATATTCTAATTACTGATCCCTTTTCCAAAAGAATTTTCAGTTCTTGTTGTCATAAGTGATAAACAGAAGTAATATAGGCTCAAATACTTTTGTTAGGAATTTGGTCCTTACAGTTTAGATATGTCCTTACAGAGTTTAGATAGATAATTATAAATAACGTAAGACTCTTTGAGACTACTACTTCAACTGATAAAATATATAAGGATAAAGTGATGTGCAAATATGATAATATTGAGTTGGAATGATAATTTTATCTTACCCAGATGAGACATTCTTGGCAATTGTACTGACTATTGCTCAAAACTTGGATAAATGTAGATAATTCCATGCTTTGCTTTGATAATTTCTTTCAACTCTGGTCCTTTGGTTGTAGGTCACTGGTTGATCTCTGAATTGCAACTTGGATAGGATCTAGGTATCCAAATATGAGATCTGGTACTCTTTCTCCCTCAATTCTCTGAGGTTCAATCCTTTTCATGCTGGTCTTTACAGACAATAGATACATTCCAGTTTACTTTCTGCCACCAAGAAGGAGCTTATCTTTTAACAGTTCAAAAGAGTATTTGCTTTCACTCTAACAAGGGAGTCTACCCCTTGGAAACACAACATTCTCTATGGAGAAGAAGAAAATATTATTCTCCCTGAATTCTTCCCTTGCAAATATAAGGTTGGACTGAGATGCCATGATGAGAATAAATTAGCAAATGATAGAGTATAGAGAAGGGTATTCTAAGCCCAGGGTATATAAGTAAAAGCTCTAAGACAGAAAGGAATTTCAAAATATTTGAGGAACAAAAAGGAAAGTACAATCATTTGAACACGAAAGATGAGGAGTAAGTTGGGAGAAAAAAATGATTGGAGGAACAGAATAGAAGTTTTGCATAATTCAGGGCCATGAAGTAAAGGGTGAAAGTTCATAAGTTCATATTACTCAGTATAAATGAACTGGAAAATATGTTAAGTCTTTAGGGATCACTATTAGTGATATGAGATTGCTTATAATATTAATAGATAAGTCTAATGTAATAAAGAAAGTTGATAAGGAGGATGTAAAAATAGAAGAAGGAACAACTATTTAAAGAAGTTAATGTAGTAATTCTAATGCAGGAATATGGCCTCTTAGATTAAAGTGACTTCAGTGGAGTGTATATTTTATATATGTAAAACTGGTGGAGGGAAAGTTAGTCATATTTGTTGGTAAATTGATATTTTCCTGGGGTTATAATTGAAGAGGGCACTTCAACTTGACAGGCTTATGAAATATGATTAAAGACCTTAAGATATTTTATATTTTATTCTGGGGCCAAGAAGAGAGATCTAAGATAGGGATATATAAGTTTGAAGTCCTTTTTATACAGAAAAAAATTTACGGCTACAGGGATGGATAAAGAGGACAAGTTTGAAGTAAACAGAGAACAAATAAACAAATACAGAATAATGCTAATGTTCAGAATTTGAGTAGAATTCAGAAAAAAGGAGTCTGAGAAGGAGAAAAGAGAGAAGCCAGAAAAAGACATCATCAAAGAAAAGGAAAGCTATAAAAAATGAATTTATGTCTTTCTTTAATTCTCTCTCCTTCCTTCCTTCCTTCCTTCCTTCCTTCCTTCCTTCCTTCCTTCCTTCCTTCCTTCCTCCCTCCCTCCCTCCTTCCCTCCCTCCCTCCCTCCTTCCCTCCCTCCCTCATTGTAGGTCATTGCTTTCTTCTTTCTTTTTTAAATTTACATATGAATTCCTTCATTCCTTTCTTCTCTTCTTTTTTTTTTAAATTCACATATGAGAACATACATTTGATTTAAATATCTGGCTAATTTCACATTAATAAAATGATGTCTTCTCCTATCCATTTCATTGCAAGTATCAGGATTTTATTCTAAATTGCACATTATTCATATTCCATTTTATGTTTACATCATGTTTTCTTTATCCATTCATCTGGCAATTTGAACCCAAGGTTCATTTCATATCTGACTATTGTGATTAATACTGCAATGATCATGGGAGTGTAATTATCTCTTTGATGTTCTGACTTCATACATTGAAATCAAAAAATAATAGATCTGAACTTACTAGAGACTGTGATGGGTGAGAGAGGGGGAATTGGGGCAGGTTAGATAACATCCACCAAAACATGGTATGAAGGGGCCGGCACTGTGGTGTAGAGGATAAAGCTGCCATCAACAGTGCCAGCATCCCATATAGGTGCTGGTTCAAGACCTGGCTGCTCCACTTCTAATCCAGCTCTCTACTATGGACTGGAAAAGCACTAGAAGATGGCCCAAGTCCTTGGGCGCCTGCACTCACATGGGAGACCTGGAAGAAACACCTGGCTCCTGGCTTAGGATCAGCCCAGCTCTGGTTGTTGCAGCCATTTGGGGAATGAACCAGCAGATGGAAAAATCTCTCTCTCTCTGCCTCTGCCTCCCTATAACTCTGTCTTTCAAATAAATTAATACATCATTAAATTATGAAATGAAAACCTAGCATAGGCCAGACAAATGTTAAAAGAAGTCTAACAATAAATTAGAAACATTAAGGAAGCAATCATAATATTATGAACATATTTGGAACATTGCCCTTGTTTTCCAGAATATTTTAATTTTTCTGCCTGCCAAACTTTTAAGTGCATTATTTAAGATACTTTGAATTTAGGCATGTAAATAAGACTTTATCTAGAGTTCTGTGTGTGTTGGGAGAGCAGTAGTTTGGGTTTCTAATTTCTTATAATGAATAAAGAACTTTCCCATATTCAGTTGATTATCTATGAGAGATAATATAACAGGAAATATTTGTTCCTTATTGTTGCAGTGGATTTGTTCCTGAGAGGAGGAGTGTGGTGGGGGCAAGAGGCGCGGAGTCACCACACAGACCCCGGAAGCTGGGTGAAAGTGGGCCAGAGGCGAGCAGCCTGCAGACTCGTTTATGTCAGTTGGTACAACAGCTTATATAGCCAAGACAGCCAATCTGGTCAAGGGGCGGTTTATGCCCTATCCAATCACAGCCTGTTGCCAGGCAGGCTCTGAAGCCATCCAATCACAGCCTGTTGCCAGGCAGGCTCCGTTGTCAGGTGGGTTTCAAAGTCATTCCTGAGTAACTGAGCTTACTTGCCAGCGGCCATCTTGGCATGGCCTTCTCATTCCAACACACCTTATGCTCAGAATATACCTTTGAATATATTTACCTTTTCCTTCTACTGAATTGGATTTTCAGTTTTACAGTCTATTCATGTACAAATATTGCTCATCTATGAGTTACATATGTAATCTATTTTTCTAATTTTTAAATACACCAAAATAAAATTGAAACAGCCTCTCATTTCCCATCTGTAATTTCATATGAGACCAGCATTGAAAAAAAATTGTACCCCTCTTGTTTTAGAGATATAAAATAACAGTAATTTATGTTTTCATTCTTATTTCCACTTGTCAGATTTGGTATTTTGAATTTTATATAAGTAAACTAATATGAAGTCCGTATTAAGGAGGCATTTTCTCTCCTCCTTAATTGTATGCCTTATGAAATCAGGTTGTACATTTTTGAATTTTCCCTTACGTATAGATTAACTAATAAAGGCAAGTTGTAATTTTATGCTTTTGTCATCCAATTATTCCAGAATTGCTATCATGTGACCTTCTCAAATTAGAGAATTGAAAGAATAAATAAACAAGAAGTTCATTTACTGAGATATTAATCCTTGATCCTGAAGGCTTCACATCTAACTTCTCAAAGTTGATGGTGTTATTATCTTAAATCCTTATACCCTTGCTGTTTACCTAAATCTGCTAATTTATTAAGGATTATGTATCAGAGAAAAATACCCTTAGGGAATTCAAGAAGTGAGACAATCACTCTGGAAAATTTAGAGTGTTTAAGCCTTTAACAACACCATGAATGCATGGCTTCCAGGATATGAGTCAGAGGACTGACTCATATATCCATTTTTGGGTATCTATCACGTAGATATCCTTGTTCTATCCCATGTCTTATAAGGTTCTTAAAATTTTGAAAAAAGAAAACAATTTTTTGTCCTTTCCAGAAATCGTTACAAACAAAATGAAACTATGCCCATTGTAAATGAACTATAGATGAAATGGTACTAGAATCCTTGCCTGAAGAGCCAGAAACAAATGGCAATGCCACATTTGTATGTCAAGGAGGAATAATATTGGGCTTAGAACTGAAACACTTGGGTTCCAGAATTTGACACATACTATAGGCATATATATATACTTAAATTTCTTAATAATGTATATACACATATAATGTTTATATATGTATAATAATGTATATATACATTTGTACATGTGTATATACATATATTATGAAGAAATTTTAGGCTACTGAGTTTCTTTATCTCCTGGGTAGCTACTTGATTCCAAGTGACTTGACATTATTGATTTTGGAATCTTCATTTATGATCAGGGACAAACATAAATTATCTTGTTATTCTTCTCTGGTTGAATACTTGACAAAAAGAAAATAAAAAAACTCGGGTTTTAAATATTGCATTATATAGTCTAATTATGTTTCTCTTCCCCTCTCCCTTGTATTCCTACTTTGACACCTAACCATGATTTTATAATTGTAGAAGATGAGGGGAAGTGATGGGACCTCATGAACAGGGTTAGTGTCTTTGTCAAGGAGGACCCAGAGTGCTTGTTGACCCCTTCCATCAGGTAGAGACATGTTAAGAAGGTACCAGCTGTGAACAGGTCCACACTAGACACCAAATATGCTGGTACCCTGATTTTGAATATATCAACCTTCAAAGCTATGAGAAATAAAGTTCTGTCTACAAAACACCCAGCTTATTGTATTTTTCTTCTGGCATTCTACATGGACTAACACACCAGAATAATAAAAAAATTTTCAGTGTAATAGTGTGGTGAGTAACTTATGACGTTACCATAATTTATGGCATTTTGTAATAAACTAAAGCACTAGTTTCTGATCCTAGAATCACTTTAAAAGAATTAAAAAATTACTTTACCCATTTAGTCTTCTGTACCTATGAAGAAAAGAGCAATATGGGCAGTAGATTGTAGCACTTAAAGAGCTTTTCTAGCATCCTAGGGCTTTTGATGGGTAGCTCCTAAAATGTTCATGGGATTCTATTGTTCACACATTGAATGTTCATAAACTGGGAGAAGGGATGCCCTTCTCTGGTTATGATAAATATTGGTTTATAGATATTTATAACTACAGAGATTTGTGAATCTCAAATAAATTTTTAATTATTAAGCTATAACTTCAACTTTATAAAATAAGAGGGTTGGATGATCTTTTGATTATCTCCAAAGGAGTAGTGGAGTATTTATGGCAAATGTTATGTCATAATTGAATTTGAACTGGAGGATAAATGATAAGTAGTAATAAAACAGATGAGGAGAAAAGCAGAAAGCAGACTCACAAGGGAATATTTAAAAACAGGATATCAAAGTGGATACAAGCACGGTGTCTGTAGAACAGTAAACACTTCAGTATGATTAATGATCATTCTCCATAACTTTGATCAAACGTTAACAGAGATTCCTGTGAGATCCGTGATGGAACTATTTAATCCAAATCCCTGGATCATTTAATCCAGTACTGTTCTTGGAATAAGATGGTTTCGTTCAGATTTGTGTTGATTCTTAAAGCATGTCATTTTGGTGCTTTGCAAAGTCTAAGACATTGGACAGTGGTTTTGTTCTGGTTTTGTAATTTGATGTTTGGTATCTTCACTACTCCTCATGTCTGGTCCTAGTTTGAGTAGAAAAAACTTAGACTGAATTTTTCCACTGAAAATTGTTTTTTGTCATAACTTTCTGTTACAAAAATTATGTAAACATATACATAAAGGAAAAACTTGCTGTCTTTGTTTTAAAGTTTTGGTTTTATTTCTCCGAATTCAAATGAAATATTCAGTGAAAATTGAGCATCAACCAAATTATGTTAATCAGACTAGCCAACAATGATTCATCCTACTCATGGAAATCAGTTTGGGTGTTCCAGTATTTTGTATAATTGCTTATCTTTTATATCTTGACCAAGTATTCTGAACAACTACTATTTCCGTAAGCTAGGTTTACCTTTTGATTTTAGCTGAGAAAAGAAGAACTGCCACTTTTATTTTATGGTATGTGCATGTTCACGATGGGATTTTAGTTGTAGTTTTCTCCCTGTTAGTACCATCATCACATTTTCAGACATGGAAAGAACCTTACAGTTACTAAGTATGTCAGCATCCCAACCCCAGTCATTATACGGATGCAGAACTGAGTGCAAAGAAAAACCAATTACCAGATGATGTTGGCTCTGGTTTTGGTCCTGTCACATAATTCTTGATAATCTTCATTTGTCTAAGTGTAATAGTGATGAGACTTCTAAAATTTTCAATGCCTCAGGGCTCCATTCCATACAGGCATTTTATGTGCTTCACATAATCCAGTTCAAGACATTAAAGTCTATATCTTAATGAGCTTTAGCTTTTGTTTCTAATCCATACATATTCCTTGATCTCCAGATGAACGTATCTAGGTGTCTAATCAACATCTCTAGCTAGTTATAAACAGACATCTTCAACTTTCTGTTATGAGTTAAATGTTTGTATTTCCTCAAAATTCACACATTGAATTCCTAATTCCCAAGGTCTTCAAATTTTCAGGTGAGACCTCTGATAGGAAATTAATGTTGATTAGGTAAATCTACATTGATTTCATAATGCCATTAAGAGAATTGGAAACACAATCTCATTCCCGCTCCCTACCTACTATGTATTCACAGCATTTGGGATGCAAACAGAGAAGAATGCCTCTTCAAAGCAGGAATAGTATCCTACACAGGCACCAGAGATACTGGTCCCTTGATTAGACTTCCTAGCCTTGAGAATAGCGAGATAAAAATGCCTGCTGCTATGTTAAGTCACTATGTCCATAGCAATATGTTTTACCATTTCAAATTGGTAATAGATTATCTAAAACTGAATCTGTATTGTCTGATAAGTATTTGCTCTTCTTCAGGCCTTCCTCATCTGAGTGAATGGAAATTTCATTCTAGTTGCTTATGCAAAGATAACAAAGAAAAACTTGGTGTCAAATTGATCAAATACTGACACATTATAAAATCCAATCAGTCAAAAGTATATCCAGGACTTGAGCATTCTCATTACTTCCTCTATAATCACTCAGTTCCTAGGCAGTACTACTTTTTACCTCTTAAAACTTCAATGGAATACTAGTTGATCCATCTACCTGTTATTGCCTCTTGAATTCTTCTCAAAGCAGTATTCATATTTTTCTTTGAGATGAAATGTCAGCTTACAGTATGTTTTCTTTTATTGATCCCCAAAGGGTTGTCACTTTGCTTTTCATCTACAAAGTACTGTGTGTGTCTATATCCCCTCTTTTAATCCCATCTTCCTGACTCCTATCACATTCAGGATCACTTATAATATTTCTATTTTATTAGTCTTGGCACTGTTTCTTGAATATTCCAGGCATCTCCCCTCCTGTTCCCTCTGCTTGGTTGAATCTTATTTGAATGTCTTTTCGGTCTCTGCTCTAATGTTGCCCTTTGTAAATGTAGCACCTACATACTGCCTTCCCTTCAACTCTGCTTTAATTCTGTCTATAGTACTTGTTACCACCTTGTAGTCTGTATTTACTTATTTGTTTATTGTCTGTCTCCCCCTACTGGACTGATCCATAAACACAGATACTTTTCTCCATTAATGCTCATCAGTAGCTGGAACTGTACTTTCACAAGTACTTGCTCAGTAAATATTCACTGACTGATTGAATTTCTCTCCATTATTCTACATATTTATACTGT
This sequence comes from Oryctolagus cuniculus, assembly GCF_051225735.1. NCBI lineage: Eukaryota > Metazoa > Chordata > Mammalia > Lagomorpha > Leporidae > Oryctolagus > Oryctolagus cuniculus. The sequence continues at coordinate 88,271,501 of NC_142870.1, forward strand.
GTAAGAAATGACTTCCCTTTCTGTATGCTCAAATCATACTTACTTTTCAAGGCTGTTTATATGCAAGCATCCTATGCACTGGAAGTTATATTAGTCCTTGGAATATTGATAATTCTTTATAAATGTAATGTGGTTAGCTCATTTAGTGTATACTAAGTAAGCATATATTTACATAGTAAGTATAGATTCTTCTCAACCTATGATAAGATTGTATACTGATAAACTCATTATGGGTTGAAAATACCATAAGCAAAAATGCATTTAATATACTTATTCTGCTGAACATAATAGCTTAACAAGACAGCACACTGCAGAATACCAGTTGTTTACCCTCCTGTTTGCTGTGGCTTGCTGATGTCACCTATCAGTAGTCCAGGAAACAAAATAAAAGTTCAACATATCTATTCTGTTGAATGTTTATGCATATCATTTTCACACCATTGAAAAGTCAAAATATTGTAAGTTGAACAATTACAAGTCTGGACTGTTTGCGCCATCTATCCCCTTCTCCTTCTACTCCAGATACTAAGTCATAGGAGCTCTTCAATAATTGCTTTGGCTGTTGCTGCTTTATTTCTTAGATTTTTATATGGCTTGTTGTTATATAAATTGGTAACTAAAGTATCAACTCAAGTATCACATATAAACAAGCCAAAGATGGGAACAAGGAATTCAATTTGTGTCACTCACACAGATGGCAGGGAGCCAAGTACTTGAGACATCACTTGCAGCTCTCCAATTAACTGGAAGCTGGAATCTGAAGTGAACACAGGACTTCTTTGCCCACTGTCTTGGTCAGTTCAGCCTGTTATAACAACATACAACTGACTGAATGGTTTAAAACAATAGATATTTATTTCTGAAACTTTTGGAGATTATAAAGAGCAAGATCAAGGTGCCAAGAAACCTAATGTCTGACATGGGCTTGTTTCCCATTTCATTGTCTTCTAGCTGTCATCTGACAATGTGGATGTGGTGAATGCTTTCCACACCCACCTCCCTGTGAGGACTTTAATCCTATTTCTGAGGACTCTATCTTCACAAAAGAATCTCCTCCGAAAAGGCCTCACATCCTAATATCATCACCCTTGGAATTAGAACTTTAACATAAAAACTTTAGGTGAACTCAGTTTTTAGACCATAATGTACATCTCATCTAATATCAAATCAATCTAAGTTTCCATCTTCATAGCACTGATATACTATGGGAAGTTATATTTTGAACTGTGTTTGTTATGCGTATTTTCTCTCCTTTTCTTTCTCACCTGTTGCCTCCTGTACCAGCATAATCCGTGTCATACACATCTAGGATACGGAGTTCATAGAGAGCTTGAGCCTTATTTCTATTGCTGTGCTTGTTATGCCTGAAATGGGCACCAAGAAGAAACTAAATTAACACTTATTAAGGTTTTTAAAAGCTTATTACTTTGCTTGGTTTTTAAAAATCATCACTATTTTGGTTTATTATTCTTCAGTAGCAATATTTCAAAGTTTATGATTTGCTCAGGATTTCTTGTTGCTCATTCCTTCATCATCTATTCAAGTAAAGAAGGAATGCACAGTTTCTAGAGCACGTCTTTAAAGGCGAGTCCAAAAATGAGCCGATATTGATGGATAAGGTCACCTGTAGCCCATTACATTTGTGAAAGGCTGAACTGAGTTCCTGAAACTTACATTCCTACTCTTCAAGCATTTTATGCTGATGCAGTTGATGAGCATTAATAGTTTCAAAGAGGGAGTAGTCTGACAATAATCCATGAAATATTTAAAAATTACTAGTCTAGGGTGGGAATATACAGTAATATTCCAAGTCACTCAGATTTAAGAACCTTGGTATTTTGTGGTGTATGTGGTTTTCAATGCTTTATTATATGTACATTTATTAAGATCTTCATGAGACTAAGAAAAAAAGCCTACGTAAACATATAGAATTGACACCATGGAAACATATCCAGTTTGAAGGGTTTTATACTTAGCTGTCTGGATGTTTTTCCATTGTGGTTGACGTTTGCTGAAGACAAATGGAAATATCTTGTTTTAATAGGAAGCTTTCTGGGTTCCTTCCAAGCAGAAGCAAGCTCTTCTTGCTTTTAACACTAAAGCCTTCTATTTCTCTTTCAACAATATGTCATTTTCTTCTTTATATTATAGTTTGCTTCATTACTCATGAGAAATGTATATTCTTACTAAGCTCTGTATTTTTCATCACTTCCTATTGTCTCCTATAATTTGATGTACATAGAAATTATTCAATATATATTTTTGGCATATATAAATAACAACCTGTGTGTATACATTTTCTCTTTATACTTTCAGAATCAACATTCCTAGGGAGAGAATAACAATAATTAACATTTTAATTAAATATCTTCCTTCAAGAAAGGCAAATTCACATAGGATCATGCCAAACAGATAAACAGATTTCTAGGAAGCTGAAATGTCTGCCGAGCTCCCTATGTGTAAGTTTTTAATTAATAGCATGATGTGTTTAGTATTAATCTACAAACAACTGTAGGAAAGTCCAACAAAATATGTGAATCTTTTATTTTAAACAATTTCTTCATTTATTTTTATTTTATTTGAAAGTGGTGGTGGGGGGGAACAGGGGAGAGAGAAAGAAAGAGAGAGAGAGAATGTTCCATTTGCTGGTTCACTCTTCAAATGCCCACAACAGCTAGGTCTGGGCCAGGTCAAACTGGGAGCTGAAAATTCAACATAGGTCATTGGTATGCATTGTAGGAACTTGAGCACTTGATCTATCAGTTGCTTTCCTCCAAGGTGAACATTCATAGGAAGCTGTAATCTGAAGCAGGGCTGGGACTTAAAGCTAGGTCCTTCCCTATAGGATGTTGGTGTCCCCAGTAACATTTTAATCCCTGTGACAAATGTCTGTCCCTGTAAATCTCTTTTCTACATTATGGTATAATGATAAGCAAGATATTTATAAAACATTTGGATATAGAAGTGTGGAATATGAATAGAATCATGTACAGTCACTTACAGTGACTAAAAACAGGTCTAAAGACTGGAAATTTAAGGACACTTTTAGGAATGGCAAGTTAATTTAAAAAAGTCGGTGATAATATTTATGCCTCTGAAATGTCTAATGCACATCATAGTCAGGTGATTTTAGTTATTGTGAATTCCCCATACTATAGAACACAGACTTGGGCATACAGAAAAGTCTTTTCTGTGAAATTCTTATTGACCTATTGTTGGATATAAAGCACAATGAAAATATAGTGAAGAGGCATGCTAGAAGGAACTGAGGAGATATAATATGTTTCTTTTTGGGTTTTCCAGTCTATATTTTTGTGCCATCACTGTATGTGTCCAACATTATTTGCTTACTTCTTTAATTATCATTTTATATTGTTTGTTTCTTGGTATGGGTTGATGCAGGTCATATAAATTTTCCTACTTTTTAATTCTACACTTAAAATAATATTATAATTGTGGTAAAATACATATATCATAAATTTACCATTTTAACCATTTTATGCATGCAATTCATTGGCATTAAGTACAATCACATAATACAACCATCACCACATCCATTTCCAAAGTTTTTTTTCTTCCTATACTGAAAATATTACCTATTAAACACTAAATTCTCATTCATCCTTTCATCCATGTCCTGGTATCTGAATTCTAATTTACATGTTAATGATTTTTGACTACTTTTGATATTTTATACTAGTGGAATTGCAAAGTTTATTTTTTCCACTGATTTATTTAATTAGTATAGTAATGTCCTCAAGATTTATATATGTTGAAGCATGTGCAAGAGTTTCCTTTCCTTTTAAGGCTGAATAGCATTCCATCATATGTGCATGCCACATTTAAAATGTGTATATTTTTAGCATCTACTATGACTGAATAGTGAGAAGCTGCACTGATCTCAGAAAGATAACAGAAAAACAAAAGAAGGACCATTTTCCCGGGGACAGACTGACAGACGCTTTCAGCGGAGAAGTGACAGAACAGAACAAAGACTCTGGGGCAGAGAGGAAACAGGACAAACCCACTGACATGGCCAGCCAAGCCACTAGCCAGCACTGCATCCATTCAGCTGCTGTCATCTGGGATATGCCATCTTCCCCAGACAAGGTAGGAAGATTGCTGTGGTGCCTCAACACCACCAGCTCAAACTGGGGCTCTGAGAAGCTGCTCTGATCTGAAAAGTGAAATCACATTGTCTTGTCCCCTCCCTACCAAGTCTCAAAGTGCCAGTCTCAGATGGGTTTCACATGGTCTTCGCAGAACTGTGGTCTGATTCAGCAAATAGCACACATTCACACAGCTACCAAAAGCAACAAGAGTTAGAATCAGAACAATTTATAGGGCAGTGGGCTGATCGCATGCATTCTGCAAATGTGGGAATTCTGGTCATAAGCCCTGAACCTGTGCTCGCTCAGTCTATGTAATCCAGGGGCTTCCCCCTCAGTTTATTGGGGCTAGCACCAACAACAGTCCATAGAAAATCTGATCCTGATCTGAGGTTACTTATAGACACCATTGATATTGATGAAAGCAAAATAAATCGCTCAACTGTTATACTGCTGGGCTAGCATAGAACCAATGCCAAAGCAACAAGACAAATGATACCCTGAATTCCATCTAAACAATATTTTTTTAAAAAATAAAACCTACTCCATAAATAAGGAGGAAGCATTATACCACATCCACACATCAACATAGGAACACAAAAAATTTGAATAAGCAAGGTAGGATGACACCTCCAAAAGAACACACTAGTTCTCCAGAAATAGATACTGATTTGAAGGAGATCTATGAAATGCCAGAAATGGATTTCAAAGTACTGATTATAAGGAAACTCAATGTGAGAAAATATGGAATATTTAAACAAACAAGGAAATCAATAGGTGACATGAATGAAGAATTAACTATAGAGTTGCAAACCATTAAGAAGAACCAAATCAGCCTGGTGTTGTGATGTAGTGAGTTAAACCACCATGATAGCACCAGCATCCCATATTGGTGATGGTTTGAGTCCCAGCTGCTCCATTTTTGATCCAGTTCCTAGCTAATGTGCCTGGAAAAGCAGTGGAGGATGGCCCAAGTGTTTGAGCTCTTGAACCCATGTGGGAGACCCAGAAGAAGCTCTTGACTTCTGGCTTTGGCCTGGCCCAGTCTCGGCTGTTGTGGTCATTTGAGGAATGGACCAGCAGATGGAAGACCTCTCTCTCCATCTCTCCTTTGCTCTCTCTGTATCTCTGAATTTCAAATAAGTAAAACAAATTACATTTAAAAAGGTCTAAATAAACATTAGGGTGCAGACCACTTTTTTGTTTGCCAATTTAAATTCCTTTGGGTAAATTCCAAGGAGTGGGATGGCTGGGTCGAACGGTAGGGTTATCTTCAGGTTTCTGAGGAATCTCCAGACTGACTTCCATAGTGGCTTGACCAGTTTGCATTCCCACCAACAGTGGGTTAGTGTCCCTTTTTCCCCACATCCTCGCCAGCATCTGTTGTTGGTAGATTTCTGCATGTGAGCCATTCTAACCGGGGTGAGGTGAAACCTCATTGTGGTTTTGATTTGCATTTCCCTGATTGCTAATGACCTTGAACATTTTTTCATGTGCCTGTTAGACATTTGTATTTCCTCTTTTGAAAAATGTCTATTGAGGTCCTTGGCCCATCTCTTAAGTGGGTTGTTTGTTTTGTTTTTGTGGAGTTTCTTGATCTCTTTGTAGATTCTGGTTATTAACCCTTTATCTGTTGCATAGTTTGCAAATATTTTTTCTGCACCCTAATGTTTATTGCAGCTCAATTCACAATAACTAAGACCTGGAACCAACCTAAATGCCCATCAACGGTAGACTGGATAAAGAAATTATGGGATATGTACTCTTTAGAATACTATACCGCAGTAAGAAACAATGAAATCCAGTCATTTGCAACAAAATGGAGGAATCTGGAACACATCATGCTGAGTGAAATAAGCCAGTCCCAAAGGGACAAATACCATATGTTCTCCCTGATTGGTGACAACTGACTGAACACCAAAAAGGAAACCTGTTGAAGTGAAATGGACACTATGGGAAACGGTGACTTGATCAGCATAGCCCTGACTGTTAATGAACAACTTAATACATTATCCCTCTTAGTAGTTTTTTTTGTCTGTTCTACTTAATATGACTGGTTTAATTCTGTAATTAATACAAAGTTATTCTTAAGTGTTGAAAATTAACTGAAATGTGATCCCTGTTAAACATAAGAGTGGGAATAAGAGAGGGAAGAGATGTATAATTTGGGACATGCTCAAGCTGACTTGCCCCAAATGGTAGAGTTAGAAACATACCAGGGGATTCCAATTCAATCCCATCAAGGTGGCATGTACCAATGCCATCTCACTATTCCAAGTGATCAATTTCAGTTCACAATTGATCATAATGAAAGGACTAAGAGTCAAAGGGAGCACATAAACAAGACTAGTGTCTGCTAATACTAACCGATAGAATAAATAAAGGGGAGAGTGATCCAACATGGGAAGTGAGATACTCAGCAGACTCATAGAATGGCAGATGTCCTAAATAGCACTCTGGCCTCAGAATCAGCCCTAAAGGCACTCGGATCTGGCTGAAAAGCCCATGAGAGTATTTCAGGCATGGAAAGCCAAGACACTCTGGCAAAAGATCTCTGTGAGTGAGATCCCAGTGGAAAGAACAGTTCTTCAAAGAAGGAGGTACCTTTCTCTGAAGGGAGGAGAGAACCTCCACTTTGACTATGACCTTGTCTAAACAAGATAAGAATCGGAGAACTCAGAGGGCTTCCATAGCCTTGGAAACTCATAACTGGTGCATAGGGAGATTACTGATGCCATAGACAGGAGTGTCAATTGGTAAAGTCAACAACAGGAGTCACTGTGCACTTACTCCTCGTGTGGGATCTCTGTCCTTAATGTTCTGTGCATTGAGATTTGGTGCTATAACGAGTACTCAAACAATATGTTTCACTTTGTGTTTCTATGGGGGTGCAAACTGTTGAAATCTTTACTTAATGCATACTAAACTGATCCTCTGTAAAAAAAAAAAAAAAAAAAGAAATTATCAACTCCCAACTTGACTCTCACTGGGATTAAACATGACAATAGGTCTGATCTGATTTCATCATCATTTAAAAAATCATCTATTATTTTTCACTTTATGTTTCTGTGTGGGAGCAAACTGTTGAAATCCTTACTTAATGTATACTAAGCTGATCTTCTGTATATTAGGATAATCGAAAGTGAATCTTGATGTGAATGGAAGGGGAGAGGGAGTGGGAGGGGGGAGGGTTGTGGGTGGGAGGGACGGTATGGGGGGGAAGCCATTGTAATCCATAAATCGTACTTTGGAAATTTATATTCATTAAATAAAAGTTAAAAAAAAAGAAAAAAAAAGGTCTAAATAAATTATCTAAAGATGCATTTAAAGGATTTAGAAAAGCAATAAACCAAACTCCACATTAGCAGGCGGTGAGAAATAATGATTGGAGAAGGAATAAATGAATTGAAATTTTAAAAAAAAATCAAAAGAACAAGAAAACAAAAAGTTATTTTTTGAGAACATAAAAAAAATTTACTAACCCTTAGCCATACTATCAAAGATAAAAAAGAGAAAAAACTCAAATAAGAGATGAAAATAGATACATTATAACTGACACAAATGAAATACAAAAGATCGTAACAAAACTAGCAAGAACAACCATGTGATAACAAATTAGAGGGCCTCAAAGAAATAGATAAATTCCTGGATACATATAACCTACCAAGGTTAAATAAAGAAGGTATAGATAATCTAAACAGACCTATAACAAGCAAGAAGATTGAAGCAGTAATTAAAAGTCTATCATGGAAAGTACATAATATGATGGCTTTACTACTGACTACTACAAAACATTTAAAGAAAAACTAACAATAATACTTTAAAACCATCCCAAAATACTGAACAAGATCAAACACTATGAAACTATAAATGAGGCCAGCAACACTCTGATGATACCAGAACTGAACAAAGATATAACATGAAAACTACAGAATTATATCCTTGCTGAACATAGATACAAAATTTCTCAATATACTAGCAAATTGCATGTAATACCAGATCAAAAAGATCATACATCCTGATCAAGTGTGATTTATCCCAGAGATGCTAGGGTTATTCAAAATTTGCAAATCAATAAATTTCATAAATTACATAAACAGAATGAAAAGCAAAAATGATATGGTCATCTCAATAGACACAAATAAAGCATTTAAGGTTCAACATCCATTCATGATAAAAAAAAAAAACTCTTCACAAATTAGGCACAGAAGGAACATATCTCAAAATTATAAAGGCTATATATATGACTACCCAAGAGTAATGGCATACTGATTGTGGAAAAATTGAAAGCATTTCTCCTCAGAACTGGACAAAGACGAGGATGCCTACTTTCACCCCCATTATTCAGTATAGTATTGGATATTTTAGCAAGAGCACTTAGGGATGAGAAAGAAATAGAGGACATGGAGGTGATATTATCCTATGCATAGGGTAACCAAAAGACTCCACTAAGAAACTATTGGAACTCACAAGTGTGTGAAATCAGCTCACCTGGGACCACCTATCCATCAAATGATAAACGCATAAAAATGAAGGAAGTAGAAGGTGAGGCTTTTATTGATTCCTGGTCTTGAGAGCTGTGACCAGCCAAAGGAAGCAGGCACTGCACTTGGAAATTCAGCTTTTATCCTAATCACACAGATTTATTTCCCAGTTATCGTTGGTTGGGAAACTTGGGAGGTACAACCTGACCCTGACATTGCTCCCAAAGCAGGGTTGGGGGTAACGGGATGAGTGTTGCTGAACTGATTTAGGACAGAGGAGCTGGGTATAGAAGTTACACTGTGGTATCAGCAAGGCCAATGCAATTCCAGAAACTGAGACTCAAGAGCACTTTGTAACAAGCTGCAAAGTAAGTTCAGCAATTGACCTACTCTGGGGTTCTTACCACTCTCTATCCTATGTGCTACAGAGGCCTAGTATCATAGCCACACTAAGGCTAAGCTAAGACTTCTATGAAAATAACTGTGGTCATTTCTCACAATAAGAGAGTTTGGCAAACTGAAGTATATAAAATCAACACACAAAAATCAATAGTATTTGTATACACAAACAATGCCATGGCTGAGAAAGAAATTGTAAGGTTTGTCCCATTCACAATAGCTACAAAAGACTTAAATACCTTGCAATCAATTTCACCAAGAATGTGAAAGATCTCTAAAATGGAAATTATAAAACATTAAGGAAAGAAATGGAAAATACACACATGAAAAAATCTTCCATGTTAATGGATTGGAAGAGTTAATGTCATCAAAATGTCCATACTACCCAGAACAATTTACAGAGTCAATGCAATCCCATCAAAATAACAAGAACATTCTTCTCAGATCTACAAAAATGACCTTAAAATTCATAGGAAACACAAGAGACCCCAAATACCTAAATCCATATTAAACAATAAAAAAAAATTTGGGACATTACAATGCCAGATTTCAAGATATATTACAGGGAAATTATAATCAAAGCAGTCTGATACACAAAAATAGACATGGGGAACAATGCATAGGATTAGAAATCCCAGAAATTAATCCACACATCTAAAACCAACTCGTGTTTGACAAGTGAGTGAAAGTCACTCCTTTGAGAAAGATAGTCTTCAACAAATGGTGTTGGGAAAATTGGATCTCCATATGCAGAAGTATGAAATTCATCATTCATGCATATTGTGCTAGATTTTTCAAGATTTTTGGAAATTTTGAAGGGCATGGAAGAGTTGGGGATCACAGCTGCAGGAACAAAACCACATTTACACAATTCACAACAGATACTCATGGGGGAAAACAGCCATGCTGGTTTTACTGTCAGCTAATAACGGAACCCTGCCTTTGAAACTTTCCTTCAGTCACATCCCAGTGAATAGCTTTAACCTACCAAGCTCAGAGACATACCATGATTCTCAGAAAACTCCTCTTATCAAGTTTGCCATCTCAACACTTCCTTCACACTACTGTCACTGGACACAGGGCGTGTGTTACTGTGTTTGTTCCAAGCTTCCACTCACTACAATGGCACTCATTGCCAGCTACCAGATCTCTTGCTTATTGTTCAGACCCTTTTATTGACTTGTACTTCCACATAACATTTATCTAGCATTCCTGGGAAGACTCATTTAAGCAACGTGGTAAATAATGCAGAAGAAAATTTAAGGTTTTTCACTTTTCCTGATGGGTAGAGGAAAGGCAAAACTATGAACCCTTAAGGCATGCGGATCTGGCTGAAATGCCCATGAGAGTATTTCAGGCATGGAAAGCCAAGACACTCTGGGAAAAGAAAAAAAACCTAAATGAAAGATCTCTGCAAGTGAGATCCCAGTGGAAAGAACGGGTCATCAAAGAAGGAGGTACCTTTCTCTGAAGGGAGGAAAGAACTTCCACTTTGACCATGGCTTTGTCTAAATATGATCAGAGTCGGTGAACTCAGGGGGCTTCCATAGCCTTGGCAGCTCATGGCAAGAGCCTAGGGTGATTACTGAGGCCATAAACAAGAGTGTCAATTTGTTAAGTCAACAACAGGAGTCACTGTGCACTTACTCCTCATGTAGGATGTTTGTGCTGTACATTGAGATTTAATGCTATAACTAGTACTCACACAGTATTTTTCACTTTATGTTTCTGTGTGAGAGCAAACTGTTGAAATCTTAATGTATGCTAACTGATCTTCTGTATATAAAGAGAATAGAAAATGAATCTTGATGTGAATGGAAGGGGAGAGGGAGTGGGAAAGGGGAGGGTTGCGGGTTGGAGGGATGTTATTGGGGGGAAGCCATTGTAATCCATAAGCCGTACTTTGGAAATTTATATTCATTAAATAAAAGTTAAAAAAAAATAAAAAAAAAACTATGAACCCTTATTACTCTTACAGTTTTCTAAAGGCTGCATGAGTAGTATAAATCAAACAAGAGTATGTGTCTGATGTTCATTCTGTCCTAACTTGGAATCTCCTACTCTTTGTGTGATATTGGTTCCTTACTTTCCCAGGATCCCAGGTTTCTGTTGTTTGGTTTTATTTTGTTTTGTAAAGTGGGAGTAATCATACCTATCATGTCTGGTTTACTAAAAATATCAAGCAAGCAAGGGCAAGTGTTTTTCAGATGATAGGGTTCTGTTAAAATATATGACTATCATTATATGTTTTTTTCTAGGTTCAAAAATGCCTTAATTTGTTTATTGAGGCAAGGAGCATCATCTATTGATGATACACATAGTTTGTGGTGTCCAAATATTTGTTACAGCAATTTGTTAGTTTCCAATATTATTAAGCTGATTTAAAAACCACTAAAACAACAAGTGATTCTTGCTAAATTCTGTAAATATCAGAAAAATTTCTTTTTTCAAGACAGCAAATGATATATTGTGGTATGTATACGATTTTTAATCGAGCTATACTTGCTGTTTCTTTTTCCAGTAACAGTCTATAATGAATAGAAGTGGAAAGAAGAAAAGTAAATGGAATTTATTAAATTATAATGGGAAAAAAGACGTGATAAATCATGTTTATGCCAAAGGAGAACTGTTTCTTATAATAGAGAGTTTGAGTCCTTTGTCCATCTGATATTATCTTTATGTTTCTAATCTAGAGAACTTCTTCCCTTGGAAGTCTCTGGAATAATTAAAAAAAGACTTTTTCAAAAATTACTAGTTTATTGATAGGAGTTATTGCAGGTAATTTTTATATAGTTTAGTGGTAACAGTTTTTCCTCTCCAAAAAGATTTTCTTTCATTTTCTGATGGAAACTATATAACCATAACATCTTTTTCTTATTTCTTCAGTGGTTGTATTTTAGATTCAGTTGTTTTTAATCTTACGAGAAAATAATTTAAAATAACCAGAGAAATGCTTTTAAGAATTAGTAGTGGGGCCTGCGTTGTGGCACAGCTGGTAAAGCCACTTACTGCCTTGCCGGCATCCCAAATGAGAGATGGTTTGAGTCCTGGCTGCTCCACTTCCAACCCAGCTCTCTGCTATGGCCTGGGAAAACAGTACAAGATGGCACAAGTTCTTGGGCCCCTGCACCTGCATGGAGACCTGGAAGAAGCTCCTGGCTCCTGGCTTCAGATTGGTGCAGCTCTGGCCATTGTGGCCAATTGGGGAGTGATCCAGCAGACGCAAGACCTCTCACTCTCTCTGCCTCTCCTTCTCTCTCTGTAACTCTGACTTTCAAATAAATAGGTAAATCTTAAAACAAGAATTATCAGTAATATAATATTAAACTATTTTCATAGCAATGACAATTTAAGCATGTGGCTCTCTTCTCAGTGTACACCTTCTCTGGTTGATCTAATTTATATTTCACTGTCACGGCTGCCTCTAATGTACACACTATGTAATAAATTTCCATAGGATATTAAATATATGCCATACTTTCTTTTTCTAAAATATTTTATTTATTTATTTGAGAGGTATAATTATAGTGAGAGGGAGAGGAGAAACAGAGAAAGGTCTTCCTTCTGCTGGTTCACTTCCCAAATGGCCACAATGGCCAGAGCTGGGCCGATCTAAAGCCAGAAGCCAGGAGCTTTTTCCGGGTCTCCCTCACAGGTATGGGGCCCAAGCACTTGGGCCATCTTCCACTGCTTCCCCAGACTATAACAGAGAGCTGAATTGGAAGAGGAGTAGCCAGGACTAGAACCAGTGCCCAAACAGGATGCTGGCATTGTAGGCGGAGGATTAACCTACTGTGCCACAGCGCCGGCCCCACTACACTTTCAGTATCTTCCTTTCCAGCCAGAAGTCCTTATCAGCTTAAACTGTCAAAACTGAATTTATGATAATATTCTCTGAAAGGTTCTCTTTTTCTGTATCCTGAATCATTCTGTGGTATAGTCATCCATTGATTTGTTAAAGCTCCCTATCTAAGTATCATTTTAAATTTGAGATCTCTCACTGCATGTATCCCATGATGTTAAATTATCTTCATTTTATCTGAAAAACTCTTCTTAAAAGTTTAATATCCTTTCTATTCACACTAGGACTCTGGTTTTCCATGTGATGTAACCTTTTAACTTATCATTTCCTCCTGGTTTGAGCCCTAATTGATTCACCCTCCACAGTCTCATCCGAATGGCATTTGTAAAATATATATCTCAATAATTTAAACACATAAAACACCTAGGGACCTTCATTTCCAAATTCAATAGTATCCAGTGGAGTATGCATTTATGTCAATAAATCCCAAAATTTGTTGGTAACTAATAAAAAAGAATACATAAATTTTTACTAATTTTTATATTTTTACTAGTAAAAGCTTACTTTTGTGTCTGTTTATAACATATAATATCTAACAGTCTACTTGCCATATATTTTATAAATTAATGTATATAAACATATACTGAGAGTATATGTCAAGAACTCTTTATTAGTAGGTGCTCACATTCAAGTAATTTGAAGATCACTGACTCACAGAAAAAAATGAAACCAATTAGTAGGGATTATAAAACTGTGATTGATTTTACCTCTGCCTTTCTATTTTTATATTCTCTGTAATGATTAGCTTTTCCTAAAAGCCAATATCAAAAATTAGAAGTGGAAAAGCTTTATTCTAATGCTTGTGAACTATTGGTTGAACTCTGTAATTAACACACATTTATTCTTAGGTGTTGAAATTTTAACTGAAAAGTGATCCCTGTTAAATATAAGAGTGGGAATAAGAGAGGGAGGAGACGTACAATTTGGGACATGCTCAATCGGACTTGCCCCAAATGGTGGAGTTAGAATCGTGCCAGAGGATTCCAATACAATCCCATCAAGGTGGCAGGTACCAATGCCATCTCACTAGTCCAAGTGATCAAGTTCAGTTCACAATTGATCACACTGATAGGTCAAAGAGTCAAAGGGATCACACAAACAAGACTAGTGTCTGCTAATACTAACTGATAGAACAAAAAAGGGAGAGAACAATCCAACAAGGAAATTAGGATACACAGCAGACTCATAGAATGGTAGATGTCCTAAATAGCACTCTGGCCTCAGAATCAGCCCTGAAGGCATTTGGGTCTGGCTGATGAGCCCATGAGAGTTTTTTAGGCATGGAAAGCCAAGACACTCTGGGAAAAAAAAAAAAAAACTAAATGAAACATTGCTGTGAGTGAGATCCCAGTAGAAATAATGGGCCATCAAAGAAGGAGTTACCTTTCTCTGAAGGGAGGAAAGAACTTCCACTTTGACTATGACCTTGTCTAAATAAGATGGAAATCAGTGAACTCAAACAGCTTCCATAGCCTTGACAACTCATGACTAGAGTCCAGGGAGATTTCTGATGCCATAAACAAGAGTGTCAATTTGTTAAGTCAACAACAGGAGTCACTGTGTACTTACTCCTCATTTGGGATCTCTGTCCTTACTGTGTTGCCCAATGTGAATTAATACTATAACTAGTACTCAAACAGTATTTAACACTTTATGTTCTGTGTGGGTGCAAACTGATGAAATCTTTACTATGTATATATACTAAATTGATCTTTTGTATATAAAGATTATTGAAAATGAAACATGATGTGAATGGAATGGGAGAGGGAGCAGGAGATGGGAGGGTTGAGGGTGGGAGGGAAGTTATGGGGGGGAAGCCATTGTAATCCATAAACTGTACTTCAGAAAATTATATTTACTAAATAAAAGTTTTAAAAAAAGGAAGTAATGCTTGTGAAAGGAAAAAAAAGGAAGAAATTGGATTTGGCATGATGCATACTAGACAAGCTCTCTTCCAGCTCAACAGAGTCTCAATAGTACAGTATTTGGCTAAAATACTGTCAGTTTTTGGGCCACTGCTTTGTTCCTTAATTGGCCAGGAGCCACCAGGAAAAGATCATGACCTCTGCTTCTTTTTTTTTAAACCTTTTTATTAATATAAAGAAAGCATATTTTGTGCATTCCTAAGGTAAAATTCCAAGAAGACTGCCATACTACCCTCACTCCCCTGTTCCACCCCAAACCCATTCCCTCCTTACCCTTTCTTCATCAGTTTTTGCAAAGCTATAATTTTAATCCATACTATATTCACAGGTTTATTTAGCCATCAGTCATGATATTCACCAAGTAAAAAGTATAAAAACCACAGTTCCACAGGAGTATAAACAAGGGCTAAAATTGACAATCATATCCCAAAATGACCATTTCACTCCTGTACATTTTTGGTATTTTCCATTATCTGCCACATATGAGAGCAAACATATATTTATCCTTTTGAGACTGGTTTTTTTCACCATGCATAATGGTTTCCAGTTGCATCCAGGATTTCGTTCTTTTTTATGGCTAAGTACTACTCTATAGTGTCTATACATTATATTTTCTTTACCTAGTCATCAGTTGATGGACATCTGGATTGATTGCATATCTTAGCACTTGTGAATTGAGCTGCAATAAACATGGGAAGGCAAATAACTCTTTTATATGTTGATTGCATTTCCTTAGGGTAAATTCCCAGGAGTTGGATTGCTGGGTTGTATGGTAGATCTATTTTCAGATCTCTGAGGTATATCCACATTGTCTTCCACAATGGTTGTACTACTTTACATTTCCACCAACAGTGTATTAGGGTACCTTTTCCACTACATCCTTGCCAGTATTTTTATTATTATTATTGGATTATAGCCATTCTAACTGAGATGAGGTGAAATATCATTGTGGTTTTTATTTAAATTTCCCTGATGGCTGGTGATCACAAACATTTTTTCATGTGTCTGTTGGCCATTTGTATTTCATCCTTTGAAAATTGTCTGTTCATGTCCTTTGCCCATTTCTTAATTGGATAGTTTTTTTTGTTGTTGAGTTTCTTGAGCTCTTTGTAGGTAATGGATAGTAATTCTTTATCAGTTGCATAGTTTGCAAATATTTTCTCTTTCTGTCAGCTGCCTCTTCACATTGCTGAGTATTTCCTTTGCAGTATAGAAGCTCCTTAGCTTGATGTAATCCAATTTGTCTATTTCAGTCTTTATTGCCTGTGATTCTGGGATCTTTTCCAAAAAGCCTTTCCTGTGCCAATGTCATGCAGAGTTTCTATGATGTCTTACTCTAGTTTTTTTGGGGGGCATCAGGTCATAGATTTAGATCTTTCATCTATTTTGAGTTGATTTCTGTATAAGGTGTAAGGTACATTTCTTGCTTCATAATGCGGTATCTATAGATCCAATTTTCCCATCAGTGTTTGTTGAAGAGACTGTTCTTTCTCCAAGGATTGATTTCAACTCATTTGTCATAGATTAGTTGATTGTATATGTGTGTATTAATTTCTGAGATTTCTATTTTGTTCAATTGATCTACTTGTCAATTTTTGTGCCAGTTCTTGGCTGTTTTGATTATAAATGCTCTGTAGCATCTTTGGAAATCTGATATTGTGTTGCTTCCGGCTTTGGTTTTTTTTTTTTTTTTAAGATTTGCTCTAGCTATTTGAGGTCTCTTGCGTTTGAAATGCATTAAATAAATGATATATCAGTGTGTCTCAAGTTCCTGAAAAAAAAACAAAACAAAACAAAACAAAAAATACCACACTCAAAATAAGAGGGAAGAAATAGAAATCAGCATATGAAAGGGTTATCTGTACCTCCTGGTTTATAGCAGCTCAATTCACAATAGGTAAGATATTGAATCAAGGGAGATGTCCATAACTGGTTAAGCCATTATGGAAGTCAGTTTGGAGATTCCTCAGAGACCTGAATATAACCCTACCATACAACCCAGCCATCCCACTCCTTGAAATTTACCCAAAGAAAATTAAATTGGCAAATAAAAGAGCTGTCTGCACCTCAATGTTTATTGCAGCTCAATTCACAATAGCTAAGACCTGGAATCAACCTAAATGCCCATCAACAGTAGACTGGATAAAGAAATTATGGGACATGTACTCTATAGATTACTATACAGCAGTCAAAAACAATGAAATCCGGTCATCTGCAACAAGATGGAGGAATTTGAAAAACATCATGCTGAGTGAATTAAGCCAGTCCCAAAGGGACAAATATCACATGTTCTCCCTGATCAGCGATGACTAACTGGGCACCAAAGGGGAAACCTGATGAAGTGAAATGGACATTATAATAACAGTGACTTGATCAGCTCTTGTGCTGACTGTTGATGTACAATGTAATACTTTATCAATTTTAGTATTTTGTTTTGTTCTAGTACTATTAGTTGAACTCTGTAATTAACACACAATTATTCTTAGGTGTTGAAATTTTAACTGAAAAGTGATCCCTGTTAAATATAAGAGTGGGAATAAGAGAGGGAGGAGACGTACAATTTGGGACATGCTCAATCGGACTTGCCCCAAATGGTGGAGTTAGAATCGTGCCAGAGGATTCCAATACAATCCCATCAAGGTGGCAGGTACCAATACCATCTCACTAGTCCAAGTGATCAATTTCAGTTCACAATTGATCACATTGATAGGTCTAAGAGTCAAAGGGATCACACAAATAACTCTAGTGTCTGCTAATACTAAGTGATAGAATCAAAAAGGGAGAGAACGATCCATCATGGGAAGCAGGATACACAGTAGACTCATAGAATGGTAGATGTCCTAAATAGCACTCTGGCCTCAGAATCAGCCATTAAGGCATTCGAATATGGCTGAAGAGCCCATGAGAGTATTTTAGGCATGGAAAGCCAAGGCACTCTGGAAAAAAAAATAAGAAGACCTAAATGAAAGATCTCTGCAAAGGAGATCCCAGTAGAAAGAATGGGGCCATCAAAGAAGGAGTTACCTTTCTCTGAAGGGATGAGAGAACTTCCACTTTGACTTTGACCCTGTCAGAATAAGATCGAAGTCGGCAACTCAAAGGGCTTCCATAGCCTTTGCAACTCATGACTAGAGCCTAGGGAGATTACTGATGCCATAAACAAGAGTGTCAAATTGCTAAGTCAGCAACAGGAGTCACTGTGTATTTACTCCTCATTTGGGATCTCTGTCCTTAATGTGTTGTCCAATGTGAAGTAATGCTATAACTAGTATTGAAACAGTATTTTACACTTTGTGTTTCTGTGTGGGTGCAAACTGATGAAATCTTTACTTAATATATACTGAATCGATCTTCTGTATATAAAGATAATTGAAAATGAATCTTGATGTGAATGGAATGGGAGATGGAGCGGGAGATTGGAGGGGTTTTAGTGGGAGGGAAATTATGGGGGAGAAGCCATTGTAATGCATAAACTGTACTTTGGAAATTTATATTTACTAAATAAAAAAGATAGATTCAATCAACACATGACTAGATAAAGAAATTATGGTACATAGACACTATGGTGTACTACTCAGTGGTAAAACAAGCAAAAAACAAAAAAAGAATTCCTGTTTTTTTGTAACAATGGATGCAACTGGATACCATTATACTTAATGAAATCAGCCAGTTTCAAAAAGACAAATACCAGCCAGTGCCGTGATTCACTTGGCTAATCCTCCGCCTGCAGCGCCGGCACCCCGGGTTCTAGTCCCAGTTGGGGCACAGGATTCTGTCCCAATTGCTCCTCTTCCAGTCAAGCTCTCTGCTGTGGCCCGGGGTAGGCAGTGGAGGATGGCCCAAGTGCTTGGGCCCTGCACCCGCATGGGAGACCAGGAGGAGGCACCTGGCTCCTGGCTTCGGATTGGTGCAGTGAGCTGGCCGTAGCGGCCATTTGGGGGGTGAACCAATGGAAGGAAGACCTTTCTGTCTGTCTCTCTCTCTCACTGTCTGACTCTGCCTGTCAAAAAAGATCTAATGTATTGGAGTGAAATGAACAATTTGTGATTCAATGATTTTTTACATCCCTTGTCTCTAATATTGAGAGATAGTGTGTTTTGTTGTTGTTGTTGTTGTTCATGTTACTTGTATATCTGTGTTATTTCAGGCATTTGTGGAAACACTTGTTGATTTTTTCCACTTATGGGTTTTTAACTTTGAACTATACTTCTGTGACTTAGTGGAGTATCTGTTTCTTTGGTGGATATCAAGAAATGTGTCCTGGCAGGGATCTCTCTTTCTGTATAATTTCCACTGTAAATTCCACTCCAATTCTCCCCTGACAATGAATGTACTTCCTCTGCTTTTATCCTGTTATCTTCCCCTGGTCGAAGTCAGCTTATCTGCTCCCTATTTAGCCTTCTTGGAACCCCTCAACTTATGCTCCTTTAAGTCAAGATGAATCCTGAAGGAATCAATGATTGGTAGCTGTGAACTAACAACATTCTTTGCATCTTCTAGGAAGTCTGTCCATTCTATATGTTGTCTTACTAGAATCTCACCTAAAATAAATAATCCAATGAAAATATTCAAAATAGGTAGAAGAAAGATTCCCACATATCCAGGTAAAAGATAAAGTAACTGAAACTCAAGTTGCTAGCTTGTGAAATAGCTAGCCACATAGTAAGTACTGTATCTTTTTTTTTTAAATTTTTTTTGACAGGCAGAGTGGATAGTGAGAGAGAGAGACAGAAAGCTCTTCCTTTTGCCATTGGTTCACCCTCCAATGGCCTCCACGGCTGGTGCGCTGAGGCCAGCGCACTGTGCTGATCCAAAGCCAGGAGCAGAGGTGCTTCTCCTGGTCTCCCATGCAGGTGCAGGGCCCAAGCACTTGGGCCATCCTCCACTGCCTTCCCCGGGCCACAGCAGAGAGCTGGCCTGGAAGAGGGGCAGCCAGGACAGAATCCGGTGCCCCGACCAGGACTAGAACACTGTGTGCCGGCGCCACTAGGTGGAGGATTATCCTATTGAGCCACGGCGCTGGCCAGTACTGTATCTTTTGATTTCTAATCTGTAGCCCTCTCTGTCATATCACTCAAATGTTTATGATCTTCTACTAACGAAATTAAGGTCTCTAAAGGCTGGATTCTTAGTTGAACTAAGAATTAGATAACCATCAAACACTCCTGCTGTCAGTTCTTTCTAACACTGATCTCACATATCACAAAGTGTCTCTTTATGTCATTAATTTCATCTGACTCCTGTTGCCATTTGGATATAAACATCTGCCTCTAAGACCAGATTGCAAATTCTGTGGTACAGGGATTGTTCCTTATCTTTCAGTGCACAATTCCCACAGTGCTAAACACAGTAATTGGCAAATATATTTATTAAATTGATTTGCTGGAGTCTCAAATTCAAGAGACATCATCAATCATTTAGTGCAGAAACTTCAGTGGAATAGTCCATTACTTGAAACAAATATTTTTCGTATTTACTTTCCACATAGAATAGTAGTTAAGGGCACAAAACACAGAGTGAAAATGCCTCAGTTTGTATCCATACTCAATAATTATTAGTTCATTTAACAAATAAACATTTTTGCTTCAGTTTTATAATTTATAAAGAAGAGATGGTAGTAATACCATCTCCTCATATGTTGTAAATATTAGATGAGTTAATATTTATAAAACTATTAGAACAATATGAGACACATGAATAACTACTATTGCTATCACAGTTGTTGCTTTTCACTTGGTATATTTAGAGAAATCATAATGCTTCTTATGCAAAATCTTTGATACTTTTTTCATGGCAAGGGTGCCTGTTATATAATATATAAATAATCCTACTCTTAAGCTTCCTTTTATTGATGAATATATATGCTCTTGCAGTTGCATTTACTAGGTGGCAGGAACTATTCTATATTTTAATTTTTACTTTTTTGTTTAACTTTCCCAAAGTAATTCATAATATATGCAACATATATGTATATGTGTGTATTTATGTGTGTATTTCAAGAGAATACTGCTAATTAACAAAAGCTGCTTTTTTTTTATTTAGGTGTTAGTTCTAAGAAGTATTTTTGCAGTTAGAGGACATACTACATTCTCCATGGTGGAGAATAGTGACCTACATGGGACAAATAGTTACTTACATTTTTCCACATTTATCTGTTTTTGATTGCTTTCCCTTTTGCTCTTTTGCAGGAAGAGTAATTTTGCAAACTATCTGGCAATGAAAAGGCTTCCCTTCCCTTGTTTAATGGAGTGTTAAACCCAGTCTGAGTTGGAGGTTTTGAAAAAGATAAATTCTCCATGCAAAATAAAAAAAGGGAGATTGGCTCAATTTTTGGTGAGGAAAATGATTAACTCGTTTGTTGAGTCAGTGTTTCATCAGGCATGTCTTGAGTATCTGCTCTAGACAGGGATTGCTGAAATGAATAATTATGAAGGCCTTCCTCCTAAAAATTTATTTTAGCAGGTCTTTTCTTTGTTCTGTAATGCTTCCTAGCCTAAATGCATATAAATGCATGACTTCTAGGGTAAGATATAAGTGTGGTGCAAAAATGGAATAGGATGTTATGATAAGGCAATTGTGCGCCCAGGGTTCAACTACCCCACATTTACCTGGTATGATCTATTTGTAAACAAATAATTTATCAAAGCATGTCAGGTCTAAAGACAAACCTAAAAAGATTATGGAATTAAAATTTGAGTAATTTACTAAGAAATAAAAAAATAATGTTTTTTAAAAGTCTTCTCTCCCCAGAATGCTAAGACTTATACACCCTTTACACTTCCATCTCCCTCTTCACCTGCCTTCCCTCAGTTCCTTTCACTGACCTAGTCACAAACACTACCCTAACTTCTGTGAGCAGGACTATACATTGTTATCAATCTCACAATGTAGAGAGAATTGAACATCACTAAAACTGTAAAATGCTAGAAAAACAAGTGGATTTGCCAGAGGAAGTGATTATAGTTGGAGTGATCACTGAACACAGGAAATTGGGCTCCTTAGAGGCATTATACCTCTCTAATCTACCTTCTAAGGAGAACTTTTAGGAAACTCCTATGATTTTATTTTGCTACATGGAATATGAAAATATGGGGACATATATCGATTCTTGAGAGCTACAGGGTGATTGTATACTTCTGTGAGATCTTAGAGACTACCCAACAAATTTCTGAAAATAAAGTAGTCACTACTTTGACTAGCACTTACTTGGTTGCAGGAAGTTTCCTAAGTTTTCACATGTATTTATCCTTTTTACCATTACAACTAATCTATAAGATATGGGCTGTTATTATACTCCCATTTTACAGATGAGAAAACTGAAGCCCATGTAACTTGTCCATGGTAGTAAATGCAATCACAAAACATAAGCTTAGTATATCTGACTCAAGTGTCTGGGCTCCTAACTATCCATTAATTTGGTCATAAATGTTGCCAGATATTTATGAAATGTTAACTTAAATAGGCAGCCACCTTTGAAGCCTATTCTAAATATCAATTTTTGCTTATTCCATAAGTATGAGCTGGGGTCTCCTTTTCTTGATATGTATTTCTTGGAACATTTTGGGCCATATTTATTAACATATATTTTTAATTGCTATTTTCCATGATTTTTAGATGAAAAAGTGGTATTTTGATGTACTTATACATAATAAAATGATTGCTGTAGCAAAGCAAATTTATGTATCCATCACTTCACATAATTACTCTTTTTTTGGTGGTAAACACTGAAAATCTACTGTCTTGAAAATTTCCAGTATACAATATTATTAATTATATTTATCATGCTATATATTAGATCTCTAAACTTATTCATCCTACATAATTGCAACTTTGTACTGTTTGAATTAAAATTTTTCTCTCCGGTTTTCTTGACTTTGATGTTCACCATTGTATTTTCTGTTTCTTTGAATTTTAATTTATTTTTATTTTCCAAATAGAAGTGTGATCGTGCAGGAGTTTTCTTCCGTTTCTGGATCATTTCACTTAGTATAATATCCTCCAGGCTCATTCATTTTATTGCAAATGAAATACACTGTTCAGCATATGCATCACATTTTCTCTATCCATTCATCCATCAATGGACACTTCAGAAGCTTTCATGTCTTGGTTATTTTTGAAGAATTCTTCAATGAACATGGGGAAGAAAATGCCTCTTCAAGGTTCTGATTTTATTTCTTATCCACAGTGTATCAGTGTTTCCTTTTTTCTACATACTCACCAACACTATTTCATTTTTTGAGAGCAGTCTTCCTAAAAGGTGTTATATAGTGTCTCATTGTGGTTATTTCTGGATGATTAGTAACACTGATAAACTCATCATTCACCTAGTTCCTTAAATATATACAATAAAAATAAATTCAAGAATAAAAAGTGTTCTCTGTTCCCTTGTTCATGAGATAATCACCCTTCTACCCTGGCTTCATCAAATGCTTGGACCTGTGTGGCTTCCTAATCATGAGCTGTGAACTTCCAAAACTCTAAGTCCAAATAACCTTTCTTCTCTCCTACACATCTTATCTCAGGACCAATGAAGACTGCAGGAGTCCCCAGTGATGGTGATGAGGGCCACTGGGGTCATTCTGTTCATCTTCTCCCAAGAAGAATAACTCTTTCTAGGCTCTAAACTAATTCCAATGGGAGAGTAGCATGATTGCAGTCAAGGTGTTTCCTACTGTTCTCTACGCAGCTATCCTTGGTTTGTGTGATCTGTAAGGTTTCTAGTATCCCAGAGCTCTCCATAAGCTATTTTCATCCACAGATAGTTGTGACTGTTTTGTTGGAAAGATCAGTGTTTGACCCCAAAGTTTACCATCTTTATGATACTTTACTAGGGCTATTTCAATGAGTACTCTTTATTAACAAAATTTGGACATTTACAGGTATCCTTCCATCAATGAAAGTGAGTACAGATAAAGTTAGAGTGGAGAGTTGGGTTGGAAGGTTCTGTGAGTATAAGATTTCCCACAGAGGAAGAGGGATCTGAGATGACATTTGAAGGAGGCATGGAACCTAACAAAAGAAGAATTAAATTGCAATCTTGAGCAGCCAGCATTGATGAGGAATTACATTGTGGTAATGTAAATTATGATACAATGAGAAGCAATTAGAGTATCCAGAACACAGGAGACTTTGAGTTCTTAAAATTTTAAAATACTGTGGCCATGACTGTAGTTTCTACCATTACTGATTTTACTAGATTGAGTTGTTTGCAATTGCTGCTATTTGACTTTTTTGACTTTTAACTCTGAAAATTCATATGGTTCAAGATAACAGATAAAGAGTATTCAATCATGTCTGGGATAAAATATTCTAGGTACAAAGAGTAAGTGGGCAGTTCTTATTGTTTGTATTTCTTCTGTTTGTCCCATGTTGAGAGAACTTTTATAGATATTTAAGATATTACTTTTAAAAAGTCAATAGCGATATCTCACACCAAGAATCCATAGGAACAGAAGGTCATTGATAATCTATTTGATAGCTAGTGCTAAAAATTGTGAAAAGCATGGCATATGCAGGCTGATTCTTGCCATCTCTTTTGCTAAAGCTGTTCCTGTTTCATTAAATGGGTTGCTATGGTGATGGCAGGCATGAACTAATGATGCTTCAATGTGGAGGAGCATTTATAAATGCTTTCTAAACATTTGCAATTAAAGAAATGAAACTTAAGATAATCATCAAAAATGTATTTTAACTGGTACATTAATATTGATAATATTCATTGATGAATCTGTTCTTAAGCAATTAATTCCACTTCCAAATAAATACACTCACAGATCAGGATATATGTATGAAATTGTTCATAATAGCAACATTATATTTAAGAAAAAAAATTAGAAACAGAACAAATGTCTTTCAGTTTAAAATTAGGTAAATTATGATACTTTTGATACTTTTTGTAATAACCAGTTGCCTAAAATCAATTTATGTATTTTGATTTATTTATGTTCATGCAATTAAACATAAAAATCTGTTATAGTTTAAAGCAGTAAAACAAGTTATAAAAATATGTATTTTGAAAAACTTCTGTGCATATTATATTTTTGTATGTGTAAATTGACACATAGTTTATTGATTTGACAGAATTAGAGAGAGAGAGAGAGAGAGAGAGAGACCAGAGATAGAGAGAGGCTTTTTAAAAGATTTTATTTACTTGAAAGTCAGAGTTACACAGAGAGAAAAGGAGAGGCAGAGAGAAAGAGAGAGAGAGAGGTCTTCCAACCACTGGGTCATGCCCCAGTTGGCCACAATGGCTAGAGGTGTGCCACTTCCTAAGACAGGGGCCAGGAGCTTCCTCTGGGTCTCCTATGTAGGTGGAGTGGCTCAAGGACTTGGGGCATCTTCCACTGCCTTCCCAGTGGAGCAGCCAGGACTTGAACCAGCGCCCAAATGGAATGTAGGCACTGCAGGTGGTGGCTCTACCCTCTACGCCTCAGCGCTGGCCCCGAGAGATCTCCCATCTGCAGGTTCATTCCCCAAATATCTGCAATGCAGGAGCTGGGCTGTTCTGAAACCAGGAGACAGGAGCTAATTCCGGGTTTTGCAGATGGGTGCAGAGGTCCTAGGACATGGGCCATCTTCCTCTGCTTTCCCAGGCCATAGCAGAGAGCTAGATCAGAAGAGGAGCAGTGGGACTTGAAATACCTTCCATATGGTATGCCAGCATCTCAGGCAGAGGCTTAACCTACTACACCACCTTGCCAGCCCTGATACATAGTTAAATAGAGTAAGAGTAAGACTATCTGTAATAGAATGGTGACCTCAGAGAAATAGGATTACAGATCAACTGGTAGTATTGATACTTTTTAATGAATAACTTTCTGAACTATTTTAAAACCAATGATAATAATGCCTCTTTTAAAATTTAAAATGGGAATGCTAATTTACTTCTCTGCTCTGTTCTTGTGTTTCATCTACTTCTGTGCATTATCTTCTGAGCCAGATTGAATAAGTAATAAAGACCCTCCCAACAAAGAAAAGTTCAAGTCTTACAGCTTCACTGATGAATTCCAATTCTCCCCAAGCTACGAAAAAAAAATGCAAGGGAGAGAATCCTTGTAAATTCCTTCTATGAAGCCAGTATCACCTTTATTCCAAAACCAGAAAAAGATATAACAAAGAGATCTGTATGACAAATATCCTGGTGAACATAGATGCAAAATTCTCAACAAAATACTAACTAAACAATTCCAAAACACATCAGAAAGATCAGTTATCTGGACCAACTGAAAATTATCCTGGATATGCAGGGATGGTGCAACACAAATAATCAAATGTTATACATTGCATTAACAAACTGAAGTATAAAAACCATGTGACTATCTCAATAGATGTAGAGAAAGCATTTAATAAAATACAATGTCCTTTCATGAACTAACACAATCTTTTTCAAAATATTTTTTAAATATTTATTCATTTATTTGAAAGTCAGAATTACACAAAGAGAAAAGAAGAGGGAGGGAGGGATAAAGGGAGGGAGGGAGAGAGAAACAGAGAGAGAGAGAAAGATCTTCCATCCACTGGTTCTTCACTCCCCAACTGGCTGCAATGGCCAGAGCTGCGTCAATCCAAAGCCAGAAACCAGGAGCTTCCTCTGGGTCTTCCCACGCAGGTGCAGGGGCCCAAAGACTTGGGTCATCTTCCAGTGCTTTCCCAGACCATAGCAAAGAGCTGCACTGGAAGCAAAGCAGGCAGACTCAAACTGGCACCCATATGGGATGCCAACACTGCAGGCGGCAGCTTTATCTAGTATGCCACAGTGCAGCCCCGAGATAATGCAATCTTAAAAAATAAAAACAAGGCCAGAGGCAACATAATACAAGACTTCAGGACATAAAATAGAGCAGTTATAATCAAACAACCTGAAACTAGCACAAAAATAGACACACAGAATGATGGAACAGAATGGAAACTGCAGAATTCAATACACACATCTACAATCAACTCAATTTTGACAAAGGAGCTAAAATCAATTCCTGGAGAATGGACAATCTCTTCAACAAATAGTGTTGGCAAAATTGGATCTCTGTGGGCAAAAGTATGAAACAAGATCCTACCTTACACCTTATATAAAAATCAACTTCAAATGGATCTGTATCTAAATCAATGACTTGATACCATCACATTACTAGAGAAGAAAATTGGGGAAACTCTGCAAGGAATTGTCATAGGAAAGACTTATTGGAAAAGATCCAAGAATCACAGAAAATAAAATAAAAACAATAAGCAAATTGGATTATATCAAGCTGAGAAGCTTCTGCACTGCAAAGAAAACACTCAGCAAAATGAAGAGGAAACTGACAAAATGAGAGAAAATAGTTGCAAGCTATTAAACTGAGAAAGGATTAATATCCAGAAAGACCTTGAGAAACTCAACAACAACAAAACAAACAATCCAATTGAAAAACGGGCAAGGGATTTGAACAGACATTTTTTAAAAGATGAAGTTCACATGGCCAACAGACACATGAAAAAATGTGCAGGATCACTAGCCATCAGGGAAGCACAAATCAAAACCACTATGAGGTTTACCTCACCCCTGATAGAATCACTGTCATACAGAAATCAACAAACAAGAAATGTTGATGAGGATGTGGGGAAAAGGGTACCTTAATTCACTGTGGTGGGAATGTAAACTATTATGGCTCTTGTGGAAGATAGTATGAAGATCTCAGAAAGTTGAAAATAGAGGTACCATATCACCCAGCAATCCCAATCCTGAGAATTTACCCAAGGGACATGAAATCAGCATATGAAAGAGTTATCAGATGCCTATCATCTGATGACTGGAACATAAAAGTGAATGAAGGGGGGGGAAGAGAGAGAGAGAGAGAGAGAGAGAGAGAGAATGGGATACTATTCATCCATAAAAAATGAAATGTTGTCTTTTGCAACAAAATAGAAAACCATACACTTAGTGAGTAAGCCAATCCCCAAAAGACAAATACCATATATTTTCTCCAATATGTGATGACTAATAAAGTACCAAAAATAGAACGTATAGGAGTGAAATTCACATTTTGAGATTCAGTGGTTGTTTATACCTTGTCTCTACAGTTGACGAAGAGTGTTTTTTTTTTTTTTTCCTTCTATTTGTTGAGTGCTTTATTTAGTGTCGGGTTAATCTTATGAATATAAAGTACACTGAAAGTAGATCACTGCAAAAATTTAGAGAGAGTATAAGAGAGGAAGGAGGAAAAGCCTAGTAGCATTGGTAAGAGGGAGGGTATGGTGGGAAATATCACAATATTCCTAAATCTGTACATATGAATTACATAAAATTTGTTTATCTTAAATAAAAAATTTAAAACAAACTAAATAAATCAATTTTAAAATCTCAAGAAATAAGCAATATTTTTCAGGCATCTTCTGAGACCTATCTCATATTCTTGGTAATTGTGTGTATGTGTGTGTGTGTGTGTCTGTCTGTCTGTCTCTCTCATATACATATATACACACACACATATATATATTCTAAACATTATGATATTTTATGAAGTCAAAATATATTTGTTGGTAAGTTTGAAGACATGTTTATCAAATATTTCATAAAATTTATGCCCACTGTGCAAATAAATGTTAGTTTAACAGTTCCCTAGACTCAGTTGTGGGGAAAAAAGCAATGTTTGCTTGAGTTTTCTCATTTTTACTCATAATTAACCTAGTATATTTCTGCTTTTCCTTAGCAGGTGTTTTTTCCAGTATATTGCATTGGAAATTTATATAGAACGATTCATTTTATAACTGAGAACAATTCCCAACTGCCCTGACTTCTTATTAAAGAGAAAAAAAGAAAAGAAAAATTTTTATGTAAAATAAATTTATTTTACATTCTTATCTATGCAACCTGTATTTTCATTTGGTGCTTCTGACATGGATTTTCTTTAACCATATTTGAAATTTCTTTGTATAATATGTTCAGGTGTTGATTGCTACAGCACTTGGATGGAAAATATAATTGGATGGATTTCGGCTAAGCCAGTTACCTGAGAGAATAGACACCAAGATCAACCAGTACTGGATGAAACATCTTTTATGGAAAACTAGAGAAACTGATAATTTAATTAGTAGAAAAGTTAAGTTTTAAACCCTTGAGGAAAAAAACATTTCCCTACTCTAAACAAAGTCACTAATGCTAGACAAGTGCTTAAAAATTCTTTCTTTTTGCCAGCTAAAGACTCAGCTTTCCAAAGAGTAAACTGGGGGTTTGATGTATTTAGCAGAATTGTGGAATATATGACGCTGTCATCAGAAAATCCCAAATGTGTAGAGCATGAACACTGTGCAGTAAGCAGTCTATAAGGACTGCCAGATGAGGGATCAATAAAAAATAGAGATACCAGGAAAGTAACTTTTAATATTTATAACTTTAATTTGGCTCATTCTTAATATTTTAATTTAGATACACATCTTCTCTTACTTGGGTTTTTTTTCTCCTTATCTTCATTTTCAACATATCAGTAGTCTCCCATTCACTTTCTCATCAGTTATCTTTCAAAATTACTAATATGTCAAACTTAGTCCCTTGCTGTAACATCCATGTGACAATCTATTGACTCCTAAAGAAATTGCTATCTTTTGGCCTGCACCGCGGCTCACTAGGCTAATCCTCCACCTAGCAGCACTGGCACACCAGGTTCTAGTCCCGGTTGCCACTCTTGCAGGCCAGCTCTCTGCTATGGCCCGGGAGTGCAGTGGAGGATGGCCCAAGTGCTTGGGCCCTGCACCCCATGGGAGACCAGGAGAAGCACCTGGCTCCTGCCTTCGGATCAGTGCGGTGTGCCAGCCACAGCACGCCGGCCACAGCAGCCATTGGAGGGTGAACCAACGGCAAAGGAAGACCTTTCTCTCTGTCTCTCTCTCTCTCTCTCACTGTCCACTCTGTCAAAAAAAAAAAAAAAAAGAAAGAAATTGCTATCTTTTTTGCTTTATCACATAAAACCTTCTGTAATGTGATTCCTATCTGTATTACTATTCTATTCCTTTTTTCTTTATCCCGATTTGAGCACTATCTAATAAAGTGTCCTCTATCAAATATTCCATGTAAATACACATCTTGAGTTAGCGTATCTGTGAAAAAGTTTAAGTATAGGAACATGTTAAAGACAATAAAACCAAAACAGCAAAGTAAACATATATCATCTCTAAAGAAAACATCTAACATATATTTGATTTTATAGAAAAAAACAAAATATTAGAGCATCTATTTGCTCATTAAGAATAAATAAGATGAAACAAGCATAAACTTGCATACAAGTTTAAAATTGCTATGCTATTCTGCTCAATTTAGTCATTTATTTTTATCTCTATTTTTTTAACCTAAAACCTATTGATTTTAGGTCAAAATCAGACCTAAAAATAGTTCTGATTATAGTAGACCTATTCCATTTCCATTTCTTTAAGTTTCTCTTGAAGCATGTTTTCAACGTCCTTTCAATATTTGTTCATTTAAGTTTATTATATATATATAATGTATGCAATCTATTATAAGATATGTAATAGCTAGGTTTGAAAATTTTATCTAGACTACTATACAAATGATCTGTAAAACATAAATTTACATTAATTTTATTTAATATTTATTCTGTTATTGTATTGCACTGTAGTTCTGCCTTCATTACCCCATCTTTCCATGTACATTTTATGTTTTAGGTAGCTTGTATTTGCTCAATGACTACAAATTACTTTGTACTAATTATTTATTGCCACATAACACATCATCCAAAATCTTAGTAGATTAAAGGAACATTATTTCACAATTCTGAAGGTTAGGACTCTGGACATACCTTAGGTTGTCCACTTCAGAGTCTCTCTAAGGCTTCAATTAGAGTGAGATACACAGCAGACTCATAGAATGGCAGATGTCCTAAACAGCACACTGGCCTCAGAATCAGCCCTTAAGGCATTCAGTTATGGCTGAAGAGCCCAGGAGAATATTTTAGGCTTGGAAAGCCAAGACACTCTGGAAAAAAAAAAGACCTCAATGAAAGATCTCTGCGAGTGAGATCCCAGTAGAAAGAACGTGGCTCACTAGGCTAATCCTCCACCTTGCAGCGCTGGCACACTGGGTCCTAGTCCCGGTTGGGGCGCCGGATTCTGTCCTGGTTGCCCCTCTTCCAGGCCAGCTCTCTGCTGTGGCCAGGGAGTGCAGTGGAGGATGGCCCAAGTACTTGGGCCCTGCACCCCATGGGAGACCAGGAGAAGTACCTGGCTCCTGCCTTCGGATCAGCGTGGTGCGCCAGCCGCAGCCCGCCGGCCACGGCGGCCATTGGAGGGTGAACCAACGGAAAAGGAAGACCTTTCTCTCTCTGTCTCTCTCTCTCACTGTCCACTCTGCCTGTCAAAAAAAGAAAGAAAGAAAGAAAGAAAGAAAGAAAGAAAGAAAGAAAGAAAGAAAGAAAAAAAGAAAGAAAGAAAATGAATCTTGATGTGAATGGAATGGGAGAGGGAGCGGGAGATGGGAGGGGTGCGAGTTGGAGGGATATTATGGGTGGGGGGAACCATTGTAATCCATAAACTGTACTTTGGAAATTTGTATTTACTAAATAAAAAAATAAATAAAAATAAAAGTAAACAAACAAACAAAAAGGCTTCAATTAGGTGACAACTTGGGTTGTAGAAATCTCAAGAATCCATTGGGAGGGAACTAGATATCAACCTCACTAACGTGTTTGTTGGAAGAATTTTTGACTGTTGGACCGTTTCAGTCTCCTATAGGATGTTATGCAGAGGCCACCCTCCATTCATTGGCATGTGACCTAATCATAGGATATTTGACAGCATGGAAGCTGCTTTCATCAGACCAGAAAAATGAAAACAGAA
This sequence comes from Oryctolagus cuniculus, assembly GCF_051225735.1. NCBI lineage: Eukaryota > Metazoa > Chordata > Mammalia > Lagomorpha > Leporidae > Oryctolagus > Oryctolagus cuniculus. Next base: position 88,303,098 of record NC_142870.1, read on the forward strand.
GCACAGAGACTAAATAAGATGTTAATCTCAGTGTTGTACAGGCTAATAATACAAATAAAACCCTTGTTAAATTCTATTCATTAAAAGCAATTCATATGAGACTGGGCATGTTCAAGGTGGTATGGTCATACTGGCACTTCAAGATGTGATGACTTTGAACAGCCCTTCTCTCAACTGTTGAAGAATAGTGTTTTTATTTTCATACTATTTGTTGAACTCTTTACTTAGTATAGAGTTAATCATATGTGTATAAAGTTAATTGAAAATAGATCTTCGTAAAAAATAATGGGAATAGGAGAGGGAGGAAGAAGAACAACGGGAGGGTAGTAGGGTGGAAAGAATCACTATGTTCCTAGAGTTGCACTTATGAAATGCTTTAAGTTTGTATACCTTATATAAATGGTTTCTGGGAACAAAAAAGGAACACTGGGTTCAAGTTCTGACTCCCTCACTTCTCACTTGCTGCTAATGTAGACCCTGGGAGGTGGTGGATAATGACTCAAGCACTTGGGCCTTGCCTCCCATGTGGGAGACTTAGATGACTTAGATTGAGTTCTGGGTATCTGGTTTTTGCCTGGTTGAGCCACACCTATTGTGGGCATTTGGACGGATAAAGAAAAAAAAGCAATTCATAAAATTCATTTCACAGATACCATGAGGAGCAAGTTTTGAAATTGTCTACCACTTTATGTGTTTTTTTTTTTTTTTTTTTTTTTTTTTGTTGACAGGCAGAGTTAGGCAGTGAGAGAGCGAGAGAGAGAGTCAGAGAGAAAGGTCTTCCTTTTTCCGTTGGTTCACCCCCCAAATGGCTGCCACGGCCCGCTCACCTCGCTGATCCGAAGCCAGGAGCCAGGTGCTTCCTCCTGGTCTCCCATGAGGGTGCAGGGCCCAAGCACTTGGGCCATCTTCCACTGCCTTCCTGGGCCACAGCAGAGAGCTGGACTGGAAGAGGAGCACCCGGGACTAGAACCCAGAGTGCCAGCACCACAGGCAGAGGATTAGCCAAGTGAGCCACGGCACCGGCCCACCAATGTTTTATCACTTCAGCATTGTGAAAAAGTATAGGTACAGTTCAGTTGTGTTAGGGCATGTCCTCTAGTTTGGATACGACTTTTCTTTGTGATCAGATGTGCATTCTTGGTGATGAAATATGTAAGGATTTACGTTTTTCAGTAAATTTGTCAGAAGTTGCATGATGTCAGTGTGTTCTTCACCAAGAACACAGATTTATCAACTCGTATTTATCATATTTATCAATTCCTATGGTTCATATTTATCAAATCCTATGATTAGTTGTCTCCACTCTTTAACTTCATAGGTTTCTCCACTGTAAAGTAACTTTTTTTTTTTTCTGTTTGAAATAGCTATTTTGTTGGGAGATACTTTGTTATATGACACTCTGAAATATTTTCACCTGGTGGTGAAAAATTTGTTGTATATTTATTCATCTTGGTACTCACTTTGAATCTCAAAATTTTTTCAGGTTGGTACAGTGGGACTCTCTCAATTTGGATTCCATTTCGTGTATGCATGTTTCAAAGCATTGATTTAATATGTTGTTCAAGTAGATGTTATGTACTCCTTTTCTAATTTTACCATCCCAGCCTTGTTTTCATATTTATTTTTCTAAGAAACATTTAGAATGGAATCATATTTACTAATAAAGATTGTATATTAGGTGTACACACTACTTGTACTGTCTTTCAGAAGATGTTTATATCCATGCACAGCAACACATGTAGAATCCTGACAGATATATGACTTCTGGGAGAGAAAATATAAAGGATTTGTGGCCCTATTAATGGGATTTGAAGGAAGTTCATAGAAATCAATATTAAATGCGGGAGCTTGTCTGTTGAATTTTATGGCCATTTGGACAATAAACATTCTTCTATTTTATTTCTTTGGAATGAGAATGGATTGAGGAAGTGGTTGTTGACTGAGTAGATTCAAAGGGAGTTGCTTAAATTGTGACCTACTTGTTGGTTATCTCTTCTGTAAAGTGGGATTTCTTCAGTAGTCTAGTAGTCTACATCTATTTTAGTTCACTGTGACAACTAACACTAAACAGGCAGTCTTGGGGATCAGGAGATTATGACCCCTTTCAGACAATAGTTAGACAGGTGCACATCATTAATTAGTGTTAAAGGAGGGATAATCATGATTTCTCTGGCCCAAACCAGGAAAATTATTAGAACTTTGGCTCGGTCTGTTGAGTAACAAAAGGGAAGGATATATAATAGTTACAAAAGAAGGAATGGCAAAAGCTGAGGTTTCTCATGGTTCAAATCTATCTGCAATATATAATGTCATTCTGATTTATTCAGATATGACAATAACAGGTTTTGGAGTTTGTAGTGGATGCTGGTTGCCAAATATGAGCTTTAGCTAACTTGATGAAAATTTATTGAGACAAATAAATTTCTATGGGAGATCTTAGATGAGGCATTGACTAGTTTTGAGTTCTAATTGCACTGGATTGAGTTTATACTGTTGGTGAGTCTAACTAATTGGAGAATGAAAAACTATTCCAGAGAAATTTAAATAAACTTTTTTTTTTTTTTGACAGGCAGAGTGGACAGTGAGAGAGAGAGAGACAGAGAGAAAGGTCTTCCTTTGCCGTTGGTTCACCCTCCAATGGCCGCCGCGGCCAGCGCGATGCGGCCGGCGCACCGCGCTGATCCGATGGCAGGAGCCAGGAGCCAGGTGCTTTTCCTGGTCTCCCATGGGGTGCAGGGCCCAAGCACCTGGGCCATCCTCCACTGCACTCCCGGGCCACAGCAGAGGGCTGGCCTGGAAGAGGGGCAACCGGGACAGAATCCGGCGCCCCGACCGGGACTAGAACCCGGTGTGCCGGCGCCGCTAGGCGGAGGATTAGCCTAGTGAGCCGCGGCGCCGGCCTAAATAAACTTTTATAATTAGACCCACCATTCTGGAAAGTCCTCTAGTGTTTTATGTTTAAAGTAGATAGAGAATTAAAATATATTATAACAATGAAACAACAAATGACCTGTATTAAAATAGACTTTCTTCTATAACTTCCATTGTGTTATTCAAATTCAAGTAAAGCAAACATTGCGAATACTGAGACTTCATATGGAAATATATAGTTATGACTTGAGTAGAGAACTCTCAAAAGCTGGAATAGATGTTATCAATAATAAGGAAATTGCTACCCAATATACATAAAACTTTCGGTGGACAAATGCAACAGAAATTTAGTTAGTTGAGTTACATATGTTGAGTGACATAAAATAATAAGTGAGTGCTATTTGCTTCTTGCTACATGTTAGTTCACCTATTTTGAAAATTCTGAATTACACTGTTTCTATCCTTAGGCAAATGATTTCTTTCCCTAAAAATGATTCTTAGCTTCACCAAACTTTAATCAGCATCCTGAACCTTCTGCTAGGTAGACCCTTTATACTTCCTGTAAACGCCCCTTTTATAATGTACTTTTAACAATAATTCTGATAAACTATTTCAGTAAGAACCCTAACCTTTGATATATGTCCACTCTTAATATCTTATTGAATTCCTCATCCTCTAGTATCTCTCCAGTGATGTGTGATCAGCCTGACCTGTCTTCAGCAAGAATCCTGTTAAGTTAGTTTAGTCAGAAGCCCCTAATTCTTAATAATTTTCCCTCCACTAACTCTCACCTGTTCTTTGGATAAGAAATTCACTTCTCTATTCTGCATTGGAAATTGAGCACTCTCCAGTGGTTCCTATGCCTGTCAAGAAAATCCTAAATAAAATCTGCTTCACCATATATGAAAAAGTGCTATTTAATATTTATGTATCTTAAATGTTTAAAGATTAATATAAGCTAGTTACAAGTAATCAAATTTTTAAAAAAATATTTCCTTGGGCACATCACTGAAATACTCTTCTAGCTACTGTCAGAGGAAAGAAACTAGATTTTTTATCTTATTCTTGCCTGTGTCATATTTATCTTTTTACTAGGTGGGGACTTTTTGAGGTCCTAGCTTTAGCTGAGAGATGTCAACTTGGGAGTTTTTTGAAATTCATCTTCTTTCCTGATCACATGTAGTCATCAAAGCACTTTCTCCAAGGTATAGCAGATACCTTCAATATAAAATCTGGCCCTACCACATCAAGATTTCTGTTTTGTTTCTTTTGTTCATCATAACCCTATGTTCAAATCACTTTAAAATTGACATTTTAAGATTCAATGATTGTTTACAGGTCTTGTCTTAACTGTTGAGGAACAGTGTTTATTTCTATTTTTTTTAAAAATTTTTTTTGACAGGCAGAGTGGACAGTGAGAGAGAGAGACAGAGAGAAAGGTCTTCCTTTGCCGTTGGTTCACCCTCCAATGGCCGCTGTGGCCAGCGCGCTGTGGCCAGCGCACCGCGCTGATCCAATGGCAGGAGCCAGGTGCTTTTCCTGGTCTCCCATGGGGTGCAGGGCCCAAGCACTTGGGCCATCCTCCACTGCACTCCCTGGCCACAGTAGAGAGCTGGCCTGGAAGAGGGGCAACCGGGACAGAATCCGGTGCCCCGACCGGGACTAGAACCCGGGATGCCGGCGCCGCAAAGTGGAGGATTAGCCTAGTGAGCCGCGGCATCGGCCTGACAGTGTTTATTTCTTCATACTATTTATTGAACTCTGTACGTAGTGTAGGGTTAATCTTATGAGTATAAAGTTAACTGAAAATAGATCTTTGTAAAAGTTAAGAGTAAGAGGGGCCTGTGCTGTGGTGTAGTGGATCAAGCTGCGGCTTGCAGTGCTGGCATCCCATGTGTGCACTGGTTCCAGTCCCGGCTGCTCCTCTTCCTATCTAGCTCCCTGCTATCCTGAGAAAGCAGTAGAAGATGGCCCAAATCCTTGGGCCCCTGTACCCAGGTGGGAGACCTGGAAGAAGCTCCTGGCTCCTGGCTTCAGATAGGCCCAATTCTGGCCATTGCAACCACTTGGGGAATGAACAGAGGATGGAAGATCTCTTTCTCTCTTTCTCTTTCTCTCTCTTTTTCTCTTTCTCTTTTTCTCTTTCTCTCTCTCTCTTTCCTTCTCTCTCTCTCTCTCTCTCTGCCTCTGCCTCTCTGTAACTCTGCCTTCCAAATAAATGAATAAATCTTTAAAAAAGTAAGAGTGGGGCTAGGAGAGGCAGGAGGAAGAATTATGGGTGCATGGGCAGTATGGAGGGTAGCGTAGGAGGCATCATTATGTTCCTGAAACTGTATATAAAAAATACATGAAATGTGTATAACTTAAATATTTTTTAAAAAAGAAAAAACATGTTTTAAAACTTCTAAAACGTGTGCGTGTGTGTGTGTGCGTGTGTGTGTGTGTGAATGTTTGGATGTGCATACATTTCAAACATATTTTATTCAACATTTTCATTGCTTTAGTGGAGAGGGTGGCTCTGACTATCTAACATACTAAGCTGTAGTAAAGAGTTGATTTTTGATTCCAATTGTTCTGTGCTGTAGGCCTTTTGTTTGCAGTCTTCAATGGGAGGTTTTTGCTTGTTTATGTGTTTGTTATTTTTCTCTGATCTCTGTATGCTGTGGTCCTGTGTGATCATTTTGCATATGGACCTGACATTGCCTATTCCAGAACAAGAATTAAGCAGCAGATGGAAGTTCTCTCTCTTTCTCTCTCTGCTTTTCAAACAAAATGAAAATTAATACAAACAAAAAGGGAAACAGAGCTAAGATTTTCCACAACTGCACTGTCTTGTAATGAAACTACAGAACGGTTTGTTCACTCATCGAATCCTTGGTGGGCTGGCTCAAGTCTTTCTTTCTCTCGTTATCCCAGATGCACAGTTTTGCCAATGAAATAACCACAGCAGTAGTCATAGTTTTCAGACTTATCTCATAGGATATGGCATCTCATCCTGGCTTCTTATTTAACGTAATAAATGTGGCTTGTGTCACCTGACACATCCATTCCTCATGGTAGATAAAAATGAATTCCTTCAGTCTGTTTTGGTACAGCCTAGGAGACATCGGCTGCATTCTCCTCTTGTCCCTGCAAATTTTTGTTTTAGTCAAATACAAACAAGATTTTGTCTTAAATTTTATTTTTGAAAGGGGTATTTTATCTATCATTGTAATCCTCAAGAGAGAGTAGCATCTCAAAGTGTTATTTGTGCAATCTGAACAAAGTACCTGCTTTTGGATTTTTGGAAGCATTGGTTCCTCTGAAAGAAAAGTACAGTAAACTATCAGTCTCCATGCAAAGATTAATTGAGCTCTATTTTGTGAAAGGTTTCTCTTCTATTCCTAGAAAAATTAAAGAACTTTTCCCTCCAGTCCTCATTGCTCATTTAGAGTTCCTCCATTGTTTTCATGTCTCTTTTCCCTGTAAGGTTCTGAGCTCCTTGACACCTGGTATCATAGCTTGGTCAAATCAGAATCACCAATGCATAGCATTGTGAATTACAGAAATCAATTAATTTGTTAATTAAATACATTAAATTAATTTTTATTACTGTACAACTGACTGCATGAGCTTTTCTGTTGCTCCACTCCCTACAGTTTCTTAAGAACCACCTGGGGTACCAGTTAAGCTTATTGCCTCCTGTTTCCCAAACACACTATGACATACTCATGCTTATCTTCGGCTTTTCTCTTACTTTGAATTTGTCTCCCTGCTTAAAAATTGATGGTGTGTATACAGTGTATTTAGCAACTCTCTATTTACAACAGTATTTTTCAATCATTAAATATATGGATCTATATATATATATATATTTATTTATAAGAAAATGAAAAGCCTCAGAGGACTTGTAGGGAAATCTAAGGGAAGTGCTTCAATCTTAGGTATTATTAAACACAAGTTCAGGTTTCATTTTGATTGTAATTGGTTTGAAATTCACTGAGCTCTCTGATCTATGCCAGCATTTTAATGGACAGCAGAAAAATACAAATTACAATATCTGATGCACATCATGCAGCAGTTTGCTTTCCAGAGTCTAGATGAGGACTAAGAAGCTTATTCAGACTGTGCTATTGCAAAACCACACAGATATTGTGCTGATGTGGGAGCCTGCGATTTGATCAAAATGTGCATTTCAAAAACCACGGGTATGTTCCATCCAAGCATGACATTAGATAAAACAAGCAGCACAGAGCAAGTTTGCATATGCTTAATGGGAAATTTAAACTTTTTAAGAGTTTAAATTCACCTCACAGGTTTCAATTCTCATTTAAAAGTGTATAGTAGCACAGTACCAAAAATGGAATTTTGAAAGCTGAATCCATTATGGATATTTATTTTTTGAGTGATGAACTTCAGAGAGAAATATTCTCTACTTTCTTTTTTTTTAAAGATTTGTTTATTTATTTGAAAGAGTTACACATAGAGAGGAGATGCAGAGAGAGAGAGAGGAGAGAGAGAGAGAGGACTTCCATCAGATGGTTCATTCCCCAATTGGCCGCATTGTCCGGAGCCAGGAGCCAGGAGCTTCCTCTGGGTCTCTCATGTGGGTTCAGGGGCCCAAGCACTCGGCCATCTTCTTACTGCTTTCCTAGGCCACAGCAGAGAGCTGGAACAGAAGAGGAGCAGCCAGGACTTCCTTTAAATACAGGAAATCCAAAGTGATTGATAAAGACTTTTGTTTTCTTCATTTTACCAATTAAAACTTAGAAAGATATAAGAAATGAAATAGTATATTTTATTTTATTTTAAACTTGTTTAGACAAAAAGTCTAAATACAGGAATAAGTAAATCAGATGTTGAGTTAAATATCCACCAATTACAGATGCTTTATACATTAATTGTTTATTAACTAATATGATTAAAAAAGTGTCTGTGGATGAATTTTTCATTTCAGTTCAAGCTTATAAATTTTGGAGTATGTCTGCTTGTATTGAAACCACAGCTTCACATCTCTTGGAAAGGCTGTTTCAGTATTGTCTGCCCCTGAAACTTCTTGCATGAAATCATTGTATTTCTCATAAGTGAGCATAGGATAGAACATATAAACTAAATTAATTCTCATTATATAGACACACTTTTTATTTTATTTTATTTATTTATTTATTTATTTACAGTTTATTAGAGAAAGTTCAATGTAAAAATAAATACATATACATTCCAAGGAAACATAATATGTAAATACATCAAACCAAACTGGTAGTATTATTTACTTGTTTTAATTGGCTTCACTGAAGAGATATTAAAGAAAAAAAACCAGTTTGCATTTTCAATACAATGAACATTTTTTTGAATTTGTCATTTATGTAGGGTATGAATATTATAAAATTTGATTAAACAATATCATTTATGAAATTGATATTTTCCTCACAAGACATTTCCATTTTAGAAAATAAATTTTATACATTTTCAACTCAATTACTACATCTCTATTGATCTCTTTTTTTTTTTTGCTGTACATTGAGATTTTTTTTATCTTTTATTTAATGAATATAAATTTCCAAAGTACGACTCATGTGTTACAATGGCTTCCCCCCCCATACCGTCCCTCCCACCCACAACCCTCCCCTTTCCCACTCCCTCTCCCCTTCCATTCACATCAAGATTCATTTTCGATTATCTTAATATACAGAAGATCAGCTTAGTATACTTTAAGTAAGTATTTCAACAGTTTGCTCCCACACAGAAACATAAAGTGAAAAATAATAGATGATTTTTTTTAAATGATGATGAAATCAGATCAGACCTATTGTCATGTTTAATCCCAGTGAGAGTCAAGTTGGGAATTGATAATTTCTTTCTTTCTTTTTTTTTTTTTTTTACAGAAGATCAGTTTAGTGTACATTAAGTAAAGATTTCAACAGTTTGCACCCCCATAGAAACACAAAGTGAAATATACTGTTTGAGTACTCGTTATAGCATTAAGCCTCAGTGTACACCACGTTAAGGACAGAGATCCTACATGAGGAGTAAGTGCACAGTGACTCCTGTTGTTGACTTTACAAATTGACACCCCTGTTTATGGCATCAGTAATCTCCCTATGCACCAGTTATGAGTTTCCAAGGCTATGGAAGCCCCTTGAGTTCTCCGACTCTTATCTTGTTTAGACACGGTCATAGTCAAAGTGGAGGTTCTCTCCTCCCTTCAGAGAAAGGCACCTCCCTCTTTGAAGACCTGTTCTTTCCACTGGGATCTCACTCACAGAGATCTTTTTGCCAGAGTGTCTTGGCTTTCCATGCCTGAAATACTCTCATGGGCTTTTCAGCCAGATCCGAGTGCCTTTAGGGCTGATTCTGAGGCCAGAGTGCTGTTTAGGACATCCGCCATTCTATGAGTCTGCTGAGTATCTCACTTCCCATGTTGGATCACTCTCCCCTTTATTTATTCTATCGGTTGGTGTTAGCAGATACTAGACTTGTTTATGTGCTCCCTTTGACTCTTAGTCCTTTCATTATGATCAATTGTGAACTGAAATTGATCACTTGGAATAGTGAGATGGCATTGGCACATGCCACCTTGATGGGATTGAATTGGAATCCCCTGGTATGTTTCCAACTCTACCAATTGGGGCAAGTCAGCCCGAGCATGCCCCAAATTATACATCTCTTCCCTCTCTTATTCCCACTCTTATGTTTAACAGGGATCACATTTCAGTTAATTTTCAACACTTAAGAATAACTGTGTGATAATTATAGAATTAAACCAGTCATATTAAGTAGAACAGACAAAAAAAACTACTAAGAGGGATAATGTATTAAGTTGTCCATTAGCAGTCAGGGCTATGCTGATCAAGTCACCATTTCTCATAGTGTCCATTTCACTTCAGGAGGTTTCCTTTTTGGTGTTCAGTCAGTTGTCACCGATCAGGGAGAACATATGGTATTTGTCCCTTTGGGACTGGCTTAGTTCACTCAGCGTGATGTGTTCCAGATTCCTCCATTTTGTTGCAAATGACTGGATTTTGTTGTTTCTTACTGCGGTATAGTACTCTAAAGAATACATATCCCATAATTTCTTTATCCAGTCTACCATTGATGGGCATTTAGGTTGGTTCCAGGTCTTGGCTATTGTGAATTGTGCTGCAATAAACATTAGGGTGCAGACCGCTTTTTTCTTTATCAATTTAAACTCCTTTGGGTAAATTCCAAGGAGTGGGATGGCTGGGTCGAACGGTAGGGTTATCTTCAGGTTTCTGAGGAATCTCCAGACTGACTTCCATAGTGGCTTGACCAGCTTGCATTCCCACCAACAGTGGGTTAGTGTCCCTTTTTCCCCACATCCTCGCCAGCATCTGTTGTTGGTAGATTTCTGTATGTGAGCCATTCTAACCGGGGTGAAGTGAAACCTCATTGTGGTTTTGATTTGCATTTCCCTGATTGCTAGTGACCTTGAACATTTTTTCATGTGCCTGTTGGCCATTTGGATTTCCTCTTTTGAAAAATGTCTATTGAAGTCCTTGGCCCATCTCTTAAGTGGGTTGTTTGTTTTGATATTGTGGAGTTTCTTGATTTCTTTGTAGATTCTGGTTATTAACCCTTTATCTGTTGCATAGTTTGCAAATATTTTTTCCCATTCTGTCGGTTGTCTCTTCACTCTCCTGTTTCTTTTGCAGTACAGAAACTTCTCAATTTGATGCAATCCCAATAGTTGATTTTGGCTTTGACTGTCTGTGCCTCCCGGGTCTTTTCCAGAAATTCTTTGCCTGTGCCAATATCTTGAAGGGTTTCTCCAATGTTCTCTAATAACTTAATGGTGTCAGGACGTAGATTTAGGTCTTTAATCCACGTTGAGTGGATTTTTGTGTAAGGTGTAAGGTAGGGGTCTTGCTTCATGCTTCTGCACGTGGAAATCCAGTTTTCCCAGCACCATTTATTGAATAGACTGTCCTTGCTCCAGGAATTAGTTTTAGATCCTTGATCAAATATAAGTTGGCTGTAGATGTTTGGATTGATTTCTGGTGTTTCAATTCTGTTCCATTGGTCTATCTATCTGTTTCTGTACCAGTACCATGCTGTTTTGATTACAACTGCCCTGTAGTATGTCTTGAAGTCTGGTATTGTGATGCCTCCAGCATTGTTTTTGTTGTACAAGATTGCTTTAGCTATTCGAGGTCTCTTGTGCCTCCATATGAATTTCAGCATCATTTTTTCTAGATCTGCGAAGAATGTCTTTGGTATCTTGATTGGGATTGCATTGAATCTATAAATTGCTTTTGGGAGAATGGACATTTTGATGATGTTGATTCTTCCAATCCATGAGCATGGAAGATTTTTCCATTTTTTGGTATCCTCTTCTATTTCTTTCTTTAAGGTTTTGTAATTTTCATCGTAGAGATCTTTAACGTCCTTGGTTAAGTTTATTCCAAGGTATTTGATTGTTTTTGTAGCTATTGTGAATGGGATTGATCTTAGCAGTTCTTTCTCAGTCATGGCATTGCTTGTGTATACATAGACACACTTTTAAAAATTTTATTTTTTTAACTTTTATTTAATAAATATAAATTTCCAAAGCACAGCTTTGGGATTACAGTGTCTTCCCCCCTGCCCCCCAACAACTTCCCTCCCACTCACACCCCTCCCATCTCCCGCTCCCTCTCCCATCCCATTCACATCAAGATTCATTTTCAATTATCTTTATATACAGAAGATCAACTTAGTGTATATTAAGTAAAGATTTCAACAGTTTGCACCCACACAAAACATAAAGTGTAAAGTACTGTTTGAGTACTAGTTATAGCATTAATTCACATTAGACAACACATTAAGGACAGAGATCCTACATGGGGAATAGTGCACAGTGACTCCTGTTGTTGATTTAACAATTGACACTCTTGTTTATGGCATCAGTAAGCTCTTGTCATGAGTTGCCAAGGTTATGGAAGCCTTTTGAGTTCACCAACTCCGATCATATTTAGACAAGGTCATAGTCAAAGTGAAAGTTCTCTCCTCCCTTCAGAGAAAGGTACCTCCTTCTTTGATGGCCTGTTCTTTCTAATGGGATCTCACTCACAGAGATATTTCATTCAGGTTTTTTTTTTTTTTTTTTTTTTTTTTTTTTTTTTTGCCAGAGTGTCTTTTCCATGCCTAAAATACTCTCATGATCTCTTCAGCCATATCCGAATGCCTTAAGGGCTGATTCTGAGGCCAGAGACTGTTTAGGACATCTGTCATTCTATGAGTCTGCTGTGTATCCCGCTTCCCATGATGGATCGTTCTCTCCCTTTTTTGGTCTATCAGCTAGTATTTGCAGACACTGTTCTTGTTTATGTGATCCCTTTGACTCTTAGTCCTATCATTATGATCAATTGTGAACTGAAATTGATGACTTGGACTAGTGAGATGGCATTGGTACCTGCCACCTTGATGGGATTTAATTGGAATCCTCTGGCACATTTATAACTTTACCATCTGGGGCAAGTCAGCTTGAACATGTCCCAAATTGTACATCTCCTCCCTCTCTTATTCACACTCTTATATTTAACAGAGATCACTTTTCAGTTAAATTTAAGCACCTAAGAATAATTGTGTGTTAATTAAAGAGTTCAACCAATAGTATTAAGTAGAACAAAGAAAATACTAAAAGGGATAAAGTATTAAGTTATACATCAACAGTCAGGACAAGGGGCAATCAAGTCACTGTTATTATAATGTCCATTTCACTTCAACAGGCTTCCTTTTTTGGTGCGTGGTTAGTTGTCACTGATCAGGGAGAACATATGATATTTGTCCCTTTGGGACTGGCTTATTTCAATCAGCGTAATGTTTTCCAGATTCCTCCATTGTTTTTTTGACTGCTGTATAGTATTCTATAGAGTACATATCCCATAATTTCTTTATCCAGTCTACTGTTGATGGGCATTTACGTTGATTCCATGTCTTAGCTATTGTGAATTGAGCTGCAATAAACATTGAGGTTTAGATAGCTCTTATATTTGCCAATTTAATTTCCTCTGGGTAAATTCCAAGGATGGTATAGCTGGGTTGTATGGTAGGGTTATATTCAGGTTTCTGAGGAATCTCCAGACTGACTTCCAAGTGTCTTTACCAGTTTGCATTCCCACCAACAGTGGTTTAGTGTCCCTTTTTCCCTACATCCTTGCCAGCATCTGTTGTTGGTAGTTTTCTGTATGTGAGCCATTCTAATTGGGGTGAGGTGGAACCTCATTGTGGTTTTGATTTGCATTTCCCTGATTGCTAGTGATCCTGAACATTTTTTCTTGTGTCTGTTGGCCATTTGGATTTCCTCTTTTGATAAATGTCTATTGAGATCCTTGACCCATTTCTTAAGTGGGTTGTTTGTTTTATTGTTTTAGAGTTTCTTGATCTCTTTGTAGATTCTGGTTATTAATCCTTTATCGGTTGCATAGTTTGCAAATTTTTTTCCATTCTGTGGTTTGCCTCTTCACTTTCCTGACTGTTTCTTTTGCAGTACAGAAACTTCTCAATTTGATGCAATCCAATTGTTAATTTTAGCTTTGACTGCCTGTGCCTCCAGGGTTTTTCCAAGAATTCTTTGCCTGTGCCTATATCATGTAGGGGTTCTTTGATGTTCTCTAATAATTTGATGGTGTTGGGTCTTGGATTTATATCTTTAATGCATGTTGAGTGGATTTTTGTGTAAGTTGTAACGTGTCTGCTTCATGATTCTCCATGTGGAAATCCAGTTTTCCCAGCACCATTAGTTTTATAGACTGTCCTTGCTCCTTGAATTGGTTTTAGATCCTTGATCAAATATAGGTTGGCTGTAGATGTTTGGATTGATTTCTGGTGTTTCTATTCTGTTCCATTGGTCTATACATCTGTTTCTGTACCAGTACCATGTTGTTTTGATTACAACTGCCCTGTAGTATGTCCCGAAATCTGGTGTTGTGATGCCTCTGGCTTTGTTTTTTGTTTTTTTTTGTTTGTTTGTTTTTTGTTTTTGTTTTTGTTTTTTTGCACAAGATTGCTTTAGCTATCCAAGGTCTCCTGTGTCTCCATATAAATTTCAGCATCATTTTTTCTAGATCTGAGAAGGAGGTCTTCGGTATCTTGATTGGTATTGCATTGAATCTATAAATTGCTTTTGGGAGAATGGACATTTTGATGATATTGATTCTTCCAATCCATGAGCATGGAAGATTTTTCCATTTGTTGGTATCCTCTTCTATTTCTTTCTTTAAGATTTTGTAATTTTCATCGTAGAGATCTTTAATATCCTTGGTTAAGTTTATTCCAAGGTGTTTGATTTTTTTTTTGTGGCTATTGTGAATGGGATAGATCTTAGAAGTTCTTTCTCAGCCATGAAATTGCCTGGGTATACAAAGGCTGTTGATTTTTGTGCATTGATTTTATATCCTGCTACTCTGCCAAACTCTTCTGTGAGTTCCAATATTCTCTTAGTAGAGTTCTTTGGATCCTCTAAGTTAAGAATCATATCATCTGCAAAGAGGAATAGTTTGAGTTCTTCCTTCCCAAATTGTATCTCTTTAATTTCTTTTTCTTTCCTAATGGCTCTGGCTAAAACTTCCAGAACTATATTGAATAGCAGTGGTGAGAGTGGGCATCCCTGTCTGGTACCAGATCTCAGTGGAAATGCTTCCAACTGTTCCCCATTCAATAGGATGCTGGCCATGGGTTTTTCATAAATTGCTTTGATTGTATTGAGGAATGTTCCTTCTATACCCAATTTGCTTAGACTTTTCATCATGAAAGGGTGTTGTATTTTATCAAATGCTTTCTCTACATCTATTGAGATAACCATATGGTTTTTGTTCTGCAGTTTATTAATGTGGTATATCACATTGATTGGTTTGCAAATATTGAACCATCCCTGCATACCAGGGATAAATTCCACTTGGCCTGGGTGGATGATCTTTCTGATGTGTTGTTGCATTCTACTAGCCAGAATTTTATTGAGGATTTTTGCATCTATGTTCATCAGGGATATTGATCCGTAATTTTATGCTGCATCTTTTTCAGACTTAGGGATTAAGATCATGCTGGCTTCTTTGAAAGAATTTTGGAGGATTCTGTCTTTTTTGATTGTTCTGAATAGTTTGAGAAGAATTGTAGTTCTTTTTTAAATGTCTAGTGGAATTCAGCAGTGAATCCATCTGGTCCTGTGCTTTTATTTGTTGGGAGGGACTGATTCAATTTCTGTCTCTGTTATGGGTCTGTTTAGATTTTCTGTCTTCATGGTTCAATTTAGGTAGGTTGTATTTATCCATGAATCTATCCATTTCTGATAGATTTTCCTGTTTGCTGGCATACAACACTTTGTAGTAATTTCTGATGATTCTTTTTATTTCTGTGGTGTCATTACATTTCCTTTTTCATCTCTGATTTTATTGATTTGGGTCTTTTCTTTTTTTAGGTAGTTGAGCCAATGGGGTGTCATTTTTGTTTATTTTTTCAAAAAATCAGCTCTTCGTTGGCTGATTTTTTGTAATGTTTTTTGGATTCAATCCTGTTGATTTCTTCTCTGATTTTAATTATTTCTATTCTCCTACTAGATTTGGGTCATTTTGCTGCAGTTTTCTAGATCCTTGAGGTCATTGAAATCTCATTTGATTGGTGCCTTTCTAATTTCTTGATGTAAGCACCTATTGCTATAAACTTTCCTCTCAACACTGCTTTTGCCATATCCCATAAGTTTTGATATGTTGTGTTGTTATCCTCATTTACTCCCAGAAAGTTTTTGATTTCTCTTTTTTGATTTCTTCTATGACCCAATATTCATTCAGGAGCATGTTGTTCAAATCCATGTGTTTGCATATGCTCTAGGGACTCCTGAGTTGCTAATTTCCAGCTTCATTCTACTGTGGTCTGAGAAGCTGCATCATATGATTCTAATTCTTTTGAATTTGCTAAGACTTGCTTTATGGCCTGTATGTGGTCGATCCTAGCATAGGTTCCATGTACTTCTGAAAAGAATGTAGATTCTTAATTGTAGGATATAAAGTTCTGTAGATATCTGTTAAATCCATTTTGGCTATAGTGTTGATTAAATCTGCTGCTTCCTTGTGGATCTTCTGTCTGGTTGATCTATTTCTGAGAGTGGAGTATTGAAGTCCCCCAGTACTATTGTATTGGGGTCTAAGTCTCCCTTTTATGTCACTTAACATATCTTTCAAATAAACTGGTCCCCTGTAATTAGGTGCATATACATTTATAATAGTTACATCTTCCTGTTGAATTGATCCCTTAATCATTATATAGTGCCCCTCTTTGTCTCTCTTAACAATTTTTGTGTTCAAGTTTATTTTGTCTGATTTTAAGATGGTTATGCCAGCTCTTTATTGGTTTCTGTTGGCATGGAATATCTTTTTCCAGCCTTTCACTTTCAGTCTGTATGCATCTTTGTTGGAAAGATGTGTTTCTTCTAAGCAGCAAATAGATGAGTTTTGTTCCTTAATCCATTCTGCCAGTCTGTGTCTTTTACCTGGAGAGTTGAGGCCATTAACATTCAATGTGACTATTGATAAGTAGTGACTTTGCCCTGCCATTTTCCCAAAGATATTTTTAATACATGCTTTGAACTTCCTGTGATCTTTTACTGGTGGTTTTTCTTCCTTTACCTTCTTTCATATTGATGGCCGTGTTTCTGTGTTTCTGTGTGTAACACATCTTTAAGCATCTTTTGCAAGACTGGACAAGTTGCAACAAAGTCTTTCAATTTCTGTTTGCTATGAAAGGTCTTTATTTCACCTTCATTCACAAATGAGAGCTTTGCAGGATATAACATTCTGGGATTGATATGTTTACAACTGAAATCTAACTTCCTAGGAGAGCATAATTTAGCTTATTGAAATTCTTCATAAATGTCTTTCAATTCCTTTAGTAACATTGTATGGAGCTTTATAATGGGAAAATTTTCATTTGGTACACACACCTTTCACCTTTATGTTTTTTCTTTTGTGATTTGTCAGAACACAGAAGTTAGTTCTATCTAAAACAGAATAATAAAGTCATAACAATATGAAATGAATAACAGTAATAACAATATATTATAATTCAAATTTAAATAACTTTTTAGTATTTCAAAATAAAAATGGTGAAACAGCAGTTTAATCTCCCAAATCTTTTAAAGTGACTCTTGAGTTTACTTTTATTTAGTAACACCACAGTGATGTGCAGTAGGCAGTGAAATTTGTTTGTTATCATGCAATCAACTGTGA
The DNA here is from genome assembly GCF_051225735.1 of Oryctolagus cuniculus. Taxonomy (NCBI): domain Eukaryota; kingdom Metazoa; phylum Chordata; class Mammalia; order Lagomorpha; family Leporidae; genus Oryctolagus; species Oryctolagus cuniculus. Next base: position 88,320,167 of record NC_142870.1, read on the forward strand.
CCTAGATAATTAATTCTGGAGAAGTTTAAAACTGAGTAGGTTAAAAATATTATAATGATGGTATTGAGTATATCTATGAATACATTTTTGCATTTGTGGAACCTCAGAGAGAAAAATGTAAAGCTGTAGAAGGAGAGTTTATATCATATACTAGAAAGTCCTAAAACAATTAAGATCTAAGGTAGACTCTTGTTGCATGTGTGAAAATTCCCATGAGATTTCTTTTAAAGAAACCAAAATATCAGCAGAAACCAAACATCAGTAGAACAACTGCAGTATACAAGGGTTAATATTTAAGCACTTTTCCCTCTAAAGTAGCGTTAGAAAATATAAATTTTGTACTTTGTTTGAATTAGACTTCTGTTTTATGTCTGGCATAATACATAATCCTTTATACAAGTTGAGGAAGAATTTATTTGTGCACGTTCAGTATTACTAAATTATGACTTTAATTTGTGCATATAATAGCATATATTTAGAGAAGTTACATATCAAATAACTTGTTAGTCTTAATTTTAATGTTTGTCAATCTGGTGAAGTATACAATAATCACTAAAAAAATATATTTACTGTTGTCAGATATTACAACACAGGTTTTTTATATCTCTGAGTCTCAATTTTTTCAACTACAAAATATAGAAGTTGATAATAAATGCTTTGTAGGATAATTATGATGATTAAATAAGACAATATTTACATAGCAGTCAGTGCTAGGACTGATACGTGGTAAGAATAAAATAAATGTTAGCTACTGTTATTGCTGACATTATTCATAGTTGCTATTATAAATATTTCTCATAATGACCACAGCAACAGTTTTTTTTGTTTCTTGCAAACGAGAATTCATAAAAGAATGAGATTTTTTATCAAACTTCATTAGAATTTTAATCATCACTATAAACCGTACAAGTATGAAAAAAAATGGGCTTCCCATCTCTTCGAGTGAGTTTTTCTTCCTAATATACAGAGATTTTAAAACATATTTCTCTTTTAAAGATTCATTTGTTTATTTGAAATTTAGAGTTACACAGAAGAGAGGCAGGGACAGAGGGAGGTCTTCCATCCGCTGGTTCAGTCCCCAATTGGCTGGGTCTTCCCATGTGAGTGCTGGGGTCGGTCCAACGACTTGGGCCAACTTATACTGCTTTCCCAGGCAATTGCAGAGAGCTGGATCAGAAATGGAGCAGATGGGTCTCGAACTGGTGCCCATATGGGATACTGGCACTGCAGGTGGCAGCTTAACTCACTATACCACAGTGCTCGCCCCTAAAACATATTTCTAAAACATTTTGTCAAGGTTTTAGATTATAGGAACTAGAAATTAAATGGAGGCCATACAATATGAAAATATGCAAAATCTAGGAGAATAGATAATAAATCTTTTTTTAGGACAAATTACAAGAACAACTAAGCAAAATATTAAATGTACTGTGGTTATAACAATAAATTTCTTTTTTTGATTTTATTTAATGAACATAAATTTCCAAAGTATAGCTTATGGATTACAATAGCTTCCCCCTCCCATAACTTCCCTCCCACCCACAACACTCCCCTCTCCCACTCCCTCTCCCCTTCCATTCACATCAAGATTCATTTTCAATTATCTTTATATACAGAAGGTCAATTTAGCATATATTAAGTAAAGATTTCAACAGTTTGCACCCACACAGAAACACAAAGTGTAAAATACTATTTGAGTACTAGTTATAGCATTAATTAAACACCTAAGAGTAATTGTGCATTAATTACAGAGTTCAACCAATAGTTTAAAGTAGAAAATAAAAAAATACTAAATGGGTAAAGTATTAAGTTCTTTTTTTCTTTTTTTGTTTGTTATATAGTTTTTTTTTTTAATTTAATAAATGTGAATTTACAAAGTGCAACTTTTGTATTGTTGTGGCTTCCCTCCCCCAACCTCCCTCCCTCCCGTGGCCCTCCCCTCTCCCACTCCCTCTCCCATCCCGCCCTTCATAGAGTTTTATTTTCAATTACCTTCATATACTGAAGATCAACTTAGTATATACTAAGCAAGGATTTCAACAGGCTGTACTCACACAACTGCACAAGGTATAGTTTATTGTTCAACTAGTAGTGTTGTTTTTAAGTTTCATAGTAAAACACATTAAGGACAGAGATCCTACGTGGGGAGCATGTACTCAGTGACTCCCGTTGTTGATTTAACAATTGGCACTCTTATTTATGACGTCAGCAATCACCTGAGACTCTTGCTATGAGCTGTCTAGGCTATGGAAGCCCCTTGAGTTCACTGACTCTGAACTTGTTTAGTCAAGGCCATATCACAGTGGAGGTTCCTTCCTCCCTTCAGAGAAAGGCGCCTCTCTCCTTGATGGCCTGTTACTTCTGCTGGGGTCTTGTTCACCAGGATCTTTCATTTAGATTGTTTTTTGCCACTGTGTCATGGCTTTCCATGCCTGTGAGACTCTCATGGACCTTTTAGCCAGATCTGAATGTCCCAAGGGTTGATTCTGAGGCAGGAGTGCTAAAAAGATTTTTATGCCCAACAAATGTACCTATGTATATATATTGCATAAATGACCACATAATATTTTACAGACAACAACCTAAACAGTATAGTATTATTCACAAACACAAACTGTAATTTCCTCATGAAATTCTGTTATGATAGTTATAAGATATTTAGATATTTCACATTAGTAACAAGCAAGTATAAAAGAACAATTTGAAATTGCCTTTGATTCTTTTGTTTTAAAAGCAGACTCATTTCAATCTTACTTTCACTGATTGTCATTATGTGACTTGGAGAGATCTGGTAGTTACAATGGTTTGATACAACCTCGCCTATAGCAAGTCTTTCATTTCCTAGGGGTGATAAAATATGAGTTCATCATAAATAAAAATGATGGACATTGTTGTACCTCCTTAGCAATTAGTGGGGGTGCGCACAGGGAAGAGAATTACTGGCACAGATTCATGTTTAGTTTTTAAACCTGTATTTATGATTTTAAGAAGAGCCAAGAACAGAAAAAAATTTAAACAGTTATTAGGGGTTTTATGGAAACTGAATAAATGAATGGTTTCAAAGGGAATTCAAAAGCAAATACACACACACACTCAAACCAGATAATTTTGCAACAATAAGATGCCTTTAGATCTTGAACTGATACATTTGAAGACATCAGTTCTTGCAAAACAATGACAAAGTAATTAAAAATTATTTTTTTAACTTTTATTTAATGAATATAAATTTCCAAAGTACGGCTTATGGATTACAATGGCTTCTCCCCCATAACGTCCCTCCCACCCGCAACCCTCCCCTTTCCCATTCCCTCTCCCCTTCCATTCACATGAGGATTCATTTTCAATTCTCTTTATATACAGAAGATCAGTTTAGCATTTTTTAAGTAAAGATTTCAACAGTTTGCTCCCACACAGAAACATAAAGTGAAAAATAATAGATGATTTTTAAAATGATGATGAAATCAGATCAGACCTATTGTCATGTTTAATCCCAGCGAGTGTAAAGTTGGGAATTGCTAATTTCTTCTTCTTTTTTTTTTTAACAGAAGATCAGTTTAGTATACATTAAGTAAAGATTTCAACAGTTTGCACCCCCATAGAAACACAAAGTGAAATATACTATTTGAGTACTCATTATAGCATTAAGCCTCAATGTACAGCACATTAAGGACAGAGATCCTACATGAGGAGTAAGTGCACAGTGACTCCTGTTGTTGACTTTACAAATTGACACTCCTGTTTATGGCATCAGTAATCTCCCTAGGCACCAGTCATGAGTTTCCAAGGCTATGGAAGCCCCTTGAGTTCTCCGACTCTTATCTTGTTTAGACAAGGTCATAGTCAAAGTGGAGGTTCTCTCCTCCCTTCAGAGAAAGATACCTCCTTCTTTGAAGACCTGTTCTTTCCACTGGGATCTCACTCATAGAGATCTGGGATCTCACTCACGGAGATCTTTCATAAGGAAATGAAATTGGCAAACAAAAAAGCGGTCTGCACCCTAATGTTTATTGCAGCACAATTCACAATAGCCAAGACCTGGAACCAACCTAAATGCCCATCAACGGTAGACTGGATAAAGAAATTATGGGATATGTACTCTTTAGAATACTATACCGCAGTAAGAAACAATGAAATCCAGTCATTTGCAACAAAATGGAGGAATCTGGAACACATCATGCTGAGTGAACTAAGCCAGTCCCAAAGGGACAAATACCATATGTTCTCCCTGATCGGTGACAACTGACTGAACACCAAAAAGGAAACCTGTTGAAGTGAAATGGACACTATGGGAAACGGTGACTTGATCAGCATAGCCCTGATTGTTAATGAACAACTTAATACATTATCCCTCTTAGTAGTTTTTTTTGTCTGTTCTACTTAATATGACTGGTTTAATTCTGTAATTATCACACAGTTATTCTTAAGTGTTGAAATTTAACTGAAATGTGATCCCTGTTAAACATAAGAGTGGGAATAAGAGAGGGAAGAGATGTACAATTTGGGACATGCTCAAGCTGACTTGCCCCAAATGGTAGAGTTAGAAACATACCAGGGGATTCCTATTTAATCCCATCAAGGTGGCATGTACCAATGCCATCTCACTAGTCCAAGTGATCAATTTCAGTTCACAATTGATCATAATGAAAGGACTAAGAGTCAAAGGGAGCACATAAACAAGACTAGTGTCTGCTAATACTAACTGATAGAATAAATAAAGGGGAGAGTGATCCAACATGGGAAGCGAGATACTCTCAGACTCATAGAATGGCGGATGTCCTAAACAGCACTCTGGCCTCAGAATCAGCCCTAAAGGCATTCCGATCTGGCTGAAAAGCCCATGAGAGTATTTCAGGCATGGAAAGCCAAGACACTCTGGCAAAATAAATAAATAAATAAATAAAAATTATTTTTAAAACTTCTTTAGATTTTAAGGTACTGCATCTTTTATTAATTTTTTGAGTGTTTTTGAACATTCAATTTTATGAGAGTAGAAAAATGCTGTTACTTCTTATAGGTCTTTCTATGATCTTGAGTTTATTTTTCTAACACACACATACACTGAGAGACAGAGAAAAAGAGATACAATTAATAGAGATAGAAAGAGATAGAGGTATAGAGTTAAAGGCAGTGGCAGAGGTAGAGGTAGAGGTAGAAATTGCCATCCCAAAGTCCACAAAAGCTGAGACTGGCCTGGGGAGAGTGAAAAAAGCTGAGAATGCAAAACAGGTGTGCTCTTTATGTGGCAGGAACCTAATTACTTGAGCTATCACTCTATGCTGCTTCCTAGGGTTTGCATTGAAAAGAACCAGAACTAGGAATTGAAACTAGACACTCCAATGTATGATGCAGGCATCTTTTTTTAAGATTTATTTATTTATTGGAAAGTCAGAGTTACACACACACACACACACACACAGAGAGAGAGAGAGAGAGAGAGAGAGAGAGAGAGAGACAGAGAGAGAGGTCTTTCATCCGATGGTTCATGCCCCAATTAGCCACAATGGCCGGAGGTGTGCTGATCTGAAGCCAGGAACCAGGAGGTTCCTCCAGGTCTCCCAAGTGGATGCACAGGCCCCAGGACTTGGGCCATCTTCTACTACTTTCCCAGGCCATAGCAGAGAGCTGGATTGGAAGTGGAGCAGCTGGATCTCGAACCGGCGCCCATATGGGATGTCCACAATCCAGGCCAGGGTATGTTAACCTGCTACGCCACAATGCCGGACGCTGATGTAGGCATCTTAACTGCTAGGCTAAACACCTGTTCCATTTATATTCTTTTCTTTATCACTGAGATATGACTTAAAACCTTAAATATTCAGATATATCTTTCCATCTGTAAACTACTTACTAATAATATCTAACCTAATTTTGTTGTCTTTTCTACTGCTATACTCTATTGTTGGAGGTGCATTTGGAATATAGAAACAGTATTTGGTGAATATGATAATGTCCTATACTTCTATTTTTGAAAAAGATACTTATTTGAAAGGCAGAGTCAGAGTGAGAGAGAGAGAGAGAAATAGGGAGAGAGAGAATAGAGGTAGTTACCACTTAAGTCCTATAATTTTGAAATATTTTTAAATTCAGAGAGTTTCATTGTAATGGGATCATAAAAAGTATGTTCTAAATTTTGCAAAATTCTATTGCATGCCATTGTGCATTTATATGAATTATTGGGAAAATTTGGAAATATATAGAAAAGAATATAATAATAACAACCACTCATTCATCAATAAGGAATCAGAATAGTCAGTGTACATACATGCATATTACATATATAAGGGCATTTCATATAGTTGTAAAAACAGGAGTAAAAGATAAGTGTATTTCAGTTTAAAAAATCCGACTTTTTTTCTAATTTGCATTTTCCATGAACTTTTTGATGCACTCTCATATTTAGGAAATGACTAAACTATCACTTTTAGAAAATGATTTTTTATAGTGTGCAATATAATCCAAAGATGATAAACTTCATTAATAACCAAAGTAATAAGCATAAAAAAAGCTATTTGTTATTTAAGAAATTAAGAATGACTAACTATTTTTTTTTTTACAGGCAGAGTGGACAGTGAGAGAGAGAAACAGAGGGAAAGGTTTTCCTTTACCGTTGGTTCACCCTCCAATGGCTGCTGTGGCTGGCGTGCTGCGGCTGGCACACCGCACTGATCCGAAGCCAGGAGTCAGGTGCTTCTCCTGGTCTCCCATGCGGGTGCAGGGCCCAAGGACTTGACCCATCCTCCACTGCCTTCCTGGGCCTCAGCAGAGAGCTGGACTGGAAGAGGGGCAAATGGGACAGAATCCGGTGACCCGACCAGGACTAGAATCCAGTGTGCCAGCGCCGCAGGTGGAGGATTAGCCTATTGAGCCACGGCGCCAGCCATGACTAACTATTAATAACAGATGTTGGCAAAAATTAAATACATGGACATATGTGATTAGAAAAAGATTAGTTATTTTAGCATTTTGCAAAGATTTTTGACTAAATATGGAAAAAAAGCTTCTGTAGTTTTTACTATGGCTTAGAAGTGTATACAAAGAATGTGAAATGAATATATGATGGGTCTTCACAAAAGTTTTGGAAGATGTATATTAGGAGAAAAATATAGAGATTTCAAAATGTATTTGTGCCCAAAAAATTGTTTCTAAAAACTGTTTAAACTTCCCTCCTATGAAGAGCTTTATAAATAAGCATAGTAACTATAATAATAATCAAAATAACCAACAATTGGGAATATCATAATATTCAAAACTAATGAATAAAATGATCACATAGATAAGTGATATAGTAAAATGTAGCTTTAGAAGATAAAGAGCTAGAGTGAACTTTAATTATGTAATCAAGTCTTCATAGAAAGTAGTGAATTTTACAAGTTCTAAAGCCAGTATGTGTGTGTGTGTGTTTGTGTGTGTGTGTGTGTGAGAGAGAGAGAGAGAGAGAGACAGAGACAGAGACAGAGAGAGAAAGATTAGTATCAAAAAATTTAGGACATCAACAGTATTTGAAAGCTTTTGAAACAGTATCTGAAACAGCCTGAAAACTTTATGCCTTGTAAAGAACATCAGAATATCATATACTCAAACATATAGTCAATCTATTCATTAAATTAAATTTAATGGACAATATTGATAGAAATCAAATGCTGATCTAAAGATAATGGCTAGCATATTCCTTGGTTTTTATGTTGTAAGTTGAAAACAAAATATGAATTCTTATACATCTCTGAAATTAATAGATTTCAACCTTGATTATTTGATCCCTTGATCTTTGTAGGTATTTGAGCTCTTTTCCCGTACTTGAATCAGGGTTGGACCTCCCACTTGCACTGACCAATAAGAGATGTTGGAATTGGCCTTTTGAGATTTCAGAACCAAGATTTTAAGAGTTGTTGGATCTGCTTTTGCTCAAGGGTAACCCAAACTCAATATAGAATGTCCAACTGAGAGGTAGGGACAAAGAACAACTGAGAGAGCAGATACATATCAAGACTTAATTGACATGTCATGAAAAGAAGCTCCCACACATCCTCACAATTCAAACCTTTCTAGGTGATAACCAGACACGTGAATGAAGAAATCTTGAACTTTTACTTGAGTTTAACATAACTGGAGAAGGGTGTCTTATCAAATGATGGGATAAACCATTCCCAATAAGAATGCTAAATTTCTGACTCACAGAGAAAATGAATGATACACATATTCAGACACTGCTTTTTTTCATCTGTATTATGCTAAAGATTGTTTCTGTATAAATATACTAAGTACCATGCAATGTTTTAATATACATATACATGGGATTGGATTAAAGTGGTGAAATAGGGAAGGAGCTTAATGCCTAGTCTGGAAGATAGCTTTAAAAAAGTGGAAAGAGTGCAGTCTCAGGGAAGAGTTAGGGAAAAAAGGACAAAGGAAAATCCACACAAATTAGAAGAACACTACGGACCTACATGAAGGGTGTGGACATGTACATCTCAGGACCCCAACAGCCAAGAACCTCAGTACCAGCTCTGGAGTGAGGTGACACCAGTCTGTGGAAGCCCAAGCAACTAATAAAGGTATATGAAGAGCCTGGCTTGGAGCCCTGTGGGAGATAGTGTACCTTCCAAAGTAGAGGGGGGCTCATTTCTCTCTCACCAACAACCCTGCACAATGTCCTGTAGCAAGCCAATAGAGGGTAGGTGCCATTTTGTACACATATAACAGCTGTGACAAATGGAGTCCACATGCCCAGCAAACAGCTGAGTGGAGACACCTGAGTCTGGTAGGGAGAACTGATGGAGGCTGGGTGCTTATGACTGTGGGAGGCTTCTGTGCCATAATTGTGAAAATGCTGTGTCTGTGTGGGAGGTTTCAGGGTGAGACTGGGATGTTGGGCTGTCACCATGGGAGGCTCCATATACTCAGGACTCCCTGATACCCTGGTGAGGGTCATTACTGCAGAATCTGTGCTCATACCAAGGATTGCAAAGATCCTTTGTGTGGTTCATGTGGCAGTGTGGATGAATATTATACCCACTGGAGCTAATATCCAGACACTAGTATCCTTTAAGAAGAGGAGGTGAGTTGAGTCTATGCCAACAGAGTGGAACAAACCTCCCGTCTGATAAAAGAAAAAGAGAGAGAGATTTACCATGCCCAACCCGGCTGTCACCTTGGGCATTCTCTTCACCCTGGAGTACTGAACAGAGCTCCCTGGCCACACCCACCAAAAGCCTCTAGGTATTCACTGAAAAAGCAGAAACTCCACTAATCCACAAAGGCATTGTCCAAAGATTAAACATCATCACAGGGAAAAAACAAAGAAACCAAAGAGTATCTTCCCAAATGCCAAATAATAAATGCAGCAGTTCAAGAAACAAGAATAAGGAAGACAACACAACACCCCCAAAAGAGCACAGCACTTCAGTACTAGAATGTGAAGAAGAAGAGATTGAGGAAATGTCAAATATGTAATAAAAATTCCTTAGAAGTAATCGAAAGCAAATCCATGAACTAATGAAATCTATACATGACATGAAAGAATTTCTGCCATGAAATTGAGATCTTAAAGAGAAATCAAAATGAAATCCTGGAAATGAATAATTCAATAGAACAAATAAAAATGCAGTAGAAAGCCTTAACAATAGATTTGTGCAGCAGAATTAATTAATATCTAAATTAGAAGACAAATAACAGGAAATTTTACAGACAGATCAAAAACAAGAATTGGTTAGAAAACCAAAAAGCATTGTTGGAGATCTACAGGATACTATCAAATGACCCAACATATGAGTCTTAAGAGTTCCTATAGAGTACATGTCCCATAATTTCTTTATCCAGTCTACTGTTGATGGGCATTTGGGTTGGTTCCAGGTCTTAGCTATTGTGAATAAAGCTGCAATAAACATTAATGTGCAGACTGCTTTTTTGTTTGCCAATTTAATTTCCTTTGGGTAAATTCCAAGGAGTGGGATGACTGGATTGAATGGTAGGGTTATCTTCAGGTTTCTGAGGAATCTCCAGACTGACTTCCATAGTGGCTTAACCAGTTTGCATTCCCACCAACAGTGGGTTAGTGTCCCTTTTTCCCCACATCCTCTCCAGTATCTATTGTTGGTAGATTTCTGAATGTGGGTCATTCTAACTGGGGTGAGGTGGAACCTCATTGTGGTTTTGATTTGCATTTCCCTGATTGCTAGTGATCTTAAACATTTTTTCATGTGCCTGTTGGCCATTTGGATTTCCTCTTTTGAAAAATGTCTATTGAAGTCCTTGGCCCATCTCTTAAGTGGGTTGTTTGTTTTGATATTGTGGAGTTTCTTGATCTCTTTGTAGATTATGGTTATTAATCATTTATCGGTTGCATAGTTTGCAAATATATTTTTCCATTCTGTGGTTTGCCTCTTCACTTTCCTGACTGTTTCTTTTGCAGTACAGAAACTTCTCAATTTGATGCAATCCCAGTAGTTGATTTTGGCTTTGCCTGCCTGTGCTTCTGGGGTGTTTTCCAAGAAGTCATTGCCGGTACCTATATCTTGCAGGGTTTTTCCAATGCTCTCTAATAATTTGATGGTGTCAGGTCGTGGATTTAAGTCTTTAATCCATGTTGAGTGGATTTTTGTGTAAGGTGAAAGGTAGGGGTCTTGCTTCATGCTTCTGCACGTGGAAATCCAATTTTCCCAGCACCATTTATTGAATAGACTGTCCTTACACCAGGGATTGGTTTTGGACCCTTGATCAAATATGAGTTGGCTGTAGATGTTTGGATTGATTTCTGGTGTTTCAATTCTATTCCATTGGTCTATCTATCTGTTTCTGTACCAGTACCATGCTGTTTTGATTACAACTGCCCTGTAGTATGTCCTGAAATCTGGTATTGTGATGCCTCCAGCTTTGTTTTTGTTGTACAAGATTGCTTTAGCTATTAGAGGTCTCCTGTGTCTCCATATAAATTTCAGCATCATTTTTTCTAGATCTGAGAAGGAGGTCTTCGGTATCTTGATTGGTATTGCATTGAATCTATAAATTGCTTTTGGGAGAATGGACATTTTGATGATATTGATTCTTCCAATCCATGAGCATGGAAGATTTTTCCATTTGTTGGTATCCTCTTCTATTTCTTTCTTTAAGGTTTTGTAATTTTCATCGTAGAGATCTTTAATATCCTTGGTTAAGTTTATTCCAAGGTATTTGATTGTTTTTGTAGCTATTGTGAATGGGATTGATCTTAGAAGTTCTTCCTCAGCCATGGCATTGTCTGTGTATACAAAGGCTGTTGATTTTTGTACATTGATTTTATACCCTGCTACTTTGCCAAAATCTTCTATGAGTTCCAATAGTCTTAATAGAGTTCTTTGGGTTCTCTAAATAAAGAATCATATCATCTGCAAAGAGGGATAGTTTGAGTTCTTCCTTCACAATTTGTATACCTTTAATTTCTTTTTCTTGCCTAATAGCTCTGGCTAGAACCTCCAGAACTATTTTGAATAGCAGTGGTGAGAGTGGGCATCCCTGTCTGGTACCAGATCTCAGTGGAAATACTTCCAGCTTTTCCCCATTCAATAGGATGTTGGCTGTGGGTTTTTTATAGATTGCTTTGATTGTATTGAGGAATGTTCCTTCCATACCCAATTTGCTTAGAGTTTTCATCATGAAAGGGTGTTGTATTTTATCAAATGCTTTCTCGGCATCTATAGAATACTATACAGCAGTCAAAAACAATGAAACCCAGTCATTTGCAACAAGATGGAGGAATTTGGAAAACATCATGCTGAGTGAATTAAGCCAGTCCCAAAGGGACAAATACCATATGTTCTCCCTGATTGGCGACAACTAACTGAGCACCAAAGGGGAAACTTGTTGCAGTGAAATGGACACTATGAGAAACAGTGACTTGATCAGCTCTTGTCCTGACGGTTGATGTACAATGTAATACTTTATCCATTTTATTATTTTTTTTGTTCTAGTACCGTTGGTTGAACTCTGTAATTAACACACAATTATTCTTAGGTGTTTAAATTTTAACTGAAAAGTGATCCCTGTTAGGAATTTGGAAAACATTATGCTGAGTGAAATAAGCCAATCCCAAAGGGACAAATACCGCTTATTCTCCTTGATTGGTGACAACTAACTGAGCACCAAAAAGGAAACCTGTTAAAGTGAAATGAACACTATGAGAAATGGTGACTTGAACAGCCCTCACCCTGACTGTTGATGAGCAACTTGATATGTTCTCCCTCTTAGTATTTTTTTTTGTTTGTTCTACTTAATACTTTTGGTTGAATACTGTAACCAATACACAATTCTTCTTAAGTGCTGAAACTTAACTGAAAAGTGATTGCTGTTAAATATAAGAGTGGGAATAAGAGAGGGAAGAGATGTGCAATTCAGGACATGCTAAAGCTGACTTACCTCAAACAGTAGGGTTAGAAACATACCAGGGGATTCCAATTCAATCCCATCAAGGTGGCATGTACCAATGCCATCTCACTAGTCCCAGTGATCAATTTCTGTTCACAATTGATCATAATGATAGGACTAAGAACCAAAGGGATCACATAAACAAGAACAGTGTCTGCAAATACTAGCTGATAGAATCAAAAAGGGAGAGAATGATCCAACATGGGAAGTGAGATACACAGCAGACCCATAGAATGGCAAATGTCCTAAACAGCACTCTGGCCTCAGAATCAGCCCTTAAGGCACGTGGATCAGGCTGAAAAGCCCATGAGAGTATTTCAGGCATGGAAAGCCAAGACACTCTGGGGAAAAAAAAACCTAAATGAAAGATCTCCATGAGTGAGATCCCAGTGGAAAGAATGGGTCATCAATGAAGGAGGTACCTTTCTCTGAAGGGAGGAGAGAACTTCCACTTTGACCATGGCCTTGTCTAAATATGATCAGAGCTGGTGAACTCAGGGGGCTTCCATAGCCTTGGCAGCTCATGACAAGAGCCTAGGGTGATTACTGATGCCATAAACAAGAGTGTCAATTTGTTAAGTCAACAACAGGAGTCACTGAGCACTTACTCCTCATGTAGGATCTTTGTCCTTAGTGTGCTGTACATTGAGATTTAATGCTATAACTAGTACTCAAACAGTATTTTTCACTTTATGTTTCTGTGTGGGAGCAAACTGTTAAAATCTTTACTTAATGTATGCTCAACTGATCTTCTGTATATAAAGAGAATCGAAAATGAATCTTGATATGAATGGAAGGGGAGAGGTATTGGATAAGGGGAGGGTTGTGGGTTGGAGGGACGTTATGGGGGGGGGGAGCCATTGTAATCCATATTCTGTACTTTGGAAATTTATATTCATTAAATAAAAGTTAAAAAAAAAAAGAGTTCTTGAAGATGTGGAAAGAGAGAAAGGATTAGAAGGCCTTTTTAGTAAAATAATAACTGGAAATTTCCCTAATTTAGAGAAAGAAAGGGGCATCCAAGTGCAAAAAAGCACATATATGACACCTAACAGACATGACCAGAATAGATCTTCACCATGACACATTGTAATCAAACTCTCCACAATAAACATAAAGAAAAGATTCTAGGCTGGCGCCATGGCTCACTAGGCTAATCCTCCACCTGCGTCGCCATCACTGCAAGTTCTAGTCCCAGGAGGGGTGCCGGATTCTGTCCTGTTTGCTTCTCTTCCAGTCCAGCTCTCTGCTGTGGCCCAGGAAGGCAGAGGAGGAAGGCCCAAGTGCTTGGGCCCTGCACCTTCATGGGAGACCAGGAGGAAGCACCTGGCTCCGGCTTTGGATCAGCGCAGTGCTCCAGCTGTAGCGGCCATTTGGGGGGTGAACCAATGGAAGGAAGACCTTTCTCTCTCTCTCTCTCACTGTTTAACTCTGCCTTTCAAAAAAAAAAAAAGATTCTAAAATGTACGCAAGAGAAAAGCCAGATTACTTTCAGAGGATCTCTAATTATATTCACAGCAGATATCTCATCATAAACCCTTCAGGCTAGGAGAGAATGGTGAGATACAGTCCCAGACTAAAGAGAAAAAACACCTGTCAACCCAGAATTCTGTCCCCTGCAATACTCTCATTTATAAATGGAATTAAAATGAAGACTTCCATGAGAAACAGAAATTGAGAGAATTTGTCACCTGTCCAGCCTTACAAAAGATGCTTAAGGATGTGCTTCACAATGAAAAACAGAAACATGGTCATTACTATGAAAGAAGGTAAAGGAAGAAAATATCACAGTAAAAGTACAAAGGAAATCCAAAGTAAAAAATTAAGCATATTTATGGAAAGGTGGCAGGGCAAAGTCCTTATTTAATCCATAGTCACTTTCAATGTAAATGGCTTCAACTCTCCAGTTAAAAGACACGGACTGGCTGAATGGATTAAAAATAAAACATATCTATTTGCTGCCTACAGGAAACACATCTCCCAACAAAGATGTGTGCAGACTGAAAGTGAAAGGATGGAAAAAGTTATTCCATGCCAATAGAAACCACAAAAGAGCTACTGTAGCCACCTAATATCAGAAAATAGACTTTAACACAAAAACTGTTGAAAGAGACAATTTCTTTGCCTCAATTTCTTTGGCATTATGTAATGATTAAGGGAGCAATTCAACAGGAAAATGTGACCATTATAAACATATATGTACCTAATTATGGGCACCTTGGCATTAAAAAGAAATGTTAAGGGATCTAAAGGGAGACATAGACTGAAATACAAATAGTAATGAGGGACATCAATTCCCTACTTTCAGCAATGGACAGATCAATCAGACAGAAAATCAGCAAAGAAACAACAGAGTTAGTCTACACTATGGAACAAATGGACCTAACATATCCACAGAACTTTCCATCTGACAGTAGCAGAATACACATTCTTCTCATCAGTGCATGGGACTTTCTCTAGGATTGACCACATGCTGGGGTATAAAATAAAAAATCGAAATCATACCATGTATGTTCTCTGACCACAATGGAATAAAGTTGGAAATCAACAACTCAGGAATCTCAAGAACATATGCAAACATATGGAGATTGAACATGTTCCTGAATGAATAATGGGTCATAGAAGAAATCAAAAGAGGAATCAAAAAATTTCTGGAAACAAATCAAAGACAACAATACGACAATTAAAATGCATGGGAAATGGAAAAACAGTGTTAAGAGGAATGTTTAGAGCAATTAGTTCATACATCAAGAAATTGGAAAGGCACCAAATAATGAGCCGTCAATGCATCTCAAGGACCTAGGAAAACAACAGCAAAAAACCCAAAACTAGTAGAAGAAAAGAAATAACCAATATTAGAGAAGAAATATACAAAATCAAAACCAAGAAAAAATTATAAAAGATCAGCCAACTGAACAGATGATTTTTTGAAAAAATAAGCAAAATCAACACACCATTGGCTCAACTAACCAAAAAAGAGAGAGAAGACCCACATTAATAAAATTAGAGATGAATAAGGAAATGTAACAGACACCATAGAAATAAAAAGAATCACCAACAGGGCAAGTGCTTTGGTGCAGTGGATTAAAGCCCTGGCCTGAAGCACCAGCATCCTATATGGGCACTGGTTCAAGTTCCAGCAAATCCTCTTCCAATCCAGCTCCCTGGGATGGCTTGGGAAAACAGTAAAAGATGACCCAACGCTTTGGGCCTCTGCACCCACTTTTTAGACCCTGAAGAAGCTCCTGGCTCCCAACTTCAGATCAGCTCATCTCTAGCCATTGTGGCCAGTTGCGGAGTGAACCAGCAGATGGAAGACCTCTCTCTCTCTCTCTGTCTCTGTCTCTCTCTGTCTCTACCTATTTCTGTAGATCTGTCTCTTTCAAATAAAAAAAGTGGCATCATCTGAAATTACTAGAAAGAGCTGTATGCCAACAAACAGGGAAACCTAGAAGAAATGGACAAATTCCTGAATGAATACAACCTACTTAAATTGAGCCATAAAGACACAGAAAACCTAAACAGACAGATAGCAAAAACAGAATCAGTAAAAAAGACCCTCCCAACAAAGAAAAGCCCAAGACCAGTTGGCTTCACTGCTGAATTCTACCAGACATTTAAAAAGAACTAACCCCAATTCTTCTTAAGTTATTCAAAACAATTGAAAGGGAGGGGATCCTTCTAATTCTTTCTATGAAGCCAGCATCACTTTAATCCCTAAGCTTGAAAAAGATAAAACAGAGAAAGAGAGCTAGAGACCTATTTCCCTGATAAACATAAATGCAAAAATCAACAGCCTTTGAACACACAACGACACAGCTGAGAAAGAACTTCTAAGATTAATCCCATTCATATCAGCTACCAAAAAATCAAATATCTTGGAATAAACTTAACCAAGGATGTCAAAGATCTCTATGATGAAAATTACAAAACATTAAAATAAGAAGTACAAGAAGATACAAAAAAAAATCTTCCATGTTCATGGATGGAAGAATCAATATCATCAAAATGTCCAAACTACCAAAAGCAATTTGATACTAAACAAAACCAAGAACATTCTTCTCAGTTAGAGAAAAAATGATGCTGAAATTCATAAGGAGGCACAGGAGACCCCAAATGGCTAAAGCAATCTTATACAAAAAATAAAAAAAAAGCTGGAGGCATCAGAGTAACAGATTTGAAGACATACTACAGGACAGTCATAATCAAAAAAGCCTGGGGCCAGTGCCATGGCTCACTTGGTTGATCCTCCGCCTGCGGCACCAGCATCCCATATGGGCTCCGGGTTCTAGTCCCGGTTGCTCCTCTTCCAGTCCAGCACTCTGCTGTGGCCTGGGAGGGCAGTGGAAGATGGCCCAAGTGCTTGGGATCTGCATCCGCATGGGAGACCAGGAGGAGGCACCTGGCTTCTGGCTTCAGATCAGCGTAGCCATTTGGGAAGGTGAACCAATGGAAGGAAGACCTTTCTCTCTGTCCCTCTCTCTCACTGTCTATAACTCTACCTGTCAAAAAATAAATAAAAAAAATTTAAAAAAAAAACAGCCTGGTACTCGTTCAAAAACAGATGGTTAGACCAATGGAACAGGATAGAGATACCAGAAATCAATCCAAGTATCTACAACCAACTTATCCTCCACAAAGGAGCTAAAATCAATCCCTGGAGCAAGCAGTCTCTTCAACAAATGGTGCTTGGAAAACTGGATCACTACAGGAAGAATTATGAAGCAAGACTGACCCCTACCTTACACCTTACACAAAAATCCATTCAAAATGGATTAAAGACTTAAATCTATGAACTGATACTGTTGAATTATTAGAGAAATTGTGGAAAATGGAAAATTTGCAAATTATTGGCACAAGAGAGCATTCTTGGAAAAGACCCCAGAGTCATAGGCAGCCAAAGCCAAAATTAACAAATGGGATTACATCAAATTGAGAAGCTTCTGTACTGCAAAATAAACACTCAGAAAAGTGATGAGGCAAGCAACAGAATGGGAGATATTATTTGCAATCTATGCATTTGATAAAGGATTAATAACCAGAATATATAAAGAGGTCAAGACACCCCGCAACAACAACAACAAACAACCCAGTTAAGAAATGGGCAAAGGACTTAAACAGACATTTTTCAAAAGAGGAAATCCAAATGGCCAACAGACACATGAAAGCATGTTCAGGATCACTAGCTAACAGGGAAATGCAAATCAAAACCACAATGAGGTTTCACCTTCACCCCAGTTAGAATGGCTTTCACAAAGAAATCAACAAACAACAGATGCTGGTGAGGATCTTGGGGAAAAAGGTACCCCACACACTATTGGTGGGAATGCAACCTGGTCAAACCACTATGGTAGATAGTATGGAGATACCTCTGAAATCTGTAATATAGACCTACCATATGATGGATGCATCCCACTCCTGGGAATTTACCCAAGGGAAATGAAATCAGCATACGAAAGAGTTATCTGCACCCTCATGCTAATTGCAATAGCTAAAACATGGAATCAACCCAAATGCCCGTCAACTGAAGGCTGCATAAAAAAATTATGGGATATGTATACCATGGAATACTATGCAGTATTATGCATATTATGCATATAATTATATGATAAAAATCAAAATATATGAAATTGGAAAACATCATACTTAGCTAAAGAAGCCAGTCCCAAAGGGATAAATACCATATGTTCTCCCTGACCGGTAATAACTAATAGAGCTCTAAAAGGCAATCTATAGAAGTTAAATAGACACTTTGAGAAGCAATGAGTTTAAACAGCCCTTGTCTTGACTTTTGAAGATTTTTTTCATACTATTTGTTAAACTCTTTATATAACATAGAGTTAATTATATGTGTATAAATTTAACTGAAAATAGATCTTAGCAAAAAATAAGAGTGGGAATAAGAGATGGAGGAAGAAAGGGGATGGGAATGTGGTGGGAAGGCAGGCATGGTGGGAAGAATCATAATGTTCCTAAAGTTGTAATTTTGAAATATGCAAGGTTTGTTACTAAAAAAAATTACACATATACTGTGGAATGATTACCACAATCAAATTAATATATTCACAATCTTGCATAGTTACCTTCCTTTTTATCAGTGAAAATATGTAAGATTTATTCTGCTAGTAAACTTCAAGTATACAATCTATTATCATTAACTATAGTCACCACATTGCACACTCAGTCTCCAGAAACTTTTTGTCTTATAATTGGAACTTGGGGTCCTTTGATCAACATATGTCTATTTCCTTCATCATCTCTAGCCCCTGGTAATCACTCTTCTATTCTCTCTTTTCTTGTGTTTGATATTTTTATATTACGTACAAAAGTGAAATCATAGAATTTTTCTCCTTGTTTCTGGCTTATTTCATGTAGCAGTATGTCCTCCAGATTCATTAATGTTGTTAGAAACATCAATATTTCCTTCTACTATTAAGTCTGAATAGTGTTCCATTATGTAAATAAAGTTTTTAAGATACGGAAGTACTTTAAAAGGTGATGTCCAATGAAATAATTGGAATAATTAGCCTGCAGAATAAATTGGATGTGGGGAATGTGTATAGCCAAGATGGTGGATTATTTCTTTTGATCCTTAGGGAAAAACAAAAATGAATGGGTAGAATTAAAAAGGGATATATTTTGTTTCTAACATCTCAAAGACTGTCTTAAGATTTCTTCTTACATGTGAAATCAAGTAGAAGTACATTTTTATAAGTATATTCAAGTATTAGTTTCACTTTCCTATTACTTACGATTCTGGGTTATCAATTCATATATTTTAATATATATGCACATATGTGCTTATCTAAAGATGTATATGTATATAATATAGAAACATATTTTAAATTTTAAGCATTTTGTGCATATATTGCTCTTCCTGGGCACAGATCAGAGAGAAGGACAAAGGTTCAAGGTTGTGCTTTGGATATGGTCAATGTTTTGATCTCTTGAGGGGCAATAGAACCAATTCACCAGGCAAAAAGTCCCTTTACAAGTCTTAAGCATTCCCAAGGTTATCCAACCTTCAAAGACAAACATACATTTCTCTAAATGTTTTTGCACCAAAATTACATCAATGTGTTCTTTAGTTCTTGCATTTTAAAACCCATGATTTTCTTGTGGTAAGGGCTTCAGAGCCATTGGAGGCATTGAGAGTAAGGACTTGCCAAAGCCAATTGTGGCCTAGGCACATGTGCCAACTGGATGGTCATACTTAACTTTGGGATTTTATTTTCCTTCTTGCAGCTTTGAGTAAAGGACTCTCTTTGCTTGCTCTCTTGGGATCAAGGACACTAGAATCATCTTCAGAACTAGGCTCTCATAGGGTATCCCTAAAGGAAAATAAGATTTGTTTTATCTTCTAAGTGTTCGTTGAATACCCTGTGTTAAGAATTCAGAGCACTGTTTCTGGGCCTTTGCAGTTCAAAGGAACAAAATACATAACTTGAATGTATGATTGTATTAAATGCTATAGAATTTTACCACACTCTTGTGCTACTATATTAGTGGATAAGCTGATGTTGCAATGAAATAAATGCTATAATTACACATGAGAAATGATCAGTATCAAAAGTTTATTAATTCTGATTTTTAGGATTTAAATTTTAGGGCTACTGATTTTCCTATCTTCCTTCTCAAATAATGATGTGGACAAGAGCTGAAGAACTTAGCTTTGTAGAATTTTCCACACTTAACATAGGATCATACAATCTAAGAAAGCAAGGACAAATCTTTGAAGTAATAGTGCAAATACTCCAATTTATAATTGAGGAGAAATTTTTCTAAGATATTGGATGATAAAGCCTAGAAGACAAGAAACTTTATTCCTTTTCCAGTTTTCTTCCAAACACACTGCTGATACCAGCAACCACAACCCTTCTTCATAGTCTATGTTCTTCACCTCTATGAGAGCCTAAGGCTCTATATGTCTGATTGCTATTATAAAGATTTAACATATGGGGCCAGCGTTGTGGTGCAGTGGGTTGAAACCCTGACCTGAAGCACCGGCATTCCATATGGGTGCCAATCCTAGTCCTGGCTGCTCCTCTTCCCGTCCAGCTCTCTGCTATGGCCTGGAAAGCAATAGAAGATGACCCAAGTACTTGGACCCCTGCACCCATGTGGGAGACCCAGAAGAGGCTTCTGGCTCCTGGCTTCAGATCCACACAGATCCCTCCGTTGTGGCCATCTGGGGAGTGAAGCAGCGGATGGAAGACCTCTCTCTCTTTCTCTACCTCTCTCTGTAACTCTGCCTTTCAAATAAATAAAATAAATCTTTACAAATAACAACAACAACAAAAGAATTAACATATGAGGTAAGAGCCAGACACCAAGTTTATTTGTTTGAACCATAGATCAAAGTCAGAGTTATTGGCCGGCACCGCTGCTCACTAGGGTAATCCTCCGCCTGCGGCGCCTGCACCCTGGGTTCTAGTCCTGGTCAGGTCGCCGGATTCTGTCCTGGTTGCTCCTCTACTAGTCCAGCTCTCTGTTGTGGCCCAGGAGTGCAGTGGAGGATGGCCCAGGTCCTTGGGCCCTGCACCTGCATGGGAGACCAAGAGGAAGCACCTGGCTCCTGGCTTCAGATTGGCACAGCTCAACAGCAGCAACGCACCAGCCGTAGCGACCACTTGGGGGGAGAACCAACAGAAAAAGGAAAACCTTTCTCTCTGTCTCTGTCTGTCTCTCTCACTGTCTAACTCTGCCTGTCAAAAAAAAGTGTTATATGTTAAATACTGAACTATAAGCTTTCTTCTCTTCTACGTTCAAAGTAGGAAACATCCCAACAAAATTGTGGCATAGCCATATCATGTAAGAAGGGAAGACTGTCCATGTCCATACCCAACTGAGCACACCCAATCTTTTCTGATCTTGGAGGAAGGGGAAGACTCTTCTTTATTAGCATCTTTAAGTAACGGGAAAATACAGGAATATCTTGTGAGTAAGGATACCATGATGACTGTGAATATAAAATGGGGGGTTGATTTTTAAGTGTGGGCTTTAGAAATCTATTTTTCATACAAACAAATTGACCATAATTTTCAGTTTCCCTCTTCCACATTTCTGTGGAATATAAATCACTTTACAGCATACAAGTTTTTAACATTTTTGTTAGCTTTCTTTCAACACTCACTCCAAGCACAGATCATTGTTTTGACGTACATTTATGACAAGAGGTAAAGTTATGGGAATTATAAGTTGTTTACTTTGGAACATTATTATGTGACTTAAAGGGCAAGCGCTGTAGCATATTGGTTCCTGTTAAGGTTTGGGGTGCCTGCATCCCATATAAGAGTGCCAATTAAAGGCATGTCCACTCTGCACTTCTAATCTAGTTTCTTACTAATGTGCATGGGAGGCAGCAGATGATGGCTCAAGTGCTTGGGTTCCTTCTACCCATATGGGAGACCCAAATGGAGTTCCTGGCTCCTGGCTTCAGCATGGCCTAGCTCTGACTTTTGGGGGAGTTAGGGAACATGAACCAGTAGAGGGAAGTTCTTTCTTTCTCTCTCCTTTCTTTCTGTCACTCTGCCTTCCAAATAATAAATGAATCATTAAAAATATGTGAATTTAAGGCAATTTATATTTCATTTCTTTAGAGGACTAATTAAATTCCACACACACTAATTGAGAGCCAGTTTATAATGTGCTGCCTCTAATATCTAATTAAAATTATAATGAAGAAGAATGATATAGTGCAGGATCTTATGCACATAGACTGGAAAATTCAGGAAGATTATAGGGAAATATGAGTGATACCCTGTGTCTGAAGTCTACACAGTGCAAGTGGGGGGAAATATGTTATAGATGTATCTTAAACAATAAGCGAAGGACTTGAATTTTTTGCCTGAAGAATCCTACTGCAAATTTCCCTCACTACTAGTGATATTCCTACATTTACATAGCATTAGGGAAAATTGGCAAGCAAAAGTAGATAGCCTGGGCCAAAGCATGGCTCTTCTACTTCTTCTGCATCTTTTGATGAATATGCTACCTCTGCATGATGCAAGTCATTGGGGATGATAATCTAACAGACTTCATTATGTTCTTATAGAGGACTACATGAGTTAATGGGTGTAAAGTATTCTTAGGTTATTTAAATAATGAGATGGAAGGCACCATTAACTTAGTGGGCAGCATTGATTATCACTGAATTAGAAAGAAGTGTCAAAGGAGTGAAGAGGATAATGAGTTTATTTTGAGATTTAATGAGTTGGAAGTTCCTTTGAATCATCTAAGTACATATGTGAAGTAGATAGTTGGATAAAGAGTCTGGATTTTTTAAGGCAGAGTGACAGAAATGACAGAGAGGGGGATTCAAAACCAGAGAGAGAGAGAGAGAATGGAGGTAGGTCAGGCAAAATCCAGTAGCCCAGAACTCCATCCAAATATCACACATTGGTGGCAAGGGTCCAATTACTTATGCCATCTTCTGCTACTTTCCCCAGCACATTAACAGATAAGTATATCAGAAACATAACAGTGGGATTTGAGCAGCACTCACATATGGGATGCTGGCACAGGCATTTATTCCACTGCACTGCAACACTGGTCCCATGACCTTAGGTCTTAAGAGAGATTTGAGTTGGACATTTATATTTGGGACTTATCATGATATAAGTGGCCAAAACATTAAAGAATGAATGTCAAGGTCAAAATTGAAAATTTCAGATTTGCTGTATTTTTAATTTTACAGATTATGTATCACAAGCAAAAACAGTTTTAAAAAATAAACTTATCTTTTAATTCCATTGTTCATAAACTTTTTGGAGTATTCTTGTGTTTTCTCTACTACAAAACAAAGTTCATATTTGCCATATCAGAAATCACTGATAAATCAAAAAAGAATATAAAAATAACATATAATCTCATGATTATTTTGACATATGTCTCTCAGATTTTTCTTCAGGAAAGTTAATACTTTGTTTAATTTTGATTGAAGCAGACTGATATATTATACACAGTGTTTTATATTATTTTTCTTCAAATTATGTGTTATTTTAATGTCACTAAATTTCTACTACATAACTTTTAACTCTCCACAAAGAAAGACTTATCTGTTCAGTCCCAAATACAATAAAACACTAAGAGAAAATGTTCTGGTCTATAATTCCAAGTTGAAAAAGAGAAGCTTTCAAAGCACTAAGTAGATGTATGATTTGGGATGTGTCCTTTCTCTCTAAGCCATAGTGTTGAAAGGATTGGATTAGTGGATCTGTAAAATCTCTTATAGGTCTATAATTTCTGTTCTGTTCTATTTTACTCCCTTCTATTTTAAGTCTCAAAATGGTGACATTCTAGCAAATTCAATATGTGGTAAATGTATTCATCTGATTATACTTAGAAGAAAACTGGGACACAGAATGTTAAGTGGATAACTGATTTCTTAGGAGAATGAGTGCCAGGGCTGGCAACAGAACCCCAGATGTCTCTCTCCACTATGCTGAGTTCTCAGCTACTCAGCAGAACCATACTGGTCACCCCACCCTTCCACTATGAAATACTGACTTACCCAGTTTGAACCTTTGAGGTTTTTGAGGTTTCAACATTACTAAACTTTATGGGCAAAAGCCTGCTTCCCAAACCCAATGTGGCTTCCTTCTGGACATCCCTTCTTTCCAGGACAAGATTCCAGCTCAGCACTGGCATTAAACCTCTGTGCTCTGGATCTGGGAGTCATATCTTGCTTTGTTGTCAGAACCCATTTTAAACTTTGGTGACTATTCTGTTGGAGCACTCTGCTGAGGCTGAGTCCAATACTATATTCACTTTGATTTTTCTTTTGCACAGTTTTTGTCACAGTGTAATTTGTTTGGGGGCAGATTGAAGTCTGTGATTATGGACTACCATTACATTAGTCAGTGCAAAGCTTGGCAATTGCCACTGTTTCTGCTTTGTGGTATATTTTAAAAGTTAAATTTTATTAAATTTTCATGAATATACACTGTCCATGTATGATCAACAATAAAGAAGGAGAAAATGTTTCAAGAGGATGAATATATGAACTCAAATTAGGAAATCTAGTCTTGAGTTTCCTGATTATCACTTTATATTAATAGGAAGAATGGAAAGATGTCAGGAGATACAATGGATGTATCTAATGAGGAAGATTGATACTAAAATTCCCTGGTATCAAGAATATATACAAGTAACTATTTTTAGTCTCCCTAGATTTTAAGGGAAACCCAAATTTTAAAAAAGTAGTATATTTCTTGGATATATATTCTTATTTTTACATAGCACTATATGCTTATAAATAAGCTAGCAGTTGCATGCTTAACTGTTAACAAATTGTTAAGTTTTGTTGAAAAGTCAGGTCAGATCTACCCTTAATAAATAATTGCCTTTATATTGTTTGATGATGTATAATCACAGTCTTAGAAGTATAAGCATTTTCCTTTTAAATCATATAAAGAAAAATGTGATAAATATTTATTTCTAGAGAAAATTCTTACTGAAATTTTTCTTAAAAAATAAAAAGTTTCTTTGAATACCTAATTTCTAAATTAGGAGAATGAGTGCCAGAGTTGGCAACAGAACCCCAGATGTCTCTCTCCACTATGCTGAGTTCTCAGCTACTCAGCAGAACCATTCTGGTCACCCCACCCTTCCACTATGAAATACTGACTTACCCAGTTTGAATCTCTGAGGTTTTTAATTGATCCTCAATTTATCATTCAAATGTGAACTTTTGAATATTTTTGTTTGGAGTCCTACTGTCACTTCACACTAAGTACATCTGAATCAAAATTTTTTTTTAACTTTTATTTAATGAATATAAATTTCCAAAGTACAGCTTATGGATTACAATGGCTTCCCCCCCATAATGTCCCTCCCACCCGCAACCCTCCCCTCTCCCACTCCCTTTCCCCTTCCATTCACATCAAGATTCATTTTCGATTCTCTTTATCTACAGAAGATCAGTTTAGCATACATTAAGTAAAGATTTCAACAGTTTGCTCCCACACAGAAACATAAAGTGAAAAATAATAGATGATTTTTTAAATGATGATGAAATCAGATCAGACCTATCGTCATGTTTAATCCCAGTGAGAGTCAAGTTGGGAATTGATAATTTCTTCTTCTTTTTTTTTTTTTTTTACAGAAGATCAGTTTAGTATACATTAAGTAAAGTTTTCAACAGTTTGCACCCCCATAGAAACACAAAGTGAAATATACTGTTTGAGTACTCATTATAGCATTAAGTCTCGATGTACAGCACGCTAAGGACAAAGATCCTACATGAGGAGTATGTGCACAGTGACTCCTGTTGTTGACTTTACAAATTGACACTCTTGTTTATGGCATCAGTAATCTCCCCATGCTCCAGTCATGAGTTTCCAAGGCTATGGAAGCCCCTTGAGTTCTCCGACTCTTATCTTGTTTAGACAAGGTCATAGTCAAAGTGGAGGTTCTCTCCTCCCTTCAGAGAAAGGTACCTCCTTCTTTGAAGACCTGTTCTTTTCACTGGGATCTCACTCACAGAGATCTTTCATTTAGGTTTTTTTTTTTATTTTTTATTTTTTTTATTTATTTATTTTTTTTGCCTGAGTGTCTTGGCTTTCCATGCCTGAAATACTCTCATGGGCTTTTCAGCCCTGAATCAACATTTGATATCCTCCCCTCAAAAATTTTTCTCTCTTGGTTTTCAATTATTGTCAATGGTATCTCCTTTACTTTATGTAAGCATGACATTATATACTATTTAACATCTCTCTGTATATTAACAAGCATATTCACTAAACATCTGTTGATGTCTCCCTGTTTCCTTGCCTACTCATTTGCCTCTTAAGATACTTTAAATACTATAACTTTAAATGAGTTATAGTCACACATATTTCTTCTTACAGACAAAAAGAGTAGGAGACAGTGAAAGATATATTCTTAACAAGTTTGTACCACTTGCTTAAAAATAGTATAACGTCAGTCCTATATGTGGTAATTTTCAAAAACTGATGCTTTTTATAATATTTATAATATAATGTGGTATTTTGACCATTATTCATCTTTTCAGGACTTTTATTTATTATAATATTAAAAATTTTATGTTGAACTTTTTCTGCATCATTAAATCCCTTTCATAAGACTCTTTAAAAGTTAATACTGGGGTTGACGCTGTGGCGTAGCGGGTAAACTGCTGCCTGCCTGCTGGCATCCCACATGGGTGCCAGTTCGAGTTCCGGCTGCACCACTTCGAATCAGGCTCTCTGCTATGGCCTGGGAAAGCAGTAGAAGATGGTCCAAGTCCTTGGGCCCCTTCACCCATGTGGGAGACCCGGAGGAGCTCCTGGCTCCTGGCTTCAGATTAGTGCATCTCCGGCCATTTCCTGCACATGGGGAGTGAACCAGTGCATGGAAGATCTCTATCTCTCTCTGCCTCTCCTTCTCTCTGTGTGATGCTGACTTTCAAATAAATAAATAATCTTAAAAAAAGTTAATACTACTGGTTTAACTACTAGTTAAAGCAGATCAGGGAAAACATATGATGTCTGTCTTTTTGGGACTGGCTTATTCACTAAGTATAATGGTTTTCAGTTGCATCTATTTTGTTGCAAAAGACAGGATTTCATTTTCTTGTATAGCTGAGTAGTACTCCATAGTGTATATATACCATAATTTCTTTATCTGGTTATCAGTTGATGGACATCAGGCTTGATGCCATATCTTAGTTGTTGTGAATTGAGATGCTGTAAACATGAGGTACAGATAATATGTCTTAGACATATTCTACATGTTTTAAGAAACTCTACAGAGGGTTTTAGTTTCAGTTTTCCACAGAAGAACCAACTTCATGATGCATACTTGGATTAATCTCCATTGTTTTTCTATTTCATTCTTGAAATTCTATCACTCCTATTTACTAAGCTATCTTCCTAAAATAAACTTGCTACATTTTAGCCTTTGCCAAAGTTCTGCTTTTGAGAGAACTGAAGGTAAATAATATTTAAAAACACACTCACACATACAGACACACACACATATACACACACATAAAACCCTTGCTACCAAAAGAAACTCACAAATTACACATATTTGTAGTTTATGCCAACTATGTTGTTAGAATGATATCATGCGAAATAAAATTGTGTGAAATAAACAGTTATTTCACAAAATTTGTGCTTCTAGCAAGTAAGTAGTAGAGCTGAATCTCAATTTTTTTTTTACTTCATCATTATGTCTCAGTAATAACAAACAGGGACTATTCAAATAAGGTAATTGAGATAACTTAATGAATAAAGTATTTACAACATTTAGGTTGATATAAGTAATTTGTCTTATTCTATTCTGTGTTGCTAGATAAAAATATCCAAAGCTGGTCAATGTAAAAAAAAAAGTCTATTTAGCTCACAGTTTTGGAAATTCAAGAGCATGGCATCAGGATCTGTTTGACTTTGATTGGTGCCCCATGGCAGATGGCATCACAATAGTGGAAGTACGTGTAGAAAATACATGCAGGGATGGTGTCAAGCTCATTTATAACCACCTGTTCCTGTGGGCTTTCCTGTGAGAGCAAAAGTGAGAGCACACTCCTTCAATATAAGAATTGATTCTCTCATAAAGAGCTAATCATCTCCCACTAGCCACTGCCTCCTAAATGTCCCATCACATCATCTCAATATCACACATCTGTGATATTGAGATATTGTGATATTGGGATCATGTTTCCAACACATGAGTTTTATGGGAGTAAATCTACATCAAAACCACAGCATAATCCAAAATGGGGTAGTGACTAACTAATCCTGAGGCCAGCAGCATGAGGGAACCATTATCACTCCTGAACCGAAGCATGAGATGAGCGAACCACTGAGCATAATGTGAAGATAGTAGCTGTAGGAAAATAATATTTTTCTCCATTTAATCTAAAAAAAAAAAAAACACCAACACACTGCAACCTAAGGTGGAGGGAATCCAAGGAGTATAAGAACCATACGACTTAGCACACACAGGAAAAAAGAGTCCACAGGTGCAGTAAAAGTTTGTCCTACATATAACCCACTTGGATAGGAGATTGTGGTCAAAACAGATTGGTTCATGGGGGACAAATTCTGATAATGCTTGATTCATTAAACTGATGGCATAGATAGGAATAGAAAATAATAGAAAGGTAACACAGAGGTCAACCACAGTTGAGAAATGTTAGACAGTTATCACCTAATTCCAGTAGAGATAAATGGGAATAGAAATAAAAGTGGACTAATGGTGGACAAAGGAATAAATTAACAGACATTGAAATCTGTATCCTCAGGAAACAATGGACAGAAAGGTTTCTGGTAGAATAAAAATGAAGTCTGATTGATTCAATAAATTTAAAGAACTTCTCCCACCTTCTAGGTGGAGGTGGAAGAGCAATGTATCATGTATGATTTTTTGTAATAATGCAGAAAAATTAGGACTTTGTGTATTGTAATGATAAGTATCAATAATTGTTCTCTTTTTGAATCACAGCTTATGCACTGATCATTCTGTTCTCATTTTAATACTGTATAATATGTGAGTAAGGGAACAGAGGATTAGTTTTATTTATTAGAGGTTTGCTAGAATAAAAACCACATTTGGATGTAGAGAAAAGAAATAAAAAAATCCTGAAGATGTTGACCTTTGAACAGTTGTTGTGATGTTTTGTGTTTGGGATATTTCTCATCGGGGTGTCTACCTAGAAAAAAAATATTTGGTGACTTGAAGCATAGATAGTAGTACTGCCAGCTCAATGCAATCCAATATAAATGTTCCTCTTTTGCTTGGTCCACAGATAGACTACATTCCCTAAACCTACAACAGAGTGTTATGTACAATTGAATAGGTCTCATCAGTGAGGATGAATTGTTGTAATGATAGACATACCTGGACATTTAAAGCTATCTTTTCTTTTGCTTGAACTCTGGATACAAAATCTTATGGGGGGACTCTAAAACTGTACCAACTACAAAATTAAAGAGGTTCATATCTGTAATTCAATTTTCTTTTCTTTTTTTAAACAGGCAGAGTTAGTGAGAGAGAGAGACAGAGAGAAAGGTCTTCCTTCCATTGGTTCACTCCCCAAATGGCTGCTACCGCTGGCGTGCTGCGCTGATCCAAAGCCAGGAGCCAAGTGCTTCCTCCTGGTCTCCTATGTGGGTGTAGGGCCCAAGCACTTGGGCCATCCTCCACTGCCTTCCTGGGCCACAACAGAGAGCTGGACTGGAAGAGGAGCAATCAGGACAGAATCTGGTGCCCCAAACGGGACTAGAACCCAGGGTAACAGTGCCACAGGCAGAGGATTAGCCAAGTGAGCCGCGGCGCCAGCCCTGTAATTCAATTTATAATCATGGAATAAAATGTTAGAAATGATTATCTAAATGTTTCCTTTTAAGGGATCAGCATTGTGGTGTAGCAGGTTAAGCCACGGCCTGCAATACAAGTATCCTATATGAGTGCCTGTTTATGTCCCAATTCCTCTATTTCTGATCCAGCTCCCAGCTAATAGCCTGAGAAAGCAGCAGAAGATGATCCGAGTGCATAGGCACCTGCCACCCTCATGGGAGACTTGGAAGAAGCTCATTTCTCTTGGCTTCCACCTGGTCCAGTCCCAGCCTTGGTGGCCATCTAGGGAGTGAACCAGCAGATACAAGCTATTTCCTTCTGTCTCTTCCTCTCTCTGTCTGTGACACTGACTTTCAAATAAATAAACAAATCTTTTAAAATAATTTTAAAATTCTCTTTAAAAGTAAGAAACTCAAATGTAAAAAGGAGGAAAAAAATACTAAAGAGTAGAAATCCGTGAAATGTAAACTAGGCTAACAAGAGAAGATTAACAAAATCACACTAGTGGTTTGAAAGTATCAGTAATGTGGAAAACTGTACCTACACAGACTAACACAAGGCACACCCACAGAGAATGCACATTGACAATTTGATGAATAAAGGAGGGTACATGATATCAGTCTAATTTTATTAAAATTTCTTAATTTTTCCTTGTCCAACAGAATCTTAATCTTTCCATTTTTAAATGACAATTTTGCTGAGCATAGCATTACTGGCTGGTAGGTTTTTGTTTCTTTTAACGTTGAATATGTCATATACTCTCCTGTGTGAAAGGTTTTTGCTGACAAATCTACTTATAGTAATATTATGGGTCCCTTTTAGGTGACAACCCATTTGCTCATCACTGTTTTCATAATTCTCTGTCTTTAACTGTTTACAATTAACTATAATGTTTCTTGTTGTGAACATTTTTAGGTTCAACATATTTGAAATTCTTTAAGCTTCATGAATCTGGGTCTTCATTTCCCTCTCTGTATTTGGGAATTTTTCAGTCATTACTTTTTGAAATAAGCATTCCCCCCCCCAATCTCTTCTATAACTACCATAATGCAGCTGTTGGTTCACTTGATAATTTCTTATAAGTTTCACAGACAGTCTTCACTCATTTCATTCTTCACTTTCTCTTAGCTCCTCTAGGTAATTCCTAAGGATCTGTCCTCCAAATATTTCTTCTGCATGATCAAGTCTGTTTTTAAATGCTATTGAAATTTTCACTTTAGTAATTATGTTCTTCAGCTCTAAAATTACTCCTCTTAAGGATCTTTTCGAAGTTCTCATTTTGCTTATATATTATTTTACTGACTGATTTATTTTCCTTTATAATTGTTTGCTGTTTTTCAGATTGTTTTTAATTCTTTTCAAGGAAATTCCTAAATCTCCCTTCTTTTGGAGATGAGTTGCTGGACATTTAAATTCTTCGGTGGTGTCAAGTTTTCTTAACTTCTTCTGATGCTTATAGATATTTGTTGATGTTTGCACATTTGATTAAACTGGTATTTTTTCCGGTCTTTACAGACTGGCTTCAGGAGGTACAGATCTTCAGTACACACCCCTCCTAGATCATGGGGGCCTCTCAGATCTTGCCAATGGATGTCCCTGCTCCACAGAGGTCTTCATATTGAGAGAGAAGTCTTGTGGCTGTGTTCCAGCCACGTTGAGTGCTGGACTCTGCTTTTTCTTTTCTCTTACGGTAGAGCTTGGGGGTAAGCTTCTTTGTCTCCCTCCTGAAGGGAAGTTTTTGGATGGTGCGTCTACTCCCTGAACTGTGGAGCCCGGTATCTGTTGAGTTCACTCACTGTTTTTCCCTAGGGTGATGGACATAAAGCCTGAAATGATGAGCACAAACTCCACTTCTTTGCTCCTAAAGGGACAGTCTAGGGTTTTCTACCTTATCTCAATGCTGCAGCACCAAGACATCTGCTGAAACCTGTACAGTGTACTGAGATTCATGTGCTATTTGCTGAGGCACATGGGATGCCAGTTGTATTAAACAGTTGTTGCAGTTGTTGAGATTTATGTGCTATTTCTATTTCTATGAGCCTGTATCAATTTTCTTTGGTTTTATCAGCTCCAGATAATTTAGCCTGCTCACTTTTTTTTTTCCATCACAAGTGCAGCAAGAGAGAAACAATTCTCTTGGGTATTTCCCCAATAAATCTAGGGAAGCTGGGCCCTCAGTTAACTTTCTCTTTCTCTTCTGGTGTGTGAAGTAGCAGGTTTCTTTTATGCTAAGCTGTGTTGGATTCAGGGAGAACTGATGCCAGTGATGGAAACTTGTTCTATTTGCATCTGATCATGGACATCACCTCCCACTAGGGTGCCGAAACCTTTCAAACTCCAGGGTATTCATGTATGTATTTTAATCCATGGAAGTTTTAAATTACTGTTTCTATAGGGAACAAAAAGTAGGGGATTTGTATTGCTTCATCTTCCTGACATCACTTCTATAGATAGCATCTTAATTAATTGAGGGAATTGGAGGACTTTCTTCATCTGTTGAGAACAATGCAGGGCTTGCTGCTACCACTTCTATCCAACATTGTAATGGAAGTCTCAGTTAACGAAATCAAGTCAAAGACCAGGAGGAAATTTACAGATGGCATGATGGTTTCTGTAGAATATCTTAAGGAATGTATAAAGAACTAGTAAAAAATAAGCTGAATGAAATAAAATAGTTTGCTGTCATGGGATATTACTATGGGGTGATGACTAGGAAATTACATAAGATTTCCTGAAGTAATGGAACTATTTTGACAAATGTGCTGGTTACTTGTTTGCATTCTGTGTTAAAATTCCTTAAATTATATACTTAAGAGTTCATATTCGTAAAAGGCAAAAGATTTATACAATCTGAAGAGAAACCAGAGTATGAAGAGTTCATATTCTTACATTCATTATCAATGGAAAACCAATAATTTTACAATGGAAAATGTGGATGTGGCAGGAATTTCCTTAAACATGTGGTCAAAGTTAACAACACCAGCAAGGAGATATATAAGCAAATGCACGAGAACAGCATAAAATATTGTGGATTATTTTCTGATATGCATAACCTAAGCCTAATGATGATAAATATCAGAAAAATCTAAATTTAGAAACATTGTGCAAAACAGTTAAGCAGTACTCATAAAGAATAGTGGAAGATGTAAGAGTAGAGAAACTGTCACAGACTGGAGGAAAAAATATGGAGACACAACTAGTGCAACATGGGATGTTATATTGGATCTTGCAATAGAAAAAGAACATTAAGGAAAATAGCTAAATTTGAGATAATTCTGTACTTTAGTTAATAGTTTCATAAAAATGTTAATTTCCTGTTTTTAAAAAAAATTTAAAAAGATTTATTTATTTATTTGGAAGGCAGAGTTATAGAGTGAGGGAGAGACAGAGAGAAAGTACTTCTATCCAATGGTTCACTCCTCAAATGCCGCAATGGCTAGAGTGGACACCAGTGTGATAATATATTTTTAGTCATATAACTACAAAGGATTAATATTCAGAGTATACAAAGTTCTTCTATAAATCAAAAGAAAGAAGCAAACAATCCATCAGGGGAAAATAAGAACAAATGGTAAGTATAAACACTTCATAGAAAAGAAATTGGATTGGTCAACACATTATAAAGTGTTCAGACTTCCCAGAAATTAAATGCCTTCTTACCTATCACACTGATAAAAAGTAAGTTTGCAAAAGTTGTTTTGCTGAGAATGTGGAATATGGAAGACTCATATGATAGTGTTTGACTGTAACTTCATAAAATCATGCTAGAAAAAATTTGGCAATGTTCATAAGTTGAATATTTAGACCAAAATATCCATCAAATTCTCTAAAAACTAGACACCAAAGTATGTACATGTAAAAATTATGCACAAAATTTTAATAAAATTCAAGATAATACCAAACATTAGGATTAAAACACATATTCAACAAGAGGAGAAACATTAACTAAGATATAGACGTGAGATTTTACATAATTTGGGAAACACTGGAATAAAGTGAAAATCAGGATGAATTTCACTAACATAATGTGAGCAAAAAGAAGGAAGGTAATAAATAACACACAGTAAAATTACATCTGTATTTATTGTAAATAGCACACAATATGTTACTGCGCTTGGTTGAAGGATATAAAGGCAACCAATTCAAGTTATTTCCAGAAGACAGAGAAGAGGC
This sequence comes from Oryctolagus cuniculus, assembly GCF_051225735.1. Classification (NCBI taxonomy): domain Eukaryota; kingdom Metazoa; phylum Chordata; class Mammalia; order Lagomorpha; family Leporidae; genus Oryctolagus; species Oryctolagus cuniculus. The sequence goes on from NC_142870.1 coordinate 88,354,040, forward strand.
AATACAATCAGGAAACAAACTGAAATGATATCTGGTATGTAACTATTCATTTTATTATTCCTTGCTACTTTTTCAAAGATTGAAACACTTCCAATATAATATTTTATCAGTTAATACTTACAATCTGTCTGCTATGTGTCTCTGTGTTAATCATGCCTTTTATTTTCTGCATTTTGATGCTTTGCTATCTGTTTCTTTGCTGGTGCTGGATATATGGCTTAGCTCAGGTTAGAATAGTAAACAACTCAGCCAGGAATGTATCTTTCAAATGTAAAACTGATTAATCCAGAACCCACTCCCCAGTCAACTTTTTTGTTGGGATCTCATAAGTTGGGCCACTATTCACTTCTTTTTATGGCCCCAGGGTCTGGTACCACACAGCTAGGGACAGATCCTATGCCAGAGATCCTGCTGAAATTACACTAAATAGCCAGTCATAAGCCTGTTTATCCTGCCTCATCTGTCTTTTCTATTAGAAAATACAATTATGACTCTTCTCAACATTTTTCTCCTATCCTTCTACCACCTGACTGACTCCAATGCACAGTACACCCTCTAATATTTTACTATGATATACTGTTCCCTTTCTAATGGGATCTAAAAGTATAACAGACTCTATTTTCAATGGAAGTTATCTTTGTTACCCCTACTGTGTCTAAGTAACAATGAAACCTACATTAATGCAAATTTACACTTTTATAAATACATGCAAAATCTGGTTTAATTTTTACATCAAGACTGATGAAAGTAATTAAGTCCTTTCTATATTATTTTATTTTATTATTTGTTTTCTTTTTTGTTTAAATATTTATTAATATAAAGAGAGCATATTTTTATGTATTTCATAGGTAAAATTCCAATAAGATAACCATACTTCCCTCCCTGTCTCCCTTTCTCTCTTCTTTTTACTCTTCTTGATTCCTCGGAGTCAGTTCTTTACTTTAAAAATGTCACTAGGATGCCTGTGTTAGATACACTTGTACAATAAATTAATTTCCCAGATTTACAGCTTCAAAGCTGAGAATCCAAGAGAGGGATTATGTGCCATCACCTAATACATATGTTGTAGTCTCCAGCTGGATTGATTTAGACTTTTTTCTGGTCAAAAATCAGAGGCAAAATTGAGTAAAATTTAAAGTTCTGAAAAAATATTTACTTTAAGGGTCTCAAAAGTGGAATTTTTTCCTATCATGAAAATTTTGTTTGCAGTCTACAACTGTCATCTATCAACATATATGTGCAAACATAAGCAATGATAGTTTTATTTGTTTCAATATGACAAAGATTGTGGAACAGGATGCCAACTTCCACTCTTCATTCAGTATGTATCTTTAATCAAACTATTCAGAGTTGGTGAGTTTCATCTTATAATGAATAGGAATGACTTGAGTTAAAGAAAAAAAGAGCTTTCCTCCTTTCTCTCTCTCTCTCTCTCTCTCTCTCTCTCTCTCTCTATCTCTATCTCTTTCTCTTTCTTTCACCATGAGACACAGACTTCAAACCACAGTAGGCACAGCCTTCCAATCTGTGGAAACACTGATAATGAAAGATATAATGAAGTTATAATAGAGAGACTTCTGCAAGAAAGATAAATGAAGTGAAAGGTAATCACACAGATTTTTCCATTAGGAGATAAATATAAGGGCCAGATGGCTTTGAATCTAAAAATCAAGAAAAATTTGCTGGCCAATCTCTTTTAATAATGAAAATAATTTTTAAGTCTTTGTGATAGAACTTCTATTCATTGAATGAAGGAGAACCAATAGAATTAACTGGGTTATGGAAAGAAAAAGAACAGGAGACAATGGAGTCCTAGCAAAGAGATTAGGGTGACCAGAATTATTTCAGAAAATTCTCTTAAACAGCAAGAAATTCCAGTCAGTACATTTATAAATTAGACACTTTTTCCTTACAAGAGCAAACTTCGATGGTGGAGGGACAAAAAAGCTTAAAATTACTCTGAAATCTGATTTTTTTATTTTAAATGTACAGGTTAAAATTTACATATTTATAGAGTATAGCACAATGTTTCAACGCATGTATACTTTGTGTATAGGATTAGCTCAGGATATTTAGATTATCCAACATCTCTAACAGTTGTCATTTTTTTGGTTAAAAGAATGTTAAAAATCTTTTCTTGCTATTCTGATTTATATGATACAATATTGTTAACTATAATTCTCCTTTGTGCATACCAGAATTTATCTCTCTTATTTATCATTTTTTTTACTTACTAACCAATCTCCTAATTCCCTTTGTGGACTTTGTTCCCCAGGCTCTGGAACCACTGTTGTACTCTTATTTCTATTAACTAAACCATCTGTGAAACTCTGTATGTGAATTTTCCATTAAAGTTTTCCTGAAATTTTTTCTGCCTGTCAACATAGATATCACAATGTTTTCACAAAAACAAAGATCAGAGATTAAATTCATTTGCAATCCATCCTGACTTTTCCATTGACCACTGAGAGCTATCGCTAAAGAAAACAAACATGACATTCAATGAAGTCCATGATTGTTCTTCAGTATGCAATTCTAGAGGTATGATCTCAGCTAACCTAAGCTCTTTCTTCTGAACCTTCTTTCCAATGAAAAAAGCAGTTAAGTGAAATTGCACACCTGAATAATCTATTGGTTTAAAAACATCTATGACCTCAAGTGTCCTTCTTAAAGCTTAAGGGATTTTAAATGGCAAACCAGAGTTCATTGAAATTAAAATATGAAACTGCAACTCAGATGGGCTAATTCATTTGGAGATATTTTATGAAGCATTTATAAGAGTATCTGAAGAAAGATTTTCCCAATGACTGAGAAATAACTGTAAGAGAGAGTGCAAGTAAATAGTATTCATATGTTAGTAACTGTATCATTTTAGGCAAGTGATTTAAACTTGGGACATTATTTATTTTTAAAAAAATTCATTTATTTATTTGAAAAAAAGGATTACAGAGAATGGGAGAGACAGAGAGAGGTCTTCCACTCACTCGTTCACTCCCCAAGTGGCTGCAATGGCCAGGGCTGGGCCAGGTGCAAGATAGGAGATAGGAGCTTCTTCTGGGTCTTCCATGTGTGTGAAGGTGCCCAAATGTTTGGACCATCTTCTGTTGCTTTCCCAGGTGCATGTATAGGTAGATGGATCAGAAGTGGAGCAGTTACTCAAGAGGCTTCCATAGCCTTGGCAACTCATGACTAGAGCCTAGGGAGATTACTGACGCCATAAACAAGAGTGTCAAATTGTTAAGTCAACAACAGGAGTCACTGTGCACTTAATCCTCATGTGGGATCTGTCCTTAATGTGTTGTCCAATGTGAAGTAATGTTATAACTAGTACTAAAACAGTATTTTACACTTTGTGTTTCTGTGTGAGTGAAACTGATGAGGGGTGCGAGTGGGAGGGAAATTATGGGGGGAGGAAAGCCATTGTAATCCATAAACTGTACTTTGGAAATTTATATTTACTAAATAAAAAAAGAAGAAAAAAAGAAAAAAAAAGAAGTGGAGCAGTTAGAAGTCACACTGGTACTCATATGGAATGCCTGCATTAACCTCCTGTGCCACAATTCCAGACCCAACTCTCATGACTTCAATTGAGTTGTCTGTAAAACAAAACCAGTAACAATTTACATTGTTGAAATTTTAATATCAGAGTAAAAAGCTAAATTATTTTCATATCTATACATTACATTTGTATTAAGCTACTACAATTCATGTAATTCAAAAGAGGAACCTAGAGAATGTAAATATAAAAATCAACAGTGGCTGCCCTAATAGTATTAAGATGCCTGTGGTGAAAGCTGGATGTTACAATGTCAAAAACTCAAAATTTACATTAGAAATTATTTTTATCTTTTTTTTTTCGGTGCTTGGTTAGTTGTCACCAATCAGGGAGAACATATCATATTTGTCCCTTTGGGACTAGCTTATTTCACTCAGCATGATGTGTTCCAGATTCCTCCATTTTGTTGCAAATGACCAGATTTCATTGTTTTTGACTGCTGTAAAGTATTCTATAGAGTACATATCCCATAATTTCTTTATCCAGTCTACTGTTGATGGGCATTTAGGTTGATTCCAGGTCTTAGCTATTGTGAATTGAGCTGCAAAAGAAATGAAACCTGTTGAAGTGAAATGGACACTATAAGAAACAGTGACTTGATCAGCCCTTGTCCTGACTGTTGATGAACAACTTAATACTTTATCCCTTTTAGTATTTCTTTGTTCTACTTAACACTATTGGTTGAACTCTTTAATTAATACACAATTATTCTTAGCTGCTTAAATTTAACTAAAAAGTGATCCCTGTTAAAAATAAGAATGGGAATAAGAGAGGGAAGAGATGTACAATTTGGGACATGCCCAATCAGTCTTGCCCCAAATGGTAGAGTTAGAAATGTGCCAGGGGATTCCAATTAAATCCCATCAAGGTGGCATATACCAATGTCATCTCACTAGTCAAATTGATCAGTTTCAGTTCACAATTGATCACAATGATAGGATTAAGAGTCAAAAGGATCACATAAACAAGACTAGTGTCTGCTAATACTAACTGATAGAATGAAAAAGGGAGAGAATGATCCAACAAGGAAAGGGGGATACACAGCAGACTCATAGAAGGGCAGGTGGCCTAAACAGCACTCTGGCCTCAGAATCAGCCCTGAAGGCATCAGATCTGGCTAAAGAGCCCATGAGAGTTTTTTGGGCATGGAAAGCCAAGACACAATGGCAAAACAACAACAACAACAACAACAACAACAAAACCCTAAATGAAAGATCTCTACTAGTGAGATCCCAGTAGAAAGAACGGGCCATCAAAGAAGGAGGTACCTTTCTCTGAAGGGAGGAGAGAACTTCCACTATGACCTGGTCTAAATAAGATCGGAGTTGGCGAACTCAAAAGGCTTCCATAGCCTTGGCAACTCATGACAAGAGCCTAGGGTGGTTACTGATGCCATAAACAAGAGTGTCAATTGCTAAATCAACAACAGGAGTCACTGTGCACTTGCTCCCCATGTAGGAGCTCTGTCCTTAATATGTTGTCCAATGTGAATTAATGCTATAACTAGTACTCAAACAGTATTTCACACTTTGTGTTTCTGTAGGGTGCAAACTGTTCAAATCTTTACTTAATATATACTAAATTGATCTTCTGTATATAGATAATTGAAAATGAATCTTGATGTGAATGGGATGGGAGAGGGAGTGGGAGATGGGAGGGGTGTGAGTGGGAGGGAAATTATGGGGGGGGGAAGCCATTGTAATCCATTAACTGTACATTGAAAATTTATATTTACTAAATAAAAAATTAAAAAAAAGAAAATGAGTCTTGATGTGAATGGAATGGGAGAGGGTGCGGGAGATGGGAGAGTTGTCAGTGGGAGGGAGGTTATGGGGGGGGAAATCCACTGTAGGGTGCTCCAGTGGTACAACCGGTAGCGTGCGGTACTTACAGGGAAAATCCACTCTAATCCAAAATCTGTACTTTGGAAATTTATATTATTAAAGAAAAGCTAAAAAAAAAAGAAACGGTTTTTCTCTAATGCTGTTTTTTTGAGAGACTTAATCACAGACATAATTCCTTTCCAGGCCACAGAATTGTTATCAGATATCAGAGCACTAAAATTAGAATCCAATATTCTTCTCACTTTGAATTGAGTTGTTTAAAATCAAATTGGTCATCAATCCAAAGACAGGAAGGAAGGAATGAGGGAGGAAGAAAAAAAAGGGAGAGGAAGGGAGGGAGGAAGGGAATATCATTGTATTCTTAGAACTGTCTCTATGAACTATGTTAACTCTTCTTTTGTATTAATATCACATTAACATGAATAAAAATATAGCATTTTACAAAGTGAGTGTTTTAGATCCATATCATCTACAACAAAGACATCTCTGTCTGCATAGCTAATGGTATGACTTTTGTGCTCGTAGCTTAATTGCTACATTGGATACTCTTTACCTTATGGCTGATAATAATACTCCCTGTGAAATAATACTGTCTAAAATTCATTTGGAATGCTTTTAAGTTAACAAATCGCCTTACCTTATTGTATTAAATTGCTCTCATAATACTGTAATAAGGAACACAAGGAAGATATAATTCCCATTTTGCTGAAGTTAAAGGACTTCCCATATGTTGCAGAAAATACACGTTTCCTGTGTCTACTACTACCGTTTTTTCCGGAACTCCAAGCTGCTGCTAGGAAACCAAGACGGAGGACCTGTTACCACCACGCTAACATATGACCTGTCAAATATATCAAGCAGGAACAGATTCTAGAAATGTTTGCAGCCTGAAATATACAGTTCCTTTTCTTAGAAATACACACACAGTTAGAAAATAAATTAACCCTTGTGTAGAAACTCATTAATGTGTTTTAAAATAATTTTACTTCTTTAGAATAAAGTCAGTTGTAGTAGGAGAGGTAGTAGGTGAGAGCTGATAAAAAAACAGTCTGTTGGGTTCTAAGACAAATTTATCCTGGAAGAATAAATTACAGCCCCTCTCCCCCAATTTTAGGCTACCTATTCATCAAATGAAACCAATTAAACTTGACTATGACTTCATTTTGCGAAATACATTGATGAAGAATGGCGGACAGAATCAGAGGGGACATAGCTACACTCCTGTGTGTCCATTAAATTGGCTACTTAGTTGTATAAAGGATATCAAAAATTATCATATGTCAAAACAAGTCCAATATTATTTTCTAAATACATTAATATACATGATATATATTTAATTTTTAAATTATTAGGTATTCCTAATTAATTTGATATAATCTGAAAACACATTGGTTTGTAAGTGAATTTCATTTTTGTATTGCTTCCATTATCATTCCAGATAGATTTTGTATCTATTCATTGTGGAACTAAAATTGACAAGAGCTTCTCTTTTATATCTTAAAATGTTCTCCATATTATTCCCGAATGTAGGAAATAGTTGTCTCTACATAAACATTGAAATAAACTGAAAAGGCTAATTTTGAAAAAATAAAGAAAAAGTATAACTCTGCATATTATCTGACATATTTTGCTGATTATTAATGTGAAAATTATTACGGATAAAGTGTTTCATACAGCACTGGTATTCTAAAGACTTCATTGAAGGCCGGCGCTGTGGCTTACTAGGCTAATCCTCTGCCTGCGGCACTGGCACCCCGCGTTCTAGTCCCGGTTGGGGTGCCGGATTCTGTTCTGGTTGCTCCTCTTCCAGTCCAGCTCTCTGCTGTGGCTCAGGAAGGCAATGCAGGATGGCCCAAGTGCTTGGGCCCTGCACCCGCATGGGAGACGAGGAGGAAGCACCTGGCTCCTGGCTTCAGGTTCGGCGCAGCACACCGACAATAGTGGCCATTTGGGGGTGAACCAGGGGAAGGAAGACCTTTCTCTCTGTCTCTCTCTCTCTCTGACTGTCAAAGAAAAAAAAAAGACTTTATTGATAGTGAAATGTACAAGAAACGGAACAAAGCAGACAGAACAAATTTCCTCAAATATTTTCATTTATAAGACATCACATAGGAACATTTTGATTTTTTCTTCATTAACTTTTGATTTTAATTGCATACCTTTGAAAATGCCATGATATTAGAGTTTTATAGATTCTTTTTTTGAGATTCGTTTACTTTATTTGAAAGGCAGAGTTAGAGGCAGAATGAGAAAGAGAGGAGTCTTTCATCTGCTAGTTCACTTCCCAAATAACCGCAATGACTGGAGCTGCATCAGTCCGAAGCCAGGAACCAGGAGTTTCTTCTGGGTCTCCCACATGGGTGCAGGGGCCCAAGGACTTGGGCCATCTTCCACTGCTTTCCCAGGCCATAGCAGGGAACTGGTTGGGAAGTAGAGCAGCTGGAACTCTAACTGGAGCCCATATGCAATGCCATCAATTCAGGTGGTTGCTTTACCAGCTATGCCACAGGGCAGGCCCCAAGCTTGATATATGCTTGACATTTGTTGCTAAGAAGTCTCATTGGAAGGATAAACAAATGGATTAATAATTCATATATTAATAGAATAAATTCCTCTCAATTTTCTTCCTTTAAAGAAATGAGTAACTTGCAACCTGAGAAAAAAACTCACTATTTTACTGTTTTGCGTTTTCCTTCTTGTCATTGTTTTACATTGCCAAGTAAATGAGAACACAAATACTTTATAGGTCCAGATTTCTAGATATAATGGACTATAAAAACATTTTAGCTTTTACATTTCCTAAATCCCAAAGAATAAAACTTACAAAATATATTCCTAGTCAATAAGATAAATTTTGGAGCACATAGAAAACTATCAAAAATTCATGTAGAAGTACATAACTCATCTTTCATGTATATGACAACAATTGAAAATACAGTTGAAAACTGCTTGGTTTACCAGAATCCTCAGATACAATTTTAAGAACTCCTTCACTCAGAAGGATGGATGACTACAATCAAATTTCAGAACTGGGAGGAATTGGACATCTTGTGTTTGCTTCTAATACAAATAAATTGTGTCCTTGTCAATAACTGGCCTTCAGACATTCTAGTCATTCCTATATTGATACAATAAGGCAATCGTATATTCCCATTACTCTTTGTATTTCTCTCTACTGTAAGAAAATTTCTTGGCTATACAAAGATCTGGGTTCACATCAAAGCCTTGATTAAATTGTGAAATCCCAGGTAGATTATTTTTTTAATGAAGAGATACATAGTACTCAAGTGTAAAATATCACAATTGAATTACTCTTTTTCAGGTCTTTGACTGCATTAGTAAAAGATAAATTAAATATTTTAAGTATCTGTTTTAAAGCACATGTAAAGAAAACATAGTTTAAAACAAAGAACTACGAAAGTGCTAGTTTCTCAAAGAGCTTGGTAAATCCTGAAACAACAGAAGAATCTATGTAATAGGACTTCTAATTTGCCTTCCAACATGTGGAGATGTCTTTTTACAAGTAGTGTAGAATACTACATTCAATAACTTTGACAATATTGTGTTAACATTTTCCAAATTAAATGTAGTAGATGGTAAATACTTTTCTTTAAAAATAATAAAAGCTTGGAGCCAGCACTGGGGCATAGTGGGTAAAGCTGCCGCCTGCAGTGCCAGCATCACATATGGGTGCAGTTTTGAGTCCCAGCTGCTCCACTTCTAATCCAGCCCTCTGCTATGGCCTGGGAAAGCAGTAGAAGATGGCTCAAGTCCTTGGGCCTCTACACCCAAGTGGGAGACCTGGAAGAAGCTCCTGGCTCCTGGCTTCAGATTGGCTCAGCTCTGGCCATTGCAGCCATTTGGAGAGTGAGACAATGGACAGAAGACCTCTCTCTCTCCTTTCTACCTTTCTCTAACTCATTCTTTCAAATAAATAAAATAAATCTTAAAAAATCATCATCATAATAAAAGCTTGGGGCCAGCATTGTGACATAGTGAGTTAAGCCGCCATCTACAATGCCGGCATCCCATAAAGGTGATGGTTATTGTGCTGGCTGCTACTCTTCCAATTCAACTCCCTGCTAATAAACCTGGGAAAGCAGCGGAAGAGGCCCAAGTGCTTAGGCTCCAAAACCCAAAAGAAGTTCCTGGATCCTGGCTTCAGTCTGGCCCAGCCCTGGCTTTTGCAGCCATTAGCAGAGTGAAACAGCAGATGGAAGATCTCTTTTCTCTTTGTTTCTCCTCTCTCTGTAACTCTACCTTTCAAATAAATGAGTAAATCTTTAACAAAAAATAATTTTAAGAAACCTTGAAATATTTTTGTACTAGTGCTCTCCCAAGGGCAGAATGATTTCTCGAGATTAGAGACTCACTGAAGTACTTAAGGGTTTCATGCTGTTGTATCATGGGAACTGGAAGTCTACACAGATATTCTCGTACCTACTGCCAGATTAAAGCAGTTCAGCAAAGATGAATGGGGATTCTCATCTTTTGTAGAGGAAATGACAAAAATCTTCATCAGCTATTTTTCTTTTTTTGATCAATTTTATTTACTGGAAGCAGAATTTGCTAGTATCTTTGGAAATTTTTTTCTCACTTTAAAATTTTTGTCTTTGTATGGCATATTTGTAGCGTGCCTAATTAATTACATGTTTCTTCTCATTTCTTTTCTGAAAACTATTAAATTGCTTGTGTTAGTTTTAGAAGTGATTACATAAGTACAGTTATGTAAGTAAATGTCCTTGTATAGTTCATCTTAAATTAGGAATAATTGAATCAAAGACCTACCACATATTCTCTGTTACACACAGTTTTATTTATTGCCATTCAACAAATAATTGCATAGAATCCATTGTATTCAGGATAATGAAAATGCAATGGTACTTGCCTTCTAAAGATTCATACAATATGAGGAATGAGGAAAATTTGTAAAAGAGTGAAATAAACAGAATATTATGAAAACCAAGGTTGAGGGGGATAAAATATTCTGATACTGTTTAAAAGCAATTATAGTGTGGAGTGCTATACAGTATCATACATTTTATATTATTCCTTATCATTTATGTCTAAAATATATAAAATAGAACCAATCAAAATCTGATTTGTGTTTATCATTGGAATGAAAAGGGTATAATTTGAGCACAAACTTTCTACTATTCAATATTATAAAATAACACAGGAAACATGACTTTAAAATTATCTTTACTAAAAAAAGAGAAATGTCCAGTGCAGACACAATGGCCTTAGGCTGTCAATAAACTTGAATTCTCCTCCATATCTGGCAATAAGTAAAACTTGGGAGAGTCACTACCTTACTCTGGGAGTTCAACAGTAATGTATAATCTATAAAAGAAGTTCAGCTAACATAATAACATAATCCCAAGGCTAATTTGAGCTCTACATCAGTGGAATATCTTGTCAGTCATTATATTCATGTTAATAGGCCCGTATACTAAGTCAATATAATTTAGTGTACAAATACATTCCAAGTATGTTACATGGATAGCATTGTGATAATTTTACACAGAGATAATGTTTTTATTTTATTTTTCAGTGGGTAAGAGAACATCCCAAAAAGTTAAACCATGCTAAATATCATTATTTAATGTGAACTAAAGGTCATCTGTTTTTGGCAAGCAGAATTAGGAGGAATTGCTCCCCATACAAACCTATGTGTATCATCCACTGTTGGGAAGAAAAGCATCTCCTCAGATGAAAAAAGACTAAATTTGGGTAGTCGCAACACTCAGACTCAAACCACAGTTTGTTTGTTTATTTATTTATTTTTTATTTTGACAGGTAGAGTTATAGACAGTGAGAGAGAGACAGAGAGAAAGATCTTCCTTCTGTTGGTTCACTCCCCAAATGGCTGCTATGGCCAGCGCTGCGTTGATCCGAAGCCAGGAACCAGGTGCTTCCTCCTGGTCTCCCATGCAGGTGCAGGTCCCAAAGATCTGGGCCATCCTCCACTGCCCTCCCAGGCCACAGCAGAGAGCTGGCCTGGAAGAGGAGCAACCGGGACTAGAACCTGGTGTCCACATGGGATGCCGGTGCTGCAGGCGGAGGATTAACCAAGTGAGCCAAGGCGCCGGCCCCTGAAACCACAGTTTAAATCCTTTCTGTGCTCTGCCTATCACTGTTGAGCTTCAGGAACACTCATAGATAACTGATTATATTCAAATTGAGACAATGATACAGGAAGCTATGCATACAGTTGAAAGGGTGATGTTAGTCTGCAGTAGAAAGAAAGGTAATAACTGAGTGCTGGTATTGAGTTTAGAGTAGTGCTGATACAGAAATAATTCTTGACCCAGATACAGCTGTGGGATGTTGTTTCCTGATGAGCAATACTTGCATATTCAATTTGATAGGTCTGTATCACCAAAAGTTATTACACAGTAATTTCAATTAACTTTGCTTGGAAATGTTCATATAGACAAAGTGGTGAATTGTTGTCCTGCTGCCATAGAACAACTCTGGTTTAGCAAACAGGTGAATATTTGTACTGAGAATGCAAGTAGCACAAACCGGTACAAGGAATACTGAAGGATCAGAGGTGTTGGAATTATGTATGAGAACAATGATCTGTGCTTGAAGCTTAGGTGCTGAACTCAAGATCATCAGAGGAAGGGAGTTCTTAGTGCATTGACAAGTGGCATCAATGAGAGAAGACCAAGAGTGTTTTCCTTTTCCTGTAAGATTGTTCAAAGACAAAGGAACTCTACTGATGCTTTGAAACCCCATCTTTGTCTATGTTCCTTGCTTTCCTCTTCCTGCCTTAAATGTGTGCATAGTTAGAATCTGCATATCCACACTTTTCTTTCTTCCTAAGGGGAGGAGGAACCACTCTGACAATTCTAACTATGTAGTGATCAATACCCAATTTATAATTTCACCTGTGAATACTCTCCCATACCTTTAACTTAAATGAAACTTATTTTACAGATGAGGTAAAAAGGAAAAAAGAAAGAAGGAATGACAGAAGAAAGGAAAGAGAAACAATGAAAGAATGAAAGAAAAAAGAAAGAAAAAATAGAACATCTACTACTAACAATATTTTATTATGAAATATTAATAATTTTATAGAACACTAATACTAGAGGAAGATTACGCTGAGATCATAACATGAGGAAAAAGAAAGACCCTCGTCATTTTGTCTAAGCAGAGACAAAAAAAGCAAGATTACTGTGACACCTACCACATACTAATTTTCCCCTCTCTTGGTCTATAGCAATGACTACTGCTATGTTACTAAGTAATATTTTACCAATGTTCTAGTCTCCTCTGTGTATGTGTATGTACAAATGTACTTCAAAAAGTTAATAGACAAAATGGAATTAAAATGTTTATTTAGGTGTAAAGTTTTGAAATACATGTTATTGCTTTCACAGCACATATTTCCTGAATATTTTGAAGTATCCTTGTGTAAGATTTATCAGGATGCACATAGAGTAGTCCTATTCCCTGAAAGCCCCACTTCCTTGAAAATTCAATCAAATCATCCATACTAAAGTCTAAATCCTGTAAGTTCTTTCTACTATCCTCTTGTGGAGACATACCACAGTTGCCCCTGGTATACCCCTGATATGTTCTCTCAAAGCAATCAGTAATGCAACCAGTGTGTTCAGTATAGTTACATTTATGGTGTTTTTTACCTGAAAACCATTAACACTGACTTGTTTGCTTATACACACTGGACTAAAAATTTAACTTACTGTATATCATTATCCCAGAAAGATCACTAAAATTAAATTCAGAAAATCTGGATGGTCATCATTATCATTGGTCTAGTACTTACTAGCTAAGATAATCATTGGATTCCTCATGTGTTTAGTCAAGTAATATATAAATTAATTCTTAAGGTGGCTAACCTAGTCATTTAATAAATATTTATTGAGTGCACAATCCATGCCAGATTCTGTGCTAAATACTTGATAAATGAAGAGCAAAACATACATGGACTTTTTGAGGATAAATACTAAAATACAGGGGAGAACAGACACTACTGGAAAAATCACCATGATCACATGAAAAATTGAAATTGTGGGAAGGGAAGAAGGACCAAAGAGGAATAAAAATATCCAATACACAGAAACAACCTGGTTTTAGAAAATTCCTCTGGGGCCAGCGCTGTGGCACAGTGGGTTAAAGCCCCAGCCTGAAGCGCTGGCATCCCATATGGGCACTAGTTCTAGTCCCGGCTACTCCTCTTCCGATTCAGCTCTCTGTTTTGGCCTGAGAAAGCAGTGGAAGATGGCCCAAGGCTTGGGCCCCTGCACGTGCATGGGAGACAGCTCCAGCCATGACAGCCATGTGGGGAGTGAACCAGCAGATGGAAGACCTCTCTCTCTCTCTGTGTCTCTACCTCTCTCTGTAACTCTTAATAAAATTAAAAATAAATCTTTTAAAAAAAAGATTCCCCTGAAAGAAAAATCTGAGCTGATATCCTGCGGAGACTTAGGAAGTAACTAGTGAAATGAGGTGACTGAGAAGACAGGGAAGTGCAAGATCTCATGCTGCAAGGAATTTGAGAAAGATAAACATGCTATTGCTGTTGAACTTGAGAGAGAGAAAGGGAGTTGATATAAGACAATGTCTAAAAAGTAAATATACAAGGACTGAATAAATAGGCCACTTTAAAAACTTTGTCCTATTTCTTAGCTGCTAATCCTAGTAACCTACAAGTATTATTGGGACATAGTAGGTATTAAATAAATATTTTTAATATCAAAACCTTTTTTTAAAAAAATTTATTAGGCAGAGTTGGAGAGAGACAGAGACAGAGACAGAGAGACAGAGAGATCTTCCATATGCTGTTTCACTCCCCAAATGACTGCACAGTCAGTGCTGGGCTGGTCTGAAGCCAGGAGCCGGAGCTTCTTGGTCTCCCATGTGGGTACTGGGGCCCAATGACTTGAGCCACTCTCCATTGCTTTCCCAGGTGCATTAGCAGGGAGCAGGATAGGAAGTGGAGCAGCCGGGACTCAAACCGGAGCCCATATATGATGTGGGCATTGGAGGCAGCAGCTTTTACCCACTAGGCCATAGTGCCTGCTCCTTAACAAATAATTGTTTCATATTTTAAATATCTTCTAGGTTGTGTAATTCAACTTAAGTAGTGGTAGAATTCATTATTCTGAACTTTTAGAATATATACAGCAGGGTTAGTGATCAGAACATAAAGTCTATCTCTGAGAACTGTTTCTGATAATGTTTCCCATAGGTTTTCAGGAAAACCTGTCTTGTGAAGGTACGAGAGTATTGCTCAGCCAGGATACTTAGTAGTTGCATGTGTGTGCTCCAAATGTAATCTTTTCCTATTCATTCATATTCATAAATTTAGGACAATAAATGGAATATAACAACTTCAGAAATTCTTTGGACTTTTCTTGCCATCCTACTCCCAATTGCATGTTTTTGAAATTCAATCTGAACATTATTTAGTTAGTAGAAAGAAATTTGAGCTTAGGATTCTACAACTAATTCCCCTCTATTGAGATTTAATGTGTATTTCAGATTCTGCTTCATTTCAGACAGGTATCTAACATGCAAGCTTGGAAATGTGCAGCACATATGTATACAATTTAATAATGATATAGTAACTCCAGGATTCTTCATACAGACAGAAAGAGTGTGCTGGTATTTTTGCCATATTTTTTACTTTTCTTTAGTTTTCTTCTGTTAAGAAGTTCATGTAATTCAGATTGAGTCTCATTCCATTCTTTTCCAGAGAACATTCTGTCTGATACAGTAATGTGACAATTTTTTTCCAGACAGCAAATAGCTTAGTTTTCTTTTTCTTAACTTTCACTGCTTGTTTTCTCAGGATGCTAATGCGTTTTGCATGCAAAAAGATCAAACTGTGTGAGTTGGCTGCTCTTATTATTTCGTTTAAAACAAAAGAGTGCTTTAAAGTTCGTTTCCTTTCCAACTTTCCAGCTGTCTGCTGGCTGTCTCCCTTCCTCTCTGTATCTCTTCTTATGCATTCATTATACTAGTATACAGGAACTTACCAAAAATGACCTCTTATATTTTAAGATAAACAATTAGTATTTGTTTTCAATCTGCCATCTGTCTGATAAATCTGAATTCTATTCAGATTGAGATACTTAGATACACTGATTAGCGGTTACTAAATCTTACTGCATTAATGCAAGGAGAGACTTAGATGTTTTCAAGCTAACAAAGTGATTTTAAAGTAAAGGAATGGGTTGGAATTCATATATAAAAAAAACTTTTTTTCTAGTAAAAAAGATTTGCAGAAGTATAAAATGAATTTCTTCCAATTTGATCAGAAATTATCCACAAGATTCAGATACTCAGATGAGAACCTGGCTCTGGCTTTTATATCATAGAATTTAGAGATTAAATAATTAAAAAGAACAATTTAAGTATGACTTTGCAGAATAAAGGCAAATCAGGCACATCAATAGCAGCATAGCAAGGTAGTTAAATAAATGTATCAAAGAAAAGTGTGGAGCATTACATGCCAAAGGTTTGAGTGAGAAATCACATTTTGGAGATTATTAGAGATGATCTCCAGATGTTTTAAAAATTTATTTGCTCATTTGAAAGAGAGTTACAGAGAGAAAGATGGAGAGATACATAGAGAGAGATCTCCCATTTTCCGATTCACTCCCCAAATGGCCACAACAGCAGGTCTCCCATACGAGTGGTAGGGTCCCATGTACTGGGGCCATCTTCTGCTGCTTGCCCAGGTGTATCTCTAGGGATGTTGGATTAGAAGTGAAGTAGGGGCCGGCGGTCTGGCATAGCCCGTAAAGCCACCACCTGCAGTGCTGGCATCCCATATGGGTGCCAGTTCTAGTTATGTCTGCTCCACTTCCAATCCAGCGCTCTACAATGGCCTGGGAAAACAGTAGAAGATGTCCCAAGTCCTTGGGCCCCTGCACCCACATTGGAGACCTGGAAGAAGCCCCAGGCTCCAGGCTGGGAATCAGCACAGCTTCCACCACTGCAGCCATTTGGGAAATGAACTAATGGATGGAAGACCCCTCTCTCTATCTTTCTCTCTCTGCATCTGCCTCTCTGTAACTCTGCCTTTCAAATAAATAAATAAATATTTAACAACAACAACAAGAAAGTAGAGCAGCCAGGATTCAAATCAGCACTCATTTGGGAAGCCAGCCATCACAGGCAGCAACTTAACTGACTGTGTCACAAAGCTGGCCCCTGAAAACTTCTAAAAGTGCCTAATGGCACAACTTTCTTAGTACAGATAAAATAACCATTTTAAAAATCAAATTAAGTTAAAGGAAAAATCTGGTATACCCTGGGTAGATTAAGAGGCCTAAGTATTTTCAAAAACATAAACTAGTTACTCCAAGTTCTTTACATTACTTTACAATTTTTGGCTGTCCTTACTTACTATTTCATTTCCGTTCCTAAGCTGTAACTACTTCAATCCATGGAACTTAAACTCTGAAACTATTCGCTAAAGCAATCATGGCATTAACAGAAAACTCAAAAGATGGGCATCACAATAAAAAAATGTTCTTACAGATTGAACTGAACTCTTGTCAGAGGCTAATCATAGAGGATCATAAAATAAGTGGAATTGGAAGACGTTGTTTTATCTGAAATAAGTCACAGAAATAAATGTTGTGTGTTCTTCTTATGTGAAAGTTAAAATATTGATCTGAACATAGAAGAGTAATTACAAGAGGCTAGGATGGTTATGGGGAAGGAGCATAGAGGCCTGTTGAATAGTGGGAACCAGATCAGAGTTAGATAGAAGGAATAAATTCTTGTATTACACAATAAGTTACAAAATAAGTTCCTAGTGTTAGCATAGTGGGGTAACTATAATTAATAATAATCTATTAAATATTTTCTACACAAATAAAACGGGAGCTTGAGGGATCCAATCATAAAGTGGTCACTGGGAGAGGGAGGCATTGGTTTTCCTGATTTGATCAATATGTATTATATCTAAACGTTGAAGTGCTGCACTATATCCTATGAACATACACAATGATTTTTAATTTTTTTTAAAAAAATAAGGAAATGGAAAAATTAAACAGATTTAATCTTCAGATACTGAATTTTAAAATTTCATACTATTCCATATTCATAATTAATTTATTAATAAAAAGTGAGCTAATGGAAGCAAAGGAGATAAAAGTAGTAAATAAAGTTTTTGACCTTTCTAATATTAATGATTAGACCACAAAGCAGAAAAGCTATAAAATTATGGGATGCTTAAATAAGTACGGATTTGATCTGAATGTCAATCACACATCACTGTACACAAAATCAGCAGAGTACCAGGTTTTTCATCTGCATATGTGATACTC
Source organism: Oryctolagus cuniculus (assembly GCF_051225735.1). Lineage (NCBI taxonomy): Eukaryota > Metazoa > Chordata > Mammalia > Lagomorpha > Leporidae > Oryctolagus > Oryctolagus cuniculus. The sequence goes on from NC_142870.1 coordinate 88,371,757, forward strand.
ATTGAGACATTTTATTGACTAAAATAAATCTCAATGACTCAAAATGTCCATATCTTACAATGTATGTTCTCTTACTACAATGAAATATTAATGAGAAATCTATACCATAACGATATCTGGAACATTCCCAAAAATTTAGAAATCAAAAAACAAATTTTATGTAACTCATACATTGTAGAAGAAATCACAGACATTAAGAAATCAAGCTGAATTAAAATGGTAATACAACATATAAAAATCTGTACAATGCAAATACAATAGTAAGCAGAGGGAAATTTATATCATCCATATATTTGTGCTAATAAGGAAAAAGTTCCAAACTCAGTGGCATAAGCTTCTACCACAAGAAATTAGCAAAAGAAAAATCCAGCACAAAGTAAATAAAAGAATTATGCAATGATGCAAGAATAAATCAATTAGCTAGAAAACAAAATCAACACAAAAAGTGAAAATAAGCCTTTTGTAAGGAGCAATAAATTAGTAACTCTTTAGCAATATTAAATGAGAAATTAAAATAAAAATATTATACTTTTAGTAAATAAAAAATTGAACATCATTGGGTAAGCTACAGCCATCAGGGGTATAATGATACAGTTTTATAAACAATTTTGTGAAAATAAATTCAACAATAGAAAAATAATTGGGCATTTAGGGAACATATAAAATACAAAGAATTAGTAGAAATAGATAATATGAGTATCCCTGTTTCTGATAAAATTTGATTTCATGGTTAGAAATATTTAGAAATCATTCTTAACAACTAAAATTGAATTTATAGTTCAAAAGCTTCTGAATTTTTCCACTCCAATTCCAGATAACTTCCCTTCAATTTGTTTCAGACACCAAGAAAGCAATAATATCAGTCAAACCAAAATCAGCTAGAAAATAGTAGAAATTGGAACAATTTCAACTCTCTAAAATATCACAATAAGCCCAGTATTGAAATAAGAAAAATCTATTAAGAGAAACATATAGACCAATATAATAGATATATATAAATGAAATAACATTTAAGCAAATCAAATCCAACAATTTTATTTATTTTTAAACATTTTATTATATAAGGTGTATAAATTTCATGTATTTCATATATATAGATTTAGGAGCATAGTGATGCTATCCACTCTACTCTCCCTCCTGTCCACACTCACCCTCCCTCCTTCTTTTCTTATTCTTTTAATTTTACAATGACATGCATTCAATTTAGCTTGTAGTCATAAGCTTAATAATCCATTATGTAAAGAATTCAATGAAAAGTAAGAAAAAAAAAAACACTCTTCCACAACAGTAGAAACAAGGGCTGCAAACAAGAATCAAATCTCAAAATGTCAATTTTGCTCAAATAGAATAAATATTTTGTATTCAATTAGTTAGCACAGACAAAGGAAAACGTAAGGTATTTGTACTGGGGTACTGGCTTATTTCACTAAGCATAATGGTTTCCAATTGCATACATTTTGTTGCAGAAGAAAGGATTTCATTCTTTTTTATGGCTGAATAGAATTCCATAGTGTATATATACCAAATTTTCTTTATCCAGTCATCAGTTGATGGGCATCTGGGTTGATTCCATATCTTACTTTTTTGAATTGAGCTGCAATAAACATTGGGTATAAATAATTATTTCATTTGCTGACTTCATTGTGTTTGGGTAAATTCCCAAGAGTGAGATGGCTAGGTCGTATGGTAGATCTATTTTCAGTTTTCTGAGGAATCCCCATTGTGTTTTCCACAGTGGTTGTACTAGTTTACATTCCCACCAACAATATTTGGAAAGGATCATAATCAAGTCGGATTCATCTTAGGAATTAAAGATAACAATTTTAAAATCATTGTAACTTATCATTTAAACATACAAGGGGAATGAAAACACAATGATCTTAAAAGATGAAGAATAATATTGAACTATGTTCAACATCAGTTCACAAGTGGGCAACAGTTCTTAAGTGTGATAAAGAAATATATTTTTTTCTGTAAGAAATCTACTTCTATAAATATATTCAGTGGTTGATGGATTTCTTTTCCTCATGAGATCAGGAACAAGGCAAATATATCCATTCATCAATTTTATTTTATATCATATTGGAGGTGAAAGAGCAATTTGGGAAATGAAAGAACTAAAGAGCACGTAGTCTAAAAATGTTAAATTTAAAATATGCTCAATCAACAGCAACCTTTTTAACTAAGTGGATTATCCTAACATAAATACAAAATAACTACAAGAATAATGTTGGAATTTAGTATAGTTATAGAATACAAGCCAATATACAAATATTAATCATGCTAGAAATAATTTGAAAATTCAATTAAAATGTGCAATAGCACTAAGAAATATGAATACAAAGTGATAATCATAATAAATTGTGTTTAAATCCTGTAACTGAGAATTATAAACATTGTTGAGAGAAATTAATGACTTAAATCAATGGAGAAGCATATAAAGTAAATGGACCAGAAAATTCAACACTACTGTGTCTCCCTGGTTAAGCTATAGATTCAGTAAAATTCCAATCTAAACCTGATATTTTTCTCCAATAGGCAAAGACAATTTGAAAAGCAACAAAGTTGAAGAATTTCTATTACTTCAGGAATTACTATAAATAGCAATTTATAAAACTATGCTAATAAAGACAGTTTGCTATTACTGAAGAGATACATGTGTAGACCAATAGAACAGTGTCTACTTATAAATTGCCAATTAATTTCTGATAAAATTGAAAGGACAGTGGAGAAAGGATAACCTTTTCCACAAATGTGCTGGGATAATTAGTCATAAACACTGGAAAACAATAAAACTTAAACTTTACTCCATATTGTATGAAAGGAATAATTTAAAATGCATTACGGACATAAATATATTAGCCAATCTATAGAATTTCTATCAGAAAACAGGAGAAATTCTTTGTGATATAGGTTAGGTTTTTCTTAGTAAGACATAACAAGCAGGTATTATGAAAAATAAAATTTCTCAACTTATCTTAAAGTTCAAAACATTTGCTTTTCAATTGACATATTAGAAAATATAGAGATAACTTATATATTAAAGAATTATGTGCACAAACATGAGCATACCATTTAAATAACTCTTAAATCATTTTAACTTAAAAACAATAAAAATAGGGAAATTACTTGAAGTAAACTTCACCAATCATGATTATGAGTAGTATGAATAGACAAGAAATACATAAAAATGCTAAGATTCATCAGTCATCAGGTAATTAACACTATACACACTAACAGAATGCTTAAATCTAACAAACATGGCCATATAAAGTGTTGCCTTGGGTTTGTAGCAAATGAAGCACTAACAAATAGATGATGATAATTAAATTATAATCAATTTGGATAAGTTCAGTAATTTATTAACATTCAACTATTTTAAGACTACATAATCTTATTTCTAGATATTTACCATAGAATAATAAAACATGTATCCACACAAAAGTCGCACTCAAATTCTCAGTGCCACAATATTCAGGATAAACACAAACTTCAGACAACCAAGGTGTCTATCAACTCATAAATAGATAAACAAATTGTGGTATATGCATTCAATGGAATACTGCTCAGCAATAAATTGAATGGAATGTTAATAAATCCCAAAATGAATTTTGAAGTATTATGCCAAAAAAATGAAGACACGAAATTATATATTTTGTAAGATTCTATTTATTTGAAATTCCAGAACAATCAGAACTATATGTGTTGCACTATCCACATTATTTTTTACTTTTTTTCAACTTTTATTTAATAAATAAATTTCCAAAGTACACTGTTGAATTATAGCAGCTTTTCCCTCCATAACCACTCTCCCACCCACAATCATCCCATCTCCCACTCTCTCTCCCATCCCATTCTTCATCAAGACTCATTTTCAATTATCCTTATATACAGAAGATCAATTTAGTATATACTAAGTAAAGATTTCAACAGACTGCACCCACTCAGACACACAAAATACAGAGTACTGTTTGAGTAGTAGTTTTACCATTAATTTGCTTAGTACAACACATTAAGGACAAAGATCCTACATGGGGAGTAGGTGCACAGTGACTCCTGTTGTTGATTTAATAATTGACACTTTTATTTATGACGTCAGTAATCACTCGAAGCTCTTGTCATGAGCTGCCAATGCTATGTAAGCCTCTTTGGTTTGCCAACTCTGATCTTATTTAGACAAGGCCATAGTCAAAGTGGAAGTCTTCTCCTCCCTTTAGAGAAAGGTACCTCCTTCTTTGATAGCCTGTTCTTTCCGATGGGATCTCACTCACAGAGATCTTTCATTTAGGTCATTTTTCTTTCTTTGCCACAGTGTCTTGGCTTTCCATGCCTGTGAAACTCTCATGGGCTTTTATGCCAGATCCGAATGCATTAGGGCTGATTCTGATGTCAGAGTGCTATTTAGGGCATTAGCCATTCTGAGTCTGCTGCCCATGTAGGATAATTCTCTCCTTTTTAATTCTATCAATTACTATTTGCAGACACCGGTCTTATTTATGTAATCCCTTTGAGAGTTAATCCTATCTTTTTGATCCATTATTAGCTTAAACTGATCACTTTGACTAGAGATGGCATTGGTACATGCCACCTTGATGGGATTGGATTGGAATCCCCTGGCACATTTCTAGCTCTACCATTAGGGGTAAGTCTGAGTGAGCATGTGCCAAACTGTACATCTCCTCCCTCTCTTATTCCCACTCTTATATTTAACAGGGATTATTTTTCAGTTAATTTTAAATGCCTAAGAATATTTGTGTGTTAATTAAAGAGTTCAACCAGTGGCATTAAGTAGAACAAAAAATACTAAAAAGAATAAAATAGTAAGTTATTCCTCGACTTTCAGAACAAGGGTTGATCAAGACATTGTTTCCATTCGTGTCTGTTTCACTTCAACAGGTTTCCTTTTAGGTGCTCTGTTAGTTGTCACCAATCAAGGAGAACGTATGATATTTGTCCCTTTGGGACTGGCTTATTTCACTCAGCATGATGTTTTCCAGATTCCTCCATTTTGTTGCAATTGACCAGATTTCATTTTTTTTTACAGCTATATAGTATTCTATAGAGTACATATCCCATAATTTCTTTCTTTCTTTCTTTCTTTTTTTTTTTTTTTTTTTGACAGGCAGAGTGGACAGTGAGAGAGACAGACAGAGAAAGGTCTTCCTTTTCCGTAGGTTCACCCTCCAATGGCCGCCACAGCCGGCGCGCTGCGGCTGGTGCACCATGCTGATCCGAAGCCAGGAGCTTCTCCTGGTCTCCCAGGCGGGTGCAGGGCCCAAGCCCTTGGGCGATCTTCCACTGCACTCCCGGGCCACTGCAGAGAGCTGGATAGGAAGAGGAGCGACTGGGACAGAATCCGGCGCCCTGACTGGGACTAGAACCTGGTGTGCCGGCCCCACAGGTGGAGGAAGAGCCTATTGAGCCAGTTGCCAGCCCCCATAATTTCTTTATCCAGTCTTTTGTTGATGGGCATTTAGATTGATTCCAGGTCTTAGCTATTGTGAATTGTGCTGCAATAAACATTGAGCTGCAGACAGCTCTTTTACTTGCAAATTTAATTTCCTTTGGGTAAATTCCAAGGAGTGGGATGGCTGGGTCCTGTGGTAGAGCTATATTCAGGTGTCTAAGCAATCTCCAAACTGACTTCCAAGTGGCTTTGCCATTTTGCATTCCCACCAAGAATGGGTTAGTGTCCCTTTTTCTCCACATCCTCGCCAGCATCTGTTGTTGGTAGAATTCTGTATGTGAGCCATTCTAACCAGGGTGAGGTGAAATCTCATTGTGGTTTTGATTTGCATTTATGTCATTGCTAGTGATCCTGAACATTTTGTAATGTGTCTGTTGGCCATTTGGATTTCCTCTTTTGATAAATGTCTATTGAGGTCCTTAGCCCATCTCTTAACGGGTAGTTTGTTTTGTTATTGGGAAGAGTCTTGATCTCTTTGTAGATCTAGTTATTAAACCTTTATTGGTTGCTAATTTGCAAATAATTTTTCCCATTTGTCGGTTGCCTCTTCACTTTCCTGACTGTTTCTTTTGCAGTCCAGAACTTCTCAATTTGATTCAATCCCAGTTGTTAATTTTGGCTTTGACTGCCTGTGCCTCTAGGGACGTTTCCAAGAAGTCTTTGCTTCTGCCTTTATCTTGCAGGGTTTCTAGGATATTCTCTAATAATATGATGGTGTCAGGTCAATGATTTAGATCTTTAATCTATGTTGAGAGGATTTTTGTGTGAGGTATACGGTAGGGGTCTTGCTTCATGCTTCTGCACATGGAAATCCAGTTTTCCCAGCACCATTTGTTGAATACACTGTTTGCTCCAGGAATTGGTTTTAGATCCTTGATCAAATATAAGAAGGATGTAGATGTTTGGATTGATTTCTGGTGTTTCTTTTCTGTTCCATTGGTCTATACATCTGTTTCTGTACCATTACCAGGCTGTTTTGATGACAACTGCCCTGTAGTATATTGAAATCACATGTTGTGATGCCTCTGGCTTTGTTTTTGTTGTACAAGATTACTTTAGCTATCCAAGGTCTCCTGTGTCTCTATATGAATTTCAGCATCAATTTTTTCCAGATCTGAGAAGAATGTCTTTGGTATTTTGATTGGTATCGCATTGAATATATAAATTGCTTTTGGGAGAATGTACATTTTGATGATATTGATTCTTCCAATTCATGAGCATGGAAGATTTTTCCTTTTTTGTGTATCCTCTTCTATTTCTATCTTTAAGATTTTGTAATTCTCATTGTAGAGATCATTAACATCCTTGTTTAAGTTTATTCCAAGGTATTTGATCGTTTTTTGTGGCTATTGTGAATGGGATTGATCTTAAGTTCTTTCTCAGCCATGGCATTACGTGTGTATACAAAGGCTGTTGATTTTTGTGCATTGATTTTATATCCTTCTACTAGGCCAAACTCTTCTATGAGTTCCAATAGTCTCTTAGTAGAGTTCTTTGGATCCCCCCTAGATAGAGAATCATATCATCTGCAAAGAGTGATAGTTTGACTTCTTCCTTCCCAATTTGTATCCCTTTAATTTCTTTTTCTTGCCCAATGTCTCTGGCTAAAACTTCCAGAACTATATTGAATAGCAGTGGTGAGAGTGGGCATCCCTGTCTGGTGCCAGACCTCAGTGGAAATGCTTCCAACTTTTTCCCATTCAATAGGATGCTGGCCATTTGTTTGTCATAAATTGCTGTTATTGTATTGAGGAATGTTTCTTCTATACCAAATTTGCTTAGAGTTTTCATCATGAAAGGGTGTTGTATTTTATCAAATGCTTTCTCTGCATCTATTGAGATAATCATATGGTTTTTCTTCTGCAGTTTGTTAATGTGGTGTATCACATTGATGGATTTGCGAACATTGAACCACCCCTGCATACCTGGGATAAATTCCACTTGGTCTGGGTGGATGATCTTTCTGATGTGTTGTTGCATTCTATTAGCCAGAATGTTATTGAGGATTTTTGCATCTATGTTCATCAGGGAAATTGGTCTGTAATTCTCTTTCTTTGTTGCATCTTTTTCAGGTTTAGGAATTAAAGTGAAGTCAGGTGCTATAAGCTGTAGGACTGTAAACTTTCAAAACTGTGTTCTGAAATAAATTTATTTTCCTTTATAAGTGGCTCCTTTCAGAAATTTTTTTTTGACAGGCAGAGTGGACAGTGAGAGAGAGAGAGACAGAGAGAAAGGTCTTCCTTTGCCGTTGGTTCACCCTCCAATGGCCGCCGCGGCCAGCGCGCTGCGGCCAGCGCACTGCACTGAGTCGATGGCAGGAGCCAGGCGCTTCTCCTGGTCTCCCATGGGGTGCAGGGCCCAAGGACTTGGGCCATCCTCCATTGCACTCCCTGGCCACAGCAGAGAGCTGGCCTGGAAGAGGGGCAACCGGGACAAAATCCGGCACCCCGACCGGGACTAGAACCCGGTGTGCCGGCGCCGCAAGGCGGAGGATTAGCCTAGTGAGCTGTGGCGCCGGCCAGAAATTTTGTTTTAATAATGAAAACTGACAAAAACCAATAACACTCATTTTTATTATTAAAATTGTTTTGTCCAGGATAATATAATCTAGAAAACAGAGAGCAGCGAGTACATTTCAGATAAAAGAGGAACATGAAGAAATCCTTTACAGTGTGGAAGGTATGAGGATGGGAGCAGGGAAAGTGAGCCTAAGGTGGCTGGAATGTAAGTACTGAGAACAAAGATTGAAGCAAGATAGACTGTGGTCCCACTAAGAGAAAGCCTGTGCAGCCAAGCTGAAGAGTTTCAGTGTAATTCAAAGGCAATGGGAGTTTTGAGGAAATGTGTAACATGATCAGAGTTTACAAGAGAAAGTTTAGCTTGCCACTGTGAAAATGGAAAGTGGAGAGAGAGGAGGTTACTACTCCAGCTGTGGCGCTATTATCCAGCACAGCATCCTATGGATTTTGCCCAAAGTTTTTTAAAGGTCAGAGACAATTCTGTGTGACCCTGAAATCAGGGAAGACCCAACATTTTGAAAAGTCAGGAGGAAGAAAAAATGAAAAGAATCTATGTGTTTAAGTTATTATCATTTTATTTGAAAGGGAGAGAGGAAGGAAGGACGGGAGAGAGAGAGAGAGAGAGAAAGAGAGTGAGAGAGAGAAAGGGAAACTTCCATCTGTTGATTCACTCACCAAATGGTGGCAATGGCTGGAGCTGGGCTGATCTGAAGCCAGGAGACAGAAGTTTCTTCCAGATCCAAAGATTTGGCCCATTTTCTACTGCTTTTCCAGGCCATAGCAGAGAGCTAGATGGGAAGTGGAGCAGCCAGGCCTTGAATGGGCACCCATATGGGATGCCAGCACTACAAGCAGTGGCTTTACCACCTGTCACAGCACTACCCCCAACCTGCAGTGATTTTATAGGTGAAAAATATCATTACAACTAGCACTATACATTAAAAAATGAATTACAGAATAATTAAAGATACACATGCCCTACATTATGTAACTGGTAAATAATATCACAATTAGAACCTGGATAATTTTATTCCAGAGTCCATGTGCTTAACTGTGAAGGCGTTGTGCCTTGTTTTGAGCACAGCATTAACTTTTGTCATAAATTGTTCTATTTTGTTCCTTGAATTGCGGTGAAATCTGCTCCACTTTCTATCCAGCTCTCTGCTGTGGCCTGGGAAAGCAGAAGATGGCTCAAGTCCTTGGGCCCCTGCACCCATGTGGGAGACCCATAGAAGATTCTTAGATCCTTGCTTTTGATCAGCACAGCTCTGGCCGTTGCAGCCAGCTGGGGAGTGAAACAGTGGATGGACTACCTCTCTCTCTCTCTCTCTCTCTCTCTCTCTCTCTCTCTCTCTCCCTACCTCTCTTTCTCTCTGTGTGTAACTCTGACTTTCAAGTAATAAGTTAATAAGTAAGTAAATAAGTAAGTAAGTAAATAAATAAATAAATGAAATCATCTAGTCTCATAGATGTATACAAAGTTCATTATCTGTTATGTGGACACAGAAACTATAGATGACCTTCAGTAAAGTTATGTCTCAATCCCTCTCCTCAAACTTTGGAATGTACGAACTTTGAAATGTTTTAGTATATGTGGTTTTCATTTTCTTTTACTTTCCTGAGAAAATTTCTTTACTGTTTTGGGGCTGGTGCCGTGGCTCACTTGGTTAATCCTCTGCCTGCAGCCCCGGCATCCCATATGGGCACCAGGTTCTAGTCCCGGTAGCTCCTCTTCCAGTCCAGCTCTCTCCTGTGGCCTGGGAGGGCAGTGGAGGATGGCCCAAGTGCTTGGGCCCCTGCACCCGCATGGGAGACCGGGAGGAAGCACCTGGCTCCTGGCTTTATATCAGTGTAGCTCTGGCAGTAGTGGCCATTTAGGGTGTGAACCAATGGAAGGAAGACCTTTCTCTCTGTCTCTCTCTCTCACTGTCTATAACTCTACCTGTCAGATAAATAAATAAATAAATAAATAAATAAATAAAAAATTTCTTTACCATTTTATCACATTAACAATATAAGAAGCCTTTTACACTTATTGGTGAAACCAATAAAAAGTTGGATAGCATAGAGGTCAATTGAATATGTCGATACGTTAATGACAGAGACAGAACTAAAGCCTATTTTTGCCTCTATTCAATATACATAATAAATATTGAAAAAAGTTTAATTTTTTAAATTTACACATTTTTCTTAATATAAAGAGAAAAGATTTCATGGGTACTGTCATAAGAAGATGTCCGTACTTCCCTCCTTCCCCTTCTATCTCCACAATCCCTTCGTCCCTCCCTTCTTTTCATTAATTTTTTGCACATATAATTTTAGTCTGCTCTATAATCACAGACTTAATTTATGTTTGAGATAAAGTGTGCAAAATACAAGGAGTCAAGAATTGTATTTGTTTTGTTTACAGTGTCCCGATCCAGGCAACATAACCGAACACTTATTTCTCTCAATCGATATTTCTTGAATGAATTAATAAATGGCATTAGCTCATCTAAATGCACTCTATTGTAGCATTGTTGGATAATAGTGAGCAAAATACATAGTTCAGCCACACGGTGGAGCCATTTCACACGGATTTTAAAACCACATCTAAAGAGCAAATTAACCCAATAGAGGCTCTTACTGTTGATAAAGTAATTTAAATTAGCATATGAAATAAAATAGTTAGATAATTTATCTGACATTTCTACTTACTTATTCTACATTATAAAGTAAATCTGCCACAAAACTGAAATTACTAGAAAAGAATGTGAATTTGGCTTTTATGTGCTGACTTGTTTTCAGGATTTGGGTTTCTGGGCTATCCTAACCCATATAATACTCATTTGTAATTGGTAGGCACCACACTACAGCACTGTTTTGTCACTGTGCATCTTTGAGACTGTCAAAAGCAACCACAACCACAGTGGATTAAGCCATCTTCTGCAGTGCTGGCATCCCATGTGAGCGCTGGTTGAGTCCTGTCTGTTTGCTTCTGATTCATCTCCCTGCTAATGCACCTGGGAAAGTAACAGAGGATGGTCCAAGTGCTAAGGCCCTTGAACCCACATGGGAGATCCAGAAGAAGCTCCTGATTCTCGGCTTTGGCACCTGGCCAAGCCCTACTCACTGTGGTCATTTAGAGAGTGAATCTGTCTCTCTCTCTCTCTCTCTCTCTCTGACTCTGTTTCAAATAAGAAAGGCAGTTGTGAAGTCTGCTTTCGTCTCTACTTAGAACTGTTTCTTTACCTTTGATTTAGTTTTTTCATTCAGTGATGGGGAAAAGGGAACTGAAGAGAATTTTAGCCTCCTACACAATAACATCTCAGAGTTGAATTTTCAGTTTTATTCAAGGTTCTTGCTGTCCACCCATATCCAATACAAATATACCCTTTGTAACACACACACACACACACACACACACACACATTGAATTCTCAAACCTTCCAACTAGGGCTACAAATATCATTATCTGTATAGTGCCCTGGTTTTAGAATGATGTGTTAATAACTCTTAATGTGCTACTTCATTTTTAAAAATTTTTATTTATAGAAGGTAAACAAATTTCATGTATTTCATATATGTAGATTTAGGAATACAGTGATACTTCATTAACTACCCTCCCACCTCCTTCCTTTCTTATTCTTTCTTTTAATGTTTACAATGATATATCTTCAGGTTATCTTACAATCATAAGATAAACCTTCCCACTAAGTAAAGAATTCAACAAAAAGTAAGAAAAAAAGACATTGTTCTTCAATACCAGAGATAAGGGCTTGTATACAATGATCAAATTTTATAATGTCAATTTTGCTCACATACATTACATTTTTTGCACTGTATTAATTACCAGAAATCAGAGAAATATATGTGTTTGTCTTTTTGGGACTGGCTTATTTCACAAAGTATAATGGTTTCCAGTTGCATCCATTTTGTTGTAAAAGATAAGATTTCATTCTCTTTTATGGCAGAGTAATATTCCATAATGTACATAAACCACATTTTCTTTATCCTGTCATCAGTTGATGGGCATCTTGGTTGATTCCATATCTTACTATTTTGAATTGAGCTGAAATAAACATTGGGTACAGATAATCATCTCATTTGCTGACTTCATTGTCTTTGGGTAAATTCCAAGGAGTGGAATGGCTGGGTAATATGGTATGTCTATTTTCAGCTATCTGAGTAATCTTAATACTGTCCTCCACAATGGTTGATTTCTGTGTAAGAGCATTTCCAACCGGGGTGAGGTGAAATGTCATTGTGGTTTTGATTTGAATTTTTCAGATGGCCTAAGCATTTTTTTCATATGTTTGTTAGCCATCTGAATTTCCTCTTTTGAAAAATGCTTGTTCAAGTTCTTTGCCCAGTTCTTAAATGGATTTTTTTGTTGTTGCTGCTGTTTTTGCATTTCTTCAGCTCTTCAGGGATTCTGGATATTAATCCTTTATCTGTTGCATAGTTTGCAAATATATTATCTCATTCTGCCTTTTGAATCTTTACTTTGCTAAGTGTTTTCTTTGCAGTGCAGAGATTCTCAATTTGATGTAATCCCATTTGTCAATTTTGGCTTTTATTGTCTGTACTTCCAGGGTCTTTTCTGAGAAGTCTTTGCTGATGTCAAGGTGTTGCAGAGTTTCTCCAATGTTCTTCTCTCATAATTTGGTGGAGTCTGGTTTAGATCTGTTTTAAATCATTAATCCATTTTGAGTTGATTTTCATATAAGATTCAAATAGGGATCTTGTTTCATGCTACTGCAGGCAAAGATCCAATTTTGTTTGCTGAAAAGACTGCTTTCTCCAGGGCTTGTTTTTAGCTCCTTTGTCAAAGATTAGTTGATTGTAGTTGCATGGATTGATTTAATGCACTATTTCTTATGGACATCTTTCTGTAGGAAGTTTCAATCTATTTTTTTTTTTTTTGACAGGCAGAGTGGACAGTGAGAGAGAGAGATAGAGAGAAAGGTCTTCCTTTGCCATTGGTTCACCCTCCAATGGCCGCCACTGCGGCTGGCGCACCGCGCTGATCCGATGGCAGGAGCCAGGCACTTATCCTGGTCTCCCATGGGGTGCAGGGCCCAAGCACTTGGGCCATCCTCCACTGCACTCCCTGGCCACAGCAGAGAGCTGGCCTGGAAGAGGGGCAACTGGGACAGAATCCGGCACTCCTACCGGGACTAGAACCTGGTGTGCCGGCACCGCAAGGCCAAGGATTAGCCTAGTGAGCCGCGGCACCGGACTTCAATCTATTTTTCTTTTTTAATCAGTTAAGTGATATGACTGAGTTCTTCTCTTTTGGAACCATTATGACAGATCTAGTTTGAAATTCAAGCCACCTGGGATAATTATTGGAATTATAGCCCCCCTATAAGATAGCCCAGTCATGCTAATGAAATGAAACATAATGACAGTACTAGGACATGGAATTAAGCATAATATGAACTCAATTTTGGCAATTTTGTTTGGCTTCCTACAGGAGGGTGTTCTAAATCTCTTGTCACTGGGGCCAGCGCTGTAGCATAGTGGGTAAAGCCACTGCCTGCAGTGCCAGAATCTCATGTGGGCTCTGGTTAAAGACCCAGCTATTCCACTTCCAATTCAGCTCTCTGCTATGGTCTGAGAAAGCAGTAGAAGGTGGCCCAAGTCCTTGCACCCTTCCTTGTTGAAAACCTGGAAGAAACTCCTGGGTCCTGGCTTTCAATTGGTCCATCTCCAGCCATTGCCGCCATTTGAGCAATGAACCAACGAATTGAAGACCTCTCTCTCTGCCTCTGCCTCTCTGTAATTCTGCCTTTCAAATAAATAAATAAATAAATATTTTTAAAATATAAATAAATCTCTTGTAATATTTTCTTATTTTTTAATTTTACCATTTTCCAAACTCTCAAAAGCTTAATGCCACCTTATTTTTATCCAAAACCCCAAAATATACATACCAACATATTGCTGCACCATTCTAAATAATGCCTCAAAATTTAAAATCTCTCACTTACTCAACCATATTAAAAACCATTTGAAAATTCTGTTTTCTCAATGCTTCATAATATTATGTTTGAATAAACATTCCATCAAAATCCCTTAACATTCTCAGGGTTTTCCAACTCAACAAGCTCCATAGCATTGGAGAGTTTGAGGGTGATAAGAATGCTTTTATATATGTACAATATATATTCTACATATATGTGTGTGTACAAATTGATATTATTTAAATAATATTATTTTATTTAAATGTTTTAAAAAGATATGAGGTGATTATTTCTTAACTAATATATGCAACTTTTTAAAAATGTATTTATTTACTTACTTACATAAAAACAGAGTGAGAGGGAATGTGGGAGAGACAGAAATTTTGAGAGATGGGGACTGGTGCTGTAACATGGCGGGTAAAGCCGTCGCCTACGGTGTAGGCGGTTCCACTTCCCATCCAGCTCTCTGATGTGACCTAGGAAAGCAGTAGAAGATGACCCAACTCCTTGGGCCCTTGCACACATATGGGAGACCCAGAGGAAGCTCCTGGCTCCTGGCTTCAGCTCTGGCCATTGTGGCCATCTGGGGAGTGACCCAGAGGATGGAAGACCTCTTTCTCTGTCTCTCTCTCTACCTCTCCTTTTTCTCTCTGTGTAACTCTGACTTTAAATTAAATGAATAAATCTTTTTAAAAAAAGAAATTTAGAGAGATCTTCCATTCACTCCCAGGTCTGGGCCAGGCTGAAGCCAATAGCCAAGAATTTGATCCAAGTGTCCCATACGGGTGTTAGGGTCTCAAGCACTTGGGACATCATTCACTACCTTTCCCGGTACATTATTAGGAAGTTGGACTGGAGTGTAGCAACTTAGGACACTCTGAAATGGGATGCTTGTATTGCAAGAGGTTCTTAACTCACTGCATTGCGCTGCTAGCCCTTGAGCCACTTTTTAACTGTAGCAGATGAAAGTAAACAGATATCGATAAAGAAACCTGCTGCCAACAGCCCTCATATTAAGAGTTAACAATGGAAACAATCTGACACTTTTCTGCAGAATTTCTTAGAAGTTCTAGGTTAAAAGTCTGAGGTATGGCTAGAATGGAGAAAGAAAACGAAAAAAGGAAAGCATGAGGTTTTCGCTAACAATAAATTATGAAACTAGAACATAAAAAGCCAAGCTAGCATATTAGAATGAATAACAGAAAGACAGAGACAAGGAGAACTTTCAATGAGCTCTGAATAATCCTCAAAGACTAGCTTCAAAATTTACCTCTGCTTAGATTTAATTGCATATGGTTTGATTGGATCCTATTTAAGCCTCAGGGTATTATTGAAAATAATAGAGTAATTGGTCAGCAATTAGAGAAACCTAAGAGCTGAGTGTAACATCAAAGCAAGCATGTGGTTTGACAAGGATCAGAGAAAGGAATAGTAAAAGGGGCACTGCTAAGTCCTCTATCTTATATGGGTGTCTGAGTGCATGTTCAAGACTGAAATCTCAGAGATGCAGCATTAGAAAGTCATGCTGATGAGAAAAGAGACCTCTGTAATTTACCAAATTCACTAAACAAAGTAAGAACAACAAACAAACAAACAGAAATCCCCTCCCATGAGAAAGAGATGCAGAAAATAAGTATCCAGAATTACTATAATATATTACCTAAAATATCAAATTTTCAACCAAAGGAAAACACCCAGAAAACAGAAATTGCCTAGGAGAAAATCAAGCTGTAGGATTTAACAAAGACTTTAAAGTATGTGGTATAAATATATTTGGTAAGTAAAAGCAGTAATTTAAGGACATATAAGAAGCTAAGATGATAATATATCTCATCAAAAGTGAATTTTACTTGAGAAAGGAATTATATAAGAGACTATTGAGAGTGTAAGAGTTGGCAAGTTCAGTAACCAAAATGAAATAGCCACTGAAATATTTCTAAATAGAGTAGATTTGAACTGGAAGAGGAAATTATTTGTAAACTATAAGTAGATCAATTAAGGTTATGTAACCCAAAGAAAATTAAGAATGAAGGATGAAAACAGAAACATCTTCAGAGAAATGTGCAGCACCATTAAGTGTTCAACAAAAACAGAGAAGTCAGGAAACAGAAAAGAAAAACAAATGTTGCCCCCATTTTTCCCAAATTGATGAAGAACCTTGCCCTATGCCTTAAAGAAGCTCAATGAACTTTGGATAAATACAAAGATATCACATCGTAGTTAAAATTCTGAAAGCCACACATAAAGAAAAAATTTGCAAGCAGTAACAGAAAAATAATTCATACAGGGGAAAACCAGTAAAATAATTAACTGACTTTATCTTAGATGATTTTGTCCTAGAAGACTCCATTTTAGAAGACAAAAATAAAGCAGCAACATATTCAGAGTCCTGAGAAGATATTTATATATATATGAATGTTTACATCTATATTATATCTATATCTATATCTAGCTATATAGATATATATGAATGAGGTTAGGAATGAGTTCCTGGTTCCTGATTCTGGGCTTCAGCCTGGCTCAAGCCTTGCTGTTGCAGCCATTTTGAGAGTGAACCTGGAGATAGAACTGTCTCTCTTTCTCTCCTTCTCTCTGATTATTTGCCTTTCAAACAAATAAATAAATCTTTTAGAATTATGTTCAATAAGTAAAAATAAGTTGCCTACAAGAGAAGCTCAGAACTAAAGGACTCTTTTCGTTGCATTCTCTCAGCACTTTTGCCCAGATCGATTGACTAAACTATGAGCATAGGTTTCTAGATTACCAACGGTATGCCAGTGATCGCCCATATACTGATTCAGTCTTCAAATGACTGCAATGGCTGGGGCTGAGCCAGGCCAAATTTATGAACTCAGTCCAGGTATCCCATGTAGGGGATAAGGACTCAAGTATGTAAATCATAACCTGTAGCCTCTCAGGGTATGCATTAGCAGGAAATTGGAAATGGGAACAGAGACAAGACTCAAATACAGCTCGAACTCCAAAATGTGAGTAGGTTTCTCAAACATCAGCATAACCCAGTAGGCCAAATATTCACTTCTTTACCAGTTTTGGCAAGGATTCTCCAATAATACAAAAAGGGAAATTAATCATTTTAACAACTGATATCTAGACACACTCAAAATAATTAATTTAGAACCCTCTCATACCATAAAGTTAACTCAAAATTGACAAAAGATGTAAATCTAAGAGCTAATACTATAAAAAAAAACTTAGAAAAAATAAAGGCATAAATATTGGGCAGTAGTTTCTTAGATGTCATATCAACAACATAAGTAGCAAAATAATAAATGCATAGGTAAATTCGACATCTTCAATGTTCAAAAATCTACTTTAAAAGAAATCATCAAAATGTGAAAAGAAAGCAAACTGAATGAAAGAAAATATTGTCAAATCACAGATATATACATAGGACAGTAAATATTTATCTTAAAAATCTCACAATAAAAAAAGAAATAATCCAATTAAAGTTGAGTGAAAGATATTTCTCTAAAAGAGAAGTACAAAAGGCTAATAATAGGCAAGTTAAAAAATGCTGAATATCATTATCATCAGGAAACTAAATCAATACCACACTGAAAAACTATATAATGCCAAATATAATGTCCATTGTCAAAAAGAAAAGAACACATGTTGGTAAAGAGAGCAAATATCAGAATTCTTATAAATTTCTGGTAGGAGTGCAAAAAAAAATAAAACAGCTTCGGAAAACAGTTTTCCAATTCCTTCAAATATGTAATATGGATTTACCTAATGATTCATTAATGGTGTCTCTAACTACGTATGTGTACACTTATAGAAATTGAAAATATATTTCCACACAAAATTTTTCACAAATTCTCATAGCTGCATATCCATAATAGCAAAAAATTAGAACTAAATCAAATGTCCATCAAGCAATGACTATATGAATAATATATAATTGCCTTAAATAGGATATTATTTGGCAGTAAAATGAAATATACCTGCATATACAACATTGGTTGAACCTTGAAAATGTTATACTAAATCAATATAACCTAGGAGGCCCATAATGTATGATCTCATTTATACAAAATTACAGAAGATTCAAACCTACAAAGAGAGAGGATAATAGTGGTTGCCCTGGGCTGCAGGAACAGAGGTGAAATATGGAGGACTGCTAATGGGCCAAAATGATGGAAATAATTCAAAAGGATTTGTGTTGTAGTACACAATTATGTTAATAAACTAAAATAAGTTGCATCTTACACTTTAATTCTATAAGTTATATAGATATGGGTTATATTTCAATACAGCTTTTTTTAAAAAATATATTCTCAAGAAATTTCAGAAAAACAAGAAAAGAAGTTAGAAATAACCAGAAAAGATCTTCACCAAGACAAATTGTGGTCAAACTTCCAACATTAAAGCATAAAAAAAAAGTTCTAAAATGTGCACGAGAGACACATACAATCTACCAAAATTGAGTTGTGAAGATGTAGAAACCCAAACACAGCAATAATCAAGTTGGAGATTGAATCAGTGCTAAAGAAAGGCCCAACAAAGAAAAACCCAAGACTAGACAGCTTCACTGCTGAATCCTACCAGACATTTAAAGAATAATTAATTTCAATATTATCAAATTATACGTAACAATTGAAAGTGAGGGAATCCTCCCAAACTTCTTCTATGAAGCCTGCATCATCTTAATTCTTAAACCTGAAAATGATGCAACAGAGAAAAAGAACTATGTATAGATCAACATTTCTGATGAACATAGATGCAAAAATCTTCAAAAAATACTGACTAATCAAAACCAACAACACATCAGAAAGAGCATTCACCTGGACCAAGTGGGATTTATCCCTGGTATGCAGGGATGGTTCAACATTCACAAATCTATCAAGGTGATACATCACGTTTACAAACTGAAAAATAAAAATCATATGGTTATCTCAATAGATGCAAAGAAAGCATTTGATAAAAATACAACATAGTTTCAGTATGAAAATCTTAAGCAAATTGGATATAGAAGGAACATTCCTCAATACAATCAAAGTAATTTATGACAAACCCACTGCTAGCATTGAATTGAATGAGGAAGAGCTGGAAGCATTCCCCCCAAAAATCTGGAATCAGACAAGGATGTCCACTCTCACCATCATTATTAATATAGTCCTGAAAGTTTTAACCAGAGACATTAGGCAAGAAAATGAAATGAAAGTGATCAAATTGGAAAAGATGAAATCAAACTATCCCGATTTGCAGATGATATGATTGTATATATAGGAGATTCAAAGTTCTCCACTGTGAGACTATTGGAATGCATACAAGAGTTTGGCAAATTTGGTAATCAACACACAAAAATCAATAACTTTTGTATACAGAGACAATGTCATTGCTGAGATAAAACTTTTAAGATTAATCCCATTCACAAAAGCTACAAAAAATTAAATACCTTGGAATAAATTTAATCAAGAAATCAAAGATCTCTACAATGAAAATTACAAAACATTAAAGAAAGAAATAGGAAGACACAGAAAAATGGAAAACCTTCCACGTTCACGGATTGGAAAATTGATACCATCAAAATGTCCATACATTTTTAAAAATTCTATTTGTTTATTTGAGAGGTAGAGTTACCGACACTGAAAGGGAAAGAGAGAAAAAAAAGGTCTTCCATCTGCTGGTTCACTCCACAAGTGACTGCAATGGCTGGAGCTGAACTGTTCTGAAGCCAGGATCCAGGAGCTTCTTCCGTGTTTCCCACGTGGGTGCAGAGGTCCAAGCACTTGGGCCATCTCCTATTGCTTTCCCAGGTCATAACAGAGTTGAATTGGAAGAGAAGCAGCTGAGACTAAAACTGGCACCCGTATGGGATGCTGGCAAAACAGGAAGAGAATTATCCTACTGAGCGAAAGGGCCAGCCCTGCTCAGACATTTTTGATTCAATGTGATCCCAATCAAAATACCAAGGACATTCTTTGCAGATCCAGAAAAAATGATGCTGAAATTCATATGGAAACACAGGAGATGCAAGATAGCTAAAGCAATCTCGTATATAAGAAAAACAAAGCTGGAGGCATCATGATACCAGATTTCAAGACATATTACAGGAAAGTTAAAATCAAAACCACCTGGTACTAGCAAAAAATAAAAAATAAAAAAAAAAAGATGGTTAGACCAATGGAACAGAATAGAAACACCAGAAATCAATCCATTTTTCTACAACCACCTTATCTTTGACAAAGGAGCTAAAATCAGTCTGGAGGAAGGACAGTCTCTTCAACAAATGGTGCTGGGAAAACTGGATCTCTGCATGCAAAAGTATGAAGTAAGACCCATCCTTTACACCTTACACAAAAATCCACTCAAATTGGATTATAGACCTAAATCTATGACCCAATGCCATCAAATCATTAGAGAATATGGGAAAAACTTTGCAAGACATTGGCATAGGTAAAGAGTTCTTGGAAAATACCCCCAGAAGCACAGGCAATCAAATCCAAAATTGATAATTGTGATTACATCAAATGAAGAAGCTATTTCACTGCAAAAGAAACACTCATCAAAGGGAAGAGGCAACTGACACACTGAGAGAAAGTATTTGCAAAGTATGCAACTGATTAAGGATTAATATCCAGAATCTATGAAGAGCTCAAGAAATTCAACAACCACAAAAAACAATCCAGTTGAGAAATGGGCAAAGTGAGAAGAAATTCTAATGGCCAACAGACACTTGAAAAAAAATGCTCAGGTTTACACACAATGATCATCACCACAATGATTTTTCATCTCATGCCAATTAGATGGCTCTGACAGAAATCAATAACAAATGCCCTAATCCATTGTTAATGGGAATGCTATCTGGTGAAGCTACTGTGCAAGACAGTACGGAGGTTCCTCAGAAACCTGAATATAGGTTTAACATATGACCCAGCCATCCCACTTCTGGGAATTTACCCAAGGGAAATGAAATCAGTAAATAAAAGTTTCATCTGTACCGCCATGTTTCTTGAAGCTCAATTCACAATAGCTAAGACATAGAATCAGCCTAAATGCCCTTCAACTGAAGACTGGGTAAAGAAATTATGGGATATGTATTCTTTGGAATACTACATAGTGGTAAAAAAAAAAAAGAAATCCAGTAATTTGCAACAAAATGGATGAATCTGGAAAACATCATACTTAGTGAAATAAGCCAGTCCCAAAGGGACAAATAGCATATGTTTTCATTGATTTATGATAACTAACAGAGCACCTGAAAGGAAAACTGTAGAAGTGAAATTGACACTTTGAGAAGCAATGACTTGAAGAGCTCTTGTCTCGACTGTCGAGGACTGTTTTTTCTCTTAATACTGTATGTTAACTCTTTACTTAACAGAGTTAATCATATGTGTCAATTGAAAATATATCTCAGTAAAAAATAATAGAGGGAGTAAGAGAAAAAGGAGGAAGTTTGTAACTGTAAAGCTGTATTGTTTTGCATTTGTTCCTACAGACTAACTTCTAAGGACACAGTTTAAAAACTTTCCATGGGATCCCAAATCCCATTAAGCTAAGTGATAAAAATGCTATCTTAAGTGTTAAAGAGATCATATTAAGTGTTAAGATGAACATATAAATAGAATTAAGTGTTAAAGTGATCATATAAATAGGATCAAGTGTCTGGTAATAATAATAGATAGGATTAAAAAGGAGAGAATGCTCCAACCTGGGAAGCAGTCCTCACAGCAGACTCATAGAATGGCAATTTCTTTCAGTAACACTCTGACCTCAGAATCAGCCCTTAAGACTTCCTAGTCTGGCTGAAAAGTCCATGAGAGCATTTTAGGCATGGAAAGCCAAGACACTGTTGCAAAAAAATGTCCTATATGAAATATCTTTTTCAGAGAGACCCCAGTGGAAAGATGTGGCCATCAAAGAAGGATGTACTTTTCTCTGAAGGGAGGAGAGAACTTCCACTTTGCTTATGGCCTTGTCTAAATAATGACGGAGGTTGTATATTTAAAAGCTTTCCATAGCCTTGGAAGTTCATGTAAGGAGCCTTGGGTGATCCCTGATGTCATACATAGAAGTGTTAATTGGTAAATTAACAACAGAAGTCACTGTACACTTACTTCCCATGCAGGATTTCTATCCTCAATGAATTGTATTATGAGAATTAACTGTAAAACTTGTTCCCAGTTTGTGTGTGTGTGTGTGTGTTTGTGTGTGGATATTGTTGAAATCTTTACTTAATATAGACTTGGTCTTCTGTGTATAAAGTTAATTGAAAATGAATCTTAATGGAGAATGGGACTAGGAATGGGAGAAGGAGGAGGTGGAGTGGGAGCAGGGGTTGGAGGATGGGTATGATAGGAAGAATCACTATATTCCTAAGGTTGTACTTACAAAATTTGTGCTCATTAAATAAAAGGTTTCTTTGGGAAAAAAAAGAAATTATGTTATTCCAAAAATTAAAGGAAAAAAAGAGAAGGAAGGAAGGAGAGATTGAAGGAGGAATATGGTTGTCTTCTTAGAATTGCATCATTGGGGGCTGACACTATGGTGTAGTAGATTAGACATCTGTCGGCAGTGCTTGTCATTCCATGTAAGTGACAGTTCGAGTTGTGGCTCCTCCACTTCTAATCCAGCTCCCTGCTGATTTCCTGAAAGAGCAGTAGAAAATGGCCCAGTTGCTTGGGCCCTTGCACCCACTTGGGAGATCTGGAAAAACTCTTGGCTCCTAGCTTCAGATAAGCCCAACTCTGGCTGTTGCAGCCATTTGGGGAGTGAACCAGCGAATGGAAGATTGTTCTCTCTGTCTTTTCCTGTCTCTGTCTGTAACTCTGCCTCTCAAGTAAAATAAATAGATGTTTAAAAAAATTACGTTCATGAAATACATGAAATTTGTTCTTTATATTAATTAATATTATATTATCTATTAAAAACACCTACTTAGAGCAATACTGAATTGTCATCATTCCATCTTCTGCCTGTTTGGTCACAGAGCCTCCTTGTTTTCTGCTATGTAACTTCTCTCTATCTCATTCTTATGCCATCTCAAGGATATTTGTGATGACAGATTACCTATACAACTCCAGGATAAAAGAATCTTAATTTAATCAGAGGTCAAGACTTTAGCATGTGAATTAATATTCACAGGTTATTGGGATTATGACCTGATGTCTTTAGGAGGTTATCTGTCAACCTATCACATGAATAGTATGTGATAAGACTAGCAACTATCACATGAATAGTATGAATTCATGATCTCAAAATTTGAGTAGGTTCTCAGCACTGCCTGTCAATTTTACTATGAACCTTGCCTCTCCAAGCTGACTACAAAATATTGTCTTATCTCAAATTATTTCAGTTATTTCATATTATCTCTTTTAAATTTCTTTCTTAGCTTGACTTTGATTATTAGTTTACAAGGATATTTTCCATTCCTACCTTTTCAACTTCTTTCCATGCCACTGTTCCAATTGCTCACTCAACATTTATAGCATCTTAAATTCAGAACATCTCACATATAACCATTTCCTATCTCTGATATGTTATATTCTACTACAAGTCTTTCTTTTATCCCTCCTCCAAATCAACACCAGTTCTGCCCTTATTTATTCCTTTTTTGTCAGAAAATATCAGTTCACATAATTTTTTTCAGACTCTCCCTTGCTTCCAAATCTTTTCATTGTTCTACATATTTTTTGTTTAATGAAACTAGAGAGCACAATTATTTGTTCAGTATTATATTCACATACCTAGTGTTTAGACAAATATCTGAAACATAAAACACACTTAGTTATTTCTGTCACAGAAATAAAATTTCACAATCTTGTATGGGGATATGAACTCGGAAGTCAGGAAAATTGTACAGCAGTATAGCAAAAAGGTCATGAAAAATGATAATACAGACAGATTTATTTAAGTACAACATATTTTGAAATCCATGCATGCTTTTTCATAATACATATTTTTCATGAATTTTGTGAAGACCTCTCATGTGCATGGATTGCAACTTCTTTGCACCCCAAATAAACTTGTAGTTTAATTCTATTTCCATGAATATTTTGAAATAATTTTGTATTTTAACCTTAGATTCACTATGTTTTCTTTGGAATAACTTTGGAATAATTATGTCCTGCTATTATACCTAATATTTCTTTTAAAAATGAGTTAAGCTATCCATTTAAATCTGCTCACTTCTGTGATCTTATCCAGTCATATTTCAATTTCTTTAACTTTAAGAGGGTAAGCTCATACTAAATGATGTGCAATAGTCAAGTCATGTCTAATATTTTATAATTCCCATTTGTGTGAGATTCTAAATAAGAATAAACATAGAACAGACAGAAAATTCTTAATATTTTGGATAAAATGGCACAATTATACTGAATATTTATGACCATGTAAATTTTTCAATGTTTTTAATTGAAATATGGTGTATAAAATTCATTATTGTGGCATCTTTCTATATTTTATTGTGCATGATTGAGAAATTGAGAAATCACACTATTTGCCAATCATATTTCATCCTTATCATTTGACATGTTGGAATTATGACAAAGAACTAATTTCAGTTCATTTTGGATTATTCTTTGTACCTTTCATAGAAATAGATGGATGTGTTCTTGTCTGAAACAGATGATAGTTAGGCACAACCCATTTTGAAGATTGATAGTTGAGAGACTGTGCATTTTATTCATAGTGCTGTTATTTTTATACAGTATTGTCAGAATATGAAGAAAAATAACCCATTTGGTACAATAATATAATGTCATAGATATAACCCACCAGTTGTTGTCAGAAAAATATTTTTAAAAAGCTCACACCATCTCTCAGGTAAGAATTGAGTACAATTATATATGAATAATAAATGATTGAAATCAGAACAATGAAGGATTTTTAGAAAAATCATGCACTGTCTAGTAAAGAGAAAAGAACAATGAACTTGGAATCCAGGTTATCTGCATTCTAGTTATGGCACAAAGCTGTTTTATAACAATCTATCATAAGTTTGTGACTGTTGAAGTGTTTCTAGGTGCTAAAATGTAGTTAATCAATAGTACTTCTTGTTAAGTACCCACAATATTTGAATCAGTCAAAATAACCTAGTACAAGTAACAGAAGACTGAACTCAAACTTAAAGGAGATATTTTCCAATATACTATGAACTCCAGAGGAAGAATAGTTGCTAGTCTTATCACTAAAAGTCCACATTCTTTTCCCCTTTGAGGTATCATTCTCTTTTGCTTCAAAATGCCTATGTAAGTTTCATAAATATCTTAACATACCACTTTCAAGGACCAAAAGAGACTTACTTTTGTCCTCAAAGTAACCTAACTATATTTCCTGAATTTTCATATACATATGTAACAGGAAGAGTGAGTGAGTGAGTGTGTGTGTGTGTGTGTGTGTGTGTGTCTAGAAAGGTATAAAATCAGTTTATTTGATACCTTATGGCATTTTTACAAACTAATGAGCAAAATGTGATTGACTAGTTACTAATTATGATGGTAAGAAATAGTGATAAAAAAGAACAGCTCAGGTATTGAAAATCCCAGCTCAAATATTGTGTAAGTGACCTGAAAGTTTTTTATGTTCACCTTAAAGTAAATCCATTTCTCATCAGAATTCATATTGTTGAAAACCAAACACAGATCCTCAACATGCAAGTGGCTGGAATACAAAACAAATTGAATTAATAATATCACAGAGTATTTTGCTGCTGTTGTTGAAACACTAATATTGATTGAGATATAGTGGAATCCTGAAAATGAGGATTAGCAGATATTATATAAGTTGCTAATTAGAACAGAGATCTTAAGCCCTTAAATTCTTCTATTAATGTACTTCATTTATTAAAAAGAGAGTGAGAGAGAAACAGAATAGCAGATGGAAAGTATCCCATTCACTACTTCATGCCTCAAATGTCTGCAACAGTTAGGGCTAGGCCAAGCCATCGCCAGCAGCTGGAAGTTCAACCTGACCGGGCCTTCCATGAGGGTGCAGGAACACAACTACTTGAACATTAACCTGCTGCCTCAAAGGATGTGCACTAGCAGGAAGCTAGGATTTGAGGCAGAGCCAAGATTTGAATCTAGACATTCTGAAATGAGTTCAGCCACCACTAGTGGGGTCTTAACTACTATACTAAAGTTCTGCTCCGTCCCTAAATTCTGATGACTATTTTTGCCCAGTAGAAGCTGCCATTACACCCATGTCCACAAGATTAACTTTGCTTTGTCTATGGAAGTAATAATGGCCACCCTTCAAGTGGATGCCTTGCAAGACACTGCTGATTCTCCTCCAATTCATTCCTATTCTCCCTCTTCTCTCATATATCTATAAATAGTCCTAGCAATCTCAAGGACTTTTTAAATTTACATAGGCAGAAATCTGGATACTATATGGAAGAATGGATATTTACGGTATAGAATAATGGTGGAAGGAGCATAAAGCTGTTTCAGGCTAATTTCATTGGCAGAGTTTTTTTTAAATTTTTTTTAAATATTTATTTGAAGGGAAGAGTTACAGAGAGGCAGAGGCAAGGAGAGAGAGAGAGAGAGAGAGAGAGAGAGAGAGGTCTTCCATCTGCTGATTCACTCCCCAGATGGCCACAATGGCTGAAGCTGTGCCTATCTGAAGCCAGGAGCCAGGAGCTTCTTCTGGGTCTTCGACATGTCTGCAGGGGCCCAAGGACTTGGGCCATCCTCTTCTGCTTTCCTAGGCCATAACAGATAGCTAAATCAGAAGTGGAGAAACCTGGATTGGAACTGGCACCCATATGGGATGCTGGCATACAGGCAGCAGTTTTACCTGCTATGCCACAGCTCTGGCCTTAAGCAGAGTTTTCCAATTTATACTTGCATCATGGAAGATCAGAAATATACTTATGTACTTTTTGTTTGTGTGTTTGGTGAGCATAGTCAAAATGTGGCCTGCACTCTATTAAGTTGAAATACCAGAGCTGCCTTGGTGCACAGTGAGAGGATCTAAAGGTGACAGAGATTGAAAAGTCCGAGTGGATTTATTGTAGAAGATTGCTCACCCACCTCTGGAGCCCAGACACCCTTGGCGAACCTTGTGGATACTTTCCCATGTGAAAATTACAGCGGGAGCTGGTGCCACTGAGATGGGAAAGTTGTGTGTGGCAGGAATAATTTGATCTCAGAGTGGCATGGGCCAAGCAGCACTCTATCATGAAAAATGTGATTATCATAATAGAGAAGACTCAAAGAAGCAGTAGGAATAGCCTGAGTTGCAGGGACTATTGGAACAAGTCCATAGAACAAAATCATTGCATTTCTAGAAGTGAAATAGATAGGCAGTTTACTAACTTGTCACTTTGTCTAAATAGAACATTTCTAGGTCAACTGTTCTAAAGTTTAACTTGATTCATATCACAGAGAGTCACGGCCAATCTCCATACAAAAGTCAGTTTTTAGACCCAGAACTCCTTAATTATGGGGAGGTCAGATGCCCTTCTGGAGAGGCTGCTCTACCGTCAAAAATGTGTACTGCTCATCTTCCTCTAATCTTCCTTAAAGGAATCATGGCATTTTCACAAGAGTGACTCTACATTGCGGAAAAGAAAATAGACATTTCTAGGATTTTAAAAAATAGCTCTGAAATGCCATAAAATAAAGCAGATTGAAAATATCAGCAGTATACCTATCAGAGTAGTGGATTGTGGAGGGAAGGTGAAGGGTAAGCTGTTACATCAGGCCTATTCCACAACTGAAAAGAAGCCCAATGCTCAGTGGACCTCAACGGATTTGGGAGGCAACATACTCCCCATTTGGCTTGCTGCCCCACTGAGTAAGTGACCCCAAACAGTTGCTTGAGTGGGTCCTAGAACAAGAGACGCCTCCACCATTCATTTAGGGTTGCCTTACAAGAGGCTCTGCCACCCAGACCAATATGACCCAGAGGGTCTGAAGGTAACTGAATTGGCAATGGCAGATAGTAATCCTATTTGAGTCGTAGGCAGATCAACATAATGCGAATCACAGCACAGATCTTCAGGATTTTGTAGCAAGGCCCTATAACCACCTACAGATAATTACTTTTTTTTTTTTTTTTTTATAGAAACAGCTTTTGGCTTCCCGGTGATCCTCAGTGGAGACTGAGAGTTACCATGAGGCCATTTGAGCTGGCTATCCAAGCATTAAATTTGAGCATGCACCACAACACTCTATCATCAAATGAAAACATTATGTTTGAGATTTGTCTCAAGAAAACCTTAGAGGTACAAGTAAATTACATGAAGAAGTGCCTTAAATGCTCAGCATCCCTGCTCCAGCTTTTATCATCTCTCTTCCAATCTTCATCTATAGCTGCACAGGTAGTTTCCTAAGATAATCTGACAAAGGAAACTGAAGCTCGATATTCAGATGGCTCTGCATGATAGGCAGGCTACACCCAGAAGTAGACAGATACTGAATTATTTTCACCATTCTAGGACATTCCTAAAGGAGAGTGGTGAAGGGAAATCCTGTCAGAGGGCAGACATTGCATCAGTGCATCTACCTGTCCATTTTTCTTATAAGGAAAACTAGCCAGCTGTATGATATATAGTCAATATCATATAATATTATAAATATCATATAATATTTATATAATATCTAACATTGAATATTTTAATTATATAAACAATATGGTTATATTGTATTATATAATTTTATGGTTATATATCATTAGAAATATTATATGTGTATATAAATAAAGATTTATGTATTTATTTGAAAAGAACAGATACACACAGAGGGAGAGCCAGAGAGAGAGTATTCAATCTGCAGATTCACGTCCCCAAATGGCTGCAACAGCCAGAACTGGGCCAGTCCAAGCCAGGAGCCAAGAGGTTTTAGGTCTCCCACATGAGTGCAGGGGCCTAAGCACTTGGACCATCCTCTGCTTCTTTCCCAGGCCATTAGCAGAGAGCTGGATCAGAAGTGGAACGGCCAGGACTCGAACCAGTAGCTATGTAGGATTCTGGTGCCAGAGTGGATAGCTTTACCCAATACACCCCAGCATCAGCCCTTAGGTTGGAGATAATACACACACACATATTATTTATTTGGAAGGCAGAGTGAAAGGGGGTGAGAGAGAGAGAGAGAGAGAGAATCTTCCATTAGCTGACTCAATTCCCTAAAGGTTTCAACAGGTGGTCCTGGTCTGGCCCAGGACCACCTGAACTCCATCTGGATCTCCCTCATGGGTGGCAGGAATCTAAATGTTAAGGTTCTTATATGTTGCTTCCCATGAACATTAACAGGAATGTGGATCTGAAGCAGAGGTAAAATTCTATGTATTTCATTCCAACACAGAATGTAGATGTTCCAAGTGACATCTAAATCTGATGCACCACAATGCTTGCCCCAGCATAAGGATCGATGTGTATCATAAATGTTCATCAAAGCTAAAATCAGAAGAAGATGCTAATAATCTAGTGAAGAGAACGATCAGTTCTGTGGATACCAGGAAATCTCTTTACCCAGCCACTCCTGTATTTGTTCAGTAAGCTCATGAACATAGTTCTGGTTACTGGGATGAAGATGTGTAAGAGGTAACCAGCACTGTTGGCTACTAACGAAGGCCAACCTGATTACAGCCAATGCCCAATTGCCAGCAGCAGAGACTAACACTATTACCATATCATTCCCTTGGTTATCACTCATTTATTTACTTATAGGTTAATTACATCTCATTGTCAGAATTGCAAGATATATATTTGTGAATTATTAAATGATAAGGAGAGAGGCTGGAATTGCAGCATAATGGGTAAAATTGCTTCCTGTGATATTGGCATCCTATATGGGTGCCAGTTTGTATACTGGCTGCTCCATTTCCTATCCAGCTCCCTGCAAATGGCATGAGAAAAAAAATAGCAGAAGATGGCCCAAGTGTTTGAGTTCCTATAATTTATTTGGAAGACCCAGAAGAAGTTCCTGGCTCCTGACTTTGGCCAAACACAGCCCTGACTCTTGTGGGAATTTGGGGAGCAAAACAATGGATGGAAGATTTCTCTACTTTTCCCTTTCTCTCTCTCTAACTCTGCCTTTCAAATAAAAAAATAAATATTTTTAAAAATCATAAGAAGGATGGAATCATAGAGCTGATGTAAACATCAAAATTCACCCTCTGGAGTTCAGAGATGTCAGGTTTTCATGTGGCTCTTATCTTGCTTCTGGAAATTAGAACACTGTACTTAGAATGACTCAAAAATTTTAATAAATGGATAAGTCCTTACAACAATGTAAAACAAATAGGATATACTTGTTAGAAAGTTAAGTGATAAAAGCTAGAAACTATATTTTACATGTAGGTACTTTGCTTGCCATCTCTATTTGGTTTCTCCAGAATTTCTTTTCAATCTATTCAATCACCAGGCACAAACTGTAGACCTAGAGATTCATGGAATACAAAATATATAAATATATATGCAAGTCACACTATTTATGCTTTTATTCCACAATTTTCCTCTTTTCATGTGGATTGATGTTATCAATACATCATTTTAACCTTTTACAATAGTTTTTTTTCTTTATTTGGTAAACCCTGAAACATAGGTTTAAAGTCAAAATCTATTAAGACTATCAATACTCTTGAAATTTGTTTCTAGTAAACCATTTTCTAGTTTTATGTCTTACAATCTTCTTGCCTCCAATAATGTTTTTATTATGGCCAAAATATATGCTTCACAATAAACATCCTGCGAGTTCTCCTTTATTGTTGTTGTTGCTGTCTGTGTTCGAATGAAATACATGATTCAATTTTTCTTGGCTGAAATGGAATCTACCTTTTCTTTGAAACTTCCCAGGAAGATATTTCTTCCTCTCCTCCACCCCTGTGTACATATTTTTTATTCATTAATTACTGTATTTGTTTCAAGTTGTCTTAGAAATATTTTGCTTTTGTTGTGATTTCTCTTCCAGTCAATTAAAAACAAATTTTTAATGAGTAACTAAAGTATACCTGCTACTACACAAAGACTTTGCATCAGTTATGTAATTTAATTCAGCAACTTTGTTATGAGCCAGACACTATTATTGTTATTTTATATCTTTCCCCAACAAACATGCATAATTGAACCAGGACTCATATGTAGATCTTCTTGACTCTATAGCTCTTTCTCAGTATGGCTACACGATAGTGGGACTAGTATCTGTGTCCTTAACATAACTGCTAAGTATAGTTTCTTATACATAGCAGAAGCTTCCTGAATATTATGTTCTTCATCTTCAGAAGAACAAGCAAGTTTCCAAATTCAGTTGGCATATGCCAACTGTTCCATGATAAGAATCCTTGTTAACTTTACTGCCAAATAACCACAAAGACACAGAAAGAGACTGAAACTGAGTTCCCAATGCTTGGATGAAAAACCATAATATTGCTATTGATTTTTTAGCTGTAAGAATTATGGGGGCCGGTGTTGTAGTGCAGGCAGTTAAGTCACCTCCTGCAACAAAGGCATCCCATATTGGAGTGCTGATTTGAGTTCAGGCAGCTCTGCTTCTGATCCAGCTCCTTGCTAATGTGCCTGGGAACCAGTAGATGATGACTCAAATGCCTGAACCTATGCCACCCATGCACAGAGATCCAGATGGAGTTCCTGGCTCCTGGCTTAACTTCTCAGACCTAGCTCTTGCAGCAATTTGGGGAATGAACCAGCAGATGGAAGACTGATTTCTTTCCCTCTCTCTCCCTCTCTCTCCTTCTCTCTCTCTCTCTCTGTCACTCTGCTTTTGAAACTGTTAAATCCTTTTTCTTAAAAGAAATAATGGGACTGACTGAGAATTATGATTTGTGTTTTGACAAAAATGTTAATCTTTAATTATTAAGGTGTAAAGCGGTTTATATATTCATATTTAATCCCTCAACACAATCTTGCTGGTCTGTTAGAAGCCAAAATAATTATAAAAATATAAAAACTAATCATCACATAACACTTATTTTTATACCAAGAATTGTTCTAAATACTTGCCTTAGTCTATTATCACTATTAGACTAGAATGTCTTATACTGGATATTTTATTAAAAAGGTAAATTTATTTCTCACAATTCTGGAGACTAGAAGTCTAAGATCTAGACACTAAGAGAAGGGCTGGCATTGTGGTGTAGTGGGTAAAGCCACCGCCTGTGCTGTCAGCATCTCATATAGGCTCTCGTTCATGCACTAGATGCTCAATTTCTGATCCAGCTCCCTCCTAATGGTGTGGGAAAAACAGTGGCTCAAGTATTTGGGTCCCTGTCATCCATGTGGGAGACCTGGATGAAGCTCCTGGTTTCAGTCTGGCCCAGCCTTAACCATTGTCACTGTCTAGGAAATGAACCAGCAAATGGAAGATATCTCTCTATCTGTCTCTCCCCTTTCTGTATGTAACTCTGACTTTCAAATAAATAAATAAATCTTAAAAAAGAACAACATTAGGAGATTAAGTGGCTAGTGAGGTTCTTTCTTCTATATCCTTATGTGGCAGAAAGGATAAATGCTACCTTGTCAGATGTCAGCAGTGCAGAAGGTCTTAGGGTCTAGCTAGTTCTCCTGACCCCATTTGCAAGGTCATCAATCCAATGAAGGAATCTTCATTATTTATTTACCTTCTTAAAACCACTCTTAAAAACTTTACCCTGGGGTTTAAGTTCCAACCTATTAAATTTTGTAGGGCCATATACATTTAAACCATAGAAGTACTTTAAATATATTACTTCATTTACTTGTCATACCAACATTGTGACAGTGCACTAATATCATTATATCCATTTTAAAGATGAATAAACTGAGCCATAGAAATATTAAGTGACCTTCTTGAGCACAGGAAGATAATAAGTGACAGTGATATGTTTGATTCCAGGATCCCAAAGAATATTTCTCACAATGCTAAACTTTTCTGTGTACTGTTATATTTGTGATCTCATCTTATGTAATGGCTCAGAAATGACCTTCATAGAACACACCCTTAACTTTATACCTATAGCCTACACCTCTCTCCAAGCTACAGACTCATACATCTAGACGCCTGCTTTCTATGTTCACTTGACTCATTTGAAATGACCCACTGGAGGCAGGCATTCAGTCTAGTGACAGACATCTTTGCAGATGCTCACATCCCAGAATGCCTGGGTTATTACATCTTCTGGTCATGGTGCCAGCTTCCTTCTCATGTACATCCTAGGGAGCAGCCATGGCTTGGGCAGTTGGATTTTTGCCATCATGTGAAGACATGAATTGATTTTCTGACTCTCAGTTTTAGTCCAGGCCAGATGTAGACACTGTAGGTATTTGAATGTTAAGCCAGTAGGTGGGAATTCTCTGTCTCTCTTTATGTCACTCTACCTCTCAAATAAATAAAAAACAACCCACTGAATGTCCTTTTCTACCTTCGGTAGCTCTCCCATCTTAAATATTCTTCCATTTGTGGTTAGGACAGACACCCTGCTGTTAAGCTTGGTGTGATTTTATTCTCGCTCAGATGGTTCACTTCAACATGAGATACTTTGACCTTGTTGTTTAGGTAGAACAGCATTAAATTGCCAACCTTTGACCATTCTGACTTATAAAAACATATAATTAAATAGTTCAAGTTATATAGGTCCAGATGTTAGTAAAATGGTGTGGTCTTATCTGTGGTTCTGGACCCCGTTGCCTTTACTAGAAGTCAGCTGACAAAATGGCCCACAGGCGTCAGCTCCTCTCCCACCTTAACAGGATTCTCTGCTCTTACTTCCCTGCCTCCTGCAAGGGTGTAACAGGACTTGCTTCTTGCACATAAGTTCTCTTCTTTTTCTTCATCCTTTCCCCCTGGCCTGTCAGATTTCCCCCATAGATAAACCTTTTCCCTTACACCTGTGATTGATGCGTTTTGTGATGTGTTTTGATAGCATACTTCTACTCTAGCCCCTTGCAGATTTTCTTCCAGCCAGCCATCTTCAGCAATTCTTGAAAAGTATAAATACAATCATACCTCTCCTTTCAAAGCCATGCAGTTTTTTTTTTCAAAAATATGCATTTTCCATGAACTTTTTGGAAACTTTTTGTATGGATAGATTTCAAAAATGAAAATAATAAGCAAATAACACTAAAATAAATGTATCCTTTAATTCTATTGTGGAATGAACCTTATACAATGTATTGAAATTGGTGTGTATTAAAAATATCTGTAAGACAAGGCTGGTGCTATGGTATAGCGGGTTAAGTTGCTGCCTGCATTCCATATGGTTGCCGGTTTGAGTCCCGGCTGCTCCAATTCCATTCCAGCTCTCTGCTATTGCCTGGAAAAACAGTAGAAGATGGCTGGTGATGTGGTGTAGTGGGTAAAGCCGCCACTTGCAGTGCCAGCATCCCAAATGGGTGCCAGTTCAAGTCCTGGCTGCTCCACTTCTGATCCAGCTCTCTGTTATGGCCTGGGAAAGCAGTGGAAGATGGCCCAAGTCCTTGGGCCCCTGCACCCAAATGAAAGACCTGGAAGAAGCTCCTGGCTTCTGGCTTCAGATCAGCACAGCTCCGGCCATTGCGGCCAGTTGGGGAGTGAACCAGCAGATGGAAGACTTCTCTCTCTCTTTCTCTCTCTCTGCCTCTCCTTCACTCTCTGTGTAACTCTTTCAAATAACTAAATATTTTTTAAAAATCTGTAAGATAGAAGTCAGACAATCTGAATTTGGATCCTCACTTGGTCGATTATGATCAGATCATGGAACTGAGAAAGAAAATACAATGTTCTATCCATTAACATTCTCATCAACCATTATATAAATTTCTTCCTATCCAAAAATTGTTTTTGCAAATAAATGAAGACATTATATATGAAAGCACACTAAAATATGAATTATTCCAAATCGTCTTATGTGACTGATAATACTTCAAATTCACAACTAGAATATCAGTAAAAATATTGTACAAAGAAATAAAGAATGAACTATTCCTGAATGTGCTCATCATATCAAATATGCCTGAAATAATTCATATAGTACAATACAATTTATTCCCATACTGCTTCAATTAAAAGTAAAATAGTAATATGCATATATTTAAAAGTAGGAAATTTAGGGGCTGACACTATGGCTCAGTGGGTTAAAGCCCCAGACTGCAGTGCCAGCATCCCAAGTGGGTGCCAGTTCGAGTCCTGGCCTCCCGGCCCCTGGACTCGGATCAGTTCAACTCTGCCCATTGTAGTCATATTGGGGTTGAACCAGTGGAATGAAGGACCTCTCTCTCTTTCTCTCTCTTTCTGGCTCCACCTCTCTCTGTAATTCTGTCTTTCAAATAAATAGAATAATTCCATTAAAAGAAGGAGTAGAAAATTTGATGATAAAAATATGACACAAATATACATATGTAGTAATATTCCCTAGATACAGGAATCTTGTCTCAAAGACAGTGATTTTTCAAGAATATGTGTTGAGTAAGCATTTGTTGAAAATGTGATGATTTTTACTTGATTCCTATCAACGACCAAGAGACAACAAAAATTCACAAGGGCCTGACTTCTTTCTAGGTAGCTTGACTAAAAGCATATGTAATAAAGGGAAAACTAAATGCAGTGTTCGAATGTTTTCTTTCTGAAGTTTCTCAGGAAACCATGAGAGTATTTGGAAAAGATCCATTGCCTGCTTTGGGAAGTCTGACATTGCATAACTGTGGTTTAAATGCCTTTCTGAATACAATTCACTTTTTATTGGAGTGGGGGGGCATTTGTAAACACTTTTTCTTAAAGGCTAGCAGAGTGGAATAGGATCTTCTACTTGTTCTCAAAGGCACTACCTAATATTTCTATTATTCTTACCTTCAATGTGGCTTGAGCCTTTTGGTTGTGTCTTTGGGACTCATTATGCTTATTTATTTTTAACTCTTTTCCATTTTGTTTTCTCATGGAATTCTTTGGCATAATGAATACTAGAAATCAAAACCATGGATTTTACACTCAAGGCTAAACTTTCCCCTGAACTGCACCCCTTTCCACTTTTTTTAAAACCTCACTAGTTGCATTCACACTTTTTTGAATAGAAATTTCTCACCCCCTGCACAGTCACTGGCAACAACTGCCTCTGTCTACCTCAAATTCATTTCAAATCAGTTCTTTGAAAAAAGAAAAATTGAGTCTTAATGCCAGGAAGGCCAGAGGAATTGAAAGTACTAACTTAAACCCTGCCTATCAGATTTGGGGACTTCTATTCCAAAGACCTGAGGTACACTGGGTCCGGGAGCCAAGGTGGCAGAGTAACACACAGGAGGCTGCTGTGCTCCTAAAGGTGGAGTGATGACTCAGAGACACTCCCTGCTCTCAGTGCTGGGGGCACAGACAGAGGCATCAACATGCTGCCTGCACTACACTCGCAAATTGCCTTACTCCTGCCCAGGCTTTCTAATTCTGCTTTCTTAAGTATTAATTAGCAAATGAACCAATCCAAAACCACTTAAATGTTGGCTATTTACACACCCCTCTCCATTTTGTGAAGAAATGGGATGGCTTAAATTACTTTTTAAAAAGGAGGGCCATGGTGCCAATGAAGCTGATTATATTAAAGAAAAACTAATTGTCTCTATATTTTCCCTCCCCCTCCAGGTACTCCATGCTTCACAATTTCTCCTGACTTTGTATGGTATTACTAAAAGGGAAAGAACTTTCATGGAAAAATTATTGCTATAATGTGCTGATTGTTACATTAATTCTCCCCAGCTCTATTGCTGGGCAAGAATTTTGGACTTAACTCAGGAGCTGCTTAGTGAGTTTGTCGGTGGTGGATGGGATTAGTTTAATCTCTTCTCAGAAGCTTCTAAGCACTGAGAAAGGATGGCGAGGAGGAGGAGCAGCCTAAAGTGAGGAGGGCAGAGATGAGGAAAGAAAGGTTGCTGATGACCAATGCCAAAGTTTATTT
Organism: Oryctolagus cuniculus; assembly: GCF_051225735.1. NCBI lineage: Eukaryota > Metazoa > Chordata > Mammalia > Lagomorpha > Leporidae > Oryctolagus > Oryctolagus cuniculus. The sequence goes on from NC_142870.1 coordinate 88,408,518, forward strand.
TGTCTTAGAACTAAATCTGAATACTGAAGAGAAGGGAATGAGGGCAGAGAAGAGGAGATGCCAAGCATGGTGGTGAATAAGAGTGTTAACTGGGATGAGTGGTGATGATCTCTTTATGATTTCATTGTGCTTGGAGTGCCTCCAAGCCCCAGGAGCAATGCACAAATGAGAAGGAAAGGAGGTGGTTAGGTGGGTTGAATGATGATTAGAATCCTCTATTAAAGGACACTCAAAGAAAGGGAGGAAAAAAGAATTCTAGATATGAAGGGAGTGTGGGGAATGAGGAATCTAACACACTTACTCTGTTGGACAATATGCAGCATAGAGTATAGGTGATAACCACAGTAATATTTTAATAGACTGAGTTCTTAAAATCTTCCTGATCTTCTACTATCCAGATTTTTGGGGAGTCTAAGTAAGCTGGACGAGTTAAGTTTTCTGACATATACTCGGACAGAGAGAGAGAGATTTTTCATCTGATCTGCTGATTTACTCATCCCGCAGATGGCTGAAATGGCCAGTGCTTGGCCAGGTTAAGACAGAAGCCAGAAGCTTCATCTGGGTCTCTCACATAGGTGGTAGGGGCCCAAATACTTGAGCCATCTTTCACTGCTTTTCCCAAGCCATTAGTGGAGCTGCTTCAGAAGTAGGGCAGCCAGGACACAAACCAGTGTCCACATTGGTTGCTGGTGCCACGAAGAGTGGCTTTACTAACAGTGTCACAATGCTGGCACCTGGAGATAAATTTTTAAAAGTATTCTTCTATTCTGCAATTTTCAATGTTGAATTTCAGTAGCATTATGTACAGTCATGTGCCACTTTCTTACAGGGATACATTCTGAGAAATGTGTCAGGTTATTATTTTTGTTTTCAAACATTATATCATATATTTAAATAAATGTAGATAATATAGGTCAATCACTGAACATGATCTCTTTCTTTTCAAAAATTACTTTTTTTTTTTTTGACAGGCAGAGTGGATAGTGAGAGAGAGAGACAGAGAGAAAGGTCTTCCTTTGCCATTGGTTCACCCTCCAATGGCCGCCACGGCCGGCGCGCTGCAGCCAGCGCACCGCTGATCCGATGGCAGGAGCCAGGCACTTATCCTGGTCTCCCATGGTGTGCAGGGCCCAAGGACTTGGGCCATCCTCCACTGCACTCCCTGGCCACAGCAGAGAGCTGGCCTGAAAGAGGGGCAACCGGGACAGAATCCGGCGCCCTGACCGGGACTAGAACCCGGTGTGCCGGCGCCGCAAGGCAGAGGATTAGCCTATTGAGCCGAGGCACCGGCCTTCAAAAATTACTTTTTAAAATTCAAAAGACATATTAAAATTAAAGGAAAAAAGCATAAAGAAAGGTAACCTGACTTAATGGACAGGACTTCTTGGTGCAATCCAGAGATGCCATCATAAACACCAGATGTATGAGACTGCTGCCAATGAAATACAGTGCGTGTTGTACAATAAACATATTTTAATCAGTAAAAGGATTACACTGCGAGATAAAAATAAAAGTTATCATATAATGAACACATAATACAGTGAATTTTTATTATTATGTAATAAATTGTATTTATTACATTTTTATATGACCTGGAACAGGTTGTCTACATTTGCATCACTACAAACATGGGCAGTGCATTGCAATAGATTTGCTGGTCTTTGACATTTATCTGCATGAATAATATTCACATGTGCCATATGCACTCCCATATATCTAGTTTAATTTATTCAATATTATGTCTGCTAGCTATTGTAAGGCAATCTGTATTTTACATTTATTTGTAATATTCCACTGTGTGAATGTGCAACAACTCGGTTTCCAGTTATGGGTCATCAATGAAACTGTCTTCCACACCCTCAGTCCTTTTGGTGCATATTACTCATTTCTATCTAGTTTTTACCTAGGAGTAGCAAGATTAGGTCACAGTGCATAATATATTCAAATCTGTAAATCCTGCTATGCAGTATAAGAGTAGAATGACTAAGTCATATTTTTCATATTAGTAAGTACTGCTAAGATGTTCAAGGTGGTTGGATCAATTTCAATTCACACCAAGACTGAGAATTCTAGTTGCTCCACTTGCACATTCATAACTTGGGGTTATGTTTTTTTTCCCACTTCATCTTAGCCATTGTATTGGGAGTATAATGGTTATATTTTGCACTATTCTGATACCTGAAGCTCAGAAGACATTTTTGTGTGCTAATTTGTAATTCTATTTCTGAATTGACTGTCTAACTTTCTCATTTCTTAAATGAGTTTTAAATCCTTTTGTTACAGAAGTTGGTCAGGAATACTGCAAGTATTTTCCCAGTATTTTAATGGATTTTTCTCACTCATAATGTCTTTTGTTGTACCATAATTTTCAATATTAACAATGCTTAACATGTTAATATTTTGTTGTCAGTGTTAAGAAATCTGCTTAAGGAAATCTTTGAGTCTTCCAAGGATATGAGATTTTCTTCTTTGTTGTCTTCTAGAAACTTTTTCTTCCTTATGGCTTAACTATTTGTTCCTAGAAATATAGTTCTAAAGTTGAATTTTGGGTGTATAGTAGGTGAAGCTCAATCTTCATATGCTGCAAAATATGGCTATTCCATTGAGCCAGCACCTCACATGGAAAACACAATAACTCCCCTTGTAATAGAGTATGTTATTTTATAGTAAAAATCACAGGCTATGTAGTGATATATTTATTGATGTGTTTATAATAAAAGCATCACTTCTGATTTGTTTTACATGAAGATTTTTTGGTCATTTGACCCTTTACATTTCCAAATATATTTAACAAACATTTTTTTTCAACTTCTAGAAGAAACGACAAAAGAAAAAAACTTTTTTTCTGGTATTTTTATTGAAATTACACTATAACTCTATAACTGTAGATTAATTTAAATAGAAGTCATATCTGCAATGTTCAGTATTTCAATCCATGCATATGTCATATCCTTCCTGTCAGTTTTATCTTCATTGATTTCTCTCAAAAATGAATGATTCGGGCCAGCTCTGTGGTGTAGTGGGTAAAAGTCGCCACCTGCAGTGCCAGCATCCCATACGGGCGCCAATTCAAGTTACAGCTGCTTCACTTCCCATCCAGCTCTCTGCTGTGGCCTGGGAAAGCAGTAGAGGATGGCCTACGTCCTTGGGCCCCTGCAGCCTCATGGAAGACCTGGAAGAAGCTCCTGGTTCCTGGCTTCAGATTGGCATAGCTCTAGCTGTTGCAGCCATTTAGTGAATGAACCAGCAGATGGAAGACTGCGCTCTCCTCTCTGCCTCTCCTTTCTCTGTGTAACTCTTTCAAGTAATTAAACAAATCTTCAAAAAAAAAAAAAAAGAATGGTATACAGAATCTTAAGTATTTTATCATTTTAAATACATTATTATTTTTTCTAGCACTGCTGCCTACTATTATATTTTGGTTCTCTTTAATAATAATTCCTTTTAAATTATTGCTAAAAATGCCAAAACCATGTAGGAGATGGCTTGATCACTAGGTTTACCACAGAAGATTTCTCCAGATTGATGTAAAAGTTCAGTAGTCACTTAAATATGCTCATCTAATTATTAATTCATCTGTATGAATTTTTATGCAGTTTTAATTTTCTCTGCTTATTTCAAATATAGTATGAAATATCTATTAAATTTTTTTTAGCTTTTATTTAATGAATATAAATTTCCAAAGTACAGCTTATGGATTACAATGGCTTCCCCCCCATAATGTCCCTCCCACCTGCAACCCTCCCCTTTCCCACTCCCTCTCCCCTTCCATTCACATCAAGATTCATTTTCGATTCTCTTTATATACAGAAGATCAGTTTAGCATACATTAAGCAAAGATTTCAACAGTTTGCTCCCACACAGAAACATAAAGTGAAAATGATTATTAAATGTTTCATATATCATGCTATTGTCAGAACAAGAAGCCATCATCCGAGCTCTTTAATCATTTGCACACATACCATTCAAGGATAAGCAGAAATGGCACCGATGTTTCTAAGAATTCTCTCAGCCACTGTGGCCAACTTCACTCCTTTACCTCCTCTCAACTCTCAGCAGCTTTACCCCCAACTCTTCCATTTGGCTCTGGGGATACATTTGCTCTCCTCCATAGTTTTGTCAAATATCTATTTCTACTTCACATTTGTAGTGTATGAAATATATATATGGTATCTATGCATCTATAAATGATCACAAAATACTGGCCTCTTCCACCTGTTTTTTTTTTTTTTTTGCTTGCTTTCTATGTTTAATGCATCATTAATATAATTCCTTGGATAAACTCCTGATGACCAGGAATATTTGTCATTATTCCTTCTAAAACATATCTTCTAATGTTTATTGTTTATGGATTGAGAAGGACTGATTAGAGAGCATACAAAGAAAGCAACAACCTACCACAGAAATTCTGTCAATTTGGAGATGTCCAGTAGTATTAAAGACACAAGACAGTTACTCAGGTGATCTGATGAACAGCGTGGAATAACTCCTGAACACACAGACTGGTGATCTCCAAATCACCAGGTGAAACTAATTCTGGATTCTCAGGTAATTTATCCAGGTGTACAATTTTGGGATTAGAACCTATTCTTTGGGGAAAATTTTGAATTTAAAACTAGTGTACTGGGCAGTTTTTACAAATAAAACAATTGAGAGGAGCTTTTTAGTAAGGAATATGGTTCACTTTGCCTTACATATTTGGAGGAAGTTATCTGTCCAAGTTTAGGTGGCCTCTTTAAGCTGCCATATGATGAGAGTGGTGGATGGCAGAATCATTGCAGAGGGAGGGTAACAATGCAAATCAAGGAGTAGACAAATGGCTGGGCCTGACTTAGGCCTGTATATAACTAGCATACTCTGAAAAGCTACCTTCAGAAGGTGCACCCCCAGTAACCTAAAGTCTGAATGGGGATCATCTCCTAGAAGCATAATTAAATTAATCTTCATCTTTAATCCATTAGCCATTAAAATTCATCCATTATCTATTAACATGAGATTTTTAGGGAGTAAGCCTTCTACATATGAACATTTGAGGGACATCAGACCAGTACTCAGAACCAGTTCTCAGGGACATCCTGACACTGCTCCAGTTTCCATGAACATGAAAGGAACAGGTTTTATATTTCACCAAGATAATCAATCATTTGCTCTCCCAACTATATTAGTCACTGGAAATTTTAATTACATATTTTTCAACATTGGATAGCATCTCTTATTTTGTTTCCAGCACATTCTATTTGTCCTACAGTTTGCTGCTTGAATTCTTATTCTGTAAATATTTTTGCAAATATGCCATCTTTAGCTTTTTTGGGGGGGGGTATCTGTTGATTTTCAACTCTTCAAAGCTTACAGATTCCCTGTAGTCAAACATAAAAAAGAACTTTAAAGACATCTAGCTTGCTAATCCTATTTTACAGAAAGAAATCTGAGACAAAGTAGTGAGATATATGATAATTAAAAGTAATTTTACATTGTCTACATTGTTTAAATATGTACACTGAAAATGCATTCATTGGCAGCACTCCTGCCTCAGAATCAACCTTTGGGACATTCGGATCTGGCTAAAAGGTCCATGAGAGTCTCACAGGCATGGAAAGCCATGACACGGTGGCAAAAAACAATCTAAATGAAAGATCCTGGTGAACAAGACCCCAGCAGAAGGAACAGGCCATCAAGGAGAGAGGCGCCTTTCTCTGAAGGGAGGAAGGAATCTCCACTGTGATACGGCCTTAACTAAACAAGTTCAGAGTCGGTGAACTCAAGGGGCTAAGTTGATATACTAAGTTGATATTCAGTATATGAAGGTAACTGAAAATGAAACTCGATGAAGGGCAGGATGGGAGAGGGAGTGGGAGAGGGAAGGGCCACGGGAGGGAGGGAGGTTTGGGGGGAGAAGTAACAACAATACACAAGTTGCACTTTGTAAATTCACATTTATTAAATAAAAAAAATAACTATATAACAAACAAAAAAAAAGAAAATTGAAAAAAAGAAAAAAATAAAGAACTTAATACTTTAAAAAAAGAAAATGCATTCATAATGTTTTTGTTACATATATAAATACAGTCATGTGAGTAAATGCAAACGTGTTTATATATACAACATATGTGTATGTAATACATTTTCTTAGCTGATCACTTTCTTGAGTACTTTCTTTATCACCTCCCGTGTTTCTAAGTGCATAATGTTGTCAAGTTACCAAATACACTGAATTCATTTGAAGAAGTGCTTTACAAAATAATTCTATAAAGACACCTCCAAAAAAACTATGTAGATAATATATGCCACTAATCATTCCTGATAACAAAAATATTAACTTAAATGCACTCTTTCAATAACTTAATACTGAAAAAAAGAAGTGCCAATAGAACAAGATAGGGTTTAGTAGTACTGATTTATTCAGAGTTGTGCAGAATAGCATAAGAATCTATGAAAAAAAAATACACATACCAGCTCTGAGCGTAGCAAAATGTCTAGGTGGTTTGACTGCTTAAATCCTCCTCTGAATGGAAACATTAAAAATTCTTCCTACTGAGTCTTTGAAAAGGCTCTTGTGTGTAACATTGGACTGGGCTGCCAGGCCTAGCTGGGACATTCCTCATCTCTCACCAGTGAGATTCTCTAAATGTCTGTCAGCCATGTGTGGCACTTGCTGAATAGGTCAGCATTACCTCATGCTCTCAAAAAAGGTGGCAGAAACAAACTGGTTGTCTGTTCCCTCTGCTTATTATTTGTTGTAGGCAAGTTTGAAACACAGTGGTGGTGGTAACTAGAGTGCAGAATAATGGCTTAAAGGAGGTGAAAGGGGGTTCAGGGGAGAGGCTGGCAGCCAGTTCTCACTTGGGAAAGCTTGAGGAGGTGGTATGTGGGGGTGAACAGGGGGAAACGTGAGTTAAAAGAAAAGTCCAAGTGTGCGTCTGGAGGCAGAATACTGACTACTTGAGCAAATTAAGTCTTTTCTGGGGCTTCCAGATAAATGATTGGATTGCATTCAACCAGAAAACACCATTATTTCTGGCTTTGTGTAGTGCAAATTAGAGAAAAAAAGATGACAATTCCTCCTCAGTAACCTGAATATGTGAGAGAGATAAGAAAAGTACAGGAAAGTTAGGGAGACATTCTGTGGCTTTTTTCTTTTCTTTAAAAGATAAATTTACTGAAGACATTTAAAAAAAACCATAAAATTAAAGCAAATTGGAAGCAAATATGCATTTGACTGTTACATGACACAGCCATCATATGTTGTGTAGAAGGTGTGTGGATCAAGGAGGTTCGCGACCAATGGGTTACTCCTTCTCTAGCTCATGCTTGCCATCCTGGCTCCACACAAGAGCTGGGCACTGCTGAAATTCACAGTGCTAGTGTCAGGGTTTGAAAATTTTATTTGAACAAGAACCTCCTTGGATAACCTGAGTCCCAATACTCCACATAAGAATCACCTTCAGTAATATGAATCTTTGAAGTCAAACAAAACATTGAAGGTGATGTCTATGAGTTTGTGGAAAAAAAATCCACTTCTCAGAAAGAGGTGATAACAAAGAAAATAAAAAAGGATTTAATATGATCTCTGATGGAAAAATCACAAAGGTAATTTTATACATTAAAATGTGTGAATTTTGTTAACTATCAGTATTAGCTTTAAAATATAATACTTGTATGTGATATGGTTATTAGGTACTTAATTAAAAGCAAATAAATCTCTTTAAATTCAGTAGACTTTGGTTTATGTTATCAAAAACTGTTAAAAGTAATTTGTTTTTTATATCTTTACAATCTATGAGGCAAAATATCCTCTGAAACTTAGAGGCTGACTTAACTACAGATGTACAAATTGAAGTGAAGATTTATCTGTATGGGATAGAGTAGGCTTTGCTATGAAAGATGTGATGAAAAAGAAAAGGTACAAAAATAAAAATATAAATATAAACACCCATCACATCCTTATAAATTTAACAGGCTTTATGCATACAATGCTGGTGCACTCACATAATATGCACATATAAATATAGAGAAACATGTCAGTATACTGTGGATATGCATTTGAATCTTTTGTCATATATCTTTATATGAATTGGTGCTATCTAATTAGTATCTCTTAGTTATTGTTTTATGTAAAAATGAGTATACAGTTCTTATAAGAGCAAGTGGTTAAATAATTCATTAAATCATATCATACTATATGCATAATTGGTGTAGCATTGCACCATAGATGTGATAAATCCTCAACTGGTTTTGATACAGTAGCATTCTTCATTGACTTTTGGACTATTTGTCTATTAATTACAAATTCACTATTCAGAATAAAAGGAGTCAGGGAAAAAGATGAGGGGCTGTACCACTGAAGAACAAAGGCTGGAGAGATTGTTCAAACACACTCTGAATATTTTATCAATATTAGTGCATGAGAATAGGTATGTGAAGGCAGGGGCGAAATTGTCTATATAATAAGTCTGTTTTAAGGACTACAAGGAAATAGAGTTGGTTAAATTTCCAAAAGTAGACATTTAATTATTTCTCTCTTTTATTTATGTAAGAAAAATTTTGGACTAATATGTTTCACTTGGAAAATACTCTTCCATCATATACACATGAAGAGCTAATATCACCACAGTAATAGGGAAGGCTGTTCTGGCTTCCTGATTGTGTGACTGCTTCACAACAAACTTAAACTCTGGGCCCACACAGCTTATTTTAATCAACATTAATGTGTGACAACCAGAGGGTCCTTTATTTTTTCTGTCTGCAACAATTTGTTAATGATAATTAAAAATGCCCAGTGTTTGCCAATTATTCCAGAGCCACCCTTTTCAACACAAAAAGATGAGAATAGGGAGAAGTCTAAGAACAGTACCCACATAAGCAATTTTTGACTGGGGAGTCAAAGTGCTTTAAAAGAAAACCAGTGTGCAGGGATGAAATGGTCTTGATTCTGGTGAGGGATGTGGTAATACCGTAATTTCAAAGTTGATAAAACTGATACTAGGATAGAAAAGATATTCATAGTATTAAGTAGAGCAAACAAAAAAATACTAAAAAGGATAATACTTTAAGTTAACTTAATACTTTAAGTTGTTCATCAACAGTCAGGGCAAGGGCTGATCAAGTCACCGTTTCTCATAGTGTCCATTTCATTTCAACAGGTTTCCTTTTTGGTGCTTGGTTAGTTGTCACCGATCAGGAAGAACATATGATATTTGTCCCTTTGGGACTGGCTTATTTCACTCAGCATGATGTTTTCCAGATATTTATAAACAAATATAATATCAAGCATGGAATTTTTTTAAAAATCAACATGCTGAATCATTAGAAGAAATACTTTATGTAGAAAATTTTACATTTATAAAGCTCTGTAGCAATGACACCTAACCTATAATTTACAGAGAATAAATGAGTTCTGCGAAGTCTATGCATGCCTGAAATTATAGGCAATATTGTGGATTCACACTCATCTGCGGTATTTTTTCTAGATAGAAAATCAACAGCTCTCAACAAATTTCCACATGAGCTGTTACCCAATTAAAAAGTATTGCTATGATCTTCATTATTATTCACATATTTACATTTTACTAGGTAGATGAATTTAACCTTGTTGCTTTAAAAGTAATTTAGAAACTTATTTCAAGAGCAATAAACAGCAATAAATCTGCTGCTGAAAATTTATCACAAATAAACAGCCCAAAAGGAACAAGTCAACCAGCAATTATGTATCAGTTAGGAAGCTTTAAGGCGCCTCAAATAAAAATAGCTTAAAGATGAGAATATTTTAATCTCAAATAACAAGAAGTATAAAGATAAGCACTGCACAGTGAATTCCATGATAAACTAAATGTCCCCATCATCTTTTTGTTATGGCTTCTCCATATATTCACTTACCGTGCCATTTAAATCTGGGCTTCCCAGGTATCAGAAATTCCAGGCATCACATACAGACAGCAATGTCTAGAAGTAGAAAAGTGACACTTTTCTTTAGGAGTCTTTTTAAAAACTAGAACCTTTTCCCAGAATTCCTTGTGACATTACTTTCCTCTCATTGGACAATACAACATCACTCTCCTTTGCCTAAAACAGTCATTGGCAAGGAGATGATCAGATTCATTTTCTGTAGTTGGATAGAGGCCCAGGCTACCCTGAAGGACAAGGTTGCTCAGGGAAGTTTGAAAGAAATTAGAAAGTAGCAGAACAATGGCCATTGCAAAGACAAGTATTAGTACTGGCCATGAGACATTGCTTAAAAAATCTGTTATAAAAAATTTTATTTTTTTTTTATTTTATTTTATTTTTGACAGGCAGAGTGGACAGAGAGAGAGACAGAGAGAGAAAGGTCTTCCTTTGCCGTTGGTTCACCCTCCAATGGCCGCCGCTGCAGCCGGCGCACCGCGCTGATCCGATGGCAGGAGCCAGGAGCCAGGTGCTTTTCCTGGTCTCCCATGGGGTGCAGGGCCCAAGCACCTGGGCCATCCTCCACTGCACTCCCTGGCCATAGCAGAGAGCTGGCCTGGAAGAGGGGCAACCGGGACAGAATCCGGCGCCCCGACCGGGACTAGAACCCGGTGTGCCGGCGCCGCAAGGTGGAGGATTAGCCTATTGAGCCACGGCGCCGGCCCAAAAAATTTTATTTTTAAGATTAAATACTTCACATACATGAATTGAAAGGAATAGATCAAACTTCTGTGCAATGAATTATTCAACTTCAAATATTAAGATTGGCTTGGATCTTCATTAAAGAAAGAAAATTGCAATTTTATTTGCGATCAACTCTGTAGCAGTATTGAATATAATACCTGTCTTCCTCTCCAGTGTGACCAAGTGTGGGGAGCAACTCGGACTAGACTAAGTTACTGGAATTAAGACTTATTCTATGCATCTGCTCTCCCACAATATGGCGCTGGGAGAGGAGGAAACAGCTTCTACACAGCTGCCTCCAGTTCAACCAATAAACAGCAGGACCTGCTCCTGATTGGAGGAGAGCAGCGTACTCGGCGTGTGGGTAGCAGAGTTGGGATTGGCGGAAGAGGACTATAAAGGAGGAGAGAGACAACATGCACCAGGAACATCTATCTGAAGGAACACCTGAGCAGGCCCCGAGAGAGCCGGCCGGCGGTGTGCCGCTCCCCCACGGAAGTGGGGGAAAGTGGCAGGGGGAACCGCCCTTCCACGGAGGTGGAAGGGATGGTAGCCAACCCGGGAAGAACCAGCAGCAAACCCGGGAAGGGCCGAGCAGATGAAAGAACAACGCAGGGTCCTGTGTCGTTCCTCCACGAAGACGGGGAGCGACAACCAAGGTGCTTATTTATCTTTCTCAGGCTCAATTTGCTATTTTTGCTACACATTTATATATTTGAAGAAAACATTAAAAATAATCTGTATTTGTATTTTTTAAAATCACTGAACGCAAGGTTTTAGTTTTCCGTGGTCCTGAGTTTTGCTTCACTCAACTCATTTAAGCAAATAAGAATGTACCAAATTATGGCACCAGCTCCCTCTCCCCTAAAATAGGACACTTACAATCTTGGAATTTTTCTGCGAAATGAAAAAAAGCTAGATATAAATGCAATATCAAGGCTTTCTCTTGTACTATATGCTACTAGGCCCTCATTTTCAGTTACACATTTAAAATGGAGATATTAAGAATTCTGTTGAATTTAAAAGTGTCATTCTTCTAGAGTGAGGATATGGAATGGGCACTGTGCTGCTATGGGTTAACATACCTGTATCCCATCTCCCAGTGCCTGGAATTGAGTCTTGCCTTCCCTTCCAATCCAGCTTCCTCCTAATGCCAACTCTGGGAAGTGACAGATGATGGCCAAGTATGTAAGTTCCTGCCACCCTCATGAGAGAACGAGATGGAGTTCCTGGCTCCTGGAATCTGACTGGCCCTGCCTTGTCTGTGTCTCACATTTCTGAAATGAATCAGCAGAACAGGGGTTCTTCTTGCTTTCATCTTTCTTCATTCTTCTTCCTGTCTCCTTTCTTCCCTTTGCTTTCTTCTTCCATTCTTTCATTCTTTCTCCCTCTGCACTTCAAATTAACAAAAAAAGAAAATGAAAATATACTCCAGCAAATGTTATGTCCCTTAGGAATCCTGGCTTTGGATTGGCTCAGCTCTGGCTGTTGTGGCCATTTAGGGAGTTAACCAACGGATGGAAGACCTTCCTCTCTGTCTCTCCCTTTCATTATCCATAAATCTGCTTATCAAATAAATAAAATAAATTTTTGACAGGCAGAGTAGACAGTTAGAGAGAGAGAGACAGAGACAAAGAGAAAAGTCTTCCTTTTTCCGTTGGCTCACTCCCCAGTGGCCGGCTGGCGCGCTGCGGCCGGCGCACCGCGCTGATCCGAAGCCAGGAGCCAGGTGCTTCTCCTGGTTTTAAAAAAATCTGAATGTACAAGTAACCTTGTTTTCAAACTCCCAGTGGTTTTCAAACTTAAAAAAGACATTTCTTCCTTAAGAAAACTATTAAATATTTTTCAAAATAATCCTACCATCAAATTTGAATGCCAGAGATACATTGTATATCTGCTCACCTATATCTGAATTTATATATTACAAATTGGGATATTTCTCTACCCTCTTAAAAATAAATTTTCCATCCACTTGATGTGAATGGAAGGGGAGAGGGAGTGGGAAAGGGGAGGGTTGCAGGTGGGAGGGGAGTTATGGGGGAGAAAAAAGCCATTGTAATCCATAAGTTGTTCTTTGGAAATTTATATTCATTAAATAAAAGTTAAAAAATAAATAAATAAATTTTCCACAACTTGTATTGATGTCACTCTGAGGAGAAATCATTATCTATTTCTCTTTTTCTGTCTATCTATCTAACTATCTATCATTAAGGCTACCTTAACAGGTCATGGGAAAAATAGAATTAAAAATAAGTTTATTGTGGTGGAAAAAATTTGAAACTGTATACATGAGGAATCTTTGTAAAGTTCATGGAAAGTGTATAATATGAACAGACAGTGCTTGGGCTTGAAAATTCTGCACAAAATAAACAACATTTTTTAAATTTATTTTTTATTTGAATGGCAAAGACACAAATAAATAATAGGTAGATAGATAGATAAAAAGAAATCTTTCATCTGCTGGTTAATTCACCAACTGTTTACAACAGTTAGGGTTTGTGTTAGGCTGAAGCCAAGAGCCAGGAATTCAATCCAGCTCTCCAACATAGGTGGTAGAGACCCAAAAACTTGAGTCATCACTGCCTCCCAGGGTACATATTAGCAAGAAACTAGAATCAGAAATGGAGCCAGGTCTCAGTCCTAGGCACACTGCTACAGGGTTAGAGCATGCCAAATGATGTGTTAACTGTCGCATGAAACATTTACCCAAGACTTTTTAAATTTATTTATTAATTTCAAAGGCAGAGTTATGGAGAGAAAGAGGGAGAGACAGAGTGTGAGAGAGAAGGAAAACGTCCATCTTCTGGTTCATTTCCCAAATGGCTGTGATTGCCAGGGTTGGACCTGGCTGACCCCAGGAGCCTGGAACTCCTTCTTGGTCTTCCACGTGGGTGTCAGGAGTCCAAGCACTTTGGTCATCTTCTGCTGCGTTCTCTGGCTCATAGGCAGCAGGGAGCAGAATAGAAAGCGGAGTAGCTGAGGAATCAAACTGGTGCTCGGATCAGGTGGTGGCATCACAGACAACAGCTTAACATACTGCACCACAACATTGGTCACAGACTTATCCTTTAAGTCTATTTTTCCATGAATTTTTGAAGCATCCCTGATTTATCTATCCCGTGTATATGTGGAAGTGTATGTGTGTATGCATCACCCTTCTGTTCATCTTTCTGTTCCTCCATCTACATATTTTTCACTTTTTTCCTAAAAGTGTCACAAAACTTTTATTAACTTTGATTATGAATTTTATGAAAATTGAAAATCACTATGACTAATTTACAGGGGTTTTGTGAAATATTATGACTTGTGCAAATATTATTATTGCCTCATTTAAAAAGTTATAATAAATTTCATTCACTTAATTTACTATAAACAATGAGATATATAAAATTTTACTCAGTCTAAAGCAATGTCTGCATTCACACAATAGAATAATCCTACTGAGAAAAGAACAATTAAGATTCTTGCTTAATATAAATTTATCTCTCTATATGTTTCTTCTATTGATTTTCATTTTATTTGAAAGACAGACAGAGACAGAGAGAGTTCTTCCATTGACTATTCCATTCCCTAACTGTGTACTAGATCCCTGGTTTAGCTGGGACAGGCTGAAGCCAAGAGCCAGGGACTCATTGCTGGCCTCCCACATGTGTGTCAGTAGTTCACTTACTTTAGCCATCATCTGCTATATCTTAGGTTGTGCATGAACAGGAAGCTGTATCAGAAGCAGTGTCACTAGAATGTAAACTAGGCGCACCAATATGGGATGCAGATGTCCCAAGCAGCAATGTAATTTCTAAGCCAAATGCCTGCTTCATTTTTCTCTTAGAATGCGCTGATTTTGAAGGTTTTTTTGGTCTGTCATCATTCATCTCTTTCCCACCTCCACATTATATTTAGTAGATAAATTGTAGAGTTTTGAATTCCATCTCTGGCATGAAATATTTACATGTTTGGTCAAGTGATTTTTGTCTCTTTGAAATTTAGTTCCTTCATTTAAAATAATGGAAATAATAGCATGTTTACAGAATTTACAAGAAGATTAAATGGAATAAATAGCCTGAAATGAAGGAGAAACTAAAAATGTGAATTTGTTCACTTATATCATATTTCACACAAAATGTAGAGATTGCACCTGCTTATAGATTTATGAACGATCATTATTAGCCAACCACATCCTTCATTCTAAACAACAAACCAATGACGTTTGTAAGTGAGCAATAAGTAAGAAAAAGACTAAATCAGTTATTTTTATCTCTTATAAACTATTGCCATATCATATACTTCAGGCTACATTCCATACTAGATTTTTTGTGGATTTTAGGAATTTATAAAACCAAGAGTTCAATGAAAAGTGAATGAGAGTTGCAAAAAACAAACCAATTTACAAAGCAGAGTTTGATAATCTATTATTAATTTGGTAAAGAAAAATGCTGCAAAAACACATAGGAAATTGTACAAAATATTGTTTACAGGAAATTATCCCTACCAATAAGAAAAGAAGCAATGAATCAGAAATGTTTCCTATTTATTGCATGTGTTTATAGTAAAGGCTACCAGTCCCTGGATCATCATATGCTGAGAGTTTGCACTTGAAAATATTTCCCTTTCACAATTCATGAACTGGCATAGAACAACCATGTTCTTTCAGTTTCTTCCTACACTCTACAGACATCCAGAAAGTATAAAATAAGCTTTTGCCAAATGTCCATTGTGGCAGATTAACCGTGGTTGTTAATAAGAAGCAACCAACCCTAGCATCCCTCAAAAAATGCCCTGCTCTTGGGCTGGAGGAACATGATTATCCCAAACGGGAAATTTGTGGGCGCTAAATTTGGAAGTGAATAAAAAACTTGTAGGCTTCGAAATCCCATTTGGCTCCTAAGCCAGATGCAGCTTCAAGGCTGCATGGGACTTTCTTTCTCCGTATTTTTCTTTTTCTGTGTTATTCCCATGGCAGTCTTAGAAGAAGGAACAAGAATTCCTTTCAAGCAAGAATGTTTATTGCCTGCATGATGCAGGCTTCCATTTGGTCAGAAAAACATGTTTTTCAATTAACTTTCCCTTGATAAACAATAATTTAATTTAAAAGGATGACTGTTTTGCAAATTGCAATAATACACATTTTATGTAGGATAAAACTTCACTTTTTTAAGAAGGGATGATTTTAGTTGCCAAATGTCTAAAAGCAAAGTGTGTTTTGAGCAGTTGGCTTCTTCTCATTCTAAATTATTTTCTTAGAATACCTGATTCTAAATACCTGATTCTAAATTCTGAATGCAAAGGCCTGAATCATCTCACTTGAGGTGTTTAAGTGAAGATGGCATTGATCCAATCAATCAATTTGATTTGCACATGTTTGCCTGTTAGTGAACAAATTCTCTTTGCTGATAGCAATCGCTCCTAAAACTGACAAAAATTGATTTAATTATTCTGCTTCAAATCTTCACATTTAAATCTCTCTCCCTCTGTCTTCCTCTCTCCTTGTTTCATTCCCTTTTCTCCTGCCTCCCTATCCCATGTTTATGGTCTAGATGAGTGAAGATTATAATATTTTTCCTTCTTTGACTACCAAGGTATGTAATTAGAATGTAAATCTAACCACCAGCTTATATAGATTTCTTTATGCATTTGTTTACTGTATACATGAAATTGCTGGAATGAAGGAAAAAGCTCCAGGATAAGGTTTTTACCAGAATATAAATTACTGCATAAAAATAATGATAAATCTTCTCTCCAAAAATATTTTTATGATAAATGACGAACATTGGCAATAATAACAGCCACAATAAGAGTACTCAACTGAGGAACAAACTTTACCCTCCTAAAACTGAGAACAGGCCTCCCCAAACATTCCTTGCTCACAACCAACACCAGAAGCGAAGGAGAAAAAGCTCCTTCTAACAACTTACGCTCTTTTAAAAAAAAATTATTTTAAAGTCAGAGCCACAGAGTGAAAGGGAGAGACTGAGAGCATATTCCATCCACTGGTTCACTCCCCAAAGGCTTAACGGCTAGGGCTGGACTAGAGGGCGAAAGCTTCATCTGGGTCTCTCAGTTAGGTGACGGGGCCCCCGCACTTTGGCTGTCTTCTATTGCTTTTCCCACGAAATTAGCAGGGAGCCAGATTGGCAGTGTAGCACCCAGGACACAAACTTGCACCATTGTGGGATGTAAGAGTCCCAGGTGACGACTTTACCCGTGATGCCACAACACTGGCCCCACAACTTAAGCTCTTTATAAATGGCATTTTAAAACCTGTAGTTTGTTGTTTGCACAGCTAATATAATTACTAGGAAATATTTGGCATGTGAAAAGAATCTTATTTCTGAATTTCGGCATAGTATACAATTTGAAAATGGGGGCGGGATAATATAAAGAACCTTCAAAAATTTCTTGGAAAATTAGTATTTTTTTTTAAAAAAAAACCTCAATTTCAAATTTTGTAAATCAAAATAAACATTTTTTATTTTTAAAAAGATTTTATTTATTTGTTTGAGAGGTGGAGTTACAAAGAGGGAAAGACAGAGAGAAAGATCTTCCATCTGTTGGTTCCCTCCCCCAAATGGCTGTAACAGCTAGAGTTGAGCTATCTGAAACCAGGAGCCAGGAGCTTCTTTAATGTCTCCCATATGAGTGCAGGGTCCTAAGCACTTGGACCATCTTCTGCTGCTTTCCCAGGCCATCAGCAGGGAGCTGGATTGGAAGAGGGGCAGCTGGAACATGAACTCACAACGTTATGGGATACTGGCGCCACTGGTAGAGAATTAGCCTACTATGCCACAGCACCGGCCTCAACATATTTTTTATAGAAAACTTTTATTTAATAAATAGAAATTTCAAAAGTACAAGTTTTGGATTATAGTATATTTTTAAAATATTTTATTTTTCATTGGTCCAAAATTACAAAACAAAAAATGTGAGGTACTAATACAAAGAATTCCCATAAATCCGTTATCCCATTTTCCCTATTATAAAAATCTCATATTAGTGTATTTGTCACAATTAATGAAACATACCTAAATTCTGTATTGTCTTTAACAAAAACTCCTTTATCCCTTTCATCTCCCAGCATCTAGTAATCAAAATCCTACGTTCAAATTGAGTTTTAAAAATAGAAGAATCTTCCAACTATGAGGAAGGACACATAGTATTTGTCTTTCTGTGCCTGGCTTATTTCACTCAATGTGATGTCCTCCATTTAACCACTTTATTATAAATTAAATGATTTCATTCTCTTTATGGCTGAATAGCATTCTATTGTGTATATATAGCATATTTTCTTTATTCATTCTTGTGATGATGGACTCCTTGGCTATCGTGAACAGTGCTGTGATAAACATGGTGAAGAGATTTCTCTTTTCAAAAAAAAATGAGTTTATATTTTTTGCACATATACCCAGTAAGTAGTGGGATTGCTGGATCATACGGCAGTTCCAATTCTAGTTTCTTTTTTCTTTTTTTTTTGACAGGCAGAGTGGACAGTGAGAGAGAGAGAGACAGAGAGAAAGGTCTTCCTTTGCCGTTGGTTCACCCTCCAATGGCCGCTGCGGCCGGCGCACCGCGCTGATCCGATGGCAGGAGCCAGGAGCCAGGTGCTTTTCCTGGTCTCCATGGGGTGCAGGGCCCAAGCACCTGGGCCATCCTCCACTGCACTCCCTGGCCACAGCAGAGGGCTGGCCTGGAAGAGGGGCAACCAGGACAGAATCCGGCGCCCCGACCGGGACTAGAACCCAGTGTGCCGGCGCTGCTAGGCGGAGGATTAGCCTAGTGAGCTGCGGCGCCGGCCTCCAATTCTAGTTTCTTAAAAAATATGTATATTATTCCCACAGTTCCTGCACTAACTTACATTCTCACTAACTGTGTAAGATTTCCCCTTTTCCACATGATTGTCAGCACCTGTTACTCTCTGTCTTTTGGAAAACAGACATTATGACAGGAGGAGACAAAATTACATTCTGGTTTTGATTTACCTTTCCCAGATGGCTAGTTATATTGATCATTTTTTCATACATTTGCTGATCACTTGTATTTCTTCTTTTGAAAGCTGTCTGTAAATTTTCTTTGCCAATTTCTGGATTGGTAGTGATTTTTTGCTGAGTTTTTGAGTTGCTTATATTTTGCTGATATTAATCCTTAGTTATATAAATAACATTGCAAATATATTCTCCCATTCTGTCATGTCTCCTCACTCAATTTTAACTTTTATTTAATAAATATAAATTTCCAAAGTACAACTTTTGGATTATAGCAGCTTTTTCCTCCCATAACCTCCCTCCCACCCGCTATCATCCCACTCCCTCTCCCATCCCATTCTTCATCAAGATTCATTTTCAATTATCTTTATATACAGAAGATCAATTTAGTACATACTAAGTGAAGATTTCAACAGTTTGCACCCACACAGAAACACAAAGTGTAAAGTACTCTTTGAGTACTAGTTATAGCATTAATTCACATAGTACAACACATTAAGGACAGAGATTCTACATGGGGAGTAAGTGCACAGTGACTCCTGTTGTTGATTTAATAATTGACACTCTTATGTATGACGTCAGTAATCACCGAGAGGCTCTTGTCATGAGCTGCCAATGCTATGTAAGCCTCTTGAGTTTGCCAACTGTGATCTTATTTAGAGAAGGCCATAGTCAAAGTGGAAGTTCTCTCCTCGTTTCAGAGAAAGGTACCTCCTTCTTTGATAGCCCATTCTTTCCGCTGGGATCTCACTCACAGAGATCTTTCATTTAGGTCATTTTTTGCCAGAGTCTTGGCTTTCCATGCCTGAAATATTCTCATGGGCTTTTTAGCTGGATCTGAATGCCTTAAGGGCTGAATCTGAGGCCAGAGTGCTGTTTAGGACTTCTGCCATTCTATGAGTCTGCTGTGTATCTGATTACCATGTTGGATCGTTCCCTCCTTTTTAATTCTATCACTTAGTATTAGCAGACACTAGTCTTGTTTATGAGATCCCTTTGACATTTAATCCTATCATTATGATCAATTATGAACTAAAACTGATCACTTTGACAACTGAGATGGCATTGGTACATGCCACCTTGATGGGATTGAATTGGAATCCCCTGGCACCTTTCTAGCTCTACCATTAGTGGCAAGTCCAAGTGAGCATGTGCTGAATTGTACATCTCCTCCCTCTCTTATTCCCACTCTTACATTTAACAGGGATCACTTTTCAGTTAAATTTAAACACCTAAGAATAATTGTGTGTTAATTAAAGCGTTCAACCAATGGTATTAAGTAAAACAAACAAATACTGAAAGGAATAAAATAGTAAGTTATTCCTCAACAGTCAGGACAAGGGCTGATCAAGACATTGTTTCTCATAGTGCCCATTTCACTTCAACACGTTTCCTTTCAGCTGCTCAGTTAGTTGTCACCAATCAGGGAGAACATATGCTATTGTTCCTTTGGAACTAGTTTATTTCACTCAGCATGTTTTCCAGATTCCTCCATTTTGTTGCAAATATCCAGATTTCATTTTTTTACTGCCCTATAGTATTCTATAGAGTACATATCCCATAATTTCTTTATCCAGTCTACTGTTGATGGGCATTTAGGTTGATTCCAGGCCTTAGCTATTGTGAATTGAGCTGCAATAAACATTGAGGTGCAGGCAACTCTTTTATTTGCCAATTTAATTTCCATTGGGTAAATCCCAAGGAGTGGGGTGACTTTGTTGTATGGTAGGGTTATATTCAGGTTTCTGAGGAATCTCCAGACTGACTTCAATAGTGGCTTGACCAGTTTGCATTCCCACCAACAGTGGGTTAGTGTTCCTTTTTCCCACATCCTCGCAAGCATCTGTTGTTGGTAGATTTCTGTATGTAAGACATTCTAACTGGGTGATGAGGTGAAACCAATTTGTAGTTTTGATTTGCATTTCCCTGTTGGCTAGTGATCCTGAACATTTTTTCATATGTCTGTTGGCCATTGGATTTCTTCTTTTGAAAAATGTCTATTGAGGTCCTTGGCCCATCTCTTAAGTGGGTTGTTTGTTTTGTTGTTGTGGAGTTTCTTGATCTTTGTAGATTCTGGTTATTTATCCTTTATCAGTTACATAGTTTGTAAATATTTTTCCCATTCTGTTGGTTGCTTCTTCACTCTCCTGACTATTGCTTTTGCAGTAAAGAAACTTCTCGATTTGATGTAATCCCAATTATTAATTCTGGCTTTGACTGCATGTGCCTCTGGGGTATTTTTGAAGAAGTCTTTGCTGGTGCCTATATCTTGCAGGGTTTCTCAGATGTTCTCTAATAATTTGATGGTGTCGTGTCAATGATTTAGATCTTTAATCTATGTTGAGTGGATTTTTGTGTAAGGTGTACGGTAGGGGTCTTGCTTCATGATTCTGCACATAGAAATCCAGTTTTCCCAGCACCATTTGTTTTATAGACTGTCCTTGCTCCTTGAATTGGTTTTAGAACCTTGATCAAATAAAAGTTGGCTGTAGATGTTTGGATTGATTTCTGGTGTTTCTATTCTGTTCCATTGGTCTATCCATCTGTTTCTGTACCAGTACCATGCTGTTTTGATGATAACTGCCCTGTAGTATGTCCTGAAATCTGGTATTGTGATGCCTCCGGCTTTATTTTGTTGTACAAGACTGCTTTAGCTGTTCGACGTCTCCTGTGCCTACGCATGAATTTCAGCATCATTTTTTCCAGATCTGAGAAGAATGTCTTTGGTATTTTGATTGGTACCACATTGAATCTATAGATTGCTTTTGAGAGAATGGACATTTTGATGGTATTGATTCTTCCAATTCATGAGCATGGAAGATTTTTCCATTTTTGTGTATCCTCTTCTATTTCTTTCTTTAAGATTTTGTAATTCTCATTGTAGAGATCTTGACATACTTGGTTAAGTTTAATCAAAGGTATTCAATTGTTTTTGTAGCTATTGTGAATGTGATTGATCTTAGAAGTACTTTCTTAGCCATGGCATTGCCTGTGTATACAAAGGCTGTTGATTTTTGTGCATTGATTTTATATCCTGCTACTTTACCAAACTCTTCAATGAGGTCCAATAGTCTCCTGGCAGAGTTCTTTGTTTCCCCTAAATAAAGAACCATATCATCTGCAAAGAGCTATAGTTTGAGTTCTTCCTTTCCAATTTGTATCCCTTTAATTTCTTTTTCTTGCCCAATGTCTCTGGTTAAAACTTCCAGTGCTATATTGAATAACAGTGGTGAGAGTGGGCATCCCTGTCTGGTACCAGATCTCAGTGAAATGCTTCCAACTTTTTCCCATTCAATAGGATTCTGGCCATTTGTTTGTCATAAATTGCTGTTATTGTATTGAGGATGTTCCTTCCATACCCAATTTGCTTAGAGTTTTCATCATGAAAGGGTGTTGTATTTTATCAAATGCTTTCTCTGCATCAATTGAGATAATCATATGGTTTTTCTTCTGCAGTTTGTTAATGTGGTATATCACATTGATGGATTTGCGAACGTTGAACCATCCCTGCATACCAGGGATATATCCCACTTCGTCTGGTGGATGATCTTTCTGACGTGTTGTTGCATTCTATTGGCCAGAATGTTATTGAGGTTTTTGTATCTATGTTCATCAGGGAAATAGGTCTGTATTTCTCTTTCTCTGTTGCATCTTTTTCAGATTTAGGAATTAAGGTGATGCTGGCTTCATAGAAAGAATTGGGAGTATTCCATCTTTTTCTATTGGTTTCCCATTCTGTCATGTCTCTTCACTCAATTGATTATTTGTTTTTTGGAGGTTTATGAGTCTGATTTAATCCAACATGTCTAGCTTTGTTCTTGTTACCTGTGCTCTTGGGTTATTACTTAAGAAATCATCACCTACACCAACATCTTGACAGGCTTTCTCTATGTTTACTCTTAGCAATTTCACAGTTTCAGGTCGTAGATTTAAATCTTTGATCCACCTTGACTTGATTTTTATATACAGTGATTGTTAATGACATAATTTATGTTTTCTACATATATATGTTCTTATGCCAATATCCTCTATTGAAATGATTTTCCTTTTTCCAATGTATGTTCTTGTCATCCTAACCAAAGTTTACTTGGCTGTATTTACATGGATTAATTTCGGGGTTCTTTATTCTGTTCCATTGATATGAGTCATTTTTTTCTTCTTGCTCATAACATTGTTTTAATCACTACAATTTTTTTAAGGTTTTATTTATATATTTGGAAGGCATACTTACAGGGGTGATGAGATAGAGATAAATATTTATACATATATATGTGTGTGTGTATATGTGTATATATATATATATATATATATATAGAGAGAGAGAGAGAGAGAGAGAGAGAACCATCTGCTGGCTCAATCCCCAAAATGGCTACAAGGCTGGAACTGGGTCAGGTCAAAGCTATGGGCCTGAATAGAGCTTCATCCCTGCCTCCAATGTGAGAGTACAGAAGTCTAAGTGCTTGGCTTGTATTCTGCTGCTTTCCCAGGCATATTAGCAGGGAGCGGGATCAGAAGTAGAACAGTCTGGATATGAACTGGTTCCCATATAGGATGCAGGCAGAAACTTAATTTAATCTACTGCAATGTAGGCCCCAATTGCAACAATTTTGTAGTATGCTTTGAAATGAAGTACTTTGATGTTTCCAAAAATAAACATCTCTTAATTCTGCTTTCTCATGAATTCTTTTATGTGCCCTTATGCATTATTTTAACAATCTTCTAAATAACATCATGCAATACCAATTTTATTATTAGGCTGAAGGTCTTACGTATTTGGGAGCCTTATATGAAAATATTTTTACTGATTGTGTTTATATGCTATTTTGATACATGTCTTATGGAGTTGGATGTGAATACTGAGTGCGGATAGCAGCTAAACATGAAAAAAATCATAGTTTTGCATGGTCCACACTTCGAAGATAAGTAGACTTGGAGTGTTTATGCTTGCTTTAAAATGCTCTCCAAGTCTTGGAGTACCTAAGCAATCTCATGATCTAGAAGTGTCATAGGCCATCATGAAGTGTCTTTGTGACACCCGTGGAATATGTTCTGTAATGAGTAAATAAGACTTCAAGAAAGGAGAATAGATTCTAGAGATAAACCAATTCTAATGGATAAAAAATAGAGTTCTTAAGATGAAGAAGATTTATAGAGTGGAAATTAGAAGAAGTTGAGTGTGGGTTCTTCACCTGCAATATCTGGAAACGAGATCAGGATAATAATTGGAGGTATTTGTGAAATAACCTCAGAGAAAGGTACTTTTTGAAGTATCGTCCTGTTTACTGAATATCCAACACACACTAAGCACATGAAAGTTGTTGAATTGTTTAGTTGTTGGCTTAATGATGTACACGAATTTTCTCCCTTCTAAGTCACATTCTTTTGTTACGTAATGCCAAAAGTGCAATTGGAATTGACGTCTGTCACACCCTTCCTAAGTTCTCATCTTACCATTCCTTCTCAACATCAATCAATCATCTCACTTCCAGGAACTCTCTGAAAGTCTTTGCTGTGATCACTGCTGTAGATTGTTGGTCCCTCATCACAGCCAACTTTTCTCCACTAAAATATCACATCACAGTGTAGGTACAGCAGCACTTTTTGAATATTTGAGAGCTAAATAATGTAAGAGATTTTGCCAATTGACTATAACCGAAACATATTTTTGAATGTTCTATGATCAAAATAAAAACATAGGTCTTTGGAAGTGTAACAGATAAAAAAGAAAAGAAAAAATGAAAATAACCTTGGAGATTCTTAGGGTGCAATTAAATAAGTAAATATTTATTTTGGAGGGATTTCAGAAAGATACAGACATCATTGTACCAGAAAAGGTCCATAAGGGTCCAATAGACAGGATCGTTAAAGGGCCTACTGGGGCCCATCACAGTCAAATTGTCCAAAGTACAAGACAGAATTATAAAAACTGCATGAGAAAAGCACCAAGTCACATTTCAGGGGATTTTAATTAGTTTCACAGACTATTTCTCAGTAGAAACATCAGGCCAAGAGGGAAAGGGAGGACATACTGCAAGTTCTATAAGAAAAAAAAAATGCCAACAAAAATCATATAACCAGCAATGCTATGCCTTTGAAATGAGAGATAGATGAATACACTCCAGGACAAGCAAACATTCAGGGACTTTTACATCAACAGATTGGCCTTATAAAAATGGTCTGGGAAAGCAGATGAAGTTGGCCCAAGTCCTTGGGTCCCAGCCACCCATGGGGGAATCATGAAGTTCGTGGTTCCTGTCTATGTCCTGGCCAAACTCTGGCAATTGGGAATATATGGGGAATGAAACAGAGGATGGAAGTTCTCTGTCTCTGTCTCTCTTCATCTCTCTCTGCCTCTGCCTCTCCCTCTCTGTAACTCTGCCTTTCAAATATATATATATATATATATGTGTGTGTGTATATATATATATATATATAAAGATTCTGGAGCCAGCGCTGTGGCATAGTGGATAAAGCCATCGCCTGCAGTGCCAGCATCAGTGTCAGTTCAAGTTCCGGCTGCTCCACTTCTGATGCAGCTCCCTGCCAATGGCCTGGGAAAGCAGTAGAAGATGGCCCAAGTCCTTGGGCCCCTGCACCCATGTGGGAGACCTAGAAGAAGTCCCAGATACTGGCTTTGGATGGGCCAGCTCCAACCATTGCATCCATTTGGGGAATGAACCAGTGGATGGAAGACTTTCTCGCTCTCACTCTCTGCCTCTCTCTTTCAAATAAATAAATAAATACTTTATAAGTTAATAAATAAAGATTCCACATGTAAATGACCCTATATGATACTTGTCTTTTGTATCTGACTTATTTCACTTAATGTAATGCCCTACAGATTGATCCTTATTTGTAGGCTTTCCATCTTTTTAATGGCCAAATAATATTCAATTTGCATACATATATACATACACATGTATGTACATACATAAAGCACATGCATATATATGTATGTACACACACACACACATGCACACCCCATAATGTGGACAATTACTCATTCTCTTTGAATGGACAATTAGGTCACTTTCATGTCTTGGCTATTGTTTTTTTGTTTTTTTGTTTTTTGACAGGTAGAGTGGACAGTGAGAGAGAGAGACAGAGAAAGGTCTTCCTTTGCCATTGGTTCACCCGTCAATGGCTGCCGCAGCGGGTGCGCTGCAGCTGGTGCACCGCACTGATCCGATGGCAGGAGCCAGGTACTTATCCTGGTCTCCCATGGGGTGCAGGGCCCAAGCACTTGGGCCATCCTCCACTACAATCCCTGGCCACAGCAGAGAGCTGGCCTGGAAGAGGGGCAACCGGGACAGAATCCAGCGCCCCGACCAGGACTAGAACCGGGTGTGCTGGCGCCGCAAGGCGGAGGATTAGCCTAGTGAGCCGTGGCGCCAGCCGGCTATTGTTAATAATGTTGCAGTGAACATAAGAGTTCAGACATCTTTAACACACTGGTTTAATTTCATTTGGGCATTTACTTCAATGTGGGATTTTTGTGTCATATGATACTACTATCTTTTATTTTTTATTTTTTTAACTTTTATTTAATAAACATAAATTTCCAAAGTACAACTTTTGGATTATAGTGGCTTATTCCCCTCATAACCACCCTCCCACCCACAACCATACCATGTCCCACTCCCTCTCCCATCCCATTCTGCATCAAGATTCATTTTCAATTATCTTTATTCACAGAAGATCAATTTAGTATATACCAAGTAAAGAATTCAACAGTTTGTTCCCACACAGATACACAAAGTATGAAGTACTGTTTGAGTAGTAGTTTTACCATTAATTCACATAGTACAACACATTAAGGACAGAGATCCTACATGGGGAGTAAGAGCACAGTGACTCTTGTTAATTTAACAATTGACACTCTGATTCTGTAATCACCAGAGGCTCTTGTCATGAGCTGCTAAGACTATGGAAGCCTCTTGAGTTCGCAAACTCTGATCTTATGTAGACAAGGCCATAGCCAAAGTGGTACTACTATCTTTTATATTAAAGTGTTAAGCAACATCCATGCTGATTTGCATAATGATTACTAGCTTACATAGCCACCCACACTGCAAAAATTATCTTTTCTTCACTTCTTGCCAGCAACAACATCTCTTGTCTTTTCATAATAACCATCCTAAGAGATATGAGGTGATATTTCATTATGATTTTGGTTTGTATTTCTCTAATTACTGGGAATGCTAAGCAACTCTTTACGTAGGCCATTTTTATGTTTTCTTAACCTTGATGATTCAATTAAGAAAGAAAGAAACTGAAATATGAAGTACTCCTAGATATGCCAGTTACATGCCATCCTATTTAAAGTTAAATGAGATGAAGATAAGTATTATATTACATATATAAATAATAAAAATAAAATTAAGCAATCAAAAAGCAAACATTTCAGATTTAAACTCAATGTCTTATTTTCCCAAGCAAAATTTTAAACACTACCCCAAGAGGTAGAATATTTTGCTTGCTCATTTGTATGGAGTAATGCCTCAATTAACCAAAAGGATTCAATCAGTGGAATCATTTATCTGTTAGAAACATGCAGATTAAGCAATAACAAAACATTAACAAAGAAATAAGCAAGAAATGTGAAAACAGGAGAAAAATAACTAACATTTGCATAGCATTTTGTAGAATATAGTATTTGGCATAATGATTCCACCTAATATTCACCAATTATGTGGAAAATACTACTAATAATTTGTTTCACATGTGAAGGAATAGACTCGGAGCAGTTAAGTAACTTTGCCAGATCAAGCAGTAGCTAAAAGAAAAACCTACATGAAGTGCCTTGATCTATTAACTGCAGGTATTGTCCTCTATCCACTATAACATATATTTTGGTTTCCTTCTATGTAATAACTTGGCTGGCATTGCCTGTCTTTTCTTTTGTTGGAATATTGCAATGATTAATTTGGATGACCAATAAATTTCAAACAATATTAAAATAAAACCCACAAACATCTGCCATTTTATGTATCTATGATTTAATCCCAGTATAAACCTAAGACATGTTTATACTATTCCACTAAGGGCTCAGATGCTGGAGAGGTTTAAGTGAGAAGCAGAAGTTAAAGTCATTCTTTATGACATTGTCATATGGAGTTTTTCCTTTGTAAAACAGTTTGGTTACAACTTTTTCGTATTGCTCTTGATAACACAGCCTCCATTTTTACATTGCTCCCCTGTGGAAACTTCCATTATTTCTCTGTAAATCAAATTCTTACTCTCTTCATTCTTTGTCAGACCATGTTTTTAAAACTTTCAATATTTATGACACATCTACGTTCACAGACAATCCCAGAATAAAGAAGCACTAACCAAATAACCAGTGAGATTCTGTTTTAGAATTTGCTGCTGTAGTGCAGGGAAATCTGCTCAAGAGTGTTCTATAAACAAATGGAAAAGACCCAATGGTAAAAAAGTCACTTGTGTATCCCTTAAAAAAAATGAACCCATCAGGCCGTGGAAAGGGTCCATGAGAAAGCATAAAGCATAGTGCTCCATCCTCAAAGGTCAGGCAATCAGATTCTAGAAGGGAGACCCCTAGGTAGGAACAGCTCATATATATATATATTTTTATCTCTGTACTTCAGTGTTTTATCCTTGATTCATTCTAACAGATGAAGAGGAAGTTTAAGGAGGTCTTAACTCTGAATTTGGGTTTATGAGGTATCCCTGCTCTGTTTAATTAAAACTGCCTTAAGGCCTTCTAATCCAATTTTTGATTCACAATATATTAATAAAATCTGCTGACTATTTATATTTCAGTAAAGAACTCCTTAGCCCTAAAGAAATAATTTAAGCACCAAAGCATTTGGACAGCTAGTAGAGATTTTTCCTATTATTTGATTTGGGAATAACAGTTTTCTCCAAGATACCTGCCTAATAATATAATAATGAGTGAAAATTTAATTCAAGAAAATTAAATTGATTGTCCTCTGGTTCTGTAAGAGAGAAATCAGTCAATTACTATGTTTGAAGATGAAATTAATTTTGTATTGCACATTTACCATTTAGTACTTACAGTTTTCAAAGCTATTTATATAAAATATTATGAAACACTTTGATCCACATATGAATATGAACAGCAATATACAATTATTCATAAGGCTTAGTCTAATTTACATGACTTGTGAGTGAGATGATAATAATTTAAGCAACAATTTAATAGTACAATGATCCAGGCTGTATTCATTGAACCACGCTGCCTTAGCTATAATAACAGTGCCAAGGAAGGCACCTTTCTTTCACTCCAAGACAAAAAATTAATCTTTCTTTTCCAAATAAATAAATTTGTTACAAATGAATAGGGAACTAGAGATGCAGATACCAGGTAGTGGGCAGCGTAGTTAGTGTGGGGATTGCCTCTCTCCACCCCCAAACTACAGCTGTGTATTTACTCAGCTGTAGAGTCCAAGATACCTGCAGCCAAGTCTTTGATTTAATGTATTTTACTTTTTCAACCAATCTCATGTGCATTACTGTTACCATTTTATATTATAATTAATTTATTTTCATTTTATTAGAGAGACAGAAAGAGGGAGAGAGACAGAATTTCGATCTGCTGGTTCATTTGCCATATGCCTACAAGAGCCAGAACTGGACCAACCTGCAGCCAGGAATCCAGAATCCAACCCAGGTAACCCATGTGGGTGGCAGGAACTCAAATACTGATTTGCTGCCTTGCAGGTTGCACATTTGCAGGAAGCCAAAACAGAGGGTGAAGAACTGGGATGCAAACCAGATATTCCAATACAGTATGTGAGCATTCCAAGAGACATTGTTTTTATTTTTTAAAAAATATCTATATAAAGAGAACAGATTTCATGTATTTCATGGATAAAATTCAAGGAAGATAACCATTCCCCCTCTCTCAATCCTTCTTGCCTCCTTATTCCATCTTTCCTTCTTCCTACCTTCCTCCCTTACTTCTTTCCTTTCTTTATTTTTTCCTTTAATTTTTGCAATGACACATTTTCAATTACTTTATAATCACAAGCTAATGCACCACTAAACATAATGTTAGACTGCTGTGCCAAATACTCACATATTTGCTATTTTTAAAAGATTTGTAGCTGACGCCATGGCTCACTAAGCTAATCCTCTGCCTGCAGCACCGGCACCCCGGGTTCTAGTTCCGGTTGGGGTGCCGGATTCTGTGCCGGTTGCTTTCCAGTCCAGCTCTCTGCTGTGGCCTGGGTATACAGTGGAGGATGGCCCAAGTGCTTGGGCCCTGCACCTGCGTGGGAGATCAGGAAGAAGCACCTGGCTCCTGGCTTTGGATCGGCGCAGCGCAGGCAGTAGCGGCCATTTGGGGGGTGAACCAATGGAAAAGGAAGACCTTTCTTTCTGTCACTCTCTCTCACTGTATAACTCTGCCTGTCCAAAAAAAAAAAAAAAAAAAAAAAAGGTATGTGAAGCACTTATAAATAAACTAATATCTAATATCAGGGTCATATTTCATTTAAAATAGAATATATTAAAAGGGAAAGTCATAACAACAGGGTATACAAGTTACACAAACAAGAAAACTCTATGTTTTGTGTATGAGTTATTTTTAAGGTTTTTTTTTAACTTTTATTTAATGAATATAAATTTCCAAAGTACAGCTTATGGATTACAATGGCTCCCCCCACCCATAACTTCCCTCCCACTCGCAACCCTCCCCTCTCCCGCTCCCTCTCTCCTTCCATTCACATCAAGATTCATTTTCAATTATCTTTATTCACAGAAGATCAATTTAGTATATACTAAGTAAAGAATTCAACAGTTTGCACCCACACTGAAACACAAAGTGTAAAATACTGTTTGAGTACTAGTTATAGCATTAAATCACAATGTACAGCACATTAAGGACCGAGATCCTACATGAGGAGTAAGTGCACAGTGACTCCTGTTGTTGACTTAAGAAATTGTCACTCTTGTTTATGGCGTCAGTAATCACCCTAGGCTCTTGTCATGAGTTGCCAAGGCTATGGAGGCCTTTTGAGTTCGCTGACTCTGATCATATTTGGACAAGGTCATAGTCAAAGTGGAAGTTCTCTCCTCCCTTCAGAGAAAGGTACCTCCTTCTTTGATGACCTGTTCTTTCCACTGGGATCTCACTTGCAGAGATCTTTCATTTAGGTCATTTTTTTTTTTTTTTGCCAGAGTGTCTTGGCTTTCCATGCCTGAAATACTCTCATGTATGAGTTGTTTTTAAAAGTTTATGGAAATTGAATTAAAAACTATGTTGATTTTGTTGAAAAATAATTGGAATCTATGAAATATGCCAAGTCTTCAAAATGAAACTTTAAAAATGAAAATGAAACTTTAAAAAACTAAAATTTCGGAGCTGGCACTATGGCACAATAAGGTTAAAGCCCTGGCCATATGGGTGCTGGTTCTAGTCCCGGCAGCTCCTCTTCTGATCCAGCTCTCTGCTATGGCCTGGGAAAACAGTGGAAGATGGCTCAAGTCCTTGGGCCCCTGCACCCACATGGGAGACCTAGAAGAAGCTCCTGGCTCCTGGCTTTAGATCAGCACAATTCCGGCCTTTGCAGCCATCTGGAGAGTAACCAGTAGATCAAAGACCTTCCTCTCTGTCTCTATCTCTCCCTGTAAATGTCTTTCAAATAAATAAAAATAAATTTTTAAAAAAAAGAAAAGAAAAAAACTAGAATTTCAATTTTTTTCCTAAAATAAGCTTTCTTTCATTTCCATTTTCCACAAAAATTTTAATGTGTCTTTGTGTGCATGCATGTGTGTGGTTAAAATGGACACAAACTGTACACTATCTTTTAGTAAACCATGTTGTGAATATTTTGCCTGATTCACCTGCTTTTTAAATTATGAAGCAATAACATACAATATTATTTTAGTAAAAAGTAAAACAGATAATACAAAAAGGATGCAGTATTATGTTGTGAGTAAAATTGTGGGCTACACAGGCAAATAGGCTGGTTCTTTCACTCACTAGCTCTGTGAGCTTGGTTCAGTTCCTTTATCTTCACACGCTATTGTTTCTTCATTAGTAAAACAGATATAATAATAATAATAATAATAATAATAATACATTCCTACTGAAAGAATATATATGGTTATTAGGATTATGCCTGTCAGAAAAAGTGCATAAATAACTGGTCATTACTGTCTACTATGATCATCAGTGTTTATCTATATGATGATTATAGGTTAGATGTAGCTGAGCGGCCAGTACTGTGGCTAAGTGGGTACAGCCTCTGCTTGCAGTGCCTACATTCCAGATGTGTGCCAGATCAAGTCCTGGCTGCTCTACTTCCAAACCAGCTCCCTGTTAATGAACCTGGGAAAGCATGAGAGGATGGCTTAAGTCCCTGGTCCCCTTCACCCATGTGGGAGACCTGTAAGAAGCTCTTGGCTCCTGGCTTTGGCCTGGCCAAGTCCTGGCTGTTGTAGCCATTTGGGGTGAGAACCAATGAATGGAAGACCTCTCTCTGCCTTTGCCTCTCCCTCTCTATAACTCTGCCTTTCAGGTAAATAAATTTTTAAAAAGAAGAAGAAGGAGAAGGAGAAGAAGAAAAGAAAGAGAAGGAGAGGAGGAGGAGAAGCTGAGTATTTGAGAAAGATCAAGACCATAACATGAAATAATTGTGAGTAAATGGAGAAAGATATTGTGAAGAGACACACAGAAAAACAAGAAAAAAGACAAAGATGAAAACAGATGGTGAAGAGTGATAAGCAGTAGAAATTCCTTCTGAATGATCATTGGAATAATTTCTTGTTATGTAGGGCTATGAGCCATGGGGGGCTGGGAGTGATTACATGATTTGGTAGTTAGAGTGTTAACCATTCTTCATAGCTTTTGTTTTCCTAAACATACTCTACATTGAATAATCATAACTAGGAAGTTGTATCCTGGGCTTTGGTTTCAGAATTTGTGGAATATCACATTAGTAGGATCTGTCACAGAGACACACATTCACGTACATGCTTGCAACACACACACACACACACACACACACACACATATATATATATGTAAATCTTATGATCCTAACTATTTAAAAACATAATAATTCTGGCATCACTGAGTAATGAAAACCAAGAGAGTATTTTATATCCTAGTGAGAATGCAAAAATGGTTGTTAAGATAAAATTTTAAATTTAAATAAAGATAGTTTTGCTCCCTCAAACTCATAGGCTTGAACTCTCACTTAAGCCAGCCACCTTTTACATCGACACAATGGTCTCCTAAGAGAGACAATTCTGCTGTAAATTGATTTTGTATTTGCAAAGGTTTGCACAAGACTTCTGATGTTTCAGGCAAAGATTTGTGCAAATACCTCAGCAATTCCAACTTCTATTCCTATACTGTAAAGTGATTGGAACGTGAACCATGGAGGCCTCTTGATCTCAATCCCCAGCAAAAGCAAAAATGTCTCCACTGATTTATCACTTGGTACTTCTCTTAGACTATATACATGATCACTACAAGAATTGTTCTTTTTGTCCAGATGTTTCATAGTACAAAGAAGTCATTACTCAATCTGTCACATATACAAGAAATCTTTAGATACATTCTAGTTTGTTTTTGGTTCCAGGAAAAATATGTCTTTGAAGATAAATGTCTCAACTTTCTTCTGCTATCTAACATGATTAGTATTTAAATGTTTTATTTTTTTTTCTTCTGTTCTCAGTAACTAAAGACTGCCATAGAAAAGCAATTGCTGGGCCTAGTAATTTTGTTTCTTACAATATTTTTCTATATTGTGGTAAGATATTGGTGGTATACAGATTCTAAGAAAAGTCAAAGATTTTAACATTTGATTTTAAATTTTAACACTTCAAAAATTATGCTTCACAGTGCAAAATCTCTCATTTCAAACAGATAGTAATACAATAACTGAAAATTCATAATATTCCATTTGGTTTAAATGAATATGCTAACAATAAATACAAAAATATTTATTTAAAACCTCCTAGCATTTTTATTCAGTTACAGAATGGACATACGATTGACTTTAAATCTTTGCTTTACTGATTTGTTTATTTGAGAATTTGAGAAACAGAGAGAGAGAGAGTACTCTCATCCACTGGTTAATTCCCCAATTGCTCCCAAGAAACAGGGCTGGGTCAATCCAATGCCAGGAGCTAAGAACTCAATCCAGGTCTCTCATGTAGGTTTCAGGGACCCCAGTTCCTTAAGTCATTCCGCAGCCTCCTAGCGTCTGCATTATCAGAAATCTGGAAGCAGATGTTGGGACCAAGAATTGAATCAAGGAATTCTGATATGTGATACAAGGGCATTAATTGCTAGGCTAAATACCCACTGTACTTCATTGTTTTTCTCAGTGTTTATATTTAAGTTCAGTCTGAGTGCCCAAGATATTAACTGGAACTATAGCTAAAAAAATAAATGCTATTGCTTACAAGTTTTCACTTACTATGTGTGAAGATTTGACACTGAAAGCTGAGTTAAAACTCCTGAAACATTGCATACTACTCAACTAACATCACGTTATTAATGATGATACTAGTGATCTATCCCTGAAAACAAATTACCACAGTCCAACAAAGTGGATTAAGACAACAATTGTTTGTGGCTTCATAAGTTCTGTATCTCAAGAATTTGAGAGTGACTTTTGGCTGAAGTTCTCCAGAATGGTTACTAATAGCATGTCTGGCAGTTTTACAACTATCTGAAGTCTTGGTAATTGCTGCAAGATACATTTTTGGGATATGGTTCCATAATTCCTTACATAGCTATAAGAAGTAGGTCACAGATTTTTGAAGGCTGTTGATCAGAGGCCTCCATTCTTCATCACATGATAGGCTTTATAAGGTAGTCCAAGTGTCCTCACAACATAGTAGCCAATTCCTTCGGAGTAGTAACCCAAGAGAGTAGCTGACTTCCAATGTCTTTGTGACCAAACTTACACACCAGTAATTCTGCCACATGTTATCAAATAGAAGATTCATAAATCTAGCTCACATTCATAAGGAGATGAGGTGGAAATAAGCCTTTATCTTTTGCATGGAGCAATTTCAAAGAATTTGTGTACATATTTTAAACTAGCACAATGGCCTATTGTCTACATTTTATTTACATTGTCTCACTTGAAAAATATACTTAATACTCCGAAGAACCTCCAAAGTCCTACCTCTTTCTTAATCAACAGATTAAAATCTATATTACTTATATGTGCAGATGATACCCTTGGGTACAACCCCTTGAGTAGAATTCTAGAACTGTTAAACGAAAAGACAAAATAACCCCCATTCTTCCCAGCATACACTGGTGGACAGGCATGGTATTATTACTGTAGATATTGCCATCTTAAAAGGGGGTAAAGACAGGCACAGAGGAGTCATTGTAACATAGAAAATTAGAAATCTTGCTGGGTATAGTTTTGTAAATGTCTTGATTAAAATCCAGGGTATTGATAATAATTTTCTACTCTTGTGATTTTATTATTTGAATCATTTCTCCTTTATTACAAAAGGTAACCATGTTTACATCATAGTATACTTCTTAAAATTTATTTTCATTGAACTTTTAAAAATTTTATTTACATTATACAAGTTTCATGTATTTTATATATATAGATTTAAGAGCTAGTAATACTTGCCTCCCTCCCATCCATGCTCCACCCTTCTTCGTCCTCCCTCTCCCAATCCCACTCTTAATTTTTAGAGATCTACTTTTAGTTCACTTAATGATCGTAAAATGTACCCTACACTAAGAATTCAACAAATAGTATGAAGAAAAAAAAAAAAAAACTTCAACAGAAGAGACAGCGGTTGTAAATAATCATTGAATCTCAAAATGTACAATTCACTCCTATACATTACATATTAGGTACTTTATTAGTCACTCCTGAACAGGGAAAAGATATGTTATTTGTTTCTTTCCTCCTTATTGAAGTTTATGAGTTCAAAGTTCTCTTTTCATTTTGTCCTTTCCCCCCAGTCCCTTTCAGTCTAATACAGGTGGCATTTTTTTTAAAGATTTATTTATTTTACTTGAAAGTCAGAGTTACATAGAGAGAGAAGGAGAGGCAGAGAGAGAGAAAGAGAGGTCTTCCATCCACTGGTTCACTTCTCCAATGGCTGCAATGGCCAGAACTGTGCCAATCTGAAGCCAAGAGCCAGGAGATTCTTCAGGGTCTCCCATGTGGGTGCAGGGGCCCAAGGACTTGGGCCATCTTCTGCTTTCCCAGGCCACAGCAGAGAGCAGGATTGGAAGTGGAGCAGCCAGGACTCAAACCAGCGGACAGATGGCATTTTTACAAATATAAAT
This sequence comes from Oryctolagus cuniculus, assembly GCF_051225735.1. Taxonomy (NCBI): domain Eukaryota; kingdom Metazoa; phylum Chordata; class Mammalia; order Lagomorpha; family Leporidae; genus Oryctolagus; species Oryctolagus cuniculus. The sequence goes on from NC_142870.1 coordinate 88,444,392, forward strand.
ATCTTAAAAACTACCTAGGTCTTCTGTGACTCTTTTTTTAAAATTTTTTATTTAGTAAATATAAATTTTCAAAGTACAGTTAATGGATTACAATGGCTCCCCCCCATAATTTCTCTCCCACTCACACCTCTCCCATCTCCCACTCCCTCTCCCATTCCAGTCACATCAAGATTCATTTTCAATTATCTTTATATACAGAAGATCAATTCAGTATATTTTAAGTAAAGATTTCATCAGTTTGCGCCCACACAGAAACATAAAGTGTAAAATACTGTTTGAGTACTAGTTATAGCATTACTTCACATTGGACAACACAGTAAGGACAGATCCCACATGTGAAGTAAGTACACAGTGACTCCTGTTGTTGACTTAACAATTTGACACTCTTGTTTATGGTGTCAGTAATCTCCCTAGGCTCTAGTCATGAGTTGCCAAGGCTATGGAAGCCTTTTGAGTTCGCCAACTTCGATCTTATTCCGACAGGGTCATAGTCAAAGTGGAAGTTCTCTCCTCCCTTTCTTCTGTGACTCTTAATTCTGGTCACTCAATTAGACAATAGCCACACTCTAGATATCTTCAAGATAAGGCCTTCTCAAATTTGGACTTTTCTGTTAAGAAGGCAGAGACAATATTTTTAAATGTCATAAAACTTCATTGTATAATTGAAAATATCTGTGAGACAAATCTTTTAGCTATTTAAGGGTTTTTTGTTAGATAGAATACTATTCTGATGCAGTTGCTTTGATCTTTCTGAACTATTAAAAATCTTCAACATATCTTTGCTTTCCTCCCTAGAAAAAGATTTACTTGAAGCTCTGGAAGACATAGTTATTTGTCTTGAAAGCTTTAGGTTTTGTAAATTTTAGCATCATTCATCACATGAAACATTGCGATTTGTCTTTCATAAAGCCCCAACTCCTTCCTACTTAACAGTCCTTTCTATTTTGCATCTTTATCATAAGCATATTTTATTTTAATTAAAACTTTCTTTTTTCTCTCATCAATTCCCACGGTAAAGTTATATTGATATAAACAGAGCAGATTGAATGAAAAAAATGACAAATTCAGGAAGAAATGTGTGAAGGACCTCAATAGAGGGTTCTCAAAAGAACAAGCAAATGGACAAAAATTTATGAAAAACTGCTCTCCATCAGTGAAAGACAAATCAAAACCACAATGACATATCACCTCATCTGTCAAAATGGGTATTATCTAGGATTGACACCGTGGCGCAGTAGATTAATCCACTGCCTGCAGTGCCAGCATTCCATACAGGTGCCAGTTCTAGTCCCGGCTGCTCCACTTCCAATCCTGCTCTCTGCTATGGCCTGGGAAAGCAGTAGAAGATGATCCAAGTCTTTAGGCCCCTGCACCCGCGTGGGGGACCTGGAAGAAGCTCCTGGCTCCAGGCTTTGGATCAGTGCAGCTCCAGCCATTGCGGCCATTTGGGGAGTGAACCAACAGAAGGAGGACCTTTCTCTCTGTCTCTCTCTCACACTGTCTGTAACTCTATCTCTCAAATAAATAACATCTTTTATTTAAAGGGCAATATCTAAAATAGAGTACCAAATTCTGGTGAGGATGTGAAGAAATGGAACTCTAATACACTGTTGAGGGGAATGTAAATTTGTAGTCATTGTGGAAAATAGTAGAGATTTGTTTAAAAGCTAGAAATAGACTTGCCATATGATCCCAAAAGACATGAGCATGTTAAATCAAAGAGATACCTGCACCACCATGCTTTTGTTTCTATTTTTGCTTTTGGGAGGATTGACATGCATCTGGGAAGCCATGTAGGACCATGAGACGACCCCAGCCTCTCAACATTTTACAGGCTCCAGAGCTCAATCCACATAGGCAGAACACCTACAGGTAGCTGGCTCTGGGAATGTCTCAGTCTCTCTGTAGTCAGGACAGGATAGTGGTTGGAATGGATCCTCTGCACACCATGTCTGTGGGATCCCTGTGAACTCAGACTTTGGGAACTCTTTAACTTCACAGGAGGGTACAGGGTATGACTGGGTTTCTGGGAAATCTGTATGTTCGGCTTAACAGGCTCAGAGCTCCCTGATTATCTGGGGTGGGTCAATGGTTCTTGCAGCATCGGGGATGAGCACTGCACCTAATGTGAGCTGGCACCCAGATATTGATCACCTTTGAAGAGAAGAGGTGAAGCTGTGATTATACCAACAAAAGTGACCATACCCTCCTCTCTGTTAACAAGAGAATGTCTACCATGCCCAACTTGGGTATCACCTTGGATACTCCACCCTGGGGCACAGACTAGAGCTCTCTGGCCATACCCAGCACATGCCCCCAGGTATTTACTGGGGTCAGTGTTGTTGCACTGGGGTCGGTCTTGTGGCAAAGTGGGATAAATCAAGGCCTACAGCACCAGCATCCCATATGGGCACATGTTTGATTCCCGGCTGCTCCACTTCTGCTTTAGCTCCCTGCTAGTGTACTTGCAAAGGCAACAGAAGATGGCCCAAGTCCTTGGGCCCCTGAAACCATGTGGGAGACCTAGAAAAAGTTCCTTCCTCCTGGCTTCAGATCGGCTCAGCCTTGACCATTGCAGCCATTTGAGGAGTGAACCAGCATATGGGAGACCTCCCCGCCCCCCTTCTCTGTCTCTATCTGTCTCTTTCAAATAAATACAAATAAATCTTTAAAAAATCTCATGGGTTTGTTGAATGTGCAAAGCATAGAAGAGAGATAATTCTGAATCCCAAGATTTAACGTGCTGAACTATACCTGGTTTGATAGTCATAAAACAGTGAGCACATAAGCAAAACAACTAACTTGCGGATGTATTTCTACACATTTGTTATATGTCACTGTCAAAAAGGATATCCACTTGGACCTTAATATTTTTGGCCAGCCAGGGATTTTTCTTCCAATCTTTTGGCAATATAGTTAATTCATCTAAAACAATAAGCAAAAGAGAAATTTTAACACAATTTCACTGAGCTACTAACTTATCCATGCAGCAGGGACAAATCTCCCTCAGTGGAGATGATGGTGAGTTCTCAGCACAAGCAAATACAAGAGCAGAGACTGATTTGGGGTGTTATTGAAGATGTCTAATTGGAGAACCATATGCAACCAGTAGGTGTCAATCTTAGAAAATTGAATAAACTTTCATTGCTTTATCCCCATTTATTCAAAAACATTGACATGAACAACATTTTTAATTATTGGCAATTTGTTGGACTTCAAAGTAAGTTTCTTTGCACTTTTCAAATATGAGGATATAGATCTAAGGAGGGTAAATAAAAATCTTTATGTAAATTGACCAAATTGGACAAGTTAACAAAGAGAAATGTCTTTAGTTCTTAGAAAGTATTGTGTTAAGCTGTTACTAAACAACCATCACTTGTGAAATCTTTAGACCACAAACTTTTTCTCTTTTTACTCAACAAACATATCTTATATCCAAGTACTTCCATAATCATAATGTTGATTTTCATTTTTCTTAATATTTACAAAGTAATAAATGAGCAACTCCTCATATTTTCTAATCATATAAAATATAGCTACTCATTAAAATAGTGAAAAGCCGAGCTTGACTTGAAACCCAGGTTTGTTTAATCACAAAACACTTGTCTTTCTAAAAACAGTGATCCTAGGCCAGCGCTGTGGCTCACTAGGCTAATCCTCTGCCTTGCAGCGCAGGCACACCGGGTTCTAGTTCTAGTCCTGGTCAGGGCGCCGGATTCTGTCCCGGTTGCCCCTCTTCCAGGCCAGCTCTCTGCTGTGGCCAGGGAGTGCAGTGGAGGGTGGCCCAAGTGCTTGGGCCCTGCACCCCATGGGAGACCAGGATAAGTACCTGGCTCCTGCCATTGGATCAGCATGATGCGCCGGTCGTGGTGGCCATTGGAGGGTGAACCAATGGCAAAGGAAGACCTTTCTCTCTGTCTCTCTCTCTCACTGTCCACTCTGCCTGTGGGGGAAAAAAAAAAAAAACAGTGATCCTGACAGGGGCTAGATGACCACTTCGTAGTGTAAATATTCTCAGTTGAGTACTGATGCTTTATAAATGGCTTTCCTTGTCCTTGCTATCATTAAGGTTGACATTATGGATATTACAGATGAGCAACCAGATCCCTCTCCAACTCTCATGTTTTTTTCATTTCTTAGCAGCTATATTTGTCCATTTACTACCCTTGGCCACACAATGTTCCAGCATTGATAAACATAATTAAGTATTGAATAAACTAATTCATTAATCTAGCTTCTTGCCCACCCTACAAGGCATTAAATATAACATCATACTGAGCAGGATTAAAAGCAAAGCAAAACCTCAGAATGGGGGGGGGGGGGGCAGACACTACAAGAATTTCTAAATAGGGGAGAAACTCCACAAACAAAAAGTCTCCTGCAAATTTACATCTTTAAGAGGATTACCTCAGGAGGGGTATTGGTACCTTTTTCCAGAATAAGCAATCCTGGGGCAGTTTGTGCTCACCTTTTAGCCTCTGGTTTCATTAAGAGCTCAGCACCCTGGGTGGAGAACTGGCATGTCTGGTTGGCACTTGAATAAGGAGAGTTTTATTATGTAGAAAAGGAAGGAACCATGTGCAATCCTGACCATACAGCTCTGGGCATTGAAATTCTCAAAGTTTTGTGGTTCTTTCTGTGCTTGAAATCCCCATTATAAATATAAAATTTATTAAGATACTAAAAATACAATCATTTCAAAGACAGAGTTTCATGAACTTTTGGAATCATATGTATATTTGATATAAATGCCATCAAAATTGAGATTTGTCAAAATTCCAGGATCCCAGAAAGTTTCTCCAAGCTAATCTGAAGACAATTTATCTCCATTCTAAACCCAAAACAGCTACTGTTTTCTTTTAGAGATATGGAGAATCACATTTTCTTATATATCTTATGGTTGAGTGGTCACATGACTCTTGTCTTTTGAGTCGTAAAAAGAAATGATACTTCCATCCTGAAGCAATTAATTCTAATGCAAGAACTCTAGTGCCTTCTTTTCTCTGTCATGTATTAGGGAGATTCTTCCCAGATGCTCTCTGATTTTGTAAGAGTGGAAGGTCAAAGGCAGCATTCCAATCAAAAGTCTTTTATTAGATTGATTCTTTTAAAGTTTAAAAATATCTAGAATATTTTGATTATTCAAGTCATTTTGGTTTTCTATATAATATGTAATGCTCAGTATGTTCAACCTAATCTATAAAGGGAAACAGGCCTGAAGTTTTCTTCTGATTCACTAAAGTGACCCTCACATAATTTGACTTTTTCTATTCTTTCTCCAGAATACTGAGAATCATGGTAATCATTCAAGGTCTGTCTTAACTGTTTGTCACTGTCAACTGACCTTCCACGTTTAAGCATCAGGTTCTGAACTTTTATATGGGCATGAAATCACTTGCCCACAAAACCTCTCATCCATCCTTGTATCCCTATTTAACACACACACACACACACACACACATGCAAACATACACACATATATAAAGAAATTTATATTATTGCATGCATACATCACATATTTTATTTATTTATATATGCTACAGTCAGAAGAGCTACATTTACTGAACTCACTGGAAGCAAGCAATGGGCAAGCATGTCATGAAGAGGTTGACAACTACTGCTGGTATCACATATTTTAAATGTTTACCTTTTAGAAGACAGTGTTTGTATGGCTTGCTTAAGGTATGGGTAAGTAGTTTATATTACTTGTTACATATTATTCATTTTCTACCACTTATTTTAGTAGTTCCTTTAGTCATTATTTTGTTTTCTTATGCTGTTTTACCTTATAATTTAAGAATCTTGAGAGACTCATGTAGACTTTAGGTGATAAAATCAAGATCAATATTTTAGGCCGGCGCCGCGGCTCACTGTGCTAATCCTCTGCCTTGCGGCGCTGGCACACCGGGTTCTAGTCCCGGTCAGGGCACCGGATTCTGTCCCGGTTGCCCCTTTTCCAGGCCAGCTCTCTGCTGTGGCCCAGGAGTGCAGTGGAGGATGGCCCAAGTACTTGGGCCCTGCACCCCATGGGAGACCAGGATAAGTACCTGGCTCCTGCCATCGGATCAGCGCGGTGTGCCGGCCGCAGCCCGCCGGCCATGGCGGCCATTGGAGGGTGAACCAACGGCAAAAGGAAGACCTTTCTCTTTGTTTCTCTCTCTCACTGTCCACTCTGCCTGTCAAAAAAAAAAAAATCAATATTTTAAAATGATCTATTGATATAAAAGGAATTTTATCACTAATTATCCTGTGTACAAAGTATTTGTAACAAAATCCAATGATAGTATTTTTTTAAGATTTATTTATTTATTTGAAAGGCAGAGTTACAGAGAGGCAGAGAGAGAGAGAGAGAGAGAAAGATCTTCCAACCGCTGGTTCATTCCCCAAATAGCAGCGAGGGCCAGAGCTGGGCTGATCCAAAGCCACGAGCCAGGAGCTTCTTCTGGGTCTCCCACACAGGTGCAGGGGCCCAAGGACTTGAACCATCTTCTAATGCTTTCGAAGGCCATAGTGGTGAGTTGGATCGGAAGTGAAGCAGCTGGGACTCAAACCAGCATCCATATTGGACTCTGACACTGCAGGCGGCAGCTTTATCCACTAAGCCACAGCACTGGTCCCTAGATGAGAGTTTTGATGAAAAAATAATGCAAGGAGGTTGATGGTTATGGTTGTTGAGGCTGAATAATTACATTTTACAGGGGTTCATCGAAGTGTTTTCCTGACTGTTGATTGTTATTAATTTTTTATAATAATAGGACACAACAGCCAATAAAGTATTTATATTTTTTGAATTTCTGCATATTTTAGTGAACATTGTTGATCTCAACAGCTATATATTCTTAAAATGTTATATAATTTAGTATCTTAACATCGTATTTTAAAAATAATGAATACTCTCTATTATGTGGTTTTACATGATCTAGCCTCCTTCCTTTCAATCATGACTTCCCATATAAATGTTTAAAGTTCAGGTGAGGACTTTATTTGCATTAAAACTGTTGTAGAAAACATGGGCTGAAGTATATTACTGTACTTTGACAAAATAGAAATATTGAAATTTCTTTTTTATATTCAATATTAAATGTTTATAAATATGTTCATAACAAAGACAAAAATAGTAGAATTTTATTCTTTCTCTTGACTAACCTAGGATTACCAGAAACATCTCAAAATTAATACTATGAAGGCACTAAAGAGGCACAAAAAACTGAGCTAAGACAGCTGATGCAGTTAACAATAGCACCCCCAGGGCAAAGCACTAGGTAAGTCAGCTCTGTAGCAGGTATTTGGAAGAGGGAGAAGGCTGTGATAATTGTAGAAGTTGACTGGAAAATGACAAAATCTTTTGAAACATAAAGTGATCTTGTTTTCCCCTTCTTTCTTTCCTTCTCTTTTCCTTCCTTCCTTCCTTCCTTCCTTCCTTCCTTCCTTCCTTCCTCCCTCCCTCCCTCCCTCCCTCCCTCTCTCCCTCCCTTCCTCCTTCCTTCCTTGCTTCCTGCCTCCCTCTCTTCTTTCCCTCTCTCTCTTTTTTTAAGATTTATTTATTTATTTGAAAGTCAGAGTTACACCGAGAGAGGAGAGGCAGAGAGAGAGAGAGAGAGAGAGAGAAAGAGAGAGATCTTCCATCTGATGGTTCGCTCCCCAATTGGCCACAACAGCCGGAGCTGCACCGACCTGAAGCCAGGAACTTCTTCCAGATGTCCCAAGTGGGTACAGGGGCCCAAGCACTTGGGCCATCTTCCACTGCTTTCCCAGGCCACAGCAGAGAGCTGGATGGAAGTGGAGCAGCCGGGACTCAAACTGGCGCCCATATAGGATGCTTGAGCTTCAGGCCAGGGCGCTAACCCACTGCGCCACAGTGCTGTCCCCTCTCTTTTTCTTTCAGAGAATATATTTCAATTATTTCTCTAAAATTTTATCTATTTTTAACATGTTTAAGTTTTTTAACAATTTCAATATAGCTCATAGATCAAATCTAAAAATAGAATGATATTCTCCCTTTCTTCCTCCATCTTCCCCATCTTTTTAGATAACATGTCTTTAATTACATTATAGTCAAATGGTCTACTAAATAAAGAGTTCTACAGTTAAAAAAGCAAAAAGAGACTAGGCTAGTAGAAATATAGTTGAGGGCTATAAACAATAATCAAATAGAAAATTGGTCATTTTACCCATAAACAGTAAATTCCAAAGTAATCACATATCATTAAAGCTACAGTAGTATAACATTCTCTCTGTGTGTGTGTTTGTGTTTGTGAATGTGTGTGTATGCAAAGCAAGATTTATTTAAGTCAGAAACCTCCTGCCACAGCAACCAGGAGGACTAGGGTGGGGGTAGGGGCAAGAGAGGCAGACCCAAGATATTGTTGTGATGGATTCTTTTAAGCACAATCTAAGGAAATAAAAACAACGGCAGCTGGCAATCAATCAGAGGGTGGGGACAGACCCCCACCTTCAATAGTATAACATGCTTAACCATTAGTTTGACAAAGGTATAAAATAAAGTTTGTCAAACTATATTTGTCCCAATACTGATACACATAGACATTTCTCTTTTAGTATTCAATATTTTATTTTTTTCCCTTTTAAAATTTTTGCTTCCACTTATAAGGGAGAAAATGGGATACTTGCCACTGTGTCTGGCTTATTTCATTCAACATGATGTCCTCCAGTTGCATCCATTTTGCTGTAAATGATAGATATCTGTTGTGTAGCAGGTAAAGTTGCTAGCTGCAGTGCCGGCATCCCATATGGATGCTAGTGCTAGTCCCAGCTGCTCCTATTCCGATCTCTGCTATGGCCTGGGAAAGCAGTGTAAGGTGGCCCAAGTGTATGGGCCCCTGCACAGGCATGGGAGACCTGGAAGAACCTCCTGGCTCCTGCCTTTAGATTGGCACAACTCTGGCCCTTGCTGCCAACTGGGGAGTGAACCAGCGAAGGAAGACCTCTCTCTCTCTTTCTCACTCTCTCTCTCTCCCTCTCTCTATCTCCCTCTCCTTTTCTCTCTCTGTAACTCTGACTTTCAAGTAAATAAATAAATCTTTAAGAAAAGATGATAGAATTTCATTCTTTTGTATGGCTGAATAATATTCCATTGTGTATGTATATGCCATGTTTTCTTTATCCATTCAGTTGGTGATGGAAACCTTGGTTGATTCCATATTTTGGATATTGTGAACAGTATTGCTATAAACATGGTGATGCAGGTATCTCTTTGATAAAAGGTGTTCATGTCTTTTCATTATATACCCAAGGTGAGATTGCTGGATCATATGGAAAGTCTATTTCTAGTTTTTTAAAACAAATCTCCATACTATTTTCCGCAATTACTGCACTAACTTACATTCTCACTAATAGTATGTAAGTGTTCTGCTTTCTCTGCATCCTTGCCAATATTTGTTACTCTCCGTCTTGGATTTTAGCCATTCTGAAAAGGTTTAGGTGGTATTTCATTGTGGTTTTGATTTCTATTTCCCTGATGGTTAGTGATTGAACATTTTTCATATAGTTGTTGATTATTTGTTTTTCTTCTTTGAGAAGAGTCTGTTGAGATTATTTCCTATTTTTTACTTGGATTGATTTTTGTTGTTGCTGTTGAGCTTTCCAAGTTGCTGATATATACTGGATATTAACCCTTAGTCAGATATATAGCCCACAAATATTTTTTCCCATTCTATTGGATGGCTCTTCATCCTATTGTTCAATTACTGGGCTGTGTTGAACCTTCTTAGTTTGATATAGTCCCATTTGTTTAGTTTTGCTTTTGTTGCCTAAGTTTTAAGAGTCTTATCCAAGAAATTTCTACCTACACCAATATCTTGGTGTGTTTCCTTCACATTTCTTCAGCATCTTCATAGTCTCTGGTCTCAAATTTAGGTCTTTGACCCATCTTGAGTTGATTTTTATATGGTGAGAGTTATGAATCTAATTCCATTCTTCTACATATATAAATCATTTTTGCCAGAATCATTAGTTGAAGAGATTATCTTTACTCCAAAGTATGTTCTGATGTTCTGAGCACTTTTGTCAAAAATCAGTTGTCTGGATGTACACGGATTAATTTCTGGGCTCTCTATTATATTCCAATGATCTGTCTTGTTTTTATGCAAGTACCATGATGTTTTAATAACTACAGCTTTGAGTCAGGTATTGTGATGCCTTCAGTTTGTAATTTATCTGTGTGTGTGTGTGTGTGTGTTCCTGAATGATTTCTTATTTTATAATTTTTTTCTGTAAAGGTCTTTCACTTCTTTGGTTAAATTTATTTCTAAATATTTGATTTTTTGGGTCTATTGTGAAGAGATTTCTTTCTTGATTTCTCTTTCTGTGAGTTCATCATTAGCATACAAAAAGATACTGTTTTTTGATTATTTTATAAATAAATATACTGAATTGGTTTATCATTTCTAATAGCTTTATGGTAGAATGTTTAGGGTTTTCCACATGCAACATCATATCATCTGAAAACATGAATAATTTGACTTCCTCTTTTCCAAAATTGATGCCCTTTATTTCTTTGTCCTCCCTAACTACTTTTGCTAAAACTTTTAGTACTATATTGAATAAGAGTGATGAAACTGGACATCCTTGTCTTGTTCCATACCTGAGAAGAAATGCTTTCAGCTTTCCTCTCATTCAATATGATATTGGTTTGTTATATAGAACCTTTATAATTTTGAGTAATGTTTGTGGAGGGTTTTTATCATGAAGGGTTGTTGAATCTTATCAGATATTTTTTTCTGCTTCTATTGAGATGACCACATGGTTTTTGTTCTTCACTCTATTAATATGATTTATGACGTTTATTGATTTTTTGAATGTTGAACAACAATTACATTACTGGAATAAATCCCACTCGATCATGATATATATACTCTTTTTGATGCGGTTTTAGATTAAATTTCCTAATATTTCGTTGAGGAACTTTGTACCTATGTTCATCAAAAATACACAGATCTGTATTTTCTTTTTGTATTATGTCTTTGTTCTGTTTTTGTCTCACAGTGACATTGGTTCGTAAATATAGTTTGGCAAGATTCCATTCTGTTCAATATTTTGGAATATATTGGAAAGTATTGGAGTTAGTTCCTCTTTAAGTAGTTTGTATAGGGCCAGCGCCGTCGCTCACTTGGTTAATCCTCTGCCTGAGGAGCCAGCATCCCATATGAGCACCGGGTTCTAGTCCTGGTTGCTCCTCTTCCAGTCCAGCTCTCTGCTGTGGCCCCAGAGGGCAGTGGAGGATGGCCCAAGTGCTTAGGACCCTGTACCCACATGGAAGACCAAGAAGAAGCACCTGGCTACTGGTTTTGGATTGGTGCAGCTCCGGCTAGTGGCCATTTGGGGGATGAACCAATGGAAGGAAGACCTTTTCCTCCATCTCTCTTTGTGTCTATAACTCAACCTGTCAAATTAAAAAAAAAAAAAAAAAAAAAAAAAAAAGTTTTGTAGAATTCAATATCAAGCGATCAGAACCTGGAATTTTCTGTGAAGGAGGATTTTGATTATTTCTTAAATCTCACTGCTTATTACAGATTTGTTTAGATTATCTTTATCATACTGATTTATTCTTGGTAGGTCCTATGTGCACAGGAATTTACCCATTTCTTCTGGATTTTCCACTATATTAACTTGAACATTTTTGTAATTTTTTTGCTTTGTTTTAACATTTATTTATTTATTTGGGAGGCATACTTACAGACAGAGAGATGGAGAGACAAAGAGAGATCTTCATATGCTGGTTCACTCCCCAAATGGCCACAAAGGCCAGAGCTAGGCCCATCTGAAGCCAGAAGCCAGGAACTTCATCTGGGTTTCTCACACTGTTGCTGGGGTCCAAGCACTTGGGCCATCTTATAATGCTTTTTCAGGCCATTAGCTAAGAGCTGGTTTGGATGAGGGGCAGCCAGGACATGAACTGACACCCATATGGGATGTTGGCTCCACAGATGGAGGCTTAGCCGACTATTCCACAGTGCCGGATGCTATTGTGGATTTTTATGATCCTTTGTATTTCAGTGATGTTGGTTGTAATGTCTCCTTTTTTACTTCTAATTTTATTTGAGTTATTTTCTCTGTTACTCTGGTTAAAGGTTTATCTATTTTGTTTATCTTATCAAAAATCTTTTGTTTTTTTTGTTTCAATTTCATTTATTTCTGCTCTGATCCTTATTATTTCTTACAGTCTTATAACTTAAGGTTTGTGTTGTGACATTTCCCTTTATTAATGTAAGCACTTAATGTTATAAAATTCCCTTTTAACACTGCTTCTGCTGTATCCAACAGGATTTGATATGTTATGATTTCATTTTAATTTATTTCAAGAAAGTTTTTGATTTCCTTTTTAAATTCATTAATGACCAATTGATTATTCAGCAGCATGCTGCTTAATTTCAAATATTTTTGAGTGTCTTATTGTTCTTCTAGTTGATTGGTAGTTTAATTTCTTTGTGGTCTGAGATGCTATAATGTTTTATTTCAATTTATTTTTAAATTTACTGAGACTTGATTTGTAGCCTAATAAATGGACTAAGAAAATATTTATGTATTGATAAGAAGGATATCTATTCTATAGCTTTCAGCTAAAATGTCCTGTAGATGTCTGTTAGGTCCGTTTGCTCAATAGTATGCTTCAACTCTGATGCATATTGACTTTCTGTGTTGATTATCTGTCTATTGTTGAGAGTGGGATACTGAAGTCACCCATTATTATTGTATGGGAGTGTATCTCTCCATTTTGGTCTAATAGTATTTGCTTTATATAACTAGGTGGTCTAGTGTTGAGTGCATACATATTTATGTTATGTCTTCTTGCTGAATCAAACCTTTAATCAAAATATAATATCTCTCTTTGACTCTTTTTGCAGTTTTTAATTAAAGTCTATTTAATCTGATATCAGGTTAGCTACTCCTGGTTGTTTGTGGTTTCCACTTGCTGTGTATATCTTTTTCCAGACTTTCACTTTCAGTCTATATGGTTTGTGATGTGAGTTTCTCATAGACATCATATAGATCTTGTTTTGTTGTTGTTGTTGTTGTTTTATTATCCATTCAGCCAACCTAAGTCTTTTGGCTGGGGAATTTAATTAATCTAATTTCAAGCTTAGTATTGATAGATAAAAACTAACACTTGTCATTTTCTTGATTGGGTACTGATTATAGCTGCTCTGTTGGTGAATTTGGTAGAGTCATGTGTTTTCATGATGTTTGCTTCTAACACAGAACTCCCTTCAGAATTTCTTGTAAGGCTGGTAAGGTAGTGGTGAATTCTCTGTTTTTGTTTATCTGGAAAACACTTTATTTCTTCTTCAGTTTTGAAGGATAGCTTTAATGGATATAACATGCTTGGTTGTAAGATATATTACTGTTTTTGGTTTTTTGCTTTTTTTTTCTTTTAAGACCTTGAATGCATCATCCCTTTCTCTTCTGGCCTGTAAAGTTTTTACTAAGAAGACTTCTGTTCATTTAGTTGTTCCTTTATAGGTAACTTGACACTTTTCTCTTACTGTCTTTACAATTCTCTCCTTGTCATTAGCTTTTCACAAATTCGACTACAATATGCCTTAGAGAAGATCTTTTTTGATTGAGTCTGCTTGGTGTCCTTTGAGCTTATTGTACCTGCATGCCCATGCCTGTTTCAAGACCTGGGAAATTGTCAACTATTATTTCATTTAGCAGGTTCTCAATGTCTTTTTACATTTTTCTCCTTAGGAATACAACATAATTTTGAAGACACACATACACTCATATACACACACATAATCCAACAACTATCATGCAACATATATTATAAGTAAAGCCATGTATATTATATAACAGACTTTTTTTTTTAATATTTATCTATTTGAAACCCATAGAGACAGATATGGGAAGAAAGAGAAAGACACACACACACACACACACACACACACAAAGAAAAAGATAAATGTATCATCTATGGGTTCATTCTCCAAATGCCAAAAGCAGCAAGGGCTAGACAGGCAGAAGTCAGGAGCTAGGAATTCCGTATAGGTCTTCCACATCGGTGGCAGAAAATCAAGTACTTGAGCCATATCCTCTCCCTCTCATGCATATTAGCATGAAGCTGGATCAGAAGCATAGAGCAGCGAGAACTTGAACCATCCACTTGGATACAGAATGTAGGCTTTCTAAGGGATGGCTTAACCCAGTGCTCCTTCAACACCCATCCCACTATTGAGATTTTGGTATTGTTTTCACCAAAGGAAGTTAGTGGTAAAATAAAATTTTACATACATATAGCCTTAATGAGCAACAAGATTAAATTAAAAATAAACTAAAATGTAAGAAAACAAATTAAAATCAATTTTATTGATCATAGTTCCATATTCAAAAGTATTCTAGCTGATAGATTATATTGCTTATACTTTTTAGCATTCCAGAACATTTATTCACTTTTCTTCCTTCAGTGGAATCTAAATCTAAAGAAATTAGAGATTTAATGAAGGCAAGATAGCTATTAGAATTAATTTAATTATGTATAGCATTTCCAAACTATCTCCTTATAAACCCTGATTTGACTAAATTTTAATTTATTTTTCTAGTTGGCAAAAAATTAAATAATACACTTTCTGATTGTTTATTCTAATGCTAGTTTGCTTGCAATAACTTTAACTATAAAAGACAGTAAAAGGTTATTTCAGGTTCCAGTGATGGAAATGAGGTGAAAGGCTGATGCAGTTCTGTGTACCAAGACTTGTCAATATTATGATCATATATTGATCAGTTTCTAACAGAGGGTAAATGTTAATATTTTGGTGAGTTAGAGTAAAGAATGCTTGATCACCTCTGCCTTTGAGTTCCGAAAAATCCAGTATCTATTACTGGCATTTTTTAATTAATGGATGGTGTTTCATTGATGTGTTTTTGTATAGTTAACAATATGTTTCTAAAATTCAGATGTTTTAGAAGGAAATAAGGCAAAAGAAAGACTTGTCCCAAATCACAATTAGCCCAAACCAGAACATTTATATTCTGTGATATTTTTAGTTTCTCAGAGCATATAAGGAGCAGAGGTGTTTGAATACACTTGCCAAAATACATCAACATACTTTATGTCTCTTCTAGTTTTCAAAACATTTTGAGACCTATTTTAATAATGGATATATTCAGTTAATATTAGAAATACAGATATGAACAAGGTCTTTAATCGCTTGACTTTCTCACTGAATCAAAGGGAAGTGGCTCACAATGCAGGAGTGGTAGCACATGCAGTAATCCATGCCCGTAACACAAATTGTTGCTGAAAGGCAGATGGAGGTGCCAGTTGTGTTGGGCGCAGGTGATTAATGCCCGGCCTGTTCACCACCAGGTTGTTTTTCTCTCCACCAGTGAACTGTCCATTAACTTCCCTCAGAGCCAACAGCAAAACGAGAGGAATTTATGAAGTCGCTAGCCCATATGGCTGGTAGTGAGTTAATCTGTGTCTGAGCAGCAGGTAGCATGAGCCAGTCTGTCTGTTGGGGCTGTTAGTAACCCAGGGGCAGATCAGAGAACAGCAGGGAAGGGGATCAGCTCAGGCTGCAAATACAGTCAGGAATGTGGCAGGAAATTATTTCTGAAATACACTTAGCAGCATAAGGACAGCAGCCATCAGATTCTATATGATAATCTCTTTGCATTTCATAGATTTTGGTAATTATATAGAGCTATACATGTAGGTGTGAATTTAAGATAGAGTTATAGATATATAGTTAGGATGTTTTCCTTTATATCGAGTTTTGCATTGAAATAATTACTCAAGTGTCCTTAAAAATAACGAGCAATGAAACTTTAAATTTATAAAAAAAGAGAAATTGGTGGATATGGATATATTCAAAAATAGACCGCGAAGATGAGTGATCTTCTCCCACAACGTTATGCTCTGAAATATTTACTTACTGACTGCACAAATCAATAGTGTTCCCATTCATAAATGGCCAGTAAATGGTTGTCCATCTCACAATCATATTGTAAATGTTTATGAAATTGGAGATTTCAGAGGCCAATTCAAGTTTTCTACTTTCTGTTCCAAATTGCAACAAATCTCTTGTAGTTAAAAAAAAGAAAGTCATTATGAGTAATATGGAATTTTATCCAGAGTTTTAAGCAATGGGAAATGGAAGAGAGATACACTAGGTGGGTGATGTATGGAGCAACAGTCATAAAGGATAAAAAGTCCAGGATGGACCAAGCAGTATAGTACAGAATGCATGTTTAGTTTTATTTATGTCACATCTGAAATGTGTATGCAACAAGGTAATTTAGAAGAAGCTCGATTATTCTTGGTAGTAAGGGTAATGAGCAACAACAGAAATCAGAAGATGCAGCTACCACCAAGACTTTCAGGCACTGTTGCTGCGCATTGCTAGTGTTTAGTGATAACTTGCATTGTCTCAGTTTCTTAGATAATTATTTATGCCTTTCTATGTGAAACAGCTCATATGTTATTTACATGACAGGAACTTACATTTAATTTTCAAATGCACTATTTTCTATGCAACTTGATTATATAAAAACAAGTCACTAACATGTCATAAATAAATATATTTATAATGATTTACAGGTTACACAGCAATTTTACATTCATTACTCAATTTCATTCTTATAGTAATCATTTTCCTTAATCATGATGACTCAAGGATCTTATCTTACTATAAAATAGCAGAAATTCTGTTATTAAAAACATTAAGACTGGAGCCAACTCTGTGGCTTAGCAGGTAAAGCTGCTGCCTGCATGCCAGAATCTCATATGATGCTTGTTTGAGTCCCAGCTGCTCCACTTCCTATCCAGCTCCTTGTTAATGGCCTGGGAAAGCAGCAGAGGATAGCCTAAGTGCTTGGGCCTCAGCATCCACAAGAGAGACCTGGGAGAAACTCCTGATTCCTGGCTTCAGATCAGCCCAGCCCCAGCTGTTGCAGCCATTTGGGGAGTGAACCAACAACAGATGGAAGATCTCTCTCGCTCGCTCACTCGCTCTCTCTTTCTAATTCTGACAAATAAATAAATAAATAAATCTTTAGAAAAGACAGTAAAACATAGATATACCATGCAGATGATCATTCACATAATATTTGAAAAATATCAGTGGTCACTGATTTTTAAAGTACACTTTAAATTTATCGTTAAATAATATATATACATGATGAATAGTAACAGTTTGCTGCTTTTCTCCATTTGCTTTTTTAAAATATTCATTTATTTAGTAGAAAGGCAGAGATAGAAAGAGAGAGAAAGAGAGGGAGAGGGGAAGGGAGAGGGAGAGATTTCACCCACTGGTTCACTCTCCAAATGACTACAGGACTGGACCAGGCTGAAGCTAAGAGCTAGGAGCTTCTTCTCAGTCTCCTACATGAGTCCAGGAACCCAAGGACTTGGCTCATCCTCTGCTGCTTTCCCAGGCACATTGGTAGGGAGCTGGATCAAAAGTGGAGCGGTCAGGATTTGAACTGCCGCTCACATGGGATGCCAGTGCTGCAAGCAGTGTATTAACTCTGTGGAGCAGCCCTGGCTCCTTGCTCCCATTTTTAATTCCCCAAAACAATAACCTCTCACTCATTTTGTTGTTTATTTCAGTAGCTACCTGAATATTGCTAAACGATGTGCTTGCATAAGGAGTCCTTGATTTATGGAAATGTAATCATGGTATATTATCATCCAACTGTGGCAAAAAAAAAGATTTAACATATTTACACTACTGCCAAATTTCCTCTGCCCACTCATTTTGAATATGGCTGCATCACTACTTTATTTTTTTTAACTTTTATTTAATGAATATAAATTTCCAAAGTACAGCTTATGGATTACAATGGCTTCCCCCCCATAACGTCCCTCCCACCCACAACCCTCCCCTTTCCCACTCCTTTAAATTTTTTTATTTGGCTAATTTTGTCATTATGAGCTGTTATAGACACAGAATATAAATTAAGATAACATGCACATATGTAGGGACCAGCGCTGTACTTCAGTGGTGGCATCTCATATGGACGCCGGTTCGAGTCCTGGCTGCTCCACTTCTAATCCAGTTCCCTGCTAATACCATATGGGATGCTGACACTGCAGACTGGAGCTTTAACCCACTGTGTCACAGCGCCAGGACCCAGCATTCTTAAGATATTAGAATCATTGATTAAATATGGAAATGTACTACTATTACTACTACTAATATAATAATAGATAATAAATTCCTAGTGCATTTCTTCCTTACTTTGTCAATAAGGTCATTCTGTCCATTCTCATTCCTTGAAATGAGTCTACAACTACCACTTTACTTGTGGTGGTCGCTCTTCTCAAGGTTCTATCCCTGAACCCCTATCTTTTCTGATTTGTTAACACTTATCCTCTGGTCTATAATATTAAGTATGTTTTCTTGGCTATGTCTGTAGGCTAATTGTTAAAGTGGCATACCAATAATCAAGCTTCTTATAATATCTTGTCCATATAAATACACATCATAGAGATTCACTGACAACATTCATTATTTTCTGCCAGTTTTAATTCTATTTTATTTGTTTATTTGCATTGTTTCAAGAATATATCCTTAGCACCATTCAGAGTTGACACTCAAATATGTTTCCTATCAGCTGCCTATGAATACTGAAATTCTATCAGATTCTGCATTAAAATTTCACCCCTGTCTTTCTGGCATTGTCTTCTCTGTGCAAGTTATCTTCTGCTTCTAGTTTCCCATACATCCATAACTATTCCTCCATCTGCTTTCTATCCTTGAGAAATTGGTTAGACTATATAATTTGCTAGTGATATTACCTTTTACATACAGATTGGGACACACACATATAGGCATCAAAAAGTTCTTGGAAGATGGAATAAAAAGGTTATTTTGGTATAGACATTTTTTGAAATCTATGCATGGTATTTTCATAACATACATTTTCCACTAATATTTTGGATATCACTCATGTGTGTCTGTGTTAGTACGGTCTTAGGAAGGTATATAAATACATTGATGTTGTTAACATTCTTTCAGAGGAATTTCAAAAGGAAAAATTTCCAAGCAATAACCACAAAGTATCTTATCAACCAATAACAAGAACTTGAGATTCAGGACCCAGATAATAGTTTTGTTTTTAAAGTGATGGTTAACTTAATAAGAAGCAAAAAGAATATAATAAAAATTCAGATGAACTTTGAAAAATAGAAGTAAATGAAAACAATCTCCAATATTCTCATAAAGACATATATAATTGCAACTAATTCTAGGTTCTAAGGACTGTAATTATCTCATTTTGACACAACAGATAAAAAGCAAAAAATGAGTAAGAAAAATATAGTTATAAAATAATATTTGTTTCACTATAGTGAAATATATTTAATATAGAAATATATATGTAATATATATAAATGCTTACTATGTTTTTGTATCAATATTATACTTTATACCTTAAATATATACCATAAATGTATTTTCAAATAATATATGTTTTTAAATAAAAAAAACTAAAAAAAAAATAACTCTTTAAGAACTGATTGTCATTATAATTTTCCACTGAAAATTTTAAGTGAATTCATAGTTTCTGAGTTCCCAGCTACATGTCTAACTTCATTTAAATGGGCAATTACTGTATGTTGACATCTCACTTCTCCCCATCTTTACCATTTCAGTGCATACTTGTTCCACTTCCAGTTGCCAGAACACAGGTTTCTTTGTATGTCAGTGAGCCTCTTCGGATGGCTAGAGCCTTTGCTTTAACTGTATGACCATTCATAAGTTGAAGTCTTAACTTTAATGTGACTGTGACATTACAAATATTTAGAGTAGTTGTCTTTGGGCCTTTGAAGATGTTAAATGAGATTAAAGAGTGGGGTTGATTGCAATGGTCTTTTTAATTGAAAAAGTTACTATCTAGATGAATAACATGCCTGCCACATTCATTGTTTTATCTTCACAGATGCAGGTGGATTTAAGAGCAAAGAAATATGCAATTTGATTAATGTCAGAGATACTAAGAATTTTGGGGCCTTTACACAGGTAGATCTTAACCTAAGTTTATATAAATAAATTGCTTGGAAAAAATAATTCAGAAGAATAGGTAGATTGAGTGTTACTATTTAACCCCCTTCAAGATATCAACCAACTTATCCCTTTATTGTCAAGGAAGGGCCCAAGAACTTGCAATAACCAATACATTATGCAAACTTTTCTAACAAAAATGCCTATTTATTTCTTGTTCTCTGAACACCCTTGAATCTTTATCTTCTTACTCTTCCTAAAGAAGATGCATCCTCTCTCCTTATTTTATTCTCTGTTGCTTTTTCCACTACATTTTTCTTTATCTATTATACTTCAGCCTTAATACTCGCATTTTCATATTTGCAGGAAATTTTTTCTATGAGATTCACCTTGATTTCTTCTTTATTTATATTAAAATTGTCCAAGTACCTCCTAACTACACTGGTTACAAGGTAATAAAATGCCTACTATGCAAAAGCTGCAAATAGAAGGTGGGCCATTTGCTAGTTTTTGACAGCAAGACTCTTGCCTGTGTTCAAGGTTGAGTAATAATCTATTGTTATAGAATTTACTAATTCCATTAAAGCCTTTAATATAAGCTCATATTAATTGTATGTTTAAGCTTCATTCCTCAGCTTAGCAATGCTGAAATTTCCTAATTGGAATTTGGACTGTAATTATAATTTACTTAGCTGGAATTTACAAAGTATGTAACCTCTTACTGCTCTTAAAACTTGAATCTCAAGTCAAAACTTTTAAAAGAGAGTCAAGAGGGGGTCTGATCCACACGTGGAAAGCTTTGTTACAATATAGGCACACCGCCCCTGAGTGTATAGATACTTATATTCTTGTGGTGCTGTCTGTGTGGGTAAGTGGTACTTTTCAACTCTTTTTAGATGAAAAAAAAATGTATATGAATTCCAGAACTAAAGTTTGTGAAAATACTTAAAAATATTCAAACTATAAACTGTTCTGGAGAGTACTCCTCTTGCTCATTTTACACTTGTTCACAACCATCTTTGGTATAAATGGTTCTTGGATGGGGAATATATAGCGTCAGGGCACAGACTTTTGATTGAGCTCAGACTTTTGCTTCATCATGTAACTTGTCAAAGAGCCAAAATCAATAGAACAAACTGTATCTAAAGAATGTAAATACTGTTGAAAGAACAGCCATGACATGATAGCAAACATTCAGTGTTACAAATTTGAGCCCTATAATAATGTCTTCTGACTTCTCCCAAATCTTATTACCTAAATCATGAGCTGTTTAAGAGAGTGGTAGATTTGTCATAAACGAAGATCATAATTTTAAGTGTAAACATTTCTAATAGTAGCTTACATGATATCCTAGGATGTTAAATGGTAAAGTGAATGTGCAAAATATCAGATACTCTGAGTTATGCATACAATGACAAATAGTATTTTTGATTAGAGTTGAAACATTGTTATATTCCTATTCCCCCGTCCCTCTCTCAAATTATGGGAAAGAGATGGGAAGGAGAAGAAAAGACTGCATGCTGCATTTAATATACTGACATTTCAAACTGGATAGACTTGGCTTCTCTTGTTGTCATTGATAGTAATGACTGTAGGCTATGCAGTACAAAGACCAAGTATTAGACAAGTAAATCACATTATATCATATAATTCTTATGTTCTATAGTAGTAGGTAAAGAATCTAAGGTATAGAGGGACTAAATAACTTCTCTAATGGTTATTTACTACCTAATGGTGTCTTTGGATTTGAAAGCAGAGTTTTGAAATGTTAAAAAAAAAAAACTGAATAGTGCTTTCAAGTTTGTAATAAAATTATCATTTCACAAATTTATTGTAAGTATTGAATGAATTAATGTGTTTGAATGAGCTTTGTAAATTGAAAAGCCACATTAGTACCCTATGAAATGAAACCATACTAGTGTCCTGCTTAAAGATTAAACATGTAGACTAAGAAAAAATATGCATATGAATACATAGTAAGGAACATAAAAGAGGAACAAACAATATGCCATTGTGTCCCAATGAGGAACAAGCCATCTCCAGACAGGATAAAAGGAGTTTCTCAGGATGCTACTGTTCAAGAAAAATATGGGTATTTGAAAATGCAGGTGAGTAAGAAAAGGGGAAACTGCAAAAAAAAAAGGGGGGGATGTCAAATGAAAATTTCTGTTTAATATAGTTTGAATGGTGTTTAATATTATGAGAAACATAATGAAATATAATATATTGTCTTTGTTTTCAAAATTGGGGTTCATTCTTTAAAGAAACAACTAATCATGAAAAAAATTGGAGAAAAAAAAAACAAGTTAACATAGTGACCCCCAATTAAAGTTTCTGAATGCAATTTATTTTCCTTAGATTAATTCCATATCCTGGCTATTATGAATAATGCTGCAATGAACAATGCAGTGGAGATACCTCTTAGAGATATTGACCTCCCACAGTTCAAAGACTAGAGCATGGGTTTTGTAGTAATAAACATTTTAAATGCAATTTTCAACAAGGCAAAAGTCATAATTACAGGGCCATAAGCCAAGATTTTCAGTCATGCAAAGAATCAAGAAACATGACTCAGAAAGAAGAGAAAATCAATAAAATAAAACAGACTCAGATATAACAGACATGAAAGAATAAGTAGATAAGGACATAGCCTGAGTGTATTCTATATGCTCAACAATCCAGAGGAAAATACCAAAAATATGGACAATATACAAAAAGATAAAAATCAAATTCTAAACATGAAAACTATAATATATGAGAAAAATATTGTGAATTAGATAAGTGACAGACACTTCAGAAGAATTTATTAATGATTTTCAAGACAAAGCAACTGACTGTCCAAATGAGACAAAAAGAGAAATTTTTTTTAGAAATAGAGAATTGATTACCTATGGGACAACTTCAGGCTTCCTAACAAATATAATTGGAGTCTCTGAAAGGGGGCAGAAAAAAGTACTTGCAAACCTAATAGAAGATAATTTCCAAATGATATGGAAGCTATAAAGTCACAGAACCCAAAGGGTTCCAATAATCCTTATCAGCAAAACTATGGAAACTACTCCACCACTCATTATTATCAACTTACTAAAACCTGTGATAAGCTTTTAAAAGTAGCCAAATGGGGCTTGGAAAAGCGCATTACACACACAGGAAGAAAGATGAGATGATCAACAAATATAATGCTGCAAAGAAGAGCAAAATCTCCAAATCAATGAAAGAAGAAGACTATAAATCTACAATGCTCTAAAAGAATTTTTGAAAAGTTAAAGTAGAAGAAAGATCATTTTAGACATAAAAAATATTGAAAGAGTATATCACCAGGAGGCATGCATTAAAATAAATGTAAGGGGAGTATTTCAGGCAAAAAAATAAAATTACACCAGCTGAGAATCATGATCTGTTTGGAGACTTATCATCACTCAAAGCTGTAAATACTTCACTAAATTTACTATTCCTTAAGAATAATTGGAAAATTGGTCTTAAAACTAACACAAAAACTGGGGCTGGCCTATGACTTAGGCTAAGTTTCCACCTGTGGTGCTGGCATTCCATACTGGTGCTGGTTCATGTCCCAGCAGCTCCTCTTCCAATCCAGGTCCCTTCTAATGCTCTGGAAAGCAGTGGAAGATGGCCCAAGTGGTTGGGCCCCTGTGCCTATGTGGGAGACCCAGAAGAAACTCCTGGCTTCAGATCAGAACATCTCAGGCCGTTACAGAAATTTGGGGAATGAAGCAGAAGATGGAAGACCTTTATCTCTCTCCCCTCCCTCTGTCTGTAATGCTGCCTCTCAAATAAATAAATTTTTTTTTATCCAAAGCACAAAAACTATAAAAGGGAATAAGGAACCATATTATTATAAGGTTATTATATTATATATGAAGTAGTATACTATCGTCTAAAAGCAAATTGTGATAAGTTAATGTTGTTTAACTCCTGAAAGAACAATTAAATAATACCACAAAATGGTAAAACAATAGTGCAATAAAAATTGAAAATTGAATAAAAAATAAGCAGCTAAATTAAAGGAAGACAAAAATGCAAAAAAATGGAGAAAAGGGGAACAAATGGGACAAACGGAAAGCATATACAAGCACAGCAGATTTAAGCCCTACCATATTAATAATTGAATATACTAAACACCACAATTAAAAGGACTATACCACAATATTGGATAAAACAGTAAAGGCAAACCATATAATGCCTATAGTAACCCCTTCTAAACGCAGAGCCGAGGTATCACCCTTGGCTTTTCCATTACCACTGCTAAGGACTGAGAGCAGGGCTGAGAGAGAGAGTTAAAATCTTGCCCACCTCATTCTTGACTAAGGGATGTTCCCTGTCCATGCTGTTGACAGAGAGTAGCAGTACTAAATGGGAGTGGTAAACTCATCTCTCAACTCTCCTGTAACCAGTTGCTGTGCATCTGTACCAATGCTGGGATGGGAAGAGGGTGGTTGTGCTACCTACAGCTCTCATTTTTCACCCCAGGTAACAGTTCTGTACCCACCTTACTCTTGGAAGGTAGAGTAGATGCTACAAATGCTCCACTTCCACTGGTGCTCCTATTCCAGGAGAACTCCTCCAATAAAGCAGCATGCTAAGTGGTACGAGAAGAAATCTCTGCCTGATCTAGGCACCATCATGCCCAGTTACTGAAGAGACCTCACAGTGGACACCATACACTCACTTCTGTGCCTACCATGCCAGTCTGAGCCACTAGAATGTCTCCACTACTCATGACCCCCAGATACATTGGGTGACTACAGGCATTGACTACAGCCAAATAAATGAAACAGGGACTGCTTTATGGCATCTAACTGGAATTGAAGTGAACCTTATAAATGTAAAGTAAACTGAAAATTGATCTTAGTAAAAATTAACAATGGGAATAGGAGAGGCAGGAGGATGAAGCGTTGGAGTGTTGGGGACAGTATGGAGAGTAGGGTGGGAAATATCATTATGTTCCTAAATCTGTATATATTAAATACACAAAACTTATATACCTTAAATAAAATTTTTAAAAATTGCCTCCCAAACTAACATTCCAACTTATGTCTCTAAATAAAGTAGATTACCATGGAGGTTGACCTATAAAACCATCAAGATACATCCTCCACTAGATGCACAAATCTCAATATAGGGGTACAATAATATGAAAAAAAAAAAACAAGGTAGCATGATGCTCCTAAAGAAAACAGTAACTTCTGAGAATGGGTCTGAAGAAAATGAGATTGATTAAATGCTTGAAAAAGAGTTCAAAATTCTTAAGATTGTTTGACTATTTGTGATCTTTTGTGGTTCAATATGAATATTAGCATTGTTTTTTGTCTAATTCAGTGAAGATTTTCATAAGCATTTTGATGGGGATTATGTTGAACCTGTAAATCACTGGGGTAGCACAGATGTTTTTATAATTTTAATTCTTCTAGTCCGTGAACATACGTATCTTTTCTTTTTTTAAGTCTTCTTCAGTTTCTTTCATGAATGTTTTGTAATTTTCACTGTAGAATTCTTTACATCCTTGGTTAAATTTACTCTAAGGTATTTAATTTTTGTAGTTACCCTGTTATTATGAATTGGATTGCTTTTATAAATTATTTCACAGCAAGATCATTGTTGGTGTATAAAAGTGTCACTGATTTTATGTTTACTTGTATCTTGCAAATATTCTTCATTCATTAATCAATTCTAACAGTCCCTTGGTGGGAAACTTAAAAATTCCTCAAAACCAGTGAAAATTAAAACACAGGATACCAAAATATATGATATAGCAAGTGCAGTATTAAGAAAGAAGCTTATAGTAATCAGTGTCTACACTAAAAAAAAAAAAAAAAAGAAAATTTTCTTATTTATGTGATCTCTTTGACACTTAATCCTATCTATATGAGAAATCACATACTCAATATGAGCAATTTAATGCATAAGGTGGCATTAGTACCATCCAGCTTAATGAGATTTGACCAAGTGTCTAGTAATGACAATAGATAGAATTAAAAAGGAGAAAATGTTCCAACATTTCCACACAGTAGACTCATAAAATGACAAATGTCCTAAATAGCAATCTGGCCTCAGAATCAGCCCTTAAGGCATTCAGATATGACTCAAAAGCCCATGATAGTATTTCAGGCATGGAAAGCCAAGATACTGTGGCAAAAAAAAAAAAAATTTCTACATGAAGGACCTCTGTGAGTGAGACCCCAGTGGGAAGAAAGGGCCATCAAAGAAGGATACACTTTTCTCTGAAGGGAGGAGAGAACTTCCACTTTGCTTGTAGCCTGTCTAAATACTGACGGATTCTGTGGACTCAAAAGGCTTCCATAGCCTTGGCAGCTCATGATAAGAGCCTCCAGTGATTTCTACTGTCATAAATAAGAGTGTCAATTGTTAAATCAACAACAGGAGTCACTGTGCACTTACTCCCCATGTAGGACCTCTGTCTTTAATGAGTTGTACTATGAGAATTAACTGTAAAACTTGTTTTCAAAAAGTACTTTATATTTTGTGTGTATGTGTGTGAGTGCAAATTGTTGAAATCTTATTTTAGAGTTGGTCTTCTATATATAAAGTTAATTAAAAGTAAACCTTAATGAAGAATGGGATGGGAGAAGGAGTAGGGGGTGGGAGGGCAGGTATGGGAAGAAGAGCCACTATATTCCTAAAGCTGTTTTTATGAAAATTATATTCATTAAACAAAAGTTATCTTATAAAAACAGAAAATTATCAAATAAATTAGCTAGCAATACATCTCAAGAATCTTCTAAAATGATCCCAAAATTCAGAAAGTAAGGTAAGGGAACCCTTCCAAACTCATAGTATCATGTCAGCGTTTTCTTGACCCCAAAAGCAAACAAACACACAATAAAAAAAGAAAGTATAGACCTATATTCCTGATTAATATGGATGCCAAAATTTTAAACTAACTAGTGAACTCTATCCAATGGCACATCAAAAATCATATATTCATGATTAACTGGGATTTATCCAATTTAACAATATGTTTTAACATTCACAAATATAGCTGTATGGTTTAACATTTTAAGTATTTTAACATTCACAAATCAATGAACACAATAGGACACATCAACAAAATAAAAGTTAAAAGCCATATTATAATCTTAATAGGTATAGAAAAAGCATTCAATAAAATCCAATATCTATTAATAATTAAAATCTGGAACAAATTATATATACAAAGAACCAAGCTCAAAATAATAAAAACTATAACAAATCTACCAGCAGAATCATACTGAATTAGTTAAAAACTGAAAGCATTTCCTGAAATATCAGGAACCATACAGGAGGACCACTAGAACCACTCCTATTTGCTATAGTACTGGAAGATTTAAGCAGATAATTAGGCAAGAGAAATAAATAAAAGGAATATTAGTAGGAAAGGACAAAAACAAATTATCCCTATGTGAAGATGGCATGATTCTATATAGAGAGAAGCCTATAGATTCTACCAGGAGACTATTAGAATTGAAAAATGAATGCAAAAAAAAAATCAACACAAAATATTGATAACACTTTTATACATGGATAATGAATTTGCTGATAAAGAAGCAGTACATTCAATCTCATTCATATTGGCTATATAATTAATGAAATACCTTGTAGTAAATTAAACCAATGCTATTCATAATGAAAATTATAAAACTTTACAAAAATAAATTGAAGAATAAATAGAAAAATGAAAGGCCTACCATGTTCATAGGTAGGAATACTTACTATTATTAAACTGTCAAATTACTCAAAGCAATTCAGATTCAGGATAATCTCCATGAAAATACAAATAATAGTTCGGCACCTTGGCTCACTAGGCTAATCCTCTGCCTGCGACATTTGCACCCTGGTTTCTAGTCCCAGTTGGGGCACCGGATTCTGTCCGCAGTGGCTCCTCTTCCAGTCTAGCTTTCTGCAGTGGCCCGGAAAGGCAGTGGAGGATGGCCCAAGTGCTTGGGCCCTGCACCCACATGGGAGACCAGGAGGAAGCGCCTGGCTCCTGGCTTCGGATAGGCGCAGTGCGCCTGCCATAGCGGCCATTTGTGGGGTGAACCAATGGAAGGAAGACCTTTCTGTCTCTCTCTCTCTCTCTCACTGTCTAACTCTGCCTGCCAAAAAAAAAAAAAAAAAAAAAAAAAGAAAATAGAAATAATATATATCACAGAAAGGAAAAGAATCAATCCTCAGATTTATACAGAAGCACATAATTACCCATATATTCAAACAATCATGAGCAAAATGAGCAAAACTGAGGCATCTCAATTCCACATTTCAAGATGCGCTACGGAGCTACCATAATAAAACATGACCTGATACTGGCATAGAAACTGACTCACAGACTAATGAAACAGAGTGGAGATTCCAGAAATGAATCTACATATCTATAGTCAACAGATCTTTAACAAAATTATCAGCAATAGAAGCTAGGGAAAGGACGTAATGGTGCTAAACAAACAAATTTCCACTTACCAGTCTCATACTCCATACAAAAAAATCAACTCAGAATGGATTTGGAAAACTAAATATAGGATCTGAAACTTTGAAATTACTAGGACAAAATATAGACAGACACTTCAAGACATAGTATAGTCAATGATTTTTTTAAAAAGAACCCCAACACTCAGGCAAAAATGCAAATATAGTCAAATGGGATTATATCAAAGTAAAAAAAACACTTCTATAGCAAAGTTAGCAATCAACAGAATGAAGAAGCAGTTTACAAAATGGGATAATACTTTTGAAAATTATTCATCTGACAAAGGATTAATATATATAATATATAAGAAACTTAAGAAATGCAAAAAACACAGGTATCAGGGAAATGCCAACTAAAACTACAGTGAAATATCAGTTTATTCCAGTAAGGATGGCTATTAGAAAAAGACCAAAAGTAGTAAACTGGTAATGATGTGAAGAAAATGAAATCTTTAAACACTGAATGAGAATGTAAATTGGTATAGTCACTGGAGACAATAGTATGGAATTATTCCTCAAAACTAAAAATAAATATAAAATATGATCCACTTAACCCACTTCTGGATATATATCAAAGGAAATCCCTGAACTGTAGTGGGCATTGCAGCACTATTCACAAGTTCTAAAATATGGAATCAATCCAAGTGCCCATTAACGTATGAATGGTTAAAGGAAATGTGGATTCACTGTCTATTATAAGAAGGCTTTGTAGTAAACAGTCATTTCAGTTACCTATTACTGCAAAACAAATCACCCCTAAATAAGACTGTAATATTATACTCATATTTTCTGTGAGAAAGCAATTAGATCCGGCTACACCAAGCATGCCTTATCTGCACCAGTGTCTGGGGCCTCAACTTGGAAGCTCTGAATAGTTGGGGTCTATCATGATCTAATTCTAGAGGCTTTTTGACTCACATGCTAAGCATATGTGCAGAGATGACTCAAATGACTAGTACTCTCTGGAATCTTCATCTCATGTGACCAATTCTCCCGACCTCTCCAGGAAGATAGCATCAGAGTAGTTGGATTTCTTAAATTATAATTCAGGTTTTCACGAGAGAGTGTTCTAGTGAACAAAGTGGAAGCTTCATGACTTACTGACCTACTTTCTACAAAGACCACTGCGACCTATTTGTAAGAGCAGTCACCGGCTGGTGCCGCGGCTCAACAGGCTAATCCTCCACCTAGCGGCGCCGACACACCAGGTTCTAATCCCGGTTGGGGCTCGGATTCTGTCCCGGTTGCCCCTCTTCCAGGCCAGCTCTCTGCTATGGCCCGGGAGTGCAGTGGAGGATGGCCCAAGTGCTTGGGCCCTGTACCCCATGGGAGACCAGGAGAAGCACCTGGCTCCTACTATTGGATCAGCGCGGTGCGCCGGCCGCAGCGGGCCGGCCATGGCGGCCATTGGAGGGTGAACCAATGCAAAGGAAGACCTTTCTCTCTGTCTCTCTCTCTCTCACTGTCCACTCTGCCTGTCAAAAAAAAAAAAAAAAAAAAAGGCAGTCACCACCTAACGAGAAGGGACTAAAACTGCCCCACACCAACTCCATCAGGAAATCCCAAGCATTTGATACATTTGATACATTTTAAGGTCACATAAGAATTAATGTCATTTGTCATTTATTTACATTTTATTGAAAAGATAGAGATAGCTATCATCCATCTGCTAGTTCACTTCCCAAATGCCTTGTCAACAAACAAGGCTGGATCAAGCTGAAGCCAGGATCCTGTAACTCAGTGAGGATTCCCTAACTGAATAGCATGGATCAAAGTACTTCAACTGTCACTAGTACTTCAACTGTCACTAGCAGGGAATTGCATCAGAAGCAGAGGAACAGGGTTCCGAATCAGGCACTCGATATAGGATGTAGGCATTTTAACTGCTTCAAAAATCCAACACTTTGATGGGTTTTAGACAAGAGAAGAAAATTTCAGATTCATGGAAGTAATTAAATATCCCTGATTTTCTCAGCAAAATATCTGACACATTTAAGTGGTGAAACACTGGGGCTAAAGGGTAGGAGAAGGTGATGGCAATGGCATCATGATGCAACAAGTTAAGCCTCGGCTTCCAATGTGGCAGCCGATATCACAGTGTGGGTTCAAGTTCTGGCTGCTCTCCTTCCCATCCAACTGCCTGCTAATGCACCTGGGAAGGCAGAAAAAGATGTTACAAATGTCTGGGGCCTTGCCACCCATGGGGGAGATCCAGATGAAACTCGGGTTCTTAGTTTCAGCCAGTTCTAGACATGGCTGTTGTTGCTATTTGGGGAGTGAACAGGTGGGTGGAGGATCTCTCTTTCTTTCTCTTTGCTTTCTCTCTGAAGCTTTGTTTTTCAAATAATAATAATAATAATAAAGAAATAAAGGAAACAATTTGGGGTATGGGGCATAGAAATAGGATGAGAAACAGAACTGTCAATTTGATAAGACATAGAAAAAGTCTGGAAAGACGACTTAGTTTGGGAAACTAATGACTAAAAGGTAGAGATTTTAATGTTTTCTAGAATTGAAAAAAGTTATGAATTAAAAAAATTTAAAATATGATTTATTAATCAGATCCATGGCAAAAATAACAGAAGCAAAGCCAAAATACAGGCAACAAACTAGAAGACATTTAATAATGGAATACCATTTTTAAAATCAAAATATCTTACAAAGTAATGACTTATGTCCCAAAGTGAAAGAAGATAATATTCTAATAATGACCTCATATCATGTGCAAACCTGGAGCACTAAAAATAAGAAATCAGAAAGGAGTTTCTTTTCCATATTTAAGGCTGTATTTTTGTTAGCTTAAAACAGTTTTATAACCTTCTATGAAGCACAACACAAATTTGCACCTGTTGTAGGCATTTGGAGACATACTTGAGTTTCAATACAAGTGCTGATTGGCATGTGCTTTGTAATGAATTTATGTGAAAAAGCAGGAGAATATTTATATCTTGAGCAGAAATATAAACTTTATACAAACAAACTTTGAATATTTCACTTTTTTATGCTCTTGATAACCATGTATACACCCACACTGGTAATTGCTGCACTTATAAACTCATAAACTCAGGTTTCCCTCTGAATAGCAGAATATGGAGAAGCCATCCGTTCCCAAATGCTGCTCTCTCTTTATCCCAACAGGTGGGCCTCAAGCTTTCTATACACGTACTTATTGCTGGACAAACCTTCTCCCTTCTCTCTAAGCCCTTTGCCCCTCCCTTCAGCCACAGTTCTTTATGATGAGATGACTCATTAAGCTTTCTTCTTGGCAGGGAGCTGACACCCAATTAATGAGCTGCCACTGTTCTGTGTCTGCTCTCACTAGTGCAATAAGGCTCTGTTTACAAACACAGGCTGTTGTGCCTGTTAGAGAGAGCAGGTTAAAACTTCCCTGCTGGGCCAGTTTGTTCAAAATCATAAGGCTTCTTTAAACAATGTCTTTGTGCCTTAAACATCAGACATTCTGCTTTCAACAGGATGCAAGTCACCCTAATGACAACATCCTATTTGGTGGGAAAGGTAGCAATGAGCCCAGTTTGTGGATTATAAATTATATAGATTGTAATATGTTATCACAAAGTGATTCTTCATGCTATCTACTGATAGATACTTCTTCTTTACCTTGAGATAACATTTCAGGTTAGCAAATCAATTTTTTATTCTACCTGAAAGCTATGATTAAATCTAGACTTTGTTTTATTATCCTCCATCTAAAATTTAGTGTGTTCTTTTCAGTTTGTCAAACTCCTATCTAACTTCAGGTCTTAGTAAAAATAGTTTCTTCTGTGAAGTGCTTTCTGGAAGGAATAACTCTCTATACAATGTTCTGATGGGATTTTAAACTGCTTAAGTAGTAAAATATATCACGTCAGCTCCTCTTTAACTCTTTTCATTATACAAATGACCAAGACATAGCATAATGTATAACATGTAGTGGGTACTGCGTTAGGCTTCCAATTCTGTATGTATGGACTTCCTACAGCTGTGCTTTACACCTACAAGTACTTACTATTGCTTCATCATATTTAAGGAACCCATTTATTATCAAAGTATGTTTCCTTTTCTGCAATATGAACCCCATGTCTCTTAAGCCTGGTGAAATAGTTCTCCAGATCATTGATATCAGCCCCTGTGTAGAACCAGGAAAGTCTAGTGCCAAATGTGAACTCTCTCCTTCCAAATATCTTGGAGATAAATAAATGAATAGGCCTCAATAAATTATAATGACCTGCAGCTAGTTTTGCCACCTAAATCATGTCTCAGTCTCTAAAGTCAATGTTGTTGGAATTAAGAGAAGGAGCAGGAGGCTGCCAGGGATTAGGGCTGGAGAAATCATAAGGCATTGGTAGTATGGCCAAGCTTAGTGGTGGTTCTGGGTGCAGTGGATGTGTCAAGGCGAAAATGATATGAGAGATTTGAGAGTATCCAGGACATACATGTACAGGAGTTAACAGTAGATGTTATATAAAACCAAGAAGGGCAATAGGGAGATAGTAATGATTTGGCTTTCATATTTAATAGATGTTGGTGCCATTGCCTAAGAAGCAACACAGTAGATAATGTCCATGTTTGAAGTATGGGTGTGGAATTCAGCAGCAAAGTGCTTATTTTTTGTGTCTAGCACTAATAAAATATGAGTATATTTACAATCATCTGACTATAGTTCTAGTTGATCCCATGAATATTGATGTGAAAACTTCAAAAAAGGTTATGAAATGAAAGGATAAGTTCTAGAATTCAGTTTTAAGACTTCAATACATAAAAGTTGGGTATAGGAAAAAAATGTTGACAAGGAAGAGAAGGAACAGCTAACATGAATAAAAACAATGGATCAGAATGGAGTACCAAACCAAAGAATAATGGAATTTCATCAAGAAGAAAAGAGTCAGTTAAAGGAAGAATTTAAGATTGTCCATTGAGTGACCAGCATCATGGTGCAATGAGTTAAATTGCCACATGCAATGTCAGTGCTGGTTTGAGTTCTAGCTGCTCCACTTTGTACCCAGCTTCGTGCTAATGTGTATAGGGAGGCATCAAAGGATGGCCCACATACTTGGGTCTCTGCCAACAATGTGAGAGACCAGCATGCATGGGGAGTGAACCAGAGGATGAAAGATATGTCTCTGTTTCTTCTATCTTTCTGTTTGTTACTCTGCTTTATAGATAAATAAATCTTTTTAATAAAAGATTATCCATTGAATTTACCAGTGAAGAGCTTACCTGTTACATCAACAGGAGCTATTTCAGCGGAATGACAGAAGCAGCCACCAGATTGCAATGAGTTTAAGAGTTCATGGAGGATAAGGAAACTAAAACATGGAATATAAGCAACTGTTTTAACATCTTTTTTTGAGGTAAAAAATGTACAACATATTGAAAAGTCTCTAATTTTATAATTTAAAATATTTATTTTTTTATATTTACTTTTAAAAAGATAGCATTTATTTGAAAGTCAGAGATACAGAGAGAGAGGGAGAGACACAAAGAGTTCATCCATCCACTGGTTCATTCCCCTGATGGCTGCAATGGCCAGCACTGGACCAGGTAGGAGCCAGAAACCAGGAGCTTCTTCCAGGTCCACCACATGGGTTGCAGGGACCCAAACACTTAGCCCACTTTCTATTGACATTCCCAGACCACTGAGGTGCCCTTCTCAGCAGGGAAATGCATCAGAAGTGGAGCAGCCGGACATGGCACAGTTCCCTATGGGATTCCATGATTGCAAGTAGCAGCTTTACCCCATACACCACAATTCCATCCCCCAATTTTCATCTAATTGTACAGTGTAGTGGCATTAACTACATTCAAACTGTAAAGCAATCATCTCTGCCATTCTTCTCCAAGGCAGCTTTTATTTTCCAAACTGAAACTCTGTACACACTGATCACTAATTATCCATTCCTCCCTCCTCCAAGTAATTTGTGTAAGGAGCAGAAATAGTAGAGAAGGATGTAGAGTTGAGAGTACTCCCATTTTCTGAATTAAAGAAACAGCAGTTTTAAAATGAGAATCTAAATAATCCATCTGCAACAGTTAATAATATAAGATCAGAGAATACATAATGCAATGATACTAAATAGTGGAAGTGAGGGTCTTTAGAAAAGTTTATTTACAGAAATAAGGAAAAAAGAAGAAAAGAATGTTAAAATACAAATAAATTTATGTTTGGCATCTCAAAAACAGAATATTTGTGTCAATATTTATATTATTTTCATTAATTTCACATTGGAGATCATTAGTCAACAGTGCTGGTGTTGGAGTTGTAAGAAATCTGTAGGAAGTGGAGATTATTTGAAACAGTGATGTAGACAGTACCAGAAAGACTTCATCACAAAAGCAAAGAGGCTGACTTGACAGCAGACATTGCAGCACAGAGGCCTTCTTATATGTCAAATATATGGTCAAGCACAGAGGTAGAAAAATTCTTTCATGCAGCATGCATTAAATAAGCCACATGATGACACACTGCAGTTGTCATTGACACTTACACAGTGCCAAATGGAGACCATTCCAAAACTCTCATCATCTCAGACAACAATAACTGTTATGTACCTACTCTGCTCTGAAATTAGGACCTTGATCTATTGGACATTTTCCTAGAGATAAAAGTAAATAAAGTGGGAAGAGAAACAATTAAACTTAGTGTTTCCATTGGCTAATAGTTAAAAGCTTAATGGAGGCTTATAGGTTAAAATGATTCATGCAATTAAAGAAAAGATAAATCAATCTGACTTGCTTTCAAAACTTCTGAAACTGAATCTAAACAGAGGTTTCCATACACTGAGTAGCCTTGCATGATGCTGCCTTACTGCTCAAATTCTGATTTGGAGAGCTCATCCTAGCTCAACAAAGCCTAAAGATAAAGAAAGCCTAGGAATAGTGAAATAGATCCACACTACAAAATTAGAATCACGCGTGTGCTTATTTTTTTTTTTATTTGACAGATAGAGATATAGACAGTGAGAGAGACAGAGAGAAAGGTCTTCCTTCCCCTGGTTGATTCCCCAAATGGCCAGAGCAGCGGGCACTGTGCCGATCCGAAGCCAGGAGCCAGGTGCTTCTCCTGGTCTCCAATGGGGTGCATGGGCCATCCTCCACTGCCCTCCCGGGCCACAGCAGAGAGCTGGACTGGAAGAGGAGCAAACAGGACTAGAACCCGGCGCCCACATGGGATGCCAGAGCCACAGGCAGAGGATTAACCAAGTGAATCACGCGCTGGCACACGCATGTGCTTATTAATCATTCTTTAAAGGAAAATGGATACAGACCCCTCCAAAGCAAAACGGATCACATTTGCTCTTCACTGTATATATTCACTCATTTGGAGGTATATGTGGTGTTTATGTGTTTACATTAGAGTCTTTCACAAAATTCACAGAAAATGGAACTAAAAGATGCTTGTTTTTGTGCTAAATTGTTTTTTTAAAGATTTATTTATATTATTTGAAAGTCAGAATTACAGAGAGGCTGAGGAAGAGAGAGAGAGGGAGGGAGAGAGAGAGAGAGAGAGAGAGGGATGTCTTCTATCCTCTGGTTCACTCCAGGTGGAGCTGCGCTGATCTGAAGCCAGGAGCTTCTGTGTCTCCCACACTGGTGCAACGGCTCAAGGACTTGGGCCATCTTCCACTGCTTTCCCAGGCCATAGCAGAGAGCTGGATTGGAAGTGGAGCAGCCGGAACTCGAACCAGCGCCCATATTGCGTGCTGGCACTGTAGGCGACAGTCTTACCTGCTATGCCACAACACCAGTCCCCAGAATTGTTACGAAATACATGCATAATACATATTTTACATGAAACTTGTGAAGACTTCATGTACATTTTATACATACACACATATTCAAGGACACACATGCACTTTTTCAAAAGGCATTTTTAGGACATATCTTCTCCAGAAACCTGCAGAAAACAAATAAAGGAAAAATAGGATAAATAATTCCTTCTTCAATAAAATAACTATGAATGAAAACAAAACCACAATGTGTACTGAGTATGTACCAAGACCTAGGAGTTAGTATAAGTACCTTATTTGAATTAACAATTTAATTCTAAGGGACCGGCTCTGTGGCTCATTGGGTAAAGCCACCACTGCAGTGCTGACATCCCATATGGGCACTGGTTTTAGTCTTGGCTGCTCCAGTTCTGATCCAGCTCCCTGGTAATGTTCCTAGGAAAGCAGCAGAGGATGGTCCAGGTCCTTGGGCCCCTGCACCCGCATAGGAGATCGGGAAGAAACTCCTGGCTCATGGCTTTGGATTTGCGCAGGTATTGTGGCCATTTGAGGAGTAAAACATCATGTGGAAGATTCTCTCTCTCTCTCTCTCTCTCTCTCTCTCTCTCTCTCTCATCTCTTTATGCCTCTGCCTCTCTATGGCTCTGCTTTTCAAACAAATAAATAAATCTTTAAAAAATTAATTCTCAGAACAAAGCTATGACTTAGATCATATGATTCTCATTTCACAAATGATGTAACTGATACAGAGAAAAGTTAAGAAATGTATTGGGGGCCGGCACCACGGCTTACTAGGCTAATCCTCCGCCTTGCGGCGCCAGCACACCAGGTTCTAGTCCCGGTCAGGGCGGCGGATTCTGTCCCGGTTGCCCCTCTTCCAGGCCAGCTCTCTGCTGTGGCCAGGGAGTGCAGTGGAGGATGGCCCAAGTGCTTGGGCCCTGCACCCCATGGGAGACCAGGAGAAGTACCTGGCTCCTGCCATCGGATCAGCGTGGAACGCCGGCCGCGGTGCGCTGGCCGCAGCTCGCCGGCCGTGGCGGCCATTGGAGGGTGAATCAACAGCAAAAGGAAGACCTTTCTCTCTGTCTCTCTCTCACTATCTACTCTGCCTGTCAAAAAAAAAGAAATGTATTGGGGATTTGTAGCTAGTGAGTGGCAGAGCCAGACATTTACCTGGCCAGTGCCTATATACCTGATAAGCACAGCAAAATCTGAGAACCCCCATGTGCCTCTTCAGAAAAAAATACAGATTCCTAAAAAAAAAAAAGTGTTACAAATCCAACAGGATCTATCCAGTAATTTTTGGTTAAGGGAATAAGAGCCCTTCATAGACCCAGTTCCACTGAGTTCGCTCTTTCTTAGAAGAGAACATGAACGAGATTAAGGCTGTTTGTATTTTCTCAGACCTAGACTCTTGGTTAAGAAAGTCTGGTGGAAGTAGAATACAAAGGAGGAAGAGGAAGCAGCCCAATTTTGTCGTTTTCAAATCTGTAGCCATACCAGTTAAGTAGAAAAGTGGTTTTAGGGTTTCCTTTGATTGAAAGCATAGCTATCTTATCATTGCCATACTCCATTTTCAATCCCATCTGTAGTTTGTTAACTTGTAAAGCAATCTGTGGACAAGACAAACAGGAAGTCTGAGTTTTGATGCTAGTTTAATACACTGATCTATGTCACCTGAATCACTCATGCTCCTCCTACCACTGAATTTCTTCCAAATGTGTTAATTATATTCTTCAGTCTTTAGAATGTCAGGAAACTTAAGGCTGCACTTTGTTTTTGTTAATACGAATCTGCAAGAATATTTTATGATGTTATATAATTATTTGTGGGTAATAGAAAATACATATATAAGCATTTAGTTTTTCATATATTTTTCTGCAAAATGTGTTCAAGATATAATGGGGATTCAAATGGTTCAAGAAAAAGTTGAATTAAAATATAATGCTGGACTGGCATTTGGTACAGTATTTTAACAATCACTTGGGACACCCAAAACTTATATTAGAATGCCTGAGTTCAACTGCCATCTCCACTTCCCAGTCCAGCTTTCTGCTAATGCATATTTTGGAAAACAGTGGTGACAATAAAAGTAGTTTGGTACCTGCCACCCATGCAGTAGAGTTGGACTGAGTCCTTGAATCCTGACTTCAACCTGAACAGTCCTGTCTGAAAAATAACATCAAATAATATATAACATAGATTCTCCGTGAAAATTTTGAAGCCCCTTCACATAGGGTCCAATCACAGGGTTAATGCTGAGACAAAAAAGATTCATCAATCGTTATTGTCATCATATTACAAAACTCAGTAGTGCTTACATATGATTGGAACTCAGTGTATTTTATGATGTCCTTGCCAGAGTTTTGAAAGGTTATTTATAACCTTATATTATGCAGTAGGAGATTGAGACTTAAACATGGTGACCAAGGGCCTGTAGCTAACAAATGACTGTCAGACTTTGAATCCAGATTTATCTAACCTTAAGGCTTACATACAGAATTTTTTTAGCCCCTGGGTGATGGAATTTGTATGTAGACATATATGCAGTTATGTGAAGTTAGTACTACGATGCAGTGAAGATAGCAAAGTTTCTGATAACTCCTCTTAGATCTAGAACACTGCAGGGGCACAAGGTATACAATATATTAAAGACTTTTTAAAATTTTGCTAGAAAGAAAACCTCTTAGTTATTGCTTAGTCCAGACTTTTTCACACTTAATTGACTATTGGGCCATTTATACCAGGAAACATTTATTAAAATTCAACAGAACTATTATACCAGGACTCCTAATTTGGTTGCTACTTGACACCAGGGCTGCAGCCATCTGAGGACTAGACCAGAGTTTAGGGATTTCCTTCTAATAGGCTATTGGCAGGAAGCCTCAGTTCCTCATCACATGGATCTCTCTATAAGGTTGATGTAGTGTCTTCACAAGACCACAACTGGCAAGGCAAAAGCCACATTGTACTTCATAACCTAGTCTCACAAGCAATGCTCACTTCTGGCCTATTCTGTTTGTTCCAGGCAAGTCTCTTAAGTCCAACTTACATGTGAAAGGAGAGCCAAGAGTCATTATTAAGTTGTATCTTTGGAAGGAAAGAATATCAGAGCAGTAGCACACAGATTTAGAAACCACCAGACTACCTATTTGAATGTAGGCAGGAAAGCTCAGTACTTTTGCCTGCTCAAGTCACTCATTGTATCTTTCATTACAGGAATCTGAAATCTTCAAATAGAGTTTAAAGCTATTGCCAGCCCAGTTCTTAATTTAGAAAACATTGCAAATAGATATGATATGCATCATGTACTTGCACATACATAATTATTTTTGTGAATTCTGGTCAACTTTTACTGAATAATGTCTTTGTTTAATTAATGGTATTGTCATTTCCATAAAAATTGAATGTGCCCCAAAGTCTTATATATAAGAGGCTTGTTCCCCAAGTCTTCTATTAACAATCAATAAGTTAAGGAGAAAGATTTGATCTAATTATAGCACCTTGAATGTTCCCAGTGGGAGGCTTTAGGTCACTGGGGCTTGCTGTGGATGGCAGCTCTCTGCAGAGGGTTGGTTGCTTGACTTTCTCCTTCTCTGCCCTAGCCATCTTCCAGCTTCACTAGATGCCTGAAACAATGGAGTCACCCAATATTGAGCTGTGAACCTTCACACTGTAACCCAACACAAACCTTTTTGCTCCTAAGGAGCTCCTTTTAGGCATTTTAGTCAAAGTAACAAAAAGGATGACAAATATACCTAGTAAGCAAAATCTGCGGGTCCTGCCTGGGTATTTTTAGTAATAGTCTGAATAACCACACGTCTTTGGAATTCCTAGACAATTGAGAAAGGAGGTAAGTATTATTTAAGATTGGTTTCGTATGCTAATCCTTCAAACCTAAAACGTTCCCTAGACAAGGTTAGGCTCACTAATTTTAGATAACAATAGTAACAAATAGATTTGTACAAGAGTATCATATGGTATCATATGTGTCTGTATAATTGCTCTAAAAATGTCAATATACAAGTAAGACTTTTCAGGCAGAAATGTCTGATAGACCCAGACATTCTGGGTTCTGGTATCAGTATGTGAACGTTGATAAATGTTACCACCTTCATTAGCCTGACACTGTACTGTAAAAGTGAAATATGTTGAATTGGATGGGGTAAATGTCATTTGGTGAAAAATTGTTTGGTCCTAGAATTCTCTCTTCTTCATAAAGTGAATCATAAGCTGCCCCTATTGCTAAGGAGATAAAGATATGAATCTTTGAATAAAAACACATGAGAAAACACACAAAAAGTGTATTTTAACTTGTTTTTTGCCTGTAAAACATATGATCCAAATATTACACAAAATTCAATGGAAGTATATATACATTTATGTATATATATATATATATATATGAATGGACTTTTAAAAAATCATGGAAATGAAATTACATGATGTTTATTTCGATGAAAACATTTCTGAATTTTATCTATAGTTTTCATAATACATAATTATCATGAACCTTTTGAAGACCCTTTATATGCATGCACTGATTAAAGCAAGGAAGCAAAAAACAAAGAGGTAGATTATGCATAGATACTTCTTTAAGAAAAAAGCAGTCTGATCTCAGAATCTACCCTAAGTCATTCTGGTCTGCCTGAAATGTCCATGAGAGAATATCAGGCAGGGAAAACCAAGACACTGTGTCAAAAAATGTCCTACATGCAAGATCTCTGTGAATGAGATCCCAGTGGAAAAAAGTGGCCATAGCAACAGGAGTCCCTGTGCACTTATTTCCCATGCAGTATTTCTGTCCTCAGTGAGTTGTATTATGAAAATTAACTGTGAAATTTGTTCTCAAACAGTTTCTGTGTGTGTGTGTATATGCAAATTGTTAAAATCTTTACTTAGTATAGAATTGGTCTTCTGTGTATAAAGTTAATTGAAAATGAATCTTAAATGGAGAATGGGACTGGGAATAGGAGAGGGGAGAAGGGGTGGGTGGAAGTGGGGGCGGGAGGATGGTTATGGTGGGAATAATCACTATAGTCCTAAAGTTGTACTTATGAAATTTGTACTCCTTAAATAAAAATTTTCTTTGTAAAAAAGAATTAAATCATGTTTCAAAGTAGTAAAATACATTTCAGGAAGTAGTATCTCATAATTCATAACAAAATAAGGCAAACAAACTATTTTCAATATGTTCAATATGAAGGAACTGGTACTCTTTTAGTTCTGTACTTATTATTGATGTGCTCAATAAATCCCATCAGCTAAAATGACAAATCTAGTAAAAGGAGCTCTTTCTACAAGAAAATACATAACTTTCACTGTGTGTAGGGCACTATGATCAAGTAGATTGAGATGGTAATCAGACCTTAAATACAGGTAGTCTGTAGTGAAAAAAATGCATATTTTGCAACATTGCCTTTTTTTTTTTTTTTTTTTCAAAATCTAGAGGGTTGAAGAAGCGAAAACTCTGATGTGGGAGCTCCAATCACTGTGATCTCTCTTCGGGAACAGGCAGGTATCCTGATTGAAACAACCTTCTCATCACTGAACAGATACCACTGCACTTTCTGTTGTGCATGGTTTCTTTACTTCCAGATCTAAATAAGTCCTATTTTTAGACTTGGTTGATCTTCACCTTCTTGATTGGGAATCAATTTCCATGAGGTTAATGTGCTCTGAGTTGTCAAGCCACCTACAGACAATTAGATCTATATAAGAAACATATAGTTTTCTTGTTTCATTCTTAAATTATTTATTTTATTTCAAAGACACACACACACACAAAGAGAGAGAGAGAGAGAGAGAGAGAGAGAGAGAGATGGATCTGCCACCCATTGGTTTATTCCCCAAATGCCCTCAATAGCCAGAGCTGGGCTAGGATAAACCCAGGAGCATGGAACTCAGTTCAGGTTTCCCACCTGAGTAAAGGGACCCAGTGTTTTCAGACATCACCTGCTGCCTCCCAAAGTGCAAATTGGAAGGAAGCTGGAATCATAAGCAGAGCCAGGGCTGGAACCCAGGCTCTCCAAATGAGATACTGACATCTCTAGTAGTATTTTACACTCTGCACCAAAGGACCATACCTCTGTTTCAATTTCAGAAAACATTTTTTAAAGATTTATTTATTTATTTGAAAGGCAGAGCCACAGAGAGGCACAGCACAGAGAGAGAGAGAGTGAGAGGTCTTCTGTCCTCTGGTTCACTCTCCAGATGGCCGCAATGGGCTGAGCTGTGCCGATCCGAAGCCAGGAGCCTGGAGCTTCCTCCAGGTCTACTGTGTGGATTCAGGGGCCCAAGCACCTGGCCCATCTTCTGCTGTTTTCCCAGGCCATAGCAGAGAGCTGGATCAGAAGTATAACAGCCAGGACTTGAATCAGTGCCCATATGGAATGCCAGCAGCACTGTTCCACAGCGCTGGCCCCCAGAAAACATATATCATGTAAATTGTACCAGTCTTGATGCTAAAACAATATATTAACTAAATTTATCCTTACCTAATCAGTTATGGTTGGCTAACTAAGACAGATGCTATTTATAAATAAGTACAAAGACATTCTGAAGAAAGCAATTTGCTCAAAGTCATGCTGTTGTTAAATGTTAGACTGCTCTAAAACTGCCTTCTTTCAGATTCTATTCTTCCACTGTTCTACTTCTGGTCTTTCTTAGCCTGAGATTCTCCTGGGTTTATTTTCATCAAGGTGTAGGACATTCAACATAAGAAAAGTGAATTGCAGCTGTGTTAATAAAGACAATCTGTACACACCATGCCCCCCACAACAAGTGATGATTGTATTGAGGTATACACACACTCTTACACATACATTCATGTGTATTATGTGTATTCTGGACAATGGCATAACATAGAGGAGAATCTATGGACCCATGTGGCTCATCCTGCGAGGCCTGCACTGTCAGGATGGTGGGGCGATGGTGGTCTTCAACAAGAAGCACCCGAGACATGTTTCGGTGAACATGTCCATTTATTAACAATCAGGCACAGACTTTTAAAGGGCAGTCGAATAGGGATGTAGCCAGTTCAGGGCAACACTAATTCTATAGGATAAAGCCGATATTGGCACCACTATGCTTCTCCAATCAACTTGAAGGTAATTCAGCTTAGGTAGCCTTCCAGGTGGTCCTTATGGGTCTGGGCCACACCCAGGAACTATTTACCTGATTGACAATTACAAAGCAGGGGTGGGGGAAATGTGCTTGGGGCTCCTGTCACCTGCCAGCAGTCAGGTCATAGGGTCTTTCCCAGGAGGTATGGTGTGCCATGCCCTCTTAACCTCCTGCATGGGCTGGGCAGGAGTCTCTCAGCGAGGCATAGGATCACCCACAGATTCACATCTGCAACAATACTCCTTCCATTGGGACATCACTAGTAAACACTGTGAAGTTGTCTGTGACCACTTTGTATGACAGGCTCCATAATTACATTTATTTAACTGGCAATCTTGAGGCAAGTGTTCAGTTTAATAGTTAAGATTTTGGTTAAGAAGCCCACATCCCACACTGGAGTACCTAGGTTTGACACCTGGCTCCAACTACTGACTCCACCTTCCTGCTAATGCCAATCTTGGGAGGCAGCAGTGATGGCTCAATTCCTGCCACCCACATTTGAGACCTAAATTGAGTTCCTGGCTTTAGCCTGATCCAGTTCCAAACACTATGTGCATTCTGGGAGTGAACCAATGGTGGTAGCTCTCTGTCCCTTTGCCTCCCAAATTAAAAGAAAGAAATTATCAGTACTATTCTAAATCATCTATAAAGTATTTTTATTATTCATATCATCCTGTACATCAGAAAATACATTTGTAAATTACAAAGATTATAAACTATTTAGCAAATATTTAAACTTTTCTTTCATAGACATTATGGAATTCTTTGCTCAGTGTGACTTATTAAGAAAATGTTGGCCGGCGTTGCGGCTCAATAGGCTAATCC
The DNA here is from genome assembly GCF_051225735.1 of Oryctolagus cuniculus. Lineage (NCBI taxonomy): Eukaryota > Metazoa > Chordata > Mammalia > Lagomorpha > Leporidae > Oryctolagus > Oryctolagus cuniculus. Next base: position 88,488,511 of record NC_142870.1, read on the forward strand.
TCCACCTGCAGCGCCGGCACACCGGGTTCCAGTCCCGGTCGGGGCGCCGGATTCTGTCCCGGTTGCCCCTCTTCCAGGCCAGCTCTCTGATGTGGCCTGGGAGTGCAGTGGAGGATGGCCCAAGTGCTTGGGCCCTGCACCCCATGGGAGACCAGGAGAAGCACGTGGTTCCAGGCTTCGGATCAGCGTGGTGCGCCGGCCGCAGTGGCGGCCATTGGGGGGTGAACCAATGGAAAACAAGGAAGACCTTTCTCTCTCTCTCTCTCACTGTCCACTCTGCCTGTCAAAAATAAATAAATAAAATAAAACAATATTAAAAAAGAAAATGTTGAGTTTAGATTAAATCTACAAAACTCAAACAATAGGTCTAACAGTCAATGAGTGAAACCAACAATATCTCCACTGACTATGGTGGATTTTGAGTGGGAATCTTTATGATACAGAGACTACCATACCTTAAACATTTGAGTAAAAAGTATAAGTTTTATATATATATATATATACACATATATATATATAGTAGAAAACATCTATTTAGTGCAACCATGCGTTTAAAGGTCAAGAATTTCTATGATTTTCCAATTTTATTTGGTATATGTAAAATGCACAGAATGCTTCAAACTGTCTCCTATATTTTTTCAAGAAAACTTATTTTCTATAAATAGAATATCCACTTTATTTTTCCTCAGACCAGCTTACAAAGCTTTTCAATATATCTCTCCCAAATCCTGTATGCACCTACATTTTTCTCTAGATAACTCCAGTGTAAATGCTATACTTTCATAGTTCTCAGTAAAGGTTTTCCTGCACCTCTTTTCTCACGAATGGCAATCACACCACTAAACGATGACATCTGTGCCTCAGATCATTGTGAACCACTTCAGGTAGGCCATGTGTTGTACCTTGACCTAACATCTCATTTCTGTTCCCACCATTGTAGCCAATTAAATGGGGCCTTGTAAAGAGCTAGTTGACTGGTCTGGTTGTGTGCTGGCTATCACCACAAGAGCTTACAGGCCACAAATCTCTGTTATTACCAAGCTGTTGCTGCCAGAAGCATGCTGATTCCTGACAATAAGAATAGATTAGGATCAATCAAATCTCCCCCAGGCTTATCAGTGGGACTTTTAACCACACCTACTACCTCAAACTTTCCCCTTCACCACCTTCCAAACACCTAGCAGCAGAAAGCTAACAAGGTGTCTGCCAAACCATATGTTCATAATTAGCTAACTTCTTGCCTGTCGCTAGAGGCACCACTGATTCAGCGACAGCCCTCAAGGGTGTTGGGCATCCAATAAGACACCACCAACCAGCACCAGCCCCTCCCCTCAGCAGTAGGAGAAGAGGCATACTTAATTCCAGCTGTGGCATTGTTAAGTGAATTAACTTTATCCTCAATTTAAAAAGCCAGCATGAAATCAAAGGAGACCCTAGAAAAGAAAAATAGAGAAAATTAAAAAAAAATGCTCATAGGTTAACTCAAGTCTGCTGAATGAAACTCAACTGGTTGGCTCCATTTAGCCAATCACTGCAAAGCAGGTTTCTGGCACCGTTGTTACTTCTGGCATAATTCTTCCTTTTATTTCCCAGTTCTGTGGTTAAGGTCTCTTGTTACACACAGTGGGGATTGATGATATAATTGTTTATGAGCCAGTAGAACATATTTTTAGGTAGTAGTGAGGTTACCAGGCGATGAGAAATTAATGTCAGAAACAGCAGTGTACAATGCTGGCTAAGAAATCACTCCTCAAGGTAAGAATATTACATATAAAATTAATTTGAAATCTCCTCTTTGAGTTTAGATATATTTGGGTGTATGGTTTTCTTTTTGGGAAAGACTTAACAATATTTCATAAAATATTATAGGGAAATAAGAACTCTGAAATATTTTTGTTCCCATTGAGTAAAGAAGAAATGTCTAATATTTGAAAAAAAGTCATTTCATGAGATAAATTATTTTATTTAAATGAGAAATACTGATGACTTATATTTTGAACAAAGTTGTACAGATATTCCAAAAAATTTGTTAACATAATCTTTCTTATAGAAGTAAATTTAATATTAAAAGATATATTGATTCTGAAATTTAGCAATCAGAATACCATATTTTTGTTTCAAAATTTTCAAGGGTATGTCAAATAAATTCAAAACTTGAATTTAAAAATTCTTCAAAACTTGAAGAAAATAAAGGTACATTTCCTGTAGCTTAAATAATAAAAATAGTTTATTTGCATTAAAATAACTCAAACTATTATAGTTAGAATGGGTAAATATTAGGGAATTCTTAATGAATTATAAATTCTTAATGAATTACAAATTCTTAATGTATACTGTTAAAATTTCTATAAAAATTCAAAGTGGCAAAATGCAATTTTGTAACAACAAAATATTTACTTTTTTGCCCACCATACCCTTGAGACCAAAAATGTGGGTATAGAAATGTAAAGAGGTTTTTTAAAAGTATAAAAGAGTAAGATAGAAAAATCTCTGTGAAAATTAGTATAAATGAGTAACCTAGTTATTTCAAACAATGCTAAACTTAAAATACTGTGATTTTGTTTTTGTTAGTGATATTTTTCACTCAGAGGAAATCCTCCTTTGAATTAATCTCAGAATTTTTGACAATGCTAAAGATTAAGGGCAGGGCAACTCAAGATTTAAATATCCACCAACTACAGGGCACTGGTCCTTACAAGTGAAATATCAGCTTGAGATCTAATTTCATTGCCAATCACATAATCTCTGCTATTATATTAAATAACCATTGAGGTTGGCAAGGGAGTCAGAGGTCTTGAGTAACAGACATTTTCACCAGGAAATGTGGCTTAAAGTGAATTAAGAAACAACTGATGTGGCTTAGGACCAGGGAATTAGAAAACATAAGTCAAAGAGAAAATGCAGAAACCACAGATTGGTACAAGTTACAGGCAATTTTCTTAATAACCCCCTTTACAATAATGTCAGACAAGCCATGTCAGGCATCTTCAATATCCTCTATGGGACAAAGCAGTTAACAATCAGAGCCAAATGTTTGCTTTCAAAGAGAAGTTGCCATCCTATTAATATAGCATTTTACAACCTAAATGTCATTTAGGAAATAATTCTTTTTATAAAATAATCTTATAGAGGTTCATGAATCTATAACCTTTTAAAATTTATTATATCAAATTTTTAACTTGATGTATTTTAAATAAAATGAAGTATGTTTCAGCTAAAAATATAATCTTGATTCCATAGCTGATATTGTTATTTACAATCCCCTAGTAAGTGGTCTTTATTATAGCATTCACTGCGATCAACTTGTAATGGTATTTTACTTATCATTAGTGTGACATTTATGACAAATGCAGATACATGGACTAGAAATGGAATTTATATTGATAATAAGAATCGATTTTGAAGAAACTTAAAATCTTGTAGCCCTGTTCTTTTAAGAAAGAGGAGACCATTGAAGAATGGATAATAGTCATTAATATGATGAGAAAGATGCTAAACAAAAAGGTGAGCACTGGTGAGTGCTGGAGGAAAACAAGAAGTTGAGTCAAATTGTTTACTTCCACATAAGTAATGAGCACTCAAACAAGGCAGTGCAAGTGCAGCTGAATAAAGAGAGAGAAGTAAGAGATATATTAAAGACTGACTCAAATGACTGTGGTTAATTAAAAAAGGAGATATGGGGCCAGCGCCCTGGCTCACTTGGTTAATCCTCTGCCTGCGGCGCCGGCATCCCATATGGGCGCCGGGTTCTAGTCCTGGTTGCTCCTCTTCCAGTCCAGCTCTCTGCTGTGGCCTGGGAGTGCAGTGGAGGATGGGCCAGGTGCTTGGGCCCCTGCACCCACAAGTGAGACCAGGAGGAAGCACGTGGCTTCTGGCTTTGGATTGGTGCAGCGCCGGCCGTAATGGCTATTTGGAGAGTGAACCAAAGGAAGGAAGAATTTCTCTCTCTCTCACTGTCTAACTCTGCAAAGAAAGAGAGAAAGAAGGAGATACTCAAGAGGACAAGGTTCACATGGCAGGTTTGGGTAGCAGAAAACGTGACAGGTACAAAGACAAGGAGATTAGAAGTCATTTTTAGATTTATTTCTAAATTTCAAGTTAACATACAATATTTGTACATTTTTAAGGAGTACAATGCAACTTTGCAATCCATAAACAGTGGCATAAGCCAACCATTTCAGGCAACCAACTTTTCCATTTCTTTATCTTTTGTGTTTGGAACCTACCAGCTCCTGTGTTTCAGTTCTTTTTACAGAACATTATACATCATTATAAGCCATAGTCATCTCACTGAGCTCCAAAACACCAGAACCCATCATGCACCCTGTTTTAGTACCCATGATGTAACCTTCTTCTTCCTCCACTCTCTCTACTATCCAGTTTTACATAATCATTATTGTATATTGACTGAATATGTATTTATGATTATTACTTTTAACTTCCACATTTGAAAGAAAACACATGGTATTTTTCCTTCTGTGTCTGACATTTCATTTAATATGATGATGGGCTCCAGTGCCATCCGTTTTGCTGAAAATGTCAGTATCTCATTCATTTTCCTAGTGCATATACAAAAATTTTACTCATTCATTGATGGGCACATAGGTTATTATATACCTTGGTTGTTGCTAAGTAGTGTTTCAAGGAATGTAGGAATCTCTCTGATATGCTGATTCATGCCCTTTAGATATATACTAAGATATATACTAAGAAGTAGGATAGCTAGGTCATTTGGTAACTCTATTTTTAGTTTCTTGAAGAAATTCCATATTGTTCAACATAATGACTGTCCTGATTTGTATTTCCAGTAAGATTATATATTTCCTCCACATCCATATTTTTGTCTTTTTGATAATGTAATGAGAATGGGATAATACCACAGTGTAGTTTTGATCTGTATTTTCTTAATGTCTAGTGATATTGAGCATTATTTCATATATTTGATGGCCATTTATATTACTTGTTTTCAGAAATGTCTAATCAATTACTCTAGCAATTTCTTAACTAGATTGGTTGTTATTTTGTTATTGAATTCCTTTATTCCTTATATATTCTGGGAATTTTCTTACATGCTGGTTGTCTCCTCATTCTATTGATTATTTCTTTGGCTGTGCAGATGTGTCTTAGCTTACTTGATATAATCACATTCATCTGTTTTTTGCTTTTGCTGTCCGTGCTTTTGAGATCTTATTCAAAGTCACTGATCAAGCCAATCTTTTGAAATGCTTCCCCAATACTTTATTCTACTAGTTTGTTTTAAAATAGATACATAAAAGAAAAAGAAAAAAAAAACAGCTTTTTGTTTTGTTGATCTTTTGTGTGTTTGTGTAGTTTCAATTTCAGTTATTTCTACTCTGATCCTTATTATTTCTCAAGTCTTGCTAATTCTGGGATGATTCTTTTTCTAAGTCCTCAAGATGTATCATTAGATCATTTATTTGAGACTTTTTTATCTTTTAATGTAGGCTATTCATGTACAAACTTCCCTTTTAATACTGCTTTTGCTATATCCCATAGGTTTAGATAAGTTGCATTTTCATGAATTTCAATAAAGCTTTGATTTGCTTTGAATTTTTTCAACAACTCATTGGTAATTCAGTAGCTTGCTGTTTAGTTACCATGTATTAGTAAGTGTTCTATTTTTCTTCTTGTTGATTCCAGTTTATTCTTTTGTCATCTGAAAAGATACATGGTATGATTTCAAACTTAAAATTTACTGAAAATTGACTTGTGGCCTAATGTATGGTCTATCCTAGAAAATGCTCCATGTGATGATGAGAAGAGTGTGTATTCTTTATTTGTTGGGTGAAATGTCCTGTAAATGTCTGATAGGTCCATTTTGCTTAATAGTGTGGTTCAAATCCAGTGTATCTTTGTTGATTTTCTGTCTGAATGAGTGGTAAGTGGGGTGTTGAAGTTCCCCACTTTTGTAGATTGGAGTCTAACTCTCCCCATAGGTCTAATAGTATTTGCTGTTTATATTTGAATGGTCTTGTGCTCTGTGCATTGTTATTTATTCTTACTGATTTGATACTTTATAAATGCATAATGTCCTTCTTTGCTTCTTTTAATATTTTTGCATTACAGTCTGTTTTATTTGTTATGGGTATTGTGATTCCTGCTCTTTTTTGGACTCCATTTGCCTGTTGTATATTTTTCTAACACCTCACTTTCAGTCTAGGTGTATCTTTGCTTGTAAAGTAGTTCTATTTCATGCACTATATAGCTGGATCTTGGTGTTTCATCCATTCAGCCAATCTAAATCTTTTGACTGTGGAATTTAATCCATTTACATTCAAGGTTAGTATTGATAGATAAGAACTAATACCTGGGATTTCGCTGATTGGTTACTGATTGTATCTGTTCTGTTAGTGATTTAGTAGTGCCATTTTTTTTTATGATGTTTACTTCTAATGTAAGACTCCCTTCAGAATTTCTTGTTAGGCTGGTTTGGTGCTGAGGAATTCTCTGTTTTTGACTATTTGGGCAGTAGTTTATTTTTCCCTTATTTCTAAAGAGTAACTTCACCTAATACAATATTCTTGGTTGGAAGTTTTTCAGTTTTTAAGACTTGCATGTGTCATCCCACCCACTGGCCTGTAATTTCCTTCTGTTAGTCTAATTGGCTTTCCCTTATATGTAACTTAACCTTTTCTCTGTCTTCAGGCTTCTATCCCTGTCCTGAATATTTTACATTTAACTACAATATTCCTCAGAGAAGATATTTTTTGGTTAAGTCTGCTTGGGGCCCTTTGAGCTTCTTGTATTTGGATGTCTATGTCACTTTCAAGAGTTGGAAATTTTTCACTATTGTTTGGTAGATTCTCAATGGATTTTTATATTTGTTTTCCTTTAAGAGTCTCCATATGAGTATTCAGTTGTTTAATGGTATTCATAATTCACATAGGCTTTTTTCATTCCTTTAAACTATTTTCTTTTTTCTTCTGATTGGGTTACTTAAAGTTTTTTGCTCTAGGTCAGATTATTCCTTCCTCCACTTTGTGTATTCTGCTGTTGAAGCTCTCAATTATATATTTTGTTTCATTGACTGAAGAACCAAAAATCATTTGGTTCTTCTAAAGATTTCAAACTTCTTAGTGAATTTTTCATCATGTCATCGTCATCTATTGTCATCCTTAAGTTATCTATCTGTAATCTCTTGCATCACATTGAGATTCCTTACAATCATTATTTTCAGTTTCTTTCTGGCATTTAATCAATTTTTTTGAGATCAGAATCTATTTCTGGAGAAATGTTATACTTTTTTGGAAATGTTATGCTTGTTTCTTCCTGTTCCTTGTGTCCCTATATTGATGCCTGTACATCTGTTGCAGTAGTCCTTATGCTTTATGAAATAGGTTTTACTAGAAAAGAGTTTATTGCTTAGATGATATAAGGCTATCATGTGGCTGTTGCTTTGGCTTTGCATTTAGGCAATCCCAGAAATGTGATCTATCAATGATTATATTTTTGCTTTAATGATTGTCAGCTGTATTTCTGAGTTACAGAGTATTCTAGTCTGCATGAGCTCATAAGGCTAGAAGTGTGGGTTTGAGGTGAAAGTGAAATTCTTAGCATACATCTTTAGTCTTTAAAAAAGAGTTGGATGTCAGTTATACTAGGAATTGTGACAGTCTGAGCCTTGTTATTTATATGGAGTGATACAAAGCAGCTGTCTTCTTGTCCCACTGGCAAACCCAAATGATGCTGTGGCTGCTGCCACCAATTGCTTTGGTGCTATGATTGTGGCAAGTGGATGAAACCTTTCCCAGTTTTTGTTGGGAGAGTACAACTGATGCGGGACTTTCAACACAAAAATCCCTGGTCCTAGAACTGGCGGACATAAACTGAAGCTTGCTCCAGACCTATAGAGTGAGTATAAGGTACACAGGAGATTTTTGAACCAGTAGGTGTGGTTACAGAGAAGTGAAATGCAGACAAACTCCTACCTATGTCCACTGGGTAGATTTCAGTGAATCTCAGAAAATTAATGCTTACGTTTACAGTCTTGATGGTCCAGGATACAATGGAGTTGTTACTGAGGGGTCCCAGGGTAGAAGCCATTTGTTGGGGATAGTGGTAGCAACCTGCCTGAAGGAGAGAAATGCAGGTAGAGGATGCCAGAACCTGTACTGAGCGAAAGTTACACCAAAGATTATAATACCAATAGCAACAGTCCTGGCTTTGCAAAGCACAGATAGAACTGTCTACAATTCTCACATGGCATGCAGGTAATGCTGTCTTGTGTCTGAGGCTCCAAACATTGTGCACTAGGAGGTACAGAGGGAAATTCTTAGGGTTGGGTCCAAAAGGTTTTATGGGCTGCTGCTCGTTCTAGCCTCAAAAGGCTAAGGGAATTCCTCGGAGACTGCACAGAGTGAGCACATCTCCAGGGCTTATGCTCTGAACTCCCACAGTTGCAGGATACAAGAGATCTTATCTCTGCCCAGAAGACTGCTCTGACTCGGGCTCTGGTTGCTTCTTGCAATAGTGTGACTTCTTGTTGTCTGGTGAGTCTGGACAGAGTTCAGTCATACTTCACCACATCCAGCTGCATCTGGTGCTTTAGGGGGGCAGGGGTGAGTAGGAAAGGGTATAGAGATAATGTGATCTTCCTTGCTGGAACAAAGTCATCACCAGTCAGCTCCACAGACTAGACTCAAAGTCAATGAGGGACCCTGGAATTCCGTTAACATCAAAGCCACTGATGGAGGGGCACTGCAGCCAGGGTACCGCTACAACTTCTCACTGTGTTCTCCTGGGAAGATTGCATCTCCCAGCCAGGAACCAGCTGAATAGATGTAGGGTGTGGCTGGAAACATGGCCAGCCATGGCAGTGTGTCTAGCCTGTCTTTTTGCTGCCCTATGGAGCATTTGCTCTGTTCTGTCACTTCTCCACTGAAAATTTTGCTCAATCAGTCTCCTGGAAATTCAGCACTTTGTTTTCTAGGATCTTTCTGTGGATGGGGTCAGTGTGGCTTCTCACTTTTCAACCATTTTGTACCTCCAAAATTTTCCTTTCTTAAGCTGTTCTTGTTCAGGTTTTCATGTTTCATAAAACATATTGGAGTACATTTTCTCTATTGTATTTTAATGCTTAATATCAATAAAATGAAATTATCAATATTATAATGTTTAATTAAAAACTCACATAGAACCATCAGAGCCTGGTGTATATTTTTGAGGGAGAATTTTAACCATTTAGCTTTTGGTTAAAGTCACATAAGACTTTATTGTTTTAATTGTCTCTTTCATCATTTTACTATTAATTTTTCTAAAAGGTTTTCGATTCTTCAAAGAACACAAAATTCTTTGCATTAATGCTCTCATAGCATGTTATGATTTTTTTTAAAAAAAGACTGTAACTAATATCATGCCCTGTCATTATTTTAAGTATTTCAGCGCTCTTGATTCTCATAATCTGAGACTTCTAAGTATGTCTATTTGAATGGTTTGTTTAAAAATGAATTTAGTATGTTTGTAGGTTAACTAAATATTTTTCTAGTCCTTTATTTTAATTACTCCTACTATTTTATTCATTGCATGTTTCTTTTATTTTAATATTTTGGTATTTTCCAAATTTCTTGAATTAAAATATTAACTAGTTAATATTAAGTTTTCTTTTTTTCCATTATTCTTAAGTTCACATACTGCCTTCTAAATATATATCTAAACATTTTGATATAAAATTAATTTATTTTTTAAACATTTTATAATAGTTATTTTTATTTTTAACTCATTAATTATTTTGATGTTAAAGCATAGAGTTTTAATTTTTAATTTTATTAATTTTGTTTATATTATTGATAGCTGACTTTATTAAAGGGCTAGTAAATTATTAGAGAATACTTACGAATATCTGAGGTTAGCCATGCTTTTGAATGATGCTTACTATCATTATAGTACAAGACAAAAAATATGAAAGGTTAAGGTGGGAATGGAAATAATGGAGGACTGGAAAACTATTTTTAGAATTGAGACTTCCTGATGAATCCAGAAAGTGGATTATGGAGTCACATCTGACTTACATGATTGTGTCTGTCTGAGAGTTTGATGGGTGTTGTCACCATTTAATTATTTGAAGAAGATTGAGGATGATAGCAGAGACTGGGTCAGTTGTCAATAATTAGTTCCTAATTTGTCTGTGAAAGATCCAGGGAATATGTAACTCAAAGAAAAAAAGACTCTCAAGATCAAGAAACTCTTCAAGCAAAATGTAAATATTTTGAAGTCATTGAGATATGGGGAGGCCATAAATTAATCCATGTATATACAGACAATTAATGTTTGACAAAGCTGCCTAAAACATACATTGGAGAAACAACAGTATTTCCACTAAATGATTCTGGCAAAACTGGATGTGTATATAAAGAGAAGAATGAAATTAGGTCCACATCTCTCACCATGTACAAAAATCAATTCAAGATGAACCAAAGACTTATATTTAAGACCTGAAACTATGAAGTTGTTGTAAGAAACACTCCAAGACTGGTATTGGTGACAATTTATTGGACAAGGCCCCCAGAGCACAGGCAACAAGAGCAAACTGTACAAATGGGATTAAATTAAACACAGGAGCTTCTGCACAGCAAAAGAATGAACCAAACATCTGACAGAAATGTAGAAAATATTTGCAATCTACTTACCCAACAAAGGGTTAATATCTAGAATATAGTACTTACTCAAAAAAAAAAAAAAAAGCAACAATAGCAACAACACCAAAAACCAACCAATCTAGTTCAAAAATGGACGAAGGACCTAAATAAACAATTTTCAAAAGAAGAAATATAAATGACCAACAAATATATGAAAATCTGTTCAATATCTATAGCCATAAGATAAATGCAAAGGAAAATCATAATGAGCTAGTACCTTACCCCTGTCAGAATGGCTATTATTCAAAAGACAGAGAGTTACATGTGCTGATGAGAAAATGGAGACATGGCAACACTTATACACTGTTGATGGAAATACAGTTTACTGTTGCCACTCCTGGCTGTTGCATCCATTTGGGGAGTGAACCAGTGGATGAAATATCTCTCTCTGTCTCTTATCTGTCTCTGGAACTCTGCCTATGAAATAAATAATTTAATTTTTTTTTAAAAAAAGGTTGAATGGAGCTGTCAGAAGTTTAAGTCTGATAAAAATTCTCTTTTTTTAACAGACATATTCAGGACCAACAGCATGGCACAGGAGGTTAATCCTCCACCTGCAGTGCCGACATCCCATATGGGCACTGGTTCTAGTCCCAGCTGCTCCTCTTCCAATCCAGCTCCCTGCTGTGGCCTGGAAAAGCAGTAAAATATGGCCCAAGCACTTGGGCCCCTGCACCCATGTGGGAGACCAGGAAGAAGCTCCTGGCTCCTGGCTCCTGGCTTCGGATTGGCACAGCTTTGGCTGTTGTGGTCATTTGGGGAGTGAACCAACGAAAGGAATACCTTTCTCTGTCTCTCCCTCTCACTGTCTGTAACTCTACCTCTCAAATAAACAAATAAAAAATCTTAAAAAAATATCTTCACTAAAAAAAAATTTTAAAAAAAGACATATTTATTAGACAGTCAGAGTTCCTGAGAGACAGAGAGAGAGAGAGAGAGAAGAGCTCTTCCATCTGCAGTTGTACTCCACAAATGGCCAAATGTTGGGAGGTGAGCCAGACCAAAGCCAGGAGTGAAAACAGATCCAGGATTAAATACAGATCTTCTCAGTTTACTTATAACATTATTTTACAGAATCTACAATTTCTCACATAGTCATTATATAATTAGCTAAATTTAAGTAATCAAATTTTATGTAGCTTTCCTTCAATAAAATGTTGATCGTGTTTCATTAATTAGTTGCTTTATTAAAGATATACATTTAATGACATCTAATCATATATGTGTTAAATGATTTCAGGTAAAAAAAAAAAAAATAGATCTCCAAACTAGAGGAAGAGAATGTTGACAGCAACAACAGGAGGAAGTAAGACAAGAAGCATTAAATGCTAGCATTATTCTCATTTCTGAATAAGAAATAAAATATTAACTATTAAGTTATCATAAATAACTAAGGAGTTTATCTTCTCTATGCAAAAATTATTGTGCCAGAGGATTTGGGCCTATGTTCTCATATCAAAACTTAGGTAGGCTATAAAAATCAGAGAAAGAAAAACAAGAACTAAAATGACTGGATGATTAACAAAAACAGTTACTAACCAATAAAGATTTAGAAGTTATGAAGTGACTTGCTAACACTCCACAGTAGAAACAATAGAAATGAAAGATGAGAATGTAAAAAGACAATGGATGAAAAAAGTAACTGAGAATTCCTAATAACTGAAGCCATTTGATCTCACAATGAAAAGCTTTGTAAGATTTCAAGACTTCAAGAGAAGAAAATTCCAAACCCTAAAGACATACAAAAATATGACTGTTAAAGATGTCAACTAACAGATTTCAAAACAGTAAACAGTTTACAAAAGAAACAAAAAAATCAGGGCTGTGGCACATTAGGTTAAAGCCCCAGTCTGAAGTGCTGGCATCTCACATGGGTGCTGGTTCCAGTCCGTCGACTGCTCCTCTTCTGATCCAGCTCTCTGCTATGACCTTGGAAAGCAGTAGAAGATGGCCCAGCTGCTTGGGCCCCTGCACGGTGTGTGAGCCCTGGAAGAAGCTCCTGGCTCTTGGCTTCAATCTGCGCAGCTCCAGCCATTACCACCATTTGAAGAGTGAACCGGCAAATGGAAGACCTCTCTCTGTGTCTCTATCTCTTTCTGTAACTCTTTCAAATAAATAAAAATAAATATTAAAAAAGTAAACAAATAATAAAATTAATGTCAATTCTTCTTGATCTGAAAATACTATGGACTATTCTTATAATACAAATTATCTTCAACTTTGTATTTCAGCCTGCATCATTATTATGATGATGGATAGATTTTTATTTGTTCTTCACAACTCCCCAAATCTGGTTTCCTTGGAATTTAAGATGAGAGTTTATCATAATTTTATTGTTAAATGTGTCTTTGTAAAATTGTATTTGTTCACTTTCTAAAGCATATTCTGCCCAAGTACACAAAGCTCTCATTGCTACTTTTTGTAATATCAACAAGCAAAGAATGATCTCAGTGGAGAATGAGGGCCTTCACAATCCCATGCTAGTAACGGCACTTCTCTTCCATGGTTTCTAAAAGTGCTTCCCATATTTTCCTATATTTAAAGAGAAGATAGAAAATACTGAGGCTGGCACTGAGACGCAGCGGGTTAATGCCCTGACCTGAAGCGCTGGCATCCCATATGGGTGCTGGTTCTAGTCCTGGCTGCTCCACTTCTGATCCAGCTCTCTGCTGTGGCCTGGGAAAGCAGCAGAAGATGGCCCAAGTCCTTGGGCCCCTGCACCCACGTGGGAGACCCAGTAGAAGCTCCTGGCTCCTGGCTTTGGACCGGTGTAGCTCTGGCCATTGCGACCATCTGGACAGTGAACCAGCGGATGGAAGACCTCTTTTTCTGTCTCTACCTTTCTCTGTAACTCTGTCTTTCAAATAAATAAAGTAAATCTTTAAAAAAAAAGAAAAGAAAATACTAGGCCTCGCCTATGTTAAAATACATTAAATTAACCTCATACCAGAAACCTAGAATAGCACAAGATGCTATAATTGCTGCAACATTTATTTCTTTTACATTTGCTTTAAAGTAAAAAGTGTAACTGCATTTCTCAATCAGGATATATATTGTCATGAAGAGATATTTATCCCTTACTTAAATCTGGATATATTAGAATAGTCTTCAGGAAGCTCCCTCTAGCGTCTGAAGGATGCAAGAGCTCATTGGGTAAGGGATTTCACAACAGACAATCACAAGATAAGATATTACAAGATAAGAGAATGTCAATGTCCATCTCAAAGAGATCACAAAAATTATCACCATTTTACAAATGAAAAACCTAAACATCCCAAAACAATGTCTTATTTAAGATTATACAGTAAGTTAGTGGTAGATCAAGTAGTATAATCAATGTCTGCTAACTATTAGTTCACAGAATATTCCATTTTACACTGTTAGATTTGATTTGAACTAGTGGGCCCAGAGTAAAATAAAATCAGGGAAGTTTAAAGGCATGAGATTTTTTAAGTGTTAACAGTATACAAATGAGGAAGCGCCACTGAAACAAAGGAGTAAACCAAAAGGTTAGCAAAAGGGGATAAAAAGGGATGGTGCTGTAGTGTAATAGGTAAAGCCACCACCTGCAGTGCTGGCATCCCAAATGGATGCCGGTTTCTGTCCCGGCTGCTCCACTTCTGATCCAGTTCTCTGCTATATTCTGGGAAGGCAGTAGAAGATGGCCCAAGTCCTTGGGCCCCTGCACCAGAGTGGGAGACCTGGAAGAAGCTTCTGGCTCCTGGCTTCAGACCTGCTCAGCTTCACCCATTGCAGCCATTTGGGGAGTGAACCAGTGGTTGGAAGATCTCTGTCTCTCTGTCTCTGCCTTTGTAACTCTTTCAAACAAATAAGTAAATCTTTAAAAATAAACAAACAAAAAAATAGGCTAAGGAACCATAGTTCTTTATGAAGAAAAGAAACTCAGATGTAAGATGATAAGAAGGATGAAATAATATTTAGTATACTTGAGAGTTTATTGGTAGATTATTAGAAATATTTTAAATGAGTACTGCAAATATATTTGTTTCAATTGTGGTTCTGAAGATAAGTGTACTAATGAAGTTTAACTATTAATTCCTCTCTTATTAAAACCTGTTACTTAACTATTACTCTTTAAAAAAAAAAAAACTTTTTATTATGTGAAAGAGAGAGAGAGTACACACTCCAAACTGTTGGAACACTTCTCACATGCCTACAAACTTGGAGACTGAGCCACGCTGAAGCCAGCAATTGGAACTGAAAACTCAATCAGAGTCTTACATGGATTGCAGGGATCCATTGACTTGAGTCATCACCTTCTGCCTCTCAGGACACCTAGTAGTTGGAACCTGGAATCAGGAGTACAGTTCAAATTCAAACAGACATTCAAATACGGACTTCTGGTATCCAATGCTACATCTCAATCACTACACCAAACACATACCTGTTATTTTCTTATCCTTGTTTCTGTCTCAGCAGAGATGACTAACAATGTAGCATTCAAAAGTGTCATTGCACGACAATAAACCTTGATTTATTGCTTCACTCCAATTCATGATTAGGAACCAGCAGTGGCATTATTAGTTACAACAGTCATGGTGTGTTGCTGAATGGAGGGTTCAAATTTTGTTCTCTCCATCCTGCTCTCAGAATGCATAAAGGGCAATGATTCTGGGCAGCAAAATATTAAGAACTCCCTCAAAACACACAAATTGAAACAGTTCACTTTATCCTTTTTCTGTGTATTGTTGCTAATACTTGGTTTCTAAAAAAATGCTCAACTGTCTCTGTATAGTGAGTAGTGAGTGTGAGAACACAGTGCATAGATAGAGATGACCTTCAAAGGAGTCCTAGTCTGGATGCATAAATACAAAAGTACAGAAGAAAAAGATTATAATGGCCTGAAATTCTTGAAACCTGGTGATGCTGCCATTATTGATATAGTTCCTGGCAAGCCCATGTGTGTCGAGAGCTTCTCTGACTCTCCTCCTCTGTGTCGTTTTGTTGTCCGTGATATGAGACAGATAGTTGCTGTGGGTGTGATCAAAGCAGTGACAAGAAGGCTGCTGGAGCTGGCAAGGTCACCAAGTCTACCCAGAAAGTTCAGAAGGCTAAATGAATATTATCCCGTATACCTGAAACCCCAGTCTTAATCACTGGTGTGGAAATGGTCTCAGAACTGTTTGTCTCAATTGGCCACTTAAGTTTAATAGTAAAAGGCTGGTTAATGATAACAATGCATTGTAAAATATTCAGAAAGAAAGGAGACTGCTTTTGTGGACTTTTTTTTTTTTTTTTTTTGACAGGCAGAGTTAGACAGTGAGAGAGAGAGAGAGACAGAGAGAAAGGTCTTCTTTCTGTTGGTTCACCCCCCAAATGGCCAGTACGCTCTGTGCGCTGTGGCCGATGCGCTGCGAAGATCTGAAGCCAGGAGCCAGGTGCTTCCTCCTGGTCTCCCATGTGGGTGCAGGGACCAAGCACTTGGGTCATCCTCCACTGCCTTCCCAGGCCACAGCAGAGAGCTGGACTGGAAGAGGAGCAACCGGGACAGAATCTGGCACCCCAACCGGACCCCAACCGGGGTGCCGGTGCTGCAGGCAGAGGATTAGCCAAGTGAGCCGTGGTGCCGGCTTGTGTGTGTGGCAGTTTTAAGTTGTTAGTTTTTAAAATCAATAATTTTAATGGAAACGACTTGACCAAAAATCTGTCATGGAATTTTGAGATGCATTAAAGCAAAGTTTAATGAGGAAAAATAAAAGAAAAAGAGGGAAGTATTGTTTCTAATTCTTGTGGCCTATTCTTCACCCATAATGCCAATGTAGAAGACCTGGATTGGTACCCTGATAAACATGATCTCACTACCTTTTACTTCTTTTTTTTTTTTTTTTGAAAGATTTTTTTTTTATTTGAGAGGTAGAGTGAGAGGGAGAGAAAGTGAGAGGGAGAGACAGAGAGAAAGTTCTTCCTTCCGTTGGTTCACTCCCCAAATGACCACAATGGCCAGAGCTGAGCCGATCTGAAGCCCGAAGCCAGGAGCTTCTTCCTGGTCTCCCAGGTGGGTGCAGAGGCCCAAGGATTTGGGCCATTTTTTACTGCAGAGAGCTGGATTTGAAGAGGAGCAACTGGGACTAGAACTGGCACCCATATGGGATGCCAGTACTGCAGGCAAAGGATTAATCTACTGTGCCATGGCACCGGCCCCCTACCTTTTACTTCTTGAACTGTTTATTTAGTGTAGCATTAAGTCTGTGATTATAAAGTAAACTTAAAATATGTTATTACAAAATAAAAGAAAAAAAAGGATGGGGGAAACATTATGTTCTTAGAATTTTATCTATGAAATACATGAAATCTGTTCTAATTGTATTAACAAAAGTATTAGAGAGAAATTTTCAAATTAAATAAAACAATATCAGCACTTACTTTTGAAATTACTTAGTATGCTGAGAAATTAAAAATAAATGAATGAGAATTCTTGAATCTCTGATACATTTCATGGGATGCGACAATAAAATTCCTCAAGGCTGGCCTGCTTACTCACTATTGAGCCATTCTGTGCCAGGAAAAAATATTAGGAGAAAGAAAAATGTCTGTGAAATTACTTTTAAAAATGGGAAAACGGGACAGCACTGTGGCATAGAGAGTAATGCCGCTGCCTGCAGTGCTGGAATCCCATATGGGTGCCATTTTGAGTCCCAGCTGCTCCACTTCAATAGTCAGGGCTTGGCTGGGGTAAATCCAGGAGCCAGAAATTCAATTCATATTTCCCACATGGGTGGCAGGGATCCTGCTACTGGAGTCATCACCTTCTGCCTCCAAGTGTACACATTAGCAGGAAGAGGGAATCTGGAGAAGAGCCAACAGTTGGGTCCAGGACACTGATATGAAATTCAGGCATCTCAACTGACATCTTAACTGCTGCACTGAATGCCAACTTTGATCCTTACTTCTGTTTTTGTTTAATGTGAATCATTGAAGTGAAATTCCTATAGTTATACTTAAGAAAATTTATGTTTAATGTAAATATCATTATCCAAAATATTTTAGAAGACATGAATATTGTGAATTTTTTCTAACCAATGAACAAAAATTGCTTAAAAATTGAATAAGTAAAGCAATTAAATACCTAAGAATAAGTTTTACTGAAGATGTGCAACATCTCTGTGGGAGGATATATAAAACATTGATGAAAAAACTGAAGGAGTCATAAAAAAAGACCTCCAGTTTTTGTGGATTGGAATAATTAATATTTTATAATGGCTGTACTACAAAGAGCAATTTACAACAAAGAGCAGTTTACTAAAAAGAGCAAATTCAATGCAATGTTCATCATTCAATGACTTTCTTCACAGAACTAGAAAATATAACCCTAATACAAATATGGAAGCACAAAAGTCCCCAAATAGCCAAAGCAATCTTGACCATTAAGAATAACCATGACAGGCCGGCGCTGCGGCTCACTAGGCTAATCCTCCGCCTAGCGGCGCCGGCACACCGGGTTCTAGTCCCGGTCGGGGCGCCGGATTCTGTCCCGGTTGCCCCTCTTCCAGGCCAGCCCTCTGCTGTGGCCAGGGAGTGCAGTGGAGGATGGCCCAGGTGCTTGGGCCCTGCACCCCATGGGAGAACAGGAAAAGCACCTGACTCCTGGCTCCTGCCATCGGATCAGCGCGGTGCGCCGGCCGCAGCGTGCCGGCCGCAGCGGCCATTGGAGGGTGAACCAACGGCAAAGGAAGACCTTTCTCTCTGTCTCTCTCTCTCACTGTCCACTCTGCCTGTCAAAAAAAAAAAAAAAAAAAAGAATAACCATGACATCTAATTCCAGGTATAATACAAGGCTATAATTACCAAAACAGCATTGCACTACTATAAAATTAGACATATAGACCACTGTAACTGAATAGGGAACCCAGAATGAATCCACATATCTGGAGCCAACTTCTTTTTTATAAAGAGTCCAATAGCATACATTAGAGAAAGGACAATCTCTTCAATAAATAATGCTAAGGAAACCGGATAATCGTGCAGAAGACTGAAGCTTGAACTCTCTCCCCAAACTTTCACCTTATCCAACAATTAAATCAAATTGATAAAAGATTTAAATGTAAGATCTGATATTAAAGAAACTACTAGAAGAAAAGACATCAGTATAGTTAATGAAATTTTAGATAAGACAATAAAAGCACAGGCAACAGAAGAAAAATGTATAAATAGGTTTCTAGCAAATTAAGAAGCATTTGAACAGCAAATGAAATCAATGGTGTGGAGAGACAACCATCAGAATAGGCAAAGTAATAGAGAAGGGGGGTGCAGAGAGAGATTTTCTGTTTTTTGGTTTACTCCCCAAATGGCCACATTTGGAGATAGACCAGGTTGCAGCTAAGAGCCAGGAAATCTTTCTTTGTCTCTCAGGTTGGTGATTGGCACTCAGGTACTTGTGCCATCATCTGCTGATTCCTAGGCTTGTTATCAGAGAGCAGGAGTGGAAGCTGAGCAGCCAGGATTTGCACTATCATTCTGTTAATGGGATAGTAGGCATCCCATGCGCCAACCTAGCACACTGCACTTTAATGCCCACCTCAAGGGAATACAAATTAATACAACTGTCACGGAGAACAGTATGGAATTTATTCAAAACGCTAAAAATAGAACTACCAAATGACCATATTATCCCTCTCCTGGGTGTATTTCAGAGACAAATTAGAACACCATATAAAAGAGATACTTGGATTCCAGTGTTTATTGCAGCACTATTTACTTAACATATGAAACCCACAAAGATGTCCTTCAAAGAAGAATGAATGGATAAAAAATATAGTATATTTACACAATGGAATATGGCTCAACCATGAAAAAGAGTGAAAACTTTACATTTGCATCAAAATGGATAGAACTAGAGACCATTATGATAAGTGAAATAAGCCAGACACAGAAAGATAAATACCACATGTCCTTTATTGTATGTGAATGTTAAAACAAGTCACTGTGAAATTAATATTGTGATTCTTAGAGGCTGGCAATGGTGGAGGGAGGCAATGGCAGAGGATAGATTGGATAACAAATACTAAAACATAGAATAGATTCTGCTGTCCAACACCATAATGAATAATTACAGTTCACAATAATGTATTGAATACTACATATAGAATTAGAGTAGCAGCTGTTAGGCTGCAAACATGGAGAAATGGTGGGGACATGGGGGTGTTGATTCTCTGATTTGGTCAATGTAAGCTGCATGCATTTATTGATGCAATTCACTGATATTAATATAATGCACTGTATTGATATAATGCACTATTCCCATTAAAGATATACATGTGTTACATGTTAATAAAATTTTTAATTAACACATTTTTGAAATTGAAAAATTGTGCAGGATGTGGTGAACCATGATAGAAGACTAGACACTATATCTGTCTGATCTCTAAGACATGTTATTAAAGCTGTAATTACACCAAATGCAGTTGAGAGTTTTCACCCATTGTAACAACTGCCCTTTTTTCCCCCAATTTACCATCCTACCACAGAGTATTCAGTTATTCATGAGAGGGTCCTGAGTCCAAAATATATTCTAAAATGAATACCCAAAGATAATTTCTGCAGTGAATCCTATACTATATTCATGAGGAGTAGATCTAAACACATGTTAGTGATTTAAGGATACCTGCCATGACTCCATCTGCTCCCAATACCTGACAACAATCTATCTTTCCAGCATGCTGATCACTTATTCTTATTATGCTCACTCTCAAATGACAGACTAATTCCTGGACTGTCCCATTTTCTCTGATTTCTTTTTTTTTTTTTTTTTTTTTTGACAGGCAGAGTGGACAGTGAGCGAGAGAGACAGAGAAAAAGGTCTTGCTTTTGCTGTTGGTTCACCCTCCAATGGCCGCCATGGCCACCGCGCTGATCCGATGGCAGGAGCCAGGTGCTTATCCTGGTCTCCCATGGGGTGCAGGGCCCAAGCACTTGGGCCATCATCCACTGCACTCCAGGGCCACAGCAGAGAGCTGGCCTAGAAGAGGGGCAACTGGGACAGAATCCGGCGCCCCAACCGGGACTAGAACCCGGTGTGCCAGCGGAGGATTAGCCTAGTGAGCTGTGGCACCGGCCTCTGATTTCTTTTAATTCACTAGAGAAGTTTTTCTGTTTTGATCCTATGTCTACTATTGTTTAAGCAAAACATTCAAATTTGTCATTCCATTGAAGACCCTTCAAAACTTCTCAACAAACCCTCAAATACAAATCACTCCAAACTTAATTTTTCATTTTTATGTCTCTGCCATTTTAGTGAAGACCACATAATTTAGTTTTTACACATCTGTGTCTTTTCTCTTTATCTGATAACTTGGTGAGGTAGTCAGCTTGTTTCTCTTCCCTAGGTGATAATTTTCAGCCTTCATGGTAGTCCATAAATCTCTGCCCACATGTTTCAATGGATTGATTCCCTCATATTTTATAGAGAAAACAGAAAATATCAAGTAGGTACTTCCTCAATTTTCCACCAAAAGATATGTCAAATAACATTTTCATCCATACCTTATTCTCCCATTGGGTTCCTTTTTATAGAGAAATCCAAGCCATATTTTTTTGTAAAATTTTTTAATAATATATTGTCATTGTATTTGAAGCACAGAAAGAGAAAGAGAAAAAAATGAGGGAAGGGAAGGAGAGGCGGAGAGAGAGGGAGAGAGAGAGATCTCTTTCATCTGTTGGTTCATTCCTCAAATGCCCCCTACATCCCAGGCTAGGCCAGGCTAAAGCCAAGAGTCCCCAATCTCAATCCAGCGCTCTCATGTGGGTTGCAGGAATCAAAGTACCTGAGCTATCACCTACTGTTTCCCAGGCTGAGTTTTAGGAGGAAGCTGGAATTCAGAGCAGAGTTGGAATATGAACCCAGGTACTCCAATATGAGATATGAGAGCTTCAAGCAATATCTTAACCAGTATGCCAAACACCCGTTCCTGTAATACTTACTTCTTGTCTAAAAATTTATTCCCACTATTTCTTGTCTCCAGGAGTGCTTATTTTATTAGCGTTTCATTTGGATGCAGTATATTCAGATGATTTCAAGACTCCACGTAATTCCCCCAGAAACAATATATAAGCTCAAGATACTGCAAAACAAAACCCAGAAGGTTTTGCTTAAAACAAGCTGAAATTGAAATCATCTTATGATAGCTAATAATAGCAAAGGTAGTCTTTTCAGGAAAAAAAAATCACAGTAATTCAAGACAATATAAACTTATGGTAATTGAGACAATGCAGTACTTTAGGGAAGAAAAAACACTACAAGATGAATGGAACAGAATATGAAACACAAAAGAGATTCAAAGACATGACCCCCTGATTTATGATAATGGTGACACTGAAATGTAAGATAGAAGGTTTATTTCAATGAGATTGCTGGTTCAAATGAATATCTGTGTGAGAAATACAAAATGTGAAGTTTATATTTGGATGGAATGTGGATATTAATGTACAAGGTAAAAATTAGAATCTTGAGAAAGAATGGGAGACTATCTTTATGACCTCGGAATAGCCAAGTGTTTTAAAAATTGGATACAAAATGAATTAACCATAAAAGCAATATTGATCACTTTAACCATTTTAAACTTTAGAATTTCAGAATATAAAAATACTAATAAAAGTACAAAGTCAACTAACATAGTAGATAACAAATATTTTTATTATGAAGTAGTCAATAAACTCCTGGTATGATTGATGTTTGATAAATGTATTTTGGATTCTTATGAAATATGTGATGATTTTGGAAACTATATGTTATGTATCTGCTAAATCTTGGAACCATTAACTGCAAACTTTACCTACATAATTTCATATTCTTACTATAAACATGCAAAGTATGTTGTAATATATATATATATATATATATATATATATTTTGACAGGCAGAGTGGATAGTGAGAGAGAGAGAGAGACAGAGAGAAAGGTCTTCCTTTTGCCATTGGTTCACCCTCCAATGGCCGCCATGGCTAACGCACTGCGGCCGGCGCACTGCGCTCCGATGGCAGGAGCCAGGTGCTTCTCCTGGTCTCCCATGGGGTGCAGGGCCCAAGGACTTGGGCCATCCTCCACTGCCTTCCCGGGCCACAGCAGAAAGCTGGCCTGGAAGAGGGGCAACCGAGACAGAATCTGGCGCCCCGACGGGGACTAGAACCTGGTGTGCCGGCGCCGCAAGGCGGAGGATTAGCCTATTGAGCCACGGCGCCGGCCAGTATGTGGTAATATATTTAATTTATAAAGAAATCAAGACTCAGAGGGATTTATGAATTTGCTCAGTCTCATTTGTGGCAGGAAACAAAACTGTGATTTAAGTCCAGCCTGTTTTCAAAGTCCAGATTTTCTCAGTTTTGCTCATTGACTTAATACACGACTATATTTTATGTTATCTACCCAATGACACGTTTTATGTTATCTACTCAAAGACACAAAGTCACATCTTATGACTAAAAATAGACCTGAACATCATTTTATACCACAGACTTCCTCAGTAGCTTCTAGAATTTAAATAATGAAACAATAAAGAAAGCTGAGGCTACACTGAAAGGAAGAAGAGGAAAGAAAATTATAGATAAACAGAATAAAAGGGAATCCAGAAAAAGTCCCATGAAAGAAAACATGGAAACACACAGGCTGATGTTATATAACCTTGAAACAGAAATGTGGTATTTCAGTATAAGGGAAAGACCACATTGGCCTGGAAACCTGGGGGAAGAGCTCAGCTGGCATCCCACCTGTGAGCTGATAAAGCTCCCTGTTCTGTTACTGCGTTTCTCGGTTCATAATACAACGATGAGAGAAACAGGGCCTCTCAAATGCTTTCTTCATTTCTGGTATTAAGTGAATCTCTCTGTGTATCTACAAGAGTTCTACATATTGGACACAAAAACACACACAACCTTTGAAAAGTCAATATTATATTTGCCTGCAACTGATGCTTTTCTTCTTCATTTATTTTCCAGAGTTATTCATCATTCACAGTGCTTTAAAAAGCTGAATTCTTATACTCTGGTTTCTCTTCAGATTGCATAAATCTTTCATCTTTTAATAAAAAGCTGAATTTCCTTAAATGGTATTTTTCTGTGAATTTCAGGTTTCATTTCTACCAGGCATATGCTTTATATTAATTTATAGTAAGTTCAATATTACTGGACAGTGACACTGATTCAGTGCCCCAAATGATGAGCTTGGTCATTTGAGCATAGACTCCTTTCACAATATATTTTATACTTTAGCTTTTTGCATACAAATAAGTACATTCTGCAATGCATGGTGTACAATTAAAAAAAAAAAAAAACTAAGAAAAGAAAGTTTGTTCATCTGCCAAAATCCCATAGAGGGCAGTGTAGTTTTAGCTGTCTCAGTATTAGATCCTATTTCATTATAAGAAATATAACTCTAGTCCAATAATAAAAAATAAAAGAGGAGTTAGGGAATTATGTGATGTAAATTAAAAAACAGAACAAAAGTGTGGGGAGGACTTCTGATATTAAAATAATAAAGAATTGTTATAAAAATTAGCAATTGCAACAGTGAACATAAATTAAAAATTATCCAAGTTCAAACAAAATCATTTTGATATTTATGTAGATTTCATAATTACTATCATATAGTTTTGCATTGCTTTTTTCTTGCTGTCATATAAGATTTTTCTAGTGTGATTGATGTCTTTGCATATTACTCTTAAGAAACTGACAGCATTTCTTCTTAGGGACATAAACTAATTTAAACCATTCAACTATTGATTGAATTTTAGGCAAACTTGTTTTCATTTGAGTTTATGCCCTACTTTCTGAATATTTCTTTACAATATGCTCTTAATGGGAAATTAACGGGTTAATAGTTATTAACATGTAAATATTTTTATAACTAATGCCAAATTGCCTTACAAACATGAAGTACTCATTTATGATTCCATGACTATCTATGACTTTGACAACACTGAATTATACCCTAATGTTATTGTTGACTAAGAAAAATAATATCACCATTTTAGTTTGTGATGTAAAAGAAAGCATTGGTGAGAATAATAATCCAGAGCCTGTGTCGTGGCTCAATAGGCTAATCCTCCGCCTGCGGCGCTGGTACACCGGGTTCTAGTTCCGGTCGGGGCACCGGATTCTGTCCTGGTTGCCCCTTTTCCAGGCCAGCTCTCTGCTGTGGCCCGGGAAGGCAGTGGAGTATGGCCCAAGTCCTTGGGCCCTGTACCTGTATGGGAGACCAGGAGAAGCACCTGACTACTGGCTTCGGATCAGCGTGGTGCACCAACCGCAGTGCGCTGGCCGCAGCAGCCATTGGAGGGTGAACCAATGGCAAAAGGAAGATCTTTCTCTCTGTCTCTCTCTCTCTGTCTCTCTCTCTCTCTCACTGTCCACTCTGCCTGTCAAAAAATAAAAAAAAATAAAATAAATAAAAATTTTAAAAAAGAATAATAATCCAGAACTAATAATTCTAAATTACCTCAGCAAACTGAGGAATAAACAGCACATTAACAGATTGTAAAAATGTATATAAAACAGTTTTTTGGATGGGGCTAGTAAGAGTAAGAGAGAGGGAAGTGAAAATATTTTTAGCATATTACCTCAGTGAAATAGAATCAAAGAACCAAGAAATGGAATTCTTTCTTGAGATAAACATGAGTAATTGATTCTTTGACACAAGATTCAGTCTACCTGATTTCAAAAGTACCAGCTTTACATATTACTTGCACAGCGTTGGATCAATGCCTTAACTCCCAATTAGACATGATAAGTATTAATTATTTTGAGGACTGAATAAGATATCACAGATTGTTAATTTATTATCCCTAGATAATAAAGATTATTAACACAATTAGCAAATAATATGCACTCTAAATAAAGTTATTTTCTTTTAGTTAAATAGTAGTGAAGAGAAAGTCTCAGAATAAGCACTTAAAAATTAGGCAATGATTAAATAATCAAAAAATATGGTGCAATTTTCCAATTAACAAAATGATACTATGAATTGAATACCAACTTTATTAAGCACACAAGAATAAGAATTAAAAGAAAAAAATATTTATGAAAGTTCAGGATAGTAAACCAAATCAATAAAAACATAAGGCACGAAAAGAAGTACAATGTGGAGCAATGTTGTTCTTTGAGCAGTGAAACCTGTAATGGTGGCTATGTGTCCTTATACACTTGCCAAACACAGAATGTACAACACAGAATATGAACTCCAATGTAAACTATGGATCTCTGATAATAATCACACATCAGTATTGGTCTATCATACTATAACAAATTTACTGCCTAAATGCCTAAATGCAAGTTGTTACTAACAGGAAATTTGGGGCAGGGTGGAGTTTATGGAAATTCTGTACTTTCCATTCAAATTATCTGTAAGGATGAAAGTGCTTAAATAAAGCCTGTTTGAAAAAATGCTGTACAGGGGCTGGCACTGTGGCATAGCAGGTGAAGCCACTGCCTGCATCCCATATGAGCACCTGTTCAGGTCCCTGCTTCTCCACTTCTGACCCAGCTCTCTGCTATGGCCTAGGAAAGCAGTAGAAGATGGCCCAAGTCCTTGGGCCCCTGCACCCACGTGGGAGACCCAGAGCAGGTCTCCTGCCTTCGGATCAGCTCAGCTCTGGCTGTTGTGGCCATTTGGGGAGTGAACCCCAAATGGAATGGAAGACCTCTCTCTGTCTCTCTCTGCCTCTGACTCTCTGTAACTCTGCCTTTCAAATAAACAGATAAATCTTTTTTTTTAAAAATGCTGTACAAACATCTACTGGATTATTATATACACAATTTGGTAACACTAGATTTTTGTCAATTATACAGCACAATAAATTTATGATAGTTTTTAATATGTTAATTCCTGTGCTAATACTTTAACATACCAGCAGAATCTTAAACTAACTTTACAAAACAAACAAGTTATTCCATAGAAATTAAGAGTAATTCTGATATCTTGGATCTTGAAAAGATTCATGTGGATAATATGAAAATAAAATAGTATTCTACAAAAACGCTAAAAATTATAAATCACATAAATAAAACCATTAAACAGAGATACACATTGGAAAATATTTATTTATTTGAGATACAGAGAGAGACACAGGTAGACAAAGAGAAGGAGCTCATATATGATGCTTCATTCCCAAGATTCCCATAGTGGGCTTTGATTGGAGCCAAGGCTGGGAGATGATAACTCAACCCAGGTCTCTCACATGAGTGGGAGAAACCCAATCCCGCTTGAGCTATCACTGCTGACTTCCAGCATTTACATTAGCAGGAAGCTGAATCGGGGCAAATAGCATGGTGAACCAGGCATCTCTGATATGGGCTGCTAGAACCTAACCACCAGACCAAATGACCTCCGTAATATAAAATGTTTAATCAATAATTATAAAAATTGAGAATGGACATAATTTCCCATAAAAAGACATATTTTAAAACTGGAATCTGAAAAATCTATGCTATTTTGAAAAATCAGAATGAAAATCAGTTATTAAAACATTATTATTTTATAACAAATAGAATAAATTGAATTGCTCCAGTTTACTTGATTTCTATAAGGAGTTATGGAGTGAGAGAAGAAATATTGCATAGTCAAATCTATACAATTCCTTCCACTCCTTTGTAAAACAGTTTTCAAAAATAGTCATATACGGCCAGCGCCGCGACTCACTAGGTTAATCCTCTGCCTGCAGTGCCAGCACCCTGTCGGGGCGCCGGATTCTGTCCCGGTTGCTCCTCTTCCAGTCAAGCTCTTTGCTGTGGCCCGGGAAGGCAGTGGAGGATGGCCCAAATGCTTGGGCCCTGCACCCCATGGGAGACCAGGAGGAAGCACCTGGCTCCTGGCTTCGGCTTGGCGCAGCGCACCAGACGTGGCGGCCATTTAGGGGGTGAACCAGCGGAAGGAAGACCTTTCTCACTGTCTCTCTCTCTCTCTCACTAACTCTGCCTATCAAAAAAAATAGTCATATACATTATATGTGCATATAGTATATGCACATGCTTGTGTACATTCAATTATATGAGATGGTTTAATTGCCTACATGAAGATGATGATGGGGATGATGCTCAGGACAGGGAGAGTTACGCTATCTGTACAGCTGTAAAACTTAGGGCTTAAAATATCAACTTTAAGTAGGAGTGATTTTTGCCTCCCAAGGGACACTTGTATCAAATTATTTGAGATGCAGAGAGACAGAAAGAAAGGCAGAAAGACAAAGTTCCAAGACACTAGTTCACTCCCCAAATGCCTACAGTGGTTGGCATTGTACCAGACCAAAGCTGACTCCAGGGAACTGACTCTAGGCTTCTCATGACAACAGCAACAACTTTCTAGAGCCATTACTTGAGCTATCATTGCTGCCTCCCAGGCTCCACACCAGCAGGACCCTGGGGTCAGGAGCCAGAGCCAGGTACTCAGCTCAAATATTTTAATGTAGGATGTGGAGAGCTTAACTGTTAGACCAAGAGATACTGTTGATTTTTGACATTTTTATGTGATGCTGTATGCTGTCCTACAAGTAAGGGCCCGGGGGTACTGTTAAACTTCCTAAATACAAAGTAAAGCACTGCAGAACATAGAATCAATCTATTCAAAACATCAGTAATGATGCTTGGAGACACACTGGCTTAAAGAAATAATATTTATTCTGCTCATGAAACTGCAATTAACACAAGGAAGGGCTGAAGGAGCATAGCTCATGTCTCTGTTCACTGTCAGACTAGAAGGCTGTGCCTTGGTCATGTGAAGCTTCTCTCACATGTGTTTTGGTTTTAATGTTGTTTGTAGACTGAGACCTGGAGCTTTCTGCCTATTTGTAACTTCTGTATGCAACTTGGTTCTTGACATAGGGTGTGGCTATATTACAGAGTTTAGTTTGAGAGAGAGAGAGAGGGAGGAAGCCATATTACCTTTAAGAACTATTGTCTTAAGTCACATAGTTATACCAGATTTTTGCTTGAAACAGTCACAGTCCCTGTGTAGTAAAAAGAGAAGAGGATAGACTCTATCTCTTCATGGAAGTGACAAGGTTGGAGTAAACACGTGGGAACAAGACAACTGTTTTGCTACAGACATTTTGAAAAATATAATCTGTTTACATCTTCACACGTTGGTAATCATTTGTTTTTTTTTTTTTCTCCTGTGAGTGTTTATTTCTATTGTCAATTTTTACTGCAATTTTATTGTTTGTTTATTTGTGTTTATATGTTTATTATACTTCACCTAGGAATATGGTAGGTTTTTTATATTACAGATATCATTTCCTGACTAATGCTTAAACAAGTGAAAAAACAGGACTATAATAACTGTAATTCAATTTCAGAATATTAGATTAATAGTTCTCATGACACTTACAACAGCAATAAAAAGAGTATTAGAATCACTTTTTAGCAATCCTAAATTATGCTTTTGTAAAATAAAAACACAGTAGCCAAGACCTCATATTGTTGAATTCTTTATTCACTGGTGGATTAAGCTTGTGATTATAAAGTAAGTTGAAAGTATGTCATTGCAAAAATAAAAATAAAAATAAGAAAGGAAGGAGGAGGCAAAGTGGAAGCAAGGGAGAGAGGGAAGCAAAGTGGGAGGGCAGGAAGTATCATTATGTTCTGAAAACTGTATATATGAAATACATGAAATCTGTTCCCTTTATCTAAATAAATAAATACATACATACTACATAATAAGCACTACAAGATTATATTTGTTGGCATTTATTTTTTATTTATTTTTAAATTTTATTTATTTTTTAGAAAACTTTCACTTAATAGATATAAATTTTGAAAGTACA
This sequence comes from Oryctolagus cuniculus, assembly GCF_051225735.1. Lineage (NCBI taxonomy): Eukaryota > Metazoa > Chordata > Mammalia > Lagomorpha > Leporidae > Oryctolagus > Oryctolagus cuniculus. The sequence goes on from NC_142870.1 coordinate 88,517,929, forward strand.
ACTTTTGGATTATAGCAGTTTTCCCCCCCATAACCACCCTCCCACCTGCAAAACATCCCATCTCCTACTCCCTTTCCCATCCCATTCTTCATCACGATTCATTTTCAATTATCTTCATATACAGAAGGTCAACTTAGTTTATACTAAGTACAGATTTCAACAGTTTGCACCCACACAGAGACACAAAGTACAAAGCACTGTTTGAAGGCTAGTCTTACCATTAATTCTCATAGCACAACACATTAAGGATAGAGATCCCACATGGGGAGTAAGTGCACAGTGACTCCCGTTGTTGATTTAACAATTGACACTTTTATTTATGACATCAGTAACCACCCGAGGCTCTTGTCATGAGCTGCCAAGGCTATGGAAGCCTCTTGAGTTCACAAACTCTGATCTTATTTAGAGAAGGCCATAATTGAAGTGGAAGTTCTCTCCTCCCTTCAGAGAAAAGTACCTCCTTCTTTGATGACCCATTCTTTCCGCTGGGATCTCACTCACAGAGATCTTTCATTTAGGTCATTTTTTGCCACAGTGTCTTGGCTTTCAATGTCTGAAAAACTCTCAGGGGCTTTTTAGCCAGATCCAAATGCCTTAAGGGATGATTCTGAGGCCAGAGTGCTGTTTAGGGCATTTGCCATTCAGCACTACAGGCTTATTAAAGTTCCTAATCATTCATAAAAAGAAACTGAATTGATTAATAGCAAGATTGGAAGGATGTTTCAAGATCCCATATCTAGTTCTAAGTCTTCATAAAGCAGCTGTCAACCTTGGGCAAGACCATAGACCTCCAGGTGATCTGTAAAGATCGCCAGACCAGATGATCTGTAAAACCCATTTCTCCTCTAAAAGTTGTGAATAAACTCATCTAAAACCTTGAAAACAACACAATATCAATGGCAAAATTTTATTTTGGTTTTGTTTTAAAGTAAGTTAGTTCTGCACAAGAGTATGCTAACTTGCAATGTTCATAGTGTAATTGATTTGAGAAAGTGCCTAAATTTTTCAAACTCTTATATTTCAAGTGCCATGATTGCATCTGCTCCTTTAAAAAAAAATATGGCTTCCTCTATCTATTTAAAACCCTTCAGTAATTTCCCACTGGTCTTAGTACAGAGCTTGATGCCTGCCTGATCTGATATTTTCAGTTCCCTAGTCACAACTTTTGATTTCTGGTATGTCGTTCAGGAACTTTGCAAGTGCTCTTTTTTCTTCCCCATTGCATATTTCACTTTACCTCTTCACCTATTCAACTCTAACTGTTCCTGGAAAATGTACCTTGATGTACATCACTCTACTCACAGTTTCCTTTCCCCTGTTTAAGTAGGCTAGAACACAGCTCAACACTTCCACAGCACCCTATAACTCCTTCATTGCACTCCTCACCATTTCAGTTTACATAAATACATGAGAAATATTCCCTCATAATTTTTAAACACTGTTTTGACATATGCTTTGTCTATTTTATTTAGTATTTTATTCCCAATATGTATACAATATATGCAAAATGGAAGATGAGCTCAGTTAACATATGAGTGAATGCCTGCTTGTACCTATTGACTGAATTCTCTGATTTGGCCTTTAATGGAACAACTCCAAGGATAAAGAACCCATTATTTCATAGGAAAAATAATTTCTTTTCCAACAATCCTATTGAAAGTATCCTGAACTCTTGATCATTATTCTGTGTTCCTCGAATCTCTCCCTCACGCTTTTGCTTCCTTCTCTAATTTTACTTAGCGTAAGTGATTCTTCATGGTCATCAAATACAGAAGGCTTTCTTTGTTCAACACATATATTTTCAGCTAAAAGATAGCCACATTTCCAATGCAAAATAAATAGTCAAGATGACACCTGCAGAAAAACTGCTGGCTGGTACAGAGCAAAATATGAGAAGCCAAAACACTGGATCACAGAGTGCTTTAGTACAGTGTTTAACCTGTAGTTTACCAGCCTTAGTGAAAGACAGAAGTCTGTAAAATGCTATTCATGTTCTTCTCTCCTACTCACTGTGCAACTTGGGTCTATTTTATCCTTACATTCTTTTATTTATTCATTTATTTAATTTATTTATTAAATCTGACATTTGACATTGCAATCCACTTTTAACACTGTATTCTTCAACTTTCTGGAAATCCAGCTCATAACCTGAAATTCACAAGAGAATAATCAAAATATCAATTTGAGAAGAAGGCTCAACTTGCTGACTGTTAACTTTCCCTGAGCCCTGATAAGTTATGACTCTGTGTATAATGACCCATGAAGGTCCTGCAATTCAACTCATTGTTTTGTTCTCCTCTAAAGCTTAAATTCTGAAGATCAAGGCTGGGTTCAACTTATCCTCTCAATTGCTTTGCACTTACATTTCATCAATAGTTCATAGGACATTATGAGTGAGCATGTAGGAAAAGATGTCATAGGAATGGAATTAGCAGTAATCCTACTTAACCACCAACCTTCTCACTCGCTGCAGCATTTTTCTATCTTCTTTATCTATCATCCTTTATCCTAATGGAAGTTCTACGAAATCACAATGAAGGTGTTCCCATATTTTAAAAAGCTAGTTCTCTTATGCCATAAAAATATGCATGGGAATTATTTAAAAACTTCTAATTTCAAAATCATATTGGATTGTGTGTACTAAACATTGGAAATAATTTTAAGGGACACATATTTTTCTATTATCAGTGCAAGAGTGAAATATAAAGCATCTGAGATTAGTGCACTCATTTGTGAATTACTTTAGTGATCAAGAACTTACTACTAGCCAGCGCCTCGGCTCACTAGGCCAATCCTCCACCTTGCAGCGCAGGCACACCGGGTTCTAGTCCCAGTCGGGGCGCCAGATTCTGTCTCGGTTGCCCCTCTTCCAGGCCAGCTCTCTGCTGTGGCCCGGGAGTGCAGGGTGCATGGCCCTGCACCCCATGGGAGACCAGGATAAGTACCTGGCTCCTGCCATCAGATCAGCGCTGTGCACCCGCTGCAGTGCGCCGGCCACGGCGGCCATTGGAGGGTGAACCAATGACAAAAGGAAGACATTTCTCTCTGTCTCTCTCTCTCTCACTGTCCACTCTGCCTGTCAAAAAAAAATAAAAAATAAAAATAAAAAAGAACTTATTACTTGCATTAATTTATCATAAAACATATCAGTTTCTATATTTACATAGTATGTATTTTTTTTTATTTGACAGGTAGAGTTATAGACAATGAGAGGCAGAGACAGAGAAAGGTCTTCCTTCCGTTGGTTCACCCCCCAAATGGCCACCACAGCCGGCGCTGTGCCGATCTGAAGCCATGAGCCGGGTGCTTCCTCCCGGTCTCCCATGCAGGTGCAGGGACCCAAGCACTTGGGCCATCCTCCACTGCCTTCCCTGGCCACAGCATAGAGATGGACTGAAAGAGGAGCAACCGGGACTAGTACCCGGCGCCCTAACTGGGACTAGAACCAGGGGTGCCGGCACCTCAGGCAGAGGATTAGCCAAGTTAGCCATGGTGCCAGCCCATAGTACCTATTATTACAAAATATTTATTTATTAAACTGAAATTTGGCGATTTGCTAATAATTATCATTACAATTAATTCTATTTAGGCCCTTCAATTATTTTTTCTTTATCTGAAGAATAAAACATTTTTGTTTTACATGAAGATAACCAGAAGACTCAAATCTTTCTGCACTTTATGATTTTTTCTCCTTGATATAAAAGATCCACTAAATCTTTGTAGATATTGACATTTTAAAGAAATGAAATATTAAGTAAAGTGGGTATTTTTCTGTAAGATATTTTTCTCTCTCCACAGATACGCATTTATTTGCAAATTTGAGAATCAGAGAAAGAAAGAAGCAGAGAGAGAGAGAGAGAGAGAGTGGAAGAGAGAGAGAAAGAAAACTCCGAACTACTGGCTTACTTCCCAAAGGCCCACAACAGCTGTGGCTGGGCTGGTACAGAGCGAGGATCCTGGAACTCAATCCAGATCTCCCCTTTATGGTCCAATAACACAATTATTGAGTCATTACCAGTGCTTCCCAGGGTTTGCATTCATGGGGAGCTGAATCCTTAGAACTAGAATCTCAGACACTCTAACGTAGGACACAGGCCTGTTAACTGTTGGGCTAAATGTCCACTCCTAGATTTTAATAATTTTTTTAAAAAAATTTCAGCTTGTAGAGAATGAAATAGTGTTTTTATGACTACACACTTACTCTGTAAATTCAGATAAAAATAGAAACACAGTGGTCAGTATAGTGATGCAACGAATTAGATTGCCTCTTTGCAATGCAGTATCCCCCTAGTGGAGTGCAGGTTTGAGTCTCAGCTGCTCTGTTTCTGGTCCACCTCCCTGTTAAGGTGTCCAGGAAAGCAGTGGAAGATGGTAGAAGTGCATGGTGCTCTGCTACCCATGTGGTAGATCAGGATGGAGTTCATAGCTCCTGGGTTTGATGTGGCTACTGAAGCTATTTCAGTAGTGAACCAGTGAATGGAAAGTGTGTGTGTGTGTGTGTGTGTGTGTGTGTGTGTCTTCCTCTCTGTTTCTCTGCCTTTCAAATCAATAAACAAATCTTTTTTTGAAAATAGAAACATACAGAACACTTGTTTTAGTAAATATACACACAAATACAATCTGTTGTCACCCTTTTAATTTGAACTATGTTGCTATTATACAAAAATATCTCAATTTTGACCAACTGTGTGATTTCAAATATATTGTAACTATTTTATCATAGTAAAACAAAACATGCTCTCTACAAAATGTTAGAAATAGCAACATAAAAACTAGAATCATAACACTTCTCTTATGAAACAATAAATGTCATTTAAATATTGGTATATTTCCCCTGTTGTTTCATCTCTGTGAATATAGTTTCATTCCTTTTAATATTAGTAGCACAATGGCTTTTTTCATGTCTTTAATTTTGTTTCACAAAGATTTTATATGAACACTCAACCCATATTATAGACATATGGTGACTTAATAGCTTTTTGTTAAACATTTGAAAATCTTCACAAACATTTGTGTATATATGTATATATATACACAATAAACATAGTTGTAAATTAATTTTTAAATTGTTATTTTCATGAATTTATTTTTGTTCGTGCTAGCTTAAAGGATATGGATATAAAATGTATTTTGGATGAGTCAATGTCATATGTATTTTTTATCTTTCTTACATATTATGACAAAGTATATTATCATTTCTTAATATATAGAACACTCAGAACATTCCTTTCTTTCCTCATGAGCTAAGAAACAAATATGTAACACATACAAGACAGATTGATAGAAATAAAAATTGTCTATCAATAAAATAAGAAAGCTTCAATATAAAATGTATCTTATGCATTTTAAAAGCTACCTCATATGCATTAGATGCATTAGATGTATTCACCATAGCACTTGGCCCACAGCCTGCCCTGTACATGCTCATCAGCAGAAGCAAAATACAAATGTCACAGAGGCACTGATGTTAACATGGAGAACAAAATGTTCCTATATTCCTTTCCTTCTTTCTTTCAGTATAACCAATGGCATAAAGTTGTCTTCATGGTAATTATTGACCCTATTTAGAAAAAAAGTCACAGACTACTTCATTTCTAAATTTCAAAAATTTCCATCTAAAAATATTTGAAAGAGTGGACCTCACTGATTGCTCCATATACACACATATAAATATATGCAAATCCATAATTCCATATGTTTATACACATCTAGATATGTACAAATAGACACCAAAATATTTGAAAAACTGCTAGCTAAACAAATTTGAAAAATGTGCAAACTCTGCAATATGCAATTTGAGTTTTTTCTAATTGTGTTCTAGAAAAATAAGCCATTTGTTAAAGTGCTTTATATCTGGAGCTCTCTTAGGTATAATAAAAGCTATTTAAATGTATTTATTTAAAATTATTGGCTATGGCTGAACTACACAATGCTAATCCTGCTGCTCCAGAAATGGCAGCAGGAAGCATTCTACTTGCATAAAAGAAACAATGTCATTCTGCACTGTTTTCACCAGTGACCCTTTTTATCAAAAGTCATTGAGGATTTTGTAGTTATGCAGGGAATTTATTGATATTATGTTGCTTTTATTCATGCCAATGAATTCAGCATTATTGAATTCATGGCAACTATAGTTAACTGTAATTTCTCAGATTGTTTTAAAATATGAAATGTGCCCATTAACTATGGATTCACATTATGTTCTCATGTTTTGAAAAGTGTGGAAAATAGAGTGTGACTAGAAGCACCCCAATCTTAATAAAAATTTTAAGCATTTTTTTTATTTTATTGTAAAGATGATGGCAGGGCCAGTGATGTGGCTCAGTAGATTAATCCTCCACCTGCGGTGCCAGCATCCCATATGGGTGCCGGTTCTAGTCCCGGCTGCTCCACTTCCAATCTACCTCTCTGCTGTGGCCTGGGAAAGCAGTAGAAGATGGCCCAAGCACTTAAGGCCCCTGCACCCAGGTGAAAGACCCATTAGAAGCTCCTGGCTTCTGGCTTCAGATTGGTTCAGTTCTGGCCTTTGCAGCCGTTTGGGGAGTGAATCAGTGGATGGAAGACCTCTCTCTCTCTCTCTCTCTCTCTCTCGCCATATCTATCTATCTATCTATCTATCTATCTATCTATCTATCAATATGTAACTCTACCTCTCAAATAAATAAATAAAAAAACCTTAAGAAGTTACAGTTCCTATACAAAATGTTAAAGGAACACCTATATAACGAGTTAACAGCATTGAAAACGTTAAAAAAAAATGATGACTTTTCCACAAATGATTGTGTTAATAGAGGTTCAATAAACATTTTATAGGGTCTGGGTTGGCGCCTCAGCTCACTAGGCTAATCCTCCGCCTGCAGCGCTGGCACACCGGGTTCTAGTCCTGGCTGGGGCGCCAGATTCTGTCCCGGTTGTTCCTCTTCCAGTCCAGCTCTCTGCTGTGGCCCGGGAAGGCGGTGGAGGATGGCCCAAGTGCTTGGGCCCTGGACCCGCATGGGAGACCAGGAGGAAGCACCTGGTTCCTGCCTTCGGATTGGTGCAGCGCTTCGGCTGTAGCGGCCATTTGGGGGGTGAACCAACGGAAGGAAGACCTTTCTCTCTGCCTCTCTCTCTTACTGTCTAACTCTGCCTGTCAAAAAAAATTTTTTACAGGGTCTACAGAGTACAAAAATAAAGAATTTTGTCTTCATGGTAGCTTAGCGATTTTGTATTTAAATATGTTACTTTTTCTTTTTTGCATAAAAGATTTCACATTATTTCAGTTTATCTGACAGCTCCAGGACTAGAAAGGATCAGGTCCCAGTATTCTTTTTTACTATTACACTCTGAATATAATAGGTTTTTGAAGAAACCAGGCAGTGATCTCCTTATTTCCGTTATCTTCATGATAAAATTGAACATCAGGTTAGTGTTAGTTCACAATGCCTTGTCAGTAATGTACCCAATAAATCTTTCCATGGTCTTCTTAATCAAGAGTTTGTAACAGTGATTTCATGAGCAACAAAGGCACCGAAGCCTCTTTGTGAAAATACTGGTGCTCCTGAAGCAGTAAGTTCATTTTAGTACCAATTCTTGTTGGACTAGCATGCATCTGTTGTATATTAATCATAACAACTTTTTAATTACTTTCTAACACTGTAAGAGTAAAGTAGGCGAAATAGAGCTGCATTTGTTCTGCTTTATTTGGGATTCCACATCTCTAATCTTTTTGACAATTTAGAAGTAAACATCAGTTTCATGTGCACATAGCATTATTGTGATTATTTTTTTCTAGTTAAGCCAGATAGATTACCACAAAGCAAAGCTTTCCAACCAATGGCCCCTTTCATAAAAATTTACGGAGCTACTGATTCCTCCTGTTTTGGAGTGACCTGGTAGAACCTGAGAGAAACAGGGACTCCCACGCCTGTCAATAACCAAGAAAAGCCTCAAATATTTATTCTACTTTGCTAGAAATCCTGTTTTTAAATATTATATCACCAGAAAAGCAAGAAAGTAATTTTATCAGGTACAGGAAAGTTTTTGCTCATTGTGTACAATGATTATAGCTCTGTATCCATTTTCTAGTTATCATCCAAATATGAAATAGTTGATATTTGAAAGATAAACCCCTAGTCTGAGAATTTTCAAATCTGTGCATATAGCTATAGTGTATGATTTTAGTTAATAAAATGCAATCAAGCAAAATGAAAAATGAAGCAATCACTTAATGAGTCAATAAGTGCTGAACACAGCTTTAAAACTCAAATTCCACTGAAACACCTAATAGTGTTGTAGATACACACACACACAGACACACACCAACACATACATACATACATACCACTTACACATGGAGTTGATCAGAATCAGTCCAAAATGGGAATTTTACTCTTTTTAATTTATCCAAGAACTTTCTCTTTTCTGGCAAATATCCTGTTATAATTTTTTCAAGTGCATATTTTTCTTTTCTGATATCAGAATTGATAGTTGGTCTCTTTTCCACACCTTTCAGGCCTTTTCCTCATGTAAGAATAGATTTTATCACCACATGAGTTACAGCTATGTTGACAATTAGGCAAGTTCTTGTCCTGTTGATATGATTGAGTTCTATATACCAACCTATAGGGGCGAAATTCAAAACTATGCCTCAACAAATAGAATTTGTGGTGGTTCTACAGATATGCTAAATAAAAATGCAACTGTTAAATCTTCTAATATACATTAGCAACTGCACTGAATTTTCTCCAAGGGTAACATTTTTCCTCAGCCACAAATGACAGTGAAATATGATATTTTTTTTATTTCCCGGAGGTTCAGCTGTTGAAGCTATGGGAAAAGGTTGTTTGTAAAGCGAAATTTAAAAAAAAAGTTCCTTATTATATATACTACTGAGTCCCCTAATGGGGAAATCAAATGAAGTGTCCTCCAGGGGGGAAACAGAAGAATATTCCATATGCCAATCTGTTTATCTCCTCAGCCACCACTGATCACACTCTACCCTTTTCTGTCTGTAGGTTTGATTTGTGTGTAGGTCAGGTTACCATCTATTTTGTTTTATCTTTGACCTGGCAGGAGGTAGTATCCTGATGCGACAACTGAGCTGTTATTAGCCACCTTCTCTTTCGCTCCATCCCTTTAGATACAATACAACAGAGAGTTTATAACAACAATCAGTTCATAGAAAAAACATCATCTACGTGAGTTGCATGTACATCAGTAAGAAATATACTCATCTTCTTTCATAAATATGAAATCAAGATGACCAAAGATTTTACATTATTGCTCACCTTGTGCATTTTTAAAAAAACGAATTGTCAAACCAAGAATAATAGCAATAATATTTAAGTTTAAACCCAAACAGTAAGTAAACACAAATAAAAAAAAGAATATAAGAATGGAAATTTTTCCCATGAGGGCTTTATCTTTTGACTTAAGTTCAAATGTCAATAGCGCTTCATTAGTTAACTTTAGGGTTTGTCCACCACCACCAGCAGTACACTTGTATTAAGCTAAAGCAGTTAATGTTTGGTAAAACACTTGTTTGCTTAAACTACATCAAAGATTTTAAAAAATATAACTAACATCAACTTTGCTAAATATTCTGTTTTTAAATGTAGTGTTCATTGCTAGTTATATTTAATAAACAAAACACAACTACACATACACACACTATATATATGTGTATATGTGTGTGTATATATATATATATTTGATTTTCTTTTCTTTTTTTAACTTTTATTTAGTAAATATAAATTCCAAAGTACAGTTATGGATTACGATGGCTTTCCTCCCCCATAATTTCCCTCCCACTCACACCCCTCCCATCTCCTGCTCCCTCTCCCATTCCAGTCACATCAAGATTCATTTTCAATTATCTTTATATACAGAAGATCAATTTAGTATATAATAAGTAAAGATTTCATCAGTTTGCACCCACACAGAAACACAAAGTATAAAATACTGTTTCAGTACTAGTTATAGCATTACTTCATATTGGACAACATATTAAGGACATATCCCACATGAGGAGTAAGTACACAGTGACTCCTGTTGTTGACTTAACAATTTGACACTCTTGTTTATGGCGTCAGTAATCTCCCTAGGCTCTAGTCATGAGTTGCCAAGGCTATGGAAGCCTTTTGAGTTCGCCGACTTCGATCTTATTTTGACAGGGTCATAGTCAAAGTGGAAGTTCTCTCCTCCCTTCAGAGAAAGCTACCTCCTTCTTTGATGGCCCCGTTCTTTCCACTGAGATCTCACTCACAGAGATCTTTCATTTAGGTCTTCTTTTTTTTTCTTTCCCAGAGTTTCTTGGCTTTCCATGCCTAAAATACTCTCATGGGCTCTTCAGCCATATCCGAATGCCTTAAGGGCTGATTCTGAGGCCAGAGTGCTATTTAGGACATCTGTCATTCTATGAGTCTGCTGTGTATCCCACTTCCCATGTTGGATCGTTCTCTCCCTTTTTGATTCTTTCAGTTAGTATTAGCACACACTAGTCTTGTTTGTGTGATCCCTTTGACTCTTAGACCTATCCGTGTGATCAGTCGTGAACTGAAATTGATCACTGGGACTAGTGAGATGGCATTGGTACATGCCACCTTGATGGGATTGTATTGGATTTGATTTTCAACAAGTTCACAGAAAATGTGTACTTTGAAAAAACAACTCATGGGTTTCAAAAAGTTTTGTTTCCAAATAAACTTATCTTTTGAATTTATTTTTCATGAGCATTTTGAGGTCCCTTTATACATTCAAGGCAGAATCTACTGAATCTAACAGTAAAAAAAAAAAAGCTGCTATTCATTATTGAGTCAGGAGTTTAATAGGAGTTAATTAGGAGTTTTCAAGCATTCATGGTCAGCTTTTTAATAAGTCATGTTGACAGTGCTTTCCTAATTCACCAAATGAGCTATCAAAATTAAGACATTGATAATATACACTCAGGTGTTTCAATTTCAGAGAATAGTTCAGAAATCGGAAACTAAGTATATTCTCAAACAAAGATCATGGTCTTTTTGTTGTAGTATTTTTCCTCAGTTGTCCGTTTGTATCATTTTTGTGCCAAAAATTATATCTTCCAAGGGTTCACCTTTCCCATTTGTGACAGCTCCTCCCACCCCCCACTACATTTCTAACACAACAACTTGATCCCTTTTTGCTTCCTCTGGTGCACACCACAAAATTAGTCTTGCCAAACAGATAATGTGTTGGCAGCACTAGAAGCATGAGTAACTATTTTCCCTAAACAAGATCAGGGACATTCACTGCCTAAATCGGATCTGTTACCTGATCCTTTCAGTGTCTCTTTACCAGTGCATCCTTTCCCCTTCCCAGACAGCAGAGAGAAGACCACTCTTTCGGGTCATTCACAGAAATGAGTCAATGTGTTTTAGTTGAGTTTATCCATCTTCCAGGCAGTGATATTCAAATCTGGTACTCCTCATATTAAAAATGTTTTTTAAATATAAGTATTATTGAAGCAGGAGAAAACTCCCTCACCAAGATTGGCACCTTCCTCCTCTTTCTCTTCCATTCCTTTCTTAATTTTGAGTTCAGAGTACTTAACAAGCGTTCACCGTGTGCTAATCACTAAGTGTTATGGGTACTAAGAAAAGTACAAGGAAAAATAAATAAGGTTCAAAACTCCTTGGGGGAGGGGCTGGCACATTGGTTAAGATATTGTTTGGGCACTGGCATCCCACACACTGCATTAACTAGGTTTGATTCCTGGCTCTGCCTTCAATTCCAACTTCCTGTTAATGTGCATCTTGGAACGCAGTAGGTAATGGCTCAAGTACTTGGATCCCTGCCTCTTACATGGGACCCTGTTTGAGATCCTGGCTCCTGACTTTGGCCTAGCCATGCCCCAGCTGCTGTGGACATTTGAGGAGTGAACCAGCAGATGGAAGATCTCTGACTGTGCTGATTCTAACTCTCTCACTTTCAATTACAATGAATACCAATGGATAAAAATTAAAAAGAAACTACAGATGCTGATGCTGTGGCTTAGTAAGTTAAGCTTTCACCTATGGGGCTGGCATACCATATGAGTGCTGGTTTGTGTCCTACCTGCTCCTCTTCCAATCCAGATCTCTGCTGATGGCCTGGGAAAGCAGTAGAGAATGGTCCAAGTGCTAGAACCCCTGCACCTATGTGGGAGATCAGGATGAAGCTCCTGGCTCCTGGTTTCTGATCAGCCCAGATCCAGCCATTGTGGCTATTTTGGGAGTGAACTAGAGGATGTAAGACCTCTCTCTGTCTCTCCCTCTCTGTAGCGTTACCTTTCAAATAAATAATTAATATTTATAAAGCTACAACTGATTTCAACAAAGGCTTATGAAAGTCAGCATCAGAAGTTTTCTTAATTCCTATACCACGACTTTGAAATATTTATGGAAAATGCGTGTCATGGAAAAAAGAACTATTTGTGAATTTTAACATTTTTGTGATAATATAAACTTATCCTTTGACTACCTTTCCATGAACTTTTTGAAGTACTCATATTCGTTTGTCAGAGCTACCATGACACAAATACCACAGATTGGGTTGTTTTAACAGAAATTAATTGTCTTGCAATTCTGGAGAATGGAAATCCATGAGAAAGTGAAAAAGGTGTTAGCAGGGTTGTTGGCTCCTCCTGAAGCTTTGTGTTACCAGCCCAAAGGATGCCTTCAGCCTGTTTCCTCATATGGCTTTTGGGTGTGTCATCCCTGAGGTACCTTCATCTACTCATAAGAACACCAGTCTCATTGGGTTTTGGATCCACCTTATTGCCTCATTTAAGCTTTGTTACTTCTTTAAATGCCCCATCTCCAAATGCAGTGACACTGGGTTTGGAGATTCAACATATGAATTTGAGAGGAAATTAAACTCAGTCTGTAAAAATGCCTATTTCCTAAATGGCTATCATGCTCAGTGTAAAAAATCCAGAGTCAAAAACCATATACATGCTAGTTAGGAGAATGTATGCGATAGTCAGAGGATCAAATGCTAAATCTGTCACTGCCTAATTGTGTAGAGATTCATCAATTTTCCTAACTTCAGTGCCTCATTCCCTATCTGGTGTGACAGGGACAGTAAGAGTGCCTACCTCCCAGGGTCATTGCCAAATGCCCATCAAGTTGGTAAGTTGAAATAAGAATTGCCTATTATTGGTGAATGTGTGGTTTTAAAGATAGTGTTACTCTTCTTTATTTTCTACATATAACAGGATGGGATATGTTGTGAGAATAAAATGTAACAAAAAAGATAGAGAAAATAAAATATTTTGAGAAATGCTAATATATGCTACTTTTTCTTAATTAGATTATCTTAGGTGATAGTAGTTGCAAAGGTAGCCTCCATATAAAGAAAGATATTCTATATTCTTAAATTTGTAACTTAATTCATTCTTACCAAAAAAAGTCAAAATCTTTATTGAGCACTTACCGTGTGTCCAAGATTGTTCCCCAAGGTGTTGGGGAGCTCAGTGAACAGATAGCCTTTCTCCTGAAGCTTACCTCATAGAACTCAAATATGTCAGGTTCCCATTTAGCACCCACTTCAGGAATTGGGGAAAATATGACCTACCCTATGGAGGGGGAGAGGAATATTCATTTGGAGCATTATACTGCAAGTTGAAATTGATTTATCACGTGGTCAGAAAATACACAGAAGAAAAACTAACACTGGGGTCCGTTGGGTGGAATCCCGCAGTGATCGCCCTGATCCCCGAGAAGCCAGTTTGGGCTTTTCCTGACCCTACTCCCAGGCATCAGGGCCAACCTGCCATTCAGTCCTTCATAGCGGCTGCAGGGGAGGCACTGGAGGGAGCTCAGGGCCGCCGAGTTGGGCGGGCTGCGCGGTCACCGCCGCCGCCGACGCCCATCGCCGGGTAAACTGTGAGAGTGCACAGGTGCGGGTTTGGAAGCGTCGTTGCGCACCCGGATGCTGGGCGCCGCGGACCCTGCCTCTGCTCCACAGCCAGGAGCCCTGACCCGCAATTCCAGCGCGGTGGTCTCCCTCAGCACGAATGACTTTGGCTTCTGTTGGGTGTCTCCTGACCCACGTCACCAGTTTGACAGCCTAGCGCCAAATCAGAGGGCGGCGCTTGCCCGGAGTCCCGCGCGTCACCTGGAGCTCCCACAGATTAGAACTCGTCTCTCCTAGGTCCTCCCGCTCGGTCCCATTTACATCTCCCACTGGCTTTAACGCAACAGTTAAGAGCGGGCTCAGTTTGTGCCGAGTCTTCTTCCACTGCAACATGGTAAGTGAGGAGCTGGCATTAGCTAGTCCCTGGGGAAACCTGGGGCCTCTGAAAGCTAATAAACTGCTTTTAGAATTTATTTCACTTTGAGAGCAAGGTATCTCTGCTACCTGCTGCTTCAAACAGGTCTTGTGCTGCTCTGCTGGCTTTTACTGTCCTTCCTCTTCTCTCTGTTTCTCATCGTTTTACCCTCTCTGCTTCTTGTACATTCCGTACTTTTTCCCCCCACTTTTCACTTTCCACCTGCACTCACTTTTCATTCCAGCTCTTCCTCTATATTATGCACATATTTGCAAACACTTGGACTTGAACTACTCTAGGAGTATTTAGGGTTTGTTTTCTTCTCAGGTGTCAATTGTATAATAGCTTAACTGATTCCAATAATAACCTCAGGGAAGGAGTCTGCAAACATGCTTTTAGAATAAAAGAAAATACCTCTTGATAAACTTTTGGCTGAATTTCTTCGGTATGCAGTGCCCAAGCTGGACTGGCTTCAGAATTGGACTTTTTGAAAATTTAACTCATTGGGAACTTTTAAAAACTGTGCTTTAATTGGCAATATTTTTTTCCTCTTCTTTTTTGTTTCTTTGATTTATGATTTATGTTACTCCCAAGAAAAGTCCGAAAATCAACAAAAGACTTGTAGTGGTCAAAAAAAGTGTGTTCAAAACTAGGCTCTGCTGAAGTGAATGGCTTTTACCTGACTAAACATTGACAAATAATTAAGAATGGGCTGTTGTACAGATTAACCCAGGACTGCTGTGTACCTGCCCCTACTTGCACATTTGGGAAGACTGTGTTTGAGGTTTGAGAAGAGGGACAGGAGGGTGTTCAGTGGATCAGAAAGAAGTGGATAATACATGCCAGTCTGTTAGCTGTGGTGATATAACTTTGGAAGGGCATTGCGCCCTAGTGAAGTAGACAGCTAGCACTTGCGGACATCTGACTTCCTTCAGCGTTGATTATGTGCTTACTTGGAGTGACTTTATGCCCCCTGTACTTGGATTTGGAGTTGGGAGGAGAAAATATAGACATATTTGTATCAGAGGTAGATCCAGTAGTATGTTGGGTGGAGAAAGGAGGAAGAGAAGAATCACACAAGTTAATGATAAGTATATGGTAGAGCAACTAAAATGAGGAGGTTAGTCTATATGATGTTATGTCTTGTCCATTTTATCCTTGGGAATCTGGGTTCCTTTTTAGTCAAGGTTACTATAAATATAATTGAGGTATTTGAGGAGAGAACAAGTCATGTGTCTTTAAATCGTTAGTAGAATTCTTTTGTCTTCGCTTGTGGATAACCTGTTAAGCGAGCTAGGCATCACAACAAAGAATCTTCTTAGATATTTACACATGTGGTCATTCCAATACCAGTCTGCTCTTTGCTCATAGGGCATTGGAAAGTATTGGGTAAACTGAGGAGCTGATCCCACTTAATGGTTTTAATTTGACAACTCAAAAATTGATCCAAATCTGCACTTAATGCTTTCACTGTTTTTTTTTTTTTTGATTCACTGTATGTAATTTCTCCATGTTTCTCCCACCCTTTTCCCCATCACCTTATCTCCTGGGACCCCCACCCTCACAACCACTACTCATACTGATTTTCACAGAACACCATTCTACCTTGCCAAGATCAGTACTTTGTAGGAGGCCAGAGCTATAATTGCCCGTATTCCGCTACAACGTCAGAATCTAGTGTTGACGTTTCCACGGAGACTTGGGTCTCTTTCTGGGCTGCTGGTCTCCTGGACAACAGAGAGCCCCAACAAGCACCACAGGCACAGGGTAAGTTGTGCTCTTCTACTTTCCTCATAGATCTGGAGCCTTTTCCAGTGCCCGTAACTGCAATGCATCATGGGCTATGGATCCTGTAGAAGAAGGGATGATACGGAAAATTTAAGTCAGTTCATAGCCTCCTGAACTTCGCAGCTATAAATATGATTGTTTGTTCTTGACAATGAATAAAAATGGGATTCTATCCCTTGGCTTGCTAGAACACCATGTATTTTTCTCTATATTTTAAAATCCTTGGGGATTCCCAATTCACTGAGGGAGTTTGGGTCTGGGTCAAAGTTTTATAAACAGTACCTAACAGGGTGATTTTAGAGTGAATATATTAGTTGGAGCATTTTTAAGGTGAATTCAAGAAAGTTATTTTTTTTTTAAATAGAGAAAACCAAGAACAAAGCCAAGCTTCATCTACTATTTTACAAAGGAAATTCTATGAACAGCTCCTTGTAAATGAAAAAATAAAATGATTCCTCTTCATAGAAAAATCATTTCAAGTTTGAAGGGATGTATAAATTGATGGGAATTTACATACACTGTTAATTCTGACCTGTTGCCTAGGGAAATATACTTGTAAGCTTTCATAGAATTTCTGTCTTAACAATCAGGTTTTTGGAAAAGTTTTCAGGTGCCTCAGAAATAAACATTGGTATTATTGATTCCACATGATTTCTTGGGAGAAGGCTGTAAGAAAAGACACAAAAATTCCTCCCGAATATTGAAACCCAATTATGTTTAGGAAGGAAATTATTCAGTTTAGGTTTTTCACCACAAGCAATAGGGAAAAAAGTATGCCAACAAAGATAAACTCAAACAACTCATAAAGTTTTATTCCGGTCTCTCCTCTTTCCACTTTAGCCCAAATTATTTCAATAACAGCAGTTTAAATAGAGGGGGCAAGGAATCATACTGTACTACATAAGGAAGAGATGGTAAAAATAAACTAATTTAGAGTGCCCAGGCAGTTTTTATTTATAGATTTAACTTCCTATCAAATTTGAAAATAATCTGTCAGAAAACCACTAAACATTCAGAAGAAAACAGGTAAAACATGTTAAATTTTGGGTATAGTTTTGAAATTTTCAGCAGTCTTCAGAGAAGTAAAGTCCAAATTATTTTAAAGTGGAAATTGTTACCATATAGAATTCCAAATAAATTCTGTCCATCAAATTTAAGAGATAGGCAGATAGGCAGATAAACAGGGACAGCAATAGCATCAGAAAATTAGATTTGATTATAGAGCCAAATGTGATATCATCTAATGATAAAGCCCAGAAAACAAGATAACTTTAGAAAGCCTAGTGAAATTGAAAAACTTTGCTTAGTGGGGTGTGGGGTTAGGGAGGAGAGAGGCAGGTGTCAATACATATTTTAACGAATTAATGATGTAGATGGGACAGTTTTTATGAATTTAACCAGCAGGACTCTTATATTAGAAAAGAATGTGACCTTTCAGCTCCCAGAATATTCACCTCTGTAACCACTTTGGTATTTCATATTTGTTGCTCATACCTTGCTTGCCTCTTTTCTAAGCTTTAAATATTTTGTTTCCCTGCATGGAGGCAATAATTGCTTTTTGTAAGGTATTTCAATATATTAAACCTTCATAAATAATTAATGAGTTTCCTAGCTGCACACAAACTGCAAGAGTGTTTCCTCAGTTGCCCACTTGGTATTTTCACATAGAACCATCCGGTGAATCACATTTTCCTCTTCTGGATCCCTGCTCCTGGGAAGAGGCTCAACTTTCTTCTCAGCTCTACAGAAACAAGCAGGTATGTGTAGGAAATCAGAACACTGAGACTGGCTATGTTCCAGGTATGGGCTCCATTTTTTCCATAAAGTTGTTCCTTAATACCACACTACTTCTTTTCCTTTTGAAACTGATATTCACTCAGGGTAGTACATGTCCACAGGAGTTAAGTGTAAGATGATCAATGTCACAGGAACTAAAACACACGCACACTCTCTGTCTCTCTCTATCTCCATCTCCATATCTCACCCCCCATCTCGTGCAAGTAAGGAGTTCAGCAAAAACATTTTCAATACCTTTTTTAATGCTTAAACAGTAGCATGCAGTTCATTTTCCTTTATATCTACCTGATACCCTTTTGGTTACCATTTAAAAAGGCATGTAATCGGCCAGTGCCGCGCCTCAATAGGCTAATCCTCCACTTGCAGCGCCGGCACACCGGGTTCTAGTCCCGGTCAGGGCGCTGGATTCTGTCCCGGTTGCCCCTCTTCCAGGCCAGCTCTCTGCTGTGGCCCAGGAGTGCAGTGGAGGATGGCCCAAGTTCTTGAGCCCTGCACCCGCATGGGAGACCAGGAGAAGCGCCTGGCTCCTAGGCTTCGGATCAGCTCCGTGCGCCGGCCCAGTGGCCATTGGAGGGTGAACCAATGGCAAAAAGGAAGACCTTTCTCTCTCTCTCTCTCACTGTCCACTCTGCCTGTCCAAAAAAAAAAAAAAAAAAGTCTTGTAATCAAAGCATTTTGCAATGGATTGAAAAATCTGAGCATAAAACTGAACAATCAGGTGGTAGAGGGTGTAGATGTAATTTAGGTCTCTGAGGACAAGTGCTCCCTGAAGTTGTGCTCATAAAACAAACAGAGGAATAATCAAGTTTAAGCAAGTTAAGGAGCAGTGGCATGGCTATAAGGTTACAGAGTCAATATAGTGGATCAGCCTTTACCATTGCTTGTTGCAGCTGCAGGATACTCTGGTGCAGAAGGAAGAAGAACTTGCTAGGCTACATGAAGAGAATGCTCATCTCAGACAATACCTGAATTCTACTTTGGTTAAGTGCCTGGAAGAGAAGGCCAAGGTATGTAAGGATATCCTTTATAGGGACAGAACAGAGATCTGAGAAAGGGTACCATTTATGTAAAACTCCTTAATTAAATGGAAGTATACTATACAGTGTGTCCTGATGTGCCTTTATAGGACAGATGGGCTTCTCCTAAGAACATACAGGCCTCTCTTAAGTTTGTTTATGTGTCCTTTCTCTGAAGTATCTAGATGGCAGATTTTAACTATACATTAGAACCAAGATGCTCAAGAATCAAAAGTATCCTGCACTGCTGGAACTACAGGGATTAAGGAAAAGATTCATATGCTAAGATCTGAAATATCCATTTCTTTTCATTGTATGGTTGACCTTAAATAAATCACTCTCAGGGCTTCATTTATCATCATCTGTAAATGGATCAATTAAGATTTTTCAAGAGATTAGAAATTAAATACAGCAAATTACATTATATATTAATTTGCATTTTACTATATTTTAAAATGAACTATTTCTGACTTAAGCATAGTTTGCCCAAAGTCTTTTTTTGTTCTCTAATTTTGTGCTTTTCATTATATATGTGCCACTAAGCTAACATTATTGCTTCTATCATTAATCTTTACCTCACTTCTAGACAACTTGGATTATTTGATATTATTTAATCTGAATTGTTAATGTTTCTTGCTACTTTTACTGAATATTAAAGTCAGAGAATAAAGGATGCTAGATTTTATTTCTTTTCAATTCATTAACTTTTTAAAAAAGCAATTACATCTTACAATTCTTAGCCTGGGCATCTAACTCCAGTCACCATTCCATAAAAAGAACATTCATTAAATTGTTCCGTGATATTAATTAGTCAGTTTTACCTCTCATGTCCTCAGTTTTGCAAGATTTAGAATCATATAATGCCATGCTTTATGGAGCACTTTGAAAATTAATGAAATAGAGGAAGCAATGTTGTATAACATTTGAATCAGAGGTTCTGTCTTAATTCAGATGGTTTAGATTTAAATCTGGGCTATGTTATCCCCAGCACACCACTATTATGCCCGTACCTTAGTTCCCTCCTTTATGGAAATTTTAATTTTATCCATATCAAATGAAATAATACCTTTAATCTCACACATATTAATTTATAATAAATGCCATTTTATTTATCATAGCTCAATAAATTATAGTTGCTTTTATTGTCATCAACATAATTAGAAATTATTGTTTGAGTTGAAATATTACAGACATGATGTGCTCCTATCAACTTTGAAAATATAAAATAAAAAATGTGAACTAGAGTTTCTAGGTGGTAACTTGTCATTGTAGATCCTGTTTCACAGACAGAAGCTATCCAATCAATTCTACTTGTGCACGAAGAACTAGAACTTTAATTTTCTAAAGGATTAAGGTAACTAATATGTATTAGAAGGAGGCATAATTTTCAAATATCACTCCCCCAGAAATTGCTGTCATCAGATGAATTCTACAAAGCATATGGAAAATTCAGAAAGGGGAAGAGGAAACCCAAACAGCAAAGATACTCTTTAACTGAGATTCCCTACCCCAAAAATGTGAAGAGAAACCTCTCTACTGACTTTGCTAAATGTGAAGAACAACCTGGGCCTCCTGTGGATCCCTGGGTCCTTCAGACACTTGGGTTAAAAGACCTTAACACCATTGATGACACTTTATCAGCTAACTACAGTGCCCTCTCCTCTCATCCCAGAAGCATCACTGACACATTTTCTGAGTTTCCAGATGATGCAGTGGTTTATGAAGATGTCCCCAGAGAGGAGCTGCCCATTGACTATGGAGGTGATAGAACAATCCCACTGCACAGCACTGCCAGCCATAGGGAAGATTTTCACTTCCTTTCTCAACATTTAGATGCCTCCTTGGGGAAGAAAACCCTTCCGTACTATACTGCTGATGTGTCACCCAACAAGACAGAAATGGCATTTTCCACATCCCTGAGCCCTCACTGCAATGTGAAAACCCATTCCTTCCACCAAGGACAAGCCTTTGTGCGCCGAGATGAGGAGGGAGGCTGGAAGTTTACCTGGGTCCCTAAGCAATCTTAATGACCCCTCCTCTTCTATCACAAACACTGCCATGAACTCTGTTTACAAAGACCTTTCTTGCACTTGAACCTGACTATGGAACTTAGAAGCAATTGCCCAGACCGTCTCCTGCCACTTTAAATGTCACTTTGAGTGATTCACTTAAACCTGCAGGGAATGGCTTCCAAGAATCTGTAATGAAACGTGTCTGCTCTTCTTTGACTTAAATTTGACTTGTTTACACACTGTCAGCTGCCATTGATTTCCTCCCTTTGTTCTCTCCTTGTAAATGTATTTTCCAATCACTGGTATGGTCCTTCAAAACCTGGATATACTTTTCCAATTACAACCAGCTTAACAACTTTTCTTCTTTTGTCAAGCAGTTTGAAAGATCACAGACCTTTTACTTTTCTTCATCCCTTATTCCTTATTTCTGAAAAATTCCCGCAGAATGAGTCAAGTGACTATATCAAGTATTTGCTGCTGGGTGTTGAAATATCTGGGAATGGGGTAGAAACTAGTGCCTTTGTCTGTCAGCACTACTGAAGACCTAATGTGAATATGAATAATGCTATGTCCAGGGCAGTTTAGGAAGTGTCCTGCAGTGGTGGTGGGAAAGATTCCTATCAAACCAGTGATCACATTTTATAAATTAAAGAGAACTAAAATTCCATTCAAAATGCTGCATGATATAGTAGCTACAGTTATTCAACATTATTTCTTTAATCATAACAAGATTATTTTTGAAAGATTGCGGTAACAAAATGTTATTGTCCTAAACAACCCAATATAGACAAACTCTTATTCCTGAAAATTAGTCAAGCATAGCTTTGCATTGTCTCACTTGTTCACTCATGAGCTCATTTTTCATCATTCTACCCAAACATTTGAAAAAGATCTAACACTACTTTGTACCAGGCACTGTGCTATGGGGTCATGATAAAATGTGACTAATTTAGACACTGTCACCATCCTCATGATCTGTTGTGATCTTGAGAAAACCCCCGCCATTGTGTGAAGAAAAAGCTCCCTCCCTCTAAGCTGCAGAATATAGGCATTATAATAGATAATTACTAATATTGAAATTGGAAGGGGCCGGCACCGTAACTCACTTGGTTAATCCTGTGCCTGCGGCGCTGGCATCCCATATGGGTGCCAGGTTCTAGTCCCACTTGCTCCTCTTCTAGGTCCGCTCTCTGCTGTGGCCCGGGAGGGCAATGGAGAATGGCCCAAGTGTTTGGGCCCCTACACCCGCATGGGAGACCAGGAGGAAGCACCTGGCTCCTAGCTTTCGATCGGCGCAGTGCTGGCTGTGGTGGCCATTTGGGGAGTGAACCAACGGAAGGAAGACCTTTCTCTCTTGTCTCTCTTTCTCACTGTCTATAACTCTACCTGTTAAATAAAAAAAATTAAAAAAAAAGAAAGAAACTGGATGCCTTGGCTTATTACCAAATGACTATCCCAGCTAACACTCCTGTTTAGTTTTGATAGACATTGCAGATATTATGTAGAGTCAACTTTATATTCAATTTTGAAAAGCAAAAAGAAATATGAATCATTTAGTCAACATTAAAATGATTACTTTGAAAATTACAGAATTTTTTCTAGTCTGAGCCTATTTTGCAAAATGAATCTGACTATGTAACTATATAAATCACATCAAAAATAGATACATGATTGAATACAACTATTGATATCAAGTATTTGTTTTAAATATTTAAAAAATCATGTACTTTTAGTACTCATGTTAGTCTCCTTCACTCCTTAGTATTCCCATAATAGCTAATACATGAAAGAGGTGCGCCTATGGTTTTTAATCAATCATCGATTAATGTGAAGTTCACCATGCTGAAGTCTGTTCTCATTTTCTCTTCACCACCACTCAAGAAGTTAACTTGCACAATAAATGTCTTGAAGAATGGGCTTGCATTTTGGAATTCCTTATAACAAAAACATTCCCTTTGTTTGTGCTGCAGTTTGATTGCTTCTTTGCTTTGGTGATGTGAAAAAAAATATACTTTCTAAAATTTTGTTACTACTCAGATTTCTTCATAATCCATAAAGAGGAATCAAATATAGTAATTAATAGTATTCTCTGGGATATTTTCATGACTTAGGGAGGAATAAAGCACATTCTATTTTCTGTAGGGAAAAAAAGGAAAAAGGTGAGAAAAAGATAAAAAAAAAGTGCCTTTATAGTAATATCTATTTTCCTGGTGGGTAAAATTGATCTCTTTAAAAAAAAATATAAGAATTAGAATTAACTGTGCTTTATGGTACAAGAAATTAAAAAAAACCATAATTTTGAAAGTATAATATTCATACTGTAAAACAAAATTGAGTAATTAACAAATACTTACCTTGCCTGCTTTATGCGCTTATCGTGTGTTCAGGACAATGGAAAATACCTGTGCTTAACATAAGGAAAATGGTGCATATAACAAAGCCACAGGAAGTATGACAGCTTTTGATAGTTTTAATCAAATTTGGTCTCAGCAGGAATTAAAGAATAAACAGTGCATTTGTAGTAAATTATGATAACTTGTTCTGGGCATATCATGAATAATATTATAGAAGAAAATCACATAGTTTTATAAACCTTTCTATAGTCAATTGATATACATTGGACTTAAACGTAGAAAATCCTTTCACTAATGTTTGAGAAATTGTCTTCCATGTGAATTTATGTTCCATCTTTTATGATTTTACCATGCCTCTCCAGTAAACCACTGTTAGTATTTTATTAAGATATTAGTAAAACAGGAAAA
The DNA here is from genome assembly GCF_051225735.1 of Oryctolagus cuniculus. Classification (NCBI taxonomy): domain Eukaryota; kingdom Metazoa; phylum Chordata; class Mammalia; order Lagomorpha; family Leporidae; genus Oryctolagus; species Oryctolagus cuniculus. Next base: position 88,541,555 of record NC_142870.1, read on the forward strand.
GAAGAAAAATCTAAATACTTTTGTGATTGCAATAAATATTTTATATTGTGCATAACAATATAAATAATAGATATTCTCCTTCTGGCTGATAACCACTCTCCTTTTATTTTTCCTCTTTTATGTGTTGTATATGGACAGATGAATATCTTTGGCATTTATGGCTAAAGAGTTCTTTCCCACCTTTGGGATACATTAATGAGGTTTTCAGATTTTAAGTAGCCTAAAGAATCAAACGCCTTATGGGTATAGCACTCTCTTACTTAACCTCACATAAAAATTAGAGTCTAATATCATTTTTTAAAATATGGTGACATTTCCAGTGTCTTCTGATCATCTAAAAATAAAGCCTTTTTCAATCTGGAAAATAAAGACGACTGGAAAACCTGTTATACAGATGAAATTTAATGAATGGGATCATTTAAGACAGCCTTGATACCAAATTATAATTCTGAAAAAAGTTATAAAATTGTGTAAATCAATGGGAAGAACTTCTTTACTTTTTCTAAAGAAAACAGACAAGAATTTAAAAACTGACATGAATGTATTCAACAACTGACCTGTATCACAGGTACAGGGAAAAGTGCATAGTTAATGCATCCAATAATACTTTTTAGATATTACATTTTGCCTATGAAGTCAGGACACACAGCTATACATTGATTTCAGTTTACCAAAAGGTTAACATAAAATTAAATAATAAATGCCTCATTTTTCTTTGTTCTTCACTAAGCCAAATAGCACTGGTTTACAAGGTACAAGTATATGGTATATTTTTTAACATTTTTTTATTTTATCGATAGTTTTTGTTACATGAACATAACCAGAGATTCAGTTTTGATTTTCTATTGGATAATTTACAAATGTAAAATGCAATTTAACATTTAATATTTTAAATGATATGATTCCTTTGTGATTTAAGTATTTCTAATTATATATGAGTCAATTTTTGTAATAAGTCTATAGCTAATAAATAAATGAGAAAAAAAACATGAAATCTTACCTCTGGTCATTACTTCAGAGACATTTAACAATAAATGGAGCATTCAATTAAGCAAAAGTTTTCTGTACCCATTTCTACTATAAAATTTATGTCATGGAAAATATGCACCGCATTTTTCAAATGCATGGAATAGTTACATGATTAATAATGAGGCTCTTATTCAATAGGTATAACCTGTTTCATGCTGTGCTGAAGATATAAAGATCAAACAGGTGTTAAAACTAACTCATCAGTAAATGAGAGAAATGTGAATTAAATTTGCTTCATTAAAGGAAGTGAATAATTCATTCACAATTGAAGAATTTCTTGCATGGATGGTTGGATCTTCGTGTTCAGGGACAGCTCTCAGGAATCTGGTTGGAACTTCAAGGAAGGCTTGATTGGAAACAGATTCTTGAGTGATGTTAAGACAAAACATCACACAAAAGCTTGATGGAAACCAGTATAGGACAAGCTCTGTGAACCTAAAGAACAACCTATCTCTTAAGATATTTTTTTTCTTTATTTTATTTTATGCTTTTGTGGATTTATCTTACTTAGTTGAATGGTAGAGTGATGAAGAGAGGAGAGACAGAGAGTAGTGATCTTCCATCTGTTGGTTAAATCCCCAGTGGCCACAATGGCCAGGACAGGGCTAGGCTAAAGTCAGGAGTCGGGAACTCCATCTTGGTCTCCCACATTGGTGTCAAAGATCCAAATAACTCGTACAATTCTCACTACTTCCCCAGTCATATACACAGAGAGTTGGATGAAAAGTGGAGCTGCTTGGGCATAACTATGTGAGACCTGTATTGAAGTAGGCAGCCTAATTTGATGTGCCACAATGCCTGTTCCATGATATTCTTAACTTTTATAGCATTCTCCTTCTCCTGCCCATTCATTATACCCTGAAAATAAAAAAAAAAAAGCCAGAAGTAAGGTATTTGAATATAAATAAATATAAATGCTTGAAGAGGTAGATGTTTTCCCTAATTGGACATTACATGTGTATATGTTTTGAAATATCACGATACTCTATAAATACATAAATGTGTGTCATTTAAAAAGTATAAATACATTCCTATATAAGTATATGTATGTGTGTGTCTATTCCCCTGAAAGTGAATAAAACCTTACATAAATGTTCCAAACTGTTTTCAGTTATACCACAGCAAATTATGAAAATAATTGTTGTTTACACATGCAATTTGTGGACAGGATTTCCCTGATGTCATTATATAGGTCATTTATATAAAGAGAAGATTATTATCAAAAGAAAATGATTTGGGACAGAAAATCTGGCTAGTAACCCATCTCTAAATGGAGATTGTTTTGTTATTAAATATTAATAACCCAGATTTTGTTTCATTTCATTAAAACATTCCCTCCCCCTGGAAAAATCTGTGACTACACCTCTTTTACTCTAAATTACTATGAAATACAGAAGTAATCAATATAGGTTATTGGAAACACCTAATCAGAATGAGTTATGTATTGTGATATCTATATTAAAGCTGGAAAAACTTGCCTGAATGTTGTAGGGGGTCACTCTGTAGTAAGGAGTTGAGGCTCAATGTGAACCCTGATGCTGACTTTTAAGTATTGGAATCTTTCCATGATACTCTGTCCACTATAACCAATAGTGATATAAGTTGGCCCCACTAAATACATTTAGAGTCGCCAGACTGTTTCAGATGATTACAAGACTCAGATATGGAATTGTTTGATTACTTTCATCAGAGCATCATTCTGCATTCAGGAAACTTATCATTGCTGATTGATATCATTTACAGGAGAACTAATTCATTCTCTACCATTTCAATAATCCAAAACACTTTTATAAACTTGGTATCAGGAGAGTAGGATGGAAAAGTAGGAATATTTTATGGTCAAAGTATTATATGCTTTTTTATTTAGTAAATATAAATTTCCAAAGTACAGTTTATGATTACAATGGCTTTCCTCCCACAAAATTTCCCTCCCACTCGCACCCCTCCTATCTCCCGCTCCCTCTCCCATTCCAGTCACATCAAGATTCATTTTCAATTATCTTTATATACAGAAGATCAATTTAGTATATATTAAGTAAAGATTTCATCAGTTTGCACCCACACAGAAACACAAAGTGTAAAATACTGTTTCAGTACTAGTTATAGCATTGCTTCACATTGGACAACACATTAAGGACAGATCTCACATGAGAAGTAAGTACACAGTGACTCCTGTTGTTGACTTAACAATTTGACACTCTTGTTTATGGCATCAGTAATCTCCCTAGGCTCTAGTCATGAGTTGCCAAGGCTATAGAAGCCTTTTGAGTTCGCCAACTTTGATCTTATTCCGACAGGGTCATAGTCAAAGTGGAAATTCTCTCCTCCCTTCAGAGAAAGGTACCTCCTTCTTTGATGGCCCCGTTCTTTCTACTGGGATCTCACTCACAGAGATCTTTCATTTAGGTCTTCTTATTTTTTTTTCCCAGAGTGTCTTGGCTTTCCATGCCTAAAATACTCTCATGGGCTCTTCAGCCATATCCGAATGCCTTAAGGGCTGATTCTGAGGCCAGAGTGCTATTTAGGACATCTGCCATTCTATGAGTCGGCTGTGTATCCCGCTTCCCATGATGGATTATGCTTCTTTAAAAATAGATACTTCACAAGAGAAATGAATCTCTGTCCCAAATCCTGCTGTTCTTATTAAAGCATAAATTAGAATCCTATACATCACCCTTGGGATAGTCATTGTCTTCCCCTCCTTACAGAGGAAATAGCTTATATATTTATTCAAGTAATGACATTACATCTCTTATTGTCCAACCTTTTAGATATCACTCTAAGGGCAAGTAAAACAGAGATTAGTAGTATTTACAATGCTGACTCCACATGAATTCTGTCCACTTACTTTGGAAGTCAAGGATTAAATTATATGGGTATACAACAGATTTTTTTTCTCGTATCTTTTCCAGGTATGTAACCTGAAAAAATAAGGCATAGAAAAGATTATTTGCAGTAATTTTTCATATCAAAAGTATCTGGAATGCTAAATGGCTGGGTAATCTGGGATTAGGCCAAGTTAACTCATGAGATTTCTAAATATAATGGTCCCTCAAGACCCTACGATTGTTGTGAAACTAATAACAAGAGAAGTTTTTCAATGAGTATATAGTGAGAACTCAGGACTCTTCCTACAATGAGACAAAGGCCAAAACACATCCTTTATTCGTTTCAGTCTCCTGTGATATGCCACCATGTAGAGACCACAGAGTTTGTGGCTAGCATCTGCTTTGATCCCCAGCATCCGCACCCTGCTGGACATGGCCCCACCCATCAACAGAACAGTGTGTACATCTCTTTGGGAGACAAAGCACCATACTGCCAGAAACTAATCTTTTTCTTTCTTTGCCTTCAAGGAGCATGACTAGTCACATTTATCCCATCCTATCATCTCCACTCCAAATTTTTACAATAATATTATTATTTAATATAGTACTTTCATTTAAAAAGATATAGAGGATGGATAAGATTTCTTATAATCCTTTTTTAGCAACAGTGGAAGCTAAAAGGGCTGAAGACTGAGATGAGCTTTCTTGTGGATGGAAATAAGATCCTTGCCGGCGCCGTGGCTCAATAGGCTAATCCTCCACCTTGCGGCGCCGGTACACTGGGTTCTAGTCCCGGTCCGGGCGCCGGATTCTGTCCCGGTTGCCCCTCTTCCAGGCCAGCTCTCTGCTATGGCCAGGGAGTGCAGTGGAGGATGGCCCAGGTGCTTGGGCCCTGCACCCCATGGGAGACCAGGAAAAGCACCTGGATCCTGGCTCCTGCCATCGGATCAGCGCGGTGCGCCGGCTGCAGCGGCGGCCATTGGAGGGTGAACCAACGGCAAAGGAAGACCTTTCTCTCTCTGTCTCTCTCTCTGTCCACTCTGCCTGTCAAAAATTAAAAAAAAAAAAAAAAAAAAAAAAAAGGAAATAAGATCCTTCCAATGACCTACAATATTATACATTAATTAAATCTTTCTCAATTTCAATATATTCACTTGTAAAATGGAGATAAAGCATTTTCCCTATCTGAAAGTTTTGTGAGATAACCTTATAACTGAAGAGCTATGCATATGTTAATAATCTGTCATTCTCTATAACCTCATGTGAAGCAAAAATCTATTTAAATTTCATTTTACAGCATACAACTTCACACCTAATAAAATATGATATTTTAAAATCAGTTATATATATTTCTATGGATTTAATTCAATAAATGTCCACTGTTTTCCTATTAAGTTCAAAGTGTGATTTTATGTTCTAGGAACTATAGCCAATGTCTTAAAAGAGTTTACAGGTTGATGAGTGTAAGGAAACTAGTAAAGGATTCATTGGAAGGCATAATGCCAAATATAGTCACTAGAAAGAATTACAAGAAGCTTATAGCATCCATACTTATCTCATTCTGATTATTGTTCATTAACATTTGTTTGTAGTCTCTGTTGCATTGCATTCAGTTATTAAATAGAAATTACAGAATTAAGGGAGATAAAGTGGGAGAAAGAAAAAGATAGAGAGGAGAGAGATAGATACTGCTGTCTGCAATCTCTTTATCTAGACTCAATCACTTAATTCTAGCACTCTTATTGCACTTCATCTTGGAAAGCACAATATCTATCATTCAGAAATTTCGTCTTAAGCACTGCTTCCTTTATACAACTAAGACCAACAATAAAAACTTATTTCTGCATGTAAAATCAAAAGCATTTCAATATCTAGCCAAGGAAGACTATTACTTCTTTGATTTATTAACTTGGGGAGTGATCTCATTCTTCAGGTAAGATCCTAAGCAATTTCGATAATGTTATTCCTTTATAAGCAGTTTAGTTCTATTACTAAAGTTATACTTTGTTGTGATTTGCGTGTACATTATCCAAATGAACAGATGTCAATCAATATGCTAAAAGATTGTAAGCACTGATTGCATTGTAATATATTTTCACTAAACTGTTTCCTTTAAAGAATAACATACATTCCACACTGATGTCAAATTATTGATCTCAAAATATCCAGAATCTTAGTGTTAGCTGTCCATTTAACAGCAAAAAACTAGATCTAGAACACTATTTTGAAAATTTTTATAATTACACTAGAAAAATGTATTTAATAGGGATATTTACAATGTTGAAAGGGATTTCAATTTATGAATATTTATAAAAGGAATAAATAACAGGCAAAAGTCTTTGTCCATATGTTAAGGGATTTTTAGGATTAGGTGGTTTTCAATGCTTTACTAGCCCTAGGGTTCCGATTGTTTAGTTTTTTTTTTTTTTTTTTTTTTCTGTTTATTTTTATTTCTTTTAAACTTTTATTTAATAAATATAAATTTCCAAAGTACAAATTTTGAATTATAGCATCTTTTCCTCCCATACCCTCCTCCCACCTGAAACCATCCCATCTCCCACTCCCTCTCCCATCCCACTTTTCATCATGATTAATTTTTTTTTTTTTTTTTGACAGGCAGAGTGGATAGTGAGAGAGAGAGACAGAGAGAAAGGTCTTCCTTTTGCCGTTGGTTCACCCTCCAATGGCTGCCATGGCTGGCGCGCTGGGGCCGACATACCACGCTGATCTGAAGGCAGGAGCCAAGTACTTCTCCTGGTCTCCCATGGGGTGCAGGGCCCAAGGACTTGGGCCATCCTCCACTGCCTTCCCAGGCCACAGCAGAGAGCTGACCTGGAAGAGGGGCAACCGGGAAAGAATCCGGCGCCCTGACTGGGACGAGAACCCGATGTGCCGGCGCCGCTAGGTGGAGGATTAGCCTATTGAGCCATGGCGCCGGCCAATTTTCAATTATCTATATACAGAAGATCAACTTAGTATATACTAAGTAAAGATTTCAACAGACTTCACCTACAAAACACACAAAGTATAGAGTACTGTTTGAGTAGTAGTTTTACCATTAATTCACGTAGTACAACACGTTAAAGGCAGAGATCCTATAAGGGAGCAGGTGCACAGTGACTCCTGTTGTTGATTTAACAATTGACACTCTTATTTATGACATTAGTAATCACCCGAGGCTCTTTTCATGAGTTGCCAAGGCTATGGAAGCCTCTTGAGTTCACCAACTCCAATCTTATTTAGACAAGGTCATATTCAAAGTGGAAGTTCTCTCCTCCCTTCAGAGAAAGGTACTGGCTTCTTTGATGGCCTGTTCTTTCCACTGGGATCTCACTCACAGAGATCTTTCCAAGGAGTGAGATGGCTGGGTTGTATGGTAGGGCTATATTCAGGTTTCTGAGCAAACTGACTTCCATAGTGTGTTTACCAGTTTGCATTCCCACCGACAGAGGATTAGTGTTTCCTCACATCCTACCCAGCATCTGTGGTTACTTGATTTCTGTATGTAAGCCATTCTAACCAGGGTGAGGTAAAACTTCATTGTGGTTTTGAATTGCATTTCCATGATGGCAAGATCCTAAACATTTTTTCATGTGTCTGTTGGCCATTTGGATTTCCTCTTTTGAAAAATGTCTGATGAAACCATGACCTTTGAAAGAAAGTGACTTGCCCAAAGTCACACAGCTTTTGGGAGGGAGAGCCAAGGCTCTGAGGACATGCGTTATGCAGCTTAATGAAACATCTTAACACAGTAGTGACACCATTAGATCATTAGGTCTAAGAATTTAAGTTGCCTCGTCTAAGTTCTTTTTAAAAAAAAAAAGAATTATAAGTCAGAGTTACACAGAGAGAGGAGAGGCAGAGAGAGGTCTTCCATCCAATGGTTCACTCCCCATTTGGCCGCAATGGCCGGAGCTGCACCGATCTGAAGCCAGGAGCCAGGAGCTTCTTCCCAATCTCCCATGTGGGTGCAGGGGCCCAAGGACTTGGGTCATCTTATACTGCTTTCCCAGACCATAGCAGAGAGCTGGATCTGAAGAGGAGCAGCTGGGTCTAGAACCAGTGCCCATATGGGATGCCAACGCTTCAGGCCAGGGCGTTAACCCACTGCGCCACAGCGCCGGCCCCTCATCTAAGTTCTTATACAAAAAGAAATCACTTCTCTCACACCTGGTGGATAGTTTCTCTCCTGAGATTTATCACATACAGTAATGAGGGACACAATAATTTTCCAGACTAGTTTCATTATTAGACAACTTTAAATGTTACACAGTAATTATTTATTGATTAAACGTGCTCTTGAATGAACAGTGGGTTATAGAAGAAATCAAAAGAGAAATCAAAAACTTTCTGGAAGTAAATGAGGATAACAACACAACATATCAAAACTTATGGGGGGCCGGCGCCACGGCTCACTAGGCTAATCCTCCGCCTTGTGGCGCCGGCACACCGGGTTCTAGTCCCTTCAGGGCGCCGGATTCTGTCCCGGTTGCCCCTCTTCCAGGCCAGCTCTCTGCTATGGCCCGGGAGTGCAGTGGAGGATGGCCCAAGTGCTTGGGCCCTGCACCCCATGGGAGACCAGGATAAGTACCTGGCTCCTGCCATCGGATCAGCGTGGTGCCCTGGTTGCAGCGCGCCAGCAGCGGCGGCCATTGGAGGGTGAACCAATGGCAAAAAGGAAGACCTTTCTCTCTGTCTCTCTTTCTCACTATCCACTCTGCCTGTCAAAAAAAAAAAAAAAAAAAAACAAAAACAAAAAAACAAAAAAAAAAACTTATGGGATACAGCAAAAGCAGTGTTAAGAGGAAACTTTATAGCAATAGGTGCCCACGTCAAGAAATTGGAAAGGCACCAAATAAATGAGCTATCAATGCAACTCAAGGATCTAGAAAAACTGCAGCAAACCAGACCCAAAACTAGTAGGAGAAAAAAAAATAATGAAAATTAGAGAAGAAATCAACAGTGTTGAATCCAAATAAAACATTACAAAATATCAGCAAAACAAAGAGCTGTTTTTTTGAAAAAATAAACAAAATTGACACCCCATTGGCCCAACTAACTAAAAAAAGAAAAGACCCAAATCAATAAAATCCGAGATGAAAAAGGGAATATAACAACAGACAGCACAGAAATAAAAAGAGTCATCAGAAATTGCTACAAAGAGTTGTATGCCAGCAAGCAGGGAAATCTATTAGCAATGGATAGATTCCTGAACACATACAACCTACCTAAATTGAACCATGAAGACATAGAAAACCTACACAGACCCATAACTGAGTCAGAAATTGAATCAGTAATAATGTCCCTCCCAACAAAGAATAGCCCAGGACTGGATGGATTCACTGTTGAATTCCACCAGACATTTAAAGACATTTAACTCCAATTCTTCTCAAACTATTCAGAACAATTGAAAGAGAGGGAATCTTCCCAAATTCTTTTTTCAGTTTGTTAAACTGAAACTACCTAAAGAATTTAGTGAATATTAACAGAGTCATTCTATGTGAATCTTGCACCCATTTTCAACAATTTTTTAAAATGTATCTTTTGGCACATAGAAACATTATTATTTTTCTTGTACTTTTTTTTCAAATTTGATTTAATACATATAAATTTCCAAAGTACAACTTTTGGATTATAGCGGCTTCCCCTCCCCACTATAACCTCCCTCCCACCTGAAACCATCCCATCTCCCACTCCCTCTCCCATCCCATTCTTCATCAAGATTCATTTTCAATTATCTTTATATATAGAAGGTCAACTTAGTATATACTAAGTAAAGATTTCAACAGACTGTACCCACACAGACACACAAAGTATAAAGTACTGTTTGAAGATTAGTTTTACCATCAATTCTCATAGTACAACACATTAAGGACAGAGATCCTACAAGGGGAGTAGGTGCACAATGACTCCCGTTGTTGATTTAACAATTGACACTCTTATTTATGGCATCAGTAATCACCCGAGGCTCTTGTCATGAGCTGCCAAGGCTATGGAAGCCTGCTTTGTTGAGTTCCAAGGTGTACCATAACATTCTTTATCCCATTGCTCTGACCAAGGTGCTGAAACTGGGTTCTTAAATTGCATTCCAATTGTCAAGCCACTTAAGAAAGTACTAATTGGAGTTCCGGCAAGATGGCGGAATAGGAAGGGAGCACACTGATAGTCTGGGGAGAGATAGTTTAATAAAAGTGGAGATACTGCAGGTTCAAGGAAGAGTAGGGGAGGAAACAGCAGAAGAAACGCTTCCGGAACGCGTGACTCACAGCGGACCTGCGTGGAGAGCGTGGGAGCCCACAGTTCGGGACATCAGCGGCAGACTCAACACACCAGCGCTGGAACGCGAGGTGAGCCGAACCTCAATAGCCCGAGACACCGGCAGGCAAGCGGAGAGAGGAGACTAGAGGGAACAACCCCCGGTGGGGGGGAAGTTCACAAGGCTAACTGGAAGAGAGAGAGAGAGAGAAATAAGGGTGACTAGTACGGACACGGGTTTCTCTCTCTCCGCTCACCTCTCAAGGGCGAGCAAGACAAAGAGCAGGCGCCATCTTGGACATACGTCATAAGCAGAGCGACCTCAGGTCTGCACCGGCCCTGAGCCTAGCAGAAAAACCTGACTCTGGGCGGGGCGAATTAACAGGAGATTAGGAGCTAGTAAATTTGTGGTGCTACTGAACTGAGACTGTGAAAAAAGAGACGGTGGGGGAGAGAACTCACGGAATTCACGTGAGCACTCTCCAGAGACGCTACAATTCCGTAACTTTGGCAACCCAGTGGGAGGCTGAAGGAGAATTTGAGCCCACTCTGAGGGCCGAACAGATTCCCTGTGGGGATCTTGGGAAAGAGCTTCCGATCTCTGGCTCCTGTGGGTATATCATTTGCCTGCTAACTACCTCCAACTTCGTTCAGCTGTGCGGAATTACTTCCCTTTTGAATCAAAAAAAAAAAGAGAGAGAGAGAGAGATTTACCACGCCTAACCTGGGAGTGTCACCTTTGGCACACCAAACAGAGCTCTCAGGCCACACCCATCTCAAGCCCTAAGGCTCCATCAAAAACAGATAGTCCACTTAATCTAGAGTCATAGTATAACAAGAAAAAGCACCACAGTGAAGAAACCAAATATCTCCAATATGCCAAATAACAAACGCAAAAACCGAGGTAATAAAAACAAGGAAGTCACCATGACGCCCTCAAATGAAAAAGACAGCCCAATTCAAGATTATGAAGATGATGACATAGAAGAAATGCAAGAAGCAGATCTCAAAAAATTGATAAGAACATTAAGAAGTTCTCAAAAACAAATTCTGGAACTACACAAATCCTTAATGGACAAGATAGAAAATCTCTCTCGTGAAAATGAAATATTAAGGAGGAATCAAAATGAAACGAAACAACTAGTACAACAGGAAACTGTGATAGTGACTGAAGTGAAGAATTCAATAGATCAAATGAAAAACACAATAGAGAGCCTTACAAACAGAATGGGTGAAGCAGAAGAGAGAATATCGGACTTAGAAGACAGAGAACAGGAAAGGATACAGTCAGACCAAAGAAAAGAAGAGGAAATTAGAAATCTGAAACATATTGTCGGGAATCTTCAGGATACTATTAAAAAACCCAACATTCGGGTTCTAGGAGTTCCTGAAGGCATGGAGAGGGAGAAAGGATTAGAAGGCCTTTTTAGTGAGATATTAGCAGAAAATTTCCCAGGTTTGGAGAAGGACAGAGAAATCCTAGTACAGGAAGCCCACAGAACCCCTAATAAACATGACCAAAAGAGATCCTCACCACGACACGTTGTAATTAAACTCTCCACAGTGAAACATAAAGAAAAGATCCTAAAATGTGCAAGAGAGAAACGTCAGATTACTCTCAGAGGATCTCCAATCAGACTCACAGCTGACTTCTCATCAGAAACTCTAAAAGCTAGGAGGGAATGGCGAGATATAGCCCAGGTACTAAGAGAGAACAACTGCCAGCCCAGAATATTATATCCTGCAAAGCTATCATTTGTGAATGAAGGTGAAATAAAGACCTTTCATAGCAAACAGAAATTGAAAGAATTTGTTGCCACTCGTCCAGCCCTGCAAAAGATGCTTAAAGATGTGTTACACACAGAAACACAGAAACACGGTCATCAATATGAAAGAAGGTAAAGGAAGGAAACCAAGGAAGGAAAGCTCACAGCAAAAGATCACAGGGAATTCAAAGCATATATTAGAACTTATCTTTGGCAAATGGCAGGGCAAAGTTACCACTTATCATTAGTCACTTTGAACGTGAATGGCCTGAACTGTCCAGTTAAAAGACACCGATTGGCTGATTGGGTTAAGGAACAAAACCCATCTATTTGCTGCTTACAAGAAACACATCTTTCCAACAAAGATCCATACAGACTGAAAGTGAAAGGCTGGAAAAAGATATACCATGCCAACAGAAATGAAAAAAGAGCGGGCGTAGCCATCTTAATATCGGACAACATAAACTTTACCACCAAAACTGTTAAGAGAGACAAAGAGGGACACTATATCATGATTAAGGGATCAATTCAACAGGAAGATATAACAATTATCAATGTATATGCACCTAACTACAGGGCACCAGTTTATCTAAAAGATTTATTAACGGACTTAAAGGGAGACTTAGACCCCAATACAGTAGTACTGGGGGACTTCAATACTCCACTCTCAGAAATAGACAGATCATCCGGTCAGAAGATCAACAAGGATACAGTAGATTTAAACGACACTATAGCCCAAATGGATCTAACAGATATATACAGAACTTTCAATCCTACAGCTAAAGATTTTACATTCTTCTCAGCAGTACATGGAAGCTTCTCTAGGATTGACCACATACTAGGCCATAAAGCGAGTCTCAGCAAATTCAAAAGAATTAGAATCATACCATGCAGCTTCTCAGACCATAAAGGAATGAAGTTGGAAATTACCAACTCAGGAATCCCTAGAGCATATGCAAACACATGGAGATTGAACAACATGCTCCTGAATCAACAATGGGTCATAGAAGAAATCAAAAGAGAAATCAAAAACTTTCTGGAAGTAAATGAGGATAACAGCACAACATACCAAAACTTATGGGACACAGCAAAAGCAGTGTTAAGAGGAAAGTTTATATCAATAGGTGCCTACATCAAGAAATTGGAAAGACACCAAATAGATGAGCTTTCAATTCACCTCAAGGATCTAGAAAACCTACAGCAAATCAGACCCAAATCTAGTAGGAGAAGAGAAATAATTAAAATCAGAGAAGAAATCAACAGGATTGAATCAAGAAAAACATTACAAAAAATCAGCCAAACGAAGAGCTGGTTTTTTGAAAAAATAAACAAAATTGACACCCCATTGGCCCAACTAACTAAAAAAAGAAGAGAAAAGACCCAAATCAATAAAATCAGAGATGAAAAAGGAAATGTAACAACAGACACCACAGAAATAAAAAGAATCATCAGAAATTACTACAAGGACTTGTATGCCAGCAAACAGGGAAACCTATCAGAAATGGATAGATTCCTGGACACATGCAACCTGCCTAAATTGAACCAGGAAGACATCGAAAACCTAAACAGACCCATAACTGAGACAGAAATTGAAACAGTAATAAAGGCCCTCCCAACAAAGAAAAGCCCAGGACCAGATGGATTCACTGCTGAATTCTACCAGACGTTTAAAGAAGAACTAACTCCAATTCTTCTCAAACTATTCAGAACAATCGAAGAAGAGGGAGTCCTCCCAAATTCTTTCTATGAAGCCAGCATCACCTTAATTCCTAAGCCGGAAAAAGATGCAGCACTGAAAGAGAATTACAGACCAATATCCCTGATGAACATAGATGCAAAAATCCTCAATAAAATTCTCGCCAATAGAATGCAACAACACATCAGAAAGATCATCCACCCAGACCAAGTGGGATTTATCCCTGGTATGCAGGGATGTTTTAATGTGCGCAAGACAATCAATGTGATACACCACATTAATAGACTGCAGAAGAAAAACCATATGATTATCTCAATAGATGCCGAGAAAGCATTTGATAAAATACAACACCCGTTCATGATGAAAACTCTAAGCAAACTGGGTTTGGAAGGAACATTCCTCAATACAATCAAAGCAATCTATGATAAACCCACAGCCAACATCCTATTGAATGGGGAAAAGTTGGAAGCATTTCCACTGAGATCTGGAACCAGACAGGGATGCCCACTCTCACCACTGCTATTCAATATAGTTCTGGAGGTTCTAGCCAGAGCTATTAGGCAAGAAAAAGAAATTAAAGGGATACAAATTGGGAAGGAAGAGCTCAAACTATCCCTCTTTGCAGATGACATGATTCTTTATTTAGAGGACCCAAAGAACTCTACTGAGAGACTATTGGAACTCATAGAAGAGTTTGGCAAAGTAGCAGGGTATAAAATCAATGCACAAAAATCAACAGCCTTTGTATACACAGACAATGCCATGGCTGAGGAAGAACTTCTAAGATCAATCCCATTCACAATAGCTACAAAAACAATCAAATACCTTGGAATAAACTTAACCAAAGACGTTAAAGATCTCTACGATGAAAATTACAAAACCTTAAAGAAAGAAATAGAAGAGGATACCAAGAAATGGAAAAATCTTCCATGCTCATGGATTGGAAGAATCAATATCATCAAAATGTCCATTCTCCCAAAAGCAATTTACAGATTCAATGCAATACCAATCAAGATACCGAAGACCTTCTTCTCAGATCTGGAAAAAATGGTGCTGAAATTTATATGGAGGCACAAGAGACCTCGAATAGCTAAAGCAATCCTGTACAACAAAAACAAAGCTGGAGGCATCACAATACCAGATTTCAGGACATACTACAGGGCAGTTGTAATCAAAACAGCATGGTACTGGTACAGAAACAGATGGATAGACCAATGGAACAGAATTGAAACACCAGAAATCAACCCAAACATCTACAGCCAACTTATATTTGATCAAGGATCTAAAACTAATTCCTGGAGCAAGGACAGTCTATTCAATAAATGGTGCTGGGAAAATTGGATTTCCACGTGCAGAATCATGAAGCAAGACCCCTACCTTACACCTTACACAAAAATCCACTCCACATGGATTAAAGACCTAAATCTACGACCTGACACCATCAAGTTACTAGAGAACATTGGAGAAACCCTTCAAGATATTGGCACAGGCAAAGAATTTCTGGAAAAGACCCGGGAGGCACAGGCAGTCAAAGCCAAAATCAACTATTGGGATTGCATCAAATTGAGAAGTTTCTGTACTGCAAAAGAAACAGTGAGGAGAGTGAAAAGACAACCGACAGAATGGGAAAAAATATTTGCAAACTATGCAACAGACAAAGGGTTAATAACCAGAATCTACAAAGAGATCAAGAAACTCCACAAAAACAAAACCAACAACCCACTTAAGAGATGGGCCAAGGACCTCAATAGACATTTTTCAAAAGAGGAAATCCAAATAGCCAACAGGCACATGAAAAAATGTTCAAGGTCATTAGCAATCAGGGAAATGCAAATCAAAACCACAATGAGGTTTCACCTCACCCCGGTTAGAATGGCTCACATGCAGAAATCTACCAACAACAGATGCTGGCGAGGATGTGGGGAAAAAGGGACACTAACCCACTGTTGGTGGGAATGCAAACTGGTCAAGCCACTATGGAAGTCAGTCTGGAGATTCCTCAGAAACCTGAAGATAACCCTACCGTCCGACCCAGCCATCCCACTCCTTGGAATTTACCCAAAGGAATTTAAATTGGCAAACAAAAAAGAGGTCTGCACCCTAATGTTTATTGCAGCTCAATTCACAATAGCTAAGACCTGGAACCAACCTAAATGCCCATCAACGATAGACTGGATAAAGAAATTATGGGATATGTACTCTTTAGAATACTATACCGCAGTAAGAAACAACGAAATCCAGTCATTTGCAACAAAATGGAGGAATCTGGAACACATCATGCTGAGTGAAATAAGCCAGTCCCAAAGGGACAAATACCATATGTTCTCCCTGATCGGTGACGACTGACTGAACACCAAGAGGGAAACCTGTTGGAGTGAGGTGGACACTATGGGAAATGGTGGCTTGATCAGCATAGCCCTGACTGTTAATGAACAACTTAATACATTATCCCTCTTAGTAGTTTTTTTTATATGTTCTACTTAATATGACTGGTTTAGATCTGTAATTGATGCACAGTTATTCTTAAGTGTTGAAAATTAACTGAAATGTGATCCCTGTTGAACATGGTGGTGGGAATGGGAGAGGGAAGAGATGTATAATTTGGGACATTCTCAGGCTGACTTGCCCCAAGTGGTGGAGTTGGAAGCATACCAGGGGATTCCAATTCAATCCCATCGAGGTGGCATGTACCAATGCCATCTCACTGTTCCAGGTGATCAGTTTCAGTTCACAGTTGGTCATGGTGAAGGGACTGGGAGTCAAAGGGAGCACATAGACAAGTCTAGTACCTGCTAACGCTAACTGATGGAGTAAATAAAGGGGAGAGTGATCCAACATGGGAAGTGAGATACTCAGCAGACTCATAGAATGGCAGATGTCCTAAATAGCACTCTGGCCTCAGAATCAGCCCTAAAGGCATTTGGAGCTGGCTGAAAAGCTCATGAGAGTATTTCAGGCATGGAAAGCCAAGACACTCTGGCAAAAGAACTCTGCGAGTGAGATCCCAGTGGAAAGAACAGGCCATCAAAGAAGGAGGTACCTTTCTCTGAAGGGAGGAGAGAACCTCCACTTTGACTATGACCATGTCTAAACAAGATAAGAGTCGGAGAACTCAAGGGGCTTCCATAGCCTTGGAAACTCATGACCGGAGCATAGGGAGATTACTGATGCCATAGACAGGAGTGTCAATTGGTAAAGTCAACAACAGGAGTCACTGTGCACTTACTCCTCATGTAGGATCTCTATCCTTAATGTGCTGTACATTGAGATTTAATGCTATAACGAGTACTCAAACAATATATTTCACTTTGTGTTTCTATGGGGGTGCAAACTGTTGAAATCCTTACTTAATGCATACTAAACTGATCCTCTGTAAAAAAAAAAAAAAAAAAAAAAGAAAGAAATTATCAATTCCCAACTTGACTCTCACTGGGATTAAACATGACAATAGGTCTGCTCTGATTTCATCATCATTTTAAAAAATCATCTATTATTTTTCACTTTATGTTTCTGTGTGGGAGCAAACTGTTGAAATCCATACTTAATGTATACTAAGCTGATCTTCTGTATATTAAGATAATCGAAAATGAATCTTGATGTGAATGGAAGGGGAGAGGGAATGGGAAAGGGGAGGGTTGTGGGTGGGAGGGACGGTATGGGGGGAAAGCCATTGTAATCCATAAGTCGTACTTTGGAAATTTATATGCATTAAATAAAAGTTTAAAAAAAAAAAAAAAAAAAAAAGAAAGTACTAATTGTTTTTTGCTGTATTCTAGTAATTTCCAAAATGAAATGTAAACCAAAGTACTAAAATTGTGAACAACCCCCACAATCCAAAACAGAATTAAAATTGTATTATGCCCTCTTTAAAATATTGAATATGGGGCCTGGATTGTGGCTCAGTGTATTCAGCCACCACCTACAATCCCAGCATCCCATATGAGTACCAGTTTGAGTCCCAGCTGCTCCACTTTTGATCCAGCTCCCAGCTAATGTGTCTAGGGAAAGCAGCAGAGGATGACCCAATATGTGGGCCCTTGCAACCCATGATGGAGACCTGGACAGAGTTCCAGGCTCCTGGCTTCAGCCTAGCCCAGCCCTGACCATTGTGACCATTTGTATTTGAACTGGCAGATGAAAGATCTCTCTCTCTTTCTCTCTATCTTTCTCTCTGTGTCTGTATGTGTGTTTGTGTGTGTCTCCCTCTGGCTCTGTAACTCTGCCTTCCAAATAATTATATTAAAATAAATAAATAAAATTATTGAATAGAAAATCAACAAAATTAAAAGTCATGCTTAGGAGCCCATGGAACAAAATTATAAACACAACAGAAATTACAGGTAAATATTTTCTTGTTGTACTCAGAATTATTAGCTAGAATTATTCTAGTTTTAGTGTCATTACTGAAGTATATTATGATAGGTTTATGAAAGTATATTTTGGTATTAACTTTTTTATTTTTTTAAAGATTTATGTATTTATTTGAAAGTCAGAGTTACACAGAGAGAGGAGAGGCAGAGAGAGAGAGGTCTTCCATCCGATGGTTCACTCCACAATTGGCCGCAAGGGCTGGAGCTGCACAACCTGAAGCCAGGACCCAGGATCTTCTTCCAGGTCTCCCATATGGGTGCAGGGGCCCAAGGACTTGGGCCATCTTCTTCTGCTTTCCCAGGACATAGCAGAGAGCTGAATCAGAATTGGAGCAACCAGGACTCAAACCGGTTCCCATATGGGATGCTGGCACTTCAGGCCAGGGCATTAATCCGCTGCGCCACAGCGCCAGCCCCTTCTTACTTTAAAAAAAAAAAAAAGATTTATTTATTCATTTATTTATTTGAAAGGCAGCATATAGAGACAAATGTAGAGAGAGAGAAAGAGGTTTTCTTTCTGCTGGCTCACTCCCCAAGTGGCTACAATGGCCAGAGTTGGGAGCCAGAGACCAGGAGCTTCTTTAGGTCTCCTACTCAGGTGCAGGTGCCCAAGGACTTGGGCCATCTTCTTCTGCTTTCCCAGGCCATAGCAGAGAGCTGGACTGGAAGTGGAACAGCTGGGAATCAAACCTGAGCCCATATGGGATACTGGCACTGCAGGAGGTGGCTTTACACACTGTGCCACAGCACTGGTCCCCCAATATTGTCTTAGTTTTATCATGGAATTCAGGCATAAAATACAGAATAGAAGCAAGGATATGCTTCTTTGAGAATGTCTTTTCTCCAGTTGGAATATCTCTTCTCTCAATCTCAATTGAAATATTGTATATCCCTACATCACTTCTTACTATTTACATTGTTTTCAATATATGTTCATTAAATACATTTGAAACACTTACCTTAATGGACATGAATCAGTTCCATTGCTGGGCATTCAAGTTTCATGTTGCTAACATCCATCTACATCTCATATACCCAATAAAAACTACTTAGTGACTACCATATATCAGGCTGTGTATTGTGGAGTAAAGCAAAAACAAGGAACCTGAAGAGTAAGACAACTGGAAATATGCTTTAAAAGGATGCATTTTTAAAGGATGCACTGTGCAGGAGAATTTTAAAAGAGATGCAGGGTGATTAGGAGTAGAAAATAATTACTTTCAGCATGAGAGATTAAATTTTCAGAAAATGTGAGATGTTCACTTTAAATTGAGCCCTGAAAGATTGTAAGAATTTTTGCTTAATAAAAATTGGAAAAAAACATTTTAGAGAAAAAGAAATAGTGAGGTGGCAAATAAAACCAGTAAATAAGATGGTAATAAACTATAGCAATTTTTCTTCATTTTTTAAAAATTTATTTGACAGACAGAATTAGACAGTGAGAGAGAGACATAGAGAAAGGTCTTCCTTTCGTTGGTTCACCCCCCAAATGGCCGCTGTGGCCAGAGCTACGCTGATCCAAAGCCAGGAGCCAGGTGTTTCTTCCTGGTCTCCCAAGTGGGTACAGGGCCCAAGCACTTGGGCCATCCTCTACTGCCTTCCGAGCCACAGCCAGAGAGCTGGTTTGGAAGAGGAGCAACCAGGACTAGAATCCAGAGCCCATTTGGGATGCCAGCACCGCAGGTGGAGGATTAACCTAGTAAGCCACAACGCCGGTCCCACAATTTTTTCTTCATTCAGAAAAAAATAATAACTTTAAACAAATTTTCAATAACATAGAGAGAATGCTTTGCACAATGGGATTATTCACTCACTATTATATTTTAGGAAGATAAAGGTAGCCTAAATAAAGGGGCAATGAAAAGGAAGTAGAATATAGAGCTTTCTGAATGTGTTCAAATGACAGTAACAATATAGAGGAAAGAGAGAAAGGACAGCATCTTGTTAGTAATTCCTCTATCCTATTATAATTCCTACAAGGATAATACTTGAATTGTAACTAGCTGTAACCATAATATTCACAAAAGCTGAAAAATATTGTTTTATAACAGTAATTATTCAGGACTATCCCTTCAATAAATACAATGTTAATTAAGTATTAAATTGTGGTACTTAGTATTCTCACTTTAGGAAATAAGTGTATGTTCTTAGATTCAAGCAATGTCTGTTATAGTTTGGGTTATAAACATGCAAATAGATAACTCATGTATCATCATATGATGACATATATGAGAAACATATTGAGAAGTTTTAACATTATTATATAAAGAAAAGATTATGCAAGAAGAATTTGCAGGTCCAAGTTCAAATTCTGGTTGGCCCTTATAGTCGATGTGATCTTGTGTCCTAAGTCAGATTGTTTTGGAAATAGAATATTGTCTGTATGTCTTACTTTCTTTCTTGCAACTTTATAACTCTAATCAACAGTCAGTTTTCATCCACATTGATCACCTATAGATTTTTGAAAGTGATGACAGGGACATACATAACCAAAATATGGAGCTTGTTTGGTGAATCTTCATCCTAATGTTTTCTGGACAATCTCATGCAGATACAGAATGGGATAGTCCTTCCTTTGACCCAGAGAGCTTTGTTGACCCTGGTATCAATGCACACATATGGAGTCCCCATCTTCTTCATGGCAAATTTCTGGACCTCTTAGATCCATGGATGCACTTGTGACTATTGATGTTGTATTTTCAGATCAATACTTCATGAATGGGCCAACACCGGGGCTCACTTGGGTAATCCTCTGCCTGTGGCGCCGGCACCCCAGGTTCTAGTACCGGTTGGGGTGCCAGATTCTTTCCCGGTTGCTCTTCTTCCAGTCCAGCTCTCTGCTGTGGCCCAGGAGTGCAGTGGAGGATGGCCCAAGTGCTTGGGCCCTGCACCTGCATGGGAGAGCAGGAGAAGCACCGGGATTCTGGCTTTGGATCGGCGCAATGCGCTGGCCGTGGTGGCCATTTGGGGGGTCAACCAATGGAAAAGGAAGACCTTTCTCTCTGTCTCACTGTCTAAATCTGCCTGTCAAAAATAAAAATTAAAAAAAATTAAAAAAAAATACTTCATGAATGGCAGACTGGTCCAAAAAGAACCAGAAGCAAAACTTCTTGCCACAGTTCTTTGAGGAAATTATATGGCAAGGCCCACGTTAGAAAAGGAAGTTGGTTCTGATATACAGAATACATCAATGAGATGTTCACGGAAGTGTGCTTAGGAACAACATATCTAAAGGGATATTGGAAAGTTTACATAAGTGGAAAAATTGAATGAATATCAGAACAAGGTCCTCAGCCAATCTTGGAAACTGACATTAAGATGATTCTTCAGAATTGAAGTAAAGGACCATCTTTGGGCATCTAACTTTAAAATTACAATTAACTTTGGGTAGAGTTAAAGTCAATTTCTTGAAAATAACTCAATAGACTATAATCCTGGCATGTCAGATAAAAAATATCTTGATTCTAAAGGGGTTCTGGATTGTGCAACACTTACAAAGTCCCTGACAATGTACTTCTTGTACATCTCAGATATATTTGTTTCAATAGTAATTTCATCCTACCTTGTAAAACCTCCTGAAGTGTTCTGGCTTTATTCCTGGAGAAACTTACAAGGTAGAAGAACTTTAATGTAGCAAACTACAGTGAACATCATAACTTCATCTTGAGATTGCAACTACACTCAATTTGCCTCTTGTCTAAAATTCATTCTAGATGCACTTAACTTCTATTGGTGCCTCTGATTATCTAGGTATTTTATAGGGAGTGATCCAGGGAGTGACCACGTTGATGTATAAAGCTCCAGTTACCAATATCTTTTCAGGCTATGAAAACCCTTATCATTTCACCATCAAGTTGTGAAGAAAGTACTGCAAGTTGTCTCCGTGTGGCAAACAGATGTCAAGCATTTTCTCATTGTCATTGTGTAACAGTGGCTAGCACTGCTCCTGATGATCAGTGTAGCCATCCCTTTCCTTGTCTGCTGTTCTCTTGGCATAATGAGCCCAAATGACTTGGTGGCAATCACAACTTAAAGCTCTGCAGTACTGTGATTTGTTTTGTTTTGTTTTGTTTTGTTGACAGGCAGAGTGGACGGTGAGAGAGAGAGAGACAGAGGTCTTCCTTCGCCGTTGGTTCACCCTCCAATGGCTGTCGCAGCCTGCGGGCTGCACTGATCCGAAGGCAGGAGTCAGGTGCTTCTCCTGGTCTCCCATGGGGTGCAGGGCCCAAGCACTTGGGCCATCCTCCACTGCACTCCCGGGCCACAGCAGAGAGCTGGCCTAGAAGAGGGGCAACCGGGACAGAATCCGGCGCTCCGACTGGGACTAGAACCCGGTGTGCCGGCGCCGCTAGGTGGAGGATTAGCCTGTTGAGCCACAGCGCTGGCCGTGTGATTTTGATTCTGGTGGAAGTGATACTCATCTGCAACAGGATAAATGAACCCATATAAACCAAATTCTCCAAGAGAGTTAATGGGGTGAGGGTGAGTGGGCCATTCTTTTTTCTTTTATGAGTATTTGATCAGAGACTCATATAGTCTACCAAATGGAGCCTACAAACATGAAAGTTATTGATTTAAAGTGTAAACTACATCCTTGTAGGATAGCATATTATCCATGTGAGCTTTTGTTTCCAGTTTGGTGCCTCACTTGGAGCATCTCTTTCAATTTGATAGATTCTGGATGGAAGAGTATATGATGAGAGATATGCCCATTTCCATACCGTGTGTGTGTGTGTGTGTGTGTGTAAAGTGTTTTCCTTGTTCTTAGATAATATTAAGCAATTGTGAATTGTGAACTAAAAGCTCAGTCACCTCTTAGGTAGTGGTGTTTTCCAAGGCCCTGAAAACTACAAAGCAGGCCAGAACTTGTGCATACATCTTCCTTGGTAAAAAATTAATTACTTCCCATTTCTGATGTAAGGGGTCTAACATAACATCACAAAACAAAACAACTGATTGATATTTTCTGAGGGATGAAGGAGGGCTTCTTTATTGGTTAATATCTTGCACTAGCAAGAGATGTGAGTAGTTGAAGTCCACGTTCATGAGTCTGTGTTGGTATGCCTTCCATCTCTACCATAAAGTATCCCCCACTTGTAAGCTCATTGTTTTGTAGTAATGTGTCAGTGGAGCTTTTCTCATGGTAGATTTCCTCTGATGCATGATAATTTCTAATAAAGATACTTCCATATTTCCTAAGCACTCGCCCAGGAAGTTTTTATTGTAGCATTTTTTTTTTTCTAGGAGTACAGATAGGGAACAAAATCAGAGGTTTTCACTCCTCAGTTCTATAGCTCTGACCACACAGGCCATTAATCATTACAGCTTTCTTCCAACAATCAAATATGTCCATTCTAGTTTCGCATTCAACAAAAAGAGAAATAACTTCTCTGTGGATCTAAGGGAATCAATCTCCCTTGACCCAGTCCTCATAAACCCTCATTTTAACAATAGAAACAAGACAATGATTCAAGCCCTTAAGTACTAATATCATCTTGAACTTCACATTCCACAGTTCTCAAAACTGTATATGATTACATGAATAAATGCTCATAAGTTCTTTGAGAAATTGTGGGAATCATAAGTGTAATCACATACAGTATGGTGTTGCAAACTCTTTAATCATAGGAATTTAGCCTCTTTACTAATCAATTAATTTAGGGTTGGGGAACAAGCTCATATCTGGAAAGTGGTTGTGACATTGTAATATTTTATTGAGATAGCAGCCCCTACCTCTTTTAGCTGATCATCTCTTCCCCATTGGAATATTGTGTCCTTTGCACCATTTCTATAGTTCTTGGGCTTCACATTAACATTGCTAATCATTACCATTATGCCTCCAGCTGTGCTTTCATCTAATATTTGTTTGTTTGTTGATTTTAGAATCTTTCTGTCAGTAAGTTCTTGGCATCTCCTCCCATCCACCATAGAATATGGAAAATAAATATCTTTGAATTTTGCAAATGAACAGGTTCTTCCCTCAACATTGTGTTGATAATTACTTTGATAAACAGGGCTCTTTGGCATCTTTTTGTGACATAATCAGCTCTTTTTTTTTCTGTTCTCAATGCATCCACTCTATCATGCTCAGCTTCTTTTATTTGTCTTAGTAACCTTCCCATTTTTATTTTATTTAGTATGGTCCATCATTTTTCCCAGTCTACAACTGTCATTTTAAGAGTGAATCAGTTCCATCTTTCAAGATTTTTTTTTAAGCTATAAGTGCCTGATCATTTACCCTTATCAATATCCTTGACCCAACACTTTTAGGACCTATTTTATGGGCATCTAAAAATATCATTATACATATTTTAGAGAAGAGGCAAGGAATTTAAGACTAGAAAAAGGATATGTAATTGTAATTTTCTTTTAAGACTTAGTGTATATCTATTGAAATTTTTAGGTTAAATTAATGATTCCTACATGCACATGTCCATTTACTTATAGAATGTGAAAGCATGAAACATGGTGATTGGCCCCATTTTTAGAATACATCTCCACTTTCAATGGACAGATATTTCAGCATTTACATGAAATACAAATATTTCAGCATTTACACACACAAATGCACACTTTTGTGTACTCACATATTATCCCTATTGCCAGACTAAAATGTAACAACATATTTAATCTAGGTCAAAGGATGAGATGAAGAAGAACTCGAACCCTTCCATGTGTGAATGATCTCAGATATGCATGAATGGAAAGATTGAATTTAATTTGCCAAGCAAGTCAGTAGACAGTATCTTGAAAGGTCAGAACAATCTGATCATGAATTACCTTCTCATGCACTGGTTCATTGCCTTCTATTTTACTTCATGAACATGGTCCATTGTATCAAGGCTGGGCTATCTAAGATGAAATAGTTCTGCCAGAAATAAGGTGTGTGGAGAATGACACAGTAATTACTAATTCAAGATTAGGACTCTTTGGGACCTACCATACTTAGGCCATTTTAGAGCACTGGAAAGTAATAAAGTCATAAGAGAAAACAAATTATTATTTCAGAGATAGGAAATATTATCAACTTCAACACAGCCCTCAAATATGAAATACAAAAAATGAGGTATAACTAGATATTTAAAAAGAAAATACTAAAAGATATGCTACAAATTAATCTAATCTTCTCTGATTACCTCTAGAGTTCACATTTTTGACAGTCTTTGAAGCTCATAATATGGCTAAAATACTGTATTTTGATAAAGTATAAATGATTGCTAAAATATATTTTTGTTTCATAACTTGGCATTTTATCTATCACATATAAGCATGTAGGGTATACCTTCTATTGTCAATTTCTCCATGCATGTATTTATGGAAATTGATGGTTCCTCAGCATAACTCTCTTTCAAAAAATATTTTTGTTTCATGGTTGGTTTGAAGAATCAGTCCTTATAATAGTTGGATAAAAACACTTGAAAATATGTGAATGTTCATTTGATCGAATGCAGAAAAAGGTAAGGATGTATTTTAAAACCTGCTTAATTTTATGTGGCTCCAATAGAGGAAAAAAGTTTTAATGAAATGCAGAAATTGTCATAGCTAAGAATATTCCCATCATCAAGGAAATCTATTAAGATGAGTCATTTGCAGGCCTGCATTGTGGCACAGAAAGTAAAGCTGTCACCTGTAATGCTGGCATCCAATAGGGTGCTGGATCGTGTCCCTGGGGCTCCATTTCTGATTCAGATGCCTGCTAATGGCCTATAAAAAGCAGTGAAAGATGACCCAAGTATTTGGTTCCCTGCCATCCATATGGGAAACCTGGAAGAAGCTCCTAGCTCTTGGTTTCAGCCTGGCTCTGCTCAGGCTGCTATAGCCACCTGGGAAGTGAACCAGCAGATGGAAGATTTCTCTCTGTCTCTGTCTCTGTCTCCCTCCCCTCTCTCTCTGTAAATCTGACTTTCACCTAAATAAATAAATAAATAAATAATAAAAGCAGCTTCCCATGTGTGGGGAGCAAAAGGCAAAAGAAAAGTCATTTGAAATTTCCACTTCTATAGGACATATATGGTCTAACATTGGGAATTGCACATAATTTACTCTAACTAAATATAGGTATCTGCAATGTACTTGAATGGAAAAATACCTATGGAAGTGCTTAGCAAATTCAGCTGGTAAATGAAGTACTAGAAATGGGCACTTCACATTTGGTACTATATAATTGAGAATAGTGCTTTTTGTGAGACTGATTACCTTGATTGTAAAGTAATGTGGTTTAATTTCAAAATGAACAGCCAATTCATATAATTTGTAACCAATAAACACGCTTAGGAGTTTAGTACAATGGTAGGCTAATAATCATTAGAAACCCTGAGCAACTTACCAGAAATTGTGCTGCCGGTTAGCCAACCTAACAACGTACTTATTACTTAAGAGTTCTGTCCCAGATTTTACTGGATGAAAAAAGCTTTATTCCCCATGCGAAAATGAATACCTTCACTTCGACATCTTCAATAGATTCTGGAGTATTCCAAATGTGTTAGATGAAGAAGTTATCTGCAATCCTGTGTAATAAACCAAGGCCTCTAACTCAGATAGACTTCTTATTTTTGTGAATTGTTGCTGCCATTTTTGGAACAATACTTTAAAGGAATATAAATATTTGCTGCTTATCTTGAAACCACTCCATTGAAAAAGCTGTCATTCACATGTATATTTAACTAGGTCAGTGAACACCAGTGTATAGCAATCTACTTTTATTCCAATGTGTGCAACCAAACGTAACGGTGAAATAAGGAGGCACATCTAAAGCCAATAATGAAATCACTGCAGTGGCTAATGTCCAAAGTCTGGAATTACAGATGTCCTTCTGTACTGCATCAAATGATAAAAGTCATTTTTCAAGAATGATAGTCTTGCAAATGACTAATTGTTTTCTAGATCAATGTGCCAAAATACAAAGAATATGCTAAATATATCTCTAAACCTAGGGAGCAGAGTGGTTCCTCATAATGCTGAAAACAAAATGCAGTAAGTGTTCAGAGAAGAATTGCTAAAAGACAAATAGAGGCACTAATTAACTTAGTAGACGAATTCATTAGTGATAATGTAGTATTCCATATATATATATAACTTCTTATCATTTAGCAAACACTTTCAAAATAAATAAAATATAATTGGGATCCATGGGATATATTATGTATTATACTGTCCATGAAAATTGGGTCAGAAGATAAAAGTTTGACTTTTGTTTCTGTATTTTTTGTGTTAGACATCTTGGAGTAAGTTAACAGTGTAAAGCTTTATGACCACAGCTGAAAATGTTGTTAATAAAAATCTGTAGCCTAAACATTACTGCAAGAACTAAATGCAGGCTGGCACCTTGGCTCACTAGGCTAATCCTCCGCCTTGCGGCGCCGGCACACCGGGTTCTAGTCCCTTCAGGGCGCCGGATTCTGTCCCGGTTGCCCCTCTTCCAGGCCAGCTCTCTGCTGTGGTCAGGGAGTGCAGTGGAGGATGGCCCAAGTACTTGGGCCCTGCACCCCATGGGAGACCAGGATAAGTGCCTGGCTCCTGCCATCAGATCAGCATGGTGCGCTGGCCGCAGCGCGCCGGCCGCGGTGGCCATTGGAGGGTGAACCAATGGCAAAAGGAAGACCTTTCTCTCTGTCTCTCTCTCTCACTGTCCACTCTGGCTGTCAAAAAAAAAAAAAAAAGAACTAAATGCAGGATTTATGTGAAAATGTGATGAATAAAAATAGTTCAAATATTCAAAGTCCTAATTAGAGATAAAGAAGAGTCAACCGGTACGTAAGTTATATGAACAAAATCTACAGCTACAAATCTAATATTCCAGGTGTATATTACAATAATAATATTCATAATTTTATGAATACCTACAATTTATAATATTTTGACACAAATAAGTCCATTATATTTTAGTATATATACATTTTCATTAGGAGCATCATATTTTAACAACTTATTTGATCCCTCAAATTTCTTTTTTTTAAGATTTTATTTATATATTTGAAAGAGAGAGTGAGAGAAGAAAGGGAGAGAGAGGGAGAGATTCTTCCATCCTCTAGTTTACTCACCAAATGGCTGGAAGAGCAAGTGCTGGCCTAGGCCAAAGTCAGAAGCCAGGAGCCAGGAGCCAGGAGCTGCATCTAGTTATCCAACGTGGTTGGCAGGGGCTCAAGTACTTGGGCCATCTTCCACTGCTTTCCCAGGAGCATTAGCAGGGAACACAATCAGAAGTGGAGCACCCAGAACTCAAGATTTTATCTAGAATACAAATGAGCAATGACATTTTTTCCGAGAAACATTTTCTTTGGATTTCAAGTTAAAATAGATCCTCCTGCTTTTCTCTCTCATAAAGAGAAGAAACTACTTTACTAATGGTAATTTATAGTTTATAATTGCCACATTTATCTCTGATATCTCACTATAGTATGATGGCTTCAAGGACAGAAAGAAAGTATTATACTTTTTCACTCTCTGCCACCTCCTATAACAGCAAATGGGATACAATACTGTTCAACACCAATGTCTGAAGACCGGACCTTCCAAAGCGTTTGTCTCAGTGGCCTCCAATCCCATTAACATTCCTTGCATCATTCTGCTAGGACAGATCTTAAGGAATATCTGGTATTTTAAAGAAAATGAACACTTCACCTGTGCTTATATAAAAGTTGCATATAGAACATGAAAATTTATTTACTATAGTGTTTTTCACCAAAACCATGAGGGACAACTTACAGTCTTTGAAGTCAAACACACTTCCTTTTTCCTTGCATGTTCCTTTTTACCATGTAGCAATCTATTTCCCAGTCTGATTTCATCAATAAACTGAGCAGTAACCTAACCAACCCATACATATAACGTGCTGCTTTCTCTTCTGGTATTGCTGGCAAAAACTTCAAAGATTGTGGAGACTTGTTCCATCAAAACATCTGCAATTTTTTTTGTGAACTTAAAGTCTGATGGGGAGAGTTGGGAATAGTATCTTGAAAGAGTGAATGGTCAGGAATTCTAGGTACAAGTTGCCCTGCTTTTTTTTTCTAATTTATTTGACAGGTAGAGTCATAGACAGTGAGAGAGACAGAGAGAAAGGTCTTCCCTCCATTGGTTCACCCCCCCCAAATGGCCACCACAACCAGCGCTGCACCTATCCGAAGCCAGGAGCCAGGAGCTTCCTCCTGGTCTCCCATGCAGGTGCAAGGGCCCAAGCACTTGGGCCACAGCAGAGAGCTGGACTGGAAGAGGAGCAGCTGAGACTAGAACTGGCACCCATATGGGATGCCAGTGCCGCAGGCAGAGGATTAACCAAGTGAGCCAAGGTGCCGGCCCCTGCCCTGCTTTTTAGTGCAGGGAATACAAATATGGAAATCTGGTGGCCTAGAGGACTGATCTCTCCTATAAGGGATTCTACATTCTTTCTTTTCTTTCTGTTTTCCTTCTGAGCTGAGCTGCTGTGGATCGCTCTGGAATGTGCTGTTCATTTCAGCATGGATGCACTCAGCAGTTTTTAACCCACTGGGCTGTTTTACTTCACCAGCCAGGTTGTGCTTGCCAGCTTTTGTTGAGAAATAACAAGAGGCCAGACCCAGTGTCAACAAAATGTTGGCATGGTTAGAGAAACAGGTATTGTATTAGTTGCAATGAATTCAGATCTACTGATGGTAGGATTAATGAAATCCATGTGTGGCACTCTCTGATGAAGCTTACAATGAGCATAGCTTGGACACTAGAGAAGCTCAGTAAGCTTCTGGCCCCTGGCCTGCTTGATCAAGCCAGACTGGTCCAAAGCATCAGAAAAGAAAGTGCAGGACTCCTAAGACACCTACCAGAAAAAAGAGGCACAGCTAGAGGTGAAGAAGAAACAGAAAAGAGGAAGGAAGGAAGGAAGGAAGGAAGGAAGGAAGGAAGGAAGGAAGGAAGGAAGAAATAGGGGGAAGGAAGGGGAAGGAAGAAAGTAAGGCAAGAATACAGAAGAATTATGCAAAATAGCTACATAATTAGCAGTTCCAAATTAAATTAAATATACATTCATAGTAGCAACAATTTATTAATTGCAACAATATGAGTGAATCACTGGTATTCATTTACATATTTTTGTGAATGTAATATCACAGTAACACAATGAGATAGGTACTACTTATATCCCTCTTTTACATATAAGAAACTGGGGCAATAAAGACTATGTCAGTTGTCCCTGGAGTTCAAGGCTAAGAAAATGTACATTCGGTGCTGAAATTCTGAGAATCAGACTGCAAACTCCATGTTCTTAACCAAGGACACACAACTGTTCCTCTCCCAAAGCTGTGCCACTCAGGCTGCACCAATAACCCATACACATGACAGTCAACAGAGGACATGAATATGTGGGAAGGAAATTGGGGTATATACAATATATTATTGTTTCCTCTGGTGTAATGTCATTTGATTATTTTGACAAGTTTCATAGTACTCCAAGACTCTGTCTCTGACATTAAGAATATAAAACTTTTCTCAAACTTTTGTAGTTCTGCGTCAGTTGGTTTTCCAAACTTAGTGACTACCTAAGTCATCTAAGTGGAGTAATACAGTAAAACTCTTTTCCATCTGTGGCTATCAGATAAGTACATGATGGTATGTGAACTTCGTCTGTTAAGTTGTCATCACATGGCTGACACTGTGGTGCAGCAGCACTGTGGCACTGCAGTGCCAGCATGCCATATGGGTGCCAGTTCGAGTCCCAGCTGCTCCACTTCTGATCCAGCTCTCTGCCACAGCCTGGGAAAGCATTAGAAGATGGCTCCTGCACCCAAATGGGAGACCAGGAAGAAGCTCCTGGCTCTTGGCTTCAGATTGGTGCAGCTCCGACTGTTGGAAACAACAGAACCAGCGGATGGAAGACCTCTTTCTCTCTGCCTCTCCTTCTCTCTCTGCATCTCTGACTTTCAAATAATAAATAAATCTTTTTTTAAAAAAAACTGTCATCACAGAAAATGTCTATTTGATTTGATTTTTTTTATTTTTACTTGTACTAAACACAGTAGATTCCAACAACTTGTGGGCCACATCACATACATGCATTGACTTTTATTAAAAAAAAATTATGTTAAAGACAGAGTTACAGAAAGGCACAGGCAGACTGAAAGAGAGAGAGAGAGAGAGAGAGAGAGAGAGAGAGATCTTCTATCCTCTGATTCACTTCTCAGATGACCTCAACAGCCAGAGTTGGGAGGATCTGAAGCCAGGAGCCAGGAGGTTCTTCATGGTTCCCCATGTGGGTGTGCTGGGGCCCAAGGACTTGGGCCATCTTCTACAACTTTCTCAAGCCATTTGCAGAAAGCAGGATTGGAAGTGGAGCAGCTGGATCTTGAACCGGCACCCATATGGGAAGCTGGCACTGCAGGCAGCGGCCTTACCTGCTATTCCACAACTCCGGCCACCCACGTGCTTTGAAATTTAAAAAGGCATAGGTAACAATACATTCTGAATTTGATTTCAATAAGAGTAACACAAGCTCCCATGAGAATAAACCTCCTATCCTTTCTGGTTTTCTCTTTGAAGAGAGTTACACAGTAAGGAATTGGGGATTATAAAACCCAGGTCTTGTAGATTTCAGGTGAGTGTTTTCTGTATTGAATGCACAGAGAAATTTGAGACCTAAGAGGATATCACAAAATCATGAAGAAATGGCTACATAAGCCTATGAAGAGGCTCTTAGAAAAATAGACAAAATTCTTTTTCTATCAGGGAACTATAAAAAATAGTTATAAGACTTTGAACTCTGTAATTAACACACAATTATTCATAGGTGTTTAAATTTTAACTGAAAAGTGATCCCTGTTAGGAATTTGGAAAACATTATGCTGAGTGAAATAAGCCAATCCCAAAGGGACAAATACCACTTGTTCTCCTTGATAGGTGACAACTAACTGAGCACCAAAAAGGAAACCTGTTAAAGTGAAATGAACACTATGAGAAACGGTGACTTGATCAGCCCTCACCCTGACTGTTGATGAGCAACTTGATATGTTATCCCTCTTAGTATTTTTTTTTGTTTGTGCTACTTAATACTTTTGGTTGAATACTGTAATCAATACACAATTCTTCTTAAGTGCTGAAACAACTGAAAAGTGATCACTGTTAAATATAAGAGTGGGAATGAGAGAGGGAAGAGATGTGCAATTCGGGACATGCTCAAGCTGACTTACCTCAAATGGTAGAGTTAGAAACATACCAGGGGATTCCAATTCAATCCCATCGAGGTGGCATGTACCAATGCCATCTCACTAGTCCCAGTGATCAATTTCTGTTCACAATTGATCATAATGAAAGGACTAAGAGTCAAAGGGAGCACATAAACAAGAATAGTGTCTGCAAATACTAGCTGATAGAATCAAAAAGGGAGAGAATGGTCCAACATGGTAAGTGAGATACTCAGCAGACTCATAGAATGGCAAATGTCCTAACAGCACTCTGGCCTCAGAATCAGCCCTTAAGGCATGTGGATCCGGCTGAAATGCCCATGAGAGTATTTCAGGCATGGAAAGCCAAGACACTCTGGGGGAAAAAAAAAAACCTAAATGAAAGATCTCCACGAGTGAGATCCCAGTGGAAAGAACAGGGCCATCAAAGAAGGAGGTAGCTTTCTCTGAAGGGAAGAGAGAACTTCCACTTTGACCATGGCCTTGTCTAAAAATGATCAGAGTCAGTGAACCCAGGGGGCTTGCATAGCCTTGGCAGCTCATGACAAGAGCCTAGGGTGATTACTGATGCCATAAACAAGAGTGTCAATTTGTGAAGTCAACAACAGGAGTCACTGTGCACTTACTCCTCATGTAGGATCTTTGTCCTTAGTGTGCTGTACATTGAGATCTAATGCTATAACTAGTACTCAAACAGTATTTTTCACTTTATGTTTCTGTGCAGGAGCAAACTGTTGAAATCTCTACTTAATGTATGCTAAACTGATCTGTATATAAAGAGAATCAAAAATGAATCTTGACATGAATGGAAGGGGAGAGGGAGTGGAGAAGGGGAAAATGAATCTTGACATGAACGGAAGGGGAGAGGGAGTGGAGAAGGGGAGGGTTGCGGGTTGGAGGGACGTTATGTGGGGGAAGCCATTGTAATCCATAAGCCGTACTTTGGAAATTTATATTCATTAAATAAAAGTTAAAAAAAAATCTGTTACTGTTTCTGAAATTGTTGTGGTTATGTTCCTTTTGCAATGAGATGAAACTGACTAGGTTTGCTCAAAACTCCTAATAGAAATTATGACTGAATATTGCAAGAGGTCAGAGTGTCAAAGCAAAGACTTTGAGGATTATAGACCCCGAGTCTTTTAGAATTAGAGATGATAAAAGCTCAAGACTTAGCTTGTTGAACTGGAGATGTTGCCAACTGAGAAACCATGAGACTACAGGGCTCTGAGTCCACAAGGCTTTAAGACAGCCATATCTGGAAACACCAAAATGGAAAGAGGACAAAAATCTCTTTCCAATTTTTAGTGCCATGTCTAATCTCTGCTTCCTTAGCAAATTTCCCATATAAACAGATAATTCAATGGAAGGAGTTATCTTTGATTTTGGTGTTCTTCTAAAATTAATTCCACTCTACAAAAAGAATGAACTCATTAGTTAATCAAAAGTTTGATCAGATATGTGTATGGTCTTTGTGCTAGAGTTTAAGATTAGAGCTGAGTTCTTTGGCTCAAGTCCCAGGTCCAGCTCTCAATTCTAGCTGCTAATGTGCATGCTGTGATAGCTCAAGTAGCTGAGTCCCTGCCACCTACGTGTCTGACCTGGATTGAGGTTTTAGATTGGTTTACCTGTGGTCATTGAAAGCATTTGGGGAGTGAACCAGCAGATAGGGATTTCTCTCTCTTTCTCTCTCTCTTGCTTTAGTTTTAAGATCGTATTATCTTCCAGTACTAATTTATGGGTCCCTACTAAAAAGGAAGTCCTGAAAAGAAATTAAAGAAAGCTTTCAAATAAACTGAAGGCAAAGATGAAATGAATCTACCTAGAGTTTCAAGTAATCTAATAACATGATAATTTTGTCCCTTTGATGGTCCCAGTAGATGGCAGCTTAGCTAAAATGAAAAGAATGGATGCCTGAAAAAATAATGTCAGATAAATAATTCTTTAAGTTGTTATTTATTTTTAAAAATGTTATTTATTTTTAAAAATGAGTGTTTGATTTAGCAATTCAGATGTGGCTTGACACCTGCATCCCATATTAGATGCCTGGATTGCATGGATTTGAGTCCTGACTCTAGTCCCAATTTCAGATTCCCACTAATGTATATCCTTAAAGGCAGCAATGGTGACACAGTAATTGGGACCCTAGAAGCCAGCTTAGTGGTGCAGCGGGTTGGGCTGTGGCCTGGGATATCATTGTCTTGTATCAGAGTGCTAGTTCATGTCCTTGCTGCTCCGAATCTGATCCAGCTCTCTGTTAGTGTGGAGGATGGCCCAAGAGCTTGGACTCCTGTCACCCAAGTGGATGACCCAGACAAATTTTGGCTGGTATCTGGTTCCAGCTTGGCCCAATACTGGCAGTTGCAGCCACTTGGGAAGTGACCTAGCTGATGGAAAACATATCTGAATGTCATTCTCTCTCTCTCGCTCTTTTTCTTTCTCTCTCTCTCTCTCCTTCTTTCTCACTGCCTTTAAAGCAAAATAATTAAATTTACATTTTAAAATAATTAGATGATAAAGTGAATGCATATAGTGCACTTTACCAAGAAAATAGGAATAGTCTTGCTCTCTGACAAATAGATTGTCGTTGAAAAGTGAGTGTAGAAAATATTATTATTTCTGTAGATGTGAATCTTTAGTTGCATTCAATATTTAGACAGTCTCCATTTTTATACACTTTAAAAGAAATAAAATTTCAGAATTCTTGTAAGTTTGTTTTATCTAATTCTAAAAGGTCACTTGTTAAAGCAAAGAGTGGAAATCTAGAACAGAGTTTAAAAAAACAGTCTGATAATGTGACCTTCCTACAATTAAAATTTCTATTGCATTAATAAAAAAGGATAAAAAATCTGAAATAATAGGCTTCAGTGAGGCTCACAGAGGAATTTGTTTGCTGTTCTGCAGCAATGATTTAACTTTCGTTTTGGAGACTGGGAAGTCCAAGCGCACAACTGCAATGTCATGTGGTGGAAGTGCAAGTGAGCAGAGTGATGACATAAGGCTGAATGGACATGGAGTTATGACATTGATTCCCCAGTCAGCAACCAATTCCTGTAGATCATCAATCCACTGCAAAAAGAGAGGTGTGAGAGTCCTCCTGGCTTCCTTAAGGTTCTGTGATCTAATATTGTGATGGCAATAAGATTTCAGGATGAGTTTTGAAGGAGACCTTCAAACTGTAGCACAGTATCACCAGAGTTAAGAATTCTTCCCATTGAACAAAAAGAAGATGGAATTGGTAGAACTAACAGAAACAAAGACAAATTAATTTTTGGAAAAGATACATGAAAATTATTTTTTAAACTTTTTTCAAGAAGGAGGATTTCTAGTCTCCAATGCTTGTAAAAAACCATATATTTCATACATAATACATATTAAAATCATATAGAACTCTTTATAAGAGAATTTTAGTATCACATTTCCCCACTCATTCTGTATAGATACATACACATATAATAAAAAACAAAAGTATTTTATATTTAAAAGAATTATCTTCAAAAGCAACATTGACCAAGATGCAATTAAAAAGTGAAAGGATCTTTCCCCACGTTTTTACCATAGGATTTATCATGCAGATATGTGGACTGGAAGTGACCCTTTAATTATTGGCATCCAATTTATCTGTGTCTATATTCTACTAACCCCACACAAGGGCAAGGACTTTGACATATTAATACAAGTGTCAAGAAAGATTTGTCCTTAGCTGTCTTTGTTAAATGACCTTTTCCAGAACCAACTTTCAGAGTTTATAAGACAGTTATCAGGCACTCAGTCTGAAAGAGGGTGGGTTGGAGTAACCATATGGAACTTGCAAATGTAAACTTTAGTCTAACAAGTGTAGACATTTGCACATTGTGGATATTGTTACATGTACTCCTAAAGTTCTAGAAACACTAAAAGAAGCAATACAATAGGGAAGTGGTTATTGTGGGCTAGTGAATTTAATATGAAGTAAATTGACATCAAGAGTCTTATAACTATTTTTTTTTGATTTTTTTAACTTTGATTTAAAGAATATAAATTTCCAAAGCACAGAATATTGATTACAATAACTTCCCCCCCATAACGTCCCTCCAACCTGCAACCCTCCCTTTCTCCACTCCCTCTCCCCTTCCATTCATGTCAAGATTCATTTTCGATTCTCTTTATATACAGAAGATCAGTTTAGCATACATTAAGTAAAGATTTCAACAGTTTGCTCCCACACAGAAACATAAAGTGAAAAATAATAGATGATTTTTTTAATGATGATGAAATCAGATCAGACCTATTGTCAAGTTTAATCCCAGTGAGAGTCAAATTGGGAATTGATAATTTCTTCTTTTTTTTTTTTTTTACAGAAGATCAGTTTAGTATACATTAAGTAAAGATTTCACCAGTTTGCACCTCCATAGAAACACAAAGTGAAATATATTGTTTGAGTACTCGTTATAGCATTAAGTCTCAATGTACAGCACATTAAGGACAGAGATCCTACATGAGGAGTAAGTGCACAGTGACTCCTGTTGGTGACTTTACAAATTGACACTCTTGTTTATGGCCTCAGTAATCTCCACATGCTCCAGTCATGAGTTTCCAAGGCTATGGAAGCCCCTTGAGTTCTCCGACTCTAATCTTGTTTAGACAAGGTCATATTCAAAGTGGAGGTTCTCTCCTCCCTTCAGAGAAAGGTACCTCCTTCTTTGAAGACCTGTTCTTTCCACTGGGATCTCACTCGTGGAGATCTTTCATTTAGGTTTTTTTTTTTCCCCCAGAGTGTCTTGGCTTTCCATGCCTGAAATACTCTCATGGGCATTTCAGCCGGATCCGCATGCCTTAAGGGCTGATTCTGAGGCCAGAGTGCTGTTAGGACATTTGCCATTCTATGAGTCTGCTGAGTATCTCACTTCCCATGTTGGATCACTCTCCCCTTTATTTATTCTATCGGTTAGTATTAGCAGGTACTAGACTTGTTTATGTGCTCCCTTTGACTCTTAGTCCTTTCATTATGATCAATTGTGAACAGAAATTGATCACTGGGACTAGTGAGATGGCATTGGTACATGCCACCTTGATGGGATTAAATTGGAGTCCCCTGGTATGTTTCTAACTCTACCATTTGGGGCAAGTCAGCTTGAGCATGTCCCAAATTGTACATCTCTTTCCTCTCTTATTCCCACTCTTATGTTTAACAGGGATCACATTTCAGTTAAATTTCAACACTTAAGAATAACAAACAGTAACAGATTTAATTATTCCTTTCGACCTAGCATCTAAGCATATACATGGAAGTCAGGTCTACATGACAAACATATACTCCTCCATCAATATACGTCTATTATTGGGTGCAAATGTGAATGTATCAGTTAACTCAATGTTGACAATTAGTTTTCCCTGTGTGTTTATCTACATATAATTTTTGCGTGTCATTGTATATATTTTCTCTTGTGATTTGATATACTCAAAATTTAATTACCAAACACATATATTCAATCCAAATCTCCATATTCAGCTTCAGACTCATTTTTTATTTGACTTATCCACTTGAATGTCATGCATACTTCAAATTTTTAAAATGCAAAACTTAGGGGTCAGAGTTGTGACCCAGTAAGCTAGCCACTTGTGATGCCAACAGCTTTTTGCTAATGTGCCTGCAAAAACAACAGAACTCTGTCACTAGTGTGGAAGACCAGGATAGAATTCTTGGCTCCTAGATTTATTATGTCCCAGCCTTGGCCCTACCACTTGGGGAGTGAACCAGCAGATGCAAGCTCTCACCCTACCCCATCTACCTTTCAAAAAATAAACAAATCTCTAAAAAATCCAATATTTAATTATTCTCTATTGTCTCCCTTTGTCAGCCCAAGCATGCCTCTTCTCTTCCTTATTATAGAAAATGGCATCATTTAGTTCCTCAGGTCTAAGTCCTGGATGTAGTTATATTGATTCTGGTTCCTCCCATATTTCTATATCTATAATTACGGTGAACTATCATTTTTACCTTGTAAACATCTGTTGATGGAATTTATATCTCTTTAATTCCTCTGACACTAACAAATATTAATTAAATATTGAGGGTCTCATCAGTAGATTATTTATTGTGTCTCTTAACATGCATTCCTTATCTGTTCAACAATTATTTTGAAAAGAAGAAAATTATTTGGAAGAATCATGAACATTGGAAATAGTGCTCTCCCTCTCCACTATTTCTTGAGCTATTAATCTCTGTCTCCAAACCTGTAGACATCAGCAAAACAAAACCTTGCCAAATAGTAAGATTTACAATCCTAGAATAGCAAATGACTTTTTATCTGTGGTATCTTGAGCATACTGCCTTGGATCTCTATCAGCACTCTAAATTGTCAAGTTGTTTCCTTAAAAATATACTGTGTTTTCTCAGGGAAGAGCTTTGATAGTTACCAATTTCTCCATTTTCTTACATGTACATAAATGTTTTATCACTCTAGTGATATTTTATTTACCCTTGTAGTTTGGAATCCCCCAAAAGCTTTCTAGTTGGCCCACCTTGTATAGGTATGTGTAATATTCTGGTAATCATCATGTAATTTTGAAGTTCTGTAACAGTTTCCCAATTGGTCTCTCTGTTTCCAGTATTGTGCCATGTTCTCTTTTCCCTACTGATGCATAAACAGTGTAGTTTTCCCATGTTAGTCACAATGAATGTTGAAAAATATAAATGTGATCACATCACCTCCATGCATGAATCACTATATTCACTTTCTCTTTCTCATAAGGAAAAATTTCTTGAACAACCGGGACCTAAGTTTTCCACCTTATTTTGATATTCCCCAATCACATTGTGTCTTCCAGGTAAAATGAAAAGTTCAAAGAAAAATGGGGTTGAGTGATAAGTTTATTTTGCTTAAAAAAATTTTGAAATCCATGTGATGTTTTAAAATATTCATTTCTATGAACCTTTTGAAGAACCCTTGTACAAGCTAAAAATTCTGTCTTCAAGTGATTATTTTTTCTGACTTCTTGTCTTTTTCAAATGTTAGCTCTTTCTCTGGGATATTCTTTTTCAAAATGATTTTTTAATTTATTTACTCAAAAGACAGAGTGACAGAGAAAGAACAAGAGGGAGAGACAGAGAGAGAGAGAGAGAGAGAGAAATAGCTCTCTCCTCTTGTTGGTTCAACCTCCAAATGGTTAAAATGGCAAGAATAAGCTAGGCCAATGCCAAGAGTCAAGAATCCCATCCATGTCTTACACATGGGTGGCAGGGGCCCAAATAGTTAGACCATCCATCTTCAGTTGCTCTTCTAGGAACATTAGTTGGGAGCTGGATCAGAAATGGAACAGTCAAGTCTCATATCAGCACTTAGATATAGGATAACAGCATTATGAGTGACAGCCTAACCTGCTACACCACAGTGGTAGCAACTCCTGGAATATTCTTAAAAGACAACAATCCTTTACTCATTATTTAGATCCAAAAGTAGACATTATTTCTTTTGGAACTATCATGTAAATCCTAAAAACCATCTGAAGGAAGGAACTGTCATCCATCCTTTCATATACTCTATCCACCCCCTCAAACATCTACCATGCTACATTCAAACTATTTAATTGCTCCTTATTCCCTTTCCAAGAATCCTAAGCTTTGTGATTAGGGGTCTGGTAGAACTCAATACATTTTGAAAATGAGGATTGAATATTTATACAGAAAATTCAGTATCACTAGGCCATGATATCATTAACTAGTTAATTATTCAGTATTCAATAAGCACATGTTGATCACAAAGCCCAATGCTGAGACAATAGACAGAGTCCTTTTGGTACCACTGTCAAAGGAAATTTCAAGAAAAATACAAGGCAGATATGATACTTAAATAATATTGATAATTTGCTGCTTTTTTTTTTTTTTTGTAGAGGTAGAGGTTTTAAAAGAGAGATTTCTAAGCATGAGAAATAGAGCCAAGGAATGGGAAATATTTCTGGACAGAAAAGAAGGAAGCACTAAAATTTATTATATTGAAAAATAATTTAGCATTTCCATAGTTAGGCTGATGTCAAGACAGTACCAACATTTCCCTGTATTATTAAGCATCTGCCCATCAGACTGAATAGAATTTCTATTTGCTTTGACTCACCGGCATTATTCTCATAGGTACAGTTAGATAGGAATTGCTTCATGTCTTATTAAAAACTTAACTCACAGTTTTATAAATCACACAGCTGTGACTTTTTGCAGCATCATTTATTTAATATTTTTCCCTCAGATAATATTTGTCTCTGGTTTTTCTCAGTGATCCTTCCCTGGGGAAAGCAAAGGAAGTGCTCTTATTTTCTAAGGATGTTTGCTAATGCACATCGCCATCTACTGGCAACAATTTGGAATCAACAGCATAAGTGCATGGATTGAAACTTATTCCCCATGGGAGGTTATTTCTGATACCAGTATGTCATCAGCATCCAGTATTGATTTGTACTGTATTGTATGTTAGTAAAAAATCTATCCATGGCAAAGGCCAATAGATTTTTTACTAACATAATGTATTAGCAAACTCCAGCACAATCCACTGTGAGATTACCGTAAAGATGAATCAGAGTGACTTTGTATTATAGACAAAAGTCAGGATCAGAATCCTTGCTCTTGTGTGCACAACTACAACCATATAACAGACTACAATATATGGCCTTACAATACAGTACAAATCAATATTGGATGCTGATGACATACTGGTATCAGAAATAACATAAAACATTTCTATATCTGAGACTCTAAAGAGAAAGCAACAATCAGGATTCAGATAATCTGGATTTTAGCTGTATGAACTTGGATAATGGTTTCATCTTTGTGAGTCTCAGGTTACTAATTAGTTAAAAAATCTTTCTCTCACTAGCTATGCAGTGAGATTCTGTGAGTAAAGATATATAATGAGTAAAAATATCAGTGACAGACTAAACACATACTAGGGACACTAGCAGTCATAGTTATCTGCTGTAGTTGAATAATACTTTCCAGGACATAATTAGTCATTAAAAAAAGGATAATTTTATTTATTTGAAAGGCAGAGTTACACAGAGAGAGGGAGAGGTAGAGAGGGGTCATCCACCTGCTGGATTACCCCTCAAATGGTCACAATTGCTGAGGCTGGGCCAGGCGAAAGCTAGGAGCAAAAGCTAGGAGGTTCTTCCAGTTCTCCCAGGTGGGTACAGGGGCCCAAACATTTGGACCATCCTCCATTGTTTCCCCAGGTTCATCAGCAGGGAGCTGGATTGAAATCAGAGCAACTGGGTCTTGAACTGGACCTCATACAGGATGCTAGCACTGCAGGCAGCAGCTTAACCTGCCATGCACAATGCCAACCCCCACAATTAGCTTTAATACCATTTCAGGCAGGCACTAGCCATTTGATGCCTTATTTCGTTGAAAAAAATAGAATATGAAACTTTCAGGGAAAACAGACAACTCCTTTCTCCGAGGATAGCACACTCTTCTTTAATGCTGCAATCAACAAGGGCTGGGCTGTGACTAGGAAAGCTTATCCCACTTGGAGAGAGGTGAGTTCTGCAAAAGGTGCTCAAGAATCACTGAGAATTTATGAACAGGGTCAATGCAGCAATGTTCTCTACCCTCACCCACTTGTCATACAGGTGGTACACATTTGGGACTGC
The DNA here is from genome assembly GCF_051225735.1 of Oryctolagus cuniculus. NCBI lineage: Eukaryota > Metazoa > Chordata > Mammalia > Lagomorpha > Leporidae > Oryctolagus > Oryctolagus cuniculus. The sequence goes on from NC_142870.1 coordinate 88,583,261, forward strand.
AATAAAATACTTTGCTTGCTAACCATCTTCTCATTTAAGGTTACTTGTTAATGCAGTTTGTCTTTTTAAAAGAGTTTGGGGACAGCTTTTCATGAACAGACTTTAGACCACTGCAATTCAAATTACTTCCTTTTACAGATGAGAGAACTGATGAACATTCTAGAAACAACAGGGATTTTTTTTTCCTACATCACATTATTACTGGTACTCCAATACATTGAATCCTCAACATATGCTGTGTTTGTTTTGTTTTGTTTCTACAGTACCAGGTGCTACCCTGGTTTTGTGTTTTCCCATTGATCTATACTCCTAAGAATGACTTTAATTGTAGAATATTAATGTCATAAAAAATTTCATCTGACAGTTACATAACTACTCACTGACTTACAAATATAGATCACAAATGTGAATCTTCATGCTTGTTCCATCCGAGGTGAAACACCCAGGTGTTTACTTACATGTCCACCAGAGAGCTGTGAAGGGTAGGCTGTGAAGGATAGGCTCAGCTGCATGGGGTGGAGAAAGGAGAGCTGGGATACAGAGACTGTCAGCTGCAAGTCACTCACTTAGGACTTTGATATCCTGGAGGTCAAAGATATGATCACCTAGGAGATGATCAAGCAATGACTATGGTCTGGGCCCATATACACATTAGATCTCTCCATGTTGCTAGATGGTGAATGCAGTGACATGAATCCAGGGATCACTAGTAGTTACTCCCCCCAGGAAAGCACTAGAAATTCATGCTGTTCATCAGAGGTTAGGAGAGTTCTACTTTCCCTAGACCATTTCAGAGTCTTTGGATCCCTAAATTTGCATCTGAACCAGGAACAGTTCTTGTATTATCCTACTCCAGCCAACAATCATGAATTCTAAGTCAAGTATTACCTTGAATTCTTTGAATGTTGGAATTTGAGGATTTTTTTTTTTTTTTGAGCTTATAGACAACTACAAATAGAGTTCTCAGCATTGTGGGGATTTTTAAAGTTACTCAAGATCTGGAGGAGCATGCGCTTTTCATGAAACAGTTATTACTATGAACCTTTCTTTGTCAGGGGCTCTCTCTGACATCATAAAAAAGTACACGGGGGACGGCGCCGTGATGCAGTACGTTAATCCTATGCCTGTGGTGCCAGTATTCCATATGGGTGCTGGTTCGAGTCCCGGCTGCTCCTCTTCCAATCCAGCTCTCTGCTATGGCCTGGGAAAGCAGTAGAAGGTGGCCCAAGTGCTTGGGTCCCTGCACCCACATGGGAGACCCTGAAGAAGCTCCTGGTTCCTGGCTTCGATTAGCACAATTCCAGCCATTGTGGCTACTTGAGGAGTGAACCAGCAGAAGGAAGACCTTTCTCTCTGTCTCCTCTCACTGTCTATAACTCTACCTCTCAAATAAATAAATAAAAATCTAAAAAAAAAAAAAAGAGTATATGGGATAAAACTCATGGAGCTGGTTTCGACTTGAGGAAACACAAAGTCATATAGAATATTACTTGAAAATGAATCCTTGTGTTTCTGGGTGGCTTCTTTTTTGATATCCCAGTGAGCATAACCATATCTATTGCTAGACCCAAAGGGTATAGAAAACAAAGCAGAAAGCCAAGAGACAAGCTGTGAACTTACAGTTGCATTTTGGTTTGGTACCCTGAAACCCAAAGCTTCAAACTGTGAAAGGGAAGCCTCCTTCCTAAAGGTCTTTTAAAAATTTATTCTGTTCCATAAAAGAAATTTAGAATAGTTTTCTGGCTTTTAAATTAACCCGGGAGAAACCAGCAAGACACATCGACTGCTGGACGTAGATGTCCCTGTTGTAAATCATGGGCCTTAGCAGGACCACAGAGAGTATTCTTCCTTCCAGTCCCAGACAAAACTGAGTGAGTTACTTCTAAAGGTCTGTACAGTGAACCTTAGTCTACATGGTTAGTCATTAACACTGGCAGCATGCTCTGGGGCCTTCAAAGGCCAGTGGAGTTCTGCTGTTTAAAGTGCTGCCTTCGGCCTTGTGTCAGACAGTGAGGCAAGGAAATTGGGAGAATCTTAGTGAATAAAAGGACTGGAACAAACCACAAAATTCCTCCTCTTCAGTTACTCATTTTGTAGTACTTCATGTTTAATATTTAATGAATGTGGATATAAATGATCATTTTAAGTCTTTATTTGTACAGATGTTTAAGCAACCAAGGAGGCTGCCTCTCTGTTGACCCTGTGGAGTAAATGTTCCTGGTCACTAATCTGGGAGCAGTCTAGACGCACTCAAAATAGAAACTTTCCTTTTCAGATCGTTAAGTGGCTTCTTAGGAAAGCATTAACGTTTGAACCCTATCTGGAATCAGCCACTGGTACCAGGATAGCATTTCACTTGAAGTCAGTCATATATCTCAAGAAGAATTCTTTGAACAAAACAGATGCATGTTTAGAGTAACTCCTGGACTCTGTCACTTTTGAGTTCTATTGTATTAGCACAAATATACAATAACCTATTATTGTGATGGGCTATGAAAATTAAATGACAGTACTGATTCATCTGAAGTACTTAACATAGCACTCATAAAAGAGTGAGCAATAAATATTCTAAAATGTGTATATATCATCATTAGGTTAATAAACCTTAAGTAGGAACTTTAGATAATTTAGATATAACCACAAAGTTAGTAAACATCAGAAGTGATCTCACGCCCCAAAACTAATCCTGCTAGCATTTCAGTGATATTCCTGAAGTAGTTATTGTAATCCCTGTTGCTCCTCTTCCAGTCCAGCTCTCTGCTGTGGCCCGGGAGTGCAGTGGAGGATGGCCCAAGTCCTTGGGCCCTGCACCCACATGGGAGACCAGGAGAAGCACCTGGCTCCTGGCTTCAGATCAGTGCAGTGCACCAGCCGCGGCGCACCGGCCGCAGTGGCCACTGGGGGGTGAATCAATGGAAAAGGAAGACCTTTCTCTCTCTCTCACTGTTCACTCTGCCTGTCAAAAAAAAAAAAAAAAAAGGTATATTTTCTAAGTGTTTCATGGATACCAAGAAAGACATTCCTGAGGAATTCTGTGTAAAGAATACCGCAATAAGGTTGGGACATGGCAGTTTTAGTCTATTTTTCAACAACTAGTTTTCTAACAGTGAAAAATTCCTGGGGACCGGCGCTGTGGTGCAGTGGGTTAATGCCCTGGCCTGAAGCGCTGGCATCCCATATGGGTGCTGGTTTGAGATCCGGCTACTCCACTTTCCATCCAGCTATCTGCTATGGCCTGGGAAAGCAGTAGAAGATGTCCTAAGTCCTTGGGCCACTGGACCCACGTGGGAGGCCTGGAGGAAGCTCCTGGCTCCTGGCTTCAGATTGGCCCAGCTCTGGTCGTTGTGGCCAGTTGGGGAGTGAACCATCAGATGCAAGACCTCTCTCTCTCTCTCCTCTCTCTGTGTAACTCTGACTTTCAAATAAATAAATAAATCTTTTTAAAAAAATTCCCTTATTCTCTAGTCTTTGTTTTCTTCATCAAAGATATACAATCACTAATGAAAATTAGAAAAAAATCCCATTATCCTCCCTTCTCTTTATTTCCACATCTTCATCCTAGAACACAGAAATATTGACAGGGTAAAATTGGCTAATGTCGAAATTACAACTTCTAAAAAACAACAAGTAAAATTAATTCTTATAAACTTTTGGATTATTGATAATGTATATCTTGTTGTAAATACATGCACCACACAAGTACACATGCACACATACCCATGCACCTGAATAGGCCAAAGAAGATACTCACATATAAAGCCTAATGCAGTTCCAGGAATCAGGGAAGCTAAATCCATTTGATCTTTTAACCTGTCAGTTAAAAATTGATGAGTTGTGCCTGCTCAAGCTCTGAGTTAAGGTCAAAGTACCCTTGAAGAGACAAGAAAAAAGAAATAAGTGATTTACAGATAAGACCGGTAGCCTTGGCACCAGCAGCTTTTGTTTCGTTAGCTGTAGTCCCTGGGAGAGGAGTGTGCCTCAGCAGGCACAAAGTGTTCCCCAGACAATGTTAGACACACGCCAAACTGGAGCCTCGCCAGGTTCCAGCTACCACGCTGAATTCCTGCATGTAGCCTATGGGCACACACAAAAGGCAGACCCAGGTTACCATAGCCTCCCAGGTAAGGACCAAAGCTGCTATTTGTCATCATTAAGCAGTTGAGCCATTCTTCTTTCCCCTGCCCTCTATAACCAATGACAGTGAAATTTGCCTGGAAAAAAAAAAAAAAAAAAAAGCAAAGCACGGGACAAAGAAAACTCAACATTCTGTGCTGAGGTAAGACTTAGCTCCCTTCTCTCAACTTGCTCTACTTTAAGAAACATCGTCAAATTGTGCTACTTCTTCACTATCCTATCTTAAGTATATGTCTTTCTAAATAGCTACATAAATTCCAATGTAATTATTGTTCTCTAACTACAGAGGTAGTACATATCATTAGAAATTGGGAATCCTCATAACCCATAAGCCAGAGAGAGTCACAATAGTCATTTCAGTTCATATCATCCTGATCATTTGTATGTGTGTGTATGCTACATAGTATGTATGCATAGATGAATGGATGCAGAAAATCAGTTTATTATAAATGGTAAAAAATACACAATATTTGTATTATTTTCTTCAACATCATATCATATGATATGATCGTGGTTTTTGATTTATAAAATTGTGAAAACATTATTTTAAGGTTGTCATAAAACTTCTACAATATCACCTAGCAGGTGACAATCACTCAAATGATAATGCTAACTTTATTAGAATCTAATCAATAAGAAATCATTTTTAGCTTTAAAAACTCAAACTGCATAGAAAAACTGTCTGCAAATAGAACGAAGAAGGATGTTGCTGAATATCATAGTTTAAAAGTCAGTGACCCGCCGGCGCCGCGACTCCCTAGGCTAATCCTCCACCTAGCGGCGCCGGCACACCGGGTTCTAGTCCTGGTCGGGGCGCTGGATTCTGTCCCGGTTGCCCCTCTTCCAGGCCAGCTCTCTGCTGTGGCCCGGGAGTGCAGAAGAGGATGGCACAAGTGCTTGGGCCCTGTACCCGCATGGGAGACCAGGAGAAGCACCTGGCTCCTGGCTTCGGATCAGCGCGGTGCAGCGCGGAGGCTGCACCAGCCACTGGAGGGTGAACCAAAGGTAAAGGAAGAACTTTCTCTCTCTCACTGTCCACTCTGCCTGTCAAAATAAAAAAAGTCAGTGACCCTAGATTGGTTGATTTTCCTCCCACTGCTTCCTAAAGAGCAGTTCATGTTATACTTCAGCAGAAGCCACTAGTAGAGAAATTACTAGACACTAACAAAGGTAATTCTATTGTTTGATAAACTTAGTCACTAAAAAATTTTGTGTAATGCCAATATTGAGTAGAATCAACCCAGCCAGTGAGTCTATTTCAAGTCAGGTAGTAACACTCAAAAATCTTATTTTCTGTGGTCAAGATAACTGTGAATATAATATAAGATAGTAATGCTTGAAACTGAAAATACACTAATAGAGTTGGATTCATGTATCTTATACTCTGTATATTTCACTTCTGTTCATGCAGATTAACAACTGTAATGTTTTCTTTCCCAGGATTAGGCTTCTTGTTAAGTAAGATGTCACAGCTTTTTAAAAAGTGATTATACCCTTGTTAGTAATACCATTCAAAATGAATGTAACATAATTAATTCTATGTTTACAGAAAAAAGAAAAACCATCATTGAAAGTCCAAGATAGAAATGAAGTGGAGCACCATATAGAAGTGTTAAGTCTAAAAATCATAAAAAGAAGCTCAGCTCTGACCTAGGCAAAAAACTGTGACATGGTTTAAATCAAGTGGTATATTGGGAATATCATATTCTGATCTTTCATTCTATTATTTTATAATACTTATGAATATCTATAAATACTCAGCACCATAATTGCAGCTCTTATATATGCACTTCTACTTTCATTATTAATTTAATCTAATGCTTATAGAAATAAGACATTTTAAAGATAAGGTCAAATGAGAAAATTGGAGGCTGGCATTGTGGCATAATGCTGCCTGCCATGACAGCATCCCATATGGGCACTGGTTCAAGTCTCTTTGCTCTACTTCCAATCCAGCTCCCTGCTGCTGTTCCTGGGAAAGAAGCAGAATATGGCCCAAGTGCTTGGGCTCCTGCACCCACATTGGAGATCCAAAAGAAGCTCCAGGCTCCTGGCTTCAGAAGGCCCAGCTCCAGATGTTTTAACCATTTTGGGAGTGAACCAGCTGATGGAAGACCTCTCTCTCTCTCTCTCTCTCTCTCTGCTCTTCCTTTCAAACAAATAAATAAGTTATTTTTGAAAATATGAGAAACTTGAAGATGAAAGGTGAAGATGGTGATTGGTACACAGCATCCCATTTTGGAGTGTCTGGGTTTGAGTTACAGTTCCACTTTGGATTACAGTTTGCTGTTATTTCTCAGCCTAGGAGGCAGCAGGTTATTGCTCAAGTATTTGGGATCCTACCACCCACTTGGGATTTATGGATTGAGTTCCAATTTTCTGATTTCAGGCAGGCCCAAGTCATGCTGTTGCAGGCATTTGGAGTAAACCCGTAGGTGAAGATTTTTATCTGTCAGAATCAACCTCTCTCTGTCACTCTCTCTATCTCTCTTCCTCCTATGCCTTTCAAATAAGTGAAAGTAAACAAAATTTCAAAAATACAAGGGCATATTTTCCCCATCTGAACTATTCTGGTGGTATTTTTTCATGATCTCTTCTTGTAATATATCTTAAATATTCTATCTTTAGAAAAATTGGTCTTTCCAAAGCTTGCGTGTCTCTGATCATTATTTTTCCCTGTTTAAACAAGCAAAATTGGTGAATCATCTTTACTTTTAGTGAACATTCAAATTCTATTTATTAGACTTCAACTCTGCAGCTCTTTAGCCTGACCCTACCTGCAGTATTTCACAGTCAGTCTCTGACAGAAAATAACCTTCACTTGTATCCCTATATCTTTACATTCCTTCTATAGCCTAGCCAAATACAGTTACTAAAGGTGAACAAACTTGACATTTACCTCCATATTTTAGTTCAGGTCATCCTCTTATTGCCATACTAATCCCTCCCATTTGATTCATGAACTTTCTCTTTGAATACTTCTTCTCTATTACCCCATTCAAAACATAATTATATCTTGTTCTGTGCTTTTTTTTTTTTTCGACAGGCAGAGTGGATAGTGAGAGAGAGAGACAGAGAGAAAGATCTTCCTTTTGCCATTGGTTCACCCTCCAATGGCCTCCACGGCTGGTGCACTGCAGCCGGCGCACCACGCTGATCCGAAGGCAGGAACCAGGTACTTATCCTGGTCTCTCATGGGGTGCAGGGCCCAAGCATTTGGGCCATCCTCCACTGGCTTCCTGGGCCACAGCAGAGAGCAGGCCTGGAAGAGGGGCAAACGGGAAAGAATCCGGCACCCTGACCGGGACTAGAACCCGGTGTGCCGGCACCCCTAGGTGGAGGATTAGCCTAGTGAGCCGCGTCGCCGGCCTTCTGTGCTCTTACATACTTTTGCTTATACTCCTATAATAACCAAAAATTGTCTTCCTTGTAAGTTCTTCAAAATCATAGAGTATTAAGTGTGAGACTTTACTAGATAGTAAAGGTTTAAAGGCAAACAAGATTTGATCTCTGTCCTCTGTGGGCTAACAGAATAGTATGAACAAAACTCAGAATGTCTTAAATTCACTTCAATCATGATGTGAGTTCAGATCATATCTACTTATTTGTTTCTACCCCTGTGATATTCTGAAGTTTCAGCATAATATTTATTAATACTTATTTAATTTAATTCACATTTCTTAAACTTGGGGATCCTGTCTCATACTGAAGACTCATTATGTGTGCCATAGTCCTTTTATGGTGTTGTAGCAGAATGTCAAACACTATGTGATTTGTAAAACACAAATTTATTTCTTGCAGTTCCTGAGGCTGGTAAACGTAAGGACATATCCTTGCCATCTGGTGAAGGTGATGGTCCGTTCCCAAGGTGGCACCATTAACAATGCATCCCAGAGGTGAGGAATCTTGTGTTCCCATGTGGCAGAAGAAGGAAGACAAAAAGGACCAAATTTGATGCATATAGAGAATTGTGTGATGCCAAATCAAACATGCATATCTATCTAGTGTAAAACTTTTCTACCGTGAAAACACTCAAAATTCTTTCTCTAGGTTTTTTTTTTTTTTTTAAGAAATATACAGCACATTGCTATGATCTATAGTAATCTTACCAAGAAACAGAACATCAGAACTTCCTAATCCTGTGTAACGGTAACTTAGAACATGTTAGTCAAACTTTCCTCATCCCTCTTCCCTGTCAACTTTCCCCAGCTTTTGGTGACTGCTATTATACTCATATTCTATAAGATAAATTTTGAAAGACTCCATGTTTAATATATTTCACTTAACGTAATGAACTTCACTCCACCCAAGATTTTGCAAACGTCAAGATTTCATTTATTTCTGTGATATCTGTTACATTTCCTTTATCATCATTGATTTTATTAATTTCTCTCTTCTTATTTTTGCTTAATTGGGCTAATGGTGCATCACTTTGTATCTATATCTGTTTGAATATGATCTAGATATTCTTGAGTTATTGATTTCCAGCTTCATTCCATTGTGGTCAGAGAAGATGCTTGATATGATTCCATTCATTTTTTGATTTGCTGAGACTTACTTTATGGCCTAGAATATGGTCTATCCTAGAGAAAGTTCCATGTTCTAATGAGAAGACTGTGTATTCTTCAACTATGAAGTGAGAAGTTCTATAAATATCAGTTAGGTCCATTTGTTCCATAGCGTTGATTAGCTCTGCTGTTTCTTTGTGATTTTCTGTCTAGTTGATTTGTCCATTGATGAAACTGGGGTATTGAATTCCCCTGTTACTATTGTATTGGAGTCTGTGTCTCCCTTTATATCCACTAACATTTCTTTTAAATAAGCAGGCGCGCAGTAATTGGGTGTGTAAACATTTATTATAGTAACACTTTTCTGTTCAGTTGATCTCTTGATCATAACACAGTGACCTTCTTCATCTCTTTTAACATTTTTTGTTTTAAAATCTTCTTTTTCTGATAACAGAATGATAATACCTGTCCTTTTTTGTTTTCATTAGCATGGAATATATTTTTCTATCCTTTCACTTTAAGTCTGTATGTGTCTTTGTTGTTGAGATGTGTTTCTTGTAGGCAGCAAGTAGTTGGGTCTTGTTTCTTAATCAGTTTGGCCAGTCTGCATATTTTAACTAGAGTTTAGGTCACTTACATTCAAGATGACTATTTGATGAGTAACAGCTTGACCCTGCCATTTTTCCATAAATATTCCTATTGTTTACTTTGGGTTTCTTTTGAATTTTTACTGAGGGGTTTTGTGCCTTCACATTCTTGAGTACTGATGGCTATATTTCTGTGTGTAACACATCTTTAAACATCTTTTGTAAGACTGGATGAGTAATGACAAATTCTTTCAATTCCTATTCATTATGGAAGGTCTTTATTTCACCCCCATTCATAAACAAGAGCTTTTCAGGGTACAGTATTCTGGATTAACAGTTGTTTTTTTTTTTTTTTGACAGGCAGAGTGGACAGTGAGAGAGAGAGACAGAGAGAAAGGTCTTCCTTTTGCCATTGGTTCACCCTCCAATGGCCGCCATGGCCGGTGCGCTGCAGCCGGCGCATCACGCTGATCTGAAGCCAGGAGCCAGGTGCTTTTCCTGGTCTCCCATGCAGGTGCAGGGCCCAAGGACTTGGGCCATCCTCCACTGCACTCCCAGGCCACAGCGGAGAGCTGGCCTGGAAGAGGGGCAACCGGGACAGAATCCAGTGTCCCGACCGGGACTAGAACCTGGTGTGCTGGCGCCACTAGGTGGAGGATTAGCCTATTGAGCCATGGCGTCGGCCAACAGTTTTTTTTTTTTTTTCTTTTATGACTTGGACTATGTCTCTCCATTCTCTTCTAACCTGTAGAGTTCTGATGAGAAATCAGCTGTGAGTCTAATTAGAGATCCCTTAAAGCAATCTGATGTTTAGCTTGTGCACATTTTGCAATCTTTTCTTCATGTTTTACTGTTGAAAGTTTGGCTACAGAGTGTCATGGTGAAGATCTTGTCTGGTCATGGCTATTAGGAGTTCCATGTACTTTCTGTACTTGGACACCTCTTTCTTTCTCCACATTGCTGAAGTTTTCTGTAATTATTTCACTAAATAAGACTTCTAGTCCATTCTCTCTTTGCACACCTTAAGGAACACCTAATACTTGTATGTTGGAACATTTGATAGCAACCCTAAATCTCCAACATATTTTTTAAGTTTTCTAATTTCTTCTTGGTTTTGTTTGGTCTGTTCAAAAAATTTCCAATGATTTAACTTCTAGCTCGGACATTCTTTTTTTTTTTTTTGGCTCACCAAGTTTACTCTTCAGGGTTTTTACCACATTTTTTATTTGATCTAATGAATTCTTCATTTGTAATATTTCATTTTGATTTCTCTTTGCAATCTCAATTTCGTGGGAAAGGTTTTCATTCATGTCATAGTTTTCTTTGGCTTATGGATTTGCTTCTGATTGCTTTATAATCCTTTGATTAATTTTTTAAATTCTGTTTCTGGCATTTCCTCAATATCCTCATCTTCACATTATTAATATTGATGTTGTTGTGTTCCTTTGGGGAAGCAGAGTCATGGTATCTTCCTTATTCTCATTTCTTTAATTTCTGCATTTATTTTTAGGCATTTGTGGAGTTAATTGCTTTTTTTTTCTTCTGATGGTTTTTATCTTTGATCTATGCCTCTGTTGCTTAGTGTAGTGTCTGCACTTACACTGAATACCAAAGGGTATGTGGTGGGTGTGGCCAGGAGCTCTGGTCTGTGCTCCAAGTTGGAGTACTATACAAGGCAATACCCAAGTTGGGCATGGTAGAACTCTTGTTAACAAAATGGGGGAATGGTCATGTTTCTTGGTGTGATCACCTCCTCACCTCCTCCAAGCTGAACAATGCCTGTGTGTAGCCCCCAATGTGTTCAGTACTCATCCACACCACCATAAGAACTGCACAAATGATCTGCACAGACCTCATTGTGAGCACAGTTCCCACTGCATTGACCAACCCTAGGCAACCAATAAGCTCCAAGCATGTGGAACTACACCCAGATACCCAGCTACACTGTGCATCCTCTCATGTATTGACCAAGTCCCCACAGTCTCAGCACACAAGTCTCCTGCAGTCTAGGGTGCAGAGGTTTCATTCTGTTCTGCCTGCCTTTCCAGTCAGCAGAGAGGAAGATGTTCCCCGAGACAGCTCTGCCTAGGCGTCTTGATCCTGGGATGCTGCGGGTGCCTCACTGTCCTGTGTTGTTTCCCAGCCACCTGCCATCCAGTTTCAAAGTCAGTGGGGACTGTGGATTTTTCCCTATGCTACAATCTTTGGACCACACACATACACAAGGGCCACTGGCCAAATGTTGCTCTCCCCAACCACTATCACCAGTACTTCCAAGAAAATGGTGTCCTGTCTCAGCCAGTTGCTGTGAGCATGCACAAAGTTTTCTGCAGCTGTTCCCCAACCCAAAATGGTGGTCACCCTTTCTTAGTCAGGCAGCTGGAACTGCTATGGGGAAATTGGGGAGAAATAAAGTGCAGTGCCCTCTCTAATTCCACTAGGTCCACTGACTGCTGCCAGCATCTGCTAGCTCCCAGGGCTGCAGTCTGAACTCAGGCCAGGCTCTCCCTCTGGCTATCTCACTGTGGGTTGCTGCAGTCCATTCTCACCTCCATCTCTGAGCTGCTGTTCACACCAGTTCTCGACTGCTGTAGTCCTTTGTTGTGTCGGTGTTCATGCTGCACTTCTGCACCTCTGCACCCTCCACACAGGTCCATGTCATTCTCCTTCCTCTTGTAGGATTTACAGGGCAGTTTTCTCTCCAATTCTCCCCTGAGAGTACACTTCCTACATTTCTTTATTTTTTTTAACCATTTATCCTTAGCATAGCACACAATGTCATTCCCTAATCTTCTAACTTGGAGTCTCTCTGATGTTACTTTATTTATTCATAATAAATAAACAAATATTTGAAAAACTCTGGTGCATTGTATATCTTCATGTCATATACATACATACACACACACATATATATTTGAAGCAACATATTATATAGTTTCTACTTATCTACCTACTCTTGATCAACTTTGTGTGTTAAAGGGGGAGAAAGTCATTTCACATGTAATAAAATTATTGATACATTTTTATTTAAGTATACAGTTCCACTAGTTTTCACTTTCTTTATTCAATTTCCTTCTTTCTTTATTCAATTTCTTGCATTGTGTGAAATGTTTCAATACTTTAAGATATTTTCCTCTTTTTAATTGATTTTACATTTTTTACTCTTCTTGTTTGAGGGTAATCCTAAAGAGTACAACACACATTCATAAATATAAAAAGCGTAATACTAATAGATGCTTTATCCTCCTTTCACACACACTGAGAAATTTAGGAACCAGTCTTAGTCTATTTTCTGTTAGTATAACTGAATACCACAGACTGAATATTCTACCATAAATGAAAGTTTATTCAGGTCACTGTTTTGGAGGCTGGGAAGTACAAGGCTGAGGGCCATATGTGGTGAGGGTCTTCTTGCTGGTGAGAATTCTCTGAAGAGTCCCAAGGCAGTGTTGGGTAGTACATGGGAAGTAAACTGCTAATTTGAGTCTCCTTCTTTTTGTTTAAAAAGCCATTCATGCAATCATAGGGGTCCCCTTATGATTTCATCTAATCCCATTTACCTCCCATATTTCTTCCTCCTAATGCCAATAATACTTGACTTTGGTGACTAAGTTTCAACAAGAATTTTGGAAAGACAAATACAAGACCATAGCATAACTCTTTATTCCCATTTCTCCTAACTATATCAAAAGACATAACTTTAATTTTTCATATATTTAAGTGAATCTAAATTGTATTTGTTACTTTAAATAGTCACTATTATGTTTACTATTTAAAGTAGCTAATGTTATTATGTTTATAATAAACCCTGAATTCAGTAAACACTTTATCCTTGAATAACTCCATAACTAGGATTTTTTCTCACTTTAGGCACCAAAATATTATTAATAATTATATATATTATATATGATATTTATAATGCCTGTAGCTAGATTTAAAAATCTCATATATCATTACTATGTTAGCTCATATTTATCAAACTGATCTGAAATTTTTCTTTCAGTTCCTGATTCTTAACACTTTACATTTTATTGCTGAGCTCAACTATCTATCAAAAAGAATTTGTAAAATATGATCACAATCTCTAGTGGTCAGTAGGAGAGGATTCACTGGCATCACATATTTTCTATGGGGTTCCAATTGCTGTTTATGACTATGTTAAGATTTTTTTTTTATTTATTTGAAAGTTAGAGAGACCATGAGACTGCAAGAGAGAGAGAGATCTCCCATTGGTCGATACACACCACAAATTACGACAAAAGCAGGGCCAGGTTGAAAATAGGTGCCAAGGTTTCCAACTGTACGTGGCTGGGACCCAACTTTTTGGACCATCACCTGCTAAACTTTAGGGTTCACATTAGCAGAAAACTGGAGTCAAGAGCCAAGACAAAAATTGAACCCAGGAACTCCAATATGGGATGAAAACTGTGTGTTAATCACTACACCAAATTTGCACTCCTGTATATACAATTTGAACTTTTTTCAAGAAAATAAGCACATAAGTACAAAAATGTATGTGTATTACTCCAATAGAAACAAATACAAAATAGTCCTACTACAGGCCATGAAATCTAAGTAGAATGAACTCAAGATTATGATGTTTTACATTTATATTTGTTCAGGATGATATATTATTCCATGAGGGAATAAAATAATCCTACAAAGTGGGGCCAACATTGCGTGGCAGTGGATTAAGTCACCACTTATGACATGAGCATCTCATATTTGAGTGCCAGTTCAAGTCCTGGCTACTCTGCTTCCCATCCATCTCCCTGATGCACCTGAGAAGTAGCTGAAGATGGTCCAATTATTTAGGACCCTGATACTCATGTGGAAGACCCAGATGTAATCGTGGTATCATGATTTCAGCCTGACTCAGTCCCAGGCTCTATGGACATCTTGAGGGTGAACAGGGTGATGGAAAGTCTCTCTCTGTCTCTTCCTCTCTCTGTCACACTTTCAGATAAGTAAATCTTAAGAAAAGAATCAAAATCTGAAAATAGATCTACCATATGACCTGCAAAATGAAATCAGCAGATGAAAGTCTGTACCATCATGTTCATTGCAGCTCAATTCCCAATAGCTAAGGTAAGGAATCAACCCAGATATCCATCAACTGATGACTGGATAAAGAAAGTATGGTACAGATACACAATTAAATATGACTCAAAGGTAAAAAAAAAAAAGTTTTTGTAACAAAATGGACGCGATTGGAAATCGTTATACTTATTGAAATAAGCCAGTCTCAAAAAGAGATATTATATGTTTTTCTTAATCTGTGGTCACTAATACATTGTTTATTGTAATAGAGTTTCAAGAGAAAAACTGGATGAAAGGAAAATGTTAATACTTCTAATTATACTTTTGGAATATGGAACAAGAAATTTTTATTTTGCCCAGAGCACCATCAATTATGTATCAAAATTTGGGTGATGATATTATTACAGTCACTAATCTTGCTACTAGAGCAATTTGATTCTGTGGATGAATGAATATTGAGATTCCTACAAAGTCACAGATAAAAATGACACTAATTATTCAATCCATATATCTTTTATTTATTTCTTGGGGGAAATTGAAAAATGAGATATAAAGTTAAAGAATGAATATTGACCCAACTAAATGTCTGAAAGGAAACGTGTGTGAATAAATCTCAATAGTTTCATTCATAAATCTAAAGGGATTTGGTGTTTCCTTGGTGATAGGTCTTTCTTTACATATATTGACTTCATGAATGTAAAGTTGAAAGCTTCAGATGGTGCGTATTTACTCATTCTCCTGGCTTCAATTTTTCTACTGTGTTGATAGTACAGAGGTCAAACATGAATGATAGGAAAAATTCAAGGAAGTTTGAGGGAAAAATCATATGAAAACAACACTGATTGCACCATTCAATTAATGTTTTAATGTATTTTGAAACTCAGCCCTCAAAATTTATGAAAATGTGACTAATAAAAAAGTTATGCTTGCTTTCAAATTTTTACATTAAAATAAAATTATCTTTTAATTTTGAAATACATCCTAGTTCCATTTGAAGTTCCTTTTATTATAAATGAATATATTCTAAATAAAATTTCCACCTGTAAAAATACTGATTAATAATCTACAGAGTAAATTTATTCTTATGTGGTAAAAATATTTAATGTATTGAGCAACCATTATAGTCTCTTTACTATAGATCTTAGTATTATCTGATTTTTTATAATAAATAGTTACGGCTTTGTTTTATTGAGGTATTCATTGAGATTTGCTGTCAGTGTCAGTTTTGAAATATATACAGGCAATATTGAACATTTAGCTCAGAAAACAGATACAGCTACAATCTGGACAGAAACATTGAGGAACAGTTCATCCATAGAAAGACCACACAAGACTCTGAAATGAGAGAGCAGGTACCGCTAAGAACATAATCTAACACAGTATCTTGTCACAAAATGATGTCACCTTTTCGGGTGTAATATGAAGGCATGGGGATACATAGATGTCAGAGAACTGGATGAAATGATAGAAATTTTCAAAAGCAAAGTAAATAAAGTTCCAAGAAATGAACAGTTACATAAGTTCCTAAAAAGAAACTGATTATGAATTATTTTATTTATTTATTCATTTATTGAGGATAGTAAAGAATTTCAATAGACAGTTCTCAAAAGAAGAAATACAAATGACCAAGAAATACATGTAAAAATGTTCAGTGTCTCTAGCCATCAAGGAAATGCAAATTAAAGCCACAATGAGATATCAGCTCACCCCCAGTCAGAATGGCCATTATCCAAAACAAACAAATGCTGGCAGGGATGTGGAGAAAGGGGAACTCCTATACACTATTAGTGGGAATGTAAATTAGTGTTGCCACTGTGGAAAACAGTTTGCAGATTTCTTAAAACAACAACAACAACTAGAAATAGACTTCCCATATGAGCCAGCAATCCCACTATTTGGTTTATATCCAAAAGTCACAACATATTGTATCAAAGAGACACCTGCACCACCATGTTTTTAGGAGCACTGTCCACAATAACCAAAATATGAAATCAACCAAGAGGTGTAATATCAGATGAATGGATGAAGAAAATGTGGTATAAATATGCATTTATATATAAATGAATATTATTCAGCTCTAAAAAGAATGGATTCTATCATTTGAATCAAAACAATTTTGGAGAATAACAGGTTTAATGAGCCAATCACGAAAAGTAAACACACCATATTCTCCCTTACAGGTGGGAGCTAAAATTACAAAGGAAAAGGAAACCAAAATTAAAACAAAAAAGAAATGCCTGTGTGTAACAGTACTGCCATAAATATAGTTTTATCAATCTTTGTTTTATATCTTTGTCAAACAAGTTGTTAGTAATGATATACTATTATCATTTAATCATCTGAGATTATTTTAAATTTTAGTGTATACAAATAAAATTGACATTTCTTTATTTGATTACTGTTTATAGTTGTTGCCTATATTCCTGCTGAACTACAGCCTTTTCACTTTTTACTTGCTGAACTCTTCTCTTAGTGAAGCATTCAGCCTTTACTGAAATGTAAATTTAAAATATTATCTCAAAAATAAATAAATAAATTAGTTAGTAAATAGCCTACTTTTTAAAAAGGGAGAAAAGAAAAAGAACTGATAAAACAAAAATAAAATCTTGGGGTTGGTGTTGTCATGTAGTGGCTTAAACCTTTGCTTGCAATGTCAGATTCCCATATCATGGTGCCATTTCGGGTCCTGGCTGTTCCACTTCTGATCCAACTCTGTGGTAATGCGCCTGGGAAGGCAATAGATGGACAAAGTACTTGGACCCTTGTCTCCTGTGTCTCCCATGTGGGAGACTACAGTGGAGTTCCTGGCTCCTTTCTTGGGCCTGGGCCAGCCATGGCTCTTGTATCCATACATATGGATGTATCTATGTACATATGTATCCCTCTCTCTGTCTCATTTCACTCTGCTTAATATAAAACAAAAATATCAATGATTTTAGAATTCAGATCTTTAATGACATGAAGTTCTTTCAGCAGTAGTACTCATTTTCTTTCCAATTATGAAGATAGCAATGATAAGTAGAATCCAATGAAGTATGAGGAAAAATAATTCTATGTTTTCCTACTTTTAGAAGAAGAAACTACTTGAAATTTTTGGCATTGTCTAAGGAAAACTGTATGATTTTCTTATGTATGTCATTTAAATTAATGGTCCTAATACCATGAAAGATGAAAGTGTTGATAGCATTGATTTCCCCTTCCTTCCTCCCTCTCTCTCTCCCTCCCTCTCTCCTTCCCTCCCTCCCTCCTTCCCTCCCTCCCTTCCTTTCTTCCTTCCTTCCTTCCTCCCTCTCTACCTCCCTCCCTCCCCATTCCATCCCTCTCCTCCCTTCATTCCTTATTCCTTCCATTTCATGTTTATCTATTGTTGTTCTCTCTTTTTTTGCTCCTCCTCTTCCTCATTCTCATCTTTCATTGCCTAATGAGAGCAAGACCACTTGTGGAAAAATTTTTAAAAATTGTTAAACAGACATAGTTTTTAATTCTGGTTTGTCAACATTAACAATGCTACTTTGAGCATAATGATATTACATTAGTCCTCAAATTTCAATTTCTCATTTACAAAATGGAGAGAATCACAGAGTTTGGAGTAAGAATTAAACATGAAAAAAAAAAAGAATGAAACATGAATGTCTAGGAAGTGTCAGAATAGTAGCTAGAGCTAGACCTTAGACAACATCTATTTTTTGTATCCATCCATTAAAAATAAAGAAATAAAAGGTGGGGGAAATTAACATTTGTCCAGAAGATATAGACATTTAAAGAAGGCCAGAGGGAGATGATCATTTTTGACAAGTACAGGGTAAATAAAGAGTATTTCTCATAGTTAGCATACATGTCAATTTCAGCAACATTCACTCTATCTAGAAAATTATTCCAGTCCAAATCAACACTGCAATTTTTCTAAGAAGCTTCTCTTAATTCTTTGAATCAAATAAACCGCTCTACTTTCTTTTCTTCTTGAAATGTACTTGTAATTCTAAGTAGTCAAGATGGCCTCATGACATTTTATTAATCTCTAGATATCTCTTGCACTTCAAGATAGTGATTCTGTATTATTCATTGTATTGCTAAGGGAACATAATCCCACACAGTTAGAGGTTGAAAATTTGAGTTTTCTGTTGCACTATCTGAACCCCCATACAGCATGACCTATCTATCTGTTTAAACTCTCATCAGACCGAAATCAGTTAACAAGCCCACTCTGATTTCAAAAAGCTCTGGGTTAGAACCTACTGAGTTCATGTGGATTCTTGGTTGTGTTTATTTCCTTCTGGCTATGTAACCGAGTTACCCTTTGCATTCTGGCTGTCAACAGGAACATTCTCTGAGTTCTCTAGCCACCTAAATTCTTCATGGCATTCCCTCCTCCATCTCCAAAACAAGGGTGCATCAAGCTCTTCTGTTTTTTTGAATCTCTCAAACTTGCGCTTCTTACACAAGATAAATTCTCTGCTTATAAATACTTAAATAATTAGTTTGAATTCAAATTGACAATCCAAAATAATATTCCTAAATTTAAATATACATATATATGTATATGTTTGTGTGTGTGTGTGTGTGTGTGTGGCCCATTTCAGCAATAGTCACTTCATCTAGAAAATTATTCCATTCCAATTCGTATTCCAGTTTCTCTAGGAAACTTAATTCTTTTAATAACAGAAATCTGTCCACTTTCTTGTGATACTAATTTGTAATTTTGTTATTTGAAAGGCAGAGTTAGAGAGGCAGAAGCAAAGAGAAAGTCTTCCATTAACTGGTTCACTCCTCAAATGGCCACAACTGTCACAGGTAGGCTGATCCAAAGCCAGGTTTCTTCCCGTTCTCTCATGTGGGTGAAGGTACCCAAGGACTTAGGCCATCTTTGCTGCTTTCCCAGGCACACTAGCAATAAGCTGGATCAGAAGTGGAGCATCCGGGACTCAAACCAGTGCCCACATGGGATACAGGCTCTGCAGGCAGTGGCTTTACCTGCTATGCCACAGTCCAGAGCCCCTAATTTTTAATTTTAAGTAATGAAGATAATTTCATGCTGTTTTACTAATTATGTATAATATAATATGTATTAATTATATATAACTTATATATTAAAAACATCTCTTATCAACTATAATAATATATTCACAAAATCTGATGACCATGATATGAGAATCTTTATGTTCAATAGATAAAATTTAATTAAATTATCTAGATCCATTAAATTCAGGAATCCTAAAAGGCTTAAAAGACATTTTATGCCTAAACAACTTGAGAAGCTTATACATTTTAAAAATATTTTTAAATATTTTTAATTTTTTTTTATTTGAAATAGTACAGAGAGAGAGGGAGAGAGACAAAGACAGAAATTTTCCTTCTGGTGGTCCACTCCCCAGATGGTGCAATGTCCAGGGATGGGACAGGATGAAATCAGGATTCAGGAGTTGCATTTAGGTATCTCAAAATGGGTGTCTGGATTTCCATATTTAAGCCATCCTTCACTGCTTTTCCCAGGCCATTAGCAGGGAGCTGGATCAGAAGTGGAGCAGTAAGGACATGGACTTGCATCCAAACGCAGTGCAGGTCTTGCAGGCAGCAGCTTTACCCACTATGTCACAAGGCTGGTCCCAAGAAGCTTCTATATTTCACAACTTATGTTATCACAGAGCAAAACTAACATATAGTTGTATTTTCCTAACTCACTGTGTCAGGAACTGCTGATTCTTCATTCTTCCTGTTAATCCCTGTTATTTCTGAGATTTCCTTGGGATATGTCTCATCCATTTGGCTCATCCATCTCTTTCTCCCCTGATTTTATTCGCTTCAATTCCAATGTTGCTTATACCTCTTGTGCCAATGAAGTTGCATGAGGATACCACTTCTAGGACACCTGGTGGACAATCATTGTAGAACTATCAAAGGTACCCATCTCCTACTTCCACCAACTGTTCCATTTTTTGCTACTATACAGAGTTGGATGACAGCTATTGCTATGTATGTAATTTTTTATTGGGTACCACTGAAGGCACTGAACAGCGTAACAATCTTGCCAAAATGCTGGAACACTGTCATCACCAACTAAGCATCTTGTTCATAAAAACAACCTTGCTGTGTTTAAGAAATAAGACAAATCCTTTCTTTCCCCCATTTAAGTACTCTAAGCCAAATGACAAAAATCTTTATAGATACATAAAAGAAGATACTAGCAAAAAGCAGTACGAAGAAGAGGAGAGACTGATCCCCAGACTGACTTAAACATGTATACTTCTCCCCCTTGAGCCTAGCACCTATTTCCAGTAACCATTGCCAACATGTTCAAGAGAAAGACTGAAGGGGATTCTGAAGCAGAGAAAGCCAATATGAAGGACAAACCACAAAAAAGATCTGTAAGATGCCTGCTAAACCTGCTCATCTGAAGCTGGAACACAAACCCCAAAACACCCCTGCAAAGAAGGGAGATACTGTACTCAAAGAGGGAAAAAGGAACAGCTAATGCTGATAAGAATGAGGCTAACCCTACAGGAAATAGATATACCAAAATGGGCCAGGCACAAAAGGTGCTGTAGATGCCAAGAGAAATATGTGCATATCTGATGTCTATGGATTTTTGCTGAATTTACAGTTTGAAATACCACTTTTATCAAGTTTTATAAAAATGAAAAATTTTGTTTTACTTTTTTTAAAGTTATGTTCTTAAAACACATAGCAACTTATTATTTTGGGGACAAGGTCATAGGTTACAACAGAATGTTTCCAAAGTTGGATTGACGTAGGAAATAATATTTATTCCTTCTAGTTTCAAGAGACAACTTATTGGTTCTCAGGAGGAAGGATTTCCTGCTGTTTACATTATGCCATAAATGCCCTGTGGTGTGAAAAATCTAAAATTCCATTCCTCCTCTTGTTCACTGTCTCTAGAGACCTGTTTGGATCTGATCCCCAAAACTCTGTTACCATCCTTTCAGACAATCTGGATGTGACACCATCTAAATTGTGTTCCTTAAAAGAACAAGAGTTCCTTTTCTAGATTGTGGATTATCAGATTGACAATTCTGCATTTTCATTTTATTTCCTTAAACTCAGGGTTGGCTTGTGAAAAGATTTTAAATAAGCTAAGTATGAGATGTTAACACAAGGAGATGAATCACAGCCTATATCTCCTACATGGGGTAAAGAACTCAGTCTCATTTGCTATCCCCACTGCCTCCAAGGGTCTGCACTGACAAGAAACTGGAGCCAGGAACCAGAGCTGGTAAATGAGCCTGGGCATTCCAATGCGGAACAAAATCCTTAGCCACTAGGCTAAATGCCTGCTCCATTGCAAAAGTTCTTAAACATTAGTAATTACAAACCCAAAGGATGCAAAATCTAATTTTAGTGTGTTCCCACTTGAAACCTATGTGAAAATTTGAGCATTAAAGTAGGGAATCAAAGCAGTGAGTTATAACCTATGTTTGATTCATGATTCCATTGAGTATAGACAAGTAAACAAGAAGAATAGGAACACTCTTTTAAAATAGTATACATAGGGCCGGCGCCGTGGCTCACTAGGCTAATCCTCCGCCTTGCGGCGCTGGCACACCGGGTTCTAGTCCCGGCTGGGGCGCCGGATTCTGTCCCGGTTGCCCCTCTTCCAGGCCAGCTCTCTGCTGTGGCCAGGGAGTGCAGTGGAGGATGGCCCAGGTGCTTGGGCCCTGCACCCCATGGGAGACCAGGAAAAGCACCTGGCTCCTGGCTCCTGGCTCCTGCCATCGGATCAGCGCGGTGCGCCGGCCGCAGCGCGCCAGCCGCGGCGGCCATTGGAGGGTGAACCAACAGCAAAGGAAGACCTTTCTCTCTGTCTCTCTCTCTCACTGTCCATTCTGCCTGTCAAAAAATTAAAAAAAAAAAATAAAAAAAAATAGTATACATAGATATGTAAAAAGATCTGTTTGTTTAGTTATTTATTTGAAAGGCAGAGTAACGGAAGAGCAGGGAAGGGGAGGAAGAGAGATAGAGGGAGAGAGAGAGAAAGAGAAAGAGAGAGAGAAATCTTCCATCTGTTGGTTCACTCCCAAAATACTTGCAATAACAGGCTGGGTAGACAGATGCCAGGAGCTTCATTCCATCTTGGTCTCCCATGTGGGTGGCAGAAATCCAAGTATTTAATCAGCTAATTTCCCAGGAATATTAGCAGTAAAGATTCAGTGCTCCACATGGGATGCATGCATCCCAAGTAGTAGTGTCACCTGCTGGACCATGCCTGCCTAGAAATATGAATGTAGTTCATAAAATATAGAATTATGAAGCCCAATATTCTGAATAATTTTTTAAAGATTTATTTACTTATTTGAAAGGCAGATTTACAGAGGCAGAGGTAGAGAGAGAGAAAGGTCTTTCATCCACTGTTTCACTCCCTAAATGGTCACAATGGTTAGAGCTGAGCCAATCCAAAGCCAGGAGTGAGGAGCTTCTTCCAGGACTCCTAATTGGGTGCAGCGGCCCAAGAACTTGACCCATATTTTACTGCTTTCCCAGGCCATAGCAGAGAGCTGGATCAGAAGTGAAGCAGCCAGGATTCAAACCAGCGCCAATCTGGGATGCTGGCATTGCAGTCAGTGGCTTTACCCACTACACCACAGTGCCAGCCCCGACTCATTTTTTATTAATTATTACTAACTAGCGCAGTGACTGATAGAGTGTTTAATATGTCATCATTTGCTATACAATTAAATGATAAAATGAAAAAATAGATTTTGCTGTGATTTCATTCTTGAAAAATGGTGAGATCTTGTCCTAACATCTCATAATTTTAGTTCAAAGTTAACCTTAAGTAAAATAAAGACATGATATTTTTACTACTGCAAAGTAGGATTCTAAGGTAGATATATTCTCTTCATATTTTTTCTAGGTTGCTAAATTGGTGTTTTCTAGGTTGGGTCATTCTTGAAAAAGACCATTGCTTTAGGCTTTCTGCCTTTACAGTGAGTTATACAAGACATACATTAACATTGAGTAATACATTATGCAATGTTTACTTAGGTGTAATTGAAATGCACCTGTTCCTGTGATTCACTGTTACCTTTTTTGTTACATTGGAAATCCATGTGGTATTTACATATCTCACACCAATTGTTGTGTTCTGAATTCTAGTGAGCTTGGCCAACAAAGAAACTAATATTTCATTACTTTCCCTATGCAAAGGTGGACTATAATTAAAGTCATTTATAATTAAAGATTTAAGATGACAGGAAACAGCATAAATGGGAACATTGAAATACTTTTAAAATATATTAATCTTAGTATTTTGCTGATAACTTTCTAATTATGCTGACTTATGTACTTCAAGCCATTAAAATCTCAATATATTTTGTAAAACATCTCCTTTAAATCTTACACAGTGTTGGAGAGTGAAAAGATGAATCATTGTGTTATAGAAAAGGGAGAAATTATGAATTAAAATTTGTAAGGCAACAAGGAAAAGCAAGTTTGAAGAAAAATAATCCCTATTATTAAGGAATCTTTAGTAGCAAAGTCTAAAAACTAAATTTAATCTGACTTAAACACAAATAGAAATTTACTACTCATTTTTGTAAGGTGTTTCATGAAATTCATAAAACAAAATGGACCTAATATATGGACTTTGGAAATGAATTGAAAGAATGAAGATAATTAGAAAAATATTTTCACCATCTTGGAAATCCTCTTGCTCTTTCCTCTCCTCCCTATCCCTATTCATATCCCTGTCCTATCTCTGTATCTTCTTTTTCTGGTATCCATGGCAAGAAACATGGCTGCTGCATGTAATATATGAATTTAAATCCTAGAGCCAGCAAGTGTCTACCTGGTCTGGAGATATAGACTTGTTGTAGAAAATGACATAAAGGCCTTCACTCTCCATTTGCATAATGCAAAAAGAGTGGGGAACTTCTCAGAAAAATGTTCTCAGAACATTAGCAATTATTGTGAATAACAGTGTCCCAGCTGTTTTATGTCCAATAACCTATTAAACAGTTAATTAATCCAATTTTCAAATTAGGAACTAATAGCTCTAAGAAGGCAGATAAATTGCTGGTAGTTTTTAGTGAATGGTAGAGCCAGTGTTTGAACTCATATTTTATTTTATTTTATTTTGAACTCATATTTTATAAGCATATGTTTATATGATGTTTCTTAAGAAAATTTTAAAAATTCTTATTTCCACTTATGAAATAATTAAGAAAAGGTCTAACAAATATTTGGAGCATGTAGAAATAAGGGATTATAATGTACCTGGAAATTGACTTAATTTAATTTAAATATTTTTTGTGGTAACTCAAATTGCATCCATAATGAAATATTAGGAACTAGATTTAATGCCAAACCCAAAAGATAATTAGAAAAGACAAAAATAAATGAAATACGATTTTTTTGTTGTCTTTTTTTTTTAACTTTTATTTAATGAATATAAATTTCCAAAGTACAGAATATGGATTACAATGGCTTCCCCCCCGCCTTAACGTCCCTCCCACCTGCAACCCTCCCCTTTCCCACTCCCTCTTCCTCTTCCATTCACATCAAGATTCATTTTCAATTCTCTTTATATACAGAAGATCAGTTTAGCATACATTAAGTAAAAATTTCAACAGTTTGCTCCCACACAGAAACATAAAGTGAAAAATACTGTTTGAGTACTAGTTATAGCATTAAATCACAATGTACAGCACACTAAGGACAGAGATCCTACATGAGGAGTAAGTGCACAGTGACTCCTGTTGTTGACTTAACAAATTGACCCTCTTGTTTATGGCATCAGTAATCACCCTAGGCTCTTGTCATGAGCTGCCAAGGCTATGGAAGCCCCCTGAGTTGTTTTGGTTTCCATAGCTCTGTAGTATGTTACGAAGTCAGGTATTTTAATGTCTCTAGCTTTGCTGTTTTTGATCAGGACTGCTATTGCTGTTCAAAGTCTTTTGTGGGTCTTCACAAATTTCAGAAGTGCTTCCTCTAGTTCTGCAGAGTCACTGATATTTTGATAGGGATTTCTTTGAATCTGTAGATTGCTTCTGGTGGTTGGTTAAATAAGCATATGCACATACAAAATGTTAATACATTGAGCATTTAATATTTGTGTACTTTACTGTAGTTAAGTTTTACTTCAATACAAAAAAGAATAGAAGGAAACAGGATGCCTTTAGAGGGTGAGGGAGAATCAAAATGAATTGAAATTGATTCTCTTTCCCTCCTCTCCCATATCCAGTCTATCTCTTACTGAAATACGATTTTTACACATTGGACAACAAGCAGCACAGAACTGTAGTTTCTGAGAGGAAAGAAGCAAATAAAAGTAAGCACTGTGTCATATAAATTGTTTATCTGGAGGCATATTGCAGATCATAGTTGGAAGAAATTCATTAGTCGTATCAGTGTTAATAGTAGTATTCCAGATCATAAGTAGAAGAAATTTTTTACAAATTATTAGAGAATTAGAACTGTTAGGATGTGTAAAGACAAAGGAATTTATTTAAGGAAATTGACTCTTAAATACTGGAGACTGGTAAATCTCAAATCTGCAGGATGGTCAACTCCCAGCAGAGTTGAAGTTGCAGTTCAAGCCCAAATGCCATCCATTCGAAAACTCAGAAAAAATCTGATGTTGCAATTAAGTCTGAAGGTCATCTTCTTCTGAGTTCTTTCTTGCTGAGTTGGTCATAATTTGTTTAATTCAGTCCTTTACTGATTTATATGAATCCATTCACAATCTGCTCTATTAAAACATCACTAAATTAAAAATTAATCTCATCCAAAAGCACCTTCATTGAAACAACTGAATAATATTTGACTCTATGCCTAGGTACGTTTCATCTAGGCGGGCACATAGAATTAACAATCACACAGAGAAGGAGGTTGCAAAGTAAAATTATGGAAAGGCAGTAAATACTCAAAAAGAATTCTTGAAATTTGATTGAGTTCTGCTTCACAGTTATTAAGATGGACAAGTAACATATGTAGTGAATCTCCATAAAGATGGAGAAGAGAAGATGGGGAAGCTAGCAGCAAAAGTTTCCAAGAGCTTTCAAAGAACTGGAAATTGTCCAGGTTTCCACTATCCAGGGTAAAATATTTTTGCTGATCACTTGAGGCATTCAGCAAGGACCTCATAAGGATATATCGTGAGTGGTACACCTGAACTATTACAATAGAATTCCATGATAACATTTAAGACTATGCCTCAAATGTATTAAGTTGCAATTCAACTAATTTAACTTCCTTTCAAAACAAAGTCAGGTATTTTAAGGAAATGAAAAACAGAAACACCAATGATAATGAATAGTCAGTTTAAAAAAAAAAAGCTATCAGACATGGAAGAAGCAGGAAAATGTTTCACAATCGGGAAAAATTAGTCAGTTGAAATAGATTGCCAAAACGGAGAATGAGTGGTATGAGTGCCAGTTCTAATTTTTCTAACTGCCTTACAGGAAGAAACCAGTGCTGGTTTACTGGCGGAGATCAGAGAATGGCATTTGCAGTGTGCCCTAGAGAAGGAGAAAGAACTAGAAGGCAAGAGAAAATACTGTTTTCACTCTTGATACCAGTGGAACCCCAGTGATTGTAGTTGTGATTGTTGATTCCTCCCATGATAAGGCTGATACTGAGCCTCTGGCAATGTTCAAGCCCCATCTAATAGTCACTGAAAACATGAAGACTCAGCATCACATGGTTCCTCAAAGGCAAAACAGCCTCCCTCCATGAGGTGACAGAGTGTTCAGGCAAAACCAGTATATCTGGGGTCTAAGTTTAGGCAGACAACTTGAATCCATTGTAGTTTGGCTGCTCCAGCTGTGATCTCAGCCTTGTGGCAGCAATTTCAGAAAACGAGTCATATGGCAGGAAATAATTCCCTTCTGGACTGGATTATGTCAGGTCCCCTATGGTATGGCCTAATGCTCTACGTGGTCTGAAATGACTACTCAAATTTGATTGGGGTCAAGCCAAGTTACCCACTTGGTGGGGACAGGTGGGTACCAGAAGCATTATGTGGAACTCCCTATTCACTGGTTGCCTTAAAATATTCAGAGTGCTGTTGTTGGTTGACATATCGCATGAGAGGTTTCCCTGGGCACCTCATAGCCACAGATGTCCATAGAGGAGTCTGTATCCTGGTAAAAGCAGTAAACCTGCCTTTGGGAATAGGGTGTCTACCACCTTGGGAAATTATTGTAAAAGTGTCTCCCATACCTGCATACATACTGGGTACTTGTGTCCTCTGGGCTTATGGCTGAAAATTATAGTAGAAGAGGTCTACCTGCATGTATGCATAGTTAAAGCTGTACTGAGGGAACATGCTGCTCACCTACCTAAGTTATAAGTACTCACCATTCCAGGCTCCCACATGCAGGCCGGTGACACACACCAAGAAGTGAACACTCTTGGGTGTCATGAAGAAATTACTGGATTCATCCAGGAACTGAAGAGTGTAGGCATTATTAGCTCCATATATATATTTTTATAGGCCAGTATGGTCTATAATAAAGCCAGATTGGACATGGCTGATAACAGAAGAGTAGAGAGCTTAATAGTTTTTCCCTCCTTTACATGTCAAGGTTCATCAGTGAGCAATACTATACACTGCCTCAGCCATGAACTCAGGACATATGATTATGTTTAAGATTTAGCCAATGCCTTCTTCTCTATTGATATTTCTCCTAAAAGTCAGGGCCAGTTCACCTTATTTGGCTGGCTGGTATTGTACCTTTACCATTCTTCTGCAAGGCTGTCTACATAGCCCCACCTTCTGCCATGGTTTGGTAACAGCAGATTTGGTGTGATAACCAATATCTGTGCTGGTGTTTATGCTCCATAACTTACAAGGTATGATATTAATGTATGATTCCCTTGCAGATTTGAAAGCAGCTATACCCACTTTACTGAGCCATTAAAAGTCATGTGGCTGGGTGGTCATCAAGTCCAAAATGTGGAACCAGGATTCTCTATCAAATTCTTGGGAGTTGTCTAAACTACTAAGACTATTGTCATTCCCAAGGCAGCTATAGGCAAAATTAAGGCCTTTTCCTCCCCAATGACTATAAAGCAGTTGCGGGAGTTTGTAGGATTGTTGAGATACTGGAGAGTCTCCCACATTTGGCACAAATTGTGAGGTCCTTACACCATTTTATAAAGAAGGATATCAGGTGGTAGTAGGATGAGCAAGAATAGGAAGCCTTCACAGCAGCTACCCTGCAAGGAAGGGGGTCACTACCCTGCTCAAGGACACATTTATCTTAGCTTTATGTCCAATGCTATCCTCTCCAGTATAGAGTACCAGGTAAAAGCTGTGTCCCACTAACACAAGTAAACAAGACTGAGATGACCTGTTTGGCCAGATGTAGTGTTGTCTCAATATAAATCCCTTATTTGCCATTGCTAGTGCATCATCCTTCACTTGGTGGCTATGAATATCCTGGTGGATTGGGCAAATAACTTTGTAAACATAACCAAACAACTGACTTCTTGGGTGCGTACCAAGTTAGCTATCAGTTCTATAACTAGACTGCTTTAGAAAGTGGCTGCAGCCACTGACAAAAACTGGACAGCCTTGCTCTTAGTTAGCATTGCATATTCACTCATAGTTTATTGCTGTAGCTTATATTGTTGTGGAATCTGGATACTACATTCCTTGCACACTCATCACATCTGGGAACCACCTGGAAGATGCATAGATTGTGAGGTGAGGAACCATGGAGAGATGGAATATTGGAAAAATGAAGTCAATCAGTCTCTCTCACTGTCACCACTGTCACTATGCCTCTAGGCTAATACATTTCTGCTAGTCAGCAAACCCCATTAGCTTAGACAATTCTTCTGTCTTCTAGCTTAGAAGCTGATACAATTCTGCTGGGTAACTATTTCGCTGCCTTCCACTATTGTCTATAAGCATGTATAGGATGCTGGGGGCATAGCTGAGCACAGACACTGTGTGTGTGTGTGTGTGTGTGTGTGCTTGCCTACCATCGCGAAACTAAAGACATGAACCTCTAGTCAGCTCTGAAGTTGTTCTTTGGCCTGTCCAGTTCTGGACCTGATCTTCCTGGAGCTGAGCTCCAGCTTTACACGCAGAATGCAGGCATTCAATTTGTGTGTTCCACATGAGTAGCAGGAACCCAAGTACTTAAGGCATCACTGTTGCTTCCCAGGATGAGCCTTAACAGAAGGCTGGAATAGAAAGCAAAGCTGGGACACTGACCCAGTCACTCTGATACGTGCTGCTCATGTCCCAGGCAAGGTCTCAAACACTTTATCAAATACCTGCCACTACCTCAAATATTCAAATTTTGTAGTTACTCAAAAATATCTTTTGCCTCAACAACAGCAGCTTGCACTTTTGTTATCAAGTGTCCATAGAATATTCATTAATATAGATAGTATTCTGGGCCATCAAACAAGTTAAAGAGTTTAAAATTTTTACAGCAATATTTCTGAATATAATTAATCAAATTCAAAATTAATAAAATAAAAGAATAGCAAAACCTATTCATTTGGGAATTAATATCCCAAACAATGCATGGAATGAGAACATGTCTCAAAGGAAATCTAAAAAAAAAAAAAAAAAAACTGAATGCAAAATGAAAATGTACCATATCAAAATACATGAGATACAACCAAAACTTCAAATGGATAATCTAAATACTGACATCGAAAGTCCAGGTAAAGGAGGATAAAATATACTTGAAGCAGAATGGAGGAAAAATAGTAATGGTAAAGGCAGTAATCAATGTAGTTGACAGCAGAAACATCATGCAGGAAAATCAATGAAGCAAAGAGATAGTTCTTTGTGGAAAAAAGTAAAACTATATACTTCTAGTAGTCTTAAAAAGAAAAGAACTAGAGAAGTCATATATTGTTAATATTTTAAGAATGAAATAGTAGTAGATACTACTGTAAATCTTGTAGTTTTTAAAAGAGAATTAAAGATTGCTATAATTTTTCTATCATAAATTATATTTAGAAGAAATGAACAAAATCCTTGAAAACCACAAAGTACCAAGAACCAGCCAGTATAAAATAGTCAACCTAAGTAGTCTTATTAAATAAATTGAATCTGTAACTTAAATCAAATCAAATGTCTAATTTAAAAGAACTGGAGGTTTGGATTAAGCAATTCTATCAAATATTTAAATAATTGACATCAATGTTGTACATTCTTATAAAATATAAAAAGGAAACAACATTTCTCATCTATACAAGATAGTACAAAACAAACATAAAATATAGGGAAAAAACCCTACAAGCCAATATCCCTGATAAGCAATGTACAAAAAGAATGAAACATATCATCATTTTCATTGCAGCACTATTCATGATAGCCAAGATATGGAATCAACTTAAATGTCCACAGATGGATAGACAAATAAAGAAAATGTGGTACATGGGACCAGTGTTGTGATGCAGTGGGTCAATGCTGACATTCACTATGAGCGACAGTTCGGGTCCCAGCTGCTTCCGACACAGTTCCCTGCTAGTCAGCCTACAAAAGCAGCAGAATATGGCCTAAATAGTTGGCCCCCTGCCAGCCACGTAGGAGACCCAGGTGAAACTACTGGCTCCTGGCTTTCGCCTGGTCCAACCCCAGCTGTTGCATCCATTTGGGGAGTGGATCAGCAAATGGAAGATATCTGTCTGTCTCACTTTCTCTCTCTAATTCTGCCTTTCAAATAAATGCTTAAAAATGAAAGAAAAGTTGATATATATGGAATAATATAATGGAATATTATTCTGCTGTAGAAAAGAATGAAATCCTGAAATCTGAAACAAAATGGATAGAACTAGAGATGATCATGTTAAATGCAAGAAGCCAGACACAGAAAGACAAATACTACATATGTTTTTCTTATATGTGGAAGTTATATAAACTTATGTAGTCAATCTGAATTTGAAACAGTGGTTACTGGTTGCTGAGAAAGAATGAGGAGATTGATTACAAAAGTAACAAAATACAGACTGTTAAGGCTAAGAGGTTTTGGAGTTCTCCAGAACAGTATGGTAACTATTGTCCACATTAAGGGAAATACAAAGTCTATTTGCCTGTTACAATTGACTTAATATTGGATGTGCATTGACATATTGCACTGAACTCCATAAAAATGTTGAAGTATTACATTTAATCTAAACCTGAAAACAAAATAACTACAAAATCATTAAACATGGAACCATTTTGCAAATGGAAGTCTGGTTCAAAATCTGAGAATTAAGTTAACAAACATTAAAAGTCTAAAAAAGATTTTAAAAAATCATGTGATGATATCAGTTGACATAGAAAAACCAGTTGACAGAATCTGGCATTAAATCATGATTTGAAAACTCTCAAATGTTAGAAATAAATGTAATTACTTCAATATAATTTTGTCTACTAAAACCTCTAGCAAAAATCATACTTAGGGTGGAAGAATAAAGCCTTTACCCCAAGATTGGAGCAAGATAAGTCTATGCACTTCCACTATTCTATTCAAACCTTACCACTAGTGGTAAAGTTAAGATAGACAGAATTTTTTTGATATGATATGATATCTAAATTGAAAATCCCAAAGAACTTGTTTTTTTCAACTTTTATTTAATGAATATAAATTTCCAAAGTACAACTTTTGAATTATAGCAGCTTTTTCCCCCATAACCTCCCTCCCATCCGCAACCATCCCATCTCCCACTCCCTCTCCCATTGCAATCTTCATCATGATTCATTTTCAATTATCTTTATATACAGAAGATCAATTTAATATATACTAAGTAAATATTTCAACGGACTGCACCCACAAAGAAACACAAAGTATAGAGTACTGTTTGGGTAGTATTTTTACCATTAATTTGCATGGTACAACATATTAAGGACAGAGATCCTACATGGGGAGCAAATGCACAGTGACTCCAATTGTTGATTTAACAATTTACACTCTTATTTATGACATCGATAATCACATGAGGCTCTTGTCATGAGCTGCCAAGGCTATGGAAGCCTCTTGAGTTCACCAACTCTGATCTTATTTAGACAAGGCCATATTCAAAGTGGAAGTTCTCTCCTCCCTTCACAGAAAGGTACTGCCTTCTGCCTACTTTAATGGCCCATTCTTTCCACTGGGATCTCAATCACAGAGATCTTTCATTTAGGTAATTTTTTTTTTTTTTTTTTGCTACAGTGTCTTGGCTTTCCATGCCTGCAAAATTCTCATGGGCTTTTTAGCCAGAACCAAATGTCTTAAGGGCTGATGCTGAGGCCAGAGTACTGTTTAGAACTTTTGCCATTCTATGAGTCTGTAGTGTATACTGCTTCCCATGTAGGATCATTCCCTCCATTCCCCCCTTTTTAATTGTATCAATTATCACTTGCAGACACTGATCTTATTTATGCAATCCCTTTGACACTTAATCCTATTTTTTTGATCAATTATGACATAAACTGATCACTTTAACACATAAGATGGCATTGGTACAGGCCACCTTGATGGGATTGAATTGGAATCCCCTGACACCTTTCTAGCTCTACCATTAGGGGTAAGTCCGAGTGAGCATTTGCCCGAACGGTACATCTATTCCCTCTCTTATTACCACTCTTATATTTGACAGGGTTCACTTTTCAGTTAAATTTAAATGACTAAGAATAATTCTGTGTTAATTAAAGAGTTCAACCAATGCTATTAAGTAGAACAAAAAAATACTACAAAAACAAAGCCAGAGGCATCACAATACCAGATTTCAGGGCATACTACAGGACAGTTATCATCAACACAGCATGGTTCTGGTACAGAAACAGATGGATAGACCAATGGAACAGAAAAGAAAAACCAGAAATCAATCCAAACATCTATAGCCAACTCACATTTGATCAAGAATCTAAAACCAATTCCTGGAGCAAGGACAGTCTATTCAACAAATGGTGTTGAGAAAACTGGATTTCCACATGCAGAAGCATGAAGCAAGACCCCTACCTTACACCTTACACAAAAATTCACTCAACATGGAATTAAGATCTAAATCTATGACCTGACACCATCAAATTATTAGAGAGCATTGGAGAAACCTTGCAAGATATTGGCACAGGCAAAAATTTCTTGGAAAAGACCCCAGAGGCACATGCAGTAAAAGCCAAAATTAATAATTGGGATTACTTCAAATTGAGAAGTTTCTGTACTGCAAAAGACAGTCAGGAAAGTGAAGAGGCAACTAACAGAATGGAAAAAAATTGCAAATTATGCAACTGATAAAGGATTAATAACCAGAATCTACAAAGAGATCAAGAAACTCCACAATAACAAAACCAACAACCCACTAAAGAGACGGGCCAAGGACCTCAATAGACATTTTTCTCTTTTTTTCTTTCTTTTTTTTTTTTTTTTTTTTGACAGGCAGAGTGGACAGTGAGAGAGAGAGAAAGAGAGAAAGGTCTTCCTTTGCCGTTGGTTCACCCTCCAATGGCCACTGCGGCTGGCAGGAGCCAGGTACTTATCCTGGTCTCCCATGGGATGCAGGGCTCAAGTACTTGGGTCATCCTCCACTGCACTCCCTGGCCATAACAGAGAGCTGGCCTGGAAGAGGGGCAACCTGGACAGAATCCGGTGCCCCAACCGGGACTAGAACCCGGTGTGCAAGCGCTGCAAGGCAGAGGATTAGCCTAGTGAGCCATGGCGCTGACCTTAGACATTTTTCAAAAGAGGAAATCCAAAGGGCCAACAGACACATGAAAAAATGTTCAGGATCACTAGCAATCAGTGAAATGCAAATCAAAACCATATTGAGGTTTCACCTCACCCCAGTTAGAATGGTTCACATACAGAAATCAACTAACAACGGATGCTGGCAAGGATGTGGCGAAAAAGGGACACTAACCTACTATTGGTGGGAATGCAAACTGGAAAAGTCACTATGGAAGACAGTTTGGAGATTGCTCAGAAACCTGAATAAGCCCTACCATACAACCAAGCCATCCCACTCCTTGGAATTTACCTAAAGGAAATTAAATTGGCAAACAAAAAAGCTGTCTGCACCTTAATGCTTATTGCACTCCATTCACAATAGCTAAGACCTGGAATCAACCTAATTGCCCATCAACAGTAGACTGGATAAAGTAATTGTAGGATATTTCCTCTATAGAATACTATACAGCAGAAAAAAAATGAAATCAGGTCATTTGCAACAAAATGGAGGAATCTGGAAAATATGCTGAGTCAAATAAGCCCGTCCCAAAGGGACAAATATCATGTTCTCCCTGATCGGTGACAACTAACCAACCACAAAAAAGGAAACCTGTTGAAGTGAAATGGACTCTATGAGATACAATGACTTGATCAGCCCTTGTCCTGACTGTCGAGGAACAACTTACTATTTTATTCCTTTTGGTATTGTTTTTGTTCTACTTAATACTAAGAACTTGTTTTTAAAATTTTAGAACTAGAATAAGGTGTCAGGGTTAATGAACAACATACAAAAATTAACTATGTTTTTATATACTCAAAACAGGAAATCGAAGTTTGCAACAAAGTACTATTCACAAAGAAAATGAAATTTTGGGTCAAATTTAATAAAACATTATAAAATGCTGATGAAAGAAATTGATGAAGGCTTCATAAAAGAAGACATACTATATTCATAGATCGTAAATTGGTAATTCTATCTAAATATTTTCAATGGTTTTAACTCAGTTCTATAAAATAATACATATTTAAGATGTATTTGATGTTTAGGTGATATATATATATAAAAATAAAAAATGGATATTTAAATGTTATATATGTTTATATATATTTTTATGATTGATTCTTACTGATGTTTTAGAATTTTTGTTTTGGTGTGTCTCAGAAATATTTAACTTTGATAAGTTCAAAGTATTAAATTATTTGCATTATTTGAGTTTAAAGTGCTTGTATTTTCTGACTGATAGTGTTTCTAATAATATCATTTAATGCTATTTTCAATGTTATTTATTCTGACATTAATTTCTTCAGATTTTTATAATAGTATGATTACCAGAAAAGACAGAGGATAGTTAACAATGGGAAGATCTTTGGTTGGACAAATCTGTCAGGTCCTTGATTTTATTCTCAGTATTTGATAGGAGACCTTGAAATGTGAAAGTTATCTTCATGTACTTTCTGTTTGTACGTGGATAAATCATTATTTTTAAATGCTTTGAATTGCATATTCCTCATCTGATCTTTAAAACTCGCAGTGATTAAGGTATTTAGTTCTTGAAATAAGGTAAATCGAAGACTTCTAATAGCATTACATAAAACTTGAACCTAAACTTTTCTAGGACCTCTTATCATTACTCAGATAAGGATTCCAAGATCAAAGGTTCACAATATCCCTCTTTGTTTGCTAGAATAGAACTTGCAACTTCTTGGCTTGCCTAGGGAATGTGTCACATTTATTTGATTCAATTTATTCTTATAAATGTTCTCAAAAGTGATGTAATCAGTTAAGTAAGGTAATCAATTAATTTAACGGAGAAAGGTCATTACCATAATAAATTTATGTGTGTTTCTTACCTTCTTTTTAAATATGGAGCATTTGAGGGCATGCCTTACAAGTGAGGCTTCCCTGCTTCCAGACTAGTGATCCACTTTATGCATCAATAAATCACAAAATGATTCCAACACACTCAAATTGAATCCAACAAAAGGTTAATTTATTGTTTTACATGACTGAAGAGTACAGGGAACAATTTACTTCTGGGAAAGTGAAAGCAAAGATGCCATCAGAATTTTAACTCTGCCCCTCAATTATGTTCTACTGGGAACTGACTTCCTGCTCAAGGAGGTTCTCAACACACTGCAGTCCCTGGAAATTTCAGGCTTACATGGCACAGCTTTGCAAACCTAGAGTTCCTCTTTCCAAATAAATACAGCAAAATTCTGAGTATGAGCAACAAAACTGGAGGTATTCATTTGTTGAGCCCTAATCCATTTACTATAAACAGTATATCTATTGTTGTGCTTGAATATGTACATATCAGCTCCGTCTGAATGCAGACATGGAGTATGAGATGAATTTTATTTGAAGGAACATGAGAATCTATTATTTTTATGTTGTAGTAATTATCATACATTTCCTGTTACTGAAAATAAAGGAATATGTGCTAGCCTGGCATGATAACTGTTGTAGTGTTGTAAACAAAATACATGCAACACTAAAATCTTAAGTGAAATAATTAAAGCAACTGAATTACAAAAGCAAGAAATAAATTAAGGAACATTGGATTTTACATTCAAAGCTGCATCTTTTTTCTTTTTTTTTTTTTTTTGACAGGCAGAGTTAGACAGTGAGAGAGAGGAACACAGCACAGTTAGATGAGTATGGTTCAAAATAGTCTATTATATACTGTATGAAAAGAAGACAGTAGGCTCAAAATATAAAGAATATATATGAAATGAAATACCCGTTACCATATTTGACCAGTTTATGTTGCATCATTCATCAGACTATCTTATCATTCCCCATAAAAATATACAAGTATTCAATGGGAGCCAAAATTATTTTAATTTAAAGAATAAAAAGTAAGAAAAAATATATAACATTTAGACTAGAAGACATATGATGGAACTTGAGGTCATTATGCTAAATGAAATAAGTCTAACACAGAATTATAAGCATCACATTATCTCACTGAAGCAGAATCTTAAAAATAATGTGATCATGGAGTTGGTATTGTGGCATTACATGTAAAGTCACTGCCTGAAATACCCACATCACACATTGGCACCTGTTTGGGTCCTGGCTGTTCCACTTTTTTTTTTTTTCCAGGCAGAGTTAGACAGTGAGAGAGAGAGAGACAGAGAGAGAGAGAGTTATAGACAGTGAGAGAGAGATGGAGAGAGAAAGGTCTTCCTTCCATTGGTTCACTCCCCTAATGGCCGCCATGGCCACTGCTGTGCCAATCCAAAGCCAGGAGCTGGGGGTGCTTCCTCCTGGTCTTCCATGCAAGTGCAGGGACCCAAGTACTTGGGCCATCCTCCACTGCTGTCCCGGGCCACAGCAGAGAGCTGGACTGGAAGAGAAGCAACTGGGACTAGTACCCAGCTCCCCAACCCAGACTAGAACCCCAGGGTGCTGGCACCGCAGGAGGAGAATTAGCCCAGTGAGCTATGGTGCCAGTCACCAGCTGTTCCACTTCTAAACCAGCTCCCTGCTATTCACCTGGGAAGGTAACAGAGAATGGTCCAAGGGCTTGGGCCCCTGTGGCCATGTGGAAGACACAGAAGAAGCTCCTGGCTCCTGGTTTTGGTCTGGCCCAGCCATGGCTGTTGCAGCTATTTTGGGAGTGATGGAGGATTTCTCTCTCTCCTGTCTCTTCCTCTCTCTCTGTAACTCTGCTTTTAAAATAAATATTTTTTTTAAAAAAAATTGTGATCTCATAGGACTTAAAAGCATAATGTTGAGGGGCCAGTATTGTGGTAAAGCCAACATCTGCAACCAGCATCCCATATAGGCATTGGTTCAAGTCCTGGCTGCTCCACTTCCAATCCCTTTAATGCTTCCTTTTAATGCTCTTGGGAAAGCAGTGGAAGATGCCCCAAGTACTTGGGCCCACACCACCCATGTGGGAGACCTAGAATGAGCTCCTGGTTCCTTGCTTCAGCCTGGCCCAATCCCTGCTGCTCCACTTCTGATCCAACTCCCTGCAAATGTGCCTGAGAAGGCAGCAGAGGGTGACCCATGAATTTGGGACCTCACACCTACATGGGAGACTGTGATGAAACAGCTGGGTTCTCATTTAGGTTTGGTGGATCTCTGGCCACTGCATACATTTGAACCAGGAAATGGACGATTCTCTCTCTCTCTCTCTCTCTCTCTCTCTCTCTCTCCCCCCTCTCTCTCTCTTTCTGTAAACTCTGGCTTTCTAATAAATAAATAAATCTTTTAAAATTATTCTTTGGTATTTTGTAGCTATGGGGAATAGGATTTCTCTTATATTTTCTTTTTTTTTTTTTTTTTGTTTAAGACCTATTAATTTGAAAGGCAGAAATGCAGAGAGAGAGAAGGATAGAGAGAGATCTTCTATATGCTGGTTCACTCCCCAAACGACTGCAATAGCCAGCACTGGGCCCCTTCTCTTACATTTCCATTCTAAGCAAGTTTGGTTTTAGTATATAAAAATCCTACTTATTTATGTGTGTTAATTTTACAAGTGTGGCAAATGTCTGTATGCAACAAAGTACACCTATAAATATGTTTATTGAAAACATATCACCAATAGAAAAATGTGATCTAACCAAAATGTCCACCAAATAGAGACCAGATGGATAATTTACGAATTTTCCCTAAGAATTAAAGATTCAGTACTGGAAAAAAGTAATTATTTAGTTATTAATTAATTATAGAAATCATGAATAAAATATTGCTGTTGCACTAATGTTATTTTTCAAGATTTATATATTTATTTGAAAAGCAGAGTTACAGAAAGGCAGAGAGAGAGAGAGAGAGAGAGAAAGAAAATCTTCCATCTACTGGTTCACTCTCCAAATGGCCACAAAGGCCTGAACTGGGCTCATGTGAAGCTACGAACAAGGAGCTTCTCCCTGGTCTCCATATGGGTGCAGGGGCCCAAGCACTTTACCATATCCTGCTATTTTCCCAGGTACAATAGCAGGGAGCTGGAAGTGGAGCAGCTGAGACTCGAACTAGTGCCCATTTGGGATGTTGGCACTGCAGGTGACAACTTTACCTGCTATACCACAGCGCCAGCCCCTGCACAGATGATTTTTACAGAGAAAGGCACAGTTAAATTATGTTTACCAAATTAAAAGAAGCCAATAAACATAAAGTTCTTCATAAAACTCAAATGCATGTAATACATTTTGCTAAAATCAGGCCCCATGACCTGCCAAAGCTCAGTTTTATGATGGTACAAAAATAATGTACATTCATGAATCATTGTATTTCAGTTTTGAGTTTTTATATTTTCCCAATATGCAGCATGACATATTGTTGCCATGTTGGGCAATGGCAGCCAGTCCCAGCTCTGAGTCAGCTACACAATCATGAGAGTAAGCAACCAATATTCTGCAAGGTGCGGAATTGTTAAGCTATGATGTTCAGTAGGTTTGGTGTATTAAATACATTTTAAATTGATCAGATCTCAAACATATGATGTATCTATTAAGGCAAAACCTCATTGTCAACAGGAAAACATCTGTAAATACAACCTTTATTTAAACAACATTTTAGGCAAAGACATATACTATACTCATTTTTTATAAATAATTGAAAAAATGAATGTACTTTTGAAATGCTTCAAATCTTTTAACTATTTACCATGAAGTTGGTGATTATTAAGTGAATAACAAACAAGGGAGCAACTTACAGTCCCATATATATCCATAACAATTACAAATTTAAGGAAAGTTAAGGGACCAGACAGTGGTAGGAATGTGCAGTTATGAATGCCTTTCCAATGTTCCATACCAGCCTTAGCAAACTCAATATTCAATAAATTTAATCAACAACAATAATAATGGGTATCATCTGCATGCCAAATTTAGAGTAGAATAAATGGACAGAAATGACAGTCAAAAAGGCCAAACTCTTCTTACAGAGTTATCCCTGCATGTATAGTGTTTGTCTTTGCTCAGTTACCAGCATAAATATTCTTTCTATCACTCAGCCAACAAGCAGTAATTATCTCTAAGTCTTCTTCTCTATATTCACAAACCATTTCATCATCTAATATGTCTTTAGTGTCTTTCCCTTCTAAACCACACTGATTTTTGTTATTAATTGTTTTCATAAAGAATGTAATTCTAGTTATATTATTCCTTTGCTCAAAAAACCTCTGATCATGCTTCATTTTCTAAGTGGAAGAACACTTCAATTGTTTAACTTGGTATTTAGTATTTTATAAGGTATTGTTATAGCTCATATTTCCAACCTCTCCGAAAACTATATCACTTGACTACTTCATTATTTTTATTCATTATAATTTAATTAATATAATCACAACATAAAATTAAAACTTCTTTCATTACCTGTATCCCTGATGCTCCAGGAATTGCGATTATGTGGGCCTGGGAGTTGTCTGGTTTAAGGCTATTTTTCCAATTTGGAGTAATTAATGATGACTGTGTTTTTCATATCTTCAACTTGAGGGTGGAGAGCTGCTCTAAACACGTTTTCAATATGAACATACAGTGTATTGGAAGGGCTAGATTGTTAATGAAATCACATCAAATTATCCACAAAGAAGACCTGGGGGCAATACAGGACAGGAGTAACCCTGGAAACTGAATATAAATTTTCCATGTGTCCCTTTAGAAGCTGTGCTCAAAATGCCTTTGACTGGCTGGTGCCGCGGCTCACTAGGCTAATCCCCCGCCTTGCGGCGCCGGCACACCGGGTTCTAGTCCCGGTCGGGGTGCCGGATTCTGTCCCAGTTACTCCCCTTCCAGTCCAGCTCTCTGCTGTCGCCTGGGAGTGCAGTGGAGGATGGCCCAAGTGCTTGGGCCCTGAACCCGCATGGGAGACCAGGAGAAACACCTGGCTCCTGGCTTCGGATCAGCGCGGTACGCAGGGCGCAGCGCACCAGCCACAGCGGCCATTGGAGGATAAACCAACGGCAAAAAGGAACACCTTTCTCTCTGTCTCTCTCTCACACTGTCTACTCTGCCTGTCAAAAAAAAAAAAAAAAAAAAAAAAGACAAGCAAAAATGCCTTTGGCACCAGGGGAAAGTCATGGATCCATGTGTTCCATGTAAATGACAAATATGAAAATTATTGTCATAGCCTAGCAAGAACGTGATGCCTGAATAAACAAAAAAAGATAGTGACAAAAATAACTCAAGAATTAAGAGCTTTCCACAATAATTTTCTAGAACCTGTAAATATCTGAAGAAAAAGGAGCTCACTAAAAATTGATGAAAATTGATAATCAAGAGATGATAGAAACAAAGCAGAATAGAACCAGTGCTCATTCTTCCACAGAAATATTGATTTAATAATGACCTCCAAAACATGGTTCTTTTATTGGAAATCGAAAATCCAGTTATAACATTGCAATAATATAGACAAAACTGAGAAAAGCCATATTGAAATGAATAAGAATAGTAATTTGACTTTATCCATGTTATCAACCACTCCCAAAGCTGGCAAAGCTTAGAAATAAAAGAACTGCCTCAGCCTGAAATTTACTTTTCAGGAGAAAGTGAGAGTACAGTGTTCATGAAGTATCACTAATCTTTCAGTACATTGCTTGGGAGCTGGATTCTTTGTTTTCTCACACAAAACAATGACAAAACCACCACGATTCAAATGACCGGGGTAGCCAAGAAGAAAAAAAGGAGGCAGGCAGCTTAATGCAGCCAGAATAGCTTTAGGAGATTGAGAAAAAGTGCAAAATCGCTTCTCTGCCTTTTGGCTAGGATCAAGTGTGAGAAAAAGTGCAAAAATAGGCTTCACAAAGTAGGAGGGAGAAGAGATGAGCATAACATCCTGGCCATGTAGTGTACTGCCTGAGAGGCCAACTTCTCTCTTGACTCATTTGAAACTCAAAGAGAATTGGCACAGTTTGGTGATGGGAGCAAAGAATGGAGGAATAAAATGGATTTTTGCTGTATGAGAGACTCCCAGATACCAGAGTGGATGTTTCTTCAGATGTATAGGTACAAATGCAAACCTAAAAGAAACACAGTGAATCAGAGAAACACATCAGAAGCAAAAGATTAGAAAATGGACTTTTTTCCAATAAAACCATTAAAAATTAGATACTTATGAAGAATTGTCTGTCAAAGTATTAGAAACAAACATCTTAAAGAAGGTCAGTGATTGGGGCCAGCACTGTGGCACAGCAGATTAAAGCCCCAGCCAGCAGTGCTGGCATCCCATATGGATATTGGGTCAAGTCCTGGCTGCTACACTTTGGAACCAGCTCCCTGCTAATGAATCTGGCCAGGCAGTGCAGAATGGCTCAAGTCCTTGGGCTCCTGCACCCACATGGAACACTTGGAAAAAACTCCTAGCTCCTAGCTTTGGATCAGCTCAGCTCTGACCCTTGTGGCTATTTGGGGAATGAACCAGTGGATGGAACACCTCTCTCTCTGTTTCTACCTCTCTCTATAACTCTGCCTTTCAAATAAATAAAATAAATCTTAAAAAAAAAAAACCCTAAGGTTAATGAGATTTGGTAGGGCACAAATAGGTTATAACAAAAGCAAGAAGGTAATAAATATACAAGAATACGGACTAGAAAAGACAACAAACAAACAGAAATTATGAAGATAAAGAATTAAATATATAAACTAAAAATTCAAAGATTTATTAGCATATTTTATAAAGTAAAATGAGTTAGCGAACTCAAAAATAAATCATGTTATCTAATTAAAGAAGCAAAAAGAAAAAAAAATAAAGACAAATTAAAGGACCTAAAAGACTACAATGGCAGGAATCCAAGATGGTGGAAAAGGGACAGAGCAGACTGCACTAGGCTAGGAGAAATACTGGGGAAAAAAAGGCGGAATGGAGAGAAAGTGCATTCTCATGGGAGAGTTTGAGGGAAAACTGTAGTGGAGACCCTGTGGAAGCAGGAGAAAGGCTACAGATCTGTAATGGAAGGTGCAGATGCACAGCAATGAGCATGGACACAACACATGATGCCATCAGCCCTGAGATGAGGAAAGCAACAGTGTTAGAGAGTAAGGTGAGATCAGCCTGCATTGGCCCATGCCAATGGTGATATAGCCAGAGAGAGAGCCTAGCAGACTACACTGAAGTACAGGGTGCCCACGCACCCAGATAAAAAAAGGAAGGTCACATTTCTCTCCCTCCATACCCTCCATAGGCACCCAGCAACCAGCTGAGAGGGTGCGCACCATTTTGGGCAAAAGTAGGTAACAGCTCTTGTGTGTACTCAGTAACTGGGAGGGGTCACCAGAGGCAACCACAGTAGCTCAGCAAATGCATCCAGCAGCAGGTGGGGAGAATGAGCCATTTGGACATTAGTACTGCCTGCAGACTCTTGTATGTTCCCAGCAATCAACGAGGAGAAGGCACAATTGTGAAATGAGTAGGGCTGTGGGCAGTGGCTATTGTGCATGCATGTGATCCAGGGATTTACAAGAGTGAAAATCTGCGTTCCCCCACTGACTTTGGGTCCAGCTGGGAGGACTGACAGGGGGCTGGCCACCCACATACAATTGCAAGGTGCCCCAGCCACTCAAAATATCACAGGCTTTGGGGTTAAACTGTGGAGTACCCACAGGCAGCTAGCTCTTGGAATGCCTCAGTCTCTCTGTGGACAGGACAGGTAGTGGGGTTGAATGGATCCTATACACCTGTGACTGTGAAAGCCCTGTGACTGCATGAGATGGTGCAGAGTGTATCTGGGTTTCTGGAAAATCATCATGTGTGGCTCCCTACACTCAGAGCTCCCTGATTGCCTGGGGGGGATCACTGCAACAGGATCCATGCTTACACGCAAGACTGCACAAATCCTTTGTGCAGTCCATGAAGAAGCACAGATAAGTTCTGCATTCACTGGAGGGTAACACTCAGGCATTGATCACCTTGGAAAAGAGGAAGAGAGGGTTTGATTATGCCAATGGAAGTGACCATACCCCCCCCCTTCTGTTAATAAGAGGAGATATACCATGCCCAACTGGAGTGTTACCCTGGATACTCACCCCACTCTGAACTCTGAAGCACCAACCAGAACTCCCTGGCCATCCCCAGCACATGCTTCAGTATTCGTTGAAAGAGTAGACATTCCACTAAGCAACAGAAGCATTGTTGAAAGATAAAAGCCATCAGAGGAAAACACCAATACCTCCACAAATGTCTAAAATTAATGCAAAAAATGAAACAAGAATAAGAAAGACAACATGACCCCTCTCCCAAAGGAACACAACAACACTTCAATATTATAATGTGGGATGAAGAGACTAATGAAATGCCTGAAATGGAATTCAAAACATTAATCAAAGGATTACTCAGAACCAATGAGAAGCAAATCCACCAATTAAAGAAATCCATACATGATATGAATGAAAAAATTACCCATGAAATTGAGATTTTGAAGACAATTCAAACTGAAATATTAAAATGAAGAATTCAATAGGTCAGATAAAAAAATGTGATGGAAAGCCTTAACAGCAGACTTGATGAGGCAGAAGAAAGGATATCCAAGCTAGATAACAAATCTCTGGAAATTTTTCAGTCAGACTGAAAAAAATTAGAAAAATTAAAACAAAAAAAAACATACAACAGAGCAAAAGAACTATAGACCAATATCACTGATGAATATAAATGCAAAAATCCTCAACAAAATGCTAGCAAATTGAATCCAACAATACATCAGAAAGATCATTGACCCAGACCAAGCAAGATTTATCCCTGGTATGTAGGGATGGTTCAGCTTTCACAAATCTTTGAATGTGATAACATAATATTAACAAAATGAAGAAATAAAACCAAATGATTATCTCAAGAGATGCAGAGAAAGTATTTGACAACATTCAACATCCTTTTATGATGAAAACCTTAAGCAGATTGGGTACAAAAGAAATATTCCTTAATACAATCAAGGCAATCTATGACAAACCCACAGCCAGTATTTTATTTAATGGGGAAAAGTTGGAAACATTCCCACTAAGATCTGGAACAAGACAAGGAAGCCAACTCTTACCATGGTTATTATATAGTTACAGAAGTTTTACCCAACACAGTAAGCAAGAAAAAAAAATCAAAGGGATAGAAATTTGAAAGAGGAAGTCAAA
The DNA here is from genome assembly GCF_051225735.1 of Oryctolagus cuniculus. NCBI lineage: Eukaryota > Metazoa > Chordata > Mammalia > Lagomorpha > Leporidae > Oryctolagus > Oryctolagus cuniculus. The sequence continues at coordinate 88,628,210 of NC_142870.1, forward strand.
ATATTTCTATTTGCAGATGACATGATCCTGTATATAAGGGATCCAAAAGATTCAACTAAGAGAGTATTGGAACTCATAAAAGACTTTGGTAGAGTGTCAGGATATAAAATCAACACACAAAAAATCAATAGCCTTTCAAGACACAGACAATGCCATGGCTACCAAAGAACTATTAAGACCAATGCATTCACAATAGCTGCAAAAAATTAAATATCTTTGTATGAATTTAATCAAAGAGGACAAATACCTCTACAATGAAAATTGCAAAGCATTTAAGAAAAAAATAGTAGAGAAAAAATGGAAAAATCTTCCATGTTCATGAATTGGAAGAATCAATTTGATAAAAATGTCCATACTATCAAAAGCATTTTACAGAATCAATGTGCTCCCAATCAAAATACCAAGGAGATTCTTTGAAGATCTAGAAAAAATTATGCTAAAATTCAGTTGGAAACATAAGAGACCTTGAATAGCTAAAACAACCTTATACAACAAGAACAAGGTCAGAGACATCACAATATCAGATTTCAAGAGCTACTACAGGGCAGTTATAATCAAAACAAATAGAAACTCCAGAATCCAATCCATACATCTATAACCAACTTATCTTTGACAAATGAGCTAAAATCAATCCCTAGAGCAAAGACAATGTCTTCAAAATATGGTACTGAGAAAACTGGGTCTCTGTAGAATTATGAAACAAGACCCATACCTTAAACCTTATATGAAAATCCACTCAAAACAGATCAAGGACCTAGATCTATGACCCAATACCATGAAATTAGTTGAAAACATTGGGGAAACTCTGTAAGCCATTGGCATAGGCAAAGGCTTCTTGGAAAAGACCCCAGTATTGGGATTATATCAAGCTGGGAAGCTTCTGCACTGCCAAGGAAACACTCAGCAAAGCGAAGAGGCAGCCAACAGAATATGAAGAAATATTTGAAAACAATGAAACTGATAAAGATTAATATTATGAATCTGTCAATAGCTCAAGAAACTCAACAACAACAAAGCAAACAACCCAATTAAGAAATGGGCAAAGGACTTAAACAAGCATTTTTCAAAAGAGGAAATCCAAATGGTCAATAGACACATGAAAAAATACTCTAGATCACTAGATATCAGGGAAATGCAAATCAAAACCACAATGGGGTTTCACTTCACCCACATTAGAATGGTTCTCATACAGAAACCAACAGACAATAAATGCAATCGAGCATGTAGGAAAAAAAGATACCCTAATCCACTATTTGTGGGAATGTAAACTGCTGTAGCGACTGTGGAAGACAATATGGAGATATTTTAGAAATCTGATTATAAACCTACTATATGACCCATTCATTCCTTTCTTGGGAATTTACCCCAACAAAACAAAATCAGCATATGAAGGAGTTATCTGTACCCCCACATTTATTGAACTCAATTCACAATATTAAGATATGGAATCAATCCAGATGCCCATCAACTGATAGGATCAAGAAATTATATGTATATATTATGGAATACTACACAGCATTTAAAAATGCAATCATGTCTTTTGTAACAAAATGGATGCAGCTGGAAACCATTATACTTAGTGAAATAAGCCAGTCCACAAAAGACAAATAACATGTTTTCCCTGATCTGTGGTAACTAATAGTGTATCAAAAATGTAACATACAGGAGTGAAGTTGACATTTTGAGATTCCATGATTGTTTACAGTCCTCTACTGTTGAAGAACGTGATTTTTTCTTCTTACTATTTGTTGAACTCTTTACTTAGTATACAGTTAATTTTATGAATAAAAAATAAATTTAGAGTAGACCATCATAAAAAGTAAGTGAGGGGGCCGGCGCCACAGCTCACTAGGCTAATCCTCCGCCTAGCGGCGCCAGCACACCAGGTTCTAGTCCCGGTCGGGGCGCCGGATTCTGTCCCGGTTGCCCCTCTTCCAGGCCAGCTCTCTGCTGTGGCCAGGGAGTGCAGTGGAGGATGGCCCAGGTGCTTGGGCCCTGCACCCCATGGGAGACCAGGAAAAGCACCTGGCTCCTGGCTCCTGCCATCGGATCAGCACGGTGCGCCGGCCGCAGCGCGCTGGCCGCGGCAGCCATTGGAGGGTGAACCAACGGCAAAGGAAGACCTTTCTCTCTGTCTCTCTCTCTCACTGTCCACTCTGCCTGTCAAAAAATAAAAAAAGTAAGTGAGGGAATAAGAGAGGAAGGAGGGGGAAGGGTGAGAGTGTGGGTGGGAGAGAAGGTAGGGTGGGAAGTATCACTATGTTCCCAAACCTGTGTACATGAAATTTGTATACTTTAAATATAATGTTTCTTAAAAAGGGCAAGAAACTACAGGCCAATATCCATGATGTACATAGAGTAAAAATTCTCCACAAAATACCAGAAAAATCGGATCCAACTATGTATTAAGTGAGATTTAATACTAAAACTAAGGATTGTTTAATGTATGCAAATAGATATACCACATTAACAAAGTAAGCATATAAAAACCACATGATCATTTGAATAGATACTGAAATGTTTTTGATAATTTAAAAAGCTTGGACAAAAACTGTCAATAAATTATTAATAGAGCGGATTTACTTCTACATAATAATTATTTGAAAAGCCAACAGCTGACATACTCACTGTTAAAAGGATGAATGCTATTCCCCTAAGCTCAGGAAAAATATAAACATGCCTATCCCTACTACTTTATTCAGCACAGTTAGTATTTTGAGTCCTTATCAGAGCAACTAGGGAAGAAAAAAATATTTTTGTTGACTATCTGGTACAATGATTCTTGTTCCAGCCACTCTACTTCTGGAGCAGCTCCCTGATGATGTGCTTGAGAAAGCAGCAAAAGATGATGCAAGTGTTTGATCCCCTGTCATTCTAATGGGAAACAACGAGGGAGTTGCAGGATCCTGACTTTGGATCGACATAGCCCCAGTCATTGGAGCCAATTGAGGAGTGAACTAGTGGATGGGAACTCTCTCTGTGTGTGTTTCTTTCTCCCACTCTCTCTTGCTTGTACACACTCACTTTCACACTCTATTCATACTCTCTAGTTCTTTCTTCCTCTCTGTAACTCTGCTTTTCAAATAAATAGATGAATCTGCTTTAAGAAAAAGGTTAGAAAATCATCAAAAATGGAAAAGATGTAAAGGTATATCTGTTTTGAAGATAACAGCTATTCATAGCAAACCCTAAAGACATCAGAGCAAGCAAACACAAAAACACAACTATTAAAATCAACAATTTTTCCGAAGTTGCAATATACAAGTTCAATATACAAAAAATCAGCTGTATATATATACTAAAAATGAGCTATCCTACAAGGAAAATAAAAATCAATTCCATTTTATAAAATCATCAAAAAGAATAAAATACTTAGAAATAAACTTAATCAAGGTGTTAAAAGACTTGGGCACTGAAAATTTCAAAATATTGATGAAAGGTATTTAAATGGACATAAATGAATGGAAAATCATTCCATGTTATGGATTTGAAGAATTAATATTGCTAAATTTCCATATTACCCAAAGTGATCTACAGATCCAATGTAGCCTCTACCAAAATCCCAATGACCTTTTTAATAGACATAAAGAAACAATCCTAAGAGAACAAAAGATCTGAAAATGCTAAACAAATCTTGAGAAAAATAACAAAGCTCGAATCATGTTGCTTCCTGATTTCAAAATTTATCACAAAGGTGCAATAATTAAAATGATAGAGTACTAATATAAAAACAAAAATGTAGATGATAGAAACAGAATACAAAACCCAGAAATAAAACCACGTAATTTCATCAACTAATCTTTGAAAGAATGAAAAGATTATGCAGTGGGTAAAGGATAGCTTGTTCAACAAATGCCAATAGAAAAACTGGAAATCCACATGCAAAAGAATGAAATGAAACCTCTATCTTATAGCATACACAAAAACTAACTCAAAGTGAATTAAAGATTTTACCATTGGACCTCATATCCTAAAGTGCTCGAAGGGTGGCTTTGTAAAAAGCTTATGCTCAGGAAAGACACATAGACTAAAAAAGCAAACTATAGATGGAGAAAAAATAGTTGCAAGTCATACATTTGATAACAAATTAATCTCCAAATATAAAAAGAACCCATACAACTCAATAACAAACAGTAATAATAAAAAAATTATAGCCTAATTAGCATGGGCAAAATATTTGAGTAGATCTTTCTTAACACTTAAACAATGTCAAGAGGGTAAATTTAATGTTACATCTTCTTACTACAATAAATAACAGGAAACTCTTGCCATTTTTCATGTACTAGGGTGATACAGAAAATAACTTGATTTAAAAAAAATAAATAATGTGGAACAACTAATACCTATTAGATCAAATGATTGAAGTCATTATTCAAATCAAACTGTGAAAGTCATTTATAAAGTGTTTAATATTTTATTTGTGTTTTTTAGAGATCCTAAAATCCATTGATAAAAAAGTAATAGTAACAATATGGTTATCTCCATATGAACTTTAATAAAATTACTTAATAATAAAGTTTAAGGAGTATAATGAGGATTTACAAGAAAATACAATATCATTTTTCTGTTTCATAGTAATCATATAAAAAAGGAAGTACAGGACCGGCGCCATGGCTCACTTGGCTAATCCTCCACCTGCGGCGCAGGCATTCCGGGTTCTTGTCCCTGTTGGGGCGCCAGATTCTGTCGCAGTTGTTCCTCTCCCAGTCCAGCTCTCTGCTGTGGTCCGGGAAGGCAGTGGAGGATGGCCCAAGTGCTTGGGCCCTGCACCCGCATGGGACACCAGGAGGAAGCACCTGGCTCCTGGCTTCGGATTGGTGCTGCGCCCACCATAGTGGCCATTAGGGGAGTGAACCAACGGAAGATAGACTTTTTTCTCTCTCTCTCTCTCACTAACTCTGCCTGGCCAAAAAAAAAAAAAAAAAAAAAAAAAAAGAAATACAACTTATTTTTAAATATCCCTATTTGACTAAATCATAGTCTTATAAATCATTCCTACAGAATAACACTAAAGGAACAGAAAGCCACGAAGGAAAAGAAAAAGTATTATTTCATCATGAAATGGTGTTGTATTTTATCAAATGCTTTGTCAGCGTCTATTGAGATAATCATATGGTTTTTCTTCTGCAGTCTGTTAATGTGGTGTATCACGTTGATTGTTTTGCACACATTAAACCGTCCCTGCATACCAGGGATAAATCCCACTTGGTCTGGGTGGATGATCTTTCTGATGTGTTGTTGCATTCTATTGGCGAGAATTTTATTGAGGATTTTTGCATCTATGTTCATCAGGGATATTGGTCTGTAATTCTCTTTCAACGCTGCATCTTTTTCCAGCTTAGGAATTAAGGTGATGCTGGCTTCATAGAAAGAATTTGGGAGGACTCCCTCTTTTTTGATTGTTCTGAATAGTTTGAGAAGAATTGGAGTCAGTTCTTTAAATGTCTGGTAGAATTCAGCAGTGAATCCATCTGGTCCTGGGCTTTTCTTTGTTGGGAGGGCCTTTATTACTGTTTCAATTTCTGTCTCAGTTATGGGTCTGTTTAGGTTTTCTCTGTCTTCCTGGTTCAATTTAGATAGGTTGCATGTGTCCAGGAATCTATCCATTTCTGATAGGTTTCCCTGTTTGCTGGCATACAGGTCCTTGTAGTAATTTCTGATGATTCTTTTTATTTCTGTGGTGTCTGTTGTTACATTTCCTTTTTCATCTCTGATTTTATTGATTTGGGTCTTTTCTTTTTTTAGTTAGTTGGGCCAATAGGGTGTCAATTTTGTTTATTTTTTTCAAAAAACCAGCTCCTCGTTTGGCTGATTTTTTGTAATTTTTTTTATTCAATCCTGTTGATTTCTTCTCTGATTTTAATTATTTCTCTTCTCCTACTAGATTTGGGTCTGGTTTGGTTGCCTTAGGTTTTCTAGATCCTTGAGGTGAGTTGAAAGCTCATCTATTTGGTGCCTTTCCAATTTCTTGATGTAGGCACCTATTGATATAAACTTTCCTCTTAACACTGCTTTTGCTGCGTCCCATAAGTTTTGATATGTTGTGCTGTTATCCTCATTTACTTCCAGAAAATTTTTGATTTCTCGTTTAATTTCTTCTATGACCCATTGTTCATTCAGGAGCATGTTGTTCAATCTCTATGTGTTTGTGTATGCTCTAGGGATTCCTGAGTTGCTAATTTCCAATTTCATTCCTTTATGGTCTGAGAAGCTGCATGGTATGATTCTAATTCTTTTGAATTTGCAGAGACTTGCTTTATGGCCTAGTATGTGGTCAATCCTAGAGAAGGTTCCATGTACTACTGAGAAGAATGTAAAATCTTTAGCTGTAGGATTGAAAGTTCTGTAGATATCTGTTAGATCCATTTGGGCTATAGTGTCGTTTAAATCTACTGTATCCTTGTTGATCTTCTGTCCTGTTGATCTGTCTATTTCTGAGAGTGGAGTATTGAAGTCCCCCAGTACTATTGTATTGGGGACTAAGTCTCCCTTTAAGTCCCTTAACAAATCTTTTAGATAAACTGGTGCCCTGTAATTAGGTGCATATACATTGATAATTGTTATATCTTCCTGTTGAATTGATCCCTTAATCATTATATAGTGTCCCTCTTTGTCTCTCTTAACAGTTTTTGTGGTAAAGTTTATGTTGTCTGATATTAAGATGGCTACACCCGCTCTTTTTTCATTTCTGTTGGCATGGTATATCTTTTTCCAGCCTTTCACTTTCAGTCTGTATGGATCTTTGTTGGAAAGATGTGTTTCTTGTAAGCAGCAAATAGATGGGTTTTGTTCCTTAACCCAATCAGCCAATTGTTGTCTTTTAACTGGACAGTTCAGGCCATTATCGTTCAATGTGACTATTGATAAGTGGTAACTCTGCCCTGCCATTTGCCAAAGATAGGTTCTAATATATGCTTTGAATTCCCTGTGATCTTTTGATGTGAGGTTTTCTTCCTTTACCTTCTTTCATATTGATGACCGTGTTTCTGTGTTTCTGTGTGCAACACATCTTTAAGCATCTTTTGCAGGGCTGGACGAGTGGCGACAAATTCTTTCAATTTCTGTTTGCTATGAAAAGTCTTTATTTCACCTTCATTCACAAATGAGAGCTTAGCAGGATATAATATTCTGGGCTGGCAGTTTTTCTCTCTTAGTACCTGGGCTATATCTTGCCATTCCCTCCTAGCTTGTAGGGTTTCTGATGAGAAGTCAGCTGTGAGTCTGATTGGAGATCCTCTGAGAGTAATCTGACGTTTCTCTCTTCCACATTTTAGCATCTTTTCTTTATGTTTCACTGTGGAGAGTTGAATTACAACGTGTTGTGGTGAGGATCTCTTTTGTTCGTGTTCATTAGGGGTTCTGTGAGCTTCCTGTAGTAGGATGTCTCTGTCCTTCTCCAAACCTGGGAAATCTTCTGCTAATATCTCACTAAAAAGGCCTTCTAATCCTTTCTTTATCTCCATGCCTTCAGGAACTCCTAGAACCCGAATGTTGGGTTTTTTAATAGTATCCTGAAGATTCCCGACAATATGTTTTAGATTTCTAATTTCCTCTTCTTTTCTTTGGTCTGACTGTATCCTTTTCCTGTTCTCTGTCTTCTAAGTCCGATATTCACTCTTCTGCTTCACCCACTCTGTTTTTAAGGCTCTCTAATGTGTTTTTCATTTGATCTATTGAATTCTTCACTTCATTATGATTTCCCTGATAGGTGACAACTAACTGAGCACCAAAAAGGAAACCTTTTAAAGTGAAATGAACACTATGAGAAATGGTGACTTGATCAGCCCTCACCCTGACTGTTGATGAGCAACTTAATATGTTATCCCTCTTAGTATTTTTTTTGTTTGTTCTACTTCATACTTTTGGTTGAATACTGTAATCAATACACAATTATTCTTAAGTGCTGAAACTTAACTCAAAAGTGATTGCTGTTAAATATAAGAGTGGGAATGAAAGAGGGAAGAGATGTGCAATTCAGGACATGCTCAAGCTGACTTACCTCAAACGGTAGAGTTAGAAACATACCAGGGGATTCCAATTCAATCCCATCAAGGTGGCATGTACCAATGCCATCTCACTAGTCCCAGTGATCAATTTCTGTTCACAATTGATCATAATGATAGGACTAAGAACCAAAGGGATCACACAAACAAGAATAGTGTCTGCAAATACTAGCTGATAGAATCAAAAAGGGAGAGAATGATCCAACATGGGAAGTGAGATACACAGCAGACCCATAGAATGGCAGATGTCCTAAACAGCACTCTGGCCTCAGAATCAGCCCTTAAGGCATGCGGATCTGGCTGAAAAGCCCATGAGAGTATTTCAGGCATGGAAAGCCAAGACACTCTGGGGGAAAAAAAAAAACCTAAATGAAAGATCTCTGTGAGTGAGATCCCAGTGGAAAGAACAGGTCTTCAAAGAAGGAGGAACCTTTCTCTGAAGGGAGGAGAGAACTTCCACTTTGACCATGGCCTTGTCTAAAAATGATCAGAGTCAGTGAACCCAGGGGGCTTGCATAGCCTTGGCGACTCATGACAAGAGCGTAAGGTGATTACTGAGGCCATAAACAAGAGTGTCAATTTGTAAAGTCACCAACAGGAGTCACTGTGCACTTACTCCTCATGTAGGATCTTTGTCCTTAGCGTGCTGTACATTGAGATTTAATGCTATAACTAGTACTCAAACAGTATTTTTCACTTCGTGTGTCTATGTGGGAGCAAACTGTTGAAATCTCTACTTAATGTATGCTAAACTGATCTTCTGTATATAAAGAGAATCGAAAATGTATCTTGATGTGAATGGAAGGGGAGAGGGAGTGGAAAAGGGAGGGTTGCAGGTGGGAGGGACGTTATGGGGGGTAAGCCATTGTAATCTATAAGCTGTGCTTTGGAAATTTATATTCATTAAATAAAAGTTAAAAAAGTTTTATTTATAATATAAAAAATTGATAAAATCCATTTAAATTGAGAAACTCTTTGGTTAGAAAATTAGTACTTAATGTAAGTACAAAATTAATTGATCCAAACAGTTATAAATTATGACAATTGAAATGAGAAACTATTTGTATGGTTACAGCAATGATGAATTTACTTAGATACATTAAAGTCTTCTTGTTAAGATTCAGTTATAGATATTATGATAAAACTCATATTCTATTCAACTTAATCAATATATATTACACACTGGGTATACAGTGTTAAGTAAAACAGATACTGTCCCTCCCTTCTGGAAGCTGAAACTTAAGCATGAAAAACTGTATCTACAGTAGGATTTTAAGCAGTAAAGATTGTTAACAGGTGTACTCAATTTTTAATGCTTGACTTTTAAGGCAGTGATGAAATTATTGGATGATTGTTTTCACATTTTTGTGTTATTTCTACAATATTGTTTTAGACAATGCGTTTTAATGATGAACAGTGACTAACCTGATTATTCAATCCATTGGCATTGGGAGGCAGATTTAACTTGTAAATATTTATTGAATTCTTATTATATAATAAGTATTGTGGTACATGTTTTACTTATGTTTCTTGCTATATTCTTTACAATAACATTATATGATGAATTTGAGGGTTAGGAGAATTTTTTAAGGCCAAATATGTACATGGTTAGATCTGAGCACTAACACCTGATTCTAAAGGCTGTGCATCAGTACTGGTATCTTCTTTATGGCTGCTCTGCATCTCATTTCTTTTCAAGTTAGTTTCATGCTAGAGTTAAATACTTAAAATAACAACCCTAGGTCTGGCTACGATCCAATGCAAGATCTCCCAGGAGATTTCTGGCCTGGTATCAGAGATCCCAGATGGGAAACCCATGCAAGCTGCCTTCCCAGGCCTACTTTGGCAATGTATATGTCCAATCCCAGATGGGAACTGTAAGTGAACAAAACCAAATTGAACAGCTCAAATTTATGAAATTCAAGTTTTGTTAGTTTAAGTTAGATTTTTTAAAAGTTAACAATTGAAAATAAGAGGCAGTATAACTGTTTAATTAGGAGACTTTTCATGTTGCTCATAGACTATAAAATGTAGCCTTCTAAATTCTAATGATTACTCATAAAAATAGTACTATTTTGAAATAAACTTTACCCCTATGAAAAGCAACATAGATGTGTTTTCCTTATGGTTATAATCCTCACTTTGCCTAATATTTGATATACTAGGCACTCATTATTAAATAAAAAGTGATGATTTTCTCTTTTGTTATTATTAGGATAAATCCAGGCTAATGGAAATAAGATTATCTATTTATAATTTGATGATATTAGCTGTAGAGCTTAGTATCTGCCCACACACAAATGCTCATCTCCAAGTGTAATATTCAGGGATACTGCATTAATGTTGGTCCTAAGAAAATGTCTCCTCTTCCACATTTCACAAGCAGAGCACCACCATTTACAGTTAAAAAAAAAAAACACATAAACATTTAAAACATTCTGGACTACATCCGGATCCCATTAGTCTTCATGTAGCTATAAACTTGAACAATTGATGTAATCTGACTTTCAATATCAGTGAATAAGGGGAATAAATGTAAAGATGGTTAGTTGGATACAGATCAGCTTATAAATGAATTTGTTTAGTAAGCCAATATCTCAGATTTTGTTTTGCAAAAGAAATGTTATTTCTATGTGAGACTTTATTTTCCTACCATAAGTAACGGTGTTAATGGCTGTGGCTGTGTGATATTCAAGAAGTCTTCGAAAATACTAATGGAAGATGTGTGTGGGGTGGGCATTTAATACATTGTTAAGATACTACATAGACTCACCTGGTTCAAGTCCAGTCATTCTGCTTCCTATCCAGCTTCATGCTAATGTACACCCTGGGAGGCAATAGGTAATTGCTCAAGTACTTGGATCCCTGCCACCCACATAGGAGACCTGGACTGAGTTCCAGGATCCTGGATTTGGCCTGTCTCAGCCTCAGCTATTGTGGGCATTTGGGGAGTGGAAGATTCTCTCTCTTTCTCCCTCTCTCTTTTTCTCTGTCTCTTGTTCTGCCTTTTAAATAAACAAAAATTTTAAAAAGTAATTAGGTAAATCAACAAAAGTACTAATGAGACTCCAGAAAACTTGCATGGATTTCAAATCTTTGCAGCAAAATAAACTCATTTTTATTTATTTATTTTTAATTTGACAAGTAGAGTTATAGACAGTGAAAGACAGAGAGAAAGGTCTTCCTTCTGTTGGTTCACTCCCCAAAAGGCCGCTACAGCTGGCGCTATGCCGATCCGAAGCCAGAAGCCAGGTGCTTCCTCCTGGTCTCCCATGCGGGTGCAGGACCCAAGTATTTGGGCCAACCTCCACTGCCCTCCTGGGCCACAGCAGAGAGCTGGACTGGAAGAGCAGCAACTGAGACTATATTCAGGTACCCATATGAGATGCCGGCACCGCAGGCAGAGGATTAACCAAGTGAGCCACAGCGCTGGCCCCATAAACTTCAATTTCCCTGGATTTTTTTAAGTCCCTTCATATTTGTGATGATTGTAAAATCTTTGCCTACTTAACAAGACACTTTTATCTGTGTTGTATGTTCTTTTTGGTTCTCACTTATTTGATACTGAATATTTGATTAAAGAAAAATCTGTTTTGAGTTTGGATTTTATCAAAAGAAAAACTTACCTCTACCATAAGGAAACCTTCTCTCTCTCTTTCTCTTTCTCTTTCTCTTTCTCTTTCTCTTTCTCTTTCTCTTTCTCTTTCTCTCTCTCTCTCTCTCTCTCTCTCTGTATATGTATATAAAATACATATCAAAATGTATTTGGATATGATAAATAACTATAAAATGCATTTGGAAAAATATAAATATGTTATAGATATTATATTAAAGTAAGACATTCATATTTATTATTTAAAAATACAAATCTCTAACAAATCTCTCCTTACAGTATGCAGTGTCCTGCAAATTTTAATGAAATTCCATGCATTCATCTCGTGTATATGTTATAGATCATGTGTGGATTCATATTGGGTATAGAAACCAATGTTTATCATATGGAGAATAAAAGAAATGATCACTCGTATTTTAAGAGGTTCACCAAAAACTCCTTTTAAATGAACTTTCTCAAACTATAAAAAAGTTATACTACTGTTTTTAAAACATTGTTAAATAATCCTTCCTCCCTACACCCCATATAATTACGGATAGATAAAAGTACATTTCAATAAATAATGCATTGTATAATAAATCTACATATGAAAATAATTTTAGGGAAAGGACAGATGCTAGCAGACCAGGAAGGGGCAGGCCAATGTCCTTGTCAAGTCTTAGTACTAATGACTCCCTGTTTAGCCTTTGAATGATAGAGGGCAAAGATAATCATTCAATAGTGCCATCTGAAGGAGTAGGAGAAAAGTTAACCATGCTTACTTCAACGGCTAGGATTTGTGCATTTCTTCACTATCCTGACACCAAATAAGCTTGAGGAGCACTATGATGGGTAATAATAAATATTATGCTAGCTTGAGTGATAGGGTCTTAGAGGCAGGCTTTAGATAATCTAGAAAAAATGATATTTTTCACATAAGTTTGTATAGAATAAATTTATACATGCTTCATGTAAAACAAGTAATATTAGCCATCATAAAATTTCCCTACTGAAATTACATATGTTGTCTACCAAAATGTTAAATCTCTACCATCTGCAAATCCATTTTAGTATTTTTTAAAACAGGCTGCTTTGAAATATTTAGAAAGTAGAAGCTGTAAGTAGAAATCTCTTTTCCAAAGGGGAAGTATTTTCATTTTGAATATTCAGCAAAAGTATGTAATCTTATAGAGGAAAATTGAGGCTATTCTTGACACTCATTTGAATATTAACACATTTTTTTCAGGTGGGTGTAAGAATATCTGTGCTGTATGGCAAGCTATGTGCATAACCACCTACTCACTCAACTCCTGTGTTAAATTTCATTATACTTTCTATTAACCAATTCTCAAAATTTATGCCGATGTCAAGACAGTTTGGTGCTAGACACATAAATGGAAAAACACAAATTTCAGAAATGTCATCTAGTACTTTTATATAACTCATAAGGAATATTAATTATCTCTTTTTAGCTGCAAAAATAGGATTAAAAAGATTATCAATTTTTGGGTAAATCAAACATCATCTAGAATTTTTTTCAACAACGAAGAGATGAAATACTTAAGTAATTATGCTTTGACTCCACTACTTGTGAAATATCCATGGTAGTCTGTTTACTGTAACTATAAAAGAACACCATAGACTGGATAATTCATAAACAATAAACAATTGATTCATAGTTCTAGAGTCTGAGCAGTTTAGAAACAAGGGGCCAACATAACCAAATTGTGAAAAAGCAAATAAGCACTTAAGAGTCAGAATGGAGGTGGGTTGTACTGCTGAACTTACATTCAAACTCAGAAACTATAATGACATTAATACATTCTGATGGCAGAGTCCTCATGATTAACCACTTTCCTACAATGTCCGTCTCTTAAAGGTTCCACCCCTCAATATCATGGTAGCACTTAAATTTCAATATGAGTTTGAGAAAGGCCATTCAAATCATAGCAATCATAAAATATTATTCACATTTTTACTTTATGGTTAAGAACAACCCACAACCCACAGAATCACATGTGTACTTTTGAGGTCTGATGTGCTACTTCAAAGCTGCTTGGCATCATACGTCTTTTGTTTATTCCTCTGCCATGGGTAACAGCTTTGCCTGAGTTTGTAACACTTCACCTTATGCCATGCATCTCATTTCCTGCTTCCCTGGTGAGTGAAAGGCTTGGGAAATGAGATTTAGCTAAGAAGCCATAAATCTGAATTGAAAAGCTCCAATTCTTGGTGAAACTTTGATAAATGAGAAACAGACTGATGAGTACTTCTTATCCATCAAGTCCTTCTCAACATAGAAGGTCCTTGGTTGCAGCTTTTTGCTAACTGGAATATCAAAAATCAATTGCAAATCTATGGAGATGGTATAAAGAGTAGGTGTCAAGGGTTAAGGAGGATGGAAGGATAAATAGGTGTAGTGCAGTGTATTTTTAAAACAGTGAAACTACTCTGTATAACACCATAATAATGGATACATGTCATTATTAACAGAATGCACAACACCAGTAATAAACTCTCATGCAAACTGTGGAACTCTGATGATAATGAGGTATCAATGTAGGTTTAGCAATAGTAAATAATAAACCATAGGGGATTTTGAAAGTTCCAAGGTTGTGCATACGTGGAAGCAAGGCATTATGTATAAAATCTATTACAAGGCCGGTGCCGTGGCTCAATAGGCTAATCCTCCACCTTGCAGCGCCAGCACACATTCTGTCCCGGTTGCCCCTTTTCCAGGCCAGCTCTCTGCTATGGCCCGGGAGTGCAGTGGAGGTTGGCCCAGGTGCTTGGGCCCTGCACCACATGGGAGACGGGGAGGAGGCACCTGGCTCCTGCCTTGGGATCAGCACGGTGCGCCGGCCGTAGTGCGCCAACTGCGGCGGCCATTGGAGGGTGAACCAATGGCAAAAAGGAAGGGCTTTCTCTCTGTCTCTCTCTCTCTCACTGTCCACTCTGCCTGTCAAAAAAAATAAAAAAAAAATCTATTACAAAACAAGGAAAGGACTCAGCCTATTCATGGGTCTAGAAGATGAAGGCAGCCGTCAGGATTATATCCAGGACTTAAAAATTTAAAACCTGCTTGGATTTAAAATTACTTGGGACCAATTACTCCTTTCTTCCATTGTCTTCATTTTGCAATTGGAAACCTACAGCTATTGATATATGTCTGTCCCATCACTGTATTTTGGGAGCAGACAGCTCACTTTCTAGCTTCACATGTCTACAAATAGAGTGGAATTTTGCTTCAAGATGGCTCATGTCCAGTATCTCAAATATAACTGACTTACAGGAATTTGTAAGTATAGTGAATATGGGATACACATGACCAGTCATATGGCAGGTGTTACTAAAGTCACCCGTAAAGTGTCTAAAACACAGTTCAAAAAAGTTTGAATGCTAACTTTATTGCAAAAGGAAACTTTAGAGATGTAATGAAGAATAGGATTTTTAAATTTTGTTTTTAACTGACACATAATGATTGTACATACTTATGGTGTATTATATGCTGCTTCTACGTATGTTTTCACTAGATAATGTCAATTCAGAGTAAGCATATCTATCTCCTCAAATATTTACCATTTCTTTAAGCTGAACACATTCAAAATAATTTATTTTATTTTTAGGGTAATCTACAGTATAATTTATTTATCTACAACCCTGCTTTGCAAGAAAACACCACAATTTCTTACTCCTCTCAAAGTATGACATTATCATTGATCAACCTGTCCCTGTCCTTTCCTCCTTCTTACTCTCCCCCATCTCTGGTAACAACTATTCTACTTCTGTGAGACGAAATTTTTGTGTTTGGCTTATTTCATTCACATAATTACCTCCATTTCCAACCATGCTGTCACAAATGACAAGATCTCATTTGGCTAAGTAGTATTCCATCTTGTATATGTACCATATTTTTTACATACATCAATTGATGAATTATTAGCTTGTTTCCATTTTTGACGTTGTGAAAGGTGCTGCAATAAACATCAGAGTTCAGATCTCTAACAATGTGATTTCATTTCTGTTGGCTATACCCACTAATAGGATTGCTAGATCAAATGGCAGTTCTATTTTAGCTTTTTGAGGAACTCCCATTCTATTTTCCACCATGGGCTTACCTATTTACATTCCCATCAACAGCATGCAAATGTTCTCTTTTTTCCACATCCTCACCAGCACTTACTATCTTTTTTTTCTTTTTCATAGTAGCTAAACTTACTGGACTGAGATGACATCTCATTGTGATTTTGATTTCCATTTATTGCCATTTCTCTGATGATTAGTAATGTTGTGTACATTTCTTTGAGAAATATCTGTTTAAATCTACCTTTCATGAGTGACCATGTAGCTTTGTAGTTAAGGCACCTGCATCTCAACTCCAAGCTCTGGTACCCAGTTCCAGGCTCTTGCCAATATGAATCCTGAGTAGCAGTGATGATGGCTCAACTGGTTATACTTGTGTCCAACTTGGGAGACCTAGATTGTGTTCCCAGCACCTGCCCTCAGCCCTGGCTTAACCCTGGTTGTTTTGGGCATTTGGGGAGCGACAGCAGATAAGAGCTCTATTTATGTATGTGTGGGGAGCAACTCGGACTAGACTAAGTTACTGGAATTAAGACTTATTCTATGCATCTGCTCTCCCACAATATGGCGCTGGGAGAGGAGCAACAGCTTCTACCCAGCTGCCTCTCACCAACTTGACAAGCTGCAGGACCTGCTCCTGATTGGAGGAGAGCAGCGTACGTGGCATGTGGGTAGCAGAGTTGGGATTGGTGGAAGAGGATTATAAAGGAGGAGAGAGACAACATGCACGAGGAACATCTAAGAGGAACATCTATCTGAAGGAACACCTGTGCAGCCCCCGAGAGAGCCGGCTGGCGGTATGCTGCTCCCCCGTGGAAGTGGGGAAAGTGGCTAGGGGGAACCGCCCTTCCACGGAGGTGGAAGGGTCGGTAGCCAACCCGGGAAGAACCAGCAGCAAACCCGGGGAGGTCCGAGCAGACGAAAGAACAGCTCAGGGTCCTGTGTCGTTCCTCCACGAAGAGGGGGAGCGACATAATGGTGCCGTGACTCGGATATGAAGCCTAGGCAGGGTTTAGTGTCGTTCCTCCATGAAGAGGGGGAGCGACATAATGGTGCCGTGACTCGGATAGGAAACTTAGGAGGGAAGAAGCGGGAAGAAGTGGGAAAATACCGGAGAGAGAGACTAGCAAAGAGCCTAGGGAAAAGCCGGACAGAAAAGGTGCCGGAAGAAGCTATTGAAAGCCTAGGCATAGACTCGGATATGGACTACGGGGGGAAGCTGGGAGAAATCTCTAAGGTCAAAAGCGAAAGTGAAAGCTAGAACAAACAGATTTGGATACGGACTGTGGGGAGAAGCCAGGAGAAATGAGGGAGGAATATTGTTGGAAGAAAAGTTAGGAAACATACCGGGTAGAGAAAAAAGTTAGGGAAATTGAAGCCGCGGGGGCAGGCCAAGGCGGAGACGTAAGCCAGCTTGGAATTCTTTAAGTCAGCCCGGGGGGCAAAAGGCGAAAATCTGGAACCAGAGGCAGAGACGTGGGCCGCCAGGTTGGAATCCGTCAGATTAGCCCAGGGAGCAAAGGACGGGAAGCCAGACCGAAAGGCGCAGACGCGTGGGCTAGGTTGAATTCGCCAGGTTAGCCTGGGGAACTTAGATTGAATACCAGTGGCGGAAACGTGAGCTGGGGCTGTGTGACTCACGGAGGCTGCCGTGCGCAGAGAGAGCGTGCGGGGCACAAGTAGATAGGGAACGCGGGGCTGGTGCGAAGGCCGTGGTGCGGGCGCGAAGGGCGTGGAGACCGCGGAGTGCGCATGCGAAGCCGGGAAGCCGCGCAGATGAGAGAAGCGCGGGCTGAAGCGGCTCAGAGCCGGGAAGCTGCCTTGGGGCTGGCGCCGGGAAGCCGCAGGGATAAGAGAAACAGAAATTTAGAAGTAAAATGAGAGAAATAGGAATGCTGGCAGATAGAAGTAAAATGGGAGAGATAGGAATGCCCGGAGATAGAGAAATAGAGAAAAATAAGGCCTCCCCTCAACATGGCAATGAGAGAGCTTGGATTCGGTCTGCCTGATTAGGGAGGTGGTGAGCACCTGAGGGCGGCTAGCAGCTTATGCGCCGCAGGTCACCGAAGACAGGCACGAATTAACATCAATAAGTCTCCCCACAATACAGCAATGAGAGAGCTTGGATTCGGTCTGCCTGATTAGTAAGACGATAAGCACCTGCTGGCGGCTAGCAGCTTACCCGCTGCAGGTCACCGAAGACAGGCACGTTATCAATAAGTCTCCCCACAATACGGCAATGAGAAGGCTTGGATTCGGTTTGCCTGATTGGTAGGGCTTGTAAGCACCTGCAGGCAGTTCTAGCAGAGCAGAGCAGAGCATGCGCTGCAGGGCACCGAACACAGGCACGCATCAGCGCCTAAAAACCTCCTCACAACATGGCGAAGAGAGGACCCGGACTCGGTTTGCCTGATTGGTAGGGCTTGTAAGCACCTGTGGGCAACTCTAGCAAGCAGAGCAGAGTGTGTGCTGCGGGGCACCGAAGACAGGCGCGTATCAACGCCAAAAAATAAAAAGAAAGGGGGATCTGTGGGGAGCAACTCGGACTAGACTAAGTTACTGGAATTAAGACTTGTTCTCTGCTCTCCCACAATATGGCGCTGGGAGAGGAGCAACAGCTTCTACCCAGCTGCCTCTCACCAACTTGACAAGCTGCAGGACCTGCTCCTGATTGGAGGAGAGCAGCGTACTTGGCATGTGGGTAGCAGAGTTGGGATTGGTGGAAGAGGATTATAAAGGAGGAGAGAGACAACATGCACGAGGAACATCTAAGAGGAACATCTATCTGAAGGAACACCTGTGCAGCCCCCGAGAGAGCCGGCCGGCGGTATGCTGCTCCCCCGTGGAAGTGGGGAAAGTGGCTAGGGGGAACCGCCCTTCCACGGAGGTGGAAGGGTCGGTAGCCAACCCGGGAAGAACCAGCAGCAAACCCGGGGAGGTCCGAGCAGACGAAAGAACAGCTCAGGGTCCTGTGTCGTTCCTCCACGAAGAGGGGGAGCGACAGTATGTGTCTGCTCCTCTCTCTGTCTGTATCTCTCTTTCTCTATGTTTCAACCATGAATACAAGAAATTAAGTTGAACTGATCTCAATTCGAAATGTCTACTTTCTATTTTAATTGAATTATTTGTTTTTCTTATTGAGTTGTTTGAGTTCTGCTTAAGAACCCTTTTTCAAATGAATATTTTGCAAACATTTCTCCAGTTCTATAGGTTGTCTCTTAATTTTGCTGATTGTTACCTCTACTATGCATAAGTTCTTTAATTTAATGAGATCCCACTTATTTATTTTACCTTTTCTTTTCTATCTTTTCATAGTTGATCCAAAAAGTTCTTGCCCATTCCAAAGTTTTGAAGTGTCTCCCCTGTTCTCTTGAAGTAGTCTTAAGTACATTTATTTAGGACTTTGACCATTCCAAGTTTATGTTTTTTTGGTGAGAGCTTTAAATATGTGGGTTTAGTTTCAGGGTCTACATTCTGTTCCATTGATCTATATATATAAGAATTTATTTTGATGCACTGCTATTTTAAATATTGTAGATTTGTAATGTATTTAAAAGTCAGTTAACATACTGCCTCATGATTTGTTCTTTGACACAGATCGCTTTGGCTAGGCAGGATCTTTTATGGCTCCACATGTATTTTAAAAGTAGTTTCTCTTTCTGTAAAAAATGTAATTTGTACTTTTGATAGAGCCTACACAGAATCTGTAAATTATTTTGTCTAATATGGTCACTGAGAGGCAAGAATGGTTAAACATTAACAATTATTTTTTATTTTTTATTTATTTTTTGACAGGCAGAATGGACAGTGAGAGAGAGAGAGAGAGAGAAAGTTCTTCCTTCCTTTTTGCCGTTGGTTCACCCTCCAATGGCCGCCGTGGCTGGTGCACCACGCTGATCCAATGGCAGGAGCCAGGTACGTATCCTGGTCTCCCATGGGGTGCAGGGCCCAAGCACTTGGGCCATCCTCCACTGCACTCCCTGGCCACAGCAGAGAGCTGGCCTGGAAGAGGGGCAACAGGGACAGAATCCGGCGCCCCGACCGGGACTAGAACCTGGTGTGCCAGTGGCTTAGTGAGCCATAGTGCCGGCCCAAACATTAACATTTTTTTTAAAAAAATGATATACCACATCAGCAGAATGGAGGGTAAAAAAACTCATATGACCATCTAAATAAACTCAGAAAATTCATTTGATGAAATCCAGCATCCCCTCTTAATGAAAACTCAGAAATTATGTATGGAAAGAATGTATCTCAACATAATAGAGGCCATAAATAACAAGCTAACTGCTAAAATCATACTGAATATAGAAAACCTCACTACTTTCTCTCTAAAATCTGGAACAAGACAAGAATACTACTTTTGTCTAACAGTACTGGATATTCTATCCAAACTAATTAAGCAACAGAAAAGAATAAAGAGCAGCCAAACTGGAAAGAATGAATTCAAATTGTCACTATTTGCAGATGACATAATCTTTTACATGAAAAACCTCAAAGATTCCACCCAAAGCCTGTTAGAATTCAGTGAAGCTGCAGAACACAAAGCCAACACACATACAAAATCATTGCAGGAATAAACTTTGTAATATTGTTCTATTGCATTGTTATAAAACAAAATACAATAATTTCAAAAGAAATAAAGGAAGCAATCACATTTACAATAATAAAAAGAGTATGTTTTTACATGTTATTAACATTTAAATCAGTAGACTTGGTGTAAAGTGGATTATCTTCTATAATGTAGGTGGTCCTGGTACAATCAGTTGAAAGCTTTAGGAGAAAAAAAATCTGAGCTTCCTCCAAGGGAGAGAAATTTTGCTTCCATAATGCTTTTAGACCTGAGACTTCAACATCAACTCTTCCAGGGGATTCCAGCTAACTGGCTTGTTTTGAAGATATATCAGACTTTCTAGCCCCAAAGCTATGTGAGCCAATTTCTTAAAATAAATTTCCCACTTTTTATATGTATGTAGGATATATATCCATCCTATTGTTTGTATTTCTCTGGAGAACTCTTATTAATATTGAGACATAAACCAAAAATTCAGGCAATTTCTACAAACTTGAATAGGCAAGAAAACTGTATTCTCTCCTAGTTCTGTTGACACATTGAATGTAGCCCAGGAAATCTAATTGTGTGGACCTTGGCCTTCAGAACTGTAAGAGAATGCATATGTGTTGTATTAAGCCAGGAAATTTCTGGTAATTTGTTAGAGCCACTGTAAGAAACAAATACAGGGAATTAATCAGATTTAATTGGTAAAAAATTCCTTTTTAAATATATTTTAAGATAATAATAATGCTTCTGTTGCTTAAATGAAAAGTATAACTGACTCAATGTGTGCCTCACTACATTAATGCAACCCTTATTTTTATTTCAGTTTCTAGTAGGTCAATTTACTGTGTGCAGGTATAATGTCACTTCTACTGTGCAAATTAATTTCACTTCTCTTCTTTGCATCTCTTCTCTGCCTCCCTGGATTAATGGGCAGAAAACCATCACCCTTTCTAACATAGGGACAATTTCAAATTGTTAGAGAGTTGAACACTACAAGGTTACTCTTAACCAATGAGATATGAAAGCCTCTAGACAATTCTTCCTTTAAAAAAGAAATTTCAGGAATAACAAATAAATCCTTCCTGCTTGGTTTCTCCAAGGTACTGGAAGACCTACCCATAACTGCCCACTGCGGTAATTAACATGATAATTAGTTCTTAGAATGCTTCCTTTCCAATCCTGCCCTTCCTGGCTTCTCAACCTTTTTTGTTTTACCCTTCCCAGTCCCACTCTTGTCCCTTGGGATCACTTCAAAAGGAACTGTCCGCATGCAAGCACTACCTCATGCCTGATTGGAAGAGGAACTATCTATCCTTAACTGTTTTATAACAGAAGAGACCTTTGAAAGCATACTAACAAGATGCAGTTTTACAGGTAGAATGCTTACCCTAAAGTAGCAGAGAATGTATTGCTGAAGGCATGTGAATAGAGACAATATCCTATGCTATAGCATTGTATTCACTAAAAGTTTCACCAGTGAGAAACTTGGATAAGGTAGACAAAAGAATGTGAAACTTTTGGTTCTGAGTAGTTTTGGTGGTAACATTTAAGTCATTTAAGGGTAACAGCAATTCTAAAGATTGGGGTTTGCTTAACTTTTATTTAGTTTCAAAGGCCTTTTAAAAATGAAGTGATAGACTCAGATAGTCACATTGTGAAAATAAGAAAGCCTCAATGGCAACATGAATAACGATCCTCATTTTCTGCAGCAAGAAGGTAGAGGCCCAAGACCCAAGTATTAATGTAGGAGAGAGAGGAGACTAATTGTATGACATTGAAAGGTCTCTTGTGCCAATGACAAGGTGATGATAGAGAAGGAATGAGACATGAAACTAACCATGGAGACATTTGATTGGGTGAGTGTCTACCCTTGAGCTTCCAGATTTGCTGATTCATCTGGCCTAGCAGAGGTTTAAGTAGGCAGGCATATAGGCTAAAATCAATTAGGTTTGTGTGCTGGAAGACCACGCCTTCTCCACACCCCTGTGTGACCTCATGCCCCTACCTGGCCACACCTGGGTGCCCACTCCCCTTTAGAAGTGGATTAAAAGTCTGGGACAGGGTGTGTCCGCCCTTCTCTTCTTCCAGCCAGGAGGGGGCTGGCTGTAGCCCTGTGCCTCCAGGGCGCTTGGCCTTTGGGCCACCTGCCCTAGGCCTCCTGGCCTAGATGCTCCTCCACGTGGCTGGTTCCTGGTGCTCGGTATGAACCCAGATTTACCTCTCTGTCTTAAAGATATGTAATGCAGCAGAAATAGTAAAGATTCCTGTAATAGCATAACATTGAATAACTATTATTGATAAAATAGAACCATAACTGTTCATGATTTATCCAGACAATTATTTTAAATAGAAATTAGATGAATCCAAATGCATTGTCCTGTTTATTTAATTAATAATAAAGATGCAAACTCTTCCCTTTATAGTTCAGAGAAATATATTTATTTTATATTCTACACAGCATTCTACTACATGGACATAATATTTTTATTTTTAAAATATATGGAAAATATTTTGGCTTTTTAAAATCTAGTCTTTTTTTAAGGATTTGTTTTATTTATTTCAAAGACAGAGTTACAGAAAGAGGTAGAGACAGTAAGAGAGGTCTTCCATCCACTGGTTCACTCTCCAGATGGCCACAATGGCTGGAGCTTCTTCCGGGTCTCCCATGTGGGTGCAGGGCCCATCTTCTACTGCTTTCCCAGGCCATTGCAGAGAACTGGATCGGAAGAGAAGCAGCCAGGACTAGAACTGGCACCCATATGGGATGCTGGTGCTTCAGGCCAGGCCTTAAACCCACTGCACCACAGCTCCCGCCTCTCAATTTTTTATTTCATATATATATATTTATCGCATATATATATATGCCATGATTTCTTTATCCAGTCATCTGGTAGTGGACATCAGTGTTGATTCTATATCTTAGCAAATGCAAATTCAGCTGCTATAAACATAGGGGTACAGGTACCTCTTTCATGTGCTTACTTCCTTTGGGTAGATTCCCAAGAGTGGATTGGCTGAGTCATATGGTAGATCAATTTTCAGATATCTGAAAAATTTCCATACTATCTTCCATAATGGTTGTCCTTAGTTACATTCTCACCAACAGTATGTTAGTGTACCTTTTTGTCTACATCCTCACTAGTATTCATTTTGTTTTGTTTGTTTTTAGTTTGTTTTGTTTTGTTTTGGACGAGAGCCATTCTTACTGGGGTGAAGTGAAACTTCATTATGATTTCTATTTTCATTTTCTTAATGTCTAGTAATCCTGAGGATCTTTTCATGTGTCTATTTGCCATTTGTATTGCATCTTTTAAAAAAATGCCTGCTCAAATCTTTAATCCATTTCTTAAATGGATTTTTGTTGTTGTTGTTGATGTTGAGTTTCTTGAGCTCCTTATATATCCTGGGTATTAATCCTTTATCAGATGTAAAATTCACAAATATTTTCTCCCATTCTATTAGTAGCTTCTTTGCTTAGTTGAGTGTTTCTTTTGCTGTGTAGAAGCTTTGATTATATCTGCCTGTAATATATCCTCAAATCTGATATTGTGATGCCTTCAGCTTTGTTTGTATTGTTTTTATTTTTTATTTTATCTTTTCTTTTTTTTTTCAGGGCTTCCATGTGAATTTTAGGATTTTTTTTCCTAGATCTTAGAAGAATGTCTCTGGTATTTTGATGGGGATCACATTGAATCTGTAAACCCCTTTGGGTAGTTTGGCCTTTGATTTTTTACAAGTGGAAGTTTTTATTTTATAGTATTGCTTTGATTTATATAAAGGGAAAACATTTCATATATTTCATATATACCATTTTAAAAGCATAATGATTCTTCCCACCTTACTTTCCATCCCTCCCTCATTCCCACACAACTTATTCTTTCTTATTTTTCTTTTAATTTTTACAGTAACACACTTTGAATTTACTTTATAATCACAACCTTAACCCTCCACTAAATAAATAATTCCACAAGCAATAAGTAGAAATTTTGATGATATTAGTTCTTCCAATCCATGAACATGGGAATTTTTTTTCATTCTTCTATTTCTTTTCTAATGTTTTATAATTTTCATTATAGAAATTTTCAATCATTAGTTAAATTTATCCCAAGATATTTAAAATTTTTGTAGCTATTGAGGATGGTACTGATCTTACAGTTCTTTCTCAGCCATGCATTATTTATGGATACAAATGAATTATATGCTATGTATTGTATGTGGTGATTTTAAATTCTAAAACTTTACCAATCTCTCTTATGTGTTCCAATTTTAGTGGAACTTTTCTTGATTAGTGGAATTTTCTTGATTCGCCTGTATTCAGGGTCATGTCATATGCAAATAGGGATAATTTGACTTTCTCCTCTCCAATTTGTATTCCATTGGTTTCTTTTTATTGCCTAA
The DNA here is from genome assembly GCF_051225735.1 of Oryctolagus cuniculus. Classification (NCBI taxonomy): domain Eukaryota; kingdom Metazoa; phylum Chordata; class Mammalia; order Lagomorpha; family Leporidae; genus Oryctolagus; species Oryctolagus cuniculus. The sequence goes on from NC_142870.1 coordinate 88,652,847, forward strand.
TGACTAACTAAAACCTCCAGAGCTGTGCTGAATTATAATGGCTAGAGTGGGAATCCTTATCTAGTTCCAGATCTTAGGGAAAATGCTTCCAGCTTTTCCCCCATTCAATACGATGCTTGCTGTGAGTTTTTCATATATTTTCTTGACTGCTTAAGTATCTTCATTCTAAACCCAATTTGCTTGAAAGTATATTATATTTTATCAATTTTTTCTCTACATCTTTTGACACAATCATATGGTTTTAGATATTTAGTTTGTTAATGTGATGTACCATGTTTATTGATTTAAATATGTAGAACCATCCCTTCATTCCAGAAATAAATTCTACTTTGTCCAGTTGGTTGATCTTTTTGACATGTTATTGGATTTGATTACCTAGTATTTTTTTGAGGATTGTAGGATCCACGTTCATATGAGATTTGTCTGTAGTTCTCTTTCTTTATTGTGTCTTTTTCTGTTTTTGGAATTAAGGTGATGTTGACCTCATTGAAGAAGTTTTTGTGGATTCTCTGCATTTCAATTGTTTTGAATAGTTTAAGAAGAACTGGGATTAGTTCTTCCTTCAAGGTTGGTAGAACTTAGTAATGAAGTTATCCAATTTCAGCTCTTCTTTATTGGTAGAATCTTTAATACTGATTCAATCTATGTTGTGTTATTGTTTTATTTATGTTTTTGAGTCTTTGTGCCTCAATTTTGGTAAATTGTATGTGCCCAGAAATCTATCAGTTCCTCCTAGATTTTCTAAATTTTTGCCATATAGCTCTTTGTAGTAATTATTTATAATTATTTTTATTTCAGTGCTGTCCATTTTAATATCTCCTTATTCATCAGTGATTTTATTATCCTTGGTCTTCTATCCCCCGTCCTTTTTTTCATTAGTTGAGCTAATGGTTTATCTTTTTTTTTTTTTTTCAAAAAAACCCAGATCTTCATTTCACTGAATTTTTAGTATTTTTATTTAAATTTTGTTTATTTCTTTTCTAATTTTATTGTTTCTTTCTTTGAATAAATTTTAGGGTAGTTTGCTGTTGTTTCTCTAGGCCCTTGAAATGCATTTTTAGATTATTTATTCAATACCTTTCTAATTTTTTAAATTTTATTTGTTATACAAATTTCATGTATTTCATATATGCAGATTTAGGACCATAGAGATACATCCCACTCTATCCTCCCTCTTGCCCATGCTGCAACTCTTCTTTGCCTCCCTCTCCTATTAACACACTTTATTTTTATAAATATCTATTTTCAGTATATTTTATATCCATAAGGTTAACCATACACTAAGTAAAGAGTTCAAAAATAGTATGAAGACAAAAAACATTGTTCCTCAACAATGAAGACAAGGGCTGTAAATAATCTCTGAATCTCAAAGGTCCATTTCAGTCTACCACATTACTTTCTGGGTTCTCTATTTGTAACCCCAGATCAGGGAAAATATATTATCTGTCTTTTTGAGACTGGCTTATTTCAGTAAGTATAATGGTTTCCAGCTGCATTCATCTTGCTGACAAAAAATAAATAAATAAAAGCACTTCATATTTTTTTATAGCTGAGTAGTACTCCATAGGGTATATAGAGCATAATTTCTTGATGTAGGCACTAATTGATGCAAACTTTCATGTTAACACTGTTTTGGCTGTATACCATAAATTTTGATATGTTGTTATTTTCATTCATTTCTAGGATTTTTTTGTGTGTGATTTAAACAAGATTATTAGAGTCAAAGACCTTTAGTCAGAGTGGCTTGGAGGGGGGCCTCCAAGAGAGGAAAAAAAAACACTAAGGGACTGGTTGTACCTGGGTTTTTAAGCACAGTTTTGGGTAAGAAAAAAAAAAAAATGAAACCCAACAAAAGACCTGATTTACAATCTTTTATTCTATCTGGCTTGCTCATGAAAAAAAACGAGCCATCAGAAGGATGGTATAGGTAACTTGTTTACAGTAAGCCATGAGCTCAGGGGAAGGGAATCACAACTCCCGTGCTATTCTTATGGTAAAATTGGAAGCTTTCAAAGAGTGGGCAGGCAAGCACTTTGGACTTTGCTAAAGACAATCCTTGGGGGAAAGCAAGCACTCTGCACCCCACATTTACACTGGGACTACCCTGACTGCCTATTAAACCATCTGACTCATCAGGTTCCACCCCAAGAAGAATGGACCTTAACTTCTTTTTTTTTTTTTTTTTGACAAGCAGAGTTAGTGAGAGAGAGAGAGAGAGAGAGAGAGAGAGAAAGGTGTTCCTTCCATTGGTTCACCCCCCAAATGGCTGCTACAGCTGGTGCACTGCGCCGATCAGGAGCCAGGTGCTTCCTCTTGGTCTCCATGTGTGTGCAGGGTCCAAGCACTTGGGCCATCCTCTACTGCCTTCCCGGGCCACAGCAGAGAGCTGGACAGGAAGAGGAACAACCGGGACTAGAATCCAGGGTGCCAGTGCCGCAAGCAGAGGATTAGCCTAGTGAGCCGCAGCACCAGCCGGACCCTAACTTTGTCAGGGGGACTGGGTGATGACCACTCTGGCTGCTGCTTGCTGAAAATGGGCATTACTGGGAGTGACAGTCAAAACAGTCCTCTCAGTGGGAGGTGGCTTCTCAAGGGAACACAGTACCAGCTTGCTGGAACTACTTTGTCCTGAGGTGTCATGTGCATGGGTATTTAGAATTTCACTGTTTCAAGTCTGGAGAAAACAAATTTCACAGCAAATTAAACTCACAGGTCTTAAATAAAGGACAGAGTCATTAGTATAGGAACTAAGAAAGGTGTTGTCTAAAACATGAATAAGTTTTCCCATTGATAGGCAAATAAAAACTGACAGATTGGTCTTGATAATAATCAGGTGGACGTTAAGGCCTGGCCAGGTATATATGAGGTCCAGACATTTCTTCACATGGGGTACTGGTGTAGCCATAGGGGAGGTGTGAACTTCCTTAGGGAAGGCACCTTGTTGACTTCCATTACATAGCTGGTCTTGGAGGAGAGCTGGCCTGAATAGAAGGTGGGTGGCATCTTTAAAGGGAATTTTATAGTTCTGCCTGCAATGTTACTGACCCTGCTTGGCCATCCCCTCAACAGTGGTGGTTACTATGGAAGCTGGGATGAGTGAAGGGCTTTTCAGATTAGAACCAGCAAGGTCTGTGGCTCTCACCTGGGAGTCCTTCGACTACAGGGCAGTTCTATTTATAGTGACCCAACTCTTAGCTGGCAGACCTGACAGAACTCTTTAATAAGCTGACTTCTGTTGAAGTCCTGGCTTTCCACATCAAAAACCAATGCAGTGGACTGGCCTCTTGGATCTTGATGGCAGATCATTGTGTACAGCAGCCATTAATTGGCCTACCACCTATCTTTACATTGTTTCTGCTTCCTAGCTTCCTCTTCCTCCTGGTTTTGGTTAATGCAGATGAGAGGAAAATTTTAATCTATAGTTACAGCCGTGTTCTGATAGTAGTTTTTCTGTGAGGTAGACAATGACCAAGAGGAAAGCTATATCCTTGTTTTAACATCAAACATGATCCCCAACTTATCTATAAAATTTGAAGTTATTAATAAAACTTTTTCTCCATGAATTTGGTTCAAAAGGGACCAAATTTTTCCTGTTTACTGTGCTTATGGCAAAGCAAATCTAGCTGTTGAATCATAACTTAAGCTCTCATTTTGGCTATGCTCTTATTACAGAAAAATGCTAGTCATCACATTTATAAGGTCTAAACATCAAACTGTATTCTCTGGAGAGTCCTTTGGTATAGAGTCAGTTTCCCATCTTGAAGATAATAGAGAAATGAGGGAACAAGTCAGCCCTCCCTGATTGCCTACTGCAAATAACTTAATATCCAATGAAAACTTAGTGAGCAATTTTAACTGTTAAAATACAATTTATAAAAATATTTTACAGAAAGTCCAACACCTTCTACAAATTTCAAGGCAAGAGCACACGTATTTGGAAACATTGCTTTAATATCTAACACAAGTGTAACTTGTTTGACCAGCAAACTCAAGCACAAATATGCCAAAGACTTAAACATTATAAGTTTCTTTTTATCAGCAAATTTAAAACATCTGATATAGAAACTTATTTAGGTCATGTGAACCAAAAAAGCATCTTTAATTAATTTACAGTTTAGATTTATGAGCAATCTTTATCTATAAGTCAATTAAAACAGAGCTGTAAATAAATTTTTCCATGTAGATGCACTGTATGTACATACATAAAACATAACATACAAGATAGAACAATAAAGCAGTTTCAGTAATAGTTTCTTAAAATCTAACTTTTTTTAAAATTAGCATTGAAGTATAATTCCTTCCTTCTCTTAGTAACTAGAAATAACCATACTTTTTCTAAGTTGTCAGGGAGAAAGAAGCCCTTTGGTACCTAAAAGAGGACACATTTAAACACAAAACCAACAATGTTTTAACTTCATGAGAAGTAAACCTGATTGTTAGTGTTTGGAGAATACAAAACTATGGATGACAAAAGACTTCAAATAGCCATGTTTAAAATTATAAACTCATTAACCAACAAGAAGAAGCACTTGCTTATTCCACACAATATTTTTCAAAGTACCTATAGGATTTTATTTTTTTGTTTTTTGTTTTTTGTTGTTGTTGTTGTTGTTGTTGTTTCATGTATTTCATGTACACAGATTTAGGAACGCTACTTTCCCTCCTGCTCACACTACCACCCTTTTTCCTCCTCTCTCTCTCATTCCTATTCTTAATTTTTATAAAGATCTATTTTCCATTTACTTAATACTTGTAAGGTTAACCCTACATAAGGAAAGAGTTCAACAAATAGCACAGAAGAGACAAGGGCTGTAAACAATCATTGAATCGCCAAACATCCATTTCACAACACTTCTTTCAAAGTCAGTCCGTGATTGGTCACTGTTCACCTGTTGCTCATTTCATACAAGGATATCAAAGCATGTGGTTGTGTTGTCCAATTGTCTTCCCAAATGGAGGAATGTTGTAGGCCAAACAATCTAATTATTTATTTATGAATACAAATTTCATAAGTACAACTTTAGGAATATAGTTTTTCTTCCCATTATATCCTTCTTCCAACCCACATTTCCACCTCTACTGCTCCTCCCTCTCCCCTTGCCACTCCCATTCTCCATTATGATTCATTATTAATTAACTTTGTACACAGAAGACCAACTCTATTCTAAATAAAAATTTCAGTAATTTGCACACATACACATATGCACAAGCTGCTTGAGAAATAGCTTTATAATTAACTCTCATAATACAAATAATTGAGGACAGAGATGCTGCATGGGGAGTTAGTGCTCTGTGATGCCTGTTGTTACTCTATTTATATATATATATATATATATATTTTAAGTTTTATTTAATGAATATAAATTCCCAAAGTACAGAATATTGATTACAATGGATTACCCCCCATAACGTCCCTCCAACCCACAACCCTACCCTTATCCACTCCCTCTCCCCTTCCATTCACATCAAGATTCATTTTCGATTCTCTTTATATACAGAAGATAAGTTTAGCATACATTAAGTAAAGATTTCAACAGTTTGCTCCCACACAGAAACATAAAGTGAAAAATACTGTTTGAGTACTAGTTATAGCATTAAATCTCAATGTACAGCACACTAAGGACAAAGATCCTACATGAGGAGTAAGTGCACAGTGACTCCTGTTGTTGACTTCACAAATTGACACTCTTGTTTATGGCATCAGTAATCACCCTAGGCTCTTGTCATGAGCTGCCAAGGCTATGGAACAATTAAAACTCCATGTATACTCTATGTATAACATCAGTGACCATCTAGGGCTTTTGCCATGAGCTACCAAAACTATGGAAGCCTTTTGGGTCCACAAATTCCATAAGTATTTGGACAAGCCCATAAGCAAATAGAAAATCTCTCCTCCATTTAAAGAAAAGTACATTCTTCTTTGATGGCCACTTCTTTCCACTGGGGTCTCACTCACAGAGATCCTTCACGTAGAACATTTTTTGCCACAGTGTCTTGGCTTTTCATGCCTGAGATGCTCTCATGGGACTTTCAGCCAGACCAGGAAGGCTTAAAGGCTGATTCCAAGGTCAGAGTGTTACTTAAAGTGATTGTCATTCTATTAGTCTGCTGTGAGGACTGCTTCCCATGTTGGAACATTCTCTCCTTTTTAATTCTATCTATCATTATTACCAGACAATTGATCCTACTTATATGATCACTTTAACACTTAATCCTATCTATATGTTCACTTCAACACTTAAGATAATCACTTTTAACAATTAAGATGGAATTTTTACCACTAAGCTTAATGGGATTTGGAGTCCCATGACAGACTTTTAAACTGTACTCTTATTTTAGGCCTCTGAGGTTCTCTCATCATGTGTGATAACAGAAGAAGATCATTAGACTTTTAACTTTTGAACATTTGTATCAGGAGCATTTTACATTATCACAGCTTAAAATTTAGTACCACCTCACACCTTGACAGTACTTTTAATATAATCCAAATAGCCTTATTTGTTGGGGGTTCCTGCAAGATGACACATATATATCCCTTTATATTTCCAGGGGCCCCACTGGAAATATCAAAGTCCAAATAATTTGGAACTTTGATTTTTTAAATGCCTGTCAAAGATGCCAAGAAGGCTTAAAATATCCAGTTGAAATAGTATCCCTGAATATCATGACATAATATAGACCAGATTTAATCAATGATACAAAGTGATTACGCAAATGTTTTAGAATGAGTATGTATTCAAACAAGATATAACTTAATTAAAAAAATTCAGCTGCTTTTAAACATGAACTTGAGTGGGATCTTCATCACATTGCAGTTGCAACATGAGTCATGTCACCAAAATATGGTTTTCTAGGTTTTTCATTCTATTTTGATTTCTTCTATGACCCACTGTTCATTAAAGGAGCATGTTATTCAGTTCATGAGTTTTTACTATTTTCTCAAGCTTCTTATGTTGTTAATTTCCAGCTTCATTCCATTGGAATCAGAAAGGATACAATGCATAATTTCATTTTTTAAAATATTTTTAGGCTTGTTTTATGTCCTAAAAGATGATCTTTCCAGAAAGCATTCCATGAACTGATAAAAAATATGTATTCTGCAGTTGTGGGATAAAATTTCTATAGCTATCAATTAAATCAATTTGTCAATAATGTGGATTAGCTCTTGTTTCTTTGTTGATTTTTTTGTGTAATTGATTTGCCTATTGATGAAAATGGCTTGTTGAAATCCCACATCGTTATTGTATTGGAGTCTATGTTTCCTGTTAAATACACTAACATTTGTTTTCTATAGCCAGGTGCCCAGTGTTGGGAGCATATATATTTACCATAGTCATATCTTCTTGTTTAATTGATCCATTAATCATTATATAATGCCCTTCCTCATTTTTAAAAGTTCTTGTCTTAAGGTCTGTTCTGTATGACAATATGGATGACTACTACTGCTCACTTTGGTCCTGTTCACATTGGATATCTTTTCTATCCTTTTATTTTTAAGTCTGTGTATATCTTTTTAATGAGATGTATTTCTTATAAGCAGCATGTAGATGGATCTTACTTATTAACCCATTCAGCCAGTATGTATCTTTCAATTGGAGAATTTAGGACATTTACATTCAAGGTTACTTTTGATAAATAATGACTTGGTCCTGCCATTTTCCCATAAGTATTCCTATTGTTTCTGCGGGTCTTTTTGTACTTTCATTAAGAGATTTTCTGCTTCCACATTCTTTCCTGATACTGATTATCTTTCTGTGTTTCTGTGTGTAGCATATCATTAGGTATCATTAGTATGGCTGGCCAAGTAGTAGCAAATTCTTTCAATTTCTATTTGCTTTGGAAAGTCTTTATTCCACCTCAATTTATAAATGAAAACTTCCCTGGGTACACTATTCTGGATTCGCATTTTTTTTTGTTGTTTTTTGTTTGTTTGTTTGTTTGTTTGTTTTTTACTTGGACTACGTTTCTCCATTCTCTCTTAGCCTTTAGGGTTTCTGATTAGATGCCTGCTGTCAAAATAATTGAAGATCTCTTAAAGGTAGTACGGTATTCCTCTCTTACACATTTTGGGATGTTTTCTTTATGTTTTCTTTTTGAATGTTTGACTACTATATGTGTCATGCTGAATATATTGATCATGACTATTATGGGTTCTATGCACTTCCTGTATGTATATAGCCATATCTTTCTCCAAATTAAGGAAATTTTCTGCCCTTATTTCACTGAATATGTTTTCTAAGCTATTCTGTTTTTGCATACTTCTAGGAACTTTAAAGACACATATATTTGGTCATTTCATAGTATCCCATATATCTCAAATACTGCTTTCAGTTTTCCAATTTTTGTTCTGTTTTTGGTCTGATTAAGATATTTCCAGAAACATGTCATCTATTGCAGATATTCTTCCTCACTGAGTTTGTTGTTAAGGCTTTGCAATATATTTTTATATGGCATATTGAATTCATCATTTCTAAGATTTCAGTTGGATTTTTCTTTAATATCTCTTTCTCTTGGAAGATTTTCTCATCCATTTCAGGTACAGGTTTCTTTAATTCATGTATTTGCTTCTTTGTGTCTTTAACTCCTTTTCAAGCATTTTGTCATTCTCCTCATTGTCCATTGTCTAATTTTAAAGTATTGTTGTGTTTCTTTTGGAGAGTCATTTTGTCTTCCATTTTCATATTTCTTGTATTTCTACATTTGTATGCATCTGGAGAAATTCTTACTGATCTCTCCTCTAAATGCTTTGTTCTTTGAAATATGCCTTTATGACCTACTGGAATACCTGCTTCTTTAGCAGATATTCAGAATCCTGTACTAGGAACTCTTTCCAAAGCTTGAGGATAAAGCAAGAGTCCAGAGTGACACTGAGTTGGGCTTGGAAGATCTCCTCTATAATCAGCATGGGGAAAAAGATGATCTCACTGGCTGGCATGTTTACAACTCCAGCCCCTTTATGCCAAGGTGAGCCAGTGCCCAAGGGGAGCCCACAGTGACTATATACCCCACCCACTCAGACTCATGAACCACACAAAGCATCTATGTGCTCCATAGAATGAGTGTGAAACTCTCCTCAATGACTTTCCCCAGCACTCAGTTAGCTCTGAGTTTCTGGAGTCAGAACCAGGGACTTTCCCAAAGACTCATCCACATGCCACACCCTTCTGTTTCCCAGCCTACCACATAATAACAGGATTTTCATAGCCAACGTGTGAAGGGATTCCAGTCTGTACTGCAAAGCTCTCCATTCATGGAGAGAGATGCCCCATTCCTTGAACTAAGGCTGTGGCAGATTGTGATGAGGACGATACTAACTTAGGTAATAGCTCTTGACCTTTGACAGATATGATGAAAAAAGTAATTGTAAATATTATGAAATTGGCTAATATTTGTTTGCTCCCCGAAAAGCAATGAGAAAGCATTAAAAGACAATCTCATTTACTTTTTTAAAGATTTATTTATTTATTAGAAATACAGTGTTGCAGAGAGAGAGAGAGAGAGAGAGAGGCAGATACAGAGATCCTCTATCAGTTGCCACCTATTTTGTGTATTCAATAATTTGTTACTGCTATACATGACATACATACATTTTCATTGAACTCCTCACTAAATATTCTGCATTATTACATATGTGAATGGCATCTACATTAATTAATAACATAATTTATTAAGAAATATTAATGAATAAGACAAACCCAAGTAAACTGTGGAAAAAAATAAGCTGCATTTTGTATGTGAGTCTGAGCTTTAAAAACATAGATACACTGTGTAGAAAAGAGCAGAAACAATAAAGGTGATAGTCCTTGACATCACGTAGAAAAACAGTTGAAAAGTAATGACATATATATAGATGAGAAGTGGCAAGTCTCTTAAACTGGAAAATTTTCATGTGGACAGAATAGGTACATTTGTGTTCATGAGAAATATGATTGTGCCATGATAGAAATTTCCAGATCACAGATGTTGATAAAGTATTTTAATCAATTCATTTAAAGGCAGCCTAGATGTCTCTAGAAGTTAGTGAGTCAGTTTTCTGTTCTATCACTAGTGGAAGCAGAGACTAAAATCACTTAGAAGGGTATTTGTGAAATAACTGTGATGTCAGATGGTGATATGATATTTTAGACAAATTCCGGTGGTAAATCTTTGATAATGTGGAACTTATGGCATAGTTCATCTGTTCCTCCCTATGATGTTCTCCTAATCACATACACAAGATTTATGAACTTAACAAATATGGTAGACTGCTTCATTTTAGCTCTTAGCTTGGTAGGCATTTTGTTGCCAGATGTAAAATTGCACTTGCTATGTAGAAGATCCCTTGGGGACATTAGCCTTTATTTAAATTCCTTCAGGGATCATTTTGAAACTAATAGTTTCAGCTGATGATTTATGGATCTGATTCACATTGTTAAATGCTTAAATACAAATTGGAAAAGATAACTTTACATTCTTTGCCATGTGAACATAATAAATCTCCTAAGACAAAAAACAAAAAGGATGACTGACCTAACTTAGCTTTTGTGCATTTATTTGTTGAGGAAGTTGAAAGTGCCATGAGATGGATTAAATCAAACAGTTTGCGGTTTACACTTTGGGTAATTTGTTCACTTCTCTTTGTTTGGTCCCTTTTTTCATCACTGCCAAGCCTGTTGCCATGCAGACAAACATTCCTTGTTTGCTAGTAAATTATCACTTTTTGGAAGCTGAGCTAATACTGATTCCTCACTTAAAGAAATGAGTCTTAAGGCTAATGTAAATACCTGACAGATCACTCCTACTTGTGTTTAGGTTGGTGGTTTAATTGGTTTATGAATGTCCTTTCCTCATATACAAAATCAGCTGATCTTATTGTTTAGCCTCCAATTTGAAAGTTATAATTCATATTCTTTTGAACAAATTGAATGATTCCAAATCTCTTGATGAAGATTTTCAGAAGGAAAGCATTTATGTTTTTACAATTATCATTAGCTCATGTATATGCATGCATTTTTCTGAATGGCACAGTGAGTAGAATAAAACATCTATCAGTTTTGTGCAGTAACATTAGGCATCTGTTGAACTCTGCTTTCCTCCAGGACCTATGTTGAATCTAGTAATGGAGAATAAAATCATGTTTCTTGCAGAAGATGGAAAAACAAAATAAGCATATAATCACTATCACTCAAAACAAAACTTAAAAGGAACAAAGAAGTGATTAAGTAGTAAAAGGTTTCCTGTGTGAGAGCTAGCGATTTTGAACTGGAAAGATTTTGTGAGCTCAGAAATAGAACACAGTTTAAAGTGTGGGGCTGGGAGGCAGTAAGAAAGAATTGAAGCCCGATAATAAGTAAGTAGTCTGCTTTATAAGTGAATCCAATGTACTAATGAATTTTAAAAGGCCTATGTTTTAGTCTAATGTAAGGTGAATATTGCCCTTTAGAGCAATTATTTTTGTAGCTAAATTAGGTCATCCATAAAGGCTTTGTTTTTCAGGGACACTGGAAGCGTACATCACTGTAAAATCTCCAGAGAAGCCTGACCTGATACTGCATATAATTGAGACATCCCCACTGCCTTCAGGGAGTACATCAGTTGATTTTCAACTCTTTTATTCACCTCTAATTTTAGTGTCCTCTTTCTAAATGGTAATTTGACCCAGAACATCTTTGAAATGTCTGAGACATTTAGCACTTCCTCAAGGGGTTTTTACACCTGTGAGTTGTGATGAATTCAGAAGGTAGAACAAGTTAATGACTTTTGGAAAAAAAAAAATGTATTTGATGCAGGAGGATTCACTTCCAGGAAATCACTTAGCATAAAATCTAAAGGTCAGGAGGAGGGAACGTAGCAATATGATTGCCTAACACAATTTCCTTTAGGGTTAAGTACAGGAAAATTTCTGGATACTTGTTTGAAGAGATGCTTTTACAAATCAACATTGGTGAAGCAGTGTGGAGTTGTTGAAAGAGGGCTGGTATAGGAAGAGGGAAGCCTGGAAGTCAGTTCCAGAGTTGTCACAAATTTTCTTTATGACTAATCAACTCACTTCTCCCCCTGAGGCAATATAACTCTTGATGACATACTAATTTTATTAAATCTTTAAATGAATATCAACATTCACCTTCCCTTCCGATGGGTCAAAAAGCTAAACTATGATTGGACTTACCTCTGTAATGAAACTTCTCTGAGATTTTGATGAACATATCAACTTCAGTGAACCTTTTATGAATTTTCAGGTGCAAAGAAAAATCAAAGATATGAAAATAATATAAATATTATGTTTGTAGCAAATGCAGGTAACAAGATGTCAACTGCATGTGCATGTATACTTTATAAAATACAGACTAGGGGCCAGTGCTGTGGCATAGCAGGTAAAGCCGCCACCTGCAGTGCCTGCATCCCATATGGACACCGGTTCGAGTCCCGGCTGATCCACTTTCTGTCCAGCTCTCTATTACGGCCTGTGAAAGCAGTAAAAGATCACCTGAGTCCCTGGGCCCCTGCAACCACGTGGGAGACCTGGAGGAAGTTCCTGGCTCCTGGCTTCGGATCGACGCAGCTCAGACCATTGCGGCCATCTGGGGAGGGAACCAGTGCATGGAAGACCTCTCTCTTTCTGCCTTTCCTTCTGTCTCTGTGTAACTTTGACTTTCAAATAAATAAATAAATCTTAAAAAATACAGACTAAGCTCATGGGATGTCAATATATTCTTTATATTATTTCAGTCTTTAAAAAAAACTGCGGCCGGCGCCGCTGCTCACTAGGCTAATCCTTCACCTTGCGGCGCCAGGACACGGGGTTCTAGTCCCAGTCGGGGTGCCGGATTCTGTCCTGGTTGCCCCTCTTCCAAGCCAGCTCTCTGCTGTGGCCCGGGAATGCAGTGGAGGATGGCCCAAGTCCTTGGGCCCTGCACCCGCATGGGAGACCAGGATAAGTACCTGGCTTCTGCCTTCGGATAGGTGCGGTGTGCCGGCCGCAGCGCGCCGGCCGCGGCAGCCATTGGAGGGTGAACCAACGACTCAGGAAGATCTTTCTCTCTCTCTCTCTCTCACTGTCCATTCTGCCTGTCCAAAAAAAAAAAAAAAAAAAAAAAAAAAAAAAAAAAAAAAAAAACCTGCATATTATAAATTTACTCTAAATATTTGTTGTATATGTATATATTGAAAAAAAATAAACAGTTCATAAAACTTCTTAGAAGAGTTCTCCTGCCTGCAGGTTTTCAATGTCTTATTTGTGTATTAATGTTTTATTTGAAAGGCAGAGGAATAGAGAGATAGACAAAGAGAGATTTTCCATCTGTAGGCTCATTATCCAAATGCCCACACCAGCCAGGATTGAACCAAGCAGAAGCCAGGATACAGAAATCAATCCAAGCCACTCAAGAATACTAGCTTCATCAGGAGTATGCCCACAAGCAGGAAGTTGGGTAAGAAGCAGAGGAACCAGGACTTGAACCAGACACTCTGATATAAGATATGAGCATTCCAAGCAGTGACATAACTACTGAACCACACACCCACTAAGGGTTTCAAGGTTGATTCTCAAGTGGTCTCCTAGGATTTCATTCCAGCATCTCTCAACACATTTAGTCTGTTCACTTGCCAAGGTGTCAGCAAAATAGGTGTCAACCAATATGTAAAATTTGACAGAATATAAAGGAAGTATAGAGAAACATCTCCCTGTAGAAAAACAAAGTCAAATAGGCTGTTTCTTTTATTTGAAATTTTTTAAATTAATTTATTTACTTGAATGGCAGAGTTACAGAGAAGCAGAGGCAGAGAGAGGGGTCTTCAATCTGCTGGTTTACCGCCAGGTGGCTGTGACGGCACAGCTGGGCCTATCTGAAGCCAGGAGCCAGGGGCTTCTTCCAGTCTCCCATGCGTTGCAGTGACCCAAGGACTTGGACCATCTTGCACTGCTTTCCCAGGCCATAGCAGAGATCTGGATCGGAAGTGAAGCAGTCAGGACTGGAACCATATAAGGTGCTGGCACTGCAGGCAGCAGCTTTACTTTCTATGCCTCAGCACCAGCCCTTATTTGAATGTTATTGATTAGAAATATTTGTCTTCTTGGTGCAAAGTTAAATAAATGTAAATTTGCTATAAATTGTGAGGTGTAGGTCAATTCCAGGGATTTTATTAATGTATTAATTCTCCGAAAGTTATCTGTCTTGTAGAATGTTGTTTCTGTTGTTGCAAGTTTACCTCAAGGAACTAATAGCTTCACAAATAATCGGTCAATGAAAAGTTAGGAGATGGAAAAATTTTAGAACTGAACTTTGTATTGTACTCTACAATTTGACTTTCACTGTACAGAGAGTAAAAATGTTAATTTTGGAGGGGTAATTCAGGGAATCATCATAAATACCATATTGGGGATTGCTCTGAAATCTGCTTAGAACCTCACCAGGGATCCAAACACGAAAGGGCCTCCCTAAAGGAAGCAATAGGTTGTATCCAGATGAAGATATTTAAGAAACAGGATAATTGAAAGAGAGTGGGGAAAATAGGAGATGGATTTGGAGATGTAGTTGAGGCAAGAGAAGACACAAATAATGAGGTGTTTGGATTTTGTCTTATTAGCAGTGGGATGTCCAAAGATGTATACAAGCCTAGGAAAAAGAATCAGAGTAGCAACTTGGAAAGGTAGTTCTAGAGCAGGTGTAGAAGTCAGAATGAGGAAAGGAGTATCTGAAAGTAAGATAAGTTTTACAAAACTCCAAGTGAGAAATGTTGATTTTTTTTTTCAGGTAAATCAATAAAAGTAAAAATAGAGAGGAATGAAGTCCCTGAAATATAATCACCCTGATTCAGTGCACTTTGGCTCAAATCTCTACAGAATTTTATGTGGAGATAGAAAAGAGCAAAGATGACCTTAAGTTCTTAGTTTGGGAAGCAAGTGAATCTCATACTCTTATTCAAAATTGAGATGATATGATTATTATTAACAATCCAATTTGCAAGCTATTTTGCATGCTTTCTTTACCAATTTCAATTTTTTTTTTTGACAGACAGAGTGGATAGTGAGAGAGAGAGAGAGAGAAACAGAGAGAAAGGTCTTCCTTTAGCCGTTGGTTCACCCGCCAATGGCCGCCGCGGCCGGCGCACCGCGCTGATCCAAAACCAGGAGCCAGGTACTTATCCTGGTCTCCCATGGGGTGCAGGGCCCAAGCACTTGGGCCGTCTTCCACTGCACTCCAGGGCCACAGCAGAGAGCTGGCCTGGAAGAGGGGCAACTGGGACAGAATCCGGTGCCTCGACCAGGACTAGAACCCGGTGTGCTGGCGCCGCAAGGCGGAGGATTAGCCTATTGAGCCATGGCGCCGGCCTATTTATTGATTTCATGTGTAGGTACCAGCAAATAGGTAGGGCTGCTGGAAAATTTCAACTTACTTGGACAGATAGATATGAATACAGTGTTGCAAGGCAGAATGCAATGAGAATTATACAATCAGATAAAGTGTCATATGAGTGACAGGAACTTAAACATTGATTCTGATTGTTGAAGTAGAATATGGAAATATAAAATTAACATGTAGGAAAAGTAATCAAGGAAAATACATTTTTGCATAAGTATATATTCTATAAAATGAGTGAGTTCACTTAAACTGGCATGTCTCTGAGGGTTTTGTTTTTTGTTTTTCTGTTTTGTTTTGTTTTGTTTTTTAAATGTAGAGTTTACAGAGAGAGAAAGGCAGGGACACACAGAGAGAAGGAGAAAGATCTTCCATCTGCTGATTCAGTACTCAAATGCCTCATCAGCCAGGGCTGGGCCAAGGCAAAACCAGGAGTTTCTTCCAGGTCTCCCATGTGGGTTCAGGGACCCATGGACTTGGGCCATCCTCTGCTTCATTCTAAGGCATGTTAGCAAGAAGCTGTATCACAAGTGGAGCAGCTGGGACTCAACCCAGTGCCCATTTGGGATGCCAGCATCCCAAGCAGTAGTTTTGCCTGCTACACCGCAACATTAGCATTGTCTCCAGTGTCTTACCTCAAAATTCTGAATCAGTTTTTGGGAACAGGTCCTCACCATCCCTTCTTTATTATTTTGTTTTATAGGTGATCCAGGTTTATGTTTTTTTTTTTTTTTCTGGTTGTTGTTGAAAATAAGAACACAAAAGTAAATAACTTCCCAGGTAAGTAGGAATTACATTCTTACTTAAAAATAAAATAAACCATAAGATTCATTCCCTCGGTGGCCATGCTGTGGCATAGCAGGTTAAGCCTCCATCAGCAGTGCCAGCATCCCTTATGGGCACTGGTTAGAGATACAGATGCTCCACCTCTGGTCCAGCTCCCTGCTTGATGCCTTGGAAAGCATCAGAAGATGACCCAAGTCATTGGGCCCCTGAGCCCACATGGGAGACACAGACAAACTCCTGGCTCCTGGCTTTGGCCTGGCCCAACCCTAACCATTGCAGCCATTTGGGGAGTAAACCAGTGGATGGAAGATCTCCCCCTCTCTCTCTCCCTCTCTGAGATTCTGATTTTCAAATAAATAAATATATCTTTAAAAATTCATTTTCTCTACTTACCTGCCAGTTACTTTGTAGACCATGTCTCTTTCTGTTGTGAAGTTTCTGCCTCTCATTAACTTTTGACAAGTATTCACAGACCAAAGAGTTTTGTTTTGTATTATATAAATTTATATGTAACTAAAACTATACAAAAAACTTCCCCACCTTATAACGACACCTGTTATTTTTATTAGCTGAATAATTCCCCAAAATTATGAGATACAACATTTCATTCTTAAAAGTCAGATTCCCTTGGGTACTTTGGCTTATCAGTCACAAGCTAGAAATTGTTACCTATCTTCAAATTTTTGGTCACTTTTCCTGTCCCCATTGTTTAGTTGAATTACAGCTCATGAACAGACTCCAGACTCCAGTTACATGTGGCTGTCATTATTGCTTAATCCTGTCACTACTGGATGTCGCTCCCCGTCTTCGTGGAGGAACGACACAGGACCCTGCGTTGTTCTTTTGTCTGCTTGGCCCTCCCCGGGTTTGCTGCTGGTTCTTCCCGGGTTGGCTACCGTCCCTCCACCTCAGTGGAGGGGCGGGCCCCCTGCCACTTTCCCCACTTCCGCAGGGGAGCGGCACACCGCCGGCCGGCTCTCTCCGGGGCTGCACAGGTGTTCCTCTTAGATGTTCCCCTTAGATGTTCCTGGTGCATGTTATCTCTCTCCTCCTTTATAGTCCTCTTCCACCAATCCCAACTCTGCTACCCACATGCCGAGTACGCTGCTCTCCTCCAATCAGGAGCAGGTCCTGCTGTTTATTGGTTGAACTGGAGGCAGCTGTGTAGAAGCTGTTTCCTCCCTTCTCAGCGCCATATTGTGGGAGCGCAGATGCATAGAATAAGTCTTAATTCCAGTAACTTAGTCTAGTCCGAGTTGCTCCCAGTTGCTCCCCACACTGGATATAACCACAAACCCCAGAACAGTCAAATATCACTTCCTGATTCTCATCATGCTACAGAAGAAAGTAGGAGAGAATTAATTCCTTGGTTAATATCCTTCACATTCTTAGCCCTTTTGGCATAATTTACTCCTCAACGGTCTTGAAACTGAAGTCCCACATCTCAAGTGTGAAGTTTGTTCATGAAGACAGATTGCCAAAGCCTTGAATTATAATGACTTCATTATTGGGATATCTAAGCAAGAAAATGACTCTAGATCTTTGGATGTATTTGACTCAGAAGTATTGGGAAATGGACAAATCTGTCTATGAAAATATTAGTTACAAAGTTATATGTCTCAAACATAATTGCTGGACATCATGCTATTTCTGAATAGATATTGAAAAAACTTGGACTTCTTTTATTTTTAAGGAATTTATTAATACAGAAGACACATGATGATTGCTAAATCACAGTTCTCATGTTAATGTATCAGTAATACAAAGAGAACAGACTCAATGTACTTCATAGATATAATTCTAAGACTATGCTGATTTAAGCATAAGGAGCTGTATTTTCATTGGTTTTGATTCTTCTTTTGAAGCTAAAGTAGCTTCAGTTCAAACAAGAAGCACAACTGTGTTGCCGTATATGCCTACATTTCTACCTTTCTGCTCAGTAGGTGGGCATTTGTCCTGAGTCACCCTTATTGTCCTCTTATGGAAATAATTATTTCTTTACCCCACCTCACAACATTCTCAAGAAAGTATATAAGTAGTGAACATTTCTCACTGTGTAATAGCCACACCCTTAGAATAATTATTTCATAAGGAAAAAAATTCATAAATGTGAGGGGATGATCATTATTGAAGTATTGGCCTTATTTATATTTGTTATGTTTGTGGTGATACTGGTAGCATTTGTAGCAGTATTAATTTTTCAAAGTGAAAAAGGCACATTCAGGCGGATGTCCCTTCTTGTTAAAGAAAATCTTGGTGAGAGGTCTAAATTCAAGATGAAGTCCACTTATTTTGAATATTAAATATTTAAATTGTTAATTATTCAAATTAATTATTATTAAGATGTTATTCATAATTCAAATTACTCAGAAACCACCAGCATTTTACTAGGAATACTGTACATCACCTATTTAAGGAAAACACTTGAATGAATTATTATAACTCCTTCAAATCTATTGATTAGTCTCTGCAAAGTCATATTATTATCATCCCTTAAACTTGAAAATACTTAACAGTTTATCAGTATTCTTAGGTAAGTGCTCATTTAATATTTAGGAAAATTTTGTTAGATATTATTTTCTTCATTTTAAAGATGGTCAACTAAACTCATGGAAAACATACAGTTTAACTAATATAACAGATAATACTAGGCAATACTAGGATTTTCAATTCCGGACTTGAATAGTACATTTATTCAGAAGAATTTCTCTGAACCAAATAAAATTGCACAAGGACACAATAGGTAAAGAGCATCAAATCAAATCACCCATTTTGACCAAGTTAACTGTCTGACAGCTAAGCTGCCAAGACCATTTATTACACAGTCACCAAATATCTCTGGAGACTCTGCAGCTCTTTACAACACCAAAGGCTATTTCAACTGAAGATTGCTTTCTTATGAACTCGGAGTTTTCATTCCAGGATGAGGAACTCTTAGATGGCAATGTAATGTCCCAAGATGACATACAAATAGCAGACATGGGGCTGAAAGTAGGAGCAAGAATGCAAAGCTTGTATCTTGAGGAATGACAGTATGTTATTGTTGGCAGGGATTATTATACAGATATTAATTATGCAGTGCCACACAGGAAGCTGTCATTATTCCCTGAGCTTCTAATCAGATCTCCAGATTTACTGTGCTGCTGTAACCACTGTCCCAATACGTAGCTGAAATCTCCATATTATATACATATTGTGTTCCTCAAATTCCAATAAACAAGCTGAAAATACACCTTTTTTCATTCAAATGGAGGTGATAAAATGAACCCTCTCAAGATAAAAAGAATTGGAATTATCATTCTTTCTTGTTATATGAATCTAGAAAGGCTAGTTTTTATATTATATTTTTATAAGAAGTCACATAAAACTATTTGTCATTTACCATATGCTTTTCAAAATAAATATATTATTATTGAAAATGTCATTATTCAAAAATACATTTTTAAAGAAAATGGACTACTAAGATTCTGCAAAGAATAACCTGTGTTAACTGGCAGTTGCTTCAGTAATTGTATTCATCTTCATCTTTATATTTCTATAGTTAGTCGCCAGCATTTATGTGAAATGAGCTCTCTAGCTTTGTGCAGTCATTATTATCAGTCAGTAAATAAGCTTGAATAACACATAAGTGTTTGGAAAGCATAAGTTTTATAAGAATACTTTCAGATAGAGCCCGAAGATCGGGCGCCGCAGCTCACTCAGCTAATCCTCCACCTGCGGCGTGGCACCCCGAGTTCTAGTCCCGGTTGAGGAGCCGGATTCTGTCCCAGTTGCTCCTCTTCCAGTCCAGCTCTCTGCTGTGGCCCGGGAAGGCACTGGAGGATGGCCCAAGTGCTTGGGCCTTGTACCTGCATGGGAGACCAGGAGGAAGCACCTGGCTCCTGGCTTCCGATCAGTGCAGCACTGGCCTTGGCGGCAATTCCAGAGGTGAACCAATGGAAAAAGGAAGCCATTTCTCTCTGTCTCTCTCTCTTTGTCTTACTCTGCCTGTCAAAAATAAAAATAATAATAATAATAACTAAAATCAATCTGTTAACAATTACTGATACACACACTTTCAGCAAGAAATAGTGTCTGAAGGCATGGAATTCATAAACAACACACTTAAATAGCACATAATGAGGTCAAATAAAGTGGCGTGGTAATATAGAACATGACAAATAATATATGACAGGTCAATTGTATAAACTATAGAAGCTCTGAGAAAGAGAAAATTGCTACAAATTTAGGAGAGAAAAACTGTGAGAAAACACAGCTTCCTTTACCAAAACTGAATTCTGCTAAATAAAACCACATTTTATCTATAGGAATGAGCAAAATTTTAATAAAGACTTAACCTTGGACATCTGATTTTCTGTTTAGTGTCAATTTTTTCATTACACTCATCTTATTAAACATAATTTGTGGGGGAGGCTGAATCCAGAGAGGCCTAGAGGGAACTTCCTGAGCCTGCCTTGAATTTGAAAACCTGTCTTTAAGTTTCAAATCCCTGGTAGCAAACACCCCAGCCCCAGGGTGCTTCTGCCTAAGGATCATTAAGGTGGTATAATAGGAGTGGCTAAGACCCTTTTGCATCACTTCACCCCACCTCTTGCCCTTATCTCCTTATCCGCTCTGTACTGTCCACTCTGTACCTCAGCTATATATACACCTCCCTTTTACAATAAAGTGAGACCCTGCTTCGACTGGGCTCCACACCGCACCTGATTGTCCCCTGGGTTTGGGGAAGGCTGAGTGGTGGGTGGCGCACTTCCCCTCCTCGGTCAAGGCAAGCTGGGGGGGCAGCCTGCCTAATTCTCCGGCGGTGGCGAGGAACAGTCACAGCAATCATTTTACCAAAACCTTCAGAATCTTATTCTCTCAAAAATCTCTTCTCATTTCCACCTCTCTATCAGTATGATTTTTATACCCAAAAATTATTTTCCTTCAGTATATTTTATCTATATAGACTATCAGAACAATGACCACTTTGATTCTTCATAATTCCTTCATATCATACCATCATTGTCCACCCACGAAAAGGCTGGAATGAAGCACATTAAAGTTGATGTTGCTCATCATGGGGAGTCTTCTCACTTTTGTTAGTCTTTGGTTCAAGCATTGACCTTTTCCTAAAGGGAAAACTTTAATAATAGATCACCCCCTCTTAATTATAACACTTGCATTAGAAAAGAAATCCTATAAACTTATTGAATGAGAGACCCCTTGGCTCATTCAATAGTCAAAGTGATAGGAGTAATGGAACTAGTCATGAGAGTTACAAGAGTCAAACCTATAGTTGCTATGGAGCTGTAAATGAACCCAGATTAGAGAAGTCATTCTGGTGTTGGTTGGGTTAGTAGACTCCTTATTTACAGAGAAAGCAGGTTCCCTGCCTAACAGTAAAATCCCTAAAGACACAGATTATCTCTGTACACTTCTCTCCCACCTGGGTGTGCAACCAAAACTTAAGAGTATGCCAACTGAGAGGCAATAAAGTATAGCAAGTATGAGCACAGACTTGAAATCATGGCCCATCACTGACACCAATCAGCTATAAATCATGGGGTAATTGATTGTATAGACAGGCATGGACAATCTGATGTGATGGTAAAGGACAGCCTGGAAATTATACTATCAGCATTTCAGTTCCAATCTTAATTTTCTGAGCTGAGACTTTGAGCAATTAATTAATTTCTCTGTGCTTCTATATTCTAATCTTAAAACTAGGACTAATAACATCTTTGGAGTGTTTTTATTGTGAGTTAAATGAGTTGATATCATTGTAGTCTTTTTAAAACAATTATGTATTCACTTCAAAGGAGAGAGGGAGAGAGATTCCCCAAAGGGGGACAACAACTGAGGCTGGGCCAGTTCAAAGCCAAGAGCCAGAAACTCCACCAAGGTCTCCCACTTTGTTGTCAGGGACTCAAGTGCTAGAATCATCATCAGCTGTGTTTCAGGAAGCTGAATTGGAAACAGAGTAGCTGGGACTAGAACTGACTCTCCAAAATGGGATGTGTTTCCCAAACAGTGGTTTAACACACTGTGCCACAGTGCCTGCCTCTAATCATTCTTAAAAAAGGACTTTGCAAATAATGAAGAGTGGTTCACTATTCATATCACTACTTTATATGACACCTTCCCACCTCCTTCATCTTAAAAATGGAAATATAGATAACACAACCTAACTTATAAAAGTAATTTTATAATTGAAGATCATGTTGCAAATAAAATACCTAATACAGAAACAGCATATAGCGGTTCAACTTATGTTGGTTATGATTGTTGTATGGAATGTTGTTTTATTAAAATAAAATATTTTGAAAATATGTTATTGTCTCATTAAATAACATTCATGTCAATGAACTCACAGGTTTCTAAAGATCATCAGCTCTTTCTGTATCTAAATCAGGGTTGTGGTCATCAGATCTCCTTCTGGTAAATCTCTCTTTTAAGTGGCAAATTAAAGTCATTCAGGAGATTAAGTGTACTTTAATTGCATACTTGGTTCAGAAAAAAAAAAGTTTACATTAGTTTCAGAAGATTGTCCTCACATATATTCTTTCCTTTTGAAAGAAGGACTCCCCTGGGTGACAAATTCATCAGGGAAAGTGCAATGAAGCCATTTCTTTGTAATGGAACTAGGTCAAGAAGTAATCCAGTAGGAAGCAAACTGTAACTACTTGGTTCATAGGAAATACTGTTTGGATAAATCCACAGGGAAATTCCATTTTCCTTCAAAGGATCTTGATACAAGTTATTTCTGAGTGGTCTTCTGATGCCTATGTTTCTATTTCCCATCAGCATTCAGAAGTAGATCCACATAGACATAAAATAGGACAAGAGTGAAAGTGAAAATTAAATTTGTTAGGCTATATTCTAATGTAAAGACAAAAGATTTTTCCAGACACTTGAAATATCCCTATCCTGTCATAAACAGAAAGTGATGAAATTCAGCTAAAGAAAAAAAAAGCAAGATATTACAAATATGGCCATTTTATCTAAAGAAATGACTGGTGTGTACAACAGGTAGCAGAACAAGAAGGAAGCAATCTGTTCTGAAAGAGATTTTGCCACTTCACTGGACAGGACACACTTGAAACTAGATATTCACATGGCTCTCTGACAGTAGAGATCAAACAAAGAAATGTAAACAGTGCATTTAAGCTGTTGCAATGATTTTTTTTTTCTTGTTACATGGTTAAATTTGTGTCAGATTCATTTAGATATTTTTAACCAACAATATTCACAGAACTTTTTTTAAGTTTATATAAGGGAAATAATTATTCTAAGGTATTCAAATACACCCCATTCATAATTAACTGATTAACTCTTGAACCAGAGAATAATTATTCCCAACTTAAATGTGCTGGTGTTTCCTTGGAATGATCTAGGCCTGGGTCAACTACAAGCTCAGAGATGTGTATAAATATCAAATGTGACTTTTACAGATAATATTCATACCAGTACATGAACTATATTAACAATAGATGAGAATTTGTTTATATAGTATTAATAATAGTTTTTAATTAACCAAAATGCTAAGCTTCATTTAACATATACTGTTGTGATTAGTGAACATAAATGTTAGTGTTCTGTATTAATTTAGCTAAGATTATGAACTTAGATGGTTGTTAAAGCATACTTATAACAAATGTACTTTCAATTTTGTGTTAGAAATCAGAAGACAAGATAAAAAGCTTCATTTAAGACAATGAATCAAGTGACAACATCCCTCTAGCAAACTTTGGAGGACATTTCTAAGGAAGCTAAACTCTTTCTAACGTCAAATCATCAGTGGAACAATTGGATAGCTTCGTTCCTAGAATTTTAGCAAACATCATAAGCAGAATGGGAGCTTCTTGTTTTCCTGAAGTGATTCTGAGAAATTATAGTACTGGTATACTAATCTTCAACTGTCACCCACAGTCACAAAGGTCCTCCATGAATTTTGAAATGATATAAGAAAAGAGAAATTCTTTATCCTTTATGTTGGCATTTCTTGGTAATATGACTACTTCCAAATGGCTGGAATGATTTTTAAAACAATATTGCCTATTGACTATGGAAATCCCAATAATTTTCCCTCCCTCCTAACCCATAACTGCTCAAGTCTCAGATGGAAGTTTGAGATAAATAATGAGAATTATTTACAGCATTTTTTTTTTTTACAGGCAGAGTGGACAGTGAGAGAAAGAGACAGAGAGAAAGGTCTTCCTTCCATTGGTTCACCCCGCAAATGGCTGCCACTGCTGGAACTGCACCGATCTGAAGCCAGGAGCCGGGTGCTTCTCCTGGTCTCCCATGTGGGTGCAGGACCCAAGGACTTGGGCCACAGAAGAGAGCTGGACAGGAAGAGGAACGACCAGGACAGAATCCGGCACCCCGACCGGGACTAGAACCTGGTGTGCTGGCGCCGCAGGTGGAGGATTAGCCTAGTGAGCCTTGGCGCCGGCCTATTTACAGCATTTCATAACAAAGGAATTCAATTACAAAAGTATTATTAACAGGAATGCATTGGCTTACCCAAATAACCGTCTTCCAACCACAAAAATGTTTGCAAACTATTTTATATGACAGGCAGATACATATATATATATATATATATATATATACACACAGACACACACACACACATGCCCAAGATCAAAGAAATTATTTTTATAATTCTGAAAGCATTCAGTCAATAATTGGATATAAATCTATGGAAAGCTGAAGTTCTTCAGTGTGAGTGCAAAATTTTCTTCTTCAGTTCTCCATTTAAATCTCAGGGACTGCAATGCAAAACTGATGAAGACTACCGAATTATCAAAAGGCCAGCACTTGTATAAGGATGAGAGGAAGCCTCCAAATTGAATACCTGTAAAGAGGAAAAGAGCTGTTGTATTATTCCAGCCATGTAAAAGATGAGGAAACAAAGCAAGTACATAAAAAAATTACTGAATCATCTTAGATATAATGGAATGAAGTTAATGTTAAGCCTATTTTAACTAAAAAGTCATTAATTAAATATTATAGGATTGTTTAGTTACTACTGTTTATCATGGTTGTTTCTTATGAGATTATTCCTTTCAAAAACTTTAAGGCAATGAACTATCACCTGGCTATGTTGGAATCTCTACAACATTGCAGGAGCCTACTATATGGTTAATGTTCAGTAAATATGTGATTAATTAAAGTTATTTATGTTGATGCCCTGTCCTGTAATACCCTACCTGATCATCTTAGGTAATCAGTTATTTTGTTGAGTGACCACAACAGAAATAATTACTACATTTTAATATCATGTACATCTATTTTGCATTCGATTTCCAACATTATTATCATCTTTGAATACCAATAGGATGAAACCAATCCCAAGGGGTAATGGAGCTTTCTTGATCATCAGAATCTGCTGTGTACTTTTTTCCTAATACATAGTTATTTTATCCTTACCTATTTTACTCAGTGAAGTATAACAGATCTCCTTTTGGCCTCCATCATAAGAGGACCTCTGTCATTTAAGGGAGGAATTGAAATAATTAATGGAAAACAGCCTCACCATGCCCAATTATGCATATTTGGGTCAAAGAAATGCAAGTCAATAAGTGAGGGTCAAGTGTCTAACATACACTCCAAGATGAGTGATATATCATATTTGACTCACTCTGAGAAGAGAACAAACATACAGAATTCATATATGGCTTCTCAAGCATTTCAGAATGTTCTTTCATGGGTTTGTTGTCTTTCTAGATATATGGTGCAAAATTGCAGAAGCTTCAGCCCTCCTTGCTATAGTCCACATTAGCAAAACACTCCTACCTGAAAGACATCCAGAGGACAGTCTCGGGAAAGGCAATGATTGGTGTGCATTGTTACATACACCAGAATGTCTCACGTATGAAAAAAAGTTTCACTGAAAAGAAAAAATATATTTTAGCAATACCTATTCAGGAGGAGAATAAGCCCTATAGATCTTTTGTACAGCATGTTAATCATAGTTAATAATAATGATATATTGGATATTTGAAAATTGATAAGAAATTAGATTTTAAAATTTCTCATCACAAAGATATGACAAATATGTAGTGATGAATATGATCATTAACATGATTTAATCCTTCCATATTGTGTATAAATAAGTATTTATAAATACATATGTATCTCAAAACCACATTATCACATTTTACCTCATAAATATATACATTTTTGTTTGCAAATTAAAAAGAAACAAATAATATAAATAATTTTAGAACTCTCATCTCCAAAATTATTTATCAGTTGGCTTAATATAATAAAGAAACTTTATTGAGCACCTATGATATACTTGATATGGTACTTATATAAATAGTTATACACCTAGTTAGTAGTGAATATACTTTTTGTTTTACTTGGAGTATTAAAATATGTTTCTCATATGGTGAATCTGTCCAAATTTCTTATAGTAGTACTATCTTCCAACACACACAAGCGTACACACACACACACACACACACATGCATAATACACCATAATCTTCTTTCATTATCACCAAAATGTATATACCAAAGCATAGATCTAAGCTCTCATAATTTATTTAAAGATTTTACTTATTTATTTGAGAGGCAGAATTACAGACAGTGAGAGGGAGAGACAGATAGAAAGGTCTTCCTTCCGAAGGTTCACTCTCCAAATGACCGCAATGGCCGGAGCTGCACCGATCTGAATCCAGAATTCAGGTGCTTCTTCCTGGTGTCCCATGCAGGTGCAGGGGCCCAATATTTGGTTCACCCTCCACTGCTCTCTCAGGCCATAGCAGAGAGCTGAATTAGAAGAGAAGCAGCCAGGACTAGAACCGGTGCCTATATGGGACTAACCCACTGTACCACAGCACCGGCTCCTCTCATTATTATTTAAAAAGTAAACACACTCAAGGACGCACACTGCCACTTTTCTAAATGAATAACCACTAGAAGTTGTGTCCTGCTCATGAGACACTGTGATCTGTTTAGTATTCAAGGCACTTTATAATCTGGCCTCAGTGTGAAATCTTTATTTTTCATGTACTTCAATGATGAACTGACTATCAAACCTATTCCCCTAGGAT
Source organism: Oryctolagus cuniculus (assembly GCF_051225735.1). Lineage (NCBI taxonomy): Eukaryota > Metazoa > Chordata > Mammalia > Lagomorpha > Leporidae > Oryctolagus > Oryctolagus cuniculus. The sequence goes on from NC_142870.1 coordinate 88,680,018, forward strand.
ATACTCAGCAGTTTCTAAACTCAAGGCACTCAGATTTTTTTTTCCTATCTGAAATACTCTTTAGTCTTCAGCTGGCATTCAAAACCACTTACCTTTTAAGATTCACTCTGATATAGGCAGTGAGATAGCTAAGTGAGGAGGAGCTGAGCTCACTCAACCTTCCCTTTAGGAAATACTTGTGCTGCAACCCCACTATATCACCCAAACACCTAACAGTCAGTTCTGTGCAGTAGAAAACCACTGTTTAGAATCAGCACCAATCAAAAAATAACCAAGGTGGTTGATGACTGCCTCCCTCAAAGACCTTACACTCATTATAAGGTCATTATAATACAATTATATAGCACATAGTAAAATTACCATGGCAGCTCTCTGCTGTGGCCCGGGAGTGCAGCGGAGGATGGCCCAAGTGCTTGGGCCCTGCACCCACATGGGAGACCAGGATAAGTACCTGGCTCCTGCCATCGGATCAGCGCGGTGCGCTGGCCTCAGCGTGCAGGCCGTGGCGGCCATTGGAGGGTGAACCAACGGCAAAGGAAGACCTTTCTCTCTGTCTCTCTCTCTCACTGTCCACTCTGCCTGTCAAAAAAAAAAAAATACCATGGCAATGAAATTTCTGAGTTGCAAAATTGCAAAGAAATGGGCAATACTCAAGCCACATCACAAACTCCACCCACTTTGAATATTCAGTTTAGCCGTACCTGAAACACCACCTCCTGTGCCTTCAGTTTGTAGAAAGGGATGTATCTGATTTCATTCTTCTCCTGAGCATGTTCATACACCTACCTGACTGTGTACTTTTGCTTTGTATGTAAATAAATCTTGCTTCTTGCTCATATTTATTTACTTCATGTCCTCAAGATTTTTTTTAATTTTTTTTTTTTTGCATTTAAAGTAAACTTGGACCCAGCACCCCATGACATCTGATTAGCAGCCAAGAGCCAGAAGCAGGAGTTGAAAGCACAACAAGAAATGACCAAAGAGATTTTCTTCTAATTCTTATCTCCCTTTAGGGCCTTGGTTTCATTTTTCAATCCATTCCAACAAGCTAAGGACTGATTCCCCTTACCCAGCTGTGTATTCTCCCTTTAACAACTGTTGGGGATGTGAAGATAGCCAAAACTGTGCTGAATATACAGCTTTGGACCCTTCATGAAAAAGATTTACAAGAGAGGCTGAGACTTTTTCCCCAGCTGTTCAGTGCCCATAGGGTTTCTGTTTCTAACACCATCTTGCCATGTATTTCCTATGTTGCCTAACCTCTCTTTCACTTATGACTTCAAAATCTTCAGATTTCCTGTTCCTTCAGGATGAGTTCCCAATTGCATATTTTGTCACCCTTATTGATGAGGTGTTTATCCCTCATGCACTAAGACTCTGCCTATATTTGGCAAATGAATTATGTCATTCTCTGAACTCTAACCACTCTTGCTGTCTCTGTGGAAATTTATTGGGATATGGCCACCCTAATATTCCTGGCTACAATATATACATGATCCCAACACTCATAATTTACTTTGGGATTCTCATTTCTGTTTGTTATAGTGCTTTCATTCTCTATGACAACACCCAGAATATGAGGCCATAATATAGTCTTTGGATATGACTCATAGGTACTCTAAGGAATATTCCTTCCAGAAGTTTTTCCATATTCTTCCCTTCATATTTATATTTTCCAGGACTATTTTAACAGTCACATTAAACCACCATAGGCTGGAACTGAAGTCCCAAGGGATCTACCACCTGGATAAACAAGAAAAAGTTTATTTTCTTTTGTGACATTGTGTGGCAACAATATAAGCTAGATAATGTGGAAATTGGTCACCAAAATGGACCCTCAACTTTAATATCATATCCAAGTTGACCTCTTCTGAAGAGACAACAAAAATAGCCAGAAATTCCCTACCTCCAAGTTTCATGACACACTTCCAGAATCACACCATTAGAGGAAGAAATAAACTTTTTTTCATACTTTCCTATGATTCAAAAGAGCAACAGACAGATGGGGTGAATAACCCACTACTGAGTGGTCCTCAATCACCCAAGTCTTAACTACTCCAAGCTCAGCTTGTCTTATTATCAGAACCATCCTTAGGGAGCAATGGGTAGTACCTCTCTTTCTCAGTCCACAATTCTCTGTCACCCCTGTCTCCATCCTGCAACTTTATCTGTTCCACCTCTACTGGATGATAGCATGACCAGAGCCATTCACAGTGGCGAATTCTACAATCCATGTAAAAACAAGCATTGTCCTCTGAGAGAGATGGCTAATGGAGATGCTTTGATAATTATTTTATGTGCTCTTTTCTCCTTGACCTACTGAGGACAATGTAAATGAAAGGTATGAAGGTTCTCAGAAGATCTGACCAAATTTACTAAGGAATATCAGGTTGTAACTCTGGCCTTTAACTGGACCTTGCATAACCTATACATTGTCCTATGTGTTGCACCACTGAATATAGCAGTGGATCCAGGCCCATGCAAATGCTGTGAAGATCAATATCCGAACGAATATGATTTATGATCCATGGAAGTCCTATAACTCTGTCCTGGTTTATATTACCAAACAGGCCATAAAGATTTGAAGAACTGAGATCATAGAGTGACCTGTTTAGAAGCTGGAATGAAAGAATATATTATAAAACCCATAAATTATTAAAAAACTAAAATATCCCACAACATAAGGAAAGGAATTCAGTCATTCACAGATGATTGGTAGAGTCCTTAAAAATATGAGTAACATGGACCACCCCCCGCCATCATCCCTGAAGGACAGATCTTACCTGGAACCCATTTCATCAGTCAGCACTAGATATTCAGAAGAAACTCCAGAAATTGGCCAAAGGACTTCTAAATCCCATGAACCAGACACTGGGTGTTACTTTTTGAATATTTAGTAATATAGGCAATGCTTAGAGGGAAAGGAAATCCAATGTTGGAAATAATGGCGCAAAGAAAAGGCTCATTTGGCAGCAGTTGTCGTATGCAGTGCTATGAAACATTGGGATCAACCTATTCCCATCATATTTTGAAAGAAGAAATCTGGAATATTGGCAAAAGAAGTGTTCTGGTCTGAAGAGCCCTCACAGCTTATGCCCAGCATGTAAGAAAGAGGGGACTGGAAGTGGCATTGCCCTCACCTCTGAAGGAAGAGGAGTCAAAGTTTCCTCATGTCCTTTTTTTTTTTTTTTTTTTTTTTTTGACAGGCAGATTTAGACAGTGAGAGAGATAGAGAGAGGTCTTCCATTCCATTGGTTCACCCCCCAAATGGCTGCTGTGGCCAGCGTGCTGTGCCAATCTGAAGCCAGGAGCCAGGTGCTTCCTCCTGGTCTCCCATGGGATGCAGGGCCCAAGCACTTGGGCTATCCTCCACTGCCTTCCCAGGCCAGAGCAGAGAGCTGGACTGGAAGAGGAGCAACCAGGACAGAATCAGGCACCCCAATCGGGACTAGTACCCAGGGTACCAGCACCACAGGCAGAGGATTAGCCAAGTGAGCCGCAGCGCCAGCCGTCCTCATGTCCTTATGCAACGACTGATGGAACCTTGGAATTCAGACAGCTCCCCAAACCTAAACTGACCATCACATTCCTGGAGCCATGGATGAAGTTGCAGGTAAAAGTATTGATTTGTTAATTGAAATAAAAGACACTTAAGTCTGTATGGAATCCCAATGGGGTTTCCCTATCCTCAAACTTGTCATCACAGGAATTAATGACTGACAGATACCACCAACAGTAATTTATTTTTCTTCTGTTTTTCCAGATTAGGGATATTTCTTCTCACACCAGTGTTTGATCTTGGTCACATCAGGATATTTGATAGCTTTATTTCATAGGACTTTTCTCCCCTCCCTTGTTACTTCTCTCAGAATAATCACTTCTATATTTAAGTATTTAATTATTATGCTGAGGTGTACTGAGAAGAGATCTAACAAACAGGGCATACCTGAATAAACTAAACATGTTTTACCCATTAGAGTCCTCCCAAAAGATAAGATTTTCTCATAAAGCAAATGCCCTTTAAAGCCAGAAGTCAAGCAGGAACTTAAAAGCTCACTGATAAATTTAAATTTCTTTGTTGTGGAATTTTGTTTCCTTGTCAATCCTTTTGCAATACCTACATTCTCCCAGTTTTGAAACCAAATAGGGGAGTTTTGAATGGTTCAGGACTTCACAACCATAACTGAGGTTGTCATCTGATTTCATCCTAATGTGCCAAATTCCTAAGGTGAGCTAGCAGGTAACTGAAGGCATAACTAGTTCACAATCAGAAACCTGAAATATGTCTTCTTCTGTTACCCTTATACCCATAATCCCAGTAACTGTTCACCTTTCAATAGAATGATTCGTCCTTAAATATGACAATAGCACTCTTAGAAAGTTCTTCCTCAGAGCTTTAAGGATAGCACTCAATGGTTTAGCAACATATTTGTCAAGTAACTTAGAGTGCTCAAATTGAAGATTGAGGCCATTTACTATTTGTGGATGAGATCCTCATCTGCAATCCCTCTAAGGATGACAATATTCAGGTACTAAATTTTTAGGGGAATGAGTACATAAAGGGTCCCCAATCAACTCTCATATTTCTAAACAAGAAGTCACCTAACTGGGATAGAGCATGGCTCTGGGAAATCATGTCCTCTTGCTTAAGTGAAAGAAGTTATACTACATAAGTTGGGCTACCACTGAAAAAGACACCACTAAGGACATTCCTGAAAATGACACTTCTGCAGGACCAGGATTTCAGGATCAGATTGTTAGTCAAATCCCTGTTAAAAAAAAAAAAAAAAAAGAAAGAAAAAAAAGAAAAAGAAAAGAAAAGAAAACAGCTTAAAGGATTCTGATGCTGACCTACTTGAATGGACAGGAAAATGACAAAAGGCCTTTCAAAAGATTAAGGGTCTGCTAACAATGGCTTAGCAGTTGCAATTTAGACAATCTCTTCAATGTTTTGCAACTGAAATGTAAAGAGTAGTACTAGGTAGACTTACCCCAAAATTGGGTACACTTTTAAGATCAGTGCTCTCTATTGTACTTTCAGTAGAGGAAGCCACCAAATTTACTTTAGGCCAGCTTTTTGAAGTGCAAATTCCATACCAAGTACAAGGGGTTTTAGGGATTAAAGGACACCAATGACTAACAGGAGGATACCTTTCTAAATAATAAGTTGTCTTTTCAGATTCACCAGAGGTAACTCTCAAAGTGTGCCAAATCCTCAATAAAGCTACTCTTCTGCCATCTGAAGATAGTGAAAATCCACCTCACACTTGTGAGTCCATAGAGCAGGTCTCCTCCAATAGATGACATCTATAAGATGAACTTCTGGAAAACCCGGATGTTGAATGGTTTACTGATGATGGTAGTTTCATGAAGAAATAGGTTAGAAAGACAGATGTGCCACAGTAGGCCTTATCCAAGTTGTAAAGGCCAGGCATTACCATCCAAATTCCAGCTCGAAGAGCAAACTTATGACCTTAACTATAGCCTTAAAACTTGGAAAGATCCAGTAAGTTAGTGGGTACAGAGTCAAAAAATGTTTCCTTTTTGTTATATGCACATGTGGCGATTTGGAGAAGACAACTACTCAAAATGAGAAACTGCCATTAAGTATGGTCAGAAGATTTGAGCTCTTCTCCAGGAAGCTTTGGAGCCTCTGGCAGTGGCTGTTATTCAGTACTGGAGGCAGCAAAAGCGAAACAATCATGTTATCAGAGGAAATGCACTGGCAAATAGGTCAGCAAAGAAAGCTGCCATTCAGAAGGTTCTGGAATGTCTCTAATACCTAAAGAGCTGAGACAGTTAAGAGTCCTTACTAAATCATGCCTGAGATAGAATGTATATAGCAGTGAAGCTATACTATAGTTCACAATGGGAGTTGGGCTTTAGATCATAAAATCATGCTTTCAATGGCTTTGAATTAGAAAATTATTGAAAAATGCCTATTTCCAGCTCAACCATCTGGAAATACAGATTCTGTTTCAAATTGTGTCTTGTGTCTTTGCAAGTAAAGGACAACATTCTGCTGTAAAAGAAGTGACCAACTCTTGTCCCATCTATCTACAAAATAACACTGGTAGCCACACTAAACTATCACTCCTACTCACTCCTGAAGGAGAGAAACTACCCTGTTGAGGATTAGCAGATAGATATCACTAACATGATGTCTACCTAGCAAATGGCCACAAATATTTATTACATTTTTTTGGTGCCTCAGCTGGATAGATACAATTCTTTCTAAAACAATAGATACACAACTGAAGTAACCAAATTTCTATTAAAAGAGATAATACAACATTTTGGGCTCCCAAGGTCAATCGTTGGTGACCATGGCCTCTCCTTTTTCTCTAAACTATCTTAGCAGATAACCACTACTCTGGGAATCTCCTGCTACCTCTATGTCTCAGGCAAGGCTAAAATCACCAACTGTTTTTTTTTTTTTTTTAAAGAACTCTGATCAAGCTATACCAATAGATCTCAGAATTATTTTAACCAAAAGCTCACCTTAGGGTGAGGATAGCTCCAAAGGCTATCTCCCAGCTTAGATGTAATATAGGAAGCTTTGACTCTCCTGCAGCATCCTCTTTGACTCAGATATCCATGATCAAATAAAAATATTATCGATTTATATCAGATGCAGGATTCTGTAGCAGAATGTAGGAACAAGACACTCCTGGGACTGGTGTTGTGACAGCAGGTTAAGATGCTATCTTCAATGCTGGCATCCCATATGGGTGCCAGTTAAAGTCCTAGCTGTTCCACTTTCAATATAGCTTTCTGTTAATGCACCTGGGAAGGAAGAACAAGACTGCCCAAATCCTTGGATCTTTGCACATGGAAGACCCAGATAGAGTTGCAGGCTCTTGGCTGTGGCCTGACCCAGCCCTAACTATTGCAGCCATTCAGGGAGTGAGCCAAAGATGGAAGATTCTCTCTCTCTCTCTCTCTCTCTCTCTCTTTCTCCCACTCTCTCTCCCTCTCTGTGTGTGTGTGTGTGTCTCCATTTCTATCTGTATGTAACTCTACATTTCAAATAAAAAATCTTTTTTAAAAAATTAAAAATACAAGTTGAATAAAAAGATACTCATGCATCAAATTCCAAAACATCATGAAAAATTGATCTATCCAAGAGACGTAATTTTGGTAGACTCAGAGAGCTCTCTCTGTGACCAATTATAACCTAAACTGAAAGGAACCTATTGCATACTACTTAGCACTCCTGCATTTAATTACAGGGAATTTCTTGTTGTGTATATTGAGCAAGAATTCAATCTCTACCTTTTGGGACTTCCAGGTATACTCAGAGAATAACTCTGCCTAATCTTATGATCCAATTGAGTACATCAAGTTTATCTTCTGGGACTAAAATATAAATAAAATTTTGCTTTTACTATACATTTTTCCCTAAAGAGTAAGAGAGAGACAGAGATATTAAGCCTGTAACATTTCCCAATTGACATGTTTTTCCTACTTTTCTTCCTATGTTTCCAGTAAATAGCCTTTGGCAGGAAAACCCTCTTTTTTAACTTTTCCATCATAAAAACAAAAGGAGAAAATCTCACAACATAACATGAAGTCACTTTGGGAAACCTGTCTGCTACTCTAGGTGACTTAGTCCAGCCCACTGACCAGACTATAGAGCAAATATAAGATTCTTTAGAACCCTTCAAGAAAGTGATCATGGACAACTACCCCTGGATTATCCACTGACAGAACATAGTAGATATGTGTGATAATTATTAAAATATGCTGCACTTAATTTAACAAGATTAGTCTCATGGAAAGAAAGATATCAAAATTAAATATGATTAAGCCAAATGGGTCCATGTGTGGACTCATCCTGTGAGGCCCGTACTGTCGGGATGGTGGGTGACAGCGTTCTTCTACAAGAAGCACCAGAGACAAGTTTTGGTGAACACATCCATTTATTAACAATCAGGCACAAGCTTTTAAAGGGCAGACAAAGAGGGGAGTAGCTATTTCAGGGCAACACTAATTTTCCAGGATAAATCCAATACTGGTGCCTCTATGCTTCTCCAATCAGCTTGAAGGTCACATAGCCTACATAGCCTTTCAGGTGGTTTTTATGAGTCTGGGTCACACCCAGTAGTTGTTTACCTGGTTGAGAATTACAAGTTCCTTTATCAGGAAGTGGGAGTGAGGGAAATGTGCCTCTAGCTCCTGCCACCTGCCAGCAGTCAGGTCATGTGTGGCTCAGTGTGCTGAACCCCCGACCAGTGTCCTGGGAGGCATGGTGTGCCATGCCCTCTTAACCTCCTACATGGGCTAGAAGGCAGTCTCCCAGCCAGGCACAGGGTCACCCATATCCATGACTTTGGTAAAGGAAGTCCCTCAGCTTTCATTACCTGGGGACCAGCAAAATCGTTCTCCCTTTCCTATTATAGTTCTTATCCCTGTTCATTCTTGGTCTATGCATACACATCTTACTGTCTTATTTATCTCATCAGTTTCATGTAAAAATAATGAGCATATAGGGAGTTCAACTAATAACAATGAATGGCAGTGAATCTCCAGATCCTCTAAGATTAATTAAAAACAGATTTTGTTCTGTGGCTAGGCAAAGACAACACACTGAAACAAGTTAGACATTGCAGGATATGAACCTTTGTCTCTTCACCTCCATAATGAAAATCTCAGAGCCAGCTACATGGCCTAGCAGTAGACTGTCTTCTCTTGCAGTGTTGACATCTCATATGGGTGCTGTTTCATGTCCTGACAGTCTCTCTTCCAATCTAATTATCTGCTAACAGCCTGGGTAAGCAGTGGAAGATGTTCCAAATGCTTGGTCCCCTGCATGGACATGGGAGACCATGAAGAAGCTCCTGGCTCCAGGCTTCAGATTGGCCCAGCTCTGGCCCTTGTGGTCATTTGGGGAGTAAATCAGTGGGTGGAAGACCTTTCTCTATGTCTCTCCCCATCTCTGTCTATAACTTTACCTCTTAAATAAATAAATGAAATCTTTAAAACAAAAAAGGAATGGGAATCTCTTAGGTGGAAATATGTTAGAGATGGGGAGATAGCCAGCAAGGAGTAGTCGAAGTCACAAGCCCTTACTTGCAGTCTCACCTACACTGCCTCCACACTTGCACCACCCAGTAGCCTCCGTTCTGTGCAACAGAACAATGCAGCTTTCAAATTTTTGCCACTTACAACCAACACCAGCTAAAAATAACCCACATAGCTGTCAGATATATCACCAAAATGACCTCTAGCTCATTATAGGGTCATTATAATAAAAGTACCATGGCTGACACTCCTTCTGCCATCCTGTACCTCATGTCATGACATTTCTGTGTTTTCTGTAAAGGGACAAGGAAGTGGGTGGTGTTCAAACCCCTCAACGTACCCTGCTGTTTTTGAATATTGAGTTAATCCCTGCCCTAAACACCAACCACTAAACCTCCAGTTTATACAAAATGTTGGACCCAAACATTGTGAAATGTACATCACTTTCAAGCATGTCCACAGTTTTTCCTGAGTGTGTACTTTCAATTTGTTTGTAAATAAATATTTCTTTTAAACTGACCTTTACTTGTGTTTCATCCTTGAAATCTTTTCTAATGTTAGAGAAAAGAACTTGGACTCTGGGTTCAGTGTTGCATTGCAGCAGATTAAGCTGTCATTTGTGACATAGGCATTGCATATAAGAGTATTTGAGTATTCACTACCCCATTTACAGTTCAACTCCCTACTAATATGCCTGTGAAAGAGCAGAAGATGGCCCAAGTACTTCTTTCTCTGCCACTGACGTGGGAGACCAGGATGGAATTGTTGGCTTTTGGCTTTGAAGTCACAAAGATCTGGTTGTTGTGGCCATTTTTAAACTACACCAGTGGTTGGAAGATCTCTGTCTCTTCCTCTCTGTTGCTCTGCCTTTCAAATTAATTAATTAATATATACAAAAAAAAAAAAACCTGACCCAGCCACATAATGACAAATCCAAATGTCACCTCATTAAAGACAAAAAAATCAACTTTCTTAAGCCTTAAAAAACAATGGCAAAAATCTCGAGATTAATGTTATAGCAAATTAAGTGGCATTAGTTCTTTTGATTGGCTCAAAAACAAAAAGAAATGACAAAAGAAATAAAACAAAACAAAAGCCCTACAAAAACCAAGTAAGTTGCATCTTAATGTACAAAGAATAAAATCCAAAATTGAGCAAATAACTCCCAATTTGAGACATCTCTATATCCATGTATGAAATATGTGGAAGTACTGTAGTATTTGTGGAAAATGGAATTAAAAGGTAAGTTTATTTTAGTGAAAAAATTGTGAAGTCCATATAATTTCATAATATGGATTTCCCATGAACTTTTTGACAACACTTTGTATTTATCAATTAATTTTTAGAGTATAATAAGTTTTCAAATAAAAGAAATTCTATCTCTCTGGATTTTTATTGTACATTGATCTTCTTTTCTCTTTCATAGTAATTCATTTCCAGCTCATTTAAGGTTAATAGATCAAAAAACATAGATCTTATTTTTCCCCTGCCTTAACTAGTTAAGACAGCCTAGCAAAGACTGAAAAAAATTCTAGATATGTGAAATGGTATAACAATACTTGTCTGCATGTCTCACATATTTCAAGTGAATAATGTTCATTAATTTATTCAAAATATATTTATTGTTTGTAGAGGTTGAGCATTATGCTGTGGGAAAAAATACATTTGCATCTCATGGTATTTAATTGAAACCCTCACATTATATTCAAAGCCAATAAGAAAGCCTTCTGAAAATTACAATATTTTGCATATAAAAAGAATAATTATTATTTATTAACAGTTTACTTACAATATATACAGTACAATACCTTTGACTTTAAGAATGTAAATACCTCCATATACTATTCAAAATCTTGTCCTTCAGAGAATCAACTGTATAAAAATAGTCTGTAGGAAAAGATCCGCTGCCTATTAATCTTGCTTGGTATAGCTTTCTTGAGTTCTTACAAGTTTGCTAAGTCCTATTTTTAATTGTGGTTTTTCTCCAAAAGATGAAATTAGTAACTTATCACTAGTTGTCAACCTCTAAAGCTTTTATAAAATGTATGTTAGTCCTTACTTAAATTGTGATAAATAGAATCCATACATGATTGTCCCCAAGGATAGTTTCCCATGGTGGTATGGAAAGAAGAAAGAAATTCTTAATAGATTCCAAGGAGCAAACACTGGCATCTCACATTCCATAAAACTGTCAACTGCCTAAATTAAAATTTAAACCATGTGCACTCTTGGCTTCATTCAGATCTAAATGCTGGCACTATAGGTGAGAAAATAGGTTATTCAAAAGTAATGCCTTTCAAATTATGAATTTACTGTTGGTCATGGCCACCCTGGAGTCTGCCCCTATGTGCATTTCCTGGCAAGCACTTTTTTTCTTTTCTTATATGCCTTATCCAATGGACACTTGAGAATATGTTCTTTGCCTCCTGTGATACTTTGAGATCACTAATCCCTTCACAGCAGCTGGTGTGCACTCAGGAAACAGTTTAATTTCAATGTTGGAATAAAATCAAAACAAAAATATTCCTATGATGACAAATCTGAGCCTACTCAGGGAAATTCATATTATCAAAAATTAAAATAAAAATTATAAAGTTCAAGATTTTATTTAAATTTTTTGCAAACTTTGTAGTTATCTTCAGTATTTGAAAATTAATTTAAGCCTATGTCATAGCATAGATAGCCAAAAATAATGATCAAGAGGAATCCATAGGAATTGTTCTAGTATATAATTTGTACCTTCAAGAGAAGGGCAACAAATTCCAAGGAAGCAATTTGATTTTACTAAGGCGACTCATCAATTGGGTGGCAAAGCGTAGGCCTCCTGATGCTGTTCCAATTCACTTCATTGTGTCACATAACCTTTGCTCTTAAATTCATATTTTGTGAATTAAGAATCTATTCTGTGCTTCTGACATGTACGGTTACAGTAAGGTATATAAGCGTTCATAATTCAATCTATAACATTTTAGATTCCATAAAATCTTTCTCTCATTATTTACATACTCCATGTAGAAATCTAAAACATTGAGTGAAGGATAAATGACATAACTGACCAGGATAGTAGGTCATAATAGTTCTCTTGAGTAAGTAATGAGAGTTCTGAAGATTGGTTACAAGATAGCCATAAGTTTCTGATAGTGAAAACAGCATATTAGGCAGAGATATTACCATGAGAAAAAGTTTTAAAGAAGGAAATCTTGACACGTTCAAATATTTGAAATGCAATCAGTATGGCTGGAGCTTATTGAAGGACAAAGCTAAGTACGTGAAAGTGAATAGAAATCAGCCTTGTAGACTATGTTAAGGATTCCCATGAGAGGTTTTCACAATTATACAGACAATACATGCCATAAAAAACTATGCATGGACTTCAACATTTTTTGCACCAAAATAAACTTGTATATACTTGTTACAATAGGCCTGAACAGGATTTAGTTTGAGACGCTACAAAGGATAAAAATATCAATATTAAAAAGGAGTCCCTATCAGGGCAACATGAATTCTGCTAAAATTAAAGCAGGAAAAAAAATCAAATTTATACGGAAATTTGGGTGAAAGAATGGTGAAATCATCAATATTTTACAGAATTTTTGTGGAGACAATGTCCTCCAATCAGTAATTTACAAATTGTCAATTCATTTTAAGCTGGAACAGTACTGACGATGAAGCTTGCTGTAGAAGAACTTACACATCTATTTGTGAGGAAAAAAAAATCTTGTTTATCCCTTACCTGAAAAAGGCCTAAACTAACATAAACAGCAGCCAACATCAAAGATATCTCAACTGGTTCAGTTGCACAATTATAACTGAAAAAATTAAAATGGGGCAAATTTTGCAATCAGATAAGCTGAAGACAAGAAAAGAGTTTTAAATAGAAATTTTGATTAAGAAGGATCAAGATCTTTCATCATTTCTCCAAAGAATCATAAATGGAGTTGAAACATGGCTTCCCCCATGGGATCCTGAAGACAAAGAGCAATGAAAGCATTATCTACCGAGGGTGGAAGGGGTCCAATCAAAGCAAAAGTGGACCAGTCAAGAACAAACTTATGACAAAGTTTTTCCTTTATTTATATAAAGGGAATAGATTTCATGTATTTCTCATATAAAATTTTAAGACTATAATGATACTTCTCACTCACCCTCATACTCTCTCTCCTGTTTAATTACTATTTTCATTTAATTTTTGTGAAGACCTACTTGCAATATATCCATACTTTGAAATCATATGGTTAATCCTCCATTAAATAAAGAACTCAGCAAGTAATAAGTAGAAAGAACACTGTTCCTTAGAAGTATGGACAGGGGCATACACAATAATAATATCTCAAGATGCACATTTTACTCATACGCATCACATTTTTTGTATTTTGTATATTACCAAAAATCAGAGAAAATGTATGATATTTGTCTTTTTGGTACTGGTTGATTTTGCAAAGCTAATGATCTTTAAGTATATCCATTTTATTGAAAAATACAGGATTCCATTCTTTTTTATGTCTGAATAGTATTCCATAGTATATATATAATATACACACATATATATACACACATATATACACACATATATACACATATATATACACATATATATACACACACATATATATACACACATATATATATACGTATGCCATATATTTTTTTTTGACAGGCAAAGTGGACAGTGAGAGAGAGAAACAGAGAGAAAGGTCTTCCTGTGCCGTTGGTTCACCCTCCAATGGCCGCCGCAGCCAGCGCGCTGCGGCCGGCGCACTGCGCTGATCAGATGGCAGGAGCCAGGTACTTATCCTGGTCTTCCATGAGGTGCAGGGCCCAAGCACTTGGGCCATCCTCCACTGCACTTCCGGGCCACAGCAGAGAGCTGGCCTGGAAGAGGGGCAACCGGGACAGAATCTGGCGCCCCGACCGGGACTAGAACCCTGTGTGCTGGCGCCGCAAGGTGGAGGATTAGCCAAGTGAACCCTGGCGCCGGCCCATATTTTTTATCTAATCATCAGTTGAGGGACATCTGGGTTGACCCATATCTTAGCTACTGTGTGAATTAAGTTGCTATAAATATTGAGGTACATATAACTCTTTAATATGCTGACTTCCTTTCCTTTGGGTAAATTCCCACATATGGGGTGACTGGGTCATATGGTGGACTGATTTTCAGATTTCTGAGGAATCTCCATACTCTCTCCCATAATGGTTGTACTAGTTTATATTCCCATGAACTGTGTATTAGGGTACCATTTTTATATGTTTTGGCCAGCATTTGTTATTTTTTATTATTATTGTTGGATGATTGTGAGCCTAACTGGGATGAGCTAAACCTCATTATGTTTTTAATTGCATTTTCCTGATGGCTAGTGATCCTGAGCATCTTTTCATGTGTCTATTGGCCATTTGTATTTCATTCTTTGAAAAATATTTGTTTGGCAAAAGGTTTTTGATATTTACTACTTGAAGGACAAAAAATGTTATCTCCTTATTAGGAGAGTGTTATGAAAAAGTTAGTAAAAGCCTTAGCAGAAAAACACCCAGCAACTCTGTACCACAGAGTCCTTCTCTACCACACCAATGCTCCTACTCATAATTCTACTCATTAGAAAAGAGCAACTTTTTAGGAGTTTCAATGGGAAATCCTTAGGCATTCAACATATAGTCCTGATATGGCTCTTCGGATGCCTTTTTGTCTCCCAATCTTGAAAAATCTTCAAAGAGTATCTATTCTACATGATAAAAATGTAAAAAAAAAGTACATTGATATGATTATGTTCCCAAACACACAGTTCTTTAGGGAGGGACTGAATGACTGATCCTAACACTTATGAAAGTGTCTTAAACTTGATGTGGCTTAAGATGAGCAATAAAATTTATATTTTAAAATTCTGTGTATTTTGTGTGTACTTTTTGATGTCCCTTCATATTTTTTTATTTTTTTACGGACAATCTTTCTCATATTTCAACCTGAAAAAGATGTATGCTAACTTATTTAGAAAAGATATTTTTGATTCTGTATGCTTAATGTTTAATGAGTGAACAAGAATGGATGTGAGGCAATGAAGTAAGAGATTATTGTGCTAAGTAAGTAGAACACTCATAAGAGAGTTGGTAAGAAATGCATAGACTGGAAGTTTATTTTGAGAATAGAGCTGACTGACTTGGAATGCGCTTCTCTGGTTAAAAGAATTACATAAGTTCAGTCAAAATTTTGCAATCTTATTAGATATTTGCGGCAGCAGTTAAGATGACACTTGGAACAACTGAATTCCATTTCTGTGTGCCTGGGTTTGAGTCCTGGCTCACTGCTGATTCAAATCCCTTGCTAATGCACACCGTGGAGGGCATCAGCTGACAGTTGAAGTACTTGGTTTGTTGTCATCCACATGGAGACCTGGACTAATATCCAGATTCCTGATTTGGCTGAACCCTAGCTGTTACAAGCATTTTGGGAGTTAACGAACAGATGGGAGATCTCTCTCTTTCTCTCTCTCTCTCTCTCTCTCTCCCCCCACTCTCTCTCTCTCTCTCTGCCTTCCAAATAAATAAAATTAAATAATTTTCAAGCAATGAAACACACATTCTTTTTTCAGGTTTATGTTATTTATTTAAAAGGGAGAGAGAAAGAGAGGTCTCCCATCCTCTGGTTCACTCTCCTAAATGACCACATCAATCAATGATGGGCCAGGCTGAAGCCACAAGCCAGAAGCATCTTCCACATCTTCCACATGGGTTCAGGGTCCCAAGGACTCAGACCATTCTCTGCTCTCTCTCAGGAGCATTAGCAGGGAGCTGGATAAAATGTAGAGTAGCCTGAATTCAAACTGGCAATCACATGGGATGATGGCCTTACAGGAAGCAGCTTTACCCCTTATGCCACAATGCCTGCCCCAAAATATATATTCTTTCATTGCAACTTTGTTTTTTGTAGCTATGAAATAGTTTATTCCAACATATTAAGCCAAAAATAACAAAACAACTTCTTTCTTTGGATGGAACCCAAATTCTGTACAAGCAGAGTAGGCTTGACTACTAGATAGTTTAACAAAAAAGCATTTAGCTACATCATGCCTAATAAAGCTTTTTACATTCACAGTGGATACCAAATAATTTTGTTAAATAACCAGACATTTGGAAAAATCAAGATGTTGCCTCAAAAGAGTCAAGTACACAAGTTAACAATATTAGGAATTTTTACTGCACCTAAGAATAAAAAGACATTCTCTAGTCCTCTATTTTTCACACACATTTTCTTTAACAGAATATCTGTATTTGAAGGACTAACTTCTTTCTTCCTAAGGCCTCAGGAATATCAGATCCCCCTTCAGATCAGTAGCTGTTTACAAAGCAGCAGAACCATTTAAAGAGAAAAGAAAAAAAAATAAACAAAAATAAAATAAAAGGAAATGGTGAAGAACAAAGGCAACAGATTTCACTTTTGTGTCACCATCCAAGATTCTGCTGGGGAAGATTCCCTGAGGCGGATGACAGTTCCCTCAGCCGGTTCAAAACACAATCCCTGACTGTAGGACTGCTGGGCCTTCCCGCAGCCCATCAGCAGCAGCATCATGGAAAATCAGCTGTGACAGTCAGCCTCCAGCTTCACCTATTACAAAGGAAATGTGGGAATTCTATGACAGTGATTGCTAAAGTGTAAAACTGCAAAATTCTGAATATTAATTAAGTTTTTACAGATGTATACTGCTACATCTCTCAATCATCACCTGCTCCATGCACAAAGGAAAAATCAAGCAGAAATCCCTAGATGTTCCAGAATGAGACAACTATAAAAGTTCAAATATCAACACCTGGCTAGGATCAACTTACACTGCAAGAATAATTATTATTGTATATAATTGGACAGCAAAACCCAGCACTGTATTAAGCTACCTTCCCAAATCTTCCCAGGCCATAATTCTATGAGCTACAATAGAAAAATTTTAGCAAATGGAGTCTATCATAGAACTGTAAGTTCTTATATTTCTATATAATTAACTTAACCTTAGTTACTATGGCAATGATTTAAATATGAGTGCTGTAAAAAGGAGAAAACAGTTGTACACATGCTTTTTTTTTTCTTTACCTGTGAGATAATATTAAAAAGAGATTCCACAGCTGATTAAGAACTAAGAATTATCAAACATCATAAATATATGTACAACCTGGAAGCCTGGAAAAGGTAGAGAATACTAAACGTAACAAACCAATATATTAAAATCCAGTATTTTATATTAAGACTTATTCATCCAAATGCAGTTAGGTTTACTGCTACTATAAATAAGCTTCACATTAAGGCATAGATAATGGCTCATTATCTATGAGACAGATTTATATTCAAAACAAAATTCATTGCAACCATGTTAGGCAACATTTTTCCCCGAGTGTATCAATATGTTTTTGTCAAGTTTCTGACACTTTGGTCAGTAGCATTATTTTACTGCATTTAAAGTTGCAACACTGCACAGCCCAACTTTACAGAAAATGATAGCTTACTGACCACAGCATTTTTGATTTTAATGGTGAGTGCTAATTTCATTTCTTCTATACAGTAAATGGTACCTTTTCATTTTGTGTGGTACAGATATGAGATTGCTTTTAAAATATAGCTATAGTCATTGACTTCTGGTAATTTTAGTGCTTTAAAATCTCTATTATTTAATTTTCTACTATGGTTAATCCAGTTTCAATTATCTATCCATGGTAGTATATCCTGCAAATGTATTTATGCATGTGCAAAAATATCCAGATTTTTTTTTGAAGATTTATTTATTTATTTATTCGAAAGTCAGAGTTACACACAGAAGGAGAGATAGAGAGAAAGAGAGGTCTTCCATCTGCTGGTTCACTCCCCAGGTGGCTAGAGCTGCACCAATCCAAAGCCAGGAGCCAGGAGCCCCTTCGGGGTGTCTCACATGGGTGCAGGGCCCAAGGACTTGGACCACCTTCTGTTGCTTTCCTAGGTCATAACAGAGCTGGATCAGAAGTGGAGCAGACAGGATTCGAACCACCAGCCATATGGGATGCCAGCATCGCAGGTGGCAGCTTTACCCACTATGCCATAGTGGCAGCCCCTCCAGATTGTTTTAATCTAACTCAACACTTTCCACGTGTAGTTAACTTCAGCACACTAATTTCAATATAAGGATGATTAATTTGATGACTCCTCCATGAAAAATGATTACAAACCATCTAGACAGTTCTAGTAGTAGACTTTAGAAAAGCAGACTTGGTGGAGATGACGTGGACCTAGATTTTCATGTCCAGAAAGAAAAGAAGTGCTTAAAATAGACAATGGGTCATATCACAGGGACATATAAGACGATTTTGAGGAGCTTCCAATGGTCCAAAAGGGAACAATTCATCCATGGTAATGAATATTGTTGGATGATAACATGGAGTCTAAGAGTCCTGAATGATATAAATAAATGAATACAAAAATAAATGGAGAAGAAAGAATTACTCTTCTTTACAGGAGAATTCCAAATGAATGTAAAGTCTCCCCACTCCAGAATTGGGTACTTACTTCCACCTCTCTCTTTGGTTTGGGCTGAATTCAGGTCTTCTGCCAAAGAACATGAAACAACTAGTAGAACAGGAAACTGTGATAGTGAAGAGAAATCATAATGAAGTGAAGAATTCAATAGATCAAATGAAAAACACATTAGAGAGCCTTAAAAACAGAATGGGTGAAGCAGAAGAGTGAATATCGGACTTAGAAGACAGAGAACAGGAAAAGGATACAGTCAGACCAAAGAAAAGAAGAGGAAATTAGAAATGTAAAACATATTGTCGGGAATCTTCAGGATACTATTAAAAAACCCAACATTCGGGTTCTAGGAGTTCCTGAAGGCATGGAGAGGGAGAAAGGATTAGAAGGCCTTTTTAGTGAGATATTAGCAGAAGATTTCCCAGGTTTGGAGAAGGACAGAGACATCCTACTACAGGAAGCTCACAGAACCCCTAATGAACACGACCAAAAGAGATCCTCACCACGACACGTTGTAATTCAACTCTCCGCAGTGAAACATAAAGAAAAGATCCTAAAATGTGCAAGAGAGAAATGTCAGATTACTCTCAGAGGATCTCCAATCAGACTCACAGCTGACTTCTCATCAGAAACCCTACAAGCTAGGAGGGAATGGCGAGATATAGCCCAGGTACTAAGAGAGAAAAACTGCCAGCCCAGAATATTATATCCTGCTAAGCTCTCATTTGTGAATGAAGGTGAAATAAAGACTTTTCATAGCAAACAGAAATTGAAAGAATTTGTTGCCACTCGTCCAGCCCTGCAAAAGATGCTTAAAGATGTGTTACACACAGAAACACAGAAACACGGTCATCAATATGAAAGAAGGTAAAGGAATGAAACCTCACAGCAAAAGATCACAGGGAATTCAAAGCATATATTAGAACCTATCTTTGGCAAATGGCAGGGGAAAGTTACCACTTATCATTAGTCACATTGAACATTAATGGACTGAACTGTCCAGTTAAAAGACACCAATTGGCTGATTGGATTAAGGAACAAAACCCATCTATTTACTGCTTACAAGAAACACATCTTTCCAACAAAGATGCATGCAGACTGAAAGTGAAAGGCTGGAAAAAGATATACCATGCCAACAGCAATGAAAAAAGAGCAGGCATAGCCATCTTAATATCAGACAACATAAACTTTACCACAAAAACTGTAAGAGAGACAAAGAGGGACACTATATAATGATTAAGGGATCAATTCAACAGGAAGCTATAACAATTATCAATGTATATGCACCTAATTACAGGGCACCAGTTTATTTAAAAGATATGTTAAGGGACTTAAAGGGAGATTTAGATTCCAATACAATAGTACTGGGGGACTTCAATACTCCACTCTCAGAAATAGACAGATCAACAGGACAGAAGATCAACAAGGATACAGTAGATTTAAACGACACTATAGCCCAAATGGATCTAACAGATATCTACAGAACTTTCAATCCTACAGCTAAAGATTTTACATTCTTCTCAGTAGTACATGGAACCTTCTCTAGGATTGACCACATACTAGGCCATAAAGCAAGTCTCAGCAAATTCAAAAGAATTAGAATCATACCATGCAGCTTCTCAGACCATAAAGGAATGAAATTGGAAATTAGCAACTCAGGAATCCCTAGAGCATACGCAAACACATGGAGATTGAACAACATGCTCCTGAATGAACAATGGGTCATAGAAGAAATCAAAAGAGAAATCAAAAAATTTCTGGAAGTAAATGAGGATAACGGCACAACATACCAAAACTTATGGGACACAGCAAAAGCAGTGTTAAGAGGAAAGTTTATATCAATAGGTGCCTACATCAAGAAATTGGAAAGACACCAAATAGATGAGCTTTCAATTCACCTCAAGGATCTAGAAAATCTACAGCAAACCAGACCCAAATCTAGTAGGAGAAGAGAAATAATTAAAATCAGAGAAGAAATCAACAGGATTGAATCAAAAAAAAAAAAAACATTACAAAAAATCAACCAAATGAGGAGCTGGTTTTTTGAAAAATTAACAAAATTGACACCCCATTGGCCCAACTAACTAAAAAAAGAAGAGAAAAGACCCAAGTCAATAAAATCCTTGATGAAAAAGGAAACGTAACAACAGACACCACAGAAATAAAAAGAATCATCAGAAATTACTACAAGGACTTGTATACCAGCAAACAGGGAAACCTATCAGAAATGGATAGATTCCTGGACACATGCAACCTACCTAAATTGAACCAGGAAGACAGAGAAAACCTAAACAGACCCATAACTGAGACAGAAATTGAAACAGTAATAAAGGCCCGCCCAACAAAGAAAAGCCCAGGACCAGATGGATTCACTGCTGAATTCTACCAGACATTTAAAGAAGAACTGACTCCAATTCTTCTCAAACTATTCAGAACAATTGAAAAAGAGGGAGTCCTCCCAAATTCTTTCTATGAAGCCAGCATCACCTTAATTCCTAAGCTGGAAAAAGATGCAGCATTGAAAGAAAATTACAGACCAATATCCCTGATGAACATAGATGTAAAAATCCTCAATAAAATTCTCGCCAATAGAATGCAACAACACATCAGAAAGATCATCCACCCAGACCAAGTGGGATTTATCCCTGGTATGCAGGGATGGTTTAATGTGCGCAAGACAATCAATGTGATACACCACATTAACAGACTGCAGAAGAAAAACCATATGATTATCTCAATAGACACCGAGAAAGCATTTGATAAAATACAACACCCGTTCATGATGAAAAATCTAAGCAAAC
Source organism: Oryctolagus cuniculus (assembly GCF_051225735.1). NCBI lineage: Eukaryota > Metazoa > Chordata > Mammalia > Lagomorpha > Leporidae > Oryctolagus > Oryctolagus cuniculus. The sequence goes on from NC_142870.1 coordinate 88,701,321, forward strand.
TGGGTTTGGAAGGAACATTCCTCAATACAATCAAAGCAATCTATGAAAAGCCCACAGCCAACATCCTATTGAATGGGGAAAAGTTGGAAGCATTTCCATTGAGATCTGGTACCAGACAAGGATGCCCACTCTCACCACTGCTATTCAATATAGTTCTGGAAGTTCTAGCCAGAGCTATTAGGCAAGAAAAAGGAAATTGAAGGGATACAAATTTGGAAGGAAGAACTCAAACTATCCCTCTTTGCAGATGATATGATTCTTTATTTAGGGGACCCAAAGAACTCTACTAAGAGATTATTGGAACTCGTAGAAGATTTGGCAAAGTAGCAGGGTATAAAATCAATGCACAGAAATCAACAGCCTTTGTATACACAGGCAATGTCATGGCTGAGGAAGAACTTCTAAGATCAATCCCATTCACAATAGCTACAAAAACAATCAAATACCTTGGAATAAACTTAACCAAGGACGTTAAAGATCTCTACGATGAAAATTACAAAACCTTAAAGAAAGAAATAGAAGAGGATACCAAGAAATGGAAAAATCTTCCATGCTCATGGATTGGAAGAATCAATATCATCAAAATGTCCATTCTCCCAAAAGCAATTTATAGATTCAATGCAATACCAATCAAGATAACAAAGACCTTCTTCTCAGATCTGGAAAAAATGATGCTGAAATTCATATGGAGGCAAAAGAGACCTCGAGTAGCTAAAGCAATCTTGTACAACAAAAACAAAGCCGGAGGCATCACAAATCCAGATTTCAGGACATACTACAGGGCAGTTGTAATCAAAACAGCATTGTACTGGTACAGAAACAGATGGATAGACCAATGGAACAGAATAGAAACACCAGAAATCAATCCAAGCATCTACAGCCAACTCATATTTGATCAAGGATCCAAAACCAATCCCTGGAGTAAGGACAGTCTATTCAATAAATGGTGCTGGGAAAATTGGATTTCCACATGCAGAATCATGAAGCAAGACCCCTACCTTACACCTTACACAAAAATTCACTCAACATGGATTAAAGACTTAAATCTATGACCTGACACCATCAAATTATTAGAAAGCATTGGAGAAACCCTGCAAGATATAGGTACTGGAAAGACTTGGAAAAGACCCGGGAGGCACAGGCAGTCAAAGCCAAAATTAACTATTGGGATTGCATCAAATTGAGAAGTTTCTGTACTGCAAAAGAAACAGTCAGGAAAGTGAAGAGGCAACCAACAGAATGGGAAAATATATTTGCAAACTATGCAACTGATAAAGGGTTAATAACCAGAATCTACAAAGAGATCAAGAAACTCCACAACATCAAAACAAACAACCCACTTAAGAGATGGGCCAAGGACCTCAATAGACATTTTGCAAAAGAGGAAATCCAAATGGCCAACAGACACATGAAAAAATGTTCAAGATCACTAGCAATCAGGGAAATGCAAATCAAAAGCACAATGAGGTTTCACCTCACCCCAGTTAGAATGGTTCACATTCAGAAGTCTACCAACAATAGATGCTGGAGAGGATGTGGGGGAAAAGGGCCACTAACCCACTGTTGGTGGGAATGCAAATTTGTTAAGCCACTATGGAAGTCAGTTTGGAGATTCCTCAGAAACCTGAATCTAACCCTACCATTCCACCCAGCCATCCCACTCCTTGGAATTTACCCAAAGGAAATGAACTTGGCAAACAAACAAGCTGTCTGCACATTAATGTTTATTGCACTCAATTCACAATAGCTAAGACCTGGAACCAACCCAAATGCCCATCAACAGTAGACTGGATAAAGAAATTATGGGACATGTACTCTATAGAGTACTATACAGCAGTCAAAAACAACGAAACCCGGTCATTTGCAACAAGATGGAGGAATTTGGAAAACATCATGCTGAGTGAATTAAGCCAGTCCCAAAGGGACAAATATCATATGTTCTCCCTGATCGGTGACAACTAACTGAATACCAAAGGGGAAACTTGTTGAAGTGAAATGGACACTATGAGAAACTGTGACTTCATCAGCTCTTGTCCTGACGGTTGATGTATAATGTAATACTTTATCCATTTTAGTTTTTTTTTTTTTGTTCTAGTACCATTGGTTGAACTCTGTAATTAACACTCAATTATTCTTAGGTGTTTAACTTTTAACTGAAAAGTGATCCCTGTTAGGAATTTGGAAAATATTATGCTGAGTGAAATAAGCCAATCCCAAAGGGACAAATACCACATGTTCTCCCTGATAATGACAACTAACTGAGCACCAAAAAGGAAACCTTTTAAAGTGAAATGAACACTATGAGAAACGGTGACTTGATCAGCCCTCGCCCTGACTGTTGATGAACAACTTAATATGTTATCCCTCTTAGTATTTTTTTTGTTTGTTCTAGTTAATTCTTTTGGTTGAATACTGTAATCAATACACAATTCTTCTTAAGTGCTGAAACTTAACTGTAAAGTGATCACTGTAAAATATAACAGTGGGAATAAGAGAGGGAAGAGATGTGCAATTCGGGACATGCTCAAGCTGACTTACCTCAAACAGTAGAGTTAGAAACATATCAGGAGATTCCAATTCAATCCCATCAAGGTGGAATGTACCAATGCCATCTCACTAGTCCCAGTGATCAATTTCTGTTCACAATTGATCATAATGATAGGACTAAGAACCAAAGGGAGCACATAAACAAGAATAGTGTCTGCAAATACTAGCTGATAGAATCAAAAAGGGAGAGAACGATCCAACATGGGAAGTGAGATACACAGCAGACCCATAGAATAGCAGATGTCCCAAACAGCACTCTGGCCTGAGAATCAGCCCTTAAGGCATTTGGATCTGGCTGAAGAGCCCATGAGAGTATTTCAGGCATGGAAAGCCAAGACACTCTTTCAAAAAAAAAAAAAAAAACACCTAAATGAAAGATCTCTGCGAGTGAGATCCCAGTGGAAAGAACGGGTCGGTCATCAAAGAAGGAGGTACCTTTCTCTGAAGGGAGGAGAGAACTTCCACTTTGACCATGGCCTTGTCTAAATATGATCAGAGTCAGTGAACCCAGGAGGCTTCCATAGCCTTGGCAGCTCATGACAAGAGCCTAGGGTGATTACTGAGGCCATAAACAAGAGTGTCAATTTGTTAAGTCAACAACAGGAGTCACTGTGCACTTACTCCTCATGTAGGATCTTTGTCCTTAGCGTGCTGTACATTGAGATTTAATGCTATAACTAGTACTCAAACAGTATTTTTCACTTTATGTTTCTGTGTGGGAGCAAACTGTTGAAATCTTTACTTAATGTATGCTAAACTGATCTTCCGTATATAAAGAGAATCAAAAATGAATCTTGATGTGAATGGTAGGGGAGAGGGAGTGGGAAAGGGGAGGGATGCGGGTGGGAGGGATGTTATGGGGGGGAAGCCATTGTAATCCATAAGCTGTACTTTGGAAATTTATATTCATTAAATAAAAGAAAATGGATAGAAAACAATAGTAAGCTGAGAGTATAGAATGTGGTAACCATTTCTGAAAACAACATTAAACTGATTTTTTTAATCCTAGTTTCCAACACTGGGAAACCATCTTTTCTGTTGCCAGGTGGTTATCTACACTGTCTCAGGGGGGTTTGGGAACATTTTCCAGAGTTTCCTGTAATGTCTTACTCTTCTTACCCTTCCTTTAAGACTTTAAAACAGATCTAGCCACTTCTAAAATATTTATCAAAGTAACATATGTAAATTATATCAAATTAAACAAGGCCAAGAGATATAAAATGCCACAGCTCTGCCTAGATGCACTCCCCAGTGCATCTTCCCAGAGACTGACATTAACTTCTTTTTTTTTTTAACGTTTATTTAATGAATATAAATTTCCAAAGTATGACTTATGGATTACAATGGCTTCCCCCCAGTACCGTCCCTCCCACCCACAACCCTCCCCTTTCCCACTCCCTCTCCCCTTCCATTCACATCAAGATTCATTTTCGATTATCTTAATATACAGAAGATCAGCTTAGTATACATAAAGTAAGGATTTCAACAGTTTGCTCCCACACAGAAACATAAAGTGAAAAATAATAGATATTTTTTTTAAATGATGATGAAATCAGATCAGACCTATTGTCATGTTTAATCCCAGTGAGAGTCAAGTTGGGAATTGATAATTTTTTTTTTTACAGAGATCAGTTTAGTATGCATTAAGTAAAGATTTCAACAGTTTGCACCCCCATAGAAACACAAAGTGAAATATATTGTTTGAGTACTCGTTATAGCATTAAATCTCAATGCACAGCACATTAAGGACAGAGAGTTCTCCGACTCTTATCTTGTTTAGACAAGGTCATAGTCAAAGTGGAGGTTCTCTCCTCCCTTCAGAGAAAGGTTCCTCCTTCTTTGATGACCTGTTCTTTCCACTGGGATCTCACTCACAGAGATCTTTTGCCAGAGTGTCTTGGCTTTCCATGCCTGAAATACTCTCATGGGCTTTTCAGCCAGAACCGAATGCCTTTAGGGCTGATTCTGAGGCCAGAGTGCTATTTAGGACATCTGCCATTCTATGAGTCTGCTGAGTATCTCACTTCCCATGTTGGATCACTCTCCCCTTTATTTATTCTATCAGTTAGTATTAGCAGGTACTAGACTTGTTTATGTGCTCCCTTTGACTCTTATTCCTTTCATTATGATCAATTGTGAACTGAAATTGATCACTTGGACTAGTGAGATGGCATTGGTACATGCCACCTTGATGGGATTGAATTGGAATCCCCTGATATGTTTCTAACTCTACCATTTGGGGCAAGTCAGCCGAGCATGTCCCAAATTATACATCTCTTCCCTCTCTTATTCCCACTCTTATGTTTAACAGGGATCACATTTCAGTTAATTTTCAACACTTAAGAATAACTGTGTATTAATTACAGAATTAAACCAGTCATATTAAGTAGAACAGATAAAAAAACTACTAAGAGGGATAATGTATTAAGTTGCTCATTAACAGAAGTGAAATGGACACTATGGGAAACGGTGACATTAACTTCTTTAGCTATTTCTTCTGGTAGTTCTTTTCTTGTTTCCATTTAATATGCATTTCCTGTATTCTTGATTTACCAATTCTAGATATTAGCTATAAATTACCAATTATCACCATCATTATAGCTAATGTTTATGTACAGAATTCTGAGTGCAACATAGACATTCATTTATTTCTCACAGTAAGCCAGAAAAGAAATATATCATTGATGAATCTTTAAAAATTAATTAAGCAAATAACGTTTTTAATTCTGTAACACATCTTTCATTAATTCCTTTTCATTCATATACACAAGAAACTGTTGGATTATCATAAGATTTCAGAGATGCTGTTTTCTAGGCTATCTGATCTTGATGTGGGCTCCAGGCCACAAGTAGCTTTAAAAAAAAAAAAGATTTATTTTATTTATTTGAAAGGCAGAGTTACACAGAAAGAGAGAGAGAGACAGGGAGAGGGATGTTCTCTCCGCTGGTTCACTAATTAAATGGCCACAGTTGCCAGAGCTGGGCAAGGCTGAAGCCAGGAGCCTGGAATTTCATCAGTGTCTCTCATGTAGATACAGGGAAACCAATACTTGGGCCATCTTCTTCGGAATTCCCAGGTGCATTACCTGGGAGGTGTATTGGAAGTGGAGGAGCAGGGACAGGAACCAGCATCTGAGCCATAAATATTTAACGCATTGCCTATGGAATGCACCTTTTCTGCTTTTACATCCCAATTTGTATATCCAACAACTGTGAAAAGATAGACAAATTGTCAAATCTCTCACACCAACTTCCACAAGAGTAAGATTAATATTTTCCACATACCTACCACAATCTTATTTTGCTATTTTCTGACACTTAGAAAAGGTAATGAAGCTGTTCCATTTTTTTCAACAAAAGTATTTTGATCACATCTCCCTTTTTCTCAGACACACACACACACACACACACACACAAACACGCAGATACATAAATGCCAAAAAATGTTTTAAGGCAAAAATACACACAAAAAAAGCATTGGGAATGTCTGTTCTTCCAATCTGCCCAGCCTAAGGAGAGACCAACATCACACCAAAGGTCCAAGAATATCACCTGACAGATGCAGATACCACCCCAGCACACAAAGAATACAATTCACTTTTAGGTCCCTACCTTCAACATGAAGAAAAAACTTCAAAAGATTGCCAAATATCTGAGGATAACCCACAATGTAAGCTATGGAGGCAAAACAAGCATTAAAAACTGATTTGGAAGGAATAGAGCCTATGTGAAGAAAAGGAACATATAGTAAATCTATAATTTTCATTTTCAGAGCAATTTGAAAATATTTCAGCCATGAAATAGGGAATAGTATAACAAAACCAAGGAACCAAAACATGAAATAGAAGAAATGAGGAGCTCAGTAGAAAGGCTGGGGAGAAAGACAGTTTCAGGAACTGACAAGGAAATGAGAAAAGCAAGAAGAAGGACTGTAAAGTGGGAAAATTACAGAGTGAGTACAGGCTATCCAACATGCAAGTGAGAGGGGGTCCACAGATATTACTAGGAAAAGAAACAAAAATACTTAATCACACCTGTTGGAAAATTTGCTCAGGAAAAGTGATTATAAGTTGATACAAATAGAATTCAGCCAAATTAGGGAAGCATAAAAACTTAGGATGCAAGAAGAAAAACCTCACAAACTTTTAGAGAAAAAAAAATGAAACAAGATATTCTATTGGCAGTAAAAAGAAAATTGAAGAATATCTTCAGATTGTTACTAAAATAATGATTTCTAAAATTTAATCCAACCTCATTAAAATTAAATTTGAGGATAAACTAAAAATTCCTGTTCACAAAACACTTCCATGACCCATTCTCAGACAGTTTCTGATTATTTCCTCTACTTTAACATAATAAGGTTATCTTACACAGGAGACAGCTAAAGGGAATCCTTAGGGCCATGATGAAGGACAAATCCAAGATGGCAACTGAACAACTGATGTAAAGAGCAGCCAGTCAAATTTAAACAATTTGACCCAAGAAAAAGACATATTAATGGCTGCCATCTCTCAGGTATCATCTGCTCTTGTGATTCTGACTCAGATTGTTATAGCCTGGGTCATATGGTAATGATGTCTCTGTTCTTGATTCTAGTCACTATTTCCCTTTGTTAACTGAGAACCTCACTCCACTGTGTTGAAATTTCCTGTGAGCTAGACGTTGGCTATGATGAGTTTATTAGAAAAGAATAATCAAGCTATCAGATTCCCTTGGCCATACTCATGCCATCTCCAGTATGTGGTTTATTTAACATATCTGCCAAATGCTAGACTGTTGGGCCTTCTATATTTCTGGGGTTCATTCACTCCCTCTCCCACTTAATTGCCAAAAGATATTTTCACAACCTCAAAGGGACCTGAAAAGCAGACTATAACCCAAAGACTGTATCTAACTTGTTTCCTTCTAGGGTACTGTTTCTGATGACAGTGATGCTCATTTTACAGTTGTTCAGGCTTCCTATTCGACTTTTATATGTATACATTTTTATAGATATTGATATGTAAATACTTGAAAAACAAAGGAAAATCATTAAGCAGATAAATAAAAGATATGAAGTGTCCGGCGCAGTGACAGAACTCTTAATAAAATCTCAAGTACATTTGTTACAATTTTTTGTAGTCCTTAGATTTCTTGCTTTTCATGAAATCTCTGTTCACATACAACAGTATTTAAGGCAGACTGTTTGGTGGCCTTTTCTTGGCCCTTCTAGCTTGCCTCCAGACCTTTATTTCTTCTATTCCTGCCACATTTTTGTCAGGACTAATTCCTACCACCAATCCCTTATTCACATAATATCTAAAGTGCCTTTGTTTCCCTGACTGATAAAACTATGATGATGAGCTCTGATGTCCCTTTTATATAAGACATTCTAGGGTCCTCTGGTTCCACTTTGAACAAAACTATGTGATCTGTCCACAGCTCAGTAAATAATAAATAGCAGATTCATGTCCATTCATCCATTTCCACAGACAACAGGGAAGTTAGGCCTACTGTAAGTTTTCTTGTGACTTCCCAGAACCCCACAGAGAACAGAGTTCTCAGGTTGCAAATACAGAACCAATAAAAGGATTTGCAGTGACTGTATATGGATTAAACAGACACAAAGACTCACCTACATAATAGTATATATTTAGAGCACATGTGCTTAAAAAAGAAATTAAATAAGAAATAACAAATCCTTCTATTCATGTATCTTAAATATACAAAGATAAAAATAAAAACTAAAGATGTGTTCAATGACCTACAATGAGCCCTCACCCGCAACTCCTTCCCATTAGTCTTCAATTGTTGCAAAAGTATTTAGCTTGTACTAAAGGAGAACAATATCTCAGAAACTATTCCAAGACAATAAATCAAGAAATCTGGTTCGCTCACATTTTTTTCTTTTCTTTCCACTCTTGAGGTAAACCTCCCACAGAGAAAGTTATACTATGCAAAGATTCAGCAAAAGAAATGAAAATATATTTATGTCAACTAGGGATTCTTTTCTGTGGCACAATTCCAATCAACAGACCTAGTGGGGAAAAAAAAGTGTGTGCGTGTGTGTGTGTGCGTGTGTGTGTGTTGTAAAGCTCCTTAACTGTGTAATTGCAGCTGCTCAAACATTTATCATTTCATGGTACAAAATAAAGAATTTACCAAAGCACAGAAAAGCAGCATAAACACATTAATTTAGCATTTGTTATGGGATTTAAACAAAATAAATTAAGAATGCATGTAGCTTTCATATACACTAGTTTGACTCCTTCAAATCAATTCCAAAATTATCCTTTCTTTGCAGCTTTCTTGTGCTGAAAGCATTACCAGCCCATCTTTGCATGCTACATTAATTATAAAACTTAATATTGCCATGTTATTTCACAGTTTACAAAATGCTTTCATGGACATAAAACAGAGCAACAGAATATATAGGGAAGAGACACTGGATTTGGAGATGATAGATCTTTCCCATCTGTGCAATAAAGTGAATGAGGTGGGAATGGGAGGTCACTGCTATTCTGAGCCTAATGTTTCTTATAAAATTTCTGTAAAGCTTAGGTGTGATCATGCATGTGAAAGTAATTTGTGAAAGGTCTGGAATGATACAAATAAAGGGCATTAAATGAAAGGTCATTAAAATCAATTCGCATTTTACAGATGAGAAACAGCCATTAAATAATTCACCCGAAATTAAATAGACACATATTATGACCAGAAATCCATAATCTTGTCTCTGGGTGTAATATTCTTTCTCTATATCTTACTGCTTCCTAATTTATTCTTTATTTCTTTTTTGTTCCTAATATGGGCTGCATCATTTTTTCCAGAAATAATTTTTTAAAAAGCAATACATTAAAAAAGCAATGTATTTCAAAAGTTAAGTGCAATTAATTGAAATATGAACTCTCTGAGTTTAAATTTTTGTGCTCCCTCCCATTAGTTATGTGACTTTTGAGTATATTAGTTCAGCTAATCTGTGCCTCAGTTTCATCATACTTAAAATCAGCTCAAAATTAGCATTAAAATCATAGGTCCATTTTGAATATGAACGAATAAACCACATAAAATAGTAGCTGCTATATGAAAAGCATTCACTAATTGTTAGCTATTCTTATGTACACTGTTCCATAAGGTTATTATGTTAAAATCTGTTAAACTCTGCTTGACATCGGTAGTCATAGCAACCCACTGCTATCCTGAAACCCTTACCAGCACTGGGAATGAGGGAGGGAAAGTATTTGTGGGATGATGCTGATTTCATTATCAGAATATAAGCAAAACTTCTTAGAAGTTTCAGCTTTAAAATGAACATTGATGGCTAATAAATCTAGATTGCATGGAGTATATATTTGAATATAAGCATGCATTGATTGTCCATTTTTAGCACAGGGAGTCTTCAAAAAGTTCATGGAAATATGTATTAAGAGAAAACTATGGATTTCAAAAAATTTTACATCAAAATAAATTCATTTGTAATTCCATTTTCCTCTTAACTTTTTAAAGTATGCTCATAAAACTACACAATCCTTGAAACAGTTAATAATATTGAATAAAAATACAGATGAACTCTTCTATAATTGCACAATTATTCAGCAGCTTAATTAATATGCTATACAAACAGCAAAGGCTGTATATCAGAAACACAAATCGTAGAGTGTCAGGATGGAAAGAGAATATAGGGTCACTGCCAGTAAGATTCTATCTAAAAATAGATCTTTTTCCCTCAGAATTCTCTATAAGCAGTAGCTATTTAATATTTTGAAGGTACAGAAAACATCCTGCTTCCCAAGGAATTAGCATCTGATAATTTAGATTTTTAGGAAGTTTTTCTTAACTTTGAATAGTTTTTTTTTCATAGCAACTTCCAACTACAGGAACTAATTCCTGGCCCAAAGAGAATAACATTCTATAAACAGCAGGATTATGCAAAAGTATTATGGGATGTAAGTTGCCATTATTAGCAAGTGTTATAAAATTAGCTGTATTGAGTATCATGAGATAGCCCTGACCATGTTGTTCCTAAAATTAGACATATCAAATATCTTGATATTTTCTGCTAGTTTTCACATAAAATTGTTGGCCAATTACCATTTGACCAACTTACTTTTAATCTCTGAAGCCACAGTACATTTTGAGGAGACGTTTATCCCTATCTGCTCAAATGTATCAAAGATGGGCTGGTAATTTTTTTTTCTGTTATATATCCTGTGATCCACTTTTTCATTAATATTATCAATATTTTTTCATTTAAAATTTTTTAACTTATTTGAAGGACAAGGCAACAGAAACTGAGAGAGCAAGAGAGAGAGAGAGAGAGAAAGACTGAGATCTTGCATCTGCTGATTCCCTCCACAACCCACAACAGCTGGTGTTGAACCAAGCCAAATCCAGAAGCCTGGAACTCAAGATGGATCTCACATGTGTGCTGCAGAAACTCAAGTCCTTGAGCCATCACCTACTGTATGTCAGTGTGCACATTAGCAGAAAGCTGGATGGGGAGTGTGGTAGCCAGAACTCAAACTGAGCACTTTGACGTGAGATGTGGGCATCCTAAACTACTGCTTAACAGTGCTGTGCCACAGCACCAACTCTCAATATTTCTGATCAGTTTTAGCTAACCATCACTTTCACAAGTAAAATGGTCATCACTTGAAATAACCTTAATGCTCAGAGAAAGTTGTGATGCTTCCGTGAAAATGTACTTCATAACACAGCCTGCATCATTCAGCACCGGGCCATGAACAAACTTCCAGGCTTCTTAGCTCAGTAACTGTATCCTTCTCTTTAACATGCTTTGTTACCTTTCTTCTAAACTTGAAAGCACATTTGATTTACTTTTAGTCATTTATAAAGTAATGGATTATAAAGTCCTTTATAAGTAATGGATTCATGGCAAAATAATATCATATAAATACTGCTTTGGCCTTAGTCTATATATTTTCATGTATGATGCTGATGTTAAGATCAGCCAGGACTCAAGAGAACAGGTTGTAGAGATATGAAAAGCATAGCTGTTATGCGAGGTAATACCTATATTTAGTTTTCAATTTCTCCTCAGCCAAATTGCTGCTTTTTAATTATGTTTGTATTCTTTACAAATGGATAGTTTTGGGCTATCCTATGTTATTAATTTACTACAATTATCATTTTGTGGTAAGCTACTCTGATCAATTTTATTTTTCACTTTATTAATTGGATTGAAATTTTATAAATATTTCAAGGAATTACAAAAATTGTACTCTTAATGTTGGTTCTGTCTTCTAGTTTAGAATTTGGTCTTCAGCTGTGTGCATTCTGCTATTTTAGCCCATCTATTTTTTGATTTTGCAATCATGTTTTTATTTTTGAAGTCTATTTTTTTCTTTTCAAAACAGCCTGTTTATTTTTATGGACTTAACATCTCCAAAACTTTCTTAAAGGACAGTAATTTCACATAACTTTCTTCTGGTTCTTAAATTAACATCGTGGAGTTTAGTTACTTGGTTTTTGTTTTGATATACAACTTTTTTGGTCCTGATAAACAAATATTAATAACAAATGCAGACTTTTCACTACAACTTAAATTTTTAATACTGTGAAAGTAAAGGCAGATTGGATGGAAGTTTTAGTGGGGAAGATTCTGCTTCTGGAAATTTCCATTTCTGCATTTAATATCTAGAGCCATTGTGACAGGCATGAAGTGAGAAGTCACAGAGACAAAGCCAATACACTAATGATGTCAGAGTGAATAGATCAAAAGGATCTTACTGATGTTATGACTGTGCCATTGAATAAGCAACCCTAAAGATCTTCTATCTGTGGGCTTTTTATTTTATATGTTAGCATATTTGTCTATCTCCAAAATGAATGTGAATTAGGTTTTTTATAATTAAAATCCAAATTGGCATCTCCTGAAAAAAACATTATCTAGAAATTAATCACAGCAATCTATTAAAATCTTACCTTACATCAGACCATCCAGTGGTTTCTCATCCTCTAGAATGAAATCTAAGCACCTTCTCTGGATTATAAATTCTCACATGACCTTATACCTTGTTTGCTTTTTGACTGACTTTTTTTCCATTACCCTACTCACCTTAGTATCCTCAAACCTTCTAAGCTCAGTCTTAGGCCATTGCACTAGTTCTTCTTCCAGATGAATTTTGCTCCAGATTTTTAAACACCCAACTCTTCCCTGACCAGTTGTTAATTAATATTGCAGCTTCTTGAAGAGCTCTTCTATAACCATCCAATTTAAACAGGGACCAAAAAGAGACTAATTTAATTATTTACATTACATTTATTGTAGTTTAATATATTTCTTTTTAAATTGTTTTTAATTGATTGTGTGTCACATATAATATAATATATATCCTTAGAATGGCATATAATAAATTTTAAATAGGCAGTTGTTCAAGTAAATGAATCTATGAATCTGCTGTTTATCAATCAGAAATTCTTTCTTCACTGCTCTGATGAACTGATGGTATCTTTACAAACAGTCATACTACTATGAAAGCATTATATTTCTGTACATTATTTCAGTACGATTTGGAGGAGAGAATTAGGACGTATAAGATATCTTCTAAAAGTTCATGGAAAACTCATATCATGAAAAATTCTATGCTTAGATTTCAAAAAGTTTTGTACCAAGGCCGGCGCCACGGCTCACTTGGCTAATCTTCTGCTTGCAGCGCTGGCACCCTGGGTTCTAGTCCCGGTTGGGGCACCGGATTCTGTCCCGGTTGCTCCTTTTCCTGTCCAGCTCTCTGCTGTGGCCCAGGAGTGTAGTGGAGGATGGCCCAAGTGCTTGGGCCCTGCACCCACTTGGGAGACCAGGAGAAAACACCTGACTCCTGGCTTCAGGTTGGCTCAGCGCACTGGCAGCAGCGTGCCGGCCATAGCAGCCATTTGGGGAGTGAACCAACAGAAAGAAGACCTTTCTCTCTGTCCCTCTCTCTCACTGTCTAACTCTGCCTGTCCAAAAAAAAAAAAAAAGTTTTGCACCAAAAAAAATATTTTCAAATTCTACTTTCCATGAATTCTTTGAAGTACTCTCATATGCAACAGCTAATTTGTAGGCATCAGAGAAATTTTTCTAAAATATATTCACCAACATCTTTGAACTCTTTAGTGATATAACTACTACTATTCATCTATAAAAGTAATAAGAATGTTTTCCATTCTTTAAATTGTAGTTTCAGTTCCTGAAGTGAAGTGGAGCCAGAAGGAATGTTATAGCTTTAAGCACAAATGAGGTACCCTTTCAGTCTCTCCTGTTTTTGAGATATTATATACTTTATATAGATTCTATAAATTTGTACATATGCACAAACGACAGTGAAGATACAAGTTGATCCCCAAGTTTTATAACCAGAGACATAAATAGTGTCATTCAGTGGTTTCCAAATTTTGGATATTATGCACATCATACCTTTATATTTAGGATCAAACTTTCCATTTTGCTCAGTTAAGACATTTAGAAACACTATCACTATTAGAAAAGACAATAGGAAATTATACATTGAAAAGAAAGAAAAATCACAGAATAAAGGAAACTGAGTAAAATATTTTTAACTTTTGTGAAAAAAATTTATTTCATTTTTCTCATTTTTTTCTCTCTTTGCCATGGGTTTCTGAAAAATTTATCAAAGTTTAGTACAATTCTAGGCCCTATGAAAAAGCATCTTGACACTTAAAATCTGAAGATCTGACCCTACACACTTTGTGGTCTTGAATAAATCTCTTAATCTTCCAGAGAACCAATCTTCCCTTCCCCTTCCCTCCCCTTGAAAATATGCAGTAAGCAAAGGCATTTTCTCCATGAATCATTCAGATTTTTTCAATTTGATGACATCCTCCCTTTGTCACCAACTGGGTTCAAGATCAGTGAAACACATCATATCATATAATTTCTTGTCTTTATCTTTAGTGCCCCCTTAAGGTTTAAATTCTTCCCAGTAATGCTTCTCAGCCTGCCCTGACTTTACACGGATACTGAAAAGCTTTATTTAAGTCGTATCTTTGATTGTGTTGTGAAAGGGCTTGAAAGCAGAGTTGAAGTGGCTGCAGCAATAATCTGAGAGACGATGGAAGTGGAAGCTCAACAAAGTGATGAGAAGTGTGTAATTTTCTATTTGGTTATAGACCATCTAATGGATTTTATGTAGAGTATGAGAGAAGGGTAACGGATGACTATTGCCTAAGACTGGAAGCTGCTGTAAATGGAGATGGGAAAATAATTCTTGAAGAAAGACTAGCAGTTTAGTCAAGCTAAGTTAAGCTTGAAGTATATTAAATACTCAGGTAGAGTTGTAAGGTAGGCATCAGATGTAAGAATTTGGGGTATATGAGAGAGATGCAGCCTGGAGATATAAATTTGAGAATCACTGGCCTAGAGGTGTTTTCAAAATCATGACAATGGATAAAAAATGTGGCAGACTCAGAAGAAAATGATATCAACATCTGATCATGAACATGTCCCTGTTCTGACTTGAGAGAGAAGAGGAAAGGAAAGGAATGGAAATGGACACATTCATTGACATCAGATGTAATCCAACAGGGCAAAACAATGAAGGCCAAATGAAAATTACCCCAGAAACAGGAGGCTAAAATACCTCCTTCATGTACATTTTAATCTGGCAGGTGAGCCTCAGTACCCCATCAGTCAAATCAATTGTAAAATCAATAACTTACCATTGTGTTGCCAGGAATAGAAAGTAAAATATAGAATTATTTGTGTAGACAATCCACACATATGGACACTAAGACAAATTCAAATTTTAAAATGTCCCCTCTTCCTCCTTAGACTTGAAATTTGAGGACTTCATGGCAAATAGACAGTAGTCTTTAAAAGTAATGTTGTGCAGGCCATCACCATGGCATAGCTTCAAAGTGATCAGAGGAAGAATTAGTGGCCCATAAGTACAGTTAGTGAATAAGCTGAACTACAGCTTGGAGGTTTGCAAGTCTAATTCATGCTTTGCCATTGGTCTAACTGGATAGTGTGAATCAAGCCTCAAGTACCTTAATGATATGTCACACTTTAAATCTACTTTATATGAAATTTCCAGGTGTGTGAAAATGTTAAAGCGATATATGTTTTCTTAAAGCAACACTTTCCATTTGAAAAAGACCTGCCTAAGTCATCTTTTAATGGTGGGATCACCCATCATCGTTGGTAGGCTCCAATTTTTAGCAACTCAATTTATACTAATCTGTTAGGGAGCATATTAATTAAGTTGCACATACAACGTTAAAAATATAATATCAATGTGAATAGACAGAATAAAATCTAGGACAAGCATCTACCCCATTTTAGCAACTCTTTTTTAAACTTTAGTCTCACTTCCAAAAAAAAAAAATCTTTCTCTGAGACATGTAGGTATATATTGGTTTGACATGATTGCCTTGATGCTATTTCACTGTTGATAAATCCGACCTTTGAACCTTTATTTTCCTCAAATTGAGGATTTAGTGTAACTCTTCATCAGTACTGACGGGTAATGCCCTCCAGTGGCCATTGTAGAAAATGACCCTGAAAATCAGATCCTTATTACAGAATGGACTGAGAATATGAAGAGGTAATGGATTCTGAGAAATAATCTCCAGGGTGATCATGCATCCACCAGTTTTCTTTGTCTTTTCCTTTTTGTTTCTTTCCTTTCTTCTCTTCTCTTTTTCTTTTCTTTTCTCATCTTTTCTCCTTTTCTTTTTCTTCTCTTTTTCTTTCTTACTTGCTTCTTCTTACAACATATCTTTTTTGATAACCTTATAAATACTATTTTTTGACATTACTTCTAAATATATAAATCTGTATCCTGGACTAATGTCATCTTGAGTCAAATTTTTTATGTTTAGAAATAATGTATGGTACAATGGACAAGAAAAGGCAGACAGTGTAAATGTTTTTTTAAGTTTTTATGAATCTGAGGAAAAAACAGACTTTTTAAACAAATTTTACTCATGGAAAATAAATACAAAAACAGTATACACCATTTTTTTTCTTAAAATATGTTGTCTGGTGCCCATATTGAGTCAATTGTCAATTGATCTGATGAGAATCTCAACAGATGATATCTTCAATTACAGTTCATGAGGAATAATAATAATGAGAATGTGAAGCTTTATCTACCTAGAGTAAAGGAGTATTTGGAAAGAATACATTAGAGAGAGGGAGTGGGTGTAAGGACAAAAGTGAGATGTGTGAGAAAGAATATGAGTAACAGAAAAATTCAATTTAATTCTTTGAGTGTCTAAAAGAAAAGCATAGATAATATTATGAAAAATTATAGTAATGATAAATGAATGCATTTATGTTTTCCATGTCTTATATATGGAACTTCAAAAAACTTAAGTAAAATAGTATTAAATTATACATTTTTTGCTGAAAAAATAAAATCCATGCACAGTTTTCTCATAATGCATATTTTCCAAAATTTGGTGAAGCCTACTCTTATGCATAACTTTGAAAACTTCTTTACACCAGAATAAAATTATATTATAATTTCATTTTCTATGAACTTTTTGAAACGCCCTCCTATTTGAACTTTTCATTTCTGCCCCAAAATAAATTACTTTCCAGTGCAGTTACCATCAGTTATGTTTCCACAAAATGAACAATGTAATAAATATTCAAATGGCTCCAGGAAACACTGATAAGGGAGTGGAGAAGTATGGCACTAAAGTAGGAAGTGAAAGAATGTCAGCTAATTCTGAAGCTAGTTACCACTACACACAATTGAAGCTAAATCCTGCAGGTAAACTCTAGAACCCTGTTAGAATAGAGATCATTAATCTGTTATGGAAGGAGAAGATGAACTACTCACCTGTGAGCTACCTGTATGTCACTGCTTATTATGGAACTAATAATTATTAATTATTAATAATTATTATGAGTATTATTATTATTTCTGGGGTAGTGGTTGCAGTACTTTCAGTTTACCTCTAATGTAGATCCACTACTCCCACAGACAGAGGGGGAAAAAATCCTCAGGCAAATTGTTACCTCAGTGTTCATACTAAGTTTTGATACTTTTGATCATTTTAATAAGGCTTATTTATATATTTATTTGAAAGGCAGAATGACAGAGTGGAGGAGAGAAGAGAGAAAAAGAGAGAGAGAGATAGAGATGAGAGAGATGAGAGAGAGAGAGAGCACTTGAGCTTTCATCCTTCTGTCTTCATCTGTGCACATTAGCAGGAAGCTGGATGGAAAAAAGAATAGGAACTAAAATCAATCATCTGATATGAGATGTAGGTCTCCCAGTCGCAAGCAGTGGCTTAACACACTGAATCACAACGCATGTCCCTATGTTTGACCTTTGTTTACTGTAAATTGTTACATATCACTACAGAAATTGTCAACCTATTTCCAAGTCTGTCAATATAACCTTAAAATCTCTTGATTCCAACTATGTCTCAAAATCTACAGTCCTACCAGGCTAAGTCCCTGGGCTATCACATGTATTTTTTAGCTAACTTTATTTCCTTTAGCATGCTTTCCCAGCAGTCATTCTATAAATGACAGTTTATTATATTCTGAAATACAAATGTGAGCATACAATTTGCTTGATCAAAATATTGTAGTTTTTCTTCCAGAACATCTGGATAAATTCCAAATTATCATCATACTTTGCACATCTTTGCATGTCAAGTATTGACTTCTACACACATACACACACTTATCACTTGACATTTCCCATGAGTGTCCATCATGGTTGGCAATTCTATTTTTAGTTTGGAAAATGGATCTTTGAACTTCTTTTCATACTTTCCATTCCTCACGAAAAGTATATCAAAAGAGATAAGTAACACAGATGTGTTTTCCTATATGACATTACCTAGAGTTACATAAGTAATCTCAATACCCCAATGCTTTTGTATAGTATTATTGTTTCTTGCGATGGTGGTAATGAATCAGTGACATCTTTGTTACTACAATTTCAATACAAAGATGACCTATCAAGCCATTGTTAATTAGATTCAAGAGAAGTTTCTGCAGAATCTCCCAGACAAATCTCTCCTTGCAAAGGAGCCGCATTATGAAGAATAGTTTGGAAACACACTACAGGTAAGCTACAGGGGAAAATAGTTGAAATTGAGTAGGTTTTGGATTATTAACACCTCTAAAAGAAAATACTAGCCTCTGATTCTCTCTTATGGCTAGATGCTGGACCTGCAATGACTCCATAAGACCATGTGCCATGGGTGTTTTATGTATAACTCAAACATAGCACAGTACTGTTGTAACAGAAATGCTCTTTTCTATAATGAAATAAAGATGTTGAGAGTGGAACCCTGAAATATGAAAAATGACCCACATGTAACACAAAGAACAATATCATTTAAATGCTAAAACTAATGTCTAACCCTTTAACAAAAGGTAGGAGTTAGGAATGGAGCAACACATGTTCCTTTTTATAAAGTCTGAAATGAAAAATACTGCACATGATCTAGCCCCTGGTTATTTTTTTAAAGATTTTTTTTTGTTTATTTTTTGAATATACTTAAAAAATAGACAGACACAATCCTCTCATAACCTGCTTGCTCATTTCCCAAATGCCTGCAAATAAGCTTTGGGCTAGGCCAGAGCCAGGAGCCCAGGACTAAATTTGGCTCTCCCACGTAGGTGGCAGGGACTCAAGTACTTGGATCATCACCACTGCCTCACAGGATGGACAATGACAGGATGCTATATTGTGGGATAGCTGGGTCCAGGTTCTTGTCTCTGATGCAAAATGGAATTTGAGGGTGATACGTTTGCAAAAGGTACAAGATATATCATTAATAAGGTGAAAATATACATTCAAGAGGGGGGTAAGCATAGTTAAGGGTGAACTGCATCCAAGGAAGTTTGAGATCAGCTCTTTATATGATGTAAAGACATAGCTGGTGGCATCTGGGGTGGGGTTTAATAAAATTTTCACAGGGTATTGTGTTTGATTACTGCTCATTTTCTTAGCTTTTTTCTGGAAGTCCAGGTAGCATCATGATGTCAAGCACATTATGGGGGTAGCAGAGTCAGCCATGGCAATTTCATTATAATCACATACATTTAGCTATAGGTCTTCACGGGACACAGTCAGCAGCTATGTTGGTTGGTGCTGGTTTTGAGGAGGGATTTCATAGAAACTGCAATTTTCCACAGTACAAAAAAAAAAAAAAAGCTGAGTGGGGAATGACTGAAGTAGGTAAGATTGTAGGGAGGGCCTGGTGACTTAGCTCCTCCCTGCTAGCCATTTCTTCCTCCTGCCTCCACTCACACATTTCCATTGTTTCAACTTTTTAGGAAATTTAAGGATGAAAGTCCAATCTCTTCTTTTTGTCAATAAAAGTTTAATCTCAAAATAATTCTACATTTACAAAAAAAGTGAGGTAGTACAATGGGTTCTCATATACCCTATATACAGCTTTCCCTACTATTGCCATCTCATATTAGTATATTTGTTGCAGTTAATGAACCATATCACTTCCCTTAATTTTTTAACCCACTTTTCCAAGCCTATACTAATCACCATTCTGGGTTCAGTTTGAGTTTTGTTTTGTTTTAACTTCCCATAGGAGGAAGAACATGTGTAATCTTTCTGTGTTTGGTTTATTGCACTTAATATTATGTCATCTAGTTCCATCCATTTTGCTGCAAATGACAGAATCCTGTTGTCTTTTAATGGCAGAATATTGTCTGTGTGTAAAATATTTTTTTCATTTTTTTTAAAGATTTTATTTATTTGACAGGTAGTTACAGACAGTGAGAGAGAGAGAGACAGATAGAAAGGTCTTTCTTCCATTGGTTCACTCTCCAAATGGCTGCAAAGGCCAGAGCTGCGCCAATCCAAAGCCAGGAGCCAGGTGCTTCTTCCTGGTCTCCCATGCGGGTGGGGGGCCCAAGCACCTGGGCCTCTTCCACTGCTATCCTAGGCCATAGCAGAGGGCTGGACTGGAAGAGGAGCAACCGGGACTAGAACCGCCACCCATATAGGATGTTGGCGCCGCAGGCGGAGGATTAACCTAGTGTGCCACTGTGTCTTCCCCTCTTTTTTTTTTTTTTTTGAGATAACATATTTTTAGTTTACAATATAATTAAAGACTTAATGTTCCACTAAATAAAGTGTTCAGCAAGTAAAAAGTAAAAAGACCGTAGCTCATCAGGAATACAAGAAAGGGCCATAAACAATAATGAAAGGAAAATGTCCAAATCATTCATAAATGATAAAAAAAATCTTTAAAATAGTTACGGATCATTAAAAGTATATAGTATATCATTTTTAACAATTGTTCCAGGACCAACACTGTGACACAGTGACAGCAGGTTAACGCTCAGGCCTGCATTACCGGTATGCCATATGGGCGCTGGTTCTAGTCCCGGCTGCTTCTCTTTTGATCCAGCTCTCTGCTATGGCTTGGGAAAGCAGTGGGAAATGGCCCAAGTGCTTGGACCCCTGCACTCACATGGGAGACCCAGAGGAAGCTCCTGGCTCCTGGCTTTGGATCGGCGCAACTCCAGCCATTACAGCCAATTGGAGAGTGAACAGTCAGATGGAAGACCTGTCTCTCTCTGCCTCTCTTCTCTCTCTGTGTAATTCTGACTTTCAAATAAATAAATAGATCTTTAAAAAATTGTTCCACAAAAATAGAAAACAAAACTATATTTGAAGCAATAATGATATACACAGATTTTTTTTTTTGCTTTTTTATATTATAGGTACCACATATAAGGGAGAATATGCAGTAGTTGTCTTTCTGTGTCAGCTTATTTCAGGCAACATTATGTCCTCCAGTTGCAGCCATTTAGATGTAAATGATAGAATTTCTTTCTATTTTTATAGCTGAATAATATTCCAGTATGTGGGTGTGTGTACATCACATTTTCTTTATTCATTCATATGATGATGAATATTTAGCAATTTCATGTTTTAGCTATTGTGAACAATGCTGCTATAAACATGGTGGTGCAGGTATCTCTTTGATACAATGCATCCTTGTCTTTTGGGCATAAACCTGTAGTGGGATTACTGGATAACATGGGAGTTCTGTTTCTAATTTTTAAAAGAAACCTTTCACTGTTTTCCATGGACAATATTAATTTGCATTTCCATCAGGAGTATAAAGATGTTCCCCTTTCTCCACATTCTTGAGAGTGTTTGTTCTTATCTTCTTGATGATAGTCACTCTTTCTTTGTGATTTTGATTTGAATTAACCTGAAAGCTAATGATTCAAGCATTTTTACTTATAATTGCTTTTGAGAATTGCCCATTGAAGCCTTTTGCCTATTTCGTACCTAGAGAGACTGTTTTTGTGCCATTTAGTTTTTTGAGAGCCTGCTATAGTCTGGATATTAACCCTTTGTTGGATAAGTACCTTGCAAATATTTTATCCAGTCTTGTCATATTTCTTCACTCTATTCATTGTTTCCTTTACTGTGCACAGGTCTTTATGGATGTTATACAATTCCATTTGTCTAGTTTTGCTTTGTTGTCTGTTTTTTCTGGGTCTCATCCAAAAAAATCATGGCTTATATCAGTATATTGAAGTGTTTTCCCTAATTTTCCTCTACTAATTTCATAGTTTTAAGCCATATATTTAGGTCTTATTATATCTAGAGTTGACTTTTGTGTATGGTGAGAGAAGAATTTCATTCTTCTGTAGCTATTGGTGCCACAAGTCTCAGAATCACTCAGGTTTTCCTGGGGGGAACAAGTGGAAAGTCCATTTTTCCAAGACTTCTTCATGGTACATAATAACATCAATCCTGCCAAACTAGAAGGTGAAAACTCTTTGCCAACTGATCTGGAGATTTCATTTTATGATCTAGAGTATCAACAATAGTCACTGATATGGCTGGAATTCCCAGGTGACTATCATCTCCACATGAAATTGTTAGATTAAAGAAAAGACAAACTTGATAATCAGGAGGCAGATATATAGGCC
Organism: Oryctolagus cuniculus; assembly: GCF_051225735.1. NCBI lineage: Eukaryota > Metazoa > Chordata > Mammalia > Lagomorpha > Leporidae > Oryctolagus > Oryctolagus cuniculus. The sequence goes on from NC_142870.1 coordinate 88,723,759, forward strand.
AAAAAGGAGCAAGAATAAGAACTTTGTCACAGAAGGAGAGTATATTTTACTGCTTCCCAGATCATAGAAGCCAAAGGGCCTGGCCATTGTTCTAGGCTAATTTGTTCCCAAACAGCAGGCAGGTTTATAAAAGTAACTTCATAGTGTCTAGTAAGAGTTTTCCCTCTTGTTATAGTGGAAAAGTTTACCATGGGTTTTCCAGCCAATGCAGTTTCCCAAGGAAATCAGGGACAGAAGTAGGAAAAGCATGTCAGCTGGGGAATGCAACACCATTAATGTCTCTCTACTTAGAGAAAAAATTATGGCAAAAGTAGGTTTTATTTATCTTTTAGCCTTGTGAAGATAAACTTGAGGTCCACAATTAGCTCACCAGGGTCAACTAAGCTAACCTCTGTGTACCTGTGAACACTCAAACAGTAGAGTTTTAATCATTAACAGATGTACCCAGCTGGAAATTTTCAGTAATTTAACTGCATCGGGAGTGTTTAGTAGCACACCATAGTGTCTTTTCCAAATAGGTTGTAGTTTATCAAAAAGAGATTCCTCTTCCCAAGCTATTGGCCAAACTAGATCTCCTGGGAGATTAATTATTCATGACTGTTTGAATCTGATACTGAGAGTATCTTTTTTCCAAATTCAGTCAGTATCTTTTTCTATGATTTATGTAAATTGATAGTATGTTTCATTTGATTTTGGGTATCTGAATCAAAGAGGACATCAAAGGTGATAAAGTGCCTCCTATGTAATATCTCAAAACCTGTAAGATATCCTGAGGTGCTACCCTTAACCCAGGAAGGGCAGTGGGCAACAGCTTGAACCAGGATTCTGAGGTCTGTTGGCATTGTTTATGCAGATTCCTTTTAAGATAGTGGTTGAATGGGCTGTTGTTGTGGTGCAGTAGATTAAGCTGCTGGCAACAGCACTGACATCAGATGTGAGCACTGGACTGAGTCCTAGACTTTCCACTCCCAATATAGCTCCCTGCTAGTGTACCTGGGAAAGCAGCAGAAGATTGCTCAAGTACTTGGAACCTTACCACACACATGCTAGATCTGGGTGGAATTCCAGGCTCCTGGCTTCAGCCTGATTCAGTTCCAGCTATTCTGGCCATTTCAGGTGTGAATCAGCAGATGGAAAATATTCTCTCTTTTTCTTTCCCTCTCTCTCTCTCTACTCCCTGCCCCATTTATAATGCTGCCTTCCAATATAAATAAATATTTGGAAAAAACATACAGATAAGATAATTGTTGGTATTTTAATGCTGCCTGAGGACTGGGGCCTCCAAGAGGCATTGACGTGATAGGGCATCCCCTGAGCATTGTCCTATTTGCTAGCTTATGTTGTAGACAGAAGTGGGGCCAGTGTCACATAGCCCAGAACATGGTATTAGTTCTTTTGGTAGGCCTTTGGAAACTTGAGCCTTTTCTCCTCTGGTCAGAAAGGCTTCTATGTATCCAGTAGCCGTGTCAGTGAAGACTAATATCGTTGTTAACCATTTGCCGGGGGCATGTTAGAGAAGTAGACCTGCCAATCTTCTCCAAACCAGGTTCCTCTTTTCTATAGGAGTGAGTAAGGCTATGGGTTACTGTGGCTACAAGAGTTATTTTGTAGACAAAGGGGACAAGTTTGGATCACTTCTTTTATAATAGTTTTTATTCCTTTTTCTTCAAAGAAATGAGAGACTATTTGAATTAGTGCCTCTCTTCCCAGATAGATAGTATCAAGCACTTCAATGATATTTTTCCAGTGAGAGGCCATTGGTAACATGATTTTCTGATCTACAATTAACCACCCATGAGAATCTTTTTTTTTTCTTTTAATTTGACAGATAGAGTTAGACAGTGAGAGAGAGAGAGAGAGAGAGACAGAGAGAAAGGTCTTCCTTCTGTTGGTTCACCCCCCAAATAGCCGCTGTGGCCGGCAAGCGCCGATCCAAAGCCAGGAGCCAGGTGCTTCTTCCTGGTCTCCCATGCAGGTGCAGGTGCCCAGGCACTTGGGCCATCCTCCTCACTGCCTTTCTGGGCCACAACAGAGAGCTGAACTGAAAGAGGAGCAACCGGGACTAGAACCCAGCACCCATATGGGATGCCAGTGCTGCAGGCGGAGGATTAACATAGTGAGCCATGGCGCCGGCCTCATGCCCATTGGAATCTTATGGTAACCTTGTTGTTGGGACCTGAGTTATCTCTAAACACTAATGTACTAGAACCATTCCAGAACCTCATTTTTTTTTATTTTATTTATTTGAAAGACAGAGTTACAGAGAGAGGTAGAGACACAGGGAGAGGTTTTCTATCCGCTATTCACTCCCTAGATGGCTGCGATGGCCAGAGCTGTGCCGATCCGAAGCCAGGAGCCAGGAGCTTCTTCCGGGTCTCCCACACGTGTGCGGGGGCCCAAGGATTTGGGCCATCTTCTACTGCTATCCCAGGCCATAGCAGAGAGCTGGATCAGAAGAGGAGCAGCCGCCATTAGAATCTGCCCATATGGGATTCTGGCGCTTCAGGCCAGGGCGTTAACTCACTGAGCCACAGCGCCAGCCCCAGAACCTCCTGAGTGGCTGTCTTCTTTAGCTACCAGTGCATTTCATTGGATAGTATGGCTACTCCAATTTTGGTGTTCCCTGCAGTGAATAACAGCTACTTCTAGAGGTTCCAAATCAGCCTGAAGGCGAGCGAAAATCTTTTTACCATGTATAAGGGTAAGTTTTCATGATCAGTAGGACTCTTTGTCTCCAAATTGTCACATGGGCAAGTTGCACAAGGAAAGTATATTTTGAGTCTGCTTAATTGTTAATTTTCTGGCCTTAAAGCTCTGATCAAAGTCATAGGTTTGGCCTTTGAACTGAGATGTTAGGTGGTAGTACCCGCTCTCAGGCTCTCAGTAAGTTGGGTAAAACCTACTGCAGCAAATAGTGCCTTCCGAGCCCTGTTCTTTCATGAAACTACTTTTCATTGTTGAACCATTCAACATATGGATTTTCCAGAGGTTCATCTTATAGATGGGGTCTATTGGACTAGACCTGCTGTATGGTCTCTTCACAAGAGTAAGGTAGATTTTCACTATCTTCAGATGGCAGAAGAGTAGCTATATTGAGGACTTGGCAGACTTCAGGAGTTTCCTCTGATGAATCTAAAAGGAAAGCCTGGTATTTAGTAAGGTGTTATGTTGACTATGGGTATCCTTTAATCTCTTAGAACCCCTGTACTCAGTGGGGAGTTTGAACTTCAACAATGAGGCCTAAAGTAAATTTGGTTGCTTCCCCTACAAAACTGGCAGTAGCAGTAACTTCCTACAAGCATTTAGGCCATCCTCTGGCCACTGAGACTGGCAATATAAAAAGTGAGCCTGAGGTTGTTGAGTGGGGTATGTTTTAGAGTGAGTATAACCAGTGCTATTCCTTGAGTTTGAACTACAAACAAGGTGAATGGCTCTCTAAATCAGGAATATCTAGTAGAGAGGCAGTTATCAGCAAGCCTTCAACATTTTCAAAGTCTTTGTGTTGTTTTTCTGTCCCTTCAAATGGTCAACAACAGGACCCTTTTAGTTATATAGAGGTTTGGCTACAAACACAAATCCTGATATCCAGATCCTACAGAAGCCTTTCTTTCATTTCCAGGAATGTCCTTAGCTAATTTCTTTTTCCTGTGGTGGACCTACATGCCACGTTGCTTCCTTTCACTTTAGAAAGAATGCATGATTTCCCAGCATCAGGATGTATCCAAGGTAGGTGACTTCCTGTTTAAAAATCTGAGCTTTGATTGGGGAACTTTTATAACCTCATCCTTAGAAAAACTTTAAGGCCTGAATGGAGTCTTCAACTGAGTCACCCTTAGAGGGATGGGAGATGAGGATAGCTCCACATAATGTAAAATAGCTGCAGTGTTTAATCTGAGCTCTCTAAGTTCTCTGGAAAGGGCACTGATAAACAAATGAGGGCTATCCTTAACAGTTTGATGGAGAAATGTCCAGGTGTATTGTTGAGTCTTATTTGGGGATGGATTAGTCAGTCCAAAGGTGAACAGATCCTGGGCTTCTGACTCTAAGAATAAACAGAAGACAGAATCTTTCAGGTCTAGGACCATGGACAAAGTGATGTCTTCAGATATATGGACTCTGATAGTTGGATTTTATTCAAAAGGATGAAGTGTGATGACAACATCATTTATGAATGCAAGGTTTTAAACCATTCTGTCTTTCATTGCTTGAAAACAAACTGAATGGATGTTTTATTTTTGTTTTACTTTTTACATTTTATTTATATAAGTGGAGCAGATTTCATGTATTTATTATATACAGTTTTATGAACATAATTATAATTCCCATCCAACCCTCCCTCCATCTTTACCACCCTCCCTCTTCCTTTCTTTTTTATTTTTCTTTTTCTTTTTGCAGTGACATACTTTCAATTTACTATATAATCATAAGTTCAATCCTACAATTCAACAAGTAGTAATTAGAAAAACCACTGTTCCTCAGGAGTATATACAAGGGATATAAACAATAATCAAATCTCAATAAGTCAGTTTCACTAGGATTCCATGATTGAGAAATTTGTTAATTAAGAGTCAGATTGCCTGCTTGGCTTTGGCTTTTAAGGGGCATTGGCATGTATGAGCAAACCTTGCTTTATCTTAGGTGGACAATTGTTGTTGGGGAGCGGGGGCAGTATATGTAGCCTGTCTGGGAAAGTACATGTAGCCAGACCTAAAGATCCTATTTTGAATTTCAGTGAGAAGAACTTCTACATTGCATCTTGTCTTAGTACTCATTGGAATAGTACAAAAAAATTCAGACATAAGGGTGATTAACTTGAGAGAAGTTCCTGGAGAATATAGATCATTAAAGGCATTGGAATTTTTGTATCACCAAAAACTGGTAGGAAATGAGGACATCTTCTATCTGACAAATCAATGGCAAATTGTCATAAACAGGATGTACCAACTCCTATGATGTCATAACTCTTAGGAAAGTTGCTGAGAATCACAATAGATTAAGTGGTTCCCATATCAATCAGAAAATATATATTCTTACCTGTCACATTCAGGGTTATCTGGGGCACTGATAGTCATATGGATTGTAGGAGTGGTCTGAGTTCTTGGTCCTTTTCAGTCTTCAGATAAGGACATGAGATAACTGAGAGCCCTCATCTCCATTTAGGGTTCATGCCTCTTGTTTACATTGATAGAAGGGGACAGGTGGAATTTTCAGATGAGGACTTTTCCCTGCTCTCCAATATCCAGACTTCCCACATCTGAAACATTCTTCAACTTTTCACCCTGGATGATGTCCTATGTGTTGGTCCTGAGGTCACAGGCACTGATTACAGTGACTGCTATACTATGAGTCTGTTGTCTTGACTGTTATTTGTAATGTTGAAGTCCACATGTCTCAGTTTTTTCTCTATTATTACATATCCCAAATCCTGTATATGGTTCATTGTAATTTAGGGATCCCATTGCCACTTTCTCAATTGCTTTCATATACCTGGGTCTGACTGATGAAATGGGCACTGAGTGTGATTTGTCCGTCAAGGGCATCAGGGTCTTTATACCGTTCATCCTAAAATAAGGCTGGACTTTCTTCTTCACGTTATATTAGCTCCCTGATTTTGTCATAATTTATGGATTTTACTTCTTTTTATTCCAATCACTAGACAGATCACCATATGGCCTCAGAACCTTGAATTTTAATGGCCCTGATGGTAATTTGGTTATGGTCTGTTTGTGGAAATGCCATGGCTCCCACATTATACTGATTAGTCTGGTGGGCTGCCAAGGAGTCAACTTGTGCCCGGGCTTTGGTCCAAATCGTTTATTTTCATTGTAAGGATTGGACAGGACCTGTGTAGCTCACCAAAGATCAAGTTAGAGGCCAGAGTAGGGTCTAAAATTCCAGAGTAAATTTGGTAAAACTTTCTGAAAACCTCACTAGCTTGACTTTACATTGATTTGAATCAGTTATGGAGAAATGAACATATACTCCGATTGTCCCCAAATTTTTATGGGCCATGCCTTTAACAGACAAAGCATAACTGTATCTGAGTGGTAGCAGGCCCCCTTGAGAGTGACTCCAGCTGCATTGTCCTCAAACAGAGGAGGACAGATCACATTGTAAGGTGAAGACACTGGCTAGCTGGAGGTGAAGATGAATTGGGATTGTAGGAGAGGGGAAGAATATATTGCCCCCTTGAGAATGCTTCAAGCCATGGGACAAGCTGAGCTTGAGGTGACTGAACCCCAGGTGGTAGAGGAACACTTAATAGTGGGTCACCCACCCTATCTATCATCTTCTCTTTTGAATCTGGTGTCCCAAGAAGGGTATACACACAACAGAACCTACAGCTCTCTATTAGGCCTGTTTTGGAAGAGTACCATCAGGGCCTCACTGTAAGGAATTTATGACCATTTTGTGATCTCTAACAGAGAGGTTAAATTGGAAGATAGTATTAAAGTTGCATTTCTCTATTGGTAACTAGGTTTCCTGATTCTCTAGCTTTTAACATGGTCAGACCCAACCACTCTTATATGCCTTCTTCACACCCAACAGTGTCAGATTTGCATAGCTCTGACTCTTGGCATTCCCATCTCTCATTGTTGCTTGAGAGAGGGGATATAACTGGGTTAAGAGAAATTATTCCATAATCAGTCAGAATGGAGTGAAGAATGAAATAAAGATGGAATGAAACTGAGACTCTTAAGAGAGGTGGCAGTTGATTGAAAGACTCACCACACCAATCCCTAGGTAGACTTTCTGGCTAGCTCAGCAAAGGTGTCATGAAATGACTGGATCCATGTTCTTGTCTCCAATGCAAGAAAGAGTTTGAGGAGACACAGTAAATGTAAGCAGAGTTACAAGATTTATTCTTAGCTAAGCGGAAGTACACACTCAAGACAGAGCTGTAAGCATGCTAGATAATAAGCTGCTTCAACATGGTCTAGAGTTATCATTTACATTTCTGAGGCAAGATTTAATTGTGGCCAGCGCTGCGGCTCACTAGGCTAATCCTCCGCCTTGCGGCGCCAGCACACCGGGTTCTAGTCCCAGTCGGGGCGCCAGATTCTGTCCCGGTTGCCCCTCTTCCAGGCCAGCTCTCTGCTGTGGCCCGGAAAGGCAGTGGAGGATGGCCCAAGTACTTGGGCCCTGCACCCCATGGGAGACCAGGATAACTACCTGGCTCCTGCCATCAGATCAGCACGTTGCGCCGTCCGCAGCGTGCTGACCGTGGCGGCCATTGGAGGGTGAACCAACGGCAAAGGAAGACCTTTCTCTCTGTCTCTCTCTCACTGTCCACTCTGCCTGTCAAAAAAAAAAAAAAAAAAAGATTTAATTGAACCTTCCTAGAAGCAGGGTTTGGGGTAAGATTCAAGTACCACTCATTTTGTTGCCTTTTTATGAAAGTCTCAGAAGAGTTAATGGTGTCAGGTGCATGATAGGAATAAGAGTGTTAGCCATGGTAATTTTTTCATAATGATATTATAATTACTTATTGGTTATTTCAGGGATGTAATCAGCAGCCATGTTGATTATTTTCAGCCAGAAATGGTTCTGGACACAGGTTTGCAGAAAACGCAGTTTTCTATAGTACTAAAAAGTGGGAGTAGGAGAGCATTGAGTGGATAGGCAGGATTGCAGGGTGGGATTGATGACTTCAGCTGCTCCCTGCTAGTCCATGCTAGCTTCCTCCTTGCCTACATCACCCTAAATCAGAAGCCAGTGCTCTATATCCCAAGTGGACACTTAATCACTTTCCAAGCATTCACACTCACAACTGTGTTATTTCTCAAAAGGCCATCTTTTTTCCTCCCTCGCCCCCTCTTTCTTTCTCTCTCTCTCTCTCTCTCTCTCTCTTTCTTTCTTTCTTTCTCTCTCTCTCTCTCTCCCTCTCTTTCTTTCTCTCTCTCTCCCTCTCTCCCTCCCTCCCTTTCTTTCTTTCTTTCTTTCTTTCTTTCTTTCTTTCTTTCTTTCTTTCTTTCTTGTTTTTTTCTTCCTTCCTTCTTTCCCTCCTTCCTTTCTTCTGTCCTTTAATTTTGTCTTTCTTTTCTTCTTTTTTTCTTCCTTTTCTGGCATACTGAGCTACTCATAATTCTCTGGAGTTTTCCATAGTTTCTTGTGCTCCCTAGAAGGACCTCCATTTCTCACTTTCTGTGAGATTTCCAAGTTATTTTGTTTATTTAGTTCTCGCCATTTTAAAGTAGGCTTCCTAGATTTTCCAACTCTGGGAATTATCTCTTTCTTTGTGCTTCCATGACGCCTTGATAACCTTTTCCATTTTATAAAGAAGTATATTTATCCCACCATGTTAGAATTGCCTGCTTACCTGCTTGGCTAGACCACCAGATAGTAAAATGATTGATGAGGTTGTCCTATTGCTTTCAGTTAAATCCCCAGTGCCTAGCAAAATGCCTGGTACCATTGATGCTTAATAGAATACTATGAATAATTAAAGATTCTATAATTGAAAAGTGAAAATGAATTGCCATGGCCATCCGTATTCCCTCACACTAGATACCAATTCTGGTTTTATAGCTTATCCTTAAGTTTTGGTCTAAGTCCCTCTAACTGTCCTTATTTCTCAAGTTAAATTGTCAGGCCTATTCCCTTCTGTAACTCTCACCTTTTATGCTTCATCCAGATAACATATAAGCTCTATGATTTCAAGGAATAAAGTCTTTGGAGTGTATCACTGTAAGGAGGTAGAATGGTTTGAAGTTCAGAGGAAAATTCCTCTGGCCCAAGGACCCAAAGCTTGCATCTTCAACACCTCCCACTCTTCACAGCTCACATTGACTCAACACCAAAACCCTGTCAATTCTATTTCAGAAATGTTCCTGGAATATGTGCCCTTTATCCACCTCCACTGCTGCTGCCCTGGTTCTAATTATTTTCTTACAGTCTTCTTATAAGTTACAGGCCTTTAGTCACAGACTCCTTCAGTCTTCCAATCTTTCCCCACTCCATTTCCAACACTGAAGCCAGACTTACCATTTAAAACAAATAGTATTGTCATTCCCTCTTCAAACATAGTGTTGTACCATCTTTGCTTATTGGATTAAAACATCCATGTAAGTTATTTTAAAATTTGATTTGATAATAATAGAATACCAAGGAATGAACAATGTTTATTCTTTCAGTTTATTTGTTACAACAAAAGCTCCCCCTATACTAGATATGGTTGCAAGAGTGTCCTGCAAATCATTTTAGAAATTAGGGTCTGTCTAATATCTTTACTGCTACAGTGAGAACCTGGGATATAGTTGCTTTTATGCTGGAAGTATCCAGTCACAAAATAATTGCATCTGAAATTCAGATAATTTTTGTTTAGAACATGCAAGAAAATCCAGAGCAATGTTAAAAAAAAAATCAGAAAAAAAAGCTGCTTAAGAGCTGTTATGTTTCAGGCACTTACCACAAGGTGGCGTGAGATAAAATTTTTTTCAAGCTTTTTTTTCCTGTGCAGTCTATTTTAGTAAAAAAAAAAAAAAAAGAACAATTATTGTGTGCTTTTCCATTCCTGAATTCATTTTCTCTCTCTCTCTCTCTCTCTCTCTCTCTCTCTCTCTCTCTCTCTCTCTCTCTTTTCTGGCTGTTACATGGTAATTCCAGTAAAGGGATGGTCTGCAAGATTTTGGCTACTTAAATTTTATTCCTTTCCTCCTTATCTTCCTGTGACTCAGGAATATTAGTTTGAGGTTTTGTAGGTCAGAAATTAAACTGAAGATTTTTCACCTTGTGATTTAAAAATAAGTATAGATAGGAGAGACATATTTTGTTAAAATTTTTACTTTCAATATTTTCTCCAGAGGACTAGGAAAGGCCCAACTCATATACTAATTGTGGAAATAGGTGGCTGAGGCTAGATCCCATGGATAATTCTGGCAGAGTTTCTAACCCAGCCTAGTACCCAAGACTAGAGAAGCTAAAGCCAATGGTTGAGCACAAGGAGAATTCCAGGGCCAAACTTATATGATGTTTCAAAATTTCCATATCAGGATGCTGAACCAGAATATATAGATAGCTTCAGTTATGGAAATTAGATTTTTTTAAAAAGTGGAATATTTAGGGAAATGACTTGAACAGCATACTGGGAGACTTGGAATTTTTCTGAGATTGATTGCACTGTATATTGTAAACTTGGCAAGCTAAAAACTACAGGGTCACAATGATCTTGTCAATTTCAGACTTATGAATAGGAAAAATTAAAATGACTAAGAGATCATCTAATCAAGTGGTTTTAAATTATGGCATTTTGGCTTAACAGAATTCACTCAGAAAAGTGGATATAGCAGAGATTGAATGAGTGGTAATGTTACACTTCCTCCAATTCAATTAAGGCAACTTGATTTATTTACTCTTTCTTTGAAATACTTCCTTTGAAATTACATATATATATATTTAAATAGAAAGTAATACTGAGATAAACAACTATTAAAATTTACTTGTTTTGAAGTTCAGTTTGCTAGATGATCAAATTACTTCTGTCACAGGGAGATTGACTTTCCCCAAAGTTTATGCATTAGAAAATAGAAGTGATGTGGACTTTGATGATTCTTAGGGAAAAAAAAAAAAAAAAAAAACCTCATTGAGTATAAAAGACCAGAGGAAGGGAGAGATAATTGTCCTAAACTCAAATGTTGCCCTATTCAAGGATGGCATGCCAATGTTCTAATTAAATGCATAGGGTTAAAATGGATTGTACTTCTATTATGTTATTTGAAACCCATATTTCTTTGTTAGTACTTCATCTTATTTACCTTACTGTATCTTTGGTTGTCATTATTATCGGGCTTTCCATATTACTCTTATTAACTTATATGTATTGTATGTATTGTTTCCACTAACAGCTAGCACTATCCTGAACTCACAATAGAATTAATGAACATTTATACAGTATTAATTGCACAGTGCTTGGTAAATAGTAGGTACTCAAAAATGTTTGTATATAGTTGGTTTGGATGAAGCATTATAATCTGCAGCAAAACATGTACTTTAGCATTTAGCTGCAAGAGTCATTTCTTTTAATCTCCTAAAGCTGGCTTAGCTAATATACCTGCTCCAAATACTTGAATAGAGGAATAAGGAGTCTATTCCTGGAACAAACTAAATTCATAGGTTCTGGGAGGGCACTAGCTTCGCTGGGAGCACCGCGCTGACATTTACTCACAGAAGGAAACCACCCTAGCATTACAATGAGCTAAGCAAGCTGTAGGTGTTGCAAATCAGGACTCCAGTTGGAAAACCCACACAGCATACACCAACAAGAAAACCCTGCAGCTTGTCTTAAGCTAAATGCACAGATGTGTGTGGAAAATTCCTTAAATAGTAGGGCAGATTTTAAGTTTAGATCATGATATCACAATAGAGTGCCATGGGGATGTAGTTAAGGAAAGACACTAAAGTGCATGGAATTTAAATTGAAATTGTGAAAGAATAAGAAAATGGATATCCAATATGCAGAGACAGTCCTACTCTCATTGATATGGCATTTGGATAGATATAAAAGTAGATAAGTAGATGTACAAATATACACAAAAACACAAGAAAACCTGTATTGCCTTACTCCTTTAATCCTCATCATTGAGCAACAAAAAGTATTAGAAAATTGAAGTTAGGTTTATTTGGATTTCCAATGCAAAATAAAATAAGGCAAGCAGTCAAAGTATGTGTAATTGGAAGTTAAATAGTACACAATATACTCCTCTCCTAGATGAGTTTGATACATAATATTCCATCTGAAAATCAAGATGTAGATTGATACGAGAACTAAAGGGAAGAAATGAGTTCTCCCTCTTACCATTCCTTCTAGTACCCCAAATGCTTAACTTGAACTACCTATTGCTGCACCCTTGGACTTTGCTATGTTAGAGTTTCCGGTTCACAAAAGTGTAAGCACTATTTCCAGGGACCACAGTAAGGATTTTTATGAACTTTAAATTGCACTATCACCTGTGTTCTTTTGGTTCTTCCTGCTATTATGTCAATAGGCTAAGGAAAGTCTTGGTGGAAAGACACAGCAAGCCCAGATTATGAGGAGTGAGGTTTTCTGTGGCTTAATATAAGAAAGGAAGATGAGCGTTTTTGGAACATACATTCTGGTTCTGCACTCAGTGACAACAATTGGGAAAAAAAAAAAAAAAAAAAAAAAACAACCACCACAGCCCATGATAACAACATAAGACTTAGGTGTTACCAGACAACAAACCTAGACCAGCCAATATCTAGCTGAAAGTGAGGGAGATCTATAGTTAAAAATACTGAGAAAAGATAATGATGGATATTGATGACAGTTTCTTTACTGGATGAAGAATCAAGGACAAGTTTATTTCAGTAATTGTGTCTTAAGTCACGTAAAGCTCTGAAGTGGCCAACATCTAGCCTATGTGATGACAAAAGATGTTACTGTATTGGGGATTTCAGCCAAGTATGAAAGAGTACAGAGTGATAAATGGATTTGTCTTTATCAGATACCCTGTATGGACAATTTAGGTCCTGCTAGTCTCATGTGTATCTTGTTCCTATTGCAGTAAATGGTTCCACAGTTCCCCACATGTGCAATGTGATAGTGTTTAGTTTTATAACCACACTACAGACTTATGTCTCTCACCTTGAGGCTTCCACATATGTTGGAAACAGGAAGCTGTGAGACTGCACTTGAGCCCGCAAATATTCAATGGGGAAGTATGGGGACTTTAAACACTTATGGGGTAAAGACTTGTCTAATGAGAAAAGAAAGTTGGAGTACAAACGATTCCCTCTTTCTACTGGAGGTGGAGCTGTCCTGATACGTAGGCTATACAGTCTCTCAGAGGCTACTATGTTGGGATTGACCAATCAGTCACACTTAGTGATGAACTGTTGATAATGCATCCTTTTACAAACTCTCTCTCCTTAATTTTTGTTCTCTTACCCTTCATTTTTACTTACTAGAATCTCTCTTCATGACAAAATAATACCATATTAGTATTTTATATTTCACTCAGGTTCCACAGTTGCCCTAGCTAAGATGAATGGACAGAGCTTTTAGCCAATTTCCATAGGCAGTAATTGGAAGATAAATCCATAGTACCTGAAAATAGAACTTTAGAGTTTTTAGAAAAAAAGAGTCTTTATTTTAAAGGTTTTTTTTTTTTTAGTAAACTGAAGCCCATGACTGTGTTAACCAATGAAAATTCCCTTCTTTATTTCAGAAAAGACAGAAAAATAGTCACTGAAATTGCATCTGTTGCAGCGTCAGAGAGAAATTCCTAAGCAGGCTTTGACATTTGTCCTAGTTTTAAACATACTTTTTAATTCTTTATATTGGAGAAAATATGTCTGGTGATAAGGGGCTTACATTGTGACACAGTGAGTTAAACACCCGCTTGCAATGCCAGTATCCCATATCAGAATGCTGGTTGAAGTCTCAGCTACTCTTCTTCATTTGCAGCATTCCAGCTAAAGCACCCGAGAAGGTGGCAGAAGATGATCCAAGTGCTTGGGCTCTGACACTCGTGTGGGAGACAAAGAGGGATATACTGGCTCCTGGATTCAGCCTGTCCCAGCCCCTGGCTGTTGCAGCCATTTTGGGAAAGTGAACTAGCAGATAGAATCTCTCTGGCTCTCGCTCTCGCTCTCGCACTCGCACTTTCTCTCGCTCCCTCTCTCTCCCAGTCTTTCAGATAAATAAATAAATCTTTAGAAAAATACAGAAAATAAGAGAGAGATTCAGAAAAAGGATGAAGATGAGAGGGAGACCACTTGTTACTGAATAGCCCAAGGTAACCATACAGGTGGGAATCATGTGAAATAGGACCCTTCCTTCCTATCTGACTCACCCGGTTAGGGTAGTGCCTGGACTATTTCAGGCAAGTATGAGATGAAATAATCATTAGCACAATAACAGCAGCCACAATAAAACACAGTTAGGTTGATGTGAAAAACAAAAGGGACTCTATGATTGGAAAAATTTCATTAAACATAAATCTCTGAGTAGATAAGATTGTCATTAACAACTATTCAAGTCCATAGCTTCTTGGTTTCTCTTTGGGAGTTCTCCAGGGAAGCAAGATAAAATTGTTGAAAAGGTTTGGGATTTCAGAAAATGTGTCTTTTCCTGTCTTTACTACTTCCTTCATGCTCAATATGCAGATTATTTAATTCCTTTGAGCCTCATATTCTTCATGTGCAGAATGAAAGTAATAATGACCACTGTACACACACTCTCCATGGAGACATCGTGAAGATCAGCAAGATGATGCTTACGAAAGCACTTTATTAACTGTAAAAAGCAAGATAAATATTAGTTGCTATTAATATTATTCCCTATCATCCTATTAAAGCATTTTCTTGGTTGAAGAGGTGTTTATTTCACATTGTATTCATCCAAGCCAATTACAAAAATATAATTACCTCCTAAAGCTATCGATAATTAGGTTGAAGTTAAAAGTTCATCTTCCACAAACTGAAAAATTTTTCTACATCACCACCATGGGATCTTAAGATCCAAAAAAGCCTTGTGGGACATCTCTAGCCCAATTCAGAACAGACCTACTTAGTAAATTATGAGCTGTTACCTCAAATAATAAAATAACTTTATTAACCACACACACACTTCAACACAGAGATAGAGTACAGCAATTTGGAACTGAGAAAACTGTAAAAATGAGTTTTGTGCAAATGTTTATAGCCTTTCTGTGTTTCAGTTTGTTTAGGCTGAAAAAAAATGAATGAAGGACCATATTGGTAGAGCCTAAGATGAGAGAAGATTGGGTAGGGTTGGGTAAAGGAGAGGAGTAAAAACAGAGCATATTCTGATCTTTTATACTCATAGTTCGTTCCGTTCTGAGCTCCAACACCATTTTAGAAAACAATATTCTGGGGCCGGCACTGTGGCACAGCAGGTTAAAGCCCTGGTCTGAAGCACCGGCATCCCATATGGGCGCCTGTTTTAATCCCGGCTGCTCTTCTTCCGATCCAGCTTTCTGCTATGGCTTGGGAAAGCAGTAGAAGATGGCCCAACTGCTTGGGCCCCTGCATCCAGGTGAGAGACCCAGAAGAAGCTCCTGGCTCCTGGCTTAGGATCGGCATAGCTCTGGCAGATGCAGCCCTCTGGGGAGTGAACCAGTGATTAGAAGACCTCTCTCTCTGTCTCTATCTCTCTGTGTCTCTTTCTAATAAATAATAAAATAAATCTTCAAAAAAAAAAAAAAACAGTGTCCTACAATTTTATTCTCAGCCATAGCATTGTGTATATATACAAAGGATATTGACTTTTGTGTTGATTTTACATCCTGCAACTTTACCAAACTCTCTTATGGGTTCCAATAGTCTCTTGGAGTCTTTTGGTTCCCCTATAAATAGAATAATGTCATCTGCACAAGGTTTAATTTGATTTCCTCCTTTCCAAATTGCATCCCTTTGATTTTTTAATTTTTTTTTTTTTTTTTTTTTTTTGTCTAATGGCTCTGAATAAAACATCCAGAACCATCATGAATAGCAATGGTGAAAGTGGTCATCCTTATCTGGTTCTGGATCTTAGAGGAAATGTTTCCAA
This sequence comes from Oryctolagus cuniculus, assembly GCF_051225735.1. Taxonomy (NCBI): domain Eukaryota; kingdom Metazoa; phylum Chordata; class Mammalia; order Lagomorpha; family Leporidae; genus Oryctolagus; species Oryctolagus cuniculus. The sequence goes on from NC_142870.1 coordinate 88,739,291, forward strand.
ATTTTTCCCACTCAACACTGATGCCGGCTGTTGGTTTGTCAATAATGCCTTGTTTATATTGAGGAACTTTCCTTTTTGTAAAATCAGTTCCATTCACCGGATCTACAATAATTTTAAATAACTTGGAATAAATTTAACCAAGGTTGTGAAAGATTTCTACAATGAAAATTACAAAACATAGAGGAGATAAATAGAAGTCACACACAAAAATGAAAGAATCTTCCATGTTCGTGGAATGGAAAAATTAATAACATCAAAATGTCCATGCCACCTAAGGCAATTTACAAATCAAGGCAATCCTAATTAAAACACCACAGATATTTTTCTAAGATCTAGAAAGACACTGCTAAAATTCAAATGGAAATACACAAGAATCCAAATTGCTGAAGAAACATTAAACAACAAAGACAAAGCCTGAGGCATGACAATCCTATATTTCAAGATATATTACAGGACAGTTATAATCAAAACAGCCTGATAATTGTATAAAATTAGATATGTAGGATAATAAAACAGGATAGAAATTCCAGAAATTAATCCGCACAGCCATAAATATTATTTGACGAAGGAGCTAAAATCAATCCCTGGAGAAAGGACACTCTCTTCAACAAATGGTACTGGGAAAATTGTATCTGCACATGCTGAAGTACAAAGCAAGACCCCTACCTTATACCGTACACAAAAATCAATTCACAGTGGATTAAGAACATAAATCTATCATCTAAGCACCGGCGCTGTGGCATAGTGTGTTAAGCTGCTGCCTGCAGTGTCAGCATCCCATATGGGTACCAGTTCGAGTCCTAGCTGCTGTGCTTCTGATCCAGCTCTCTGTTATGGACTGTGAAAGTGGTGGAAGATGGTCCAGGTGCTTGGGATCCTGTACCCACATGGGAGACCCAGACGAAGGTCCTGTCTCCTGGCTTCAGATCAGTGCAGCTCCAGCGGTTGCAGTCAGCTGGGGAGTGAAACAGTGGATAGAAGACCTCTCTCTCTCTCTCTCTCTCTCTCTTTCTCTCTCTCTCTCTGCCTCTTTTTCTCTCTGTGTGTAACTCTGACTTTCAAATAAATAAATAAATCTTTTTTAAAAATCTATCATCTGATTCCATCAAATTACTAGGGGAAACTGCAAGACTTTGCCATTGGCAAAGAACTCTTGGAAAAGACCCCAGAAGCACAGATGATAAAAGCAAAAATAGATAAATGGGATTACATCAAACTAAGGAGATTCTACCCTTCAAAGGAAACACTCAACAAAGTGAAGAGACAAAAAACAGAATGGTAGAAAATATGTGCAAGCTACAAACAGATAAAGGATTAATATTCAGGATCTATAAAGAGCTCCAGAAACTCAACAACAACAAAAAATCAAGTTAAGAAATGGGCAAAGAATATTAACAGGAATTTTTCCTGATGAAATACAAATGGCCAACAGACACATGAAAAAATTCTCAGGATCACTAGCCATCAGAGAAATGCAAATTAAAACCACAGTGTAGCCAACAGAAAAATGCAAGTAAAAACCACAGTGAGGGTTCACTTTATTCCAGGTAGAATGGCTAGCTTCCAAAAATTAGAAAACAACAAATACTGGTGAGAATGTGGGGAAAAAGGTACCCTAATCCACGGTTGGTGGGAATGTAAACTAGTTCAACCATTATGAAAAACAGTGTGGAGATTTCTCCAAGATCTGAAAATAGAACTACCATATGACCCAGTCATCCCATCCATGGGAATTTACCCAAACAAATTGAAATCTACATATGAAACAGTTATGTGTACCCCTCATGTTTATTGCAGCTCAATTCATAATATCTAAGATCTGTAATCAACCCAAATGTCGATCAACTGATGACTGGATAAAGAAAATGTAGTATATGCACACTATGGAATACCACTCAGCCATAAAAAAAAAAAAAAACATTGAAATCTTGTCTTTAGTAAAACATATGCAACTGGAAATCATTATGCTTAGTGAAATAAGCCAGTCTCCAAAACACAAATACCATATTTTCTCTTACATATGGAAGTTAATATAGAATACAAAAAATATAGGAATGAAATGGACATCTTCAGACTTAATTTTTTTTAAGATTTTATTTATTTATTTGACAGAGTTACAGACAGTGAGAGAGAGAGACAGAGAGAAAGGTCTTCCTTCCGTTGGTTCACTCCCCAAATGGCCTCTACGGCCGGAGCTGTGCCGATCCTAAGCCAGGAGCCAGGTGCTTCCTCCTGGTCTCCCATGCCGGTGCAGGGGCCCAAACATTTGAGCCATCCTCTACTGCTTTCCCAGGCCATATCAGAGAGCTCGACTGGAAGAGGAGCAACCAGGACTAGAACCCGTGCCCATATGGGGTGCCCGCGCTGCAGGCGGAGGATTAACCTAGTGCGCCACAGTGCCAGCCCCTTGATTGTTGTTTTTAGTCCTTGCTTATACTATTGTGGAACTGTGGTCTTCCTATTTTCTTGCTTGTTGAATATTATGTTTAATTGTGCATTTATCTTGTGATTATAGAGCGGACTGAAATTATATTTCTGTAAAAATTAAAGAAACAAAATAATAATAGGAATGGAGGATTGAGGAAGAGAAAGACGGAGAGATGAAAGTTTGGTTATCATCATAGAATTGTACCTATGTATTTATATTAATAAATATATTATGTATTAAAAAGAAAATACAACTCTATAAGGTAGAGAAGAATTGAGAGAAAATGTGGAAACACCTTGCTTTCACTAACAACTTTCATATAACTAAACCTAGTAAATATCTTACGATTTTCAACTTACTCCCTTGTAATAGACAATACTTCTGAAATATCTCACACACACATTCACCCCCTGTCCTGTCAACCAGCTCCACACTGCACATCTCCTCCATGCAGCAGGCATTGCTGCCCATGTCAATGAGGAGACTGACTTCACAGTAGGGGTCTTCATACTCCCAGGTCATCTTGATTTTCCATTGTGTCTTTGACCACAGCAATCACATCCAAGTCAAACTCCTCTCCCTGGTGGATGGCTTCCTTTAGCAAATATAGAGGATCTCAGTCCTCATGGTGTTCTGAATAGTGGATAATCTCAAATCTTTGCACGCTCAGCCTAGTTAATTGTTGTCATTATGTACAAGATAGAACTGATAGTTAGTTGAACTATGTGCTGATAACTATTATTGATACATTATAACATTTTTCAAAAAAATAATCTCTCTTTGACCTTTGGAAGGCCATATTCTCCTAGATGTTCTATGATAAATCTTCTTAATCTTTTGACTTTTTTCCTTTATTCAAAACACAGCATGTGAATTAATTTATGACTTCATTTGGAAGACTCCTTTCTTCTAACTCTATACCTTTTACTCATAAGTTCTGTTGCTAGTATTGAATGAATATAATTTATGGTACATTAACTTACATATAACTACCAACTTGGCATCTTTACTTGGAAGTTTGAAAACTCCCCAAACTCAACATGTTCAATACTGAAATAATGATTATTCTAACTCAAAAAAAAAAAAAAAAACCACAACCAAAACAATCTTGGCTTATCAATGTTTATCAATGTCCTTATCTTAGTGGGATAATATATTTCCCATACAATTGTGCTGTGTAAATGATATGTATACTTTCTTATTGTTAACTCAGAAAACTTTTATTTAAGGTAAACAAAGTTACTGCATTTCATAAATACAAATTTAGGAACACTGTGATTCTTCCCACTCTACCCTCCTTTCCATACACACTCCCACCCTTCTTCCTCCTCCCTCTCCTATCCCCATTTTTTTTTCCACTAAGATGAATTTTCAATTAACTTCATACACGTAAAATTAATCCCACACTAAGTAAAGAGTTCAACAAAGAGTATGTAAAAAGAAAAAAGAAACTGTTATTTAACATTCCAGACAAGAGCTCTTCAAAGTCATTGCATCTCAAAGTCTCAATTTCATTTCTATAGATTACCTTTTAGTTACTCTATTATTTATCACAGATCAAAAAGAACATATTTTATTTGTCTTTTTGTGACTGCCTTATTTCACTAAGAATAATGTTTTCCACTTGCATACATTTTGCTGCATTTCCCTGATGGCTAGTAATCTTGAGAATTTTTTTCATGTATCTGTTGGCCATTTGGATTTCCTCAGGAAAAATGCCTGGACAAATCCTTTGTCCATTTCTTAACCATACTGTTTGTTTTGTTGTTGCTGAGTTTCTTGAGCTCTTTTTTTAAAAGATTTATTTATTTATTTGAAAGGCAAAGTTACAGAGAGGCAGAGGCAGAGAGGGAGAGAGAGAGAGAGAGAGAGGTCTACCATCCAATGGTTCACTCCCCAGATGGCTGCAACAGCCAGAGCTGGTCCAATCTGAAGCCATGAGCCAGAAGCTCGCTCTGAGTCTCCCACATGGGTGCAGGGGCCCAAGGGTTTGGGCCATCTACTACTGATTTCCCAGGCCATAGCAGAGAGCCGGATCGGAATTGGAGCAGCCAGGACTGGAACTGGGGTCCAAATGGATGCCAACACTGCAGGTGGCAGCCCCACCCACTATTCCGCAGCTCTTTATATATTGTGAGTATTCATTGATTAGACCTCCTGTATGCCATATAGCTTTATGTGTTTAGAATAGTATCATGCAATAGGAATAAATTTCCCTTTCTCCATATCTATCATTTTTTAAAAGATTTATTTATTTGAAAGTCAGAGTTACATAGAAAGGAAGAGATAGAGGAAAAGAGATTTTTTTAGCCACTGGTTCACTCCTCAAGTGGTCCCAACAGCCAGAGCTGAGCCAAGCAGAAGCCAGGAGCTGCATTTGGTTCTCCCACACTGGTAGCGGGAGTCCAAACACTTGGAGCATCTCCACTGTATTTCCAAGGCCATTGGCAGAAAACTGTATCAAAAAAGTAGAGCAGCTGGGACATGAACTAGTAGAGGTTGCTAGCATTGCAGGCAGTAGCTTTACCCACTATACCACAGTTCTGGCTCCTCACAACTATCTTTATAACCAGGTTTTTTCCCAACTCCTAACACTTCTTCATATAAGAGTCCCTTAGAGGCCATGTTATGGTAAAGACAGCACATGTGACACTGGCATCTTATATGGGCACCAGTTTGAGTTTCAGCTGCTCCATTTCAATGCAGCTCCCTGCTAATGGGCCTGGGAAAGCAACAGAGGATGGCTCAAGTCCTTGGTCCCCTACCAACCACATGGGGGGACCCGGAAGAAGCTCCTGGCTTCACACTTGCCCTGCTCAGGCCATTATGGCCATTTGGGGAGTGAACCAGCAAATGGAAGACCCCTCTCTCTCTCTCTCTCTCTCTCATTCTCGTGCGCGCATGCACTCTCTCTGCCTCTCTGTGTCCCCCTCTCTCTCTGTAACTCTGCCTTTCAAATAAATCTTTAAAAAGTCCCTTAAATCTGTGCATTCTTTTACAATGTGAACACCAATTAATCTAAGCTATTGTCAACTCTCATTTATAATATTCTAAAATAGTGACCTGATTCAGATCTCTCTTCTCCACTCTTGTCCCATTTCTTAACTACTCTTCTTTCTGTGACTAGAATGATCCTTGCAAAATAATAATTTCATCATGATGTTTTCTTGTTTAAACATTTTTTCACAGCTTTCCATTACTCTTAAGCAAAAGCTCAAAATGTTTAACACATTCTACAAGACATTGCGTAGTCTGACCTACTAATGATACATCCAGTCTGTTTGTTATTGAAATTTTCTCATTTTCTTGAGAACATAACAATTCCTCCTACCTTAGCTTTTACTCATGCAATATTTCTAGTCAGAAACATAGATCAATTGCATTCCCACCCTTTTTTAACAAATATAACAACAGCAATGATAATGGTGATGATGAGAAGCAAAATGAAAGAAGAAAGCATTATCAAAGCTGAAAGAACTCAGTACCCAAGGTGATCCAGATGTTTCAGTAAGATAGAAACTGTAAAGCAGATATTATAAATATGGTCACATACTTTTGGAGAAAATGCCATGATACCTAATTAATAGATGGTGATTCCCTGGATAGAAATGTAACTTTAAAGTTAATAAGTGAATGAAAATTGTAGCATTGGCATATACAATATCTGAAGTGAATTTTGCTATATGAACTTGGTAGACAAAGGAAAAATAATGTATAAATAAATTTGAAGCTAGAAGTAGAAAACAGCAAATCTGAAGAACAAACAGAAAAAGAAGGTAAAAGGAACAATACTTCAGTTATATATAAAACAATTTCAAATAGTCAAACACACTTGTAATTGTAACCTCTTCAAAAAGAGGTAGAAAAGAATTGGGTAGAACTATATTTCAAGATAATGAGAGCTGGAATTTCTCTCAATTTGCTGAAGAGATATAATGTGCAGGCTCAAACAGTTTTACAATATCATCTAATTACTCAAAATTAGCAAGCCACAATGGTGAAAATCATAAGAAAAATATATACATGTAATAAAGTGAAATTACTGAAAACAGAAGAGAAAATCTTGAAAGTAGACAAGGAAAAACAGCAAATTACATATATCAGAACAATAAAATATAGGATAATTTCTAATTAGATACATTGAAATTCACGATATGAAACAATCTTTAATATATGTCAACTAAATGTTATATGCAATGAATATATCATTCAAAATTGAAGCAAAATAATTCTAGATTAAAAAATGAGAGAACACATTTCCAGTAGATATGAACTATAATAAATATTGAGGGACTTTATTCAAATTGAATATAATTTACACCAAAATGAAATGTGGGTCTAAAGGATGGAATAGAAAGCAAACAGATGATAAACACAGTAAGTTTAAAAGATTATGTTTCTCCCAAGTAATTTTCTTAAGAGACATTGCTGTTTAAAGCAAAGAGTGAAACACCTAATTATAATATGAAAAATAGCACAAAATTCAAGAGGTAGTAATGAAACTATACCATTCTAAATTTCTTTTATTATATATGAAATAATTCAATATCAGCTCTAAATAGCTTATGATATTAGAAATATGTATTATGCTTCTCACAGCAACCATCAAAATACTAAAGAATAAATGAAATGTTAAAATTTGCATTGCCAAGTCAAAAGACATCACCCATAAAATTTAAAAATGACACAAAGAGAAAAGGAATCTAAGTTCAACAATAATTGGATCAAAATTAAGTAAGACAAAATAAATAGAAAAATTTTGTTCTAAATCTACAATAATTACATTCAAACTAAGCAATCAGTGAGATGAAAGAATAGGAAGGCCTAAATCCTTTTCCCTTGTTGATTACAAAGCAACAGAGTAAATGCTCTGTACTTTTTGGAAGGAAATTCTGATCGCTGCTTTCTTTCTGGTGGAAGAGAAAGCAACAGAACTTAGCTAACATTATGTAGTTTAGGGGGCTTTTCTAGATTGATTTCTATCTTAAATGTTTCTGTGTACAGACCAGAATGGAGAAATTGGTTGGAGGAATATGGAAGAGAAGGTTCTAACATCAATTAAATGTGCACAAGACTCTGTAGTACTACAGGGAGACACCAGGGGCAGCTCCAATATTTTCATCTAACACAGAGCCCAGAGGCCACAGTATTGAAGACAGACACGAGAGGAGGCTCCCATGTAAAAGTGGGCAAAGTTTTACAAAGGAGAGTAAATGTACAAGCCCGAAGAGGACACATCAGAAAAGGCTTGAAAGGTCCCCAGAATCTTTAGCTAAGCTAATGAGAGACATGATGTGGAATGAATGGAAGGATGAAACAGGCCACAAGATCTGGAAGAGTTGGATCATTCTTCAAATGCCAAAATCTGAGCATTAAAGAATAATAAGGCAGACAGAGAACGACGTAAAGGACACACTTAAAGAAACCAATTTTATCTCTAGAAACTGAATCTACAGAAAGAAAAATAAGTGAACTGCCAAACAAAGAATTTCCAGCACCATCATGAGGATCCTCAATGAATTAAAAGTGAACATAGGGGCCGGCGCTGTGGCGTGGCGGGTGAGGCCACCGCCTGCAGTGCCGGCATCCCATATAGGCACCAGTTCGAGACCCAGCTGCTCCACTTCTCTCTCTCTCTTTTTTAAGATTTATTTTATTTATTTGAAAGTAGAGTTACAGAGAGAGAGGGAGAGAGAGAGAGAGAGAAGACTTCCATCTGCTGGTTTACTCCCCAGTTGGCTGCAACGGCCAGAGCTGTACCGATCTAAAACCAGGACCCAGGAGCTTCTTCCAAGTCTCACACATGAGAGCAGGGACCCAAGGACTTGGGCCATCTTCTGCTGCTTTTCCAGGCCATAGCAGAGAGCTAGATCGGAAGCGGAGCAGCCAGGACTCAAACCGGTGCCAGCACTGCGATGGTGGCTTTACCCACTAGGCCACAGCGCCGACCCCTGCTCTACTTCTGATTCAGCTCTCTGCTACGGCCTGGGAAAGCAGTAGAAGATGGCCCATGCCCTTGGGCCCCTGCACGTGTGTGGGAGACCCAGAAGAAACTCCTGGCTCCTGGCTTCAGATTGGCCCAGCTCCAGCCATTGAGACCATCTGGGGAGCGAACCAGTGGAAGGAAGACTCTCTCTCTCTGCACCTCCTTCTCTTTCTGTGTAACTCTGACTCTCAAATAAATAAATAAATAAATGTTAAAAAAGTGCATATTAGATGAACAGATAAATAAAATTGGAAAATTGTGCTTAAACAAAATGAGACTATAAACAATGAAATGGAAATCATGAAGAAGAAGCAAACAGAAATGTTTGAGCTGAATAATTAACTCAGTTTGAAAACTTATTATGTGGACTCAGTAACAAACTTGACCAGGCAGCATAAACTCATTAAGCAGAATGTGAAAAAAATAGTAAAAATGGAGAGATATAGGGAATTATGAGGTACCATCAAGTGTAACAAACATAAACATTATGGGAGTATCAGGACTTAGAAGAAAAAATCTGGACCCAAACCACTTGCAGAAATAATGCTTCCCAATTTTTCAAATCTGCAGTGAAAAAAGAACATGAAAATTCAAGAAGCTGATAAACCCCCAATTGTGATAAATCTAAAGAGACCTACACCATGACACATCATAATCAATCTGTTAAACATCACAAATAAATAATCTCAAAAGGAGCAAGAGAAAAATGACTTATAATGTAATCTCAAATCAGCAACCTCGCCTTATTCTTTAGGGGACTAGAAAATGAAGAATAAATGAAGTAAAAAGCAAGCAGAAAGAAGGAAGTAATAAAGATTATAGATTGTTTAAATTGAAACAGAGAATAAAAATAGACAAAATCAGCAGGATTGAGACTTTTTAATGTTTAACAAAATTAAAAAACTCTTAATTAGACTAAGACAAAAGCAGAAAACTAAAATAAAAAATAAGTGGAGATATTTCTACTGATGCCATGCAAATAAAAAGATTTTAATATCTAACAGAAAAAATGTTTAAAGATGAAACTAATATTTTAGGATTTGATTATTGTTTTAAGTCCCATCTATACTCGTGTGGAACAGTGGATTTCTATTTTTTAGTTGTTTAACATTATGGTTAATTGTGCACTATGTGATTACAAAGTATATTGAAACTACGTTATTGCAAAAATGAAAGAAAAAAAGGCAGAAAACAGATGGGACTGAGGGAGGGAGGGAAGTATTGTTACCTTCTTAAAATTGTATGTGTAAAAAACATGAAATCTGTTCTCTTTATATTAATAAAAATTAAAGATAAAAAGGGTAAAAGCAATATTTATTAATAATTATACCCATATATAAGCAAATTGGATCATTTCAAAGAAAGGAAACAAAGCTTAAAAGGAGAACCAGAGAAGTGACAAGGAAGCTACAGGTTACAACAGATTGGTGAGCTCCACCAAGCACAGTGGTGGCAGAGCCTAGCTGCTACAAAGAAGACATGTTTTAGACAATACTCACATGTATGGGCAAAAAACCTTAAAGACTGTGTTTGTGACATTATATAACAGTATATTTTATTTCTGTTTTGTGGAAAGGGTAAAAATTCCAACAAAGGGTTTCTTCTTTTTTTTTTTTTTTTCATCTTTTATACCCTGGCTGTTGATTGCTAAATGCAATAGTCTGATCATGACACTGAATAAATGTGTCTTCAAAAAAAAAAAAAAAAAGAAAAGAAAGAAATGTATAAATTCCTAGAATTTATGACCTACTGAGACTGAATTATGAAGAAATAAAAAATCTGAATAGATTTATGACTTATTGAGGAGACTGAAGTAGAAATAAAAATCTTCACAAATATGAAAGCCCAGAGGGCTTTGCTGTAGAATACTAACACTTAGTGGCCAGTACTGTGGCATAGCTTGTAAAGCCACCACCTGCAGTGCCAGCATCCCATACAGTTCGAGTCCCAGCTGCTCCATTTCTGATCCAGCTCTCTGCTATCACCCGGGAAAGTAGCAGAAGATGGCCCAAGTCCTTGGGCCCCAGCACCCATGTGGGAGACCAGGAAGAAGCTCCTGGCTCCTGGCTTTATATCACACAACTCTGCACGTTACAGCCAATTAGGGAATGAACCAGAGGATGGAAGATCCTTCTCTCTCTCTCTTTCTCTCTCTGCCTCTCCTTCTCTCTCTGTGTAACTCTGACTTTCAAGTAAATAAATAAATCTTAAAGAAAAAAAAAGAATAGTAACACTTAAAGAAGAGTTAAAACCAAGTGTTCACAAACTTATCCAATGAATTGATTAGTGGAACACTTTCAAACATTTTATCTGAGTCTGGCAGTATCCTGAGACAAGAACTAGACAAACATACCATAAATGAAAGGGTGCAACTAATAAACCTAATAAATATTGATACAAAAATACTAAACAAAATGTTATCATTATACATAGAATTGATGAAATTGGACAGCCTTCTTTATTTCTGATCTTGGAGGAAAGAGAATCATCATTTGAATTTTTTCAATAGGTGTGATAGTTTTGTTAACATGGAAGCACACACAAGCATGCACATACACATACAAGCTTTAACAGAAAATGATATGTTCTGTTAATGGTTTATTAGGAATTTAAATCATAAATAGTTTCTGAATGTTATTTATTTTTGGACTTATTGAAAAAGTGCTATAGAATACCTCCTGTATTCACTTAATATGGGGAATTATATCTATTGATTTTCAAATGTTAAACAAATCTTAGGCGATAAATGCTACTTGGTCATAAAGTCATCTGCAAATGGTGGTTTGTAGTTTTGGTGTTATTTCTCTCACAGGAATTTGTTAGAGTAAACCATTGGAAAAACAGATCTAAATTCTGATTGTGTGAAGGTTTCTGTTATTTTTAATACATTCAATAACAATTCTTTTCAGATTTTTAATTTCATTTTATGCCACTTATTGTGAACTATATTTGCTAAAACTTTGTTCAAACTAAATTGTCAAATCTGTTGATAAAAAGCTACACATACATCATTTTTAGATTGCTTGCATGCTAGGATATGTGTTAAAATCCTCTTTTTATTCATGATACTGGTAATTTCTATGTTCTCATTTTTTATTGTTTATTCTATGTGTGGATTATATTATTCTTTGCAATAATCAACCATTTCTGTATTAATTTCTTGTGTTTTTCCTATTTATTTTTTCTACTTTTGAATTTCTTGCTGCTTTCTGCGTGTTTTTCTGACTGACTTTCATCATTCTATCTCTACCAGGTGAAAGTTAAGGCTACCAATTTATTATCTTTCTTGTTTCTAATATCAGCATTTAAAATTTAAGCTGGGGATCTAGGTGTGTTTAAACTATCTCACAAATTAAAATATTCTATATTTTATTATCATTCAATTCAAAATATGTTATAATTTTATGTGCCTTCTTCATTGACCTATCAGTCATCTAGAATGTGTTGCCAAATTTTCCAATAACAGGATTTTCCAGATAACATTTTACTGTTTTCTTATATGGATAGTCTAAAAGCATACTCTGAAATATTTCATTATTTTAAAATAAATAATGTGTACTGCTTTATGATTCAGCATATGACATTTATTAGTAAATTTCCAATGTGCACTTAACAATTATGTTTATTTGCAGTGATTGGGTGAATTGTTCCATAAATGTCAATTTGGTCAATATGATAGTATTATTTAGAATAGCTGTATTTTTTTGTTGAGGTTTCCTGCCAATTACGTTGTAGAAAAAAAGGTTTTGTCTGTATTTACTGAAACTTGTCTGTTTTTTCTTCATGTGTCTTGAAGCTTCATTAATAGTTGCTCAGTTATCCAGCATTATTATGACTTCTTGGTAAACTGATCACTTTATAATCATGAAATATCTCTCTTCATATGTCATAACACTTGGGATTTTGGCAAGGATTGTTTCAAACATAAAAATTTATTAAGGAAGTGCGGCCATTGTAACTGGTAAACCCTACAATCCATAAATATGATATTGTAAGCAATTAGATAATTTTTGAGTGTTGATTTTTTTCTACAAACTTGAAGAGACCTTATATTAAATCTTCCATTATCATGATAATGGAAGTCCTAGTCATGATAATGGAAAGGAAGAATTCAAACTGTATTCAAATAGCATGGTAACTATTAAAACAACCTGTACCAAGCATTGTACAAAGCAACCATTAAAACTGATAAATGTATGGTGGACATCTGTCTGAATGGCTAATCTGTGTGTTAGGATGCCAATGTCCCATATCAGAGTGCCTTGGTTCAATGCTCTCCTCTGCCTATTCCAGCTTCGTGCCAATTTGGATACCGAGAAGCAGTGGGGTGGTGGTTCAAATGTTTGGGTCCCTGTCACTCACATGGAAGACAAGGATTAAATTCCTGGATCTCAGCATCACCTTCCCCCAAATGTTTCTGGCATTGGGAGAGTGATGGGAACTCTTCCTATTTGTCTCTTGAAAGAATATATATATATATTAATTTATATATAATATATGTTACAAAATATTATATATTATATATATTAATTTTGCTGATAAATTAATTTAACAAGGTCAGATTATACAAAATCAGTTTGCCATATCTATTATATTTTTATAACACAGTAAAAAAATTGGAAAATACAATTGAAAATAGTGATTTCACTTACAATAGCATCAAATAACAAAAATAATTAGGGATAAATTTAATGGAAGGCATGAAAGACTGAAAAATTTTATTGTGTTTAAAGATCAACTGATTTCTTTTAAAGACAGCATGAAAGAGAAGAGAGAGAGAGACAGACTCTTCCACCCACTGGTTAACTCCTCAGATGGCCACGGTGGCCAGAGTTGGTAAGGTCAAAGCCAAGAGTCAACAGTTTCATTTGTTCTCCCAAGTGAGTGGCAAGCCCAAGCAAACGCACTGTCTTTGCTTTTCCCAGACCATTAGCAGGGAGCTAGATCAGCAGTGGAGCAGCCTGGACACAAACCAATGCCCATATAGAATGTCAACAAATGTTGGTCCCTAGACAAATTTTCAAAAGACCTAAGAAAAAAGAAAGCTCTGCCATACGCATGAATGGAAAGGCTAAACTTGTTAAGATGGTGATTTTGTCCAAATTGATTTATACATTCAACATAATCACAATCATCATATTAAAAGAATTTTAAATTGACATTGACAACATGATTCTGGAATATATATGAAAATGAAAAAGTACTCATAATACCAAAGATCACTCTGAAAATGAAGAGCAAACTTTAAGAGCTTACAGAACTTGATATGATTCACCGTAAAACTACAGTGATCGAGACAGTGTGTTAATAGCATAAATAGACAAATATATCAGTGCAACACAGAAATAGACCTATACTTAACACAGTCAATTGACTTTCAATTAAATTACCAGAACAACTCATTGAGAAAGAACAATCTTTACAACAAATGGTGTTAGAACAGATATACAAGCAAAGAGGGAAAAATAAGTCTTGACCTTCACTTAACACCATATGCAGTCATTGCTTCAAGAAAATAATGGAACCTACCCTAAAAGTAAACTAAAAAAAAAAAGCTTCTAGTAGAAAACACAGAAGAATTTTTTTTTCTATCCTTGGATAGACAACTTGTAATGAAAGAAAAAAAGAGAAATTGGTAGTCATAAGAAAGTAAGAAAGACTTCATTTAAATTAAACTTTTGGTACATCAAAAGGTTACATTAAGATTAATGAACAATCTACATGCTGACATAAAACATCATATATGTGTATAAAATACATATACATATACGATGCATACATATGATCAAGGTCTTATATCTAAACAATATATCAAGCATTGCTAAAACAATAATAAATATATTTTAAAAATGCAATCAGGTGTGGGAGGCAAAATATTTAGACATATGAATATGGCCAATGACCAATTACCGTATGATGACATTCCCAGCATCATTTCCCATCGAGGAAAACCAAATTCAAAATGTGATACAAGTACCCAACCACTACAATGGCTACAATTTTTAAAGCCTAATATTATCATATATAGACCAGCATGTGAAACAATAAGCCATAAGAGAGCAAGAGCTTTCACACACTGCTCTTGGAGACATGAAATACAATAATTACTTTTGGAGAAGTTTAGCAATTTCTTATGTAATTTCAAATATATACTTACCCTGTAATCAAGTGATTAGTCTCATATATTCATGCAATAGAAATGAAGGCATAATTTCTCAGAGACTTGTATAGAATATTCATAGATTTGTTCTAAAAAGCCAAAGACTGGAGACAGCTCATAAGTTCACAGAGAACACAATGATTTATTTTTAAATTATGGTATAGTCTCACAGTAAAATGTATTCAAGATTTAAAAATAAGTAAAATGCTGAAGCATGCTATAATATGGATGAATTTCATAGGTGTTCTCCTTAGTGAAAGAACACTCACAAAGAGAAAGTACTATGCTACACTACATATGAATTTTTGGGAAAAAGTAAACTACTTTTAAAGTAGCAGGAATGATTTCCTCTGATGGTGGCGCACACACATAGCTTACTGATAAAGGCCATTGAGCAGCTTTCAGGGATGGTGTGAAGACTGACTGTAAAGGTAGTTACATTGGTATGGTAATGTAATTTTTAATAAATCACATTAATGTACATCTCTTCCCTCTCTGTGGGTGCAAACTGTTGAAATCTTTACTTAATATATACTAAATTGATCTTCTGTATATAAAGAGAATTGAAAATGAATCTTGATGTGAATGGAAGGGGAGAAGGAGCGGGAGAGGGGAGGGTTGCAGGTGGGAGGGAAGTTATGGGGGGGAAGCCAATGTAATCCATAAGCTGTACTTTGGAAATTTATATTCATTAAATAAAAGTTAAAAAAATTAATGTATACATATAATATTTATGAATTTGAGTTAGTGCAAATTTTCAAAATAAGTTTATTTTTAATACACAAAGTGAAAACACAAAGTATTGCATAGAGAGAGGGTAGTAGAAATGATCATTGACTTCTTTCCAGAGGTCTTTAAAATATTTGAAAGTAAAAAAATCAAAACAAAACTGTCACCTTGAATTCCATATCATTAAAATATCGTTCAGGATTCACAAAAAATAAAAAATATCTCATACTGACAAAATCCAAGATAGCTTGTTTCTAATTCACTTGTACTGTAAAAACTTTAAAATGCCAAATGAAATGTTCAGGCTAAAAAGAAATGATACCAGAGTGGTATCCATTTCCCTGGATTGGCAGGAAGGAATTAATAGCATCCAATAGATACATATCTGGGTAAATACATTAAAAAAAATTTGTCCCTATTTTGTATGTCATTAGAATTTAAAAGACTATTAAACATTTGAAACAAAATAATTTAAGATGATTTGTACAGGATATGTGGATGTAAAATGAAACAAAACTGGAGTACAGTAAATGGGAGGAGAGGAAATAGATTTATATTGCTTAACAGTCCATGAAGTGTAGTTCTATAACATTATTTGAAGGTAAATTTCAACAATGTAATAATGTTTGTTCTTATCTCTAGAGCAATGGTTAAAAATAACATAAAATCAGTTAGTTCAAAAAACAAATCAGAGGATGAAAATGCACACTGCAAATAGTGAGTCCTGATTCCCTCAAAATGGTAGAAATGATAGACTAGAGAGTGGACTGGATAAATGAAAACCTTAAACCATATTAGTAATTGACTACATGAAAATGAGCTAAACATTCTAGTGAAAATAAGGCAAAAATCCCCACACTGTTTTAAGGAAAGAGCTAACCATATGCTGTTTACCTGAAGAACACTTTAAAAATAGACTGCAAATAGGTTGAAAATAACAGGGTAAAGTGTTTTTTTTTCTTTTTTTTAATCTACCATATAGTACTAAACATAAGGAAACTGATATGGCTATACCATATTTCACCACAGCTTACCCAGATTAATCATAGTTTCTGGGTGTGTCAATGAGCGAATCTCCTGATGCCAGCAACATTTGAAATATGTACTCAGTAAAATCCATGATCTCCTCAGTGTGTGTGTATGTGTAGGGGATGTTATTCCAAGGATTGAGGGCCTGAAGAGAACAAAAGGTTTAAAACATAGGGATTCTTTCCCTTTTTCTAGCCTCAGCAGTTATGCTGGGACATGTCTTCTCATTTATTCCTTTATTGGGCTAGGATTTACACCCTTGGCCTCCCTGGTTCTCAGTTAAACCCTGGCTTCCCTGGGTCTCCAGCTTGTACATGGCACATTCTGGGTATTCCCACCCTCCACAATCATGTGGATTAATTCCTCATAACAAAGGTACCTTTCTGTATCTGTGTCTATGTCCATTTCCATATTATCAATTTGAAGTATTTTTGTATCTTCTGTATGTCCTGTTTCTCTGGAGAACCCCAACTAAGACGACAATCATGAAGGACTCCAGTCACACTGAACCCAGGATTTTAAACAGCAGAATGAAGACACATCAGGTCTACATCTACAGCCTTGCTTACAATACTAAATCGTTGATCAATCATATTTGAACTACACTTCCAGTTGTACGTGGATCAAGACATTTTTTCCTATTGTGTAATCCCAATTTTTCAAAGCGATAGTGTTTATAGCCAAAGATATCCCAGTTTACTGAAAAGTAAATATGTCATTGTCAAAGTATGTAAATAAAACAGGTATAATCTTCAAACAAATTAGGAAATAAGTTCTTCATAATACGAAAGATTTTTGAGTTACCTGCTACAGCAAAACTAATACTGGAGAAACATCAGTTTTGTCTGGGACCATTAGGGTCATGTAGAATCATTTGGAAGGACATGAATTTTCTGATGTTTAAGATGTCATTTTATATTCTTCCTGATTTCATGTTTTAATCATAACTAAAAGATTCCCAGAAGCATCTTGAGTCTAACAGATGGAATTAAATTAAATTGCTAATTTTTTTTCAAACCACCAATCTGATGTTACTGTTTCTGACTGTAAACTTCTTTCACTACATACAGTCATGCTTAACGCTCTTTCCAATGCACCTGCTACTCTTCTCATATCTGTTACTTTGTAACTCTTCTTATTTTTCATTTATCTATCACTCAACCTATAAGTAAACTACTTGAAAATTTTGCTTTCAATATCTTAACATCCTCCATGTCTGATTGAGTACCTGCTTGAGCAAATGTTTGTTGATTTAAATTGAATCAAGTACAATTAGACAAAGTCAAGCTAAATAATTTACATTTTAGCATTGATATTTATCTTTTCCAAACCTGCTCTTGCATTTCTAGGACATGTGTGTGTGCGTGTGTGTGTAGTCTTTTGAAATTAAAAGTAATAAAAATTATTTTAGCTACTTTAGGTAAAGTGGTCTTTTTTAAGGATTTATGTGTCAATATACAATCACACAGAGGAACCCAGAAATATCTTGAAAAGCTAATGGAGTTACTTATTCACATTTACCAGATACAGGAATTCATGATCTTCACTTTGGTAATGTGTTATTAATATGAATTGACCACTTCTAATTAAAAGTGGAGGCATTTTAAAAAATTGAAGCATAAAATGGTATATTCACCATGAATTAATATATTCACCATATATTCACCATTTTTTAGTGAAAGAAGCAGTGCATTTCACCTATCCCCATCTTATTTCTCTTTCTTATTTCCAGAAACAACCACAGATAGGAATTGAGTATACTCTTTTCCGTATTTTTACTTAGACATACATATTCATAATTCATATGTAATATTTCCTGGATTTTTAAACTTGGTCAAAATGATACTATACTAGTTGTTAATTTTATCACTTAATTTGTGTTTTTTTTTCTTTATCATGATTTGTTTTTGGTCCTTCTATTTCCTACTTCCTAAAAATTTATAGAATTTTCTGTTTGTATGAATGACCTATGTTTTCTGTCTTTTTTTTCATTTTCAATTATCTTTATATACAGAAGATCAATTTAGTATATATTCAGTAAAGATTTCATCAGTTTGCACCCACACAGAAACATAAAGTATAAAAATATTGTTTCAGTACTAGTTATAGCATTACTTCACATTGGACAACACATTAAGGACAGATCCCACATGAGAAGTAAGTACACAGTGACTCCTGTTGTTGACTTAACAATTTGACATTCTTGTTTATGGCGTCAGTAATCTCCCTAGGCTCTAGTCATGAGTTGCCAAGGCTATGGAAGCCTTTTGAGTTCGCCGACTTCGGTCTTATTCTGACAGGGTCATAGTCAAAGTGGAAGTTCTCTCCTCCCTTCAGAGAAAGGTACCTCCTTCTTTGATGGCCCTATTCTTTCCACTGGGATCTCACTCGCAGAGATCTTTCATTTAGGTCTTCTTCTTTTTTTTTTTCCCCAGGGTGTCTTGGCTTTCCATGCCTAAAATACTCTCATGGGCTCTTCAGCCATATCAGAATGCCTTAAGGGCTGATTCTGAGGCCAGAGTGCTATTTAGGACATCTGCCATTCTATGAGTCTGCTGTGTATCTCACTTCCCATGATGGATCATTCTCTCTCTCCCTTTTTTATTCTTTCAGTTAGTATTAGCAGACACTAGTCTTGTTTGTGTGATCCCTTTGACTCTTAGACCTATCAGTGTGATCAATTGTGAACTGAAATTGATCACTTGGGCTAGTGAGATGGCATTGGTACATGCCACCTTGATGGGATTGTATTGGAATCCCCTGGCACGTTTCTAACTCCACCATTTGGGGTAAGTCTGATTGAGCATGTCCCAAATTGTACATTTCCTCCCTCTCTTATTCCCACTCTTATATTTAACAGGGATCACTTTTCAGTTAAAATTTAAACACCTAAGAATAACTGTGTGTTAATTACAGATGTTTTCTGTCTTCATATGTGTTACTTTGAAGTCAAAATTTGATGTTCATTTATTAGATTCTATCATATTAATATATGTACTTGATTTATGTTTTTCTGAAAAGCTGGACTTAATATTCCTATATTTTGCCTAAACAGGAAAAATAGCTTTCTTAATTATCCCTATCTATTTTTATATGTTATCGAGTATTTCCATTCCACCATATTTTTCCATACATGAAAAAATAATCATTCTAAATTTACATTAACCCTCAGGTTTTTCAAAATGATTAATTTAATTCTTAATTCATATTTTATTTTTGCATGCTGTGTCTTTCTACTTAGTTTACTTTAACTGCTTAAGTATAATTTTATTTATAAATTCTATGAAAAGTGTTTTTACTTATTATTTGTTCCTGGACACGTCTTTATATCATCAAATGATATGAATTAAGGTTTACATGGTATGCAATCTTAATAGACAGTTTTTTCCTCATCACTTTAATGATAATATTCCAAAAGTTGGCCATCCTCAGTTTTTGCTTACAAGAAGTTCACTGACAGTCAATAATACCCATTTTTTCAAATCATAACCTTCTGTGTTTTTTCTTGTTATAGTTTTGTTTTGTTTGATCACATTGAACATTTTAATCACATGAAGGTAGATTTATTTTAATGTCACCTTCTTATTTCCCTTATTACCTTGGCTCCATACAATATAATTTCCTGTTTGCTAAGCCTTTTGTCTATCCACATTTCAAGTCTTTAAGAAAATCTTCATTGTTTGAACTTGGCACGGAACATTTTGCAAAATCTGAATACTGGAATTTACTAACTGGGAATTGGTTCTTTTTATTTGTTTTAAGATTTATTGTATTTTTGACAGGTAGAGTTATAGAGAGACAGAGAGATGGGGTGGGGGGGCTATTTCATCTGTTGATTTACTCCTCGAATGGCTGCAACAGCCAAGGATGGGTCAGGCCGAGGCAGGAACCAAGAGCTTCTCCCATATCTCCCATGTGGGTGCAGGGGCACAAACACTTGGGCCATCCTTTGCTGAATTCCCGGATGAATAAGCAAAGAGCTGGATTGGAAGTGGAGAAGCCTGGAGTCAAATCGGCACCCACATGAAATACCAGCATTGCAGGGTTAGCTTTACCCCTGGGAGCAGTTTTATAGTTGCCTCTGCTTAGTTCCTGTAGGATAAGCTAGTTCCAATTTTTACATCAGTTTTTCTATTTAGGGTCTTCCAAACTCTAGGTAGTATAAATTTGGGCTCCACATAGGTTTAGGACTGAGATCTCAATCTCTTACTGGCAACTTTGCTCATACCTATGAATCTCAGGTGCCACTGGTCAATGGACAGAGGTTTCAGAGATTTTATGATCCCTTAAAAATACAAAACATCATTTGTTTTGATTTCCAGTTTATACTGAGTTCAGCTACAGTTATCATCATAATGTGGGAAATAAAATACTGAAAATTATTGCACACAGCTTTAAAAGTCATGCCACTGATGCATATACTGTTACTCTCACAGAGACAACATAACTTCAATTCCTGCTTATCATTGCTCTTGGATTGTTTTTTATACCCTGTATTTGTAATTTTTCTCTTTCTTGCATGGTATGCTATCTAACTACTTTAAGTTTATTTTAAAGATATTATCCAGAAATGCTGTGTGTTCAGAAAAAGAACAAGGTCATCTGCTGTATCAAATCTGATATTTAGCCCAAAAGTATGGCTCTCTTAGTTCCTCCATCTCTCCTTGTCTTTAGATGTCTTGCTATTTATTTCTCCCTATCTAAAATTATTTTTTCTAAGTTCAAATTCCAGAGGAATAATATCTGTTTGGTTCTCTGTCAAATATCTGTGAGCATATATTTCTCACTAGGTAATATTATGTTAGTAGCAATTTCAAGAACAACCTAAAGCAGCTTCTCTTAGTGGAGGTGGTAGATTAGGTTTCGATTCCAAAATATGATAAAACTGGTAGGCACTGTCCTTAACATATCTAATGTGCCCTATAATATATGGCTCAATCTTGGGAAATGAGTGATTTCTTGGACATCACTTAAGAAATAAGACTGTATGTCATACAACAGGTGTGTAAAATTAGCTATTGAAAGATTGAATACATCAATGAACATATGGCCTACCTGTGTGTTTTCATCTAGGCTCTTTATTCATTTGATTTGAGCAAACCCCCTTTTCTGTCCCACAATTTCTCAACTCTAAAATGGTGAGAATAATATTGGCTCTGCCTACTTCACAGGTTACCATGAGAACAGAATCACACAGTTATAGAGTATTTGGAAATATTTTGAAACTGTAAAGTGTTTTCTTAATGTGATTTATTGCTGGTGCTATTGCTGCAACATAACAGGAACTATATTTTCAATCACACGGTCATTTATGTAATCTCATTATAATCTATAATGACAAAGTAATAGGGTTTATTAATCATCAAACCCATCTAGATCACATTTCATTATTATAATATGTCAATAGTGTAAAATTATGTCCAACAATTTACAAATTATGTTTAGTTGAATGCTGTGAAACAGTCAGATTTGTGAAGAAAACTTAGACATTAAAGCCAGATTTATCTGGTTTTCAAATCTTGCTAGATGTTTGATCTTTTAGTGTGTTAGTTTTTCTAATCTCTGTTTTCTCTTCCATGAAATGGGATAACTAGCCTGCCTATTGTCATTCCTAGGGTGATTAAGTAGCACGATGTATGTGAAGGTGGGAAGCCCATAATACTTTTCATCTTCCTATCTCTCCAATAAGTTCCTTACTGTCTCCCACACGCAATCCTTTATAACAAATTTCAAGGTCAGAGATATTGAAAATAACTATATGGTACAAAGAAAATATTTATTTTTAAAGGAAATCAATGTCTGCAAGCATAACTATTTATAAAGTACCCAGCTGTGGCATTTTTCTTACATTTTTTATCAATGTAGGCCATCAGAAATGTGCTCCAAGAGATAGATCATTGTCTGCATTTAATTGAACTTGATGATCAATTGCTATGGTCTGTTGCATGCAATTAATGTAATTCCCTGAATAAATCGATGTAATTTTCTGAATCAAATGTCTAGTCTAGGGTTTGCCAGATTAGGGTGTCTGTAACAAAACAGTGTTGTATTTTATGAATATGCTATTGTTTATGATTCTGTTATCCACCAGAAAGAAAGGTGTTATCTTTATTTCTTCTTTTAAAATTCTTTAAAAAACAATCTATTTTACAAAATATGTGTCTTGGATCTACTTACACTTTTCAAACTTTGAAAATAATTATTCAGTGTACTTAGAGAATTTTTTCCTGGGCCTTTTTGTGTTTAACCTTTCACTGTTCTGTTCTGGTGGTTGCTGAATTAATGATAATTGATTAATTAATTGACTTATAGCTCTGAATATAAAATTAACTTCATGAATGAAATGTTTTAAAAGATCTTCCTGACTGTTGATGAGCAGCTTAATATGTTATCCCTCTTAGTATTTTTTTTGTTTTTTCTACTTAATACTTTTGGTTGAATAATGTAATCAATACACAATTCTTCTTAAGTGCTGAAACTTAACTGAAAAGTGATCGCTGTAAAATATAAGAGTGGGAATAAGAGAGGGAAGAGATGTGCAATTTGGGACATGCTCAAGCTGACTTACCTCAAACGGTAGAGTTAGAAACATACCAGGGGATTCCAATTAAATCCCATCAAGGTGGCATGTACCAATGCCATCTCACTAGTCCCAGTGATCAATTTCTGTTCACAATTGATCGTAATGATAGGACTAAGATCCAAAGGGATCACATAAAAAAGACTAGTGTCTGCAAATACTAGCTGATAGAATCAAAAGGGAGAGAATGATCCAACATGGGAAATGAGATACACAGCAGACCCATAGAATGGCAAATGTCCTAACAGCACTCTGGCCTCATAATCAGCCCTTAAGGCATGCGGATCCGGCTGAAATGCCCATGAGAGTATTTCAGGTATGGAAAGCCAAGACACTCTGGGGGAAAAAAAAAAAAAACTAAATGAAAGATCTCTGCGAGTGAGATCCCAGTGGAAAGAATGGATCATCAAAGAAGGAGGTACCTTTCTCTGAAGGGAGGAGAGAACTTCCACTTTGACCATGGCCTTGTCTAAATATGATCAGAGTCAGTGAACTCAGGGGGCTTCCATAGCCTTGGCAGCTCATGACAAGAGCCTAGGGTGATTACTGATGCCATAAACACGAGTGTCAATTTGTTAAGTCAACAACAGGAGTCACTGTGTACTTACTTCTCATGTAGGATCTTTGTCCTTAGTGTGCTGTACATTGAGATTTAATGCTATAACTAGTACTCAAACAGTATTTTTCACTTTATGTTTCTGTGTGGGAGCAAACTGTTGAAATCTTTACTTAATGTATGCTAAACTGATCTTCTGTATATAAAGAGAATCGAAAATGAAAAAAAAAAAAAAAGAACCCAAATATGCAACTGGATCTAGCTTGCCATCAATAAATATCTATGTTCATGTGCTTGTAAAAAAAAAAAAAAAAAAAAAAAAAAGATCTTCCTGAGGGTAAGTGATTTCATAAAATGTAATGGGAAGCAGACTTGCTTTGAAATATTTTGGTTTTAAACTTTTCTGTTTCTCTCAAGGGCAGATTTTGTCTTAATACTGTGTGACTTGTGTTCAATATGGGTACTGTCATAATTGAATGAACCCTTAATTGTAGACTTTGGGTGGGTTTAAACAGGAGGAAAGGTTTCTTTTAATTATCTTTGGCTAATTATCTCTGCACTAATGGTCTGACTGATGCTATTCATCTTAAGAAAAGCATAAATAGAGAATTAGGACTAAGAAGAAAAGTGCAAGACAAAGTCTTATCTCTCCACTGTTCCTGCGATGGGTTCTAGAAGGACTGATCATTCTCAGGAACTTTACCACCAGGCACACTACTTCTGACTTTTCATTAAAAAAAAAAAGACTATATTGTTTGTGGTAATTTACTTAAAAAAGGAATATGTTCACATGGGCTGTTTTAAGAAAAAACAGAAAATGTATTGATATACATGATTTGAAAATCCAGGGGTTTGAATTGCTTTAAATACTGCTTCTTCAAGAGACTAAAAATAGGTCTTTAGGAGTCATTCTCTCTATCTCTGGGCTCATCTTTCTACCCACTTTGGTTTAATTCAGGTGATCTCTTTTGTGGTAAAGATTTTGGTAGCTTCTATTCTTTCAGCAACCCTATTAAAAGATAATTTGTTTTTCTAGAATTGTCAAGGGTAGCTCCAGCTGAATTCTTTGGACTGATTTGGATGACATGTCTTCTTAACACTAATTACTGTTCCAGAAAAACATTACTATTGAGTTATATACTTAAGCTATATGTATTCTTCTGAATTTAATCCTACTCCTTAAACAGAAATTGAATAAAGGAAAGAGATGGATGACTTCCCCCCCACCAAAAAAAAAAAAAAAACTAGCAAACATTCAAAAACTAGAATGTTATTACTGTGAAAGGGAAGAATGTGTAAGAATTACGGAAATGTATTTTTGTACATTTGTCAAGAATATGATATTTGGCTGGTGCCGCGGCTCACTAGGCTATTCTTCCGCCTGCGGCGCCGGCATCCCAGGTTCTAGTCCCAGTTGGGGTACCAAGTACTAGTCCTGGTTGCTTCTCTTTCAGTCCAGCTCTCTGCTGTGGCCCGGGAGTGCAGTGGAGGATGGCCCAAGTCCTTGGGCCCTGCACCCACATGGGAGACCAGGAGGAAGTTCCTGGCTCCTGGTTTTGGATTGGCGCAACGTGCCAGCCGCAGTGGCCATTTGTGGGGTGAACCAACGGAAGGAAGACCTTTCTCTCTTTCTCTCTCACTGTCTAACTCTGCCTGTCAAAAAAATAAAATAAAAAATAAAAATAAAAATATGATATTTATATTTAGCCTCAAATGATAATCAAAAATTTAGAAGGTGAACAAGTAATTTACTTTTAAGAAGCACTGTAGTAGATATTTGAGGCAAAGGATATATAAAAGACACAGGGATCATTAAAGGGCATAATAATTTGGAGAAATGAGAGTAGGCTATTCTAGTGGCTCAATCTCATTGTATCAATCTCCATATTGTATTACTTAAGCAGAAGCAGGACAGTTGAAGCTCTAGTCATTCCAAGGATAAGCATTTAAAATTATATTGTACAAATTTGAGGCAAAATAGGAAAGTTAATTAGTTCAAGAGTAAGGAAACGTGGATAGATTGTTAACTCAACATGCTTACAAAGAATCTACTATGCATAAAACCCTGAAGATTTTTAGAGAAAATAAGGAAATAGCAATAATTTCAAGAAACTGTTAAAAGGGTACTACCATTGTCTTTCGAAAAGTTTTGGGGAAATGAAATTACAAGACATTTATTTTGGTGCAAAAAATCTGTAACACTTGCATAGAAGCATCCTAAAAATTTCATGGAAAAATGTGTATTATGCTACTCCCCAGCTCGATCTAATCTCATATCCATCTCTCCTCTGGTGTCTATGAGACTAGTTTCATCACAGATGACACATGAACTCAAGGCTCCCAGAACATCTTCATTCCATGCACTATAATTCACACCTGGTTCTATGCTCTCTCTTTTCTGATCATACTCTTGTTCCTCTCTAACTACAACATTTTTCACCCTGCCCTCTGCAACTGATGGTAAGTAGTCAGCAAAGTTTCTGATATTTGCTCTCTTTAGGTTCTCCTCTTCTCCCACTCTATTTGGAACTGTTTAGCCCTTGTCCCTTATTTCTCTGGTTGGTAGTAACTCTTCATGTTGCATCTGGACAATGTCCCTCTTTCCTCTATACCTTCCCCCATTCTTAAATTTCATATATAGTACCCAGATTGCCTCCTGAGTACAGTCATTTAGTAATGTCTGGTTTCTTCCTCTTGTTTACTGCCTTTTTCATGATAGTTTTGCCTTAATTCTTGGTGACTAAAGTATTCACATAGATTATCCTTCTATCTATTTTAAATCTACTTATTTCTCTCACTGTCACTACCTTACACATAATTTATGATGCTGAAGGATTTCAGATTCTCCTTTACCTCAGTTCCAAGTATCTCACTCTGTGTGTCATCTATCTCTCCAGTTCATGTAAGAGAGTAGTCTAATTCCAACAATCCTTTGACTTTGCCAAGATCCCAAATATACTACTTTTCACTACTCCTAACTCTCTCACTCTTTCTTTCATTCCTTATATGACTTCAATTCTACAGTCAATCAACATAAGCAAGACTTGCATTCATTCTCAATCCACATTATAGTGAAACCCATCTCTCCACCTACTCATCACTTGTATACATGTACCCAAATGTGATGGAGAAAAACATACAACCATATTAACTTATCTCATATCAAATTCATAACCGCTAATCTCATAAAGGCATTTTTTACCCACAGAAATCATATTATATTACTCTAGACCATTTGCATTCTTACTTTTCTAGATGACTATTTCATACCTGAACTTTTTGTCTGAAATCTAGCACCAATACTTCTTCTCCTATTCTCATTCAGGATATGTATTTCCTTGATTTAGAAACCAATAGAAGAGAAATAGACTCAAATTCTCAGCACTACATCTATTGACCTACTGTTTGCTCAACTGTGATAGTAGGTAAACCTTTCCACTTTTGTACTAAAGTTAGTTCATTCTGGATCATTCCTTCAGAAATTTTCTCCTCTTTATACTACATGTTTAATTTTTCTCTCTCTACATATCTGTCCATGTGCTCCTAAATGTAGGTAAAAAAAAATGTAAGAGTGATTAAGATTTTCATATCAAACTCAGGTTTATCATTCTGAAGTGAAGATTTCTTGATGGTTTTAATCACATCATTATTGGAAAAAAGCAAACACTTTTCTTGATGTTACTTTACACCTTCTACAATCACATTTCTCTGTTTCCCTTTAAAGCCATTTTCCTTTGAGAATTATTTTACTTGCTGTATCCAAATGTCTTTCTCCATGCTCTTGAACTTGCTCCAATTGGATCTTGCTTACACTATACCACAAAACTGTTTGTCAAGTTCACTAGTGAACCATATGTTGCTAAATTCAATAGTTAATTTTCAATTCTCATCATACTGGATCCAGCCCCATCATTTTTAATGCTTATCATTTCCTTCACTTTGAAACATTATTTTCCCTTGACTTCCATGGATCTACATACTTCTGGTTTTCTTTATTTCTGTCTCTTTCTTGGTCTTTCCTCATTATTTTCACCTTCCATTACTGGGCTCCTTCAGAGGTAGTCTTTAGAGCTTTCCTTTTCCCAATAAATAATGACCTCATTTTCTAGAAGCTTCTAGTGAGGCCACTAGAAACTAGATGCATTTTCTGCCCAGTCCTTTGTCTTGAACAGCCCTTCTTATTACTAACCTGTCTCTTGAACATTATAATTCTGTAATTTCAGAGCATCTTACACTTTAAAAACCCTTGATCTCTGATCTCCGCTGTCAAAACTGTCACTCCATATTTCCAGTGGCTTAAGCCAACCTATGAATGTGTCCATGGGTTCTCTCATACTTGCATGCATACTATCTAATCTGTCATAAAATCCTCTTGGTTTAACTTCTAAAACACTGGCTTAGAATCGTTTCTTTTTTGGTGTGGGGGCAGGCAGAGTTAGACGTCAGAGAGAGAGAGATAGACAGTGAGAGAGACAGAGAGAAAGGTCTTCCTTCGGTTGGTTCACTACCCTAACGGCCGCCATGGCCAGCGCTGTGCCGATCCAACGCCAGGAGCCAGGTACTTCTTCCTGGTCTCCCATGTGGGTGCAGGGACCCAAGCACTTGGGCTATCCTCCACTGCCTTCCCAGGCCACAGCAGAGAGCTAGACTGGAACAGGAGCAACCAGGTCTAGTACCCGGCGCCCCAACTGGGACTAGGACCTGGGATGCTGGCGCTGCTGGCGGAGGATTAGCCAAGTAGCCACGGCACTGACCTAGAATCATTCCTTGACACTGCGGTGTTAACATGCTGATTCAAATCTCCATCATCTCTCACTTTGTGTAATTTAGCAATCCCTTAATTACTTTATTGCTCCCCTAAAATTTGTTCTCCACAAGACAGATGGAGTTATCTTGATAAACTTTACAGCAGATAGAAGGTTCAGAAATCCCCAGGAGATTGCAATGTTGATTATCTGTTGCATATCCTCTAGAGCCTCTCTGTTCTCCATGCTGGTTTCTTTCTAGGAGATTGAGCTTTCAGCAGGTACCTACAACATTCCCTGACTTTTAAGTACTGATTAAGAGACAATAGGCAGATTGGTGGGCAGGAGAGTGAAATATTTTCCTTGCTTCTATCAGTGGAACAACTATTGACTATACCCTCTATAGAGAGCCTCAGCTGCTGTCCTACAACTCATTCCATACAAATAGCCCTTTTTTCTTCTAACTACTCCTTCCCTTGGCCATTTTAAATTTAGGGTATTAATTCTTGCTGTTGCCGGGATTGGGTGTTATACTATCTCTTAATGTGTTCCCTAAATATTGTCTGCACATCTGTAAGAAGACATTTTATTAAATTGTCTTTAAATATTCCAGTTTATGTGTGCCATCTGTTTCCTGCTGGGACACTGGATGATACGCTTGTATTTCACTAGGAGAAAACTGACAGGCCTTTACATTGTCTTGCAACAGCATACATAATCACCACTTTAGTATCTCTGACTTCATCGTCTACTCTCCCACATACTCTTTGTACACCAACCACAGTTATTCTTGGTTTTCGTTTTTGACATCTTTGGCCTTTTACATTTGTTGTAGAATTTGTTCATTTCTCCACTTCATTTAGATCTTCACTCAAAGTCATCTGCTCAGCGGGGCTTCCTATGAACATTATTTAAAATGGAAAATATACTCCCAGTCCTATCTATTCCATGTCTTTGCTTTATCTACTTCTATAAAAGGTTTTATAATAAACATATTTATTTCATTTACTGTGTGTCCTTGCTGCTAGAACATAATCTTGGATAGAAAGAAATTGGTTAGGTTGTTCATTATTGTGCTCTTAGTTTTTACAACAGAGCTGGGTACTTAGTAGATATTAAATTAATATTGTTGAGTGGGTAAACAAATAAAAATCAATAAGAAATGCTATGAGTAATTTAATAGGAAAGAATTTATTCTCTAGTGGTAGCACTGGAAAAATGATATGTTAAGTAAACCTTGAGAATTGCATGTGAGGTATATAGAACAGTTTTCTCAGACAGTGACAGTTTGGACTTGGTCATACTGATGGAAAAGTATTCAAGAAACACTAATTCCTCTAGTTGGAATGCTGAGTGAATACCAGTGAAATTCATAAAGTTCCTGGAAAATGGAATTAAATGATAAATTTATTTTGGTACAAAAATTTGATATATATATATATAGTTTATCATAATATATATTTCTATGGACATTTGTGAACATCCATGATATTTTCAAAGTAACATGAAAATATTATGTTTCATTTTATATAAACTTTTAAATTATATTCATATATGGGAATATTTATGCAGCCTGAGGCTACATATTAGAGTGGCCTTAAAACAAGGTAAAACAAACTGAAACAACTTTATTTAGTATTAAGAAAGATGACCCAGTCTGTGTGATGTCAAGCATTGTAATAGTTGTTGTATTCACTAGTAGTAGTGATTTGATGATGAGTATAGAGTGCTTGTGAAAGACTAAGACTGGAGTCATCAAGGGAAACTAGAAAGCACTTATGAAAGGTGGTGAGTCTTGAACTGTAGCAGTTATGATCAGCATGGAGCAAGCTGTAGTATGTCTAAGATAAGACAGCAAAAGTTTACTGGCTGATGGAAGACAGTGCAGAGTATTTGGAAGCATGAATCTTTTAATCAATATAGTACCTAATTTTATTGTTCCAATATCATTTAGATTTTGAGGCAGTAAACAGGTTTAATGTTTTTTTTCTGCTTGCATTCATTAGCCAGAAATACTGTGAGGCACACTCTAGGTAGCAGTATTTATCACAGTTTAGTGTTCATCATTTTGAGACTATTTAACAGCAAGATCATAGTCAGAACATCTGCCAATGAGCCTGATGCTTATTCCAGCATCAGCTATTACTGCAGATAAACAGGAGAGGAGCATTGACGGACATCCTTAATGTGAGGGTGGCAACAAGGACAAACACAGCCCAGCTGGAGCTCTTTCCACTTTTACTTGGTTGTGGATCATTTGTCCTTAAGTAACATCAAGGGGGAAACTGAAGGTGCAGGATGTTGTGTTGGGAGCCCCCGGATTCCAATACTGAAATAAATCTTATGTACTGATGAGCAAAAGCCTAAAATGATGAGTTTACTAAATACTGTATTTTTTGATGCAGGGATGATGAAACAAAGAAGGAAGAGGAGGGCACTTGCAAATCTGCCTAGGGAAAGTTTAATAACTTTGGAAACATTTGATATGAGCCTCAAGTAATGTAAGTGCTCTTATATGGAGAGGGAAGAAGTAGGCATTGTAAGCAGAAGGAACATCAGCAAAGGCATATGAGCTATGAAAGTAGACAGTGGGTCAGGAAGTGGAGCACGCATTACATATGTAGCATAAATTCCTGGGATTCCTGGGGAGATGGAGGCTAAAGGAATTTTGAAAGACTTGTGGACAAGAACTTGTCTCATTATGAGTGGAATAGAGGAGAGATATGTGAGATTGGGTTTGATTTCATACACTCAACTAGCATGTAGTATACTTACAGAAAATTCCAAAATTTTTAGATATATGATTTGGAGTAAGTATGAAGGTGTTGTGTATTGTTCAATAAAATATACAAAAAAGGCTCTCTTCACTATTATTACACCATTCCCCAGAATATCAGAGAAAGAAGGTAAATGGTGATCCTTCAATTGTTTTAGTGGGTGAGTATTTCTCTGTTTGTGCCTTGATCAAGGTCTCATAACAAAAGAAATATAATTTGGATTAGAACTCATATTTCCTAACTCCTGTTCAAAACCAGTCTCTATTTATTTGGTTTGGTAACATGAAATATATAGACATGCATGAACAATAGGAAGGTTTCTATGGGTAAGAGTTAAGGGCACAAATTCGTTAGGAAGACAAAAAGTGGTATGGGCGTTTCTCTCAGTGATAAAGCCTGTGTCCCACTGCATCCCACATCAAACTGTTTTGGGTCTGCTTCCTGTTTTCAGTTTGCTGCTGATGCAGCTCCTGGGAGGTAATAGTAAAGACTGAAGTTGTTTGATCTCCGCCACTCACTTGAGAGACCTGGTTTGAGTTCTAGGTTCCCAACTTCAGCCAGACCCATCCCCATCATTGTGGGCATTTGAACAGTGAACCAGTTAATGGGAGTGCTCTTTCTCATTCTCTCTCCCTTTCTTACATACATAAGTCAATAACTATTCTTTAAGATTTTATTTATTTATTTGAGAGCCATAGTTACACACAGAAAAGGGAGAGACAGGGAGAAAGGTCTTCCATCCACTTGTTGACTCCCCAAATGACTGTAATGCCTAGAGCTGCGCTGATCTGAAGCCAAAAGCCAGCAACTTCTTCCAACTCTCCCACATGGATGCAGGTGCCCAAGTACTTGGGCCATCTTCCACGGCTTTCCCAGGCTATAGCAGAGAGCTTGATGAGAAGTGAAGCAACTGGGACTTGAACTAGCACCTACATGGGATGCCAGCACTGCAGGCAGAGGCTTAACCTACTATGCTACAGCACAGGTCCCTAATAAGTAATTATTTTTTAAAAAAGAAAACAAAATGTATCTTTTTTCCTATCTAAATTACAAGCCAGTTAACTTGGATCTTGATGTTAAAATTTGTTTAGTGAAATTCAAGCCATTGGAATATGAACAGGTTCCAGGTAGACAAAACACATAGTCTCAGAGCTACTAGACCCAGTGACAGAAAATAAGAACCTAAGTTTAGCTTTACAAATGAGAAATATATGTTACAACAAGTAGACCTAAATATATAGAATATGTGTTTCAGAATCATTTGAGAAGAATACTCAGACTTCTAAAAAATATTCTTTCTGATATCATGGGACACTGAATATGTGTGTGTGTGTGTGTTCATGTGTATGAGAGTTTATATGGAAAAGTGAGGGGATTTTTTAAGTATTCCATGAAATCAAACATCATACATATCCTACATAATTTTTAGTTTAACCTCATTTATTTTGGGGGAACAAAAGTCTGAAACACGGAGAATAAAAATGATTGCAATATTAACATTTAACCATTTCAGTTCAGAGCTAAGATGAGAACATGAATTATTTCAAAGAAGTGAATCAAATGCTCATTTTTCCCTTCAGTGGCTGTGTTTTGGAATAATCACTTTCAGTCTCTCTAGAGGTAACACTGGAATAAAGCTCATATTTCAGTACCAAGTCCCCAGACCAAGACTGTGATCCTCTCCAACTTCCAGCACCTTTCTTTTCTTTTCATCAACTAAAATAGAACCACAGTGAAAATGAGAGAATGAGTAGCAGACAGAGTGTGGTGGTGATGGTGGGAAGTGGAGAGAGAGAGACAGAGAGGGAGAGGGAGAGGGAGAGGGAGAGGGAGAGGGAGAGGGAGAGGGATAAGGAGAGAGGGAGAGAAGGATACTGGAGCTTCACAGTATAGAATTCTTCCTTATTCTACAATCTCTTACCAGGCAAAAACTTATCCTGGACAAAAAAGAGAGCATTCATTTGCCTGATAGTCCCACTATAGCCAGTTAGGTTACCAGGTTAGGGATGAAGTTAGGAAGGGTGAGGACACTTCACTTTTATTTTCTGGACCTCAGTTTATTCAACTGAAAAAATAATTGGCTATGTTACTATGATGACTTTAAAATACATTCACAGATTCTTTGAAATTCCTCCATTCAAGTGGTAGGGCTGAATTCTCCAGCTCTTGAATTTGGGCTGAACTTATGGACTAATTTCTAACAAATAGGATGTTGCAGAAGTGATAGTGTGTCTGAGAAATTTGGGTTATTAATGGCTCTGTGGATTTCCAGGTTCAGTCTTTTGGATCTCTTGTTCTGGGATAAGGAAGCTAATATGCATATCCTCAAACAGCCCGATATGGAGGTTCTTATGACAAGGAACTGAGGTTTCCTACCAGCTTCCATAGGCCTATACTTGCAAGTGTATCCTCCACCTCAGGTGTACCAGAACCCTAGCCTGCAGTTTGACAGTCTGGTCATTCACAGCTAAGGCTCTTCCATATTTCTGAACCACAGGAACTGTACATTAATAGGCTTCTTAAAGGATAACTTGTTCATAGCAACAGACAACAGTTATTTCAACTAATTTTTAGTTTTTCAGAGTTTTCTTGATTATTTTCAACCTTTATGGTAATTTAATACTTTAATTTATGTTCCCTAAATTTGAGGTATCAAAGATTATACCTGGATCATGTGATATGGATGTTTAGTAAGTTTACGGGCTTCATTTAAATGTCTTCACTGGGGACAGCGCTGTGGTGTGGTGGGTTGATGCCCTGGCCTGAAGCGCTGGCATCCCATATGGGCGCTGGTTTGAGACCCAGCTGCTCCACTTCTGATCCAGCTCTCAACTGTGGCTTGGGAAAGCAGTAGAGGATGGTCCAAGTCCTTGGGCCCCTGCACCTGCATGGGAGATCTGGGAGTGGCTCCTGGCTCCTGGCTCCTGGCTTTGGATCAGCGCAGCTCCGGCAGTTGCGGCCAAATGGGGAGTGAACCATTGGATGGAGGACCTCTCCCTCTCTCTCTCTCTCTCTCTCTCTCTGCCTCTCCTCTCTCTGTGTAACTCTGACTTTCAAATAAATAAAAAAAAAAAATCTCTTCACTGTTCCTAGGTTTCTTGGGTAACAAAACATTGATAATAATTATAGTACCATTACCAAAGATATACTTTATAGATTTTAGACATTCATATTTATTATATAATTTTTTCTTTACAACAATCCAATGAGGGAGTTTCTATATTATTTGCATTTGAAATATGTAGAAACTGAAGATTTGTTAGCAGAATTATGTAATTGAAAGTAACGCAGTCATTCAAAGAATAGTCTGATTCATATCTTTTACTCCAACTTAATATTTTTATACTTTTAACAAGAGTACTTATAATAATAAACCACCTAACTTTATTCCCTAAACCCTAACATCTATGCCACATGTTTATCCAGTCTCATTTCAGGGAGTTTTTATACATTCCTTTCTCTTTTACATTACTGATATTTGGAAATGGTAAATGAGCTTTAATTTCTCCTTTGTTATTCTGATTCTCATTAGAGGTCATTTCATAGTCTTTGTACAAAAGCAAGGCATTTTATCATATTTGGTTTGTCTTATTTAGGATGACTAATGGCAGGAAAGTAATAAATACTAGGATCATGGGATCTTTTAGCTACCCAGTTCAGTAGCTACAGAATTTCTTTCATTTTATTATGCTTATTTTGCTATTTGCTATTTTATATAATTTCATAAAAGATGTTAAAATAAAGAATCCAAGTCTCAATGTTTAGCAATTCATTCAAGCTTTGAACTTTATGAAAATAATATTATCTTCAAGATAAGGATTTATTTTTACATTTTAATCAGTTTTACAATAAATCATTAAAATTTTCACTGAAAAATTTGTAAAAATTTTCAAGGTACAAAAGCAGTTCAGTTGTTTTGGAAGATTTAGTAGTTTGGGGTAGGTCCAGGCCTGTGCAATTTTTAAAATATGGTATTCAATTCTAGGTAAGAACTACTGACTCAGATATCTCAAAGTATTGTACAAAATAAAAAATGAATTGCAAACATGTGACACAGTTTATGAGGATAGAAATGAAATGAAGCTTTTGTGTATGCTTTTTTTGTGAAATAAAAATAAATGCATAGAAGAGTTTGTCTCTTAATTTTTTTTCTAAATAAAGTACTGGAGTATTAAAATCCCAATCACCAAGTTTAGATAAAAGTAGCTCAAGATCTGGTTTCAGAGTTGATTTAGAATCTTTCTGTTTTCTTTCCATGAACACATTTTCAAGGATTTTTTTCTTTCCACTTCAGTATTTGTAAATGTATGAACTGCCCAAAGGAAAAACATTGTTAATGATTCTAAAAAGGATTTTGAATGTATCAGAAATCTGGCTGTAACAAGAAATAAAACTCTTTCTTGTTCAGCATTATAATTTACTAACATAGCTCAAGACTCATGAACCCTAATTTTTATCAACCTAAAGAACTCTCTCTCATGATCAACTGATACTGAACACATTAGAGAAGTCATATAAAATTTTAAATCTTTAATATCAACCGAATCCAATTCATAGTGTGAACAGATGCACAGTGAGCAGACTTCATAACATCCCACTAACATTGGTCTCATAATTCATCTGAGCTTTAGTATGTTCAATTTGAATTCTCTGTTTAGCTCTTCAGATAAATGGATCAAGTGATGCTTTCTAATGATCATGTTACATGCTCTGCTGTGTTTTAAATGTCTTCAATTCTTCTGAGGCTCCTTGGATATTCAAATTAAAACGGCTCATTTACAAAGAATTTGAGCATCACAGCCAGAGAACTAACTAAAACTGCTGAAGGGAAAGTAATCAAATACAGCCGCTTTCAAATTTTCAGGCACGCTTCCTCCTTATCAGAAGCTGTAGTATCATATATTCCTTCAACAACTTTTCTTTGGGCAACATTTATGAACAATTTCTACTATTTTCTTTGTGATTTTTTTCCTGATACCTTGGTACACTGAGGTGGGATGTTAGAGTAAAGTCATTCTAAACTTCCTTCATCAAAAGTGTACCCTGTATCGCGGTTTGAAGGCATCATGCCTCTTCACATTCTCAGTATCTCATTCTTGTCTCATTTGTAAAAAAAAGACAATGCTGTGTGTTCACCAAGTTTCATTTTATTTTGCTCTTCCCATGGAAACAGAAAGATTGTATTTTTTAGCTTTCTCTGTAAGTGTATCAGGACTTTGGAGCTGTTTGAGCCAATAAATTTTAAATTTTAAACGAAAGAAATGGGTGCTATATTTAAACTGAAGCATAAAATAAAAGAAAGCCACACAGTTCAGATGGGAAACTGCAAAGAGTAAGTCCCAATGCTGGGCATGTGGTATAAATAATAAGGCTTGTTACATGAAGCTACTGAAATACTGGGATTATTTGTAAGCGCAACATAGCTTATCTTAACTCTGTTTAATATGCTAGATGACTATAGCTTTCCCATAAGGTCCCAAATGTCAGTGTTTGATAATTCATATATTTTGCATTTATACTCTACTAACCACTCTATTCAACTGTCTTCTTGTGCTGAGGCAACTCCAAGGGCTAAACATGCCCTGCATTTTCATCTATTGCCTGTATACCCTTTGTTATACTGATGATTCGTAGTCTTCCTTGACTGGAGAAAATCAGAGCCTATAAGGAGTTAAAGAAAGATAACAATTAATGGTTCTTAAACATTTTGAACATCAGAATCACTAGGGAAGTTAATTCAAAGTGCAAATCTTCCCCATTTTAGAGATTCTCATTCTGTTAATCTTGGATTGGGTGAAGTACACATTTTAATATACACCCCAAAGGCTTCTAATGTGAATGCATCAAGAAATATACTTTAAAAGCTTGGAAAAGGCTCTAAGACTTTTCCAGGGCCAGTGCTGCGGCATAGGAGGTAAAGCCGCTGCCTGTGGCGCCAGCATCCCATATGGATGCTGGTGGTTTGAGTATTGGCTGCTCCTCTTCCAATCCAGCTCTTTCCTGTGGCCTGTGGCCTGGGAAAGCAGTAGAAGATGGCCCAAGTTGTTGGACCCCTGCACACGCATGGGAGACCTGGAAGAATCTCCTGGCTCCTGGCTTCGGATCGGTGCAGCTCTGGCCGCTGTGACCATTTGGGGAGTGAACCAGTAGATGGAACACCTTTCTCTCTGTCTCTCCCTCTTTCTGTCTGTAACTCTACCTTTCAAATAAATAAATCTTTTTTTTTTTTTAAAAAGACTTTCCTTACACCTTGAATTATAATCTATAAAATATGAGAAATATTTTGAAGAGTTACCATAGAGAAAGTTTTCCAAGTCGGACCCATAGAATATCTTATTTAAATTCTCAAGGCACAATTTAAAAATGCCAACTCCTAGACAATGCCCAGCTCCTAATGAATCAGCCCTAAGGGCAAGGGTATATCCTTGGATTTTCATTGTAAGATGCCCCCTAAGTGATTCTTAGATGCACGAAAGTTTAAAACCATGGTTATATGACTTGTTTGTTCTGTGCATACCTTTATAATTGCTTCCATTTTTTATTTGAACAGGAATTCTATTTTTTTCTGAACAGGAATACTAGTTTTCCTGTGCACCTCAAATCTTCAAACAGGAATTTAATATAATATAATTATAATTTGTAATAGTTCTAAGAAGAGATAACTCTAGTACTCACAGTGTCTAGCATAACTTCCGGAAAAATAAATAAAATTAATTTTTCAAAATAAATGGTGAATGTATTTCTTAGAAAGAATACAAATAGGCTGGCGCCGCGGCTCAATAGGCTAATCCTCCGCCTTGCGGCGCCAGCACACCGGGTTCTAGTCCTGGTCGGGGCACCGGATTCTGTCCCGGTTGCCCCTCTTCCAGGCCAGCTCTCTGCTGTGTCCAGGGAGTGCAGTGGAGGATGGCCCAAGTGTTTGGGCCCTGCACCCTGTGGGAGACCAGGATAAGCACCTGGCTCCTGCCATCGGATCAGCGCGGTGTGCCGGCCGCAGCGCGCTGGCGTGGCAGCCATTGGTGGGTGAACCAACGGCAAAAGGAAGACCTTTCTCTCTGTCTCTTCCTCTCACTGTCCACTCTGCCTGTCAAAAAATTAAAAAAAAAAAAAACAAGATTACAAATAATTAATTTATCTTGAAAAAATTATGGTAAAATTATAGTCTATAGGCTATAGAAATGATTATGCATTTTAAATACTTTAAAAGGTTATAAAAATGAACACATAATATAACATGATAAGGTCAAATGATACATCAGACAACATAATACTGAATTTGTTGTGTATGGCTTTATGTGAACTGCTTTTTAAATTATAGCATGTTTCCAGTGAAATAGTCCCATTAAGGTGATTTGTAATAGAAATATAACTACCTAATCTTATAGGGATCATTCTAGAACAAGCACTGGTCAAGTATTGGAAAAATAAATTAGAAGTCCAACTCTATTACCAATTAGATGAATGTCATTAGGAAAGTCACTTAACCTGGACAATATAACCCTGTTTATACTGCTTTAGGATATTTCATAACAGTAAAATAATAATACGTATGAAATAAATTAGTAGCATATAATTTAATGCTCACAGCATCCATGAGATTAACAAATTATCTCCATTTTGAGTAGCAAGAGATAGATGTGTACATAGGGAGACCCTGGTCAAACTATGGTCAAACAGATAAGAGAGAAGCAGAATTTTAAAATCTATAAAGTATGTATCTAAATAGGTAATTTCTTATGTAATGATATATCCATTTAACCTATGGTTGTATCATTTCAATTATAATCACTTATGGCCAATGAGAAAGTTTTCTTTCTTATCATTTGCCTTGTTGAATTACATGACTCAAAATATCACATTCAATTGTGGCATATCTGGTCACAAAATAATAACAACCTTTAAGCCTTTCTCCATGCAGTAAAAGCACAGCCCATTACCTTTGAACCCTGTAGAGCTAGTACCAAAATTTATGGCTTTATACTGCTTAAACTATACTTATTTTGTCTAATGAAATTAATATTGACTAAAATTTGGCTTTGGGATAATCAAAATTATCCATAATCAGAGCTTGTATTTAATTTCAATGTCTTTGCCACTAGTTCCTTAAGAAAATATATAATAAATGTTGTAAGTAATTTCTCAATATTTCTAGGGCTATTTTACAGTTTGGGACACCATGTCAATAACAAATAAGACCAATTATGACTAGCAGCCTTTCCTTCCCTAGAATTTAGAGCCATTTACGTTAGCTGCTGTTAAAGTAGAGAGAATCTATTGCCTGCCAAGTTAAGATCCTTGAACATACATCAAGGATGTTTTACCTTTCTGTAAAGAAGAGATATAATATAGAGCAAGGTATTTGATTGTATTGTAATTTTTTCCTGGCTACTAAAGTAGATGGTCTGTCATTCCCAAATTACAAGCTCATTATGGGCCCATATCTCCGCATTTTCAGTTTTTTATCTTCTTGATTCAACAGGAGAAGGATCTCTGTTTCCTTTTCCAAGAGGGATGGTGTCATAATACTGCTTTTTTTCCATACTACTCATTCTCGATTAGTGCGCGGGAGGCTACCACTCCTAAGACCATACAGAGCTCTGTAGCAGTCAGTGCTAATGGGGTGAAGGAGGAAGTTATGTTTGACACAGTCTCTTTTTTCACTATGCCCCTGTTCAGGAGCAACAAGTTTTATGCTTTGAATTTTCTTACAGTAAGCACAATACGCAGGGGATTTACAAGAAGATGGAAACACACTACCTGTTAGCTTTTCCCCCTCTGATGGAGGGTTAAGTCATATCAGTTCTGGTCTGAGGCCCACATGTCTTCAATTCAGGGAGGAGATAAACCTCCCCCATCATGTCCTCAAGACTAGTGTATGTTCTCCCCAGTTTCTACTATAGGCAGGAGCTCTTGAATCTCCATTTGGACATATGTTCTTTGGCTGAATATCTTAGACTAATGGCCCTTAGTAGGAGTATGTACCACAAATGTGCTTAACTTGGTTCTTCTTATTTTTTTTCTAAGTTTAAGCTATTCCATAACTGACAGCATACATAAAAAAAAAATCTGGATTTTCAGAGGCTCTGGAAGAAACAGGGCAATCTGGCAACACAGGTGCTAAATCAGTGGCAACAACCAAATGGGGCTGATTAAAGCTGCCTTCTTTTTAAAGAAATGTGAGAATACTTCAAAAAGTTCACAAAAATGGAATTAAAAGATGTTTATATTGCAGCATGAAAATTTTGAAATCCATGCATACTTTCTCATAATATGGATTTCCCATTAAACTTTTGAAGATCCCATATATTTGTCCCAGACTTGAAATCAAATGGCATGTGCCTTTTATGTTTTTGTGAAATTATTTACAGAAAAAAATACTTACCAATGCCTATATTCCTGTGCATATTGGTATTACAGACCATGTATATTATACTTATATATGACTTCTTTTCTCTTCTTTCTTACCTTCTGATCCTTGTAAGCACTTGTATTTACTACAGTTTCTCACAATCCTGAATGGGAAGAAGGTTTTCAGGCACTAAACTCTAGCCTATGAGCTGTCAGTTTCATAGTAATAAAATCTTTGCATGAATTTTCACTTTATCTTAAAATCTCTAACTCCCCTCTGATCCATTTCCAGGTCATTCTTAATACACACTAGAAGTAAACTAAAGACTCATCTCAGATCTCCTGGATGCTAAACCATATTTTGATTTTCTGAAATGCAATATTTTGAGATATGAATATAAAAGTCACACAAAGTAGAAGGGAGATGAAAGGCAAAAATATGTTAGTACTAGTGAAGTGACATAAAAATATAACTTTATTAATGCTAACAACATCAGGAAGCTTAGAGAACATTAGTTTACAGTGAGGCAGAGTACACCAAGTATCCCTGGATGGATATTTTTGGTTCTTTGGGGGAAAATGTGCTGTAGATTTTTCTGTTGAGCTTTGTCCTACAGCCTCCACCAGAACCTGTTCCTCTCCAGGATGCTTCCTTGGGAAATTTACCCTGTTAGTGTTGTAGCCAAAGTACACCAGACTGGCTCACACATGAGACTGATTAGCAAACTCAAAGAAATATTTAAATTCTCTGCACACTTTTAAACCACTGGGCAAGACAGAGGATCAGACTTTAGGCAACTTACACATACTGACCTTCTAGGGCCCAAGAAGAGTGTGCTCTTCTGAGGCCATTAGAGGCAAGAACTCTGGATTCAGGTCCTTCAGGTCTTTTGTCTCCTAGAAATAAATAGTTTTTAAAAATCAATAAAGGGACACAAATCTGATAGTCCGCTAGATGATAAAAAGGTCAGTTATTCCCATAGGTTCATGACATATGTTGATAGAGCAGCCACCACCCACCGCACACCGTCATTATAGGATATAAAAGTCATTGTTATTGGATAAATCCGTGAAATGGTGAAGAGCAAGGGCTGAGATCCGGGGAACAGGGGGTTCCAATCTGGTGCCATTTTGTATCCATTGAGTTTCTGACTCTTGGGGAACAGGCTTACAAAGGTGTGTCTCCCACTGGGGCTGGGTATGAATCTCTGCCCGACTCTTGCTCTTTTGGTGGCTTTCTCCTTCACAGTAGGTGACACAGCAGCGACAGGCTGCAGAGGGCTTCCCTCGGTGCTTGGACACTGTGTCTGAGGCTGGAGGAGCATCTGCAGCCCTCTCTGAGCTCTGCAGTTCTGGGGGCTCTTTCAAACGACTTCTCCTTCTTTGAACATGATCCAGACTGATGTCAGACTGGGAAGAGCAGCTCTCATTCCAGCCAGAACTGGCACTCAGACTTCTCAGGGGAAGAGCCAACCGCAAGGCTTTCCAGAATTTGGAGCCAGAATGTTTGGACTTTTCTCCCTTCCAGGTCACAAAAGAAACAGATTCCTTCAGCTGCAAGATGCTTGGGTGTGGCTGCTCAAGGGGGCGATACTCGACCACAATGAGCTTTGTGGCAATGGAGTTCTGGCACATGACACCAAGTTTGAACTCCAGCATGCTGATGCTCTTTTCTGTCACATAGTCTGGACTCAGGACAACAATCATCCTTCGGCTCCTCTGAATGAAATCAAAAACTGCTTCCACTGTATCTACAGGAAAATAGAAAAAAAATAGCATAGTGTCTAGTAAAAGCTTCCCAGTTAATCACGTCCATCCTACAAAGGATGGGAAATGAATAAATATTTAAGAATACAGGATCTCAGTGCTCCATGATATACCGAGGCAAGAAATGTCATCTACAATCTATATCCACTCTTTCTAGTGGTTGCTAAGGATCTTTACCCTCATGGATGAAGATGGGACTCTCTACTGCAGACTTTCCTTGCTTCAGCTGTCCCTTTCTTGAATTAATTATTCTTTACCATCAAAAACAAACAAATATAGATGGAGAATTAAATTAATTACTTCAAAAGGCAGCGAATTTGAGCTCTGCATGTAAATTATTTCTTGTTTTGAACTCTTCAATCCAGCAAGCTATATTTGGTGATCTCAGATTTGATGTCTTCAAGTGTTTGAAATACTGGACAATTATTGTGGTATCACTGTATGTTTTCTTACTGTCAAATTGAATAACTTCATAAATTTTCTCTTGTTCCATATATAACATGTCTTCAAGTCCCCTCCACTCTTCGATCACTTTCTTCTGAATAATATTCAGCTTATATATATATATATATATATATATATATATATAAATACATATATGTGTGTGTGCAGGTGTGTCTCTCCTAATGGTAGTATACTCAACAGGAATAAACATTCTATCACAGTCTGACCAGTGCAAAGCTCCTCCCAGGATCCCCAGTTTTATGTCTTGATTGATATTTAAGATTTTTGGAAATGACATCAAACAATATGTAGTACTAACCCTGTTGTCAACTAAAATTCTCTCTCCTTATCCTTTCTGTGTGAAGAATTCGCCTGATAATTGATTAAAGGCACAACAATAACAACAGCTAAGGATCAGTCAATTAGTTAAGACTTCTGGCAAAACATTCAATTCTAATGCTACTGACATGGATTTGGACTGGCCCCAAAGGAAGTTCTTTAAATTAATAGAGTGCTTAACTCACCATGGTGTTTAGGAACTTAGGCAATGCAATTATCTGAAGAGAAAGAATTCTAGGTAGTAAATCTTAACCATTGACAACTCAGAAAGCAGGTGTCAGCTTTAGAATGAGGCTGAGTACCTATCTGTTAGAGTCAAGGCAGAAACAATTATGGAGAGACTTTTTACCCTATGGAAATAAGGTAAAACTGTAATTAATTTGTTCTGTATGAACTTCTCAGTGAATGAGGAAACTTAGTTTCTTACCAGATTGACTCTTTCTAATTAGTGGATTTGATATGAGTTGAAATGGAAGTCAGAAAACATATGTGCTCAATTTTGGAGTTTTGACTGGCTTCAACAAGAGTATAAAAATGTTCTAGAGAATTTTTTGTTTTGTTGTTTAATGATAAATCTACATTTTCGTTTGTCTTCAGAGATCATATCTGTGTGTGTGTGTGTATGTGTGTTTGAGTGAGCATATGTGTATTGATAATTTATTTGTACCCTCTAGTCCTTCTCAGAATCTTCTGGAAAATATCACAAATTAAAGAGGATGAGAGTGGAAATCTGCTTCTCTTGGCTCATGAGGCATGTTAAATAAGCTTAAGGTAACTAAGGTAACATGATTAGCTTCCCAACAAAGGGAACTTACACAAATTGTGTTTGTGTGTGTGCAGTGCTGTATTTCAACTTGGTCATAGAAAATGGTCTTTCCATTGACTATACCACTATTGAAACATTTTCTTAGATCCACTAAAAATGTTTACAGCCTGTGTTTATTCATTTCTTTCTTTCTTTTTATTGGTACTCCTACAAAGTGAGAGATTTACATTTGAATAGCAGCAATGCTAAATATAGATAAAAGTGGTGAAATCCCAGACACTGAGGAATGAATGTAAGAGATACTTGTCAGATCGGGTTTGGACTGTATGTAGGGGTCTTCAAGTTATATTTCAAAGGCATTTGCCTCTTTTGTGGCATTTTTTTCTGAATATTTTGCGTTATCAAAATTCATATTTTTGAGGGTAAGAGTATTTTTTATGCTAAGGTATATTTGGGGGATAGTTCCATTTGTTAGATTGCTTATTCTGTTTTGGCTCAAAAATGAGGTATGGTTATATAGTAAACAAAACCAGTTTTCTTTTGTGGTATTAAACTTATTTTGTAGTCATATTTTCTGGTCTATAACTCTCCTTTGAAAGTCAAAATTTCCCTGGAATTCACCTAGAAGAAAACTAGGGCTGTAATTTTGTTCTTTTGTTAGAATAAAGAATGGGCCTGTGTCTCAGTGTTCCTCTTAAAGCTGGAACCTCGTGAAAAGGGAGTACCTTGCTGGAAGAAGTATCTGAATCCAAATCTTGGTTTCTCTTTGAAATCTCTGTTTTCATCTTAATATCTTTGGGTTATTTTGTTGTTTGAATCTTCATATCTTTGAACCTGAATTCATCC
This sequence comes from Oryctolagus cuniculus, assembly GCF_051225735.1. NCBI lineage: Eukaryota > Metazoa > Chordata > Mammalia > Lagomorpha > Leporidae > Oryctolagus > Oryctolagus cuniculus. The sequence goes on from NC_142870.1 coordinate 88,783,791, forward strand.
TTCAATAAAATGCATATGATGGCAGCAAACTTAAGGAGATGGTAGACAAATTAGAGATACTTTTATACAAATGCCTAGCACACAGTAGACATTTGAATAAATCAATTTGAGTAAATTATCACTCAATATCTAGTAGAGGCAATATTAAAATACTATACAGGCTAATGTATATTGATTCAATATCAATTCCTAAATTTAGAACAGCAACTTAATATGTGAATATATGTGAGTAATTTGGATATAAAAAATCTATTCAGTTTAAGATAGATGGGGACAAAAAATACTTCTGAAACATTCAATCCCCTACACCATTGCTAAAGTTACCTGGTATTACTTGAGTAGAAATAGAGAAATAAGACCACATGAATGTATCTCTCGTACCATACCATGAATTTAGAGTGAATGACCTAGTGACATTATCAAGCAACTACAGAAAATATCCTGAGTTTTAACAAGTCAATAGTAGCCACACACACATGATGCTACAAAATGTTGGCCACTATTCTGTTCTCAGAGGTAATTTAATTATGTTCAGGATTGAAAATTATTTCAGACACACCACTAAGAGATGCAAATTGTCAACTAGTAATACAGGGTATTAATTTTCTCAACTCATTCCAAAGAAACAGCTTTGCTGTTGCATTAAACCAATAAAAGGTAAGAGATTACTGTAAGCTACCCAATTTCAAAGTTGAATTAAAAGGAATAGGCTTCTTTGTTTTAAGAGAATCACTCTCATTCTCTTCTCTTCTTTGTTCTCTGTCTCTGTATCATCGATCTATACTTTATCTATCTATCCTTTATCTATCTATCTGTCATCTATCCATATCTATCTGTAATCCATCTATCTCTTTACGCACACACACACACATACACAGTTCACCCTAGTTTGCTGAAACTACTTAAGTGGTTTTATCACTCACCTGTAAAGAAAATGTTCTTGATTTGAAGTTATAATGTTTCACAGATTTCTGTCAGAAATAAACTTAGCTAGTGTAATTTATTAAATTCCTTTTGTAAGTGTAATTATTAACTTTTATTCTTACATGATAATAAAGACATAAAAACATGCACAAAATAAAATTCAAAGCTGAAAATAAATGGTTTATTTTAAAAATAGGTAAATTTACAAATCAGATGAAAAATGGAATATACAAAAGTTCATGAATTAAATTAAAAAGGTAATCCTTAAATATTAAAACCTGTGTATAGAAAATGGATAGTTAATAAGTGATTTTTTATTTTCCAATACAATGGAGTGTTTTTTATTAGAATCCTAAATCATCTATGTTACAATACAAAAGAGAATCAAATAAATTTTATATCACGGTCTTTTGTTAACCTGGGTACAGAAGGTCTTACAGAAGATACCCAAAATCATTGTTTTTGTTTTGTTTTGTTTTTAGTGAGACGTGATTTGTTATTGCACTCTAAATTACAAGGATGTTTCCCTCATCAAATGCTCTGTATTTGACATGTCCTGGAGAATAAAAAGTACCATCAAATAAATTTCTTTAGGATGAGCCATTTCACTTAGATCTGATATACTTTATAAAATAAAGTTTGGAAAATTTCAGTATCAAAGGCAGCAATATAAATAGGAAAAAAAAATAAGGAGTTTCTAAGGGCACCCAACAGCATTTGGGATAAATAGGGAATCCAAAAGTGCAAAGAATGCAGTACTGGCAAGAGACTGGCCCCTACAACCCACTACCTAAAGCTTATGTAAGAATTGATGTCCAGTTTATTTGGAGTCCGCACTCCTGTAATCTTCTGAGAAGTGTTAATAGAGGGAATAGCTGTGATTTGTAACAAGGAAAAGAATGAATAAGGCTAAAAAATTATATCTGAGAGTGATTCTACATCATTGTTTTATAGTCAAGAATCCAAAGGTGAAGCTTTTCTCAATTTAAACAATCAATAACTTTCATATGTGGAAATGATTTATTATGGACTTTAGTATTTTTTTTTTTTTTTTTTTTTTTTTTTTTTGACAGGCAGAGTGGACAGTGAGAGAGAGAGACAGAGAGAGAAAGGTCTTCCTTTGCCGCTGGTTCACCCTCCAATGGCCGCCGCTGCAGCCGGCGCACCGCGCTGATCCTGGCAGGAGCCAGGAGCCAGGTGCTTTTCCTGGTCTCCCATGGGGTGCAGGGCCCAAGCACCTGGGCCATCCTCCACTGCACTCCCTGGCCATAGCAGAGAGCTGGCCTGGAAGAGGGGCAACCGGGACAGAATCCGGCGCCCCAACCGGGACTAGAACCCGGTGTGCCGGCGCCGCAAGGTGGAGGATTAGCCTATTGAGCCACGGCGCCGGCTGACTTTAGTATTGATGGAGGACACTTAAATGTGGGAAGCAATCTAAGATTTGCTTATCAACACTTGTACTACTGGGATAGGGTTTCTTTAAATTATGATTTATTGTGCTTTTTTAGGATACTGAGACTTACATATATGTATATTTATTTTACTTTTAACTCAACAGTCTAAATTGATGGGCAGTGAGATTAACATAACTTAGTTTCTAAATGTGTTTCCTGGGAATAGAGTATAAAATCAATTAATATCAGAGACTGGCTACTGCTTAACAGTGACCATGGAAGCTCCATGCACAAGAGATTCCACTGTAACCAAAGTCAACTGTAGTAGTAGTAAGTTATTTGTACTAACAAGAGAAGGCAAGTAATAATGACAAGTACCACTCTGCCAAATGTGAATTTACAAATAATATTAATGTACCAAAAACATTGACACAAAAGCATTACAGTAAAAACATAACAACTGGACAAATGTTCCAGTGGTTTGCCATATAGTACTGATGGCTGTTATTATATATATATATACATACACACATACATACACACACACACTCATAAATGAAGGTACGTAAAATAATCCATGGGAAAAAAAAAACAGAAATAAAATGTAAGTTTTTTGGTGCAAAAATTTTGAAATCTATGCATAGTTTTTTCTTAACAGCATTTTCCACAAACTTTTTAAAGTACTCTCATATAATTCATGTGACAGGATAATGTGTACATATATATATATATACACACATATACTCATATATATGCACACATATGTGCACACTTTATATACGCATATCCACACAAATGTATAGAAGTTTCATATGTGTGGATATATACACATATATACATGTATATATATATAAAATCTACATGTAACATATATTTACCACTCTGTAATCTTTGCACTTAGCTTTAACTTTTCCAAGTCTTGCAAACAATAAAATTTTACTTAAACAAAAACAAGTTTCATGGAGAATGACTTTTCAGACTGATTTAACTGGGGCAATGTTTGACCTATACTGGTACATAAATTATGGGAAATATAACTAATTCTCTGAGACTGGTAATGCTAAAAGCAATACTCAAGGTTGCTAAGTCTAACCTCCACACTTTACAAGGAAGAGGCAAAAACAAGTGAGGAGGGGCCAGTTTCCTAATATTCACATTAGAAAGGCTAGGATTAAAAGGCAAATCACCAAACACCCTGTAACGTGTATTTCCACAGGACAAAATAATTTCTGAAAGCATTCTGCTGTTATATCACTCTCCATTACCACCATTAGAAGAAGCTTTCTTTCAGAATGAATCAAATATGGAGTCACCTGCAAAATCTGTTTTTTTTTTCTCATTGGATCTGCACACTTTGAATAACTGATACAAGTAAATAGGGAGATGGAATGATAAATATAGATTGATCTGAAGACAATCAGGAATTTACTATAATAAAACAATAATCATGATGTATTTTTCAAATTTACAAATATGATGTCAATTACCTGAGATGAGGGTAAAGGTGATACAGTGGGCAAAAATGCAGCACACTTTTCAAGTCAATTATAAGAAGCATTTTCAGTTACACTGCTTTATCCCATTCTAAATGGGTGATGGTGTGGGGGTGTACTGTGCAACTGAATGAGCCAGTGCGTTTGTTCATTCTGCTAAGCTCAAATAAATGCAAGCCCTGATTTTCTTGTTAATGAACAAGTAAAAATAAAAGAAAAAGAAATACTTGGAAACTCATAATGCCCCTGTTCAACAATGTCATATCTTAAAGGGATCTATATTTAAATCCATGGGTAAGGCTGATTCATAATATTAAGATTTTTTTTTTGAAGTAGGGAAATACACGAATACAGACAGAGGATGCAAAAGGGGAAATCCACATCAACCAAGTCTTTGCCTGCAAAGAACATGATGATCTCAAAGTCTGGTGACAGGCTATTGACAACATATTCTAAACTTTAGTATTGCCTGAGAAGCAGAACAGCCAGCCCTGTCCATAGCATCCTGAATTGATCCCTATGGAAAAGCTTAGACAGAATTTTTTTCTGCCTATGCAACCACAAACTGGGAATGAAGAGTGATTCTTCCTTCCTGGAGTACACTTTGTCCTTTGTCCCCTTTCATACGTTTTTCAAGGATGAATAGGAAAGACCCTGCTCATCACTGCTACACCGCCTGGGACTTTTCTTCACTGGCATGGCCACCTGTAGCTGCTTCCAGAACCTGCCCTGTGGATATTTGGATTTCTCCCCCTTCCATTTAATGACCGTGAGCACCGTCTTAGCCCTCTTCAGCTCTTTCACCTTCGTCTCCTTCACAGCTTTGTACTGTACTAAAATGACGTTGATGTTGCCCCGAGAGGCCATATTTTCTAGGCCAGCCTTGAGCTCCAGGAGGGCTTGGGTTCCCTGGAGCACGTAGTTGGGGCTTAGGACAACCAGGAGTCGTCTGCTTTTCTGAATGAAGCTCAAGGTCTCATCTGTGACAACTGAGAAAGAAAACACCATGGAAATTAGTGTTGGCCAAGAACTCCCCAAGAGCATGGGGTTTGAGGAGCAAATGTAGGGAATTAGGGTAACAGCCTGAGAATAGAGGTGTATCTTTTTACCAGCAACAATTTGAACAACTTAATGCTTAGATACAATCATGCTCTCACTAAACACAACTCTTCTTGGGGAAAATGGAAGTATTCACTTGCATTCCACCCCAGAAAGAATCCCAACAGACAAACAGCGAAAATGTGTTATATTGCATGAAATTCATCTTCAAAAGCATTATTTGAAATATGAAGAAGAGATGTGTTGGACTCAAGTCAGTTTCTTCGAACTATGTGGTATGTTATGGCCCAGCCAAACCAGCTTTTGAGTCCTTTCTGCCCAAGGTTACTCATATATAAACTATTTCCAAAAATGCATAAAAAGATATTCATTAGAAGTCACAATACTCCATTTTTGGCAACACAGGACAATAGTGATAGAAATCTTTATTTTTTGAAAGTCCCTTTCTGTTCTTGGACTCTTCCCTAAATCAAACTGATGTCACTATGTCATTGGAACAGTATCTTTAAAAAGTCCAGGCATTGGATGGCATTTGGTTAGCAAAACATTCTCAACTCAGTTTTCTCTTTCTGCTCTAAAGCCCAAATTACCTCTGAACCTCTCTCTAAAATTCTATGAATACTATGGAAGCATGCATCTAGGCAGCTGCAAGCTGATGTGTCTGCTTTTGCAAATAAGCAAATGCTTTCTGCAAGTAAAAAGAAGAAAAAGCAGGGAAAATGGAAACATGGTGTAATTTTATTCTAATGTCAAGAGCTTTAATTAATTCCTGTCACTATATTCTTGATGCCAATCCATCTCCTCACAGTTGCATATTGAAGATTGTATAATCTTCTACCTGGGGCTCAGAGTTACCAGCTTCAGGTAATGCACTGGAGTTGTGGAAAATCTATACCACGGCTTGCCATACCAGTCTTATGCTTCACAGGTATAGAAGCTGTAGGGAAGCACTTGCAATTAAATCCTAGAATGGGCTGCCTGGAGGAGAATCTAGGAATAAGGATTTGTATTCTACAAGAAGTGTCACAGGAAGCTGACCACGTGTAAGCATAGCAAGAGATCCAGAGGCAAAGAGGATTAAGAGAAGATGGAAGAACACAAAAGAATACAAGGGCCAGCTATCCAAAGAAAAACGCAAGGGTAATCATGTAGAACTTGACCTCTTCAGAGGATTTTTCACTCATATTGGAGGATTCTAGCTACGTATATACTATGTATATTTACACAACTTTTTCCACAGTAGTATATGTTGAATGGCTGTATGAATTAATAATGGACAAAAAATACTCAGGAGATTTGAGTGTGATTCGTCCTTTACCTCTATAGTTAAGTCATCATTGCCTAGCAAATTTATACTGAGCAAGGTATCATCTGTAGAAAATAAGCATTATGGACTTTTGGATGGCTATGATTATAAAGTGATCAAACTAATTAAAACTGAACATAAAATCTTGTCTATTTTGTATCTCAATTATTCATGGATTTTTTTAAATGATAAACAGGTGATTAAGGTAAACAGGATTTTAAGCGAAGAAGATTAGTTTGTCATTCTTAAGGTTAAACATATATATATTTCAACAGTGAAGGGTTTAATAGTAGGTATAGAGATGTTACTGATGTGTTTTATTAAAAGAATTGAAAAGGAGAGAATGGTCCAACATGGGAAGCAGTCCATAAAGCAGACTCATAGGATGACAATCTCTTTAAACAGCATTCTGACCTCAGAAACAGCCCTTAAGGCATTCTGGTCTGGCTGGAATGCCCATGAGAGCATTTCAGGCATGCAAAGCCAAGATACTGTGGCAAAAATGTCTGACATGAAGGGTCTCTGTGTGAGAGACCCCAGTGGAAAGAAGTGGCCATCAAAAAAGAATGATGTACTTTCCTCTGAAGGGAGGATAGAATGTCCACTTTGCTTATGGAGTTATCTAAATATGATGGAGACTGTGGATTCAAAAGGATTCCATAGCCTTGGCAGCTCATGTCAAGAGCCTTGGGTGATCATTGACATCATACATAAGAGTGTTAACTGTTAAATTTACAACAGGAATAACTGTATACCACTGTACACTTACTTCCCGTGTAGGACTTCAGTCTTTAATGAGTTATATTATGAGAATTAATTGTAAAACTTGTTCTCAGGGTTTTTTTTTTGTGCATGGGTGTGCAAACTGTTGAAATCTTTACTTAGTATAGAGTTAGTCTTCTGCATATAAAGTTAATTGAAAATGAATCCTAATGGAGAATGAGACTGGGAATAGGAGAGGGAGGAAGAGGTGGATAGGAGTGGGGGTGGGAAGGTGGGTATGGTAGGAAGAGTTACTATATTCCTAAAGTTGTACTTATGAAATTTGTACTCATTAACTAAAAGATTTCTTTGTTAAAAAATTTTAAAAAGAAATTAGTAAAAAAAAAAGACTGAAATGGACCATTATTTTGTGTGTTTATGTGTGAACCCAAAAAGAAGAGATGTGCTATGATTTTAAAACATTCAGCATTTCAGGTTTCATTTTTTTAACCACTAGAATACCCTGGTCTTCGTAAAATTTTCAATTATATCTCAAAAGTATAAGCTAACAGAGAGGAAGAAATGGACACAAAGAAAGTGGAATCTGAGGAAGGATAGCTTGCCAGTAAATGAAAGAAAGGAAAAGGAAATAAGCAAAGGACAAAAGGCAACAGAATACTCTAGTTATTACCAGAGAGTAATATAATGGAAAATTCCACACACTCTCAGTTGCAACTCAACTTTAGAGAAACTAAGTTAAACCTCATTTTCTGTAAATAATAATAATAATAATAATAATGTTTTTAAATATTAAGTCTTTATAAAACTGTAGGCAAACCAATTCAGGCCAGTCTAAACCTAAAAATCTAAGTGTGAGTAAATGGGATGTTTAAAGGTATGGCTTTAATAGAGCTCAAATCCACTGTACATATATAAATTTTGGACTTGGTAATCTTGAGGACTACCAAGAAAGGCAAATATTTGAGCACCTTAAACTGAGTTGAATACTGTACATCTTACATTGCACTTTTGCTCCTAGAGAAGTCTGTTACTTCAAAGAGTTGGACATTAAATATATAAAGTTGCCAATAGAAAGCTAAGACTCTCCCACATAGATCAAGGCTGATCTCCTTTGCTTTTTAAGGAGGCACCATTTGGACTCATCTGAAATACCTACTTCCCCCAGGAAGGCTGTCTCTGTCAAAGATGCACAACTTATATCCAAATTCATTCTCTAAAACTCCACGGAGAGTCAGTAAAACAAATTCCTCTTCTTCAGCATTCCTTGCATAGGATACATAAATATCATACTCCTTCCCATCTATGGAAAGAACACAGATACAATATGGATTAGCATATACAAGATGAAAAAATACAACATAAATTAGGAAAGTAACTCAATAGTATTGCATTTTTCTTAAATGAAACTTTTGCGTATTAGATGTGCCCTTTTTTTTTTTTTTACATATATGAATCATGCCACAGATTTCAGTGTAGTTTTCCACTTCTGGCAAATCTCCAGGCAAAATGACTATTTTCAATTTAGTTTGATCTGATGTGTCTTTTAATCCCATCTCACTGAATTGAGTCTTCGTTTTACAGAAAAGGTGAGGTTTGGCTCATACAACTTTGAATTAAAGAACTAGGACATAAATCATAAGCACTGATAATTATTACCACCCAGAAAATCTCTACTGTTTGTCTCAGTCTATCGCTCATAAATATATTAGAATCATAAATGGAGCAAAACTTTTTGAAACTGTCAAAATTACTTATAACTAAAAATAACTAAAACTCAAAATGTGCTCAGATTCACTGGATGATTTTCCCAAAGTTATAAATCATTGCCCAGTTAAAAAAAATATAGATTCTGTGACTTTCCTACAATCCTGCTTAATTACAATCTTTGTAGAGTGAACCTAAGAATCTGTGTGGAATGGAAGCGTAGGCAGAACTCAAAGCCAGACAGTTTGATACGTGGTGTGGGTGTCCTAAGTGCAACTTAATCACTTAGCCAATGCCAGCCCCATGGGTCACCTTTTGAGTACAAAGAGTGTAGACTTTCACTGTTCAACACAAACCACTTGTATCTACTGAGCACATGAAATGTGGCTGGTTTGAAGGAAGATATGCTGTAAGTATAAATGTAATATATTCTGAATTTTGAAGTTTTTAAGTATCTCATTAACTTTTTATTGTTCGTTGCATGCTGAAATAATATGATGATGAATAGATGGAGTTAAATAAGTATTTTCATTTGTTTGTTTGTTTTTCCTTTTCTAGTGTGTCAAAAGAGAATTTTAAATCTCAGATATGGCTATATATATATTTCCATTTGGACAATGCTAACCTATGCTGAATCACATATTTATTAAAGGAAATACGATAATACACATTGTGAAGATTTTCACTGGTGAGACCTGAAATAATATAATTGTTTACAGCCTTTGTCACTACTGTTGAGGAACAATATTTTTCTTTTCTTACTATTTCTTGAATTATTTACTTAGCGTAGGATTACTCTTATGAGTATAAAATAGACTGAAAGTAGGTCATTGTAAAAATTAAAAGAAAGAATAAGAAAGGAAGGAAGAGGGAGGGTGAGAGTACGGATGGGAGGGAAGATAGAGTGAGCCATATCACTATGCTCCTAAATCTGTATATATGAAATACATTAAATTTGTTCACCTTAAAAATAAAAAATAAATTTAAAAAGATAATCTGCTTACATTTTCCAGCTAATCTAGATTTCTTCAAAAGAACATGTTTTCTAAAGATGACTATAGAAGAGATTTACATCAAACTTCCATTACTTACCTAAAATGGTTTCATCTGTTCCAAAATGGGCTCGGTAAAATAGGACCATCTCCAGCCAGTAAACATGATAAACAACAATGAGAATCACCACTAGCAGGACCGTGGCTCCAAAGCCACATGCCAGTTCTACTGTGTACCTTGGAGCTACCACTGTAATGAATAACAGAGAAACAGAATTGATTTGTATGCAGTGATCTCAGTGACCGAGATCTTACAAGTGGTTGGATAATTCAAGCAGTTGAACCATGCACCTGACTTACATGTATGAACAAGAATGATGGAGTTTAAATACTACTTTCTAATAGCAGACTGTCATATTTACCACTTTTGTTTTCAGCACCTGGCACCTAGGTGTTTATACCTGTTAGGTTATTTGGATCCACTTTGATGATACAGGAATTAAAACAGAATTTTAATATTGGGAAGCATTTAAGAGATTACCTAATTCAATTCACAATTTTTAATCCTTTCTTTTTTATTAATTTCTTTTTTGTTGAAAGGCAGAAACTGGGAGGGGGGAGAGAAATATTTCCCCCATTTGTTGATTTCTTCCCCAAGTACCCACAATAGCTTAGGCTGAGTCAAGCCAAGGCAGAGAGCCTGGAACTCAATTCAAGACTCCCATGTGGGTGGTAAGGATCCAACTTCTTGAGACATCACTACTGCCTCACAGGGCGCACATTAGCAGTAAGTTGGAACTGGGATTCAAAACCAGGCACAGTATTACGGCATGCAGGTATCCCAAGTGCCACCTTAACTGCTGTGCCAAATGCCTGCCTATCAATTCACAATTTTATACCTGAATCTCCTCAAAAATACTTTTGAAAAATGTCATTTCATCCTGTGTTCATCTCTTGAAAAGAAATCCTCACTGCTACCAGGAGAAAATTGAATTGGTAGAATTTTAGTTATTGGCGCAGCTTATCTGAGTACCAATCTTAATGTGTTCTGATCAATTTTAGTTTCATCCTTTGTCCAGTGTCAGTTGGAAGGAATTTAATTCCCTTTCCAATATGTTGGAAATAGGCCTTAAAAACGTGTTTTTATTGGGCAGAACAAGGGGCACCCACTAAATGCTGAGTATCTTTGGCTTTAAAATGATCTCTCATGTCCACAGTTCTAGGATACACGTTCCAAAGATCAATTTGCACTATCTGAGTATGGACAGAGTCCACATGACCTGCTTACTTTGTATGCTAAACCTGTAACTCTGCAGCTTCTTCAGAACTATCAGAAATAGAATGAGGTAATTCACAATTATCCAAAGAACAGCTGTTAACTCATTAGCCCTGGGAATAAGGTCCATCACAACTATGCAACTACCTTCCTGTCTCATTGCCACTGCACTTTTGTCAGAATCATCAGGGATATTTAATGTTGTGCCTTTCTGGCTCAAACAGTGCTTTCTCCCTTTAGTTTTCAAGCCCATGCTCAAATGTCATTAGTTTGAATAAACTTTCAAAAGTTAAAACTATTCTTGAAATCTGAATTCAATTTCATAGAATATCCCATTCTTCCTTTGTCTATAATTCTTTTATAGTGTTTTAACCATATTGTAATTTGTCTATTGGCTTACAGTTCCATTCCCTCTTACTCTCCATTAAACTATACATTGACAGTCTTCCAGGTGAATATTATGCCTTTTCCATACATCTTACCCCCATTACACCTGGTACTACCATCTCCTAGTACTATTATCTCAAAGCATATTTCTGTACTTCAAATGTCATGTTTCTGGCATATTTAAAACATGCCCAGATGGACTTAAATTACGTATTCATTGATTTGATAACACTTACTGGCATTAATTACTTTTCAGATGCTTTTTTAGAATATAAAGGTAGATTAGACATATAGGCTACCTGCCACATGGGGACTCATATTCTAATTCAGAATAATAATTAAACAGGGAAAAAAGTGAGCCAATTATTTTAAAATATTGATCAGTATCATAAAGGAAACAAACAGAGTTACGTGATAGAGGTAATTAAGGGGCAGGACTGGAACAGGAAAGAAGGAGGATATTTCTTTTTTTTTTCTTTTTTTTTTCTTTAGTAAATATAAATTTCCAAAGTACAGTTTATGGATTACATTGGCTTCCCCCCCATAATTTCCCTCCCACCCACAACCCTCCCCTCTCCCGCTCCCTCTCCCATTCCAATCACATCAAGATTCATTTTCAATTATCTTTATATACAGAAGAGCAATTCAGTATATATTCAGTAAAGATTTCATCAGTTTACACCCACACAGAAACACAAAGTGCAAAAATACTGTTTCAGTACTAGTTATAGCATTACTTCACATTGGACAACACATTAAGGACAGATCCCACATGAGAAGTAAGTACACAGTGACTCCTGTTGTTGACTTAACAATTTGACACTCTTGTTTATGGCATCAGTAATCTCCCTAGGCTCTAGTCATGAGTTGCCAAGGCTATGGAAGCCTTTTGGGTTTGCCGACTTTGATCTTATTAAGACAAGGGCATAGTCAAAGTGGAAGTTCTCTCCTCCCTTCAGAGAAAGGTACCTCCTTCTTTGATGGCCCCGTTCTTTCCACTGGGATCTCACTTGCAGAGATCTTTCATTTAGGTCTTCTTCTTCTTCTTTTTTTTTTTCCCAGAGTGTCTTGGCTTTCAATGCCCAAAATACTCTCATGGGCTCTTCAGCCATATCCGAATGCCTTAAGGGCTGATTCTGAGGCCAGAGTGCTGTTTAGGACATCTGCCATTCTATGAGTCTGCTGTGTATCCCGCTTCCCATGTTGGATCATTCTTTCCCTTTTTGATTCTATCCATTAGTTAGCAGACACTAGTCTTGTTTGTGTGATACCTTTGACTCTTAGACCTATCAGTGTGATCAATTGTGAACTGAAGTTGATCACTTGGACTAGTGAGATGGCATTGGTACATGCCACCTTGATGGAATTGTATTGGAAAGCCTGGCACATTTCTAACTCCACCATTTGGGGCAAGTCTGATTGAGCATGTCCCAAATTGTACATCTCCTCCCTCTCTTATTCACACTCTTATATTTAACAGGGATCACTTTTCAGTTAAAATTTAAACACCTAAGAATAATTGTGTGTTTATTACAGAGTCCAACCAATAGTACTAGAACAAAAAAAAAATACTAAAATGGATAAAGTATTACATTGTACATCAACAGTCAGGACAAGAGCTGATCAAGTCACTGTTTCTCATAGTGTCCATTTCACTTCATCAGGTTTCCCCTTTGGTGCTCAGTTAGTTGTCGCCGATCAGGGAGAACATATGATATTTGTCCCTTTGGGACTGGCTAAATTCACTCAGCATAATGTTTTCCAGATTCCTCCATCTTGTTGCAAATGACGGGGTTTCATTGTTTTTGACTGCTGTATAGTATTCTATAGAGTACATGTCTCATAATTTCTTTATCCAGTCTACTGTTGATGGGCATTTGGGTTGGTTCCAGGTCTTAGCTATTGGAGGAGGATATTTCAAAATGTTCATGAAAATACTAAATGAAAAACTAAGTTTATCATGGTAAAAAAAAATTGAAATCCATGCATACATTTTCACAATATGCACTTTCCATGAACTTTTTGAAAATCTGTCATGTACATGGATTTCAAACAATTTTGCACCAAAATGGAATTAATTCCATTTTCCATGGACCTTTTTTATTATTATTCAAGAGGCAAAGAGACAGAGAAAGGAAAGAGAATGGGGATTTCATTTGATGGCTCATTCCCCAAATTTTAGCATCAGCTAGAACTAGGCCAGCAGAAGCCAGAAACCAGAAACCAGAATTCAATCCAGGTCCTACATGTGGATGGCAAAGGACCAACTACTTGAGCCATCTCCTGCTACCTTCCAGGATCTGTACTGGCAAGGAAGCTGGAGTCTGGAGTGAGAGTGACAAAACCAACCCAGGTACTCCAATATGAGATTCTGGGGTTTTAATCGCTGGACCAAATATCTGGTGAACTTTTTGAAGTCCCTTCATATATTTTGTAGGCTGTTGAGGAGGGCTCTTGTGAGTTCCTGGAATGTTGCAGCTAGTTGCCTGATTACTGAGACATGGCACATAAAAATCTCATCCAAAGCTGGAATTGCTGTCAAAGCTCCCTGGCTCTAAGTGCAGAGATTTTTGCATAGCACCACCATCAAGTCCAATTATTGATCATATACTAATGGAAAAATCCCTTTTAAAACAAATGTATATCCTAAGGGGAAACAGTAAGCAGCCTGAAGCTGAGCCTAAAGTTTTGTAATTAAGAGGCAAATTATTAAATTTCAACTTTTTTATCCCAAATCCCAGAATATCAATACTGCTATCGGTATGGCACTCAGAAGTCATAATTATATCAGAAACTCTGTTACTCATTCAGTGAATAATAAAACTTTAAAAATGCTCTATCATAAAATGCCAGAAACACTGTCAGGGCAGTAGTTGAGAATTTACTAAGATCAATTCAGGTGTCTGGCATAAAAATGACTTTGTCTTTTGTACTTCTGCGTACATGTGATGTTAACAGTACACTGGTGAACCTCCACTGCTATTTTCCTTATTTGCTCAGTTATTTTGGTTCCCTCTGGATAAACATTTTTAGTATGTGGGGAAGGCAAGGTTATTGGTTGCACTTTCCTGAAACCGATTTTTTAAAAAGTCAATAGAGATCTTGCTTGACTACCATGAGATCAATCATGCCCATAAATTACTCTCTGTCACATTCATTTTACTACTATTTTATTTTTAGTGGGGCTTTTCAATTTTGTTTTGTGTGACACAGTCACATGTGCCATATTTACAGGCTGTATTCTGTGTAGCCATCTAGATATCAATGAATCCCAAATGTTAGTTAACTAATTGGACTCTTAAGATAAATAATCCATCAGCTTGATTTTCTAAATTGCAGAAGCTGTGTGTAGGAAGAGCTCTACAAGGCTTTCACATAAAGCATTGTTGGTTTACAGGGAAAGAGTGACCCTTAACCTATATTTTCTGCCTGCCCCAGTTGGAACTGTGATGCAATACCAAAAAGAGACTTTCTAATCAGGCAGGGGTGTGCAAGGTGACCCAACTGGACTCCTAAACTTCTTCTCTCCTTGATTTCACAAATAATCTGATTCAGGATGCAGGCAAATCTATTCATTTGCTTGCAAATTTCACCCTGCATCAGAAATCCTTCCACCCTGTTAACAGTTCTACAGTAATAAATGCTCTGATACACAAATTTCCAGCTGATCACCCTTAGATCAAACAGTACAAAACCTCAGCTATAGTTTTTCATCCTATTTCAACTTCCCATTCTATAATTGTGCTTTTCCTTGGAAATCTAAATTACGATTTAAACCTTCATTACTGTGGCTCCAGCCCTGGTGTCTGTTGATTTTCCAAATCAAATACCAGCTATTTGGATACTCAAGTTCCTGCTGCCACTGAAACTGTGACTTCTGCCTTTTAAACTCCTGAGACTCCTTGACAATTTTTTCTTCTTTGGAACTTAGGTAATAAGACTTTTCCTGATTTGCAAGCAAAAAATGTTTATTTAAATGATGGCAAACCAAAGACCTATGACTACTTGATCTTAAGACCTGAACTTGTTTTGCTATTACTTTGTGATAAAACTTGTGCATTTTGGACTTGCCTTCTTTCCCTGATAGTTAAAATAATCTTTTTCTTTCTTAATGTTAAACCATTTGCAACACATCAGGGCTATCTGTGAGGGAAAAGACAGCAAAAAGAGAAACCCCATAATTGTGCTGACTTCTCTAAAGACCCATTCTGGAATGTGGCACAGAAAGAGGAAAGCCAAAAGAAGACAGTAGTCACACCAAGTTAAGGATACAGAAATTACATTTTAAGATTATCGAGTTGGGTTGAATTCTTAGGACTGGACACCAGAGAGAAGAACCGTGTAGAAAGTAAACTGCAAAAATTTGCATGTGTTACTAATTGTCCAAATGCAAGATTGTTTGTGTGTGTATATGTGTGTGTGTGTGTGTGCGCACACACATTTTACAAGCTTGGTGAAGAACTACTTGGAATGAAACAACTCTAGGAACTAAGGCAGAACTAGACAATGAACAGAGTTTGTTCACCTCCTCAAGTAGTAAGTGGAAATTTCAGATAGGCCAGTAGGTCCAATCTAGCTCTACAGAAAAGGCTATTTTAGACCTAATCTAACAAAGATAAAGACGATTCTTTTTTAGTGTAATATTATTCAGGTAAATTGACCACCTGCTAGACAAAACTTAAAATTTTGTTAAAAAAGCAGATATTCATTGATGTATTTAGCACATGATAAAAAGAAAACAAAACTATAATAAAGCAAAAAAATTAAAATTCAGAGCTAAAATCATACAATAAAGATAACCAGAATTCTCAAATATGATAGAAATACCCAAACGGTAGAGTTAGAAACATACCAGGGGATTCCAATTAAATCCCATCAAGGTGGCATGTACCAATGCCATCTCACTAGTCCCAGTGATGAATTTCTGTTCACAATTGTTCATGATGATAGGACTAAGAGCCAAAGGGAGCACATAAACAAGACTAGTGTCTGCAAATATTAGCTGATAGAATCAAAAAGGGAGAGAACAATCCAACATGGGAAGTGAGATACACAGCAGACCCACAGAATGACAGATGTCCTAAACAGCACTGCGGCCTCAAAATCAGCCCTTAAGGCATGTGGATCTGGCTGAAATTCCCATGAGAGTATTTCAGGCATGGAAAGCCAAGACACTCTGGCCAAAAAAAAAAGACCTAAATGAAAGATCTCCGCGAGTGAGATCCCAGTGGAAAGAACAGGTCATCAAAGAAGGAGGTACCTTTCTTGAAGGGAGGAGAGAACTTCCACTTTGACCATGGCCTTGTCTAAATATGATCAGAGTCGGTGAACTCAGGGGGCTTCCATAGCCTTAGCAACTCATGACAAGAGCCTAGGGTGATTACTGACGCCATAAACAAGAGTGTCAATTTGTTAAGTCAACAACAGGAGTCACTGTGCACTTACTGCTCATATAGGATCTCTGTCCTTAGTGTGCTGTACATTGTAATTTAATGCTATAACTAGCACTCAAACAGTATTTTTCACTTTGTGTTTCTATGTGGGTGCAAACTGTTGAAATCTTTACTTAATGTATGCTAAACTGATCTTCTGTATATAAAGTTAATTGAAAATGAATCTTGATGTGAATGGAAGGGGAGAGGGAGAGGGAAAGAGGAGGGATGCGGGTGGGAGGGAAGTTATGGGGGGGAAGCCATTGTAATCCATAAACTGTACTTTGGAAATTTATATTCATTAAATAAAAGTTTAAAAAGATATATTTATAAAATGTATTTGTTGAATTTTACAAAAAAAAAAAAACAGACATTCTGAACAGCAAAGAGAAAATATCAAGAATTTTCCATGGGGAAATGTAATTCAAACCCTGAAGAATCCAATTCTGAAATTAAAATCGCTGAGGAAAACATCACAACAGAAATGATCAGTGCGCATTATTAAGTAACTATCCACAGAGGGAAGAAAAGGGCAAGAATGGATGAAAGGAAAATGAGAGTCTCAGAGATCTGTCAGCTACTACCCAGCAGGGATGGTCTAATTCAAATCTACCTGAAGTACTAAAAGAAGACAAATAGCAGTGAGGGGCAACACAATATACTTGCAGAAATCTTGGCGAAAAGTTTTCACACTAATTGAAAAACATAAACACACAGACCAGGAAGTTTAATGAACTTTAAATAAGATACATGTTAATAAAACCACACAAGGATACCATAACTGTTCAAAATCAATAAAGAAGAAAATATTAACACCTGCTAAATAAAAAGTGACAAGCCATACAAAGGGGAACAATAAACAGAACAAAACAACACAAAACAAGCTTCCCAATTTGCATCATAAATGTTTATTTATTTACTTATTTATAATATAATAATAGCCCAGAGAAATTCAAATGAAACTTTGAGGGACCAAAGAAGGCAGAAGGATACACGAAAACTTTCAACCTCATATTTATGATGGAAGCACTGGATACTGATATGAAATGAAAACCAAACTTTAATTTTTATTTCTCACCATTCACACACACACACACACACACACACAAATTTCAGATGGATAACAGATTTAAATAGAAGGTGAAATTTCAAGATTTTGTGACATGTAAACCTTCCTTAGGACACAAAAAACAACATAATTAAAGAAAACCGACACCATTTGATGTAGTTGACCAATGAATATAGAAAGTCAGGACTTGAACCCAAGTCTGTTGAGAAGTAAATCTGGGTTCCATGATGGCAGAATAGTGACAGGGTGATCTGATTTACTCATGGTTAAATTAATACAAAAAAGTGGAGAAGGTACACTCTTAGGTTAAGGCTGCAGGGGAAACTGCATTGGGAGATCCTGTGAAAGCAGTAGAAACAGCCCGGACCAGTGCAGAATGTGCAGACACGCAGCAAGGTGCAATGAGACAACAGAAGACCCAGCAGCTTGGATCCAGGAAAGAAGGTTGCTGCCCTGTCAAACCAGGAGAGATTGGACTCTATGTGCCCACACCACTGTTGATATAGTGGGAGGGAGAGCTTAGAGAACTGTACCTTTTTGAGTGGATGGAGAGGAATGGTCACCTCTGTTGGTTTAACCACTCCTTCTCCTTCAAGCTGAGGGATGCCCAGGTGATAGCCCCCTTGTATTCAACACTCATTAGCACCACCGTATAAACTGTATATTTAATCTGTGCAGCCCCTCCTGTGAGCACTGTTCCCTCTCTGTGAGCTGCTCTAAGCAACCAAGGAGCACTGAGAGTGTGCAGCAATACTCTGTGATTGCCCAGATCCCAGCTACACCCAGTCTTGTCTCATACAATCAATGTGTTTTCTTGCTTTCAACACCCAGGGCTCTGAGCGTCTAGGAGTGCAAGAGGAGCCACTCCACCCGATCCCCCAGGATAGCAGGGTGAGTGCTCACCACTGTGGGGAGAGCAGCTCTCTCTCTCTCTTTCCTCTTCTCCCTCCTATAAAAGCAGCCTGCAACCAGTGATGGGAAGGTTGGCACCACATTTAGACATAAGCACTTAGCCACAGCCACAGCTTGTGTGCATGCACCCAGTAATTTTCGGGTCCACCAACAATTGTCACCTCCCACCCAGTTGCCCTCCATGGCATTGGAGAGCAACTGATGGAGACAGTCTCCACTGTGCCAGTTGCACCCACCTGGCAAAGGGAGGGGCGGGGCAGCCATCCCTATGGAAGGGAAGTGCAGCCTGGGGGACTCTCCTATGTGCCCAACACAATTCCAAAGTAAGCAGGGCTGCAGCTGGCAGGTATTGTGCACACCTGTGATGCAGAGATCTTACCAGAGAGAAAAACCCACATCCCCCACTGGCTTTGACTCTGGGTGGGAGGACAGGACCAAAAACAAGAAGAAGAAATTAGAAAACTTAAAACGGTGTTGGAGATATTTGGAATACTATTAAACAACCCAAGACACAGGTCTTAGCAGTGTCTGAAAGAGTAGAAAAAGAAAAGGGAATAGAAGGCCTACTTAGTGAAATAATTATAGATCACTTCATTAGCTTAGAGAAAGAAAGGAAGGTCCAAATACAGGAAACACACTGAACTCCTAACAGATATGACCAAAAAAGATCTCCACCATGACACACTGTAGTCAAACTTTCTACAGTAAAGTATAGAGAAAACATTCTAAAATGTGTACAAGAGAAATGCCAGATAACCTTCAGAGTATCTCCAATTACAGTCACAGCTGTAATCCTATAGGTCAGAAGACAATGGCAAGAAATAGTTCAAATCTTAAGAGAAAAAGATTGTCAACCTAGAATACTGTTTGCTGCAAAGCTCTCACTTATGAACCAAGATGAAATAAAGACCTTCCGTAACAAACAGAAATTGAAAGAATTTGTCACCACATGTCCAGCTTTACAAAATATGCTAAAGGTTGTGTTACACATAGAAACACAGAAAGAAACCCACCATCATGAAAGAATGTGAAGACAGAAAATCCACCTGTAAAAGTACAAAAGAAATCCAAAGTAAATGATAGTATTATTCATGGAAAAATGACACAGCCAAATACTTATCAATAGTTACCTTTAATGCAATGGCCTCAATTCTCCAATTAAAACACACAGACTAACCAAACGGATTAAAAAACAAGACCCATATATTTGCTGCCTACAAGAAACAGACCTCCCCAACAAAGGTACATATAGACTGAAAGTGAAAGGATGGAAAAGATATTCCAAGCTAATGGAAAAGAATAAAAGGCTGCTGTAGCCATCCTAATATCTTATAAAATAGACTTTAATAAAAACTGTGTAAAAAGACAAAGAAGGGCACTATGTAATGATTAAGTGATCAATACAACAGGAAGACATAACTATAACAAATGCATATGCACCCAATTACAGGGTGCCTGGCAAATTAAAAGACTTGCTAAAGGATCTAAAGGGAGACATAGACTCCAATACAATAGTAACAGGGGAATTCAACACTTTAATTTCATCAATGGATAGATGAACTAGACAGAAAATCAACAAAGAAACAGAACTAATTGACACTATGGACCAAAAAGACGGAACTGATAGCTACAGAACTTTTCACCCCACAGTTGCAGAATACACAGTCTTCTCAGAAGTGCATGGAGATTTCTTTAGGATAGACCATCTACTAGGCCATAAAAAAGCCACAGCAAATTCAAAAAAATCAAAATCATGCCATGTACCTTCTCTGATCACATGGATTTTAGCTCAAAACCAACAACTCAATAATCTCAAGAACATATACAAACACATGGAGATTGAACAACATGCTGTTAAATGAACAGTGGGCAATAAAAGAAACCAAAAGAGAAATTAAAAAAAAAAACAAAGACCCAAATAAACAAAATCAGAGATGAAAAAGGAAATGTAACAAAAGATACCACAGATATAAAAAGAACCACTAGGAATTACTACAAAGAGCTGTTTGCCAACAAATTGGGAAACCTAGAAGAAATGGATAGATTCCTGGACACAGACAACCTACCTAAAGTGAGTCATGAAGACAGAACATCTAAATAGACCAATAACTAAGACAAAGATCGAATTAGTAACAAAGACCCTTTCAAGAAAGAAAAGCCCAGGTCCCGATGGCTTCACTATTGAATTCTACCAGATATTTAAAGAAGAACTAATTCCAATTCTTCTCAAGCTATTCAAAACAATTGAAAGGGAGGGAATCCTCCCAAACTCCTTCTATGAAGCCTACATCACCTTCATTCCTAAGCCAGAAAAAGATATGATAGAGAATGAAAACTATAGACCAATATCCCTCATGAACATAGACAGAAAAATTCTCTACAAAATACTTGTCAATCAAATCAAAGAACATATCAGAAAGATTATTCACCTGGAACAATTGGGTTTTATTCCTGGTATGCAGGGATGGTTCAATACCTGAAAATCAATAAAAATGATTAAGCACATTAAAAAGCTGAAGACCAAGAACCGTATGATTATCTTAATAGATGCAGAGAAAGCATTTGGTGAAATTCAACACCATTTTAAAATGAAAACCTTAAACTAAGTAGGTATAGAAGGAATCTTTCTCAACATAATGAAAGAATTCCAGTTCTTCTCAAGATATTCAAAACAATTGAAAAGGAAGTAATCCTCCCAAACTCCTTCTATGAAGCCTGCATCACCTTCATTCCCAAACCTAATAAATATGCAATAGAAAAAGTGAATTACAGACTAATTTCCCTGATGAACATGGATGCTAATATCCTTAACAAAATTCTAGCCAATCAAACCCAACAACACATCAGAAAGATCATGCACCCAGACCAAGTAGGATTTATCTCTGGTATGCAGGGATGGTACAACATTCACAAATCAATATGATACACTACATTAACAAATTGCAGAACAACAACCATATGACTATATCAATAGACACAGAGGAAGCATTTGATAAAATGCTTTCATGAAGAAAACTCTAAGCAAATTGGATATAAGGAACATTCCTTAACACAATCAAGGCAATTTGCGACATACCCTTGGCCAGTGTCATATTGAATAGGAAAAATTTGGAAGCATTTCCACTGAAATCAGTTACCAGACAAGAATGCCCACATTAACCATTGCTATTGAATATAGTCCTGGAAGTTTTAGCCATAGCCATAAGGCAAGAAAAAGAAATCAAAGGCATACTAGTTGGGAAGGAGGATGTCAAACTATCCCTATTTGCAGATAACTTGATTCTATACATAAGGAATCCAAATGACTCCACTAAGAGACTATTGGAACTCAAAGAACAGTTAGGTAAAGTAGCAGGATGTAAAATCAAGACACAAAAATCAACAGCCTTTCTATACACAGACAATGCTAAGGCTGAGACTGAGCTTCTAAGATCAATCCCATTTACAATAGCTACAAAAAATCAAATACTTTGGAATAAATTTAACCAAGGATGTCAAAGATCTCTACGATGAAAATTACAAAACATTAAAGAAATAAATAGAAGAAGATACAAAAAATGGCAAAATCTTCCATGTTCATGAATTGGAAGAATTAATATCATCAAAATGTCCATTCTTCTGAAAGCAATTTACAGATTCAATGCAAAACAAATGATGCTGAAATTCATACGGAGGCACAAGAATCCTAGAATGGCTAAAGCAATCTTATACAACAAAAATAAAGCTCTAGGTATAACAATACCATACCTCTAGACATACCACAGGGCAGTTGGAATCAAATAGTCTAGTACTGATACAAAAATATATGGGTAGACCAATGGAACAGAATAGAAACACCAGAAATCAATGCAAACATCTACAACCCACTTATATTTGACCAAAGGGCTAAAACCAATCCCTGGAGCAAGTACAGTCTCTTCAACAAATGGTACTGAGAAAACTGGATCTCCACATGCAGAAGTATGAAGCAAAACCCCTACCTTTCACCTTACACAAAAATCCACTCAACATGGATTCAAGATCTAAATCTATGACCCACCCCCATCAAATTATTAGACAATATTGAGAAAACCCTGAAAGACATTGGCACAGGCAAAGAGTTCTTGGAAAAGACCACAGAGGCACAAGCAGTCAAAGCCAAAATTAACAAATGGGATTACATCAAATTGAGAAGTTTCTGTACGGCAAAAGAAACAATCAGGAAAATGAAGAAGCAACCGACAGAATGGGAGAAATTATTTGCAAACTATGCAACTGGTAAAGGATTAATAACTAGAATATACAAGGAGATCAAGAAACTCTACAACAATAAAACAAACAACCTAGTTAAGAGATGAGCAAAGGACTTTAACTACAGACATTTCTCAAAATAGGAAATCCAAATGGCCAACAGACACATGAAAAAATGTTCAGGATCACTAGCTGTCAAGGAAATGCAAATCAAACCCACAATGAGGTTTAACCTCACCTCAGTTAGAATGGCTTTCATACAAAAATCAACAAACAAATGCTGGCAGTGATGTGAGGAAAGAGGTAACCAAATCCACTGTTGGTAGGAATGTGAACTGGTAAAGCCACTATGGAAGTCCGTATGGAGTTACCTCTAAAATCTGAATATAGAGCTACCATTTGACCCAGCCATTCCAATCCTGGAAATTTACCCAAGGGAAATGAAATCAGTAAACAACAGTGCTATCTGCACTTCAGTGTTTATTGCAGCTCAATTCACAATAGCTAAGACATGGAATCAACCTAAATGCCCATCAACTGAAGACCGGATAAAGAAATTATGGGATATGTACACTATGGAATACTACACAGTGGTTAAAAAAAATGAAATCTGGCCATTTGCAACAAAATGGATAAATCTGGAAAACATCACATCATACTTAATGAAATAAGCCAGTCCCAAAGGGACAAATACCATATGTCTCCTTGATCTGTGAGAACTAACAGAGCTCCTAAAATTAAATATGTAGGAGTGACACTGAAATTTGAGAACAGATGACATGAGCTGCCCTTGTCTTGACTGTCAAGGAACAGTTTCATTTGTTTGTTTGTTTGTTTGTTTTCCTTCATAGTATTTGTCGCTTATGGCCTTTACTTTACTTTACATAGAGTTAATCGTATGTGTATAAAATCAATTGAAAATAGATCTCAGTAAAAAAACAGAGTGGGGATAAGAGAGGGAGAAGGAAGTTTGTAACTGCAAAGTTGTATAGTTCTGCACACATTCCTCAAGACTTGTTTCTAAGAGCAGAGTTTAAAAACTTGTCAGGGGACCCCAAATCTCATTAAGCTTGGTGGTAAAAATGCCATCTTAAGTGTTAAAGTGATTATATTAAGTGCTAAAGTGAACATACAGATAGCATTAAGTGTTAAAGTGATCATATAAATAAGATCAAGTGTCTGGTAATAATAGTAGATAGAATTAAAATTCAGGGAATGTCCCAATATGGGAAAGAGTCCACACAACAGACTTAGAGAGTGCTAATTGCTTTAAGTAACAATCTGACCTCAGAATCAGCCCTTAAGGCTTCCTTGTCTGGCTGAAAAGCCTTTAAGAGCATTTTAGGCACGGAAAGTTAAGACACTGTGGCAAAATAATGTTCTACATGAAGACTCTCTGTGAGTGAGACCCCAGTGGAAAAAAGTGGCCATCAGAGAAGGATGTACTTTACTCTGAAGGGAGGAGAGAACCCCCATTTTGCTTATGGCCTTCTCCAAATACTGATGGAGATTGTGGATTCAAAAGGCTTCTACAGCCCAGGCAGCTCATGTCAATAACCTTGGGTGCCCACTGAATGCATACATAAGATTGTTAATTGTTAAATTAACAACAAGAGTTACTGTACATTAACTCCACGTGCAGGACCTGTGCCCTCATTTTGTTATATTAGGAGAGTTAACTGTAAAACTAGTTCTCAAACAGCTTGTGTGTGTTTGTGTGCAAATTGTTGAAATCTTTACTTGGTATAGAATTGGTCTTCTGTGTAGAAAGTTAATTGAAAACAAAGCTTAAAGGAGAATGGGACTGGCAAGGGGGAGGGAGGAGGAGAAGGAGGGATGAGAGAGTGGGTGGGATGGCAGGTATGGTGGGAAGAATAACTATATTCCTAAAGTTGTACTTATGAAATTTGTATTCCTTAAAAAATAAATTAAAAAAACATAATGAAAGCAATTTAAAACAAATCCACATCAGCATTGTACTGAATGGGGAAAAAAATGGAGGAATGCACATTAAGATCCAGAAACAAACAAGGATGCTTACTTTCACCACAGCTATTTAATATATTCCTGGTTGTTTTAGCCACAGCCATCAGGCAAGAAAAAGATATCAACGGGATACAAATAGGGAAGGAAGAAGTTCAACTATCCCTATTTGCTGATGACATGACTCTATATATAGGAAACCCAAAAAACTCCACAGACTATTGGAATTCATAAAAGAGCTTGGTAAAGTAGCAGGATATAAAACCAACACACAAAAATCAACAGCCTTTGTAGACACAGACAATGCCATAGCTAAGAAAGAACTTCTAAAATCAATCCCATCACAATAGCTATTATAAAAATTGAAATACCTTGGGATAAATTTAACCAAGGATATCAAAGATCTCTATGATGGAAATTCCAAAACATTAAAGAAAGAAATAGAAGAAGACATAAAAAGTGGAAAAATCTTTCTTGTTCATGGATTGGAAGAATCAACATCTTCAAAATGTCCATACTACCAAAGGCAGTTTAAAGATTCAATGTGATACCAATCAAAATACCAACAACATTCTTCTCAGATCTAGAAAAAATTATGCTAAACTTAATATGGAAACACAAGAGACCCCAATTAGATTAAGCAGTTTCAAACAACAAAAACGAAGCTGCAAGCATCACCATACCAGGCCTCTAGATATACTACAGGGCGTTTATATTCAAAACAGCATGATACTGGCACAAAAAGAAATGTGTAGACAAATGGTACTTGGAAAACTGGATCTCCACATGCAAAAGTAGGAAAGAAAAACCCCTATCGCACACTTTACACAAAAATCCACTCAAAAAGGCTCAGAGACCTAAATCTATGAGGTGATATCCTCAAATTACTAGAGAACATTGGGGAAACCCTACAAGACATTGTACTATGGAAAGACTTCTTGGAAAAGACACCAGAAGCACAGGCAATCAAAACTAAAATTAAAAAGTGGAACTGCATCAAACTGCAAAGCTTCTGCACTGCAAAAGAAACAGCAAAGTAAAGAGGCAACCAACAGAATAGAAGAAAATATTTGCAAACTATACAACTGATCAATGTTTAAGAACTAGAATATACAAAGAGATCAAAAAACTCAACAACAACAAAACAAACAATCCTATTAACAAATGGGCAAAGGACCTGAATAGACAGTTATCAAGAGAGGACATTTAAATGGCCAATAGATACATGAAAAAAAATGTTCAGGATCACTAACTATCAGGAAAATGCAAATCAAAAGCACAATGAGGTTTCATCTCACCCCATTTAGAATGGCTCTCACAGAAATCAACAAACAAGAAATGTTGTTGAGGATGTGGGGAGAAGGAAACCTTAATCCACTTTTGGTGGGAATGGAAACTGGTACAGCCACTGTGGAAGACAATGTGGAAATATATCAGAAAGCTGAAAATAGACCTACTTTATGACCCAGCCATCCCACTCCTGGGAATTTATCCATAGGAAATAAAATCAGCAAATGAAAGAGTTATCTGTTCCCCCATATTCATTTCAGCTCAATTTATAATAACTAAGATGTTGAATCAACCCAGATATCCATTAATTGAAGACTGGATAAAGAAATTTTGGTATAGATACACTATGGAATACTACACAAGAGTTAAAAAATTGATTCCTGTCATTTGCAACAAAAGGGATGCAACTAAAAACCATTCTACTTAGTGAGGTAAGCCAGTTACAAAAAGACAAATACCATATGGTCTCTTTGATCTGTGGTAACTGGTAGAGTACTTAAAATGTAGGAAGCGAAACTATAGGAGTGAAAATGACACTTTGAGATGTGATGACTTTGAACAGCACTTGCCTTGACAGTCAGGGAACAGTGTTTTTCTTATTTGCTTGTTTTTGTTCTTTACTTCTTTTTCTTCATAATAATTGGTGAACTCTATACTTAGTGTAGGGTTAACCTTATAAGCATAAAAATTAACTGAAAATTGATCTCTATAAAAATAAGAATAGGAAAGGAAGAGGGAGGAGGAAGAAAGGTGAGAGTAAGGGTGGAAGGGAGGAGAGCATCATGTTCACAAATATGTATATATTAAATGCATGAAGTTGTGTTCCTTAAACAAAATAAACAAATAAAAATAATGGATGGGGGGGAAAGAAAAATAGAAAGCATGAGCGGGGCCAGCGCTGTGGCGCAGTGGGTTAATGCCCTTGCCTGAAGCACCGGCATCCCATATGGGCACCAGTTTGAGACCTGGCTGCTCCTCTTCTAATCCAGCTCTCTGGTATAGCCTGGGGAAGCAGTAGAAGATGGCCCAAGTCCTTGGACCCCGCACCCATGTGGGAGACCCAGAAGAAGCTCCTGGCTCCTGGCTTTAGATTGGCATAGCTCCAGCCGTTGCGGCCATCTGAAAGTGAACCATCGGATGGAAGACCTCTCTCTGCCTCTCCTCTCTCTGTGTAACTCTGACTTTCAAATAAATAAATAAATCTTAAAAAAAAAAAAAAGCATGAGCAAAGAGCACATAACATAAAATAAAATACATATGTAGAGGCTGACTATCATTTGCAGGGGTTAGGGTGAAACTGAAGTCCATTTTATATGGGGGGGATTTAATATTTAAAACTAAGCACATAAAAAAGGAATTAGTAACAGGAAAGCCAATATCAATTGAGGTGATAGTTCTCAGAGATGTCTTTTGCATAGTTTCCTTCTGGCTGTCCCTTGTCTTCCTTGCACTATCCTAGATCTCTTTCAATAGGTATATTCTTTTTCCCCCAGAGATAACCATAATTTTATCTGCTTTAGTTTTATGATTCAGCTTCCACTGTGGAAAAGTTCGAGATGACTTTTCTGCCCTGGTGTGTGAAGACTTTAAGAGTTCAAGAATTGTGTCTTTTGTATGGAACTCCTTTTCTCAGGAAGTAGGTTCAAAGAATGATAGACATGAAGTTCCTGGAAACGTCTCATGATATATTGTCTTTATTTTATCCCATCCATACACAAGTATAAGGAGTGGCTTTTGCCAATTCTAACTATGAGTTAAAAAGAGTAAAAGAGTGTAAGATATAAAATATAAAGATGAAAACACAAATTTGATATTTTAAGAAACAGTGATGTGGAAACTGGTATCGTTGTAATAAATTTGATTAATATTCATGTAAGAATAAACAAAATAATATTATAGAAATAAAAAAGAGAAGCAAATCCTATGTCCTTCCCACTCTATCATACATTAGAAATACCATTCTCAGGTAGTTCTGTCTGCAAATTCCCATTCCTGACTTCATTTGACTGCTAACTGTTTTAATTACCAAAATGTAAAGGACAATATAAAATACTGCAAATTACTTTATCAAAAGTGACTTAACACAAAGTCAGTTTTAAAATTTAAATAAAATTTCCCACATACTATAATTAAAAGATGAAGAAATCCCTCAAATATATACAAATTAACATGTTTCTATGTAATCCATAGTTTTTTAAAAAAGGAAAATTAGAAAATGCTTTGAAGTGAATAATGAATGTTCAACATTTTGATATTTCTTGTATTAGTTAAAGTATTTCTACGAGAGAAATTCATATCTCTGAATAGTTATATTTGAAAAGAAGAATTACTTTAATCAGTGATCTCAAATTTCACTTTAAGGTGATGCAAAATGAAAAACGAATTAAATGTAAGCTAAGCCAAAAGAAGAAAATAATACAGAAGTAAAGATGAACATATTTAAAAAACATACAAACAATAAAGAGAAATCAAATTAATCATGCTTATACATAGAAAAAAATTAGTAAAATTTGGACATCCTTATCTTGAATGACCCAGAGGAAAAAAAAATGATGAAAGCAAAAATTACTAATATCAGGAATGGGAGTGGAGGTTCTCCAAGGATCATGTGGACATTGAAAGGAGAAAAAGCAAATAATGCCAAAAAAAAGTATGGTAATAAAATGACAATTTAGATGAAATGAAAAATTTCCTTAGACAAAAGAAGAAAATTCCATTGAAAAGCAAATTCTAAAATGCAACATGAAGAAACACAAAATCTGAATAATGGCTAAAGAAACTGAATTTATAATTGAAAGCTTCCCATAAAGAAAATATCAGGTCCACACAGTTACATGAGTAATTCTTTCAAAAATGTTACCCAGAAATAATACCAATTTTATACACAGGCTTTCAGAAAACAGTAAAACAAGGAACATTATTCAAATCAAATCATGAGGTTAGCATGATGTTGACAGAAGCAATAAGCAAACAAAATGGCAATTAAATATCTCTCATAATTAAAGAAAAAATTCCTACATGGGAGCAAATATGATTAGCTAATCAAATCTAACAGTATAAAAGGACAATAAATCATAAAAATACAGGAGTTTATTACAGGAATGCAAGACTGGTTGATTATTTCAAAATTAATCAGTGTAATTATCACAATGACTAATAAATGAAAAATCATATGATATATCTTCAACAAAATTCAACATACACATTAAAAAAAGTCTTAGCAAACCAAATGTAGATCAATACTTCTCATAGATAAATGCCATCTGTAAAAAAATTCCTTCAAGTAGGATTACATTTAATACATAAAAACTGAATTCTTTCTCTCAATTTGGAAATAATGCAAAGCTGGCCACTCTTGTAATTGCAAATGATCAGTATGCTAGAGGTCAAAAATGGGAAGTAAACAGTCACATCATCAAGCATAAAGTTGGAAAAGGAAGAAGGAAAGAGCTATTTATGAGTCACAGAATCAAGTTTGTAGAAAACTCCAAAGAAATAAAAGAAGCAAAAAACCAGTAATTAGCAAATTGGAAAGATCAAAATGTCAAGATCAAAATATAAAAATCAAATTATTGCATTTCTATGTTTTGTGGGGATGAAATGGACCCTAAAATAGTCAAATCAATCTTGAGAAAGAAAATGGAGGAGGACATACAATATCTGACTTTGTGACTTACTTTAAAAGTTTGTTGATCAGGGCCAGCGCTGTGGCACAGCGGGTTAACTCCCTGGCCTGAGACATTGGCATCCCATATGGGCACCGGTTTGAGTCCCGGCTGTTCCACTTCCTATTCAGCTCTCTGCTATGGCCTGGGTAAGTAGTAGAAGGTGGCCCAGGTCCTTGGGCCCCTGAACCCACGTGTGAGACCCAAAGGAAGCTCCTGGCTCCTGGCTTTGGATCTGCACAGCTCCGGCTGTTGCAGTCAATTGGGGAGTGAACCATCAGATGGAAGACCTCTCTCTCTCTCTCTCTCTCTCTCTCTGCCTCTCTTCTCTCTGTGTGACTCTCACTTTCAAATAAATAAATAAATCTTTAAAAAAAAGTGCTCTCTAAAAAAAAAAAGTTTGTTAATCAAGATAAAGTAGTATTAGGATAAAGATAAGCATTACACAAAACAAAGTGAGGAAAGCAGAAAAAGACCCCTCTCAAAGAGTCATTGATTATGTTTTCAAGTTTTCAAAGTTAATTCAACAACAACAAAAAACAATTTTTCAATATAACAGTGAAACAACTGGTTATTTTTATGGAAAAACAAAACAGAGCACTAAACTGTAACCCATATTTCACATCATAAAGAAAATATTTTTAAATAGATCATAGGTTAAACTATTAAAGAATAAAAATATACTTATATTCCATAAGAAAATAAATGAGACAATCTTTCTAGATTTGTTAAGGTTAGAACATTTGATAACACAAGTTCTAGAAAGCATTAATCACAAAAGTAGAAACAGAAAATGAACTCCATCAAGTTTTCAAAAATTCTCATCAAATGAAAATGAATTCACAAAATGAGTGAAAATATTGAGAAGACACATACGTGGCAACAGACTTGCGCAGGTGTGTCCATCCTATTATAACACACTGAATTAAAAAGCAAACAATCCAACACTAAAATGACTTAATATTGTAATGGATATTTTACAAAAGAAATATTAATTAATGATCATGGATAAATGCTCAAATTTATTATTATTGGGGGAAATGCAAAGGAAAACACAGTGTGAACCACTGCATATTATTACTATGGTTGAAATTTAAGTTTGACAACTCAAAAAGTTGATAAGGAAATAGAACTTCTGCAGTTGATAAACATTGCTAGTGGAAGTGTAAACGGGTTACGCCCTTTGGGAAATAAGTAAGACAGCTCCTTGGTCCCTACCACTCTCCTATTATAACGTAACTGTTTAGTATGGTTACATTAGCTGCTTCTTTGTTTTAACTAACTAGACTGAATTGTGCTGTCATTAGAACCTATCCAGATAAATCCTTTTTCCAGGCGGGAATGCCTTCCTGTCACGTCCTTCATAAAGTACATAGGCTGTTTTGTGAATGAATTCAAAGAAGGACCCACAGTGTAAGGTACGCACATGAACTCAGACACCACCTCTGAATGTCAGCATCAGCAGCCTCAGTATGGAAGCTCAGTAACCAAAGCTACAACTCCTGTGGTGCCATGATGGACACAGACCTGACTGGATCATGGGTCAGCAGTGAGGACAGGTCATCTGGCCTAGAGGACCCACTCATCACTTCTCATGCCTGACACTGACCACACTACAACACTTACTGAAGGGGCTTCTAGGCAAGGGGGTTACGTAACTAGCTTTGCTGGGCAGACTCACGCTTCACTCCTACATAAAACAGTATTTTTTTTTTTTATTTTTTTTATTTTTGACAGGCAGAGTGGACAGTGAGAGAGAGAGACAGAGAGAGAAAGGTCTTCCTTTGCCGTTGGTTCACCCTCCAATGGCCGCCGCTGCAGCCGGTGCACCGCGCTGATCCGATGGCAGGAGCCAGGAGCCAGGTGCTTTTCCTGGTCTCCCATGGGGTGCAGGGCCCAAGCACCTGGGCCATCCTCCACTGCACTCCCTGGCCATAGCAGAGAGCTGGCCTGGAAGAGGGGCAACCGGGACAGAATCCGGCGCCCCAACCGGGACTAGAACCCGGTGTGCCGGCGCCGCAAGGTGGAGGATTAGCCTATTGAGCCACGGCGCCGGCCAAAAACAGTATTTTAATACAATGTATTGGTACTGTCCTTGACAATAACTTATTTATGTCATCCCCCATAACTGTTCCCCAGAATACACATCTCAGAAGATGAATTCACAAGATACTCCTTATTTAAGAAATCTGGAATCAAACATTTATGAAAATATCCTGTCTGCTATAATGAAAACCCTTGCAGATAACCACACCAAATGTTAATATATGAAACACTCTAAGAATCCTGAACTAAAGTAATTAATTGACTTGTTTTATATAGACTATAATGACACTTATTTGACTATACAAGCCTTCGTCAAATGCCATCTAGGAAACAGCTTGTGGAAACAGTAAGAGCTAATATTTATTGAGCATTTAATAGGATTATATATATGCCAGTAACCAGGCTGAGCTCTTGAAAACCAGCTTATGTGACAATGGTTTTATTTTATTTATTTAATTTATAAAAATTGAAGCTCAAAGAAATTAAGTGACTTTTTTTTTTTCAAAATTAAATAAATCTGATGCATAGACTGGAATTTCAACAAGCTACCTGTCCATAGGGCACAAATAATGCATTGCAGTACAACAGTTCTTAGCAGTGTTCTTAGGAAGTGACATTGGGAAACCGCCCAACATGTACTTGAACCCTGTCTCAATACAGTGGTTTCAAGGAGCAGAAGCAATGGATTTTCCTTAATGAATCCACTAAAACTTCTCATGAGGTATTATACACTGCAGGTCTTTGCTCTTTACTTTCTACAGTGTCATGAAATGTCGGCATGGGTCCTGTTTGCTTGTAATCTTTTTTTTTTTTTTTTTTTTTTGACAGGCAGAGTGGACAGTGAGAGAGAGAGACAGAGAGAAAGGTCTTCCTTTGCCGTTGGTTCACCCTCCAATGGCCGCCGCTGCAGCCGGCGCACCGCGCTGATCCGATGGCAGGAGCCAGGAGCCAGGTGCTTTTCCTGGTCTCCCATGGGGTGCAGGGCCCAAGCACCTGGGCCATCCTCCACTGCACTCCCTGGCCACAGCAGAGGGCTGTCCTGGAAGAGGGGCAAGTGGGACAGAATCCAGTGCCCCGACCGGGACTAGAACCCGGTGTGCCGGCGCCGCTAGGCGGAGGATTAGCCTATTGAGCCGCGGCGCCGGCCCTGCTTGTCATCTTTAAAAAAATTAAGTCCCACTGCAAAATGTAACAATCATGAATTAATTTTTTTTTTTTTTTTAGATTTTGATGTAAATGTTTACATATACATGACAGACATACAGACTCCATCATTGACTAATCAAGGAGGATCCTGAATAACCTGTCTGAATGTGTAGGAAGTCATCACTCCTTTTTTCCAGATCACTGAAATACTTTTGCAGGGATTAATAGTCTGGGATTCGGTGTTCAGGAACAGACCCAAAAAGTAGTTTAGACACAATCTGTTTAAGAGCAACAGCTCACAAAAGAAGGCTTTATATTTTTTTATTATTTTATAAAATATAGTAATTTTAACATAGAAATAATTTTTACAACATTTAAAACAATGGTTTAAATAGTTTTCACTTTAGCAATTGTAGCTAGTGGTATATTATAAACATGTATGATTCTTGACACACAGTGTTCAAAATTATAATGCTGACGTTATTTTTATGAGAACATCTTATGCATTACTTAACTACATGCATATATTTAGATGATTACTATGTATAATACTTCATTATTATAGATATTGCTTCTAATAATATCAAATTTCTGTTATTTGCTCAGGAAATATTCCAAAAGTAGTATGCCATGCAGTATGGCACCAATGATTTCTAAAAGGATCTGTATAACACACCAATGATGTGTCACTCTGTAAATTTGATTATATCCTTGGTAGTCTGGAATATTTTCTTTATTTTTCATTTTCATGATTATATAGATATAAATTTATACATTATTATTATAATCACCAAATATTTTTAGGCACATTTGGGTGCTAAATTACTAACCACAACAATATTTTGAGCATCACTGCACAGATGGAAACTTCTAAGATTTTTCATTCAACTTTGATTTATTACTATCTGTAAAATATGCTAGGTGCTGAAGAACTACTAGTCTCAATTTCTCCTTTTTCCTCATTCACTTATTACATTTGGTTTTCACAGATCCATCCACTGAGTGCATCCATTACCTTTCTGTTTCACCTTGGCTGCTTTGTCAACTTCGCCTTTGGCATTTCTAGCATGACAGACATAGTTGCGCTTGAGATCCTCTGGAGTAACTTTCTTGATGCTTAAAACATGTGTTCTTGTTTCATCTTCTGTTTTACTATAACTTAGACTAGAAATAGACAAAATATATTCATGAGACTCAAGAGTCATGCACTTTCTGTGAATCAGACAAGTAAGCAATCCCAGAACCTCCAAACAGGGAACACATGATGTTGATAAACTGTAACATAATGGTTACAAAAGGAGAACAGTTAGACAGCAATCCTGGTCCTTATCATCTACACCATACCAATGTTTATATCAAATTCCAATCTTGGTTTCTTACGATAGATCTTTCTTCAAAGCAAAATGCTTCATGCTGTGCTAGTTTAGACAGAATTTCCTGGGGCCAGATCTATCTGAGTTTCGATACACATCGTCACTTACGGCTACATACATTGAGCAGGGAACTATCTATCATGTCTTGTGTTTCTCTTTTGCAAGAGGAAAGTAGTAACACCACAACAATATACGACATGCATTAATTACTCAAGGATCCTGAGAGCAGGATATATGGATTCACACCCATTAGAAGAATGCTTAGTAATTGCTCATGTACAGCTATTATTATTATCTCACAGTAATAGTTGCTGCATTTCTGAGATTCCAAAAGCCTGGATTTTGAACATAGGTAGAATGTTTTCATCAAAATGCTAAAATACTATGGTTAATCTTAATGCACAACAAAGTGGAGCAGCAAATATTTTGATAATAAATACATTCAAATTTTGGGAGTCACAAATTAAGTGTGTTGGGTTCAAGATCAAGATTCAAAGTCCTAGGGACTGAGCCACCCACCATCAGCAACACCGGCATCCCATATTAACACTGGTTTGAGTCATGGCTGCTCTACTTCCAATCCAGCACTATGCTAACGCATCTGGGAGATCACAGGATGATGGTCCAAGTCTTTGGGCCTCTCTACCCATGTGGGAGACCCAGACAGCGTTCCAGGTTTCTGGCTTTGGCCTGGCCCAGTCATGGCTATTGTGACCATTTAGGGGGCGAACCAGCAGAGGAAGATCTCTCTTTCATTGTGTTTTTCCTTCTCTGTTATTCATTCAATTAAAATAAATAAATCTTTACAAAAAAAAAAAAAAAGATCCAAAGTCCCTTTGAACTACTTTGCTCAAAGGAGAACAATCTCCCTCCTCCAGCTGCTGGCTATGCAGGCTCCATTTGGGATTAGGCTTGCTTGTCAGTCATACAGATTTGATTAAGGGCTCTGACTGGTTTAGCTAAGCTTAACTCTACTGCTTTTGTGAACACTGACAACGCGTTTCCATAGCAGCCAAAAAGAAAAACACGACTTTCACTATTATTCATTTATTATTATTACAAGAATGGGGAGCATAATGTTCAGAATTCCTGAAATGATCAATTACTCCCTCAGAGCCTCCAGCCACATCTTTCATCAAATTCTTCTCAACAAAGTATTTCAACTTCAGGAAACGCCTTTTCCGGCTTTGAGTCTGTTCTGCTTCAGTAAACTCCAGGCCTTTGCAAATGATGTTCCCCATACCAGAACACATTTTGCATTTATTTCTCTATCTAGTTCCCATTCATCATTCAAATCTTAATGTAGATACTATACCATCTGACAAGTATTATCTAATCTCCAAAAACTGACTGAACCTCCTAATAAATCCTCATATCATCATCTAATACTACTCAGTCATGATATTTATCACTTTATATTGAAATGTCTTCTCTCACATTGTTATTCCTATAAAACTTATCTAGTTAGGGACTAAGTACCTGAAGAAAAGTGAACATTTTAGAATTTTTGCACAAAGTCTGAGTTTACTATTAGGAAAGAAACATCTTCTAAATTCTAGAAACTCATGTAGCTTAAGATCTGTAGGCACATAGATAATGAAGGTTAAGGTCTTTGAGCAACTTGATCACGTAGCTGATTAGCTGCTAATTCTTACCAACTGTTGCGGTCAACCAAATGGTCTTCAACAATGGTATACTGTATTTATCGAGTAATTTTGTCTTTAAGGACTCAAATACTCCTTAAGAAAATAAAGTTTACTTAGTAATAAAATGACTCAGGTTATTATTTTAAGTGAGGTATGTTACTACCCACACAGATTTAAAACACAATTTAGAGAACATATACACATTTGCTTAATATTTTAACAATTATCAGTGATAAGTGTAACATACATGTGCATTAAGAAAGAGGCAGAAGCAGGAAGTCCACGTTCACTAAAACTCAACAAATGAAACATAATTATTAAGGCACAAAAATATTGGCCTAGATGATAGGATTGAAAAAGAAAACCCAAGTACATCAATAAGATTTTCACTTAGGATTTGTATTCTATTTCCAAATGACTATCATAAATATATGAATCTTGCTGAGCTTAAGACAATAGAGTGCATGCCTTACAGACAAACTGTGATGAAGATGCCTACCTCCATAACATTCTAATTCAAATCTGTGAACAGTCATCAGGTAGCTTCTGGCTCTGAGACGATACGTCCAACAACCCTGCTTTGGGGGACAACTACTGAAGATTTGAAAATCTTCCTGATTTTTGCTAATGATAATCAAAAATGATAATTTGTACTTCATTATTATACAACAGGAAGCCTTAGACTGAGGGACAAGGGTTAGTGAGTCCCTTTCCTGCACCCATAGTACCTTTCATTAATGGTTACATCAATGCTGATATCATCGGGCTTTTTTCCATCGATGGTCCACCAAACCTCATTGCGAGAGTCCATCAGGAAAGTAAAATAGACTTCACAGGGGATGAGTAGCTCCTCTCCTGAAACAAACAAACAAAAGGGTGATTTAGTAGACGAAGTTAGTACAATGATTTGTAACTTTATATGGTTGTAACTGGTTTTACTCTATGGCTAATCAGAAACTATAAAAATTACATACACCTAAAACTCTACTTTAGGTTTTCTAGTGAACTGCCATAAAAGAATTTTCTTCCAATCATACTCACAAAAACAGAAGAAATAAAATGCCAGAAACTTTATACAAAATTATCAAATAGCCATTATTAATAAAATCTAAATATGTTATAACATGGCAGCATTGGTTCTGAAAGTCTCTGACAAAATACTATGTGACTCTAAAGTACCTTTCTCACTTGTCATTTCCTTCCTAAACAAGGAAATTTTTCTAATCAGAGGTCCAGGGCAGATGGGTGATACCATCACTGAGAGACTGGCCAAAGAGGATGCATCCTGACGTGCTCAACCTATAGCAGTGCACTCAATAAATCTAAAGACATTTTACAAACAGAAGATTCTACGCTACCCTTTTTTGAAACAGAACATGAGTTTAGGGACATCCTTACTAAATGTGAATTTTGTAAAAGTCCCTGTGCCACATATTTAAAGCTACTCATGGCCTTAAGCAATTGTGTACAGAAGAATATGATGTATTTTTTTAAATGGATGTC
The DNA here is from genome assembly GCF_051225735.1 of Oryctolagus cuniculus. Lineage (NCBI taxonomy): Eukaryota > Metazoa > Chordata > Mammalia > Lagomorpha > Leporidae > Oryctolagus > Oryctolagus cuniculus. The sequence goes on from NC_142870.1 coordinate 88,821,344, forward strand.
CTCCACATATGAAAGCTAAAGCTTAGGGGCCAGTGGTGTGGCGTAGTGGGTTAAGCATCCACATTCAGTGCCAGCATCCCAAATGGGCGCCAGTTGGAGCCCCAGCTCCCCCACTTTCAATTGAGCTCCCTGCTGCTGATGATCTGGGGAAACAGTAAAGGATGGCCCAACTGCTTGGGCCCTTGCACCTGCGTGGGAGACCTGGAGGAAGCTCCTGGCTCCTGGCTTCTCTAGCTGTTGTGGCCATTTGCGGAAGGAAACAGTGAATGGAAGACTTCTCTGTCTCTGCATCTCTCTGGCTGTAACTCTGTCTCTCAAGCAAATAAATAAATCTTTTTTTAAAAAAAGGAAATAATGGTAAAGCTTAAAGATGTTAAAGGGCATTCCTAGTCAAATTGTCAATATGTGATAGACCAGGATTTGACCTAGGCTCATCTTCCATTCCAAGTTGCTTATAAACAATTCTGTTTCTTCTTCCATTCCTGGTTAGCTATTCATATTGACTGCTTTCACTATCAAAAAGGTGTCCAGGTATAGATGATAAACTATATCATTACCCTAATTTGAATTTAGGTTTAACTCTCTGAGTGGTCATACTCTATCCTCCTTCCCAATTCATGATTCCTAAGTCCTTCTCCTCCAGTTACCTATATCCATACATTATTAAAGAACATACAGTAAACACGATTTTGAGGATATTTCTATCAGCATAATATGAGAGGTAAATGAAACACATTTATGTCATTAATAAGGGCTTACCCCAACTTCACTAAGAATGTTCATATTAATATTCAAACCACAGCTAATTCTACAAATGCCGTTCGATTGAAGTTAGCAGATTCCTTAATGTGTTCTCTTTTTAAGGCAAATCATACTTACAAACTTATTTTATTTTATTGGTATTATTCTTTTCTACACCTTGAATTGAATTTGTAGTGAATATTGCAAGAGATACAATACAGAAAATGCTAAAGCTTTCTGTGTTTGCCAATTCACTTAATTGTGGGAGGATTTGAATAGAAAGAATAAACTGTTATTTGATCAGTAGTAAATGATTTTGTTGGGAATAAAAAATCACTCAGAGACCCACAGTAAACATTGTTTGTATGCTGAATCTAGGTGTACCAGTTCTATCCATTGCTACTGTGTACATCCACAGACTTGCTCCAAACTCCAACTCTACCCTCTTATAATGGAGAATTTTGAAGGATATCTTGCGCTCCTATTGCTCCTTCTGCAAAACAATGTCCCCCACACACTGACATTTTCCTGAAACAGCAATCACTAATCAGCAGAGGAAGACTATGAGAAGACAAAAAGGGAGCAGATGCTGAGACAGAGATGAATACCTCTCACTGTCCCCGAAGTTGATGAAGCAGCTAATCTCCATAGCAGCCTTGACTTCTCATGACATTTCAGTTTTAATCTATGTGTTTCTTTTACAATAGCCCTGTGTCATCTAGTGCCAACTTAATGGGCATTTGAATTCCTTGTAAGTGAGAAGATCTAACTGAAATTCAGAGCCATATCTGTAATTACCTGGTTCTTTCTCATACACCACATGATCATTGGGCGAATGGATTTGAGGGGGAACTGCATCTTTTGGAGAGCCTGTGATAGAGAAGAAATAAAATAGAGAGGTTTATTCAAAATTCTGCTCTTGTGTGAAGTCTCACCCAACTACCTGGCATAGTTTGTTAAAAGAAATCCCTTAATTTCATTTTTATTTAATTTTTGCTCTTAATTTATCTAAAATAAGCAAAGTGTAATATGACAAGAAATGCATGATTTGGTCTGTGCTCCAGGCTCCTAAAATTCTTGTAATTTCCTGAATGAAGGTAATAGTAGGAGCAGCTTTTGCTACATTTGGCTTCATTTCCTACTTTTGGACACAATGCTAGTATGACCCTCGGAATCTCTGGAATGATATATCCTGTTGAGATGAACGGGGCTGAGGACCCTTGGTAGCTTCAAGGAAAGGGCTGGTAGCCAGAAATGAAGATCATGACATGATTAAAGAAGTAGAATTCTGAGCTCACCCCCAAAACTCCAGGAAGTGAAGAAGGGCCTGAAGATTGAGCAGCTCCCCAGTAGTCAATGATTTAACCAATCATGCCTATGCAATGGAACTTCTATAAAATACCTTATAAATGGAGTCTGGAGAACTTCTGGGTTGTACAAACAAGGAGGTTGTGGCATCTCAACTCTACAGGAACTGAAGCTCCTACACCCAAGACCCTTCTATTACTTGCACCTGTCTTTTATGTGAATCCTTTGTAATAAACTTCCTAACATAAGTAAAGAGTTTTCGGAGTTTTGTGTCATTACAGAAAGCCATAGAACCTGAAGAGGGAGTTGTGGGAAACTTCACCGTGTAGGCAAGATGGGCAGAAGTGTGGATAACCTTGGGAATCACTCCTAAAACTGGCATTTCAAGCAGCAGCAGGGCCATCTTGTGGGACTAAGCCCTCAGCCCTTGGGAGCTGTGCTAACTCTAATAGTTAGTATCAGACTGAATTATATTGTAGAACATGCAGTTGGTGTCTACAGAGAATCAGAGAATTGCTTTGTGTTTCATGTTCGTGATGGAGTATTCTGAACATAGAAAAACAATTTCCCCCCAAAATAAAAACAAATATAGCATCCTCAATGTTTCAGCAAATGGTTTTATCAGGTTTGTTGCTTTTCAAAGCTTACATGGGATACACATATCACACTACATTTTTATTAATTGCTTTCATATTTTAATTATTTCTTCTCAATATTTCTCAATTTTTCTCAATATTTCCAGAATACCTAATATGGGACCTGGTTAAATAAATATTAAATTAGTGAGTACATAAATGGAAAAATCAAAACCATACTTTTAAAGAAAGCATATAAATCTACTTGAGGTCAGTTACCAGCTGAATGGTATTATGGGGACTGCTGCTCTTCTGTAATCCCACATTGAAAGAACAACACCTGGAAAAGACTTTTCAGTGCACTGGACTCCAAACATCTGGAGCAAGATCTAATCCTGACTTGGCTATTTACTAAGTGTATTAACCTAATTTTTTGATTTGATCTTTAAGAAACTAATTTTCTCAAACTATAAATTGAGAACAAATAAAATTCACCTCATGGTTTAGGTACAAGGTATAAATTAAGTAATATAAATTAAAACATCCCTTAGTAGCATATAATAAGTATTCAATACTTCGCAACTCCAAAAGAATAAAAGTCTGCATTGCACGAGAGGTGGGTAAGAATCCCCTGCTCTGTTTCTGTCAATTTTTATATGTATAAATTAGAGTATCCAAACATTCCTGTTCCCAACTTCCCAAAAATGAATAAATTTAAGTATATTTCTATATCTATATATATCTAAATATTAAAAACTACTGCCAAGATGAATAAGGTTCATTCATAAGGTTAGATTACATTTGACTTCTAAAATCCATTCATGTTCCATACAAAACTTAGTCTGCTTTTTTTTTCCTTCCTGAATTAATATCCAACTCAGCATTATCCAGAAAATAAGAGCAAAGATGGTTACAAACTGTTTGATTTGAATTTATTTGCACTATGGTAAAACCCTTTATTTTTGTAACTTACACTGAATCTCAGTTTCAGTCTAGTGCAAAAAAACCTGACAAAGAAAGATCTGGGGTTTAGAATTACTTCTATTATCTCATGGAGCTATGTGTAAAAGGTTATTCTCTGTCCTAAATTTCAATGTTAGTATGGCAGTGAATCCTATGAAAAGACGTGATATGGCAAAATGCCACTCTCCTATGCTATTATCACTATTAACACAATGAATGCAATCACATATCCTGTCACTAGTTCTCATGATATTGGAGAGGGAGGGGATCAGAGTCTACCGACTGCCTTTGAACTTCTCCAGTTTCTCATCCTCTCTTCTCTCGGTGCAGAAATTGAACACTGCCAGTAAACAGTTTCAGGAACAATAATAGCAGTTTTGGTACACATAATGATAGAATTTAATTAATCCAAATAAAACACTCTTGACAATACTATTAACTAACACTCATTCATTCGTTGTCTACCAGTTGCATTCACACAATATACTATTTCTCATAGTCTGGATCTTCCTGAATGCACACACTAGTAGCACACACTGGTCCCAGAGTACAGATAAGGAGACTAAAAGATTGACCAAAGTCACGTTGCTAATAAGTGGCAGTAATATAATTTGAATACAGACATAGATGGTACTCTTTTCACTTCCCAAACTGCCTTTACATCATTCATTCACAAATTTATTCAGTTGATCTATTCTTATTGAATTAATACTACACACATGAACTTCTTGTAAAGTTCAGAGAATCATTCAGTGCATTAAAAGCATTAATTTATTTTCTTACAGTGCTTACATATTTGTGCGTCACAAACTACTAGAGTCCTGAACAAAATCTTTGTGCTTTTGCTGAGTATACTTAATAAAAATCATGCTTACCTACCACCTTTACAGTCACAGTCCTGGTGAGATGAAAGGTACGCCCATTTTCAGGATATGTGACAACACACGTGTAATTGCCATTATTTGAAACCAAAGCAATGACAAAATTCAAGTTCATGCCTTCTGGTATTACGTTATGAAAATCTTGCACTTTATAACAGCCCTAGAAGAAGTAAAACAAAATATGTTTATTCTTTTGTTAAAAAATATTTATTTTAAAATCAGAGTTATACAGAGAAAAACAGACACACACACAGAGAGAGAGATTGAGAGAGAGAGAGAGAGAATCTTCCATCTTCTGGTTCACTTCCCCGGAGGGCTGCAATAACCAAGTTTGGGCCAGACCATGCCAGGAGTCAGAGCCAGAGTTTCACCCAGGTCTCCCATTTGGGTGTCAGCAGCCCAAACACTTGGGCCATCCTCTGCTACTTTCCCCAAGCCATTAAAAAGGAGTTGAATCGGAAGTGGAACAGCCAGGACACAAACTGTCACTCACATGGGACATGGGATGCAAGATCGCAGGTAGCTGTTCTATCCACTACACCAAAATGCAGGTGCACTTACTCCTCACGTAGGATCTTTGTCCTTAGTGTGCTGTACATTGAGATTTAATGCTATAACTAGTACTCACACAGTATTTTTCACTTTATGTTTCTGTGTGGGAGCAAACTGTTGAAATCTTTACTTAATGTATGCTAAACTGATCTTCTGTATATAAAGAGAATCGAAAATGAATCTTGATGTGAATGGAAGGGGAGAGGGAGTGGGAAAGGGGAGGGTGCGGGTGGGAGGGACATTATGGGGGGGAAGCCATTGTAATCCATAAGCTGTACTTTGGAAATTTATATTCATTAAATAAAAGTTTAAAAAAAAAATGCAGGCCCCTATTCTTTCTTTCCCCCATGCTTCTCAGAAATTTTAACGTTTAATTTGAATTTAACAGATTCAGTGTGACTTGTAGATATAATTCTAAGAACACAATATTACCTTCTTCCCTCTCCATCTTTCTCTTCTGCCTTCTTTCCATCTCCATTTCTTTTTTTTTTTTTTTTTTTGGAGGGGTAACATGTTCTAAAATTACATTACAGCAAAATACTTCTTCGAATAACTAGTCTATATTCCCACTAAACTAAAGCCCCTTTTATTTAGATATATGTATAAAAATATACAAACACATTTGCACAAAACATACAAATATCTGTGTTTCATTTTTTATGAAATTATCTTGGGTCAAATGCCTGATAACGTTTCTTTTTTTTTTTTTTTTTTTTTTTTTTGACAGGCAGAGTGGACAGTGAGAGAGAGAGAGACAGAGAGAAAGGTCTTCCTTTGCTGTTGGTTCACCCTCCAACAGCTGCTGTGGGCGGCGCATCGCACTGATCCAAAGCCAGGAGCCAGGTGTTTCTCCTGGTCTCCCATCCCGGGCCACAGCAGAGAGCTGGACTGGAAGAGGAGCGACCGGGACAGAATCCGGTGCCCCGACCAGGACTAGAACCCGGTGTGCTGGCGCCGCAGGCAGAGGATTAGCCTATTGAGCCGCGCCTGATAATGTTTCTAAAATGAATGCATTTGTCATTATCTTGTCTGTAAAAGATATATTAAAATTCTGAACTTACGTATGACTTCAATAGCATAGGTTTTCTATCTCAGGTTCCAGTCTTAAAATTCTTGGAATCCTATGTTGATAGTGAAGCAATATTAAAGTTTTAAAACAATGACTAAGGAAATTTGAGCAACTGAAAACTGCTATTTAGAAAATAATTTTTTTTCCTATATTTCTTCATGGATTATATTAATTCAGGAATCTGGTCACACTGTTTGATAATCCAGGACTAAATTTAGATGTCTGTTTTTTGACATTGTTGATTACTCTGTTGAATCCCTATGTACAGGCATTTTTGTATTTCCCTCCATTTTATCCTGTTTTCACAATTACTACAGACTCAAGAATCTAAAAGTAAAATATTTTTATGAACTTTATTAAGACCAAGGAGCTTGTTTCTGCTCTTAAGTTACATTTCATATATTCTAGTTGTTTGATATTGAAAATCCCCTTTAACATATCTAGAATCATGTATTTCATTTCTCAGCTTCACTAAAAGACTACATTGTTTTACCTTTTATATTTGTAAAAATATTCAATGTATTATCTATGCTGAAAATATATGTTGATTATGTATACTTTTAGAGAAAAATCTTGATTTTCTTTTAAATAGCAATAATTCATCAACGACAAAATGTAGTACATTACCTCAGAACATTTAGATGCTTAAAATTCTGGGAATCTATCCCTGACTTATATGTTCAATTTTCTATATTTATATATTTAAACTTTGAGTCTAGTATACTTAAGGTTCTCTTACTTCAATTCCCGGACCATGTGTTTTGAAATATGACAGTTACGACAAGAAGCAAATTTTGTAATTCTTTGCAGCAGGAAATGTCTTTTAAGAACAGCACTGAACTTTTGTCTCATGGAGATCATCAAGATGAAGCTGATACATGCTCAGGTTAGCACATTTTGTCAATTTCCCCAGTTTGGTTAAGCAATGCTTCCAATCATTTGTCACATCAACAAACAATTTCAAAACCCTTAGGTCATCACAAAGCATAATGCCACAAAAGCCTATATTCCTACAATGAATTTTCCTTAGATTTGGTTTAAATTAAGTTAAAAACGTCTATAGAAATCTATTTGATTTTTGTAGCACCTTGCATTTAGTCAGTTCAAAGATAAGTTTTTCCCTTACTTGTTATCTTAGGTGTTTTTAAATTCCTGTGAAGCAGACAAATCAGAATAAATATGCTCTAGTTGTGCAGATGGAACAAAATGAGACAAAACATATTCTAGATAGCACAATACAAAGCTAAAACTCAGTTTTCCAAATGGCTGAATAAACGTCTTTCCCTAGCTTCCTAACTGAAAATCAAACCTACTCAGCAATGAATTGAGGCTGTAAAAATATTACTGAGCCACATGCTTTACATATATTCTATTATCTCTTCTGATCTTCATTCCAAAGTTACAAAATTTATAAGGCACTAATTTTGTAGATGAATAAGCAAAGACTTGCAAAGGTTAAACAACTGCAATGTCACAGTAGTATCAAAGCTGGAGTGTGAACCTACTCCAATTTGTTTTGCAACTACTGCCTTTTAAAAATGCATTTATTTATTTGGTCATATAAAGAGAACAGATTTCATGTATTTCATATATACAATTTTAAGAACATAATACTTCCCCTTTGCCCTGCCCTTTTTCCTCTTTCCTTTCTTATTTTTCTTTTAATTTTTGAGAGAGCATAAGTTCCACTTACTTTATAATTACAAGTTTAATGTTCTGCTAAATACAGAATTCAACAGTATAAGGTAGAAAGACCACATCTGATATTGTCTCCTCATCCTATATAGTGACCCTGAATCTACGTCACAGGCGGAGCCAGCCTCAGTGTTAATAGTGTTAATGCAACTTAAATCAGGCTAATTCTTCCAAACTGTGGTAAACTGGAAAAGCACGCTTTTCAAGATGAGAAGTCAGCCATTATTACTGAACTTGTCATCAGTAATTATTTCTTAACAATGCGCTGAAAAGAACTTTTCAGCTGTTTTAAACCTACAAGGCTTATAGCAGTTTAGAAAGAAAATAAAGGAAATATTTTACATTCCAAATGCCCATATATGTGTGTATACACACACAAACATACAAGGTGGGAGTAGTTTCAGGGCACTATTGAATTATAAATGTTCATCAACTTTAGCCTGTAGTGTTTAGTTAGCTTCCTCTCGCTCCCTCTCCCCTCTCTTTCTCAGCAGCTCCAATTTTTGACCCTTTAGCACATGCACCAAAGAAATACATGCTATTTTGAAAGATATATTAATTTTGCAAATAAGTCCTGCAAATTTTATCATGATTTCAAAACCCTTTGAACTCCAGAAGAAAATGATCATTAACAAAGGCCTGAATACCCAAAGTATAGAAAACATGTTTCCAAATACAAGAAATCAGTAGTGAGTGAGTTTCCACAATGAAGCAAACACTTGCCTGACTAGAAGACAAATAGTCCATCTAGTTGACCTATCAGTTCCTCATTCTGAATTCAAAAAAGAGAAGTTAAATAGAAGAGCAACTTTTCAACCATGCAATGATCACCATGAGAACTAACCACAGCATTATATGGAAAGAACAGCACAAGAAATGAATCATGAGGGCACATATTGGGTACATGTGAGGCAATGTTATGAGAAAATAAAGGTAATTATTTTCATTTTAGAAATCTACAACATGTAAAGAATTGTGTGAAGGCACAAGGAAGGAAAAGACATGGTGTTTCTCATATTCGTAATCATAGCCTAACACAGAATTGCAACAAATGCAATGATAGGTACATTGTGGCATGAGACTGTGGGAAGAAGATCAAAGAGTAAGCACTTAAAAATTTAAGAAGGTAGATTTGGGCTGAATCTAAAGTATAAGTGGAATATTAATAGCAATTAGGGAAGAGTGGAGACCTGGGAGATAAACACAGGAACAAGTAAGAATTCACCTGCCTGTCATAATATTTCCCCCTCATTCTTATGGCTTAAATTACGTTACACTAACGTTCTGTTTTCATGTAGAGCTGCTCTTCTGGAAATTCACTCCATAAAGGAGAAGTGGGGAGTAGATGAGTTCTGTATCTGTATGACTGACAACTTGCCCAATACTTGGCCACATGGTAAATATTCAATGTATCTGTGTTGCATGAAGAAAAGTATGAATGAAAGAAACAAAATAGCAAGTAATGAAATTGTGAGCCCCTGGAATATATAAGTGATGATGAGTATATGGAATATATATATTGGGTGGTAGACTGCAGGATGAGTAGAGAAAGTTGGAATGCGATACAAAGAGTTAAACTGCAACATAAGACCTGAGCAGTTAAGACTAGCTACTGAAGTTTGTGCATCTAAAATTATGTTGGTATAAAATCCACTATACATTGTCACTAAGTCCTATAAAATTTCTACAAACCAATCACTTCCAATGGACAGAAATAAGTCTTCCAATATTTATACAACACATATTCACAAAGTCCCTTGTATGTGCTGGGTACTGTTAGGAACTGGGCATGTAATAGCCAGTAACAGTAAAAATGGCACTGATTCTCATGGAATTTTACAGCCCAGTCCAATCCGTTCAATTATAGAGTCAATTCATAAGTGTAATGTCTCTTGTCTCTATTTTGTGCTATGTGTTTGGTATTCAAGGGGATAGAAAGAGAGAGAATCCACTACCTATAATAGAAAAAAGAAATACAATCATGATACTAACAAAAAAGAAATATGAGTGGAGTGCTATTAAAAGTATAGAATTGGTTATTCATTTTTCTTTATTTGGCTTCAGATATTTGAATTTGCTTTAAGTTTAAATAATCAATCTTGGGCCATTAGAAACTTTAAAACTACATATAAAATGCTGTGTGTATATGCACATATAGAACTATAGGTAACTCTGAAAGAAAATATGATACTCTTTATGTATTTAAAAATTACTATATTGGAAGTTTAAAGAAGGGAAAAAGTTAAATAATTAACATAATTTGTTAAATAAAATTGGAAAAAGCACATAAAAATAATCTATTAGACAGACCATGTACTAACTTCCCAACAACATGTGCTATGCCACCAGAAAGGCTTGTCCTGGCACATTTTCAGAAATGTTCTTTCCTGGCAGTAATATCAAAAAAAAGCAAAGACATTCTTATTTTATGAGACATTTACAAACAATATCTGATGAATTTTGCCTAACTATGCAGCAAAACTTAGAAGTGGAGGTAATGTATCACTTTTTAAATATTGTATGTATTTATTTGAGGACTATATATATATGGAGAGTGAGGAATATATAATTAATTATAGAGGAATCTATATAAAATTATATATTAATATATAATTTATTTGAAGAATATATATATACATATATATATATATATAGAGAGAGAGAGAGAGATCTTTCTTCCTCTGGTGTTTTCTTCAAATGCACACAACAGCCAAAATTGGATCAGTCTGAAGCCAGGAGCCAAGAATTCCTATGTGGATAACGGCAGGAACCCAAGTTCTTGGGGCATAATCTGCAGCTCTCGCGTGTATTATTAGGAAGATGCTGCATCAGAAATGGAGGAGGTTTGACTTGGTTCCAGACACTCTGGTATAAGATACGGGCATCCTAAGTAAGGGCTTAACAAACTCCATCACAATGACTGACCCAGAATATCAATTTTAATGATTAAAATGAGTAAAAGAACAAACATATTTTGCAAACTATTTTTCATAATTATATTCATATATCTAAATAGCAGTTGTGCATATTTCAACAGCTGCCATAAGTGTAATATCCAAAACACCAAACAGAGAGCTTCATCTGATCCTTACAGGAAGGAAAAATTGCCTTTGCTTTTGTGTCTCTAAAAGTAAAAATTTCAAATACCCAAATTTAACAATGGAGACTTAATCTAGTAATTTTAATGTGAAGATGACTTGCCATATTTTAAAATCCAAATGTCTAAATAAATATAATAATAATAGGAATACATAACAGGATCACACATGTGTATCTGCTGGTATATATTTTTAGATCCCTATGTGAATAGGCAGTATCTAATTTATACACATATTGTGTTCCAGACATTCTTTTATGAGCTACTTGAAATTCAGCAAATCTCTTACAAACCATGGCTTGCTCTCCAGGCTAGTTACAAAATCTAGCTTATTCAACAAACATTTATTGGACACCAATTTAAATCACAGTATTTTTGAATTATAGAACTGTCAATTCTGAGTCCTGAGTTAAGGAAGTCTTGCGATGCAAGAGAGAATAAAAAGAGGAAGAGAAGACAGGCAGGGGAGAGAAATCCAATCCTGTCCCATTTTCTCTGCAATTCTGTAATATAATATTTGGGTTTCTATTCCCCCAAAACTCAGTTTGTTTGTGATCCTTCTGCTTTTCCAAGTCTCATGGTCCAGCCCACAACCCAATATGTATCAAAAGGTCATTCTGCCCTTCAAAGTGCCCCAAGCTCTAAAAGTAAACATTGCATCACCTTCTCCATAGCAGTTCTAAAGAATACAGGATTTGGAACTACATCAAACTTGTTTGAAATTCCAGATTTGTGCATTAGCAGCTGGATTGTTTGGAAGATCTTTCTCTCTGTCTCGTCTCCTCTCTCTCTATAACATTGCCTTTCAAACACATATTATAAATATTTAAAAATTATATTAAAAAACTTCCATATAGACATAACTTAAAATTGTCAACTATGATTGTGGAATTGTCTGCTTCTCCCATGAGTTTAGTCAACTTTTGTCTCATATATTTTGAAGCGTTGTTAAGTACATATGCTTTTTTTTTTTTTTTTCTGACAGGCAGAGGACAGTGAGAGAGAGAGACAGAGAGAAAGGTCTTCCTTTGCCATTGGTTCACCCTCCAATGGCTGCCGCGGCCAGCGTACCGCGCTAATCCAATGGCAGGAGCCAGGTGCTTATCCTGGTCTCCCATGGGGTGCAGGGCCCAATGACTTGGGCCATCCTCCACTGCACTCCCTGGCCACAGCAGAGAGCTGGCCTGGAAGAGGGGCAACCGGGACAGAATCCAGCACCCCGACCGGGACTAGAACCTGGTGTGCTGGTGACGCAAGGCGGAGGATTAGCCTAGTGAGCCGCGACGCCGGCCAAGTACATATGCTTTTATTATGTTTACGTCATACTGATGAAGTAATCTTTTTAATAGTATTAAATATTTTTTATTGATGGTAAAACTCACTGTTTACTTTATCTGATACTGTTATGGCTATCAAGCCTTCTTATTTTACTCATCATTTATTTTGACTTAAAAAGTTTTCTTTGTCACCTTCTATTAATCTTCAGTCATTATTATCAGAGGTAATTTTCTCTTTGCTATTATGTTCATTTTAATTTAGTCTCATTTCTGAAATTATTTCTTTCCAAGTTTTCAGTGAATTATAGAATTTCTATACTTCTCTAATTGTTATTTATGTTATTTCATACTATAAATCATTTTCATAATTTGTTTTAGCTCATTTTTGAAATAGTGAATTATGTCATTTTGGCATGCTTTATTTTTTGTTAGAGATATTATTCTGGTTTTTACTCTTTTTTTCTTGAAAATTTGAATTTTTGCCTTCATTCTGCTTGATGCTAATTTATATATGAAGTTAGTTTCATTTAAACTTCAGAATATGGCAAGATTTTCTAGTTTCACAGAAATTACTCTTCAAAACCATGGTGACTCTATCTGAAATGTTCTGACTCTGCTCTGCTTCACTATTTCTAGCCAGTCCTTCTCTTTACTTTACCTATATTATCCCGATCCAGTGTATTTTTTATTCCAGTCTCAATAGTTTCTCTTCAGTCTGACTAGTCATATTTCATAACTGTAAGGCACTAGAACCTCTCCAAACCCTTCAGAACTTCCTACAGTCATTCTCCTATACTTGCCCTCTATTAGACCATAAACCCCTCCCAACTTCATCTGCCATTCTCAACATGTTCCGGTGAATGCCTGCTGGCTCTTTGCTGTCTTGTTCTGAAGACTGTCATAAACAACGCTGCCTCTATCTGTTCCTCTTCTGTAAACACTGATTCCATCCAGGTCTTAGGGTTGCTGGTGGTCTGTCTCACTTTATTGAAAGTGTTCTATGACGAACTTGTCACTGAGTTTTGTTGTAAACTCTGTCCTTGAATTTTTGGCTTTGGTGTATGTGGAGTTTTGAAGAGATTCAAAATCCATGCTGCTGTCACAACTGCCACCTTCCAACACTTTGATTTTTTAATTAAACACTTTGCAAATCCCTCCGATACAAAAGAGACAACAGATGTACAGTACTCAAAAATGAGGGCAGATAAGAAAATAACATAAATAATAAAATATCTTACAGATTAATCAAGAAGTTGAAACCCAGCACATGAATTATCTCCTGACTTAACTAAGTAGTGAGGAAAAGCAAGCATCATTTCTCAAAATGTTCTTCACAGGAAGTTGAGAAATATGGTAGTTCTACTGTTCTAGAGAACGTAATTTCAAAAATAGTGGGATTGGGCAAGGCACCCCATACAACTTCCTTGAAATTGGTAGAAAAGGAGGAATGGTCAAAGGTTTTTAAAAAGTTGTTGAGGAGGAAATCACAAAATCTGAGTAGAAGAAATGTCTCAAAGTCTACATTTAACTCAAACAACAAGCATCACCATCGTAGAAAGGATAAAATGTCCTTGAATATGCTTACCATATACCAAGTGATGATGGGTTTGACAGTGGAAGGAAAAAATCCATCTACATTTGGACAAGTGATCTTCTGAATACCATATTCTATATACAATCTATGCACTGGGAGTTTCATGGGGGAATTGAAGCAGCTGTCTTTTTGAACAACTTCCAGGGGAAACGCAACTTTGCTGCAATATGTGGTATTCCTGAAAAGAGAAATATGCCATGAATGTGTAGTCTTATTTGCATTTGATTTAATATAGCAACCAGATTAAATCGAACTAAGTGAAGCTATGCTATGTTTTGAGACTTCATTTATATGTATAAGTTTATGTAAGAATTAAATTACTTAGTATTCCCTATACCAATTCACATCACAGAAAGAAAAACAAAAACAGATGCAATTATCTATTATTAATGCACTAAAATATTTACACTTTTAGATATGATCCTATCGGTTCTTGGCCTTTTGGCTGAGATCAAGTGTAGATATAATCCTAAATGTGTTTATTATGTATGAATAATGTATGTAACTTTAAACATTCTTAATATTAGTGCTGATAATGACCTTTTTAAGCACAGCTGTTAGTGGTATAAATAATCTTTGAAAAATAAGTATTTTTGGGCCGGCGCCGCGGCTCACTAGGCTAATCCTCCACCTGCGGCGCCGGCACACCGGGTTCTAGTCCCGGTCAGGGCGCCGGATTCTGTCCCGGTTGCCCCTCTTCCAGGCCAGCTCTCTGCTGTGGCCCGGGAGTGCAGTGGAGGATGGCCCAAGTGCTTGGGCCCTGCACCCCATGGGAGACCAGGAAAAGCACCTGGCTCCTGGCTCCTGCCATCGGATCAGCGCAGTGCGCGGGCCGCAGCGCGCTGGCCGCGGCGGCCATTGGAGGGTGAACCAACGGCAAAAGGAAGACCTTTCTGTCTGTCTCTCTCTCTCTCTCACTGTCCACTCTGCCTGTCAAAAAAAAAAAAAAAAAAAGAAAAGAAAAATAAGTATTTTTCCAGAATCATAAAAAAATCTTAGCTTTTACTCTTGTAATTCTGTGTCTGGACATTTTTTTTTCAAGTGACAGAAGAATGGAAAGAGGAGAACAAACAGGTACTTAATCATAAATACCTACCCAGTTCCATCTCAGTAAGGAAAATATTAGGATATACAGAGAAATCTAACAAAAGGAACAATACAAAGAAAAGTATGGCACAAAATTGTTGTAAACACCTATGAAAACAATCACACATGAGGAGCAAAGTAAAACAAATAAATAATACATAAAACTTTGGAAAACCCCAGAATTGTTTGGTGTTATAATGTTTGCATGGGCTGTTCTGTCTGACTGGAGGGTTCTTCTTCTCTGTTATCCTCTATTTACTCTATATCTAAATTAAGTTTCCCATTCATTGAGAACCTTGGATGTTTCCTTGACTAAGGTTAGCATAGTTCATAATTACGTGGTTATATTAGAACATCCATCTATATTCTGTATGAAATTTCAGTTCTTTATAATCACTTCTGATTTTTACTACATTAATTATATCCAGTAGAAGTCTAAAACTTTCAAAAGGTGCTAAAAAAGCATTTAAATGAGGAGAGAAAAACTATTGTCTATCTATAGGAAAACAACAAAGGATAATGAAAATAATTGATTTTCTAGACTAATGGGATACTGTGTGTTTCACCTTCCATTTCTTCTTGTGATTTTTATCTATAACATCAAATACAAAGTAGATAGTCAATGACTAATGAATTAAGACTAAATACGATAGAAAGGGGAGAAGGATTCCCAAACATGGGAAGAGGGCACTTATTCTGACAATAGCTGGAAGGTGGCAAGAATTGGATGGCATAATCTCTGTTCACAAATAACAAAGTATCTACTCATGGAAAAATGATTCTCTTGGTATATGCTACGGATAGTAAATTTCAGTTAATCTAAAAACACATTTTCTGATTGTAATGAAAGTAAGGAGCAATAGTTGGTCTCCCCAATTTGTCTAGTATTGGAGCAATTGTATAAGCAACTTAATCCTGGAAGATATATCCAACTCAAGGCCATAAAAATCTCCAGGCTTATGAGTCCACATAGTTCCATTTAAGCCATTCTCAATTTAGGAATCAGGACAATGGAAGCTTTGTCATGCTCCTACCACACAATTTCAATCCTAGGTTTGCTTTGAATACATGGAATATGACAGACATGTAAACTGAATAAGTGAAAATCTGGAAGTAGATATTAGAAAAAAAGTTAAAAGGCACTACAGGCTTTAGCCATACAGTCCAATTCTTGTAATGTAAAAGATAATTTAAAAGTTTGGGGACAGAGCTGGTGCTGTGGCATGGCAAGTTAAGCTGCTGCCTGCAGTGCTAGAATTCCATATGGGCTCCAACTTGAATCCTGGCTACTCCACTTCCAATCCAACCTCCTGCTAATGTGCCCAGGAAGACAGTAGAAAATGACCCAAGTGAAGCTATTTGGGGAGCAAACTAGCAGACGGATCTCTCTCTCTTTCCCTCTCTCTCTTTCCCTCTCTCTCTTTTCCTCTCCCTCTCCCTCTCTTTATCTCTACCTTTCAAATAAATTAATAAATCTTAAAAAAAAAGTCTGGGGAAGAGTTCTCAGCAAATTGTGGGTAGATAGAATCATAAGCACTTTAGAATGCACAACAGAAACCAAAGTCCAATAGAAAACCACTCAGGACTCCTTCCCAGGTATTTGCTAATATTCACTTGGGAAATACTAAGTTTAACAATAGTTTGAGATGGCAAGGAACTTAAAGAGAATGTAGGCCAGTTGTCACTGTGTAGATATAGACACCAAAGATTTGGGCATAACTTACATAAGATTTCTAAGTAATAGCAGAGTTGGCCTAGTTATTATTTCTTCTCATCCAGCACTCTCGCTAATATCATTTGTTTGAACTTCTACCAAATTGTATTAGGATATAAATAAGGGGCAGCTAACTGTCCCAGGCTCCATGGACACTCACACATCAGAATAGAGCCTTCTTCCATAAAATTAAAGTGCCAGTTCAAAGTCTCAGGGGGCCTTAAGTGATTACAGGGTTCCCCACAGGCACAGGGATACACAGAATTTCCTGTGATAGAGAAAAGGACTTTTCCACATGATCTTAATGTAACTTATCAAAACACAGTCATAGTTCTCCAACAGAGAACCATTAACATCCATGAGAGGAAAAAGAAGTGGTATTACTTAATGAACTGAATTGTGTCCTTCCCAAACTCATACTCCTCCTTCACTCAGAGTGCAACTGTGTTTATAAATGGTACATTTAAAGATGTACTTAACTTAAAATGAGGTCATAAGGATAGGCAATAAACCAATGTAACATGTGCCCTTAAAAAATCAATTAGGACACAGACACACATGGTAGAAAGTCATATGAAGACATGAAAACAAGTTGGCCATATACAAGCTGAAGACTGAGGTACTAAGAATGAAAACAACCCTACCTACACTTAGACCTTGGACTTCTAGCCTCCAGAACTATGAAACAATAATTTTCTGTTTATATCACCCAATCTGTGGTATTTTGTATTTGCAGCCCTAGCCAACAAATACATTAAATAGCTCAAAATTAGGTTAAAAGTAAATTAAACACACACACACACACACACACACACATACATCTAGGAATGAAGGAATTAAAGCCTGGTAGTTAAAAATATACTATAGGTGAAAAGTAATCTAAGAACCAAGGCTTAAAATGGTTATTTTTTTGGTGATACCTCAGTTTATTTTAAGATTTTTTTTCTTCTCAGTTCAAAAACAGCATTAATCTGTAGTAAAAGAAAAATAGTCATATTGTGCAGTAACACATAAAAATCCACATGGGCTTTAAAGGAAAAAAAAGTGGACTTGAAAGAAAGTTTGCAATAATGGTAGGCTGTTATCTACTCATATTCCCAGGGATGTGGTATTCACTTGCTTTTGAGAGGAATTTTGGTAGAAAAGCTTCAAAGGCATTGCCCTAAATACATTTGACACCTCCCAAATACTCTTTCTTTTTAAAGGCACCCTGAGTCTCTATTGTGCCATTTACTTCGAAAAATGCCAAGAATAACATATGAATGGACTCTACTCCCTGCACTGTTCTTGTCTAGGAAAATGTATGCTTCTAAGTGCAGCAGCTTCCAATGCCATGTAGGCAAGTTCCAATGACATGGGAAGAGAGTAAACAAGGCTTTACCTTTGGACAATGTTGACATGTGTCAGCTTCAGAAAAGAAACCACCCACGGAGAATATTCTCAGAGGTAAAACCATTGTCTCTTTATACCTCCTTCCTTCCTCCCACCTCAGCTAAGCTAATGTGAAGCCTACTTCTGTCTAAATGCTTCCTTTCCCTCCTCTGTTTTAGAGCACAACATCAACTGGATCAAAGTCCAGGACTAAAGGGGAAATAGAGAGTCACCGCTGAGAGGTAGGCTACCTTAACATGCAGGTATAGTTGCCTGTGTCATTGAGGAGGGTGGGCCGGAACCAGAGCACATCTTTCTCCTTACTAATGCGGTTCTCCGGAAGGCGGAAGTTAATTGGCTCCTCAAGGTCACGGTCCTGCCTAGTCCAATACCAGATCAAAGTAAGGCCAGCCGAATGCGCTGTGCTGTAGTTAAACTTCAAGAAGTGTTCAAAAAGTGGGCACTTGATGCGAGCTGGCTCATCTTCAAAAACTTGGATTTGCCTCATGGTATCTAGTCCCCAGTCATCACAGCGTTCTGGAATAATCAGAAAGAAAGAGAGGGCAGATGAGTAACTTCACAGGAAGGGTCTCCAGAGAACACATCTTCTCCACCAAAGCCCCGTCTTTCCCAGGAACTGCCTTTTCTGTCCATCTTCAATAAGATGCCCTTCACTGTTCATGTAGCAAGGCACCTGTGGTGTGAAGAAATTACTTCCCACCATTCCTTCAGTATCCATTAAGTATCCCTTGGGTATCAATTTGATCTGAGGGCTTGATTCTGTTGAACCCTACAAGGTATGAGGGAAGATATCATCTGAAAAAGATGCTCCATGTTTTTTACATCATGGGGATGGAGGAGGTTCTAAGAAGGAAACTGCAACTGAAAAGATAACTTCAGATTAATGGGTCAAGAGGATTCCAGTTCTCCCTAGATCTCTGTAATTTTGTTATAGATCTGCAGTGTCGAATAGAAGTATAATGCCAGAAACATACACAATTTTAGATATCTTAGTTGTCACATTAAAAAAATAAAGAGGCAGATGAAATTAATAGAATAAATTTTGGTGAATTTTTGTTAAATGTATATAAGTATACCAAACATAAAAATACATTTATGAGCTATTTAATATTTATAATTTTGTAATACATCTTTAAACTCAATGTTTGAACATCAATAGTGCACCCTAATTTTGCCCACTCATGTATGTCTACTGGAGAACAGAACTGTATATTTCAAGAAGTTAAGAGTCCTTGGCAATACCCACTGGGGTTCAAACGTGCTAGAATTTCAAGGACTGAGAGTCAAATATAATTTGTAATTTTTTTACATTTATTTATTTATATTTGAAAGTCAGAGAGACAGAGCAAAGTTTCCCATTCACTGGTTCATTCCACCAAATGCCTGCAATGGTAAGGGCTGGGCCAGGCTGAATTGAGACTCCCACATGGGTTTCAGGGACCCAAGTACTCAAGTCATCATTTGCTGCCTCCCAGGGTGTGCATTGCTGCAAAGTTCTCATCAGAAGCAGAGCCAGAACTTGAACCTGGGCACTATGATACGAGATGTGGGTGTTCAAAGAGTCATCTAAATCATGGTGCCAAACACCCGCTCCACAATTTCTTTTTATAATGTAATCACGTGTATTCAGGAGAAAAACATTATATCTTTCCTTGCCTTAAGAGTGGTATCTGAATGGAGGGCTCTAAAAGTTACCACGTGAATGCAAAGCAGAGTGCAGTGCTGATGGAGTCTAGTGAAGCTCCAAACAGTCATCTTAAAACAGGTATCTTTTTTTTTCTATCATCCCTAACATAAATGTACACACATGCATATGTATGGGTGTATGTATATCTACACATAATTTTACTTTAATTAAATATATTTTTAAGTTTGTGTATTTATTTATTTATTTATTTGGAAAGGAGACAGAGAAAGAGAGAAAGGGAGAAAAGGAGAAAGGGAGAAAGGAAGGAAGGAAGGAAGGAATGAAGGTAGGAAGGAAGGAAGGAAGGAAGAGAGAGAGAGGAAGGGAGGAAGAGAGGGAGGGAGGGAGGGAGGGAAAGAGGGAGGGAGGGAGGGAGAGAGAGAGAGGAAAGCAAAGAAAGGGAAAAAAAGAGTTATTTCAAGTTCATCCTTCTGATTCATTCACTCCCCTAATACCTGCAGTGGCTGGGGGTTGGTCCAGTGGTCAGAGTTAGGAGCTAGGAACTAATTTTAAGTGTCACAGCTCAGGGGCAGGAGCTCAAGCATTTGAGCCATCATTATTGCCTTCCAGGGACTACATTGGCAGGAAGCTGGAGAAACCAGAGCTGGGAACAAAACCTAGGAACTTCAATATGTAACACAGGTATCTTAACCTCTAGGCTAAATAAACCCTCCTGGTAGCTTTTTTTTACATCATTTGATTCTTCAGTTAAATTTATAAAGTTCCAAGCATTAAAAAAATTGTTTTCATCTACAATGATTTTTTTCTATGATAACAGCATTCACAAATTAAATAACATATTTTATAAGTAGTTATTAAAGCAGAAATATGAAATTTTATTGGAATTCAAGCCTTAATAATGGGCTAATTTAGAATGAGAGGTATCTGGCTTTAGTTCAAAATTGTTGGCTTACATCTATGCACTTAAGAAATTTGTTCCTAACTAGAAGCAAATGGAATTTAGTGCTAGCAAGTCACTCAACTGTTTAAACACTTTTTGAGCTATATGCCCAGTTTACATCTTTTAAAATATTTATTTATTTATTTATTTATTTGACAGGCAGACTGAGAGGTGGGGGTTGAGATGGAGGGGAAAGAGAGGGAAGGAGAGAGAGAGAGAGAGAGGGAAGAGAATGAGAGAGATACATCTTCCATCTGCCAGTTCACTCTCCAAATGCTGCACTGGCCAGAACTTGTCCAGGCCAATGGCAGGAGTCAGGAACTCCACCTGTGTCTCCCACATGCATGGTAAGGACCGAAATATTGGGCTATCTTCTGCTGCCTTCCCAGTTGCATTATAAGGGAGCTGAAACACAAGAGAAGCAGCAGGCACTTTAACCTGCACTCAGATATGGGACGCTGGCATGACAAGTAGACTTAACCTGCCTCCACAATACGGGCCCCCAAGCCAGTTTACATTTTTAACAGTAAAAATTACTTATAATTATCACTTAACAACTCTGTACAAGGGTCTGCAAAATCAGCTCTAGTTCTGATCCTCTATACATCTTCACCTCTGCAAATGTGAAACCCTGAGTCTTTCCATTAAGGAAAGCCTGTTTTGCCACCCCTAGAATCTGGGCTGCCCTTGTGAGTTACATCGGACAGTAAAATGCCGCAGAAATAGCCTTGGTTTTCAAAGCTTTTGCCTTTTCTTGTTGAGCCCTGTTACCATGATAAGAACAAGCCCAGGAAAGTGGCAGTAAATAATAGACCACGTGGATTAGAGCTGAGGCGTCATTGGCAGCAGCTGGCTAATATCCAAAAGCACAACTGTCCAACATTACCAAACCTGATCAACAATGCAAAAGGAAGCCCAGTCTATATGAGTGGACTATGGACTGGAGAACACACCTTTCTACTGATGGGCAAAAACACATGCATAACAAATAAAAGGAAGTTTTTCACTGACATTTTTAGCTGTTTATTGAGGCAACATTCTTGCAGTAACAGAAAACTGGTAGAATAAATAAAGTAGTAGTTATTTTAACTTTGGCAAAAGCAAAGAGTTTGAGGCTTTTTGATTTATAAAAAGGAATCCTCACTCGAGTAATGAATAAATCTCTGGGAAGTAAAGCTGTTTTTTTCCAAAACTTCACAAATGACTATTTGTTGCTAAGCTTTCCTTTAGAAACAACTTTTAAAATTCAACATAAAAATAATTGGAAAGATCAAAACATTATATACATCAATGTGTACTGGAATATCTACAATATTTTTATAAAATATCTAATTATTTAAATATATTTTCACTGTCATGCAAAGCTGCAAAACTAGCTCACTGATTATATTATATATGTGAGATTATATATTACAATCATAGTTTTAAGATAAACAACAGATTCCCTTCTTTCTGAAGCTCACTAAAACAAAAATTATTTTTTATGGTATATTCCCAAGTAAAAAAAAGAGCAGGAGAAAAAAACTAAAACAATAGCAACACCAAAACAGACAAATGGTAACAGCTTAGTGGAATTTAAAAGACAAATTGTAGACCAGCAGGGAAAACTGGAGAACAAACCAATCTGGAGAACAAAACAAAGCTGGAGAGAAACCAACATTCAGAATGTTAAAAAGACCCATGAACTAGTCACATCAAAATAAGGAGCCCTTAACTCTGTCCACCCAATATTTCTGGGCTTTCTTCTTAATTATATTGTAAGATTATAGTTTTCTGCAACTCTTAAGCAAGGAGAGGCCAAGTGACTTACTTTGGCCAATAAGCTATAGTCTTACTGTAGTCTCCTATGGATAATTTCACTTTGTATCAAACTTATAATGTGCACCCTATGAGGCATGATGGCTCAAGTACTTGGATAGCTGTCATCCAAATGGATGACTTGGATGGTATTTTGGGTTCCTGGTTTTGACCCGAGTGCTCTCTCTCGCTTTCTCTCTCTATTTCTGTCTCTGTATTTCTCTCTCTTTCGATCTTTCAAATAAATAAAAACAAATAAGTGAAAATAATTGTAATATTTACATTATCCGATGACATCAGCAGTGTGGAGAATTATGCGGAAAAGTAGTTGAAAATAGTTAGCAAAGGATACAAATCAAAGTAAGTATGTGGGAGCTGGTGCTGTGGCACAGCAGGTTAAAGCCCTGGGCTGCAGTGCCAGCATCCCAAATGGGCACTGGTTGGAGTCCCGGCTGTTCCACTTCCTATTCAGCTCTTTGCTATGGCATGGGAAAGCAGTAGAAGATGGCCTTAGTGCTTGGGACCCTGCACCTATGTGGGAGACCCAGAAGAAGCTCCTGGTTCCTGGCTTTGGATTGGTACAGCTCTGGCTGTTGCAGCCATCTGGGGGGTGAACCATAGGATGGAAGAACTCTCTCTCTCCCTCCCCCCCCCACCTCTCTGTCTCTGCCTCTCTGTAACTCTTCCTTTTAAATAAAATAAATAAATCTTTAGAAAAGAAACATAGATGGGAAATGCCAGAGAAAAAAATATTCAAATGTAACTATTCCTGAGGAGATCTAGTGGGAATCAGGAAAATTAAGGCAGAAGGAATACAATGATTTTGTTTTAAGTCTTATAACATATGCACCTTGAAAAAAATCTTGGTGCATAACTTGTTTAAAAATTCTTAAAGTAATTATTAGAAAAAAAGTAGAAAAGATGGAAGGGAGGCAGGGATGGGGTATGAAGAAGATACACACCGTGTAATACAATTAGATAAGTCATTCTTACTGTGCAATCTTCCTAATCACATCTATTTTCTCTTAGAAAAAGTCTTGATTTTATTTTTCATCCCAAAAAATTGTGTTGAGATTCATTGACATACCAGGTATTTCCCTTTCAAATTATATTAAGTATATATTAGCTTAAAAGAGAAAGCAAGAGAGACAGGCAATTTCACCATATTATTTGTTGTTGTTGAGTGTTTTTTTTCTTGGGGGGGGGGGTATGGACAAAATAAGATGTCACTACCCTTTATATTTCATAGAGATATTCTTTGTGTTATTCCCAAAGGCATTTTTTTCTCAAGATTCTGCACTTCTTGAACAAAATTGGATGACGGTAGAGGCAAGAATATTAAATGAAAACTAGCCTCCTTTGTGTGACCCCACTCCAAAATATGTTTCAAATCAGATCACCCCAGCTCAGGTCACAGATCAGTCCTGATATCATGATTCACTCTTAAACAGAACATTGGTAAACTGGAGAGAAAAAGGGAACCCCTAAGGGGGTAAATGATGCCTTTATTAAAGAATACTTTCTGACACCAATATTAGAAAATGCCACTTTGTGTGGCCCCTGGAGATCTTTATAGCCTTGGTAAAGAAGAAGAGTAAAACAGATGATGAGTGACACATAGATATTTGATTGTGTGAAGCAGATGGATGCTAGTTGTGAATGAGGGGCTAGGAAAGCAGAGTGAGCAAAACATCTCAACCACCGGCAGCTACTCGGGTAGGCCAAACCTGGAGGAAGTATGAAGAGGATTTTGGTGATCACAAAGACAGGCTGTGGTAGACTGGCTGGATGCTCATTAATCATGTTTGCTTTCCTTTGGCAGCTGTGAAAATCACATATGGCAATTTTGCTGGGGCCAGATGATTTTGTTCTGGTAAAAGGATGTAGGCAGCAATGCTATGCAACCTGAAACTCCCTGAATAATCTTTGGTGCTCTCTCTCCTCCTTCAAAGAGAGTGTGAAGGCCAGAAGTTTTGCAAAGGTGGTTTTGCAAGATGGTAGGAGCCTTGATTCTTGCCATTGTTTGCAGCAAAGCTACTCAAGAAAATCATCTCTCTTTCAAGGGGCTGTGACATGAGCAAAAAATAAATCTTTATTGTATTTTTTTTTTGCATTTTTTTTTTGACAGGCAGAGTGGACAGTGAGAGAGAGAGAGAGAGAGACAGAGAGAAAGGTCTTCCTTTGCCATTGGTTCACCTTCCAATGGCTGCCGCGGCCGGCGCACCGCGCTGATCCCAAGGCAGGAGCCAGGTGCTTCTCCTGGTCTCCCATGGGGTGCGGGGCCCAAGCACTTGGGCCATCCTCCACTGCACTCCTGGGACATAGCAGAGAGCTGGTCTGGAAGAGGGGCAACCGGGACAGAATCCAGTGCCCCGACCAGGACTAGAACCCAGTTTGCTGGCGCTGCAGGCGGAGGATTAGCCTAGTGAGCTGCAGAGCCAGCCAAACCTTTATTGTATTAAATCCATGAGATTCTTCACAGAAAGGAGCACTGCCTACAGTGACTAATAAAGGAAGAATTTTCCTTTCATAACAAAGGTTGATAATCCAAGATCAGATGCTTTTTTAAAAATAGCATTTATTAAAGATCCTAACATAGCAAAGTTTAAATAGAGATCAACTGCCAAGATTTTTGGCCAATTCCATGTTTTCAATGAAGTTAAAAGCAATACATTTTTAAAGGGAAAAAGTATAATTATATCAGCTGTCTATTATTTTACATAGTATTTCATGGGCCAACTGATTATGTCTATAATGTGAATCATGCTCCTTTACAATAGGGACTGAAAATGTATGCATCAGTATTCGTAAACATTACTCAATGTGGTATTATTACTGTGCTTTTTCTCTGGCATATTTGCCCATTTGTAATTTGTTCTGTGAGTTTTTAAGTTTCAACAGCCAGCCACCTGAGGGTGTTCTGTCAGTTTTTTTTTTTTTTTTAAATTATCCAATGAACAAACAAAAATAAAATCTATGGCAACAGGCTGGGGTGTCATGTAATACCAAATTAGTTATATGATTCACTGCAGGCACCAGCCTCAGGAAAGATAGGGAAGGGCTGCTATGCAAATAGATTTGCCTCTAATAAGAGCAAAGGGAATTTAGCAAATTACTGGCACAGTGAATTACTTTTTTGTTTAAAATGCCCCATTTTTATGCAGTTTACTCCACAGTGGAAGTCCTTTCTAATTTGGCCCCGCAACCTGGGGGACCCACAAAGTCATCATTTCTCTCAGCCAAAGGGCTTCTGAAGGCTGAGCTTTGGTGGCACAGAGGACTAATGGAAATGTGCAAAGCCTCGCAAAGCCAAGTCACTGGAAAATCCAACCCACGCTCCTGACAGCAATTAGCATTTATATAGCAGGGTATACATTTTAACTAATTAATCTCACAACTCCCTCTGGGGCTTTCATGCCCATTCCCACATTACATGCCAGGAAACGGAGACAGAGAGATTAATTGACTTACTTTTGCCTGAGTGGTAGCATAAATAAAAGCCGCCTGAACATAGATCTAGGATGCTTGTCCCAAATCCATGCTCACACAATCAAAGCAGGATATTTCCCACAGGAAAGCTGTTCATATATTTGTATTTGTTCAATATTTACTGAGATCTTGTTGTGAGCAAGGCAAGGCACCATGCTGAGTTTGATGAAAAAGGCACATGTAAGTAAAACACACACACAGACACAAAACCTCAAGACATTCAGGGATACAAATAGAAAGAGTAAAGATTTGAATTTTGGAATGCATAATTAAGGTGGAACTACTTTCCACATGCAATTATTTGTCATGTGCCACTTCCTTGCCATAATCTTGGACAAAGCACTTAGACTAAGTTTCCACATGTAAAATCTACCTATATCAAGGTGTTGTATGAGAATTAAAGTTCCGATTATCTGAAAGGAGCTCAGTATATATCACACGAATCTGCATGACAAATCGGAATGTATCCTACCCTATCAAGAAATTAATCATTGTTAAATAAAAGAAAGCTAAAGACATAAAATTAACTGAGTGAACTGAATTAACTGGTGTAAGAGGCCTCTAAACAGAAACATAAATATTTATATCATATTGCATTATATTATAATAGGGTGGAGATAGGAGGTGGAAGCCCTGAGATTGAGCTAAGATGAGAGTCAGTCCCTTTTCATATTCTGACCTGGAATCCAATCTGGATGAAGCTGCTTTAAAAACTGTCACATCAGCATGTGCTAGCAATCCTGTCTAAGGCTAAGGGCAGAGACTAAATTGAACAGAAGAGCTGGTTTTACATCCATGCTGGTAGTTTTGCTTAATGTTTTCTAGTAGTATGCCTGACTCTCCAGGAAATATTAACCTGGGACTGCAATGAGAAGATGTGTGAGTAAACTGGTTAGCTTGCCTAGTGATGCTAAGTGAGTATCATGAACACAAAGAGCAGATGAGCAGGTAAAGTGCTGACAAGTTTCTGAGGCAAATATAGGAATGCTAGATACTCCAACATCAGCAGGAGCCCTGACAGAGCAGACATGTGGCACAGAGCACAGAGCACAGAGCACAGAGCACCAGGGTGGGGGATTTCAGACATGATTCAGAGACAGGCTATGGCACCTGTTGGCTCTATTCATCCATTTAAAATTTATGTAGTCGAGATCCCATCATGTGCCAAGTACTAACAGAGGTACTTGGGATGCATATGTAAACAAACCACAGGTTTTATGGAGCTCACCTTTTAACCCTAAAGGATTGACAATGAATGATGGAGAGGCTAACTAAGAAAAGTAGATGATAAGTCAATAGAACAAAGAAAAACAGAACTCAGTAAGAAGGGTCAAGAAAGGGGGAGAAATAAGAGAGAAGAGGCAGGAGTACACAGTTGTAATGAGGGGAGTAAGGCAAGGATTTATGACCAATAAAGCCCTTCAACCATTTTGAAACTGTTTCCACATCCAAAAAATGATGCTCATGATGGTGGAAAACCTTAGAACCTGGGGAGTCCTAGGTATGCATTAGATACAATTAATGTTTGAACTTTGATTTTCTATTTGACCTTGGGAAACCATTTCCCAAGGAAGAAGCCCACGTCTGTGGCTCCAACTGCTTGATGGGTCCCAATAACCTTCCCCCACAACACCTTACTCCTCTTTTACAGAATGAGATTTTTCAGTTGGGTACATAGCCATTTAGAATAAAGGTGGTAGTGGGTCCAGCAAGATGGCGGAGTAGGAAGGGAGCACACTGATAGTCCAGAAAGAGACAGTTTAATAAAAGTGGAGATACTGCACGTTCAAGGAAGAGCTGGGGAAGAAACAGCAGAGAAACTTTTCTGGAACTAGTGATTCACAGTGGACCTGCGTGGAGGGCGTGGGAGCCCATGGCTTGGGACACCAGCTGCAGAATCTATGCACCAGCGTTGGAACACGAGGTGAGTCGAACCTCAGTAGCCCGAGACACTGGAGGGAAAGTGGAAGGAGGAGCCTAGAAGGAACAAGGCTTGAAGCCACATGGGGGAAAGTTCACCAGGCTAACAAGAGGAGAGAGGAAAAAAAAAAAAAGGGACTGGTACGGATGCGAGTCTCTCTTTCTACACTCACCTCTCAAAGGAGAGCAAGACAAAGAGCAGGAGCCATTTTGGACATATGTAAAAGCTGCATGACCTAAGGGCAGCACCCGCCCTCAGCCAAGCAGAAAAACCTGACTCTGGGAGGGGGGGTAAAATAACAGGAGGTTAGAACCTAGTGAATGTGTGGAGCTGATAAACTGAGACTGTGAAAAAAGATACGGCGGGTGAGAGAACTCACGGAGTTCACGTGAGTACTCTCCAGAGACGCTACAATTTGGTAACCTTGGGAACCCAGTGGGAGACAGCAGGGGAATTCGAGCCCACACTGAGGGCAGCACAGATTCTTTGTGTGGTCCTTGGGAAAGAGCAGGCAAATGTTACACCCACAGGAGCCAGAGATTGGAAGCTGACTACCTTCAATTCCACTCAGCTGTGTGGAATTATGTCCCTTCCAAATCAAAAAAAAAGAGAGAGAGAGAGAGAGAGAGAGAGATTTACCACATCTAACCTGGGTATGTCACCTCTGGCACACCCTTAACCCTGAAGAGCCAAACAGAGCTCTCTGGCCACACCCATTTCAAGCCTCTAAGGCTTCATCAAAAGCAGAAAGTCCACTTAATACAGTCATAGTATAACAAGAAAAAAAACAGCACAGCGAGGGAAGAAGAATCCAAAGAATATCTCCACAATGCCAAAAAACAAACACAGAAACTGAGGAAACAAGAACAAGGAAGACATTATGATGCCCCAAATGAACAAGACACCCCAAGCCAAGATTATGAAGATGATGAGATGGAAGAAATGCAAGATATGGATTTCAAAAAATTTATGATAAGAACATTTAGAAGCTTTCAAAAACAAATTATTGAACTACAGAAATCTTTAGGATAGAAAATCCTTAGGATAGAAAATCATTTTCATGAAAATGAAATCTTAAGGAGAAAACAAAATGAAACACAGAAACTAGTAGAACAGGAAAGTGTGATAGTGAAGAGAAATCAAAATGAAATGAAGAACTCAATAGATCAAATGAAAAACACATTAGAGAGCCTTAAAAACAGAGTCAGTGAAGCAGAAGAGAGAATATCGGACTTAGAAGACAGAGAACAGGAAAGTATACAGTCAAACCAAAGAAAAGAAGAGGAAATAAGAAATCTAAAAAATATTGTTGGGAATCTACAGGATACTATTAAAAAACCCAACATTCGGGTTCTAGGAGTTCCTGAAGGCATGGAGATAAAGAAAGGATTAGAAGGCCTTTTTAGTGAGACACTAGCAGAGAACTTCCCAGGTTTGGAGAAGTACAGAGACATCCTAGTACAGGAAGCTCATAGAACCCCTAGTAAACATGACCAAAAAGAGATCCTCACCACGACACGTTGTAATCAAACTCACCACAGTGAAACATAAAGAAAAGATTCTAAAATGTGCAAGAGAGAAATGTCAGATTACTCTCAGAGGATCTCCAATCAGACTCACAGCTGACTTCTCATCAGAAACCCTACAGGCTAGGAGGGAATGGTGAGACATAGCCCAGGTACTAAGAGAGAGAAACTGCCAGCCCAGAATATTATATCCTGCTAAGCTCTCATTTGTGAATGAAGGTGAAATAGAGACCTTTCATAGCAAACAGAAATTGAAAGACTTTGTCACCACTCGTCCAAGCAAAAGATGCTTAAAGATGTGTTACACACAGAAACACAGAAACACGGTCATCAATATGAAAGAAGGTAAAGGAAGGAAACCTCACAGAAAAAGATCACAGGAACTTCAAAGCATATATTAGAAAATATCTTTGGCAAATGGCAGGGCAAAGTTACTACTTATCAATAGTCACATTGAACATGAATGGCCTCAACTCTCCAGTTAAAAGACACAAACTGGCTGAATGGATTAAGGAACAAAACCCATCTATTTGCTGCTTACAAGAAACATCTTTCCATCAAAGATGCATGCAGACTGAAAGTGAAAGGCTGGAAAAAGATATACCATGCCAACAGAAATGAAAAAAGAGCAGGCGTAGCCATCTTAATATCAGACAACATAAACTTTAACACAAAAACTCTTAAGAGAGACAAAGAAGGGCACTATATAATGATTAAGGGATCAATTCAACAGGAAGATATAATGATTATCAATGTACATGCAGCTAATTACAGGGTACAAGTTTATTTAAAAGATATGTTAAGGGACTTAAAGGGAGACTTAGACTCCAATACAATAGTAGTGGGGGACATCAATACTCCACTCTCAGAAATAGACAGATCAACTGGACAGAGATCAACAAGGATACAGTAGATTTAAATGACATTATAGCCCAAATGGATCTAACAGATATCTACAGAACTTTCAATCCTACATCTAAAGACTTCACATTCTTCTCAGCAGTACATGGAACCTACTCTAGGACTGACCACATATTAGGCCATAAAACAAGTCTCAGCAAATTCAAAAGAATTAGAATCATACGATGCAGCTTCTAAGACCATAGAGGAATGAAATTGGAAATTAGCAACTTAGGAATCCCTAGAGCATATGTAAACATATGGAGATTGAACAACATGCTCCTGAATGAACTCTGGGTCATAGAAAAAATCAAAAGAGAAATCAAAAACTTTCTGGAAATAAATGAGGATAACAGTACAACATACCAAAATTTATGGGATACAGCAAAAGCAGTGTTAAGAGGAAAGTTTATAGCAATAGGTGCCCAAATCAAGAAATTGGAAAGGCACCAAATAGATGAGCTTTCAACTCACCTCAAGGATCTAGAAAAACTGCAGCAAACCAGACCCAAATCTAGTAGGAGAAGAGAAATAATTAAAATCAGAGAAGAAATCAATAGGATTGAATCCAAAAAAATTTACAAAAAATCAGCCAAA
Organism: Oryctolagus cuniculus; assembly: GCF_051225735.1. Classification (NCBI taxonomy): domain Eukaryota; kingdom Metazoa; phylum Chordata; class Mammalia; order Lagomorpha; family Leporidae; genus Oryctolagus; species Oryctolagus cuniculus. Next base: position 88,852,106 of record NC_142870.1, read on the forward strand.
CAAGGAGCTGGTTTTCTGAAAAAATAAACAAAATTGACACCCTATTGGCCCAACTAACTAAAAAAAGAAAAGACCCAAATCAATAAAATCAGAGATGAAAAAGGAAACATAACAACAGACACCACAGAAATAAAAAGAATCATCAGAAATTACTACAAGGTATTGTATGCCAGCAAACAGGGAAACCTATCAGAAATGGATAGATTCCTGGACACATGCAGCCTACCTAAATTGAACCATGAAGACATAGAAAACCTAAATAGACCCATAACTGAAACAGAAATTGAAACAGTAATAAAGGCCCTCCCAACAAAGAAAAGCCCAGGACCAGATGGATTCACTGCTGAATTCTACCAGACATTTAAAGAAGAACTGACTCCAATTCTTCTCAAACTATTCAGAACAATTGAAAAAGAGGGAATCCTCCCAAATTCTTTCTATGAAGCCAGCATCACCTTAATTCCTAAGCTGGAAAATTATCCTGGATTGAAAGAAAATTACAGACCAATATCTCTGATGAACATAAATGCAAAAATCCTCAATAAAATTCTGGTCAATAGAATGCAACAACACATCAGAAAGATCATCCACCCAGACCAAGTGGGATTTACCCTTGGTATTCAAGGATGGTTCAATGTTCGCAAAACAGTCAACATGATACACCACATTAACAGACTGCAGAAGAAAAAGCATATGATTATCTGAATAGACGCTGAGAAAGCATTGGATAAAATACAACATAGTTTCATGATGAAAACTCTAAGCAAATTGGGTATAGAAGGAACATTCCTCAATACACTCAAAGCAATTTATGAAAAACCCACAGCCAGCATCCTATTGAATGGGGAAAAGCTGGAAGCATTTCCACTAAGATCTAGTACCAAAAAGGGATGCCCACTCTCACCACTGCTATTCAATATAGTACTGCAAGTTTTAGCCAGAGACATTGGGCAAGAAAAAGAAATTAAAGGGATACAAATTGAGAAGGAAGAACTCAAACGATCCCTCTTTGCAGATGATATGATTCTTTATTTAGGGGATCCAAAGAACTCTACTAAGAGAATATTGGAACTCGTAGAAGATTTTGGCAAAGTAGCAGGATATAAAATCAATGCACAAAAATCAACAGCCTTTGTATACACAGACAATGTCATGGCTGAGAGAGAACTGCTAAGATCAATCCCTTTCACAATAACCACAAAAACAATCAAATACCTTGGAATAAACTTAACCAAGAACGTTAAGGATCTCTAAGATGAGAATTACAAAATCTTAAAGAAACAAACAGAAGAGGATACCAAAAAATGGAAAAATCTTCCATGCTCATGGATTGGAAGAATCAATATCATCAAAATGTCCATTCTCCCAAAAGCAATTTAGAGATTCAATGTGATACCAATCAAAATACCAAAGACATTCTTCTCAGATCTGGAAAAAATGATGCTAAAATTCATATGGAGACACAGGAGATCTTGAATAGCTAAAGCAATCTTGTACAACAAAAACAAAGCCAGATTGTGATCAATACCAGACTTCAGGATATACTACAGGGCAGTTGTAATCAAAACAGCATGGTACTGGTACAGAAACAGATGGATAGACCAATGGAACAGAATAGAAACAGCAGAAATTAATCCAAACAACTACAGCCAACTTATATTTGATCAAGGATCCAAAACCAATCCCTGGAGTAAGAACAGTCTATTCAAAATGGTGCTGGGAAAACTGGATTTCCATGTGCAGAATCATGAAGCAAGACCCCTACCTTTCACCTTGCAAAAAAATCACTCAACATGGACTAAAGACCTAAATCTATGACCTGACACCATCAAATTATTAGAGAACATTGGAGAAACCCTGCAAGATATTGGCACAGGCAAAGACTTCTTGGAAAAGACCCCGGAAGCACAGGCAGTCAAAGCCAAAAGTAACATCTGGGGTTGCATCAAATTGAGAAGTTTCTGTATTGCAAAAGAAAACAGTCAGGAAAATGAAGAGGCAACCGATAGAATGGGAAAATATATTTGCAAACTATGCAACTGATAAAGGGTTAATAACCAGAATCTACAAAGAGATCAAGAAACTCCACAACATCAAAACAAACAACCCACTTAAGAGATGGGCCAAGGACCTCAATAGACATTTTTCAAAAGAAGAAATCCAAATGGCCAACAGACAGATGAAAAAATGTTCAGGATCACTAGCAATCAGGGAAATGCAAATCAAAACCACAATGAGGTTTCACCTCACCCCTGTTAAATGGCTCACATTCAGAAATCTACCAACAATAGATGCTGGCGAGGATGTGGGGGAAAAGGGACACTAATCCACTGTTGCTGGGAATGCAAACTGGTAAAGCCACTATGGAAGTCAGTCTGGAGATTCCTCAGAAACCTGAATATAACCCTACCATTCCACCCAGCCATCCCACTCCTTGGAATTTACCCAAAGGAAATTAAATTGGCAAACAAAAAAGCTGTCTGCACCTTAATGTTTATTGCACTCAATTCACAATAGCTAAGACCTGGAATCAACCCAAATGCCCATCAACAGTAGACTGGATAAAGAAATTATGGGACATGTATTCTATGGAATACTATACAGCAGTCAAATACAATGAAATCTGGTCATTTGCAACAGAATGGAGGAATGTGGAAAACATCATGCTGAGTGAATTAAGCCAGTCCCAAAGGGACAACTATTATATGTTCTTCCTGATTGGTGACAACTACGAAAGCACCTAAAAGGAAACCTGTTGAAGTGAAATGGACACTATGAAAAACAGTGACTTGATCAGTCCTTGTACTGACTGTTGATGTGCAATTTAATACTTTATCCCTTTTAGTATTTTTTGTTCTACTTAATACTATTGTTGAACTCTGTAACCCACAATTATTCTTATGTGTTTAAATTTAACTGAAAAGTGATCCCTGTTAAATGTAAGAGTGGGAATAAGAGAGGGAGGAGATGTACAATTTGGGACATGCTCAATCGGACTTGCCCCAAATGGTGAGGTTTGAAATGTGCCAGGGGATTCCAATACAATCCCATCAAGGTGGCATGTACTAATGCCATCTCACTAGTCCCAGTGATCAGTTTCAGTTCACAATTGATCATACAGATAGGTCTAAGAGTCAAAGGGATCACACAAACAAGACTAGTGTCTGCAAATACTAACTGATAGAATAAAAAAGGGATAGAGCAATCCAACATGGGAAGTAGGATACACAGCAGACTCATAGAATGGCAGATGTTCTAAACAGCACTCTGGCCTCAGAATCAGTCCTTAAGGCATTCAGATCTGGCTGAAGAGCCCATGAGAATGTTTTAGGCATGGAAAGAGAGGACATTCTGGCAAAAAAAAAAAAAAAAGGACCTAAATGAAAGATCTTTGCAAGTGATATTCCAGTAGAAAGAACCGGCCATCAAAGAAGGAGGTACCTTTCTCTGAAGGGAGGAGAGAACTTCCACTTTGACTATGCCCTTGTCTTAATAAGATCAAAGTTGGCAAAATCAAAAGGCTTCCATAACCTTGGCAACTCATGACCAGAGCCTAGGGTGATTACTGACGCCATAAACAAGAGTGTCAAATTGTTAAGTCAACAACAGGAGTCACTGTGTATTTACTCCTCATATGGGATCTCTGTCCTTAATGTGTTGTCCAATGTGAAGTAATGCTATAACTAGTACTCAAACAGTATTTTTTACTTTGTGTTTCTGTGTGGGTGCAAACTGTTGAAATCTTTACTTAATATATACTAAATTGATCTTCTGTATATAAAGATAATTGAAAATGAATCTTGATGTGAATGGAATGGGAGAGGGAGTGGGAGATGGGAGGGTTGTGGGTGGGAGGGAAGTTATGGGGGGAAAAAGTCATTGTAATCCATAAACTGTACTTTGTAAATTTATAGTTACTAAATAAAAGTTAAAAAAATAGAATAAATATGGTCTTCCTCAGCTAGACTCCACCTGCAGTAGGTCAGGTGACTAAGTTTTTGCCAATGGACTGTTTCAACTTGTCCTAGGGTAGACTGCAGACATCTCTCTGGAGGCACTGGCATGTTCCTATGCTTCTGCTACCACCCCATTTCTTTCATTCTCATGCCTGGGACATAGATGAAATGGCTGGTGCTACATCACGGACCTCGAAATCAGGGCCATAACCTAAAGATGATGGAATCTGAAAGTGAAGGGAGGTAGAACCTTACTAATTTACAAAGCTGACTTACTTGCCCTGAGCTCTCTACTGTATTTTACATGGGAAATAAACTTATTCATACCCTTGTTACTACAGTGTGATTGATGAGTTGACATCCACCAAGGCTCGTTAGCATCCCTTGGGCATTTGGCAGATTTGCAGACTTCCAAATACCATCCAGACCTACTATATCAGGTTTATATGTCAGCCACTTCCAAGTGGTACCTATGTATGTACACTATGGTTGTAGAAGTATTTATATAAGCATGGTTAGTGTGAGTCTCCTTACAGCTGATGATCATCCTCATTAATAATAATATCTTACTCCATGTGTTAAAATCAGTGGAAATGCAGGCATTGTGCGGCCGTGGTAGGGACTCCCACATCCCATATTAGATGGTCTAGGTCCGGGTCCATGCTCTGCATGTAATCACACTCCTGCCAATGTAAACCTTGGGGAGGAAGCAGGTGAAAGCTCAAGTACTTGGGTCCCTGATAATCTTCTGGGAGACCTGAATTGAGTTCCAGGGTCCAGGCTTTAGCCTGGCCCAGGCCCAGCTGTTGTGGGTATTTAGGGAATGAACTGTAGATGAAAGATCCCTGTCTCTTTATCTCTCTCTCTCTCTCTTTCTCAAAATATCTGGAGAGTTGAGCAAATCATGGGGCTTTATCCACCCTATGAGTATATGACTCTCATTATATTTGCATTTTAAAAATATATTCTTTTTTGTTCTGCAATGAAAAACTATTTAAGATATGTAAGATCTTTTCCTAGCACTGTCATATAATATCTGCAAATATCATTTACCTTGGGTATGATTTACAGTGGAAAATATTATTTAAATTTAGATATTTTTAATGAGGAGAGAACTATACCACAAGTCTAGAAAAGGTTCCTGAAAATTCACATTTGCCAACTAAACCATTCAAGGGAGGGAAGGAAAGACTGAGAGAGAGATAAGGAGAAGGAGAGAGAAAGAGAGAGAGAGTTTTGAGGTGGGAGGGAGAGCTGGGGTGGATGAAAGCATCCCTCACATGCCCTCACACTGCTGGTCCTCTGCCACAATGCTGGACTAATAACTCAGCAGATGGCTTTCCTGGACCAGATAATTAGAAATACTTTATTCCCACCAAAAAAAAAGAGTTTTCTTGATTGAGTAATTTGAAGAAAATAGGAAATAGCCCTGAGCAGAGATAAAGAGAGAATGCCAAATTCAGAAAAAGGCCTGGGGGTGGGAGGCAAAGTACACAAAACACAGCTTCAGTTTTGCAGGGCTTGTTGGAAATTTTACTCAGAACAAGTTTGATCTCTAATAGTCTAATACTGTTCCCTAAGACACTCAACATTCATCTTTACATTGTCCTAAAGAAAATCCCTTATAATAATTGCAAGTGGCAGGCCTGGCCTGTTAACAACAACAAATAGTTTGGAAAAGGAAAGGAAACCATCACAAATGAAAAGAAACAAATCCATGAAGTAAATTATAGAACTAAAGTAGGGCACACTAAAAATTATAAACTGCAATTACTTGAAAGATGACTTAGAGGTAGGGTCTTCCGGAGTCTGTTTTATTATTTACTTGAAAGACAGGGAGAGGAGACGGACAGAGATCATCCATCTGAGGTTCACTCCCTGAATGCCTCCAACACCTGGGGCTGGACTGGGGCCAGAGTCAGGAGCTGGGAATGCAACCTTGGTCTCCCATGTGGGTAGCAGGAACCTAATTACTTGAGCCATCACTTCGGCCTCAGGATCTGCATTAGCAAGAAGGTGGAGTCAGAAGCTGGAGGCATGAATTGAACCTCAGTACTTCAGTGTTGGATACAAGCATTTTAATTGCTCAGCTAACCACCCATTCCCCAAAGATGGTTATTGTAGGATCAATACTCTAGGATATCTTTACACTTTGACTTTCATCCAATGCCTGCCAGGCTGAAATTTCTCTCTCTCTCTCTCTCTCTCTCTCTCTCTCTCAGATTTATTTTATTTATTTGAAAGGCATAGTTACAGAAGGGATGTGGGAGAAGATAGAAATAGAGAGATCTTCCATCCACTGGTTCACTCCCTAAATGGCCGCAATGGCTGGGGCTGGGCCAGGCTGAAGCTAAGACTCAGGACCTTCATCCAGGTCTCCCACGTGGGTGCAGGGGCTCAAGTACTTGGGTCATCCTCAGATGCTTTCCCTGGCACATAAGCAGGGAGCTGGATCAGAAGTAGAGCAGCTGGGACTTGAACCAGTGCCAATATGCGATGCAGTGCAGAGCTGGCAGCTTTACCAGCTATGCCACCCATTGGGCCCAATTACATTTTTAAGTTGTGAAAACAAGTGTCACCACGAACAAAGTTTTCTGGAGAATTTGAAAATCCCCAGGTCTAAAGGAGCTGCCGAAGGTCCCCAAACCCTTTCCTGGTCTCCATCAAATCATTTTACAACTGGTTTTTGGGGCAGCCACAAAAAGACCTTGAATCATCATACACTACATCCAAGAAAGGTCCAGTTGCACTCTTCCTGCTGCTACACATAATAAGGAAGAATGTGGAATAGCATCATCTACTAGCCACCTTGAACAGGATCTGTTTCTCTCATCAAAGCGGCAGCAGGGGTTAGCAGGCTAAAGAATGGCTTCTGGGTATGTTGCCTCTGCACCTCAGTTCCATTATTTTCTCTTAACAAAATTAATGACTGTAATGAGCATCCTCATGTGGCTGAGGGAATGATTTTCTTTGCAGGGCTGTTGTGACAATAAATAAACTGACTTATGTCAAGTGTGGCACAGAACACTGGAGAAACTACAAGCAGTCATTAGCTGGTTTTTGTGTTTTTTCCCCCAAGCAATCATTTCTAATCCATGATTAAGATGTAAAGATCCAATTACTATTCTCGTATAACAACTGGATCTGACTTCTCTCTTTATTTTCATTATTACATAATATTTATTCTGGGTCCTAGGAGTGCTAGGGGCCATGAGCAAAATACAGAAAAAGTATGGTCTCTGCCATCAAATTGCTATTCAAGAAACAGACTGCCAGCATTGGAAGTAAAGGCAATTTTACAAATTACTGTAGAATCCCAGAACACACTCGTATGCATCTTAGATTCAGGTGCAGCTTCCAGTTCCATGGGACAGCTGGTTACATCCTCATTCTGCAGGTGAAGTGAATGTGACCACAGAAGAATAAAGGGCAGGTCTGAGACATAGGAACAATGTATGATTGTGGTGGGGAGAGAGAACGCCAAGGTTCTTCTATCCCACTTTTTTTTTTTTTTTTCTGTACGGAGTATACAGTGATGGCAAACCTCTGATAATCCCAGGCTAATCCTTGTCCTCTTGCTTCCTTGCCATGTGAATATGTATAAGTAAGTTAAATATCCCCATGTAAGAGAAGAGTGGTACAAAGGTTAAATGAGACAATATTTTTATAGTATTTTGCAGAAAACTATTTATGTAGTCTTGCTACTGCTAACATTATATACCTTTCTCAATTCCAAATTGATTATGTTCACTTAAAAACTGAATATTGCCTAACAAATGTTGTTAGTCCCTTCTGGAGATGGACCTCTAATGAAGTATTTGAGAGTGTTGAAATACAAGGGAATTTTTAAAAACTTTAGAAACATTTTCTTGTTTTACAAGTGAGATGACTGACCCCAGAGAGCTAATTTGATGAATGATGCAGAGATCACTAGTGACAAGTGTAAAAACTTATCCTGTCAATCCCAATTTCATGTTTATTTTACTAAAAAATATTAAATTAACATACATATTAAAATACATATTCCACATTAAAACATATATTCCATATACATATCTGCACAGTCTACATTGGTATTGGGAGAACACAAAACACGGGATAATATAGGGTAACAATCAAACCAGAAATACTGGAACAGATAATGCTAAGAGTGGGACATTTGTGGCCAGCGTTGCGGTGTGGTAGGCTAATCCCATACCTGTGGCGTTGGCATCTCATATGGGCACCAGTTCCAGTCCCAGCTGCTCCTCTTCTGATCTACCTCCCTGCTGTGGCCTGGGAAAGCAGTGGTAGATGGCCCAAGTGCTTGAGGTCCCTGCGTCCACGTGGGAGACACAGAGGAGGCTCCTGGCTTCAGATCGTCCCTGCTCCGGCCATTTCAACCATTTGGGGAGTGAGCCTGCAGATGGAGGACCTTTCTCCTTGTCTCTCCCTCTCTTTATCTATAACTCTACCTCTCAGATAAATAATAAAAATTTTAAAACAACAACAAAAAGAATGAAATATAGAAAATAACTTTCATGTGTTCTATATGGTCAGGCCACACAACTTTTATCCTTATTCTCGCCCTTCTGCTTTTACAGGTGGATTTGTTAAGTGGGAACTACTTAACACTGAATGCAACTTAGGCACAGAATCCCACAAGAAGAATCCCTTGCCTCAGTTGCCTCTTATTCAAGGCCTATTTTAAAAGTTCCTGGAAATGGGCTGGCACTATGGCATGCAGGGTAAAGCCGCCACCTGCAGTGCCGGCATCTCATCCGGGTACAAGTTCAAGTCCTGGCTGCTCCACTAGCTATCCAGCTCTCTGCTCTGGTCTGGGAAAGCAGTAGAAGATGTACCAACTCCTTGGCCCCTACACCCTTGAGGGAGACCTAGAAGAAGCTCCCAGCTCCTGGCTAAGATTTGGCCCAGCTCCAACTGTTGCAGCTATTTGGGGAGTGAACCAGTAGATGGAAGACCTCGCTCTCTCTCCCTTTGTAACTCTACCTTTCAAATAAATAAATCTTTTTAAAAAAAGTTCCTGAAAAATGCATACTATGGAAAAAAATTCATAGATTTCAAAATGTATGCAACAAAATAAACTTATTTAGTACAGTTTTTCCACTATTTTGATTCTCTTGAATAACAATACAAGACACTTAACATAAAGCTAATGAAAGCATCCACCCTATACAGTTGTTAGGGAAAAATTAGATCATATGTGAAAATGCCACATGGCCTCTGGTGCATGCTAAGAGCTTGAAAGTTTTAGCCGTAATTATATTTTATTTTTAACAGATGAGGAAATTAATACCTGGAAAAATACCAGCAAAAGTGGTTTATTTTGTGTATTTGCTTCTGAGTTTTACTGCATTTTACTAGAGCCAGAGACAAAATTAAATAAATAAAGATTTGATCCCTAAATAAATGTAGAAAGAAGGCCAAATGTGGATTCACTTCTTTTCCACTCAACAGTGTGATGGAAACTTAAAGCCCACCAGGTACTCAAGGGATCTTTTGCTTCATACTTCTCAGTCCAAGGGTCAGGAGGTTCCTTCGCTAAAAGTACATCCGGGGCCGGCGCCGCGGCTCATTAGGCTAATCCTCCTCCTTGCGGCGCCAGCACACCAGGTTCTAGTCCCAGTCGGGGCGCCGGATTCTGTCCCGGTTGCCCCTCTTCCAGGCCAGCTCTCTGCTATGGCCTGGGAGTGCAGTGGAGGATGGCCCAAGTGCTTGGGCCCTGCACCCCATGGGAGACCAGGATAAGTACCTGGCTCCTGCCATCAGATCAGCGCGGTGCGCTGGCTGCAGCACGCCAGCTGCGGCGGCCATTGGAGGGTGAACCAATGGCAAAAGGAAGACCTTTCTCTCTATCTCTCTCTCTCACTGTCCACTCTGCCTGTAAAAAAAAAAAAAAAAGAAAAAGAAAAGAAAAAAAAAAGTACATCAGGGGTCTTCAGCTTTCAACAGGAGTTATTCACCCCCCTCTGCACCCGACTGCCACCTCAATCTTTGCAGGCACAACTATAAAGGCAAAGTACAGCACATCACGTGAATCTCAGTAGTTCTCAGGAAGCTGCCAGGAGTAAAAGGGAATGTGCAATGTTCATCACTTGCCAGGGGAAGAGACACAGGCTACAATCCTGCCACGGCACATACCAGAGGCATCACCTGTGGAAATGCCAGTGCAGTCTCATTCACATTTAATAACGTGTCAAGCATGCAGTTTTTTCTTGAAGCCTGCTAATGACAAGCGGAAAACAAAGGATTCTGAGAAACAATTGGATGTAGCAAGCTGAGAGCCTAAGAAATGAGTTTTGGCAAAATGCTTGGCAGCAGAACGATGATGGCAGGAAGAATTCAGCAGGTGGGGCCTCTGAATGGCTGGGTCTACAACGGTTGCTCATCTAGGGAGAGGCAGGATCGTGGAAAGACAAATGCCCAGATGGAATCCTGGTCCAAGTTTCTGAATGTTTAAGTCACCTGTAACACACTACGTATCTTACAAAACCACTGCATGTTGGAGCTGGAATGAGACCTTAGAAACCTTCAGTCCTGGGACACAGAATACAGACCAGGCTCAGAAACCAGAGTGGTTAAGTGAATGCTTGCGGTGAAGACTAGGTCACCAGCAGAGGCAGGATGGAAACCTCCTATTTTCCTAGTTATTTGTCTTATAGTACAGACGTTACTTCAGGAACAACCAACCAACCACAAAATAGCTTACAACACAGCTACATTGGTCTTATTTTTCTTTTCTCCTGATATCTGAGGTTGAATTTTTATACCGACCTTTGTGTTCAGCTTCTTCACTCACTATACTCTTAAGGCTCAAAATGTTTGTCCCTTAGATATTTATTGCTAAGGAAAAAGCAGGAACTACAAACCAACTTCTCTAAAATCCAGAGTTCTTAAAACAAAAGAAGCAAAACAAAAGAACACACTCTTCATACAGGAAGCAAAAGGAAACACTCCAGAGAAATCAAATTTGGAATCCTTATATAACCTGTGTTGTTTCACATGGTACTCTCCTCTTTCACATGGTACACCCTTTCCCTCTCTATTCACACTACCCAGTGGATATACCACCAATGTTCTGCCACTGAAGAAAAGTAAAATAATTAGAAAAATTAAAAAAAAAATAGATTTTAGATGAGTACTGGGCCTGTAGTCATAGAAACAGGACTTTTAGGAACTGCATGGCTCAGCAACTGCCGAAGTATAAATCGTATGTGTGACTATGTGTGTGCAGGTATCTCAAAGCAACATTGCCAAGTCCAGGACACTCATCCCTGAACTCTTTTAGCCTCCAAATCTGTGGTTCCCTGGCTCATGGAAAAACTGATAAGGAAGGTGGTTGCTTAAAAAGATGTAACATGAATTTTTATTTATCTTTTTAAAATTATTTATTTATCTGAAAGGCAGATTCAGAGAGAGAGAGAGAGAGAGAGAGAGAGAGAGACATCTTCTATTCACTGATTCACTGCCCAAGTGGCAACTATGGCCAGGGTTCAGGGTTGGTATAGGATGAAGACAGGAGCCTAGAACTCCATCCAGGTCTCCTACATGGGTGGCAGAGGTCCAAGTACTTGGTCCATGCTCTGCTATTTTCCCAGGTGTGTTAGCAGGGAGCTTGATGGGAAGCAGAGCAGCCAGAACTCCAACAGACACTCTGATATGAGATGCCAACATTGCAAGCAGCAGCTTGGCACATTGCCCCACAATATAGCCCCAGTTATTTAGTTCTATACAACTTAGGATAGAAAATGTTCCAAATTCGTACTTAGGAATCATTGCCTTATTTCCTTCACCACTCTTCACCAAAGATCACAAATTCAAAAATGCTACAGAATCCACAATAATTTGTAGTTCAGATAGGAGTTTCAGCCACATTATATCCTTTGTTGTATCCTTCCATCACAGAGGTAGGCATCATTGTGCCATTTGGGGTTTGGAAAGAAGGGCTCCAAAAGTGACTTGGAAAGCTCACAAAGCTGTTAGGTAGCAGGATCTTCAGATTCCAGAGCAACTCCTCCTTGCACTGACCTTCTCAGGTGCATGGGTTACACTCAGCCCATTAGCTTTTAATTTGAAGGCTTTATATTCAGTGTCTCCTCTCAGACACTCCACTCACCTTGATTCTTTGTGTTAACAAATATTTCAAGACATTTTCTTTCTTTCTGAGCTATGACAAACTACTGCTCCTTTCTTTAAATGTTGGAATTCATCTTCAGACAATTTCTTTAAACTTCCTCACCACTAAATATAGTCTCTGATGTATTCTCTATGGAGAATAATGACATAGGGTCAGGAGACCTGATTTCTTGTCCTAATTCTTCTGGTGGTGACCATCATTTTTATTATAATTACTACCACCATCACAACTTATAATTGAATGTCTTCCTTATGCCAGGTATTAAAAGTGTATTGCATTTATTATCAATTTTAATACTCATGAAAGAATTTTCAGTTTTATTGTTGTCCCCATTTATCAAATCAGGAGCATGAGCCTCAGATAAGGAATAGCTTCACAGCTGCAAAGTGAGTAAGTGGGAGTAGCAAGGATTCTAAAACAGATCTATGTCTTTCCAGAGTCTAAAATTTAATATTGACTGTAGTAAAGAAAAATTTCCTTCCCTGGAATTCAATTCCTCATGGATAATGCCAGATGATAGAATTGGATGATCTTGAGTGACTGTCATTTATGTAATATGATGAGTTTATGATCAATGGTAACTTCAAGAGTATTTTCAAACATGAATTCTAAAACCAGAAATTCAAGCTAGGTTTTCAGGGGAAGGAGTAGGGACGAGTAGACATAGAAAGTGGAACAAATCGAGTCCCTTTAGTTGAGAAGCTTAAGTTTTTGATTAGCAGTTCCCAGCTTTAGAAGTCACATGTCACAGCCAAGAGGCAGTGGGGCAGATCTCATCTGTCTGAATTAGCGAGTGTCATATTATAGTTTTGTTTCCAGTGGAGACTCCAAAGCTATCTTCATGCTCAACATTCCCGCAGAACAACCACTTTAAAAGCAGAGGAGTCAGAAATGTCAGCCTGTCCTCGAAGGCAGGTCCCTCGGGTATCAGCTGCCTCTGTCTTGTTAAGTATAGCCAGGCATGACTCAGCTCTTCCATCAACTGTCTGGGAAGAACATTTCATGCTGGTAGAAAATCACCTTAAGCAGAACAATGGCAGGCATTTAAGGTAGACAATTAGAGTCTGGTTGCTTATTACTCAAATCAAATCACACTTTTCCTATTCTAGAGAAGATAGCATAATTACAGCCAATAAGGAAATAGGGCTGCCTTTGCTTAGAACACATCAGATCACTCTGTCACCTCCAGTTATAACTACCTGCCATTCAGACATCTCTTCTGTCTGGGTCACAAAGCAAGGTGAACTGCAGGTTATGCCATGTCCTTCAATCAATAAAACTTCAGTGAGGACCCACTACACTTTACAGTTTATAATAAGCTCCAAGAAGGGATAAAGATAAAAGGAAGAGACATTCTCTGCTCTCCAAGCTTTCACTATCTAAAGAGGATGAACAGTCAGGCAAATAATCAAAAGGCAAGCAAGGTGAAGCAAATGCTAAAAAGAGAAAAGATGTAATATGTCATAACAGCACAGAGGAGATCTTAGTTCTGATTGTGAGAGGGGTGGAGTTCAATGGAACTTCCACAGAAAAGATGGCATCTGATTTAAGCATGAAAAAAATGAATGGCATGTACACGTACAGATACCGGGGGAGGAGTCCAGGCTGATGGGGGCTGTGACTAGGAGCCAGTCCATCAGCCAGCAGGGGTGGATTACAGAGTGCTGGATGACTTCCTGGAGCATGAGAATGATGTCCCTAGAACAGGGACACTGTTGACTTTCTTGGTAGCAACTGAAAGCCATTGAGGGTACTTAAAGAATGAAGTGATACATTAATGATTACAACAAAAGATAAAAGACAGGTAGGGGAATGTGTCTGTCCTCTGACACTGATAGGTCACAGACATGAACAACTCTACTTACGGCCACATTTGTCAAGGATGGATTTTCTTTAACCACTTGCTATCTTTGTTTTTACTTATATAAACCACAAATGAAGTAAAAATAGATCATTACAACCTGGATTGAGGACTGTGGAGGGATATAATGAAGCTAATGGCTTCTGAGATGGTACCTTTGCTATACAACTGTTGGTGTGGAGACTGATTTATCAAGATGAGAACGATTTCATTTCTCAGTGCCCACTCTTCCTCTATCCCCTAATTTCCATAATCATCAATAATAATCCATTTGGCTACTGAGGGGTCATCACTGTACTACATTTTGTGAGACCTAATTATCTAGTCTTTATTTGTTCCTCTCATGTGGAGTCTGACTCAAAGGATTTTCACAACCTGAAACCTCAATGACTAGCTGTGCTCTCTGGAGTATATTGTCTATAAGCCCTATTACACTCAGAACATTATTCCATAGTTTACAGATATTTATATACCTGTATTCTCTTTCCAGTTATCTAAAGTCTCCTTGTTCACGGGGTAATTATAAGTTTCATCTTCACAACCTACTCCCTCTCCCCAGTCACCACAACCACCACTGTGTCTGGAAAAGCCTAAAAGTTCTGAAATTCTGCTGGGTGGAGAAAAGAATAACATAGATACAATGATGGGACTTCAAATATATATAGAAAAAATGAAAAAGTAGCAATGATAAGCTAGGCAAGAGGATATTTTTAATCACCTACCTGATAAAGGATTTATATCCCAAATAAAGAATTTTCAAAGTCAATAAGAAAGCAAATTTTTGACAACATTTTTGAAATGCATAAGAAAACAAACGGGTCTACATTGTGGCACAGAGGGTTAAGGTTCCAGAATTCCACAGTGGAGCAATGATTTGAGTCCCAGATAATCTGCATCCCATGTAGTTTTCTGCTAATGGCCTGGGAAAACAGCAGAACATGGCCCAGGTACTTGGGCCTCTGCCACCCATGTGGGAGACTTGGATGGAGGTCTCCAGGTTCCTGGCTTTGGTCTGGACCAGCCCTGTGTGATGTCTTTCTCTCTCTGTCTCTGTCATTCTACCTTTCAAACAAATAAATAATATTTTTAAATAAATAAAATAAAAAAGCATAATTTTAAAAAGTGCAAAAATGTTTCAAAAATATTTCATCAAAATATATTTATGACAAATAAGTTTGAAAAGATTCCCTGAATCATCAGTCATTTGATAAATGCAAATTAAAAATCATGCAAGATACTACCACATACTTTTTAGAATGGCTAACATTTAGCAAATGGAATACATGAGTCTGGTGAGATGTAGTCATTGAAACTCTCATTCATTGAATATTGGAATGCAAAATGAAATACAGCCAATTTGAACATTTTGGCAGCTTCTATTAACTTAAACATATATTTACCATATGAACTACACACACCAGTCCCAAGAGAAATGAAAACTTAAGTTCAGAAAAACCTGTACAAAAATATTTACAGCAGCCTTAATCACAACAGCCAAAAACTTGAAACAGTCAGATGTCCTTCATTTAATGAACTGATTTAAAAATGATATTAAATACATGAAAAGCAATACTATCCAGCAGCAATGAATGAATTTTTGTTATATACAAATGGAAGTATCCCAAATGCATTATACTAAGTGAAAGAAACCAGTCCAGTATAATTCCATCCACATAAAATGCAAGAAAGGCATAATTATGGGAAAAGAAAACAAATCAGTGATTGCCAAACATCAGGGTAGGAGTGGGTTGACTAAACTGTCAGAGCCTGAAAGAAATCTGGGGGAGTAATGGAACATTTCTGCGCCTTAATTGTGGTTTTTCCATGGTTGTATGTTTGTCGAAATTCACAAACTTCAAACCAGAAAAAGTTAACAGGACTTATATGTAAGTAAGAATGAGTAAAAAAATATTGTAAAAGGTACTGTCCCTGCCTCTTGATTAGAGACTTGGCTTTACTTGTAACAACTAGGAGAAATCATTTGACCCTTTTTGCAATGCCTTTTCTCACCTATTTCCAAGTAATCTAATTACACTAATCCTCTGTGGTATAAATTGGTTACTACATCTACAGATATAGTTGGATGCTCTCAGTTTCAAGAAATTTCTCTAATTTCAGACCACCATAGCATTTTCTCTATATCTCTCTGTGATACTAGGCACTTTGTACACTGTCTAATTGTTATTTGAGGTTTTGGCTGATCCCCTGCTGGATCGTAAACTCAAACACCGAGCTTGGGACCCGCTCATCCAGCAAAATGCCCAACACACAGTGTCTACATGGTATCATAGCAGAAAAAAGCAGTAACCGCATACAAATCAAAGCTTACACTTTTTCATGACTCCCTGACATACACACCATGTTCTTCCATACAGAATATATTCTCTCTCCCTCTCTCTCTCTCCTTGCATGTCTTTCAAGTAAGTATATTAAGAATGCATAAAATTTGTTCCCTTAATATAAATTTTAAACAGTAAAAAATAAAGTTTAAAAAATTTTAAAGCAAGACACAGAAGATAATAATAGAGCACCTGTCCCCATGGGCCTCTTATTCTAGAGATAATGAGAAAAATTAAATAATGAACAAAATAATTAAATAAATAACCACACAGTAACTTAATTGCTATATGAATGGGTACCATGAAAAGCAAGTACAAGATCATGTGAAAGGGGAAATTTTGCCTCAGGTATCAGTGCTTGGAGAGGGCGAGAGTATATTCCCTGAGGAATTGACTATTGAGCTGAGTGCTATGGAATGAAGGCATGAAGGGCAAAGTTAAATGAAAAACAGGACAAAAGAACTTAGAATAGAAAGGACACAGTATATATGAACGCATAAGAGAATTACAGGAAGCATCAAAACAATGGAATATGAAGAGGTCAAAGCAATAGGTAGGATCTAGAACATATAGGCTCATATAAGAAGGCAACTACAAGAAACTGAAATTTATAAGAATAACAGAAAATAGTTCAGTATTCTCATTGGGAGGGACATCTGATATAATTTCTCATTTTAAAGAGGTAACACTGGTTGTTGTATGAAGAACAGACTATAGGGTACAAGACTAAACGAGCAACATCCAGTTATGAAGCTACTGCAGAAAAATCCTAGAACAAGATGGTGCAGCTTGCACTGGGAATTCTAGTTAAAATACAGAGAGGTAGATAGAGCCACATGAAAGAAGAGCTAAGTTTATTGATGAAAAATGAAGGGAAAAGTAAGGCAACCTGGTTCAGGTCTCTTGAACTTCAAACTTAACCTCAATTATGGAATCTTAGAGTGTTCAAGTCAGAAGGACTTAAACAATTTTACAGATGAGGAAACACAGATACAGAGAGGAGAGGTTATCTAGTTTGCCCATGGTCACCTATCAAATTGGCAATAGAGTTGAACTGCAATATCAACATCTTTTTATGTTCATTGGGTTATTTCTCATTTACAATTTTGGAGTCTAAGTTTGACTCTACTTTGTTCTTCAATTTTAAAGCAAATATAGTAATGGTGCCATCTATGAATCATGGTGAATAATAGACACCAGAGACATTTGAATATAAAGCAGATTATATGTGCTATTCAAAAAAAAAAAAAAAAGAACAATACCTATTTTGTTCACTATTGTATCCCAATGCTTAGCAAACGCGTACCTCAATAAATCACTGTTGAATGAAATGAACATATTTTCTTTTCCTATCTTTTGCATTTACTTTGAAAAATACAATGGAAAAGAAATGCAATTTTCAGCTGGCTGTAAGCCATGTCTGTAAGACATAAAAACCAGAGTAAGCAGCAGAGAATCAAAGGACCACAGTTTGATTGGTTTTCAAGAATTGGTTTTGGGCTGGCGCCGCTGCTCACTAGGCTAATCCTCCACCTGCAGCACAAGCACACCGGGTTCTAGTCCCGGTTGGGGCACCAGATTCTGTTCTGGTTGCTCCTCTTCCAGTCCAGCTCTCTGCTGTGGCCCAGGAAGGCAGTGGAGGATGGCCCAAGTGCTTGGGCCCTGCACGGGAGACAGGAGGAAGCATCTGGCTCCTGGCTTTGGATCAGCGCAGCGCGCAGGCCGTAGCAGCCATTTGGGGGGTGAACCAACAGAAAGAAGACCTTTCTCTCTCTCTCTCTTTCTCCTCTCTCTCTCTCTAACTCTGCCTGTCAAAAAAAAAAAGAAAGAAAGAAAGAGAATTGGTTTTAAGAAATATATTACTATCTGCCTTTTGATTCTTAGAAAGCTTGATAACTAAACATTTGGAATTTGTGAAAATCCTTCTAGGCAAGGATTCAATCGCATTTGGAAACATGGATTCTTATGGACCAGCACATACCTTCAAATGCAAAAATCTCAATCCTATTCTCATAATTGAGGCTTACCCATCTGCTGAATGTGTGGTGTCAGTTTCTAGACTCATTGACTGAGCTTCTGCTCCCTTCTTTGCTTTTCCTGGCTACAGGAAACTTTTAAATACATTATCTTGCCAATCTTCAAATTCTGAGAAGGATATTCTATAGCTAAGGCCACTGAGAACCATATGGAACCAAAATTTCACCTGAGTCTGGATTCTTCTCCCTACCTTATATGTTGTGAACTACTCAGGGCATTTTATGACCTAGGACATTCTGTGAGCTCCCATGGCACTAAGACTTAAATTTTCTACACCTACAAAAAAAGGAGATTCCCAGATACTCCTCTGCTTGATCAGAAATTAAGGGGCTGACACCTAGGAAATCATAGGACTCTTTCCCAACTCTTTCTCCTTTGCTCTTCCCCCTTCATGAAGTATGACTGACATACAAAGAGGTGTACATATTTAATGTATATAATTTGATGAATTTGCAAATAAGTATAAACCTATGAAACTATCAAAACATCTAATGCTATAAGTGTATCCATCACCTTCAGAAGTTTCCTTCTGCCATCGGATTTATTATTATTGCTGCTATAATTATTATTTTGGCAATAAGAATATGTTAAAATATCTATTCACAGCACATTTTAAAGTATACAGTACAGTATTATTAACTATGGATACTGTGCTATACTGTAGGTCTCTTGAATCTACTCATGTTCTATAACTGATACTTCAAACCCCTTGACTAATACTTTTCTATCTCCCCTTCCTGCTCCCCACCCTACCTCCAGCCACTGCCAACCAGCATGCCATGTTCTGCTTCTTTGAGTTTGGCTATTTTAGATTCCCCAGGTAAGTAGTATCATATTACCTCTGTCCTGTGTCTGCCTTATTTCACTTACTATAATGGCCTTCAGGCTCATCCATATAAATCCTACAAATGGTAGGATTTCCTTCTATTTATAATGCAGAATCATATTCTATTGAATGTACAGTTAGCCCTTGATATGTATGCGTTCTACAACTACAGATTAAAAACATCATGCATTTAAAATATTTTTTAAAAATATATGTACTGGGGATGGACTGTAGTGCAGTGGGTTAACACCCTGGCCTGAAGCTACGGCATCCCATATGGGCACCAGTTCTAGTGCCGGCTGCTGCTCTTCAGATCCAGCTCTCTGCTATGGCCTGGAAAAGCAGTAGAGGATGGCCCAAGTCCTTGGGCTTCTGCACTGGCCTGGGAGACCCAGAAGAATCTCCTGGCTCGTGGCTTCAGATCAGTGCAGCTCCAGCCGTTGCGGCCAATTGGGGAGTGAACCAGTGGATAGAAGACCTTTCTCTCTCTCTCTGCCTCTCCTCTCTCTGTGTAACTATTTCAAATAAATAAATAAATATTTTTAAAAAATTTAAAAATTAAAATATATGTACCGAATGTGTGCAGACATTTCTTTCTTGTCATTATTCCCTAAATAATATAACTACTCACATAGTAGTTATATTGCATTAGGTATTATAAATAATCCAGAGGCAATTTAAAGTATAGATAAGGATGTACATAAGTTATATGGCAAATATTACCTCATCTTACATGAGACCTGAGTAGATTTTGGCCTGGACTAGCAGCCCTGTCTGTTGTGGGAATTTGGGAAGTAAATCACTGGATAGAAGATTCTCTCTCTCTCTCTCTCTCTCTCTCTCCCTTCCTCCCCCTCCTTTCTCTCTCTTTTTTCACCCCCATTCAAATAAAGTAAAAAAAAAGACTATTTTTTAAAATTGTAAACAACTCTAATATCCATCAATGATAAATGGACAAACATAATCTGTCAATAAAATTAATGAATTATTATATATTATATAATTCTATATATAATTATTCATTTTAAATTTATTAAACATAATGTCAATAAAATTAATGAATTATTATATTTATATAATTATATATAATTATTTGATTTATTAAAATTATTTAATTTTATATAAAATTAATGAATTATTATATCATTAATGAATTAATGATAAATACTATAACATGAGTGTACTTTGAATTCATTGCATCAAGTGAAAATAGTATGCTAAACCAACTGCAATGAAATGAATATAAAATGATTCTATTTACATGCAATGACCAGAACAGACAAATTTACAGAGATAGAAAGCAGATTAGTGGTTGCTTAGGACTCGGCAATTGGGAAAGGTTATGGGAATTGGCAGTTAATGGATAAGCATTTCTTCTTAGGGTAATAAATATTCTAAAATTAGATGGCAGGCCAAACATGTCTGGATCTATTGCTTGCAAAACAGGGAGTTTTTATAAAAATAAAGAATGCATTTAGTAGTGAAAGGTTGGGTTTCTCTCTTTGGTCTGTCAGGGAAAATGTGAATGAGCTTTGGAAGAGAAGATGAGGGATAAGCCCTAACTGTTTTGGCTAAATCACCTAACCTCATTCAGGCTGTACTTTTTAAAATAGCAATAATGCTACACTTGACAATGTTGTTCTGAGGATCAAATAATATAAGCATTTTAAAACTGTAAAACACTGTGATGCCATTAACCAATGTAATTATAAGTAAATATGATAATATTAACTGTACCTAGAACATAAGGCAAGTCCAATACTACATATGTTTTCTTGTATATAGAAATAAATGAATGACAACTGATGAGAAAATAATGGACTTTGCTTAATGGACTCATACTCTTACCTATAGATATTGAAAGTTGACAATTGACAGAGTATACTCTAGAACTGAGCTCTTTTTAAAAAGTAAAACAAACAAATGAGAAAACCAAGAAACTCCCTATAATCAACATAAATGTTTAAATGAGAAGACTGACGAGGTGACGGAGTGGTTAGGGCAATGGACTGCTAACTGAGAAGATAAAGTATAAAAGAAACAACGTGTATAGGTATTTTTGGGACTAAATATCCAAAATTGGCAAATTTTGGAGCAAGAAATGTGTGTAGTCATTGATTTCAACTTCCAAGTATTTGGATAGCTAGCATTTATTTTCTTAACAATACATACATAAATACACAAATATGGATCTGGTTATAAAGCAGAAAATGGGGCTGGTGCAGTGGGTTAAAGCCCTGGTCTGAAGCGCCGACATCTCATATGGGCGCCGGTTCTAGTCCTAGCTGCTCCTCTACCCATCCAGCTCTCTGCTGTGGCCTGGGAAGGCAGTGGAGGATGGCCCAAGTGCTTGGGCCCCTGCACCCACAGGGGAGACCAGAAGAGGCTCCTGGCTCCTGGCTTCAGATCAGCTCAGCTCCAGATGTTGCAGCTGTCTGGGGAGTTAGCCAGTGAATGGAAGACCTCTCTCTCTCTCTGTCTCTACCTCTCTCTGTAACTCTTTCAAATAAATAAAATAAATCTTTAAAAAAAAACACAGAAAATATCAGTAGTAATTTTTCATTCCCCTCACAAAGTTCTAATTTTAGTAATCTACAGTGATATTTTCATCAATATTACTAATATCTTTGTTCTAGGGAAATTAGTAACATTTCAGTGTACAGATAGAAACAAAGAACCATTAGTCAAAAAACTGTCATGACTATCCCTTGCTTACCAGAACTCTAATAGTTCAGGTCTTCAAACTTTTATACTTCTGAAATAAAGTCATTGTTTATGTTCAATTATAAATATACTTAGATTAGAATATATTTGGACAATAAGTAAAATATTTTATACAATGAGAAATAAATTCAAGCATAAATCCACTTTCTAAAGAAAATGTGAAAGGAATGTGATAATTGTAAGGAATGAAATGGACATCTTGTGATTTGATTGTTGTTTTAGCCCTTGTTTATATAACTATGGAACTGTGGTCTTTCTACTTTCTACTTGTTCTTTTTTAAAAGATTTATTTTTATTTTATCTGAAAAGCAGAATTGAGAGAGAAAGAGAGAGGGAAGAGAAAGAGTCTTCCATTTATTGGTTCACTCCCCAAATGGCTGCAATTTCTGGGAATAAGTCAGGCTGAAGCCATGAGCAGGAGCTTCTTCTAGGTCTCCTACAGGTGCACATGGGCCCAAGCACTTGGACCATCCTCCAATGTTTCCCAGGCCATTATCAGGCAGCTAGATCTGAAGTGGAGCTACTGGGACTCAAACTGAGGCCTACATGGGATGTTGGCACTGCAGGCAGCAGCTTAATTCACTATGCCACCATGTTGCTCCTCTTTTTACTTGTTGCATATTATACGTACTGGTGCATTAAGCCTTTGATTATAGAGTGGATTGAAATTTTGTCTTTACAAAAATTAAAGAAAAAAAGAGAGGAAAGGAGGAGGGGATTGAGGGAGGGAGGGAGACAGAGAGGAAAATATGGTCATCTTGTTAGATTTGTACCTATGAAATACACGAAATTGGTTCTCTTTATATTAATAATTTTTTTAATAAAGAATCAAAATGGAGTTGCCTGTGTCAACCATAAAAAAATAAATAAAACTGGGAGTTTATGGAGATAGAGTTCTCATGCACAACTCCCTAACAGTACCATGATAAAAGATTTTCAGAACCACATCATTACAGAGACCACCACAACAGTATACAAAAAGTACCACATCAAATCAACTGTCCAACAACTCTGTCTCTTCAATCTTAGAATCCCATCACTCTTGTTATTGACCATTGGAGCCAAAGGCCATTCTTTCAAAATATTTGATGTAATCTTCCTCATTTTTGTCTTTAAAAACTGTACTTTCTTCAACCTCTTTGTATATCCCCATAGTATGTACACATATTCTTATTGCAAGGCTCTGCTATTCCTAAATAAGTATTATCTTTGGAGACTCTTTCTCTGATTGATGACTTTTTTCATGTAGTTTGACAATAAACACTATTAAGATTTGAGTGCATATTCTACCAAGATTGCTCCAAAAAAGTGCACATCCACGCTTACACATGCATGATCTCAGTTATGTGTTGAGAAACTTGCGGGAGAGTGAGAAGGGAGTTAATCTGTAACATCCGAGTATCAATTTCCAAAGGGAAAATACTCTCACCAAAGGCAAATTCAACAAATGGCTTTCACAAGCAAGTAGCAAGTAGCTCCCTCAAACAATTGTCACAGGTTTTTTTTTTTTTTTTTCTATTTATTTATTTATTTATTTGAATGGCAGAGCTACAGAGAGAGAAAGAAAGAGAGAGGCAGAGGCAGAGAGAGGTCTTCCATTCGCTGGTTCACTCCCCAGATGGCTACAATGGCCTGACCTGCGCCATCCAAAGCCAGGAGATTCTTCTAGATCTCCCACGCGAGTGCAGGGGCCCAAGGACTTGGGCCACCTTCCACTGCTTTCCCAGACCACAGCAGAGAGCTGGATTGGAAGTGGAGAAGCCAGGACTTGAACCAGCACTCATATGGGATGCAGGCACTTCAGGTGGCAGCTTTACCTGCTATGCCAGAGCGCCGACCCTGTCATAATTTTTAAAAGTTTCATACTAGTCTTGTTGTGTTGTATCTGATTTTGAATAGAAATACCCATGACAAAGTTACAGCATTCTGGCCTCAGAATCAGCCCTTAAGGCATTCAGATCTGGCTACAAAGCCCATGAGAGTATTTCAGGCATGGAAAGCCAAGACACTTAGGCAGAAAAAAAAAAAAAAAAACCTTAAATGAAAGATCTCTGTGAGATCCCAGTGGAAAAAACGGACCATCAAAGAAGGAGGTACCTTTCTCTGAAGAGAGGAGAGGACTTCCACTTTGACAATGGCCTTTTCTAAATAAGATTGGAGTTGGCAAACTTAAAAGGCTTCCATAGCCTTGGCAGCTCATGACAAGAGCCTCGGGTGATTAGTGACGTCATAAATAAGATTGTCAATTGTTAAATCAACAACAGGCCGGTGCCAAGGCTCAATAGGCTAATCCTCCGCCTGCGGCGCCAGATTCTGTCCCAGTTGCTCCTCTTCCAGTCCAGCTCTCTACTGGAGTGCAGTGGATGATGGCCCAAGTCCTTGGGCCCTGCACCCGCATGGGAGACCAGGAGAAGCGCCTGGCTCCTGGTTTTGGATCAGTGCAGTGCGCCGGCTGCAGTGTGCTGGCTGCAGAGGCCATTGGAGGGTGAACCAACGGAAAAAAGGAAGACCTTTCTCTCTCTCTCTCTCTCTCTCTCTCTCTCACTGTCCACTCTGCCTGTCAAAAAAAAAAAAAAAATCAACAACAGGAGTCACTGTGCACTTACTCCCCATATAGGATCTCTGTCCTTATGTGTTGTACTATGTGAATTAATGGTAAACTAGGTATAACTAGTACTCAAACAGTACTTTATATTTTGTGTTTCTATGTGGGTGCAAACTGTTGAAATCCTTACTTAGTATATACTAAATTGATCTTCTGTATATAAGGAGAAGTGAAAATGAATCTTGATGTGAATGGGATGGGAGAGGGAATGTGAGATGGGATGGCTGATGGTTGTGGGTGGGAGAGAGGTTATTGGGGGGGAGGAAGCTGCTATAATTCAAAAGTTGTACTTCAGAAATTTATATTTATTAAAGATTAAAAAAGAAAAAAAAACAAAGTTACTTACACATCAACAAATATCATTTTCTGGATACAGTAATTTATTTAAGCACTCAGTAAATATTTACTGTTTCCAATGTTAACTTTTTTTTAAAGATTTATGTTTATTTATTTGAAAGACAGAGTTACAGACAGAGGGAGAGCCAGAGAAAGAGAGGTCTTCCATCTGCTAGTTCACTCCCCAGATGACCAGCACAGCTAGAGCTGAGCTGATCCAAAGCTAGGAGCCAGGAACTTCTTCCAGGTCTCCCATGCAGGTGCAGGGGCCTAAGGTCTTGGGCCATCTTCCACTGATTTCCCAGGCCATAGCAGAGAGCTGGATCAGAAGTGGAGCAGCCAGGACTTGAACCTGAGCCCATAAGGGATGCTGGTGCTACAGGCTGCAGCTTTAACCCACTACACCACAGTGTGGCCCCCCTATTTTTAAATGCTATGAAAAACATAGTTTTTAATTCACCTCGATGGATTTCTGATTATTTACTTAGGCCACAAGTGTGAAGGATTTATTATAAGATTAAAAGGATATTTTGGTGGTCTCTTTGAAACAAACATCCCAGGTGCCCTTCACAAAGCCTATTCCAGGTAATTCTCCCCAACTATGTGAGATTCTGATCAATGCTGCATAGCATTGTTCTCTTTAATCTTTGCCAAACTGATGAGGGAAAAATGGCATCTCTTGTTGGCTTAATTTCCATCTGTTTTCTTATTCATGAAATTGAGCTCTTTTTTGTTTTCAGTATGATCAATTTGTTTTTATCCTTTCCGACTGCCTGAACTGCCAGTTTCAAACCTTTGCTTATTTTCCTACAAAATATACTTTATATTGGGAGGATTTATTTCCTAAGGGCTTTGTATTTTGTATTCTGATGGATTGAACTCTTTGCCCTATACCTACGTCTCCCAGATTTTCAACTGTCCTCTAACTTATAATATTTTGATTCTACACTAATACTATGGAGTTAAATGTATCCAATTTTCTTTATGGCCCCACCTACAATGATATATCTAGAAAAACCTTCTCCATCCCAATATTATAAAAAATGCTTGTATATATTTTCTTCTAGAACTTTTGAGGGTTAATTAACTTTTTTAAATTTAACTATTTGATTCAACAGAGTTGTTCTGGGGAGTAAGGCATAAGGTAGGAATTATATTTAAAAAAAAATCATTCCTGTGCCCTAGCTTGTAGATACACTTTTCCCACAGACTCTGGATATTACCCTGGGCAGCCGCCAGCTGCAATGCTGTCCTCCTTTCTTCTCTAGATTCCTGTTTTTACTCAGTTTTGGCCTCCAAGGATTTCTCACCAACTCAGCAATTCATTTTAAAAGACATTTATTTTTAAATGCAGCATTTCTTGCTGCTTTACAGCAAAAAGGGTGGTTTAAAGGACCTTGTCCAGTAAACTGAGAAACTGAAATCTTTCCCAATCTGTTCCCTACGTAACAGCTAAAATTAACATTTAATAACTTAGCTGGATAATGTCAGGACCCTATTCAATCATATCATTGGCTTTTCACTGCAAAGAAGGTAAATATAATAGCATCCTTAATATGTACTAGACCTGTCTATCTCTGCCTCTTCATTCCATGTCCCTTTCTTCCCCTTTATTGGAGCTCCAGCAACACTGAAAGAATGATCCATATGGTTTCCAGGCCTTCCTTCCCAATGCCATCCAACAATCTTTTCTCTTTGTTTTGAATTTAGGTAGCTCTTTTTCATCCTTCAATGCTCAATTAAGTGGTATCTTGTTAAGTAGATATTCCCTAGCCTCTCCAGAAGCTAAGTATCTTTTCTAATATGGTCCATTAACACAGTTCCCTATAGATAACCATAACAGAACTTTAAATAAAAATAAATTTATTTACTTCCTTTATTCAGTTCCATCCTCTCTCCAAGACAGTAGCTCCATCACTACAGAGAGAACTTCTGTGTTATTCACCAATACTGGCAGCCACAATGTTTAGCATGTATCCATGTACTATGAATGAAGGAATGAGGAATGAAAAATATCTGACTCATCTTTATGTTCTCTATGATACAAAGCTTTTTACATATCGGTGCCCAGGAAACACATGCTGGTCCAAGTTTCGTATGTAATGATCAACAAGTGGCCTCCCTAAATGTGGAAACTATATAGATCTTTGACTTCTTTCTATTAAACCACAAAATGCATTTTTAAATAAGAGAGTTATATATTTCATCCTTCTATGACAAAAGTATTATGTACACTAAAATGGATAACTAGCCTAAAAAAATGAATTTCCCTAGGCCTGAAGATTCATGCATTAAATTTGCTGAGATTTCCATTTTGGAGAGTTTTCAGTAAGTGAAATATCTTACCTATATATGGATTGCTGATAATCCCTCAAGCCCAGTCTTTTGTGTATTTATTGAGTCCAAATGACAGCAATTCTAGCTGTTTTGTTGTCACACACAAAAAAAGTAACAGTTTCTGAGAAGGATAAAACATTCTAGTTCCATCAGAAATGAAATGGAACTTGGAGTGAAACCATAATCAAATTTCAAAATTCACACCCAATCACTGCCAAAGCTTAGCAGAAAAGAACTGGCATTTTTAGCCTGAAAAGAATTTTCTACAGCTATATAATACATAGTGCCAAAAACCCCTCTGAGCCACATGTAAACATCATTTCCTAAGTCCCTTAGCACCTAGGAGGAGGGACAGAGCTTGCAGTAGTTGGAGAGGAGGAAAATCCATTGAGTTACAGTTATATCTCTGAGTTAGCCACATGGGAAGCCAAATGAATGATGCCAAAGCAACTTTGCAGCAGACTGAAGTTAACAGCCTCCCACTCCACTCAAACCCATACATCTGTACTGAGTCACCTTTCCTTCCTCCATCTGCAAACCTGCTTTTATTTAGAACTGCTTTCTCTTAGACAAATCTTTATAAGCCTGGAAAGATGTAGATAATCGGAATACATACAGTTGAAATATACCACATATGCTTATAGGAAGCCTGAGAGAAATACATTTGAAATAATATCTGGAACAGGAAAAATCACATTGTATGTTCTCTGTTTTGTTAGCTGGTTGAATAATTCTTTTCAAACGTGTGGTTTTATTTCATAATTTACAGAGCAATGACATTAGTTACCAGGTTTTGAAAATAATAAAGAATTTTCATTACAGTCAACTCAGTGGCATCCTGGTACATTTAAAAAAAGCCAAACAACACAAATGTCATCACTTACTAGCTATCACGAACTTAGGTAAATTAATTTACTTTTGGTAACTGAACTGAATCATTACTGAAGATTGCAGATATATCCCTCTTTATCTCATGGGACTGTTCAGAAATATATACAATGTATAAACATACTCTCTGGTTCAATTAATGTTATTTCCCTTAACTTTCCTTTCCATCTCTCTCTCATACACACACACACACACACACACACTGCACAAAGTAGTTATTATCAATTTACAAAGAATTAAAATAAAAGAGATCTAAGTCATGTTTAGCTTAACAAGATTTTTAGTGATTAAAATAGTATTGTCTAATGCTTTACAGTTATTATTTCAGTCATCAGTTGTCATTGCATTGTAGATGAGAGGAACAATCTTTTTAATAACAGGATATTTAGAGTAGTAAAGGTGAGATAAGTCAGAATTTGTTTTAATAAAGCAATCAGGAAAAAAGACCCTGTCATCACTTTTTTTCCCTATGAAACACCCCTTAGCATAATCTAAGAACATTGCATGAATGGGGAGGGGGCACTCCTGCAACATTTCCATTTACTAATTATTCTATTCACAATTTTCATGATTCCAATGATTTCTAAACAACAGTACATCCTCCTCCTATACCTGATTATATATAGTTGGGTTTATACTAACCTCAAGCAATTCATTGCTACTAGCAGATGTTTCACAGCTCAGTGCCAATTTCAAACAACAGATGTTTCTGCCTAGATCTCATGCACCTGCAAAAGGAGAGCCCCCTGTCCCACACTCTTGCCTGCCACCTCCTCTTCCTTCACCACCCTGAAGGCCATGTAAAGCTATAAGCCTCCACCACGTCTGCTGCACACTTTCTTCACAATACAAGTACCTTGGTTGGAAAGCATTACCCCTGGAGATGTTGTTAGTTCTCATAACTGGAGTGCCCTATACATAAGGAAACTTCTATATGGTTTTTATTTTATATCATTATTTTAAAATAAATCAGGAATGAAAAAGAGAGTAAGAATATTTTTAAAACCTGGAAAAATATTAATTGTCCTAACAAGAAAGTATCCAATATAAAGCTCAGAAAAAAAGAGAGTATTTCAGTATGGTACATAAAAGGTGCTTTTTTGGTAAAGATTTATTTACTATATTTGAAAGGTAGAGTTATGGAGAGAAGGATAGAGAGCAAGATCTTCCATCCACTGGATCACTCCCTAAATGGTCGCAACAGCCAAGGCTGGTCCAGACCAAAGCCAGGAGGTAGGAGCTTCTTCTGAGTCTCCCACGTGAATGCAGGGGCCCTGGGACTTGTACCATCTTCCACTGCTTCCCCAGGCCATTAGTCAGGAGCTGGATTGGAAGTAAAGTAGCAGGCTGCCGCCGCGGTTCACTAGGCTAATCATGCGGCGCCAGCACCCTGGGTTCTAGTCCCGGTCGGGGCGCCAGATTCTGTCCCGGTTGTTCCTCTTCCAGTCTAGCTCTCTGCTGTGGCCCAGGAAGGCAGTGGAGGATGGCCCAAGTGCTTGGGCCCTGCACCTGCTTGGGAGACCAGGAGGAAACACCTGGCTCCCGGCTTCGGATCAGCACAGCGCACTGGCCATAGAGGCCATTTGGGGAGTGAACCAACGGAAGGAAGACCTTTCTCTCTGTCTCCTAAATGTCTAACTCTGCCTGTCCAAAAAAAAAAAAAAAAAATGGTGAAGTAGCCAGGAATGGAACAATGGGATGCTGGCATTAGAGTTGGCAATTTAATCCACCACTACAATAACACAGCCATATGCCATATATATAGATTATATATATACTAATATATATATTAATCTGAAAAAAAGAAAGTGTCTAAACTTCCAGTAAGTCCAGCAAATCCCTCTGAAGAGAGTGTCTCTGTATTTCTACTTTTCCCTTTGTATTTCTCTTTCCCTTTCTCATTCTCGCTCTTTGCATCTCTTCTCTCTCTTCTGCCTTCAGTGTGTCCTCTGCCTTTCTCTCCTTCCTCTCTCCTTTTCCTTTTCTTTCAACTTGAACAAAAAGAAAAATGCTGAAGAAGCATTTAAAAACCAATCCATGGATGTCAAAGCATCTTGAATAAAAGAAATTTGCTGTCCCCAGACAATCAGATATATCTATATTGTCCAAACAAAAGTAGAAAATATAAAGGTAAAATTAATATTGTCTCTCTGAAAACCAAAAGTCAGCTCACTATTCCACTTTTGGGGCAATCTGAAGTCCCAAAGTATTTACAGAGAAGGAAAAAGCCTCCAGGTTAACTCAGGTGCATCATTTTAAAACTAGCAGGTTTACTTCATCTAAACATCACACAAGCATACGGCAAATAATGAAGGCTTCTTGCCCAAGTTAAAAAAGGGGAAACAAAACTACAGTGATTGCTAATAATGGCTAGGGTCCATTTAGAAACAATGATATGTGTATATCTTTGCTTTAAAATGTATAAAATTCACTAGAGTTGTAATTTTTATGCAAGTGTAAATACTTA
Organism: Oryctolagus cuniculus; assembly: GCF_051225735.1. Classification (NCBI taxonomy): domain Eukaryota; kingdom Metazoa; phylum Chordata; class Mammalia; order Lagomorpha; family Leporidae; genus Oryctolagus; species Oryctolagus cuniculus. Next base: position 88,882,619 of record NC_142870.1, read on the forward strand.
GAAATTAAAACTTCCCATAATAAATGAATAAAGATCAAATGTATATAGAAAAAAATGTTATTGCACGATGAATGACCTTGCTCTCTGTTTGCTTCTTCTTGAGTATGTACACTCATGGGGTAGTCCCCAAACATTCTGTTGAGGAAGGAAAGTTGGCCACTGCTCTCTCCTGGTGCATCTTACTGGCATGGCACAGCAAGCCTAAATCTTAAAGGCACTATAAATGTCTGCTACATGAGCTAAGAGGTAAAAAGCAAACACTAGGACCTTGATATACATATCAGAATGCACACTGCTGTTTATAGAGAACATTTCAAAAAAAATAAAATTATCTCAGAAGGAAAAAACATCGGGCTGATGAGTTAGAACTTTAAACTATTATTCTAGACCTAACAACCAATGTAGGAAAGTGATATGTATTTCTCAAAAATGCACACTGCTCTACCACATATTTTGATTCCTATGGCAGAAAGAGAAATGAAATTCATGAAAACAACATAACACAATCAAGTCTAGATTGTTGTGGGTGATGATACTTTATCTTTTTATTTTCTCAGCTGTTTTGTATTTTCAGTGTTGATTCTGCTCCTAAATGAAAAAAAAAAAAAAAAAAAAAACCAGAACAATTCTGTACATCATCTTTTATGGACTTGGATGGCAAGTGCTTGATGTTACAGACTGAGGTTCCAGAATTATAAAATGTTCCATTTGCTCTCTGTCTCTCGAAAATAAAGAAGAGAATATGGCACTACCAGTGGATTTAAAAATAGAGTAATTGGGGTCTGTGCTGTGGCATAACAGGTAAAGCTACCGTCTGTGGTGCCAGCATCCCATATGGCACTGATTTGAGTCCTGGCTGCTTCGCTTACAAGCCAGCTCTCTACTATGGCCTGGGAAAACAGTGGAGGATGGCCCAAATCCTTGGGCCCCTGCACCCCTGTGGGAGACCTGGAAGAAGCTCCTGGCTCCTGGCTTCAGATAGGCTCAGCTCCAGCTATTGCGGCCATTTGCAGAGTGAATCAGTGGATGGAGGACCTCTCTCTCTCTCTCTCTCTCTCTCTCTGCCTCTGCCTCTCTGTAAGTCTGCCTTCAAATAAATAAATGTCTTAAAAGATAAAATAAAAATAAAAAATAGACCAATCGTCATACTCTCTAGAGTGGCAATGTATTTAATTTCCTAAATAAGTTCATCAGGTAAATAGAAAACAAGATTTAAAATAGTGGAGTAAAAGTAATTAGGACCTGGCCTAGCAATGAATCTCTGTGAATGTATAGATTTGATTGTATAAAACTCATTTAAATGTGGCGGAAACAATTATTTTGAAGGGGTGAGGGGAAGTGGTACAGAGATGATTCAAAGAACAGAATAAATTCTTGTAAATCAAGCCTTCCCACCTAACCACTCTATCTGCACATAAATTCCCTCCAAATACTCTGGTTTCTCTTAACTAACACAGTCATACAAAGGAAGAATTGGGCCATTTTCCTGAACATACAGTTATCACTGTGATTTAAGAAGGTATTTATTTGTCAAATCAGCATCAGGCCACTAAACTGTAGTATTCAAATCTCTTTGAAATCAAGCTACAGAGTAACCATCCTTGGGAAATATAAGTAACTTAAAGATAAGCACTAGTGTATTTCCAAAACACAAATTCAGTTTAAAGAAAAACAAAAAAGGAGTAAAGAGATATGTTCCCAAGGAACAGCATTTAAAGGACAACGGGATGAAATTCTGTAATTCCAATGACCTTTAGGCCTAAGAATAAAATAAAATGGAATTCAAACATTCTCCAAATGTTTGGACTAAACTGCATGGAAATGAGAAGTGTTCAGGATGACCAACCATGGGCAGCAGAGGCAGGACTGAATGTCACAAGTACATCTGAGTGTGGAGGTTTTCAAAAAGTACATTCAAATAAAATGAGGCCATCGGGGCTGGCAGCAAATTGAATTCTTGCCAAAGGCTGAAAGAAACATTGCATAGCATTAAAAATATATGTCCTTGCAGAAGTAAGACAGATTTCTTTTTTTAAAAAAAAAGGTCAATTATATTTAAATACATTAAATACACTTGATCTTAGCCAAAAGACTGAGAAACGAAAAATACATTAGATACAAATATTCTGTTAACCTGAAGGGATTCTCAACTTTGTTTTTTGTTGTTGTTGTTTTGTTTTGTTTTTTATTTGACAGAGTTAGTGAGAGAGAGCGACAGAGAGAAAGTTCTTCCTTCCCTTGGTTCACCCCACAAATGGCCACTACGGCTGGAGCTATGCCGATCTGAAGCCAGGAGCCAGGTGCTTCCTCCTGGCCTCCCATGCGGGTGCAGGGCCCAAGCACTTGGGCCATCCTCCACTGCCTTCCTGGGCCACAGCAGAGAGCTGGACTGGAAGAGGAGCAACCAGGACTAGAACCCAGTGCCCCTATAGGATGCTGGCACCGCAGGCAGAGGATTAACCAAGTGAGCTACAGCGCCGGCCTGTAGGCATTCCCAACTTTCATAATCTGTAACCAACCTACCTTCCAGCTTGGTTTCTAAATACTTTCAGATTATCTTTCTGTTTGCTTGTACTATTCTGTTCCCAAATAAGAGATATATTTCCTCCTAGAAAAACAGTTCTTCTTTGATTGAGAAGTCTTCCCTAGCAACATTGTCTGCTACCATACACTACCTTATCTGTTACTTATTTTCTATTCTTTCTCTCAAACTTTACTGCAGGGCCCTTACAACAGGAATCTTCCCTCTTCTACCCTGGATTCCGCAAGATAAAGTGGTCACAGATGCTATTGATAGGATGAAGTAAAATCTTAATATTTCTTTCTTTTTTTTTTTTTTTTTTTTTTTTGACAGGCAGAGTGGACAGTGAGAGAGAGAGACAGAGAGAAAGGTCTTCCTTTGCCGTTGGTTCACCCTCCAATGGAGCACCGCGCTGATCCGAAGCCAGGAGCCAGGTGCTTATCCTGGTCTCCCATGGGGTGCAGGGCCCAAGCACTTGGGCCACCCTCTACTGCACTCCCGGGCCATAGCAGAGAGCTGGCCTGGAAGGGGGGCAACCGGGACAGAATCCGGTGCCCCGACTGGGACTAGAACCCGGTGTGCCGGCGCCGCTTTGTGGAGGATTAGCCTATTGAGCCACAGCACTGGCAAAATCTTAATATTTCAATGATGCATAATGTTGCATAATAAAATATAAGAAGACAAAATTGGTTGGAGTCTGCTGCTGCTGTGGTTGGTTGACTGGTTTCATATATAGATAAGAACACAGTGACAAAAAGGGAAGAATGACTCCTTTAACATCAATAAACAACTCAAATGAAACAGAACTTAAATCAATGTTGCTCAATTGCTAGTAAATCATAGTGTTAACTTATTATCTGCATTGTATAATTCATTGCCAAATAAGTCAGGAGGTTATTTCCACCCCCTGTAAATTTTATAAAAACATAATGGATAAAGAAGCGGGAGATCTTAATAACTGCTAGCAGATCAAACTCCTAAGAGGCAATTCAGTATAAAGAGAAAAAAACCACCATCTGGGGACTCAGGGCAGCCTTCAAAACCTGGTTCTATGAGACACATCACCATGAGCTTCAAGCATGTAGGCTACCTCCATAGCTCTTCATTTCCTAAATATAAAATGGGTACCAGGATCTCTGGCCCCTCTCCCACATGCAATGTTCTCTTTGAAATGAATGATAGTACCTGTGAAATCTAGCCCCTCAGCGGGCACATAATCGAATGCTGACTTTGAAATAAAAAGCTATATTCAAATACCTGTGTGTTCATTTGGGGGACACAGTGTATGTTATATTTTTAAACGTGATCTATGTCACAAATAACTTTGATATGGAAATATTATTGAAATATATCATATTGTATAAAGTAACATTTTTGTTCCTTCCCCCACTGAGTATCACAAGTTCTAAATAGTTATTTCTACTCTGAAGGCAGTCTTAACAGTTTGCTTTCTCTAACACGTGGCAAATAAAGCACACCAAAGGGAAATCTGTGATGGGTTGTTCTCTTTTTTAAAATCTTTCAAACAGCAACTTCTTTGAGTTTATTAATGTAAATGTTTATAACAAGTGAAACTTGAAATCTTGCATGTTGAGGTTAGGAGTACAGTGATTTTCCTCCCGAAGAAAGTGTCAGGGGGGATGTAGGGAGGGACAGGGTGTAAACATAGCCCTTATCTAGAAAACACAGACACCTATTATTGAGGGATTCTTCAACAGTTAGCAAAGCGATTCCTTGTGATTTCTCGCATCTTAATCTTATTTCTAAGTTGTTTACATTTTAGCAGAGCCCACAGGGAGAATATTTGACAAAAATAACACGAATCTCAGGAACTAGTCGAAGTCAGAATTATGCTAAGTATCTGCTGTATAATTTTTGGTAATTCACTCAACCACTTTAATTCTAAGTTTTCTTATCCAAAAAAGAAAAAAAAAATGTGGGGAGGAGGGCTGGCCATAGAACTGACACTCTCACAATATGGGTATGGAATGAATTACACTGAATATATAAAATACAATCTGCTTTGTCAGTAAAGAGAACTTTAATGTTATCACTATTAACACTACATTGTAATTATATTATCAGTATTATAATTACTCAAGCTTTAATTCCTTAAAAGGAAGCACTTGCTGGTTTTTTTACTATTTTGTCTTCACCTGAGATGACAATGTTGCTCCTCTATTCCTAAGGGCAGAAGGAAATCACAGGACTGCCACCAAAAAGACCTTGTTCTGAAGTCAGAATGTTTTTCCTTGAAGGCTAATTCACTGCACTTGAAATTCACTGCATAGCACTAAAAGTTTATATTTTTTATGTTCCTTTCTTAAATATGGGGCTTTCCTTAAAAGAAGGATCCAATGGGTGGGCTTAGAATAAGAAAATTTACAACAAAATAAAGCTCTAACTCATAGCTAATGCATGTAGAATGCTTTAGAATTTGAAAAATATTTCTCCCTTCTTCTTCATATCAACTAGATTTCCAGTAAGCTGGAAACCTGCAGCACACAGAGAGTCTCATGAAAGACCACTAAGTCTGCCAGCATCTCCATCCCTATCGAGGGCAATACCTTCAGTCACAGAGAGCTTGGTTGATCCCTCAGGATGTGCAATGATTCCTTTTTTCCCCTGGTAGCCCAGAGCCAGTTGCCCCTTTTATTTTTGTCAACAACGCTTCCTTTTTGTTTCTCTCCCTCTAACTAGGAAGTGCATCACTGACAGTGACACAATACACCTCTTCATAAGGAAGGCAAATGAGTATGTGCCAGATGGGCTGAGGGGATTACAACATGTTTCCTGCTCCCATGGTGACTCAATGGAGCTGGTATGAGAACTTATCTTATTCAAGAAGTCAGCTTCCCTTGGCAAAATTATGAGTCACAGTTCCTGGGTAGAAAGCTCACTTACCAACAGTATTGAGGGAGGCACAGAGTGAGGGTTCCTTGGTTGGATTACAGTGAAGATCATTCAGAAAGGCAATGTAGCCAAGACCACTAGGGAGATTCCAGCACCCAGTTTCATCTGACACATCCATGTTCTCTCAATACAAGCAGAACAGTCACCTCTCCCTTTTTCTTCAAGGTGAGGCAAGATATACAATCACACTGATGAATAAGGATTTAAGCACTTTCGCTAGAAAACTGGCCAGATTTGGGGAGGAAAGAAGATGTGAAGGAACTGTTAGACCTAGTATGAGCACCTAGTATGTGTCCATGTGTCAACCATTATTACAAGTGCTTGGATACCAACCAAATGGACAAAGTTCTGCCCGTACCTTAATGTCACAGAGAAAGGGAGGTAAGGAGAAAGGTAAAGAGAGGGGCTGGCGCTGTAGCACAGTGGATTAACACCCTGGCCTGATGCACTGGCATCCCATATGGGCGCCAGTTCGAGTCCCGGCTGCTCCACTTCCATTCCAGCTCTCTTCTGTGGCCTGGGAGGGCAGTGGAGAATGGCCCAAGTGCTTGGGCCCCTGCACCCACGTGAGAGACCCAGAGGAAGCTCCTGGCTCCTGGCTTCGGATCAGTGCAGCTCCAGCCGTTGTGGCCATTTAGGGAGTGAACCATCAGATGGAAGACCCCCCCCCCCACCCCGTGTAGCTCTGACTCTCAAATAAATAATAATAATAATAAAAAAAAAAACAGAGAAAGAAAGGTAAAGAGAGTGGGAAAAAAGAAGGAAGGAAGAGTGAGAGGGAAAGGGTTGGAAGAGACAAAAGGAGAAAAAGGAGAAAGGAGAAGAGAGAAAGACAAGAAAGAAAGAGGGTTACTCTAATGTCAGGAAACTCTAAGTGTTACAAAGAAAACTAAATCAGAAGAGTTATCTTAGTTAAGATGGCCAAGGAAGGGCCCTGTGAGCAGATAAGAAAAAATTATAATCAATATTTAAATATTTTAATAGTTAAGAAAATCAAGATATTTAAAATCAGGACATCAAGTCACTCACCAAGCAAATGGAACAGTCAGTCAAGCAGGGCTACTTCTGGTCTAAAAATCCATCAGGCTGTAGATCAATGTATCCCAATAGAATATCAGTCCTGGTTATGATACAACTTTTCCTCTGTGAAGCCCCAAAGGAGCAGTAAGTTTAGAAGTTATCTCTACTTCCAGCACTGAGCTCAACTCTGTCCCAGTTATACTTCTCCTTAGGTGCTATTTTTGGTTTCTAATACAATGCTTTCAGTGGCATAGAAAAACTGAAACACACCCAGAAAAGATGATCAAGATGCTAGGAGGGCTCAAATCCATGCCATGTGGAGGATACTTGCAGGTGTATATTATATTGCAGAACAGCAGGGTCATGGACTTATGATCATTCACTTAACCTTTCGGCAGGTCCCTCACATAGAAAAGAAACTAAAGCAATAACATTGAGAGGATTGTCCATGGTGCTCAGGAGAATAATGCTTTTTAAAATGAAGATCCCTAAATCCCCTGCATTAAAATTAGAGAACCTTTACATGAGCTATTTTCTGTTTCAATCAAACAACTGAAACAAATAAACACATGGAAATAAAGAGACACGTATCTGTTTTATGTACTAAAATATTTTTCTAAGAATTTGATCAGGTCAAATACATAAAGATTCAATTAGATGATCACCAGTCAGAAATAAGTTCCTCTAAGCAGTAAATTACAGATTCAAAGAGACCTAAAAGATGTACTTTCTAACATCAAATCCCTTCCAGCTCTGATTTCAAATGAGTCAAGTCCAGGATGAATGAGTTTGGTCTTTCAAACTCAGTGAAGGTGTTAGGTGGCTCCTCTCATGACACAACATCCAAAGAAAGAAAGAGCCTAAAGACAGTGTCTTTTCTTTCATGTATACTTTTTGATTCATTTTCAATTCTCTTTATATACAGAAGATCAGTTTAGTATATATTAAGTAAAGATTTCAACAGTTTGCACCCACACAGAAACACAAAGTGAAAAATACTGTTTGAGTACTAGTTATAGCATTAAATCACAATGTACAGCACATTAAGGACAGAGATCCTACATGAGGAGTAAGTGCACAGTGATTCCTGTTGTTGATTTAACAAATTGACACTCTTCTTTATGGCGTCAGTTATCTCCCTAGGCTCTTGTCTTGAGTTGCCAAGGCTATGGAAGCCTTTTAAGTTCACCGACTTCAATCTTATTCCGACAGGGTCATAGTCAAAGTGGAAGTTCTCTCCTCCCTTCAAAGAAAGGTACCTCCTTCTTTGATGACCTGTTCTTTCCACTGGGATCTCACTCGCGGAGATCTTTCATTTAGGCATTTACGTGTGGGTTTTTTTTTTTTTTTTTTTTTTTTTGCCAGAGTGTCTTGCCTGAAATACTCTCATGGGCTCTTCAGCCAGATCTGAATGCCTTAAGGGCTGATTCTGAGGCCAGAGTGCTGTTTAGGACATCTGCCATTCTACGAGTCTCTGTGTATCCCGCTTCCCATGTTGGATCGTTCTCTCCCTTTTTTATTCTATCGGTTAGAATTGCAGACACTAGTCTTGTTTGTGTGATCCCTTTGACTCTTAGTCCTTTCATTATGATCAATTGTGAACAGAAACTGATCACTGGGACTAGTGAGATGGCATTGGTACATGCCACCTTCATGGGATTGAATTGGAATCCCCTGGTATGTTTCTAACTCTACCATTTGGGGCAAGTCCAATTGAGCATGTCCCAAATTGTACATCTCTTCCCTCTCTTATTCCCACTCTTATATTTAACAGGGATCACTTTTCAGTTAAGTTTCAACACTTAAGAATAAGTGTGTATTAATTACAGAATTCAACCAATAGTATTAAGTAGAACAAACAGAAAAAAAATACTAAAAGGGATAAAGTATTAAGTTGTTCATCAACAGTCAGGGCAAGGGCTGATCAAGTCACCATTTCTCATAGTGTCCATTTCACTTCAACAGGTTTTCTTTTAGGTGCTCGGTTAGTTGTCACCAATCTTTCATGTATATAAGCAGTATGACAGAAAATGTTATTTTTTAAAAATATCTCAATAGGCTGCAACTATTTTCTCCATAACTGGCTCAAGTCTGCAAAACAGATCCTGTTAACATCACTGCCATTTCTTCTCACATAGGATCTGAGGAAAGGGATTGAAATGGTACTCTATATGCCAATTTGGTAAATGCCATGTATTATACACACCAGACCACAGCTTCAGGACTCTACGCTGTGAGGACTAGAGATGTATCAATGCCTCTACCATCACCAAGATTTTATACCATTAGACATCTAATTCTGTGCTAGAACAGAAGAAAATGTAAATAAACAATATTATGTTCTCATAAATTCATTCTCAGAGGGAATACATTCCCTTATACACGACTTGCATTTTAACTGGTTGTCAGAAGCCATTCACTTACCTGAGGCATCACTTTGCGGGATCCCATAGAAGTAGAGACTCATTACACACCACAGAAGTCTCATCCTGTTAACATAAACATAAGGGTAAGGGAGAGTACATAAAACTGTTAAGTACATAAATGATAATAACTAGTGTACATGCATTATGACCATAGACTAGGGATAGTTCTAAGAGTTTTACAATATAAAGTATAATTGTCAGGAACAACCAACATGATAGCCTTTGTTCTTCTTTGTTATTTTCTTTTTAATCCCCATAGTACATAAGATAAGGGAACTCAGACAAATTTAAATAATATAATCAAAGTATTTGGCTAAAACTAGCAGAGCCATGATGAAACTCCAGGTACCTGCTCACTTAAGAAGGATTCATCTGACGGTTTTGAACAGGAGTCACATTTCTGGTAGATAAACTTAACCTTGTTACCCTTCTTCATAAGTGTTTGGTCTATTCCAAGTTGTGACCATTTCACGATCCAGGTAATTTTCCTTCTCAGAGATGAATAGTAAGTTTAGAAATACTTGATTCAGACAATCTGAATTCATACTGAGGGAAAAGAAAGAAAGCTCATGCCCTGTTGTTCCCACTCTCCTCATCTCACTAGAAGAGACAAAGGAAACAGGGGTGCAATTTCTGGGATATTTAGTCTTCCTGTTAATAACAGTTGAAACTGCCAACTACTATGAACCACTCCTTTACATTTGTTTGAATGACCTCTAAGGCAGAAATCCTACAGATTCAACAACTCTGTTAAGTACTTTTTTGTACTATCCTACACATATATGGCCAGTGATAAACTCTTTATAGGATAGTAAATGAAATCTGGAGATAACTGGGAAGCTTGATGCTCAACACCTCTGCTTTCTGTTTTAAACCCAGTGGCCATAGAAGGATGCTTACAGGGGTTACAGTATATAAGGATGTTTGTAGAGGTTAAAGTAACAGTCCAGACCCTATTTCTGGTGGGATTTATACCCATATCAGGCTAACTTAAAGCCTATTATCCCAAATAGTCTATGCCACAAATTTCATAACCACAGACCCACCAGCCTAAAAAAAACAAAAAGGTATTTGATAAATATTGCACCCATATAATATCATCTAAAACGAGCTACCCTAAGGGTGCTGTATAAAATCAAAAAGTGTAAAGGATTGCTGCCCAAACAACCCAGTCTGTGCAGTCATCCTAAAGGGAAATGCAAGTTTTCAAATCTGTTACCTCACTTTTTCACTATTACTCTTTTTACCTGTTTTCACAGATAGTTAAAAATTGTACATATTTAAAAGGTACCATATAATGTTTTAAAACATGGATATATGTGTAATGTCCAATTAGGATAAATAAACCTATCCCCTCAAACATTTATCATTTATATGTCATCTTCCTTGACCACATATCAGCAAAAGTCTCTGGCTCATGTCATACTTCCTGCTTCAGCTTCACAAATCACAGGTGAGTGTATCAGATCACAAGCAAGCGCCATGTGTCACAGATTAAATGTCTCTGTTCCAACCACCACCCCTTTCTCATTCTTATGCATTATCATAGAGAAATCCTCTCTCTGTCATTTATGTATTCAAGAAGGCATGTATTGAACATTTTCTGTTTACAAGTTACAAGGATATAACTGCAGGGGCCTCTGTTAAGCAAGATGTAAGGCCTTCTCTAAAAGCACTTCTCTGCAGTAGAGATTAAACCCCACGCACACCTCTTTAATATCATCAACTATGTATAAAATACACTCATGCAGAGGTACTTAGGAGATGTGAATGTTTATCAGACAGCAATTCTGGCATTCTGGCACTAGGCAAAGTCTAGCAGGGACTTAAATGTGTATTGAAAAAATAACTGCAATACAAAGCAAAAGTGATAAAAATAGAGAGTAACAGATAACTGTTATTGAAGATTAGCAAAGGGAAGAGCTTACTCCAGGCAAGACAGTCGAAGAAGACTAAACACAAATGGTGGCTCTCTAACTGAGTAATAACTGATCTGGATATTTAGAATTGAGATGGGGAAAAAGAAACCCTTAGTGGAAAACAATGCTCAAAAGTCATGAAAGTGAGGAAAACACAAATAGGAAACAGATTATAAATAATTCAGTTTGGCTCAAGCACGGAGTATTAGAAGAAGAACTGAAGATTTTGTTGGAAAGCAGAGACTGTTAGGCTCAGAATATGGCAAGGGCTTGAATAACAACCCAAGGATTTAGGGTTTAACTTAAATAGCAAATAGTGAATCACTGAAGTGTTCTTATTCAAGGAATGATATAATCATCGTTATGCCTTTTTGAGGTCACTCTGCCAGACACATAATAGATGGACTGCCACTAAATTCTGTCTTGAAATCATTTTGGCTCCTAAGACTGTCATCACAATTATTGCTATCCTCCTACCTTTGTGTCATATACAAAATTCATCAGCATGCCACCTATGCCTTCTTTCAAGTCATTAATAAAACTAATTAATAATTCTGCATTAATCCTTGTCAGTGAGTGCAGCAAGATAATTCATTGCAATTCAAGACAAAGAAATTTCAGCCTCAGTACTCCACTACGCTAAAACACTCTGGCCTCCCAAATTGATTTGGCTATTAAAAAACACATGCACACACGTTTCTCTAGATTTTCCCAATTTGCCTGTTTATAAGCTGCAAAAGTCCTAAGGCAACACTTAGAAGACATTCTAATTAGTGTGATTGAGGACTTTAATTAATATTCCCAAAAGTAACTGGATTATGCCAGAGGCAGCCAAGAGTCAGGTCACCAAGGTAAAGCTAATCTAAGGATAACCTATGTACAAACACAGATCCAGTGGCCGTCTTGCACTATGATAGATTAGAATAAAACCCACTGAAAAGAATATGCGATTGTGCCAGCTTGTTTTCACAGACTAAAGGGACAAGTTTAGGAGGAGGTGATTAGCTGGTCTGAAAACTCTCCAAGAATGCTAGATCATATAACATTTTCTTGCACCCAGACATAGAATTGTATTGTTGTAAATAGCGATACAATTTGAGTTCCTTTTTCTTTGCATAAGTGAGTGCTGGGCCAGAGATGGAGAAACAGCCAGAAAGCAAAGGAACATTCCTATTAATGATGGTTCTTCATTGTTTGAATTACCGCTTAGGTGATGGTGTCTAACAGACACTGTACTTGTGTCAGATGACTGGAAGCTACATATGATGAATTTCCTGTCAGACTTTCCTGCATTACCCTTTTTATTTATTGTATGATCATTCTCATATCCTCCCCCACCACATACTGGTATTTCTCTTATGCTTAACACCACTGTTTCCGGGTACATCAACTTGGATGCCAATATCATCTAGCAAAAAGTATTAAATATGTACTGAGTTCTATATAATCAATAGCAATGTTAAGGGCAATTGTTAACATGTAGCAGCACACTAATATCAATCTCTGAGTATGAGACTTTCTATTGTCTGCATTCCCCACACTTGATAAGCTCTTGTATCTCCTTATCTTTGAGTTACCCTGACCCCAGGGACTCTCTCAGGAGACAAGCAGGTGACAGACTGAAATTGAGTTTGCGGCCCAAATACTGAGTCACCTGTTGCTCAGCCTCGTTCATGGCAGCATTTCAGCAGCCACACAACTTTCTCCCTCAGTTTCCTGATTCCATAATGAGCACCACACTCAAATAACAGCCACTCCTTCAAGTTCACCAGCCAGGCTGGTACTTGTTCCTGATAAAGTCTTGTTCTAGGCTGGATAAACTTCATACAATAATTAAGTTGCTATCACCTACTCCATTTCTGCCACAGTCAACCAATGTCCTTTGCTATGCCCTGTCCACTGGAAAGCAGGCTGTTCACACAGTGGCACAAACTCCAACTGACCATATCCATGGGGGTACAGCCTGCTGCCAATCACTTCCTAGAGTCCCAATCTCACCCAGATTCTTCTCTTTCCAATCTGCAAAAAGCATAAAGTGTCAGTTGATCTTGCCTTGGTGTGTACCAGAGATATAATAAACAAGCCTTTAAAGTGCATAGCACAAGCTATTATTAACCATACCATTCTACAAATTTTACCACTTTACAATATTTACTTAAAAATCAGGGTTATTTTCATCATCATTTTTTTTTAATTTTTTTTTTTTTTTTTTGACAGGCAGAGTGGACAGTGAGAGAGAGAGACAGAGAGAAAGGTCTTCCTTTGCCTTTGGTTCACCCTCCAATGGCCGCCGTGGCCGGTGCGCTGCGGCCGGCGCACCGTGCTGATCCGATGGCAGGAGCCAGGAGCCAGGTGCTTTTCCTGGTCTCCCATGGGGTGCAGGGCCCAAGCACTTGGGCCATCCTCCACTGCACTCCCTGGCCACAGCAGAGGGCTGGCCTGGAAGAGGGGCAACCGGGACAGAATCCGGCGCCCCATCATCATCATTCTTAATCTTTATTTTTTTGAATCATAAGAAGATCCTTATGCAGATGACTTCATAATCTAATATTGATCAAAATGTTGGCAAAATGACACAGAAGATTCCAATTCCGGGTAAAATGAAGTACGCACACTACTCTGTATTTCCTAATGAATGAAGCTATAAAACATGGACATAATGTATGAAACAACTATTTGAAGACTCCAAAAGGTAAATAGCATCACATTCTTTTTGAGTATGTATACCTTACCAAATCTAACAGAATTGAAAGTAGGTTTTCTATCCATAATATTAACCCAGACATCAAAAACAAAAAGATAACAGGAAAATCTCCATGTACATCACATAAATAATATACTTCAAAATAATCAGTGGGTCAAATTGAAAGTCACAAGAACAATTAGAAAAATTTTGAATTGGACAAAAGTGAAAATACAGCATGCCAAGTGTGGGGTTGCAGGTGAAGCAATGCTGACCGGGTAATCTGTACCATTAAAGATTTATATTAGAAATGACGAGCTCAAGTCAAAAATGTTATCTCCCCTCCCTCTCTGAGCCCCTCCCCCACCACTCACTGCCCAACCCCTGCTTAAAGATCCAGAAAAGGAAGAAAAAAAAAAAATAGGTAAGCAAAATAAAGGAAAGGATAATGAGTGAAAATCAAAGGATTTCAAAACAAAACAAAACAATATGCATAGAAAAAAGTGAAACCAGAAGTTGGTTCTTGGAAAAGAACAACGAAACTGATAAATATCTAGCCATGTACATCAAGGAGGAAAGAAGGCAGGCACATGAAACTAAAAATAGAAATAAAGGAGGGACTTGACTACTAATCACAGAGACATTAAAATGGTAATAAGGTAATCTCTAGGGATAGAACAATCATGACAACATAAAAGAACCAGTGTCACAAAAACTGGGAACTATCAAAGCTGAACTTAAATGAAATAGACAACCTGAATAGTCCTATGACTGTTAAAGAAATTTAAATGTATTCATCTCCAGGGCCTCCAGCAGGAACACAGATTTATTAACACCTTGTATTTGGCCTTATAAAACCCTAAGCAAAGAATTCACAAAGTCACACTGTCCTTGGCCTTCTGACCCAGAGAAATAATATGTTTTCTTTTATACAACTAAGATTTAGACAGTTTGCTGCAGTCTTAGGAGAAAATAATATGAAACATACCATATTCATAAATTGAGAAACTTAACATAAGAGAATATGTCGATTTTCTTCAAACTGACCAACAGCTTTATTTAACTCCAATCAAAATCTCAGTAAGATATTTTAGATACAGAAACATTGATTCTTTCATTTTTATGAAAAGGGCATAAATGTTGAAAACTTTTTTAAAAAATAAGAATAAACTTTGAGGAAATCACCCAACCACAGACAATTTTTCAAATATTAAAAGCAGGAGACATATTTTATTTAAAAGACTGTAGAAAACAAATAAACATGGTAAGATCTTCATCATTAGTCATTAATAAAATACACATCAAAAACCACTACACACCATACAGAATGGCTAAAATTTTTTAAAAAATGTTGACAGTGCCAAGTACTGTCAAACATCCAAAGCAACTGGAACTCTCATACTGGAGGAACATGAAATGTTCTTCTTCTTCTATGGAAACCAGTTTGGCAATTTCTGATAAAGTCTAGCATAATATTGCCATACTTACACAACCCAGCAATCTTACTGCTAGGTAACTCCCCCAAAATAAATAAAAGCTTTTATGTTAACACAAAAATTGTCCTTATGTATTTATAGCATCTCTCAATTAATAAAACTGGAAAGAAATATCATTCATCAGGTGAATGAATCAGTCAAATTCTGTATACAAAAAAATAGAATACTATTGAGCAACACTAAACAAAGACCTTTTAATACTGTGTGTTGATATAAAAACATAGCTGAATCTCAGAGGTTTTGTGTTGAGAGTAAGAAACCATTTCAATAGGTTAACCATCTAGCAGCAAGCATGGTAGTACAGCAGGTTAAAGTCACTGCCTGGCAGCATCCCATATAGGACTACTGGTTCAAGTCCTGGCTGCTCTGTTTCTCATCCAAGACTCTACTAATGTGCCTGGGAAAGCAGCAGAGATGTCCAGAGCTGTAGCCCTGCTACCCTCTTGGGAGACATGGATGGAGTTCCTGGCTTCTGGCTCCAGCCTGGCCCAGTCCTGACTGCTGTAATCACTTGAGAAGTGAACTAGCAGAAGGAATAGCTTTCAATTCCTCTGTCTCACTCTCTCTATCACTTTGCTTTTCAAATAAATAAAATAGTTGTTTAAAAAATAGTTAGCTGTCTTTACGCATTATTTCATTTACAGGGCATCCTTAGGGGCTGGAGCTGTGGCATAGCAGGTTAGGTTGCTGCCTGCAAGTGCCAGCATCCCATATGGACTCTGGTTCGAGTCCCAGCTGCTCCACTTACTATCCTTCTCTCTGTTATGGCCTGGAAAGCAATGGAAGATGGCCCAAGAGCTTGGGCCCCTGCAACCACATGGGAGACCCTGAAGAAGCTATAGGCTCCTGGCTTTGGAATAGCTCAGCTCCGGCCATTGTGGCCATTTAGAAAGTGAACCAGTGGATGGAAGACCTCTCTCTCTGCCTTGCTTCTGCCACTGCCTCTCTGTAACTCTGCCTTTCAAATAAATAAATAAATCTCTAAAAATAAAAAAAAAGAAAAAAGAAATGAAGGGCATCCTTAAAAAGACATAACTGGAGTGACTGAGAACAAGTCATGGGGCTAGGGATGATGGGGGAGTGTGACTGCAAAGAGATTCCACTAGGGAGTTATCCAGATGGATAGAAAGGTTTGGCATCATGATCGTGGTCATTGTTATGTGATTTGACATGTGGTTAAATTCATGCAGCTATACTCGAAAACAAGTCTTTTATTGTTTGTTAATTAAAAATACTAAAATATATTTTAAAGAGATATATTTCCCTTAAAAAGCCTTTTAGAGCAACAAAAGAACTGTGAACTCTTTTAAATAAAAACTAAAAAATAAAACTATTTTAACCTAAATACGGTATCTATTTTCAACATTTACTTTGAAAATGACACAATCTTGTAGTTAAGTCTGGAATGTTCCAGAAAAGTCTACAAATAGAGCCACAAAGGGAGATCAATGAACTGCCCTAACTTTCAGCTTACCAAATCAGTGCTGCTAACCTTTACTGATATAACAGCAGGGTCAAAGTTCACACCAGAAAACATTACCGCACTGCTCTTACATATAGCCTTCTCCTTTCTAACTAAATAGCTTCAAAGCGCTTGGAAATCTGAGGGGACATATATAACATAATGCACCACCTGCTGTCTTTAGAAGCTTGGAATAGAATGTGAGCAGATTGATTTCCCTTTGTTCTTTAATATTTTGAATAGCAATGTGCTCCATGGGGTGAGAGAAGAAATATCATCATGAAGTTCTGTCCCTCATGAGGGAGAACTAGAACTGGGTTTTCAGTGAAAGAAAGGTGAAAGAGCAATTTTAAAAGAGCACTGAACTTGAGTTCCAGGATTGACTGCGTGACCTTAGACATCCTGAGAGTAGAGGTGCCAAATAATCACGTTGACTCTTAGGAGGAGTTAGAGACCTGCTCACTGTCTACAAGATTCATTTAGGACTAATGTTTGATGTGTTTACGGATACTTCTAAATGAAGTCAATGAAGTCAGGAACAGCAGTTCATTGGATAGGTTGGTCATCACATCTTCTCTGTTTAGAGACCCTGAGGGTTGGAGGGATGGTAGAAACTAATACTGGCCTTATCATTTGTTAAGAGGAATGCAACCTATAATTCCTGTAGAGTACTTAGCACTCTCCAGGGCCATACACAGTCCTCAGCAAATGCCAGCTATCATCAACTCTTATTAAGTAAGATAATAAAGGTGAGGCATTTGACAAACTGTGGAGTAGTAGGCAATGTGAACTGCTGCCAACACTATTGATAATGAAAACCCAAAGTAATTTATTTCAAGTTGACCACTGACTATCAAGCAAAATTTGCCCTGCCCTCCTTTTTGAGTGTTCCAGATCCAAGTTCAGTGTCATTTCTAAAATACTTCAAAGAAGAGACTCACAGGTAAGTTTGAACCTACAAATTATAGGAAAGCCAAGTTTTGATAGGTTCTGTAATGAAACATAAACTTGGAAAATTATGATCCAGAAGATTTCTCTCCTCTTGGCCTCGTATGTTCATTTTTAAAAACAGAAGTAAAATATCCTGCCCTGCTCATCTCATAGGTGAATGCAGACGATCAAATCATGTTATGGATGATGTGGAAAGGGACTTTAAAATTATAAAGTGCTACACCAATATAAAGTATCATGACAACTAGTTCTTAAAATGAAATAAACTAGACTTCTTTATGCTTTATTTTGTTTAAATTTGAAATAAGTTCAAGGAGTGGAGCTCTTAAAAGCAAAAGTAAAATATTTTATAAATTGCTTAATTCAAATCAGAACATGGATTAACTTTGGGAATAATGACAGGGAAGGGCAAGAACTAGACTCATGATGTCTTGCATTCTATTCTTTGGTCAAGTGATCGTTATACAACAATGCAACTATAAAAATATCAGCAAGATGAATATTTAATATTTATACAATTTACTGTTAATATGTTACACTTTTAAAAAATTATGGAGAAAACTTTGCTCATTTGAAGTTAAAGGGCATCTAAATCATTCGGAAAAGTTTATAGAAAGATTCAGAACACACATGCACAAATATATACATGTGCACACACACACAATGGGTCTTCAACAACAGTATGGGAAAGGTATATTATGAAAAAAGGAACATGGATTTCATAATTTTTGCACAACAATAAAAATATTCTCATTACCTTTTCCCATGAGCCTTTTAAAGTACCCTGTGCATATGTGTGCATAGAATACATACATGTATTTATAATACATAATTTTTCATCTATATTTATAGAATATATGAGTATATCTCTCACACACACACACACACAAAATTGTAAACCAAGAAAGCAGACTAATGTAAGAGTGTGATGGAAAGTCATCTCTAGCAACTTTATGACTGGAAGGATAAACATTTTCAATGAGAGGAACTAATATGACTTCTAATTTGCTCAGCAATTATTTACCAAGCTCTGCACACAGTCTGAAGAAGGAGAAGGAACAGAAACTGCTCTCATGAAGCTCACCCACAGCCCAGAGAACAGCACTGCAACACAGGCATTTCAAAACATGTGAGAGTATACAGGAAGAAACAAACTGACTCAGGTAATTTGATGCCATTTAAAGTTCAAGTGGGGAATTAAGTGAAATTATAAGCACCACAGACACAAAACAGTCATATTACCTTATGGACTAAGTTCCAACCACCTCCAGGTTAAGAAAATAATTACTTTTCCAAGCATAGAAAAGTGTCTTAGCCATCTGAGGTTTTCTCCCATTAAACTTGTAGTAACAACATGGGCACTGACAATATCTCTAATTCAAAGGGATGGTTTGATGATCACGATCTTGTCTGACATTTTCAAAAGAAAGGCACCTTCTACAAACTGTTAAAAAATCCACAGATATCAAAACCAGAGCAAAGTTGTCACATATTTCTCCAAAAAGACTATATGGTCTAGCTTCTGAGTCTACTGTAACAATTTGGAATATGTATTGAGTGCTTATTTCATACATTTTAATAAAAAATGTGTTGTGTGTAAAAATAACACTTTTTTTTTCACAATTAGGGATTTCAGAGTTTGTGAGCCAAGCCAGACATATATACAAGGCAAAAGGAAAGGTGGAAAAAATGAAAAAGCAAGAAAGTAGAGTCGTGCACAGCATAATCCCACCAAAATGCTTGGTGAAAACTAACATATTTGGGGTCAGTACTGTGGCATAGTAGGTTAAGCCTCCGCCTGTGATGCCAGCATCCCATTCAGGCACCAGTTTGAGTCCTGGCTGCTCCTCTTCCAATCCAGCTCTCTGCTAATGGCCTGGGAAAGCAGTGGAAGATGGTCCAAGTACTTGGGACCCTGCACCTACATGAGAGACCCAGAAGCTCCGGGCTCCTGGCTGTGGGGAGCAACTCGGACTAGACTAAGTTACTGGAATTAAGACTTATTCTATGCATCTGCTCTCCCACAATATGGCGCTGGGAGAGGAGAAAACAGCTTCTACACAGCTGCCTCCAGTTCAGCCAATAAACTGTAGGACTTGCTCCTGATTGGAGGAGAGCAGCGTACTCGGCGTGTGGGCAGCCGAGTTGGGATTGGCAGAAGAGGACTATAAAGGAGGAGAGAGACAACATGCACCAGGAACATCTAAGGGGAACACCTGTGCAGCCCCCGAGAGAGCAGGCCGGTGGTGTGCCACTCCCCCGCGGAAGTGGGGAATGTGGCAGGGGGAACCGCCCTTCCACGGAGGTGGAAGGGACGGTAGCCAACCCGGGAAGGACCAGCAGCCAACCCGGGAAGGACCAGCAGCCAACCCGGGGAGGGCTGAGCAGACAGAAGAACAGCGCAGGGTCCTGTGTCGTTCCTCCACGAAGACGGGGAGCGACACTGGCTTTAGATTACCCAGCTCCAGCCATTGAGGCCATTTGGAGCGTGAACAACTAGATGGAAGACCTCTCTCTGTCTATAAATCTGTATCTCAAGTAAATAAATAAATCTTAAAAAAAAGCAACAACTATCCTATCATATTCTACAGTGACCATTCTTCAGAAGGGCCATGTCATCAAAACACAAGTTTGAGAAATAACAGAATGCAAATGCCTTGGAACTTCATGGTACACATTGACATTTTATCAAATTTCTTGTAAGATTTTCATTTATTTATTTTACTTGTTTGAAAGGCTGAGAGAGAGAGAGAGAGAGAGAGAGAGAGACATCTCCTATCCACTGATCCAATTCCAAAATGCTCACAACAACTGGAATTGGCTCAGATTAAAGCCAGGAAACAGGAACCCAATCCAACTCTCCCAAATGGGTGGCAAGGATCTACTACTTGAGTATCTGCTGCCTTCCAAGGTAGAATCAGAATTGGAGCTGGGACTCCAATCCAGGCACTCTGATATAGAATACTGACATCCTAAACGGCATCTTAACTGCTGCATCAAATACCTGTCCATATATGGGCATTTTATATGTTCAGGGTAATCAGACATGTAAATAATGTGGCAACTTGGCTTAGCACAATGTTAACCAGTTACTATTGGACTGTGATTTCTTTATTATTACTATTCAATGTACCTTTTAGGATCCCACTGGAAATACTGGTATAGACAGTAAGGTTCTAACTGGTGAAGGAAGAACCCAGGTTATAACTACAGGATGAATCCTCAATACATAAGATGAATATGCTTTTCCAAATTTATACATGGAACTAAAAGGCTTACCACTGAAAGAAAATGAATCTTAACTTTCCCACATCCTCATGCAAAACTCAACTCTCCCCTTGAGATTTCTTTGTTGTCTCTTGTCTTGGTATGGCTGGAAATATACTACCTCTTTTCTAAATACTTTGGGCAGTATTTCTACCTCTATTACAGCCCAAAGAAATTTCCATCCTGATCTAATTTGTCTAATTTGTCTTAGCACTCCATTTTTTGGCCTGGAACACCATGTCCATATCCATTGTCAATAGTTCAATGCTGTCAATTACAAATATAAATGCACAGTAACTTCTAGGTAGCAGCAAGAATATTTCCCTAGAACATAGCCATTCCCTGTTTAGTTTGTTGTTGGTCATATTTTAACTGTGTGGTCTTGGATAGTTTACTTAATCACTATGGAGTCTGGTATCCTTATTAATAAAATAAGGATAATAAATGTTTACCTCATGGCATATTATAAGGATCCAAATAGATTATGTTTGTGCGGCGCTATGGCTCACTTGGCTAATCCTCCGCCTGCGGTGCCAGCACCCTGGGTTCTAGTCCCAGTTGGGGCGCCGGATTCTGTCCGGGTTGTTCCTCTTCCAGTACAGCTCTCTGCTGTGGCCCGGGAAGGCAGGGGAGGATGGCCCAAGTGCTTGGGCCCTGTACCCACTTGGGAGACCAGGAGGAAGCACCTGGTTCCTGGCTTCGGATGGGCACAGCACACCGGCCGCAGTGCAACAGCCATAGCGGCCATTTGGGGGGTAAACCAATGGAAGGAAGACTTTTCTCTCTGTCTCTCTCTCTCTCACTGTCTAACTGCCTGTCAAAAAAAAAAAAAAAATAGATTATGCTTATGAAAAAAACCTTCCTACATAGTGAAGTGTGGTATAACTATGAGGTATTGATGCAATTACTTTGCACACATATTCACGGGCACAGTACATTCTTTAGCAAAGCTAAAGGCTGCCCAGACGAATGCAACCTCCTCAATGGATTGGACTAAACAGATGTCATTGTGAGTTTTGTGACTTCCATCAAGATCCACTGACCACAAAATGAACCTGTCTTCAAGAATTAGCCTGAATGGATGTAAGGCACCCTTGGTCTAATAGCACCATCTTTTCACAAAACACTTCCTTATCCACCCCCTGACTCTCCACCAAGAATTTCTGTCAGAAAACTGATTGGCTTACTACAGATCATCCATCAGACTAGGGCCTTGCCTCCCCTCCTGTCACGGCCCAGAAGTCTCAGACAGGCTGCTCCTACTCAATCAGACCCTGCAGTACCCAGGGGCTCCTCCTTCTCAATTATAAAGAGAAGCATGCATGATAATCCCTGCTTCTGAGTCCTGACTCTGGCATTAAATAGCTGAGTTACTCTGACCATGCCCATTATGGTTCTTGTGCCTCAGTTTCCATAACTAGTTTCTGTTTTTGTTTTCAAGAAAAATTAAGGTTGGCGCTGACAGCCCAGTTAAGCTGCCACCTCTGATGCTGGCATTCCATATGTGCGCCAGTTCGTGCCCCAGCTGCTCCACTTCTGATCCAGCTCCCTGCTGATGGCCTGTGAAAAGCAGTGGAAAATGGTTCAAGTATTTCAGCCCCTGTCACACACACATACACACACACACACAGACACATGGGAGATCTGGATGAATTCCTGGCAGCTGGCTTCCACCTGCTCCAGCACTGGCTATTATGGCCATCTTGGGGAGTGAACCAGAGGATGTGAAATCATCTCTCTCTCTCTCTCTCTCTCTCTGTAACTCTGACTTTCATAATAAAATAAGTCTTAAACAAAAAGAAATGTAAAGGTCAAGAATTGCATTGGAACTTTCATGGAACACTTGGAATGAACCATGTCATACTGTGCTAACTATGAGAAAGCACACCCCTTATCCCCCCCTTCCCCCAAGGTTCTCGCTCCAGGCATTTTCAGTCTATTGTAGAAAATAAACTGTTAGGCATCCTCCCCATTCCCACACTTAAACCTGCCCTTGAAATTCAAAGATAATATTCCAGGTCTTCCTAGCGATTAACAAAAGCTCCCCGCATGCAAAAAAAAAAAAAAAAAAAAAAAAAAAAGCGGGGGGTAGCCTTAAAAAATATCATGTCTCTGTATCTAAAAGAAAATCCCCTTATGAACTAACACTGAGGAGGTCTGTGTGAGACTGTGTCCCGGTTGAGAAAATTCTATGGCTTCTTTCACTAATTTTTGGGCACCAGGATCATCCTGACAGATGGCAATGTGTACCCACCAGTCCCATAGTCTGGGCTGTGACCTTAGTCTAACAGATCACACTAGATGGAGGGACAGAAGGTGTAGGGGTCTCTGACCACCATTCTTTTTATTTGACATTTTGTGACTTTATTACAAAAAGTAAAACCATACATTTCCCCCTTTCACCAGAATGAAAATGAGCTGCAATTTTACAGTACTATTATCTACCAATTCATAAGCCACTACAGACTCAAGTGACCCTAATTTCAACAAGTTTGCTTTATCTCTACCATACAGCTTCTTACAAGAAAAAAGAAAGAAAGAAAAGCACTGACTGTCACTGAGAGGTACTCAAGCAGTGCTTAATATGAGGTTTCAAAATGCTTTGGCAAGTAAAGTGAGCAGGAGGGCAGAACATATACTAAAAAAAAATTGACAGAGTAAAAGAGGGGGTGTTTTGTGACTGCCATAAGCTGTTCAGAGGCATTTTTCCCAATGCAAAGCCAATTAGTAGTAACAGAGTACCTATGATGTAGAGTCCCTGTGCTAAATGCTAAAGGATGACATAGATTTCAGCATAACCCAGGTAGCCAGTAACCCACAAAGTAGTGGGTATCTCCATCTCACATATGGATAAGTGTAACCTCACAACAAAACAGCGGGTTCTCTTAGTTAACCATTCCAGTTCCTGGCTCTGCCTCATAGCACCTATGCAACATCCAACAAGCTAATTAATCTCTTTGTGCCTTAGTTTTCCCAATTGCCAAGAGGAAAGAATAACAGCAACTTACTTCTTCAGTCTATAAAGGGCACTGTTTGAGTTAGTGTATATAAAATGCCTAAAAGAGTATTTGCTATCATTATTTATTCAATGGTACAAAGCATGTATTTCTCATGCTATTATTAAGTATGCATATTAGTCCAAGCAACATGCTGGCATGCCCTGAGGAAGTAACAAGTTGCATTCTAATGTGGTGGGGGAGTTTGGGGGTTGGGACAAAAGGGAAAGGGTTTCTACCCAGGGGTGAGGATGTGGGAGGAGTCCTTGCAGTCAGCATTACAGCTGGTCTCTGCAGAAAGATAGCACTCTGAAGTGCAGACATGTACACAGAAGAAAGACATTTAAGACAAAACTAAAACAAAATAAACCACACTATTTACCACTGGTCATAGAACTGCATAAAAAACTTATTAGATGAATATTTTCTTGCAGGTATGAAGTCCTGAAAACTGTGGAACAGACATTTTTTAGGTACATCTTTTCAAGGACACACACTCCTTGCAGTTGCTAATGGCATCAACGCATGGCTACCATATTCCACACTAGGTAGCAGTACTAGTGATTATAGGAGAATAGGACATTACCCAAGCAATGGGGCAATAAAAAGTATGTTCAGTTACAACAATAGTGACAGTTCAAGAATAGAAGCTTTCTCCAATAGCACAAAAATATTTTTAAAACATTCTGCCAGGTAAAATATTTTCTTCACACACAGATACATTTAAACCTCTCAAACCTGCCAAAACTTTGGCTTTGGTATCCCCATTTTACAAAAGGAGTGATTTCCCCAAAGTTCCACAGAGAACAAATGAGGAAACCTGTGTTCAAACTGGTATGTGAACACCAAATCTCATGACCTTCCCACCGTATCCTCCCTCTCTGCCCTTGTTATCATTACTTAAAATGTTAGAGTTAGACACAGGGAGGCATGGGAACATAATTTTCTACCAGAGTCCAAATGTCTATCTTCAGCTCAGCAAACCATCTTGGCATTTGTCATGTCCTAAAGAAAATCCCATATTGCTGCATGCTATTGATCTGTAGCTGTCTCCAACAAAAGGACCTGAATGCCTGCTGTGGTCTGGGAATTTTAAATAAGAAGTCAATGAGAGATGCTGGTAAGTGGTTCTATAATTGTCTAGGGGTGGAGAAAACCTTGGTAGAATAATAATCATATCAATATGCTGGCTACATGAATGATCCTGCAGTGAATTACAACAGGGTACTTCAACTCCAAAGCCTAGGGTGGCAGATCTGCATAATTAATCTCACTCCACAATAACCCCACAGGGTCAGCAACATCGACATTCTACAGCTGAAATTAATGTCTTATTATTTCAGTCCCCTCTGGTGTTTCTCCAGATTCAGGAAAATAATATCAGACGTAGTAGCTCTGTTGAAAAACTCAAGGTTTTAAAGGGTCACCAAGTTACAAAGAAATCCTCACATAAATCCTCCTAGAGGATAAATCTAATACATAGTCCTAAGAAATATATCCATTAAATGCAAGCTTCGTGATATTTCTAAATTTTATTCTTAGATTAGCTAGGACTTTTCAAAGGCCACATATTGATCTATTTGGGATTCTACATAATGATTGGGAGAAATTATGTTTGGATAGCTCATCTTCATTTTAGAGAAACATCTGATTTTAATATTAGGTAAAATATTAGATTGAAAAGTTATCTGTGTGTACATAACTTCTCAGGTCATTTTAAAATGCCAGTGGACACTGTAAAATGAAATTACTTAGGAATAACACTTGACAATGCTCCTCAACCTAACTGACTTTGGAAATTCTTGTTTGGCAAAATCTGTAAGCTTTGAATCCTAAAGCTGAGAAGTGCTGACTGAAGTTCTTTCATAAATGAGGCATTTCAACACTGTAAGGCACCCCAGCAACAGGACAAGCTTTGAGAGATTCTTGCAAATTCTCATATGCACTGAATTACTCCTAGTCAAGGTGATTTTAATAAAAGATTTATTTTTATTTATTTTGAAAGGCAGAGTTACAGAGAGAGAGAGAGAGAGAGAGCTTCCATGTGCTGGCTCACTCCCCACATGGCCACAATGCCTGGAGTTATGCTGCATCTAAGTCAGGAGCCTGAAGCTTCCTCCACATCTCCCATGTGGGTAAAAGGGGCCCAAAGAATTGGGCCATGCTCTGCTGCTTTCCTAGGTGCATCAGCAGAAAGTTGAATTAAAAGCAAAGCAAAAAGGTCTTGAACTGGCCCTCATATGCGGTATCGGTGTAGCAGGCAGAGGCTTAACTCACTACACAACAATGCTGGCCCCAGTTAATGTAATTTTATGGTAAGGGTCATGAATTGTCCATTGGGAACAAAGTGGGAATTTAAACCAATTTTATGATTTGCTAAAGCATTCCTGTGGCAAGTCAATGGAGGGATAATGGCATAATTACTTGCTAAAATGAAACATAAGACATGCTGGTGGATTGAAGTAGGATAAGGTATACTACACCAGTATAGCTAATTGGTGGTGATTACAAGTTCACTTATTCTATTATTTTGGATACATAAAGATTGTTGCTTTACCAGAACACAGAACACCACAAAGTCAGAAAAAGAGGGAGGATTCGTTCATTCCAATTGTATAAGGAGTGAGCACACAAGAGGAGACCCTGCATACACCCTTTTAACCTATGTGAACTTAATAGATGGTAGAAAAATGAAAGGTGGTAATAGTTTTAATTGCTCTGGTCTTTCTGAGAAAGAGAAGAAGGATAAAAATGCATGACTTCATTGAGTTGATCTAATTTTAATAGATTTATATTTGCATATAAATATTCTTTCTATCCACTGAAAAAACAGACTGAAGTCTTATTCTCTAAAACCAAAGGAAGAGATTTTTACCACCACAAGCAAAAAGTCTGTAAAGCTTAAGGAAGTTTTGGGTGCCATGGGGATGCCAGTGAAAGGTGATGGATGGCAACAGGCAAAGTAATTTCCCCATATATCACATCCTAAAGCTTTTCTCTGATGTCCTTCATATGGCATTCTCAATCCTCCTGGATCTGGTGTCCAATTTCTCTTTCCAACCCTTATACTGCACCACTGTTCCTACGGTGGGCTCCCAGCACAGGCACACATACAGATGGTGCTATACATCATCACCGTACCTTCCATCTCCTTTAATCATTCTTTCCAACTCACATGTCCTTCTTTCCCCTATCCATATACACAAATACCGACCAGCCTTCAAAACTTATTTCCAAAGCAAGTTTTTTCATGAAACTTCAAGATTTCCCTCCATTAGACAGAATGTATCAGTTCTTCCTCCAATTTCCACTATGCTGCCCTTGCATTCTCCGCATGAAATTTCATTTATCATGTACTACAGTTTAGTTTGTACGTCTTCTCTCTTGAGACTCTTGTGAAGAGTCTATCTCTAATTCATTCGTCTCTCAGGGACTAGTATGAAGCCTGGAACAGAAAATATACTCTGGACTACTGGTTGAAAGAGTGCCTTTTTTGGAATGGAGTAATTCTACAGCGTATCAGTCAGTCCAGGAATACCTATAATGTTTTAGTTTGTTTTCCTCACTTCTGGTCTCTGAACACTCATTTCTTCCTTCTGATTACCTTAATGGAGGCAATTTTTTTTTTTCACTAAAATCAGCCAGGCGATTTACATTCAGCAGAATCCCCTGAGACTATCACCTGCTTTTGTCAGTATAAGCCCCAACTATGCCTTGTCATACATACATTTGGATTTATCATGGGCCTGGTGGCACTAGAAGAGAGGATTCCTCGGTTCCTCCAAGTGTCTGTATGGAGAACTGAAATTACAGCCTGAATATTGCTTACTTTGAATTCATGGGATCTGACTCAGCATCATTACAGCTCATTATTTTTTGGTCAGGATGAAATCCCCTTAGCCTGATGATGCTGAGAGGAAGGGGAGAAGAAGACAATTCCCTTCAACCCATCTGAAGATGTTCTAGTGAATAACTCAATAACTCTGCGATTTCTAAGCCCAGGAAAGATTTGAGGAAAAAGCTAGATTGAGAAGGGGAATGCTGACTGAGGCCCACAAGATAGATTGCTGTGGCTGATCCTGTACCAGGCTGGGAGACTACCCATGCAGGGGTTCTAACTGCTGGCACCTGGCAGGAGCTCCAGGAACATTTTTCCCACCTCTGCCTTCTGCCAATCAGGTAAACTGCTCCCAGGTGTGGCCTAGGCCCACCTGGAAAACTACTAGCCAATGTGACCTTCAAGCTGATTGGAGAAGCACAGCGGTGCCAATATCAGCTCTATCCTATAGAATTAGTGACGCCCCTCTGACTGTCCCTTAAAAAGTCGTTAATAAAGTGGACATGTGCACCGAAACTTGTCTCTGGTGTTTCTTGTCAAAGAATGCCGTTGCCCCACAATCCTGGCAGTGTGGACCTTGGGGGCCAAGGCTGTAGATTCCTTGGCAACTTTTCAGCATTCCTCTAACTCTAGACTCTAAAGCTTAAAGTAGAAAGCTAATTTGGGTAAGGATGAGAGGGTGTGATCAGGAACCAGAAGGAAGAGTGATGGAGGTTATTAGTCAAGCCAGGAGTACACAAGAAGAGGACTCAAGGAAAATTGACTTTGAGAAGAGTTATGTGTTCATTCATTCAACCAATATTTTCCAAATTCCTACTAAATGCAGGTATCTTACTCAAATTATTCAGGCTTTGACAGTATATGCAGAGCCCTCCATGTCTCATTTTATTTTATATTCCCAGAAGTTATTATTCAGAAAGGACCATAATTTTCCTATTTTTCAGATAATGAAATTTGGCACAAAAATGTGACATATTTAACTCAGGACATCACAGTAATCAAATAGCAGAGTTTGATTTCATTTCTTTATTTTTATTTTATTTATTTGAAAGGTAGTTTACAGAGACAGAGAGAGAGACAGAGACAGGTATTCTATCTGCTGACTCCCTCCCCAAATGGTCAGAACAGGCTGGGCTGGACCAGGAAACAGCCAGGTGCCAAGAGCTTCTGCCAGTCTCATATGTGTTTTAACAGGGAGCTGGATCAGAAGTGGAGCAGTCAGGATTTGAATCGGTGCCCATATGGGACTCCCACATTGCAGGCAGTGCTATTACCTGCAACTCAACAATGCTGACCCTCAGATTTGATTTTAAATAAAGATCTCTGATTGCAGTAGATTGTCTGCCCTGATTCTTTCACATCATTCTCCCCCAGTGCCTATGGCAAGCTATAAAACGGAACATATGGAAAAAAGTGTTCAATAGTCAATTTGCTGTTTCATGAAATACTCCAAAAGATCAATTAAGAAAAACAAAGATTTACTGGAGGAAAGGCTATGGAAAATGTCAAACCTAAAATTTGTGAAATCCCTAAATTATAAGCAAAAACACATCACTAGAAAATCTTCCCCACACCCATTACATTGAAGGTAATGAAGTGGCACAAAGAAATGCTTCTGGGGAGCTTCACAGACTTGGATTATTCATAATTAGTACAGCATTATTTGCATAAATGGTGACAACACAGTCAAAAGGTTTAAAGCTGTTTTTCCAAACCATTTCCAGTTCCTACTCCCCCAAATCTTTGTTTTTCAGATCCTGGGTAAACACAACTTCTACGTAACACACAGGGGCAGGATACTGAATTTCATGAGCAGTTTTTAATAGTTGGGTTAAAATGCTAATGATGGTAGTTGTTGGGGTTAGTGGGAGGAGGGAACAGGACATCAGTATTTAAATGGTACAATTTCAGTTGAGGAGAAAGTTCTGGAAATGGATGATAGTGATAGCTGTACAACAACGTAACCAAATTGTAGATAAAAATGGTTAACAGGGTAAATTTTATGTATATTTTAAAAATATTTTATTTAGTTATTTATTTGGGAGGTAGAGTTACAGAGAGAGAAGGAGAGACATGGAGAGAGATTCTCCATCTACTCGTTCACTCCCCAAATGTCCACAATGGCCAGAACTGAGCTGAACCAAAGCAAAGAGCCAGGAGCTCATTCCAGGTCTTACATGCAGGTGCAGGGGCCCAAGCACTTGGGCAATCTTCTGCTACTTTCCCAGTTACATTAGCAAGGAGCTGGATCTAAAGTGGAGCAGCCAGGACTAC
Organism: Oryctolagus cuniculus; assembly: GCF_051225735.1. Taxonomy (NCBI): domain Eukaryota; kingdom Metazoa; phylum Chordata; class Mammalia; order Lagomorpha; family Leporidae; genus Oryctolagus; species Oryctolagus cuniculus. Next base: position 88,912,385 of record NC_142870.1, read on the forward strand.
AACCAGCACCCATATGGGATACAGATGTTTTGAGTGTTGGGATATGAAGGAAATGACAAAGAAAATTGTGCAACAAGGCCGGCGCCGTGGCTCACTAAGCTAATCCTCCGCCTTGCGGCGCCAGCACACCGGGTTCTAGTCCTGGTCGGGGCGCCGGATTCTGTCCCGGTTGCCCCTCTTCCAGGCCAGCTCTCTGCTTGGCCAGGGAGTGCAGTGGAGGATGGCCCAAGTATTTGGGCCCTGCACCCCATGGGAGACCAGGATAAGTACCTGGCTCCTGCCATTGGATCAGCACAGTGTGCCGGCCGCAGCAGCCATTGGAGGGTGAACCAACGGCAAAGGAGGACCTTTCTCTCTGTATCTCTCTCTCACTGTCCACTCTGCCTGTCCAAAAAAAAAAAAAAAAAAAAAAAAAAAAAAAACTGCAACAAATATGTAAAGAATAGAAGAGAAGACAGGAGTGACAGGCAATAAGAAAAACAGCCATGCCAGGAAAGACAGTGAGATAGAGATACTGGGAGAAAGAATATGAAGAGGATATGTCCTAAGTGATTGTAACAGCCCTTCTGAAATTAAGAAGCTTCTCTTTTGTCAAAATTTTAAAGAGAATTAAACTAAAATAATATAATTTTCCTAGGATCAAACTCATAAAATTTGAGCCTAAACCTCACACTAACCTTGTAACCAGACTTCCACTCCTTGAAACAAATACCCTTATGACAGCTATACAGATTCAATCCTATTAATAAGACATTCATACAAGGTATTTCTCTGTGCTTTAAATATAAGCAATAGACAGTGAATTTACATGAATTTATGAAAGTTCTAATCCTCCATATCTTTGTGGCTTTTGTCAAAGAAGTGAGAAGAGGAAACAGAGATTTGCTAATGGGATACTCCCCTGATTGAAAATACAGGCTTTCATTCAATACACACTCAAGGGTCCCTTCAGTCAGCAATACACTCCATCAAACCTTCCAGATGAAAGTTGAAGACACAGTCCCTGATCACAAGAAAAGGTCTATTTGACACGGAAGCAACCAATTGAAAGGCAAAATCAGACATATGCTCTATGACAGTGCTTCTCAAAAGTGCATATGGGTGATTCGGAGAACTGGATAAAACAGAGACACATTATTCAGAAACTCTAGGACAGGACTCAAGATTCTGCATTTGTACTCCACCTCTAGAGGATACTGTTGCTGCTGCTTCTACCCCAGCAGGCCACATACTGAGACGCAACAGTCTAAATAAATGACAAAATATAAACATAGGGCTGCAGAAATGCTCAGGTTAGGTTCTGCCTAACAGTTGATAGGTTTAGAGAGATTTCAGAGAGAAGACCCCATATCTAAACAGGGAGAGGAGCAAAGGAAACAGGTAAAGTTGGAGTGGAATACAGGTGACAAACAGTGCTATCATGTCTTCCCTTGTGAGGTCAGTCATCACGTATAGTTGAGGATCAGAGAGAGCACACAGAGAGAGTGTGCGGAGTAAGGAAAGAAATGAGAGAAGGAAACAGGAGAAGGACATCCCAAATCAGAAAATAACTTGAGCAAAATACTGAAAGGAGAAATGTACATGGGATACCAAGCAAAAACCAACAATCTGGTAAGGGGCTGCAGTATAATCTGCAGAGCAGTAGTCAAAGAATGTGAGAAATAGGTCTAATGTGCTATGCTGCAGGAGTGGGGTGGGAGAGCATGCAGATCTTACATGGATTTGATTCTGCTTTGATCCCAAGGAGGAGGGCATCTGATCACTAACAAGATGGGAAAATTCCAACTGAGACACAGAATAAAAGTCTTAAAATTTAGTTCTAAAGTTATTCATATTTTGCATTTTGATATGTATTACTAAGTATTCATTATCCTCCAAAATAATTGTCTATCTGTAAATAACAGCTCTTCCTCAAATGAATAACCTTTTCTTTTCAAATAAAACTACATATAGAGGGTCAAAACAAAATCTAGCTTCTTTCAAGCCACCTAGCACCCTAAAACCAGGGAGTGGCTTGGGGAAATCACAATCATTTGTATTTATTCTCAAAATCTGATGTTTCCAGAAACATTTCATAATGTAATATCCTAAAATAAGGACACTGAATGAGACTATGAGAGTGCATAGATTTTTCTAGGGGTGCCTACATGGAAAGGCATAGAATAGAGTCAATGCAAGGTAATGGGGACAAGAGAACTCACAGGATGCCCAAGAAACTTGAGAAAACTGAAAGACCCTAGTAAGCAAGTCACTGCCTCCCCTGACAAGATTATTCATAAAAATAAAGAGAAATGCAGTAACTACACTTTAAAGTACTTGTTTCTTTTTATTATTATTATTTTTTTGACAGGCAGAGTTAGTGAGAGAGAGAGACAGAGAGAAAGGTCTTCCTTTTTCCGTTGGTTCACCCTCCAATGGCTGCTACAGCCAGCGCGCTGTGCCGATCCGAAGCCAGGAGCCAGGTGCTTCCTCCTGGTCTCCCATGCGGGTGCAGGGCCCAAGCACTTGGGCCATCCTCCACTGCCTTCCTGGGCCACAGCAGAGAGCTGGACTGGAAGAGGAGCAACCGGGACAGAATCCAGCACCCCGACCGGGACTAGAACCTGGGGTGCCGGTGCCGCAGACGGAGGATTAGCCAAGTGAGCAGTGGCGCCGGCCAAAGTACTTGTTTCTATGTCTGTCCATATCAGCAAGATCTCTTATGTATGGCACTACAGGCTGTGAGCATCATATAGCAAGAAGGTTCATATTAATCCCCTAAAAGTAAATAAATGAAAATATTAAAACACATAAAATATATAAATTACCTACAGACATATAAATAAATAGTATTATATAGTGTACATAGTAAAATCTAGGTAGTTGCAGACAGGTGTTCACTAAAACATACTTTCAACTTTGCTGTGTGTTTTAAAATTTTGATAATATTGTTGAGGAAAATTACTTATATTGCAATTATCTGTCTTTTAAAAAGTGTATCATGTAAAATGTAGAAAATTAAAAAAAAAAAAACTGTGGCTCATTCTTCTCTCCTTTCAGAATTCATCTAGTCCTATTCCCCATGTAAATCACATAATCAGATTTTCCTAAAACTTTTCTTTATATATATATAAATGAATACATAATAATAATACATAATAATATGAATACATAATAATAAAATGAATATATATAAATTAATATAAATTTCTTGTTTTTAGCAATATATGAATTGCTTTTTTCCAGTTTAGCTTAATTAATTATACTTCATTCAGTTTGATGGCTAAATATGATTGCCACATACAGTTTATATTTTAGTCCTTTTTCTATTGATGACATTTTTATTATTTTTAAAAATGTTCTTTTCCTATCACATTTATGATTATGGTGACTTTCTTTTAGAAATAACTAAAAAGAGGCTGGCGCTGTGGCGCAGTGGGTTAACGCCCTGGCCTGAAGCGTCGGCATCCCATATGGGCGCCAGTTCAAGACCCAGCTGCTCCACTTCCTTTCCAGCTCTCTGCTATGGCCCGGGAAAGCAGTAGAAGATGACCCAAGTCCTTGGGCCCCTGCACCCATGTGGGAGATTGGGAAGAAGCTCCTGGCTCCTGGCTTCAGATCAGCACAGTTACAGCCGTTGCGGCCATCTGGGGAGTGAACCACTGGATGGAAGACCTCTCTTTCTCTCTCTCTCCCTCTCTCTCTCTGCCTCTCCTCTCTCTGTGAAAATCTTTCAAAAAATAAATAAATCTTTAAAAAAGGAAATAACTAAAAATAAATAGGATCTTTAGCATCTACCTCACAGTAAAAATCTAATATACATCTATTAGTCAATTAGCTTAACAACTAAAGAAAAGTGAGACCCACAGAATGAAAGACATCTAGTCATTTATCAACAGTTGGTGCCTCAATTAATATCACTGTCAATTATTGAGTAAATACCCAGTAGCCAAAGGACAGCAACCCAGAGTTCTAAATGGCAACATAAAACACTAATCAATTTCAATTATAGTACATACCCTCAGATCCTCATTCCAACAACTGGGTTATGTGAGTCTTTATGCCAAAGCAGAGAAGTAGTAAACTTAGATGGAAAGCAAATGATGTTATAAGTAGGCATGTTGATTGCAGTGAAAAGGTTAAGATGTCAAAGCAAATAAGTAAAAAAAAAAAAAAAAATGCAAGGGTTTGGGGCTATTTAGTGTTAGAGTGTTGGAGTCTTACACACGCCAATAATCCCTGGGGACATCACCCTGCACAGTGAAAAATAATTGTCGCTCAAAATCATGATCCTGAATGACTAATGGAGTGTAATTTCTCAGTATACTTGCCAAGTATAAAATAACTTTAGAAAGATGTTCTGTTAAAATAGTTACAAGATCTTTGGCTAAAGGAGACTTAAGGAAGCTATTGAACCAAGCATTGCATTTAATAACAGTAAAACAAAAGCATATGGATAACCTGATTGATCAAAGATCAGTAGGTTGCTGAAAATATTCAAAGCTGTAACACAGGATACAACAATTGTTTGGCGTTGTGTTTGTAGATACTTTATGATTATAAAATTGGAAATTAGGAACTAAATTTTAACTTCTCCTAATGGTCTACAACCTAAAATGTACTCATCAGTATGTACATATATACTCAATTATCAAACTGAGTATTTTCAGAGAGCTTAAGTTTCATTTTAATCCACCTTAAGCAATAATGTGTGGGAAGAATCACTGTCACTTTGTTCCTAAAGTTGCATTTACGTAATGCATCAAGTTTATATACCTTAAATAAAAAGTTTCTTGGGAAATAAAGAAGAAATACTTGATTGGAGCCAGTGCTGTGGCACAGCATGTTAAGCCACAACCTGGGACACCAGCACCCCATGTCAGAGCTCTAGGCCTGGTTACTCCCCTTCCAATCCAGCTTCCTTCTAATGTGCCTAGGAAAGCAACAGAAGATGGTGCAAGTACTTGAGCCCATGCCAGCCATGTGAAGACTCAAATGGAGTTCTGGATTTCTGACTTTGGCCTAGACCAGGCCTAACCATTGCGGCCATTCTGGGAGTGAACCATGGATATAGGATCTCCCTCTCTCTCTTTATTTCTCCCTGTCTCTGTCACTCTGCCTTTCAAATAAATAAATAAGTGAAATCATAAAAAAAAAAAAAAAAAACTGTCATCAGGAAATCTGAACATGAGTGACTCTAGAGGATCCCTGAGAGTGAGTTATAAACCATAGTTTTTCTTGGAGAAGGTAGACCTTCTGAAAGAAGAAGGAGATGGAGAGGGAGAGAGAAAAGGGGGGAGGATGAGAGGGGGGAGGGGAGGCGGAGAAGGCAGAAGGCGGTGGCAGTACTTGTCACAAAAGGGAACTTACATCCAGAACATTTGTTATGGGAAAACTATATCATACACACGCTCAACCGGCAAAGCTTGATATATGTGTTTCTGGCCACTAAATTTTATTGCGTAGAATCAATTAACTTTGAAGATCCAATCTGATTCTTTCTCTTGAAGTTCTCACAATTGTACATGGAAGCATATTGCTCAAGGAGTCAGAAGTCTTGAGTTCAAAGCTCTGTGTAACTCAGGAAAAGGAAGGGCCTCCGAATTGTTATGTAAATCATAACAATTATGTAAAACAGTCGTGATTTGAACAAGATGACCTTTAAACTTCCTCATGACTATGATTCATATTTCTAGGCAGCTCTCAGCAAATAGAAATGAGATGAGACAAATAAGGGAAATCCACATATCGTGTGGTGTGCAATACAGACTAAGTTTTCTATATTGGAGACTTTTGTTGCAATGTTGCTTTCTGAGATGTATTTCATGCAGTGGACTCTTATTTCCCGAAGCTCCACAGTCTTTTTGCCTTTTTTTTTTTAATTCTCTCATTCTGTATCTATCTTCTTATCAAGATGACCTCTGGAAAATCAAAAAGGACCTCAGAAGTCAATAATGTTATTTGGGACACTATTTGGGAAAACAAGAGCCCAGGAACCAGAGGTAACGTTCATGAGGTCAATAAGTTATTAATGGAAAAGTATCTTTTAATTCCCAGTTTAGGCCTTTCTCAGATGAAACCATGCAACCCCCTAACTGAAAAGCCACTAAGAAATATATCTGTCCCCTAAAAATAACACACCATTTATATCCGAGGAAAGAATCATGTCTAAACAGGCAATGATCCTGTATCAAAAGAGGACAGCTATTTGGGCACAGGTGCAATGAACCAGCTGCTAAAAGAGCTGAGGTTGCTGTTTTCTTCCTACGACTTTATGAAGGTTTATGGCATACATGGGAAATCTTAGTCAAACCTCCTATAGGCTGCCTTGGATCTGATCCCTAAGGAGTCATTGTAGCTACCAAGTTTTTGACATCTTTATTTTTCTGGTGACAGTTGGAATGACCTGATATCTGTGAGTTTCTGAAGCTTTCCTTTAAGGGATATGACTCCTGAGTTTGAGATATCCAAAACTGATAGAACTGAGCCAAGCACACAGTGCCATCACATTTCATTTAAAGAAAAATTGAGACTGTTTAGAGATTTGTGAGGTCTCTGTAAATTGTGAGGGAAAAGAGCACCTTATTTAATTGAAAAGCACTGTCTATTCTTAGTTGCAATGCTGACCAGTAGAATCTACTGCCAGTTTGTCTTTCCCTCTTTTCATTCTTTCGAATCAAAGCTGTTCATTAGCTGTTGGACACTTCCTATCCTTGCAGCACTCTTTTCTTCAAGAATCAGTGAACTGTCCCAATTCTGACATTAAGTCAAAGGCTTATCATTCTGGAACACTGGCACTTTCAGATTAGTAGTAAGCCAATTCAAAACATAGGAAGAAAATAGGAAAATATAAATAAAATAATTGTGCTCCTGATATTCTGACCCGCAAGCTGTTTTCCTTTGAAATCACAAGAAGAACCTGCTCTCAAAGATGCTTTCTCATATGCTGCCAACTGCAAAGGGAATATTTTTCAGGGGATGCTTGTCTGGGCTGACTCAGACTTGTTTCAGGGTGTGTTATTCCTACAAGAGGTTTGCCCTGGGCAAGACTTCATACATTAGGAACAAAAAAAAAAAAAATAGAGCTAGCAGCCAGTGGGAGGTTTTCCTACACGGATGTGCACCTCCCACGTGCTCTGGTCACAGACAGAACTAGGCTGGTAAGAGGGCTGGACGGAACTGTGCCAGGTCCAGACACAAGTCTTCCATTCTGACAAGGAGTGCTGCCAAGAGGGAGAGAACCACATCCTTCCTCATCCTAAGTCTCCTTCTTAAATCGAGTAGTTGTTCAGAAGGGGGAAGCACAGGGGGGCAGGGGGAGGCGACATCACTAGTTGATGTTAATTACAACAAGGGGAAACCTTTATTCTCAATATGAAGTTTCTAAGTGAATTCAAGACAGAATCTCAAGGCCGGAAAAACTCTTAAATGTCATTTTGATTCAAACTCTTTTTGCAATATTCAAATCTCCCTGTAACATCCTTACAAAGAGTATGTCTGGGTCCATTTTAAATATCTGTAGTGATGGTGAACTAATTATCAATTTACTTTTCATATGGCCTTAGCTGTAATAAAGGTGTCATTATACTGAGCCAGACTCTGCTCCTCTGTAATTTTGATCTATTTGTTTTTGTGTGGGAGGATGGTGGGGTCACATCTACAGAAACCTTTGGGCATAAACCAGTGGTTCTATGTATTTAAAAGCAGTGTTTCCATATCTCTGTAGACCTCATTTTCAAAAATCATAAGCTAGGGCTTTTGGAAAGCACTTACTTTTTCCCCTACTCTGCAGCCTGAAATTCAAAGGGAGAAGAACACACTGAGGAAATGACAATGTCACTAAAACAGGAAGAACAGTGATCAATTGATTAAAGCACTGCCCATGGTGACTAAACCTAAAAAGAAACTGGAAAAGGTGAAAAGAAAGCAACAAGAAGGCAGAAACTCAAAGGGCCAATAGGGCTGGCTCCGTCTATGCTGAGTTTCTAACAGATTTTCAGACAAAGTAGTGTAGTAACTAAACTGTTATCAGACTCTCAACTGCAGGTACAGGCACAGTGGAGCAGGGTCAGGAGACACAGAGCACTCCTCAGCAGGTCTAAGCAAAGCACAGGTTGTCAACATGATCATTAGAATCACATGGCTCTGAACCCAAATCCTCCAGAATTTCTTAACCACACAAAGTTTCAGTTTCCTTCCTGGTGAACAGGGTCAGTAAGGCACCTTAGCAAACTAGGTAAAAGGATTACTGGTGATAATTTCATGAAGAACCTGGCACATAGTAAGCACTCCAAATTTTTGATCATTATTAATTTTTTTCTTATCACTAGAAATCCAGCCATTGATTCTCCCAACCTTTTCCCCTACATCACCTCATATCTGAATGCCAAATATCAGGTAAGGAGAAATAAAGCCAATCTCACCTGTGAGAGCCAAGGCAAGAGGAAACAGTACACCATACTACTAGAAAGTACATTACCAGAACTTGGAAGGACAGACACAGACAGGTTTGACTCACTCTAACCATGGCATGTTCCTCTGTTTTATATTTGCAAAGCCAGGGGTTTTTGACCCTAGTGATCATGGCATGTACTCCGTTTGACGCCAGCCGGGAAAGCTTGACTTCTGTAAGCCTCGTCTGGCTCCTCCAAGTCCATGTATCTAAATAATTAGCTACAAAAATTCTGTATTCCTCAAAGCAAAAACCTGAAATAGTCACCCCAAGTTGATAAGCCCCAGGGATCCTTCTAGGAGGGCAAAAACATCACAAGGGTGCACTGAACAGAGATTATAAGGTTTTCTAGTCACCTGCTGTCAGTTATTGAAATCTTAGGTGATACAGCACTGGGTTTCAGTGAGCATTTTAAATATCTCAAGAATGAATTCAGCTGTGTCTTAGCAAACAGGAACCCAAGATGGGGTTATTAAACATTCAGAAGTATGTACTAGGAAGTGCTGCCAGGGAAGACTTATGGAATGGTAGAACTAAACGATGTGAGAAGCACCTAGGAATTTTAAGGTACCTCTTCAGGTATGTGTATATGTTCTACTATTTCCTGTGTTTGGTGTTCTGTGTTTAGAAGGAGAGCAGTAAGAATACTGCATGGGGCTAAGGAATCACAAGAGTTCCTGGATTATAAGGGGCCTGTCCTCCAGGTGGAAAGAAACCTTAAAAGTGATGACATTCAAAAACTATGGACAGATTAAGAATAGGGACACATTATGACCAAAGATCTGTCTCAAGAAGATTTTTAGGAGTGGTGCGTGAAGTGAAATGGAAACCTAAGAGATAGAAAGGTACACACTCAGAACTCCAGTGAGCTGTCTTGAATCATCCAAGGCTAAGTGGCCACTTAAATCATCATCCCACCTCTGAGCCTCAGGTTTCTCATTTATAATAATTCAGACCAAACTTCACAGAGCTGTTATCAAATCAAATGAGATAATGTTTCTAAGATGTTGGGCACTTGCACAAAGATGAGGGAATAACCTCATAACTACTCAGAAGAGACAAAGAGCCTTGGTTTACTACATGAAACAGGTAGAATATTTGTTTTTTAAGATCTCTCCTATCTCAAAATGATACTGATATGGTTGCATAAACCAGTTAAATTTTAGCCAATGTTCCAACTACATGCAAACTTTCCTTGCTTTTCTCATACTACAGAGGAAACATCAGGGAACATTAGAGAAAAGTATCTGTTGTACCACCAGAACATAAGAGTTGACAAAATCAACCATATGTAAAATTGTCTTGATTTGCAATGTGCACCAACACTTTTAATTCCCATGCTGATCCTGAACAACCTCTTACAATGATTCTGGGTCACCACCCTCAGTGAGAACAAGAGCAAGCTCTGGGAATACATTTTGTCTGGATTACTACAAGAGAATTCTCATTACTTACCTGACTTACTCCCTCTCTTCAAGTGCCAATGCTTTAAATCCCAATGCCACATGTCTGAAACACACACCTAATACGCCCACATGTTGCTCAAGAATGTTAAGTGTCTCTCCCTGCCTTACAAGATTGTGCACAAATTCCTCACAGGTTATTGACGATCCTCAACAATGCAGCCCCTGCTCACCTTTTCTGTCTGATCCTCATAGCTCTCTGTGCTGGTGTGACATTCCCAATTAGACTGGGCTCTCTCCCCAAGCAAGGCTCTGGGTTCTCTCATTTTGTTTTCATAATGTTCCCTTTATCACTTGTGGTTTTGAACTGCTTCATCCTATTTCTTTCTCCCCTGTGGATCTGAGTCAGAGATGGCTATAAGGAAATCCATCCATTTCAGCCCCCAGGTACAACTGCAGCTCCTGCACATTGTAGTTAATTGCTGACTCACCTCCTAGCTGAAGGCAACAACCTGACCCACTGCTCCTTCAATGCCTGCCAAATCTGACCCTTTAATTTCTCCAAGTCAGGCCTGGGATAGGTGTGAAGCTCCACGCCCCTGCTGTAGGCTGCCCACAGCATCGGGGTTAAGCACAGTGAAAACAGTAAAGGACTACAACTCATCCTTGTGAGTTCCAATTGCTTTTCACGTCCCTCGGACTTTCCCTCTGGCTTGTTTGTCCCACCACAGATGGAGGCAATGGCCTTCCCCAGACTTCTTTCCCAGCTCCTTCTCAGGGACTGTGGCTGATGACTTTTCCCTGCTTACAACTGACCCTTTAAGGGCCTTGAATTGCCCAGCTTCTTCACAATTGTAGTTTCTCTGATAAACCCCACCTATCCTGTCATACACATTATCTATCCCTATCATTTCTGCTCCCCAAGTTGGACTTTCACACACCATTCCTCCTCTCTGCTCTATGTCCAAAATCTGCTCATCACATCAAGAGTCACTTCAAACTTGCCTTCCTCTTCAACTCTTTCTTGAGCTGCAGTTATCTCTTCTTCTAAGACATCAAAATGTTATTATGTATCTTCTAAAACTTCCACTATCTATTCACTCTTACTCTTAGAGGCTGTGTGTGAGTGTGTGTTTTTTAATGTTTGTACCTCACCAGTGCGTGGCTACATAAGAGTCTCAGAAAATGTGCATTACCCAAAGGGTAAATGAATTATCCCTGCCACCCCTCCCTTTCCCCAACACAAGTAAGGAAACCAAGTGATCCTGTCTATGATAGCGCCTCAGCTACATGAAGACTGCTTATAAAAAACACCACGCTTTCCATTCCTTCCATAGAGAAGACTCCAGGCCACACTCAACACTGTTTATGCTCACCATACACATAGTTCAAACAAACGTATCACACATCTTCCTAGTCTACAGTAAATTAGACATCTCTAATAGTATGGAAAATGAAGACAAAACTTCTTTAGTGAGATGTGAAAGCAACAAGAACTAGCAGAAATAAGAGCACAGGCAGAAAATTTATGAAAATCAGATTATACAAATTAAAAAATACACTAGTCTGGAACCATTTGGTATCAGGATAAATGATATCAGCTTGAAAAGTTCTAAAGGAGGCTGGCGCCGTGGCTCACTAGGCTAATCCTCCGCCTTGTGGCGCCGGCACACGGGTTCTAGTCCCAGTCGGGGTGCCGGATTTTGTCCCGGTTGCCCCTCTTCCAGGCCAGCTCTCTGCTGTGGCCTGGGAGTGCAGTGGAGGATGGCCCAAGTCCTTGGGCCCTGCACCCCATGGGAGACCAGGATAAGTACCTGGCTCCTGCCATCGGATCAGCGCGGTGTGCCGGCCGCAGCGCGCCGGCCGCGGTGGCCATTGGAGGGTGAACCAATGGTAAAAGGAAGACCTTTCTCTCTGTGTCTCTCTCTCACTGTCCACTCTGCCTGTCAAAAAAAAAATAAATAAAAAAATAAAAGTTCTAAAGGAATTACAGTTGATTCCAATAATTGTCCTGAAAAACCAACATTAAGTAATACCACATATTTTAGAATACTCTTTCTGAAATAGTTTTTAAAGCAAAAATTGAAAAAGAAAGGTACATATTGAAATTTGAGCTTTCTTTTTATTTTTTAAATTTCACTTAGTTAGTTGAGAGACAAGAGAGAGCTCCTATTCCATGACTCACTCCCAAAATGTCCACAAGGGCTGGGGCTGAGTTGGGGTCAAAGATTGGAGCTAAGAACTCTATCCAGGTCTCCCACTTAGGTGGCAGGAGCCAATTGCTTGAGCCATCATCACTGCCCCTAGGGTTTGTATTGTTAGGAAGCTGACATCTGGAGCCACAGGCAAGAACTAATCCCACCCAGGTACTCTAATGTGGGATGCAGGCATTTTTATTGCTAGGTTAAACACCCACTCCTCATCATTTTTTAAAATCCCAAAGTAGCTCCTATTCATACAGGAAAAAAAGGGGGGGTGGTTATTTAATTTCTCAAGTCTTCATTAAAAAAATGAAGTGTCAGATATGAATCAGGCACAATTCTCATTAGTATGTGCACATGTGAAGTCCTTTCCACAAAGGAAATAATAAACCTACCAGATTCTGTGAAACCCTTGAATTTAGGAGATGCGGGAAGATGAAAGTTACACCTTTTAAACACCCGATTAACAAACAATAGCAAGTCTAAACACTGCGGTGTGGATGTGTACTCCAAAGTGTATATGTTGGAAATTCAGTGCCCCGGCAACACTGTTGAAAAGCAGAACTTTTAAGAGGTTATTTAGGTCAGGAGAGCTCTGTCCTCCTGAAGAGATCAAGGTCAGTACTGTGGAAGTGGATTCCTTATAATAGGAAGAGTTCAGCCCCTACTCTTTCACGGCCTTCCGCCTTCTGCCTTTCACCTTGGAAAAATGATGCCACAAAATGGCCCTTGACCTTGGACTTGCCTAGCCTCCAGAACAATAAGAATTACATCTCTGCTCTTTATTAATAAAGCAGTCTCAATTATTTTGTTAAAAGAGTACAAAACAGACTAACACAATAAATAAGCACCATACTGATTTCTTAAAATGATGTGACCAACAAAAAAAATAGGATTCAGCTCATTGTCATTAGCTTCTTTCAGAGCAAAATAAACTGTCAACTGGGATGAAGCTTCTTGCCTTCCCCATACAATCTTTGCCTCATTTCTCTGCCAAATCTATCTTCACTGTAGGGGAGGTCCCTGGAGACTCCAGAAGTATTGCAACCTTGCACAATTTACTTTTGAAGAAAAATGTGGCAAAACACAAGCATGAACTACTTTATTTTATCTTCACAGCCTACTCAAAATACATATGGAAGTGACTATGGGAATTTATGTTCTCTTAGCTGTAAATCTGGTTTATAGCTAAAACTGAGAATTTGCATAGGGCTGCAGTAATGATTGAATAAGATAATGAGAACAAAGCACTCGGCACAGTTCCTGGCACATGAGAAGCACTGGATCAATAGTAGGTCCTAAACTTTTGGAAAGCACTGAAAATAGCCTCATTAGGTGTTACATAGAACAAAACTTTACCCATTTCCCTTGTCACCCATAACACTCTGGACCCATCACTAGAATGCAAAGTAACTCTCCAACAAGGCAGCCATAGGCTGGGGAGAAGTATTGAAGGGGTGGAAGTGTCATCTGCAGATAGGTAAATATTTGGAGGAGACAGAATGGCCACAGAGCACCTTTTGCTCCCATTGCCATTCCCACAAGAGGATCTTTAAGAATCCACAACACATGGTCCATCCAGGGCAATGGACAGAATGGGCCCTGCAGCAAAATTAACACCACTGATTATGTGTTTCTGTCTTTGGCTTTGATTTTTTTAAAAGCGAAGTAAATAACAAGCACAACTAAAAAACTGCTTGTGCATGTAAGTGTGAGTATGTGTGTGGAGCATGTCTGGATTTAAATGATAATCTAGGCTGCGGCGGCCATTGGAGGGTGAACCAATGGCAAAAGGAAGTCCTTTGTCTCTCTCTCTCACTGTCCACTCTGCCTGTCAAAAAAAAAATGATAATATACACAGGTCAATTAGACAGAACAATAATTGTTTTCCAGACATTGCACAAAGAACTTTAAATACAGAGGCTGGTATTGTGGCAGCAGCCTGGGACACCCACATCCCATATCAGAGTGCCGTCTTCGGTTCTGATCCAGCTTTCTACGGATATGCACCATGGGAGGCAACAGACGAAAGCTCAAGTACTTGAGTTCCTGCCACTCCTGTGGAGACACAGGTGGAGTTTCAGGGTCCTGCTTCAGCTTGGCCCATTCCTGACTGTTGTGGGTATTTGGGGCGTGAACCCGCAGACTGAAGCTTGATCTCCCTCTCTCTCTCTCTCTCTCTCTCTCTATCAAATAAAGTTTTTTTTTTTTCTTATTTGACAGGTAGAGTTACAGACAGCGAGAGAGAGAGAGACAGAGAGAAAGGTCTTCCTTCCGTTGGTTCACCCCCAAATGGCCGCCACGGCTGCACTGTGCCGATCAGAACCCAGGAGCCAGGAGCCAGGAGCCTCCTCCTGGTCTCCCATGCGGGTGCAGGTGCAGGTGCCCAAGCACTTGGGCCATCCTCCACTGCCCCCCAGGGCCACAGCAGAGAGCTGACTGGAAGAGAAGCAACCGGGACAAGAACCTGGCGTCCATATGGGACGCCGACGCTGCAGGCGGAGGATTAACCAAGTGAGCCATGGCACTGGCCCCAAATAAATAAAGCTTTAAAAATGAATTTTATGTGCATAATTTATCTAGCCTTTATAAAAGCCCTATTGTTGTGCTAACACTGATGCGGACACAGGTTTAGAAATGTTAGGTAATTTTATCATATACTGAGGTGGTGAGGAACATTAGCCTTCCCGGGTTGTATTAGTCTAAAACCCATGTTTTTACCACTACATGATAACGAAGTGATACAACTTGAAAGACCAGTTCATGTATTAGTTCTCTGATTCAAACCACTGTCTTGAATTATCATATTATGCACCATGAACTAATTGGAACAAATAGAGATGAATATATAAATTTGTGGGCCACTTTTTAAAATGTGTAGAAATTGCCCATATTCAAATATTGCCTGTAACACTGACCAACACTGTGTTCTTGATTCCAATTTCTTCTGTGCAATGGTGATTAGATCTGTATCTACTCATAGCATTATTCTAAGGCTTTACAAAGCTAATACTTATAAAGCACTTGACATAGTGTTGGGCATGTGTCATCAATGTACCTTACAACTGTATTATTAAGAGGCACATATGAGATTACATGTCCATGTGCCAGGAAAGATTTACTTGAAGAGAAGCCCTATAACCTACTTCTTGAAAAGTTAGGCACCGTTAAATTTGTAAATCTAAAAGGAAAAAGAAACTGACCTCATATGGAATTGAATTTGTCTTTTACATGCTCATTCTTTGGCATAGCAGATTTCACAAACAGGTAGTTGATGTTTTATAAAGAAATAGCTCTAGATCCAGTGTTTTGGAGGACTGATTATATAAACACCTACACAAAAACTGTAAAATTTCCAGCTGAATTGAATTGGGCAACAGTGCATATTTTCCATCCATTACTTAATGCATTTGATAATAAGAATGTATTATTTGTGAAAAAAGCAAAAGAATCTGGTTTTGCCTCTTTTGCCTGATCGTTTATTTTTTTCCTTTGAGACCTTTTAATGAGAATGAGAGGCTACTAATAACATCAATGAAAGGCTCTGAAAAACATCATTGAAATGAACTGTCTTTGTCACCTTTTCATTGAAGCATACCTGAGACCAAAGCATCTTATCTCCTCATAAATATGTTCAACGGTCCAAATACATTGAACCTGCTCACCATCCTACATCTATCCTTTAATGGACTTCCTGCTGCATTTTCATAAAATCCAAACCTCTTACCTTGGCCTGAAAGTCCAGTCTGATCTAACCCTGCCTAACTTAGGGCGTTTTTTCCAGCCTTCTCTCCTTCTCACCTAGCCCTTGCTACCTCAGCCATGACCTCAGTCCTACCCTAGCCCTTTCTCAGGATTTACTCATTAATCAACTATCACCATCTCAGAGATTCCTTCCCTGCCTATCTTATTTGAAACCTAATCTAAGTCCTTCATTTCTTTCCCTGAAGCCACTTACATTCATTTTTGGTCTGTTGTCAGTTTACTCATATAATCTCCCAACCATCAATATAAATCCTAACAATAAGGGGTCATTTCAATACATCTGCTTTTCCAGATGGTTTTAGACAACTCCAATATAGACAGGGACATTTCTATTTATACACACACTTATATACACATCAATACATAAATCATCATTTATATATCCTAAATATATAAATACTCCACATTCTACAAACAAGTCACACACACCTACACATATACATGTGTATACCTATACCTATAGGTATACACATATATATGTATATATAGGTATATACATATACAAATGTATAAGTATAAATATGCATGTGTAATGTATACATTTTATTATTTCAATGTTATTTATATAATTTATTTTCTTATTTAATTCTATATATTTATTTCTACTTCTTGGGAACATCTATCTATAAAATTATTTATTCATTGTTGACTCATGATTGAGTATCAGCTACTTTCTAGGCACTATTTTAGTACTTGGGTTAGGTTAATAAGCAAAACAAATTGTACTTGTGGAATTTATGGTCTAATGGGGATAAAATTTTAAAAACTTTGCCAGTGCTGTGGTGTAATAGGTTAAATATCCACCATATAAACACCAGTTCAAGTCCTGGCTACTCCACTTCCCATCCAGTACCCTGCTAATGACCTGTGAAAGCAGGAAGATGGTCCAAATACTTGGGCCCCTGCACCCACGTGGGAGACTCAGAAGGCCTCTGGCTCCTGGCCTTGGATAGGCCCAGCTCCAGCCATCATGGCTATTTGGGGAGTGAATCAGCGGGTGGAAGACTTCTCTGTCTCTCCCTCTCTCTCTGTAACTCTGCCTCTCAAATAAATAAATAAATACATAAAATTTTAAAAACTAAAAAACACACAGACCAAATATTATATGGAAACTAATGAGGCACCAATTTCTTAAAAAAAAAAAAAAAGGAAAAGGAAGAGTAGGGTAAAAGAGAGCAGAATGGGTCTGGTTGACGTAGAAGAAGCAGGATAAGGGGAAATTTTATTTAAGAAAAACAAAGCAGTAGCATTCACTGAGAAGATACTGAGCAGAGACTTCAACCAGATTAAGGAGTTAACCATGTAGTTCTTTAGGACACTGGGTTAATGAATAAACATTGTATAAACATACAGGTCTCACAAGGAATTTTAAAGACTGGATTGCAAATTGAGTGAAATACTGCACTGATACCTGTATCAGTCTGTTTTAGACATTGCACATATGTTAAATTACTTATTTCTACAGGAACCCAATTGCTTATGCATGGTGTTTATCTTCATTTTAAAAGGAAATGCTAATTCACACACCTAGAAACTCATAAATGAAGCAGAATTTGAACAAATATAGACTCCAGATATATACACTAAACTGCTTTTCAGTATTGCAAATTCTGGTATAATAATGCTCAGATTTCAGCACAGAGATCTAGACCTGCTTCTTCAACAAGTTATCTAGATGATCTGATATAGATGATCCATGCAACACAATTTATCACTGCTCTCATTTTCACTCCACATGAAAGGTTCCTCCATATTTTAGGTAAATAACACATTTCTTTCCTATCCATTACCATCCCAGTGGTTTGTCAAACTGGAACACTTTCTCTTAGACCAGCTGGAGCACCTCCTTGATGTACTCCTCCTCTCCATCTGAGTTTTATCAAATGGGTGATGCTTTGGATAAACAACAGGACTGAGTGAAGAGAGAAGAATTAAATACTTAATGTTTCTTTTATAGGTATCAGCTATAAATTAGAATTGTTAAGTCTGGAAAGGCTAAGCAAGTAGTACCTAGGACTCAAACTCTAGTCAAAAGCCAGTTAAGTTTTCACTACCTACTATATCCATTCAATCCCCCATTCCCACCATTGTCTCACTCTGTAATTGGAAAGCCGAAGTCCAACCTTCCAGTGAAGTGCTATGTAGTGTGTATTACCAGTCTCAATTCTCTATCATTTCTATAAACAGAAACAACTCCTGTATTTCAAGCAGAATCATGCTTCATTCCACGAGTATTAAAAGCTCAAAAGAAGAAAGGAGAAAATGTGCACTTAAGATGATAAAATTCAGATGAAAGCACTGAGATTTTACCCTTTTTTTCTTATAGAAGATTATGATGACTAATGGTAGTACAGAATTTGCTTTATAATAAAGGCTCTATTTTCATTTCCTAAATGGTTAATGTCCATGTGCCTAACCCAACTATTTTCTCTTCTCATTTCCAAACCTGGATTCTATGATGGTAAGGGATGGTCTGCAGGTCAGAAAAACATGATAGAATCACACTATTTAAGGACACAAAGGCATCTGACTTCTACTGTAGCGGTCAGTCATGACTCACTGAGGTCAATGCAGCTGCCAAGTATCTGTTCCTTACATTGCTCCCCATGTTGTAACATGTGGATGCCTCTGCCTAGCAAATGAAGTTCTGTTCTTAGCCCTTCTTGCTATCCCACCCTACACAGAACTGTAGAACACAGCACCTTAGAGGGCAACTTGTCGAAATTCTTCATGTTAGAATAGTGAAAACAAGGAGATCCAGAGAGAGAAAGCAACCAAGGCTAGTGAATCACAATGGTGAGGGCAAAAAGCATGATCTGGGAGCTCAAAACCTGGGCTAGAGCTCCACTATTCTCTGGCTGCACATTCTTAGCAAATATCTAGCCTCTTTGAGAGCTGGAATATAAACTGTTGTCAACAGCATCCCTAATCACTTTAGTATTACTATAATAATAAATAATTTCATATCTATGAAAATGTGTGTATAAAATAGCAATGATTTAGAAGGCTTGAACTTCTATATATACAAAAAAAGTTATTTGAACCTGGGACTTTCATTTTCTAATCCAGTATCCTTTGGGCATTCAATGGGATCATCATTGCATTATTATTAATCATAATAAATATTAAAATACTCACACAAAAGGCTCTTAACAACTATCACGGCGTATGATGGACACCTATCAAAAGCCTTACAAATGGATTTCATTATCCCCATTTTTCAAATGATGAAAATGAGGTGGATATAGACTAAATAACTTGTCCAAAGTCTAATCCAGGAAGATCAGTCTGATGTCGATGTCCACCATGTCACACAATTATGATTTTAAGTCAGCATAACATTTAGCCACAACAAGCTCTAAGAATGGTTCTATCAATGAAAGGGACCTTTTTAGATATCAGAGTATATGAAATGACTGATTCTCTTTTCTGTTGCCTTTACAATTCATTAGAAGAAGGGGAAACTCATTTAGTAATAAGGACTTAGGTACCAGGCAGGTAGAAATCCCAGGCATCTGCTGATACACACTAGACATAAAATGATGCCTGTCCTTATGTTCAACTGATGCCAATTATGTCGAATAATGGCTGGACTTACATTCCTTACTGTTTTTAGAAATCTTGAGATTTAACCACACTGGAGCTGCCTACCTCCATGAAAATATCCTACTTTCTCTCTGGAAATGTTTGTGACACCTGACACTGGCCTTGCTGTCACTAAATGCAAGCATGCACTTGCACTTCAGCATCATCCTTCATTGTGTTTGCTGACATATTAGGGTGGAAACGTGTTTTCCTAACATGCAAGCAATGGTATACAATCTTCTTAAAGTCTATGACTCCTTATCATTTTTTCAGATTGTATAATCACAAAGTTAAAGGAAATTAAAATTATTTTGTTAGTCCTCAGCAACAACCTTTGACCAAATTAATATGATAAAGTAGAACACTGGATGTCCAATTGCAGGCCAGCATGACAGAGTATGATTCCATCAGCCACTCAATTATGCACTCTCTATTCATAAGGCACTGTGCTAGGCACAGGGAAGGATAAATCATGCCCTCAGCTGCTTGGGTGCTAATAAGGAACAAGTACACAAAAAAGGCACAACATACTGCCTCACAGTGTAAAAAGAATCACAACAGAGACAGAAGTTGCTATAACCATTCCTGGGGAATCCACTGACTTGAAACAACCAATAAAGAAAAGCATTTTTGGAAAGGAAAGAGAGGAAGAAGAGGTAAGGAGATAGCAGATAAACTGGTATATGCTGTGAGAAAACAGAAGAGGACACTCATGAATCTACTTATACAAGTCCTTAGATTTCATGGGGTGGTGGCTAATATTTGGGTTTAGTGGCTTTACAGTCAAGCACACACACGTTCTAATCTTTCCTAATTGGATAACTTTGGGCAAGTCGGTATGTTGACTCTGAGACTCAGTTCTTTCACTGGCAAAACACAGACAATAATATATATCTGAGAGTTGTTTTGTCCTTAAGTGGAATCACAAGAGTATATGCCAACTTCCCTTGCCTTCTTCTATATGGCTGGAAAATACATCTCCTGGCCATAAAGCAGTAGGGCATTTCTCTTCACTCCCCTTTGTCCCATTCGGCCTTGACTTTGCAAAGAGATGGGATTACAGAATTTTTCAGAATTGACAGGAATCTTCAAGAAATAAAAAAATGCATTGAAACAGAAGAACCTTAGAGAACAGATAATTCAGCTTTCCCACATTTTAGGCCAAAAGGTAAAGAGACCTCAGTCACAACCAAAATAAGACTAGGGCAGGACAGGCATGAGGTAGGTCATTGGTCTTAGTCCACATCGTCAGTTCTTAGTACAGAGGCAGAGAAAATTACATCCCTTCCTAATATGAAACGTATAGATGCACTTAGCATCAGCCCTTGCCTTATGTTATATGATTTAGGTTATGCTACTTAACTTCTATGAGCCTCAGTTTCCAAAAAGAATCATTGCAAAAACTGAATGAGATGATACATACAAACACTCAGCATAAACCACGATGGAGTTCGGTAAAGTGTTGCTGTTAAATTTTGATTATTGACATTTCACAGACTAACAAAGTGAACAGATTTTTGGCAGGAGGAGGAATCAGTGGTGATTAAATGTCCCCTGTGAATAAGGTGATGAGAGAAGCACTGAAACTTTAAGTATGTACCAGACTCCCTCTTTTGTAGCTCCAAAAACAGGGCATCATTCTTCTTCCCTCAGGTACATGCCAGATTAAAATCTACATTGCCACAGCAGATAGGGACAGTTAGGACAAAGTCATACCAGAAAGAGGTCTCCTAACAACCCTATCAGCATGAACCATGCAAGCTAAGTTTTAAAAGAAAGCAGCAAATGAGTAGCTAACCTGGATTTACGCGTCAAAATATCAGATACCAAATGTTCTATAACCTTCCTGTTCTTTGGTGCTTTATTCCCCCACAGAACAATTTCCAAAATGGGCAAAAGAGCACAGTAGGTGGCTCTCTTTAATATTTCATAGGCAAGGCAACAGTGACTCACCAGATCCTACATCTGTGTCACCAGCAAAAGCCTGATGAAGTTCAACAACAAACGAAATTGTGTGTGTGTGTGTATGTGTGTGTGCGTTGAAGATAACCTTTGTTTCATTTTTCTTCAGCCTCCTTCCCTAATCACCAGACACATTCTGGTTTCCTAACTGTGCCAGGTAAAATGATGCTAGCTAGCATCCTACCTTTTGGCAAAAGCAAACATATCTCCAAATGCCAAATGCAAGAAGTAAATCATTTTGCTCAGAACTACATTTGCAAACCTGCCTACTTGCTACAAAAGAGAGACCTGTGAGGAGTTTCAATGGATAAATGGCCCCACTTCCTGGACAAGAAACAGATCCATTCATCTTCCTTCATAAGTTTGCAGCCATCAGTTTCCATATGGAGGACTACAATTCCAGACCAGTGATCTGCACCACCAGCAAGTACTGCTTTTTTTCTTCTTCTTCAAATGCTGTCTTTTTCCATCATTCTCACTATTCTACCCTTTACCTATAGAATGGATGAAAGAGGGAACAAAGTTATCTATGGCCACACATGGCATTTGTTACTCAATCTTCTTAGCAGCCTTCAAACTGGCACAGGATGGTAGAGGGAGGAAATTGCTCCAGAGAAGAAGAAAAATTCGACATAGTTCTCATTTTCATAGTAGATATCCTCCTGGTCCATGAGGTATATTACATCTAACACATCAGAATAGGATTCGTTAGAGATTATTGACTCCCCACACTCTACAGACTCATGCTTAAACATTGTCCTGCTAGTAAAGAAATCTTCACTTGGCCTCAAAAAGTACCCTGAAGTCACCAGCTAAATAAGGTCAAACTAACAAGTGAAGTAAGTGGATGTAGATTGCATTGAATATGTGGCAGGGTGTGACAGGGAAAGCCCTAAGCTAGAAGTCAAAAAAACATGAACCATATTCCCAGGACTGAAATTTAATAACCACGTGATCCCTGGAAAACTCTTGTTTCTATCTCCATTCCTATTTCCTTCTCAATGAATTGAG
Organism: Oryctolagus cuniculus; assembly: GCF_051225735.1. Taxonomy (NCBI): domain Eukaryota; kingdom Metazoa; phylum Chordata; class Mammalia; order Lagomorpha; family Leporidae; genus Oryctolagus; species Oryctolagus cuniculus. The sequence goes on from NC_142870.1 coordinate 88,934,743, forward strand.
CTAAGAAGATGTATCATTGAATGAGAACTTACTGACTACATGTACTTGACATTAATCCATTGAATTTAGTCCTTATGTAAACTCTTGGAGTGAACATTTTTTCCATTGTAGAACGGAATGAAACAGATGCTCTAAATGGTGAAACAAATTTCTCAGTATCACCCAGTTACTTTGGTACTGGAACTGGAATTTCAAATTACAAAACACAGCCTCTTTCCAACTATTAATGGGCCTACCATGTCTTCCCAAGGCAATTGCAAATACAAGAAAGACAATAAATGTGGAATGTACTTTCAAAGTTTAAAAGTCCTATGCATACATATGGTTTTTGTAACAACTTATAATGTGTATGAGTAGAAGGAGGAAGGGTATAAGGGTATAAGCATCCTTTCTTCAAAGAACAAGAACTTTAAAGAAAAAAAAAAAACAGTTTTCAACCTCCTTTCTATCTGCTTGTTCTGACCTTATTTTGCACACTTTCCTTTCTGCCACAAGTCCCCAGTCTCCCAGGCAGACGTTCAGATGTATCCTGGCCAGCTCATCACAATGCACGCCTATAGAAACAAGCTGAGAGAAGCAGACAATCCCATGTTCTGCAAATGTTCCATGCAGGAGGTACCTAAGCCAGTACCACTGAGATCCTACCTTCTCTCCAGATGTGTCACACCCCACTGCAAGTACTCATCAGGACTGTGCACACAAATGCTACAGACTAGGAAGGAGGAGCCATTTACAAATGCTGGATGCTAGATTCAAGGATTTACAGCATAGGCAGTAGATAAGAGTAAATAATTTTAAAAAGTATATCAGAATAAAATCAGTAGTCAGGAGCAGGGCAGGGGTGTAGATGAGAAACTGTTTAATTTTCAAATATGATTATCACAAGAAGACTCCTGTGGGATGGGTATGTGTTCATATTTAATAATACATGTTTGTGTCCAGAACAGACTGACTTAGCAACATTCTTACACAATGCAAGAGAAATGTAGGTCGATTTTGTAGTTGTTTTCTGATATTATCTAAAAAATCCTGTTGCTTGACCAACCAAAGAGAGCAGGTTTTGAAGGCTTAGACTGTCTGGAACACAGCTGCAACTTCCAGATTCCTCCTCTTGTCTTCCTACCTCTCACCAAATTCAGCACCCTCTTAGTCAACAAAGCATGCCTCTAGTTAACAGGAATCTAGTAGGGAAGTCACTTCACCGAGAAACAGCAATTTTCTTCCCAAGTCAACCATCCAAGATTCAAGTAGCAGACACAAAAAGCGCTACAAAGAAGTGTTCAAGCTTCAAGAAAAAGGCACTATCACATTTACAGAATAAAAAGAAAGAAAAAAAAAGGTCACGCTTAGGTAGTGTGAAATCATCTTTGTGAAAACCCACTCTCTGCAGGGTTACTGTATAGCAATATTTACAATAGTTGCAATCAGGTTTGAAGTGATCAGGGGATAGGCCAGGCACAGAGCTGAATTTGTAACTTAAATTGTCCCAATTCATCCTCCTAACTATCCTAACGTTTCAGTGTAGTCACTATAATCTCTATTTATGGCTGGGAACATTTTTGTTTGTGTCTTTTAAATAGCTGGAATCGAAACAAGGTAAATCTTTCTTAGCCAGTAGCTAGACCAGGACCTGCACAGCAGAGCAGCAAATCGCTTCTGGTGGTCCCCTGTTCACAATTTCAGGTTCCGGAGTGGAAGGCAGGCTGGGGGCTGGCTCTTAAAGGCAACAGCAGAAGTTTGCTTTTATGTTTGTGATTTTTCTCTTAAACTCAGCTTCCTCGCCTCTTCCCAGATTTGAAAGTGGGAAGGGGTGTATGGCTCCACGAAGTCAGCTCATGAGATACACCCTATGCTTTACAAGGCCAGCAGCTTCACTCTCTCCCGGGGCTGGAGAGAATAGCGCTGACCATCCGAGGTCACCAGAGCCTGACGTCCCTCATCGTCGCCTGCCCCCATCCCCGCCCCGAGCCCGGACTCATCCAGGAGCTGGAGGGACACCTTTGCAACGGGCATCTTTCTGAAAAAAGCAGGTTAGTTAAGGGGGAAGCAAGCTGTCACCGCTCCGGCCAGAGCGACAGACACCCAGTGGGCAAGCGGGGACACGCCGCCTCCTTTCAGCCTCTGGGCTCACAGCCGCGCTCTGGAGAAACCAAGCTGGGGCTGGGGATGTGGGAGCGCAGAAGGGGAACCAGGATGGATCTCTCCAAGGATTGAGAACGTGGGCAGCAACGTTCAGCAATCTTCCCACTGGGTCACTTAAATCCCTACAAATGAAAAATCGGGGCTCTAGATATAAGGGTTCGAATCCTGGCCACAGCACTGTCTAGCAGGGCGCTCCTTCCCAGCCACCATCTCACTACGCCCTCAGTGTTCACTTCTGTGAAATTGGAGGGTTCAACTCTGAAATCCATCCACCCCGAGAGTCTGAGGATCTGTGATTCCGCCCAACCCTCGCTGCAGCGCGAGACTCACCTTTGCCGGGAAGCTGAGCGGGCGCGGTGAAAGCGGCAGAAATGCGTGCAGGGTCGCCAGGCACTGCTTCTTTCCGCCCCTGTGGCCAAAGAGGAGCTCCGGGGACACAGATCCCGACAGTCTTCCCCAATGAGCCTCTTACTTTCCGCCGCACTTTCTTTTTCCCCCCTCGGGGCTCCTCCCCCGACGCAGCGCGATTGGCCCTGGCCGCGCGGTTCGGCTCCACCCGCTGCCCTGACTCGCGATCCACGAGCGCTCCGAGCTTCCCCGAGCCGTGGCTGCTGGGCGGCACCACGGGGCAGTCCCGCCCGCTGCAAGGAGGAGCCGCGCCGAGCCGGCCCGCGGAAGACTGCGAGGATGCGCGGGGTCCCTTCGCCTCCTGCCACCGCCTGGACTGGCTGGAGCGTGCCCAGAGAAGTGCGCAGCTCAGCTCGGCCCGCTGCGGGCGCCCTGAGAGGACACGCCCCGTGCGCGCGCGCACACACACACTCTCAGACACACACTCGCGGAGGCTCACACTTGCGCTCCCGGCGGGGCCGCGGTCTCGGCGGGACCGAGGCGGAGGTCGTGCCACCCTGCGTTTTCTTCTGGTCTCTGGATTTATCTGTTATGCTGCAAGGCCGTAAGTCCGTTCAGAGTATATACGATTTGTGCGCCCACCGTGTGCCACTCACAGAGCGTGACAGGAAGAACCAGAGAAGCCATGTCGGCCTACGGGAGCTCGTGCTGTGCTGGAACTGATAGCCGTGGGGACAAGCAAGGAGTCACGGCAGCAGGACTGAAGCTGTACTGTCTGCTGGGGATGCCTGCCGTGTGACCCTGTGCCTGGCACAGCCTCGCTGCTGACTACACGCGTGCTGAATGAGCGAATGGATCAAATGACTAGTAGGTCTCCTGGAGGAAAGAACCCTGCGCCTTCAACTCATTCTCACTTCTCCAGGTTTCTGCAAGAACCCTCAGCAGCCCCTCCCATTCTAGTTATCAAGATGTGTAATCAACCCAAGAAGCATGAAGACATCTTCTGCAACAACTCCCTTGTTCAAGAACCTTCTGTGTCTACTTTTGGTATCCACCGCAATTTCTCCCTGGCTGGCAAGACCTCTCAAGCCCCGTCCGCTTGTCTGAGCTGCCCTGAGGAAGCCTGTCCACCACACCGACTTGTCTCTTCGCACAGGCCTTGCTGTCCTACCTCCCTGACTTCTCTCCCACTGGTAGAGTTACCTAGTTGAATCTTGCTAACTTCCTTATGCAAGAAATTAAGACCAAGAGAAAGCAACTTAAGAGAAAAAGGAAAGGGCTGGAAACCAAATCATGTTTCCTCCCAATTTCCCCAGCTTTGTAAGATGCACTCTTTTTTAAAATAAAAAATAAAATAAAGATTTATTTATTTGAAAGGCAGAGAGGGAGAGAGAGAGAGAGAGAGAGAGAGAGAGAGAGAGAGAAATATTTTCCATCCTCTGGCTCACTCCCCAAATGGCTGCAAGGGAGGGAGCTGGCATATGACCCAAAGCCTGGAGCCAGGAACTTCTTCCAGGACTCTCATTTGGTTACAGGGGCCCAAGCACCTGGGGCATCCTTCGCTACTTTCCCAGGCCATTATCAGGGAGCTGGATCAGAAGTGGAGCTGCCAGGACTGGAACTGGTGCCCATACGGGATGCAGGTGCCGCAGGCGGCCTCTTTATCCACTACACCACAGTGCCAGACCCAAAATTCATTATCTTTTACCTAGTTGCCCAGGTCAAAAAGTTGTGGTCATTGTTAACTCTTCTCTTTTTCTCCTAGTTCATAGGCAATTCTTCCACAAACAAACTGTTTTCTCTGCATTCAAATTAGGTCTAAAATATAACCACATTTCCTCTCCTCTACCACAAACCCCATGGCCCAACTCACTGCCATCTCTCCCCTCACTGATCTCCCTGCTTTATCTGTTACCATAAGAGCTTGTGTCCCAAGTATCAGAGAATCTCATAGATGAAAATCAGAATACAGACAAGTGATCGAGAGCATGGACTTACAAATCAGACTGCCTGAGTGCAAGCTCAAATTTTGCAGCATGTTTACATAATAAAGTTACGTCTTTTTGCCTTATTTTCATCTTTCATAAACAATTTTGTATATTAAGATAATCGAAAATGAATCATGATGTGAATGGAAGGGGAGAGGGAGTGGGAAAGGGGAGGGTTGTGGGTGGGAGGGACGGTATGGGGGGGAAGCCATTGTAATCCATAAGTCGTACTTTGGAAAATTATATGCATTAAATAAAAGTTTAAAAAAAAAAAAAAAAATTTTGTAAAATGTTTTCATCAAATGAGTTTAGATACATAGAAAACACTTAGAACACGGATTGCAACCTATAAGGGCCATAGAAATATCACAAGAAATATTCTGTTAGACTCTGCACTGAAATATGCAAAGATTTCCTATTAGAATTAGGTGAATTCCCAGAGTTCTTACTGTGGCCAACCAGGCTTCACATGTCCTGGCTTTGAAGTCTCATTACGTGCCCCTTGCTGTTGTCCACGCACACTAAGGTGTTCCTATTCCAGAGCACTTACATTTTCTGTTCGTTCTTCCTGTCATGTTCTTCCCTTGCAGCTCACTTCCTCATTTTATTCACATACCCAATTACATCTTTACTCACCTGCCACCTTCTCAGGGAAAACTTTCCTGACAATCACCATAAATGATATCCTTTTTACTTCATTCCATAATGATGTTACATTTCAATTTGTTTATTGAGTGTCTTTTTTTCATTAGAATGCAAACCCAAGGGGCCACTGCTGTGACTTGTAGAGTGGAGATGATGCCTACGGGTGCAGGCATCTGATGTGGGTGCCAGTTTGTGCCCCAGCTGTTCCACTTCCAATCCAGCTCCCTGCTATGGCCTGTGTAGGCCATAGCTATGGCAGTGGAGGACAATCCAAGTCCCTGAGCCCCTGCACCCGTGTGGGGGACCCGGAGGAGACTGCTGGCTCCTGGCTTTGGATGAGCCCAGCTCCAGCTGTTGCAGCCATTTGGGGAGCGAACAAGGGGGTGGATGCTCCCTCTCTATCTCTGTCTCTCTCTCTCTCTGCCTCTCTGTAACTCTGTCTTTTACATAAATAAATATTTTTTTAAAAAGAATCAGCGCGGTGCGCCGGCCGCAGCGCGCCGGCCGCGGCGGCCATTGGAGGGTGAACCAACGGCAAAGGAAGACCTTTCTCTCTGTCTCTCTCTCTCTCACTGTCCACTCTGCCTGTCAAAAAAAAAAAAAAAAAAAAAAAAAGAAGAAGAAGAATGCAAATTCTAGGAGAGTAATATGTTTCTCTAAGAAATAGACAATAGCGCATAAAATTCATTTAATGAACAGTTGTAGATTTGTGAATCAATCCAAAAACTCTCATGGTTTAACTGAGATTAAGTCACTAATTAAGTGACTAATTCATTGTCCTGATCCTTTGATTTACATTTATCTAAGGCCAGAAGAACTGAAAGCAAAGCAAAGCAAAATGACAAATAGCTGTTTTGTTTTATTTTGTTTTGTTTTATTTTTGGCTGGGTCCAGGATATAGAAAGAACAGTACGGAGACATTTTATTTCTGAGGTTTTGGAAGGAAGGTGAAGGGCAATATTGAGCCCAGAGAAAAGCTGTGAAAACAGAAGAGAAAATTGTCATCTTTTGTATCTTTTTATGTTACCACCCCCACCCATTATACTTTCAGTCTCCTGTTTCTATTCCCCCTTGACCCACAAAATTTTCCTGTCACTGTTTGACAGCGCACTGCAGTACTTACTTAGACCTTTCACCATTCCCTTGGGTTGCCTCTTCTTCCTTACAGGCCCTGTTCCTGATCAGTGTCCCTCTCCCCTCAGTTTTGAACAGCCAGGTATGAAACAGCAGCAGATAAAGTCATGTGAAGGTAGAGATTACCAAGAGTTGAGTCTTAGCCTGTCAGGGTTCTATGTCCATTTGCCCACACACACCTACCTATTATAATTCAAGCAATTTTGGCTGTGTGGTAGGAAGCTGCCTGAGTTCCTAACTCTTAATCTAGCTGAGTAAGTTATGTGCAAGCCTGAAAGAGGAGAAAGGAAAGGGGAACTCCTGGATCTCATTCATCCAGAATGCTCTTTACATGCATAGGGATGGAGATGAGTCTCATGAAAGGGCGGTCTCTCCTGGCAGGGGTCAAAGTTGAACACAGCTGCACATTAGTTACAATGGTGAGAATAGATTTCATTCAGTAACTATGGATAGTGTAGAGACGAGCTCCATTACCTTTTGTTAAGAAGTGATGTGTTTCAGCAGAGTCACAGAAGTGAAAAATCACAAAAGGTTGGTAAGTGTAGATGTGTTTAGGTCAGTGGTTTCTGCCAGCCGACAGTTATCAAAGTTAGGATTCTGTCCTCCCACAGAGACTGGGCCAGGGAGGTCCTGGCCTGCCTGATGGTTGGATTTTAAAGGAATACCTTTCAGAGAAACATGACTGGGTTGTAATGGACACATGTTCACAGTTGTAAGTCCTTTTTAGTAAAGTCTCTAAGAATGGCAAGGGCAGGAACCTACCACCAGATTTGAGCGAACACTAAATTCTGGAAGCCTTGAGCTTTCTCAGGCAGGCACTGTAGGGGAGGAGGGGATTGAGGGGCTGGGGTCATCCTAGGGATGTGGTCTTAGGTTGCAGAAGCCATGCTAGAGTCTGATCACAGGGCTTTGACATGCGCAGTGTGCGGTAGTTCTCAGGGGTCAATGGATTCTCCCATAAAATACCTGCAGTTAAAGAACAAGAATCCTGTTCTCTGAGTTGTGTCTCCTCTAAAACTTGCAATCCTTTCTCGGAATATTTGTCTTCGTGTTGATGCTGCTCCGGTGCCATCACAGGGGCTTGTTATTGGCTTAGAGACAGGTAAACCTGTATTTTTAAAAAGACAGCTCGAGTCTTCCTGGCCTATGGCCTAAAGCTCCTGGAGACTATTGAAAAGGACCTAATTTTCTCTCCTTGCTTTTCTCCTTCCAAACAGAAGCTTTGAAGCAAAGGTCAGGATTTTAATAAAATTTTGGAGGATGGTTATTATACAATGTTAATATTTTACTCCAGCAGGAAATTTTAAGAGAACTTCGCCTGCAAAAAGGAAAAAATTACCTTTAGAATTTTTTTTAAAGATTTATCTATTTATTTGAAAAGCAGAGTTACAGAGAGGCAGAGGCAGAGAGAGAGAGAGAGAGGGAGAGAGATCTTCCATCCGCTGGTTCACTCTCCAGATGGCTACAATGGCTAGAGCTGCACCAATCCGGAGCCAGGAGCCAGGAGCTTCTTCTAGGTCTCCCACGTGGGTGCAGGGGCCCAAGGACTTGGATCATCTTCTACTGCTTTCCCAGGCCATAGCAGAGAACTAGATTGGAAGTGGAGCAGCCAGGACTCAAACCAGCACCCACAGGGGTGGGTGCTTTACCTGCTACACCACAGTGCCAGCCCCAAAACTTACCTTTATAGTTCTGACAGGGCATTGTAAGTAGCTAACACATGTATCGCCTTTTAAACTCTAGACTCCAAATTCTAACCTCTACAGAAGCATGTTCTTCCCATTGATACCATAATCTGTATTATCCCCTAAGTCCAAACACTACATGGTTCTTTAAGGCAGACCTGATCTAAATTGTCATCTGGTGAATAACAGTCAATGCCAGTTAAAAATCATGTTAATATTTGCTTGTTGCTGCAGCAATATGAGAGAACTGTGAGAGCTCTGTTTTTTTCAGGAAGACTAAATGATCCTGCAGCAGGGAAGCACTTGGATTATTCAACTCCAGAGAGTCATTTTCAAGTACTCATATGGTATTCAGGGACTTTGAGTGGGATTCTTTTGCTGTTCCCTGCATTGAGAAATTTGTTTGACTTTTATTCATTCTTTATTCAAAGATGTGTTGAACATGTGCTCTGTAAGGATACTTTGAGAGGTACTGAGATAAAGTAGAAATGTTTCTTTTATTACAGGCAGGATGAGTAAATGAAAAGATACGTTGTTGACATAGATTACACAATACAAAGTTGAAATGTCTGCTCTTCATTGTGTCATTGGCTTTGAACATGTAGCATGCTCTTAAAACATGCTTTATTTCCAAATCTTACAACAGCATTTAAATTAGCAGTAGTTCCCCCTACTTTTAGTGATGGGAAAATGGACAACCTGACTTGCCTAGGGCCACACAGCTTGTTAATGTTAAAATCAATACCAAAAGCTAGGTCTCACAGACTATAAAGACCACACTTCTTCTGCCACAATAAGGTCCACAAGAAAGTTCAGATAAAGTGCCATTGGAATATTAAAGAAGGAAAACGGCTTCGGTACAGAGGGCATCTCAGAAAGAAACCAAAAGGGTGTCCCTAGAAGAGATTGGAAAGAATCAGGGAATTAAGATTTGTGTGGGAAAAAAAAAAAAGGGAAGGACTGAGACACAACAAGGAAAGGGGAGAACATTATCCATTTATCAATTCAACTACTATTTGGTATGTTAAAGTAACAGCAGCATAAAGTGATAAGTGCTTTTGGGAAGATGGTATGTTCTATGGTTTGTGTGTGGCCTCCAAGGACTCAAGTGTTTAATGTTTATCTTTAGCATGAGGATGTGGATAAGTGACAGAACCTTTAAGAAGTGGTGTTTTGGGACAGATGTGTGGCACAGCTGGTTAAACCTCTGACTGTGACAGTGGCATCCCGTATGAACACCATTTCAAGTCCCAGTCACTGCACTCCCAACCAGCTCTCTGCTAATGCACCCAGGAAAGATGTGGAAGATGGCCCAAGTACTTGGACTCCTGCCACCTAGATAGGAGACCTGGATGGAGTTACTGGCTCTTGGCTTTGGCCTGGCTCAGCCCCAGCCATTGAAGTCATTTGGGGAGTGAACTAGTGGGAAATCTCTCTGCCTTTCTCTTTCTATGTACATTTGTCTTTCAAATAAATAAAATATTTTTTTTAAAAAAAGGTGGTGCCTAGTGGGAGGTCCTTGGGTCATTAAGGGTAAGCCTTCAGATGGGATTAAGGAAGTTCTCATGTGACTTCTGAGTTAATGCCCGTGAGAGGGCTGTGATGCAGGAACAAGCCTGGTCACTCTCCAGCCTCTCTGACTTCCTGTCTTGCCATGTGACTTCTCCCTCTTGTGTACATTTCTGAACATGTGAAGTTGTCACCTATGATATAAGGCAACCGAGAGCCCAGATGAATGGAGGTGCCTTATTTTGGGTGTTCAGCCTCAAAAACTATGAGCTAAGTAAACATTTGTTCTTGATACATGTATTTTATTACAGACACAGAAAACAGAAAACAGAATAATACAGTATGATATTCCATGTACATCCAAAGGAAGGTGTTTTCACATAGAACTGAGTGTTGAGAAGGGTTAAGCAGGTGAATCCAATGACTCAGGCTGGAGAATATTTGGGAGATAGTGGAAAAAATATCCGGAAAATTATGCTTGATTTGACATTGGAGGAAAAGCAGGGAAATATGATCTATATTATTCAGGGAAAAAGAACTGTAACTTACTTGCTTTTATGTCTGAGAAAGGTGCTTAATATAAAGAATGTTTGAACAAATGAATGAGTTATTGATGCCTGCTGAGAAACAGGCATTTTATTTAAGATTTATTTATTTATTTGAAAGGTAGAGTGACAGAGGAAGGGGGAGAGAGGGAGAGGAGGGAGAGAGAAAAAGGGAGAAAGAGAGAGAGAGAGAAAAAGAGAGAGAGAGAGAGAGAGAGAGAGAGAGAGAGATAATCTTCCATTCACTTCCCAAAGACTACAACAGCTAGGGATGGATTAGGCCAAAGCCGGGGGCCTAGAAAACCCATCTGTATCATCCAGGAGGGTGGCAGGGATCTAAGTGCTTGCACTGTCCTCTGCTGCTTTCCTAGGCACATTAGCAGGGAACTGTATCTGAAGGCACTTGAACCTGTGCTCATATGGGAAGCCAGTATTGTAGGCAGTGGCTTAACCCAATGGGCCACAACCTCGGCCCAGACAGGTATGTGTTAAGCCTGTGATTTTTACAAATATTATATTATGTTATGATCATATAACCTTCATAAAATAAGTTTTATTTTTCCTGTTTTACAGATATGAAAAATATGAGGTTCAGGGAGATAATATGTTTTTTCCAACATCACAGTACTTTAAAGATATAAAGCAGAATTTTGAAATTTGACTCCAGAATTTGTGACTATTTTCTGTTCTCTTCCTTGTGCTAAGTGACAAACGAAGGAAGTTCTGTTATTATTATCTTTGTTAATACTCTCAGTAACTATTTCATTGTAGTATAATGGAAAATATACAAATGCACTAATCATATATAATCATTCAGTGTCATAAATTTCAGCAAAGTTAAACACAACCATGTAACTGATCAGAAACTGGTTGCCACAGGCTACATAGTTTGTACTTAGTATTATAATGAATATATCCATCTCTGTTGGGATGAAATGCTTCCCTTTGTAGCTTTTTTCATATACACACTATTATTAGGAACTCATGAGATTTTGAGTCATCCTTTGCCTGGAGACTTAGTTGGTGAATGACAGCTTCTTTTTAGGGGACATGTGTTCTCCCCCAAGCCAGAAGTTACCTTTATTAAGCAACAGCACTGGAGAAACCCCTTGGGATCATTGGACCTGGGGCAAATCTAGCTGCCTCTGAATCCTGAGTAGTAGAAAAGGAAGCAACAGTGAGACTTCTGCATCTATTTTTTTTAATTATCTATATTAGCATGTTGGTTCACTGTAGCTTTGCAAATTGTAATCTGTAAAACTTAAAATAGACAGATACCCCAGATATAGAGCCCTAGAAAAGACTTGTATGGGTAGATATGAAGGCAGTAAAGGGACTACCTGGCACACTTAACTAGTGTGAGGTGGGTTCAGTTCCACTCTAGGTTGACTGCTTGTTTGCTGTTCTTGCCAGAGTCACTTCTGCTTACCGAATTTTTGGTTCCTTCAAAAAATTATTGAGTTTACAGCATTGTCCTACAAATTTTATTTAAAGATTTATTTATTCATTTTAAAGTCGGAGTTACACAGAGAGAAGAGAAGCAGAGAGAGAAAGGGGTCTTCCATCTGCTGGTTCACTCCCCAGTTGGCTGCAACGGCCAGAGCTGGGCAGATCCGAAGCCAGGAGCCAGGAGCTTCCTCCGGGTCTCCCACGTGGGTGTAGGGGCCAGAGGTCTTGGGCCATCTTCTATTGCTTTCCCAGGCCACAGAAGAGAGCTCGATCGGGAGTGGAACAGCCGGGACTCGAACTGGCGCCCATATGGAATGCTGGCACTTCAGGCAGTGGCCTTACCTGCTATGCCACAGTGCTGGCCATTATTCTAGAAATTTGATCATTGGCTCTTGCTAAGCATCCAAATCACCTACAGTTTTTAATCAATGTTTTATTGGGTTTTGAATGGTTGTTTTTGTTTTTAATAACTAGTGGTGTCCAACCCCTGTGCTAGCCTTCATGTTGTAGGTACTGTGTGAGACATGCCATCTTACTTCAGAGGTGATTACTAAACCTTGAATTTGATATAGAGAATGACTGGAGTTGCTGATTCCTGGGTTATGTTCCAGGACAATATTTCTAAGATCATATATAAGTTCAAACACAAATTTGTAAAAAGTTCACAAGTGATCACCTGATTTGATTCCAAAGGATATAGCATAAATACTATATATTCAAAATGAATTACATCACAATTTTTATCACAAGAGATAATTAAATTTAAAATACATTTGGTACAATTAGCACATATATAGTTGTCAAATATCACCTGAATTCTGCAAGAAGGAAGAACAATTATGAAATTGACTATGGTGTTGTGGCCTAATTAACCTCAAATTAACGATAATATTCTTGGCTTATTTAAGACATGATTTGATATTCAGATAGGTTATCACATGGGAATAGTTTAAAGTAATTCAGAGTTTAAACTACTAACAAATACAAAATCATGTGTTACATTCCACAGAAAATACAAAGGTAACTATAGATTTCTGAGATGAAAGTTTTAACAATAGGCACACTCATATCCCTAAACATGAAATACAAGATGAGTTTCAGCCAAGAAATCAGGGAAGATTTTTTTAGAGATGATATTTGAGATCAAGTTTGAGAGACAGAGTCATTTAGTCAGTAGAAATAACAGAGACAGGGGTGTAGTGGCATGAACTTGCATAGCAAGGAAGCAAGATATGGTCCAGTTCTTGTGGCTGAATATTCCAGCAAGTAGGCAGAGACAGAGTAGGAAAAGTTGGCTAGATGCTAGTCATGACGGTCCTGGCCACATTAAAACATTGGTTTCCGAACCCACAGGAAGTACTTCAAAGTTGATATGTTAGAAAGACATGCTGAAGGAAACACAGGGAATAAGAATTAGATGAGTTAGATTGGAATTCAAGTGATTTGAAATTTAAAGATCATTTTCCTTCTCCCAACTACTCAAACGTGGCTTATAGGGTCATAGAAGAGTGACCTTGCCAAAGACCCAATACTTAGAGATGCCCAGACTTCTCTTTAACTGTGTGTTTGGTAGTGGGATTCTTTAGAAGTGAAAGACAGGCAAGACATTTACAATAAATTTTCCCCTCGTGGCCTCCAGGCTTCCTCCAGAGTTAAGTTCAACAGTTACTCATCAATGCAGAACAGCAGTATGCAGCAGGTTGGCATCAGGAGGCACAGAAAGGGATTGCATTAGAAATTGCAGAGGGAATTTAAAATTGGCTGAATGCAATTACCCACACTGGAATTTGGCCAAGGTCTCCAGATTTAATATCACCACTCATCCTGGTCCTTGTAAAGACCCTCTGTGGTCAGAGACTTTAATTTTATTGTTCCTGTAAAATCCATGGGACAGCATTTCTCAATCTTCTCCCCATTCCCCACCCCCAAGCCAGGACCCATTACTTTCTTTTCTTGGCCACATTGCTTCCAATGTGGCTTTGATTGCTGCTGCTAACACCAAGACAGTTTCATTGCCACTGAAGGCTCTTTTATTTATTGGTGCTATGTTTCCAAAAGGTGCATTTATCTCTCCTGAATGTTCAGCTGGCCACGTAATAGCACAGGCTGACATTTTGGTGACCACTCATGAGAGAAGCAGATTGTGTAAATTCCACAGCTCTGGCATGTCATTTGTGAGGTATCTTGAAAAAAAATCATACAGGTTGACCTTGCTTTTTCAAAAGAAACACAGCAAATATAGTTGGGTGGAAGAACTTGGGGAAGTACTGTATCTCAAAAGTAAGAAATATTTCATTAACTATTATGCACACACACGAACATACACATACCCTCTTTACAAATGAAAACTAAAACATAACTAAAATTAAAATATGCATAAAGATAATATTGAAGGATATTTGAAAAAGTGACTAAACAAATATCCAAATTCTAATAGTTAAGGAGGCAAATATTGATTGAACTATGAGTAAATAAGGAAAGCTAGTAAGGTCAATAATATATGAAATAATTTTTATAACTTTGATAATAAACAAAGAAATGAAAATGGAGACAATGAGGAACTTTTTTGAAGAAAACCTTAAAGCTAATTTTGCTAGTGAAATTTTGGGGTTATTGTTGCATTTTCATAGTGTTTCGTTATCATAACACAAACGTTAACATACAAAACTATTTGAAAAACCACTTAGGCAACAACGTCAAGATCTTAAATATATTACATTCTTCAAGTTAGAAATTTTGATCCTGGAAATTTAGCCAAAGAAATAATTCAAGGCCTCCATGCTGTGGCGTAGAAGGTTAAATCTCTGTCTATGACACTGGCATCCCATATGGGCACTGGTTCGAGTCTTGGCTGCTCCACATACAATCCGGTTTCCTGCTAATGCACTTGGGAAAGCAGTGGAAGATTTCCCAAGCACTTGGGCCCCTGCCCCGACGTGGGAGACCTGGAAGAAGCTTCTGGCTCCTGGTTTCAGATCGGCTCAGCTCTGGCCATTGTGGACCTTTGGAGAGTGAATCAGCATATGGAAGACCTCTCTCTCTCTCTCTGTCTCTCCCTTTGTCTGACTTTAACTCTGCCTCTCAAATAAATCTTTAAAGAAGAATGAATAACACAAAAACAGGAAAGTGTATCCATATATACCATTCATTGCAAAATAATAATAATATAATTATTACTATTATAATTATTATATATAATAATATAATATATAGTTATATATTTTATATAATTATTATTGTTATTATTATAATGGTAACCCAGAACTCACAACCAGCAATACATAAAAGACGCCCACAACTCAACAACAAACACAAATAATTTGCTTAGATAATGAGCCAAGGATTTAGATAGACATTTTTTCAAAGATGATATGCCAATGGCCAATAAAAGCATGAAAAGATTCTCAATATCGCAAATGGGATACAATTCAAAATCACAGTGTGATACCACCTGACACCAACTAGGATAGCAAACATATAGAACAAAAGAAAGAAAATAGCATGTACTGTCTACAATATAGAGAATTAGAACTCCAGTGCACTGTCTGTAGTATGTAAAATGGTACAGTCTCTTTGGAAAAGAGTAAGATAATTCTTCTAAAAACCAACAATAGAATTATTGTCTGACCAAACAATTCTAGTTCTGGGTAAATACTTAAAACAACTGCAAGGAAGGTCTCAAAGAAATAGTTGTACACCTTTGTTCATAGCAGCACTTTTCACAAAAGACAAATGTGAAAGCAATCCAAGTGTTCATTGACAGATGAATATATAAGAAAAATAAGGTATATACTTACCTTTAATATTATCAAATCCTAATACAGAATAAAGAAGGAATTTCTGAAACTTGCTACCATGTGGAATAACCTTGGGAGCATTATGCTAAGTGAAATAAGCTAGTCACAAATTTACAAAGACTGTATGATTCATTTACATGAAGTACCAAAAGTGTTGAAATTCATAGAGACAGAAAGTAATGATATGATTGCCAAAGGCTCAGGGAAAGGGAAAATGGAGAGTTATTGTTTAATGGATATAGAACTTCAGTTTTGCAATATAAAAAGTTCTGTAGATTGGTTGCTCAAGAATGTGCAAGTACTTAACCCTATCTACTATTGACCTGTACATTTAAAAAGGATTCTAAGATGGTGAATTATATACTATGTGCATTTTATCACAATTTTTCAAAAACAGTATTCCAATTTTATTAGAAAGTAGGAAAATTACTTAGCAATTAAAGATATAATATGATAGAGTATTACATTCCTATAATCATTAGAAATTGTAATTACATAAGAGCATATAAATTCGATATAAATTTTATTTTTTAAATATTTATTTATTTGAAAGGCAGAGAGAGAGAGAGAGATCTTCTGACTGCTGGTTTACTCCAAAAATGTCTGCAATAGCAGGGGTAGACCAGAGAAAAAAAGGAACCAGGAACTCCATCTGGGTCTTTCATGTGGGCTATAGGAACTCAAGTACTTGGGTCATCATTCACTGCCTCCCAGGCACATAAGCAGGAAGCTGGATAGGAAGCAGAGCAGAAAGACTCAAACCGTGCACTCCAATTCGGGATGTTGACCTCCTTAGTAGGGGCCTAACCTGCTGCACAACATCCCCGCCCCCTTTTAAACTTTAAAACATAAAATTCACAATTATTATATTTATAGCCAAACTGCCAAATAAAAAAATAAACTAAGTGAAATGTTAGGATGCTTGTAATATGCATTAGCATGCGAACACCGATTTTTTTAAAAAAACTATTCTACAACAATTTTTTTGTGAAAGAAACAGAATTATCACTATTCCTCTAAAAAGAGGTGTTGCTATCTTTTCCCTCAGGGGAGAGGATTAAAAAATCAGTGTTCTTCCTCCTCATAGAAAAGTACACAAGTAAGTATTTGGCTATAAATTTAGGAAGGAAAATAAAACTATTTAGTTTGAGATAAAAAATAAGCGATAAACCAGAGGCTAAATCATGAACTATAGAACATCTCAAGATTACAATGAAATGAGATATCATTATTTTTCACTCTAACATTTCTAATTTTTGATTCACTATTATTATTGTTACTATTAACTATTATTGTTAATATTAAAGTTACTTTTTCTTTTAGATGCTGATATTAAGAGGTTATTTGTTTTTTCTTTGTATGTATTCATATCTAATCCTGCAAAGACAATTTTCCACTACAATTTATCTCCAATTGTGTAATAGGTATTAACATAAAAATATGACAGCATACAGTATTTATAATCAATAATTTTAGAGGGTATCAATACTATCGTTAAGTGTTTATTTGTTCAATAAGTATGCACACATTTTTTCTTTGCTAAACAATGTATGATAACTGGTACTTAAATCAGATATTAACAAAGGTATCGGGTGTTTCTGAGATACCATGTATCATGCCTCAAGTTCCCTAACTGTGAAAATGAGGTGAATGCTCTGGTCTCTCCTGTAATATCAGATACTCTAAAGATAAATGAAATAATATGCAACCACCACATATGAAACAATTATCATTTATATGAAGAGTTGACTGTGAAGCTGGCCACTGGATAACAATAGAGAAAGCAGGAGGGAGGGAGGGAGGAAGTGGGAGAGAGAGAGAGAGGCGGAGAGAGAGAGAGCCAAGTATACATTTCCTGAAAATGTGACCTTGCAGAACACATAAAAGTGGAGTCACAAAAAATGAACGAGGAAAGGACTGCTCCCATCAGGCCCTGCTGTGCTTGACCAGCCTTTCCTGATGTCTGATGTCCTGAGCCTAACTCAGGCTCTGGCCAGAGTTGAATTTTCTATTCTCTGACAGGTTGGATGTGGGTTCTTGAGTAGTTACCTGACTTCTTATGTCTCAGTGTTTACACATGAGAAATGATGATGAAAAAGACTCAAAAGCTTAGTTTTTGTATGGAATCAAACTGATCACACATTTAAAGCACCTCTCTTAGCGCTCCAGCTTCTCGACTAAATGTGAAATTTTAGCTTGTGTCTTGTCCTCCAAGGAGCCATAGGAACTTAAGGAAATCATAGCCAATGCTAATTCTTATTCTCTACAAAGTGCAATACAATTACTTGCATGTGATAGGTAGTTGATACATATTTATTGATTAGCACAGGCACTCGATAAACACTCTTTGATCAATCAACATTACAGTAGAAGTTATATGGTTTTAAAAATGCTCTCTTGATTTATTGTAGGAAGTCTGAGGCACCAGATGCACAGAAGTTATAAAATCAGCGTCTCAGTATTTCAGGAAAGAAAGGTCTTTCCCTGGGATAGTAATAATTAGAATTATGTTTCTGCAGTTAAATATGCCATAAAAGCTATTATCATCTATAAACTTGATCCTCAGAATAATTAAGTAAGAAAACTAAGAAACAGGAATTACTATTACTATTTAAATATTAGGCTCAAAGTGAGTGTTGTGACTTTATCAGGGACAGATGCACATGGTAAAAGTCAACCAAGGAAACTGATCCAGTTCAGTTTCTTTACATAGCAGGTTTCTCTTTACAATGCTGCTTTGGTGTGATCTTGATCTTTCACAAACCCTCACACAGCCATGCATTCCTGGCTTTATTATTTGCTTAAATCCTTACATTACAGGACTAGTTGGTGCATTTATCACAGTTTGACTGAGTCTCCACCTAAGATTGTGTCAAGAACTAATTATATAAGTTGACTTCATTATAAAATAATCATTATCTTTTTTTTTTTTTTTTTTTTTTTTTTTTTTTTTTTTTGACAGGCAGAGTGGACAGTGAGAGAGAAAGAGACAGAGAGAAAGGTCTTCCTTTTGCCGTTGGTTCACCCTCCAATGGCCGCCACGGCCGGTGCACTGCGGCCGGTGCATCGCTCTGATCCGAAGCCAGGAGCCAGGTGCAGGGCCCAAGCACTTTGGCCATCCTCCACTGCACTCCCTGGCCATAGCAGAGAGATGGCCTGGAAGAGGGGTAACCAGGACAGAATCCGGCGCCCCAACCGGGACTATAACCCGGTGTGCCAGCGCCGCAAGGCGGAGGATTAGCCTATTGAGCCAGGGCGCTGGCCCATTATCATTTCATATGAGCTACTCCAACAGTGCATTTCATACTCCATATTTGATAATCATCACTTTTTGAAATTCTTTACTTTTGATGACACACAACTCAAATTGAGGTTTCAAAAAACCTCGGTGTTGAGGCTGGCACTGTGGTGCAGCAGGTTAATGCCCTGGCCTGAAGCGCTGGCATCCCATATGGGCGCCGGTTCTAATCCTGGCTGCTGCTCTTCTGATCCAGCTCTCTGCTATGGCCTGGGAAAGCAGTGGAAGATGGCCAAAGTCCTTGTGCCCCTGCACCCCCGTGGGAGACCTGGAAGAAGCTCCTGGCTCCTGGCTTTGGATCAGCGCAGCTCTGGCTGTTGTGGCTATCTGGGGAATGAACCATCAGATGGAAGACCTCTCTCTCTCTCTCTCTCTCTTTCTCTCTCTCTGCCTCTCCTCTCTCTGTGTAACTCTGACTTTTAAATAAATGAATAAATCTTTACAAAAAAAACTCGGTGTATAAAATAAATGGGTAAAGTTTTGTTGCCTACAAAGTCAAGAAGTTGGTATCTCAAGAGGAGAACTTCTGGTATCCTTCCCAAAACTATTGATGGCAGCTATCTTGATAGGAGCACAAACACCATGTGAGTCAGTTTCATCAGACTAGTCTGGCTGACCCAACAAGCCGATCTAAGAAACTTTTATGTGTGAGGGGATATTAAATCATGTGGGCACCTTTCTCGATGGTATGTTTTACTCTAAAAAATGGGGAACAAAAATGATTCTGCAAAATTGGTTGACAACATCATGCAGGAATATAGAAACCATACACTACAATCCATGTGTCTTTAATATTAACATCACATCCCTTCTGAGGCCTGCAGCCAATTATGTATTATTTCCCATACACCTACTGTGTACAAATACTGTGCAAAGCATTGTGGAAAAGAATTTTGTGACTTCAGGACCATTCTCTGTCCTCAATATATTTTTAGAATTTTTTAGGAAATAGGAGTATACAAGCAGTTTCACAGAGGGAAGGTGGCATGGGAGCCACAGAGAGTGGAGAGGGGTTTAAAGATGTTAAGAGAAAATCACTCCAATTTTTTTTGAGGAGGTGGGGAGAAATTGTCCTTTGTGCACTGTGTATTCCTTAGTTTAAACAATTTTGTTAAAATCTAGCTTCCCATACTCTCACTCTGTATCCTATGCTGGCCATTCCTGAAATAATCACCATTCAAAGATAAAATTCTGTCTGCCTCGTCCATCTCTCCTCTTAGATTTAGAAAGAAGTTACTTTTGCTCATTAGATTATTTCAGATACTATGCTATTCTTTCTGTTAATGGAAATCTTAGCATCTATAGAGCTAGATTTTCAAAGGAGATAGAAGAGGGGCATTTGTCCAACTGACTGACCTCAAGGTCCTTACTTCAGATGATAGGAACATCTCTCAGACAAAAAAATGGAGAGGAGACAACAACTGACAGCACAACCTGCATCCCATTACTGAGAGTTTTAAAGGTCAGACTGTAAGTGACCAAATATGTGAATTTCACAATGACTACAGAACAAATGTCCTGAAGAGATTAGCCTGATAAAATGACAATTACATACTTATCGTTTACGTATGTCGGGGCAAATGAAGCAATGTAATAGCATTTTTTCTGAATTTCTTTGAAATATGACAGACAAAATTAATTTGAGACTAGAGAATAGAAAGGGAGAGTTATAAATTTGGAATTTGACAAATAAGGCGTGCATACATAACGTGCCAAGTCTGAAATAAAAAATGAATGTGTTTGAAAATCCCAAGTCCTTGTGACAAAGTCTCTTCACTTAAAAATTTTTGCCAGTCAGAATATTATCTTTTTTCTTTTATTTTGTTATTCCTGTTTGTATCGCTTTCAAAATTATGATACATTATCAGAACACCATCATAATCATCATAGAAAATATATTAATAAATGGATGCAAATTTCACGGGGTTATAATACACGCCAGCATATAGACACTTCCAGCTCTACAGCCACAGGAGAAAATTTAAATACACTAAAATTAGGAAACAGTATATATATATATATATATATATATATGAATTATATATGTGTATATGGCATGCATGCAGGTCAACCATAAATTTATGGTGTTGATTTTTCAAATGCAAACATACTTGTGTGCACACATAAACACACACTTCTCCAATACATGTGTATTTACCACAAACACACACTTTATGTAGCATTTTGTCCATATGTTTGAGAAATTTTCATACATTCCCTTCAATTGGAATAAAATCTGAGTATGTGTTTCCCTTTCAGGATCCTGATGAAGTTATCTGTTTCTTTCTTTTTTAAAAAAATGATTCACACTTATTTGAAAGGCAGATTTACATAGATGGAAGGGGAGACAGAGAAAAAGAGAGATCTTCCATATGCTGGTTTACTTCTCAAATAGCTACAACAGCTAGGGCTGGGCCAGGCCAAAACTAGGAGCCAAGAATTTCATCTGGGTCTCCCAAGTGGGTGGCAGGGGCCCAAGCACTCACTCAGGTCATCTTCTCCTGCTTTTTCAGGCACATTAGTAGGGAGCTGAATTGGAAGTGGAACACCCAGGCCCCAAACCAGAGCTCATGTGGGATTCCAGCATCACAGGTGGTGGCTTAACCTGCTGGGCCACAATCTTGGCCCTTTCATCTCTGCTAAGAACTTGGTATACAGTTTTCAAAACACAGTAAGCATTTAGTAAATATTGTTTGAATTATATCATAGTGAATGGCAAACATGACAATTACTTGATTAAATGAACAGAATGTTGATGTGATGTTTACTATCAGTACAATGGGGATTAGTTTAAACCTATAATCAGAATAATTTAGGACATGGAGTTTTGAAGTATTACGGTATAGTGAAAAGCACATACCCAGGCATAGGAGTCAGAGAGCCAGTGTGTCAATTTCCGCTCTGTTGCTGCCACAGTTTGGAAGCTAATTTGAATGTTTAATGCTCCCAAGATACCCACATGTTAAAGGAATACCAGAGGGAGGTTGATGAAACACTTGGAGGTTTATAAGGACGTCCTTGGGTCAACACTGGGGCTGTGCCCTCAGCAAGTAGTTCTGGTGTGACTGCTTGAATTCTTGTGAGAGAGTTGTTATAAAAACTTCAGTCTGAGTGCACACCCCCTTGTTCTGCTTTCTGGTTGGCCATGTGGTCCCCCTCTTCTCCCCCTTCATCATCTTCCATGGGGCCTCACCAAAGTATAGGTCATGCTGTTTAGATTTTGAAACTTCAAAACCATGAGCTAAATAAACCTTTTTTTCTTTATAAACATTCTGCTCCAGATATTTTGTAATAGTAATGAAAAAGCTGACTACTACAGACACTAAATTGCTTTGTGGCTGGGGTGATTTATTTAACGTTTTGAACAATACTTACCTAGCTGAAGACTTGAAACTTCAAACAAAATAACATGTAAAGGAAATTTTTACATGTGATTATACAAATATATGTTGCTTTCTTTTCCCTTTTCTATTCTGACCAAATGTTAGCTATTTAATATTTGGGAATGATACCATAGTCCTTTGTCAATTTTAAACACAAAGTCTCTTTCCCACTTTACAGAATATTAAGTGCTTTGAAAACATTTGACCTTGAATTCATCTATACTATCCATCATTTTATTCAAAAGTGTAATTGGGATCTAAAAATTACCAAATTGTGTGCAACATGTTAGGATTCATGGAAACCTGGTGGAACAGCACAAAATCATACAGCACTTGGGAGACTCAGAACTAGATAATGGCCCTACATGACAATAAACAAATATTGCTTCACTCCATAAATTCTTTATCTTTAAACTGAGCTACTTTAACCATATCTAAAAGATATTCTAAGAACTATGTTCCTCAATCTGTATGTATGAAATGCATGAAATGTGAATACCTTAAATAAAATTTATAATACAATCATAATAACTTCAAAATAAAGCAAATTTAGATCCTATAAATTTAAGCCCATGATGGGCTTACCTCAAAGTACTGGACCCCCATTTGCCTTGAGGAAACAACAGAGGTATTTTGACCCTAATGGTCTGTCCATTACTCTTGATTCCAATTATTTGATTATTTATTCAACAAATATGTATAGAGTGACTCCTCTCTGCCAGATAGTGTTCTAGAAGCTGAGGATACAGAACTAATTCAGCTGACAAAGATTCATCACTGTTCCTTGGGAGAAAATGGTTTGTTATAGGACCAGATCAGGAAATATACAAGATTAGCCCAGAACATTTTGTAATGTGATAAAGGAAGAAAACAGTAAAAACAAAACAAAACAAAAAACTGAGGCTATGTTAACAAAGTACAGAAGCAATTGAAAGATATCCTGATGGTAAAAGGTAAAATTATTTCAGCAACAAAACAAAGTAGTATTGGATTATTACTCAAAGTGTTAAAAATCTGTGAGTTCATACTGATAAAAAAATAAAAGACTGAATAAGTTAAAGAAGAGTGAGAAACGCTCACATCTTGCTCATATCTCAGGATACATATAAGGCCGGCACCGCGGCTCACTAGGCTAATCCTCCACCTGTGGCGCCAGCACACCGGGTTCTAGTCCCATTCGGGGCGCCGGTTCTGTCCTGGTTGCTCCTCTTCCAGGCCAGCTCTCTGCTGTGGCCCAGGAGTGCAGTGGAGGATGGCCCAGGTCCTTGGGCCCTGCACCCCATGAGAGACCAGGAGGAAACATCTGGCTCCTGGCTTCGGATCAGCGCGGTGCGCTGGTCGCAAGGCGCCAGCTGTAGCGGCCACTTGGGGGGTGAACCAATGGCAAAAGGAAGACCTTTTTTTTTTCATTTAATAAATGTAATTTTACAAAGTGCAACTTTTGCATTGTTGTGGCTTTCCCCCCCCCCATAACCTCCCTCCCAACCGCAGCCATCCCTTCTCCCATTCCCTCTCCCATCCCACTCTTCATCAAGCTTAATTTTCAATTATCTTCATATACAGAAGATCAACTTAGTATATACTAAGCAAAGATTTCAACAGACTGCACCCACACAACAGCACAAGATATAGAGTACTGTTCGACTAGTAGTTTTATCGTTAACTCTCATAGTAAAACACATTAAGGACAGAGTTCCTACATGGGGAGCATGTGCACAGTGACTCCTGTTGTTGATTTAACAATTGGCACTCTTTTTTATGACGTCAGTAATCACCCAAGGCTCTTGCCATGAGCCATCGAGGCTATGGAAGCCCCTTGAGTTCACCAACTCTGAACTTATGTGTCAAGGCCATATCACAGTGGAGGTTCCTTCCTCCCTTCAGAGAAAGGTACCTCATTCTTTGATGGCCCATTCTTTCTGCTGGGATCTTGTTCACCAAGATCTTTCATTCAGGTTGTTTTTGCCAGTGTCTTGGCTTTCCATGCCTGAAATACTCTCATGGGCCTTTTAGCCAGATCTGAATACCCCTAGGGTTGATTCTGAAGCTGGAGTACTGTTTAGGGCATTTGCTATTTTATGAGTCTGTTGTGTGTCCTGCTTCCCCCGCAGGATCATTCTCTCCCTTTTAATTCTATCCTTCACTATTTGCAGATACTGGTCTTATTTGTGAAATCTCTTCGACACTTACCCTATCTTTTTGATCAATTATGTACTTAAACTTATCACTTTAACAAGTGAGATGGCATTGGGACATGCCTCCATGATAAGATTGAATTGGAATCCCCTGGCACATTTCTAGCTCTACCATTGGAGGTAAGTCCTAGTGAGCGTATTCCAACCTGTGTATCTCCTCCCTCTCTTTTTCCCACTCTTATATTTAACAGAGATCACTTTTCTGTTAATTTTAAATGCCTAAGAATAATTGTGTATTAATTACAGAGTTCAACCAATGGTATTAAGTAGAACAAAACAACAACAACAATAAAATACTAAAAGGAATAAAATAGTAAGTTGTTCCTCAACAGTCAAGACAAGGGCTGATCGTGTCATTGTTTCTCATGGTGTCCATTCACTTCAACAGGTTTCCTTTTAGGTGCTTGGTTAGTTGTCATGGATCAGGGAAAACAAATGATATTTATCCCTTTGGGACTGGCTTATTTCACTCAGCATGATATTTTCAAAATTCCTCCATTTTGTTGCAAATGACTGGATTTCATTGTTTTTTATTGCTATATAGTATTCTACAGAGTGCATGTCCCATAATTTCTTTATCGAGTCATCTGTTGATGGGCATTTAGGTTGATTCCATGGCTTAGCTATTGTGAATTGATCTGCAATAAACACTGAGGTGCAAACAGCTCTTTTCTTCTGCATTTAATTTCCTTTGGGTAAATTCCAAGGAGTGGGATGGCTGGGTCATGTGGTGGGGTTATATTCAGATTTCTGAGGACTCTCCAAACTGTCTTCCTTAGTGGCTTTACCAGTTTGCATTCCCACCAACAGTGGGTTAGTATCTCTTTTTCCCCACATCCTTGCCAGCATCTGTCATTAGTTGATTTCTGTATGAAAGCCATTCTAACCGGGGTGAGGTGAAACCTTATTGTGGTTTTGATTTTCATTTCCCTGATGGCTAGGGATCCTGAGCATTTTTCATGTGTATGTTGGCCATTTGGATTTCCTCTTTTGAAAAATGTCTGTTAAGGTCCTTGGCCCATCTTTTTACTGGGTTGTTTGTTTTGTTATTGTGGAGTTTCTTGATCATTTTATAGGTTCTAGTTGTTAATCTTTTATCAGTTGTGTAGTTTGTGAATAGTCTCCCATTCTGTTGGTTGCCTCTTCAGTTTCATGTTTCTTTTGCTGTAAAGAAACTTTTCAATTTGAGGTAATCCTATTTGATTACCCATGCCTCTGGGGTCTTCTCCAGGAATTCTTTGCCTGTTTCAATGTCTTGAAGGGTTTCCCCTATGCTCTCAATTAATCTCATGGTGTCGCGGCGTATCTCTAGTTCTTTGATCCATGTTGAGTGGATTTTTGTATAAGGTGTAAGGTAGGGGTCTTGCTTCATACTTCGACATGTGGACATCCAGTTTTCCCAGTACATTTGTTGAAGAGGCTGTCCTTGTTCCAGGGGTTGGTTTTAGGGCCTTTGTCGAATGTGAGTTGGTTATAGATGTTTGGATTGATTTCTGGTGTTTCTATTCTGTTCCATTGGTCTATCCATCTGTTTTTGTACCAGTACCAGGCTGTTTTGATTATAACTGCCCTGTAGTATGTCTTGAGGTATGGAATTGTGATGCCTCTGGCTTTGTTTTTATTGTAAAGGATTGCTTTAGCTATTTGCAGTCTCCTGTTTCTCCAGGTCTTTGAAGAATGACTTTGGTATTTTGATTGGTATTGCATTGAATTTGTAAATTGCTTTTGGGAGAATGAACATTTTGATGATATTGATTCTTCCAATCCATGAGCATGGCAGGTTTTTCCATTTTTTTTGTGTCGTCTTCTATTTCTTTCTTTAGTGTTTTGTAATTTTCATCATAGAGGTCTTTGACATCCTTGGTTAAATTTATTCCAAGGTACTTTATTGTTTTTGTGGCTATCGTGAATGGAATTGATCTTAGAAGTTCTTCCTCGGCCCTGGCATTATCTATGTATACAAAGGCTGTTGATTTCTGAGTGTTGACTTTGTATCCTGCTACTTTACCAAACTCTTCTATGAGTTCCAATAGTCTCTTATAGGAGTTTATCGGGTCCCCTATATATAGGATCATGTCATCTGCAAATAGGGATAGTTTAACTTCCTCCTTTCCCATTTGTATCCATTTAATTTCTTTTTCTTGCCTAATGGCCCTGGCTAACACTTCTAGGACTATATTGATTAGCAATGGTGAGAGTGGGCATCCCTGTCTGGTGCCAGTTTTCAATGCAAATGCCTCCAACTTTTCCCCATTCAATATGATGCTGGCCACTGGTTAATCATAAATTGTCTTAATTGTGTTGAGGAATGTTCCTTCTAACCCCAATTTGCTTGAAGTTTTCATCATGAAAGGGTGTTGTATTTTGTCAAATGCTTTCTCTGCATCTATTGAGATAATCATATGATTTTTGTTTCTCAATTTGTTAATGTGATGTATCACATTGATTGACTTTCAAACATTGAGCCATCCCTGCATACCAGGGATAAATCCCACTTGGTCCAGGTGGATGATCTTTCTGATGTGCAGTTGGATTCAGTTGGCCAGAATTTTGTTGAGTATTTTTGCATCTATGTTCATCAGGGAGATAGGTCTGTAGTTTTCTTTTTCTGTTGTGTGTTTTCTGGGCTTAGGAATTAAGATGATATTGGCTTTATAGAAAGAATTTGGGAGGATTCTCTCCATTTCAATTGTTTTGAATAATTTGAGAAGAATTTGAGTTACTTGGTCTTTAAATGTCTGGTAGAATTCAGCAGTGAAGCCATCCAGTCCTGGGCTCTTCTTTTATGGTAGTGTGCTTATTACTGATTCAATTTCTTTCATGGTTATGGGTCTGTTTAGGTTTTCCATATCTTCATGGCTCAGTTTAGGAAGGTTGTATTTGCCCAGGAATCTATCCATTTCTTCCAGGTTCTCCAGTTTGTTAGCATACATCTCTTTGTAGTGGTTTCTGATGATTCTTTTTATTTCTGTTGTGTCCTGTTGAAGACATTACTATTATAAATGTATATGCACCTAATTACAGGGTGGCTGGCTATTTGAAAGAATTACTATAGGAATTAAAGGGAGATATAGATTCAAATACAATAGTAATGGGGACTTCAACACCCCACTCTCACCAATGGACAGATCAACCCGAAAGAAAATCAACAAGGACTGACGTGATTTCAGTGAAAATGCTGGGTACAAGATCAGCTTGCAAAAATTAGTAACACTTCAATGAAGAAAGAAGTCCCATTAAAACAACAGCAGCAAAAACTGAAAAATAACTCGGACTAAATTGAAGCAAAGGGGTAGAAGAGATCGCTAAGACCTGGAAAGCCATCTCATGGTCATGGGTTTGAAGAACTAATGTTTTTGAATGTCCATGCTACTAAAATTAGTCTACAGAGTCAGCGCAGTCCTTGTCACAATACCATGACATTCTTCACAGAAACAAAATGGGAGAAAATACTTCCAAGCCTTCCAGATGCTGAGATGAAAGAACTCAACCCAACACCCACCCCCACCCACATCCAATTTAAAAAGAGGGCAAATGATCTGAGTAGACATGTCTGAAAAGAAAATACCCAATTGGGCAACAAGTATCTGAAATCACCAGGGAATGGGAAATTAAAGACACAGTGAAATACTATCACAACTGTTCGTATGGCTAAAGAACAAGAAAGACTCAGATTCTGGTGAAGATGTAGAGAAAGGGGAGCTCTCCTACACCATTGATGGGAATGTTAATCAGTGCAGCCCTGTGAGAAACTGGAGTTTCCTCAGAAATCTAGAACCAGAACTGCTTTACAGTCCAACAGTCCCACTGTGGGTTTTTATATCCAAAGGAAAGGAAGCTGGAATGTCCTAGAGATGCCTGCACTCCCATGTTTATTGTTGCCCTGCTCACACAGCCAGAGTGTGGAGTTGACCTGGGTGCTCCGTTGGTGGATCAGTAGATAAAGAGCACATGGTTACCTCTATGCAGTGGAATAGTACTCTTCCATAAAAAAGGATGCAGTCTTGTCATTTGCAGCAGCAGAAATGAGGCAGGAGGACATTGTGTCAGCACAGAAAGAAAACTACTGCATGTTCTCACTTCAGTGTGAAAGCTTAGAAAGCTGATCTCAGAAGAACAGGGATCACTAGAGGCTGGGAGGAGGAGCATGGGCCATGGGTGCCCAGGTGCAGCCGAGTGGGAGGGGTAACTTTGTGGGTCACTCACTGAACAGTTGTGTCTCAGAGTAGCTATTGGGATTCTGCAGGTTCCCAACACAAGTGATCAGCATTTGAGGTGACGGGTATGTTAATTAACCTGGTCATTACATGTTGTGTACATGCACTGGAATACCACACTGGACCCCATATGGAGGTATGTATGTGTCAATTATGAATAAATACACGTCACTGTCTTAAAAAAATCAACAAGGAAACAACAGAGCTAATTGACGCTATAGACCAAATAGACCTAGTAGATATATTCAGAGCCTTCCACCCCACAGCCACAGAGTTCACATATTTCTCCCCAGTACATGGAACGTACTCTAGGATTGACCATATGCTAGGCCATAAAGGGAGCCTCAACAAATTCAAAAAAATTGAAACTATACCATGTATCTTCTCAGACCATAGCGCAGTGAAACTTGAAATCGACAATCCAAGAATCTCTACACCATATGCAAACACATGGAGAATGGACAACATGATTCTGAATGAACAGTGGGTCATCAAAGAAATCAAAAGAGAAATCAAAAGATTTCTAGAAACAAATGAAAATGACAACACACCTATCAAAACCTGTGGGATATAGCAAAAGCAGTGCTAAGAGGAAAGTTTATAGCAATTGGTGCCTATATCAAGAAACTGGAAAGGAACCAAACAAATGACCTCTCCATGAACCTCAAGGATTTAGAAAAACAGCAGCAAATCAAGCCCAAACCCAGCAGAAGGAAAGAAATACTAAAGATTAGAGAAGAAATAAACAGAAGTGAAACCAAGAAAACAATATAAAAGGTCAACAAAACCAAGATCTGGTTCTTAGAAAAAATAAACAAAATAGACACACCATTGGCCCAACTAACCAAAAAAAGGAGAGAGAAGACCCAAATCCATAAAATCAAAGATAGTAATGGAAATGTAACAACAGACATAACAGAAATAAAAAGAATCATCAGACCTTTCTCTCTGTCTCTCTCTCACTGTCTAACTCTACCTGTCAAAAAAAAAAAATGATGAGTGAGAAACAACAAATCTCCCATGCAACAAAACTCCAAATAATTTACATATTTATTCTTCCCTCTAGGAGTAAGAGCTCCTTAAATGTAGGCTATGTATAGTGACTTCTTTCCAAAGCATTCAGTATGAAAAGAGAGATCAGCAGTAACATTACAGTGGAGAAATCTGACAAATAAATACTACAGGAGTCAGATGAGCAAGGTCAACATCATCAGTCATAATCCATGTTGATAGAACACACCCTCAAAATGATGTGACAAAAATGGCACTTTACCTATATTTACTTCCTCTCCAAAATCTACAACCTCAATCCAATCTTGAAAAATACTCAGAAAATTTCCAATAACAGGGCATCCTCCAATATATCTGACTAGTGTTTCTCCAAATTATGAAAGTCATCAAAAAATGGAAACTCTGTTAAATTGTAATAGCCAAGAGGAGTTAAAGGAAATCTTACAAGTCAAAATTATGTAGTGTTCTGGATGGAATCATGGTATACAGAAAAAGACTTTAGAGGTCAACTAAAATAATCTGAATCAACTTTATAGACTTTAGTTCAATAACGTATCAACACTGGTTCATTCATTGTGACAAATGCACCATAATAAAATATCTTACTAATAGGACAAACTGGATGTTGGGTATGCAGGAAAATTCTGCATTATTTCAATTTTTCTGAAAATATAAAGTTGCTCTAAAAATAGGTCAGTTTAAATAATTTTATGATTTAATATGATGTTCCTAATTTATATGATAAATTATAAGATATGCAATGTTTAAAATGGAGTAATTTCTATTGAGAGTAAATTATAAAAAGCGTAGAGTCCTGGAGGAAGTATAGTTTTATATAATGTGGTCAGATAAGATCTACTTGAGAAGGTGACATTTTAGCAGATTTAACAGAGAGGAAACAATGAGGCATGTAGTTAAATGCAGAAAGAGAATCTGAGGAGATGAAATAGTAAGATCCTGAGATATGAGCAAACTGTCATGTTTGAGGAATTTCAAGACACTTACGTGGGTGCAATGGAGTGAACAAAGGGAGAAGTAGTAGAAGGTGAAATAAGAGATATAATGTTTGACCAGATCCTGTACAGTCTTTTAGCATTGTAAAGTATTCTTATGCTCCAAGTGAGATGGAAAGCTATTGGTAGATTTTTAACAGAGTATTAGCATTAGATAGGTTAGGTCTAATCTACTTTTAGTGGGGCCACAGTGCTGTGGGTTTCAAAAATTGTAGAAGGAGAGACAAATCAGGAGACCGGTCACAAGGCTATTGCCTTTTGACAGCTGAGACATGATGATGGTTTTGGCTCAGGATTTTGAGAAAGAGTTTGTGAGAAGTTGTTAATTGGGATTTATTTTAAAGTAGATGCAATGTATGGTTGAATGTTTGAATGAGAGCTGTGAGGGAATAGCATGGAATAGCAGTAGGATGAGGGGGTAGCCATTACCTTAATCTAAACAGATTTATAAAGGAAAAAGAAGGAGATCTTAAGTTAATGGACAAAAGTTAATCATTACTACAATTTGAATATTTGTCCCACAGAACTCAGGAATTTAGTTCCCAAAGTCTTATGTTATTGGTACTAACAGAGTAGAAACTTAATCTAATTGTGATATGAGGCCTTCCAGTAGTGACTACACTGGATTATGTTGTTAAACTGGTGACCCAATAATTGAATCTTAGTGGCTTTATAAGAGACAACATAGACATGGACCAACAAGTGTGTTCCCCTTCTCTGACTGCTCAGTGACACTCTGCCAGCTAGAACACCACCATCACTTAAGAGGCTAAACCATGGGGCCTCTTTGATCTTGGACTTGTATCTCTTGAAACATGAACCAAAATAAAATTTCATTTCTTTATAAAGTTAGGCTACATCATGCATTTTTATAGTAATGAAAAACTATTTAATATAATCATCAGGTTTATTTTCTTCTTTCTCCTAAATATATTTCAGACTTGTCACTGCTACTCTTTTCATCAAATGTCTATTTTTCTTTTTCCTGGATCAATGCCATAGTCTACTAACTGAATTCTTGTTCCATTCTTGTCCTCCTCCTACTACTTCTCTTCCTGTAAATGAATATGATCTTTTAAAAATGTAAATAGGCTAAAATCTCTCAATTCATAAAGCTCTCTAAAAGAGCTTCATTCACTCACTGTAGCTAAAATCTAAACCTCTATAATCCCAAACCCATCTTCTACTCATGGACCTCCAGTTACATTAGACTTTTTTCAGTTCCCCATGGAAAACTTTTCTTCCCTGTGGCATCCCTACTTCTCATTTCCCCCTACCTCACTCCCACCTCAACCATGGCATTTGCACAAGCTATTCCTTCTACC
The DNA here is from genome assembly GCF_051225735.1 of Oryctolagus cuniculus. NCBI lineage: Eukaryota > Metazoa > Chordata > Mammalia > Lagomorpha > Leporidae > Oryctolagus > Oryctolagus cuniculus. The sequence continues at coordinate 88,966,427 of NC_142870.1, forward strand.
TAAAATATGCACCACATACTTGTCACCTTGTCAGTCTTCACACCTAAGCTTTAGAAAGCCCTCTCTGAATCACAATTAAAACAAACTCCCTCTATCCTTATTTCAGATAACTTGGTTATTTCTGACATAATTTGTGATTATGTTGCTTTTCTTTGTCCATCTTTCCACTTGATCTTTTAATCTGTGAAAGCTGGACCAAATCTGTTTACTTCAATAATTTATTCCAAGAATCTAGTGCAGTGATTTAAGCATGGTAGGTACTCAATAAATACTTGATGAGTTCATGGGTTTATCAGTTCTTTTTTCTCTTTATCAATATCTACCTTGGGCAGTTCCTTGTCCTCAGTTTTACACTCTCACCCCATATGGCTAACTGTGGAGTTCATAGAGAAACACTGATAAATGCTTAACCTGCAATAGCTGCTTTGTAACTTGTCTCAGCGATAGAATCTCGTTGAGTGGGTCTCTATTCTGCTCAAGTGGAGTAAAAATAGGCACTGCTTAGCAACCAGCATTTTTTACTGATTTCTCTCCTCTGAGAAAGGCAGAGCAATACCAGGCTCAAATAGTGAAGGGATTTAGGAACTGGTAAGTACATTAAACAATTATGAAAAGTGCTTTTGAGAAAAGGCTCCAAACAGTTGCTCAAGAAGAACAAGAACATGACATGCTAATAATGAAAAGACCCCCTTTTACAGGAAACCTTTGCATCAAATTAGACAAGACATTCAGGTCATAGCACGGAAGGATGGTTTAATTGCACACAGTTATTCCCTATCCCTCCTGTTTAGCTTGATTAATTGTCATATTGTTACACTCACAAACTGTGGAAATAAAAGCAAACCAGAAATTGGGAGAGGCAGTTATTAGTTTGGAGCTTTGGTTTTATTTTTAATCCTAAACTGCCTACTGTTGAATTCAGATTAGTTTGTGTTACTACATCTTTGCACAAATGTGAGCAAGTCAGTTTTACTCAAGAGCCACTTTTCCTCACTTGTCAAGTAAAGTGATTCAGTGACACCCCCACTCACCCAAACCTCATTTATATTTAAAAATAACCACCTACTCAGGCTCTCTAGGTAAATGCTGAAGACTGGTGGCCCAGAAGGTCATAGACTCAGCATGTGTCTATGACTCTACCCCTACACCATCTGGCAGCTGATCCCCTGTAGTTCACTTGCACTGCAGAAGGTTCTGATGAGATTTGAACACCTTCTGAATTCATCCTTTCTTGGGCACTCTATCTACCCAAGAATACCATATAGAGTTTCTGTATATATACAGTTACTCTTTTGCTACAGTTATATACATATATTTTATATATATTTATATATATATATGTGTGTGTGTGTGTGTGTGTGTATTCAAACTCCCCTACTTAACATTTGAAGTGGCTTCCACCTCCTGATTGGACCCAGACTAGTATAATCAGTGGAATTAAATTTATGGCACAGAATATTTATCAGAAGAAAGGCGAATCTCATAATCAAGAAGAAAGTAATACCTTAGAGGATAATACACATTGGAGGAGATAAGTTTTCAATAAACATTAATCTCTGGCTTGCTCTAATTGACTTAATGAAGCCAGGAGGGAAAACTGATAAAGACACTTCTAGCAAATAACCCTAAGGAGGAATTGAAGAGCATTTCAAGTTCTTTGAAAAGTACACATTCAATGTGGCTTCCAAATTCTGTTCATTCTTCCCCTGCTTTCAATATTGTGACTGTATTTTAAAAATTAGAAGGTTAGGAAATATGAATTCAATTGAGAATGAGATTGATCTCTCAAAAAAAAAAAAAAAGATTTTTGTTTGGACACCAGTACACTTTAGGAGTTGCAAAGAAGTCACTAGCGGGGTGGAAAAGGAGTCTATTTTGTACGTATTTTGTTTCAGTATTTTTGCTAGTGAGTAAACACAAAGGGATAAGATTCCTTAAGTTTTCAAGTAACAGATGCTGGGGGAAATGAAAAATGTACAGCTACAAAATAAAGAAACACAAAGATCTATAAGGGTTGGTGCTAAATACACATCGTTTAACATAGCTAAATGAAAGTTGAATTTTTAGTAGACTTACACACCAAGAAAAGCACTAAATGAAAGTTGAATTTTGAGTAGATTTATATTTCCACAGACAAGTTCCTAAAATTTTACAACTCTCCCCAAAGGAGAGAAGGTTTACAATTTTCTCAACCAGAAGTTATGGGTATTGCCTATGTCTGCTGATTTCTCTTGGTGAAAGTGGAACCATTAATGAATTTTCAGAAACTTTCATAAATATAGAGGATATTCTTTCTCCATCTTTCTTTCCCTTAACAATAACTAAGAATCAGATGGACTGTGCTTTCACAAAACCATAAATCTTGGAAATTCATGTTGAACAAAAAAGTCAGATGAATAAGAAATAAATCAAGGCTGATATTAGCTACAAAACAACTCCTTAGATGATTCAATTTTTCAATTTTCAAATATTTATATATGTGTCTTATACAACATTTAAACATAGCTACATTTAAAGGTGGGTTTATAGAAGTTACAAGTAGATGTAATCAACCCATAACTAAAATTGAGTAACATATATGTGTGACTTTAATAAGATCATCTTAGCACATAGTGTAAAAATAAAATATAATAATAAAAATTTTTAACAATTATTGAGAGTATTCTATTTGCCATATGCTGTGGTAAGCACTTTCCTTGTCTTAGAGATTAAATAATTTACTTAGATCCATACAGCTGGAAAATTGGAGGTGTTGTATTTGAGTCCTGCTGTGTCTAACCCCAGAGGCATTTTCCTTCACTACCACAGTTGAAAGGATTCTGAAGAACATGTCTTTCTAAGCTCTTTCTATGGTAATAGAAATGACTTGTGTAAAGTGGATTTGCAGAATCAGAACTCAGACCTATGACTCTCTGCTACGTGTTTTGCATCGCAAATGTTTTATAAAGGATAATGCATTCTCCCTTGTGCTGTGTGTTTCTAAAACTGTGTGGATAATGAGGATGAGGGGAGAGGCAATAGTTGAATTAATTTAAGACAGATTTTATGGAGTTTGTAATATTCAGGTATGAATTATCAGTTTACTTTTTTTTTTTTTTAACAAGTAGAGTTAGACAGTGAGAGAGAGAGAGAGAGAGAGAGAGAGAAAGGTCTTCCTTTTTCCATTGGTTCACTCCCGCAAGTGGCCACTACGGCGGGCGTGTTGTGGTCCGTGCGCTCTGCTGATCTGAAGCCAGGAGCCAGGTGCTTCCTCCTGGTCTCCCAAGCAGGTGCAGAGCCCAGGGACTTGGGCCATCCTCCACTGCACTCCCGGGCCACAGCAAAGAGCTGGACTGGAAGAGGAGCAACCAGGACAGAACCGGCGCCCCAACCGGGACTAGAACCCAGGGTGGCAGTACTGCAAGTGGAGGATTAGCCTAGTGAGCTGTGGTGCCGACCGAATTATCTGTTTAATAGATGTTTACTGGTGCTTACTATAGGACAGTTACATGCTGGGTGCTATAGTAGAATAACAAATTAATCATGTTTAATTTTTTCTTCAAAAGATTTGTATTGTAGTAGAGGAAATGTGTACATCTACGGACTAACTTAATTTGTAACAGCCCTGTTTAAATCCATCAAAGATTTGTTTACAAAGAGTAATGTCTTACGTATCTTCCTTAGATCTTAGGTTCCACAGTACAATGACTAAGAGCTCAATCTTTGGGTTTGTGTTCCCTGGTGAGTATGAATCTCAGACATGTTCATTTGTTGATCCTACGCAGGTTGCTAATTTACCTGATTTCAGCTAACTTATATGCAAATTTACATGAAAAAATAAAAATAACTGTGTCATAGGGTAGAATTAGATTAGTACAGAAGGAAGGAAGAGAATGTAGGATGGAAGGAGAGAAGAATGAAAGTGCTACCAGATATAGAGGAAATAGCAATTAATTCCATTAAGTGAAGCAATTCTTGGCTCCTGGGAAGTTACAGAACACAGCTGAGCTACACTTTCAAGACTTCATAGAGTTTCAATATGTAGAGTAGGATAATTTATTCAACCTCAAACTCAGTCATATTCTAAGAATTATAAGAAATTGATAAAAAAATAAGATCTAATTTAAAATGTCCCTTTCCACACAGGCATTTGCCTGGAGGTTAAAACACCACTTGGACAATTAAATTGTTAGGTTCAAGACAAGCTCTTCTCTGTTGAGGTTGTTTTGTTCTGAGAGGAGGAGTGTGGTGAGGGCAAGAGGCGCGGAGTCACCACACAGACCCCCAGAGTCGGATGAAAGCAGGCCAGAGGCAAGCAGCCCGTAGACTCGTTTATTTCAGTTAGTACAGCAGCTTAAATAGCCAAGGCAGCCAATCTGGTCAAGGGATGGTTTATGCCCTAACCAATCACAGCCTGTTGCCAGGCAGTATCTGAAGCCATCCAATCACAGCCTATTGCCAGGCAGGCTCTGTTGCCAGGTGGGTTTTGAAGCCATTCCTGAGTAACTGAGGATCGCTTGCCAGCGGCCATCTTGGCATGACCTTCTCATTCCACCACACTTCTCCAATTCCAGCTTCTTAATAAAGCTCACTCTGGGAGGTAGCAGGCTCAAGTTTCTGTGTCCCAGTCACCTTTGGGGAAGTCAAGGATTGAACTCCTGGCTAATGGCTTCATGTTGGCCTAACCCTGCCTAGATGCTCTGGACATTTGAGAAGTGAGCCACTAAGTGGCAAATCTTTGTCTCTCTGCTTCTACTGCTCACATAAATACATTAAAAATGAATGAATGAATGAATAAATAAATAATTCCTTGCTTTCCTCTAGTGTCACCATCCTAGATGGATAAACACGACCTTGTACCCTATAATCCAGGACAGAGGTCACCATCTCGAAGCCTATGGGCCAAATGCTGACTGATCCATGAACGTTTTATAAATTTGCGATTATTTGCTAACATTTCAAGTTTAACAATTTTTAAAAATATTTTATTTGTTATTTATTTGAGAGGTAGAGTTACAGACACTGAGAGGGAGAAGCAGACAGAAAGGTCTTTCATCCACTGGTTCACTCCCCAAATACTCACAACGGCCAGAGCTAGGCCCATCCAAAACCAGGAGCCAGGAGTTTCTTCTGGGTCTTCCACATGGGTTCAAGGGCCCAAGGTCTTGGGCCATCTTCCACTGCTTTCCCAGGCCATAGCAGAGAGCTGAATCGGAAGAGGAACAGCCGAGACACAAACTGGCACTCACATGGGATGTTAGCACCACAGATGGAAGATTAACCTACTGTGCCACAGCACTGGCCCCCCAAATTGAGAATTTTTGCATAAGAGAAAGAATTTCCTGGATCTTCATCCCATGTAGACATGAACAATTAAAGCCCAAACACTATTTTTTAAGGCTTCTGGACTTCATAAGCCCTCAAGATTCCTTCATGACACAGGAGGGAGGAGGACTACCTCTCCTGCCTTCCGGAAACAGTGACTGAAATCAAATTCCCTGTCTTTCCTTGTGGACAGAAACAAATCCAGATAGATATATTTGAACTAGAATTACAAACAAATACATTTTTGGCATAAAACAAAAAACATGATCCTTTCACAGATACAAATACATTACATACAAGGCAACAACTCTGGAGTGCTCAGGGAAGGAAGGGATATGAAGGAACAGCTACGTGGGGTGGGGAAGGTGGCAATGAAGTGAGGAATTCAGTGGGGAGGGAAAGTGAAAGGGTGATTGTAGTCACATCATGGAAGATCTTGAAACCCAAATTAAGGACTGTCTGTTAAAGTATTTTGTCTTCCTTATTCCCTTTTGAAAAAAAAAAAAGTAAAAATTCTGAAACCTTCTAACAATCTAAACAAAGAGCAAAATTTTAAGAAATCAACCATTATTTCAATCACTTACTTTTCTGTCCATATTCCTCTTGCGTTCTTATTCATTATTTATGACAGTCTCTAAATACTTTGCATATATATCTGTAAGAGGGGTGCAATATGAATAAATCATTTTTTTCCTATAAGCACCTCTCAGTTATATGGGCCAATTGAGTTTTAGTGCTTGGCTTTACCCATTGCACACACACACATATATATATATATTATATTACAAAAATATGCATATCCCACAACAAATTGTATTTGTTCCAGAGGCATGTGAGGGTTTTACAACCAAACCATAGCACCAACACCAAATGAAGTTAAATTCAGTTTCTTGTGAATTCTAAGTCCATACTTGTTATACAATTCCACAACCACGACTGAAGTGTGTCTTGATTTCCTGGAACCTCTGCACAAAAAATTGTTTTACTCCTTAGGATGGATCAACTGAAGACAGGTTTACTTGGAACCAGTTGCATCTACCAAGACGAGGCAGGTGTTGAATAGGATAGTAAAGTTTGGGAGTGCCCAGCATGCAGTTGCAAGCCTATATCCTAGGAGAGGCAATGGAACATGAATGAGAGATGCTCTGGAATTCCAGATGGCATCCAGAAGACAATTGTATTGTGGTTCCCAGGTTACTAAGCAAAACTACAGTCTATGTAAAAAGAATCTATGACAAGTAAGGGAAATTCTATATCTACAGTCTGCTGGGTATGTTAGGAAGGCAGGGATCCAGGGACTCTAAGGAGCCCAGGAAAAATTTAGAGTATTATAAGCAGCAGTTCATCTCAAACTTTCAAGTACATATGAATCACCTGGGGTCTTTCTACAATGTAAATTCTTGTTGAGTAGGTCTGGGGTAGGATCTGGGATTCTGCATTACCAGAAAATTCTAAGATATTGCAGATACCTGTGGTCTTCTGCTGAGAAGCAAAGTTTTAAAGCAAATGCAGCAGCTCAAGTTACGTTGCCTGCCAGGGGTCCTAGAGAGGATCCATCCTGAAAACTCTGAGCTAGCAAGTGGGATCAACCATGTGCTATACAGTAGGAGTCCGAGACAGCACAATAAATGTTAGACGGAGCCACCTCCCCAAGACTGTTTGATGATAGTTGTGATGGATAAAACTCCCAATTCATAACCAGCAAGAACTCCTCAGGGACCCACAAGCCATGCAGGCCCATAATTTCAGAGATAAATACTTTTTAAATAGGCTTTAAATTATTTGTAGAAAAAAACAGAAGTCCATCATTTTAGATCCTACCTAAGTCATTGGGAAATAGCTACTATTTTTTTAATTGTTTTAAAACTAGCAGTAAATTTTGGAACATGGCTCAGCTTCTGTTGCTTGCCCAAGAGAGCTGAAAATAGGATTCACTGGCAAAGAATGTCATCTGCTGTGCTAGAGATTAAAACAAAAGCCAGATGGGCCCCAAAGACAGAAGAGACAGGGCAGATGGGAAATGCCCACCATGAGCTATATAAAATACAGGGTGAGAAACTTGCTTGGATTTTACCCTTTTGAACCAGGAGAATACTAGGGAAGTATTCACCTTAAGATTAGGGAAGTATTCACTTTAAGATTAGACTGGCAGCTGTCTAAGAAGTCCCAGTGACAACAGAGGCTGCTAGAAAGTTTTCAAATGGCTCAACCATTTAGAAATTCTGGAAACTGAAAAATAGGCTTACAGAAGTTTCCATTTAATACAATATAGTCACAGTACCAAGGATGATATTTAAAAAAATCATGGGTTATAATAATAATCACAAAGCCAATCCAAATAAGATTAGCCCCAAAAGAACTGACCATGGTGATACAGAGTCCCATCCTCAGTATTCCCATCTCTGGCTCATTTCATAAACATGTAAAAGTGATCCCAGAAAGGTTAGCATTTTGACCAAGAAACAATGCTAGAAGTTTACAAAGTAGGGAAGAGTCAGAGATGTCGAGCTGGTAAAGTGCTGTGGGGAATTTAATTTTACAAATAACAGGATTATTGTTCTATCCTAAATAGAATGAAATTGCCCTCATACTCCCTGCACACCCACGTTCATACCTGTCTCATGTAGCTTCTATAGATCAGGTGTAGACGGAGGCAATGAGTCTCCGGTGGCATCTGCGCTACTAGGATGCCCTGATATCCTCCAAACGCTGACTCTTATCTCCAGCCCTATGCTGTCTTTTCTTTAGAAAAATCTACAGTAGAAGAGGACTGTTTGCTCTCATCCCTCTCCCTAGTACCACTCCTCCCCCTACACACACAAAAACACACATTTCTCCCTTGAGTCAGTTTGTCGAACCTTTTGTTATTTATCCTTTAGCATTACAAATAAGTCCAGTCTTGCCAACATTAACCACGTTGCAGTATTATTTATATAGCAGCTATTGCTTCCTACATCTGTGATTATAACCTAGGGGAAAAGACTAGATCATCGGCTGGTCTTTCAAGTGTTTCCTTTTTGCTTAAGTCATTAATGTTCCAACATTCAGTGCAGGTTTTCTGTTATGGCTTTTAGCCGCTAAACTAACGTTACATTAAAGTGATAAATGATGCTATAAAAACGAGGAACCCCAGCTGAAGGATTAATGTGAGGGACCCTTTAAAAAGGATTTAGATTGTGTGTTGTCAATGTATTTGTTATGGGATTCCTTGAGCATTTTAGTAATACACCAGTTTTAAACCCCTGCATTCTGATGTCCTCTGTTTAAACAATGTCAGATCATCTCTGGCTACATCAGATAAATCTTCTCATTAAATGAAGCTCTTTTGGTCCTGTCCAGATAGAACCACATGGTAGGCAAATGATTAAACAACTCCTCTGAACTCGTTACTATTGAATCAGTCCATTGCCTTCTCCTTCCTGATCCCTTCTGTTTCCTTCACAAGAACCACTATGCGTTTTCAGACCAAATGAGTGAAGCCCAGCTGTTATCCTACCATGCAAAAGGTCTGGCAGGGGACAAAATCTTCATTACTATAAGCTGAGCAACTAAGACTTCTCCCTAAAACAGGAACATTTTGTGTTGTCATTCATATGATATATTCCAGATCAGTTAGGGAAAAGAACACTCAAACGTTTTCAATTCTCACCATAGGTGAGTTTAGTTTATCTTACTCTTCACTTTTGTGGTAAGATTTTAAACTAAATCCTTTCTCAATCAGTTCCCAAGTACCAGCTCTTAAAGTCATTGCATCATAAGACTTATGTGTTAATATATGCTATGAAGATAATTACATTTCCATTAACTAGAATATTGGCATTAAATATTCCTTCATGTCACCTTTAGTGAGCAGATTTTTTCCCACCAAGCCTTTAATCTAATGTCACTGTCCTATCTTCTTTTACTAATATTCTCAAGACTTATGATAAAGGATGATGTAAGTACCAAAGACTTCATAACAAAGAGAAGAAGCTCTAATTATTCTGCAGTGCTATCAAGAAATCAATTTGGTTTTTAGGAGTGCACTTCCTTTTGAAGGTAAGGAAGTCAGCAGTCTGTGTAGATTGGCCATTACATAGACCCTTCAGAAGTACATGCAGAGCTCAGTAATTCAGCCTCTTGTTTGTCACACTGATGATACAGAGGGGTGCAAAGGGAAGTGGGAAATCTAAGGAACTAGGTGGTTAATGCAATCCAAAGATGCTCTGGGGAATGCATCGTTTTCACATTTCATCAGTGAAGTCCTAATTGAAGAACTAAAAGTCTTCTAAAACTATTAAGTCGTTTCACTTCTCTTGTTCTGTTTCTCTCAAAGAATTGATTTTTAACCGCATAGATTATGTGTCTCTGGGTACATTCAGAGACACAAAGAAGTGGTTTGAGTCCTGAACATCAAGACCCAAAAGGAAATCATAGCTCAAATATCACTTCTGATATGGCTGATGAGTATAATCAGTTTTCTGTGTTAAAGACTTCAACTTAGAAACATATTTAATATGTAGGAATACTGGGGCAGGAGCTGTGGCACAGCAGGTTGAAGCCCTGGCCTGAAGCATCGGCATCCCATATGGGCACTGGTTCTAGTCCTCTGCTCCTCTTCCGATCCAGCTCATTGCTATGGCCTGGGAAACAGTGGAAGATGGCCCAAGTTCTTGGGCTCCTGCACCCATGTAGGAGACCAGGAGAAAGCTCCTGGCTCCTGGCTTTGGATGGGCGCAGCTCCAGCCATTTCAGCCATCTGGGGAGTGAACCAGTGGATGGAAAACCTCTCGCTCTGTCTCTACCTCTCTCTGTAACTCTGTCTTTCAAATAAAGAAAATAAATCTCTAAAAAAATAAGTAGGAATACTACAGAAATACTGCAGCCTGAACTTTGTTATATCTAGACCACTATATTCTCTACTAAAAAAAAATTAGAGAGTAAGAGAGATAGAGAAGCAGGAGTAGGGAGGGAATTGAGCCCCCAACTGCCGGTTTACTCCCCCAAATACCTGCATGGTCAAAGCTGGGCCAGATCAGAGCTAGAAGTCAGAATCTCAATGTATGAAACTACTTTTAATTGTCTTGAAATAGACAACATACAAATAGAAAATAATGGGAGATGGCAAGAGAACCATAAAGGAAAAAGTGAGATTATAGTTATAAAACATAATAGAGGAATCTGATTGATTGTTTGTTGTATAATAGACACTTCCCCCTATAAGTATTTAACTTCAATCTAGAATATTCTGACAGTTTATTTTTGTTCTCTCTCCTTTTGTGCCTCTATTTCACAAAATTAGATATTATTATGAGGATTCCCTACTAAAAATCATCTATATCATTTTTCTCTGATTAAGAATCCTCAGGTGAACCTATGGAAATGGTAGATTCCTGGTTGCATCTCTAAGCTAGTGAGTGGAAAATCTCTGCTACTGAATTATAATAATCCTTGAGATAACTCATATATATATTTATACCGTGCATTCTAAATTACCCAGTTTCCCCTGAGAGATACACCAACAAAAATGGTACCTAATTTTGCAGTAGCTTAATTAGTTTCTGAACTAGCTAGGTTCTTTGTGTTTGAGAATCAGAAACTCTCAAGTTCAGTCACGATAAAAAGAAAGTTTATAAGAACACATCAAGGACTGAGATAGCTCTATAAACAAACCATTCTCTTAGGAAATTCATGGTTTATCTTTAAGGCACTTCTTTCTGCTAACAATTTCATCTTGTCACTGCCTTGATCCTATCTTAAAGTGTATATATATAATATATAATACATAATATATCTATCCTCTTTCTAGCTCTCCCCTGAGATTCTAAGTTCAAATAATCAAGGCAGGGAGTGTGTTTGGTCTCATATAAGCCAACATACAGGTTTTCAGTTAACGTGTGGAGCTGCAGACCTTTATTCCAGTAAGGAGTACTTGGAGACACAGACACATAGTAGAATCATGACTTTTAAGAGAACCATGAGCAATGTCTGGATACATAGATAGCCTCAAAGAAGAGACTGTATAGGATATGAACTGCATCAGTTAGCCAAGTGCATACTTTGTCTTGAACCCTAAATACATGCAGCAAGTATCCTTGTCTTTCCTGAAAAATATGCTACGCTTTACTGTATTTCTGCCTTTATGTGTATTTCTTTTAATCTGAAGTGGCCTACTTTCCCAACCTACATATGAAGTCTTATTATTCTTTCACGATCTTCCTCACTTTAATTTCATGGTTTTCCTAAACAATGTGAATAAAATTAAACTCTCTGTGACCTATTTTTTCCAATACCCCTTTGGAAATGCCTTAATTTATTTGTTGTTTATTTTTCTTAATTTATTTTTGTCAGTAGAACTTGTGGAGTTACTCCCTGTTATTAAAGTACTTGCATAATGGAAAAACTGAAAGTAGAGAATGTTGTTGAATTTATCTCATGCTTTCTCTACAGAATTAAGCATAGTGTCTCTAAGCATTTAGCATAAAAGCAATATTTTTGAAATTTATTTCATGATGTGGATAATAAAAATTTGAAAAATTCGGGGTTGGTGTTGTGGCACAGCAGGTTAAACCATTACCTACAGAGCTGGCATCTCATATAGGCTCTAGTTCAAATCTTGGTTGCTCCACTTCTTATTCAGCTCCCTGGTAATGCATTTAGGAAAGCAGCAGAAGATGGCCCAAGTGCTTTGGCCCTTGTCACCAAGTGGGAGATCCAACAGAAGCTCCTGGCTCCTGGCTCCTTGCTCCTGGCCCTCGACCGGGCCCAGCCTCAGCCATTGAGGCCATTTTGGGAGTGAACCAGTGGATGAAAGATCTGTCTCTGTCTCTCCCTATAACACTACCTTTAATATAAATAAAATAAATATTTTTAAATAAATTGCAAGGTTAATATCAATATTTTAGACTCTGTATTAATATAGAGTGGTATTATATTCAATTTATATGTTAAAATGTTTGATTATTTTATATGAATAAAAAGACAGTAAAAGCAATACCTATGGCATGTGTTCCATGTTAAAACATACATATTTCAAGGGGTATTGTATACCTTGTATCTTGTATGATGATAAATAAGTTAATAACATTGAAAATATTACTCCACATTTATTTAACTGTTCTTGGCCTTGGTTTCCCATTTATCAATTACAGAGGTTTGTATGTATGGTTTAGATGGTCTGTAAATTACCTTCTAGTTCCCACATCCTGTACTCTTAGGTGCTTCATGGACCATTGCCATCATCACACAAGTTCCATGTCATTCCTCTTTATTTATCCATCCATTTTTGTACTATCTTTCCTTATTTACCTATAAAGATATAATTTATGCATCAAAATTATGGAATTGTATTGGTTACACTATTTTCTGGCTACCTCACTTGGATTTATGTATAATGGGATTTTCATATTCATTTCATTATCTTTCATTCCAAGCTATGTTGGGAGAAATATTCCACATCTCAGTTCTTTTAAGTTTAATTTCCTGAAATGTAACTTATTTAGGATGCTTAGAACACTCTATGTAACTACATAACTTAATACTCGGAAAAACTTCAAGGAAAGTACAGGCAGCTTGTTAGATTACATACATTGGGGATTTTCTCTACTGCTGTCTTTCCTAAGGGAACTTCATAATTGAGAAAGTTTTAATAATCATCTATTTCTCTACCTATCTACACACACCTATCTACACACACACACACACACACTCACATACATACACACTAATGGCTCTGTTTCTCTGGTAAACCCTAGATAACATGCTAATATCCCACTTTTAGCAATGGACCGATCAACTAGACCAAAACCAAGCAAGCAACAACAGTTAATCCACACTGTTAACCAAATGGACCTAATTGATATCTACAAAGCATTTCATCCCACAGCTGTAGAACACATTTTTTTCATCTGTACACAAAATTTTCTCAAGGATAGACCAGATGTTAGGCCATAAAACAACTTTCAGAAGTGGCCACTGAAGAAGGAGGTACCTTTCTCTAAGGCGAGAACTTCCACTTTGAATATGGCCTTGTCAAAATAAGGTCGGAGTTTGTGAACTCAAGAGGCTTTCATAGCCTTCGCAGCTCATGACAATAGCCTCCAGTGATCACTGACATCATAAATAAGAATTTCAATTGTTAAATCAATAACAGGAGTCACTGTGCACTTGCTCCCCATGTAGGACCTCTGTCCTTAATGTGTTATGCTATGAGAATCAACAGTAAAACTAGTATTCAAATACTACTTTATACTTTGTGTGTTTGTGTGGGTGCAAACTGTTGAAATCTTTACTTAGTACAAAGTTGATCTTCTGTATATAAGACTAATTAAAAATGAATCTTAATGAAGAATGAGATGGGAGAGGGAGTAGGAGGTGGGATGGTTTGGGGGTGGGAGGGCGGGTATAGGGGGAAGAACCTCTATAATCCAAAAGTTGTACTTACAAAATTTATATTTATTAAATAAAAGCTTTCTATAAAAAATAAAGTGACTTTCAACAAATTTAAAAAGAATACTATTATGTTCTTAGAATTTTATTTATAAATCTCATTGAATCTGTTAAAAAGCAATTAAAATTTTGAAAATTTATAAAATAATTATATAAAAGGAATTAATTTTATTTATTTCATCTATAGAGTTTTCAGAGCATAATGATACTTAAAACCCTATCCTCCTTCCCTTCCTTATTTCCACTGTTCCTCCTTCTTTTCTTATTTTTCTTTTAATTTTTAAAAGTGACATACTTTCAATTTTCTTTAGAATCACAATACTAACCTTCAACAAAATAATGAATTCCGGATGTAGTAAGTAGAAAATCCACTGTTACTCAAGCACATAGACAGGGCTCTAAACAAAAAGCAAACCTCAAGATGTCAGTTTTACTCATATACACTACATTTTTCTGTATTCTGTGTGTGTGTATATATATATATTATTTACCAAAAATCAGGGAAAACTTATGATATTTGTGTTTTAGGGAGTGGCTTATTTCATTAAGCATAATTGTTCTTTGTTGCAAAAGAAAAGATTTAATTTTTTATTGTTGAGTAGTATTCCATTGTGGATGTATACAGCAATATCCTTAGTCAGTCATCAGTCCATAACTGACAATTTGGTTGATTCCATATCTTAGCTATTATCAGTTGAGCTGCTATAAACAAGGGGGTACAGCTAACTCTTTCATATGCTAATTAAAATTCCTTTTGGTTAATTCCCAGGAGTGGGCTGTCTGGATCTCCAGGTAGATCTATTTTCAGATTACTGAGGAATTGCTATACTGTTTTTCCATAATGGTTGAGCAAATTCACATCCCCAACAGTGTATTAGGGTACCTCTTTTCCCATATACTCATCAATATTATTATTTTTTAAAAATTTCTGGATGATAGCTATTCTAACTGATGTGAGATGAAATCTTAATGGGGTTTTATTTGAATTTCCCTGATTGCTAGAGATCCTGAACATCTTTTCATGTTTGTTGGCCATTTGTATTTCCCCATTTGAGAAATGTCTGTTCACATCCTTAGCCCGTCTCTTAAATGGATTGCTTGTTTTGTTGTTGTTGAGTGTTTTGAGCTCCTTATATATTCTGGATATTATATCATTTATCAGATTTATAATTTCTAAGTATTTTCTCCCATTCTTTGTTTCCTCTCTACTTTGTTGAGTGTTTCCTTTGCAGTGCAGAAGTTTCTTATCTTGATGTAATCCCATTTGTCTATTTTTGCCTTTATTGTCTGCATTTCTGGGATCTTATTCAAGTTTTTGCCTATGTCAGTGTTCTGCAGTGCTTCCCCTGTGTTTTCCTCTAGGATTTGATGTTTGCAGGTCTTAGATTTAGATCTCTAATCCATTGTGAGTTGATTTTTGAATGGAGTATAAGGTAGCAGTCTTGTTTCATACTTCTGCATGTGGAGATCCAATTTTCCTAATACCTTTTGTAGAAGAGACTGTCCTTTCTTCAGGAAGTGATTTCAGCTCAATTGCCAAAGTTTAGTTTGTAGTAGACAGTAGATTGATTTGTAGAGTCTCTAGTCTGTTCCATTGGTTGACATATCTATTCTTCTGCCAGTGTCAAGCTGTTTTGATTAAAACTGTCCTGTAGGCCAGTGCCCCGGCTCACTAGGCTAATCCTCCGCCTTGCGGCTCCGGCACACCGGATTCTGTCCCGGTTGCCCCTCTTCCAGGCTAGCTCTCTGCTGTGGCCTGGGAAGGCAGTGGAGGATGGCCCAAGTGCTTGGGCTCTGCACCCCATGGGAGACCAGGAGAAGTACCTGGCTCCTGCCTTCAGATCAGTGCAGTGCGCCGGCCGCAGTGCGCTGGCCATGGTGGCCATTGGAGGGTGAACCAACGGCAAAGGAAGACCTTTCTCTCTGTCTCTCTCTCTCACTGTCCACTCTGCCTGTCAAAAAATAAAAAAAAATAAAAAATAAAATAAATAAAATAAAACTGTCCTGTAATATGTTTTAAAATCAGTTATTGTGATACCTCCAGCTTTATTTTTATTGTTCAGGATTGGTTTAGTTGTTTGAGGTTTCTTGTGATTCCATATGAACTTTCAGGGCATTTTTTCCCCAAATCTCAGAAGAACATATTCAGTCTTTTCATTGGGATCCCACTTAATCTGTAAATTACTTGGTATTAGGGGCATTTTGTTGGATTCTTCCAATCCATGGACATGGAAGATTTTTCCATTTTTTGTGTCTTCTATTTATTTGCTTAATGTTGTATAATTATCATTATAGAGATCTTTTACATTCTTGGTTAAATTTATCCCAAAGTATTTAAATTTTTTTAGCTACTGTGAATGGGACTGATCTTACATTTTCTTTCTCAGCCATGAAATTTTCTGTGTATACACAGGATATTGATTTTTGTATGTTGATTTTATATCCTGCAACTTTTTCTAACTATCTTATGAGTCCAATAATCTCTTAGTGAAGTCTTTTGATCCCCTTGTGTATAGGATCATATGATCTGCAAACAGGGATAATTTGACTTTCTATTTTCCCATTTGTAACCATTTGACTTCTTCTTCTTAGCCAATGGCCCTAGATAAATCTTCCAAAACTATATTCAAATGTAATGGTGAGAGTAGGTATCTTTGGTCCTTGATCTTAGTGAAAATGCTTCCAACATTTCTCCATTCAATATGACGCTGGCTGTGGGTTTGTCATATATTGTCTTGATTGTGTTAAGGAATGTTCCTTCTATACCCAATTTGCTTAAGATTTTATTATGAAAAGATGTTGTATTTTGTTAAATGCATTCTCTGCATCTATTGAAATAATTGTATGGTTATTATTCTTCAGTTTGTTGATGTGATGTATCACATTTATTGATTTGTATATGTTGAACCGTTCCTGCATCACAGGGATACATCCCACTGATCTTTCTGATGTATTGTTGGATTTGATTAGTTATTAATTCATTGATGATTCTTGCATCCATGTGCATCACTGATACTGGTTTTTAATTCCTTTTTTTGTTTTGTCTTTTTCTAGTTTTACAATTAAACTGACACTGGCCTCATAAAAGTAGTTTGGGAGGATTCTCTCCCTTTAAGTTGTTCTGAATAGCTTGAGAGGAATTGGAATTAGTTCTTCTTTACAAGTTTGGTAGAATTCAGAAACAAAGCATCCTGTCCTGGGCATTTCTTGTTGAGATGATTTTTATTACTGACTCAAGGTCTGTTTTGGTGATTGGTCTATTTAGGTTTTTTTGTTTATGTCTTCATGGCTCAATGTTAGTATATTGTATGTGTCTATCTATTTCTTCTGGATTTTACAATTTGTTATCATATAGCTGTTTGTAGTAATTTCTGATTATTATCTTTATCTCTGTGGTATCCATTGTAATATTTCCTTTCTCATCACTGATTTTTTTGCTTTGGTTGGGTCTTCTCCCCACCTCCATTTTTTTTTTTTTGATTACTTGGGCCAATAGTGTATCAATTTTGCTTTTTTTTTAAATCAGCTCTTCATTTCATTGATCTTTTGTATCTTTTTTGCTTGTTGCAATTTTATTTACTTCTTTAATTTTTATAATTTCTTTTCACCTACTAATTTTGAGTGTGATTTTTTCTTGTTTTTCTCGATCCTTGAGATGCATGGTTAGATCAATTATTTAATGCCTTCCAACTTATTGATGTGGACACTATTTGTTATCAACTTTCTTCTTAACACTGTTTTTGCTATATCCCATAAATTTTGATAAGTTGCATTGTCATCTTCATTCATATTTAGTAATTTTTATGATTTCTACTATGACCCACTATTTAGTCAGCTGCATGCTGTTCAGTCTCCATTTGTTTGTATAATGATATTCTCTTCCTCCCTCCCTCCCTCCTTCTCTTCTCTTCTCTTCTCTTCTCTTCTCTTCTCTTCTCTTCTCTTCTCTTCTCTTCTCTTTTCTTTTCCCTCCCTCCCTCCCTCCCTCCCTCCCTCCCTCCCTCCCTCCCTCCTTTCTTTCTTTCTTTCTTTCTTTCTTTCTTTCTTTCTTTCTTTCTTTCTTTCTTTCTTTCTTTTTTTCTTTCTTTCTTTCTTTCTTTCTTTCTTTCTTTCTTTCTTTCTTTCTTTCTTTCTTTCTCCCCCTCCCTTTCTTTCCCTTCCTTCCTTTTTCCTTCCTCTCTCCCTTTCTTTCTTTCTTTCTTTCTTTCTTTCTTTCTTTCTTTTTCTTTCTTTTTAATTTCTAAGAAAACATTTTAAAATTACATTACAGTAAAAAGGCTTAGCACTTGCCAAATAAGAACTTTAACCTTGGCACCTCATGACAAGAGCATTGGGTAATTACTGACTTCACAAATAAGAGTGTCAATTGTTAAATCAACAGTGGGAGTCACTGTGCACCTGCCCCCACATGTAGGACCTCTGCCTTTAGTGTGTTGTACTATGAGAATTAATGGTGAAACTACTAACTCAAACAATGCTCTATACTTTGTGTGTGCAGTCTGTTGTGGGTCTTTGTGGGTACAGTCTGCTAAAATCTTTACTTAGTATATACTAAGTTGATCTCAAAGATAATTGAAAATGAATCATGATGAAGAATGGGATGGGAGAGGGAGTAGGAGATGGGATGGTTATAGGGGGGAAAAGCTGCTATTATTCAAAAGTTGCACTTTGGAAATTTATATTTATTAAATAAAAGTTGAAAAGAAAAAAAAGAAGTCTCTAGTTTAATGATTATATAGACAATGGGTATAAATAAAAATTGAATGGAATAACAACCATTTTACCCATATACAATACATTTTAAAGTAATCACAGATCATTAAAATGACAGTAGTATGAAATTCTTAACCATTGTTTGGACAAAGTTATAAAACAAAGTTATACAAAATTATATTTTCTGCAATACTGATATACACAGACATTTGTTTTTTATATTTCAGTACCCATACATAGGTGAGAACATGTGATATGTGTCTTTCTGATTCCAGCTCATTTCACTGAAAGTAATGTACTGAGTTGGGTTCATTTCACTGCAAATGGTAGTATTTCATCCTTTCTAACAGGTGAATAATATCCCATTGTGTATATGTACCACATTTACTTTATTCAGTCATCTCATGATGAGCACCTTGGTTGGTTCCTAATTTTGGCTATTGTGTACAGTGCTGCTTTAATCATGGTGTTGCAGATATCTTTTTGATACATTGTGTTCAAGTCTTTGGGGTATATACCCAATTGTGGGATTTCTCGATATATTGCAATTAATTTCTAGTTTGTAAGTAATCTTCACAATGTTTTCCACAGTGGCTGCACTAATTCACATTACCACCAACAGTGTATAATTGTTTCCTTTTGTCCACATCCTCATCAACATTTCTTATTCTCTGTATTTTGGATTTTAGCCTTTCTCACATGGGTGAAGTGATAGCTCATTGTGGTCTTGATTTGCATTTCCCTGATGGCTAGTGATGTTGAGCATTTTTTCATATATTGTTGGTCATTTATATTTCTTGAAAACTGTCTATTGAAGCTCTTTGGCCATTTCTGAATGAGATTGGTTTTTTGGTGTTGTTGAGTTTTTTAAGTTGCTGATATATTTGGGATAAGTAGTTTATAAATGTTTTTTTCTCATTCTGTTGAATGTCCCTTTACTCTACTGATCATTTCTATTGCTGTGCAAAAGTTTCCTCATTTGATTTGACCCCATTTGTTTAGTTTCACTTTTGTTACCTGTTGTATTATCCAAGAAGTCTTCCCCAACCCCAATGTCATGGAGTATTTGTTCTACATTTTCTTGCAGCAACCTCATAGTCTTAAATCTCAAATTTAGGTCTTTGATCAATCTTGAGTTGATTTTTATATATGGTGAAAGGTATGTATCTAATTTCATTCTTCTACATATATGCCACCAGTTTTGCCAACACCATTTGTTCAAGAGATTATCCTTATGCTACTGTAAGGTCTGAGCACTTTTATCAAAAAAATTTTAAAAACTTTTAAAAAATGAAACCACAAAATAACCATGCTATGCCATGTACTCATAATTTTCTGAAAATATGCTGACTCTTTCTGGTAAGGTGAAATATGGAAATGGGTTATAAGAGAAAGAGATAAATGGTTAGGAATCAAGAGATCTGAGATGGAGGATTATGGTGTCACAGTTAAGTCACCACTTGAGACACCTGCATTCTGCATCAGAGTTCTTGGGTTGAGTCCCAGCTACTTTGCTTCCAATCCAGCTTCTTGCTAATGTACACACTGTAAGGCAATCAATGATTTCTTAGTACTTAGATCTTTGCCACCTATGTGGGAAACACAGGTTGAAATCCAGGCTGCTGCCTGGCCTGGGCCAGTTCCAATGGTTGTAGGCATCTCTCTCTCCCTCTTCTCTCTCTCTCTCATCCTCTCCCCCCCCCTTCTAAATAGAAAAATGAGAAATTAAAATAAACTCATTTTCCAAAAAAATAAAAAATCAAAAGACCTCAGGCCTAAGTCCTATGTCAGGCTCTCCCAGGACTTCTCTGAGATAATCAATCACTTTACCTATCTAGAATTAAATTTTCACAGCCTATAAAATTTGAAGTTATAGTAGATGGACCCAAACTTTTATAATTCTATGACTTATCAAAATTCTTTTCTGTCAAATTCCAACTCACTATCCTTTATTACATAAGACTATCTTCTCTAAACACAACTAGCCCCTATCTTGACTTCCAACTGCATATTTTTTGCTAACATCATTGTTTAATTACACAGTATATATTAAAGATTACCTATTTAAATATCTATTTCACTATTAAGCTAAGAATTTGTATATGATAAAGCCTTCTTAATTACACTCCTTTATATAAATCCTGAAGTCATACTCTCTGTTTACTGTTTACTATATGCATGAGTTTGAGTAAGTTATTTAAATCATCTTCATATCAATTTCTTTATCTCAAAAATGAAGTAATTATGATATTTAATTCTTACCGCACTTCAGTGTTAGCTAGGATGAAATGAGAAAACATACGTAATACACTTAAAATACTGCCTAAATTTATTTTGTGCATTCAATAGATTTATATATAAAATATGCTTTTCTATATATGTGATTTTATGCTTTCTGTACCATTCTTTCTTCTTTGCTCTTTTTCTCTTCCCTGTTCCTCCATCGGACTAATTTTAGCATATCACCAATAGTTTGTCACAGTTAATTTCTAGGTCTTTAATTTCTTTATATTCTTTTTGTGGTTAAATTTAATTTCTAGATATGATTGCAAGTTTAATCAATAGCTTTACCTTCCACATAAACAATATGAACAATTATTGCAAGAATAATTCAGTGTTTATATTTACTCAGACATTTCTCAATACTTCGCTGAGCATTGAGTATTCTTCCAGACTTTAAAATCCTGCTTTCTGAAACAGGGGACTGTCTGGAGAAAACTCAGTCTTTGTTGATAGAGTATTTTCATTCCATGACCCTCTTTCTTGATAGATTAATTAAAAACCTTTTACACTGTGAGGATATTACTTTATAATCTTGAAGCATTGTTTTTCTTGAGCTGTCCTTAGTTTAATTGTATGACTTTTAATGAAATCTATCTTTTCTATCTAAATTTATTTTACATTTTGCTTTTGATTTAAAGAATCAAAATGAAGGTCCACAAAAATGTGTCAAAGTGTGCAATTACTTATTCTCTGTATTGCATATGCTTCTTCCCTATGTATAATTTTTATTCTTAAAATACTGTCATGTTTTCTTAAAATTGTAGACTCCTTTCTTTTATACATTGGCTTATTCTAGAACTTGTGTCATATACATACTGGGGATTCTTATTCCTTCCCCACTGCCTCTGAACCTATCTTCCATGTTTTTATCTCATTATCTAGGATGTAGTGCACATAATTTCCTTCAGTACATCTTTTAACTGTCTAATTCACTATTCTGTTCTTTTTAAAAATTTATTTTATTTACTTGAAAGGGAGAGAGAGAGAGAGAGAGAGAGAAAGAGAGAGAGAGAAATCTTCCATCCATTGGTTCACTTCCCAAAAGGTCACAAAACTTGGGGCAGGGACTCAAGTAGGTGGGCTATCATCTGCTGCCTTCCTAGGTGCATTAACAGGAAATTGTGTCAGATTCAGAGGATCTGGGCCTTCAACCACACTGATAGGGGATGCAGGTGCCCCAAGCTGCAGCCTAACACACCACAACACAACACGCGCCCCTCACTCATTTGTTCTCATTAACTTTCTGCAAATCATTTTTGTGTGATATCATTGCAATAGAGATTATTTAAGATTTCTTTGTAATCTGAATTGTAACATCTGTCTTTAAAATGATTTTGTATTTACTTTTGTCAGATATAATAATTTAGGACTAGTTTTTATGTTATTACTGAGATGGAGATTTCTACATTTTGCAGCTATTGGCAATTTAGATTTTATTATTCAGACTTAAATTCAGGTTTACAAATCCTCTTTTTCTTTCTAGAACCTAGTCAAAGAGAAGCTTTATTGTTTTCTATCCACTTCTTTTGTCAGTGTTTAGCCCTTATTTTATTTTACTCTTCACAGCCGTTTCAGCTCTTGATACCTACCCCGGCTCTAGTATCTATCCACTTTGCAGCTTCTTACTTTAGAAAGCAAAGGTGAGGTCGTTAAAATGTAGGTGTTATAGACCTATTTAATTCAATTGAAAAAACCTTCTAAATATATAATAAATCAAATCGAGAAAAAAGTAAAAATGACATGATTCACTAGATGATTATTCTTTTTCTCTTTTGTGTATCTGCTCTAGAGCTAATCTTTTGTACTTTTGTGTGTTCTCATGATAATAATCTTTGTCCTTTCAATTCTAATGTAGGACTCTCATAAGCATTGTCTTCCTAAACTCATTAGATTTAGATATAAGGATTATGTTGATCTGAAAATCAGTTGGAAAGCATTTGATCTTTCTGTATGTTCTGAAAGAACATATGTTTTTGCTTTTATTTATTCTTTAGAAGTTTAAATAAATTCACCAAGGAATTATTTAATAAATTATTTAATAAATATAAATTTCCAAAGTACAACTTTTGGATTATAATGGTCCCCCCCCCCATAACTTTTCTCCCATCTGCAACCATCCCATCTCCCACTCCCTCTCCCATCCCATTCTTCAGCAAGATTCATTTTCAATTATCTTTATACACAGGAGATCAACTTAGTATATACTAAGTAAAGATTTCAACAGTTTGCACCCACACAAATACACAAAGTATAAAATACTGTTTAACTACTAGTTTTACCGTTAATTTGCATAGTACAACATATTAAGGACAGATATCCTACATGGGGAGTAAGTGCATAGTGACTCCCATTGTTGATTTAACAATTGACACTCTGAATATAATTTATTGAATACAAGTGGGACCACACAGAATTTTTACTTTTATGTCAGTTTTCTGAGTTTTGAAAAAAATATTGCTCATTGTACGTGAGTTGATCCAGCAACCCCATTACTCTGTATTTATTCAAAGGAAATGAAATTTGTTCTCAAGACATCACCACTTCTATGTTTAGTGCAGTGCTATTCACAATAGTCAAGATATGGAATAAGCCTAAATGTCTATTGAAAGATGAATTTATAAAGAAAACATGCCATATACACATAATGGAATACTATTAAATCACAGAAAAGATTGAAATCCTGTAATTAGTGACAACATGGAAAAACTTAAAGGACATATTGTTAAGTGAAATAAGCTAGATGCAGTGAGATAACACCATGTGATCTTACTCACATAAAAATCTTAAAAAGTTAATTTCTTAGAAGTTGAACAGTGGTTACCGGAAAGTGGGGAGCAGAGAAAATGGATAGAGGATAGAATCGATCGATAATAGTTACAGTTAGAAGGAACAAGTTTTGCTGTTCTACTGTTTATGCAATGGAATGAAAATAGTTAATAATGCATTGTATATTTCAAAATAGGATGGAGGATTTTTTAATGTTTTCATGACAAAGAAATTAAGAATGTTTGAGGTGATGAAAATGCTTATTACTTTGATCATTATACAATGTATACCTGCATTAGAACACCCCATAAAAATCTATAATGATGTCAATCAAAAATAAAACAGAAAAATTCATAAAATAAGATCAAATGCTAGACATACTGAGTCTACCACTCAAACTTTCTGTCTACTTCCCTCTATGGTTTCCAGAGATTCAGTCCATAAGCTTACTCTTCATGACTAGCACCTGGGGATTCTCTTTTCATTTTGTGAGTTCAGCTACACATTTGATACATCTTTAACTTTTTCATCTTAGAAGTAATTTTATACTACTATGGTTCACTATTTTGCCTTAATCAGGTGGACCAACACTATCAATCAGAATCAAAACTATATATTCAAAGATTGCCATGTATAAGACACCACAGGAAAATAAGTGCATTTTTAAAGGAATTTTAAATTCCATTTTCTATTATGGTAATAGCAATAAGATTTCTCCATTTAGAAGTGATGGGGAGCCAGGGGGTTATTGGTTCTACCAAAAATTACTCAGTAAAACTCAGAGAAGACACCCATAATCATCTTATGGTTTTACCTTTAGGACCCTCCTATAATCATATATTTTCTAATTGCAAAACTGAATAATCAGTCATATTAATGTAACAAATCATGTATCATAGGTCCAAACATGTTATCACTAAAATAATGAGTAAAAATAAAGATGTTAAAATATATTAACATGATGATTACAGATAAGGTTTTTGAAAATCTGAAATGAAAAAGAAAATAAATTATACAGTCATAAATATTCTGAGGTCCTCAACAATCATTTTGGGTATTTATCATGCTGAATTCACATATACCATCCAAATGTGAAATTTCAAATGCAATATGCATGAATTAGCTGATGAAATTCCTTAAAGCAGAATGTATTTCAGTATTCATTGTTAAATGGTTTTGTCAAGGAAATAGACTTGATAATGTGTCATGAAAAGTGCCAGCTATTATCATCTAATTTCAAAGTCCAATCTAAAACTGTATCAGTATCTCAAAAAATAGAAAAAAAATTACAACTCTTGTATTTTTAAAAGTCATTTGCTTCATTTGTGTCCTTTCTTTTCCAAGATTCGGGCAAATTTAAGGCTTAAAACCCAGATAAATTATTTTGTCAGTTTTTTACCTGTATGCCAATTATAAGCTATTTGGATAAAATTCTAATGAACAAATGGGAATATTGTGGTGAGGCAGAAATTAAAGTAACTGCATGAAGGATCAAATATAATTTAAAAATTACTTCTTATTCATTTACTGAAGAGTAAAAAGCTTATTAAGATAAAAAAATTACATTCACAGTAGTTTAAGTCTTCAAGCCATAAATTTCAGATATATTTTATTGCATAGCTATTCTTCTAAGTGATGAGCACCATAAAGAGCTTTCAGATAGCCTCTTTCACAATGGGTCCATCATATTCTTAATTGCTTTCTCTAAAAATGAAAGAGTTTATAAGTTAATGATCAGATAGATAACTTACAATTTAGATACCTAATTACAAACCAGTCTGAAATCTAGGCAAATGAAAATATGCTTAAAGACATAGTAGATCAACAGATGTTGATTATTTTTGAATCAATATTAGGGACATCAACAACGTAGACAAAACTCAATTAGTGCATTCTTCTTAGGTTTCTCTTTTAGCTTCACAAAATGAATGCATAATACTAAAATGCTTCTTAATAACCAAAGATAGTAAACAAAAGTATCCATTCATCTAGCTGTGTAGGGCTTCTGAGTACTACAAGACTTTATTTTCTAAAGAGATTTGGAGTGTATAAAGAATTTCCACAGAGAGGTCTGGTGATACAATACTAACTAAATCGGTGCTCTGAGAAAGAGACTTTCGCAAGCATAGACAACAAATTAATTCCAAGAAGGACTAAAATTCAGATGTTCTTTCTTCTGTTCTGTGAACCTCACTATACACTGGAGATGTAGAATAAATAAATGAATTCCACTTCTTTTGTCACAATCCTCCCTCCTCTTCCATAATCTGAAGTGTGTGTATAACTCCTGATAGAATATGTGACCCCTAAAATGCTGTAGAACATGACACAAAGAAGCAGCATATATGCCATTACTGCTCTGCTGTGGGAGCTCCCAATAGCCCAGACATTCTGCAGACAACAATGACAGATTCTACACAAAATAAGGAAACTATCTTTTGTTCCACAGGGGTAAGAAAACAGAAGTAAACAGATCATTGAATGCAGGCAAAGCATGAAGAAGAAACAAATGGGAGGGGTGGTGAGTTCTCAGTGTTGCTTTATCTCTGTTTGGCAGAAGTTAAAAGTGAACCATAGCTACAGAGTGGCACAGTGTGGACAGTACAGTCTTCTTTCTGACCACAGGACATAAAGACAGGAACATAGGTGGACCAGGGATGTGGACAGAGGGAAGACAAATACAAAGAGAACATTTAGTTCTGGGGATGACCCTGCACAAGCCTCAGTGTAATAAAGTATAGAGAACTGACACAAGGAATGGAGGTGAGTTTGGAAGAAATGAAGTGAAACTTGAACCATCAGCCTCAGTGGGTGAAACAGAACTTGCCATTTAAATATAACTAGAATGATGAATTAGATTAAATAGGAGCATTTTCCAGAGATATACAACAAAACCCACAATACCTAACAAAAAGGCAGAAAGGATGGAGCTGATACACATTTTCTCCAGTCCTGTCACCGGAGCTTCCCTTGTTCACAGTCCATTGGCCTTGGGTTTAGAATTATACCAGAGGCTCCCCTTGTTCTTAGGCTTACAGACTTAACCTCATGATTTTCCTGATCATACAACTTCCATATGAAAAATATGCCTTAGTAGTTGCATGATCTAATTCTTGTAATAAATCCCTTCTCCCTCTCTCTCTCTCTCTTTCCCTCTCCATATATATATATATATATATATATATCCCAATGATTAATATATATAATGAGAGATATATATATATTCTAATGCTTCTGTTTCTTTAAAGAAACTTGACTAAAAACAGGTATTAAAAGGATAATAAAAATATAGAAAATCTTGGTGCCAATAAATTCGACAATTATATCAATTATAAATTTTACAAAATTTGTAGAAAAATACAGTAGCCAAAACTGACCCAAAAGAACCAATAAATATGAATATGATCTCTTATTAAATTCAATTCTTTTTAAAATATTTATTTTATTTATTTGAAAGACAGAGTTACAGAGAGAGGTAGAGACAGAGAGAAAGGTCTTCCATCTTTCCACTCCCCAGATGGCCACAACGGCCAGAGCTGTGCCGATCTGCAGCCAGGAGCCGAGAACTTCTTCCCACATGGGTGCAGGGGCCCAAGCACTTGGGCCATCTTCTACTGTGTTCCCAGGCCATAGTAGAGAGCTGGATCAGAAGAGGAGCAGCCGGTACTGGAACCGGTGCCCATATGGGATGCTGGTGCTTCAGGCCATGGCTTTAACCTGCTGCACCACAGCACAGCCCCACATTTAATCCTTAGTTAAAACATTCCCTCAGAAAAGTTTCCAGGCCCATAAAAGTTAGATTTAATAGAAGTTTTTGATAAAATGATATGAAATAGTGTATCAAAAAATTATATAAAAATTTAGAAAAAGTATACATCCAAAGAACAAATACAAATAGCCAATAAGGACAAGAAAAGATGTGAAAAATCATTACTAATAAGGAAACTGTTAATCAAAACCACAGTAAAATATCACTTTGTAACTATTTCTAGGATGACTAAATTTAAAAAGCAAGATAGCAGTTTCAAAAATGATTTGGAGAGACCAGTGCTGTGGTGTAGTAGGTTAAGCCTCCATCTGCAGCCCCGGGTATCCCATATGGATGCTGGTTTGAATTCTGGATGCTCCACTTCAAATCCAGCTCTCTGCTAATGGTGTGGGAAAGCAGTGGAAGATGACCCAAGTGCTTGGGCCCCTCTTCCCATGTGGGAGACCCAGAGGAAGCTTCTGGGTCAGAAACTTCAGCTCAGATCCGGCCATTGGAGACATTTGGCAAGCAAACCAGCTCATGGAAGACCTTTTTCTTTGTCTCTCTCTCTCTCTCTCTGTAACTCTACCTCTGAAATAAATAAATAAAATCTTTAAAAACTGAAGTGAGAAGTCTGAACTTTTATATTTTATTAATATTGAAAATGGTACAACTACTTTAGGAAACAACATATTTCCTCAGAAGGTTATAGAGTTATAATTTAACCCAGAAATTCATTTCATATGCGATATATATGAGTGTGTGTCTTTGTATACAGATGTAAAGATACACACATATATGTGAACACACACGAAGATATGTATATATACGTACAAACACACACATGCAGACATACACACACACACACACACACACATATATATATATATACATACTCATAACATACTCACATATATATCTTTTGGAGTTTCCCAAAACATACATATAAGTATGTATGTGTATCTGGCCATAAAATATGGGTGGACCTTGAGAACATCGAGTGAAGAAACTAAACCCAAAGATTACATATTATAGGAGCCCGTTACTTTATAAGTACAGAGTAGGAAAATCTACAAGAACAGAATGTACACTAGTGGTGATTTTCTAGGGATGCAAAGGATGGAGGACTGGGGGCTGATAGATAAGGATTGCAAGGTTTCTTTGGTTTGTAATGAACACATTCTGAAATCGTGATGATGACTGCACAATTCCGTGAGTGTATTATAAATCATTGAATGGTATTAGTATACTTCAAAAAGTCCATGAAAATGTATATTATTCAAAAAATGCTATGCAAGGCTTTCAAAAGATTTTTGCACCAAAATGATCTTATACTTCTGGTTCCATTTTCCACAACCTTTTTTAAAGATCCTCTTTTAATTTAAATGGTGACTACTACATGTTGATTGCATCTCTGTGAGCTGCTACAAAAACAGGAAAGCATGTCAAGACCAATTTTTAAACCTGGAAAGCAAGAGTAGTTTGATATTTAAAAATCTAACAAAATTCATGATACAAACAAAATAAAAGGAGACACTTTATATGGATTATTTCAATAGATACAACATGAGATTTTTAAAAATTGATTTATTTGTTTGAAAGTCAGAGTTACACAGAGAGAGGGAGAGACAAAAGAGAGAGAGAGAATCCATCTGCAGGCTCACTCCCCAAGTGGCTGCAACATCAAAGGCTGAGCCAGGCTGAAGCCAGGAGCCAGAAGCTTCTTCTAGGTTTTCCATCTGGGTGGCAGGTGCTGGAGTACTTGGGCAATCTTCCACTGCATTTCCCAGGCCACTAGAAAGAAGCTGGGTTAGAAGTGGAGCAGCCAGGACACAAACTGGTGCTTACATGGGAGGCCAGCTATGCAGGTGGTGGTTTTATCCCCTATATCACAACCCTGTTCCAGCAAGTTTTTTTTTTTGACAATGCTGAATATTCATTAAGAATTTTAAATTTTAAAATTCTCAACAAAAAGGAATATGAAATTTCCTCAAGTAACCTTATGGAAAAAAAAATCAATCCTTACCTCATCCCATACACAGAAATTACTCAAAGAGAATCTTAAACTAAAACAGAACAAGTAAAATAAAACATTTCTAGAATAAAACAAAGGAAATTACCTTGTGAAATTGGGGAAGGTAGATTTATTAGAAATCACATAAAATGATGAAATATAAATAAAAATATACATTGAACATCATTAAAATAAAAGCTTTTACTTATAATAATATAAAAATTATAAGCAATTGTCTGCAATATATTAAAGGATTTGCATCTGAACATATTAAAAAGTTTTACAACTCAACAGCAAGATAAATCAATCTAAAAATATAAAATTTGAATAGATATCTTGTAAAAGATACACAAATACCCAAAAGCATGTGGGAAGCTGCTTAATATTTATCAGAGCAGTGCAAATAAAACAACACCATTGATACCACCTCTGGTTCTTTAAAGCACTTGTCATGAATTCAGATGACTGCTGCAAATGTTGACAAAAATATGGATCATTTTTAACTGTCATTCACTGCTGATGTTAATGTCAAGTGTTACAACTGCTTTAAAAATATTTACAAATTTTCTAAAAAGTTTTTTTCACAGGTGTCTCCGTAATTTCAATCTTAGGCATTTATACAAATGAAATAAAAACATTTATGCCACCAAAACTTTCATATACATGTTTATAGAAGTTTTATTTTTAGTTGATAAAATTACAAAACAACCACGTGTCCGTCACCAAATGAATCCATAAACAAATTGTAGTAAACTGAATATTATTCAGTAATAAAAATAAACATACTATTGAATTATGAAGCAATATGGGTAAATTTGAAGGAAAAAAGCTAGGTATAAAAGAGCTCAGAACTTGTTACTTTACTTATATTCAATTACAGATATTGCTAATAATGCTATAACAAATCAGATAGCGATCCCTTGGGAATTTGTTGGAGGAAGGCATAGATTGCAAAGAAACTTGAGGAGAATCTGGGGTTGGCTGGAAATACCTTGAGTATGACCGTGGGGTCATGGATGTACACAAGAATACATGGATTTAAAAATTATTTTTTTACCTGAAGGAAACGTTTTTAGTTTTATTTTTCTTGAGATTTTTGAAGTAACTTCGTAAATGTATCAAATTTATTGAGCCAGAGATTTTAAATAGTTTTAGCGTATTACATCATTTATACTTTGAGTGAAATGAGGTAAACTGTTAACCAAAAAGTTCAATTTTCATTGCTGTTATATCTCCTAATGTTATAGTCTTGACACAATTTTTAGTAATCTTTTAAGTAATATAACAAATGTGAACCATATAGCTAGAGGGATTCATTAGATTGTTAACGTGTAGGGAATAGGGGCCAGTGTGGGAAGGCAGTGTAAAATGGCCTATGTCCTTGGGCCCCTGCACCCACATGGGAGACATGGAGGAAGCTCCTGGCTCCTGGCTTTGGATAGGTACAACTCCAGCCATTGCGGCCATCTGGGGAGTGAACCAGTGTATGGAAGACCTCTCTGTCTCTCTGTCTCTGCCTCTCTGTAACTCTGACTTTCAAATAAATAAATAAATCTGTAAAGTATAGGTACTATATCACTTGTCAAGTCTAGTAAGAACTTTCTCTTTTTCTCACATTTTCATCTTGCCTTTCTCTTGTTCATTGTCTCCTCAATTCCTATTGAACACTGGTTAAATTGCCACTTAAGGATACTGAAATGCTTGATTTCCCCTTTTTTTTTTTTGCTCTCTTCCTTTTTGCATTAAAATGGGGAATTTAAACATCTAATTCTGAATCTGTTGGAAGCCAATAGTTTTTTTTAGAGTTATATGATCAGTTTTACCACTTTGAAAAATAAGCCAGCCTGGGAGTTTATATTAGGAGGTGAAGAAAAAGATGGGAGGGGCAAAATAGTAAGAACAACATAAAGCAATAAGAAATTAGACATGCAGTCCCAAACTGGCCCAAGAGACAGGGTGTAATTTTGAGTTGTGAAGGAGCCAGATTTGTGCATTTGTGGGTGATTAATTCTGAAAATTAGAATGACAGTATCAAAAAAAATCCATGTTTTTTTCTTGAGTGATGGGGTATATAGAGAGAGCACCGAATGAATGATAGCTGGACACAAGATGATGTGTTCCATTGTAGATAGGTTCATCTGAAAGTATACCTGGAACTGTCAGGAAGATGTATCTATGGGACAGTTGAAAATATAGGTCTGCTGTTAAAAGAGTGTTCAGCTCGAGCCACACGTCTGGAAACATACAGCAAGCGGATGGCAGTTGAAGTCCATGAACAGTAGAGTTAATCTAGTGTCCCTTTAGTAAAGAAGGCAGAGGAAACTGGCATTAAAGTGGCTAGTTAAAGGATCCAGAAAAAAAGAATCTGAAAAATAAGAAGAAAGCCAGAAGAGAGGTGCGTTATAGAAATTTAGAGAGGAAACAGTTAAGAAGATAAAGTAGCCAACATTTTTCTTTTTTTTTTCTTTTCTTTTTTTTTTTTTTTTACAGGCAGAGTGGACAGTGTGAGAGAGAGACAGAGAGAAAGGTCTTCCTTTGCCGTTAGTTCACCCTCCAATGGCCGTCACGGCCAGCGTGCTACGGCCGGCGCACCGCGCTGATCCGAAGGCAGGAGCCAGGTACTTATCCTGGTCTCCCATGGGGTGCAGGGCCTAAGGACCTGGGCCATCCTCCACTGCACTCCCTGGCCACAACATTTTCTAATTCAGTTGGGATTATCACTTTTCAGATCAAGTAACTGAAGTCTTTAATCCAGAAAAGTAAAATCTGCATGACAGGAGAAGAATTGGTTATCTGGTTTCTCCGTAAGAAATGTCTTCCATATTTTATACAATTTTGTATAATGTAAAATGGAGAGAATTTGTTTCCTATGGTTTCAAAAGCCAAAACTAGAACCAGTTTGTAGAATGTCTTTAAAGAAAGATTTAAGCTCAATTCAAGGAACAAAAGTCTTCATTTTGTGAGACCTACTCAAAGATAAAAATGGGCTGCTCCAGTGTAGGAACTTAGTAAAAGACTGGTTGGAGGGATCTATGTATAAAGTTCCCATTTATATATTTCCATTACCTACAAGCATTCAGTAATCAGTAGGTTGTATAAGATGTAATTTACAATATCAAAACATTTTAACCAGCAACATTATGATTTATATGGCTTAACTTAATGTTTACTGAATGAAGAAATACATATTAAAACAGGAAATCTTATTTTATTTCCACTGGATAAAAATATAATTGCTTTTTTAAACAGTGAGTTTCAAAAGGACTAATAGAAATCAAATAAAAGCGCGAATTGACTAAGGTGTTTACCAGAAGGAAAAATCTTTCCTTCCACTTTTAAATAAATATTTTTCAAGGAGTCAAAAAGCAGTATCTTAGGTAAGAATTTACTTAAATATTGCCTGATAACTCATTATAGGTTTTATATACTGGAAATCAAAATCATTATTATTTTTATTATCATGGATAACACCAAGAAGGAAAAAAAAAAGGTTACCTAATAAATATTCCTGTAAATCAGGGAATATAATAGCAGAATACTATTTTTTACAATTGAAAGAACAAAGTCTTATCTTCCAATTCAGTTGCATAATTCACTTTCTGTTGGCTTTTTTTTAAATCCAAGTGTAAGGTTCTTAAACTTCAGATAAGGAAAGAAATTGTTCATTGTTGATTTCATTTTAATGGTTCTGAGCAACTATGAACATTATTTTCTCGTGCTGTTGCCAGGGAGTCATAAATGTCACCAGAAGTGCAATTTTTTGTTCTTATGTTGATTTCCATTGACTAAGCCTTTCCCTCTTCAGCCACTTAGTGTCACCCTATCACAACCCAAATTACAGTTTAAATTACAAACATGAAGTGCTCTGTTCCTCAGCCACAATGGAATGCAGACTCCTTAGAGCATAAGTTATTCCCCAGGGTACTCATTAGTCAATCTTTCATTTTCTTTCACAATCCTCATTCAAGAGACTTCTAGGCACAATATATGATAAAGAAATGAATATTTTGCTTCTTTGGCGTTTGGGGACATTCATAGTCTAAATTATCTCCTAATTCTCCTAGGAATATGAACACTATTAGCATGTTTAATATCTGAATTAAAAACTAAGTAAATAGATGATTAATTATTAATGATATGCTGTAGTACATTCAAT
The DNA here is from genome assembly GCF_051225735.1 of Oryctolagus cuniculus. Classification (NCBI taxonomy): domain Eukaryota; kingdom Metazoa; phylum Chordata; class Mammalia; order Lagomorpha; family Leporidae; genus Oryctolagus; species Oryctolagus cuniculus. Next base: position 88,999,838 of record NC_142870.1, read on the forward strand.
CATTTTTTGATCTAGATGTAAATATTGGCAAACATTTCACTTGACATTTTCTCCTGCAGAAATCTCATCTGTGGATGAGATGCTTAGGCATGGTGTCACCTTACTCAAAAATCCAAGAAATTTTATTTCTCAAAGGGATATACTTATCCAGTTTATTTAGTTTGATAATCAAAGTATCCATGATCTACTCCTAGATCCCTATATCTAGCCACAGTGGAGTTCCTAGCTGACATTCCCCAATCAAACAGTATCTTACACAAACTTCTTTCTGCCTGACATGAACATAGCCTTCACTTTACCTCTTTGCATGGCTCCTGATCCATCTCCAATATTATCTCCTCCATGAATCCCAGTATGAAATACACATATTTTAAACACAAGACATTCATAATCAGAAAGTTGTGATTTTTAAATCATTTTCTTGTTGGTATTTAAATATTTTTTTCTATAATCCACATAGCATGATTTTCTCATGTCTTATTGTTTAGAACTAGAAATGCCTAAACTAATTATTCTCAAAATGAATGAATGGATCTCAATTATTTGAGCTACCCATGGGGTTATAAACTAAGCCATCTGGAAAAGGAATAAATATTTCAATTAAATCAGTATTAAAAGAAGGGAGGAGCAGATTTTTGGGTAGATGGTGTTATTTTCAGCTCTTCCCATGAAAAATGAATTGCTATCTCTTTAAAGTTAAGTTGACTTTTCTTTACACAGTTATTAAAAAAATGTATTCTGGTCTACTCTGTGTTTACATGAGGAAACAACCTGAGATTTCAACTATTTTCTCCAATGTAGATGGCACACAGTGGGTACTGACAAAGATCTGTGGAAGAAAATCTCATTAGAGTGGTCACCAAGTGTATTTTTATATATATTATACATATTTATATTATTTTATTTATATATATGATTTATTTATTTACTTGAAAGTTAGAACTACAGATAAAGAAGGATAGACAGAGAGAGCTATTGAGAGAAAGAGAGAGAGTTTGCATCCACTGGTTCATTCTTCAATTGGCCTCAATGGCTAGGGCTGGGCCAGGCTGGTGCTTGGAGCATGGAATTTCTTCTGGGTCTCCCATGGGGATGGTAGGGGCCCAAGTACTTAAACCATCTTCCATTGCTTTCGCAGGCACATTAACAGGGAGCCAGATAGGTGGTGGAGCAGCTGGGACTCGAATGGGCACCTACATGGAAAGCTGGCACTTTAGACAGTGAATTAGCCTACTGGACCACAGTGTATTCTTAAATAACAGAATGATGAATCTGTATGTATTCAATGTCTAGAAGGCAGTAAGTTGATACTGAGGGAAGAAAAAGAGTTTTATGAATGAAGAATACTGGCAAGCATAATAATTTCTGCTTCTAGTTCCACCGAAGTCATTTCCTATCTCTATGATATTTGGCAAATTATACCAGCCTGGTGCTTTTACTTTCTCCATCTGTAAAAGAGAATGGCATTATTTGGAAAGTTATGATAAGGCCTTAGTGAATCAATGTTTGTAACTTACTTAGTCAAGAAATGGGGACTTGATGTATAGTAGCTACAGTTACTGTGACCTGCTTAGATCAAAAAGTCATGGATATTTTGGCCAGTGTGATATCTGGGAAAAAATATAAACTTCCTGAAGTCTATATTTTCCTCCACAAACCAAATAAACTCAATTTTCATAGTGATATATGGGCCTAGTATGTCACATTTGTACTACTAACTGATGTAGAAACAGCAAAATCTACAAACACTAGTTTCCTCCATTATCTCTTCTTGATTCAAAATAAGAAAACACATCAAAAAGTAAATTTTTTATTATTTCTCAAGAATTACTGACTCTAATATTTATGTGAGGAGAAAATCAGGCACCTCAAAATGAGAATAGAGGGAAGTAATTTGGTGTGTGAAAGAAAAATTGAGAATATATTTCATACATTCACAAAGGTTTGTACTGTCAGAATCTTAAACTTGTAATATTTGACAAGAAAGAAAATTCCATTGAGGTTTGTGAGAGCAACTAAGTTCAGTTTAGTATCTCTCAAATTATGTTTAGTATAGCAATAAACTCAGCTATTTGGCAACTGCAATGTTTATCCAACAGTTTTTAAAGCACACCTAGAATTTGATGTTTTTGAGAATTCCATTATGTTGCACGTTAATAAAACAACTCTTGGGGCCAGCTCTGTAGTGTAGTGGGTAAAGCCACCAACTGTGGCATCGGTATCCCATATGGGTGCCAGTTTGAGTCCAAGCTGCTCCATTTCCAATCTAGCTTGCTGCTAATATGCCTGGGAAAGCAGTGGAAGACAGTCTAAGTCCTAGGGCTGTGTGGCAGATCCAGAAGAAGCTCCTGGATCCTGGGTTTGACCTGGCCCAGCCCTGGCTGTGGCAGCCATTTGGGGAGTGAACCAGGGATGAATGATTTCCTCTCTCTCTCTCTCCCCCCCCCCCTAACTTTGCCTTTTGAATAAATAAATTTACAAAATTAAAACAGTCTGCCCTTACACACATTCAGCCTAAGAGCAGTTTGTCAATTATTACCAAAAACAGTGGCACTTAGAGCAAATGTTTAACTCTAAGTTATGTCAAAGCACTCTTCAGGGTGATACGATTTGTGTTAAATTTGAAAAGTCTGCATTTAATGGTCCATTTTAGACATGGACTCTTAGTTGCTGGTACAATCTAGTAATGAATGTAGAACAAACCAATGTCAAGTTTTTCCACTCAAAAAGCACAGAGACACTAGCTCTCCAAGCTGGCCTCATAGTCATCTAACTATAAGGTCTTTGTATCAACTTTGTTTCCCTTCTTCCTCTATCTTTTTCTAGTTAGCATCTTCTTATGCTCTCAAGATTTTGTCTTGGGAAAATTCCAGCAAAAGTGACCTAAAACTGTGCTTATTCTCTCCCCTTCACAACAACTGGAAGAAACTTCCAGGATAGAAAAAGATCTAATCCCCTGCTTCTAGTCTCTAGTTGAGCTCATTCATAGGTTACTTAATCAACTAGTTTATCTGTTCATCAAATAATTTTCTAATGCTTACACTGGGAAAAGAACTGTTTTAAGTTCTCTGAAGTAATACAGGGAGTAAAATACTGAACTCTCCCTTTCTGTATGATGTTTACATTCCAGAAGAATTATAAACACAAAATTATTATTATATATGCAGTATTATAATTAGGTATTTTCTAAAATTATTTGGAAAGCATAAATAACATAAAATGGATAGGGGGCATAGGCTGGGGAAGAGGTTGTTGAAATTCAAATATAGGTTTTAGGAAAAACCTCACTGAGAATGTGGCATTTCCAGAGGACCTTAAGGAGATGAGGGAGCAAGCCCTATGGATACATGAAGGAGATGCATTTCACAGACAAAGGGGAGAACAAGCGCAAGGATCCGGAGGCAGGAGAGTACCTGGGAAGCTCAAGGGAAGTAAGGAGGCAAATATGCCTGGAACAGACTGAGCTAAGAGGCAACTAATGTGTATGAAGCCAGAAGGAGAGGTGAGAACAGCAGAACTTACGAGCCTTGAAAACATTGTAAGGACGGGTTTTTGTTTTTTGTTTTTTGTTTGTTTGTTTTTTCTTTTTTTTTTATCACTGTGAAGAAAATAAGACGCTATTTGGGAATTTTGTAGAGAGAAATGACAAGATGTGATGTGCAGTTAAGGGAATCACTTTGTTGCTAAATTGAGGGTCGATTAAGCTAGGGAAGTATAAAGCCTTCCTAAAAAGCTAATACAATATTTCTGAAGATATGCAATTGTGGTTTGTGAATAATTAGGAGAAAAATAGCTGTCAAGTGTTATGAAAACTGGTGGAGGCCTGCCAATATTCCAAAAGTAGGTACTATAGGAGTTGTCTTTATATTGAAATGGTATACAAGAGAGAACTCAAAAGCATTTGTGGGAACTGGAGTAGAGGGACATTTGGCCTAGCAGTGAAGATGCTAGCTAAGATGCCCACCTCCCCCAGTGGAGTGCCTGCGCTTGATACACAACTCTGCTCCTGAATCCAGTTTCCCTCTAGTGAGGCTAACCCAGGAGGCAGCAGTGATCCTGCAACTGAATGGGTTCCTGCCTCTTGCTACACATGCCGGACTCCTGAATTGAGTTCCTGCCTTATGATTTTGGCTCTGGTCCTGTTCACTCCCTCTCTTGTGCGCTCTCTCTCTCTCTCTCTCCCCTCTCCCCTCAGTGTGTGTATGTGTGTGTGTGTGAGAGAGAGAGAGAGAAAGAGAGCATGCTTCAGCAATCAAAATGTAAGAGTTTTACTTTACTGAAATAGGGGAGACCCGTTGTGGAAAAAGGAATAATCAGAGGCTTGATTGGTGGAAAAGTTGTAGACGGAAGTCTGGTAAACACGCAAATAGTGACATGACATGAGGTCTGCAGGGACTGATCTCAGGAAAGAGATCTGGATTGAAAAGAGGAATTTGTGAGGTGTCTGTTTATAGATGACAACCCAGGGGACTGAATGAGATTTTTGAGAGTGAATTCACATAGATAAGAAAGGGGTCCAAGGAATGCATCTTAGGGCATGTCTAACATACAAATTCTGGAGAGATAAAGCATAATGGCCAACAAAGTGAGGGAAAATAAGGAAATGCATTGTTCTACCAGCCAGGTAAAGAACATGTTTCAAAGAGTGAGAAATGATTAATTATAACAAATGCTGAGTACTCTTTCAAATAAGATGAAGATTGAAAGTTGACCATTAGTTTAACAAAGTGATTAATATTTCTTAAGTGGTAGAAGAAGCAAATGAAAAAAATCACAGACTGATACAATGAGGAGCTTGATTTTAAGTCAACCTTACATTACTCCCATTTTTATAGTTTCTGTGGGTCTCTGAACTGATTTTGGAATTCTTTATCTTATTTTTGCTCCAACAGTCAATTCATTATGTTTATGTAATGTGTGATTTCATGTTGATATTTTTAATTTTATCATTAACTAAAATTATTGGAGTTAAGATAATATCATTGTCACTTTAGGAAACAGTTTTCTAAGAAGATCAATGACTGTTTCATTGTTGTACTACTGTTTAGTGGTGACTTCAGCCAAGGTCTTCCGATTTCCAGATCCTTCCCTGGCTCCTTTAGTTTTCCTTGCTTGTTCTTTGAACCTTCTTTATACATGCCCGTTTTTCCATACATTTATTTATTATTTCTTAATAAATAATCTTTGCCCTTGGTTCATTTCAAACAGCCATATATCATGACAAATACTGATAGATTTCAGAGCTACCAGAAATTTGGACTTAGTCCAGGCTGTGAATCCCAAGGTCAGTTTTCATATTCCCTCCATCCATTTATTGGAGACTTAATTCTTCCACATAAAGGGAAGAGCTAGGGGAGCTGGTGTTGTGGCATAGTGGGTAAAGATGTTGCCTGTGATGCCAGCATCCCATCTGCTACTCCACATCTGATCCAGCTCCATGATAATGGTGTGGGAACAGTAGTAGATGGCCCAATTGTTTGGGTCCCTGCCACGCATGTGAAAAACCCCAGTGAAGCTCTGGGATCTTTGCTTCAGCCTGGCCTAGTAACCCAAACAACCTTAGTGTCCTAAGGACCATATTGTTTTGAATAGTTTTTGTCCATCTTCATCTTGATTATTTTCAGTGATAAGAACTCAATGCAACAAGCTCATACACATAAGCATGCAGTTGGACCAACAGAATTAACCCTACATTTTAAATAATAAATCATAAATTGTAAAAGTCATGTGGGTAATAGATTATATCAATGTTAATTTCCTCATTGTGAGATTGTACAAGAGTTCTAGAAGATGATATCATTGGAGGAAATTGAATGAAGGGTTTGTGTCATCTCTATATTCTTAAAAGGGTAGGCTATCTACAATCATGTTAAAATAAGTTAAAACAGTATTTGTGGTGACTTCATTTTCCAAGACCATCCAACTGTCATGATGCTACATGGAGAATGTACTAGAGGAACTATTGTCTTATGTAAAATATGCAATGCTGGACTTTGGAAGTTTCATGATAAAAATCACAGAAGTCAATGAATAAATGGCATTCTGGGGCAGAAAAAAAAATTATAAAGGACATGAAATTTAGTACCAAATACAGTCGTAGTATCTGTAGTATTACTTGACTATAGACCCTATCTTTAACTATTCAAATGTTCTACTGCTAGTTAGCTGCCTGCTGCAAGTGTGTGCTTTTTTTTTTTTCCTTGTGCTTTTCTTTTTTTTTTTCCTTTTGACAAGAACCATTTAATCTATGTATCCGGATGGTCATTGTTACAATTTCTAAAGCTAAACCAAACACGCTGTTCTTCTTCCCATTCTATCTCTTTTCTCATCATCTGGTCTTCCTTTCATTTCCCAGAAATCCTTAAATCATTGACTCCACTAAAGGAAGTCAGGCTTCTGACGGCTTAATAAATAAGTTCACCAGTGAACAGCCTATTTCTCATCTGTTTAATTACAGACTTAGAGACACTCAAAATGGAGGGTGTCTTAGGGATAAATAATATTGTAGGCTTGGTTTACTTTTTCCTATGGGCATTGGCATCCAGCCCTTCCTCTGCTTTGAAATTCATGGCAGTGACTGTGGCTGCATACTAAACAGATCATGGCCACCACACAGCCTGTTTAACCCATCCAAATGCAGCTTGACTAATTCAGACACTGCAATGCCCAATTCAGTGCAGTGGTTTAGGTAACCAACAGGGTGTTTTTTTTTTCTAGTGTCTTCTATGTATGTGTTTAAAAATGAGTTCATATGTTATCATTTGAATTACATTTGTTGAGCTTCACTCAGGTTGAAATTCAATATGCTTGTTCTGTGTTCTAGGTCAGCTTCAAAACTGACTCTTGGAAAAATACTTATGTATAAAATAATTAGCATATAGACATTGTCAAATACACACACACATAACACACACATGTGAGAACTTCAAAAAGTTTGTGGAAAAATAGAATAAAGGTAAGTTTATTTTGATGCAGACAATTTTGAAATCCATGTATCAATTTTTTGTAATATACATTTCCATGAAGTTTTTGAAGATGCCTTATACCCCCCAAATACAGGAAGCTAACAGTAAAAAGTAGTTTTCCTTCCTACTCTTGTTTCCTTAGTCCCTCATTTATTAACAATCACTGTTAATAAATTAATATAGAAACATTATGTATATATACACACATATGCCTATATTTTACAAAAAGATAAACCATCATAGCTATGCCTGCTTATTGCATGGAAGTTAGTATGACGCACACATTACACTATGGTTTGTTCCATTTATTTAATATATCATAAAGAGCTTTATACATCAGCATCTGTGATTTCCAGACACCTTTCAAACAACGTCCCAGTATTTTTTTAGGTGACTACAATCATGTTGAATTTAACCAGTCACATTTTGATGGACAATTGGTGTTTCCAATGTGTTATTATTATCAATAATACTTCAGTGAGCATCATTGCATATGACTATTTGTCCCATGTATAGTAGCATCTGTAGGATAGATTCTTGGCAAAGAATTCTTGGCCTAAGGGTATATTTACTTTTTAGGCTTATAGATACTACCCAGTTGTCTTAAAGAAGTTGTACAGTTTTCTAAATCACATATTTTAGAGTTTTTTTCCTCATACCTATCCCTCCCAACTACATATAGTTTTTTTTTTACTTTGCCAATATAATTATAATTGTGTATTATATTTATCTAATTATAAATGAACATTAGTATCTTAAAATCACTGTTGCCTTCTTTCCACCCAAAAGCTTCCTTTTTAAACCCTTGAGTGGGGCCACTGCGGTGGTGCAGTGGGTAAAGCTGCTGCCTGCAGTGCCAGCATCCCATATGGGTGCCAGTTCGAGTCCCGGTTGCTCCAGTGAAAGCAATGGAAGATGGCTCAAGTTCCTGGGTACCAAGTACCCATGTGGAAGACCTGGAAGAAGCTCCTGGCTCCTGGCTTTGGATTGGTGCAGCTCAAGCCATTGCAGCTGTCTGGGAGTGAACCAGCAGATAGATGACCTCTCTCTCTCTTTCTGCCTCTGCCTCTCTGTAACTCTGCCTTTCAAATAAATAAATAAACCCTCAAATAATATTCTTATTGTGTCCAGTAATTCAAAATGATGGCTACAATAAGTCTCTGTGTTTATTTAAGTCTAAATTTGAGCTTTCTGTTACATTTATTTTACTATTTGTATCCAGCAGAACCGTTTTTGTAAATTACCATAGCTTTAATAGAAGTCTTAATATATATTAGTTTAGTTGTACTTTTCAAGAATTTCCTGAAATAATCTTCCAAGTATTTTGTTGTTGTTGCTTTTGTTGATAGTGTTGGAGTTGTTTCAGTAAAATAACACGGAAATGCACACTGCTAAAAAAATGAGCCAGAAATTATAATTTTGAACACATTTATGAGACAGGAAAAGCTTTTTGTACAAGATTTAATAAGAAATAGGATTTAAAATCATATGTAATAAGGGAAGATAAAAAAGAACCAACAAAGGCAAGAAAACTGAATAAATGTTCTAAATATGAGAGTCTATGAAGGAATCACAAGTTCTCTGGAATAAAACATGGACTTGAATTTTGAATGTGATTTAAGCAGCCAGCTAGTCTCATAGGTCAGCATTTATAACCCCTATTTTTAAGGCCTTGACAAACAGTAGCAGTGTTCTGACCTTAAACTTAAATTCCTTGAACTCTTAGTGCCTGTGAGTGTGCACCTGACATTCCTTTCCCCAGCATGCACTTCACTAGTCACAAGGAGCCATCATTAACACCTGCCCTGGTAGGGAGTATAACTTATAGAGAAGCTAACAAGTTGTGAGACTGGGGAAGATAAACAAAGTTAGCAAACTGCTATCTCTGGCAGACTGACCTTTAATCATGTCAAGATCCAGACCTTTTGGCATCACTTCAGTGATCACAACTGCAGGAACCTTGTGTTTGACTCTATTCCAGGTAACCATCTCTCTTTCTCGGAACATATTTTGAGAGGTACTTTGAGGACTTGATTTCCTATAGATTTGTGCTTTGCACAATTTAACTACTCCTACTTAAAACATTTTCCTCAAGAAGGCATTACCAGCAACCTGTACTTTATTATAGAGAGAGACACAGGAAACAAATTGTCCGTAATATTAGTCTTGATTTTGTTTATGTATTACCATTGCTATCAAAATGCAATGCAAATTTTAACCTTTGTTTAACTTTGCTATGCAGTGAAAATTTCAAAAATAAAAAATGCTATTGACACAGAGAAAGCTGCTGTGGCTGGATTAATTTAAGGCATGTTTGCTGTTGCCTGCAACCACACTTGATGCTTGACAGTTTTTCAATACTGCCTGATGTAGACAGAACCGCTTTAGGGTTCATTTTGCTTCTGCTCTAACATTCCTCTCTGACCAAAACCTGCATCTCCATATCTGTGTTACTTGAATGCAATGTGTCTGAAAGATTTAGGTCTAAAGTATATTAAGACTTCACTCAACATTTCATTATAACTCAGAAGTCTGACAGCTAATGAATTGGCAGTGAGGTGGCTATAATGTGATATTGTGTAATTTGAAGACACACAGAGAAGATTAGGAAGTGACTTGAAAGTAAAATGTTGGCTTTATTTATTTATCTGTTATGCTGAATCCCAAATGATTTCATTGACTCATAAGTAAACTTTCTTCATGGGCAAAATCTGCATGTTCATTTCCCTCTCTGTTAGTATGCAAATCTATTCGCAGCATTCTAGCAATTGAGAAGGCAACTCATCTTCTGGGCTTATAAATTGTTCAATACCACACTCTCTGATGGCCAATTCATGGCTCCATCTGCAACTCCACAAATCTCTCTACCCAGATAAACTTGGTGGAGTAAATACAAGGTGATAAAGAAGATGTGTTTTGGGAAAAAAAGACCTTGCTCACTCCAAACTCCCAAGTCTTCCATTTGAAATTTTCTGACTTCTCTTTTGTACCTGCATTTGTATGTTATATTCTAAGAGAATAAATGCTTCAATTGGCTTCCTCAACCTGGATTTGGAAGCTACATATAAGTGATATTTAAAGATTTTTCTATTAGTACACTGGAATCCCAATTCAAAGGGGAACACAAACAGACAAAAACACCAGAAAAGAGTCCTTTTCTTTGTGATGGTGGGTATGAAATATTGTAAATTGTAAGGTTCAAAACAAAAAAAAATTAAGATAATTGTGCTATAATGCTGTAGGCAAGGGTTTCTTAAAGCAATCAAGGTTACCACTTTCCCCCTCTTTTTTGATTAAGATTACAAATTTTGACAAGAATGCCATGTGATTTTAAACAAGCCTCAGTCTTAAAGTAGGTTAAAGTCACATGTTCACAAAGTATTTAATATCCATTGCTGCTAATAGGATTAACTTCTGTTTCTATACATTTGGTATATGGTTCCTTTGCATGAAGATACTCAGAAATAATTAACCCCCTTCCTATAGCTAAAACTTGAGAATAAAATGTGCAAGGTGCATTGAAGCTTCTTAGAGCCAACAAACTATCCATATACAAAAACCAGAAAATGCTTTCAGGTCTATCTATAATGGTTTGCAAAAAGACATCTGGTTCAAAGACATCTGTCTTCTGTCACTGTTGGGTTTGAGATTCCACCCAGGGCCGGCATTATGGCAAAGCGCATAAAACCACCACCGCCTGCTCCCTGCTAATTAGGTGCCTGCAAACATGCCTGTGAAAGCAGTGGAGGATGGCCCAAGTGCCTGGGCACCTGCCACCCACATGAGAGACCCAAAAGAAGCTCCTGGCTCCTGGCTTTGGCCTGGGCCAGCCCTGGTCTTTGCGGCCATCTGGGGAGTGAACCAGCAAATGGAAGATCTCTCTCTCTTGCTCGCTCTCTCTAGCTCTCTCTCTAACTCTGACTTTCAAATAAATATTTTTTAAAAAGGATAACATCTCATTCAATGAAATCTGAGTTGAAATTTCATTAAAACAAAAAGAAAAGATTCTACCTAGATACTCTTTAATTAAAGTCTGTACACTGAAAATAGACCCTGCTATGGTGTCTTCAATTAAAAAGAGAAACAGAATGATATGAACCCATATTGTCTCTAGGTGCTGTTTGTATTAAAGGATTAGACAAATGAGATGCTTGGATTTTATTGTTTGAAACATGTGTTTCAGTTGGTGCTCTCGGATCTACCATGTGAAGAAAATGAAATGTAAGTAAATAGTAAGAGATCCCATGTTTTAACTTGTTATTTTAAAATTCTGAAGAATCAAAAAGCCTTAATTCATTTTAAAATCCCCAAATGAGTTTCCAATGATCACTATAATCATATAAGAAAAAAAGTAAATGGTTTTGAAATGCAGATGGCTTCATTTTCTAAAACAGGAAAGATCCTTTTTATTATGATCAGTTTTGTTAGATAAATAAAGGGACGTTGATTTCTTGATTCTTAATGCTCAGTGAATTTCACTCCCTTGAGGTTTCAGAGATACTCTAAGTTCATGAAAGAATCATAGTATAATCTATGGCTTCATTCATACTCATAAGTCATGGCAACAATGGGAGGCCGTCTTTGAGATAATTCAGTTTCAACTCTAAGGAAATAAGCCAAATTCTAACCTGTGGGATGAGTGAATTTCAAAGTGTTTTTGATATGAATTATGTGAATAATCAATTAAATTTTCTCACTTTTTCTACTGTAGACTTAATGGTTCTCAGAATTCTGGTCAGGAGATAGGAAGAAGGTGCCATTAATAACGCTGCTGATGATTAATGTTAACTGTAATGCAATGTGACTTAGCAAAAGTGTCAGAAAAACTTCTCTGCCAAGCACTGTCTTCTGGTGCAGCCCTCACTCCCAGCCAGCTGTTGTCAATTATCCTTGCCTGTTGCCCTCAATCTGGAGTCTTTTGGCACTGGAGCTAGAGCAAGAGGCCATGCTAGGAGGGGTGTTTTCTTAGGCCCTGGAACCATGCACCTGATTCTGGTAGATTATCTTTTTGTTGACAATTTGCTTATTACATTTGTGCCACCCTTTCTGCTCCTGCATAGTTCTCCATTTATGTTTATTCTAGCATTTAATTTTCTGTTCATTCTAGCATTTAATATGCGATCTTTAGCTGTTTGTGACATAGGAGAGTTTTTGATTGCTATAGGGTTACCTGACATTGGCCATCGTGGCTGCTCTTATCTTGCCTTTTCAGTTCTTTTGTTTGTTTGCTTTTAAAAGATTTTTTAAAATTTTGAGATAACATTTTAATTTACATTATAGTCAAAGTCTTAATGGTTCATGAAATAAAAACTTCAACAAGTAAAATATAAAAGAAAAACACGGTTCAGCGGGAATATAGGCAAGAACTGTAGACAGTAATCATAAATAATAATCACATGAAGTGAAGTCAATTTCACTTACAGAGAGTAAATTTTAAAAAATCATAGATCATTAAGACTATCGTACTATATCAGTTTTAACAATCTGTTTTGCAAAGATATAAAACAATTGAAAAATCTATACTTGCAGGAACACAAACATTTATTTATTTATTTGAAAGGCAGGATGACAGAGAGTGAAGGAGAGACAGGGATAGAGAGAGACAGAGATCTTCCACCCACTGCTTTTTTCCACAATTGGCTACAACAGCCAAGGTTGTGCCAGGCTGAAGCCAGGAGCTAGGGATTCCATCCAGGTCTCCAGGTGAGTGGCCAGGGTCCAAGCACTTGGTCCATAGTCTGTTGCTTTCCCTGGCACATGAGCAGAGAGTTAGATAGAAAGCAGAATAGCCGGGATTCAAACCAGCACTCCAGTATGGGATGCTAATGTCATAAGCCATGGCTTAACCTACTGTACCACAATGTTGGTCCCAGCTTCTTCATCTCCTGTTTGTTGTATAGAATAATACGATAAAACAATTCATCATTGGAAATTATCTTAAACATTGAATGCAATTTTCTAATCATCATAACAGGAAAATATGTGTTTGACAAGTGTTTATACTCATTTTAGAGACTTTGGGGTTACTGGTCTCCTTCAGGTGAAGAAATTGAGACCCAGAGAGACATAGTAAATAAGTTAATAGCAGTTCTTCAACATTTACTTAAGTTGAAGTTGTGCTATTAACTTACTTACTATGTCGGCAACATTTATGTCCATATCATCTTGCAGTTAAGTGTCTGTTGTATTAATCATTATTTGATACCAACAGTTTTGGAATACCAAGATAGACCAATAGGGAAAGATGTGCTTTTTTTTGGCCATGTGAAGATAATAGAAGAAAAGCAGAGGCAGTGTATTTCCAGGGCAGAGTTATAATGAAGTTTGCAGTGGAAAAGAGATGCCATGGAGCAGCATGGGCAGTACAAACATGCAGCAGTAAGCAGAGAGACCACCTGCAACCCCCTCAGCCCGGGACTGGAGGAGACACCAGCTGCTCAAAGTGAGGTGATACCAAACTGTGACACCACATGTCACTGGTGATGTTGCCTGAGAATCTTGTTAACCACAATGGCTTTGATTTCTGACTGGAGCCCTAGCAGAGGTCAGCATACCAACATAACCTGGTGAAAGAAAAGTATATTGCTTTTTTTCCATTGCCCCAGAAGGGTGCTCTGTGATCAGCAGGGAGAAAGCATCATCTTAATGCCAGTATAGTCTGGGGAAGCTTAGGCAAGTGCCCACCTAGAAGATTTTTATCAGAGGAATAAATTTGTGTTCTCCACTGACTTTGAGCCTGGCCTGGAGTACTGGCAGATGGTTAGGCATTTACTTAGGACTGCGAGGTGCTCCCATTCCTCAAGCCTGTCTCAGGCTCTGGGGCTCAAACTGCCAAAGCAGAACACCCACAGTAAACTGTCTATGGGAATGCCTCTGCTGTGGATGGGGCAGGCTTGCAGAGCTGAGATTGTATCCTCTGACCCCTGTGACTGTGGAGCCTTGTGCAATATGACTGAGGAGATTCTGTGACTGCACAATAGGTAATGGTTGTAGCTGGGTCTCTGGGCAATCATTCAGTCTGATGTCTGAGGCTCAGAGCTACCTGATTGCCTGGAATGTGTGATTGTAGGATGCTCCATGCTCACATTGAGGACTTCACAGATCATTTATATAGTTTATGTGCTAGAGATTGTAGTTTATGCTGGAGATTGTAGGCACTGTGAGTTAATGTTATGCACCTATCACCTTGGAGGAGAGGAGGTGAGGCTGTGATTATGCCAGCAGATGTAATTATACCCTCCTCCCTACAGTGAAGATCTATCACTCCCAATTTGGGTGTCACCCTGTATTCTCACCACACCCTTGAGCACTGATCAGAATTCCCTGGCCCTACCCAGCAAATGGCTCCTTATATTCACTCAAGTATCAGACACTCCTCTAAGCCACAAAGGCATAGTTCAGAGATAAAAGCCATCAGAGGAGAACACCAACACATGTTTCCACAAATGCCTAAAATAAACAGAAAAATACAAAAAAAGTAGAATAAGAAACACAACAAGACTCCTCAAAATGAACACAACAGCCCCTAATATTAGAATGTGAAGGCAAAGAGATTAATAAAATACTTAAAAATGAATTCAAAGGAATGATCATAAGATTACCCAGAAACACAGAGAAACAGATTCATGAGGTGAAAAAAATCCTACGTGATACGGTTGAAAATGTTGCCGAGAGATAGAGATATTGAAGAGAAATCAAGCAGAAATATTAGAAATGAAGGACTCCATATGTCAAATAGAAAATACAATGGAAAGCTTCAACAACACACTCGGTGAGTCAAAAGAAAGAATATACAAGTTAGAAGATAAATCCTTGGAAATATCTCAGTCAGAACAAAAAATAAAAATAGAAAGACTGAAAATAGTGTTTGAGATTTATGGTATATTATCAAATGACCAAGTAGATGTCTTACTGTAAGTTCCTGAATGTGTAGAAAGAGAGAGTGGATTAGAACACTTATTCACAGAGATAATCGCAAAACTTGCCTAATTTGGAGAAACAAAGAAGCATCCAAGTACAGGAAGCATACAGAACTCATAATAGATAGGGTCAGAAAAGATCTTAACCATGATACATTATAGTCAAATTTTCAACAGTAAATCATAAAGAACAGATTCTAAAATGTGCATGAGAAAGATGCCAGATTACCTTCAGTGGATCCCCAGTTATACTAATAGCTGATTTCTCATCAGATACCCTATAGGCCAACAGAGAATGTGGGGACATAGTACAAGTCCCAAATGGAAAAAAAAAAAAAAAAACTGTCATCTCATAATACCCAGCAAGCAAAACTCTCAAAATTGCAAGTGAAATAAATATCTTTCAAAACAAACAGAAATTGAAAGAATGTCACCATTTGTCCAGCCTTAGAAATAATTCTTAATGAGTGCTACACACAGAAATAGAGAATGATAGTCATCAACAAAAGAATATGAAGGCAGAAAATCTTCTTGTAAAAGTATAAAGGAAATCCAAAGCAGACAATATGTAAGAAAAATGGTAAGACCAAGTCATTACTTATCAATAATAACCTTGAATCTAAATGGCCTAAATTCTCCAATTAAAAGATACAGACTGGCTGAATGTAGTAAAAACAAGACTCATCTATTTGCTGCCTACAAGAAACACACCTTACCAACAAAAATACAAAAAAAAAAAAAAAAAAAACTTAAAATGAAAGGACAGAAAAAGATATGCCATGCTAATGGAAAGCAAATGTGAGCAGATGTAGCCATTCTAATATCAGACAAAATAGACTTAAACATTAAAACTGTTAAAATGACAATGAAAGGCATTATGTAAGATTAAGGGATAAATTCAACAGGAAAATGTTACTCTAATAAATACATATGCACTGAATGGCAAGGCACTTGGCCATCTCAAATGAATGTTCAGGGATATAAAAGGAGACATAGACTCCAAAACAATAGTACTGTGGGACTTCAACACCCCAATTTCATCAACTGACAGATCAACTATACAGAAAATCAACACAGAAACAACAGAGCTAAACTACTCTATGGACCAAATGGACCTAATTAATATTTACAGAACATTTCATTGCATAGTTATAAAATATGCATTCTTTTCATCAATGCATGGAACTTTCTCAAGGGCATATTGTATGCTAGGCCATAAAGCAAGTCTCAGTGAATTAAAAAGAATTGAAATCGTATCATGTATCTTTTTGACCACAGTGGAATGAAGCTGGACATTAAGCTTAAGAAACTATAGGAAATATGAAAATACGTGGAGACAAAACAACATGCTTCTGAATGAAGAGTCGGTCATAGAAAAAGCAAAAGGGAAATTAAAAAATTCCTGGAAATGAATGAAGATTCCAACATAACATATCAAAACTTACAGGATACAGCAAAAGCTGTGTATTTTATCAAATGCTTTCTCTGCATCTACTGAGATAATTATATAGTTATTATTCTTCAGTTATTAATGTGATGTATCACATTTAAGAGGGAAGTTTGTAGCAATTAGTGCCTACATGAAGAAATTGGAAAGGCATCAAATAAATGATATTTCAATGCATCTCAAGGACATAGGAAAACAGCAACAAACCAAATGCAAAATTAGTAGGAGGAAAGAAATGATTAAAATTAGAGAAGAAAAAACTTGAACATCCCCCACACCCCCAAAAAGATACAAAAGATCGAGAAAGAATAAGATGGTTTTTTGGAAAGAGAAACAAAATTGATACACCATTGGCCCAACTAAACAAAAAAAGAAGACCCAAATTTACAAAATCAGAGATGCAAAAGGAGATGTAACGATGGATACCACAAAAGTAAAAAGAAGCATGAGGATTTACTAGAAACAGCTATATGAAAACAAATTAGAAAATCTAGAAGAAATGAATAGATTTTTGCACACAAATAATCTACCATAACTGAGTAATGAAGACATAGAAAACCTAAATAGATGAATAACCAACTTGGAGATTGAACCAGTAATAAAGAACATCCCAGCAAAGAAAAGCCAAGGACCAGATGGCTTCACAGCTGTATTCTACCAAATGTTCAAAGAACAAATTCCAATTCTTCGCAAACCGTTCAAGATAATTTAAAGTGTGGGAATTCTTCTAAACTCCTTCTATAATGCCAGCATCACCTTAATTCCAATTCCAGAAAAAGATACAACAGAAAAAGAGAGCTACAGACCAATATCCATGATGAATATAGATGCAAAAATCATCCACAAAATGCTAGTTAATTGAATCCAGAAACACATCAGAAAGATCATTCTCTTGGACTAAGTGGGATTTATCCCTGGTATGCAGGAATGGTTCAACATACTCAAATCAATAAATGTGATACATCACATTAATAAACTGAGGAATAAAAACTATATAATTATCTCAGTAGATGCAGAGAAAGCATTTGATAAAATACAACATTCTTTCATGATAAAAACCTTAAGCAAATCGGGTGTAGAAGGAACATTCCTCAAAACAATTAAGGCAATTTATTACAAATCCACAGCTAGCATCATATTGAATGGAGAAATATTGGAAGCATTTACACTAAGGTCAAGAACTAGAGCACAATGCTCACTTTCACATCATTGCTATTCAATATAGTTCTGGAAGTTTTAGGTAGAACCACTAGACAAGAAAAACAATCAAAGGCATACAAATGAGCAAGGAGGAAGTCAAATTATCCATGTTTGCAGATGACATATTCCGTATCTGGGGGAACCAAAAAAAAATAATACCATGGCTGAGAAAGAACTTGTAAGATCAGTATCATTCTCCATACTACAAAAAGCTTAAGTACCTGGGAATACATGTAACCAAGGATGTGAAAGAACTCTACAATTAAAATTACAAAACATGAAAGAAAGAAATAGAAGAAGACACAAAAATATGGAAAAATCTTCCATGTTTGTGGATAGAAAGTTAATATCATCAAAATATCCATACTACTACAAGCAGTTTACAGATTAAATGTGATACCAATGAAAATAGCAATGAAATTCTCAAATATAGAAAAAAATGATGCTAAAATTTATATGGAAACACAAGAGTCCCAAAATAGCTAATGCAAAATTAAACAACAAAAACAAACCTGAAAGTAATCACAATACCAGGGCATACTAAAGGGCAGTTATAATCTACACAGCCTAGTACTGGGACAAAAATAGATATGTGGACCAGTGGAACAGAATAGAAACCCCAGAAATTAATTCACATATGTAATACCAACTAATCTTTGCTAAACAAGCTGAAATCAATCCCTGGAGAAAGGACAGTCTCTTCAATAAATGGTGCTGGAAAAAAATGTATCTGCATATGCAAAAATATGAAAAAAGACCCTGACCTTATACCTTTACAAAAATTAACTGAAAATAGATGAAGGACCTAAAGCTATGACCCTATACCATCAAATTACTAGAGGAAAATAGGGGAAACTCTGTAAGACACTGACATAGGCAAAGACTTCTTGGAAAAGACCTTGAAAGCATGGACAATAAAGATAAAAATAGATAAATGGTATTACATCATGATAAGGAGCTCTGCATTGAAAAAGAAATACTCAACAAAGTGAAGAGGAAACTGACAGAATTGGAGAAAACATTTGTAAACTATACACTATTATAGGATTAATATACACCATATCTATAAAGAGCTCAAGAAACTCAAAATCAACAAAGCCAACAACCCAGTTAAGAACTGCGTAAAGGACATGAACCGGCAATTTTCAAAGGAAGAAATTCCATTGTTCAACAGACACATGAAAAAATGCTCAGGATCACTAGCCATCAGAGAAATTCAAATAAAAACCCCAATGAGGTGGTACCTCACCCCAGTTAGAATGGCTATCATCCAAAAATCAGAAAACAATAAATGTTGGCAAGGATGTAGTAAAAAAGTAACCCTAATGCACAGTTGGTAGAAATGTAAACTAGAACATCCATTATGGGAGACAGTTTGGGGATTCCTCAAATATCTGAAAATGGATCTACCATACAACCCAGTCATCCAACTCCTATGAATTTACCCAAACAAAATGAAATCATCTTATGAAATAGCTTTTTGTACCCCAAGTTTAATGCTGCTCAATTCATAATTGTTAAGATATCAAATCTATGCAGATGTCCATCAACTGATGACTGGATAAAGAAAATGTCATATATAGACACTATGGAATGCTACTCAGCCATAAAAAAGAATGAAATAATGTATTTTGCAATAAAATGGGCACAACTGGAAGCCATCATACTTAGTGAAATAAGTCAGTTTCAAAAAGACAAATCTCATATGTTTTGTTTGATATGTGGCTGTTAATTTAGAACAATAAAACATGTATGGGAATCAAATGGTCATTTTGGGATATGATTGTCATTTTTAGCCCTTGTTTTTACTTCTGTGGCATTGTGGTTTTCCTACTTCTTTTTTTAAGATTTATTCTATTTATTTGAAACACAGAGTTACAGAGAGAGGTAGAGACAGAGAGAGGTCTTCCATCCACCGGTTCACTCCCCAGATGACTGCAATAGTTGAAGCTGCACAGATCTGAAGCCAGAAGCCAGGTGCCTCTTCCAGGTCTCCCACATGGGTGCAGGGGCCCAAGGACTTGGGCCATCTTCTACTGCTTTCTCAGGTCATAACAGAGAGCTGGATTAAAAGAGGAGCAGTCAGGACTGGAAAACTGGCACCCAAATGGGATCCTGCACTTCAGGCCAGGGCTTTAACCCGCTGCTCCACAGTGCCGGCCCCCGTGGTCTTCCTACTTTTTATTTGTTGAATATTACGAGTAATGATGAATTAAGTCCGTGATTACAGAGTGTATTAAAATTATGTCTGTGCAAAGATTGATGAAAAGATAGGTGGTATGATGGAGGGGTATTAGGGTGATCAGGGGAGTGAGGTAAGTGTGGTTGTCTTCTTGTAACTTTACATGTGGAATGCAAAAACTGTTCTCTTTATATTTATAAAAAATCAAAAAAAAAATCAACTGTGTTGTGTGAAAACAAGAAACCACCTCAAATAGAAATCAAATTAGCATGCACTAAAGAAAGAAGGAAAGGGGAGGTTGACTGGGATTGCAAGTACCATAAGGTAAGTAATGTGTTGACTAGATACAACATCACACATATTTTGCACACAATGGTGTTAGTCTTATGAGTATATAATGAAAGACATGCTGTCTTATGAAAGAGTAAGAAGCCCCTACACCCAAACAAAATCCTCTTTCTCTGCCAATATTTATTCAAAGGATTCTCAATTTAAAATTGCTTCTCTGTCTGAGACATTATCTTCTGTTAAAATATGTTTCCCAGCTAAGTAAGCTTATTTATCCATTACAAGCAATACGGAGTAGAGTAGCACAAACACTGTGGCACACAAGAGAAAGGATCTCAAGGGGTGGTGTGCTCTAAATATACTTTATGAGTGAGAAATATAAGAGGATAGTAAGGGGCCAGCGTTGTGGTGTAGCAGGTAAGGCTGCCACCTGCAGTGCTGGCATCCCACAAGGGTGCCGGTTCAAGACCCTGCTGCTCCACTTCTGATCCAGCTTTCTGCTACGGCCTGGAAGGCAGTGGAACATGGCTCAAGTCCTTGGGCCCCTGCACCTGTGTGAGAGACCCAGAAGAAGCTCCTGGCTCCTGGCTTCGGATCAGCGCAGCTTTGGCAATTGCAGCCATTTGGGGAGTGAACCAGCGGATGGAAGACCTTTCTCTCTCTCTCTCTCTGCCTCTCCTCTCTCTGTGTGGCTCTGACTTTCAAATAAATAAATAATTCTTTAAAAAAAAAGGACAGTAAGTTTCTCAAAGTCACATGCAAAATGGACACAGCAAAGGGAGACTTGGATTAGAGGGCAAAAAATAGAAAAGAAGAAACATTTCTAAATAAATCAAAGAAAGCAATAAAGGGCTGGCTGGCCGCCCATTGGAAGAGATGACTGGGAAGAAGGCATCTCTGATAACCAGAAATAAAAACATTTTCACGGATCAACTTTTATGCTGAAAGAATTATGCAAAATGATTTACATACATTTCTGTTTTAAAAAATTCCTGTTTTAAAAATTTTGATCTATTACTTATTCTACTTAAACTTGTTTTCAAACATTAGATTGAATTTTTCTGATCCAGTATAGTCATTTTGTTTTTATAACTATATTTTGGTACAAATAATGCATTGCTATCTTATCTTTGTATAAAATGCAAGTATTATAAGTAATATATTATATGAAATAAACTGATAGAATCCCCATTCAATTGCTCTTCTACTTCATTCTCCTCCCAGTAAGCAATCACAGATGGGCATGCATGTGCATAAATAAACTCAAAGTCATGAATGACAAATTCATAAAATAGTTTTTTTTTAAAGATTTATTTATTTATTTATTTGAGAGGCAGGGTTAGAGGGGGTGGGGTAGGTTTCCATTCACTGATTCACCCCCAAATAGCCACAGTGCTCAGAGCTGGGCCTATCCAAAGCCAGGAACCAGAAGCTTCATCCAAGTCTTCCACGTGGGTGCAGGGGCCCAAGCACCTGGGTCGTCCTCTATTGCCATCCAAGGCTACAAGCAGAGATCTGGATTGGAAGAGGAGCAGCTAGGACTGGCTAGGACATAAACTGGCACCCAAATGAGATAGTGGCACTCCTGACAGAGGCCTAGCCTACTATACCATAGAGCCAGCCCCATAAAATAGTGTTTAGATTAACTGCATTAATAGATTTCCTAATGGGGTTGGATTGTGATATAGTGGATAGAGCCTCAGCCTGCCACACAGGCATGCAATATGGAAACTAGTTAGTGTTCCAGCTCCTCCATTTACAGTCTAGCTTCGTGCTAATGGCCTGGGAAACCAGCGGAAGTTGGCCCAAGTACTTGGACCTCTGCACCCACATGGGAGAATCTCCTGACTCCTGACATTGGCCTGATCCAGTCCTGACCTGACTGTTGCAGCCATCTGTGGAGTGCACCCGCAGATGGAAGATTCTCTCTTTCTTTCTCTCTCTCTCTCTTTCTCTCTCTCTAGCTCGCTCTCTCTAGCTCCATCTAGCTCTCTGTAACTGTGACTTTCAAATAAATAAATCTTTAAAAAATAGATTTTCTAGTGATATTCCATCATCTATCTGAGTACAGTTAAGTATTTTGTTCAAGAAGGCAAACAAATACAAGGCAGATCTTTTATTTGGACCCAGGACTAATTTCTGAGCCTGAATATTAATCACAAAGCTATATTGTATATCCAACATTTAACTTATTATATAGCTGGTGAAAAATCTGAAAGAAATACATTTCATCTAGTGAATGCTCTATAATTTACCACCAACTTCTGGAAAATATGACTTGATATTCTCTATCCTTCAAATTTTTATTACATAAATTGCATATTAGTGCATATTGAGTAAAATTTGTTAACTGAGAAAAACTCCAAGAATTTTTTTGTTACATTTAATCTGAGTATCATGGGCAGCATTGTTCACATCGCCTACGATGTTGTTCTCTTTACAAGGCCCCAGGGTTAGAATTTTTCTCCAGTTTTTCTACCAGGAACTGTTGCACATCTGGTGAGTAGTGGCATTCATTTTGCTAATTTTAGAGGATACCATGTAACCAATTCTCTTTCTTACCATTTTATTGCCAGAAAGCTTAAGCCAGATCTAGAATTCAGTTCAAATTTTCTATATGGGATTTACTACAGTCAGTTTCCAAACTGATATCCCTCTTGGTTTATTTTCTTTGTCTGATACTATCCATGCTTCAATTTCTATTTCTTGTGTGCATTTTCAATCTTTTCTTAAGACATTTTAAAACTCAGTATATTGCAAGTATACAGACAGTCCTATACCTAGCTTCTACTCTTTCCAGTCATATTATCGCACAGTGGTAAGAGACAGGGACTAGCCAGGCCACATGTATTTAAATGCTTCCTCTGTCACTAGTGATATTCCATCATCTATCTGAGTACAGTTAAGTATTTTGTTCAAGAAGGCAAACAAATACAAGGCAGATCTTTTACTTGGACCCAGGACTAATTTCTGAGCCCAGAATATTAATCACAAAGCTATATTGTATATCCAACATTTACCTTATTATATAGCTGGTGAAAAATCTGAGATAAATACATTTTCTCTCAGCTATACAGCATATACAATCCAAAGGATGAAATAAATGATCCCATAGGTGCCTGCAACTCTGAAATTCATGACACCATTGCATTTCTCCAGCTATTGCCTGGTCATCTTTTTGCATATCAGAACCTCCACCAAAGGGTGCACAGGGCTTAGAAAGTGCAATAAATCAGTTTGGGTATTTGTTTAGTCCTGGGTGGAGGGTAGGCAAATGAGTGATTTAAAAATAGAATGAAGAAATAAAATGAAGTACTTAATATTTAAAATCCATATCAATGATAAATACTTACATGTGAATTATATTAAAATGAAAAAAAAATAGAAGCAGAAATGGATATTACAGGAACCTGAAATAATCCGCACTTTGAGTCAAGAGTTTCTATGTCAATATTCCAAAAACAAGAACTTCTGTTCTTTTACTTGGCCAGGACACCCAGAAACTTTCCTTCCATACATCCTAACGTAAAGACTACACTTTAAAGATTTTTATATTTTTAATGTGGCATGTTAGTGCTATCTGACTACAAAAGTTTGAAAAATTCAAAACAGAAACTTCCTCATAATACCATCTTTAAGAGAAGTAAGCACTGTTAGTGGTTTGGTGTAAATATATGTTTAACTAGTAACTATTTAAGTGAAATTATTGTATTGGTGCAAAAAAAGATTCAATTCTCTGTATTATTTTACTTAACAAGAATTCAATTTCAAACCTAAATCTATGTTCCCTAAAAAATTAAATTTTGAGGGCCGGCGTCATGGCTCACTTGGTTAATCTTCTGCCTGTAGTGCCAGTATCCCATATGGGCACAGGGTTCTAGTCCTGGTTGCTCTTCTTCCAGTCCAGCTCTCTGCTATGGCCCGGGAAGGCACTGGAGGATGGCTCAAATGCTTGGGACCTTGCGCCCGTATGGGAGACCAGGAAGAAGCTCCTGGCTCCTGGCTTTGGATCGGTGCAGCTCTGGCCATGGTGGCCATTTGGGGAGTGAACCAACGGAAGGAAGACCTTTCTCTCTGTCTCTCTCTCTCTTTCTCTCTCTTTCTCACTGTGTATAACTCAACCTGTCAAATTAAAAAAAAATAAATTTTGAGAAGCAGAGAGAAAGAGACACATACAGATAAAGGGAAAGCTCCCATCTTCAGGTCCACTCCTCAGATTATAATGAACTGAGCTGGGCCAGGCCAAAGCCAGGAGGTTGGATATCAACTGAGGTCTCCCATTTGGAATGTAGGAACCCAATCACATGAGCAATGACTGCTGCCTCCCAGGGTCTAGCATTAGTAAGAAGTCGGAGTCAAGATTCAGAGCTGGGAATCCAATACAGATATTCCATTGTGGGTGCAGATGTAACAGCAACATGGTAGCCAGCAGGCCTGCCCCCATTCTTTTTGATGATTGCATAGCAACACTCTACAAGGATATTCCATGAATTATTTTCAAAAGTCTTTTACTGATGGTCACTTAAAAAAAGATTTATTTATTTATTTAAAAGTCAGAGTTACAGAAAGAGAGAGAGAGACAGACAGAGAGCTCTTCTCCATTTGCTAGCTCATTCCCCAGATGGCAGTAATGGTCAGAGCTGGGCCAGGCCAAAGCCAGGAGCCAGGAGCCAGGAGCCAGGAGCCAGGAGCCAGGAGCCAGGAGTTTCTTCTGGGTCTCCCATCTGGGCGGCAGAGGCTATCTTCTGTTGCTTTTCCCAGGCCATTAGTAGGGAGCTAGAAGTGGAACAACTAGGACACTAACCGGTACCCCTACAGAATTCTGGTGTTGCAGGCTTAGGTTTTACCAGCTTTACCACAGCTCTGGCTATGCTCACTTTCTAAAGTTGTCAGTTGTCATTTTTTCTTAGCCATTTGTACCTGTGAACTTTGCAGAATTCTACAGCCACTCAGAAAAACAAAGATATAAGAACAATCAAAAAATTTTCAATTAGTCATTTACTTCTGTCTTAAATGTTTTGTGTAAAATTTTTAATTCAATGGGTCAGGCATTGTGGTGCAGAGGATTAAGTCGCTGCTCGTATCAGAATGCCACTTCAAGTCCTGTTTGCTCTGTGTCTGATCCGTCTTCCTGCTAATGCATCCAGGAAAGTAGCAGATGATGACCCAAACTCTTGGCTCCCTGCCACCCACATGTGAGTCTGATGAATTTCCCAGCTCCTGACTTCAGTCTTGCCCATGCTCAGCTATTGTAGGCACTTAGGGAATGAATCAGGGGTGGAAGATCTCTATCCCTATGTCTACCTCTGTATCGAGCTATCCCCTGACTCTCCCTCTCTCTGTCACTCCACCTTCAAATAAATAAATACATCTTTCAAAAAATTTGAAGTTTACACTTTGCATATGTTAAAAAGTCTTTTCTCTCCTATAAGATGATAAACATGGCTGACTCCTGAGGGATGCTAGAAGCAATAAATTAATTGACATTAGGAATGCCCAGGAAAGCATATTAGTGGCCCAGATATTCTGATATGAAAACAGTCCATCAGCAACATATGTCCAGTGCAACATCTCGGGCATAGTGAGGGACTCCAGTATAAATAATTGATACATCTTTGGACATGGGGAATTACGCCTCCTGAAAATCTAACTGTGAACTTTACTTTTGTATGATAGCTTTCAACCTATCTTAGTGCCTACACACACAGATTTTACAATGATAGGCTAAGAGGTCAACTAACTTTCTGGTAAATGACGTATTTAGTCACACCCATTCAATTTCCTCCTAGCCTAATTTATTTCCTCATGAGTTGCCCAAGTAAAGTGAAATCAATTGGAGTACTTAATATTTAATAGTTAGCCTGCTATTCCCTACCAAGTGGCCCAGGAGTGCAGTGGAGGATGGCCCAGGTCCTTGTGCCCTGCAGCCACATGGGAGATCAGGGGAGGCACCTGGCTCCTGGCTTTGGATCAGCATGGTGCGCCAGCGGCAGCGGCCATTGTGGGGTGAACCAATGGAAAAGAAAGACCTTTCTCTCTGTCTCTCTCTCTCACTGTCCACTCTGCTTGTCAAAAAAAAAAAAAGCACAGATCAGTAACATTTCCATGGATAATTTGGTTCATGAAGGATTCTAGGTCTCTGGATAAACAGAAAGGTGAAATGAATATCTGTCTAATACCTATGACTTATTGTCCCTGAAGTTAGTCACTAGCTTCTCAGAGCATAACAGTATTTGTAACACTAGAATCAAACTTTAAACAGGATTTTTATTTGTTTACATGACTGATAATCTCAAATTTATCTTTGTTCCAGTGCCTTGAATGGACTAAATGAAAGGCAGACATTTGTTTATCATGCTGAGGGTAGAGATGGATGTGGATATAATTAGGTGACTGTTCTAGGGTCTGTATCATTTGGAGGTTCAAATAAAATAGGTATTAACCATCTAGAGGTGTAGCATTAACTGCTCTTCCTTTATCAACAGATGTGTAAATTATAATGAACAACAACCCAACAGCTGGTATGTCTGGTAAGAATAATCTCATTTTTCAAAAATAAAATATTTGGTGATATATATACACAGTCTTTTCCCTAATTAATTTTATATGTCACATGAACTCAATAGCTTAAGGAAATTTTAGGAATCATCATTCCTCAACTGATTTTTTTTTTTTTTTTTGGACAGGCAGAGTTAGACAGTGAGAGAGAGAGAGAGACAGAGAGATAGGTCTTCCTTCCGTTGGTTCACCCCCCAAATGGCTGCTACGGCCAGTGCACTGAGCCAATCCGAAGCCAAGAGCCAGGGGCTTCCTCCTGGTCTCCCATGGGATGGAGGGTCCAAGCACCTGGGCCATCCTCCACTGCCTTCCCAGGCCATAGCAGAGAGCTGGACTGGAAGAGGAGCAACCGGGACAGAACCAGCAGCCCAACCGGGACTAGAACCCGGATGCCAGCGCCGCAGGCGGAGGCTTAGCCTAGTGAGCCACGGTGCTGGCCCTCAACTGATTTTTATTCCGGCTTCAAAAGCCATTCAAAATATTACTGTTACTTCTTTGAAATCCTTATACAGTTACTATGTCATTCTAAATCTTGACTTTTTTATTTTCCAAACTTAGCATATTAGTTCTCTTAGATTGTTAGCTCCTCAAAGGCAGAGATTCTATTTTGTGCATATTTGGATCTCTAACTTCAACATGTAAAATATGTTTAACTTCTTAAATACTAGTTAACAGGTATTTAAGAAGCTATGGATGGGCTGGCACCGCAGCTCACTAGGCTAATCCTCTACCTGCAGTGCCAGCACCCCGGGTTCTAGTCCCAGTTAGGGCACCGGATTCTCTTCCGGTTGCTCCTCTTTCAGTCCAGCTCTCTGCTGTGGCCCGGGAGGGCAGTGGAGGATGGCCCAAGTCCTTGGGCCCTGCACCCGCATGGGAGACCAGGAGGAAGCACCTGGCTCCTGGCTTCGGATTGGCGCAGCACCAGTCGCAACGCGCCGGCCATGGCGGCCACTTGGGGGGTGAACCAACAGAAAATGGAAGACCTTTCTCTCTGTCTCTCTCTCTCTCTCTCTCTCTCACTGTCTAACTCTGCCTGTCCAAAAAATAAATAAATAAATAAATAGAAGGAAATGAAGCTATGGATGAATTAAAGGAGAAGTGAATGAATGAGCTAAAGAAATAAAGCGTTGCTTTTTTGGAATAACTCTCCAATTTCCACAAAGAAATGATTGTTATCACCTGACAAGATGGACCGTCTCTACTGGCAGAGTATACTCCAGCTTCAGCAGAGATGTATGAGAGGATTAGAGGTGGTGGTTGATTGCTGAGGATTTAAGCATCTTGGATTGCTTGCAGCCAGTCCAGCTGGGTCTCTGTACAATTTAATGTCATAACAGAAGCTCTTACCTCCCCTTGCCTCTATGTCTCATGCTCTACCTCACTCCTTGCCTGCTATTTTTCGTGTCAGGTTTCTGTTTCTGATTTTCTTGGTGGCTCTTCTCTGTGGAGTGGTGCTCTACTGCTTCCAGTGCTGGCTGAAGAGACTCCGGATTGATTCCTCAAGACGCACTATGGCCGTGTTTGCTGTTGGAGACTTGGACCCCACTTATGGTGAGCGGCAGACTTCTACACACTTCTGGACTCCTTTTTGAAGATTTATTTATTTAATTGAAAGAGTTACAGAGAGGGAGAGAGAGAGAGAGAGAATGTCTTCTGTCCCCTGGTTCACTCCCCACACTCCCCAAATGATTGCAACAGCCAGAGCTGAGTCCTCTGAAGCCAGGAGCCAGGAGCTTCTTCTGAGTCTCCCACACATGTGCAGGGGCCCAAGCACTTGAACCATCTTCTACTGCTTTCCCAGACCATAACAGAGAGTAGGATCAGAAGTAGAACAGCAGGAACTAGAACTGGCACCCATATGGGATGCTGGCACTCCAGGTGGCATCTTTATCCACTATGTCACAGTGCTGGCTCCTGAACTCCTTTTTAAAAGCTAGTATTTTGTGGTGAATTGAAAGCTGTCATCTACAAAGCAGGTTTGTGGACATAGACTAAGACATGACATACTGGAGGCTCTAAGGCACACATTGATGACAGCAATTAACTGATAAAACCCCAGAAGAAAGGAAACACCAGAAGAAAAAAAAATTTGTCCTAGGGAACCAACTTAGAGTTGAGTGTAGGAACAGAATCTGAACGTTTTATTTATTCCACAAGCAGAAGAGAAGAGATATGCTGGTCTGGACACTCCAAATGGCAAGTAGAGTTTAAGTGAAGAATATCTCTAAGCTTTTACTCTCAATTTTTCCTACCCTGTATTCATGATAGTATTTAATAGCTCTCTGGGTTGCATTTAATTCATCAGAAGTGCTTAAAATTGACACTTAAGCACACTTCCAAGATTGTTACCCCTGTAAAATCTGAAATCACTCACACAGGCAAGTGTGAGTCCTTATACTTTCTCTCTCCCCCTCCCTCTCCCCCTCCCCCTCCCTCTCCCTCCCCCCCTCCCCCTCCCCCTCCCCCTCCCTCTCCCTCTCCCTCTCCCTCTCCTTCTCTATCTCTCTCTGACCCCACATAGTGGCAGCATTCTGATCCTAGCTACTCCCATCTCCATCCCCAAAACCGGCTCCTTACATCATATTCCAATTTGTATAATGAGGTAAGAACTATCAGAAATTGATGTCTTATGGTTATTTGTAACTTCTAGCCTTAATTATAGGTAGAAAATAAAAGGCTACTTACTGATTTCTAGGAGGTCACAATTGATGGTTTATTTTTGAAGATTTATTTATTTATTTATTATTAGAAAGAGTTACAGAGAGGAGAGGAGACAGAAGAAGAGAGAGATCCTCCATATGCTGGTTAACTCCCCCAGATGACCTCAATGGCCAGGGCTGGGCCAGACTGAAGTCAGGAACCAGGAGCTTCAGTCAGGTCCCCCACATGGCTAGTGGGGGTCCAAGCACTTGAATCATCATTTGCTGCTTTTCCCAGGCCATTATCAGGAAGTTTGACTGGAAGTGGAGCAGCTGGCACATGAACTTACCCCATATAGGATGCCAGCTTAATGGGCAGCAGCTTTACCCGGTACACCTGGTATGCTGCAATGCTGATCCCAATAATTTGTTTCTTTATATTAAACATTGTCCTTATACATAGGCTGTTGTGAATATTCCCTCTCAGGTACTGGATTAAACCCCACTGTTGTTTGCTAAAAATTAATAGCGGTTTTTCAGAGTTGTGCACCAGCATGAGATTTTTCAATAGTTGGAACAGGGTATGCCCTAGATAAATAAAAAATAAAAAGAATAAAAATAAACTGAAATTGCCATAAACATTTTGTGTAGTGGGTAACATTCTACTTAGGACTCCAATGTTCAAATCAGAATGCCTGAATTTGCATCCTGGTTCTGCTTTTAACTCCAGGTAGTCTCTAATTTTTAAATGTCACTTTGAAGATTGGTAGTTCTATCTCTTAATAGCATGTTATCTATTCCTCTCATTCTTCATGGTAAATACACATAAATAGATCTTTGCTGCCAGTCAACTAATAGAAATCAATTGTACAGAAATGTGGAAAGGAATTCAAAAAAATATGCCCTGGGCACAATGACATAGTCTGTGGTAGAGATTGTGTTTTAGAATCTTCATTCCCATCCTCATGCTATCCTTTCCTTTTAACTCCACTGGTATTGATTCTAGATCTTATTTTTGCTCAAGAAACACTTAAACTGTGTTCCAGCTTGAGCAGCACTACAAAGATCTCATCCACTGATTTCCATTATGGAAGCTGCAATTTCAGTTGTCCCTTCCCACTTATCTTTCCTCTTATCAATACTAGGTTGAATACTAAGTCACCCCATCCATCGCCCATCTCCCGTCTTGTCCAGAATTCTCAGGACCCTGGTACAGATATTTAACAGCCATTTGTAGTGTTTGATTTTGATGTAAACTCCAGAGTTGTGGTTTTAGGAATTCTTATTTATCTCCTCCAAAACAAACCACAAAAAGTAATTTAGGAAGTGTCATTCTCTGTGATCCCAATGAATTATTTACCAGTAATTTCTGGCTGTAAATTCTAGAGAACCAGTATTTTAATGCAGTGTGAAACCTAACTCTTACTGGATTATTTCCCCCCTGGTTCTACTTTCTCCACTGGATCCTCTTTATATTTTCAGTTCTCCAGATAAATGTTTCTTCCTATCTAATATTTCTGGAAGAAGGAGCTGCTCTCCAAAAGAAAGCTAGGAAACCATCTCAGTATATATCAGTAAGGGAGGTGAGAGTGAAAGGCACATGATGTACCTCCACAGCTCCCACAATGTGTATGTTCACAATTGTGAGTGAGTCCCATCCAAAGTTATGGGATTGTACTTCTGAGTTTGCCTTACAACCACTGGTCAGAAAGGGGAAAGAGCCATCAGAAATCACTTGAATGACAATGGTGACATAGAAGGGTAGAAAATAGAGTTTATGGACTTCCTGATATCCCTCAAGTGAAAAGGAAAAGACAGTATGTTCACCCTGAACACAGGATGTGTGAAATGGGCCATTTAAAACACTATAAAAGACACTAGATTTGATATATTAATTTTGAGTTCCATTCAGGGCTTTATTTTTTTTTCTTCAGAACTTATTTCACATTATTACAATATTTGTTGAATATATTAGTTGAAATAATTCTGCTCCTTTGGCCTATGGGTCAGGGGTCTGATTCTCATGATCTCCTAGAAGAGGACCTTAACTGAGTAGAAGAAAGGAGAATTTGGCTTAATATCAAAGGCTACAGTTGATTGAGCTTCACTAATGTTAAAATACATAAAATATGAATTTTCTCAGTAGCAATTCTTGACAGTATTTCATGGCTCAGGTTTCCAATTATCTTGATTAGAAATACTAAAAAGAGAAAACAGCCTGATATCCTTAAAAATACATAAGAAAAGTGTTGCTAAGACATCCCATCCTAATGGCTGATGAAATTTCCTGTCTCAAAAAGGCCTTTGGGAACTCAGCCAAATAGCCCAAATCCTATTAGCAACTGTTGTTATCAATGACCATGCTGTTTCACAGTACTCTGCTGAGTTTCTGCCTTAAGAGCAGAATCTCTTTTCTTCATGGGATCTATGTACCAAATGGCCCATCATAGTCAAGAGTTTCTCTAAATAGTCAATGGGTTTAGTAGAAGAGACTCTAGCACTACTGAGCTCAGTGAGCACTTCCTTTGTCTAGAGAACATTATGACAAATGTCTTTACTCTCTGGAAATGGAAAAGTAATCCATTTGCTACCTCTGTTACAGGCTGAATTGTCTTCTCTCTAAATTCATGTGTTTGAAAACCTAACCCCTGGTACCTCAGAATATAACAAAATTTGAAGTGTTCTTAATAAAATTAATTAAATTAAAATGAGGTAATGGAAGTGAATCATAATTTGAGACGACCAACATCCTTGTACAGGAGATTTAGCACATGAACAGACACATAAGGAAGACCACGTAAAGACACAGGAAGAAGATGCCAATTTATAAGCC
This sequence comes from Oryctolagus cuniculus, assembly GCF_051225735.1. Taxonomy (NCBI): domain Eukaryota; kingdom Metazoa; phylum Chordata; class Mammalia; order Lagomorpha; family Leporidae; genus Oryctolagus; species Oryctolagus cuniculus. Next base: position 89,031,869 of record NC_142870.1, read on the forward strand.
AAGGAGAGAGGTCACAGAAGAAACTAACCCTGCTGATACTTGATATTGGAAATGCCCAGTCTCCAAAATTGTGAGAAAGTCAATTTCTGTTGCTTAAGTCACACAGTGTGTGGTGCTTTGTTGTAGTAGCCATAGAAACCTAATGCATCCTTTTGGGAGCTACAGATGAGAAAGAGGTGCAATCAGAGTAAGCAGGAAGAAGAAGAGAAGAAGAAAGTCAAGAATATAGACAAGGAACAAGATGAAAGAAGAAACTTGCAGTTTGAAGGTGGATATATTTGAAGGTCAAAAATTGAGATCTATTTGTTTTGCACAAGCTCTAAAATCATCAAATTATTTCTGCTTAAGGACCCCTCCTCTTCCAGAATGCAATTCTAGCATCTCCTAGATCGCCCTTTCTTCTGTTATGCATCCAACTCCACACCCCAAACACACTTTTCTACCTGATCCAGTTCTCTCTTACTATCTCTGCAGCAACCTCAAAAGTATCCATTTAGTGCCCTGATGTCTTCTTGGATGGGGTCATCCATGAAGTAGTTTCTGACACCTTCTAGTTCTCTTTAAATCAATGGACATCAACAATTCTAGCATTATTTGGAGGTTTTTTTTTTTTTTTCAGCATCCATGTTACAGGATAAATGATTTTTTCATTCACTTTTTTATCTCAGTATCTTGTCTGTGTTCTAATTTTTTCATATTTATTTATTTGAAAAGCACAGTGACAAAATGAGAGAGAGAGAGAGAGACAAACAGATATATATACACACATACATACAAACACATGGTGGTGGGGGGTGAGGAGAGAGAGAGATGTCTTCCATATACTGATTCAATCTCCAAATAGTCCCAATGGCCAGCTCTGGACCAGACCAAAATCAAAAGTCCAAATTCCATTCTAGTCTCTTACATGGATGCTAGGGGCACAAATACTTTGGCCATCTTCCTTGCTTTCCTAGAGGTGCTTTAGTAAGGAATTGGATGAGAAGCTGAGCAACTGGCACTCCAATCTGCAATTGAATCTGCAAGTGGTAACTTAACCCAATGTGGCATACAAATTATGTTGTAAAATTTTTTTAAGAAAAATGCATTTGTGAGGCAGAGAGAGAGAAGAAGGAAGGAAGGAAGGAAGGAAGGAAGGAAGGAAGGAAGGAAGGAAGGAAGGGAGGGAGGGAGGAAGGAAGGAGGGAGGGAGGGAAGGAGGATAGAAGACGGAAAGAGAAACAAACAGACACGCAGAAAGAACTCCTATCCATTGTTTCACTGCTCCAAAGCACATAAAGGCCAGGGCTAAAACTAGGAACTGAGCACTCAATCCAGGTCTTTCAGTACATGGCAGGAACCAAATTACTGTGCCTTCACTGTTACCTTCCAGGGTCTGCATTAGCAGGAGGCTGAAGTCAGTAGCCAAGAATCCAGTCCAGGTATTCTAGTGTGGGATGTGGGCATCTTAACTCCTAGACTAAATGCCCCCTCCCTTATGCATTTTAATAATGCCAGTCTAAGCCCTCCTACATTATAATTCAACAGAAAACACAGAACTGTAATTACTTTTTTTCCTCTGCAGTAGTGGAAGCGGAGAGTAAGAATACACTCATTACAGAAAGTGATTTTTAAAGGAATTTATGCAAGTTTTTCATAATTCTTGATTTTATCACATAATAATCTGCACCCAAAATCTCCATGGTTTTTGATCATTACACTCTACTTTCTAAAACTGAGGATATAGAAAAATTATAAAAATTAGACATAATTTTAAAGATAAAAGAAAGATTTAAGTTGCTTTTTTTAAAAAGAAAATATCAAAGGAATTTTAATTTTTTTTTTTTAACAGGCAGAGTTAGACAGTGAGAGAGAGAGACAGAGAGAGAGTTATAGACAGTGAGAAAGAGACAGAGAGAAAGGTCTTCCTTCCATTGGTTCACTCCCCAAATGGCCGCCACTGCCGGCGCTGCGCTGATCCGAAGCCAGGATCCGGGTACTTCCTCCCGGTCTCCCATGTGGCTGCAGGGACCCAAGTACTCAGGACATCCTCCGCTGCCCTCCCGGACCACAGCGGAGAGCTGGACTGGAAAAGGAGCAACCGGGACTAGTACCGGGTGCCCCAACTGAGACTAGAACCCGGAGTGCCGGCACCGCAGGTGGAGGATTAGCCAAGTGAGTCACAGCGCTGGCCAGGAATTTTAAATTTTTGAAAAATAGTTTTTGTTATTTTAATTCACTGTGAATAAGAAAAAAATAAAGTTTCATTGAAAATAAGGTTGTGAAGCTGAATAAAATCTCGTATTAATGAGGGAGTAGACATTTAGCAGCAGTGAAGGGAAAAAGGTTTGGGGATTGGGAGGTCAGACAGCAAGTATGGATTGAGATAGAAAAATGATCCACTGTTCATTAGAGAAAAGATAATTCAAAAGCTTAGATGAGAGGACCCTACCTTTGCTTGTCCATATTTTAACAAAAATAATAAAGAACATAAAACCCATGTCAGTGTCCTGTTGCCATCATTACATCGGTCTGTGGATCGGAGCTGGGTTATCTCAGCCCTGACGAGGCTCCTTGTCAAGGCCTATGGCTGTTATGATGAGACAGTAAGGTGAGAGCTCACAGAACTGAACTCCTGGGGATGCTTATAGTGGATTAGCGTCTTCCCAAGGCTGATTTCCTGATAAGTCTGTCCTTCCACTACCCAATCTCCCTGACCCTCTCTCTTCTACAGTTTTGGAGATAATCTTCTCTTGTTCTTATTTCAGAGAAAATAGAAATTTTGTCTTCAGCAGTGATTAAATGTGAATGCTTTGAGTGGGTACCAGAAGGAGGGCCAGAGACAGAGGAACAGGAAGTAGTGCCTTCCATTTCCACAGATGAGTGGACAGCTGCTTATATGTCTAAACTGCAAAAGCAGCAGGAGTTTGGCACTATGATGAAGTCATTGCTTGGGATGCCCACATCCCCTGTCAGTGTGTCTGGATTTGAGTCCCAGCTCCATTTCCGATACAGTTTCTTCTACTGTGCACTCTAAGAGCAACTCAAGCACTTGGGGGCCTGGCATCCACCTAGAAGACCTGGCCCAGCCTTAGCTGTTATAAACATTTGAGAAATGAACCAGTGGATGGAAAATCTCTCCCTCATTTTTTAAATAAATAACTAAAAATTAATATATATGTTTTTACAAAAAGGTTTTGATCACATATTTTATTTAATAATTTATTGGAACCAATAAGGATAATGATTAAATTATTATTTAACCACTAAAATCATGTAGATAAGAAAAAAAATACATGCACTTACTTAGTGTAGTATAGTTCTCTGTATAAGATAATAATAATAATAATAATAATAATAAACATCTACTGTATGCCAAGCCTGTTTTAAGCATCTTATATTTGTTCAGCTTTACTTTTTTATAGGTAGATATTATCATTATCTTTTTATTGATAAGGAAAAGCTGAGGCAAAGAAAGATTATATAATAGTGTAGGAGTAGATTATTCAACTATATAAATGATTACCTAAGAAAAGTACTGAACCAAGAGGTGGATTTATACTATAAACTTTGTCATACCCTTTGCATATTATACAAATATTTGAGTTATTATATGTCACTTTGAGAAACAGTGAAACAAAAAGTAAGACAAATACGAACATTTGAAACTCTGTGGTCTTGAACTAAAATTACCCAATCCAAGGATTCATTTTGAACAATCTGCATATTATTTCCACGGAGACAGCTAATGTCTTATAAAAATATATAATTCCATTTTTTAATTCTTTAGTAATTGTTCTGTGAAGAATTTTAAACAGTGAAGATTCTTTGGAATCTTCCTAATAGGACAATATCAAATTTCAGACTTTAAGGAAGATCAGTAAATTTCTCCTGTGAAGGGCAAAATAGAAATTATTTTAGCTTTCCAAGCTATGCAGTCTCTATGAGGACCACTCACCTCTGCCTTTAGAGAGTTTAGAAGGCAAGAGCAGTTATAGTCAATCTGTAAATGAATGGGAATACTTATGTTCCAATTAAATTTGTTTAATAGACAAATTTAGCTCAATAGCCTATTTTTTCTTTAATAGTAAATATGTGGGTATTACTATTGTTTAGAGAAGGGCAATCAAAATCATTCAAAGAAAAGTAAAAATGCAGATTAAAACACACATGCAAACCATGAAATGACTATAAAATATGACTATCGATTTCCTGTATCACTCAAAAGAGGTCTTTTAAGGAAACAGTAGCAGAAGATTTTCCAAAGAGCTTTTGGAATCAGTGCATAGTCTATCAAGGTGACCAGTGTGTGGAAGATAAAGACTTCTCTTTGCTGTGTGCCTATACTTTAAATTCAAACCTTTTAGCATTTATCTTAATATTTCTTCATTTGTTATAAGGAAAATTTTATGTACTTAACTTTTTTGTTTTTGTTTATTTTTATTTACATAAAATGAACAAGTTTCATTTATTTCATATGTACAGATTTAGGAGCATAGTCATACTTCCTACCCTACCATTTGTCCTGCCTACACTCACACCCTCCCTCTTCCTTCCTTATTCTTTCTTTTAATTGTTACAATGACATATTTTCAGTTTATTTTATGATCATAATGTTTATTTTTATTTATTTGAAACAGAGAGAGAGAGAGAGAGAGGGAGAGGGGGAGGGGGAGGGGAGGAGAGAAAGAGAGAGAGGGGTGGGGGAGAGAGAATGTTCTATTCACTGGTTCATTTCTCAAATGCCTACAACAGCTAGAGCTGGACCAAATCAAAGCCAGGAGCAGGAACTCAATCTGGGTCTCCTATGAAGGTAGTAGGTCCCAACCATAGGAGACTTCACCTGCTGCCTCCCAGTGTTATCATCAGGCTGGTTGAATCAGAAGCAGAAGCAGAACTCAAACACAGGCACGCCTATATGGGATGTGTGGGTGTCTTAAACAATGACTTAATCTTCAGTGCCAAAATCCCCCACACACACCTGCTCCAGGAAATGTTTAGAGTAATTATTTGCAGTAGTTGCCACTTACAAGCATAAATACAGCATAATGAAGCTTAGAAAGTGATATTTTAATCTATCTAGTGGGACTTGTACAACCTATAATGGGAGCATTAGCTGAAATGTCACTGGTGTTTACAGTAATCCTTTAGTTTCAGCTACTACAGTGTAAATGCTTCCTGATGAGTTAGTCAATGATGATATAATCAGCTGATTCACACAAATATTCTTCCTATATTGACTAAATGGTGACTACAGACTGAAACATGGTTGTAAATATTTTCTCAAAGGTACAGTTAATTTACGTTTCTCCAGTGATCTAGGAAAGGTCAGATTTTATCAGGAGGGTCATGTACTTCTGCTTTATGCTGACTAGGAAAATAACAATACTCCATCTTTCTCTTTCTAGGGACAGAAGCCTCCGTGAATCCAACTGTTGGAATTCACCTTCACACTCAAAGCCCTGAACTGTATCGTGTTCCATGTTTTGGTGCTTTGGGCCCCCCTCCACCATATGAAGAAACTCTAAAAACAAGCCAATTTTAATTCTGAATCATCAATGCAAAGTATTAGAAATATTTATAATTTAATTCCCAAACATCAAATCTAGTAAGAATTTCCAGAGACAGAGACAGAGATAGATCTTCCATTCCCTGATTCACTCCCCAAATGCCTACCACATTTAGGGTTAAGCCAGGCCAAATCCAGGAGCATGGAACTTCATCTGAGTAAAGGAACTGAAGTACCTGAGCCTTCATCTATAGCCACCCATATTGCATGCTAGCAGGAAGCTGTTTCAGAGTGGAATAGCCCGTACTCAGACCAGGCACTCTGACATGGAATAAGGGCATCCAAAGCAATAATTTAAGTTGCTGTGCCAAATATTGACCCTGTATTAATATTTTTAATGTGGGTTATTCCTTTTGTCAAACTAGGCAGAAGGAAAATGTATTCAAGGGAAGATAATTTTTTTTGACAGGCAGAGTGGACAGTGAGACAGAGAGAGAGACAGAGAGAAAGGTCTTCCTTTCTTCCTTTTTTTTTTTTTTTTTTTTTCCTGTTGGTTCATCCCCCAATAGCCACTGAGGCCGGCACACCGCGCTGATCGAAGCCAGGAGCAAGGTGCTTCTCCTGGTCTCCCGTGCAGGTGCAGGGCCCAAGGACTTGGGCCATCCTCCATGCACTCCCAGGCCACAGCAGAGAGCCAGACTGGAAGAGGAGCAAACAGGACAGAATCCAGTGCCCTGACTGGCCTAGAACCTGGTGTGCCAGCGCCACAGGCGGAGGATTAGCCTATCGAGCCACGGCGCCGGCAGGGAAGATAACTTGATAGTAAGAAATCTGAATCTTCCTCTTCAATTGTCCAAAGTCAATAAATAATACCCAAAACTTAAGGAAACACCAAATAATGATAAAGTATATCATTTGGAAATTAAGCTATAAATATATTAAAGAAAACACAGAAAGTTAAAAATTATTGTTTCAAGAAATAGTACTCAAATGAGGCAGAGCAGAGAAGCATTGATTTTTATCATGAGTCCCTAGTACTATTTGGATTTTAAAACTAAATGCATATATGGCCTAAATAAAAACAAATACACAATTAAGCAAGTATATGACTTGTTAATATTATTGCTTGCAACTGAAAACCAAATAAGTCACACTATAAGAAAATATAAAACATTACATATAAATATTTTTAGATTGTGAGTTAGATATAATTGTCCATTTTACACACACTTCTGGACTTTCTAATTGTTTAATAATGTATTATTATTACTTTTGTTGTTGAAACCATCAATGAATTTCTGCTTTAAATACCTGGGATGATGAATATATTAATTACCATGATTTGAGTATTACACATTATGCCCATGTCTCAAAACATCACAAGTATGTACAACTATTATGTGTCAATTAATAATAAAAGTATCAAAGAAATGGATACATTACTGCTCTCACTTAACAAATTAGAAAAACGGAATCTCAGGATTTTTTGTTTGGATTCCATGATATATGTATGTTAAAATTCACTTGATTTGCAGAACAGACAGTGGTTATAAATAACATCCAGAAAAGTCTAAGCACATCTAGAAACAGGACTAATGGTTTAGGAGCTTAATTTTGCCTAAGACATTAGTGAAAATCAGAATTGAAGCAATCAGAATTCATTTTTAAGTGATTTGTATCTGTGTGTCAATGCAAATTTAACCAAGACACATTACCTGTTGCATGGTTGTTTGACTTACTTGTTTATGCTAAAAGGTGGTGGTGAAAGAGGAAGTGTGCACCAGCGAGGGTAGGACTACCAGTAAAAATTCACTTTCATGGAAACATTTTATACAAAGTTCTTTAAAAAAAAATCAGACTTGTACTTCTATTTAATGTCTAAAAAAGTATCTAAACAAAAATTATGTGTTAAGCATTGCACAAGGTTGTGGAGATATTTCTGCAACAAAGAACTAGGATTATTTTTAGTGGTACTGGAGTATCCACCAGTTTTGCTTTAAAATAGGAATAGTTAATGTCTGGCTTCCATATAGGGAGTTGAAAATTCTGGAGCAGAAACCCTTTACAGTCTGCTGAAAACTACTGCAAATAGTAAAATGATAATAGTAATTTGGATTTTATGATTATCATGACATTTAAAAAATTAAAAAAGATAAATCTGGGTTTCCTTCCATTATCTCTGAAAATCTTTCTGCTTGCACTTTAATTCTTTGTTATAACTTTATATAATTCTATTTAAATTGCATGTCTCAGATTTTAATTCAAGAGGAGAGGATATTTTTCTTCTTTGTTAAAGAGCATCCAGGAGTGCTCTTTTTTTGTTTTAAAATTTATTTTAAAAACTTTAACAGATATAAAATAGTGCATATTTATAGGGTATTTTGTAATGTTTTATTACATGTAGACATTTTGTAATATCCAAACAATCAGGGTAAAATATTTATATTTTTAAAATTTTAATGTATTTAACATTTCCTTACAGTGAATGCATCCAAAATTCTGTCTTCCATGGTCTGGTTTTTTTTTTTTTTTAAGACTTATTTATTTATTTGAAAGTCAGAGTTATACAGAGAGAGAAGAGGCAGAGAGAGAGAGAGAGGTCTTCCATCCGACGGTTCACTCCCCAATTGGCAGCAATGGCCAGAGCTGCACCAATCCGAAACCAGGAGCCAGGAGCTTCTTCCGGGTCTCCCACGTGGGTGCAGGGGCCCAAGGACTTGGGCCATCTTCTACTGCTTTCCCAGGCCATAGCAGAGAGCTGGATGGGAAGTGGAGCAGCTGGGTCTTGAACTGGCATCCACATGGGATGCCAGCACTTCAGGCCAGGCCACAGCGCTGGCCCCTTCCATGGTCTTTTTAATACAGCAATATAAAATACACTTTCATTACCTACAGTCGTCCTACTATGCAATAGAATCTAAAGAACTTCTTACTCCTGTCTAGCTATAACCCAGTACACATCAATCAACTTATCTCCATATTCCCCCTAGCCTTTGGTAACCACCATCATATTTCTAACTTCTGCAATATCAGCTATTTTCAAATTCCTCCCACGAGTGATATAATGCTTAGCTTTCTCTACTTGACTTAACACACTAATTTCACTTAACACAATGACCTGTCATTTAATCCAAGTTGTTGAAAATGACAAGATTTCATTCTTTTAATGGCTGAGTAATATTCCATGTGTAAATGTACCACAGTTTCTTTATCATTGGTATATTGATATGTGGATTTTTCCAAGTCTTGACTCTTGTCTGAAACAAACATGGAGCAGATGGATTTCAATTTCCTTGTAATATACCGAGGAGTGAGATTGTTGAATGATATGACAGTTATATTTTTAGTTTTTAAAGTAACTTCCATGCTGTTTCCCACAGTGGCTGTACCAATTACATTTCCACCTATAATGTCCAAGTGTTCCCTTTTCTCAAGACCCTCAGCAACACCTGTTATCTTTTGTCTTTTGGATATAACCAGTCTTCCTGAAGTGATGTTATACTGTGGTTTAGATTCACATTTTTCTAATGATTAGTGACGCTTAGCATTTTTTCATATACCTGTCAGCCATTTGTATGCCTTCCTTTGAGAAATGCCTGTTTAGATCTACTGACCATTGTTTACAATGGATTATTTGGGTTTCATTTGCGGTTTGTTTTTGCTGTTGAGTTGTTTGAGATCCTTATATATTCCATATGTTAAGCCCCATCAGATGAATAGCTTGTAAACGCTTTTCCCAGTCTGCAGGTTGCCTTTTCAATTATGTTGATTGTTTCCTTTGTTCTTCAGAAATGATTTACTTTGCCAAAAATCTCATTTTGTCTATTTTTGCTTTTATTTTCTGTGCACTGGGGATCTGAATAGAAAATCCTTGTCATTCCAATGTTCTGAATTTCCTTTTTTATGTTTTATTCTAATATTTTCAAAGCTTCAGATCTCACATTTAGGTCTTTAATCCGTTTTAAGTTGATTTTTGTACATGGTGAGAGATAAGGGTCCAGTTTAATTCTTCTGCAGGTAGATATCTGATTGTCCCAACATCATTTGTTAAAAAGACTCTCCTCTTTCCAATACATGTCTTTGGCACCTTTGTCAAAAATCAGTTTGCTTTAGATGCATTGTATTTTATGATCTCTATTCTATGGATCTGTTTTTATACCAATATCATGCTGTTTTAATTACTGTAGTTTTGAAATATATTTTAAAATCAGATCCTCCTCCTTTGTTCTTTTTGTTCATGATCACTTTGCCTATCCAATATGTTTTGTGGCTCCATACAGATTTTAGCAATCTCTGTGAAAAATGTCATTGAGATTTTCTTAGAGATTGCACTGAGTCTGTGACTCTCTTTGGATAGTATGCACATCTGACAATATCGGTTCTTTGAATTTGTAAGCATGTGATATCTTTTCACTTTCTTTGTTTCCTCTTTCATTACTTTCATCAACGATTTAGTGTTTTCCTTGGAGAACACTTTCACTTCTTTGGTTTAGTTTATTGCCAGATATTTTACTTTTTGAAGCTATTGGAAATATGCTTGCCTTCTTGATTTCTTTTTCAGATGATTCAGTGTTGGTGTATAGCAATGCTACTGATATTTGTACATTGACTGTATGTCCTACAACATTGTTGAATGTGTTTGCTACTCTTAAAAGCATTTTGTGGGGGCTGGCGCTGTGGCATAGTGGGTAAAGCTGCCACCTGCAGTGCTGGCATCTCATAAAGGCACTGGTTTCATGTTCTGGCTGCTCCACCTCAGAGCTCTTTTATGGATTGGGAAAGCAGTAGAAGATGGCCCAAGTCCTTGGGCCCCTGCACCCACACGGGAGACCTGAAAGAATGTCCTGGCTCCTGGCTTCAGATCGGCACAGCACCCACCATTGCAGCCATCTGGGAAGTGAACCAGCGGATTGAAGAGCTCACTCTTTCTCTCTTCCTCTGTCTTTCAAACAAAAATAAATAGTCTCTTTTAAAAAAAGTATTTTGTGGAATCTTTGTGATATTCTATATAATAAGGTCATGTCATCTGCAAAGAGTGAAAATTTGACTTTCTCCTTTCCAATTGGATGTGCTTTATTTCAATATTTTGCTTAATTGTTCTAGCTAAGATTTCAATATTATGTTGAACAAAAGTAGTGAAAGTGCTTATTCTTGTCTTACTCCAGATAGAGAGAAAACCTTCAGCTTCTCCCTGATATTAGTTGTTGGTTTGTTCTATATGGCCTTTATTATGTTGAGTTATGTTCCATCTCTATGTAATTTGATCAGAGCTTTTAACTTGAAGGGTTTCGATTTTATCAGATGTCTTTCTGCATTTACCACCATATGGTACTTGTCCTTCATTCTGCTGATGTGGTGCATCACATTTACTGACTTGCATGTGTCGCACCATTCACGCATACCTGGGATGACTCCTTCTTGATCATGGTGAAGGGTGTTATTAAAGTGCTATTGCTTTCGATTTTCTACTACTTTGTTGAGCAATTATACAGCTATATTAATCAAGGATATGGACTACTAGCTTTCTTTTTATATGTGTGTCTTTGTCTGGTATTGTTAATAAGATAATGCTGGCCATATAGAATGAATTTGGTAGAATTTCTTCCTCATATTTAAAAAAAATAATTTAACAAGGATTGGTTTTAATTTTTTCAAATCTATGATAGAGGGGCCAGCATTGTGACCTAATGAGTGAAGCTGCTACTTATGATGCTGGCACCATCAGCGTGCCAGTTCTAGACTTAGCATTACTGCTTCTGTTCCAGCTTCCCACTAATCCATGTGGGAAAGTAGCTGAAGACAGCTCTAGTATTGGGTCTCTGAAACCCACCGGGGAAACTGTTCAGAATTCCTGGTTCCTAGCTTCAGCCTGGCACAGCCCTGACTGTTGTGGCCATTTGGGGAATAAACCAGTAGATAGAAGACTCTCTCCCTCTCTCTTTTTCTCCCTCTCCCTCTCTTTGTCTCTCCCCTTCTCTCTGTCACTCAGCCTTTCAGGCTTTCAAATAAATCTTTAATAAAACCATATGAATTTGGAGGCACACATTTAGATAACAGCTACTCCTGTTTTCTTCTGAGTTCTATTTGCATGGATACTTTCTTCCATCCTTTTATTTTCAATCTGTGTCCTTAGAGATAAAGTTACTTTCTTAAAAGCAGTATATAGTTGGGTCCTATCTTTTAATCCATTCAGTCACTCTCTGTCTTTCAATTTGAGAATTTAGTCCATTGAAATTTAAAGTAATTATTTATAGGTAAGATCTTACTACTGCCATTTTGATATTAGTTCTTTTTTATTGTAGTTCCTTTATTTTTCCCTGTGTTACAATCATCACTTATGGCTAAGTGATTTCCTCTAATTGTATACTTTAATTCTTTGCTTATTGTTTTTGGTTACTCTGTTGCATGTTATTGCTTTGTGGTTACTCTGAGACTTATAAAGAAACTTCTTTTGGCTATAATAAGTTATTTCTTGAAATGAAACTACATTAATATTAATTATAATTAGAGAGAAAAAAACAAAAAATGAGATAAAATTTCTAATAAACAACTCCATCTCAATGCTCCATTTCTCTTTACATTTTGAATTTTTTTTTTCTTGACAGGCAGAGTTAGACAGTGAGAGAGACAGAGAGAAAAGTCTTCCTTCCGTTGGTTCACCCCCCAAATGGCCACTACGGCCAGTGCTGTGCCGATCCGAAGCCAGGAGCCAGATGCTTCCTCCTGGTCTCCCATGTGGGTGCAGGGCCCAAGGACTTGGACCATCCTCCACTGCCTTCCCAGGCCACAGCAGAGAGCTGTACTGGAAGAAGAGCAACCGGGACAAAATCTGGTGCCCCAACCAGGACTAGAACCCAGGGTGCCGGCACCACAGGCAGAATATTAGCCAAGTGAGCTGCAGCGCCAGCCCACATTTTGAATTTTTTATCAAATATTTGACTTCTTTCAATATTATCCACCTCTGAATATTTTATCATATTTTCTATTTTTTTTCCTTTTTTTTTTATTTGACAGGTAGAGTTATAGACAGTGAGAGAGAGAGAGAGAGAGAGAGAGAAAGGTCTTCCTTCCGTTGGATCACTCCCCAAATGGCTGCTATGGCCGGCACTGCGCCAATCCAAAGCCAGGAGCCAGGTGCTTCTTCCTGGTCTCCCATGTGGATGTAGGGGCCCAAGCACTTGGGCCATCCTCCACTGCCCTCCTGGGCCACAGCAGAGAGCTGGACTGGAAGTGGAACAACTGGGACTAGAATCCGGCGCCCATATGGGATGATGGCGCCCAAACAGAGGATTAACCAAGTGAGCCACGGTGCTGGCTCCATATCATATTTTCTTAAAGATGTGTTTATTTGTTTGAAGGGCAGTGTGTGTGTGTGTGTGTGTGTGCACGCGCGTGAGAGAGAGAAAGAGAGAGAGATCGATCTTCCATCTGCTCTTTCACTCCCCAAATGTCCACAAAAGCCATGCTGGGCGAGGCCTCCAAAGTCAGGAGCCAGGAAATTAATCCTCACCTTCCACATGGGTACCAGGAACCCAAGCACTTGGACTATCTTCTGCTGACTTCCCGAGGTCTTAACCAGGAAGCTGGATCAGAAACAGAGAATCTGGGCCTTAAACCAACACTCTAATATGGGATGCTGACATTGTAAGAGGAGACTTAATCTGCTGTGTGCCAATGCCATCTCCTGTCTCTGAACATTTTTACATAGTGATCATCATATTTTAAGTCTTCACAGCAAAGGTATAAATGGTTTGTATACTATGTTTTAACATTAGAATTATCTGAATATGTTGTGTACTGTACAGCTCCACCATTGATATGTTTTCAGTGATTCAGTCATGATACTCCCCAAATTCAAATTTTTCCCAAGCCTTCAATTAATATGTTGTGCAATATGAACTGGGGAAGTGCCTAAAAAGGTATATTCCAACATACAAGTCATTTCTGGGCCTGTGATAGGTTCAAACTCTTTGTTCTGTGTCCACAAATACCGCAGTGTGAGATCACGCAGGAGTCCTCAACCCACCAACACAAGAGCTAGCTGGAGGTAGCACCGAAGCTAACTGTCTTAGGGTCTATCTGCAATTATCAGCCACTGATGATGCTGGCTGGAATAAATGACTGGTTGGTTGGGACCAAGGAATGCTAATAGGCACAGGAGCATGTCCAGATGTTATCTGCAGGCACTGACTTGGGTATAGGGAATGTTAGAATCTACTCAATGCTGAGTTTTATAGGACTAGTGCTCAGTCCCAAAAGAGTCCTGTGATTCCTCGCTTTCTGTCAAAGGTTGAAGGAGGGAATACTAGACTAATGGTGATACTGCCAAAGCAAGTCTATCTCACCAAGGTGCAGGTCTCTGCTTGACGCTGGGGCAGGTTCAGAGACCCTGTCTGTATTCACTTGCCTTGTGTCAGAATCCTGTTAGGATCTTCCTAGTGTCAGCTTCACCAGCCCAGACTTGAGTCCCAACTGATGGTCCCATGGCCTCTTGCTCTCTGCCGAAAATTGGAGAATCGAGATTAAGGCAGCCCTCTGTCCATCCAGACTGGCCCTAGGCTGTTCATATCTGGTTCCTGCAGTCGCAGATCCCTACAAAGTCCATGTGGGGTTCACCTAGCCCACCGGAGACTGGCAGTGACATACACCAAGGCAAGTCTCATCTTTGGGAGCATCTGCCTGATGCTATTCAAGTCTAGAGGCTTGGTCTATGAGCACCGACTGGATGGTAGTTGTCTTTGGGCACCATCAGGTGATGTATTTCAGCACAGTAGGCCTGGCTCTGAGCTCCAACATACAGCACTAAGCTCCTTCTCCTGACTTTTCCATAAGACTGGAGTTTCATTTCAGCAAAGGATTAGGAGATGAGTGGCAAGGACCACATAGGTATAGATGCTTCAAATATTCACTTCACAGGTTTGAGCATGGGGTCTGGGGTTAGAGGGCTCCGTTCAACTGAAATCTTTCATAATGAGCTTCGCACCAGGATTATTTTTCTTCTCCGAAGCGGGTGTTTCTCTAAACCACACTCCTTGGATCAGGGTGAGGCTTCACATAGCAACTTTTTCCTTCTTGCTTTCTTGTGACGTTTCATATGCTTTTTAACGAGATGGGGCACCGTGGTCTCCCACTTGGTTTCTATGGCTCTCATGAATGTGACTTGGAGTGTGCTAGCCTGTTCCCATTATTGTCTCTGTGGAGAGATGGTTGCCCAAGTTTTTCCTGTTGTAAATTGTGGGTCTTTCTTAGAGCATCCACCAGAGGGCGGAGAAGTCTACCTTTGATTCCAACCCATTAGCTAGATTTGATATAATGGCTAAATGAACCCATGAGGTTTGTTACTATTGACACTAGATTTTTGACAGACTACAGAAGCATAGAATAATAACAATGAGGTCTGAAAATGCCAAAGAAAATTTGGTACTTTAGCTCTTATTGCTCACAATGAAGCTGAATGTCAGGTGAGATGCCTGCCATCAGAGGAATCTAGAAAATATGAAATATACTTCACCTTTTTTGATTGAGACCTTGAGTTTGAGTTGCCTGCAAAAGCAGCCTAATTTGTGCATACAGTGGCCACAAGGTATGTAATATCGACAACACTGACCCTATAGTTCTCACCTATTTCTTTTTTACCTGGCTACATGTCCTCTAATTTTCAGTTTTGTAGTTCCAGCTTTGTTTCATTTGTGTTAGAAGCACAACTTTTATAAAAGACAACTTTAAAATTCAATATCTTCCACGGAAATGAAATAGAACTAGGATAGGACTGAATAGCATTCATGTGGACAATGAAATGAAACTCACCCAGAACATTACATTTAAGGTGCAATGTGAAATACTTCAGAATTGTGTGAGAGAAAATGAGACAATGAAAATGTGTTGGCTATAAGACCCCTTTCTCGACAGAGAATGATTGTTTAAAAAATAAGAACAAAGAAAGGAATAGACTGTACATTCCAAAGAAAAGTTTTAATTTAAATTGATTATGTTTTATGATTTCTGTATAAAATAACTCCCTATAGGCATTTTTCTATTTAAATTAGATCCTGGCAAAATAGTATCATTTTTATGTTATTTAACTAAATAGAGTTTTGGGAAAATGAAATAAATAGTAGTGACCTCTTACAAAATGAATAGTGTAGTAATAAATAAAATGTAATTTCTATTTGTGTATTCAGAAAAGTAGTAATTTTTCCTCTAAAAATATGTCAGTCCACACTTACTATTTGCCTCATGAAGGAAATAATGAATATCAATAAAGATGCCAGGTTTTTATATTATTAGAGTGAAAACTAATATCACTCAGAAGTACTGAAATACTTTTTTATTTTTATTTATGTAAGGTGAACAAATTTCATGCATTTCATATATACAGATTTAAGAATGTGATACTTCACACCCTCTACTCCCTCCTGCCCATGCCCCCTTCCTCCTTCCTCTTTCTTTTCTTATTTTTTTAAATTTTTACAATGACAAGAATCACTAAAATTATGAATTAATGTAGGTTGCTTAATTTTTTAAAATCTGTCTATTGTGGAAGATTCTTTCATTGGAAAATTATCTTTCTCTATTAATTAGTATAGTGCTACATGATACATTTATGTTTAATAAATACTCAGGGTATTTTTCTCCATCAGATAGGAAAACAGACCATAAAAATGAAGTCATGTGTCAACTAAAATTATTCTCTGTTTTATGCATCCAAGTCCAGGTGAATGTATTAAGTCTTAGCTACAAACTATGGACTTATCACTGTTTTGCTTTAGAAGGGTTGGAGCTATTATTTTTTCTTGAAGTGTATTGACAGATACAAAATAAGAAACCTAGGGATTTATTAGAAATAATCAGTGGGCAATTGCATTCTTACTTGATATCTGTTGAAATATACCCACTTGTGATGTAGCTAACAAATTGCATTTGTGCTCATAGACTGGAGTTTGGATAAGGCATGAGATGTCAATTATTAAGAGTCCCAAAACATTGCAGAGGTGCTCTCTTTGGAAATGGAAGCATTGATTTTTAACTTAAGAAGAATATGCAGTTGAAAGGAATATTTTGATATTCTGCTAAATGTGAGGGGCAGCCCACTAGGGATTACACAAAGGTAATAATAGATGGGCACTAACAAGGCTGAGTCTATGAAAATGAGGAGTTCTGAGGCATACACGTCTAGGAGGAATTGTGCAGGGCTTTAGGGGAGAGCATTTTGCTATGCAAATATACGTTCCTATAAACAGATACATGCATACAGATAGGTGCATTTATTTGCTTATTCATTATCATTTTATTGACATATTTTTATTCCATTGTGAAGGCAAAAGAAATTGGCATATACTCAAAACACCCATTAGTGAATCATTAACTTAACTTCATGTGATAAAGTTTCCTTATATTTTTAGTTCTTCCGTTTTTAGACCCCAATAATGCTTTTTTTTTGGTTTCCTATCTTTCTTTTTTTTTAAATTAATTAATTAATTAAATTTTTTTTTTTACAGGCAGAGTGGACAGTGAGAGAGAGACACAGAGAGAAAGGTCTTCCTTTTGCCGTTGGTTCACCCTCCAATGGCCGCCAAGGCCGGTGCGCTGAGGCCGGCGCACTGTGCTGATCCGATGGCAGGAGCCAGGTACTTATCCTGGTCTCCCATGGGGTGCAGGGCCCAAGTACTTGGGCCATCCTCCACTGCACTCCCTGGCCACAGCAGAGAGCTGGCCTGGAAGAGGGGCAACCGGGACAGAATCTGGCGCCCCGACTGGGACTAGAACCTGGTGTGCTGGCGCTGCAAGGCAGAGGATTAGCCTAGTGAGCCGCGGCGCCGACTCCTATCTTTCTTTTACCTGCTTTCAGAAAGATTTATTGATTGCTTCAATTTCTGCTATATTAAATAAATTAGCTTAGTTAGTTTCTATCATAAAATTTGAAGAGCTTACCTTCTGACTTCCACCTTTTATTATTATTATTTTATTATTCTTTTATTATTCTTCGCATTTCACAGCTTTAGAAAACAAAAGCAAATATAAATAATGGTATAATGAACTTTGTAGCCATTAAAAGAGCTAAGTGACAGGGCCCTGCACTGTGGTGCAGTGGGTTAATGCCCTGGCCTGAAGTGCTGGCATCCCATGTGGGTACCAGTTCTTGTCCTGGCTGCTCCTCTTTCCATCCAGCATCTCTGCTGTGGCCTGGGATAGCAGTAGAAGACAGCCCAAGTCCTTGGGTCCCTGCACCTGCATGGGAGACCCAGAAAAAGCTCCTGGATCCTGCCTTTGGATCTGCACAGCTCTGACTGTTGCGGTCATCTGGGGAGTAAACCAAAGGATGGAAGATCTCTCTCTGTCTCTATCCCTCTCTGTAACTCTTTCAAATAAATAAAATTAAAAAAAAGCTAAGTGACATGGAAAATGTCAAGTATTTAGTTACTGATTTTATTTTTAAAAGGAAGATTATAATGACAGTGTGATATATATATATATATATATATATATATATTTTGAAAGGATTTCTATCTCCCACTTGTTTTTCTGAAATGATACAAGAAATTAGAGATGGGTATACCTCCTGGGAGAAGAATAGGGGTGTGGAGTCGAAGGGGGTGGATAAGGAAGGTGTTTATCATTTAAATTTTTATTCTGTTAATTTAGATATTTTTAAAAAGTATTTGAGAGGCAGACAGACACACAGAAAGACACACATGCACATACACAGAGAAAAAGAGAGAGAGAGCACGCGTGCTCCATCTTCTGATTCACTCCCAAAATGCTACAGTCATGGCTGGGCGCAAGTGGAAGCTGGGAGCTGGAAACTGAATCCATGTCTCCAACGTGGGTAGTAGGAACTCAGTTACCTAAGCCATCACTACTTCTTCCCAGAGTCTCTGTTAGTAAGAAGCTGCAGCCAAGAGTCGTAGCCAGGAATCTAACTCAGGTACACCAATGTGGAATGCAGGCATACTTAAGATAAAGGGTAGACCAGATGATTATCCTTGTATGTTAAATTTTTAACAAACTTTATTAATGGGACAAACTGTAGGTACACTGGTTCAGATTATTTGTTTTTATATGTAACAAGACAGAGACAATGGGGGGAAAGTGCAGCATCTTATAAGGGACTTAACAACCAAATGAAATAGAGATCCTTGATTGAACAAGGTATCTGGATAGGATATTCAGAAATACTTAAGAAAATTTAAATGTGGACTAAGTATTATATATGATAAAATTGTATCACTACCAAAATGTAGAAATTATTAAATGAAAAAATAAAATGTGTTTACAAATCACTGCATATCAACAGCTCTGCTCCTGATTCCAATTTCCTGCAACGTGCACCATGGGAGACAGCAGGAATCACTCAAGTATCTGGGGTACCTGCCCCCAACATGGAAGAGCTAGATTGAATTCTGAGCTGCATGTTTTGGCCTGGCCAGCCCCAGAGCTATTGTAGGCATCTGGGGGAGGGAGTAAATGAATGGAGGGGAGCTTGCTGTTTCTCCATCTCCCTGTTCTGCAATAAATAAACTAATAAAAACATTTAAAGACTTGTGCAGGGTGCTGCAATGTGGTGCAATCTTTTAAGAATCTGAAATCCATGTATAGTTTTCTCATGATATGTATTTTCCATAAACTTTGATGATCCCACATAGCAAAAAGCCAATTTCAGTTCAAAAACATGATGTTGGGTAAGTAAGTATGCAATAAAGAGAGCAGTAAATAGCATTGTCCACTTTTATAAGCTTTGTTTTGACTTATTGTAGTAAATAAACATGAATAAATCACAGAATCCAGAATTTAACGAAATATTTTAATGTTTCAACCTAATAACCTACACATATATATTTTACCTTATATTTTGTTTTCTTACTTGGCATGTGGAGCCACCACACCAATTATTATTTCCTAACCATTTAATACTTCTTTTGTTGTACAATAATTGCTATACCAAGTGTATTATTTATATGCATTTTTGAGACTCTTCATTTAATTATAATGGCTAAGGAATACATATTTCAAAGAAATTTCACAACGAATATCAGTATTCTTTTCAGAATATATAAAAAAGTTTTAATTAAGAAAAAATCAAAATAGTTATACTTATCAATTATCCTAAGTCTCTGAAGTATTCTCTCATACAAATAAAATCTTTATGGGGGAAACTTTTACATCTTTAAAATCTAGTGAACTATAATTAATTTTTCCCTACCTTCCTCCAAGATTTCAAGATACGTAGAATTACTAAGATATGGTAAACAATGTAACATGAAATAAAGATGGGAAAAAATAAAAATAAAAAACCAAGATGGAAAAAAGTACAAGTTTTTACATACATAGAATAATCTGTATATAATTAGTACAGATAATCTACAAATACTTTTAAATGTTAATGTGTCAATCACAGTTAATACTCACAAAATAATGATGATTCAATTGCTCTTAACTCTAAGGTTAAATTGAAATTTTGCCAAAAAGATGCTATATGAAGTCATGAACAACATTCTCAACATTAATATGCACTGGAATTCCAACTCATTTTCCTATGACTTTCAACATTCTAAATTAAAAATAATTTAACTTGAAACACATCTTTTGGGGTTTTCAAAATCACAACTTACTTTCCATTTTTTTCAAACAACTAATTTCTTGTCCAGTTGATAGTACTTTAAAGTTTTGCAAATGTATTGTTAGTTACATGAATTATAAAGATCAGACAACTGGAAATTA
Source organism: Oryctolagus cuniculus (assembly GCF_051225735.1). Taxonomy (NCBI): domain Eukaryota; kingdom Metazoa; phylum Chordata; class Mammalia; order Lagomorpha; family Leporidae; genus Oryctolagus; species Oryctolagus cuniculus. The sequence continues at coordinate 89,052,075 of NC_142870.1, forward strand.
AATTTTATTATCTGGCACAAAGCTATTATTTAAAAAATTTAAGATGATTACATTATGAACATGAATAAAATCCTGTTGGCAATCATCACTGAATTTCTTAAATGTGTATATAATTCCATTTTTAAAAAGAATACATCTTATGAGAAAAATCAATTTATTCAATAGAATTGTGAAATTTTATTTCTTTTCATCAGTGTACATTAGTTAAATTTTGTAATTATTTTTCTGGGTACTGATGATCTAGTGGGAAATAGTTAGCTGAATTGCTAAATCCTATTACGGTGAATTCATGAAGTATATTTGGATCAATAAATGAGTGAACTCATTGATTGAGTTATTATGGCTCTAGTTTAATAATTTTAGAGTATGTGGGCCAGGTTTGGGTGGTGGTGAAATAATATGCAGAACTCTTAAGGTCTTAATGAGGTAGAAAATCATCAGAGACTCAAGTATTAATTGAGCATTTTCCTTTGACATTCAGAGTGTGGAGAAAGGACTATGTTTGGCTCTCACTGATGACTAGGCAGGAGGCTATTATATTTTCTGTTCTAACATAATCAAGGCAATAGTAGGCTTGGATATATTCCTGTAAATTTGGAAGAAAAACCTCCCTCAAAGTTGTCAAGTAATTCATTTGCTTATTGAAAATACAAAAATTGAATCCAAAGCCATGAGAAATGTAAGAATTTGCCAATTCTTAAAAACTTGAAAATCTGGACTTCTTTGAAAATTGCTGATTAATGTTAAAGTGTCATTTTCATGACATAATCTGTAATAGAAAAAAATATATATATATAATCACTAGAAAATACTTCTACACGCAGGCAACCTATTTTAAAATATGGGCAAAGTGTGTGGGGAGTAGAAATAATGAGTAAAAATAAAAATATAAGGGGAAATAATAGTGGAAGCAACATTTTGATTAAGCTAGCAACTAATTTAGTTGAATGTAAAATCTAAATAACTAGGCCTAGATTGAGCTACTGCTTTATTGAATGTTCTGATTGTTTAATTTAATAACATAGACACAGATTTATGAGGTATTTCATACTCTAGTGTCTATAGCATACATTTTGGCAGTCTCTGTCCGAGGGGCCACATATGACTTGGCCATGGAAACACCAGTAGTTGAATAGAGCTTCCTCATGGAATAAGGATAGTTTCTCTCAGGTCCAACATCTGTTTGACAGAGATAAACACAAAGATATAAAAACATGTATGACTCAGTAAATACCAGAAAATGAAAAAATTAATTCTATGCCATTTTATATGTTCTTCCCCAAAAGAATTAAGTATATAAAATTCTTATATATTTATATAGGAAACAAATAAGAAATGAAGAATAATTCAAGAATAAAACCTGAAAATTTCATCCTAAAAGTTATTTTCAGATGCAATATTCAGTCCAGTGATTTCCTTTTTTTTTTTTTTTTTTCTGATGAGGAGAAGAATTGTCTTAGTTTATCAAGTGATATTTTTAGGAAAGCAAAATAATACACTAGATTCTTTTTTGTAATTGTCTTTCACTTCAATGACTTCTTAATTTTTAACAGTTATTTATAATTAATGTATAAAAATTATGTCAATTTGTGGTGTACTCTGTGATCATCTATGCATATATAGATTGCATAATGTTCAAATCAGGGTACACATATCTATTTCCTCAAATATTTATCACTTCTTTTTGGTGAAAACTTTAAAGTACTTTCTTATAGCTTTTTTTTTTTTAAGATTTTATTTATTTCATTTGAGAGTTAGAGTTACAGACAGTTAGATGGAGATCAGAGAGAAAGGTCTTCCTTCCATTGATTCACTCCCCAAATGGCCGCAATGGCCGGAGCTGCACCGATCCAAAGCCAGGAGCCAGGTGTTTCTTCCTGGTCTCCCATGAAGGTGCAGGGCCCTGAGCACTTGGGCCATCTTCTACTGCTTTTCCAGGCCATAGCAGAGAGCTAGACTGGAAGTGGAGGACTAGAACCGGCGCCCATATGGGATGCTGGCACTGCAGGTAGAGGATTAACCTACTGCGCCACAGCACCAGCCCCTTCTTCTAGCTTTTTAAAACCATACAATACATTGACAATATCAAAAACTGCCCTACTGTGCAAAAGGCTACTGGAACATATTTCTCCCATGTATTTATAACTTAGTATCTGTTTATCAAATTTTTCCTACTCCTCCTAGCCTCTGGTAGCCATTTTATTCTTTCACAACAAATATTTGTCTATCTCTCAGTTCATTTGCCCATTTAACTCTAAATATAAATTTACTTGATTGAGTGAAGTTATATGTATGATAATATATCAAAATAGCCATTATATGTTTGAATATTGGTCATTGTTGTAGGTTTAAATTTTCTTTTTTCAACTGATATACCATTGATTAGGTAAAACGTTTTGAGTACTGTATTGTAAATCATTTCGTCCTCTACAATTGAAAATATTTTATAGTAATAAGTAGGAATTTCATGACAATATTATTTTGGCCTGTTGAGGTGTGCTTTTAGTGTTTTGGAAACAAGAGACATTAGAGGGAAGGTAGTGTGCTATTTTACTTTGCTCTTACCTTTAAAGAGGTATAAGCAGCAGGTGAGAGAACCTCCAGCTAAAAAGCAACCCAGAGACCCAGCCATTGCAAGCCAACAGGACCAACCAAATTTATATTGGATGCCAAGAAATACATTATGTAAAATCAGAGAAGAACGTTCTACGTAAACATCAACAGCATACCACAGAGAGCCAATGATTCCTGGGACACCTGAAAGGAAGGAAAGAGGCTACGATAACATGAAGCATAAATCCAAAGATGTCTGCTTCCTACTCAATACAGACATTCAGAGAGGTAACGGTGATGCTGTGGATTCAGGGACAACTCAAATTTTGGACAATCTCTGTATCTTATATTGTATATCCTGTGTGTGTGTGTGAATGCATTTGAGTATACTTATGTGTGTATCTGTGTATATGTATATATAATATGTGTGTATATACACATATTGTGTCTCTTCCAAATTTTATCTGAATTTATACAAAGAGAAATATATAATATTGAAATAACTCAGTTCTTAACTGTTTGTGTACACTTAGTTATTACAGTGGTTTTCTTTAATTTTCCTATCTTTCCACTGCTACTTTAGTGTTAGATAAAAGAGAATACAAAAACAGCAGAAAAAATAAGGACAACCCAACACAAATAATAGAGTACAGGTTCTTTCTAAACTGAATTTTTAGATTGCAAATGTGCATCATTAATGATGTCCTGTCACTTTCAAGATCCATTGTTAAAAATGCACAACTCAGCACCCATATGGAAATTGTAGTTTTAACATCATTAATTTTAGTGTGCTGGAATCAAAACAAATAACTGACATAAAAATTTTGTTTATTTTTAAATGAATCCTTATCTGCCATCCCAACACCATATAATAATGAATAAAGAAATACCATTCTTTTTAAGTAAAGTTTAATTGCCACAGTTTAGACTCTCTGATGCTAGAATACTTTAAAATAATGTCACTTGGGTTCCCTTACTTTGATAGAGTAAATTATACGTGAGGGCCTACATGTAAGAAAGAAAATGAATTGGGGGACAAAAGACTATGTTACAAAGAAGTTTCTGAAATTTGGGTTGGCATTGTGGTTTAGTGGGTTAAGGCTACGCCTGTCATACATGCATCCCATATGAACCCTGGTTCAAGTCCTGGCTGCTCCACTTCTGATCCAGCTGCCTGCTAATGTGCCTAGAAAGACAGTGGAAGATGACCCAAGTACTTGGGCCTCTGTCACACAAGTGGGAGATCCAGAATCACTGGTGTGCCAGGCTTCTGGCTTCAGCTTGGCCATTGTGGTTATTTGGGTAATGAACCAGTGGATGGAAAATCACTCTCTCTCTCTCTCCCACTCTGTCTCTCTTTCCCCTTATTTGTGTCTTTCCCTCTGTCTCTGTAACCCTGCCTTTCAAGTAGCTGAATACAGATCTTTAAAAAAATAAAATCTGTAAGTTCAAAAACCTAAAAACTTATACTATTTTCCCCAAGGAGTCTCTGGTACCAAGTTAAATTAATATTTAATTGCATCTCCCTAATTGTTTAATGCAAGGAATAAATCACAAGCATGTATCCCATAGCAAACAGTGCATAAATTGCTTTATCTTTTCTATAATACTGTTTCCTAGAGGTATAAATTGGAAACTCATTTCTTGAAACTTAGAAACAGATTACTGAATTTAAGCATGTATGTATAGAACATGCTAACTTTGAATCAGGGTTCAGAATGTTTGGCCATGCCTGGCCATTTAATTTATCACTTCTGTAGTCATTTCCTCAGGGATTTTCTTCAAAGATTTGATTTTCTTTACATTTTTTGTTATTTCATTTTTTAAAAAATAAGGTATATATGATGCTACAAAAAGTATTCTTGAGCAAGAGCTGTACAGTTTTACATGATGTTTAAATTTGTTAAATAAAATGCATTGGTATATGCAGACTTTTTTATATCAGTAGGGAAGGGAATGGATGTTCTGAGAAGGAAGAATTGCCTAAAAATGATTAACTTCTTTAACACAACATGAGCAACCTGAGGATCAAATCCTCGACTCAGTATTTCTGTAAAAAAAAAAAAAAAAAAAAAAATCAAGGATTTGGGTAGGCATTTGGCCTAGCAGTTAAGATGCCTACATGCCGTCCAGGGTGCTGTAGCTTTCCTCTGGCTCTCACTCCAGTTTCCTGCTAGTGCATACACTGCGAAGCAGCAGTGATGGCTCAGATGGCTGGGCCCCTGTCACTCCTATCAGGGACTTGGACTGAGTTCCTGATTTCCAGCTTTGATCAAGTTCAGCCCCAATAGTTGCAGACTCTTGGGAACTGAACCCGTGGATGGGGAGCTCCTTATCTCTCTTTCCTTCTCTCTCTCACTCATTGTGTCCCTCTGGTTCTCAAATGAATAAGTAAAATATTTAAAAACCAGGGAGTCCCAGTTTTGAGTGGGTGAAAAGTAATGCCCCATGCAAAGAGCTTGCTCTATTCAGAGGAGCAGTTCAGGGTAGAGATTATTGCTCTGACTTCACCCTAGTTTGCAGATCAGGAAATAAGACATGAATGAAGATATCACACATATAAATCACAAAGGATTCTTACTTCCAAATCACTTATTCATTTACTACTCTGCACTGCCTGGTCAGATTACCACATATATTTGTTTGTCAAACTTATATTCCAACTGTACAAAAATGGCTTTCTCTATGGAGACTGTGCACCTTCTTTCACAGTCTTCCTGTGCTCTGATTCCTTCATCCCAACTTGCATTAGGACCCAAAGGTATCATGTTGTGATAGAGGAAGACTAAGTTTTGAAATTGAAGGCAGATCACTTTTACTAATAAACACCATGCAAAGACTTGGTTTTTTATTTGTTATGTTTGGTTTATTAGTCTTCAGAACTTCATTTCTTTATTGGCTTCTTAAGGCTGGATAATGGTATAATTTCTTTATTTTTATATTAATGTAATGATCAAATGGGTTTGCACATGATAAAAATCTAACACAGGGTATGATACAATTTAGCTCATGGCTAAAAATAATTGATCAGTGTGAATAAAGGTAAAAACGTGGCAGCTTGGGGTTTACATTTTCATTTAACATCAGGAATAATCACAAAGGAAATTATTTTAAAACTCCACAGCATTATATAATTTTGTAAATAGTTAAAATTATAACACATACCTTAATTTGGCATATTAACATATGATTAATTGTCGTATTCTAAAGCCAGGTAGGTCTGACAGATGTGTTATTTTTAATTTTTTATAAAAAGATTTATGTATTTATTTGAAAAGCAGAGCTATGGGGTAGGAGGAGGGGTAGGGAAAGATTTTCTATCTGCTGATTCACTCCCCAGGTGGCCAAAATGGCCTGGCCACCAGGTGCTTCATTTGAGTCTCCCACCTGGGTGTAGGGGCCCAAGCACCTGTACCATCTTCTCTTGCTTTTCCCTGGCCAGTAACGGGGACTTGAATCATAAGCGGAGCAACCAGGAAACAAGCCAGTGCCCATATGGAATACCTGCTATTCCACAATGCTGGCCCATGATGGATATACTCTCCATGGATTCAATGTAGAAAAGCAAACTACACATGATGCTAAAACAAACTGAATCAGAACAGCACCCTTTTCCTTCACCTCATGTTCCTAAGTGAGTTTCTCTATTGCTATTGCCAGCCCAGACAAGTACCTGCTATTAGCATTGTGGTTCCAGCAACAAAGCAGATGCGCGCTTTAATGTATGGCTCATTAGGAAGGAATTTTATGCAGTCAAGACCAAGGATCAGGCTGATGAATCCAAATCCAGCTAGAATATCTGCAGTAATCATCAATGCTCGGGTTGCCACCAGCTTCACTGGAAGACCAGGAGGTGTGGTTACAGTAGAGTCAGAGGAGGGAAACTCTCGGAGGTGCCTCAGAAACCAGACAGCTATATGCATCAACATAGGTGCGACAGCAGAAGTCAGATAGTAAATTTGCATGAACTTGGCTATGAGCATCCCTAATTTTTTTTCATAAAAATTTAAAAACACAATATTATTCACATTATTATTAAGTTAAGCATTCATTTGTACTTGGTTTTTCTGGCATCATAACAGGTAACATCCTAGTAGATAGTGGGGGGTTTAATACATGCTTTACATTTTCCACATGCTCTGGGAAAAAATATTGTTCACCAGTATTACAGCTGAATGCTGAGCTGAAGGTGGATTAACTATTCTGCAGACATTACCCAATGAGTACTGAATGAATACATGATTACTACAATTAAAGTTTTCTTTCCAAGAATAAATAGTAATTAATTAAAATTTGGCCCAGGGTAGCAAGATAAAAGTTTTTAAAATTCATTAATTCGGGCTTATGGAGCCATCAGCAATTCTTTAGAAGAATTAGCTTCTGCCGTTCCGAAGCAGACTGTCTCTAGAAGTCAGGTCACGTTCTCCTTCAGTCTTTCAGATTGTGACCTTTCTTGGCCAACATTCTGTATGAATCCTTCAACTTCGCATTTGTCAAATTAGCATATTCTAAAGCTACAGCTCAACAAGAATACATGGTGGAAGGTCCAGGAAGGAGAAGATCAGGTGCGTAGATGAGGAACTCTAGCATCAGCTTCTGCAGGAGAGGTTTTTCTAACTGTCAAATCTTCGCGCACTCTGAGTGGCAGTTATGCTGATTTAAAAAGAGGGAAATCATGGCACGAATGGAGGAAGACTACTTGAAATGGAAGCTATTTGTGATACTTGGCTGAGGGATAGGAGTAATACAATTTATTCCAATCACAGCACAGTAACTATATTTTATTTTTATTATGACATGGGGTCTTCTTGCATTTTAAATAACTTTTCCCAGTAGTGGAGGTAATCATAGGGCTTATTTCATAATAATTTGTGTGCCAAAATGCAGAAAATTTTCCTTGTTTTACTTTTTTAAAGGTATGATTTTTCTAAAAGGAAATCAATACATAAAATTAGTTTCTGCCTTATGAGTGGGTCAATATGGTATATATATATCTATGTATAGGTATAATTATCTTAACAATATATATGAGTATATATCATTCCTATATTAGTAAATATAAAACAAAGGACTTATGGATTATATTTTAAAATGTTTCAGGCATATACCTCCTAAATAGCAGCTAAAGAAATTTGAGAGTGTTGTTCTTTGTGTTTGTCCTTGCTTGCAAAAGCTGTCCAGAGGAAAAACCACATTCCAAGGGTTTACATTTCATTTATCTTGAGAAAAGAACTTGCCATGTGGTGCCATCACCCATCATTTGCTTTGAAAGAGACTAAAACCACTTTGCTTTAATAATGAGACCAGTGTTTCTTGGCATGGTTCAATGTTCTAAAAATGTTAATAAATGCTATGGAGAAGTGTTGAACCAATCAGTAAGATTTTTAACTTAAGATATCTCTTTATTCATGATAACATGGGCCTTGCTAACACCCAATGATAATTTAAAGATGAAAGTGAGGAACATGAGGATCCAGCATTAACACTGCCAACAATGTGTGATTTTTATACACTGATCCCCATAGGTGTGAGTTTCCTGGATTATCTATTTGACTGTGTCTGTTACTCTCTCTCTTACTCCCTCTCCACCTCTTTCTTTCCTAGAAACGCTCAGGTGAAGTGACTGTAAACCTTCTATTTGATCTTAGTCATAGCTTAAAGTTGTCCCTTAAATGCTTTTCATCTAACTTTTCCATTCCAGTCATAAAATCACAATGCCTTAAAGAAATTAATTCAACTCAAAAAGATTTTACTATAGTCCTACTCTGTCTGAGGCAGTATGCCAGAACCTTTTGAGGATATCAGTGGTGAAAGAGAGAATATGTTTAACCTCAAGAAATTTACAAATGTATAGAGAAGTATGCAAAATAGTTTGAAAATCCAGCCGGCACCTCAGCTCACTAAGCTAATCCTCCGCCTTGCGGTGCCAGCACACCAGGTTCTAGTCCCGGTCGGGGCACCGGATTCTGTCCCAGTTGCCCCTCTTCCAGGCCAGCTCTCTGCTGTGGCCAGGGAGTGCAGTGGAGGATAGCCCAAGTACTTGGGCCCTGCACCCCATGGGAGACCAGGAGAAGTACCTGGCTCCTGCCATTGGATCAGCGCAGTGCGCCGGCCGCAGCGCGCCGGCCGTGGCGGCCATTGGAGGGTGAACCAACGGCAAAGGAAGACCTTTCTCTCTGTCTCTCTCTCACTGTCCACTCTGCCTGTCAAAAAAATAAAAATAAAAATAAATAAATAAAGAAGTAATAGTTTTAAAATCCCATTTCAGAAATGAACTCAATTTCTAATTGAAACGTTTTAAGTTGGATAGAAACTTAATACAGTACTATCAAAAAAAAAAAAAAAAACACACACACACTAGAAAGCTGAGCTCAGTTTTTGATTTTCTGTTTGTCTTTTCTTTCCTTTTTTTTTTTTTCTGGACAAGAAGGGAGATTCAAGGCATACGTACAGGGGTGTTCTGCATATATGGAATCATACTCATCACAGGTGCGAATCCCATCAAAAGCATTTGTGACACACTCCCACCAGAGGCCTCGGCATTTTGTGCTCACCTAGAGGTTGGAGAAAACACTGTGTGAGACAACTCAGGCAGGTGCACTTCAGTTCCTGTGGCTCAAAGAGGGCACTCAGCTGTTGTGTTCAACAGCAAAGTACAGTGCTTACTAGCATGATCAGAATTTCATTTTCAGCAACAATGCATATTAGAATGTTTTACCTTAGGCTCTGACAATTAAAGGCTTTCTGAGCAAGAAATGAATCCACTTTCTTATGGGAGTGGATGTAGAAGAGAGAGAAGTTTAAGTTCCAGGTAGGAGGGATAAAATCAGAACTAAATATATTCAGATATCTATTATTGGTTCCTAGTTTAACCTGGAGACAATCTTTCACTTCCCTGTGCTGACATTTACTCATCAAAAAAAAAAAAAAAAATGCACAACAATGCATGACAATTGTTAACATTTTGAGTCTATTTGTCTTCATCATGAATACTGAGTTGCATGAAGAAAGCTGCTATTTTATATGAGTTCATAAATTTAAAAGAATTAGCCAATAAAGCCAATAAATGAAAACACACCAATAGATGAAGTATAAAGACCACTCCACTCCAGTATCCTTTCCCTCCCTGCGCCACTGATATATTACAAATGTTTATACTATGATACAGATGTAAAAAAATTATTCCAAACATTAATTTAATATAACTTGACATCTGTAAACCACTTTTACTTAGAAATAAAGTGGGGATGACTCTAAGTGTCCACTTGATGCTAAAAGCCATGAGTGCCTCGAAGTTTCCCATATTTTATCCACAAAATGTAAGTAATAATAGGTTTCTTAAATTGTAAACATGCCAATAGCAAACAGCTTCAAGTGTTCTTGACAGAGCTCATGCATACGGAACTCAGTTTCTTCTGACTCAATTACAGATTCACATTACCTTGGAAATCTGGGAATAGTTTAGTAAACTATAACTAAGAATTACTTTGGAAAAGGAAAATTTAAAAAGTTTCCCCAACAAAGAATAACTTGCAGAGCAGTGTAGGAAGAAGAATGCAAAAAAGGGGATTAAATTGGTGTGGAGTGGAAAGCAAGGGGGAAAGAACACTGTTTTGCAAAAGAAAATAACATCAAGGAATACGGCCATATGAAACTCTGTCCAAGCTCTGCATTGAAGCTCTGGTTTGTGCCAAGGAAATCTCTGCTGCCTGAAAGCCCACCACAGTTTTGAACGTGGCACCTCTCTTTTTATGTAAAATACGTTTAACTGCTAGTAGTGAATGACTGTGTATTGAATCTATACTATGAAATAGACAATATTTAAGCTTATTATTTCATATACTCCTTAAAGAATGTTCTGACATATCATTATTATCATTCATTTTACAAATAAAGAAATGGAAGCACAGGAAAATTAAACAATAACCTCGAGGAAGTGTAGTTAATAAATGGAGGAGTTAGGACTTGAAGGCAGCGGTCTCGCTGTGTGCTATTAAGCATGGCAGTGTACTTCTAATAATTTCCAAAAAAAAAAAAAAAAAGAGAAAGAAAGAAAAGAAACAATTTTGTTTCAGGCTAAAAACTCCAAAGTTGGATATTTGGGCAAAATAAGCTCCAGCTTGAATCTCATCCCAAGGCTATTCTTACATAAAGCCTCTCTTGCACGTCCTTTTCTTATGGTAAAATCCATAAGCAATGCTCTGAACTGTGTGGAAAACCGTCTGATCTGGGGAAACCCAGAGACTAAAAATTTAACAAAGAAAATCCATCTCATGAAATCTAACACATCAATTCTCAAAGAAGGATGTGAGAATCTCATATACATACACTTTCAATATAAATGGACACACTTATTAGCTGTGTGTTAAATGAGACAAGATGTTGTTGCTCCTGAACCTTGACCTCCTGATCTGTATAAAGGAGATAACATGATAGGGTGAATACATATATTTAAAAATTATAAATACACATGACATAAACAGTTTCCTCAACAAATGGAAAGAAATAGTAGTATAGTGCTGGAACATCACAATGACCTACCTAAATAGTGGCTACATCAAATTTTACTAGCTAAATAATTAAATGGAGAAAAGCAGATTGGTGACCCTCAAAAATATGCCTGTAAATATGACTGTAATGAAAAAAGGTCTTTTGCAGAGTAATTAAATTAAGAATCTTCAGTGAGGAGATCATCTTACATTATGCAGATGGGCTCAAATCAGTGACAGCTATCTATGTAAGAGACACGCAAAGGAGAGAGAAAGAGACATGCAAAAAGAAGGCAGTGTGGTCAAGGAGGCAGGGATTGGGGTCATGCAGCCACAGTAAGCAGCACCCGAGCATGGATGGCAAGCTGAAAGAGGTGAGGGAAAAAACTTTCCCTAGATCCTTCAGAGGCAGCACAGCCTTGCCAACACATCCATTTCAAATTCCTGGCCTCTGGAACTGCAAGGAATAAATTTCTCTTGTGTTAAGCCACTGGTTTCGGTCCTTTATTACAACACCCCTAAGAAACTAAGTGGAGACATATTGCATTGAACTGCTACATCAAAACAGGAGAGACCCTCTGATAGCCTTCTGCCCTTGGGTCTCTCTGTTAACAGAAACATGCCCATCCAGTTTATTGTAACTTGAGCTAAGTGTGTGGCTATCAAGTCGTTGGGCTAAAATCAGTGACTGTCCACAGTTTCCTGCTATTGAAGTCAGCCACACAACAAGCTAACTAGCCTACTACAGCCCTTCCAAATATATCACATTATTTAGAAAGTGGTCTGAGATTATATGCAAAAACTGCTAGTTAACACTAATGCGAGTATTTCTATCTTGCCAAAATAATCGTAGTGTCAGTTTCAAAGTTATTGATCATTTACCCACAATGACCATATTTAGAAAAGCAATGAGCTCATTAGAAGAAACAAGGAATCCAATTTCATTAGGTATTAATGCTCAGGGGCATACTATTTGATTGCTTGGTATTCACACTCAGTTAAGGTACGTGAGAATAGTGGCTATAGTTAACAAAACTTCTGTGTTAATACAGCACTTATGGGAGACACCCTTAAAGGTGCCTTTGTGCACAAAAGACAAGGTTAAGAAATTTTATGTTATTTACCATTTTTAGGAAAGCCCTCTTTGCTATAATATATAGTCTTCATCTACTTATCCATCTGTTGTAAAAGGGCTTCTTAAGAACTTTTTAAAAATCAGCCAAATGTAGGTTCTTGAAAGCTTTAAGGCAACTTTCTTAAAAAGGAAATCATAAAATATGGTTTATACACTTAAAATATTATACTTAACCTTTCTTAAAAGTAGAAAACAGGCAAAATATTAACTGGTAATTTTTATTTCATGGGTCACCCAAAATAGAGATTTCAAACTCTCCCCTCTTATGATATAACTTATATATGCACAGGAAATAATGTTAAAGTAATTTGTGTTTTATTTCAGTGAACATTTGTTGTTGATGGAAACAAGGAATGGAGAATATTGTTGATGAAAGCAAGGAATGAGAAGTCAATTCATCCAAGGTATGACAACAAAGTAAAAAGTCACACACACAAAGCCAGTTTTAATTATCTGACGATAGTTAAAAAGTAAAGATTTTACAGAACAGTCTAGATTTATGGCCTCTCTGGAGACTTAGTCAATCAGGCAACCTGGATTCCTCAATCCCATCCATCAACAATTAGCAAGAGCGATATGGCTGCTTTCATTCAGGCAGAACTGTGCTCACTAGTTTCCACACAGTTCCTCCTCAGGCCGCCTCTTTCTATAAGTTGGCTATCTAGTTCCTGAAGGCATTTGAGTTTTATAATCCTGAAACATACTAATGAAGATACAACTTCATTTGCTGTCAACCTGTCAAGCTTTAGGAATCATTCAACACTCACTTCAGAGGTATTCCTTCTTCAATGAGGCTTCACCCAGAGCCTGCAGCTAGAGTTCAACTCTTCCTAGCCTGAGATCCCAAAGTATTTTGTCCACATGTTTATAGTACTTATAGTATTACATGTCTTTTGAATGATCATTTAGTGCTTGTCTGTCTCACATTTTTCAAGCTATACTCATTGAATGCCTGTCATTTTAGTCACCACATTAATTAAATGCTAAGGATCCAGCAATTACTAAGATAGGCATAGAATTGCCTTTAAGGAATGTAAAGTCAATCCTTCTTGGCATGTGATAAGATCTCAATAGATGTTGATTTGAGGGAAGAATTCTGCAATTTTTCTAATACATAGATATTCACTCTCAATTGTACTTTGAAGTATAAAATGGTTATTGAAGCTATATACACAATTGTTGTTTAATATGTGATTTAAATTTGCCCTAATACACTACCACAGCTAAGGCCAGGAGTCAAAGTACTACTATTTATAAATTGGAAAGTTTACACTGATACGCTATCATTCAGTCCCAGTCTACCCTAATGGCTCAAGGAAGTGTTTAATACACCCTGCAGAACAGCAGGATAGCACTTAGAGATTTTTAGGGAAACCAAATTGATGATACTCCTCCCAGTTGAGGTGGACTGGTATAATTAGTACTTTAACCCTGGGTTTCTTATTCTTACTGTGTAGCCACCTCGCATTAAAGCTCTTCCATCTTAGTCTTTGCAAATTTTTCTTTTCTTATGCATCCTGAAATACAAGCAACAACATAGAATATTACCTGTTTTATCTTTAAAATTCTGTTTATTTATTTGGAAGGCAGAGAAACAGAGAAAGACACAGAGAGAGCTCTTTCAACCTCTGGTTCATTCCACAGAGGCCTGGGATAGCCAAGGCTGAATCAGGTCAAAGTCAGGAGACTGAAACTGAATCTGGGTGTTCCATGTGATTGTAAGGGACCCAAGCACTTGAGACATCACCCATCCCATGGTGCACATTAGCAGGAAGCTGAAATTGACAGTGGAGCCTGGACTTGAACCCAAGTACTCTGATATGGGATCTGGGCTTCCCAAACAGAGAGTAAACGCTAAGCCAAATGTCCACCTCACCTGTTTTGCTTTGTTAGGGATCTTTAAGGAATTAGATGAAGTAAAAAAGCTACTTGAGTTGGAGATGATCAAAAAACTTGTCATTTGTGGGGAGCAACTCGAACTAGACTGTTACTGGAATTAAGACTTATTCTATGCATCTGCTCTCCCACAACATGGTGCTGAGAAGGGAGTAACAACTTCTACGCAGCTGCCTCTCGCCAACTTGAGTGATGACCTGCAGGAGCTGATCCTGCTCCTGATTGGAGGAGAGCAGCGTACTCGGCGTGTGGGTAGCAGAGTTGGGATTGGTGGAAGAGGACTATAAAGGAGGAGAGAGACAACATGCATCAGGAACACCTGAGGAACATCTGAGCAGCCCCCGAGAGAGCCGGCCGGTGGTGTGCCGCTCCCCTGCGGAAGTGGGGAAAGTGGCAGGGGGAACCGCCCTTCCACGGAGGTGGAAGGGATGGTAGCCAACCCAGGAAGAACCAGCAGCAAACCCGGGGAGGGCCGAGCAGACAATAGAACAGCGCAGGGTCCTGTGTCTTTCCTCCACGAAGAGGGGGAGCGACAGTCATTGATTTCTTTTCTCTAGTCACATAGGAGATTATATATAGTATAAACATATATATATGTAGTAATTTTACACAGCAGACTTAGTAAGTATGAATTATTGGTTGACCTCCATCAAACAACACCTTTACTTGTCAATATTCATCATATTATGAATGTATAGGGATGAATAAATCATAAACCAAAAGAAAACATGTAAGTTATATTATTTTAAAGATCATCTTGTAAACACATATTATAAAAATGTGTAACTTCCAAAACCTTTTACCATCATTATGCTAATATATTAACATTAAATGTGCAACTTGTATCTAGTACTTACTTGGATTTTTTTTAAGATTTATTTTTATTTATTTAAAGTCAGAGTTACACAGAGAGAGGTTGGGAAAAAGAGATCTTCCATCCTCTGGTTCACTCCCCAAATGGCTGCAATGGCCAGGTCTGTGTGAGGACAAAGCCAGGAGCCTGGAGCATCTTCTGAGTCTCCTGCAGGGGTCCAGGAACTTGGGCTTTCTTCTGCTGCTTTCCCAGGTGCATTATCAGGGAGTTGGTTCAGAAATGGAGCAGCTGGGATTGAACCAGTGCCCATATGAGATGCCAGCATCACAGGCAGTGTCTTAACTCTTTATACAACAAGCCAGCCCCAGATATATTTATTAACATATTAAATTTCAAAAGCATCATGATATAAATATATTTTTCTTCTAAAATTTGAAATATTTTCAATTTTAATATAAAATGTAATTGAATTTCTTAAACTTGGATTTTTCTTAAGATATATTTATTTGAGGGCCGGCACTGCGGCTCACTAGGCTAATCCACTGCCTTGCGGCGCCGGCACACTGGATTGTAGTCCCTGTCGGGTCACCGGATTCTGTCCCAGTTGCCCCTCTTCCAGGCCAGCTCTCTGCTGTGGCCAGGGAGTGCAGTGGAGGATGGCCCAAGTGCTTGGGTCCTGCACCCCATGGGAGACCAGGAGAAGCACCTGGCTCCTGCCATCGGATCAGCGTGGTGCGCCGGCCGCAGCGCACCGGCCGCAGCGGCCATTGGAGGGTGAACCAACGGCAAAGGAAGACCTTTCTCTCTGTCTCTCTCTCTCACTGTCCACTCTGCCTGTCAAAAAAAAAAAAAAAAGATATATTTATTTGAATGTCAGAGTGACAGAGACAGGGAGAGGCAGGAAGAGAGAAAGATCATCAATATGCTGATATCATTACCAAATTGCTGCAGTGGCAAAAGCTGGGCCAGCCTTTAGCCAGGAGCCTGGAACTCTATCCTGGTCTCCCATGCAAATAGCAGGGCTCCATGCCCTTGGAACATATTCCACTGGATCTGAAGTGGAGCAACCAGGACTAGAACTGGCACTCAGGTCGGGAGCCATCATAACAGGCTGTGGTTTACCCACTGAGCCACAACACCAACAACTAAAATTGGATTTTTCACTATTCATTTTGCATTTTATTTTCTCCCTCCCTCCCTCCCTCTCTCCCTCCCTCCCTCCCTCCCTTCCTTCCTTCCTTCCTTCTTTCCTTCCTTCCAGTCATGGCCTTACAAAGATAAGGGAACAAGCCTAAAATAATTTAGTTACTTTTTCACTCTTTTTATGTCCTATATTTATAAAATCTGAAAGAAAACCATGAAATAACTACTAACATATATTTGTTTTAGTTTTATCTGGCTATTTGTGTATGGGATAAAGGTATGAATAATAAAGTGTGGTAAGCAAACTTAATTGGTAAGCCATCATTATTGTGGTCTTCATGATTGTATAATCTGATTTATACATGCAGACTATTTCAACACTAATATTTTTTGAATAATTTATTTAAGTTATATACATTAGAATACTTTTCTTACAAAAGAATAATAACATCACAATTTTGAAATAATTGCAGCCCAGGAACAAAGACTATAATGCATGTTGAATGAATACTTTTAAAATATTAATTTTTGGGGCCGGCGCCGTGGCTCACTTGGCTAATCCTCTGCCTGTGGCGCCGGCATCCCATATGGGCACTGGGTTCTAGTCCCAGCTGCTCCTCTTCCAGTCCAGCTCTCTGCTGTGGCCTGGGAAGGCAGTGGAGGATGGGTCAAATGCTTGGGCCCCTGCTCCCACGTGGGAGACCCAGAAGGAGCTCCTGGCGCCTGGCTTCGGATCAATGCAGCTCCTGCCATTGCATCAAAATGGGGAGTGAATCAGCAGATGGAGGACCTCGCTCTCTCTCTCTCTCTCTGCCTTTAGGGGGTGAACCAACGGAAAGAAGACCTTTCTCTGTCTCTCTCTCACTGTCTAACTCTACCTGTCAAATGAGCAAAAAAAATTAAAATATTAATTTTTTAGGTTAATTTTTTTCACGTCTTTATCTCTCGGAAACATTGAGGGGAAGAGTCACATCTGGGCCAGAATACATTCTTTGCCAACCCCATTAGACATTTCTGGTGTATTATATTTTATTCCCATATTAGAAGATGAGAAAAATACATATATTGAAAAATTTTTAATTTATAGCAAGATAAAAGCTCTTGCTTTAGAAAAGTGATTGTTGGGGTGGTGGGGGGAGACCTACACCGTAGTTCACTTGTTTAATCCTCCACCTGCAGAGCCAGCATCCCATTTGGGCACCAGGTTCTAGTCCTGGTTGCTCCTCTTCCAGTCCAGCTCTCTGCTGTGGCCCGGGAAGGCAGTGGAGGATGACCCAAGTGCTTGAGCACCTGCACCAGCATGGGAGACCAGGAGGAAGCACCTGGTTCCTGGCTCCTGGCTTCAGATCGTTTCAGCACCGGCCGTAGCGGCCATTTAGGGGGTGAACAAACAGAAGGAAGACCTTTCTCTCTCTCTCTCTCTCTCTCACTGTCTAACTCTGCCTGTCAAAGAAAAAAAAAAGTAATTGTTGGGGCTGGCTCTGTGGTGTAGCAGGTAAGGCTGCTGCCTGCAGTGCCAGCATCCCCTGTGGGCACCAGTTTGAGTCCCAGTTGCTCCACTTCCAATCCAGCTCTCTGCTGTGGCCTGGGAAAGCAGTAGAAGATGGCCCAAGTCCTTGGGCCCCTGCACCCATATGGGAGACCCAGAAGGAGCTCTTGGCTCCTGGCTTCGGATCAGTGTAGCTCCTGCCATTGCAGCCAAATGGGGAATGAACCAGCAGATGGAGGACCAACCTCTCTCTCTCTCTCTCTCTCTCTTTCTTTACCTCTCCTTCTCTCTCTGTGTAACTCTAACTTTCAATAAATTAATAAATCTAAAAATTAAAAGAATGGTGATTGTTTCCTTACAACGGTACTGTTCATTTAGAGCTTGGTGTATGGTTTCCAAAGATCATCTCTTCACTATATTTCACGCGTATATTCATTTTTTGACAAGTATACCAAGTATCCTAATAAGTGCTCCATCAGTTCATGTGAACAAATGTTTCATAGCTTTCTATTGTGTGGATGTCAGTGCTAGGTGATGCAGAAAATCAGGATTTTAATAGGAGAACATTTGTAGCCTCAAGCATCTGCAAAAGAGTTTGAAATCAATTGAAAAGTAAAAGCAGTATATAAATAATTATAGTGCATATTGGATGTAATAATTTTAATATGAACTTATGTCTGAAAGGATTGCAGCATCATTAATGCTAACAGAAATCCCAGGAGAGAATATGATTATGGGGATGAAATAAATTCATGTGTGAACAACCTTTCTTTGAGGCAATAAAACTTTGATCACAGAAGTGCTTGGTGTACAGCAGATTCTCAGTAAATAATTAACAAAAGACTAACTGAAAACAGTATCATATTTTGAAGACACCTTTTCCTTCTGATAATTGAGAGAAAACTTTCTAGCCTTGTAAAGAAACTACTTTTCTACTTCAGTATGTAAAAGTACGAGTCACATTATCTTGTACTTAGTATGCATATAACATGGTTATTTCATAATTTGTTTCCTTTGGTAAAGGTGGGTATTTGATAAACAACTTTTGCTATTTGATTCTATTGTCTGCCTTTTTTTCTGAAGTCACACAAAAAGGAAACAGTCATAAGTATATAAATGAGCAAACCAGAGCTCAGAGAAGTAAATGAATTTTCTTCCAGAGAATCAATAGCGAAAATAGGAATAGAACTGAAATCTCATATCTGTCAGCTCAGTGAACATTATACAAAATGTCATCTCCTCCAGAACAAAAACACAACAATGAACTGCAAATAGACAATAATATATCAAACATTTATTGGCTTATTTGTATTTTCCTGGGACAGTGGTGAATGCTACAGATGCACAAGCTCATTTAATTCTTACAAGAAACTTACGATGAACATGCCATCATACTCCCTTTACAGAAGAGAAAATGTGGCTTATAGCATTTTAACGTCTGCCTAAATTTAGACAGCTACCACCTGACAAGGTAGGATTTAATTTCAGCTCCCCTCTGATGTTAAGTCTAACTTGTATATTTTGCCACCATAAAGGATTTTGTCTCTGCCTCCAGATGTGTAATAAGCTAAGCCAGAAAAAAAAATAATAGTGGGAAGGGACAGTGATATTGTTCCATGAGAAATTCTGTAGGTACGTTAATTTTCTCTATTTAAACGTAGGTATGTGATTCAACCATGTTTCCGATTATCCCAGAATGGTACAGTGGTTGTGTCTTGACTTATCCCTTCATCACTGTCTTTCTCAGATGCAATCAACTATCAATCTCAATAATTCTAATTCTTTAGAGTTTCCTCATATTGTTACATATTTCTTCATGCTAGTCATCTTCATAGTTCAGATCATTATTATTCCTCCCCACTCCCATTGGTAACAAAAGTCTGCTAATTATTTCCCATGCTTCATTTTACCCTTTCCACCCATTCTCTACCAGTAGTAACCAGGATGACCTACCTCTACAATGCACATATGTGTTTGGTTATGGTGAAGCACACTGGGTCTAGACACTATTTGATACACAGAGCCTTTGTATGCTCTTTGCAGTGTTATCTCTTACCACACTGAAATGTGTATGGCACAGACATGCTCTGGTATCTGGATCACTGTGCATAGCATTTCCCATGGATAGGAATACTGGAGCTTTCACTTGTCTTTCCATTTCTAATAATGGCATCTCTTTTTCAGAATAGACTTCACTGATTACTTAAGACTGAGTGATTCTGCCATGGCCTGGGAAAGCAGTAGAAAATGGCCCAGGTGCTTGCGTCCCTGCACCCGCATGAGAGACTGGGAAGAAGCACCTGGCTCCTGACTTCGGATCAGCGCAGCTCCGGCCATTGTGGCCATCTGGGGAGTGAACCAACTGAAGGAAGACTTTTTTCTCTGTCTCTCCCTCTCACTGTCTGTAATTCTACCTCTCAAATAAATAAATAAAATCTTAAAAAAAAAGGACTGAGTGAGCTGTCCACTCTGGGTTATTTACTACTGGAGCACTTGGCACATTGTACTGTGACTATCAATTTACATGTGTGTTACCCCACTATGCTTGAAAAAACCTAAGGAAACTCCAGGTCTCATTCACGTTCATAAAATTGTACTCACTACAGTGCCAGGTGTATAAAATTTCTTAGGAAATGCTGATGAAATGAAGGAAGATAGAAAGTAAATAAATAAATGATGGATAAGTAGAAGGATAACGGAGTAAAAAGGAAAAAGAGGTGTAGAAAAGGAAGGAAGACAGTAATACAGAGAAGGCGGGGAGCTGGTGCTATGGCATATTTGGTAAAGCCACTGCCTGCAGTGCTGCATCCCATATGGGCACCTGCTTGAGTCTCGGCTGCTCTACTTATGATCCAGCTCTCTGCTGTGGCCTGGGAAAGCAGTAGAAGATGGCCCAAGTCCTTGGGCCCCTGCACCTGTGTGGGAGACCCAGAGGTAGCTCCTGGATCCTGGCTTCAGATTGGCTTAGCTCTGGCCATTGCAGTCATTTGGGGGCAAACCAACAGATGGAAGACCTCTCTCTCTTTTTCTCTCTCATCTCTTTCTTTCCCTCTGTTTCTCTGTAACTCTGCCTTTCAATAAATAAATCTTTAATTTAAAAAAAGAAGGAAGAAAAGATGAAGAAAAAGAAAGAAGGAAGGAAGGAAAGAAAGAAATAAAAAAAAAACACAAAAGGATGTAGGGAAGGTAGGTGGGGGAAAAATGAACTACAGCAAAATGTAGAATATTCAGGCTAAACTCCACAGTGACGTTTCTGGAGGAAGATGGAGACATCATTGATCCCCCAGTGACTGACCACCTCTCTGGGATTGTCAACATAAAGAGAGATCTGATGTTAAAGAAAGTAAGGACTACAAGGATCATAGAAACAACTGAGTTCTGCTTTATCTTAAAACTGATGAAACCAAGCCCAAGATAAGGGGTGTAGCTTCTCAGTGGAGGCAGTTAATATGGGTTAAGATGTGAAGCTGCGGGCCGGCACTGTGGTACAGCAGCTAAAGCCTCCACCTGTGATGCCGGCATCTCATATGGGCATCGGCCCGAGTCCAGGTGCTCCACTTCTGTTCTAGCTCCCTACTGATGTGCCTTAGGAAGCAGGGTACTTGGGCCCCTGCACCCATGTGGGAGATCATGGGGAAGCTCCTGGTTCCTGGCTTTGGACCAGCCCAGCTCTGGTCATTGCCACCATTTGGGGGAGTAAACAAACAAATGGAAGATCTCTCTCTCTCGATCTCTCTCTCTCTCTCTCTACCTCTCTGTGTGTGTAACTCTACTTTTCAAATAAATAAATAAATCTTTTTGAAAAGAAGTGAAACTGTCTTAAAAACTCAAAACTCAAGTTCTCTTCACCACACAAGTCTTTCCTGGAGACACAACTGATTCAACAATGATGAGAACAGGAGAGTGGCGTAGGGCCTTAGGTCACTGATTAAGGCTGTGCATACCGCACTTCTGTGCATAACTTCTTTCTTCTCAATATTTTTTAAATATTTATTTATTTATTTATTCAAAGGTAGAGTTAAAGAGAGGCAGGCAGAGAGAGAGAGAGAGAGAGAGAGAGAGAAAAGTCTTCCATCTATTGGTTCAGTCCCCAAATGGCTGCAACAGCTGGAGCTGGGCCGATCCAAAGCTAAGAGTTTTATCTCAGTCTCCCACATGAGTGCAGGGACCCAAGCACTTGCACCATCTTCCATTGCTTTCCCAGGAGCATCAGCAGGCAGCTGTATTGGAAGTGGAGCAGCCAGGACTGGAACCAACACCTTTATGGGAATCTGGCACTGTAGGCATTGGCTTTACCCACTACACCACAGTGCCAGCCCCTCTTCTTATTTTTTGCAATTAATACAAACAACTTCACGTTTAGAGTCAGATATGCTATAGTGAGAGAAAAGAATATTTGAGCTCTTTTTGACTCTTGATTTGTATTACTCACATTAACTCTGACAATCCCTGAGTTTCTCTTCTCTTCTACTTCAGCCACATACACTCTTATACAGAAGTCCCCTGCTGCCATGCCTACCTTTTAAAAGCCTTTGTATCATGTCAAAGCTTTGCTCAAATGACTTTTCTTCAGTGAAACCTACTTCAATGTTCCTAACAGAAAGTGATCGCACTGTCTTCTCTGTTCAAATATTACTTTGTTCATGTCTTTCTGAAAATCTGAATTGACATATCTAAATTATAGTGTTGTGTGTATCTCTTTTTTCCTCCATTCAATGTATACTCCTGAAAGGCATGGTCCATTATTTATCTCTCCTACTAAGATTAGCACGATATCTTCTATATGGTGTATCCATTATATATATTTATGTTTAAATGAACCATATATCCACTTTTTAACTCTCATACCTGTGTCATCCTGAACCATGAACAATCTACATATCCATTATGCCCTCTTATTTAGAATTTCTGGGGATATTCTTTTAACACTTTTGGTGTGTTGACTTGTGTTTAACAGTTGTTTAAATTGAGCTGTGAATATTAACCTATGGGAATAAATAAAGGAGGGAAAGAAATATGATTGAGTCAGTGAATATCAGAAACTTCAAATTGGTGGAAAATACAGTGGCGTATCATTGGCCAATTGGAGGAGAAGTTATTATATAGCCCTATTTTCTTAAAAATATTGACAAAGAAACATGTGGAGAAAGAAAGGATTTTTACTGGTTGTGGGGTTCTTTTAACATGGAGGCATCTCGGGGAATATTTATGGAAAATATTTTAAGTATGGGAAATAAGAAAGAAGCTAAGAAATATTAACTCTTGTCCAAAATTAGCTAAGATTTACTTGAAGTGAAAAAACTGGATTGCTCATTCCCTTCATTTTAACTAAATATGTTCTTGCACAAGCAGATGGCAAATTGGCTGGATGTACTGAAATGGAAGCAGGAAGACAGTTTAAATGCCTCGATTTCCAATCTCTCTCAGCAAGTCTTGACCCTTTCCAAAACAGTATTTCTTACCAAGTGACGTTAGCAATTCTGTCAGCTTAAGCAGAAAGACTTTCAAGTTGTTTCAGAAAATATTTTAACAATGCCTTCAGATAGAGTTTTGCACATTTTTAACATCTTTAGAAACATAATTTTAAGTATGCTCAAGTCAAACATATTTCTCAATTAATCACCTGCTACTAGTACTCTAGATAATGGCAAACTAATGATGCCAGAATATTTTATCTTCACTTTCCCCTGAATATTGTACAAAGGGCATTATTTTATTCACTGCTCATATGCATAGTCAGATAAAATGCATCAATGGACTCACTTTAAAGCAGAAATCCTTTACAGTACTTCAATTCTACCACAAATTTTAGAAATATAATTTTCTAAGGCTAAAGAAGTATTTTTAACTCCATCCATGAAATGTCATGCAGAAGTCAGAGAAAAATTAAAGGCAAGAAGAAAAATGAATGGCAAGAATACTACACAACGAAATAGAAAGATCATTACTTTCTTTTTCTACTTCTAACTTGAGAGTCTAATAAATAAAATTAGAAGAAAATTATGTAAGCTTGCTCTAAAGTATCTTTCCTAGACTTTATATAGGTGACATTACCACATATATTAGAGTAAATTGTTCCCTTTAGGAACATAAAAGAGCAAACTGTGTTGCTATGTAGTCTTTATTTAAGTTCCTTGTACACCGCTTCTTTTTCTTACCTGTGCTTTCTAAAGCCTCATTAATGAATAGCAGCTGATTCTGAAGATTTGCTTTTAAACTCAGTTCCTCCTCTCAGATTCCTATGATTTCAAGAAATGATTTTGAATTTCAAAATTACTTTCTTATGAGCTTCCCCAGTGATGAAAATAAATGTGAACCCACTCATTCATCTCTGAATGACCAGTAAGTTCTCAAGCGGAACTCATTTGTATCAAATGGTTTTTTTTTTTTTACATATAAACCTTTTATTTAAGGTATACAAACTACATGCATTTCATATATACAAATTTAGGAACATAGTGATTCTTTCCCCCTACCCTCCCTCCTGCCCTCACTTCCACCCTTATTCCTCCTCCCTCTCCTATTCCTATTTTATTTTTACAAAGATCTATTTTCAGTTTACTTTATAGTCATAAGATTAACCCTATTTCTTAAATCCATATCTGTCACTATACATCAGGATGCACTGGGAAGACACCACTCCCTTGGAATGTTTTCTTCTACTTGGGACCTATCTGTTGGGTGTATTTTATATGCCTTGAGCTTGATTGTTCAATGTCTTAAAGTTTTATCAGTCTTTAAGAAAACTTACCATACTACTCTCAATTAAGTCATCAATATTAAAATAAAATATTGTTATTGTGAGAAAGGAAGTTCTTTGAATGTTGTTCAATGTGATATATACAGCAATGGAAGAGGCCATTCTGGAGTGTTCAGTGAAGTTATCCTTATTTGTAAAATGGGATAGCAATATGTACCTTACAGACACAGTCAATAGTAAGGCATTCCATGTTGCCTTTGTTATCTCTCAACCTAGGTGTGAAACATACTGAGTGTTAAGTATGGCAGTAGAGCTTAGAGGAATTTGGACTGACTAGGTTAGATAAAAGAAGTTGCTGGCTTCTTACCTCCAAGGAATCATCAGCATTCACCATCCAACAGTCTGTCCAGGTGGCCGCAATCAAAAACCCAGTGGAGAAAAAGGCCAAGAAGCAGGCAAGGTATTGAAGATGATCCCTCATGGTGGTTAGCAATCTGTTCTGAAGAGACATATGGACGGCAGCCAGCCCTGGATCCATTCAGGGAGCTTGAAGACTATCAGTTTTCTGTTTCTGATATCTGGGGATGTGGAAATGCAGGGTTCTTGCTTTTCTTCCCACCCCACTGTGGGCGTCTTGAGTTGCAGTAAGAATAATACAAACAGGCTGTAACCGACAGAGTGGTCCTGGGGATCATTATCTGAAGCATCTGGCCTCCAATCAGAAGCCAGGTCAGTGGAAGGACTGCATATGTTTTGGGTGGGGGAGAGGAGGAGTGTGGGGAAGGTTTCTCACCCAGATCATGGAGTAGCAGGAGTAATGGTCACCAGAGACACATGCCAGTGCCAAGATGGAGCTGAGGAGGTGGGATCTTACTCCATGCCAGAGCCAGAAAACTAATCTTTCACAGGACCTCCAGGGAAAGTGAGCTATTTTCCTCCCCCTCAGAAGGCTACATAGTTGACTGAGTGCTATTTTATTGTTAAGACTCTTTTAATATTCGCTGACTACCTCTAGACAGACAGGCCACTGGAGAAACTATGCTAACTAAGAGCTTGCTCAAGGGAGTTTGCATTCCAAAGTGTTTGGGCAGAACAGCCCCGTGAAGGATTTCTAGCACCTGGGCGTCAGACAAAGCCATGGCCACTAACCTTTTAGCACTTCAGAGTGGGGAATGAGTGTACATTAAAAATATACTTCAATTTTTAAATTGATACGTGATCATAGTGTGCATGGCCTATGGTGTGGTATTTCAATACAAATACATGAGTATTTATGATTTGCGTAGTTATCAATGCATTACCTCATTTGTTTTTTGTTTATGATGAGAACATTTAAAATCATCTCTTCTGGCTATTTTTAAATATACAATACATTTTTGTCCATTCTTGTCACTCTACTGTACAATAGATCACTAGACTACTCTCTGTAACTTGTATTCATTGTCCATTCTCTCCTTAATCCCTCCTTCTCCTACCTATCCCAGCCCCTAGTAGCAACTCTTCTACTTTATACTTCCATGAGATCAACTATTTTTAGGTTGCACAGGTAGACTTCTCAATTCTCAAATAAAAATTTTAGATGATGAAAGTAAAAGTGTATTTGATGTGGTTATTTATTAATGCAAGAGAGAGACAATGAGAGGAGGGAAAAGAGAAGGAGAAAGAATCAGGGAAAAGCATTGAAGTAGGTCATCACTCCAGAAGAATCAGTTGCTGAGATAATCATTTTAGTAAGAGTTCACAAATGGATTGCTTATTTCTGTTTAATAATGATTTCCTTGTAGTATTGAACGTAAAATTTTAAAAGAACAAAAATCAGTATTAATAAAATAACCTTCAAGAACATATCATAATAATAAACCTTGTGACTAAGCTTCATTAATTTTATTTTAATTCATTTTATTCACATTTACAAAATGTAAACTTAAATTTAAAAGCAGGATATAAAGTCCCATTTGTGTGTCAGTCTAATTATTGCCATGGATAAGGATAGATAGATCAACAGTAGTTATCACTAGCTTGTGGGGTGCTTATCAGGGCCTTATTATACATGCTTTATTAAATAATTGGAAAAATAGCTCATTTTAAATGCTCATTCAAAAATGCAATCACTTAGGGTGTAAGACAGCTATAGGACACACATGCCATTTTGGTGAGTCACAAGTGACTCTTTCCCTGGGCCCTAAAATCTGAATTCTCATGCTCTATTGATCTGGAATAGCAAACTTATTCCAAAAGTGCATGCCCATTACAGGAATTGGGCTGGACTTAGCTAGCTATTAGCTTACCACCCAGAAATTTTTCACATTTTACTTTTCTTACTCTCTGTGCCCCAGGGCAGTGGTTCTTCAACTTGGGTATCCACTGGAATCTCTAAGGCCCTTTGTCCTATACGCAGGCCCAGGAGTTCCAGTTCCAGAGATTCAGGATTCAGGGAATTAAGAGTCTAGGACAGGAATTCAAAAGCCTATGTATTTTATATAAAATATGGAATTTGAGAGAGATGATTATGCCTTTTGAGATTAATTCAGAACAAGGAAAAATAATTAGCATAAAACCCAGCACACTACTTTCAGTCATAGGCTACTGTAGATCAAAGACAAACTTATAGGAAAGGGGTTATTAGAATTAAGCCCATGTACCAATTCATCCTTTACCAGTACCAAGGGCAAGTTCCAAAACCAAATATCAGAACTCAACCCAGAGGAGTAAGAAAAGAAAATGGTGAACATCCCCACATGGAAACCCTCACTTATGTTTGCATGCACATGTTTGGGAATCAGAGATTCTTCCGCAAGAAAGAGCTACACTGTGACTTACATATTTACTTTCCAATATTTACTGGGCATTGAATGTAGTTGTGGGTAAGAGATCATTCAGGTAATTAAATAACTGATCCTGAATTAAAGTGTACTACTTTTAGAGAATAATGAAAAGTGGCCATGCTTAAATTTTAATTACCATGAGGGTAAAGCCATAGCATGATAGGTCTAAGCAAGTAGATTCAAGCAGACTGAGAAGCAAGGATTTCATGAGTGAGGACTTAGTGAATTTCTAAGGAAAAGGTAACTCTTCAGAGAGCTATGAGAATGGAGGGCATAGATGCAGAATAAATCACAAGTCCATAAAGACAAATCTCTTCACATTCTGCCTTGCTATAGATGCCACTATTTAGGTTTAATCAATTCTATCAGAGTTTAGTTCCATTTCATCCAACGTACATTTCCGGGCAGCCTCTTCTGACTCCAGTTCTATGTTAAGTTTGGAAAATAAAAGATGGAAGACTTGGTTCCAGTCTTGGAGAAGTTGATGCTAAAGTGGATGGACCAGAAGTGAGAAGTGAAAAGCTATGTTCAAGTAACTCTCACAAGAGTCTTACATTCCAAGACTACTTGCAGTAACAGTATATAAGCACATTGGTTAGAAATATGCATAGCTACTCATTTAAATGTAAATACTAGCTACAATTATCACATTGTGTGTAGCTCAATGGAGTTTGCAAAATATTTTCATCCATTTATGTAGTCTAAGCTCCATGAAGAGAGGCATCTTTGTTTTGTTCAATGAATCCTAAGTGTTTAAAATTCTGCCTGGTGTATGGTAAACTCTCAGCAAATATATATTAAACCTAATCCTTATAGCACATATATTTTAGAGAATAAGTACTGCTACTGGTTTTTCTTTGTGTGAAACACTCAGAGGCCCTCAGGATGAATGCTAGGCTGGCAGTAAAAACCTGAACCTTTCTGCAGCTCCGCAGTTGTTTGTTCTCCAAGATCCCTGAGAAAAACATCTTGTTCAATCTACCTGGTCAATTATGTTCCCAGCCGCCCAGCATTTTAACTACTCTCGAGTGAAATTTTAGAGCTCCCTGGTGATCAGGTGAATTGTATGTTCCGCCTACTACCCTGACTTTTGGTTTATGAAAGCAAATAATTTTAGAACTGGAAATACTGCAATTGGTCCTTTTGGTCTGCAGGTGGAAG
The DNA here is from genome assembly GCF_051225735.1 of Oryctolagus cuniculus. Classification (NCBI taxonomy): domain Eukaryota; kingdom Metazoa; phylum Chordata; class Mammalia; order Lagomorpha; family Leporidae; genus Oryctolagus; species Oryctolagus cuniculus. The sequence continues at coordinate 89,080,280 of NC_142870.1, forward strand.
CAGCCTACATTTTCAGTTGATGTTTTGTATTAATTCTGATCCTATCAGTGTCACAAAAAAATGTTCCTTCTATATTTATTATACTAATGTGAGTCCTTAGAAAGAATAAGCTAATTTATACCATACCATATGAATAATCAACTTATTGCTTTTTAAGTGCCAGTGCTCATTGGAAAAAATCTACACAAAAATATCAGTTTTGGGGGCCGGCATTGTCACATGGCATGTTAAGCCTCCACCTGCAGCACCAGCCTCCCATACAGGCACTGGTTGAGTCTGGCTGCTCCACTTATAATCAAGAACCCTGTGATTGTGCCTGGGAAATCAGTGGATCATGGCCCAAGTGCTTGCCCCCTAGTACTCATGTGGGTGACCAGGAAGAATCTCCTGAATCCTGGCTTTGGCCTGGCCCAGTCATAACCATTGTGACCATTTGGATTATGAACCAGTGGATAGAAAAATATCTCTCTCTCCCTCTCTCTCTCTCTCTCTTCCTCTTTCTGTAACTCTGCTTTTCAAACAAATAAAACGTAAAATGGAGACTGATTAGATAGTAGGATGGGCAAGAAGAATTATAATCCTTAAAGGAGGCTTCAGAAAACACAATTAGAAAATATTGTAAAACACAGAGAAGCAGAATAGTCCTCAATTAAAGTACTTTCCAACAATTAGAAGTGACTGCAAGGCAAGTGGTCTGTTTTTTATGGAGTTTCTGACACTGGAGTTTCAAATAGGGACAGGATCACCCCTAGTGGAGATGTGGCCTATGGGGTTCATGAATCAGTTCATGTTAGGAATAATTGACTTCTGTGATTAGGGAATGCTTGAGAGAGCATTGGTCCTTCAAAATATATGCTTTTAATTTGTCTCTTATCATACATGAAACCTGATTTTTCCTTAAGCCAAACCTGAGACATGATTGCATGAATCATTCACCAAAATTCACACTTCAGGGGTGGGCCTTTGGCTAGGAGGCTTAAGCTGACTGCTGAGATCCCCAAATCTGATGTTGGAGTACTCGGTTTGAGTCTGCATACTCTGCTTCTGAATCAGCTTCTTGTTAATGCACACCCTGGGAGGCAGCAAGTGATGGCACAAGTACTTGGTCCCTATCACCCAGGTGTGAGACCTAGAAGCTATTCCAGCTCCTTCCTTCAGCCCTGGTGCAGCCCCATCCAATGCAGGCATTTGGGAAGTGAACCAGTGAATGGAAGATCTGTTTATATCTGTCTCTGTCTCTCTGGCTTTCAAACAAAACAAAAATAAATAAATATCTTTTTTAAAAATTACACCTTAAGATCATCCACAAGCATATGCCATTAGTGATTCTGTAATTCATTTTATCCAGATAAACAAGAGGTTCTTCATGGTACAACACAATTAAGTCATCAAGGGTGATTTGGATGAACCCTGATGAAATAAACTTGATGTCAAAGGTGAGTGTTTTGTATCTTTTAAGTCAGCAGATAAGCTTTGAAGCCATCCTGATATGAAATTTTCTTTTGAGCTTCCTACATATATCCTTAGGTTCATTATAAAATTGGAAGTAAAATGAATCCAAAGGAATCAGGCTTAATCTTACAAGTTAAAGTTTTCTCAATTGACTCAAGCACATACAATTCACTATTATTGATTTTTCCCCTCATCGTTTTGCATTTCTTTCTCCTTGTTTTCTCTCCAAATATTTAAACATTCTCTTATGGAGTCAATGCCAGCTCTCCTTTTTTTAAATTATGAAGGCATAGGAGAGATCAAACCCTCAGAAGATCCAGCAGTTAAGTTTGTTGAAATAAATTGCCAGTAGACAGATTAACAGAAAAAAGCCATACAAATTTATTTGGTTAGACTTTTCTGCTACATAAAAGTCCTTGTTTTTAAAGACTCAAAACCCAACATGAACCATCCATTATCAGGCTTAAGTTTGACAGCTTTGCATAAATCTGATTTGATGAAAAGTATAATTTTATAATAGAAGACTAAGGAAGTGGGGAAAACCAGCATGTCCCATCTGTTCAGATTCTTCTTTGCCTCTTCGTGCAGCTTTCCTGTCTTCTGGGAATGAAGTGTGACCCTTTCTGGAATGGGGGTCTTATAATAAACATTCAAACCTAGTAAGTCAGAAGATTTCTTTTTTTTTTTTTTAAACAGGCAGAGTTAGACAGTAAGAGAGAGAGAGACAGAGAGAAAGGTCTTCCTCCCGTTGGTTCACCCCCCAAATGGCTGCCACGGCCGGCGCACTGCACCGATCCAAAGCCGGGAGCCAGGTGCTTCTCCTGGTCTCCCATGTTGGTGCAGGGCCCAAGCACTTGGGCCATCCTCCACTGCTTTCCCGGGCCATAGCAGAGAGCTGGACTGGAAGAGGGGCAACCGGGACAGAATCTGGCACCCCAACTGGGACTAGAACCTCAAGTGCTGGAGCCGTAGACGGAGGATTAGCCTAGTGAGCCACGGCGCTGGCCCAGAAGATTCCTTAATGGCCAACTCTTAGACAGAAAGCAGCGGCAAATTGGAGTAATATTTTTTATGGTTGGCTCTGGTGAATAAGAATTTTGGTTTCTACGCTCTGAGTTGAAGAATTACTCTAGTTTCTATGGCATTCCTCCAGGAACAATGAGGGGAGGGAGACAGGAGTGCTGAAGAGCAGAAGGAAATTTTGTTTCTGAGCCCTTAACTGTGGGGTAATATTTTCTGGGCTCTAACAAAGGCTATGTGAATGTTCAATGCATACTTAATACATTTTGGACAAAGAAACACTGAAATAATCAGGAGAGAGTAGGAGAAAGCCTGCAAGGATGTGTCTTTATCATTGCAGTCATGCTCACCTTTCCAGTCCAGTTAACTTAATTGATGTAACCTTAACTCAGCTCATCTACTCCCATATAATTACTCTGGAATGACAAGTACACAAAGAGGGTCACTACTAAGACAGCAGAAGATTAGCTTTGAATTTTATTCAATTCAGTAATGATACATGACATGAGGGATACAAATAATGTGTCAATGGCCTAAAGACAGAAGGGCAAAAACATAAGGTGAGAATCAGTGAGACATCAGAATGTCGAGTTATATAAAGGCAAGTTTAGGTCAGTAAAACAAAATGAAGTTGGAGTAATAGGTTATGGTAACTTTAGTGTAAGATCTTTAGTTGCAGATGGAGAAGAATTAATTAACAGGCTTATTGAAAGCCACTGACACTTTCAGACAAGAGGCTAGATGTGTTCAAGCAGCAGATAGATCAGGTAGCATATTTCTATGCTGCTACCTGTAAACTTAACTCCTGTCTACCCTATCCCTTAACCTTGAAACCAGAGTTACCTCCTACAAATATGATGTGAAGAAGCTACTTAAGCAAGTCCTAGACATTTGTATAGAATGTCTGCAACTTCCAATGCCTTAACTTATGATTTTTCATCCTTACACTGATGCACAGGCAATTATACATTCAGTAGAAAATGTACTTCAAATGTTGAATTTTGAGCTTTTCCCCAGGCTGGTGATATGTTGTAAAATACTATTGCAGTACTAGGCAGTGGCAGCTCCCAGTCAGCTCTGAGATCCCAAGGGGAAACAATAAACATTCTGCAGTGTACTTTGTAACTAAACTATAATGTTCAGTCGGGTAAATGTATTAGATGCATTTTCAGCTTAGGGTAAGTTTATTGGAAATGTCCACATTGTAATTCAAAGACAATCTGTGTTTCACCTTGGGGTCTCTCTCTTTCTTCTTTTTCTCTTTTTTAAAAGATTTATCTATTTATTTTAGAGACAGAAATAAAGAGAGAGAGACCAAGAGACAGAAAGACACATCTTCCATCCACTGGTTCACTCCCTAAATGGCCACAGTGGCTAGAGCTGGGCCAATCCAAAGCAAGGAGCCAGGAGATTCTTCCATGTCTCCCACATTGGTGGAGGGATTCAAGCCTTTGGACCACCTTCCACTTCTTTCCCAGGCCATTATCAGGGAGCTGGATCAGAAGAGGAGCAACCAGAACACAATCCTGCGCCCGTACGGGATGCTGGGCCACAAGCAGAGGCTTAGCCTGTTATATCACAGCACCAGTCCCTCCTCTTTCTCTTCTTTGCTGTGTATCTCCCCACACCACCACCCCATCTTCCAATGGCTTCCTTTATTTAGAGCTCTTGGAGTTTGACATTTAGTTTTCAGATATTTTTGCCATTTTAAAATATTTGAAATAACACAAAAAACATAAAGAGTTCAATGAGCACACACAGCTTTAGCAGTTATAAATATTTTTCCATATGTATTTCATATGTAAATATCATATACACACATACATACTGTTTTTTCTGAAAGCAGGTGTATTAATGTCACATATGTTGGGTTCATGACAAGAATAATAAAGTGAAGAAACAAAGGTATATTATTATGTAAGCATTATAATTCAGTGATGACAACATTTATAAATATTTATATAACAAACAGCATCCACACATTTTTATGCTATATATACATATACATACTAGCTTTCAAATATAAAAGAAAATGTGTAGTATTTGTCTTTACATATGTGGCTTATTTCACTTGGCATAATTACCTTTAGTTCCATCCATTTTGTTGCAGATGTCAAGTTCCTTTCATTTTTATGGCTCCATAATATCCCATTGTGTATATGTACCACATTAAAAAAACCGGTTTTATTTATTTAATTAAGATACAAGATGGCAGAGAGAAGACAAAAAGAGAGGGAGACAGAGAGATCTTAAATCTTCTGGTTCACTCCTCAAATGTCTGCAACAGCCAGGGTTTGGCCAGGCTGAAATCAGGAGCTGACATCTCCACCTGAGTCTCCCATGTGAGTGGAGGGAACCCAAATATCTTGTCCATCATCTGCTTCTTCCGGGGCGCATTAGCAGGAAGTAGTATGGGTAGCATAGAGTAGGCACTCCTGTATGGGATGTAATATCTCAAGTGGAGGCTTAAATTGTTATACCAAGATACACCTCCCATATACCACATTTCTTTTTCCAGTCATCAGTTGACACCCATTTCATGGGTATCTAATATCCATAGATCAATGAAATCCCATTTGTAAAATGTGTCATCAAATGAGAGGACCAACTTACATATGTAGTATTGAAATATATGTTTATGCAAAACATTTTAGGAGTGTAAATGAGGAAATAATATCTCTACAAAATCATTACAAAAATTTTCATAGAGTAAATGATAGCTGATTTGGTTTTTGAATGGTAAGAGTTCACTAAGCACCAAAGAAAGGAAAGTGTGTTCCTGAAGAGAAACAGCTTTACCAAACTGAGTTTGTGGCAAGCATCTTATAAACAAGTTAGGAGCAAGGATCCTTTATTTCACTTGCACTTGTAAATATCCAACATTACATGAGGAGATTGCATCATTCTCAGAGCCACAAGTTGAGATTGTTTGTTTGTGTAGGAATTTAAGCCCTACAGAAATGCGGATTGTGTGACTAGCTTTATTGAATTCCATATATATATGTATATATGCACACACACATATATTTATATATAATTATATTATATATACATATATATAATTCTGTATATACATTTATACATATATAGAGAGAATTAATATATATGCATATATACTATATATATAGAGAGAGAGAATGAATAATTTCACATGACTTCTTTCTTTAAAAGATTTATTTATTTGAAAGTCAGAGTTACACAGAGAGAGAAGGAGAGGCAGAGAGAGAGAGGTTTTCCATCCACTGGTTCACTCACCAGATGGCCACAATGGCCAGAGCTGTGCCGATCAAAAGCCAGGAGCCAGGAGCTTCTTCCAGGTCTCCCATGTGGTGCAAGGGCCCAAGCACTTGGACTATCTCCTGCTGTTTTCCCAGGACATAGCAGAAAGCTGGATTGAAAGTGGAGCAACTGGGACTAGAACTGGTGCCCATATGGGATGCCGGCACTGCAGGCAGTTGCTTTATCTGCTATGCCCCTTAACACATGACTTCTATGTGCCAGGTATTGTGCTAAGTACTAGAAGTTAATCAGCAAGCAAATTATTCTAGCCGAAAAAGATGCTCAAGAATATTTAAGCTCTCAATAGATATTTATTATCTTTCTGCAAGGTAAACACATCTACTGTGAGCATTCTAAAGAAAGTCTTCTAAGATGACCTTGTAACAGTACACTTGATTTGGAATGAAATTTGTGTTCAAGAGACATGACATTTTAATAGTAGATTCTGGACAGTAATTCTGATTTCAGTTTAGGGCATATTTCATATTTTCTTCAAATGTACTATATGGTAATAAGGGAGTTGAACTTTGATTTTTTTCAATAAATTTCGTAACTTTAGATAATTAATCTTTATAATTGAAGATCAAAACAAAATATTCAAGCAAATTTCTTTATCTATGTCTCCAATGAGTAAAACACCTATATCCCTGATATGTGATAATTCATGGAAATAATTCTTTATTATTCCTCATTTTAACCATATTTAATGAGAGCACATGACATTTTCATCTATTTTCATGCAGTGTATAGTGGTGATGTAGTCAACATCAGACAAAATATACAGTGTTATAATGGAGATAAAAATTTCTTATAGTCTATAACTTATTTGTGCTTTAAGTAAGGTATTATTACAAAAGAATTAAAATATTTAAAAACAATTTTATTAAGTGAAAATGTTACAGTAGTTTGAATTCAATTTATTATTGAAGAAAGAAAAATAAATTTTATTTAAAGATGTTCTCAGTTTATTTGAGAAACCGAGAGTAAGAGACATACAGGTACAATGACAGCAAGTGAGAGTTCTCATTCATTGTTTCACTTCCCAATGCCCACGTATCTGGGACTCTGGATTAAAGTCAGCAGCTAGAAACTCAATCCAAGTCTAACAAGAACCCAATCACTTGAGCCATTACAGATTCCTACCTAGGTCTGTATTAGCAGGAAGCAGGAGTCAGGAAATGGACCTAGGAGTAAAACCCAGGCACTCTGTTATGGGATGTAGGTTTATGAACTAGTGTCTTAACCACTAGACTAAATACCTGCTCTGAGAAAATGAAATATTATTTATAAGTTTGAAGCAACCAAAGCGTCCAGTATTTACAAAGCCTACAAGAGTGGACAGTGACACCCTTGACCTTCCCACTCACTCATTTTCCCACCCAGAGTAACCTTCGGTCCTTCAAGCTCCATTCATGGTAAGTGTCCCACACAGGTGCCCCATTTTTAAAATCTTTTATAGCACATTTTATGGTATCTCTTCAATGTTTTGATAGGCTTGAGTATACCAATACTTCTCACTGTTTCATAAATGACCATATTATTCAGAACAGTATCTCGCTGTATAGGCTTATAGCCTAGAATCAATAGGCTATGCCATAGAGACAATGTGTGTCATAGGCTAGCCAATCAAGGTGTGTTTAAGTACATTTTATGATGTTCACACAAATAAATTGCCTAATACATTTCCGAGAATGTATAACCATCATTAAGTGATGTGTGACTGTTTATCATTTTACTTTTCACTAAAAGGCAATTGGAAAGGCATCATGTCACCATTTTATAGATGAGGAAAATGAAGACCATTTATTAAGTAACATATCTGAACTTGACAGAGCCAGGGGCTGGAGGAATCAAGTTCTGGTTCCAACATGGCCAAAGTGAAGCACAGGCAAACATCCAGCAGAAACTATAAAAGCTGATGTAGATGAGTCAGGGAAATGGAAGTCTTCCCAGTGAGAGCAAGGCCTACTCAGACTGTTCAGGAACCGGCTTCCACTCCACCCCTACCAGTCCAAAACCCTGACTAATGAAGGTCTTGAATCAGAATTCAGATGTAAGACGCTCATTCACCATCAAGGCTTGGCACTCAGGATACTTGCATTATCGTCCTGATTCCATGGCATCTTTCTGCTGAAACTATGAAGTAAGTTGTTTTATTCCTGTGAGCTTATCAGTGAAGCAGACTCAATCTAGCCATGTGAAAGCATCACACATAAGAGGTGGAACGTCCCCTTGTACTTTATGTCCTGCTTTATGTATGTGTGCAAATGCTATGCAAGTTCTACTCTCATTACAAACACCCCCTCTCATTCTTCCCTCTCTTCTTTCGATTCCCCACCCTACCTGTTGAGATCTTTCTCCCTCTGCAAGATTTTTCAAATGTTATTTTTCTAGGACTGCATTATGAGTCTCTATTTATAGAGTCTCCCCTTTCAATTAATATTCACTCTTTGCTTATTGTAGCAACAATTATATAAGATAGTTACCATTATAAACACACATTTCATGGGTGAGGAAACAGATGATTAGGGTGGTGAACTTATCCTACTTTTTACAACTAATAATTAATGGATCCAGGATCAAATTCCAGATCTGACTGCTTCCAGAGAACATTATCCTAATACTACTATCAAATATGGACATCTATCTTGCATTATCACCATATCTTTTCCTATTAGATCAGTGGAGAGCTGAAGTTAAAACCTGAAGGATTTGGGATATAATCGTTTTCATTCACCTTATTTTAAAAATAAACTGAGACTCAAGGAAAGAAGTTTACCAAGGGTGACACAGCTGCTAATGAGACAGCTAAGATCCAAATCTCCTCTTCTTTACACTGCCTCTAAAATTCAGAAGGGCAGAGCTGGCACCTGCTCTTCCTCTTTTCACCCTTAGCATTACACACACATCTTTGTTCATAACAATTGATTAAATAATTCAATTTCATTGTATATATTTGTGACTAAACAGCCATAAGTAGAAGATGTATAGCTATAAGAGTTTATCATGCTTGTGAATTACATACATATAAAACAAATTAGTAACTATAACTTACATACATATCTAAAGAGACAGAAAACTTCAAAATCATTAGTTTTTTATTTTTTATTTATTTATTTATTTAATTTATTTTACAGAGTTATAGACAGTGAGAGAGAGAGAGACAGAGAGAAAGGTCTTCTGTCCGTTGGTTCACTCCCCAAATGGCCACAACAGCCAGAGCTGCACCGATCCGAAGCCAGGAGCCAGGAGCTTCCTCCCAGTCTCCTATGTGGGTTCAGGGGCCCAAGGACTTGGATCATCTTCTACTGCTTTTCCAAGCCATAGCAGAGAGCTGCATCAGAAGAGGAGCAGCCAGGACTAGAACCCATGCCCATGTGGTATGCTGGTGTCGCAGGTGGAGGATTAACCTACTGTGCCACGGCACCGACTCATGTTTTGTTTTATGTTTAACTAAAGGCCAACTAAGGTCCAATAAACTAAACTTACCTACAGAGATGCAACTAATTGAAAGTAATAAAACTCAAAATTGAGCCTAAGAGCGTAAACTCGTGTGATAGAAGAATACTAACCTGTGACCATCTCCATTTTAGTGAAATGTTTCAACCATGAAATTTGAACATTCTTGTAAATAAAAAAAAAGCAAGACAAAATAAATTTAAAAAGCCTATCCCTTTCTTTCTGCCTATTATATAACTTAAACCCTTTTTCACTAAGGTCCTAAATCAAGATCCAGATGTAAGACCCTCTAACACCACTATTCAATAGGATGGAATCAGGACATGGCGTGAAAAAACATTTCTTTGTTGATCAAATACAGTATCACAACTCCTTAGAGCCTTCTTCATATTTCTCTCCACTAACCCTTTGAAGGTTCCCATTATTATCAGCATAACAGGCATTTAGCATAGGACACAAGATCTGTCACAACATGACCTGTTTCTCCAACCATTCTCAAATGCATGCAGTTACTTTGAATAGTGACACCCTCTCTGACATCTGAGAATGTCTCAACCCTTTACATGGAAGATCCCTGTCTTTCCCCTTTCTTCATATTCTCAATACATAATCACAACCTCTGGCTCCTCCTAGACTCAGATTTCATCATGTCATAGCTCATGGATTTCAAAACCTTCTCTATCATCAGAGTGTCCTGAAAATGGATGTCAAAAATCAGGGGCCCACAGAGATTCTAGACATAATAATGTGACTTCTAGACATAATAATTTCTTAAAATTAATTCTTTGGAGATTCTAAGGAATCACTGTCTTACATAACTCCTTTGAACCCTCCCTACCCGGTTAACATTAGTTTACAGGGTATAATTTTCTACATCTCTCATCTCCAGCAGATTGGGGGTTCCTTGTGGACAGAGATGTGCCCTAATTTCTGTAACACAATCATTAATCCAGTAATGAATTTTGGATGAGTAAACAAAAACTGAGGTTAGAAAATCATTAGCTTCGGCCAGCGCCATGGCTCCCTAGGCTAATCCTTCGCCTTGTGGTGCCGGCAAACTGGGTTCTAGTCCCAGTCCGGGCGCTGGATTCTGTCCCGGTTTCCCCTCTTCCAGGCCAGCTCTCTGCTGTGGCCTGGGAGTGCAGTGGAGGATGGCCCAAGTGCTTGGGCCCTGCACCCCATGGGAGACCAGGATAAGCACCTGGCTCCTGCCATCAGATCAGTGCGGTGTACCGGCCGCAGCGCGCCGGCCGCGGCAGCCATTGGAGGGTGAACCAACGGCAAAGGAAGACCTTTCTCTCTGTCTCTCTCTCTGACTGTCCACTCTGCCTGTCAAAAAAAAAAAATCATTAGCTTCTTTCCCAAAAACATTTCCCCTGCCTATAATATGACTAAAACTACCACTTTATTTTCTGGTAACTTTTTCCATTAGAAAGCTAATCTCTATTTGTTATATATTTTTTATGATACACATGAGGATACTTCAAAAAGTTCATGGAAATGGAATTAGAAGGTAAGTTTATTTTTGGTACAAAAATGAATCCCATGTATACATTTGTAATAATATGCATTATTTTGAACTTTTTTGAAGACATATTTTTGTCTTAAAACACTTTGTAATCTTCCAATTTATGCATTTTGCATCTATCCCACCTAATTTTAAGCTTCCAATGTCAGAAAATTATTTTTTCTGAATTTTGTCATTTCTTCATCAATAATCAACATATCTCATATCTATTGTTTTAGTTAAGCAACATTTTGTTAAAATTATTTCATTTCTAATCTTCCACTCAATATCTCAGAATAAGATACTAGGGACATTTAACATATCATAGAAATATAGGACTCATGCGTGTGAGCTAAGGAAAATCTTATATGCTCAAATTGGGTAGAGGATTGTTGACAATAACAAACAATTCCATAATCTGTGGTTTCAGCATAATTTATTCTGAAGCCAGTATGAAGTGGATTCATTTACAATTGTGCCTCAACCATTTCACTTCAGTTCCAAGCTAAGCCCAGTAGAATCTGCAAGTAAAAAAAAAAGTACACAAGAATCGAATCACTGTGATGCTTGGCAAAATAACTTGGTCCCTGGAATTACTGGGCAGATGTGATGAACTAAGGTCAAGATATTCATACAACCGAGATAATTAATTTGGAGTCACTTGGATAATCAGGGATCTTTTATAAAAATGTTGAAGAGCCAAGCTGAGACATGGGTGAAGAAATGGTCAAGGATCAGAAAAAGAAGGTAGTAGAGGAAAGTAATGTCTTAGTTAAAGAAGCTAAACTTTCAAAAAATGGAAAAAAGAAAACCTAAGGAACAAATATTTTGCATTAACTTATAGAGACCAAACTAGTATGGGGAAGACTCTGAAAGGGAACAAACTGGGATCAACTGTGGATGCCCAATAAATAGATAAACAGGAATGAGTAAAAACATGAATGAATTGCTGATTTTACTTATATCCATAATTTCAAGTAGTATCATTTGTGATACTGTCCTTCAAACTCATAATGGGTACCAAATCAGAGTTCGATAGAAGGATTAAGTTATTTGGTTTAAACAGCATAATAGGGTGATTATAGCTCTCAATAACCCTTTATGTATTTTATGAATAAATGGAGGAAAAGAGCCCCAAAGCTCCAATCATAAAGTCAAAGAAGGGGAAAAGTTGATTGCCCTAATCTGATTGGTAGACATTATATACATGTGCTAAGAAGCTACCTTGTAGCCCATAAATATGTACAATTATAGTTAATAAAATTTTAAGATATAAAAGCAAATAACTCCTGCGATCCTCTTTAGGCAGGAATATCTAAATCTTTGAATTCTAAATGGGAACCAACATAAAACAACCTGGTCATTGCTGAAGTATTTCCTTTCACTCCCATCATATGATCTTTTGGCTGATTTCTTGCATACCCAATGGTTTTCCCTAGAGTGACTCAACTCAGATCTGTCATGATGCTACTCATAACCCTGGCATTCCAAACAGCTCGGGGCTGAGGAAAATTAAATGCCAAGTCTGAAAAACAAAATGAAATAGACTAAATCCCCTTGGTCAGTTAACATTTGCAAAAATTCTGTCAGTAAGTTATTAAACAAACATTATTTCTATGACCTTCAGAAATTATATATGAAAGGAAAAGGTAGGGCTGCTTACCATTTATCCTAAAGTACATCTTACTAACTAAAGTTTAAATATCCCTTCCGAATAAATCAAAATGGCAGGGGAGAGGAAGGACAGAAACAGAAAGATAATATGTAACAATAACATAAAACGTACATTCAAAAGTTTTGTAAGCATACATCTCTTTTTTTAATAAGGAAATATGGTATACCTACAAATCTCAGGGACATGTAAGTCTAATGGTATGTACATTTATTCAGATGCTCCCCCCTCCTCTATGTTTAGTTAAAAATTTCAAATCCTAGTAGACCTAAATACTCTATGCTTGTATTCTTAAAAATATTGTTTAAAACTAGAGCAAATGTATTAAAAATCCACATACTATGCATATAAAACTTTTTTAAAAGATTTTATTTATTTATTTATTTGAAAGGTGGAGTTACAAACAGTGAGAGGGAGAGACAGAGAGAAAGGTCTTCCTTCTGCTAGTTCACTCCCCAAATGGCCAGAATGGCTGGAGCTGTGCTGATCTGAAGCCAGGAGCCAGGTGCTTCTTCCTGGTCTCCCATGTGGGTGCAGGGGCCCAAGAACTTGGGCCATCTTCTACTGCTTTCCCAGGCCATAGCAGAGAGCTGGATTGGAAGAGGAGCAGCCAGTACTAGAACTGGCACCCATGTGGGATGCTGGTGCCGCAGGCAGAGAATTAACCTACTATACTGTGGTGCAGGCCCCACATGTAAAACTTTTAAAATCTTTCTTAAATATTAATAGCCTTCAGGATTTTTTAAATAAACTTTCTTTTCTGTTTATTTTTTAAAAAACTGGTATTGTTGTTCTTTTATATAAAATAAATGAATGGGAACTAAAGAATTAAGACTACTGATAAGGTGCCTAGACCTGGCTAGATAAGGAGGTGTCTGGATGTAGCAAAGAAACCTCAAATCTTATGTGCTGAACTCCACCTGTCACATGTATTAGGTCCAACCACAATACCATTGTTTTCCAAACAGATGGCCAAGAACAACAAGTCCAATCCTGCAGGCTGATGAAAAATGGAGCGCTTGAAGGTGTTGGAAAGAGCAAAGCAAGAGGGAAATACACAGCCAGGTTGACACTCCTTTAGACAGCATCGCTCATAAACTATGAACTTTTTTTTCTGTGCCAGATAAATTTGTGCAACCTATTGATAACATGCACATTTAATTTTTAACACATTAATTTTGTCTGTGCCCCAGGTAAAATCACACACACATACACACACACACACACATACACACCCCTACACACACACAGTTGGAAGCAAAGTATCTCATACTTTTAGCAACCAGAGGAAAGATTAAAGTTTAAATCTCTGGGAAGTTTCTTCCTTCCAAAAGAGAATGAAGAGGGGGGAATCAGAAGTCCCCTAACATGTAAGATCAGTTTTTTCTTTGCAAAGAAAATGTGTAAGGTTCTCTCAGGTCCCTCGGTAGACTTCCAAACATTACTATTCTGTCTTATATATTTTTAAAGCATGACTACATTCTGGATAATTTCAAATATACATCATTGACATTTGCATTTTCTATAACATTGACAGTTCTGAAGAATTTTTTCATGAAGTAAAAATGTTGCTTGAACACTGTACTTCACATTGGATAATTATAAATGTCTAAGAATCTGTTCTCTAGAAACAAACAACCTATTTCAAGCACAATAACATTATTTAATGAATATAAATTATTATTACAATTATAGCTAAGGGATACCATCTTGTCAAACTTAAGAAGTTCAGAAAAAGATGTTTTTTTTCTGGGAGATTTAATGCCAGAAAACTGAATTAAGTCAATATTCCTCAAGCAGATTAGGAATTACAGAACATATTTTTTGAAACGAACCACTCATAAAATCATACTATGTCCTTGGCCTGTATAATGAGTGGAATTGTTTACTCTTATCATCATAACGTGAAGGAAGAACTTGCCAGCCAATAGGTTTGGTGACACCCTGGAGAATGAGAGTGGGATATGAATGAGGAATAGGGAGCAGACTGGGTAAGTCAATGAACTAAGTCCCTGGGAGATGCAGCCTTCAACCCATATCAGATGCTGTTTATTTTAGGAAAAACATATAACTGCTTTAGAATCATATTCAAAGCATGAAGAAGTAGGGAAAGGAGTTCTAAGTTCATAATAGTCTTACTGTAAATCGGAATTTCTAAACCTCACATGCCAAACAAGGGACACTTGAGAGACAGACAGAGTTTGGCTGGCTATGTCAGGGATTGCCAAGCAGAACATAACAATGGTGCTACCCTTTGAAGAGTCAAGCAGATGTCACCATGCACAGTAAGGATTGGGGTGCAAGCAGAAATATCCAAATGAAGAGTAAGGTAAGGAGTTGAAGGCTGGGGCCCCTAGTGAGGAATCAGAAGCTAAGCAAGGCAAAGAGGCAGACCAGGAGAAGTGGAGCACAGACAGAACAAGTCACTTGCATTAGGAAGACCCAGGTACCTAGGGAAGGGCCTTCAATAAATAGCGGTTCTTCTTTCCCGATAAGGGAAAGAATGAAGGAAAGCTAATTTGGATATAAACCCTAGGTACCAATGACCATATACGCACTTCCACAAATGCTACTTGTTTAGCTATACTTTACTTTTGAGGAAACTAAGAATCGGAAAAGGATAGTCACTTTCCCCAGGTTCAGGTGACATGAGTAAGCTGGGTGTCCATGCTGAGAGGATCTGGTGATGAAGCTAATAGTGATCTTTCTTTTTGCAAAGCTATTCAACTGTTGGGTTGAAAAACAAACTCTCCAAATTCTGTGAACATGCAAATCTGTCATTAACCATGCTTGAAGGATCAGTAGTTTTACTGCTAAATAAGCTAGGTGGCGATTGAGAAACATTAGGAGACAGGACCTAGGACCTAAAGATGGGACACATTTCACATTGGAGCAGGTGCTCGAGGATAGACCATGATCTCCAGATGTAGGGCAAATAGCTCAAGAAGTAAAACACAGGAATAAAAGACTAGTGGTGAGGGACAGTCAGCAGTTCAGCCAGGTGGAAGTTCAATCACTTAAAACTGCAGATACATGTGCTCAAGTATCAGTCTGTTCTTTAGGTAACAAGCAGAAATAAGAATGGCAGAAACTCCGAGGAACTTGGCAGTTGACTAAGAAAAAACATTTGGAAGTGGGAACAATTGCAGCTGTCAGTTTAATTTGATAGAAAATATTCATTAATTAATTGCTTCATTAATTATTTAATGAACACCTGAATTCAAGATTTTGATCTAGTTCTGGATTTTTATCAGTGAAAAAAATAGACAAAATCCTAACTTTTGTAGAACCTACTTTCCATTGGAAGCAGGAAATTAGCAATTTAGGTACCAAGAAAAAGTCAGGAACACAATTTCATGTGGGAAAACTGAGAATATCAAAGCCTGACTGTATTTCCTCTGTAAATTAAGATCCTTCCTAATACAAACACAATTGGTGTTAAAGCTTGGAGTAGCATTGGACCCACAAAGTTTAGAATTTGGAAGGGCAAGGCGGCAGAAAAGTCATTACTGGCATCAAAAGATAGGTTAAAAGATCACCCTCATGGGTCCTCATATATGTATGTAATCCTCATGTATGTATGATTTATACCTATCTGGTTACCTGTAAGAGAAGTTTAACAACTTCAAGTATATATGTACCTACAGTGAAGACATACATTTCTGCAGGTTACACAGTACACAATTTTAGTTCATCATCAGATCACAGACCACGTGAACAGCACACACCTACATAGCCATATCTAGAAGTCCTAAATATCTGCTAAGACCCATTATGATGGATACTATTAGCTCTAGTGATTGGTGTTAAACAATATACATGACACTAAAATTATTCACTAAGATAAGTTTGCAAAATGCTGTTAATTTAGCTCGTTTGAATCAATGTAATGTTCAAAAAGTAGATAGCTAATAATGCAGCATAAAGTAAGGACATTTCTATTGCCTCTCTTTTAGATAAAGGAGGAATGTTTTCAAGATTAAATTAAAATAATTGAGAAGAAAGACCTCCATCTAATTTAAATGTTTTATAAAGGAAAAACACATCATTTGGCCCAATATTAAAGACTTACAAAGTAGCAGAGTTCCAATATCTCTAAGAGATTTCTGAAAGGAAAAGAGATCCTCCAAAGTTGCATCACTGTAGTGACAGACCTGAATCTGAGAACCCAAGTCTCCTAAGAGTCTGTTTAGTCCTCAGGACAGCTCAACCACATTGGCATATCTTTGATAGAAAAGAATGCCAGTTGTTTAGAGTAGAATCAAATATTCTCTCTGTGTCTCAGCCTTTCTCAGAATATAAAAATCATCCTTGAAATGCTGTACAAATTCTGACTCAGTTCACGGAAACTTCACAGGTTTCATCCACCCACACCTGCTTTTATTTGTGCAAGGGAAAATAACATTTAGTTCTTCCCTCCAACAAACAAGTCTCAACAAACCTAAAGCTGGTTTAGTCATTTTTCCAGCCACTCTTTCGTAAGATTTTGTTTATAATAATAAACTTGAGTCACTGTTTTCCCTAAAGAGAGACACAAAGAAATGTATGAAAGTATGATTATGACATAAAACTGAAACAAATTAACATATTTATATATTTAGTGGAAAGACATTCATGATACATTTTAAATGATAAAAGATAATTAATTCTAAGTGTGTGTTTTTATAAAGTAGCCATATATAGTTTTTATTAGAAAAAGACTATAATGATTTATGTCAAAATTTAAAGTTTCTTCTACTAGATTTATTTTAATCGATGGAGTAGTTTGCCTATTTAGAATTTCTATTTTCCTACAATAATATTTATTACAAAAGAAAAATGACCCAACCATCAAATTATGCTAATTTGTCCCTAATACTCCCTTATAAATACTTAGAACTCATTATACTTTTTTTAAATTTAAGAAGCATTCCTGGGGCCTGCACTGTGGCACAGTAAGTTAATCCTCCACCTATGGCCCTGGCATCCCATATGGGTGCCGGTCCTAGTCCTGGCTGCTCCTCTTCAGATTCAGCTCTCTGCTATGGCCTGGGGAAGCAGTGGAAGATGGCCCAAGTTGTTGGGCCCCTGCATCTGCATAGGAGACACAGAAGAATCTCCTGGCTCCTGGCTTCAGAGCAGCTCAATTCTGGCTGTTGCAGCCATTTGGGGAGTGAACCAGCGGACAGACGACCTTTCTTTCTGTCTCTTCTTCTCACTGTCTGTAACTCTACCTCTCAAATAAATAAATAAAATCTTAAAAAAGCATTCATTTTTTTAAAAAAGATTTTTTTTAACTTTTATTTAATGAATATAAATTTCCAAAGTACGACTTATGGATTACAATGGCTTCCCCCCCATACCGTCCCTCCCACCCACAACCCTCCCCTTTCCCACTCCCTCTCCCCTTCCATTCACATCAAGATTCATTTTCGATTATCTTAATATACAGAAGATCAGCTTAGTATACATTAAGTAAAGATTTCAACAGTTTGCTCCCACACAGAAACATAAAGTGAAAAATAATAGATGATTTTTTTAAATGATAATGAAATCAGATCAGATCTATTGTCATGTTTAATCCCGTGAGAGTCAAGTTGGGAATTGATAATTTCTTTTTTTTTTTCTTTTTTTTTTCCAGAAGGTCAGTTTAGTATGCATTAAGTAAAGATTTCAACAGTTTGCACCCCCATAGAAACACAAAGTGAAATATACTGTAAGATTTACTTACGTATTTATTTGAAAGGTAGAACAACAGAGAAAGCAGGAGAGACAGACACACAGAGAGATTTTCATTCATTGCTTCACTCTCTAAATGGCTACAAAGATAAGGTCTGGACCAGGCTGAAGCCAGCAGCAGGAGTTCTATCCTGGTCTCCAACAGGAGTAGCAGGATTCCACAGCCCTGTGCTACCTGCCACTGCCTTCTCAGGTGCACTAGCAGGAAGCTGGGTAGGAAGCACGGCAGCCAGAACTCATATTGGTACTCCAGTAGAGACTGCTTAACCTGCTGTGCCACAATGCCAGCCCCAAGAACTCATTATGGAGGCTGGTGTTGCAGTGCATTTGGTTCAATTACTGCTTATGGGACATCTCATTTTATAGTGCCAGTTTGAGTTCTGGCTGTTCTGCTTCCAATTTAGCATCCTGCTAATGCATACAGCTGGAGACAGCAGAGGCTGGCCCAAGTACTTGAGTCCATGACACCCATGTTGACCTGGATGGAGCTCCTGTCTCCTGTCTTTGACCTGGCCCAGCCCAACCATTGAAGCCATTTGGGGAGTGAACCAGTGGATGGAAGTTTTCTTCCTCTCTCAGTCACTCCCTCTCTTTCTCTGACACTCTGTCTTTCAAATAATTAAAATAAATCCTAACAAAACTCATGATACAAAAAAAGTTTCATACATACAACACATACTTGTTGAGCAAATACAGTGGATCTATATAGAACTTTAGCTAAACCTCACTACAGCTAGATGAGTGAATCAGCTGAAGGATATGTGGGGACTAGAACCTTCATGATAGTCAACAGAGATAATAGTAAAGTATAGTCAGGTACAAGGAGACAGCAAAACTGATCTGGCTTTAGGACTGGCCCCTCATAGGCAGATGTCATCAGAGAATGGAGTCTAAATTAGAGTTGTCTGTAACAGAAGGATTTAATAATCAGAGAGATAACCTAAATCAGATGAATTACAGCATTATGTTGAAAAAAAGCTTTTTTCAAAGCTTTGTTTTTATTTATTTTAAAAAGCAGAGTTACAGTAAGAAAAAAGGAGAGAAGAGAGCAAGATCTTACAAACACTTGTTCACTCCCCAAATGGCAACAATGACCAGGGCTGCCACACCAAAGCTAGGAACCAGGAGCTTCCTCTGATTCTCCAGTGTGGGTGCAGGAGCCTAGGAACTTGGACTATCTTCTGCTGCCTTTTCAGGAGCAGGGGGCTGGATTGGAAATGGAGCAGCAGGGACTTGAACCGCTGACCATATGGGATGCAGGTACTGCAGGACATGGCTGAACCTGTTGCACCAGAGCAATTGCCCCTCCCCAGCTCCCCAAAAAACATCATTCAACAGTATGACTGAAGACAATATAATCCACAGCAAAGGAAAGAAGCGTTAATCAGATTAATTCTACCTGTTTGAGATCAGCAAAGCAGGAATATTTTATAAGAGTGCTCTTTGTACTACAAAATTACAGAGTGAACTAAAAGATTTGTTCAGATTTAAAGATCCAATCTCTATATATAACTGGAATTTGGTATATCAATTGACAGAAAAACCAAATAAAGCTAATTTAAATAATAAAAGGAGTTGGTTGGTTTACAAAAGGAAAAGATACAGGGTTCTGGCTGTTCCTCAAATAAGCCTCTTCAGAATGACAGCTTTCCTGAGCTGGCTCCCAGCATCCTGACAGTCTTTTATTGACAAATACAGACTTCACTGTCCATGACACAGGGGAATGTCAATGTACTAGAATTCCCCAAGAGGTCCTGAAAGCCTAAGTGGACCAACTTAGGTCAAGTGCCCATTTTCTTTCCAATCACTATGGCAAGAGGATGCAAAAGCATTGATTTCCTGAATCTAAACCATTGTATTAAACATCTATTGATGTATAACAAATTACCCCAAACTTTGCCTCATAGAACAGAAACAGATGGATCAGAAGCACAAGACCAACTTAGTTGCACAGTTTTGAATAGGGATCTCTCATGAGTTTACAGTCAATCAATTGGTTGGTGCCACCATCTTGTCTGAGGGTATTACTGGCGGATGATTTGCTTCCCAGTTCCTCATTGCTTTTTGATTTCCAGTGATTTGCAGATCCCTGTTACAGGAAGTTTTCCTAGGCTGTCTGAGTGCTCGCAAGACATAACAACTGGCTTCCCTTGGCAGGAGTGGTTAGAAATGCGCAGAAAAAGAGAGAGTATTAGCAAGAAAAAAGCTGTGGCCTTTTTTGCATCCTTATCTCAGAAATGACAGGTCATCAATTCTACTGAATTCTTTTGGCCACACAGAACAATCCCAGTAAAATGTGGGAGGGAACTGCACAGCTATGAATACCAAAAGAAGAGAGATCACTGGGAGCTATTTTGAAGCTGGCTGTCACAGACTTGTGTATGTCTCTAGAGCCAGGAGCCAGGTCAGCTTCTACAGTACTACAAGAGAATCTGATATAAAATGATTCACGAAGTATCATAAAACTTTTGGGATGAGAATGTGGAGTAAAGATTTTGGAATTGTAACCAACAGGTATCTATACCTGGAAGTATAGATATTCTTTATTGGAGGTATCTATTCTATATTTTTAACAATTTTTATTTATTGAAATGGGAGTGTGTGTGTATGGAGAGAAAGAGAGAGAGAGAGAGAGAGAGAGAGAGAGAGAAACACAGGGCTGGGGCAGAAGCCAGGAGCCTGGAACTCCATCTGACCCTCCCACATGAATGGCAGGGACCCAAGTATTTGGGCCGTCTTCCACTGCTTTTCCCTGGCACATTAACAGGGAACTGGATCGGGAGCAGAGCAGCAAGGACTCTAATTAGCACTCTGATATAGGATGTTGGCATTCCAAGTGACTGCTTAACACATTGTGTCACAATGCTGGACCCAGATTTTGTTTCATATTAATTAATGTAATTGTTTCTGAGTCTTGCTACAATCATCAAAGAGTCTTAAAAATGAAATCGAGCAAGAAATACATAAAAATATAATCTGTTAATTCTAATGGATTTCAAAGGTTTACACAATTTGATTCAGTCAGTGAAACAAAATTAACATATTTCTTTTTGGATAATAAATCCATTTCAAAATAAAATGTTTTTCAAGCTTGGTTTTCTGTGAAATACTCTTTGACAGATAATAATTCATATATTTGGTGAATGTTTTCTCCAAGATACCCTTATAACCTTAATATATTTCATACTCCTTGCTTATTCAGAATGCATATGTAAAATCTATCCACTGGAGAAATTCACATTGGAGATATAGCATTGAGTCATTGGTTCATAGGACAAATTTCTGTTTGATGGGTTTTGTGTAGTATGTGAGTAAATTCCTGAGGCAAGATAGCTTATGCTCATAATTTCAAGTCTAATGCATCAATCCTCCAAAGTGTCACAGGACAGGAAAATTGTTTCATGGAAGTAATAATGATATGTGTTATCTTGATTTCTATCATATTTAAAACTTACTAGGCATTTTTATATCTATTGTCTGTGGGGAGCAATCCGGACTAGACTAAGTTACTCGAATTAGGACTTATTCTATGCATCTGCTCTCCCACAATATGGCGCTGGGAGAGAAGTAAACAGCTTCCGCACAGCTGCCTCCAGTTCAACCAATTAACTGTAGGACTTGCTCCTGATTGGAGAGCAGCGTACTCAGCCGAGTTGGGATTGGCGGAGGAGGACTATAAAGGAGGAGAGAGACGGCATGCACCAGGAACATCTATGGGGAACATCTAAGGGAACCCGTGCAGCCCCCGAGAAGAGCCGGCCGGCGGAGTGCCGCTCCCCTGCGGAAGTGGGGAATGTGGCTAGGGGGAACTGCCCTTCCACGGAGGTGGAAGGGACAGTAGCCAACCCGGGAAGAACCAGCAGCAAACCCGGGGAGGGCCGAGCAGACGAAAGAACAGCGCAGGGTCCTGTGTCGTTCCTCCACAAAGACGGGGAGCGACATAATGGTGCCGTGACTCGGATATGAAGCCTAGGCAGGGCTTAGTGTCATTCCCCCATGAAGACGGGGAGCGACATAATGGTGCCGTGACTCGGATATGAAGCCTAGGCAGGGCTTAGTGTCGTTCCTCCACGAAGAGGGGGAGCGACATAATGGTGCCGTGACTCGGATAGGAAACCTAGGACAGATAGGAAACTTAGGAGGGAAGAAACGGGAAGAAATGGGAAAATACCGGAGAGAGAGAGACTAGCAAACAGCCTAGGGAAAAGCCGGACGAAAAAGGTGCCGGAAGGCGCTATTGAAAGCCTAGGCATAGACTCGGATACGGACTACGGGGGGAAGCTGGGAGAAATCTCTAAGGTCGAAAGCGAAAGTGAAAGCTAGAACAAACAGACTCGGATGCGGACTGTGGGGAGAGGCCAGGAGAAATGAGGGAGGAATATCGTTGGAGGAAAGCTTGGGGAAACATACCGGGTAGAGAAAAATGTTAGGGAAATTGAAGCCGCGGGGGGCAGGCCGAGGCGGAAACGAAAGCCACTTTGGGGTTCTCAAGTTAGCCCGGGAATAGGGGGCGAAAAGTTGAAACCAGAAGCTGAGACGTAAGCCAGATTGGGATCCGTCTGATTAGCCCGGGGAGCAAAGGACGGGAAGCCAAATCGTGGGGCGGAGACGTACGCTGGGTTGAATTCGCCAGGCTAGCCCGGGGAACTTAGATTGAATCCTAGTGGCGGAGACGCAAGCTACGCTGTGTTACTCGCGGAAGCCGCCGCGTGCAGAGAGAGCACGGGGCGTGAATAGATAGGGAACGCTGGCGTAGGCCGTGGTTCAGACGCGAAAGGGTTAAGCGTGGAGACCGCGGAGCTCGCAAAGCCGAGCCGAGCAAAGCCGGGAAGCTGCGCAGATGAGAGAGGCGCACGGGCTGAAGCGGCGCAGAGCCGGGAACCCGCCGGCGGGGCGAGGTGCCGGAAAGCTGCGGGGATAAGAGAAACAGAAGTTTTAGAAGTAAAGTGAGAGAAATAGGAATGCTGGAAGATAGAAGTAAAATGGGAGAAATAGGAATGCCCGGAGATAGAGAAATAGAGAGAAATAAGGCCTCCCCTCAACATGCCAATTAGGAGGCTTGGATTCGGTCTGCCTGATTTAAGGCGGTAAGCGCTAGCAAAGCTCGACCAGAGTATGAGCTGCAGGTCACCGAAGATAGGCACGAACCAACACTAATAAGTCTCCCCCACAATAAGGCAATGAGAAGGCTTGGATTCGGTTTGCCTGATAGGTTTTGTAAACACCTGCAGGCAGTTCTAGCAGAGCAGAGTATGCGCTGCAGGGCACCGAACACAGGCACGCATCAGCGCCTAAAAACCTCCTCACAACATGGCGAAGAGAGGACCCGGATTCGGTTTGCCTGATGGATAGGACTTGTAAGAGCCTGTGGCAACTCTAGCAAGTACAGCAGAGTGTGTGCTGCGGGACACCGAAGACAGGCGCGTATCAACGCCAAAAAATAAAAAGAAAGGGGGATCTGTGGGGAGCAATCCGGACTAGACTAAGTTACTCGAATTAGGACTTATTCTATGCATCTGCTCTCCCACAATATGGCGCTGGGAGAGAAGTAAACAGCTTCCGCACAGCTGCCTCCAGTTCAACCAATTAACTGTAGGACTTGCTCCTGATTGGAGAGCAGCGTACTCAGCCAAGTTGGGATTGGCGGAGGAGGACTATAAAGGAGGAGAGAGACGGCATGCACCAGGAACATCTATGGGGAACATCTAAGGGAACCCGTGCAGCCCCCGAGAAGAGCCGGCCGGCGGAGTGCCGCTCCCCTGCGGAAGTGGGGAATGTGGCTAGGGGGAACTGCCCTTCCACGGAGGTGGAAGGGACAGTAGCCAACCCGGGAAGAACCAGCAGCAAACCCGGGGAGGGCCGAGCAGACGAAAGAACAGCGCAGGGTCCTGTGTCGTTCCTCCACAAAGACGGGGAGCGACATAATGGTGCCGTGACTCGGATATGAAGCCTAGGCAGGGCTTAGTGTCATTCCCCCATGAAGACGGGGAGCGACAATTGTCAAATACAAACTTTTGTAATTATCAAAGAAGACAGTATTGTCTTTCATAAAGTAAAGAAGCAAAGAGTTTTTTCTTTCAAAATTACAGATTAATGTAGCTACTCTAAAGGAAGAAAGATATGAAAGATAACCAAAAATAAAGAGCTTCAAAATTATCCACTCTTCCAAAATTTGTGCTGAAATTAATATTTCAAATGTTTACATTTTTGAGAACACTTTCATATCCTATGATGCTGTAAATTTAATTTCCTTTGTCACTCTCAGACATTCTGTGTTGGAGGTCCCAGATCACATCACATCAAATGTAGTGGAAGTTGCAGCATGCTCTCCAAAACCCCCTATAGGACTGAGACACTCCCTGTCCCCAGAATGCTAGGAGTATTAGATCCTGGCAGTATATAGCTTAGGTCATTGTCAGATACTGGTATTTTATAGGGAGCTTTTCAGTGAAGGCTACCCTCCCTATTAGAAACAGGCCACATCTCAGGATGTGGGAAACAAAGTTATGGTCCACTGTCCCAGTTTGAAACAAATTTGAAAGATAATCCAAATCCGGAGCTCCTATGGGATTGCCTGGGGCCAATTTGTTACTGTCTTATACGTGAACTTCTCTCACGATGTCTGGTATTTCCTCTTTGTCCTCTTATAGGTGTGCTCCCGTGAGTCCTCTTCATCAAATCTCCTGCTTTCTTCCCCACTTCAGTGCCTTTTTCCCCAGGAAACTTAAGACCACTGATCAAGAGGCAGTCTTAAAAATCAGATTTTTAAAGCTGGGTCACCTTCTGACTGTCACTGGTAGTAAGTGGCATTCTGTGTTGGTGACATTGTTAGAACTTTCATTGGTGGTTAACCTAGATGTCATAATGTTGGAAAGGATTACTTTGATGTTGCAATGTGTGATACACTTGGAGAAATAAAATGAATAGCTGAAGATGATAACATCAGTGTAAATGAACAATTTAATAAACAACAGAGGCAGCACACAAAAAACTCTCATCTCTCACAGATGTCTGGCCAATAAAAGCAGGCCTAGGACCCAGGAGTTCCAGAAAGCATTGCTTTTCTGACTGTCAAGTTTTATAAAGTTTAGAGTGGAAGCCAGAAGATATGAGAGAGGTGAAGATCTATGAAGATATTTAACAGACAGCAGTCTTCCGAGGCACTGATACATGGACAACCAAAAATAGTGCTATTTCATTCATGTAACCAAAACAAATTAAGCACAGATAAACAGGAGACTAAGAGCAACCAACCAAGTAAAATCCTACTCTTCAGACCTAACCCATTACTCAAGACCAGAACCTATTGACTAAAGAAGAGAAAGGAGAGAAAAAGCAAAATAAAGAGAAACCCTAAAAATATTTGGAACTAGCTGCTACCTCACTGATTTTTTGAGGGACTCTGCAATGTGGGGCACACTGAGGCATCACCTCAAAAAACACAACTTTCAGTAGTCCTCTTTGGAGCCAACATATTATATATTTGAAAACATTTATTTGACTTTACTAGCTGAATTCCTTGCTGCCTGTTTTAAGTGGACTCAGAATAATAAAGGATTCAGTAGATCTAGTCCATAATGACAGCACGTTCAACACTTGAACCAATCAGATTCTCATGTCACTACAAGTATGATAAGTTCCAGAGGGAGAATCAAATATAAATCCCTAGAGAGCAAGGCCATTCATGTAATCCACAACAGAAATGCAAACACCACTTGAAAAACAGTTCCTAGTAAACTACTGAGACCTGGTGGAGATTGAGTATCTTTGCATAGGACAATAAGATACCATTTGGCCAGAGTTATCATCATGAACTCATTCTGAGCTACAGTTTCTCAGAACCACAGGGTCATAAGATCTGACAGGTGTATTGCGATTTGCTGTTAGATAGAAGACGTACATCTAGTATGGTGTGAATGGGACCAGAGCAACAGAGATAAGTGACCCAGATTCCAAAACCACACAGCACAACATACTGGCTCATCTCCTTCACCTTACTATGAAGTCTTCCTTATATCTGTCTCAAGAAGGAGTAAAAAGGATAAGGTATGTTACGTTTCCCTTTTACATGTTGCAAGCCAGAAAAAAAGAACAATTCTACACTATGGCTTCATTCAGAGAAGTACTAAAAAGCAACAGTGAGGAAAAATTCCATTAGTAATAATTCAAGTAGTATAACTGATCCCTCACCTTATTTGGTAAGGGAAATGTATATTGGCATACACAGAGTCAAAGATAGCAGCAAATAGTTGATACAGAGCATAGAAGACTAGATGTGGTAGGGGAAATGAGGTATTGAGAACAAATATGTGGATGGATCTATAAGGCTGGGCCACAAACTGTGAACTTTGAATCACATGCTAATGCCCAATACAAGGGAGTGGCATTGCATTGTGGAACAGTAGAATAAGCTAACATTTGCAATGCCTTCATTCCACCTTGTAATGCTGGGCTGAGTCCAGGCTGACCCACTTCTGATACAGCTTCCTGCTAATGCACTTGAAAAAGTAGCAAATTATGAAACAAGTTTTTGATTCCTATCACCTACATGAGAGACCCAGATGGAGTTCCTGGCTCTGACCCAGCCCTGGCTGTTGTGGTCATTTGGAAAGTAAGTCAGCATATGGAAAATCAATCCCCCATATTCATATTCTTTCCTCCCCTTTCAAATAAATAACTAACTCCTTTTAAAAGGCCCACCAGAGAACACCCAATAGGAAAGAAGTAATAAACAACCAGTAGATAAAATAGATGCTAATCACAAAGTACCTGTCTGTGGCTGTAGTCAGTCCAATTCAACTCTTGCAGGAACCTGATTGATCTGTATTTATCTGTAATTGTCAAATAAAGAAAAGAAACCAACCACATTTTACTTGGCCTTTCCAGTCCTTTTATTAGTAACATGTGGATTATAATAAAAAAAGCAATCAGTGAAGCAAAAACATGTAAACAGTAATCAAAAGTTTGTACAAGCACTTCTAAAAGTGGCCAGATGCACTTATTGGATTAACAGATAAATATTTTCAAATAATAATTATTTTTGTGTAAAAGTGTTTTCAGGTAGGGATGACTGTAATGAGTCAGCAGATGATCTTTTAAGTAGAGAAATAGAAGTTCTAAAAGAACCAAATAAAAAATCTACACTCAGTAATACAACATCTGAAATTTAAAGATTTATTGAATTGGCTTAGTAACAGCTCAGTCAGTAAAAGATAAAAAACATTGAACTAGAAGAAAAGTCATTAAAAAATCACCTAAATTGAATCAGAAAAGGAAGTACATTTGGGGGGAAAAAAAAGCAGTGTCCTGGAGATTAATATCAAGTGACTAAAACTGAGTTCTTAAAAGAAAATAAGAGACAAATTTGAGGAGAAAACTTTTTAAATATAATTGCTCAGAAGTTTTGCTAAACTTTGATTTATAAAAGCAATGTACAAATCCACATCTAGTAAACTCAGCCAAGAAGAATATAAAAAATACACTTAAATTCTTTGCCAAAACCAAAAAATAAAGCAATCATTTTAAAAGAAGCCAGAGACAAAGAAAAAATAAAAACCAACAGACCAATAAGTAAATAAATAAATACACAATGTAAGGAAAAGAGAGATGTAAATAATGATTGATTTCTCATGAGAAATAATGCAAGGTCTAATAAAAAGAATACATTAAAGAAATGAAAAATTTAAATAGCTAAATAAAAAGTACATCTATTAGTCTCCATCCAGTGGAAACAGTCTTCAACAATGTGGGTGAATGAAAAACTAAATAGGATAATCCAAGTTTAAATGCTAGACTCATAATGAACATTTTATAAAGAATTTAAACATTGAGCTGTTTCTTTTCAGTAATAATTTACTAATTTGAGTAAATAAATACATCAAAACAACAGAATATCAGAGGTGCAGTAGTGAAACACTATAATTTGATAAATTGCATTGTTTAAAAATATTAGGGGCAGGTGTCTTGCACAGTGGTTAAGCCACTGTTTGAGGTGCCCACATTGCATTTTAGAGTCCCTGGAGCTGAGAATCAGCTTTGCTCTCAATTCTAGCTTCTTGTTTCTGTTCACTCTGGAAGACAACAGGTGATACTTCAAGTGTCTGGGTCCTTGCCACCCAAATGAGAGACTCAGATTGAATTCCTGGCTTCTGACTGCAGCCTGGCACAGCCCCAGATGTTGCTGAAATTGAAGAATAAACAATTTCTCTCTCTCTCTCTCTCTCTCTGTCTCTCTCTCTCTGTCTCTCTTTCTCTCTGTCTTTCCCTCTCCCACCCTGTCTCTCTGTCCCTGTGTATTTCAAAAACCAGGGTCTTTTTGCTTTTTAATTCTTAAACTTCTTATTAGGTGAAGTATTTGGCCATTTACTCTAATGTAAATTTAAAAAACATTATCTCAAAACTAAACAAAGGAAAGAAAGGGAGAAGGAAAGAGGATGGAAAGGAGAGTGGAGCAGGGAGAGAGGGAAGGAGGAAGGAATATCATTATGTTCTTAGAATTTTATCTACAAGTCACATTTAATCTGTTAAAAACTAATTAAAATTAAAATTAAAAAAATAAAATTTTTATAATAAAATAAATTGTTTTTTTTTTTTTTTTTGACAGGCAGAGTGGACAGGGAGAGAGAGAGACAGAGAGAAAGGTCTTCCTTTGCCGTTGGTTCACCCTCCAATGGCCACCGCAGCCGGTGTGCTGCGGCTGGCACACCGCGCTGATCCCAAGGCAGGAGCCAGGTGCTTCTCCTGGTCTCCCATGGGGTGCAGGGCCCAAGCACCTGGGCCATCCTCCACTGCACTCCTGGGCCACAGCAGAGAGCTGCCTGGAAGAGGGGCAACCAGGACAGAATCTGGCACCCCAACTGGGTCTAGAACCCAGTGTGCCCGCGCTGCAGGCGGAGGATTAGCCTACTGAGCCGCGGCGCCAGCCAATGATGTCTTATATTATTAATAACTTCCAAAGGAAGGACCCTAAAGACTTTTATGTAGGGAAATTTACCTAAATTATACTATCAATTCCCATAACTACAGGGGTCCTTCCAAGATTGACCATTGGAAGAAAGAAACATGAGTACAAATCAGATTGAATAAAAAATGATGTCTGTTGAATTTCAATTTAGATAGGCCAATAAGCTTGGTCAAACCGTCATCAATTTGCTGTAACAATTTTGCCTTACTGAAATCTCAAGCAATGAACCCATAGTTGAGCTTTCCAGGAAAAGTTCCACATGAAAACCAATTATTACACCTGGGGAATAAACAGTCCTCTCACTGAAAAATTCCACACAACTTGCTGTCATCTTACAGCTGCTTTCTCCTTAGAGGTGCTTTTAGTTTTCAGGCCACCTGTTCTCTGTGGTAGATAATTTACAAAATGATTTCTCTATCTGGCCAATCCAGTTATTTATATTCAGGAGGCATTAGACAGATTTTTATTTGAACCGAAGTATTCAATCCTGTGTGGCATTTTTACTTCAAAAGTCGCTGACTATGGAAATGAGTGCATTAGTGCATATTTGTCTTATACTGTGAGATAAAAATTGCTTTATAAAGTATATTTATTTCCAATTTATCTTTATGTACCTTTCAGTGACCCTCATTATGACATAAACTCCAGAGTCATATCCATCACTTACAAAATAGGAATTTGAGTCAAAAAGAAAACAGTTCCCCCAATCACAAAGTAAATTATATCAATTCTCATTTGTGGAAGAAATACAAATGGGAAAGAAACCAAACTGCAGTGATTGGGACTTCAGATTACATTCATTGTACTCTATTTTTAAAAAATTTTTAACTAATTCATAAAAAATGTTCATATGGAAGGAACCCAAGACGTTTGAATAGCTAAAAGCAGCACTCACCCGAGTCACAGAAAAACACAAGACCATCAAAGGAAAGACGTTATTTCTAGGGTAGTGATTCAGGGAAATTTTTAGTAAAGAAGTGACAGAACAGCACTGAGCCTCCACAAGCCAGCAGAAAGTGAAGACAGATACACTGCTGCCACCAGCTGCCACAACTTTTACATTACTGGCTTCCATCTTGGGGATGACATCGTGCCTGGAAAAGGTAAGAATAACAAAAAGTAGCCCCTGCCACCAATACAGACCAGCAACCCTCACTAGGAAAATCGTACAGTCCTCTAGTACAGCCTAGAGAGCTGAGGGGGGTCTGAATGGCTACATTGTTGCATAAAAGAACACACATTTTCTCCCTCTCCACAAAGTGCCAGGCTCCACAGAGTCACTGCTGAGCTCTGTTCTGACTCAAAGGCCAGCAGGCAGCCTTGCTGCTACCAGAAGCAAACAGCGGCAGAGACAGGACACTTTCCAGGGCAGAGACAGGACCCCTATACCCCATGTCCATGAGAGTTCAGGTCATAAGCCTCAGAGCCATGCTTACTCAACTGTGCAAGATCCAAGAAAGCTCCCCTCAGCTTCTTAGGGCTAGTACAAGAAATGGTCAATTAAAAAAATCCAAGAGGATCAGACCTCTATACTTACTTACTCACAGTTCTGGGAGTCTGTGACATAAATGCCAGCATCACTCTTACATGCGGGTGAGAACTGGGAAGAGTTCCACCTATGCCTTGCAGATCTGTTGATGGCCAAGGTATAATCTATGGAGTAATTCGCACTCACTTGCAATATCTGGAGAGTTATATATTCATTTCTCTAATGCAGAGTGGTGACAACTAGTTCATAATTCCTAACATAATTGACTCTCACACTGAGACCTGAGTAATGATTTCACAAAATCCTGAAGCACCAGGACTTTGACTTTAGTACTAGATTCCTCAGCCTTACCAAAATCAAACCTGTGGGACCTGGGGAAGACCCCACCTGCATTTCACCTCTTCAGAGCCACATCTACCAGGGTAAAATCCCCTGGATATCTTTGAGTAACCCTGTAGGACTACAGCAGTTTCCCCCTCAAATTCCCCAGTTCTGGCACTAGAGCTTTTAATGCTAAAAAGATCTCCAACCACACTCTCCCAGCAGAACCTGTAAAAGGTCCAACCACATCACTCAGTCCTAAATCTGTAGCTATCAGTTCCAGAAGTCCTAGCATCACTCAGGCTTGCCCAGTGAGACAAAGCAACAACCTTCTCTGTGCTCAGCACCAAGGATATGGCTCCAGCTATCACAAATCTTAGTGTGACTGACAGCCAACTCTCCAGGAACTGAAGATACACACGCCCATAACTGCTACACAATCATACTTCTACCTGCATGAACTGCTGGAGACTAGACATCTTACAGACATTGTTGACAATGATTAAAGCTAAAGGAATCACTCAGAGATTATACTTGTGGGCTCACCTAGAACCAAACCCAAACCCACAAGCCAAAAGACACCCTGTATTTTTTCCAGAAATCTGTAATCCACAAAGAAGAAGGGATTCTGACACTAGACATGCAGACATCAGTGTAGCAAAACAGAAAACATGAAGAAACAGTGAAGCATGGCACTTCTAAAAGAACATAATAATTCTCAAGAAAAACATCCTGAACTGAAGGAAAGATATGAAATGCCTGAAATAAGTTCAAAATAATTATCCTAAGGAAACTAAATGAGATACAAGAGAATACAGAAAAAATAGTTCAAAAGAAATGAGGAAACAACAGATACCATCACAAAAAAAAAACTTCACTAAGCAGATAGAAATCATTTTAAAAATCAGAAATCTGGGGACTGAAAACATCAACTATAAAAATAAAAATATGATTGAGAGTTTCAATAGCAGAGTAGACCAAGGGGAAGAAAGAATATCTGATCTGGAGGATAAGACTATTGACATAATAGAGTCAGGCAGATATAAATAGAAAGTAATTTAAGAGAATGTAGAAAACATACTTGAAATATGGGATACCAATATGTAAACAAATATTTGTATTGTAGGGATTCCTGAAGAAGAGAAGGAAAAAGGCAGAGAGAATCTACAAAATGAAATAATAGCTTAAAATATCCCAAGTCTTGAAAGAGATACAGGCATTCAGATACAAGAAGCTCAAAGGACCCCCAGATTCATCCAAAAAAAGGCATTCTTTAAGGTACATTATAATCAAATTGCAAAAGTTATTGAGAAGGTGAGAATCTTAAAGATGGTAAAATAAAATACCAAATTAGATATAAAGGAAAACCAATGAGACCAACAGCAGATTTCTTAGCAGCAAACCTACAGGTTGGAAGAGGGTGGGATGACACACTGAAGATCTTGAAAGAGAAAAAAAAGAAAATCTTCCAGCCAAGAATAGCTTATCCAGAAAAACTAGCTTTAGAAATGAAAGAGAAATAAACTATTTCCCAAACAAAAGCAGAAAATTAATTTCCACCAGAGCAGCCTTATAAGAAATTTTGAATAGAGTCCTACATTGGTAGTAACATCATGAAAAATCATTGCCTGCCTGCACCGTGGCTCACTAGGCTAATCCTCCACCTGCGGTGCCAGCACACTGGGTTCTAGTCCCAGTTGGGGCACCAGATTCTGTCCTGGTTGCCCCTCTTCCAGTCCAGCTCTCTGCTGTAGCCCAGGAATGCAGAGGAGGATGGCCCAGGTCCTTGGGCCCTGCACCCGCATGGGAGACCAGGAGGAAGCACCTGGCTCCTGGCTTCGGATCGGCACAGCGCTCCAGCTGCAACGCACCAGCCGTAGTGGCCACCTGGGGGGTGAACCAACGGAAAAAGGAAAACCTTTCTCTCTGTCTCTCTCTCTCTATCTCACTGCCTAACTCTGCCTGTAAAAAAAAAAAAAAAAAAAAATTAATTGCCAAATTCAGTAACAACACACTTTTAATAAGTAACCAATAAAAAATGATAGGGATTAGTTCTTACATAACAATACCAGCATTGAATGTAAATGGATTAAATTTTCCAGTCAAAAGATGCAGGTTGTCTGAATGGACTATTACAAAAAAACAAAACAAAACAAAACAAAACAAAACAAAACAAAGACTGAACTATAAGCTGCCTGTAAGAAACTTACTTCACAATTAAAAATGCACATAAACTGTAAACAGAAACAAAGAGAAGCACTATATATAAATATCATAAATATATATGCATCTAAATATATATACATCTAACACAAGACCACACAGATATTTATATAGTGATTTTATTAGACCTAAATTGTGAGATAGATTCTAATACAATAATAGTGGGTGATGTCAACAACCCTCTGTCATCAATGGACAGATCATCCAGACAGAAAATCAACAAAGAAACATCAGAGTTAAACAATATTATTGAACAAATGGGTCTAACAGATATTTACAGAATATTTCACCCAATAGCTATAGAATATACATTCTTTTCATCAGAACATAGAACATTTTGTCATACAAATCATATATTAAGCTACAAACTCAAGTCTCAGTATGTTTAAAAAGACTGAAATCAAAACCTGTGGAATACAGTGAAAGCAGTATTAAGACATGAGTTTACAGCAATAAGTGTGACCATTATAAATGTATAAGGCTCTCAAACAAATGATAAGTGATGCATCTCATGGACTTAGAAAAAACAAGAACGAATGAAACCTCAAATTATAGGAAGTGGGAAATAATAAGAATCCGAGCAAAAATACACTGAAATGAAAAAAATACAGATCAACAAGACAAAAACCTGAGGTTTGGGGGAGGATAAATAAAATAAACAAAACTTTACACAGACTCCAACAACAAATACAAAACAAAACAAAACACAAACATATAAAATTAGAGAGTACAATTAATACCACAGAAGTATGAAAGATCATAAGAAACTATTCTGAACAGTAATATGCCAACAAATTGGCATGTAACTTACCAAGATTAAATCAAGAGAATATATATAAAATCTAAGCTGATTCCAAACAAGCAATGGGATTGAAGTAGTAATTAAAAGTCTACATCAAAGAAAATCCCAGGACCTGATGGCTTTATGCTGAATTCTACAAAATATTTAAGTGGGCATTAACTCTTAAATTATTTCAAAATATTAAAAAGGCTGGAACTCTGTCAAACCATATTTACGAAGACATCACACTAACGAAAACTACAATCCAATATCCTGGTGAACATGGATGCAAAAGTACCCAACAATGTAACAGTAAATATCCAACACTACAGAAAAAAGGATCATACATCATGGATTTACACCCAAGATACAAGTGTGGTTCAATGTTTACAAACAATAAATCTGATAAATCACATACACAGAATGAAGGACAAAGCCCATGTGATCATCTGACTAGATGCAGAATCAGCATTTGACAAGATGTAAATTTCCTTCATAAAAAAAAAAAGCCTCCACAAATTAGGCATAGAAGGAGCATACCTCAAAATTATGAAGACTGTCTATCATAAACCAGTGCTTGATATGATTTTGAGTAGGAAAAGCTGAAAGCATTTCCCTTCAGATCTGGCACAAAACAAGAACACCCACTTTTACCACTCTTATTCATTACAGCATTGTAAATATTAGCTAGAGCAACTGGGATGTAGAAAGAAATAAAAGGCCTCAAAATTGGAAACAGGGAAGTTAAAATGTCCATGATGGCAAATGCCATGACACCATACATGGAATAACCTAAATATTCCCCCAAAAGGCTATTGGGATTAATTAAATAACCAATTAAGTAAAATTGCAAGTAACAAAATCAGCAAACAAAACACAGTAGCATTTTTATACACCAAAAATGAACTTACCAAAACAGAAATCACACTCATTGTAGTCACCAAAAAATACACAAATAATTGAGAAAAATATATAGCAAAAGAAGTTAAAGATAACTGTAGGCCGGCGCTGCAGCTCAATAGGTTAATCCTCCGCCTGAGGCGCTGGCACACCGGGTTCTAGTCCCAGTTGGGGCACCGGATTCTGTCCTGGTTGCCCCTCTTCCAGGCCAGCTCTCTGCTGTGGCCCGGGAGTGCAGTGGAGGATGGCCCAAGTCCTTGGGCCCTGCACCCTCATGGAAGACCAGGAGAAGCACCTGGCTCCTGGTTTTGGATCAGCGTGATGCGCTGGCCGTGGCGGCCATTGGAGGGTGAACCAACGGCAAAAGGAAGACCTTTCTGTCTGTCTGTCTCTCTCTCACTGTCCACTCTGCCTGTCAAAAATAAAAAAAAATAAAATAAAAAAGATAACTGTAATGAAAATCTTAAAAACATCGATGAAAGAAATCATCAAGAACAAAAAATGGAAGTTATTATTTGCTTATAGATTGAAAGAATTAATATTATTGAAATGTCTGCACTACCTAAAAAAATCACATTGCTATCAAAATACCAGTGGCAGTTGTTTACAGAATTAGGGAAAAATATCTTAGATGGCAGAATATTAGCACAGTGGGTTAAGCCGTTGCCTGTGACTCTGACTCTGCTATTCCGTAGCAGGAATGCCGGTTTGAGTCCTGGCTACTTAGCTTCTTATCTGGCTCCCTGCTAACATGCCTGGGAAAGCAATAGAAGATGGCTCAAGTACTTGGGCCCTTGCCACCATATGGGAGACCCAGTTAGGATTCTAGGCTACTGGTTTCAGCCTGACCCAGTGTCAACTGCCATGGCTATTTTGGAAGTGAACCAGCAGATGGAAGAGCTCCCTTTCTCTGTCACTTTGCCTATTAAATAAATGAAACAAACCACCTTTAAAAAGAAAAAGAATCCTAAAATGCATATGCAATCAAAAAAGACTCATTAAAGTCAAAGCGAATCCACAAAAAAAAAAAAAAAAAAAAAAAAAAAAAAAAAACAAGCTAGAAGGATTACAATACTTGATTTCTCTCTTTTTTTTTTTTTTTTTTTTTTTTTTTTTTTTTTTTTTGACAGGCAGAGTGGACAGTGAGAGAGAGACAGAGAGAAAGGTCTTCCTTTTGCCATTGGTTCACCTTCCAATGGCCGCCACGGCCAGCACGCTGTGGCCGGCGCACCGCACTGATCCGATGGCAGGAGCCAGGTCCTTATCCTGGTCTTCCATGGGGTGCAGGGCCCAAGCACTTGGGCCATCCTCCACTGCACTCCCGGGCCACAGCAGAGAGCTTGCCTGGAAGAGGGGCAACGGGGACAGAATCCGGCGCCCCAACCGGGACTAGAACCCGGTGTGCCGGCACTGCAAGGCGGAGGATTAGCCTAGTGAGCCATGGCGCTGGCCAATACTTGATTTCAAAGAGTACTGCAAAGCTGTAGTAATTAAAACAGCATGGGCCGGTGCCGCGGCCGCTCACTTGGTTAATCCTCTACCTGTGACACCGGCACACCGGGTTCTAGTCCCCGTCGGAGCTCCAGTTTTTGTCCCGGTTGCCCCTCTTCCAGGCCAGCTCTCTGCTGTGGCCTAGGAGGGCAGTGGAGGATGGCCCAGGTGCTTGGGCCCTGCACCCCATGGCAGACCAGGAGAAGCACTTGGCTCCTGCCTTCGGATCAGCACGGTGCGCCGGCCGCAGCGGCCATTGGAGGGTGAACCAACGGCAAAGGAAGACCTTTCTCTCTCTCTCTCACTGTCCACTCTGCCTGTCCTGCCTGTCAAAAACAAACAAACAAACAAACAAACAAACAAAAAAAACCAGCATGCTACTGGCCTGAAAACCAGCACATAAGTAAATGTATGTAACAGAATAGACATCCCAGAAGTTAATCCACATACATAAAACCAACTGATTTTTTTAACAAAAACTCACTCAGATCTTTTGGAGAAAGTATAGTTATTTCAATAAATGGTTCTTGCAAAAATGAATGTATACATGTATACATGTAGAATGAAATTATATTCCCACCTCTCACCATATAGAGAACAATTCAGGATGGATCAATGTTAAGGCCTGAAAAAACGAAATTGTTGGAAGAAATTATAGAAAAAAACAACTCAAGACATTGATATATGTAACAATTTCCTGATATGAGCCTCAAAGTTAAAGCAACAAACACAGAGCTAGTCACATGGGATTTTATCAAACCCAAAGCTTCTGCAAAGGAAACAATTTATACAGTGAAGAAACACCTGACAGATTGGGGGGAAATGTTTTCATGCTACATATCCCACAAAGGATTTTATCTAGAATATATCAACAACTCAAAAAACTCAACAATAAAAACAACAATACAATTAAGAAATAGGCAAAGGAGTTGAATCGATAATTTTCAAAAGAGTAAATAGAAATAGCCAACAAATATATGAAAAAATGCTCAATACCACTAGCCATCAGGGAAATGCAAATCAAAACCATACCTCACTTCTTTCAGAATGGCTATTTTCCAAAAGACAGAGAACAATAAATGTTGGTGAGGATGTGGAGAAAGGAAAATTTTTATGCACTGTTGGTGGGAAAGTAAATTAGTTCAGCCACTCTGGAAAAGAAAACAGTACGGAGAGTTCTTTAAAAAGCTAGAAATAGACTTGCTATATGATCCAACAATGCTGCTACTGGCTATATACCCAAAAGGCATGAATTCATTGTATCAAAGAAAGACCTGATCCACCACATTTATGGTAGCATTGTTCACAATAGCCAAAATATGGAATCAGCCACGGTGTCCATCATCAGATGAATGGATAAAGAAAATATGGCATAAATACACAATGTTACATCATCAGCTATAAAAAAAAAGAATAAAATTTTATAATTTACAGCAAAATGCATGGAACTGGAGGGCATAATCTTGAATTAAATAAGACAGACACAAAAAGACAAATACCGCATGTTCTCTCTTATATGTAGGAGATAAATTTTAAAAGATGTCCAAAAAAAGTCCATGTGTATTAGTTTTGCTGCAAATACAGTGTTTGCTTAAATTTTGTTTTAAATCTTTGTCAAATTGACATGAATTATACATTATTTTAATTTTATAGATTTTGTTTAAAATTCACTTGACTATTGTTTATAGCCCTTGTCATTTTTCCCATTGGACTATGGTGTTTTTTTTTGACTTTTTGTATGTTCACTTCTTTATTTAGTAGAGCCATTAAGCTTTTGACCATAATATTATTTAAAAATGTTATCTCTAAATCAATAAATAAAATTGAATATAAAAAAGAAAGAAGATGAAATAGAAGACATTATAACTAATACCCTAGAGGATCCAGCACAGTGGCTCACTTGGTTAATCTTTTGCCTGTGGCACCAGCATCCCATATGGGCACCGGGTTCTAGTCCCAGTTGCTCTTCTTCCAGTCCGGCTCTCTGCTGTGGCCTGGGAAGGCAGTAGAGGATGGCCCAAGTGCTTGGGCCCTGCACCCACATGGGAGACCAGGAGGAAGCACCTGGCTCCTGGCTTCGGATCGGCGTTGCTCCGGCAGTAGTGGCCATTTGGGGTGTGAACCAACAGAAGGAAGACCTTTCTCTCTCTCTCCCTCTCACTATCTAATTCTATCTGTCAAATAAATAAAAAAAAAAAAGGAATTCTAATTGCTAAAATAAATAAATAAATAAATAAAAATAACTAATACCCTAGAAATAAGAAAAACCGTCAGAAACTGTCAGGAATGACAATATGCCAACAAATTTGAAAAGCTAGAATTTCTGAAAACACATAATTACCAAAATTGAATCACAATGACATAAAAAAAAAAGCAAACCTGAGCAGTGAATTGGTAATAATCTCCCAACAAAGAAAATCCCAGGACCATATGGCTTTACTGCTGAACTCTACCAAATTTTTTTTTTATGAGTATTGCACATGGTCCTTTATTCTCTGCAGCACAAGTTCCCACCTGCAGACCCAGAAGCCTCGGGTCAGCAAAGAACTGCATTTCTGGATGTGACCTTGACGCAGGTAGACAGCGATCCTGGGCCAGTGGTTCTAGACGGGCAGTGCCAATGTGCAGGCCTCCGGGCAGAAATGTCAAGGGGGACCGAGGCACAGGACAGCTCCCAGGGGTGTCCAGTTACTGCTGGGTTAGGAGGACGGATGGCTGTTTGCAGGTCCCAGCATTCAGGAGTCTTTGTGGCAGACGGAGATCTCTGGGCTGGACTGATGCAAACGGGTGACGGGGAGATGGCTCCCAGGGAAGCTGCCCCTGCTCTAGTTCTTCACATCTCCCAGGCGCAGCTGGGCAAAGGAAGTGGCCAGCTGCAGTGCCTCCTGTAGGCAGCCCACATTCTTGCCCGTGGCCTGGGCAGACATGTCCTTGCCACCACCTTTGCCATCCATCAGGCCCGACACCTGCTGCACCCACTCACTGGCCTTTAGGCCCCTGTTGGCTGCATTCAGGGGGACTTGACACAAGCACGTGATCTTGCCAGCCTCGTTGTCCACCGTGAAGAGCATGGCAGACGTCTGAGGGGAATGTGTCTTGAAAAGCTTCAGGGCTTCATTCAGGGCCTTGGCCGAGGCGCCGCTCTCCATCTCCAGGATGACGAGGGGTTGGTTGGGGTTGCTGTCGATAAGCTGCTTTGTCTTCTCCAACACTCGCTTCTGCACGTCGGCTTTGCTGGCTCTGTCTAGGTCATCCATGATCTTCTCCAGGGATTTCAGAGTCTCCCGCAGTTCATCCTTCTGCCACTGGGGGATGACTGCCGAGGCCAGGGCCTCTCCGAGGTCGGCGATCTCTACCAAATTTTTGAGGAGCAACTAACACCAATTCTTCTCAAACTATTCCAAAAAATTTATGGAACTATTCCAAACTCATTCTACAGGCCATATGAGATTCCTAGAGGCTACTAAGATTGAGGAATGAGAGTAGATTCTATAATGTGTACCATAACGCTGCTGAGTGAGGGTAATGGGTTCTAGTGTTCCACAGAACACTAGGTTAATTATAGTCTGCAATAAGGAAATGAAAAGACTAATTGTTTGATATGATTGGTTTAAACCATGTATATCCATTAAAATATTGGACTATATACAATGCAGGTACTTCATGTTAATCCCAAATTTTAAAATGCAAAAAACTAAGAAATAATAGTATAGGAAGGTAAAGAAATATAAAGAAAAAATGTTTTTAAAGCAGTAGAAGAAGTAAGAGAAAAGAGATAGATACAGCATCAAAGAAGTAATATATGTTATAATCCCTGAAGAAGAATTACATAATGGAACAGATGTAATATTCAAAACTGTAATACAAAAATAAAGCATTTCAAGTACAGCCTCTTCCATAAGTCTAGGAATATCTAATATTCTCTAAGGACTGTTAGAATATCGATGGTATTTGAAAGGAAGAATCCTCTGGACCTCAGGCAAAATAGACTTTAGAAACACAAGAATGAAGATAGCTATTGGAACAGAAGCATACATATTACTAAACATTGAAAGTAATTAAAAACCCAAGAGGTTTTTTTTTTTTTTTTTTTTTGCCCCGGGTTCATCTCTATATTGTCTGCCCCAGCGCGAGAATCTGCCACTTCTCCAAGTAGCCTGGGTTCTTTTTATCCTGGGAGGGAGGAAATCTTCCAGGCAATACAGGTCCTTGCTGGAGCATGGACAGAGGAAAGGTCTTAAAGCTCTCTACAAGGCTGGTTACTTTGGAAATGAAGAAGGAAAGGCAATGACAGAATGGAACTGCAGCGGAGCACCCACGGGACTGGCACCATCACCCCACCCGGGAAGTGCTGGCTGTAAGCTGATGTTCTGTGGAAAGACCCAATGAGCTAAAGTCTCCCCATCCCCCACCCCATAAGTGATCTTCAGATTATGGTCTTTTGATTGGTGAGAAAAATTACGAGTCCTATATGGCTTAGAGACCAGGACAGTCCATTCTGCCCCTACATCCACACACCTAGAGAGAGACTGGAGAAGCAAAGCAATTAGAACCCGGACCTCTTACTCCAGGTGAGCTCTTTTGCAGCAGCAGTTTCCCCCTTAAATTTCCCTACATGGCAAGGGTCACCCAACCCACAAGTCTCTAAAGGCCCTGTGCCACCTCAAGTCGCCCTCAACAACCACTTGGTCGCTGTGATTGAGCCTTCACAACCAGTGCCGGGTTCAAAAGGAGGGAAACATTTTTACAAATATGGATTGCATTGTAGAACCTACCTTGGAAATTGCTTCTAAGCCAGTAAAACCCAGAAAAACCCAGATGTTGTACAGTTCGTGCTAATTTCCGTCACTATTTTTAAAACAACATGAGCATCTATTTCTTTCCCATACATTGTAAATGACTAACCTTCTGTTACCCCAGTTTCCTCCTTTTCTGCAGGTAACCATTAATATTTTAGTGTGTATTTTCCTAGATTTATATATGTAACTGTACACATAATAATTTATCTTCTTGCTGGGGGGCAGAGAGAAAATTAAGCACCCTAAGTTTTGAAATAATTTTTACAGATACTGCACAAAAACTTAAGCTACAGAATTAATTTGGGGATGGAAAGGAATTTAGGAATCCTCAATATCTATTATTTCATTATAAAGATTATAATAAAGCCCGATACAAAAACACACAAAAAAGTTATACATATATATAGTGTATCATGTGATGTTTCTGAACATATACGTATGATGTGATGTCCAAATCAGAGTAATCATAACTATCTCTTGGAACATTTATCATTTATTTCTGATAAAATCATTCAAAATCACTTCTTCTAGTTTTATTTATTTATTTTTTTGAAAACCAAGCAGTACATTGTCATTACAGTCACCCTACTGTGCAATAAAAATCCAGGATTTCTTGCTCCTTTCTAACCAAAACTTCATATCTATTAATTACATTTCCCTCTTCACCCTCTGCCCTACTCTCCTCAGACTGCGGTAACCACCATTATACACTCAACTTCAATGAGATCAACATTTTTAGAGTCACCTGTATTCCCATGTCCATCATAGCACTAGTCACACTAGCCAAGACATGGAAACAACCTAAATGTCTATCAACTAATGAAATGATAAAGAACATGTGATACATACAAGTGGTGGAATATTATTTATTCATCAAAAATGTGAAATCATGCCATTCCAACAACGTGGATGGAACTGGAGGTCATTCAGGAAATTAGCAAAGCACAAGTACATGAACCATATAATCTCAC
The DNA here is from genome assembly GCF_051225735.1 of Oryctolagus cuniculus. Lineage (NCBI taxonomy): Eukaryota > Metazoa > Chordata > Mammalia > Lagomorpha > Leporidae > Oryctolagus > Oryctolagus cuniculus. The sequence continues at coordinate 89,122,325 of NC_142870.1, forward strand.
TCACATGTAGAACCTCCCTTTTTTGTTGTACTTTTATACTTTAATATGTGTAAGCCTCATATTTAGAATCTGAGTCTATAAATGTGTATCGAACTCTTACTGCCTAGAGATCTCTGAGCTAGTCCCTATGGCCCAGGAAAAGTGACAACATTAGAATAAACAATTCCATCCCTGAAGGGATTCACCAACTGTGGTGAATGTTTAAAAGCAGCAAAGTGTAATATGGGCCATGAAACTGGTCTAAAGTACTGTGAGTTGTGAAGAAGGAAATATAACTGACAAGAATACCCAAAGATGGATTTAGACAGCTTGTGATGTTGAAAGAAAGGACAGATTTATAAAGGGCAAGATAAATGTAGACCAACAACCTGGGCAGACAGTCAGCCATGAGAAATCCACCAGTGTGTGAAAGAAAAAAATTTAGTAAGTGTAGTTAGAGTGGAGGGTGTGGTGTACAAGTAACAAAGGCAGTTCAGATCATTTTGTGAGGAACTTTGGGTATAATAGTAGGGGACTGAACTTAATTCCAGTTTAAGCAAGAGTATGGCTTGATGGTTATGTAGAGTCAGGATTATCTTGGCTCCACTTCCAGCTCTGCATAGATTTAGAGAAGGTTCATGCCTTAGATCAGGAGAGGGGAATGTCCAGCCAATGGGCTGAATAAGGCCTGGTACATCATTTTTTTTCTGGCCCTGCCAAGGCAACCCAGAGGTAGAACTCGAAATTCAATAAATCTGTAGCAGGCTGCTTTTAAGTTGTTAATTTTGTAAGACCTGTGAATGATGTTATAAGTATACAAATGGCCCTTGGAGAAAAAGGATTCCCCACCCTGATTGAAGACTTCTTTAGAATTCTGTCAAAATTTGATATTAAGACATACTCCTTGGGAAGACATTCACTCCATATGAGAATTCTTTGTAAAAAACAGAGGCAACTTCTTTCTCAGAACAAAGGGAGAAAAAAGAGGATTGTGACTAATTTGAAACTCTTTAAAGAGGATGTAATGACAAACTCTAAGTATATTAGATACCAATTAATAGGCTTCTCTGTGTAGATTATCTTCTGAAAATATAAAATCCAAGGTTGTGTATAACCTAGTACAAAGAATTGCATGACAGCTATACTAATATCCTGTATAGTAATTTATGCGAGATAATTTCTCAGTTTGAATGCAATACTATAACATGTTAAATCATTGACAGATGCAATCTTTTCAAACTGGTGAATATGCTATCTGCAACCACTAGGTTTCAAAAGTACATAATTGATTCATAGTTGTAATATGGTTTTTTTTTTTAATTTCAGTAAGACTTTTGGTATGAGGGAAAGATACTACTTCATTCCTACAAAATAAAAGATATCTCAAGGTTATTTTATGTTTTTGTATGAATAGCTTTAGGTTTTAAATGCACCTGGGGAAGAGCAATCTAATCATTTTGGATAAACATGCCTTTGGTTGACCACAGATAAGTAATTTGCCAGTGTTATTTGTGCCTGGCAGTTCAAGATTTTCCATCAGCAGGCACATTAGTCTGAAACTCGACAGATTTGTCCAGACACGAAGTATTTATGCTCTGAGTATACAAATGTTTTGCTACAAACAAGAGTCATCTAAATTTGAAGGTGATTATGGCTTCTAGATCTTATCATGTTTACTACAGCAGTATTTTGTAAGCAATTAGAAAAGCTAGAAAGAGATTTTTATTCTTGTTTGATAATCCCATAAAATAATTATAAAAATAGCCTTTAATATAATATTTACACTTGTTTAGCATAAGAACCTAAAAAGAGAGAGGACTGTGCACGTTTAGCTAAAGTTATTACATCTTTTCTTTTCAGCAAAAGTCTTTCCTGCCTTCCCCTTGATTTTCTTTAAGGTTCATTGAATTTTTAATAGCCCTGAATCTCTTCCTGTGAAAGACCTATAGTTAAAAAATGAGCACTTCAGATACCCTACAATTACAAAAATAAATAAATAAATAAATACCATGAATGAAAAATCTAAGCACATACTTGGAAATTGTATTTTTCCCATACCTAAGCTATAGCAATAAATAATTTATAATTTTTCTTTGTATGGGAGATATGGCATTGATTATATGCATACTATTAAAATATCCCATCTTGATTTTCACAGGACCCTAAGTTATTTTTTTAAATAATAACATCTTATTGGGGCCAGCACTATGGCACAGCAGGTTAACACCCTGGCTTAAAGTGCCGGCATCCCATATGGGCACCAGTTCGAGTCCCAGCTGCTCCTCTTCCGATCTAGCTCTCTGCTATGGCCTGGGATAGTAGTGGAAGATGGCCCAAGTCCTTGGGCCCCTTCACCCACATGGGAGACCCAGAAGAAGCTCCTGGCTCCTGGCTTTGGATAGGCGCAGCTCTGACCGTTGTGGACATCTGGAGAGTGAAGCAGCAGGTGGAAGACCTCTCTCCATCTTTCAAATAAATAAAATAAATCCTTAAAAAATAAATAAGTAATAGCATCATAAATGTTGATTATGAAGTTTACCAATAATGATAAAACCCATAAATTATATTTTTGTAATAATATGAATAAAATGATTTCTTTGAAATTCTTACTAAGTTTAAATCTTCCCAGAGAAATGATGAAGCTTTCCAAAAACATGTTTATAATGTAATTTTTAAGAAATTTTTCAAAAAACAAAAACACAAGGGCCCAGAGCATGTTGCCTTTGTAAAACCAAATCCATCATTTTTGGCTGGTGCTGCAGCTCACTTGGCTAATTATCCGCCTGTGGCACTGGTACCCCGGGTTCTAGTCCTGGTTGGGGCACCGGATTCTGTCCTGGTTGCTCCTCTTCCAGTCCAGCTCTCTGCTGTGGCCCGGGAAGGCAATGGAGGATGGCCCAAGTGCTTGGGCCCTGCACCTGCATGGGAGACCAGAAGGAAGCACCTGGCTCCTGGCTTTGGATCGGCGCAGTGCGCTGGCCGTAGCAGCCATCTGTCTCTCTCTCTCTCTCACTGTCTAAATCTGCTTGTCAAAAAAAATCCATAATATAAAGAAAAATAAAAGGGGCTTGGAGATTTTCACCAAGTCAATAACTGATACGTTTTTGGCTAAGTGGAGCAAAGATCATAGAAACGAATATTTCAGCAAAAATTAAAATATAAAAACTACAAAGTTAAAAGTGTCAACAACTAGAAAACTAATGAGTCTTAGTCTAGCCATGACAAACCCTATTTATCATAGACATTTAATTATCTCTGAAAGTGTATAATAACGGTGTGAGAAGGAGCAAGCAGATTACTAGGAGGCTATGTTCCATGTAAGAATAAGTCTGACATGAAGAAACTCTTAAAAGCTTTGTAATGTAATCATTTATGTATATTTGATATTCTTTTATATTTGACTTTAGGCAAATATAATTGAACAAATATTAAATATTAAATAAATATTAAAATAATATTTATTTAGCAGTGATTGTGACATCTGCCTGCCAGACTTGTTGGGTCCTCAATGTGCTAGGTCCTTCAAATGTGCTAGGACCCTCAATGTGCTAGGTTCCTCAAAGTGTATAGAAATACAATTACCCTTAGTAAAAGAGGTGATGTATGAGCTCACACGAAACGGCAAGGATATCATAAAGGGCAGGGATAGATCTGATCTCAGGAACATCCAAATTCAGAACATAAAACCATTCAGGAATTCTCATTTCTTCTCTTTGCTTCTACTATGCTAAAATACAGTTACTGGGCCCAAGATATTCACAATTTAGCAATCATTGCAGTAAAACTATCTATAACACTATGATATGAGTTTTGCACCAAAGACAAAAAAAGTGGTAATAGAAAAAGAAGTGACCATCTAAAATTTAGCTATACAGAAAATGGTGAATGGCTGGGAATGGTCCTGTATTCTAATTGGGTCTTGAATAATAAAATAAAGATCACCAACTAGCGGTAAACTAGTGTTTTCTCAGTGAAGCTGTTGAAATGAGGTTTTTAAAAATGTGTAAACTAGCCGGCGCCGCGGCTCACTAGGCTAATCCTCCGCCTAGCGGCGCCGGCACACCGGGTTCTAGTCCCGGTCGGGGCGCCGGATTCTGTCCCGGTTGCCCCTCTTCCAGGCCAGCTCTCTGCTGTGGCCCGAGAGTGCAGTGGAGGATGGCCCAGGTGCTTGGACCCTGCACCCCATGGGAGACCAGGAAAAGCACCTGGCTCCTGGCTCCTGCCATCGGATCAGCGCGGTGCGCCGGTCGCATCGCGCTGGCCGCGGCGGCCATTGGAGGGTGAACCAACGGCAAAAGAAGACCTTTCTCTCTGTCTCTCTCTCTCACTGTCCACTCTGCCTGTCAAAAAATAAAAAATAATAATAATAATAATAAAAATAATAATAAAAATGTGTAAACTAGAAGTTCACATTGATGATCAGTTAGTGTTCCAGCAGTATTTGTAATATTTATTTATGTGTTTGAGAGGAAGAATGGTAGAAAGTGAGAGAGCCAGAGAAAGAGAGTGCTAGCTCTTATTTACTGGTTCACTCCCCAAATTCTCACAATGATTAGAGCTGAGCTATGTCAAAGCCAGTAACCAGGAATGCAATTCAGTCTCCTATGTGGGTGGCAGGAACTCAACAATCTGAGCCATCCCCAGGGTCTGCGTTAGCAGGAAACCGAAGCAGAGAGCTGGAGCCAGGATTTGAACCCAGGAACTGTGATAAGGGATACAGGAAACTTAACCATTGCCTTAACGGTTAGGTCAAATGTCCATCCCCAAGTACTATTTTAAAAAATGGGCCACAAAAATGAGGGATGGATAAGGGAGAGGTCTAAACCAAAATAGGTGTGGAGACCTTTCAGTGTCACAGTAATGATTTTGAATACTTTGGACCAGCCTGATACTTTGAATTCAGATCAACTAGTCATATGTCAAGTATGCGGTAAGCAAAGTACGCTGAGATGAGAAATTAAGAACCCTGTAATCCGCAGTTAACAGTGGCCCTCTTTCTCCTTCATTCACATTCAAAGCATAGCCAGTTATATTGCAGTGATGTTTCCATATCTGTGGACAATTTTGTCTAGATTTGGCTAAATTAATTCTCACCCAAAAAAACCACATTGCTTTGTTTTGTTATTCTGTTACTGTTTTCTGCTGTTGACTAAAAATGTACCACAAACTATGTGGCTTAAAACAACACCCATTTATTATCTCACAGTTTCAAGACTCTGGAGTCCTCTTGTGGGTTAGCAGGATTTGCTCAGATTTCACACGGCTGCAATGGCATTGGTGCCTCAGGTTCCCATTTGAGACTTCCTGTTCTGTTCTAAAGTCAATCAGGTTGTTGTCAGAATTCAGTGCCTTTCAATAGATTTGTCTGTAGACTAGGTTGTAGTCAAGAGCCTTTTTAAGGTTACATGGCTTCTAGATACTGAGCTGGTACTACATTCAGTCCTGATCGACACCTATTTCTCAAGGAAGAAAAATAAAGAGAGCAAAACATAAAATAAATTGAACACTATCTTAATTTCTTAAAATCAGTGATCTACTCATTGCCTGGAGGCAGTTGATAAAGAAAAGTGTGTTTTATGGTTTCATTCTTTTGTTTTTTATTTTTATTTTTTTGAGAAAATAACAGAGCCCTAAAACCTCTTAAGAGATTCTTATTAGATGACCTCAACTGTTCTGCAAATAATACAATATTTCAAGGTCTTTTTGATGTCCTGGAATTGTAGCTTAGGCTTTTACTAATGAGTCACCAAGGGGGAAAAACATCACATTCAAATACAGCAGTTTTCTGTGCAACTTTTCCCAACCATAGCTAATTTGGTTTCTAATTACACGATTAGAAGCTTACCTGATTAGCTCTGTCTGGAATATGAAATGGAAAAGCACTTTGCTTACAGAAAGGAGAATTTACTGTGAAATTAAACATTCCAAATAGTGTCATAAATATTCCTAAAGTTGAAATGGCCTTGAATGTTCATCTTATTCATCCTTCTACTTTCAAGCAAATATAAATAAAGATTATCCTGATCACATATCATAATTCTGAGTTATTCCAATATAATTAAATACAATAAATATTTATTGAATATATATGTGCCAGACTCAATGTCTAGAAAAAGAAAAACTGGGGCTGGCACTGTGGTGTAGCTGGTAAAGCTGCCTCCTGCAATGTCGGCATCCCATATGGGTGCCAGTTCGCATCCCCGCAGCTCCACTTCAGATCCAGCTGTCTGCTATGGCTTAGGAAAGCAGTAGAAGATGGCCCAAGTCCTTGGGCCCCTGCACCCATGTGGGAGACCTGGAAGAAGCTCCTGGCTTCAGGCTTTGGATTGGCACAGCTCCAGCCCTGTGGCCAACTGGGGAGTGAACTAGCAGATGGAAGACCTCTCGCTCTCTCTCTCTCTCTCTCTCTCTCACTCTGCCTGTCCTTCTCTCTCTGTGTAACTCTCACTTTCAAGTAAATTAATAAATCTTATAAAAAAATAAAAACCAAATTCCCTTTATAACTATAGCAGAAGTTTGAGAGAAACAATAATAAATTTCCTTTTTTTATTACGTTTTACTTAATGCTCCCTTTTTCTTTTAGCGAACTGCTCCTTAAGTTGCCCTACAGTTTCAGTTTCAGACAAATAATTTTGAGTAAAGCATGGTCACAAAATCTTAATCACCATAAAATTAAGACCATTAATTATCTGTGTGTTCTCAACCCAAGCAAAATGTAGAATATATGCAATTACTGGCATAATTTGAGCTGGGAAAAACATCTTGCTGTACTTGCAAGACATCTCCCTGACATTCTAATTAATGTTTGGGAGAAGATGATTCAGTTGAACCTGAATGTTTTCAATTTTTTTCCCCACAATCAGAAGAGAACTTTATTCCCAATGTCTCTATAATACTAAGGTCAAGTTACTTAATCCTATATCAATGTTACCTTTCATTTTAGATGACTAATAGATAAAACAACCTTGAATCTTTATGATGTTTTACTCCTATACTTAAATTAGTTATTTACATAGTTTATTTCTTAATTTTTTTCTTTTATCTACCCAAATTTCTCCCTATCAACAAGATCTGCTAATGAGTTACGCTTTTGACTTAAAAAATAGCAACCTCACTAGGCTAATCCACCGCTTGCGGTGCCAGGGGTGCTGGTTCTGTCCTGAATGTTCCTCTTCCAGGCCAGCTCTCTGCTGTGGCCCAAGAAAGGCAGTGGAGGATGGCCCAAGTGCTTGGGCCCTGCACCCGCATGGGAGACCAGGAGGAAGCACCTGGCTCCTGGCTTCAGATTGGCACAGCTCACTGTAGCGACCATTTGGGAGTGAGCCAACGGAAGGAAGACCTTTCTCTCTGTCTCTCTCTCTCTCTCTCTCACTGTCTAACTCTGCCTTAGCAACCTTAAAAAATAGCAACCTTAAAAAATAATAATGAAACAACAATAAAATGTTCCATTAATTAATTAAACCTTTACTAGATGTCAACCATTACTAAATGTCAGCAAAATGTTCCTATAATCCTATGGATTAGGATTTACTCTACCCATAAGAAATTTGTGATTCAGAGAGGCCAGTCTGTGTTTTTAAGAAACAGCTCCCAAAATGGGATTCAATAGGCCAAGACTTTATTAGGGGGGAAAATCTGCATATAATAAAATAGGGAGGGAGAAGAAGGCTGGGAAGGAAATCGGACCACATGTCAAGCCCAGAACGAAGGAGGCTGAGAGAGAACTGCCTGTAGCCTAAGGAAGTTTGAGAAACATTATAGGTGTTTACAGGTAAAGTCACCGATACAAGAGCCTCTTGACTCAAGGAATAAGTCAACCTAGTATCTCTGTCATAGTTGGTTACCTGGCAGATGGGCATGTGAAAAGCGTGGCCTCAAATCAATAACGGCTTTCAAAGCCTGAGCTGTCAATCAGTTATTCTCCTTGCAGGTATGGCAGGGGCTAGCAACACCAGGTAAGAGAACCTGAAATCTGACTCCGTACATTTCTGATTCCAGAAGCATATCCCTTCACTTTTATTTTTCACGACCATTGCACATACCTTTTATTTTGGTGTCAAATGTGTTTTCAATATTTTAAAACGAAAATTAGCTAGTCTTAAATGTTGTTACGCCAGAGGAGCTTTCACTTTTTTAACATGATATTTTTCAGTATCTTTTTTTAAGTTTTATTTATTTATTTGAAGGGCAGAGTTACAGAGAGCCAGAGAGAAAGAGAGAGAGATTTTCCATCTGCTGGTTCACTTCCCAGATAGCCACAATAGCCTGAGTTGTAAGTATCCAGAGCCAGAAGCTTGGAGCATCTTCTGGGTCTCCCATGCGGGTGCAAGGGCCCAAGTGCTTAGGCTATCTTTTACTGCTTTCCCAGACCATAGCAGAGGGCTCTGAAATGGAGAATTGAGGACATTTACATTCAAGGTGACTATCGATAGGTAACAACTTGGCCTTGTCATTTTCCCATAAATATTCCTATTGTCTACTTTGGATTTCTTTTGTATTTCTACTAGTAGTTTTTCTGCCTTCTCATTCTTTCATAATGATAGCTATGCTTCTGTAGCTTTCTGGATGCTGGTTAGCACTCACCATATAGGTTCAAGCTGTTTCCCCTCCTCCCGTGGCCCTTCCCTGGTGGTTTTCTCTCCTCTTCTCTGCCAATGGTGTATCTCCTACCCTATTTTCCACACTGTTTCTTCTGAGCCCTGTGAAGTGTGCTGCTCCCTAGTCCACCATTTTTTTCTCAGATTTTATTATTAATTATGAATCAAACACTGTTCTCAGGTAGGAAAGTTTTATCATTTCATCCCACACTCTGGATCAATTTGAAGAGTTTTATAAAGATAATAAAACAATCATGTCTCAAAAACCTAATCCTTTCTAAACCAAATCTGCAAATATTTCTACTGGATTCTGATGTAATATCAGAACCTTCATAAAATAATGGGTTCCCCTGTATTCTGCTCTGACCCATCTATCAACTCCTCAGTTTCCTACATCTTGTTCAACTAGAATATCATGTTACAGGATTGGTGAATCAGTTAGCTATTACAATGCATCAAACCATCTCCCCCCAAATTCCAATTGCTTTAACAACAATCCTTCATCACTGCAGTTTCCATGCTTGTGAGTTAACTGATTAATCTAGACTGATCTAGAATGGACCCACTCTTACAGGTGCAGTTCAACAGGGGTCCAGCTCTAGGCCAGTTGTGGCGGAGCTGGCACAGCTGCATTCCTCAGACATGTCATTCTTCCTCTGCGGGGGTCTAGCCCAGGCATGTCCTTCTCAAGGTGATGGCAAGAGTGTAAGTGTGTACGAGAAAACATGTCAGGCCCACATTCAGACAGAACTCACATACGGTCACTTCCACCTCATACTACCGGCCAAAAGATGTTACACATAAAAACCTGAAAATATACAAATCAAAGGTTGGAAAACTTGCCTATATTCATTCTGAGGGGAAAAAACAGTAAACTCACGCAGCAAAATGATATGGAGTCAGAAAAAATAAAGAGTTGGTGTCATTTGTGAAAAATACCACAAACAGGTCCTTATCTTACAATTGCCTTTCATTTATTTGAAATAGATGTGTTAAATATTTGTTTATACAGTTGTGTAGGAGACACTTTTCTTGATAAAGGGGAATAGTTTTCATTTTAATGGGAGAAACAAGCCTGGAAGCAGATTATTCTCTTCCTGCTAATCTGACAAGCTCTTCTCCATGAGATCTAAAGACTGCAGTGCTGTGTCATAGGCTTCTGGTTCTCCTTCTCTGACCCCTAAGCAATACCTTCCATTCCCATGGCATTAAATTATATAAAACTCATTGTGTACATGTGTGTGTGTGCATGTACATCTCTGTAAGAAATGTAATCTTCTAAACATGCACACACGCAGCTTCCTTGGCATCAGTTTCATTCTCTACTACTACCCCCCTTCCCTACATTCCCTATGTGCTCCAGCTATACTGGTCTTCCTTTGTTCCTCACAGCTACAAGGACATCTCTGCCTCTGGGCTGATATACACTTAGATCCATGAGGTCAGCCCTTCATACCATGCAAGATTAAGTTCAACAGTCACCTTCTCAGAGAAACCTGCTCGTGTCATCCACACAGAAGGCAATCTCTATCAGTCCGTCACTTAAACACCAACTCTTTTTATGGGCTACACAGCACTGCTTTCTATTTGGATTGTCTTGTGTATTTTGTTGCCTATCATCTTGTTTCCCTTGTCAGGAAAGCATTTCCTTGGGAGTAGAAATGTTGCCTATCTTGTCCACATCCGTTCCCTTGACGCCTTGAACAGTAACTGACACATGGCAGGCACACAAAGATTTAGAGAAGGATGAATGGATGATTCAATTTTCTGATGACCGAGCACAGACCTTTCTCTGGAGTGCTAGACCATTGTACCCTTTTCTAATTAGTGTTTTATTATTACATTTTATAGGTGTCTCAAGCTCAATAATGGCAACCCATGCTTTGTCCTTTTCCTTGCAAATTTTTCTTTTTCAGTGTTCCCTGTAACTGCAAATAGTAGGACTTTCACCCAGCTGTTCAGGTCAGGAAGCTGGTGGTAGCTTTTCTTCACTCCTTCCAATCATTGGCCTTTCACATCAAAATTATGAACATATTTTATAGATTTTAAAAATACTTATCATAACCATCCACATTTTTCCATTCCTACTATCACCAACATCATTGCTTTGTAATAGTTTCCTAATAGGGGCAGGTGTTGTGGCATAGTACGTTAAGCTTGGGATTCTTGCATCCAGTATCACAGTGCTAATTCAAACCCATCTACTCTTCTTCTGATTCAGCTTTCTGCTAATGTATTTTTGCAGGCAGCAGATGATGGCTCAAGTGCATAATACCCTCACACCCATATGAGAGGCACAGATTGAGATCTGGTCTCCTGACTCAGTCCTAGCTATGTGGATATTGGGGGGTGGAGGGATGGGGACAGATGACACAATAATGGAAGAACTCTCTCTTTCTCTCTCCTTCTCCCCCTCCTCTCTCCATCTGTCTGTTTCTCTTTCTCTTCAGTTCAAGTAGATGAAAATAAATAAATAAATATTTTAAATAATGTCCTCTTTGGCCTTACTTCCAATCCAGTTCTGCATGTACTAGATTTGTGATCTTAGGCATATTTAGACATATTCTATAACTTCAAAGTATCTCAATTTCCTCCACAGCAAAGTTCGGTTAACCTCTCTAAGATTATTGTACTAGATTAAATAGTGTCCTCCAAAATTCATAACACCCCAGAAACCAAAATGCAATAAGTTAACTCAGATGTAATAAGTTAAGGTGAGGTTATGTTAGATTAGAGTGCATCCTAATACAATGATTGATATCCTTGTAAGAAGAGGGAAATTTGGACACAGAGAGATGGGCAGAGGCAAGATGAGAGACAAGAGAGATTTCTCCCCAAGACAGAGGTAGAGATTGGAATGATGAATATGCACACCAAGGAGGGCCAAGGATTGCTAGTGACCACCAGTGTCGCTCCCCATCTTCGTGGAGGAGCGACACAGGACCCTGCGCTGTTCTTTTGTCTGCTCGGCCCTTCCCGGGTTTGCTGCTGGTTCTTCCCGGGTTGGCTGCCGTCCCTTTCACCTCCATGGAAGGGCGGTTCCCCCTGGCCACTTTCCCCACTTCCGCAGGGGAGCGGCACACCGCCGGCCGGCTCTCTCGGGGGCTGCACAGGTGTTCCTTCAGATAGATGTCCCTCTTAGATGTTCCTGGTGCATGTTGTCTCTCTCCTCCTTTATAGTCCTCTTCCACCAATCCCAACTCTGCTACCCACACGCCGAGTACGCTGCTCTCCTCCAATCAGGAGCAAGATCAGCTCCTGCAGCTCAGTCAATCAAATTGGCGAGAGGCAGCTGCGTAGAAGTTGTTTTCTCCTCTCCCAGCGCCATATTGTGGGAGAGCAGATGCATAGAATAAGTCTTAATTCCAGTAACTCAGTCCAATCCGGGTTGCTCCCCACACACCAGAAGCTAGGAAGACAGAAAGGACAATCCCTTAGAGTCTTCAGAGAGAGGGTGCTTCTGCTGCCCCTTTGATTTCAGCATCCTAAGCTCAGAATTGTGATGAAATAAATTTATTTTAAGCCACTCAGTTTGTGACAATCTGTTGCAGTAGCCCTAAGAAATCAATATACTTCTGTGAGGATTAAGTAGGACAACTTATGTGAAAAAATTTACAGTTGTGCCTATAGAAAGTATGAAATGAAACTTAGTTATCACTTTCAATCCAGATGGAAACTCTTAACATGCAAATTTGACCAGGGCATGGCATCCTTTAAGACTTTCCAGAGACTTTTTATTGTCAATGTAATAGAGTCCAAATGCTTAAGAGAGCTCAAAATGCTTTGTAAGCAATTCTGGCCACATATCCATTTCTATATACTTATTTCTCATTCATTCTCCTTTTTTTTTCCAGAAAAAGAACTTTTTCCAATGTCTTGCTATCTCCAATAGTCTTTGTTTTAATTTATAAAATTTTGTATTGCAGGTAAAAAAAAAATCATGTATTTCATATATACAGATTCAGGAACATAGTGATACTTCGCACCCTACCCTCCCTCCCTCCCACACCCCCACCCTTCCTCATCCTGCCTTTCTTAATGTCTCTTAATTTTTATGGTGATCTACTTCCAGTTTGCTTTATACTCATAGCATGCTGTTTTCTGTTTGGGACATTCTTCCCTTTACTTTTGCTTATAACTCTCTTTTACATGTCTATGTCAAGTCCTCCTTTGAGGGAGCCCTTTCCTGATTAGGGAAGATCTCTCTGTCTTGCATCCCATAGACTCCTCTACTTCTGTCTTGTGCTAATTTCATCACACTTGGGAATGTTCATTTGTATTTCCAGCAACACTGTACATCTCAAAAGGATTGACCACAATTGTCCTGGTCTTTGTGTTTAGCCTAGTATCTAGAAGATATACACACTAGTTGAACATAAACATATCACATAAATAAATGAATAAAGTTAGTTAAACACAATGGAACACATGTGTAAGAAACCTACAATCATGACTTTATAGGAGGACAAGGAGATGGGCTAAACATCATCTGGAATAAACTAAAAATCAGAAATTTCAGAAAGGAAAGCTGTTAAAGTGCATCTATTTATTTTTCATTTCTTAAGATTTATATATTTATTCAATTATTATCAGAGTCAGTGAACTCAGGGGGCTTCCATAGCCTTGGCAGCTCATGACAAGAGCCTAGGGTGATTACTGATGCCATAAACAAGAGTGTCAATTTATTAAGTCAACAACAGGAGTCACTGTGCAGTTACTCCTCATGTAGGATCTTTGTCCTTAGTGTGCTGTACATTGAGATTTAATGCTATAACTAGTACTCAAACAGTATTTTTCACTTTATGTTTCTGTGTGGGAGCAAACTGTTAAATCTTTACTTAATGTATGCTAAACTGATCTTCTGTATATAAAGAGAATTGAAAATGAATCTTGATGTGAATGGAAGGGGAGAGGGAGTGGGAAAGGGGAGGGTTGCAGGTGGGAGGGACGTTATGGGGGGAAGCCATTGTAATCCATAAGCTGTACTTTGGAAATTTATATTCATTAAATAAAAGTTAAAAAAGATTTATATATTTATTCAAAAGGCATAGTTAGAGAAAGGCAGGGAGAGAGAGTGAGAGAGACAGAGACAGAGACAGAGACAGAGACGGAGACAGAGATTTTCCATCTGCTGGTTCGCTCCCTAAATAGCTGCAATGACCAGAGGTGGGCTGATCTGAAGCCAGGAGCCGGGAGCTTCCTCCAGGTCTCTCATGTGGGTGAGGGGGGCCCAAAGAGGACTTGGGCCATCTTCCACTCCTTTCCCAGGCCATAGCAGAGTGGAGGATCAGAAGAAAAGCAGTTGGGACTTGAGCTGGCGCCTATATGGGTTGCCAGCACTGCAGGCAGCAGCTTTACCTACAATGCCACAGTGCCTGTCCCAATGTGCATCAATTTATCTTCTTCCTCTATTTCATGAATGAGTAACTGGAAAACCTATGATGTAAAGCATTTCCTCAAAGCTGAACAGCTGCCAACGGCAAATCTCTAGTCAGAATCCCTTTCCTGACCAGAGCTTTCCATAGCATTACGCTGCTGTGCTAAAGAGAGATGGTGCTAGATCTGTTTTAAATAAACAGGTGAATGAAGAAGAGCTAACACAACTGAAGGGACAGATGGGAAAAATGCCAGATTTGTTTACAGAGGACAAAAATAATAAAGCTGGGATGACAGCAGCTTTGAATCATCCTAGGATTGTCAACTACGGTGATTCAAAACTAATAGGAAGTAACTCAAATTCCTTAAGAGCAATGAGAGAATATGTAACTAAGGGAGGAGAAATCAAATTCCTGAAGTGCAGTGAGTGTGAGATCTTTGGAGGAAAAGAGAAATCCCCTAAATTGAGATGTATCACAGATGGAACAGAAACTTAATGAAAGGCCTGTCATCTGGTAATGCTCTGCCAGGCCAAAACCCTGACTGTCTGCCCTTCTACATTCGTTCAAATCTCTGTCTCTGGTGCCCAAAAGTTGTTAAGACAACAAGAGCCAGCATCTAAAAATGCAGCTTCAGTAAGTCAAGAGTATCAGCACTGATTTGGATAGCATGGAGAAGGGTGGCTGTAGTCAAATTCCTTTACCGCTTATACCAACAATTTCCAATGTTAACACTGGAATTAATCAACACTTCCTCTGTCCCTGAATTCTGCCTCTTTCTCCCTTACTCTTTTCTAAACAAATGTCCAAGCTTCTTATTCCTTCCAGTTACACCTCTGGGAAAATAGAGCTATTACATTTTTTTTAACTTTTATTTAATGAATATAAATTTCCAGAGTACAGCTTATGGATTACAATGTCTTCCCCCCCATAACATCCCTCTCACCCGCATCCCTCCCCTTTCCCACTCCCTCTCCCCTTCCATTCACATCAAGATTCGTTTTTGATTCTCTTTATATACAGGAGATCAGTTTAGCATACATTAAGTAAAGATTTCACAGTTTGCTCCCACACAGAAACATAAAGTGAAAAATACTATTTGAGTACTAGTTAGAGCATTAAATCTCAATGTACAGCACACTAAGGACAAAGATCCTACATGAGGAGTAACTGCACAGTGACTCCCGTTGTCTTAACAAATTGACACTCTTGTTTATGGCATCAGTAATCACCCTAGGCTCTTGTCATGAGCTGCCAAGGCTATGGAAGCCCCCTGAGTTCACCGACTCCGATCATTTTTAGACAAGGCCATGGTCAAAGTGCAAGTTCTTTCCTCTCTTCAGAGAAAGACACCTCCTTTGATGACCCGTTCTTTCCACTGGGATCTCACTCGCGGAGATCCTTCATTTAGGGTTTTTTTTTTTTTTTCCCCAGAGTATCTTGGCTTTCCATGCCTGAAATACTCTCATGGGATTTTCAGCCAGATCCACATGCCTTAAGGGCTGATTCTGAGGCCAGAGTGCTGTTAGGACATCTGCCATTCTATGGGTCTGCTGTGTATCTCACTTCCCATGTTGGATCATTCTCTCCCTTTTTGATTCTATCAGCTAGTATTTGCAGACACTAGTCTTTTTTATGTGATCCCTTTGGATCTTAGTCCTATCATTATGATCAATTGTGAACAGATATTGATCACTGGGACCAGTGAGATGGCATTGGTACATGCCACCTTGATGGGATTGAATTGGAATCCCCTGGTATGTTTCTAACTCTACTGTTTGAGGTAAGTCAGCTTGAGCATGTCCCGGATTGCACATCTCTTCCCTCTCTTATTCCCACTCTTATATTTAACAGCAATCACTTTTCAGTTAAGTTTCAGCACTTAAGACGAATTGTGTATATATTACAGTATTCAACCAAAAGTATTAAGTAGAACAAACAAACAAAAAATACTAAGAGGGATAACATATTAAGTTGTTCATCAACAGTCAGGGCGAGGGCTGATCAAGTCACCGTTTCTCATAGTGTTCATTTCACTTTAACAGGTTTCCTTTTTGGTGCTCAGTTAGTTGTCACCTATCAGGGAGAACATGTGGTATTTGTCCCTTTGGGATTGGCTTATTTCACTCAACATAATGTTTTCCAAATTCCTAACAGGGATCACTTTTCAGTTAAAATTTAAACACCTAAGAATAATTGTGTGTGAATTACAGAGTTCAACCAATGGTACTAGAACAAAAAAAAAATACTAAAATGGATAAAGTATTACATTGTACATCAACCGTCAGGACAAGAGCTGATCAAGTCACTGTTTCTCAGAGTGTCCATTTCACTTATAGAGCTATTTCAATTCAATCAATGAATCTGAAAATTCACATCTCTCTGAGTCTCCTCCATCAATACTCCATTGATGTCTAAATCCCAACCCCATCCCTTGCATGGACAAGAAGGCCCCCTTGATAGCTTTTATATCCCCTTCCCAAGATATTTATCCTCATGTAGACTATATCCTAACCACTCTGGTTTTGACGTCTTCAGTCATTTCTTTACATTTTCACATCTCTGCCTAAGTTACTCAGTTTGGAATAACAAGAGACAACTTGGTGATTTAGTTCTTAATCTTTGGCCAAAATAAAAATTTGGAAAAATATTATGCACTCAGATATGATTTTAATATATTTTCACATGTGTACATATATAGAAAGAATACCTAATGAGTAATACAGTATGTATCACTTATATTTACGAAGTTTATGTATAATAAATACATTTGCATTGCTCAACTATATCTATAAAAATTAAAAATTATCAATCTATAGGCACTTTAAATCCATCAGATATTAACAAATTTTACCATAATTTTTAATAGCAATTTTTTGTATTACTTTTAACAACAATAACAAATATTAGTAGAATAATAAAATATATTCACTGGGAGATTCATGACTAAAAAATCCAAATATGGCTTTTCAGGGAATTTTAAGAAATTATATAGAGATGTTTAGAGTACACAGTTTCTTTGAAAACAGTGCTTTGCTATAGACATTAGATAATTCTTTACTTTATAATATTAGATTAATGACTATTCCTTATGAAATATTTTTGCAATCTTTTAATTATTTTATTTTAGCTTTATGGTTTTTAAAATAAATTGTATACATTTAAAATAAATTGTATACATTTAAGGTATGCAACATGATGCTTTCTGATGCCTATATATAGTAAAATGTTTCCTATAGCTAAACAAATTACTATATCCATCATCTCCATAATCTGCTCAAATAGCCTAGATGCTGAATGTAATACCTACTATTAACTATAGTCTTTATTTGTAAACTGGATCTTCCTTACATGTTTGCTACTTTATATTCTTTGACCTACATCTCATCTCCCCATTTCCTCTCTGCACTCCTCTTAGACCCTGGTAACCCTTGTGTTACTCTCTAATTCTAATTCTATGTATTTGCCCTTTCCTTTCTTTTTACATGTTAAATATATAAGGGAGATCATGCAGTTGTATTATTTCTGTGTCTGTCTTATTTCACTTAGCTTAACATACTCCAGGCTCATACACAATGTGACAAATAATAGGATCTTCTCCTTTTCTAAGGCTGAATAATATTCAAATGTATATAGCTTTAAGTTAGCCATAAGCTTCTAAAAGATAACAGTACCAAAGTAAATAAAGATTTCTTTTTTTGGCAATTAGTCATTCATAATTTTTTTGAATGAAAAAGAACCAATAACAATGTATCATCTAAATATTTTTTGTGTGGTTACAAAATAGTAACTAAGTTCATTTAGACTTTAAATCATTTCCTCGAAACAGTTTATGCACAGGAAAAATTTTATGCAGATTGCAATTCAAATAATTATACATTACATTTTTTGTACTCTATTAGTTACCACAGATCAGGGAAAATACACGATATTTCTCTTTCTGGACTGGCTTATTTCACTAAGTATAATGGTTTCAAGTAAAATCTATTTTGTGGCAAAAGACAGAAATTCATAATTTTTTAACAACTGAGTAATATTCCATAGTGTATTTATATAACATTTTCTTTATTCAGTCATTTGTTAAAGGGCATCAGGGTCGATTCCAATCTTAGTTATGGTGGATTGAGCTGCAATAATCATAGGGGTATAAATAACTCTTTCATATACTGATTTCATTTCCCTTGGGTAAATTCCCAGGAGTGGAATTGCTGGCTCATATGTATATGTATTTTTAGCTTTCTGAGGCATCTCCATACTGTGGTCAACAGTGGCTGTACCAGTTTACATTCCCACCAACAGTGGATTAGGGTACATTTTGCCCCACGTCCTCACCAGTATTTATTATTTTTTGATATTCACATTATAGCCATTCTAACTGGGGTGAGGTGAAACCTCATTATGGTTTTGATTTGTGTTTCCCTGATGGCTAGTGATCCTGAGCATTTTTTCATGAGTCTGTTGGCAATCTGAATTTCATTTTAACAAGCATTCTTAAAAATGTATTCATAAGGCAACTTATGTTTTTCCAGTTTCTTGAGGAATTTAAGACATTTTAATCCTCAAATCTATTTTTACTGGTTACCTATCATTTAAATTACCACAACATGCTATCTCCATATTGAAGTTGTAGATTTTTTCAAGTTATTTTCAGAATTATTACTATCACCTATTAAATTATCTTTTTTGCAGCTAGACTTATCTTTTCTATAATCTCTCCAGGCTGTTATCAGGTTGATCTTTCTAAATGTAAATCTAATCATAACACTCCCTGCTTTCCCCTGCTTTGCAAGTCAGGGTTGTGGCAGGAAACCAGTGTTACATGCAAATGGGAGAACTGAGAAGAGTTAAATGAAGCTACTGTTTTCGACTATGTGAGCAAGATTAAAAGAATGGCAAAGCCCTCAGGATTATCAACAGAAAAGAAACACTACTGCAATATCTGATCAGGGATAGTGCAGAGAGCCTTTATCAGAGCCTGGCAAGAGACATGTGAATACAGGACATAACCATCTGATGAGATTGTAGTCCTTGTAGAGCAACACAGTTATTTCCATACCCATCTGTGTTGTCATTGGACTCAGAGGCTGAGCATTAGACAGGGAGTCTTGTGCAAATAATTTATTGAGGGAATCTTTTTAACAGAGATCTGCAAGAAAGAAAGGCAAGCAGGGAAGGGCAAAGTATGTGATTATGCAAGAATGTGATTTCAGGGGAGGTTTGGGTTCAATGTTTTTTCTAAATTTTTAATTTTTTTTTTTTTAGTTTTTAACAGATTCAATACAGTTCATAGATACAGTTCTGAAAATTTAATGCTATTCCCTTTCTCCCTCCCTCTCTCCCCTTCTCAATATAATCACATAGGAAACTCTAAAACTTAGCTTATAATCCACGATGTTGAGGTCCAGACAAAAGAGGACTGCACTGCCATTCCCCTGCGTCAGTCAGTTGTTGGCTACAGACTGCCATCTTGGGAAATGAACATTTCAATGTCTCAAGCATTTCTGGGTGATGTAGCTTCAATTAGCCTAGGGTAATCTTACAGAGAATAGTGCCAGCTTGATAATGGTGCCAACTGCATATAGTTATCAGCCAATATGCAGCAACTGGGAGATGGGAACACCAACCAAAATAAACGGACCAGAAGAGTCCAAAATATTGTTAGGTTAATCACCTGCACTCCTCAGATCCATTTGTTTCTCACAATAAATCCTTTTGATTTGGTCTTAACTTCTTCAGAACTTGGGTTGGTCTCAATTTCTAGGTCATTCAGAGGATGAATTTCAGACCTCTCCATGGCAATTGGTCTCAAAACTCTAAATAATATTTGTTATCTCCTTCAGCTACAATTTTAGCTTCTTCTTACCCTCTACTAGAACTTTGAGTTGATCTGTGTGGATTGTCTGATGAGGTAACTCAAGCCTCTTTGCTCAGAAGCTTGATTCCCTGGTTACCATGACATTAGTAGATAATGATTGCTGTATCTGTTAATATATAACTAAAATTTTGCAATGCCAAGAGATGACCTGTACTTCGTTCAAGTACCAAAAATATTCCTCCTTGTCACTATTAAGTAGCAGCAAACCTATCTCTTTTTATAGTCAAACTAAAGTAACCAGATTCATATTGAAAAACCTCTGTTCACACAATATGGTCATTCAGGTAATTTTCTTTGTTTCTTGGCCCATTCCTTGAAGTGCTAAGATATCAGCTGTAACGTTAGATTTTGTAAAACTCTTGCTGTGATCCTGAGTTAAAACATCTCTCCTCCAAGCAGGAGAACCTCTAGACCCATGGGACCAAGTGGATTACAGAATCACAGAAATCCCCTACTCGGACCCTGAAGTATTGAGAAATAGGTCCATACTTCCTCTAGCTGAACTCACGTATTCTTTCTCTTGAGGACTCAGCACTAAATAATGACTCCAGTTTTGTGATAAATGTAATGCTTTCTGATGGTTGGTGTTCTTATTTCATGGTATCTCCTTTCAAGTTGGTACTACAGTAGCAACTTCTAAGGGGATCTCTATGTTCTAGTAGGTCAGAAGTCTCCAAGTGATTTAATATGCCATTAGACCAGAGGAGCTCTTCACCATATTCCTACTACCACGTCCCCTCTACCATAAAAAGTTTTCTCAGTCTGGGATGATATCAAATGAGATCCCATCATATAGATCTCCCCGTGAGCACTTTTATGTGAAATTCTCTGAGATTCTGCTAGTAGAAAGGCAACGCAGAATGAATTTACTTTTGTCAGGATTAGAGAAATCCAGTTTTTATCAACTCACTAGCAAGTATCTGGCTATTTGCCTCAAAAGATTATTTCATATCAGTGGTTCAGTGTAGGAATTAATTTATGGACGGGTTGGACATTTGGCCAAGGCATTAGCTCCATCAGCTTTGTTGGGTAGAGAGTCCATGATTTGGGGTCCACAGATTGTCTCTAGGTCTGCCACTTTGGCTATTGCATTCATGATCTTATTAAGCTGGCATAGAGGTTTGTTAATAATCCACTAGACTAGTTACCCTCCACACTTGGTGGGTGTGTGTGTCCCTTTGACAATGGATGCACTCTGATGATGGTTAACATTCTTCCCTGGACCAACATTCTTCTTTCAGATCAAAGCAGCAGTGAGGCCAGCCATACACCATTGTCCATGCATTCGTGGATACAGTAGTCCTTTATTTTGGTTTTGCCTTTTGTGATTTCAGTTCTCTGTAGTCAACCATGGTCTGAAAATAATCAAAATTTTCATAAAGAAGAATTTAAAGTTTAAAAATGCACACAATTCTGAGTATCATATGAAATCCCACTCTGTCTTCCCCAGGATATGAATCATCCTTTTACCCAGTGTATGCTGATGTATACACTGCCTACCTATTAATCACTTACTAGACTTCTTGGTTACAGACCTACTGTCAAGGTATCCCAGTACCTGTATTCAAGTAACCTTATTTTCCTCAGTAATGGCTCAAAAGCATAAAAGTAGTGATGCTCGCAATTCAGATATATCAAAGAGAAGCCATAAAGTGCTTCCTTTAAATTAAAAGGTCAGGGGCCAGTGCAGTGGCATAGTAGACTAAGTCTCTACCTGAAGCGCTGGAATCCCACATGGGTATTGGATCTAGTCCCGCTGCTCCTCTTCTGATCCAGCTCTCTGCATAAGACCTGTGAAAGCAGTGGAAGATGCCCCAAGTTCTTGGGCTCCTGCACCCACAAGGGAGACCCAGAAGAAGCTCTTTGCTCCTGGCTTCCGTTCAGCCAAACTTCAGCCATTGTGGCCCATTTAGGGAGTGTATCAGCAGATGGAAGACCTTTCTCTCTGCCTCTGCTTCTCGGTCTGTAATTTTGCCTCTCAAATAAGTAAATAAAGCTAATTTTTTTAAAAAAAGTAAAAGTTTTGACTAAATACAGTAAGAAAAGAGTCTGTACTGAGGTTGATAAGATCTATCATAAGATAAATCTTGTGTCTATGAAACTGTGAAGAGGACAAAAGAATTTGTACTAGATTTACCATAGCACCTAACATTGCAAAAGTTACAGCCACAGTGTGTGCTTAAGTAAGATAAATAGGACATTAAATTTGTGTACAGGAAAAATCATAATATGCATATATAATATGCTATCCTTGGTTTTAGGAATCCACTGGGGGTCTTAGAATGTATGCCCTGAAGATGAGAGGAGTACTGTATTATTTTGAACCACTTGTCTCTCAATAATATTAGATGGTAAGAAACATTGACAAAAAAATCAACTACTATATTGCATTTGCCCATCACTGCTGTATTTGAGAGCTGTCCCAGAAGGGGGCTGTATAATAACAGCCATTCTTATTTGGCTCATGACAGCATCCTGAACTCAACCATCCACAGACCAAGACTGAGTTGTTCTCTTTCCCTATTAGCAAGCGATAAAGATTTTCCGTGAGGCCATAGTATGTGCTGAGTGAGTGGTGTCTGGTGAGGCTATGTTGGTGACTTTGGAGTCTGGGAGACTTTTCCTCCAGCTTACTGATGCCTTTGGACTGATTTAAGGATGATCCAACATGAAACACTTCCTCTCTATAAATAATTGCTTCTGGATCTGCCTGAGGTTGTGATGTGGTGAGTCTGCCAATGCTCAGCTCATGCTGAGCAGCTTTTATCCCATGGCTACTTGATGTCCTCTGGTCAAGTATTTACTCTCCATGCCTAGGAGCATTCCAGCAGCTGCAGTTTGAATGTATTCTCTGCTGCAGATGTCATGGCTTTGCTCCAGGACATCAGCAGTCTGCTTTGAATCTTCTGTTGGGGCTTGCCATAGACTCCACAAGACATCTTTGTCTCCTAAAGATAATTCTTGCACCACTATAGGATCTGTTGGATCAAATGATCCATGTGGTAGGACTGTTTGTACTATACAGCCTGGATATGCCCCTTCTTGCTCACAGGCCAAATTAAAACTGGCAGCTTTTCACATCACTTGCTAAATTTTTCAGTGTAATATTCCCAACTATGGTATTTGCTTCTTTTTAAATGGTAAAATGCACAAGATGCATAAATTTTGCCCTTTATGTTTGAGGGAATGCCCTGTGTATCCCAGGTCACTGGGTCTAAAAGTATTTCAGATATGACAAATAAGCAAATATTTATGAGGTTTATTTCTCAGTGCCCAAACACACATTTATATTTTGTCATGGTATCCAAAATCTATTGGCTGTGAATTCAGCCTTCTCTAAAGTTCTGTTACTCTCACAATTAAGTCCTGTGCCAGCTCACCAGTTCAGTATGCCCTCCAGCTTCAAACAATAAGAATCTCTTTAAAGACTTAGACTTCCAAGGCATACCTCTGACTTTTGTACCTAATTTTAAATTAATGACTAGTCATTTTGTCTCCTGAATGCACGAAAAGCCACTCAACAACAGCTACCCAATTCATATCTCTTAACTTTAATATTTTCCTTATTTCTCACAAATGTCAGACATGGTAAAAGCTAATGCATTTCCATTAACTTAGCAATTGTACTGTTACATCCAAGGAACCATTAATACTTCACTTACTAATAGAATGGGATCTTCATTGCCATACAGCTGGGCTTGATCCAACTCCAGTATTAAATCTAGTGTCTGCTGGTAGAAACATTTCTGGTAGCAACTCTTTTTAAGGTGGCTCAATAAAAGTTGTGACTGAGAAGAAAGTATTTTGCAAGTCAGGAACTCAGAGAATACCGCAGGATCAACCTTTAAAGGAACAAGGGGAGCCTGATGGAGAAAAGCAAAAAGATAGACTAGGAAGTGATTTCAGCATAAATTCATCTTCAGCCTGAAAGCATGGTTAGCTTGAGTGTCAATTGTTCAGAGAGGCTGGTACTGCCTACAATCAAGAGGATTTCACTATTATACCTGCATAAGGAAGCCAATAGGTTGCCATCCACTACTGAGTGAAGTTGTATAATTTCCAAGCATCTTCTGGTTAGATAGCCCTTGTTAACCAAGTGTTCTCCTCGTGGTTGCCAGCACAATAAACTGTCAACAGATGACACCAGGAACTCATGGGGAGTCAGTGTACCATTCTCCTAATAAGGAAGATGGAATGGCTACTTACAGCATTGCTACACCCCTTTTGCCCTCTGATTTCCTAAAGCCACCTAAAACCAAGAGAGATTGTCTATACAATTATACATATTCACTATCTTGTGTACAGAGTAAAGTGGAGAAGATTACAGAATAGATGTAGAGTAACATACAGAAAATGCCCACTGTTATTACAAAACATAATTTAAGGCTTCCACATATAACTTAATAGATAAAGCCAAATTCTTTAGCATGCTGAGCTCTGTAGTGTTTCTCTTCCTTGCCTTCCCTGTGGCTACACGTTTTATGATTCCCTACCTGATATAATAAATCCTCTGGCCAAACTTTATCTTTCATTTCTGAAATAATTTTATTCTTGCCTGGCCCTTCACCAATCTCAACAAAACCTTATGCCACACCATCACAGCTTCCCTGGCCTTACCAAACACCTGCACACACACATGCACACACACACACAGAGAAAATTTTAGCATGACTCTAATTCTTCTTTAATTCTTTATAAGTTTTTATTCAAACAGATTGTGAATTACTGAAAAACATGGATATCTTTGGTTTTGGATTGTTTTGGCAAAGAATGGCAATGAGTCGATGCATGACAGTAATAGTGAATGATTCATTCATTTCCTTCAAGGTAAAATTTTAAGCAACATCTTTTTATCTGTCTTCTATCATTGTCTCAAATTCTCAAATCTTAGATGTCTCTCCAATCTGTTTCTGTAATACATTGCACCACATTGTTTCATAGAACATACATGCTACTAATTTCACATGAATATTACTCTTAACATCGAATACCCAGTGTTGTTAATATTAGGCATTTGAAGACTATGAAAGATGAATGAATGACTGAGTAGAGAATGAGTGTAAGAGACCCTGAGAGATCGAAGAACTATGGAAAGGGGAGAGAGTGGGAGCATATTTTACTTTTTTAGGATTAAAGAAAGAACTTCAAATCATAATAATACTTTCTGTATATTTTTAAATTTTTATTTGTTTAATTTAAAGGGAGAGAGAAACACACACACACAAAGAGAAAGAGAGAGAGAAAGAGAGAGTTGGGGGGGGTGGGTAAAGGACTTCTAGCTGCTGATTTACTCCCCAAATGCCCACAGCAGCCTAGAACAAGAAGGGACAGTGCTGAAACCAAGCCATAAGCCAAGAACGCAGTCCTGGTCCCTCACATTATTGGCCGGGACTAAATTACTTGAGCAATCACTTTCTGCTTCTTGGCAAATTAGCAGGAAGCTGGAATTAGAAGTAGAGTAGAGTCTTGAACCTAGGATATGGAATGCAGGCATCCCAAGAAGCATTTCAATGGCTACACCAAATGTTTGTCTCTTTAATGAGGCTCTATTAAGTGTGGAATGCCCAAGGGTCTGAATAACATTAGACAAAATACCATAAAGTGGAAGATTGAGATATCTATCTATCTATCTATCTATATCTATAGATGAAATCACTAGTAATTTAACCTAGTTTTCCATTCCTATAAGGGAAAATTTCCTATTGATATTATACATAACATAATGTAATTGATATTACATCCACAGTTTTTGAGTAAGGGTGCATATAATTATGGTGCAATATCTTAAGGTATTTAGTACTGTTAACTTGTTAATATATTACAGTATCATGGACCCAAAAATTTCTAAGACCCTGATTGATTAACATAATTTTAGAGAAAACAGATAATTGTAATACATATTGATCTGAAATTTAAAGTTTCTCAGAGTTCATAAACGCAAGGTATATTTCATTTTAAAACTATCTCCTGGGGAGGGGTGGTGTTATGGTGTGGTGGATTAAGCAGTGCTGACATCATATATGAGTACAGTTCAAATCCTTGCTGCTCTACTTCTAATCCAGCTCCCTGGTAACATGCTTGGGAAAGCACCCAAAGATGGTCCAAGTGCTTGGACTCTTGCACTCACATGGGAGACCCTGAAGAAGCTTCTGGCTCCTGGCTTTGGCAAGGTCCAGCCCTGGATGTTGCACCTATTTGAGGACTGAACCAGAGGATGAAAGAGTCTCTCTCTCTCTGTCTCTCTCTCTAATGCTGGCTTTCAGCATTTTTTTGTTTAAAAAAAAAAAAAAAACACCTTTCTCCTTGCTTGATTTTATGGAGGGAAAAAACCTCTCCTTCTTTCTCTGGGATGAACTTTTAAGGAGCTACTTGCATAACGCACATGCTAATAATGTCCGCAGCACAGAAAGTCTCAATTGTTGGTGAGCTTTGTTGGGTACAAAGGTTTATTTGTGTAAAGTCTTATAACCTTTCACAAGTTCATGGCTTCTCTGATGGCTATCTTATGATTTTTCTTCTAAATATGAAATCAATATAAATTAGGAACATGAAAATCTTTATACATGTTTAAAATCAGTAACTAGGGTCAGTAAATCCACCTGGACCTATAAATGTTCCCTGACTACTCCTCTATCAGTCTCGGTCCTTAGTAGAACCAAATCCATGCTGTAATAGTGGCTGAGCTCAGTTTGAGTGTTTTTCATCCAGTTTCTTCACCTCTGTAGCCACAGTGTATCTTGTAATAAAAATTAAAACATGTGTACTGTATTTGGCTGAATCATCTCTTTAGTCTTGCAGGATGTATGGTCTCTTTAAATTAAGCTAATATGCTGATTTAATATTGAGTTTTTAAAAATCTTACCTTTTCTCGTACCTTAATTCACAATTTTTAAGAATAGGAAAACATTTCAGAAACACAAGAGTCCTTAAAAAATTTGTTTTAAAAGTTGAATTAAAATATAAAATATAAGTTTATTTTAGTTCAAAAATTGTAATTCATGCATAAAAACATATTTAAAACACTATAGAAAATGTATATTAAACATTATGCATGGATGTCAGAATTTTTGCATCAAAATAGGATAAATATGCTTACTTTTTAATTCCTTCTTTCCACAAACTTTTTAAAGTATCATTGTAACTGTTTCATCTACATTCAGAACTTGAATCCAGGGAAGTTGTACAGATAAATAAGTTATTGTGATAGGAAGAGAACTTTATTTTCCTGACTAATATGTTTTGTGTCTTCCTTCACTTATCCATTCAGCTTCTTATGGTGCTTTTAATGTGTTTATTCACACCTTCATTCATGTGTTCCTGTATATAACCTCTTATAAATTTATCCTTTAATTTCTAGTACATTTCAGAATTTTATTAAATCAGAAATATATGAATAATATATTTACATAGTGTCTTTCCTCACTGTACTTTATACAATATTCAGTCATTGTACTTTATACAATACTAGGTAAGATAATAGCCTCTACCAACCAAGGTTGTCCATTTCTTGATACTTCAAACCGTGGATATGTTATATTATATAGAAAAGGGGAAAGTGAGGTTGCAGAAGAAATTGGGATTGCCCATCATTTGACTTTGAATTGTGCAGATTATCTTGAATTATTTAAGTGGATTGTTACAAGCATCATGATAAATATAAGAGGGAACCAAAGATACACACAGAAAGAACTAGAAAGGTGCATTCATGAAAAAGATTTGGCTAAAATTGCTGGCTTTGAAGATGGAGGAAGTAGACCCTGAGCCAAGGACTGTGGGCTGCTTCTATACTCTGCAAAGTCAGGAAAAGAAGGATCCCAAAAGCAGATATCACTGTGAACACCTTAATTCAACCCAGTGATATCCAGTTTGTTTTTCTGAACTACAGAACTCCAAGACAATAAATTTGTTGTTTTGAGCCACTAAATTTGTGATAACATGTTATAATAGACATAGAAAACTGCTATATTCATTGTAAGGAAATGTAAATAGAAATCTTCAAAAGGTGTAAAATATACATATTTGATCAAGTCAATTTTAGAACTATGATCAAAACACTCTAGCATAGTGCTGAAAACAGACCATGGGAGTTAATGGAATACTTTGTATCTGCATTGTCCAATTCATAACCAATAGTGAAATCAAGGACTTTAAATGTGGCAAGGATAACAAAGAAATTGGATTTTAAAATTTCATTTCAATTAATACTTAAACAGTCACATGGGACTAGGGGCTATCACATTGGACAGTGCTGTCAATGTTTGGATGATGATTGACTGCTTCTCCCTATATGTGCCAAGTGCTTGAAAGACAATTTTTATAAAATAGAAGCACGTTTGCCCATTCTAAGTACTGAAACTTGTTAGCAAACTATGAACTCAGCAAATATTTAAGAATCTCATGGGAGTGTGGCAACCACCACAAATACAAGCAGTGGATGGAGGCAGCGGGAGAAGATAACTATGCTTTGCAGCCAAATTCTAGCCAACTCAGTCTCTGCAGCAGTAAGGGCAGGTGTATTCAGCCAGAAAACTGCTCCTCTGCATTGGCCCTGACCTCATCTGTGTGTACCATCATAGGTCAGAGTAAGAGAAATTCAGTCTCAGATTCACTCCTAACTGTGAGTCTTTTGCAATGTCATGTTATTTGCCCTCTTCCTATTCTTCAGGTTCACTCATTGACTCTGTTTTACCTCTAACTTGCACAACTTTCACAAAATAAGCGGTCTTTTCTAAGGTTTCTCCAGTGGGAGGAAAAGCAAGATGGTGAAGTGGACTGAAAAATAGCCGATTTCATTTCCACACTTTAGCTTTTAGTTTGAAGGTAAAAAGTACAAACACACATAAAAACCTTTGGAAAATTGATTTCAGTTAGTTTTGATTATTTTCTACTGGTTATGTGATTTTAATTATTTCTATTTCATCATATGGCACAGTAAGGCAGCTGCTGAAATTGTAAATTCTTTCACCTTCATTCCATTTATCCTCACCTTACCGATTCAGGTCCTCGTGTTTTCCTCCTGCACCAATTATTAGAAGAGCTAAGAGTCATTGAACACAATTTTAATGTGCCAGGTGCTCTTCTAAATTCATTCTATGTAGTAACCTTACCACTACCAGATGATGGTGGTAATACTAATATTATTTTGCAAAATGAAGTGCAGCCAGGATAAGTATGCCAAAAATATGGAACCACATGCCAGGCTCTCAGTCATTTTGACTACATTGACCTCAACAACTTTATTTTATGCACAGTCAACAAGCAACAGCTACAGGATGAGGCATAATCACTAGCACAAAACAGTGTAGTTAATATAATCATTTAATAATTTATTTGCTATTTAGAACCAAAATTTGACAGTGAAATAACACTTTCTGGTAAAAAGAAATAATTCAAATTTCTGCCTCTAAAATTCTCAAAGTATTTAAAACAGTAAGCATACCATTAGAACTCAATAAATGCTGACTGTGATATTCTCGAATGGGCAAGCGTTTATAACTAGTGCACCTCGGATGCAGAGGACATTGCATTATTTTGTGTGTATATATATATGTATATATATATGTAAGATTAAGTGATGGGGAGAAGGTTGAGTCCTGTAGCATATCAATACACAGCTAGTCAATTTCCAGGACCCCAATGATCTAATTGCATCATACTTTTTCAATTGATTTTTTTCCCATTTTTCTCTCAATTTGGACTTTTCCGTCCTGATCTCCGTCTCTCACCCAAATTACACTAATGGCTTTCTAATGGGGATGCATTGTAGTAACTCTCCACAATCCACCTGCCAACTCCTTCTTCACTCTTCAGGATGGTTTAGAATGCAAATTTTATCAGACATTGCTCCTACTTTTAATATCCTCATATTGCACTTGAAGAAAAATAAAACCAAATAAACCTAGATTAAGTTGAAGATATGCATCAACATATCAGTAAGAAATTACCTTTAATACCCATTCTTCCATCCCACTTCTTCGTCTCAGTTCTTATATTCCTCCTAACACAATACAATAGAGTAGCATTTTATAAGCTAAAATCATGCACCATATAATTTCCCTGGAAAATCTCTTAGGATGGAGCTATATAAAAGTTTGTTATATTGTGTAAACCCAGAAAGGCTATCTTCTCCTTCATCTCTGAAATGGTTAAAACTGAGAGGGAGAATCGGAGTCACGTTTCCCAGCCACTGCTTTTTTTAAGGGATACTGTCCCTACTGTTGGACAAAATCATTCAGCACATTTGAGGTTGTTATTGCTCTTCATTCAGAGAAAACACAGACAGTCAAATGTGCACCATCTCCATTCATTCGGGTGGGTGCTCTGTTCTCTACATCTCCAGTGCTCCCACCTCAACATCTTTCCAATCTTCTCACTAAGCTATTCCTGCACTCTTCACAGAGTAACTTCGTTAAGGTAACTTTCAGCTCTGTCTCTTGTTACACAGAAAAAGCACTCTAAAACACAAATCTATGTCGGTCTCAACTTTAAATTCTGTGACAAGTTCTTATTGCCTACTATGTGATAAGTCCCCTACTCCTTAGCATCACATGAAAGTCCTATCAGTTCCACAACTTATGCTGCATACTACCGAAACTTACATTGGTACGAAATACTTCAGGGCCCTAAGAAGTAACATGAATTAATGAAGCAGGAATAACAGACACTGAGAGAAATAGGATATCAGAGAACCTTACTGGAGCTTGCCTTCTAGAGCTTTGCCATCTCTTTTGAGTTTTATATGAGAATCTAGATTTTAGGGAAATATTTCCATAACCTAAAGCTGAAAATGAATTTCATTTTTGAAAAATTACTAAGTATTTCAAAAATAATGCATATTGAGATCAAATCTGATACGCAGCTCACTAGTTTGTAACTCTCCTCTACAATGCTTACATTTTAATTTTTAAAAAATATTTATTTATTTTTATTTGAAAGTCAAAGTTTCTGGGTGGTGGAGAGAGAGATCTTTCATCTGCTGGCTCATTCAACAAATGGCTAGAACAGCAGGAGATGGGCCTGACTGAAGCCAGGAGCCAGGAGTTTCTTCCAGGACTCCTATGTGGGTGTAGAGGACCTAATATGTGTTCCATTTTCTACTGTTTTCCCAGAAGTATTAACAGGAATCTTGATCAGAAGTGGAGCAACCAGGACTTGAACCAGTGCCCATCTGTGATGCTGGCACTACAGGCAGCAGCTTAACCCACTATGCCACAGTACCAGTCCTAATGCTAATATTTTTAAGAGAAATAATTCATAGCTTAAAATACTACAAAAATATTTCTATTGTGTGAAACAGTAATTTCAAAATGGTATAGAAATTTAAATAACTTTACATTACTCTTTCAATTCTTTAGAATTTTTACCTGATGCAGAAAAATTGCTCATATTAATAGGATACCATATGACATTTTGATGCATATACACATTGTTTAATTTTCAAATCAGGGTAAACATAGCTCCTCAAAAATTCCTTTATGATGAAAACATCCAAAATATTTTCTTCTAGCTTTATAAAAGTACATATACTTGTGTCTGACACTGTGGCATAGCAGGTAAAACCTCTGCCTGCAGTGCCAACATCCCACATGGACGTTGGTTCAATATCCCGCTGCTCCACTTCTGATCCAACTCTCTGCTGTGGCCTGGGAAAGTAGTGGAAGATGGCCTAAGTCCTTGGGTCCCTGCACCCACATGGGAGACCCAGAAGAAGCTCCTGGCTTCTGGCTTCTGGCTTCGGATGGGCACATTTCTGGCCGTTGTGGCCAATAGGGGAGTGAACCAGCGGGTGGAAGATCTCTCCCTGTCTCTGCCTCTTCTCTCTCTGTGTAACTCTGACTTTCAAATAAATAAATGCATCTTTTTTTTAAAAAGTATATGTACTGTATATCATTGTTAAATATAGTCACCCTACTGTGCAACGTAGAATTTCCTCTACCCATTGCTTAGTAGTCATTGATCAACCTGTCCCCCACACTCCTTCCTTAGCTTTAGGTAACTATCATTCTGCTTTTAACTTCCATGAGATCAACTTTTTTTTCTTTTAAATCCAAATATGAGTGAGAAAATGTAATACTTGCCTTTCCATACTTCTTTCATTTCACTTAGCATAACCCCAAGTTCCATCCATGTCCTTGCAAATGATAGGATTTCATCCTGTTTTATGGTTGAAATATATTTATATTTAGGTCAGATATTTCCTTTGCCTAGAATATTCTTTCCCTTATGTAGCTGGAATTTTAATTGCAGTATTTTGCTTGGCATGATCAAGTCACAGCCTGCCCCTACCCTGTTTCATGGTAATGGGGCATTCACCTGGATTCTTACAATGCTTCTATCCTTGTTCAATCATATTCCATGTTCTAGGTACAAGCTTCAGCATTTCAAAGGATTATTTCACTTAATGTTATTCCCCTTTCACAACACTGTGACTTATATAGATTTACTTTATTTTATAGATGGGGAAAACACGGTAGAGAAAAATTTGTCTAACACCATGTCTAATGCAGAGAGAAAACAATGTTATATCCTAGATTCTGTCTCATCTCAAATACCAAAATTACTATAAAAATTATTGTCTATTGCATTGCTACTTCTTTTCATTTTGATCTTTTCTCTACCCCTCAAAAACCAGGATGTCCCTGAAAATCTACACTGCTTTTATTCACCATCATGTACTCCATGTCTCAGATTCCTCATCATAAAGAATAGTCATTCTATATAGAATAGACATTCTTTCTCCATGATTTCACCCACCTATTCACTCATTCATTTACTTAACACTTACTGAGTATTTATGATTCACTCTTATAGGATTCTGATTTGAGGGCTTGATGAAGACTCAATCTATAGACACCACTGTAACAGGTGGTTTAGTGAATAACAAAGGAGACAGAAGGCAAACATCTGTTAGGTGTAACATTGTACAGTGCTTAAGCTGCTTGGCCTGGGAGCCTCATGGACTGAGTTTTTATGTGACACTGTTCTTTGCCAATGATGTAATTTGGGGTAAAATACTCCACTTATCTGAGCCTCAATTCCCTTATCTGCAGTGACAGTTATCTACTTCCCTGACTGTTTTGAGTACTAAGTAAGTTCATGTAAGTGAAGTCCTTAGAATCTAAATTTGTAAGCAATAGTAAGTACAATGATAAATGTCGTGTGTCTACTTGAGTAGGCTGTGATTTCCACATACATTAGGCTGTGTGTGATCAACATAGTTGTAAAAGGATTTTTCAGACATGATTAAAATTTAAGTCAATAGATCTTGAGTAAAGCAGATTGCTCTTTATAATGTGGTAGATATCATTCAATCAGGCAAAGACTGAGATTTTGCAAAATAGATTTCTCCTCAAGACTGAAATATTTCAGATTCAAGATTATAAGACCAACCCTTGCTGAAGCCCTCCAGTGTGCTGGGATGCTTCATCAGTTTGAGGAGTGGTAGCTCCCACAATGGCGTGAACCAATTCCTTAAAATACACCCCAGCACACACACACACATACACACACACAGATTCTCCTCCTGTTCCTGGTTCTTTGAAGAACCCTGAATAATAAAGGTAGTGTTACAGTAAGGATATTAAAATACCACTACCAATCTGACCTTGACACAATGATCCAAATTGTTGCTGTTTCTATTATCTCTAATGATTAAAAAGATAGCTTTCTCCAAACACCCAAGAGGATAAAGCAAATAGTACTTCACCAGCTTGCTTCAAAGTAGACCTTCATAATTGAAAATAGATTTTATTGCTGAAATACCACATCCCAAAAAACCATTTTTCTGAAGAGATCTTAGGGACTTTGAAAGGAGAACCTAAGGGGAAGTTACTTGATACTTGATAATAAAAATACCAAACTAAGAGTTTTTTCTCTCTTGACAATACGAAGCTTGTCACTGAAAGTCATTTAGCAACACATCTTCATTCTCCTTTGTTCTTGACCCCACAGCCCTTCTCACACAGAGCCCTTCATGATTCAGTCCTTGTCATGAAAAGTTGAGGAGTACAGGACTTGAAGGGGAAACCTGTGCAAGGTCTGGGAAGAGGATCTAGAAATGTCATCTGAAGCCTACATCCTTCTCATTGCTGTGTGCTTTTTCTTTTTTTTTTATTTTCTGGATTCAAAAATGTATCTTCCTGCTAGAGACATCGCATATTTTTCATTACAATTTAACTGTGACATTAAGTGAATTTATAATAGAATCAAGTAAAAAAGGATTTCTCTGAATAAACATAAGGATCATTTGTAAACAGCAGAACCAGTAAATTTAATGTATCTGATCTGTTGCAATAATAATACTATCTCCCACTTCATGTGTGTTTAGTATATACCAAACAACCATTATTTTATATAACATACACATATTAATGTTTTTAATATCCATAATATACTTGGAATTAACTCACTTTAAAGAGGCAAAAATTTATGTTGCAAGAAGATGTTGTACCAATTTTTTGAGGTTACTCTAATGACAGAACTAAGATTCAAAAAGTATGTTTTCAATCATTACACCTTATACATTCTCAAAAATTATAAGTAGCTTCAGGGGACTTTTATGGTTTTGTTTTGCTTCTTTGTTTTTGGAATTTTTTATTTATGTAGACATTGCTTTAAAATACAATATACATACAAAGAAATGCACATAAGTGTACAGATAAGTGATTTTTTTGTCTTCTAAGCACACTCATAACCAATATCCAAATTAAGAACAAAGCTACAGTACTGCAAAGATCCTCACTATTCCTGTCTCCATTTCTTTTTCTCTTTTTTAATATAAGAAAAGAAGAATTTATTGTCATTTCTATGGTACAAATGGCAGGATTTAGTGAAGCAATACTTATGAATAAAAACTAAGTAATATGAAATCCACACAATTTTTATACCCTCCTTATTAACTTCCATGAATAAGAGAAACATGATATTTGCTTTCTGGATCTGGCTTATTTCACATAGCATAATGATCTCCAGTTGCATCCATTTTGTTGCAAATGTCAGGATTTTATTCTTTTTTTCATAAATCTTTTATTAAAGATAATACAAGCTTCATGCAATGCATTTCATAAATACAAATTTGGAACATAGTGACTCTTCCCACTCTACACTCCCTCCCTCCTGCACTTACTGTTTTAAGAAGTTATGGCAGGAATGCATCAATGAAGGTTGGTGTTGTGGCATAGCAACTGTCTGTGATGTCAGCGTTGCATAAGGCCTCTGGTTGGAGTCCCAGCTGCTCAACTTGTGATCCAGCTCTTTGCTAGTGTTCTTGGGACAGCATTGGAGACTGGCCCAAGTGCTTGGGCCACTGCCCCATGTGGGAGACCCAGGAGAAGTTCCTGACTCCTGACTTCAGCCTGGTCCAACCCCAGCTATTGTGGTCTTTGGGGTGTGGACCAGCAGATGGAATATCTCTCTGTCTCTCCCTCTCTCTGTGTGTCTCCCCCCAACACTCTGTAACTCTGCCTTTCAAAAACATGAATAAAATATTTTTTTAAAAAAAGGAATCCACCAATGGTATTTTGCATGCTACACATTCATACTCTGATAAATTTTTCAAGCTCTAAATAATTACACAGCATATTGTATACTGAGTAACACATTTGTCCATCCTGTTTTCATTACCTGGGAAGCCCTGAAAAAGTCACCATTAACATGGATCATCACTAAGTTGAAAATTTACACACCAGAGGTATTGTTACTCTCATTAACCATTTCTGAGAATCTCTCTTGAGAATTCATCTCACTACACTCACTTCTGCCTTTAGTATCACCTTTATTCCATCTGTTTGTGAATCTCTTCTACTTATTACTGGTTTCAGGGTCATGGCTAAGTCCACACATCAGTCATTTACGCACATGAGGTCAACCAGTGGGCTATTTGCTGCTTCCACAATACCTCTCTCCTCACATGACTGTGGATACCCAAGGCCCACAATTTCTGTGTGTTACAACAGAGACTGAGAGGGACGTCACAGAGTGGAACCTCTCACCACTGCCTGGAGTTGGAAACACATAATGTGTCTCTCTTTCACACAGAGATAACATAGAAAAACCTAGCTGGAGTAGGCATGTAGGCCAGCAGTTGAGGCACCAGTTGGGTTCTCTTTACCCAGTGTTAGAGTACTTAGGTTCCATACTCTGCTCCTGGCTTCAGCTTTCTGTTAATGCATGCCTTGAGAGGCAGCGGTGATGGCTCAAGTACTAAGGTTCCTGCCACCCACTTGTGAGACTTCCTACCTCCTAGATTCTGAACCAGTCCATCCCTGGTCATTGCAGGCATTCAGGGAGTGAACCTGTGGATGGGAGCACTCTGTCTTTGTCTCTCTCCCTCTTTTTGCCTCTCAAAATGACAGAAAAAAAATACATGATTGTCAGCTACTATTGGAGTCATACAGCTTTAGACTTGGGTGGATTTTCAGAAGTCAACCTCTAACTTCTACTGGTAGGGAAACTGAGGCAAAAAAAGAAAGTAATTAATTTGAGGATACATAGTAGATTTCCCTACTTAACAGACTCAGACACTTACCACCATTGTCAGTCTTTCTAGAATGTTCTCCATCACAGAACTGACCTTATTATTTGTGCTCCAGGTCTGTGTTTGTTTTCTCCTGAGTTGCTGGATCTCTGCTAAGCCATTATCTCACCTGGACTCCAGCCTGAGACTAAGGACAGAAAACTAGACAAGATTAGGATGCCAGAGATGGACCTGGGTCACAGTGAAGCCAACGGCACTCACTTCAGCCTTGCAGACAGATCTGTGGGTGATGAAGTCATCAGCCTCACACAGACCAGGAATACAAAAACAAAAACACAGGGCCCTGCTGACCACAGAATCCATTCCTCTAATCCCCTGCCAACTGTAGGTTGATAGAAACAATCCTGATGCGGATTAAAAAGACATGTGTGATAGAATGTTTACTGGAATCAAATCTCAGCTTGGAAAAATAGTTTTAATTCTGAAAAGATTAAACAAAAAATAAAAAAGTTATGATCATGTGTATCACATCATACTCATGTAGTCCTGTAGCCAGCTCAGAACGCCTCCTCTGATCTGGGAAATCAGTAAGGTCAACTGCAGCTGGTACTCCTTCATCCACACTGACAGGCTTCATTCACACTCCCAGAACATCCACCTGAACCCAGAAACTACTTGTGACTGACTATAGGTCCCGATGCTGGAGCTGCAGCATGGACATGGCTTGCACTACAGAGCTTACTTAGAGCTTTTGTGGGTCTGAGGAAGCTGACAGAAGGCCGGCACTCACTTATGCTAACCTTGCTTACTCAAAATCAAATCTCTTCACCCAGCTCCTATCTTATCCTCTTCATTCCTCCCCATCCCACCCCACCCCCCGCCACCCCATGCAGACCAGTCATTTAGCCTTAAGCCTTCACAAAAGGCATCTGGAGATAGGCAGGTGGAGGTGAGGGTGGTAGATGTTTTGTCACTCCTCTGATTCCCACTCTGAACACTTTTACTATTCCTTCCTTGCCACACACTTGTAGCTCCCATAATATATATGAGCACATCTTGTTTTCCTCTTTGTATGCTTGTTTCTGCCTCCTAAATGCTTCCGTTTTTACTAAAACCATAGAAACTTCTCCTCCCACCACACTTACACCACACACAAGAAACAGTTGGGAAAACATTGTAATTGTTCCCAACCACAGCACCACTTCTGAATAACTATAAAGAGAAAAGCTTTTAGAGATCCATAAGGGAAACCAAAGGCTCAACTAGACCAAAACATGAGGGGGCGGCACAAACAGCGACTGTAAAAGTCAGAGCCAGAACCCAAACTTCCTAAATCCCAGCCCTGTCCTCCTGGCACTGCAGAGAGATTGTTCTGATGCACTCACCTTGGATGAATGACATTCGATAATCCATTAATGCAACAGCCTAGAGCGGGACTGGGATGCTGGCTGGGTCCCTCTGCTAATGAAGTGCTGCTGTAAGACAAACTGCTGTGGTGAAGATTGGGGTGTGTGTGTGTGTGTGTGTGTGGGTGTGTGTGGGTGTGTGGTGGACTGAGCTGCCTCCATTTTCAAATGGCCCATAACAGATGACAGAATTGATTTAAGAGTGGTACTTCAGGGAGTAGAAGGCAGAGTGAGGCAAGAACTGTGCACACTACCAGCTTGCTGTGTGATTCTATGGAAAACACGTTTCCTCTTTGGATCTCAATTTCCTTCTATAGAACGTGCAAAGATCTCTAAAGACCCTCACGTTGGGAAGACCTTGAAATGGTAGAGCGGCAGCACAGGAGAAATGGCAGGCAGTTGAACAAGGAAGAGGAAATGTGTGTGGGAAGGATGCAGTTAGACAGCAATTATTTTTAATAAGATCCAGGGGAAAAAATTAAAAAGGGAAACCGGAGAAAGCAAAACAGAGAAATAGAAGTTCTTGAGGACTCCATTTTTCCCCTCGATGAATTTTTATTGTTTGCATACTAGTACATAGTATTTGGGGGGTAAATGTCGAGTAAATGAATGAACAGCCCGAGAAGCCTGCCAAGAGTGAGAAGAGATTAGGAAGCAGCGGCCCAGCAGCATTCCAGGTGCCTGGTCCTCCTCAGGGGGGGTCCTCACAACACCTAGAACATTCCCTCCAGGGACTCCTGGCCGCCTCAGACACCTGCGCGCCCCGCCGCCCTCCATGTGGGCCACCGTGAAACCGCCAGGGGGCGCTGACTGGCTGCGGCCGGAACGAAGCTGCTTGCTTTAAATTGCAGCGCCCAGCGGTTCTGCGTTTCAGTCCCCGACCCTGGGAGCAACGACAACTTCTCGCCTTTCAACTCCAGCGCCAAGCAAGACGCGGACCTGGACTTCTACCCAAAGCCTCCCCAGCGGCGGCGCAGCGAGTAGACCTCCACGCAGTAACTTCCTAGGCTCGGCCCAGCTACCTCTGGGAGCCCCAAGTGCGCACCTGCAAACTCTCCGCCTTCTACACCTGCCAACCCTGAGCCAGCGCGGGCGCCAGAGCAAGCCATGGCCAACGCGGGTCTGCAGCTGTTGGGCTTCATCCTGGCCTTCCTGGGTTGGATCGGCTCCATCGTCAGCACCGCCCTGCCTCAATGGAAGATTTACTCCTATGCCGGCGACAGCATCGTGACCGCCCAAGCCATCTACGAGGGGCTATGGATGTCTTGTGTGTCGCAGAGCACCGGGCAGATCCAGTGCAAAGTCTTCGACTCTTTGCTGAATCTCAACAGTGAGTGCATCCCCCAACCCACAACCGCTGCCCAGAGTCCCCAACCCCTACTGGCCATTTATTCTGTTTTGTGACAACCTTGTTATCAGTTTTTAGTTGATCCAAGTCTTCTGATCATGTGTTTTGTCATGAGGAAGTGGAGAGTACCTTGGCTTGGGAAAAGCAGACACCCAGCCTAAGCTGCAGTTTCGCCTCTGACTCGCTGGTAAAACTTTTCTCCCCTCTAGGCAGAATTTTATTTTAAATTCCCGTGAGGGTGGGTGGAAATTGGGATATTGAAGACCAGGTTTGAACTTGACAGCTTATTCTTCTGGTTCTTGTAAGATTCTGCATATCTTGAGGATTGATTGGTAGGGTTCAGGCATAAAAATTGTATACTTGGTAATTCTTGCAAGTGTGTAAAGTTAAATAGATAATCCAAAATTATTAAATAAGACATATTTTCAATAAATCTTTACTATGGCTTCTTAGAAAAATATTTAAGTCTTTCAAAGGGAGGGGGGAGAAAGAGGAGAAAGAATCTTCCATCTGTTAATTCACTCAACAGTTAGGGCTGGACCCAGGGGAAGCTAGGAACTCAGAACTCCACCCAGGTCTCCTACATGGGTGGTAGAGACCCAATATTTGAACCACCATCTGCTGCCTCCCAGGGTGCACATTAGCAAAATACTGGAATTGAGAAGGGAGCCAAGACTCAAACCCAAGCACTCAGATAGGAAATGCAGGTGTTCAAAGCAGCATCTTAACACCTGCACCAAACACCCACCCTAACTTTTCACAATAAAAGTCAGATTCCCACATCATAGGTTCCATCTCAGTCAGTGTCTTCTACCACGTTTATGGTGGCCTCTCTCTCTCTCTTTCTTTCTTTCTCTCTCTCTCTCTCTTTCTTTCTTCCTCTATTTACTTCTTTTTTTTTTTGTTTTAAGATACAGTAATTCCAGGAAAGTCCCTTCCAAGACTCTCTGATGAAGCTTCTAGAGATTTACTTTGGAACCTGGGTCCTCAGAAGAGGCAGAAAGTTTATTTCCAAAAGGGAAGGTTAGTGACACATTGAAAGGGATAGCAAGCAAAATTGTTTTGTAACCTCCCCAAATAACATGAAGGGAAGTAAAATAGGTCTTAAGGAAAATGGAGTCAAGAAGACAGAGTTGGCGAAGGCCCAGATCAGCTGGGAAAGAGAGGCGATGAGAAGAGGGGGCTCTCCACATTCGCACCTGTGGTGTGGGAATTTCTGTGTGATAGGTGTCTGCCATTGGTCAAGCTGGAAAGAATTATGTGGAGAGGAATATTTCTAAGGATGTTCAGTATAAAGATATTGGATGACTCCCCTGCTTTAGATAAAAGGTTTCAGTATCATGTCAGAAAACTGCCTCATTCTCACTTATCACCTTGAAGAAAAGCTTCCTTAGTCTTCTCCTAAATAAACAAGACTGCATCTGCCCCATTGTGTGCCCAGTGTGGGAAGCGCTGGCACTACTCATATCTACTGCGTTTGCTTTGTCCACCTCCTGGCCAGGGATGACTACTGACAGTGCATGTGAAAAGCCGAATAGTTATTAAATACATTCCAAATCCACTTTAGTAACTTGAACACCTGTAGAATTTGGTCAGGTTGTGTGATGGTTTTGAGTGTTGTCATTGTAACTTTTCAAGGTTCTCATGTTAGAACTACTTTATAGCAAGACTAATCTAAAAGGTCAATCATTAAGGGATGCTTGTTGACCTCCTGAGTTATAATTATACCTTCTAAGTGAGTAGTTGGAAAATACTCATTAAATTTCCCCCATGAAAAAGTTAATATCTTTGAGAAATGTATTAACACACAATTTTAGAGAATTCCTTCCTGTTTTATTTTGTGTTAATGCAAACAAGATTTTGCTTTTGGTTTTGGTTGAAGCCATAGTTTATCCAAGGTGAGACTGAGGCCTTTCTCGAAAAACCAATTCCCAGAGGAGGGAAACTTGACTCACAGGTTCTCTCTTCTAACCTACCGATGACTCACTGGATGCCTTTGGCTGGAGCTAAGAAACTCTGTCTCTGTTTCTCCACCTGGGAAGTGATATTGACGCCCACCAGATGTAGACATCTGGTGATGATTCATTGGCTGGTTTTGGTATAGTTCTGTGACATAGAGAGATGAAAAGAATGATCTCTGTGTCTATAAGTAATGTACCTCATAAAAAATTGAGTTTCATAAAATGCTTTTAGATGAAAAGCTGGTCCATAGGTTTCCTGAAATTATACTTTACTCTCTTTGCCAGTGGAAACTATTTGGCGTCTGAGAGTCTAGATGCAGGAATTTATCAAGGTTTTAGCACTGGACACATTAAAATCCCTATTTCCCTGCTTTAACTGATGCCAATTGTAGAAATCACATGGCCTTTAGAAGGTATCTAAAGAGGTACACAATGCTTACACCATATATAATGAAGACTGTAGACAGTTAGGAAATTAGATACACCATGGCTCCTTTTGGGTAGTTCTTGCCAACAGTTGATGAAAATATAACTGAGAAATTCCATGAAGAAACAAAC
Organism: Oryctolagus cuniculus; assembly: GCF_051225735.1. NCBI lineage: Eukaryota > Metazoa > Chordata > Mammalia > Lagomorpha > Leporidae > Oryctolagus > Oryctolagus cuniculus. The sequence goes on from NC_142870.1 coordinate 89,163,898, forward strand.
ATTACACTGTGTGTTGTGGTTTTACAATGAGTGAGATGGTTTCAATTCTGTCCAGTTTGTGATGTTTGTTGACATTAATGGATCTTACAGCTGAAAGTTGTGATATCCACAGGAGTGTTTTCATGAAGTACACTTTTCTTGACTAACCTGTGTATTTTGTTTTGTTTTGATCCAAGTATTGAACTTTGGGGAAATTAGTTTCTACCAACTTGTGTTTTATTGCTTGATTGCTTCTTCTTGCTTGACTTCAATAACTAGAACTGTATGAAGATTGGACTCCCCTGAAGGCTGCATGGTGGGAGGTGTGCAACCAAAGAATAAGTAAGCATTTTGTAGGAATGCTGTGGGGAAGATCCAAGCACCAGACAAATGGGAGGTTAGGCTAGACTCTCTTAGTCTCATCTAACCCTGAGATTCTGTAATTTGTTTATAAGCTCCTCTGGCCTGTTTAACTTGCTCTGCATGAATCCACATGTGTGTAGGTGTGTTTAATGAGTACTGGTTGTCGTGAGATTTCCCAGCACTCTCACCATGATGTCAGGCTCAATCAGAGACAAAATCACTGACTTGGACAGTCTTTGAAGCACAGACAGAGAGGAGGGCAACAGGGCACCCACTCATGCTTCTCCAGACTGTGTTATGCCTGCTACACCAGGGGTAGTCAGAGGGCCATTGATGCTCATATCTGTTTCAAGAATTAATTCATCTGTTGGAATGATGGAAGTTGAAACAAAAGTCAAACTTTGAGATCAGAAGTTCTCACTTTTTATCATGGTCTTGCACCAGTATCCATATATATAAAGTGACCTCCTTGATATTCCTTGGCTCAAATTATTTCTACACACGTAAAATAGACAAGGTAGAAGGAATGGTGAAATGAATCCAAGGTTCACTCGTCCCTTAAACAAACGTGAAACGGGCCTATTCTTGCTCCTGTGGATGTAGCTAAGCTAATTTCTAATGTTTCTTCTGGTGCCACCATTCTTTACTACTAACTTCAGTGATTGAAAGGGAAAAAAACAGTGACATAGCTCAGCTCTCCTTGATTGGAGCGATGATTAAGTGTCATGGGGGTAATACAGGAGCATAATTTTAATCCTGTAGCACATTTTCTAAGAAACACACACACACACACACACCAGATATCAAAACGTCTCAGGATATCCTGAAAAATTGTCAGTGCTGACTTATCCCAGACCAATTTTTCAGGGTTTATGTTCTGAGGTCACGACAGCTCATGCTCCGATAAAATAGAAATACCATCAATGAGGACTGTTGTGAAACTCTAATGTTTAGTAAAAGTGAAAAATCTAAAAAGTGGAAACTCTTTGGAAGTACAGTTCAGTGACAGTCTGTGATGATCTCATCTAACTAGAAGGAGAAGAGAGATTTTGTGTTCTAGTCATCCAAATTATGAAGCAACTGCTGATATAAAGAGGGACTGTGTGAGGACGGAGTCATGAATGAAGTCTATTTTGTTGGTGGCATAAAGCACATAGGGTAATATTATGGTAGTGAAACTTGTAAACAGCCTAAATAATGTCAGTTATTTACAGGAGGTTCTGCTGCTTATGTAGCAAGAATTTGAAGATTTAGGAAAAAAGTTCCACACGCTTGTCCATGCTTGCCTTTCCACACTTGTGTTGATTAACCTAACTACACTAGATCAGTAACGCTCAACTTATTTCTTGTCTTATAAGTAGAGATCTTTGTAAGTATTTTTTTAATTATACTTTCAGGTTGAAAATGGTGAGAACTCCTTAGGGGGTCTTTAATCTCAAGATTATTGGTCTAGCTAAGTATAATTAAAAGGTTGCCTTCTCTGTTTACTGCTGAATAATGATGAGAAACAATAGTGTAGCTTTTTGAATGTTTGCTAACCAAATTCTCCACAGACAACTTTAGTCAGTGATTATAATATTGTGGTTATATCTGATAATTTAAGGGGCCAGGAAAGGAATACTTTGCTCCTAGTTCTGAGCTCCAATCAGTATAGTTCATACTTAATGGTGCAAGCATAATACTTCGTCTCTCTGATTCAAAATATTGCATTTAATGCCTTTCAAACATCTCTTCCAACTTCTCCGAACTGTCCCTTGTTCTCCCATGGAAGGGAGTGTGGCTTCATAATGGGAACTAATATAAAAGTTTATTAAATTAAGCAAAAAGTACACATTTGTCCTCTCTACATGAGTTTTTAGTATATGTGCTGCCGAAGTGAGCACAGAGTTTTTAACTTTTAATAGCCTAATTTAAGTCTGACTTCATACAGTGAGATTGTAGCCTCTCCATAAAATCCAGGGAAATTTTCTCAGTATTATTTCAAATATTGAACTAAATACAAGAAATTAAGTGTTTTTACTTATTGTATCAATTCTATGTCTAATGGATGAAGATATGTTCTAATTTAAACTCATTGAACATAGGTTGAATACCCATGTAAGTTGCCAAGTATTCTACTTACTGTTTTGGATAATGAAATGAATAAATATCTGGCTCAAGTCATACAGGAGCTCACAATTATATATTTTAGATCCCTAACTTAAAAGGTCTCAATTTGATTATTTTCATCCACTTCCAGCTTAAAACTGTGAAATTTAGATTTGATCTGCACATAAAATCCTCATAACTTGTAACACAGTTGTTTGCTTTGACTTGTAATTTATCTTTTTAAAATATTTATTTATTTATTGGAAAGTCAAAGTTAAAAAGAGAGAGGAGAGGCAGAGAGAGAGGAGTCTTCCATCTGCTAGTTCACTCCCCAATTGGCCACAATGGGTGGATCTGTGCCAACCAAAGCCAGGATCCAGGAGCTTCCTTTGGGTCTTCCCACACGGGTGCAGGGGCCCAAGGACTTGGGCCATCTTCTACTACTTTCTCAGGCCAAAGAAGAGAGCTGGAACATAAATGGAGCAGCCAGGATTTGAACTGGAACCCATACGGGATGCCATCACTGCAGGCAGTGGCTTTACTTGCTATACCACAGCGTGGGCCCCTTGACTTGTAATTCATTATCCCCAGTGACTGGCTAGTGAGTTTTCATGTTGTTCTGAATCTGAGCTCCTGTGTGCAGACATATGTGTTATTATCTTTATGTTTTATCGACATTCCATTATAGTTAAGAATTTATCAAAATTCTCCAATAAAGCAAGGTGAGATGTTGTGTTTGGTGTCAATCTAATACTGTAGAATACAAAGAAATTTCCTAAGTCAATCATTGCCAGGATATCGATGAAAAATATTGCTTTGCAAAACAGCATTCTTATACTACTGCTTTATCCTATTGTTAAAATGAAACATGATTCCTTTGCTCTCTATGGTTCATGTGATTCTTAAGTACTTATTCCTATTTTCTCCATTATTTTGTATATTGTGTAAATAATGCATGATTCTATTAGGAAAAGAAGCATAGTGGTATTATTATGAAACAGAATGTGTGTCCCTTATCCTTAGAAACTGTGTAAAAGAAGTTGAAAAATGGATATGATATGAAACAAATGTATTTTCTTTGAGAACATAAAGAAAAAAATGTTGGAGATTAAAAATGATTATATTAGATCATTCTAGGTGGGGCATGTGAAGCCTGGGAGTGGTCTACACATGTATGCTCATGGCCTGGGAGAGCAGTGGTTTTACAGAGGGTTGACTTGTGAGTTTGATGCCCAGCAGACTCCTCATGCAGAGTGCCCTGTGATAAGTACTCAGACCGGCTGGACTAGTGGCCTGCTGTTCTTACTTGAAGGACAGATTGGTCTGATTATTATAAAAACTAGGTCAAGTTTGGGGCCTTGTACACAATAAAAAACTTGGACAAAGATGAGAGAAAACATTAAAAATCATTAATAGAAGGTTGGAAAACTGAATGTTTACGAGAAAACAAGGTGGAGATGGCTGAAAGACATAGGAAGCTCTCCATATTTGAAGGGCTGTCATAAGAATAGTGTTTTCTAATTGCGTGGATCTCCATACTGGGGGTAAAAATGTCACTACTTGCTTAAGACCCTGCATGACTTCTGATTATACTTAGAATAAACTTCCTGCCACTTACCCTTCTTTGCAAAAGTTTGCATAATACATGCCTTCTCCCCACCTTATTAAATCTCATTTCACTTTTCATATCCTATCATCCTTCAGAAAGGTAACAAGCTCTCCCAGTTTACCCAGTATTTAAGGGATATCTTAGGACATGGGACTTTTAATTTTAAAGCTAGGATGATCTCAGGCAAAGTGGAACCATCATCATCATCTCCAGACCCAAGGATCTGTTACTGTGTTGCTGTGTTACCTCTCCTCTTTCAGCATTTCTTAGCTTAAAATGATTTCCTTCTGTAAGTGCAATCTTGGGACCTAATCTGGAATCTCTGTTGTATATAGGAGTTTAGTACTTTGTTTTAAAATTTTCAGCTAAGTCATGCTTGTCTTTGCAAAAACTGGTAATGAATGGGAAGGAAGGACACACCTTCACCATGGAATCCTTGGTACTTTCCTCTTCATACCACAGTATGGTTTGTGATTCCAAAGAAAATGATTTATAATAATCTGGTGAAAACTTAAGTTCCTGGTTTATCTGTGGTACATGGGACTTGTATTTTGACCCAGCATTTCCTCTACCTGGAATCACAAGATAAGTGTGTGGGTGGTATGCATGGACACCTACAGATTCTTATGAAGAGTTAGAAATGTGAGGGGAGATGGCAGTGACCTTTTTGTTTTTAATGAAATCAAGTTAAATTTATTTTGATTTCTGAACTGTATCTCAAATACTGTAAAAATACTTTGTATACTTCTTAGAAAAATGACTATGGTTTAATCACAGATTGGCTATAGGAAGGATGAAAATATCAATAAAAGTGACTTTTAATATTTTTTAGAAATTTTTAATTTTAATTCTGATTGATAACCTAAGTTTTTTTATAAGATTTTATTTTATTTATTTGAGAGGTAGAGTTACAGACAGTGGGAGGGAGAGACAAAGAGAAAGGTCTTCCTTCCATTGGTTCACTCCCCAAATGGCCACCACGGCCAGAGCTGTGCCTATCCGAAGCCAAGAGCTAGGAGCTTCTTCCTGGTCTCCCACGCAGGTGCAAGGGCCCAAGCACCCAGGCTATCTTCCACTGCCCTCCCAGGCCATAGCAGAGAGCCAGATTGGAAGAGGGGCAGCCGGGACCAGAACCCGTGCCCATATGGGATGCCAGCTCCGCAGGTGGAGGATTAACCTATTGCACCATGGCACCGGCCCAAGTAACCTAAATTCTTATTCCTGAAGATATTAAGACTGAATAAGGGGGCCAGCACTGTGGCGCAGGGGGTTAAAGCCCTGGCCTGAAGCGCCGGCATCCCATATGGGCATGGATTCTAGTCCTGGCTGTTCCTCTTCTGATCCAGCTCTCTGCTATGGCCTGGGAAAGCAGTAGAAGATGGCCTAAGTCTTTGGGCCCCTGCACCCATGTGGGGGACCCAGAAGAAGCTCCTGGCTCCTGGCTTTGGATCGACATAGCTCCGGCCATTGCGGCCATCTGGGGAGTGAACCAGTGGTTGAAAGACCTCTCTCTCTCTCTCTGTCTCTTCATCTTTCTGTAACTGTCTTTCAAATAAATAAAATAAATCTTTAAAAAAAATACTGAATAAGATATCAGGTCTGCGTTAGCTATGGTGACACAAAACCTTTCCATCCTCCCAGTCACTGTTGACAGAGAAGGAGTCAGTCATTCTAATCCCCTGAAGAAACATATCATTATGCATATTTCACCTGGCAGAAATGTGGCTCCACAGAATACCACGTGGCTCCTACCAACACAGCATAACTGTTCAAATGTAGATAATATGCATGTAAGCAAAAATACCTGTCACTTATTAATTCTATTGATGAGTGAGTGATTTTTTGATTAAAGGAGGAAATACATCTAACATTTAAACAGCGTCTTCTAACTGGCACAGCTTAAGCTCATGTTTCAATGCCTGTGGCCATATGTTTCAATCATGGTGCCACAATTTGACTCATTATGAAATATGCTGGCATAATCTCAAATGTGACCCTGTCAATTTGATTATGAATTTGAACACCAAAGACAATAACAGGAAATTAGAAAAATTAGTGGACTCCTGAGAAATGCTATGATAATGTGTGCCATCTTCTATATGGAAATTTAAATTATTTTTAAAACTAACCATGCTTCTGAATATGAATCAACTGCTATCTTCCAATGTAATTTTCATTGGCTATCTATTTTCCAAAAATGGCTTTCATATTTCTTTCCACAAGTGACTGATGACACAAATGTTGCTCATCCAGTCATCATAATCTACAAAAAATTCACTTGTCTGCCATATTCACCCTGCCTTTGTGAAGCTTGATAATTAAGACATAAAATTAATGACTAATACCAAAGATGTATTGCAAACTATCTTAATTATAAATGGTTAACAATTAGAATAATGTATATGTTTGTTATTTCAGAATTTAAATATCCATTAGTAATGATTAAATGTGTATTACTTGAGATAAACTAATTCTATTGTATCATTAACTACCTTCTCAGTTGATTTTAAATTTAATGTTGAAAACATTAATTGTTAGAGTTGGTGGACTTCATTTGTTATCTAGCCCAGGTGTTTGTGTTTCTGGAGAATATCCTGTGTTGGTTACCATCAGGAAAACTACTAGAACTGGGGTCTCTTGACTGTTAGAATCCAAAATTAGACTTTTTCTTCTATAGAGAAGTTTACTCTGGCATAATATGAGGATGTAACCATGGAAGTTAATGGAGGGAGAGTATCTATGGCTTTGGTCAAGATATGATTAAAATGACCAAATTTTCAGGTTATCAAAAAGCAGATTCAGGTTTCTTTCTTCCATTAAGCATTGAAATGTGATTGGGCCTCAATTGCTCTTCTGTTATTGGTCTAAGAATATTTTAACAAGTTCTAAAATGTTTTCTACTAGGTACTTTGCAAGCAACCCGTGCCTTGATGGTGATTGGCATCCTGCTGGGACTGATAGCAATCTTTGTGGCCACTGTTGGAATGAAGTTTATGAAGTGCATGGAAGATGATGAGGAGCAAAAGATGCGGATGGCTGTCATTGGGGGTGTGATATTTCTTATTTCAGGTAAGAGAGGCCCACCTCCCCTTTCACCTTACTGATCTGTCTGTGGTATGTTTTAAAATTAAAATCTCATTTTCCGGCCGGTGCCGCGGCTCACTAGGCTAATCCTCCACCTTGCGGCGCCAGCACACCGGGTTCTAGTCCCGGTTGGGGCACCGGATTCTGTCCCGGTTGCCCCTCTTCCAGGCCAGCTCTCTGCTGTGGCCAGGGAGTGCAGTGGAGGATGGCCCAGGTGCTTGGGCCCTGCACCCCATGGGAGACCAGGATAAGTACCTGGCTCCTGCCATCGGATCAGCGCGGTGTGCTGGCCGCAGCGCGCTGGCCGCAGCGGCCATTGGAGGGTGAACCAACGGCAAGGGAAGACCTTTCTCTCTGTCTCTCTTTCTTACTGTCCACTCTGCCTGTCAAAAAATAAAAAAAAAATCTCATTTTCCTTAGACTATGTTGAATTCATTACACTTGGATTTATTTCAATCTTTTTGAAATCTAAAATCCAGTCAACTGTTATGTGCTCAAAGAAGAACCAAATGAAAATGGAGATGCTCACAGCAGTGAGGTCTGTTCATTGAGGTTACAACTATCAGTGGTTTGTTAGAATCAGCTTCCTTGATGGATAGAGATGCTTTCTGATTAACAAACACTGAGGAGCAGCATTTCTATGAAATTCAAAAATATTCTAGAGTGTTCCAAAGAAACTGTGAGAAGGAGATGGGATTAGTTAATGAAAATATAAAGTATTTGTAAATTATACACATCTGTGAGTGACAGATGGAACTGGGATTGTTGAAGAAAACTTAGGGTAGCATTCCAAGTGGGCAGACCCAATTTCAGAAAAAACAGGATGTGCCCAGGGATCACTGAGGAAAAGGCTAATTGGAGGGGAGGTGGAATGTTGAAATGGTAGGAAATCAGTTTAATGAGTTGGAAAAGAAAGCAGCCCTGAAACACATCAAGAAAACATTGATAAAACACTGAGGTTGTATTTCTCATGGAAAATAAATATGTACATTTTTTTTTATTTCAAGTGTTGATTGATAAGTTTGATTATGTGTCCTTTGGGAAAATAAGAGCCAAAAATGGACAACACAATTTCAAAATTTTATAATATATCTTATTTTAAATATTATAGGTTGTGAGAGGATATCACAAAGTTAGAGGAAAATGGAATTAAATACATATTTCCATCAACATTTTTGAGATTCTCATAAATATATACATATATAGATGGCATATAGAATATAGGCCTAGGAATAGACTACCACATATACTATTTATTATAATATATAATAAATAATATAAATATAATCTATCATATGAATATATTATTTATATATTATATAAATAATAAATATATGAACAATACATATATAATATAAATATAATAAACAATACTATTTTTATATTTAACATATATTCAATATATATGTTATTTATGGATTATATAAATAATAAATATATTATATAAATAATATGTATATAATATAAACATGATGAATAATACTATTTATTATATTTTATTTTATATATATTTAATATATCAAATATACATGCATATATTTAATATATGTACATTATTTATATAATGTACATATATTAGATTTAATATATATTAGTTTATTGTTTTTGAAAATGGCACCAGTGATATAAATTCACTACTAGGAAGAACTAGAATTGACCTTTCTCTTATTATTTATTTATTTATTCTGACAGAAGACTTGTAGGTTCATTTGCTCTAGGATTGCATTAGGTTCCAACCATGAAGGTTAATGAAGGTAGAGTGTCCAGCTTTAGTAAAGATGTGGTTAAAGTGTCCAGTTGTTCATTTTATCCAAAGACAAATTAGCTTGCATTTGAAAAAGCATGATTAGCATTTTTCCAACAATGTAATTTTATATCAAAGTCTATTAATAAATTGACTGTATTGCACTCTTCCTTTATTTGCCTTCTTGCAACTCCAACCAATAACTTTGTCATTTCCAGTTCAGTCTCAGAAACATCTTTGAAAGTAAGGGTCGTAAGTTTGAGACTTCATGCGGTCTATTTGAGTAGTCCAAGGCAGTAGTACTTCCTGTGAATTAGAGGCAATTATGTTGCACCACTTTTTTGGAGAGAAGAGGGAGTAGCACTGAAGCATTAAATCTGTCTCTATTGATGAATTCTTAGAATTACTATAAAAGAAGTACTTTGGTATTTTAATTTATATTTAAATGGACAAAACTGTACATATTAATTGTGTACAACATACTGTGAGCTATATTTATATATACAGAATGACAAAATCTAACTAATTAACATACACATTATCTCAGAAAATTATTGTTTTTGGAGTGAGGGCACTACATACATTCTCAGAATTTTCAGAAATGAATTATTAACTGTAGTTGCCTTCTTGAGCAATACATATCATGACCTTACATCCATTAAAACTAAAATTGTGTATCTTTTGACAATTATTTCCTTTGGATAAGAACATCTTGGGAATTTTATATTTCCAATAAATGATGGAATGAATTATTTGACTAAGTGATTTCTCTTGTGCTCTGGTATGTAAAACATAATGGGAAATTGAAACTGTGTTGTATAAATTGATCCAATGTGGCACCTTTAGCAAATCTCAAAGCAATACCTATACGAGATGTTGGCTTGACAGGTAAAACCATAGCAATATAAGTGCTCTCGTCCATTCCAAGACAGATCCTATTCTCCTTACCAGCTACTTGTTTTCCTTTGATACTACAGAAATGTAACTTTTGAGTTTGACCAGGAAGAGTATAAAAAGTTATTCATCTTATGCTTTGCAAGCACCTATATCATAATAAGAACAATTAGTTCATCAGAAGTGGTTTATCACACTAATGAATCTTTCAAGAAGATTTTGAACAATATAGACCTGCTGAATCATTTCCCAAAAAAGCATTTCTTGCTCCAGTGACCTTGAACTATAAATGAGAAAGAAGTCATGAATAGGATAAACTATGCCTAACTCCAACTTAGTATATTTGTATGTCTTAAGAGAATACTTAGAATAAAACATAGCTGAATCTTCAATGTCCCGAGTACTAAAATAAAAATGACAGCACTATCGATGACATTTTCTTCTTATGAATGTTAATAGGCTTAATTGACTATATACTTATGACCAGTGTTGCATAGTGACTAACTGTTTTTTTGTTTTTAATTTCTGTAGGTCTGGCTACTTTAGTTGCCACAGCATGGTATGGCAACAGAATTGTTCAAGAATTCTATGACCCTTTGACCCCTGTCAATTCAAGGTAATGCTATTCAAGCATCAGAGTTTATTCTCTGAGAAAATACCCTTTTTATATTCTGCAGAGTCCTGCTGGTACCATAGTTTCTCAGATTTGCTTTCAAGAATTTTATGTCAAACTTGCAAACAACTTAAATGACCTGTGACTCACATTAAAAATGAGTTTGATAATTACTTTAACAGCCTGTACTGACAAAATGCCCTTTAAAGTAGAAAAACTTCAGGCTCTATACTGTCCCTATACTTATTTTATATTAATAAAGATATGGGTCTATTTGAATTTTCATTTTAAAGTATACTCCCCCAGTATAACACCTAATCTATTATTTGTAACTAATGTAGTGTATAACTGATTGAAAATATAGTACACTACTGTAGAATTTCATGAATAACATCTGTGTCTAAGTTAATTTCTACATATAAAATGATGATGCATTGTTTTTCAGTGTATTAAGATGCCATTTTGAAATTTTATGTTGCACTACAACTATGAAGTTGACTTTACAAAGGTCATCTTTCTTAACATTGCAGGTTGTGCAAGTTAAAGGTCTGATTCTTGGCTCTCATGTAACTACATTCTTTGATCAGTGACAAAGCTCTTCATCTCACCATCTTCACTTCTTTAAAGCCTAATAACTATATTCAGAGTTGGGCTGTTGAGATGTAATTATTGTTTGTATGTGCTACGATGAATGAATGAAAAACCTCTCAGTGTTTGGAGAGATAAGATGTGCTTCGTTTTATATAAACACTCACATATAGAACACATACTGCAATGATTGTATTGGAACCTGTCCCATAAGATTTATGATGTAGGACAGAAACTGCTGGAGGTCAATAGGCTAAAATTTTACCAGACTAATAATTCCAGAAATGCATATGAAAGGACTTTATAAATTGCTATGGCTGTGAACTTGTTATTGATAAGTGATCCTGTAAGCAGCCCAGGAAGGTAGGTAGGATTATCCTGTTTTGAGAGAAAAAGAAACTGGGGTTCAAAGGTGAAGTTGCCATCCCAGATTTGCAGCAGTTGAGAGTTGGCATTTAGAATTCAAGCCAGAACCGCTGGCGCCACTGCTCACTAGGCTAATCCTCCGCCTTGCAGCACCGGCACACCGGGTTCTAGTCCCGGTTGGGGCACTGGATTCTGTCCTGGTTGCCCCTCTTCCAGGCCAGCTCTCTGCTGTGGCCAGGGAGTGCAGTGGAGGATGGCCCAAGTGCTTGGGCCCTGCACCCCATGGGAGACCAGGAGAAGTACCTGGCTCCTGCCATCGGATCAGCGTGGTGTGCTGGCCACAGTGCGCCGGCCACTGCGGCCATTGGAGGGTGAACCAACAGCAAAAGAAGACCTTTCTCTCTGTCTCTCTCTCTCACTGTCCACTCTGCCTGTCAAAAAATAAAAATAAATAAAAAAAATTAAAAAAAAAAGAATTCAAGCCAGGTCCTTTAAACTTTCAGATCCATCTCTTTTTGACACTCTGGTCACAATCAATAAAATCTCAGCACCCCAAGAATCTAGTTTAATACATCCACATGGATCAACAAGCCAGGGTTGTCCATGGGCTGCTCAGAAGTACTTCTTACAAAACCATAAATTTTGTATTTCAGTTTATACAGATGCCTAGAATCAACTAGTAAAAACTCTAATATTCTCCACCGTATTTTAGCATTTTCTTGGTGGAATCTGATTACTACTGGGTGATCGCATGGCTTGTTATTCTTAGGCCTAGGAAACATGGTCCAAAATCCACTTCTGATAGCAGCATGCTTTACATGTCTCCTACACATGGAGAAGTCTTTGCAAATATTTTTGTACTATCCTGGTGTTGCCTGATCTATTATTGCAAATTGTCAATACTTGCGAAGTAAACATCCTTGTGGTATGTGTTCACAAACTGTAAACAGTTCCCCAAGGGACCATGGAGGTTTATTTTCAGTGGAACAAATATTATAATATTGATGTTACAAAAGTTTTCAATGATTGACTAACAAATACATTGTCTTTTCTTTTTAGGTATGAATTCGGTCAGGCTCTTTTCACTGGCTGGGCTGCTGCTTCTCTCTGCCTTCTGGGAGGTGCCCTACTTTGCTGTTCTTGTCCTCGGAAAACCACCTCTTACCCAACACCAAGGCCCTATCCAAAACCTACACCTTCTAGTGGGAAAGACTACGTGTGACAGAAGTGAATGGAGTTATCTTGTTGGAACGTAAAATGAACATTGAAATACCATCATTGACATTAACGCTAACTGAGACTTTTGACTATTATAATATGAACTGTGGTATTAGAAAAATATTTTTAAGGCTGCCCATTGCTAGAAATGGCTTAATCTTTCTGCAGTACTGGAAGGAAACCCTTCCATTTGTATTACTGCTTCTCACTGAGTAATCAAACTCAAATGGGGAGTACTCCATAGATATATATAGATATGTATATATACATGTTTTTCTATTAAAAAGACAGTAAAAAGATCTTATCTTCATTATATTGGCACTAGCATACTAAAAATCTTTAGAAAAATACATTTAATTATATGTTGATTAAATAAGAATGTTATTACTTCCCTTATTTCTCTCTATATAACATATATAGGAGGTCGGATATCATCCCTTCTTCATCAGTTTTTAGTTTCTTTGTCATAAGACCTTACCCACTTTACTAAGTATTATTCTTTGAGTTCTTCATGTGTTTCATATAATTATTTTAATTTGTTACCTCTATCTTACAGTACTTATTCATCAAGTCCTTATTTGTTTCTATTATATTGATCCCTAACTCCAGAACCTGATAATGCATTTCATAGCCTACATTTTTGTGCCTAAAGCCAGTAATAATCTCTTCCATATCAGCATGTTGGGGGAAAAAAATCTTTCTGCATAGGGATGACATATTCCTGTTGGCTTCCCCACACAAACCCTGTACTCTGACCCATTGCACACTTATCTGCTTTGAAAATATTTGTCCCCTTTTGTAGCTTTATGCCACTCACCCAGGTGTTGTAACAATTTTATTGATTAAATTTTATGCTGCTTGTTCATGGTTATATATCCCTGAAAATGCAGTTTTCTTTGTCCCTTCTCAACTGTCTTGTTTTCCCATAAGTAATTATTACACAGTTTAACACACTTCTCAGAGAGGTGTGGTCTGTTTATCTGAACAAACTGTTAGATTTTTGTAGTGATAATCTGGTGACAAATATTCTCTCCATAGCTATGAGCAAGTCATGCAATCTTGCTAACTCTTTTCCCATCTGCCAAATTGATATAATTATACTTAACCAGCTGGTAGAAGTAATGTAAATATTAATTAGTTGATATTTTTCTCATTCCTTGAACGTGAAATATGCCTAAGTAGTATTTTTATTTGTTCAATTGGCTATTTAGAAGTCACTAAGCAAAACCAAACACACATCGTCATTCATTCAGTATTTTTTCCTTTTCCATCGGTCCATTTCCTTTCTTTCAGCTGTGTCTGGTATGTTGTTGGTGCTCCATTCCATTTTAACAACTTGTTTTAGTTTTCCAGTCTGTTTCTAAATGGAGCTTCACTTGAGGAAGATGATATAATGGAAAAGGTGTTAGCTTTGGGATCTGGAGATTTGGTTTTGAATCTCGGTGCTGTCAATTACTGTCTGAGTTTGGGCAGGGCATTTGGCTGCCCTAGATTTATTGCTTCATCTGTAAAAAGGAATTCATAATTCCTGACCTGCCTACCTCACAGGATTGTGGTAGAGTTCCAGTGAAACGATATACATGTAATGTGGTTTTGCAAGATGAAAGTGCTATACTAGGGAAAAGAATTAAGGAATTGAAGTACATAAGTTGTGGGGTTACTTTTCAAATGTCTGAAGAGCAAAACGTTCATAAATGGATTTCTTGCCTTAACCAGTCTCTGAAGTGATAAGACATTAATGTGAATCCAGCTCACTGCAAACGAAAAGAATTCTAAGGAAGTTCTATTGTCTTCAGTCAGTATGACCTGATGCGTTATGTGGCAAAGCAGACACAGTGGGGAAGGAAAACCCTGACAGTTTGCAAAATGAAGATTATTTGAGATTTTTTGAATTATAATGACTTGTAAGGGGATATAATAGCTATCAGTTGATTGCTGTCTTTGGAGCTTTGGCTATTAGCTGGCAGCTAACACTGCTAGTTTTTTAGTGAGGAAATTGTACTTTATGATGAAACCACATGGGAAAGCTCTTCAAAAGACTATTTCTTAGGAGGATTTGGACCCAGTAAATTTGAATATGGTTTCTAAACTTGACAATCTATGGTTCTAGAAGTTATACCAGCCTTTGCTACATACATACATTATAATGAATGTGGGTGTAAATATATGTGGATAACCAATTGCTAAATTCTACAGAGAAATCTGTATTCCAAAATGATCCAATAGAATTGTTACACCAGAATTTATCCAACTTTGATGTTTTTCTACTCTGCTCCCATACCTGGAAACTGACCAATAGATATTTGGGGGTTTTATAAAAGGTATTTGTACAAAACTTTACTCTTTTTTCAATAAATTGTTGTTTTATAATAAAAAAAAGACCGTTGATTTGTTTTTAATCATTTATCTCACAATTGTCAGCTTAGAAGGGGAGGTGGCATGAGATAGCAAACTGCATGTTCCAAGGAAAAAGCTATCATTGCTCTGGGCAATCTACCAAATACTTGAATGACTCCACCCACCAGAGTGCCCCATTCCAGACCGAGTTCCTTCCTCGTCAGGCTGGTGATTGAAGAGGATGCCAGGAGACATTGCTCAACTTTTCTCATCCATGAAAAGGGGACATGCAAAAATGAATGATTAAATAATAAGATATGAAAGTATTCTGCTAACTGAAAGCACTAGGCAAACTTAAGTTGCAGTCTTCCACACAAAAGTGGAAGAATGAAAGGTAGCAGGCTAAAAATTCCTTATTATTGGTGTGATTGTTATTATCAAAACTGCCTCTTGGGAAAGCAAGTGATGAAACTCATTCCCTAATTATCTTATTGTATCTATAACTGATAATACCTGAAGTGTGACCTCTCCCTGGGTAGTTGCTGAATTAATGACACCAGGCTTATAAACAAAGGATTGCAGCTCTACTTTCCAATCTGAGGCAATGCCATGATGATAAGAGACAAAGATCATTGCCAATTGGTTTGACTTGACTGTCCATAAATTAAGAAGATACGTAAAAATTCCCACTTTGTTTCCACATGATTTAAATCTCTGGGGGTGGGGTAGGCACATGAAGTGTGATAGGAAATGAAATTCCTAGGAGTTTCTGACAAGAACTAAAGGATAGGACTCGTTTTTGGCTCAGCAGGCTAAGTTGCTGATCCAAGAATGGCAACCCATATTGGAGCACTGGCTGGAATCCTTGCTGCTCTGCTTCCAATCCAGCTCCCTGCTAATGCACCTGGGAAGACAGCAGAAAATGATCCAAGTACTTGGGCCCTTGTCATCCATATGGGAGACCCAGATAGAGTTCCTGGCTCTTGGTGTTGACTTGCCACAGCTGCTGCCATTGCGGCTATTTGAGGAGTGAATCAGTGAATGGAAGACCCTCTCTCTACTCTCTCTCTCTCTCTCTCTTGCTTTCAAATAAATAAATAAATCTTTTTAAAAAAGAACTGAAGGAAAACTTGAGTTGTAAATCCTAGCAATTAGACATCTATCCCTGTGGGAGCTCATCAGTATCTGAATGCCATTGTTCTGCAAACACCATTTTTCCTCCACCTCACTTAGTACTTTTTATGTGTGCCCAAGTCCAGAGAAAACTCCACCCTGCTCCACTAACCTCATATTTATTAATCCTAGTTGAATTAATTGAGCACTTGCCCTTCTTTTACCATGTGACTTGGGTGTAACATCTCTGCATTCCCTTTATCTCCACCCTACACACATCCCACAAGCTGTCCTAAAATGTCTTCCTCATTTAGCTAATACTGTGGAAGGTTGATAGAAGTGTTCGCAAGTTCTAGGATTATGTGGGGGCAACAACAGCTTGTAGAGTCCTTAAAACTCAACCAAAAATTTTCTCAATACTGAATCTCTGCAAACCTTATGGCAGTTTGCATTCTTGGCTTCCATGGACACTTTTTTTCTAGCATGTCTGGTTTTAGCAATTGGAAACTAGATACGAATTCATTACATTTGTGTCTACTAAAATTTACCATAATACCAACCCCACTAAATGCAGATGGACTTAGGGAGCTATGGAATTAGTGAGACCCTTGTACTTTGTCCAAATGGAGTGAAGAATGTTTAGTGGGCAAAGAAGTGAACTTGAAATCTTGTGGCTGATCAGTACCATAAGCAATGGAGAGGTACATCCACCATTTATTTATTGGTAAAAGACCTTGGCAGTGGTTCTTATCCATAACAGCATGTTGGGATTCTCTGCAAGATTTGAAACTTTCTGATTCCAGAGCCCAATCTCCAGTCAGGGGAATCAAAACAACTAAAAGGAGAGTTCTACTAAAAATGCCCCAAGAAATTCCAGTACACAGATTGGATTGCAAACTAGAGGACTAAGTCATCCCATAGGACCCATTCCATCTGAGATGCTTTCTGAATGTACACACAGTCCATCAGTTAACAAATTACATTGATATCTATTCACCTTTTGTAGAATGTCTTGGTTTTTGGTTGTTTGTGCTTGCTTTCTGGGTGAGGGAAGGATTTAAAAGGAAGTGATCTTCAGAAGCTTTTGTTGCATTTATTTAGTAAATAGCCTCCTTTCCTGTCACCATCTACTATTTGTTTTTTGACAGGCAGAGTGGACAGTGAGAGAGAGAGAGACAGAGAGAAAGGTCTTCCTTTGCCGTTGGTTCACCTTCCAATGGCTGCCACGGCCAGCGCGCTGCGGCCGGCGCACTGCGCTGATCTGATGGCAGGAGCCAGGTGCTTCTCCTGGTCTCCCATGCGGGTGCAGGGCCCATCCTCCACTGCACTCCCTGGCCACAGCAGAGAGCTGGCCTGGAAGAGGGGCAACTGGGGCAGAATCCAGCACCCCGACCAGGACTAGAACCCGGTGTGCCGGCGCCGCAAGGCGGAGGATTAGCCTAGTGAGCCACGGCGCTGGCCCACCATCTACTATTTTTAAAGCACACACAAGAGTAGTCTTTAATGCAAAGAATATATTGTTTTACAGAACAACTTTCTGCTTCACAGTAATATGAGCTCAAGAGGATGGATGGCTACATACAAAATGTAGCATGAATTATTTTCTGTTTAAGGTGAAATTTTCAGCATAACCCTTATCTAAACCTAGCTTCACTTAATTTTAGTTGAATATAGTGTCACTGATTTTTTGTTAGCTCATTGTAATTTATTGCTTTGATACTCCTCTCCCCAAAAAAAGAAAACAAAAGCTAAACACATACACAAACACACACACGCTAATTAAAAACAGAAGTTTGAATTTTGAACTAGTATTTCCTAACTGAATTGACCTGGAACAGAGTACATTGTTACTCTCCCTAATGAGGCTTCTATTTTTCTTTCTAATCATTTTTGTCAATTGAGCTTCCTGCTTCTATCAGTGCTGCGATTTCACGATCTATCTACTGCTGCTGCCTAACTCTATAGAATGAATAGCCTGTAAGTGATCTGGGTCAAGCAGGCATTTGAATCACAGTCAACGTTTTCTGGAGAATGAGAATGGACTACAAGAGCGATAAGTGAGATCCAACACAGCAAGGTTAGGGATGGTCTGTATTTATTTTTTATTAATTAAAGATTTATTTATTCATTTATTTGAAAAGCAGAAATATAGAGAGAGGATGGGGGAGAAAGACAGAGAGAACGTCCATCCACTGGCTCACTCCCCAGATGGCTACAACGCCAGAGTGGGGCCAGGCTAAAGCCAGAAGACAGGAGCTTCATTGTTGCTGCGGATTTGTTTTGAGAGGAGAAGCACGGTGGGGGCAACAGGCGTGGAGTCACCACACAGACCCCAGGAGTCGGGTGAAAGCGGACCAGAGGCAAGCAGCCCGCAGACTCGTTTATTTCAGTTGGTACAGCAGCTTAAATAGCCAAGGTATCCAATCCGGTCAAGGGGCAGTCTATGCCCTAACCAATCACAGCCTGTTGCCAGGCAGTTTCCGAAGCCATCCAATCACAGCTTGTTGCCAGGAAGGCTCTGTTGCCAGGTGGTTTCCCAGGAAGTTTCCGAAGCCACTCCTGAGTAACTGACGCTCCAGCCATCTTGGCATGGCCTTCTCATTCCACCACATTTCCCCCTTTTTGTTTATTTTTGAGCAATGGGTGGCATGATTCTTGGCCGTACCATTGTTGACCCCATTTCCATGTGGTCTCTGTATGCGGCTGTGCCTGTCTTAGGTTGTCCCCCAGGGGATCTTAGCTGTCATTGACTAACCAGCGCTCAAAACGGGAGACCACAGGACTGCTTGCTCAGATAGGAGTAGGAATGAAGAACAATGGTAATCAGGAATGGCATGACTGCACACAGACTATTGGCCATTTGAGTGGCTGACCAGAACTAGTGGGGTATAAAACAGTAACGGAGTGGCTGTGGGCAGTTTCTCAGGGTGGGATGATAGGGCAGGTGTGTCTGCTAACAAGGCGGACTCTCAGTCTTGTTCAGCTGGTTCTGGTTGACTGTCAGTTGCAGGCTTGATGTTTCTGGCTGGTACCCAAATGGGCTGTCCTGCATTCTCTGGAAAGACACAAGCATATCCTTGGCCCTTCATTAGCAGAAGCCTTTCTACAGGCGTTGGAAGCCAGGGCCTGAATTTTGCGTCCACTTTGAAATTAACGGCAAACATGCGGGTGGGATGAGATCTTGCAGCTACCTTGAGAGTCTGCGGTGCCTGGGGGCTGCCACAAATGTAGGGATCCTCACTGGGTGTGAATGGGATGACCTCGCATGGGTTATTGCCTCGAGGTCGTCTAAGTTCATCCCAGGGTATTTGGGGGGTGGCTGACTAGGCATTGCTGTGTTGTCCGCTGTCATGTCATTTTCACTGTTGGAGCGCTCTCTCCCTAAGTCATCAACTGTTGCCTGTGAGGCAGAGGCCTGGAGTGACAGGCTCTTAACACTCACAGATTCATTATGTTTGGTAATCTGTGTGCGCTTCTGAGAGGGGAGTATCTTTCCCATGTGTGAGTGTTTAAGAGCAGCACACCATGCCAACTCTAGCCAAAGGAAAGACACGCACAGCACTGCTGCCATAACAAAACAAATTCCTAGCACCCCAGCGGCTGATGGCATTATGCAGGGAGTTCCCTATGTTAGACGAACAGACAGTGGTGTAGCAGATCGTAAGTATGTCCTGTGCTTAGTGGGGGACTTCCTTGATTCGTTAGGTCAAGGCCGTATGCCCACACGGTGTCTCCAGAGCGTCACCTCTCTCGAATGAGGGAAGATGACTTGGTTCCGAGTTCTGGGATGATCAGTCCCTTATGTGAATTCACAGGGTGAACCAAAAGTAAGAGGAGATGAGAAGTGGTGTATGCTTCTAGGCAGTATGTGCCTAACCTGGGGTCACTTAGACTGAGGACAAGGACAAGGAAAGGGGTGGAGGAGGGGGTTCTGTGCTCACCCTCACAGAACCGAACAGCACACAAAACACCAAGGGGCCTACTTGCCGAAATCAAGGGGGGATCTCACTGAGTCCAACACGCTGTCTCTTTCCCAGTCACGTTGGCGCACCAGATGTTGAGGTTGATTTGTTCTGAGAGGAGGAGCGTGGTGGGGGCAAGGGGTGCGGAGTCACCACACAGACCCCGCGAGTTGGGTGAAAGCGGGCCAGAGGTGAGCAGCCTGTAAACTCGTTTATTTTAGTTGGTGCAGCAGCTTAAATAGCCAAGGCATCCAATCCGGTCAAGGGGCAGTCTATTCCCTAACCAATCACAGCCTGTTGCCAGGTAGGCTCTGTTGCCAGGTGGTTTCCCAGGGGGGGTTCCCAGGTGGTTTCCGAAGTTACTCCTGAGTAGCTGACACTCCAGCCATCTTGGCATGGCCTTCTCATTCCACCACACTTCATCTGGGCCTCCCATGTGGGTGAAGGGCCCAAGCACTTGGGCCATCTTCTGCTGCAGGACATTAGCTGGAAGCTGGATCAGAAGTGGAGTAGCCAGGACTTGAATTGAATATGGGAAGCCGACACGGCAGATGGAGGCTTTACCCACTGTTCCATAGTGCTGGCCCCTGTTTTTATTTTTGATGATGATTTTACCACAATATTTACTTTTCCTATTATCAAAATTGAAACTTACTAAATGAATAAAGTTGGAAAATATAGAAAAGCAGAAATAATTATTTTGAAGATTACAATAGTCATATTTCATTAAAAAGCACTTCAAATAATTTGATGTAATCTGCTGTCTTTTCTCCCAAAAGATAGATTTTGGATTTTGTTTAATATTTTTACATAGTATTATCTTATAAACCTAATTAATTTTTTCTTGTTTATTTGCTTTTCAAGGATGAAATAAGTAAACTGTTATCAGGAAGACTTCATGACTATTCACTGATTCATTCAGGTATATTTAAGAATTTGATATTTGCAAGGTATTTTCTGTTCCTGGATGTGTTCAACCGAGAAGCCTTGAATTACCTTTTGTAGGAAGTTATATTCTAAGCAGAGAATCCAGATAATAATTAAGTAAATATTACTATATAGCATATTAAAACGTGACAGGCCATAAATAGAAAAACTAAAGTAGGTATAGAATATTAGGAAGATTGGGAGATTAATAATTTAAAATAATGGGATATTGTCCGTCATTAATGAGAAGGTGATGCTTAAGAAATTATGGGAGGTAAAAAAGTAAATCGAGTGGGTTTTGTTTTGGTTTGGTTCGTTTTTGTTGTTGTTGTTTTTGTGTTTTGTTTTGTTTTTTTTTTTTTTTTTGGTGTGAAACAACGTTCTAGAAATATAGTTGCAAGGGCTCTCAGGTGAAATCATGCATAAAATGTTAAAAAAGGAGCAGGGAGGACAGAGAGGACAGAGTAGCTGGAATGGATGAAGCTATGGAAATAACAATATGAAATGAACTCATAAAAACAATGGCAGCTAAAATACACAATCTGATGGACATGATGGACCATCTTTAGTACTTCATTTTTACTTTGAGTGAAAGGGAAGTACACTGCTACTTTTGAGCAGAGGAAATACAAGATCTGAATTAAGTTATAATAGCATCATTCTTCCTATTGTATTGAAAATAGGCTATAAGAGGGCAAGGAGAAAAGCAGTGAACTCAGAAAGAAGCTTGTTACAATAATCCTGGCAAGTGGTAGCTTCAGGATTGCAATGGGTAATAGGAAGAAGTGGTTAAAGTCTGCAAATTATTTTAAAGTGGAGTCAATAGGTTTTGGTGATTGACTGCATGTGGGTATGAGACTAAAAGAACAAAGATGACTCCGAAACTTTTGTCCTAAGCAATTAATAGGATGGAGCTGCCGGTGACCAAAAAGACAAGACCATGGAAGAGAAGGCTTGAAAGAGGAAGTCAGAAATTTTATTTTGGACATGTTACGTTTATCATGTTCATTGCACATCGAGTAGGCAGTTGGAATATATTTTGTTTTTCTAAAAAATCAAAAACAAATGATTGTGAAGAACTAGAATGGAGAAAGGATTTTCAAGAGAAGAGAAGAGAGTAATCAGCTTCATCAGATTTATCAAGTTGAAAATATGCTTAATCTTTGAACATTTACATTGTTAGGATTAGATGAGTAGATTAAAGGTCAGTAAGGATGGCAACCAAATCTATTTAGCTTATTATTGAATCTGCTTTTCATTATTTTCTAAGTGTTCCATTCCACATTTCTCAGAGTAGCCTCAAAGAAATATGTAGTGTTGGAGTCATGCAAATGCTGAGTTTTGGCCCTGATTGTGACCTTTACTGCCTCTGCTTCTTAAAGTTTGCAATGCAATAGTTTAAAGTGACAGAAACCAAATGTATGCATGTAGGTTGCTTGGAATCAGGAGGGAGACAAAGGAGGGAGAGAGGGAAAGAGAGGGAGAAAATACAAATGCATAGGAAAGAAAAAGGGAAAAGGGAGGAGGAATAGATAGTAAAAATCAATGCCAGTGTTGGCAAACTTTTTCTGTAAATGTCCAGATTGCAAAGTCTTCAGGCTTTGTAGGTCAGATATATTATTCAACATATATTCCTTGTGTTTTTTTTTAACTCTTTAAAATACTGAAAATGAAGAACCTTAAAAATCAAACCAAGATGGAGTGATTTAAGCTAACACTATTAAAAACAAGAAGTCACCTTTGCCCCAAATAAAAAATTAAAGTTTAAAATTACAGCCCTAAACTTTTTTCCCCCAAAGCTAAAATTAGGTGCAGCTATAAAAATAAGGGACCCTATGCTTAGCTAGCTGCGACACTTGTGCCTGGCTGTGCTAAGACCTAACCCAGTTTGTATGCCTCCTAATACTCAAATAACGGTGTGGGAAGCGGGACGCCGCTCTCCCACCAGGGGAACAAAGGGAGCGAGACGTCCCCCCCACCCCCGCTACAGGGTGAACAAGATGGCACTGGCAGGGAAAGGAACTACTAAAGAAGTAAACAACAAAATGGCGACGAGGTGCATGCCTCCCGTGTGATCCAGTAGCTGATTGTGATTGGATAGAAGACACATGCCCTTCACATGAACAACTCACGGATTGGACTGCTGTGTGCATGGACTCTATAGTGCTTTTGATTGGTCGCTGCAGGTATATAAACTGTGTGGCTTGGACTGGGGGCGCTCTCCGGACTCCCTAGTTCAGGAGGCCCGTCTGCGGAGACGCCGAATAAATCCTCTTGCTTTTGCATCAGCTGGTCTGGAGTCTGAGTCTCTGGGGTGTGCCTCTCGACATGTTAGCATCCTCACTCCTAGGGGCTAACAAAAACATTATTCGCATGTCCATTGGGAAACAGGCTGGACCAGCTTTTCCCCATTGCTCTGATCTGACACCTGCAAAAGGAGAGGGCAGGAAAGGAGAAAATGTGTGGAGTGAAATCCTCAGATGTTTGAGTAGCTCCTATAAAGCCTTACAGTCAGCCTTTCAGCGTGGGGGCCACGAATTTAACAAAGGCAGAGATAGCCAGGTCCTAGTACTTGCACTTTATTAGTCATCATTACGAACTGTTCAGCAATTGTGCCTCCAACTAGAAATGTATAACAGATGCTGTCGGGTAACTGTCCGTGCACCTTACCACCCCAACATTGCTAATTCTCACTTACATAGATACGTAACTAGTACACCTTTTGAAGTACAGAAATTAGACATAATAGAGCTTGTTTTTCTTACATATCAAGTTATTCAGAGCAAGGTAGTACAGAGACACCATGATGAATCTGTACTGTTATCAATGCTCAGCTATATTCTATCTTCTTAGTTTTTCTTTCTTAGCATATGGCTTCCATTATTACATGATAATAATTACATAAGACATAATAGTCGTGTTTCAAATCAATGGTGGAATGAGAGATGTTTCAATACATGCCGTGGAACAATTAGGTAACCACATAGGGAATCAATGATTTCTATCAAACTCACACCACAAACAAAAATAAACTCCATATGAGTTAAGAACTTGAGTATGGAAAAAAAAAAAAGCTTTAAAACCATAAGAACAAAATACAGAAGAAATTCTTTATCATGGATTATAAAATTTTTGATTAAAAATAAGTTAAAACAAATTAAAAAGAATATAATAGATATGTACAACCACATTAAAATGAAGAATTTTTGTTTATCAAAAATATAATATCAACATAATAAGACTATCAAAAATTGGGAGGGAAAACTATGATGTCACATATGTAAAGAAAGGTTTAATATCCAGAATAAAAAAAGAACCCTGAAGAATCATTTTTGCTTTTTTAAATATTTATTTATGTGTTTGAAAGTTAGAGTTATAGACAGAAAGGGAGAGATGGAGAGAGAGTGCTCTTTTATCCTCTGGTTTGCACCCCAGTTGGCCAGAATAGCCAGGGCTGGACCAGACCAAAGCCAGGAGCCAGGAGCTCCATATGAGTCTCCCAAGCAAGTGGCAGGGATCCAAACACTTGGGCCATCTTGGTTGCTTTTTCTAGGCCATTGTCAGGTAACTGGATCATAAGTGGAACAATCAGGAAACAAACCAGTGCCTTTATGAGATGCTAGTATTGCAGGAGGCAGCTTTACCTACTATATTACAATGCTAGTCCAGAGAAAGAGGGGGGAGGGAGGCAGGAAATATAATTATGGTCTTAGGATTGTATCTGCTAAGCACACTGAATCTGTTAAAACTAACTAAAAATTAAAATTAAAAAATAAAAATAAGACTCATAAGCAATAGTCATACAAAGTAATTTCACAAAAAGTAATAGAAATCCACTAAAGTATAAAAATATTCTCAGCATTAATAATTCTATTAATAAAATTTTATTAATAAACTAAATGAACAATGCAAATTTACGGAAAACTATTCCCACTACGTTGACAAGACTAAAAAATTTTGCTCACACATGTGTTGTTGGGAACTTGAGTCAAGATGGTGTTTTCTAAATTGGTGTAACAAATTTTGAAAGGAATAACTTTACACTGTAAATTTAAACATACAAATTCATATTAAAGTCACTATTAAACATATACCATACGTAAACTCTTTTATGTATACCAAGAAAGCATAGAAAATTGAGACTCATAACATTGTAAAACAGCAGTAAAACTAAAAACCTATACAATGTGCATTGGTGGAATGGTAAGTAAATTTAGATGTGTTTACATTCTGTAATATATTATAACAGAGAAAACTTTAAAAATACAGCTTTACATAACATGAATTTCTTTTAGAAACAATTTTGAGTAAAAAAAATCAAATGCAATAGAGACATTTTGGTATACTATACTATAATTTTACATAACTCACAACTAGCAAAATTAAATTGCATAGTTATTGTATATATTTTTATCTCTATATTTACATATATATGAAATACATTTATTGAAAAGTAAAAGCATGGAAATTAGGAATGCAAAACTCAGTAAAGTGTTGTAAATGGAAGATGACAAGCTAAAGAATTTTAAGCATTGGATGCTGTTGGCACTGCTCCAGTCTTTGAGTTAAGTAGTGAGTTTACAGGTATCCCTTATGTAATTATTAATCTTCAAAAGCTTAAATGCATTATATATGTATTTTTGTTCATGTCAAATAGTGTATAGAAAAGACAATGAAGAAAAATATTTTAAAATAAAACCTCAAAGGACTTTCATCTTTATATGTCATTGAATAGAACAAACTCCCAGGGCCATTGTCACAGCAAATGAAAGTAGAGCATTTAGTTTCAAAAATTGGTACATTATTGACCAGCAAAATCTGCCTTTGACTGCATCATTAGCTATGTGGCCTTACCAACTTTCTAGTATCACTCAACCTTAGTAACTTAACTCACAGAATTTCAGTGGAAGTCAAATGGCATAATATATTTGAATGTCCTTTATAAGCCAAAATGCTACACAAATATAAAGATTAAAGTTTTCAGATATAATGCTTTCCATGAAAGTCTCGATGTTAACAATTTCAAGTAGACTTGTGTAGAATGCTTCCCTCTGTATTTGTCTTCCAAAATACTGTGAGGACTCAGCAATAAATCTCATGTTGCAAAATTAAGAAGCCAAGTATCATAGTACATCATATATATAAATCTATTTCCTGATGATATGACTTTAAAAAACACACAAAAATATAAAATGCAACAAAAAATAATGTTTTGATATAGCCACTATACTATTTTACTTCTTTTCAAGATGTTGGAAGCAAAGCAATTATTCAGTGCTTATTGTGTGCCAGACCCTGATCCAAAAAGAATTGGCATAAAGAGGTGAGTAACACATAGTCTGTGCCTCAGGGTCAAGGTGTTGGAAATACTACCCAGAGTGTCGTCATTCTTACTGTGATCTATATGAATTATGTTCCCTAGAGGACTGCAGTGCATATCTCAGAATGACATAGAGATTTCAAGAGCAAAAATTCTGAGAAAGCCATAAATATACATCAAATAGGACGCAAAGCAGGTATATGAGAAGAAACTTGAATGACCCCAGCAATCAAGAATAATCAAAGACAATTACCTGGAAATCTTCAGACTAATGAAGATTTTAAAATACAAAAATATTAAGCATTGTGTAGTAGATGAAGAAATGGGTTATCATTCCCATTTACAAGTGTCAATTGATAAACTACTCTGAAGAGCCAATTGCATATCACCTAGTAAAAGTAAAAATGCCTTTTCATTGTTATCCAACATTGCTAACTTGAGACATTTGCCTTTAAGAAAACTAATGTATATTATACTGATGTTATAATTAGGGTGAAATTATTGGTGTTGAATACTACAGAGAGACCAAAAGCATTGGAAAATTAATAGCTTCAGTGAGTCTGAGAAAGACTATAAAGAGTGAAACACTGAAGGATGTTCAAAAATCTGCCAGATAGACAAAAAAAAAAAAAAAAAAAAAAAAAAAAAACAGAAAGGCATATCCAGCGGATTAGAGTCTGCAGAGATGTGAGGGTTCAAGCATGTAGTGAATGAAATGTGCACATCATGGAAAATGATCCAATATGTTTGAAGCAAAAATGGAAGAGTAAATATAGTGGAGAAGAGGTAAATGCAAGAATTCAAATTTCACATTTGGAACCTGAATACATGGTTCACTATATAAAAAGGCTAAAACAACTTTTTCTGAGAAGTAATGTGAAGCTACAATGTATAAAATCCATTATTTTCCATTACAAGGACTTCAGTTATTGGGAAAAAATGAGCTCATTAATTAAATGACTCAAATATAAAGAAAGTCTCTACTCAGAAAGACAGTAGGCAAATATAATAGAAATGACACTCCTGACAAGTAATCAGTAATTGTTTAAGTGATAACTGAATGCATATAGTAAAAGTCACATTGATGGCCTAGATTTAAAATACAAGAAAACTTGTAAAGGTCAGTAGACTCTTAGCATCGTCACAACAGACCTTCAACAATTCCTCTTCCTTCAAAGCCTGAAGTTCCTCTGAATTAAAGGACAGAGCAACGGAAATGCACATCTAACAGGGTGGGCATTGTGGTGCAGGTGGTTAAGCTCCTGCTTGGAACATCTTTTTCAAAAGGAAAGGCTAGATAATTTTGTATACCAAGAGTGAGTTCTTGGTATGAACTTGGGATGAACTAGCGTAAGGTAAAATGGAGTAGGTAACCCTAACCCTAACCCTTATAAAGAAAGATTCTTTTTATTTATCTATATTGTTTATAGATTATAGATTATTTATAGATTTTGCACTAGTATATTCACACTGCCTCCTCTAATACAAGAGTACTTCAAAAGTTCTTTGAAGAATGGAATTTGGGTGCAAAAAATTTGAAATCAGTGCAGATGTTGAGTCTTCAAAAAGTTCACGGTAAATGCACATTATGAAACAGTTGTGCCAAAATTTTTTTAAATGCATGAAAATATACTATCTTTTCATTATATTTTCCAAAATCTTCATGAAGTGCTCTCATATATTTAGAATATAATGTTGGACATCATATGAACACATTATGTACAAATGAATGGTTCTATAGTTAGAGAAACTAAAAGAGGGAAAAGCTGCTCTCCTGTGTGCTTGTGCTTGATATCATTCCATTGTCCTTGAAAAACAGTTTTCAATTGTAAGAACAGGAGTGAAATGATGAATATTTGTATTTACTTTGACTTGCATTTCTGTAATGTACTTCTGACATTATTATTTTTTAAGATTTATTTTATTTGTCAGGCAGAGTTGCAGAGAGAGAGAGAGAGAGAGAGAGGGAGAAAGAGAGAGATAAATAGAAAGAGGGGGAGAGAGAGAAAAAAAGAGAGAGGGAGAGAGAGAGAGACACAAAGAGGGGGAGAGAGAGAGAGAGAAGCTGTCCACTGATTGATTCCCCAGATAGCTGCAATGGCCAGGAGTGGGCAGAAGAGAGGAGCCAGGAACTCAATCCCAGTCTCCCATTGGGGTGGCAAGGGCCCAGGCATTCCAGTCATCTTCTGATGTTTTCCTAGGCACATTAAGAGGGAGCTGGATTGGAAGTGGATCAGCCAGGACTCAACCAGCATTCTTGTGGGATACTGGATATGGGATGCTTGTGTCACAAATGGTGACTTAACCTCCTGCACCACAACATCTCCTCAAAATAGTGTTGACTAATACAGTCAGCAGCCTCCTCCTGTACAAACTGTTGAATTGAGATCTGATAAAATGGTAGAGTTTTTCCTAAGCTCACAAACTTAGCGATGGAGACAAGACATAAGCATGGGTCTTCAAACTTTAAGTTTTGGTCTTTGTCCACTCTATTGCCTGGCTGCACAAAGAGACTCAAACTCTCCTGTGATCTTGGTTCTGCATTTTCCAAGAAACTTAGTATTCCAGCCAGGAATCCTAGGAAATTAAGTAGATTGAGATGAAGTTTCTGTTGTTTTTTAATCTTTTTAAATCTAAACTGCTACCTCACCATGGGGGAGTTCAGCTCAGAGAAGAAAAAATACCCTGAAGAGAATATTAGGATTAGTCCTTTCAATCTAACTTATGTTTGGTAAGGAAGGGAAAATCACTTTTTAAAGATTTGCTTTTCCTCTAAAACTTGTAGTGTTCATGCTTTTCCCCTAGATTAACTTCAGATTATACATTAAAAAAAAATAAAATCCCTACATCCTGAGGAATGTAAGCCAGTCCTAAAAACACCTACCGTCTCATTTTGAGCCCATCAGAAAATCATTAGGAAGTGGCTCATTCATACACTTAGAGGAGTGTTTTCTGTTAAAAACAAACAACCACAAGGACAGCAGATGCCTTACATTCTTTAATTCTGAACACAACTGTGTCTTGTGTATAGTATTCTAAAAGATTATAATGGGATTTTCTTATGTTTGACAATTTTCAAACTCCGAGATAATCCTTCTATTGGATTCATATGTTTCCAATAAAACATTTTGGATGATAGTTAAAGTAAAGCTGGAAAAACATAATTTATTGGGTTTATCGAAGAAGGAAAATTGTGAAATTTTGTAATGGACTTTATGTGTTAATTCTCATATTTGTTAATTATTTTATTGAATTGTAAGATAGTTTCAAAACTAGTTAATTTTATAAGTAGAGTGGCTTATACTTTATATTATATTACTTAATGTCGTAGAAACAATGTTAGTAAGGCTTGTCAGAGCTAATGTCTTGGCTCTTAGCACAAAATTTTTGTTGTTCTTGAGATGAACTAGTATTAAAATTATGAGAAGGCAATATTTATTGAATGTATCAGCAATTTGTGTAAAAATGATGTTTCTAAACTCTTGAAAAGATCTTATTTAATTGCTTAAACAGGATGTACCGAGGTTTGTGTTTTTTGTTTTATGGATTTTGAAAGTCATTTTAAAAAAAACTAAAGCCACATCATCTAGAAAACTAAATATATAAATTGAAATTTTGAGGTGTATCTTTTTAGTTTATTAATGCATTGTTCTTTTGTACCAATCAGGCCTTCGCTACACCAAAATTATGAATGAATTGCCTACAAAATCAACTATATTTAGTGTGCTCTGACAGAGTCAAAGTCTAGCATTTATCTATAAATATATACAAGACATGATTGACACTATAGTAGCTTCGATGGGACTAATTTCCGTTTAAAAATAATGATCAAGCAAACAAGCAAGCAAACAAGCCTACCCTAAGTGAAAAGTCTCCCAGACCATAGTAAATCCTAACAAGAAAAAACCCAGAACAATAGGCAGCCTCTTTGAGTTTCTTCCTGATTTTCTTTCAGTTCCTTTAACTAAAACCCATCAAAATTATCAAAACTTAAAGTTCCAGTCTCAATTTGTTCCATGAACTGCATATTGGGCATCAATCTACTTACTTACCATTTCTACTAGGATGTCTATGGGAATCTGCATTCAAATGTCTGTAAAAACAGGTTGCTGATCCATCCCACTTCCCTTTACCCCTGCCCTCATCAAAAAGCCAACACAAAAACCTGAGGACCCTGGCTGATCTCTGTGTCTTCAATCTCTTGGCCACAGTCTTTCCAATGTCCTTTACTACATTCTTTCTCTCGTAGTCTACATCCAATCCATTAGCAAATCCTGTGGCTTAAAATTTAAATTATGTCTCAAAAAAGATCTCTTCTCACCACAGTGTACCATTTGGACTACTGATATTTTACATTGGACTTTCTACATTGGTCGCTGAGCTTCAGCCTTGGTCCACTCAGGCTCTGATTTCTAGGCACCAGCATGGTTGCTTTAAAACTCAACTCACATCACGTTGCTCTCCCCTCAAAACCCTCTAAGATTCTGAGTGCCTTCCCTCAAGTCTATGCACTCAGCTTCATGCCCTATCATCGCATTTTCCAAGAAGCTTCCCTTGACCACCATTTATAAAAGGGCATAGCCCAGCCCCTCATCACTCTTAACATCTTATCTCTTTTTCAATTATAATTTTCTGGCCAAGCTATAGACACGTATTGGTTTATGTGCACATTTTTATAATTGTATAGGAATGTGGGCTAATTCTCTGTTTTGTTCACAGTGCTTTGCCAAAAGCAGGTATTTAATAAATAATTAATAAGAAGTTAACATTCCCTCTCCTTCCTTCCTTCCTTTCTTCCTTCCTTCCTTCCTTCCTTCCTTCCTTTCTTTCTTTCTTTCTTTCTTTCTTTCTTTCTTTCTTTCTTTCTTTCTTTCTTTCTTTCTTTCACAGGCAGAGTTAGACAGTGAGAGAGAGAGACAGAGAGAAAGGTCTTCCTTCCGTTGGTTCACCACCCTAAATGGCCAGGAGCCAGGTGCTTACTCCTGGTCTTACATGCAGGTGCAGGGCGCAAGCACTTGGGCCATCCTGCACTGCCTTCCTGGGCCACAGCAGAGAACTGGACTGGAAGAGGAGCAACCGGGACAGAACCGGCACCCCAATCAGGACTAGAACCTGGGGTGCCTGTGCCACAGGCGGAGGATTACCCAAGTGAGCCATGGTGCCGGCCTCCTTCTTTCTTTCAATGCTTTTAGATGATTCTGTGCCACCAATCCTTAATAAGCAAGAATGTAAAACTGATCTGTCTCTGATTCTCTCACAATTCTCTACAAGACAGTATCACTCCTCTGCTTCAGGAGATTCAATACTATGGTGATGGGACAGTAGCTTTAAAAGCAAAGTGTCCTGCTGAGTTACCTGTTCACAGAATTCCAGGTATAAACTGATGCAGTTGAGGGACTTGGAAACGAAAGTGGTCAGAAGGAAGAGTGTTTTTTCTTTTCTCAAAACTTTCTTGCACTTGGGACTAAAAGATGTTCTGCAAGGCAAGTGGCCACACGGCTTCATCCTTTCTTTAGGATCCTGGACAAGCGGTCTGCATTCTACCTCTAAAGACAAGAAACTCACTGAAATGCAGAGCAACAGACACCATAAGTCAGAAACTTTTCCTAACTAAGCTCTCCCATTTGGAGAAATTTTCAGCATATTACAAGATTGTATTTCATTTATCACTAGAGGCTTTCCTCTGTCAAATACCCAGAGATATGCCTTCCAGATCCTCTGTCAGTCTTGATGTTAAGCAAGTGTAAAGCTGTCATAATTTCTGAAGTTCAATGGGCCATCCTCTGTCGCCCTCCCAGGGCATAGCAGAGAGCCATTTGAGGAGTGAATAAGCAGATGGAAGAACTCTCTTTCTCTCTCTGCCTCTCTGTAACTCTGCCTTTCAAATAAATAAGTAAATCTTTAAAAAGAAAGAGAGAGTAAGAGAGCTAGATTGGAAACTGAGCAGCAGGGACTCGAACCAGTGCCCACATGAGATGCCTGCAATGAAGGCAGCGGCCTCACCCACTATGCCACAGTGCTGACCCCCCTCAGATACAACGTTTTTGTTCAATTGTACAGTTACTTTGATAATGACAATTTGTCTTCATCTGTTATGGTCTTTATTTTAACACACACACACTCTATAGTGACTTTGGGTATCTCAGGCATAATGAGATTGGATTTGTTGAGAAAGTGGTATGATCTTGTCAACATGATAAAGTAGCATAAATTAATTTTTTTCCAGGTCTGAAATAAAATAACCTAAATTCTGTGTTCTTCAATATTTGTTGCCCATTCTTCTGGGGCACCCTGAGATTTATTTATGAGCTTTCTGAAGTCTAAACTACTTAATTAGGAAGACTTCTGTTATATGCATTTTCCAGCAATGATGACTTTTCCCCAGATAATAGTGAAACTGCAGACGTTAAATATAAATCAAGGAAATCACACCACACTGTATTCTCAGTCACTGTATTCTTCACTGCCACCTTAGTTTCATTCACCCACTCAAAAATGCCTTTCATGAAACAGCAAAAAGATTAAATTTATTAAATACCGATCCTTGTCTACATGTCATGTAAAACACTTCTGCTGCTTATCTAAATATGGTAGCTATCCCAAAGAAAAGCAGTTGTATCAGTGAGCTGCAAATGGAACATCTATTTTATATGGGACATCATTTTTACTTGAAAGAATGCTCTGAAGACAAAACTAATCATTCAAACTTGGATCTTAGGTGAACGTTCTTTTGCAAATAAATGAATTGAGGCTGTAACTTCATGGAAAACAAGAGAGAGTATTTATTTAATTTTCATTATATTTGAAATGCGGAGAGACATAGACAAATATAGATTTTTCTTCTGATGATTAACCTTTTTTTCAAGATTAATTTATTTATTTGAAAGGCAGAGTTACAGACAGAAAGAGGGAGATAGAGAGAGACTTCCATCTGCTAATTCACTCCCCAATGGCCTCAACAGCCAGAGCTGGGCCAGGCTGAAGCCAGGAGTTTCTTCCAGATTTCTGACGTGGGTGCAGGGACCAAAGCACTTGGGTCATCTTCTGTTTTCCATGGCACATTAGCAGGGAGCTGGGTCAGAAGTGGAGCAGCCAGGACTGGAACTGGGACCCATATAGGATTCTGCCATTGCAGGCAGCAGCTTAACCTACCATGCTACAGTGCCAGGCCCCATCCAATGTTTAACTTTTGAAATATCTGCAATAGCCAAGGCTGAGTCAGGCAGAACCCAGGGGCTCAGAACTCAGTCTAGTCCTCTCAGCTGAGTTCCAGGGACCCAAGTACTTGAGTCATCATTTGCTTCCCCCCAAGGTGTCCATTAGCAGGAGGCTGGATTGAAAGCAGGGATTGGACTCAAATCAGGCACTTCAATATGTGATGTGGAAGTACCAAGCAGCACGTTTACTACTGCAAAACAGAATATTTTTGCAAAGATAAAACTTGTCCTGTCCAATGAAAATGCATGCATGCCTGCAATTTAGAAAGTCTATATCCATTACTTGTTAGCTTGATGGCTCACAATGCTTAGTACTTTTCTAATGAGACTGGTGGTATATGTAAGTGTGATTTATTAATATTGTAGAATGAGGTATCAGTGTTTCAAAGATTTTCCTAATTTAGCATACTAATATTTTATAAATGAATAGGTTTGTGGCATAGCAGGTTAGGTTGCTGCCTGCAACATCACCTGCAATGCATCTCATATCAGTGCCAGTTCATGTCCCAGCTGATCCACTTCCGATCCAGCTACCTGCTAATAGCTTTGGAAAGCACTATAGGATGGTTCAAATCCTTGGCCCACCCACATGGGACACCCAGACGAGTCTCCAGGCTCCTGGCTTCAGCCTGGCCCCGCCCCAGGCATTGTAGCCATTTGGGGAGTAAACCAGGAAATGGAAGATCTCTTTTTCTCTCTCTCAATTA
Source organism: Oryctolagus cuniculus (assembly GCF_051225735.1). NCBI lineage: Eukaryota > Metazoa > Chordata > Mammalia > Lagomorpha > Leporidae > Oryctolagus > Oryctolagus cuniculus. The sequence continues at coordinate 89,198,027 of NC_142870.1, forward strand.
TAAAAATGTGCACATTTTTATGTAGCTTTATTTTTCAAATAAACAAACAAAAAATAAATCTTTAAGAAATTATTTGTCAAATTTATTGATTTGGTATCAAAAAACAATATCCATGATAATTTCAAAGGCTATTAAATATGCTTCCCTTTTCCAACTACATTTCTAGATGGGCCTAGTTTCTTTTTCTTTTCTTTTGAATATATGCTTCATAAAGAACAGCATATTGCAAGAGGCTGAATGTAGAATTAGCTATAAGAATTCAGTTGCCTTCTGTTAAAGACATTTGCAACAATGAAAAATGCTACTTTTCCCAATTTTTTAATTTTTTTAATGAAATATTATTTATGTTAGCATAGGAGATTCAATACTATTATGTTTAAATAAACAATTATTATTAAACTTCCTCAGTTTTACTTTAAAATACAATAAACAGTGGAATGTACAACCCACAAACAAAAGCTCCATAAGGTCCTCTTAAAAGTACTTGGGGTTGTAAAACAAAATGTCTGAGAACACTTGCCTTATTTGTTGAAGACAAAAGAGAAAGTCCTTGTTATGTATTTGCAGATCTTCTGTCCAAGGCCAAACCCATGCCTTCTCAATGAGACTCAATCTCTCTCTACAGTGTGAAGGTGAAAGCTAGATAGAAGATTTTAAGGACATCGAGAGCACAGAGATACCAGTGCTCTCGTGTTCACTGCAGCCCTATTCACAACAGTGATTGTGTGGAAGTTAACCAAAAATCTTTCAAGAGATGAATAAATAGAATGTGGTATATACATACAATTATCCAGTCTTAAATAAGAAAATTATTCCACATAGAACAACATAGGTGAAACTTGAGGACTTTATGCTAAGTGAAATAATCCAACCATACAAAGACAAATGCTGTATTGCCTCCATCAATTGAAGGATGTCTGGATTGTTTCCAGTTTTGGCTATTATTCATAAAGCTGCTATAAACATTCATGCACATAGACGTTCATTTCTCTGGGGAAAATGCCAGGAGTGCAATTTCTAATACATGGTTATATTTTTCAGAAAATGACAAACTGTCCTGAATAGTTAAATCATTGTCCATCCAAATCAAAAATGTGTATGTGATCCAACTCTTCTGTCTTTATACCAACTTTTGATGTTGTCATTATTTCTTGTTTTAGCCACTCTGATGAGCATGTAGGGAAATACCCTACATGGTTTTAATTGGTTTTGCTTCATGACTAGTGATATTTAATATTTGTTCATGTGCTTACTTGCCATTTATATATCCTATTCAGTAAAATAGTTCTTCATGTCTTTTGCACATTTTCTAATATGATTATATTTTTTACCATTGAATTTTGAGGGAGCTTTATATAGTCTAGGTACTATCCCTTTGTCAGGCATTTGGTTTGCAAATATGTTTTCTCGGTCTTTAGTTTGTCTTTTGATCATCTAATAGTCTTTCCACAGAGCAAAATTCATTAATTTTGATAAAGTATAATCTATCAGCTTTTCCTTTTAGGGGTAATACTTTTGGTATTAAGTCTAAGAACTCTTTCCTTGTCCCTAAATTCAAAAGATATTTCTTCTATTTTTTAAAAAAACCTTTGATTCCTTGACATTTCACATTGAAGTCTTCCATATATTTTGAGTTGCTTTGTACTGAAGACTGAGACTTATGTTGAAGTTCATCTATGAATGTTCATCTATGATGCTATTGTGATAGCACCTCTGAATTGCCTTTCCTCCTTTGTCAAAAACTGATTGCATATATTTATGATAGTCTATATACTCTATTGATCTCTATGAATCTAACCTACTACCGATAGCCACCAGTTCCTGATCTCTTTAGCTAAGCAATTGCTCTTAAAAATTAAGTGAGTTGATCCTTACTATTTTGTATTTCTTTTTCATAACTACTTTTGCTACTTTGATTACTTTGTCCTTCTATATAAATTTTGGAATAATGTTAGTTGAAATCTATAAAAGTCTTGTTGAGATTTTATTAGGAGTTGTGTTGAATTTGTACAAGGATATCAGTTTTGGGAAAATTGATATGTGAATTATGTCACATGTTCCAATCCATTAAGATGATACATTTCTACATTTATTTAGATATTTGATATCTTTCATCAATATTGGGCAGTTTTCTTTTTTTCATATTTTCACAAGTTGAGCAAGTTTGATTCTCCTATGTAAGAGTTTTTATCACAAATAAGTGTTGAGTTTTATCAAATGCTTTTTCTACATCAGTTTACATAATCATGTAATTTCTTTAACCTCTTAATATGGTGTTTAAGTTTTTTAAGTTTCAACTATTAAATCAGCTTGGCATCACTGGAATAAATATCATTTGGTCATGTTATATAGTTGTTTTTTTTTTGTTTTTTTTTTGTTTGTTTGTTTGTTTGTTTGTTTTTGACAGGCAGAGTGGACAGTGAGAGAGAGAGAGACAGAGAGAAAGGTCTTCCTTTGCCCATTGGTTCACCCTCCAATGGCCGCCGCAGCCGGCACGCTGCGGCCAGCGCACCACGCTGATCCGATGGCAGGAGCCAGGAGCCGGGTGCTTTTCCTGGTCTCCCATGGGGTACAGGGCCCAAGCACCTGGGCCATCCTCCACTGCACTCCCAGGCCACAGCAGAGAGCTGGCCTGGAAGAGGGGCAACCGGGACAGAATCCGGCGCCCCGACCGGGACTAGAACCCGGTGTGCCGGCGCCGCTAGGCAGAGGATTAGCCTAGTGAGCCGCAGCACCGGCCCTATAGTTGTTTTTTATATATTGATGAATTCTATGTTCTATTATCTTGTTCAGTATCATTGTATCTATATTCCTAAGAGATATTGGCCTACAATTTTCTTTTTTAAACTCTCTGTTGGTAACCAAACAGGATAATACTAGGATATGTTCCTTTTTATTCTCTTTTCTTAACCAGTTGATGCTGATTCTTTAAAATTCTGGTAAAATTCTCCAGGGAATTCATCTGGTCCCACACATTTTTTATGTGAACTTATGAATTCAGTTTACTTACTGTAACAGGGATATTCAAATTATTCATTCACCTTTAGAGGAGCTAGGATAATTTGTGGGTTTTGAATAATTGGTCCATTTTATGTAGCATGCCAAATTTACTTGTGTGAGTTGTTTGAAGAATTTTTCTTTGATGACTAAAATGTTGCTCGTGAAATTCTATGTATCATTCCTAATAATGGTGATTTTTTTTGGTAAATATTGCTTCAGACTTGTAAATTTTATGGAACTTAAAAAAAATCTTCGGTTCATTAAATTTTGCTATCATTTTTATGTTTCAATTTTATTTATTTCTACTCTATTACTCTTTTATTTCTCTTGGTCTTGAATTTGCTTGCTCCTCCCTTTCTATGTTCTTGAGGCTGAGTTTGGATAACTGAAAAAAGACTTCTATTTTTCCAATACAAACTTCAAATCCTATACATTTATCTCTTGGCACTCCTTCAGCTATGTTCTACAAATTTTGATGTTATATTTTTATTTTCATTCAGTTCAATGAATTTTTCAAAATTCTCTTGGATCCTTCAATGACAAGATTCATTGAAAATGAATTTTGATGTGAATGGAATGGGAGAGGGAGCGGGAGATGGGAGGGTTGCGGGTGGGAGGGAGTTATGGGGGGGGGACATTGTAATCCATAAACTGTACTTTGGAAATTTATGTTTGCTAAATAAAAGTTAAAAATAAATAAATAAATAAATAAATAAATAAAAATTTAAAAAAAGAAATGTAGTGATTCTTCCCACCACAACTATACCCCCCACCTCTTTTCCTCCTCCCTCTCCTATTCTGATTTGTATTTTTTTAACTAAGATCTATTTTCCATTAACTTTATGCACATAAGATTATTTACGTACTAAGTAAAGAGTTTAACAAAATACGAAAAAAAAGCTGTTCCTCAACAACCAACACAAGGGCTGTTCAACGTCATCACATCTCAAAGTGTCACTTTCACTTCTGTAGATTGCCTTTAGGTGCGCTATTAGTTGCCACAGATCAGGGAGAACATATGGTATTTGTCCTTTTGGGAGTGGCTTATTTCACTAAGTATGATTGTTTTCCAATTCTATGCATTTTATTGCAAATGACAGGATTTCTTTTTTTTTTTTTACTACTGTGTAATATTCCATGGTGTACATATCCCATAGTTTTTTAAACCTGCCTTCAGTTGACAGGCATTTGGGTTGATTCCATATCTTAGCTATTGTGAGTTGGGCTGCAATAAACATGGGGGTACAGATAACTCTTTCATATGCTGATCTCATTTCCCTTGGATACATTCCCAGAAGTGGAATGGCTAGGCCATATGGTAGGTCTATATTCAGATTTGTGAGGTATCTCCATCTGTCTTCCATAGTGGCTTTACCAGTTTCCATTCCCACCTACAGTGGATTAGGTACCTTTTACCCCACATCTGCCAGCATTTGTTATTTGTTGATTTCTGTATAAAAACCATTCTAAGGGGGGTGAGGTGAAACTCATTGTGGTTTTGATTTACATTTCCCTGAAGGCTAATGATCATGAGCATTTTTTCTGTTGGCCATTGGATTTCCTCTTTTGAAAAATGCCTGTTTAATTCCTTTGCTTATTTCGTAACCAGGTTGTTTTCTTGCAGTTGAGTTTCTTGTGAAAAGTTACACTCTCTGTGTGCAGTGATCCCCTCCCCTTAACTCACCACTCAGATGTCACCCATTCTCCTATGAGTATGAAATGAATGAAGGAAATGGAGAGAAGGAAGACTTCCCTAATGCCAATGAACATGGGTTCTTTCATGGACTCATGCAGAAAAGCAGGTCAACAGAAAAAAAGTAACTCTGATCATGTCTTCCAGTGGCTGTCCATGCATGGATAAAATTTTTTCATTGTTATAAGAAAAAAATATACACTTAATTTATTATTCCATTTTCCTCATTCAACATTTATTTTATTAGCATTTTCTGTGGTGCTTCTTAATCTCCATAATTGCTATTTTAATGCCTAAATAAGAATAGTCCATTGTATAGATGAGATATTTTACTTAAATATTTCTTTAAAAGTATTCATTTAATTATTTTTAGTTTCAATTTGATAGTGATCTTCTTGCTTATAGCCCTTTTATTTTTAATTTTCTGTGGTATAGTTCCTTAAATGGGATAACTGAATTTTTTAAATTTATTTGAAAGACAGAGTGACAAAGAGAGAGGCAGAAACAGCAAGAGAAGAGAGAGAGGGAGAGATATTCCATCCACTTAGTCACTCTCCAGATGCCTGTACCATCCAAGGTTGGGCCAGACCAAAGCCAGAATCCAGTAACCCCATCTGGATATTCCATGGAAACTGCATTGGTCCGAACACTAAAATCATCCCCTGCGTTCCAGGCACATTAGTAGGGAGCTGGATTGGAAACACAGAGCACCCAGGACTACAATATGAGATATGCCAGGACACTTGTCCCATCTCAGTGTTTTTGTAACATTTCCTGTGTGTTGCCAAGCTGCTATCTAAAGGTTGACGCCCAGTTGCACTGCCACCCACAACAAATGAACTTATGACAATAATATGACTAATGTTGTAGTCTATGGATTTAACTGTGTCTTGGTATGTTAATCAGATATGATTTTTCTATTTAAAAATCTCAGAATTTCTATCATAATTATTTTTCATTTTCCCTAAAACATGTCAATATTTCCTTCTGGGTGCCGGTACCATGGCTCACTTGGTTAATCCTCCGCCTGTGGCACTGGTATCCCATATGGGTGCCAGGTTCTAGTCCCAGTTGCTCCTCTTCCAGTGCTTGGGCCCTTGCACCCACATGGGAGACGAGGAAGAAGCACCTGGTTCCTCGCTTCAGATCGGCGCAGTGCCAGCCATAGTGGCCATTTGGGGAGTGAACCAACAGAAGGAGCACCTTTCTCTCTGTCTCTCTCACTGTCTACAACTCTACCTGTCAGATAAAAAAAAATTTCTTTCTGGAACATATTTACTTATTAGGATTTCAGTGTTTTTGAAAATTCGTAGGCTGGCGCTGTGGCTCAATAGGCTAATCCTCTGGCTGCGGCACCAGCACACCAGGTTCTAGTGCCGGTCGGGGCGCCAGATTCTGTCCCGGTTGCTCCTCTTCCAGTCCAGCTCTCTGCTGTGGACCGGGAGTGCACTGGAGGATGGCCCAGTCATTGGGCCGTGCACCCACATGGGAGACAAGGAGAAGCACTTGGCTCCTGGCTTTGGATCAGCGTGGTACACAGGCCACAGCGCACCGGCCGCAGCGGCCATTGAAGGGTGAACTTACGGAAGGAAGACCTTTCTCTTTGTCTCTCTCACTGTCTAACACTGCCTGTCAAAAAAAAAAAAAAAAAAAAAAAGAATTTTGGCATGCTATTTTGGCCACAGAAGAGAGCTGGACTGGAGGAGCAACCAGGACAGAATCTGGCACCCCAACTGGGACCAAAACCTGGAATGCCAGTGCCACAGGTGGAGGATGAGCCTAGTGATCTGCGGCGCCAGCCAAAATTCCAAAATTGTTGACTGGGCTCTGAAAGTAGACAGCGGGTTATCTTAAAAGAGGGCTTTGTTCTATAATTCTGATGTTCTCCAATGTGACTCTATTGTTTCTATATGTGCAGAATTGAAGTGGGATGTAGATGTTTGGATTGATTTCTGGTGTTTCTTTTCTGTTCCATTGGTCTATCCATCTGTTTCTGTACCAGTACCATGCTGCTTTGATAACAACTGCCCTGTAGTATGTCCTGAAATCTGATATTGTGATGCCTCCGGCTTTCTTTTTGTTATACAAAATTGCTTTAGCTATTTGAGGTCTTCTGCGTCTCCATATGAATTTCAGCATCATTTTTTCTAGATTTGAGAAGAATGTCTTTGGTATCTTGATTGGTATCACATTGAATCTGTAAATTGCTTTTGGGAGAATGGACATTTTGATGATATTGATTCTTCTAATCCATGACCATGGAAGATTTTTCCATTTTTTGGTATCTTCTTCTATTTCTTTCTTTAAGATTTTATAATTCTCATCGTAGAGATCTTTAACATCCTTGGTTAAGTTTATTCCAAGGTATTTGATTGTTTTTGTAGCTATTGTGAATGGGATTGATCTTAGCAGTTCTTTCTCAGCCATGGCGTTGCCTGTGTACACAAAGGCTGTTGATTTTTGTGCATTGATTTTATATCCCGCTACTTTGCCAAACTCTTCTATGAGTTCCAATAGTCTCTTAGTAGAGTTCTTTGGATCCTCTAAATAAAGAATCATATCTTTATGATATTTATGATATCCCTCTGCAAAGAGGGATAGTTTGATTCTTCCTTCCCAATTTGTATCCCTTTAATTTCTTTTTCTTGCCTTATGACTCTGGCTAAAACTTCCAGAACTATGTTTAATAGCAGTGGAGAAAGTGGGCATCCCTGTCTGGTACCAGATCTCAGTGGAAATGCTTCCAACTTTTCCCTTCAATAGGATGTTGGCTGTGGGTTTTTCATAAATTGCTTTGATTGTATTAAGGAATGTTCCTTCCATACCCAATTTGCTTAGAGTTTTCATCAGGAAAGGGTGTTGTATTTTATCAAATGCTTTCTCTGCATCTATTGAGATAATCATATGATTTTTCTTCTGCAGTTTGTTAATGTGGTGTATCACATTGATTGATTTGCGAATATTGAACCATCCCTGCATTCCAGGGATAAATCCCACTTGGTCTGGGTGGATGATTTTTCTGATGTGTTGTTGTATTCTATTGGTGAGAATTTTATTGAGGATTTTTGCGTCTATGTTCCTCAGGGATATTGGTCTATAATTTTCTTTCAATGCTGCATCTTTCTCTGACTTAGGGATTAAGGTGATGCTGGCTGCATAGAAAGAATTTGGGAGGATTCCCTCTTTTTTGATTGTTCTGAATAGTTTGAGAAGAATTGGAATTAGTCCTCTTTAAATGTCTGGTAGAATTCAGCAGTGAATCCATCTGGTCCTGGGCTTTTCTTTGTTGGGAGGGCCTTTATTACTGTTTCAATTTCTGTTTCAGTTATGGATCTATTTAGGTTTTCTATGTCTTCATGGTTCAATTTAGGTAGATTGCATGTGTCCAGGAATCTATCCATTTCTGATAGATTTCCCTGTTTGCTGGCATACAAGTCCTTGTAGTAATTTCTGATGATTCTTTTTATTTCTGTGGTATCTGTTGTTACGTTTCCTTTTTCATCTCTGATTTTATTGACTTGGGTCTTTTCTCTTCTTTTTTTAGTTAGTTGGGCCAATGGGGTGTCAATTTTATTTATTTTTTCGAAAACCCAGCTCTTCACTTGGCTGATTTTTTGTAATTTTTTTTGGATTCAATCCTATTGATTTCTCTGATTTTAATTATTTCTCTTCTCCTACCAGATTTGGGTCTGCTTTGCTGCAGATTTTCTAGATCCTTGAGATGTGTTGAAAGCTCATTTATTTGGTGCTTTTCCAATTTCTTGATGTAGGCACCTATTGCTATAAACTTTCCTCTCAACACTGCTTTTGTTGTATCCCTTAAGTTTTGATATGTTGTGTTGTTATCCTCATTTAATTCCAGAAAGTTTTTGATTTTTCTTTTAATTTCTTGAATGACCCAGTGTTCATTCAGGAGCATGTTGTTCAATCTCTATGTGTTTGCATATGCTCTAGGGATTCCTGAGTTGCTAATTTCTACCTTCACTCCACTGTGGTCTGAGAAGCTGCATGGTATGATTCTAATTCTTTTGAATTTGCTGAGACTTGCTTTATGGCCTAGTATGTGGTCAATCCTAGAGAAGGTTCCATGCACTGCTGAGAAGAATGTAAAATCTTTAAATGTAGGATTGAAAGTTCTATAGATATCTGTTAGATCCATTTGGGCAATAGTGTCGATTAAATCTGCTGTTTCCTTGTTGATCTTCTGTTCGTTTGATCTATCTGTTTCTGAGAGTGGAGTATTGAAGTCCCCCAGTACTATTGTATTGGAATCTAAGTCTCCCTTTAAGTCCCTTAACATACCTTTTAAATAGACCGGTGCCCTGTAATTAGGTGCATATACAGTTGTAATAGTTACATCTTCCTGTTGAATTGAACCGTCAATCATTATATATTGTCCCTCTTTGTCTCTCTTAAGAGTTTTTGTGTTAAAGTTTATTCTGTCTGATATTAATATGGCTACACCTGCTGGGACCACCTGGGAGGTTTTCTGGGGCTGGGCAGAACTTTGAAGTGCAACATGCTAGGCTTCTGGAGCTTCCACAATAGGTGCTGGCCTTCAGGCCTGTCTCATACACACATAGGCTCAATGTTTGACTTCCTACCTAACAAGGTGACTACCAGAGCTGGGAAATTGAAGAGCAGGATGCAAATGCCTTGGTAGAAAGCATGAAGGATAAGTTGATGAAACAGTTGAGATTGATATATTTGATTCCCTAGATGTAATAAATCGGGAAACAAAAAAAACCTTAATGTTTATTGCAGCTCAATTCACAATAGCTAAGACCTGGAATCAACCTAAATGACCATCAACAGTAGACTGGATAAAGAAATTATGGAATATGTACTCTATAGAATACTATACAGCAGTAAAAAAAAAATGAAATCCGGTTATTCACAACAAAATGGAGGAATCTGGAAAACATTATGCTGAGTGAAATAAGCCAGTCCCAAAGGGACAAATATCATATGTTCTCCCTGATTGGTGACAACTAACCGAGCACCAAAAAGGAAACCTGTTAAAGTGAAATGAACACTGTGAGAAACGGTGACTTGATCAGCCCTTGCCCTGACAGTTGATGAACAACTTAATACGTTATCCCTCTTAGTATTTTTTGTTTGTTCTACTTAATACTATTGGTTGAATTCTGTAATTTATACACAGTTGTTCTTAAGTGTTGAAACTTAACTGAAATGTGATCCCTGTTAAATATAATAGTGGGAATAAGAGAGTGAAGAGATGTACAATTTGGGACATGCTCAAGCTGACTTGCCCCAAATGGTAGAGTTAGAAACATACCAGGGGATTCCAATTCAATCCCATCAAGGAGGCATGTACCAATGCCATCTCACTAGTCCCAGTGATCAATTTCTGTTCACAATTGATCATAATGAAAGGACTAAGAGTCAAAGAGATCACATAAGCAAGACTAGTGTCTGCAAATACTAACCGATAGAATCAAAAAGGGAGAGAATGATCCAACATGGGAAGCGAGATACACAGCAGACTCATAGAATGGCAGTCCTAAACAGCACTCTGGCATCAGAATCAGCCCTTAAGGCACTCGGATCTGGCTGAAAAGCCCATGGGAGTATTTCAGGCATGGAAAGCCAAGACACTCTGGAAAAAAAAAATGACCTAAATGAAAGATTTCTGTGAGTGAGATCCCGGTGGAAAGAACAGGTCATCAAAGAAGGAGGTACCTTTCTCTGAAGGGAGGAGTGAACTTCCACTTTGACTACAAACTTGTCTAAATATGATCAGAGTTGGTGAACTCAGGGGGCTTCCATAGCCTTGGCAACTCATGACAAGAGCCTAGGGTGATTACTGATCCCATAAACAATTTGTTAAGTCAACAACAGGACTCACTGTGCACTTACTCCTCATTTAGGATCTCTGTCCTTAATGTGCTGTACATTGTGATTTAATGCTATAACTAGTACTCAAACAGTATTTTTCACTTTGTGTTTCTATGTGGGTGCAAACTGTTGAAATCTTTACTTAATATATGCTAAACTGATCTTCTGTATATAAAGAGAATTGAAAATGAATCTTGATGTGAATGGAAGGGGAGAGGGAGCCGGAAAGGGGAGGGTTGCAGGTGCGAGGGAAGTTATGGGGGGGGGGAGCCATTGTAATCCATAAGCTGTATTTTGGAAATTTATATTCATTAAATAAAAGTTAAAAAAAAAAAACCCTATGGAGTCCAAAGGGACTGCTCTCAGCCTTCTGTCTCTCAGCTGAGCTGCCCTCCTGGCCTGCCCAGGTGTATTTTCTCCATTCAACCATGTAACCTCGCTCTCCCCCAGTTGGTTGGGTCGGTCGGAGTGACTGGGCGCTCTCTCTCTCTCTCTCTGCTCCTTCCATCCTGATGGATGCCCTGTCCCCAATAAAGCCTTATCACTGGGCTCTCTATCTCACACCTGAATTCCAAAACCCCATGGCTTGGCTTCCCTGGCCTTCCCTTTAGTAACAACCTGATTATTTCCCAGCTAGTTTTCAGTTATTTTCCTATGTAAAATATCAGATTAAAAATATGATATTATCTTCTAATTCTTGACACATAAATGTATCTATTTAAATTGGCTTTTTAGTCTTCAGAGATTGTGTGGTACCTAGGAAAGTTTTATTGCTTTTATGATACAACCTACCTGTTTAATAATGCTTTTGTTTCTCAAACTCCTCATTCTATTCTACTTGGATAATATCCATATCACATCTTTTCAGATCCTGTGGCCCATAGGAGCGCTTGCTCAACGTTCATGAAAAATTATGAAAAAGTTATGCTCAGACAGATTTTAGAAGTTTTCGTACCAAAATAAGCTTCTATTTCAATTCCAGTTTTATACAAACTTCTTAAAGTATCTTCATATATGAACTTTTTCTGATTCAGAAAACAGATTTTTCCCTATGAATTTAGATGGATGTTTCAGTGTTTATAAATTATTAGAATGTAGCAGGAAAGAGAATTTGCTTAGAATTCCTTCTTCCTAGAGCCAATAAATTGTGTTATTGAAATTAAAAATAAAAGGAACTTCTTGTACCTGTCCAGGTCAACCTATATTTCTTTGTAAACCTTTCAGCAATGAGTACAAAGCCTTGCATATGACGGTCAATTACTGTCTTCTTATTGAGCACAGATGTAGTTTATTAGTATGTATCTAGATTATTATTAGTAAGATTGATGAGTTAATAATAAATCATAACATTATTAATAATAAAATTATAAAATAAAATTTATTCACATTGTTAATTAAGTTAAAAATTTATAAAGCATCAGTAGCAAAAGCATCTTGTGTCAAGTTTCTGACTCTTCCCTGAGAACATCCCAGGTAAACGCTATTGAGGAAAGGCTAAGTGACTTCCATGTTCTCTTCCATTCTATTTCATCCTTTTAAATGCAGTTGCAACTGCACAGGATTTCTCTGTAGCCATCCATTTTGGCTCATGAATTCTTCTACCTCACAGTTTAGTGTCCACTTTTGTTCTGATGTCTTGAATTTAAAACATTATTTTTGACTGTCTATTTGGCTCTTCATATTTATTGTTAAAATACTTTTCAAGTTCTTAACCCCTCCCCTCACCACCTCCCCAGCCTGCATCTATTTTTTAAGTCTGCTTGGTATGGAACCCTTATTGTTCTGGTGCCTTTGTTTTTGTAACATGTAAAATGATACTGCTTTACAATCTAAAGATGTCTGGGAATCTGGGAGATGCATTATTGTGTAAATCTTGTTCCTTGCTTATATAACTGGCTGTTCTCTTCTGTGCCTTCTGATGACTATAACCGATGTTGCCATGGTAGCAGCCAATCTCCCTCTTTTCATGATGAATGGTGTCTAACTAATTGCTGGCCACATTTTCTTGCTTATTAGAAATTGGAGGGGCAACTTGGTTAAACATTGAGGGATTATTTTTATAGCAATTTTATAATTCTACAGAAACCACAGAACTATCTCAAACAGAAAATATTTGCAGCGTTTATAATATTGCCTTTTTTAATTCTCAAATCTAATCTGTTACGATATCTGGCTGATTTTTTTTTCACCTAAATATCTCTCAAATCATCTACTTCTTTTCATTTTCTAAGCCACTCCTTTAGTCTAAGCCACTGAACTATTTCAATACCCCCAAATATGTACCAACCCCCACCCATCTTTGCCCTCTGTGCCAGTCCTGGAGCTAGTGGCCCTCAGATCAGTCCCTCGCTCTTTCCATGTGCTCTTTGACATTGTAGAGAGGTTAACCCTTGCATACTGTAATAACCACTGGTTCTGTATCAGCTGGTTTCCTGCTGATTCTGCCAGGGACTGATAGTGGCAGGAGATTGGAAGGTGCCACAAAGGGAGAATCCAGCTCTTTGCATTTTAGCTTCCTGAGGTGGGCTGCATTTCTGGTGCTGTCTACATCTCTTCTGTGATATGTCTCCCACCTTCCTTTGTTCCACCTTCTGTTAAGAAATCCAGGACCCTGGCCATCATTTTGCCACCTCCTTCCTGTGTCCCTCCAGCCTCATCATGTTGGAGACTTTCAGAAATTACTTACTCTGGTTATCTCCATATCACAAGTTGACTGTTAATCCACTTCATCACCTGCAAAACTAATTCCCTGAACTAAATACTCTGAGTTTTTTCAATGTTCTTGGCAATGGCAATTGGCAATTCATTCCTTCCCCTAATGATGTTCCTAGATTATAAACAATAGCATCTTTTCAAAATAGAGATCTGATCAGGTGTCCTCATCTTTAAACTATTTGATGTCCTTCCATTTCTCTTAGTGGAAAGAAGAATATCCTTAACATTGTGTGTATTGTTTCATCCTCTCTTCATTTTTCTGTATCATAATCTTCCCTGTTTATTTATTTTTTTTTCCCTGTTTATTTTTTATTCATACTCAAACTACACTGCCTTTCTATTAGTTCTTTGAATGAGTCAGACATACTTCTGCCAATAGGTGTTTTCATAAGCTGTTTTCTCTGTTTAGAAGCTTTTCCTTTTATATCTAATTAACTCTCATTTTCCTTTCAGTTTACAGCTTCATCATTAATTCTGAAGAAAGCTTCCAACCCAGGGGTAGGAAACATCCAGCCCACAAACTGTACAAGGTGTGTGAAGTCACTTGGCCTGGCTCTGCCAAGGCAACTGCATGTAGGACTTGAAACTGAATTAATCTATAGCAGGCTAATTTTTAAGTTGATAATTTTATATGACCTGTGGATCATATTTTAAATATTCAATGTCACTTAGCAGAAAAAACGTTCATCACCCCTGCATGACTCTAAAAATACCATATACCTATTTTTAGTCAACATTTTGGAGTTCTAACTTTGTATTTACTTACATTTTTAAATGAATTTTATGTTCCCCTACTAGACCTAAACTCTTTTTTATTTTTGGAATTTTGATGTTTTGGCATTTTATTTTTTTATTTTTAATTAGTTTTAAACAGATTCAATGTGATCTGTAGGTAAAATTCTAAGAACATAGTTTCTATAAGCCCATTTCCTAATTGCTGAATTCGAATTCTGAGCATTGTCCCCGAGATACTGGCATACTGCAAACTATTTAGTTGAGTGAATGAGTAAAAGAATGAAAAAAGAAGGTGAGAAACTAGGAAAGAAGAAATGAAAAGGATGAAAAAGTCAAAGGACAAAAAGACAGGAAAGAAGAAAGAAGGAAGGAAAGCCAGTCATAGAAGTTATACTTTTTATATGTATGATCTTATTTTTCAAAGCCATATATGTTGATGGCATTTCCCTTTCAGACCAGCGCTCTAAGAATCTCTCTTAGCTGGACCTTGCCAGTCTGAGTCTAGGCTCACTCATAAACACGTCGTTCTGAAAAGAATGGAGGGTACTACATGCTTTTCTGACCTTTCCGAGTTGTTTGTGTGTTCAGAACTCACTGTGTCTAGTGCTGAGCATTCTTCCAATGATAACCACTGTCATTTTAGCTAAATTAAAGTAAATCTTTTTGGTTTCAGTTATTGGTTTAAGAGAATAAAATCGACAAGACTCACAGGAAAAAAAAAAAACTTGTTAAGATTCTACAGATAAGATAGAAGTAACACAGCAGAAGATGAAGGGGAAGGAGGTTCAGTGGATCCTTCCTTTAGAGGTAGAGGTTTGGCCACCTTCATAGTTAATGTCTAGGCATAGTGCATGCCGAGGTATAGCTAATACCAGTGCATGCAGAAGTCACTAGAGACTATATGTGTGTGGGTCCCCAAAAATTCACACATCCAAACCTAATTCCCCATGTCAGATAATGTGAAAATGAAGCCTTTGGAAATTAATTAGATCACAAGTGAGAAATCCCTCTTATTGTGATAGTACCCTTATACCAGAGACCCTAGAGATCTCCTTGCCACCCCATGACAGCTTTTAGTCCATCAGAAAGTAAGTGCTCACCAGATGCCACATTTACTGGTACCCAATTGTCGACTGTCTAGATACTAAAACTATAAAAGTAGGTTTTTATTCTGTATAAGTCACCAGTTAATGGTATTTTGAAATAGTCACTTGAACACATGAAGATATGTGGTCACCTCATTTTTAGCTTAGATATCTAGCCATGACCAAGTTTCATACAGGACTCTTCAACTGATATCATCTTGTTAGTTCATAGACAGCAACAAGGCTTTAAAAGCCAGAACTTTCATTTCATCTCCAAATCAAGTGGACTCTTCAGACTGAAATTTTCAGGGTGAGAAGATAGATAACACAAACCAAGGAACTTCAGGCCCATTCTGCTCTCCTGCTTTTCAAGGTAAAGACTAATTCCAGTGGTACAAAATAACGGATCTATTGCTGTGGTTTGAGTGTCCCATACAAAATTTGTGCTAACATTTAGCTGCCACCATGATGGTATTAAGGAGTACGACATTGAAGAGGCAAATAGATCATGTGGGTTGTGTCTTCATGAATGGGTTAATGGCCCTTATTAAATTACTTTCCCACGGAGGGGGCTGCTGAAAAAAACGTTAAGTTCTACCTCCTTTCTGTGTGTGTGTGTGTGTGTGTGTCTGTCTGTCTGTCTGTCTGTATCTGTATCTGTGTCTCTCATTCTGAGGCAACCACAAGGCACTCAGCAGAAGTGGCTGCCAAGTCTTGGAATTCCCAACCTCTAGAACCCTAAATCAAATAAACTTTTAGTGTTTATAATGTATGCAATCTGTTGAATTGGGTTGTAGTAGGAAAAAATTGGGTGAGACAGCTATAATCTTGGCTTAGTTGACAAATATTATTTGTGAAAGCTAAGACTACCACTGCCACTGTACAGGGACACTGTTTAGAAGGAAAAAAAAAAACAAAGAAAGCATATAAAAATGACTATGAAATTACTTCTTTTCCACAAAGACAGTTAGTGATCATTTATAATGCAGAATCTTAAAATAGTTTTATTTATTCATTTCAAAGGCAGAGTTACAGAGAGGGGGAGTGACCAAAAAAGAGATCTTTCATCCACTAATCCAGGTTTCCCACGTGGGTAACAGAGGCCCAAGCACTTGGGCCATCTTCTGCTGCTTCCCCCAGGTACGATAGCAGGGAGCTATATCAGAAGTGGAACAGTTGGGACTCAAACCAGTTCTCACGCGGGATGCAGGGCCCCGTGTGGATTCTTATTAACCATTTAACTCTTTTAGGAAATGATGACTCTTGGGTGCATGTTCATATGGCTAGACAAACTGTAAGGATAGATACAGCAATATATGGTGTTAAGATGAATGTCTGAAGTAAGGACAGTTTGTTTTATTCTATTTGCTCAGTTACTGAGCAAAGAGTTCCAATATTTGCCTCCTGTGTAATTGCTAGATTTCTCTGCATTTCACACATTTCCATTTCTGCAGGCTTAGCAATTTCTTAGCAATGCTGGTAGCCCCAAAACTCTGTTCAGTCACAATTCTGTGGATCATTGCAAACTTTTAAAATATGTCTTTTGTATTTATATGCTAGGGAAATCAACTTTTGGGTCTAATTAGTTGTCTTTTCATTAGAGACTTAATTTTGCATAAGCTTATTATAATTAAATTGGATAAAACCAAAAGGCTTCAAACTATATTCAATTATTCAACATAATGTTTATAATTTGATACTTATAAATGGAAATTATGGTATTTTAATATAAAGTCTCTGACTATACTGCTCACTTCATGCTAGCCAAGTTTTTCAGAGAAAGAAATGGGTTATCTAAGAGGTACTTTCATACTTTCACTGTACTCTTCTAGGATAAAGTCAATTAATCTCCTCATTTGCCTCTGGAAAAGTAATACAGTAGAGGAATTAAGAGCACCAAGTCTGATTTTCAGAGACTTGGATTTGAGTTCCAGCATCAACACTTACCAGGAGTGTAATCAAAGGGTGAGTTGTTTAAACCTCCAATGCTTCAGTTTCCTGATCTCAAAATCAAAGATAATAGCAGAATTATTGTAAGGATGAATGACATATTTGTCTGAAATGATTACTGCAATGCTTGATTGCTAAGAAATTCGATAGATGTTAACTATCTTCTCATAATTATTTTTATTCTTACATATCTGTTTGTTCTGTATGGATTTTACTAAGAAAAATCTCATCCACATAAAGTAAATTGCTGCTTCAAGAACTGGGCATTGAATGAAAACCAAACTTTCTAAAATTATTGAACATCCTTTTGTAACTACTTTAGTAAGCTCATAGCCACAGAATATATTAAAGAAAAACTATATTGCCTACTTCAAAAGATAAAAAATAAGCAACTTAGTTTGCAGAAATGGATGTGTTTCCAATCAAGGTCATCATTCCCTGAAATCCATGTTTTGGCAACTCTATTAAATAGTGTGATGGACACAAGAGCATCCAAAGACCCCGTAACTCTCCTATATCTCATTCTCTCCCCTGCACTTCAGAAACACCCCCTCACCTTCCTTTCATTTTGACATAGTATTTCACCATTGTCTTTCTTCCTACATGGTGGGCAAGCTTTTTTCATTTGAATATTTATAACATCATTCATGTCATTGCCATATGAAATTGTCAACTTAAAATTTGTCTGTTACATTGTCACTGAAATTTGAGTCCCACCTGCAGTTGCTTTGACAAGGCCAAGCCAAATGATTCTGTGAGCCTCATCTGGTCCACAGACGAGATGTTACCCACCCCTGCATGATTTTTTTTAGATTTTATTTATTTATTTGAGAAGTACAGTTAGAAACAGAGAGAGAGACAGACAGACAGAAAGGTCTTCCAGCCACTGGTTCACTCCCCAAATGCCACAACGGCCAGAGCTGGGCCAATCCAAAGCCAGAAGCCAGGAGCTTCTTCTGGGTCTCCTACATGGGTGCAGGAGTTCAAGAAGTTGGGCCATTTTCTATTGCTTTCCCAGGCCACATCAGAGAGCTGGATTGGAAGAAGAGCAGCCAGGACACAAACTGGCACCCATATGAGATGCCGGTGCTGCAGGTGGAAACTTAGCCTGCTATGCCATAGCACTGGCTCTTCCCATCTCTTTAATTCCAAGCAATTTTGTATAATTGTGTTACAGTCATGGCATTTAACAAGGATATAAATGTTTTGAAGACATAATCCAACCCTTAGAATTCCAAAATTTGAACATTGCATGAATGATGATTCTAAGTTGTTAAAATAAATATAAGAAACATGCTATCAGGTTGTGAAGAACTGAAAGAGATCACATCCTTTTAGGCAATTTAGAAAAGACTGCAGGAGTATTGAAAGGTGTTTATGGTTTCATCATGAAAAGATAAGAACAGCTTGAGCAAAGATATCCTAGGGACATCAGGGATATTTTGAGGGAGCAAGGGATAGTCTGATTGCTTTCAGGTCCTAATAAGTAGTGTCAGTAGGTAATCATAAGAAAGGAGACGAAAATATTTGGGGGAGTGGCTAGAATAATATATATATATATATATATCTGATTGGACAACAATAAGAAAACTTTTAAGACAGGATAACAGAGTTTATTATTGTATTATCATGTCTTTCCATTATTTTGCTGCCCAGTTTCAAAGTCTGGAATACTTAAATTATAACATCCTCCAAAATTCATGAATAAGGTCTAGCAAATTCCTTTACTCAAAATACAGATAGTTAGTTTATTTTTTATTATTTAAAGATTTCAGTGACAAGTGTTTTTATGCTTTGCATTCTTTGGGCATGAAAAAATAAATATAGACATTCTTATGTGTCTTTATTCTTGCTCAGTCTCATTATAAGTCATAAGACATGTCTGAACAATAAATCACATTCTCTTGCCTACTGTAAACATAGAAAGAAATTCAAGTGTTCCAGTTCAATTCACTTGAAAGAAAGTTGGGAAATTTCTGTGTGACTTTTTTTAAAGTAGAGTTGCAAAGAAGAAGAGATTGTGTTCTGTGTTATATATTAGAACACTCTCAGAAGAGAAAAACGCACTGTTTTATAGAAGCAACTGAGAATTTCATGAGGGGTCTCATAAAGAAAATTGAGCTGGTATACTAAATAGCTATGGGAAAAATGGATCATTCATAAACGACTGCTTTGTAGAAACACATACAACATTTGTTAATCTGCATTTGCTGAAGCATTATCCATGTAACAATATTGTCTTCATTTATCTGCACTCTCTCTTTCCCATGATTCTACTGAAAAAAATAAATCTATTTCCTTCTGGCTGTCTTCCCTTGATAATACCACCGAAGATTAACAATTGTGTTAGTCTTTTCTAACCACTAACATTTGACTTTTTTGATCCTCTCAGCAATGTATATGCTTTTATTTCATCAGTTTCTATATTCTTCACTCCCCAAATACCCACCACATGTTGGGCCAGGATGAAGCCAGAAGACTGGAACTCCAGTAAGGTCTCCCTTTAAGGTGGTATTTTTTTAAAGATTTGTATGTATTTATTTGAAAGGCAGAGTTACAGACACAGAGTGGGAGAGATAGAAATGTTCCATCCACTCATTCACTCCCCAAATGGCCGCAATGGCCGGGACTGGGCCAGCCTGAAGCCAGGAGCCAGGAGCTTTTTCTGGGTCTCCCTTGTGGGTGCAGCGGCTGAAGCACCTGGGCCATTTTCCGTTGCTTTCCCAAGTCATAGGCATAGAGCTGAATCAGAAGAGGAGTATCCAGGATACAAATCAGCGCCCATATGGGATGCTGGCACTGCAGGTGGAGGCTTAGCCTACTATGCAACAGTGCTGGCCCCAAGTTTCAGTTTTTTTATTACTGTTTGTATGAAAATACTATGTCCCACTTAGATGGCATTATATGACAGCATCCTAATTAACTCTCATTCCTATTATATAAATGCCTGTTTCAATGACATTGTATACCTAAAGGAGGTCAAAATGAAGCTCACATCATTTCATACATTTCTACAAAACTAGATAAAATTAAGCTATATTTCTGCTCTATTCCTTTCAGTTAAACATTTGACTCTATATCAATGAGTAACAATGAATTATAAATCTCATCAGATTAAAACGTTCAGAAGTAGAATGCCAATGTAGAGCACACTACCTCTCTGAGCAGTCATTTCTGCCAGACTTTCTATAAAGGTGACTGTAATCAGCCTGCCTGATTCAAGGAGCAGGACAGAAGCTGGCCTGGGATTCTCTGAAAGGATAGTCACAAGTTCGCAAAATTTAGTAGGCTGCACAAAGGTTTCCATAATCCTTGGTGCTGTAATTTCTCTATCAGGTAAGCCCGCAATCATTTCCTAAAAGTGATGAGGTGAAGAAAACCCTCAGTGATAGGAGTATCAGATAATTCCAGTACCACTCTGTGTTGAAAACATGAATAAGTAGACATTCCAGGTAAACTATGTAAAGCCATAGAAATCCTCCTTCTTATCAGTTTAGCCTTATTTTTAAAAACTAATTTCTCTGTGACAAAATGGTCAGATAAAGAAAAAAATCTTAGCTATAGCAAGCATGGTAAGATTAATAAATGTCAATTCATTCCAATTGTCACTAATGCTAACAGTAGTGTCTGTAGCTTTATTATAATATTTCCTAAACTTCTTCTAGGAAATATTAATAGCATAAAAAGGTGAGAGTAATATTTTCTTTTACCATTTAATTTTAATAGTATCTTAATAAATATCAAACATTTTATTTTATTATTTTTAAGATTTATTTATTTATTTGAAAGGCAGAGTTACAGAGAGGCAGAAGCAGAGAGAGATGGAGAGTGAGAGAGAGATCTTCCATCTGCTGGTTCACTCACCAAATAGCTGCAATGGCCAGAGCTGAGCTGATCTGAAGCTAGAAGCCAGGAGCTTCTTCTGGGTCTCCCACATCAGTGCACAAGCCCAAGGACTTGAGCTATCTTCTGCTGCTTTCCCAGGTCATACCAGAGAGCTATACAGGAAGTGGAGCAACCAGGACTCGAACCGGCGCCTATACAGATGCCAGCACTGCAGGCAGAGGCTTTACCAGCTACACCATACCATCAATCTTTCAAACATATTTTATTAAGAAAAATCCTATCTTTCATGTTTATTTTGAGTAAATAAGCGATACAAAAATAAATTATGCATCTAAGACCTTGCATTTTGCTGCAGCAGGCATCCCATATGAGCACTGGTTTGAGTCCTGGCTGTTCCACTTCCAATCAAGCTCCTTGAGAATGTGCCTAAGAAAGCAGCAGAACATGGTCCAAGTACTTGGCCCCCCTGGTACCCGCGTGGGAGATCCAGATAGAGCTCCAGGCTCCTGGCTTTGACATGGCCCAGCCCTGGCTGTTGCAGCCATATGTGAGGTAAAACAGCAGATGGATGATCCTTCTGTTTCTTTGTAACTCTGCTTTTCAAATAAATTAAATAACTCCTTTAAAAAGGAAGAATCTGTGCCTAAGAAGAGAAAATTTAGTTTATTTAAAAAAAAAAGAAAATTGAGGCCCTGAAACTGTGATTGAATGAAATAAGGCAAAATCAGATTTTTGCAAAGTAAACAACCACAATCATTATTTCAGAAAATGGTAGGGGGAAGACAGGAATCTTTCCAAGCAGTAAGCATTAATGATAACTGCAATAGCTTTATTCATAATTTACTGTGTATTTCATTTGCTTCTCTTTATTACAATGGATATGTATAAAATAGAATTTTCATTATTAAGTGTAACCAAAAAACTAATAAGTTTATTATATTATAAACTTGTATTTATTCTCTAAATCTTTAAACATGGTTCTTTGTTGCTGTTGTTTTCAACCAGTACATAATAACCCTTCATATAATCTGGTATATTACAAAAACAGCTCTAATACATTGTGAGACATTTAGATATAGGACAGAAAGTGGGAAATTAAAAACCATGTGCTTTGGAATCTGGCAGCCATGTCTTACTTCTTCCGCTTACTAGCTGTGTGAACTTTGGCAAATTTATTAATTTATATAAGAACTATTATCCTTTGGAGGAACACAAAGGTACTATAATTAATAGCATTGCTATAGACTCTCAGGATCAAAAGAACATGAGGATAGCTACTCCAATTTTTTATAATAATCTATCCACACTCAAGCATAAAGTTCACTGATTGGCACTGTCAAGTATCTTTCAAATTGGAAGAGGTATAAAGAGGAGAGAATATGCAAGTAAACAAGCAATGAGTGTCAGATACGTTATTATCCAGCTTTCATAGAAATTATATGAAGTAGATTTAATTATCTTCTGAGGCTCAGGGATGTGAGATGACCTGACAAAAATCATAAAAAAAAAAAAGAGAGAGAGAAACTGGATACACAAATGGGCAATGGCCAGACCATAACTAAAAATCAAACTCTGACCCACAACCTGAAACACCTGTCCAGGAAAGGAATCCCACCATCTACAGTTAAATAGACAGGGAAGCCAACCTGCTGAAGTAAGCCACATTGCTACCTCCAATAACAATCGAAGGAACTAAACCATACTCTATATAACAATCACCCCAAAAATAGCCAAGACTGAAGTTGTCCAGTTTTTGCTACCAGTTCCAACTTAGGAAAAATCAGAAAAAGCTAAGTTTCCCCCCTCCCCCAATCAATCATATAGGTTGCCTGGCTTCTAATTAGAATATGTAAAACTTACTTGTGACCTTACCTGTAGGCATAGCTATAATATTCCATTTCTCCCATTTTATTTTTTTTAACTTTTATTTAATGAATATAAATTTCCAGAGTACAGCTTATGGATTACAATGGCTTCCCCCCCATAACGTCCCTCCCACCCGCAACCCTCCCCTTTCCCACTCCCTCTCCCCTTCCATTCACATCAAGATTCATTTTCGATCTCTTTATATATAGAAGATCAGTTTAGCATACATTAAGTAAAGATTTCAACAGTTTGCTCCCACACAGAAACATAAAGTGAAAAATACTGTTTGAGTACTAGTTATAACATTAAATCACAATGTACAGCACACTAAGGACAGAGATCCTACACGAGGAGTAAGTGCACAGTGACTCCTGTTGTTGACTTTACCAATTGACACTCTTGTTTATGGCCTCAGTAATCACCCTAGGCTCTTGTCATGAGCTGCCAAGGCTATGGAAGCCCCCTGAGTTCACTGACTCTGATCATATTTAGACAAGGCCATGGTCAAAGTGGAAGTTCTCTCCTCCCTTCAGAGAAAGGTACCTCCTTCTTTGATGACCCGTTCTTTCCACTGGGATCTCACTCATGGAGATCTTTCATTTAGGGTTTTGTTTTGTTTTGTTTTGTTTTGTTTTGTTTTGTTTTGTTTTTTCGCAGAGTGTCTTGGCTTTCCATTCCTGAAATACTCTCATGGGCTTTTGAGCCGGATCCGCATTTCTTCCATTTTAAAGATTTCCCATTCTCTACTTGCCTTGAGTCTCTGCACTCTGTTTCTGACTCACTTGCTACAATAATTTTGAGTAAACAGCTTTGCATTTCTTTTTGTGGTCTTCATTTATTTGCACAAAGGCAGGTAAAAATAGGATTTAAGAAATTGAGTGAAAGTACACATATAAAAATATGCATTTTGGCCAGCGCCGCAGTTCAATAGGCTAATCCTCTGCCTATGGCTCCAGCACCCTGGGTTCTAGTCACGGTCGGGGTGCCAGAGTCTGTCCTGGTTGCTCCTCTTCCAGTCCAGCTCTCTGCTGTGGCCCAGGAGTGCAGTGGAGGATGAACCAAGTCCTTGGGCTCTGTGCCCACATGGGAGACCTGGAGAAGCACCTGGCTCCTTGCTTCAGATCAGCGCGGTGTGCCGGCCACAGCACACTGGCCGCAGCCGCCATTGCAGGGTGAACCAATGGAAAAGGAAGACCTTCCTCTCTCTCTCTCTCTCTCTCTCTCTCACTGTCCACTCTGCATGTCAAAAAAATATGCATTTTGATGTGGTTTGCAATAGATAGATACCTTTCAATAAGAGGCAGATAAACTAAATCACGGTGTATTCACATTATAAAGAACATAATAACAAAAAATGAACAAACTATACCATACATAAAAATATGTATAAATATGACAAAAATCATGTTTAATAAAATAAGAAACACAAAAGAATGAATACAGTCATAATCAACTTTACAAAGTTTGATAACTGCTACAACAACAACAACAACAAAAACTAAATGATATGTAAAGGTAAAATTAGCCCATTAGTCACATAGGGATTAACCTTCAGCAAGCAAATATTTGTGATCACTAGAAGGCAGCATACAAGCACTTATCTCATGCCAGCATCTGGTGTTTATCAAAATGGTTGAATGTTGCATGGGTCTTTCTTGAGTTTCATTCAAGACTCTTTCCATAACACACTTCTTTCCTAGGATAAATAGCACAATTATTTCTTTTTTTTTTTTTTTTTTTTTTTTTGACAGGCAGAGTGGATAGAGAGAGAGAGACAGAGGGAAAGGTCTTCCTTTTGCCATTGGTTCACCCTCCAATGGCCGCCGCGGCCGGCGCGCTGCGGCCGGCGCACCGCGCTGATCCGATGGCAGGAGCCAGGAGCCAGGTGCTTTTCCTGGTCTCCCATGGGGTGCAGGGCCCAAGCACCTGGGCCATCCTCCACTGCACTCCCTGGCCACAGCAGAGGGCTGGCCTGGAAGAGGGGCAACCGGGACAGAATCCGGCGCCCCAACCGGGACTAGAACCCAGTGTGCCGGCGCCGCTAGGCGGAGGATTAGCCTAGTGAGCCGCGGCGCCGGCCCAAATAGCACAATTATTTCTTGAACTTAAGGTTTAACTACAAAAGACATGGGATATTTCCAACATCTATGACATGAGTTCTTGCTTTATACTGAAAAAAAAAAAATTCTCTCCGAGAAAATTTAGATTTGCCCCTAAATTTCTTCCTCCAGCCAAGAGTTTATATCTCCTAAAACTACATCAGACTTTGGTGCCCCTCAAGTCTTGGAAAAGGATTGCTTAGCACTCTTGCCCTAGAACACACCTCAAAAACTCTGAGAATTCTATCCCAGAAATGCAGCCAGGATGGAGTAAGGAGTCACTTCTCAGACTGTCCAAGCTTTTCTTCCAAGTGATGTGGTTCCAGACATGCTACCTCAAAATATGGCAAGTTGGAACTTAGGAAGACAACTGAAACAGGAAGATCTTGCTTACCTTCTCCTGCCCTTCTCCAAAACAGGCAATGGAATAATTGACTTTCTTCTAATGTCACATGACCTTCGTTATATAGGAACCCTTCTATACCCAGAGGAAAGGAACGCCCTTTCTCTGACAATGTGAACACAAGGAAGAATTCGAGCACACAGACCTTATCGAAATCCTCCCCTGCCCAACTTTTTGCCTTTAGGTTACACTCCCTTTGTCCAATCATATTTCAGCATGGCTTTCTACTCCTTGTCAAACTTAAGCCTACAAATGCACATATTTACCAATTTTGAGGCATCCTCATTTTTTAAGGCCCCCATGTCACACAAAATTTATTTGAGAGAAGTTCATGTGCTTTTCTCATATTTGTCTGCTTCTGTGACTGGAGCCTTGGTCATGAACCTAGCAGTAAATGGAGAAAATTCCTTTTCCCTCTTACTATCTGGCTTGCTTTTTAATCCATCTATTAGAACTAAAAAATAATAAACCTGGAATTATAACACAGAGTCTAGCTTCAGTCATGGTGAATTTTTTTTCTCTCATCCATGGTTCTCTCCTCCCAACTCTGTTGCCTGAACACTAGAGATATTTGCTCTTGAACGCTTAAAATCAGAATGGGCTGGGTTAAATAGACTTGCCTTCTCCTTATTCGGGCTGCCTTTCCAAGGCTGTCTGCCAAAACTCCAGGCAGCTGTGTAAAATCAAGTGTTTGGAAATGAGTAGACATATAAATTAGGTGTGTGGTGCTATTGTTTGAATGAAAATTTATAGGTTTCTCTTTTGAGTTTCACATTCTTCAGTAGTGTGAATAATAGCATGCTGTGTCTAAGGTTATAATTTTATTGAAGAACACAAGTACACTCATCTAACACTGAAAAACATTATTATGCTTTTGCATTGTACAAATCTCCTCTGTTATTTAGGAAACTATTACACTTAGTAATATTCCCTGATTCTTCTGATTTACTGAAGTGTGCCATTTTCCTGATGTATGGGACAGTTTGTCACTTTCTGTTGACACAACACTAATTCTTTGCAGTCTTTCAAGTCTCAATTCTAC
Organism: Oryctolagus cuniculus; assembly: GCF_051225735.1. Lineage (NCBI taxonomy): Eukaryota > Metazoa > Chordata > Mammalia > Lagomorpha > Leporidae > Oryctolagus > Oryctolagus cuniculus. Next base: position 89,224,320 of record NC_142870.1, read on the forward strand.
TCTGCTTAGCACAAAACTGAATGCAAAGTTAAATAAAGTATAAAACATACATTTCACTTTGTAACACCAGTCCACATCCAGTGATGTTAGACTGTTCAAGAGGGATTCAGAGTTCTTGTTTCAGCTTCAACAATATTAAGAGCTTGGAAATCAACACACCTATTTTTACAATGAGAAAGCATTGAGCAAATTGAAAATCAATGTCTTTTCTTGGACCCATCAGAGAAGTGCAATTACAGGGTAAAGTGTCTCCGTGTAGAGAGAAATTCAGAGGGACAAAGCCAAGATCTGCTTACTTGGAGCTAAAGTTATTAGAGCCATAAACTGACAAGAACATTTAAATGGGGATTTTGATGGATTGATGGAGGCTATGTATAGACAAGAATGAAAATGAGAAAATCTTGAAGAATGCTTCTAGTAGTATCCTTGGCTTTTCTGTGTTTTTCTCACCAGCTTCTTACACTGAAGAATCTCTCATTGCACTGGCAGAGGGACGGACAGTCTCAGTGTGAAACACACAAGCATCCTTCCTAACAATGGCCTGCTCTCCGTGGACAAAATAATTTAAGATAGGCTTATTCCATTTGCAGGAAGGACATTTCTCCAAATCCAGAGCCATCTACCTTTCCTCTGTCAATTGAAGGTTGGGGGTTATTTAATGGAAGAAATTCTTACGAAGCCACCCATGTGGGTGCTGGTTCCTGTCCCAGCTGCTCCACTTGCAAAACAGCTCCCTGCTATTGGCCTGGGAAAAGCAGCGGAAGACGGCTCAAGTGTTTGGGCTCCTGCCTTCCATGTGGGAGAGCTGGATCTGGATGAAACTCCTGGATCCTGTCTTCAGCCTGACTCAGCCCTGGCAGGTGCAGCCACCTGGGAAATGAACCGGTGGGTGAAAGATCTCTCTGTCTGTAACTCTGACTTTCAAATAAATATTTTTTAAAAAAATAATACACAATGCTTCCCATCTTCCACACTTTCTACCATATTAATAGCCATCTGTATAATAACCTCAGAATGCAGCTGAAAGTGCTGGAAGACAGACTTTCTCCTAAGGAAATTACTTGGGAAAGCCCCAAGTCTAGAAAGGGGACAAAAACAATGACACTACAACCATTGAAAGCCACCAGTACCCACAAAAATAGTCAGATTAAAAGAACCCAACTCCTAGACAGATTAGCATGAATCTTTACACGAAAGTCCTACTTACCGCAATTCCTACTGCCTGTCATGTTATATTCAACTTTAAACAAAAGTTAGAAGACCTGCTGAAAGACAAAAAAACAAAAATACAAAAGCTAAAGCAAGTATCGGAATCAGACTTAATTTTGACAAAGGTGTTGGAATTTTCAGGCAGGGAACATAAAGTAACAAGTATTAATGATGTGTTAGGGCTAAAATGAAAACGGCAAACAACACACAATAATAGATGCATGGTAATGTAAGAAGATATTTGGAAAATCTAAGAATTAAATGCAAATACTGGAAATGTAAAATGCAAAAACAGAAATAAGAAATTCGTGGTGTTTATCGGAAGGCTGAATGTGACTGAGGAAAGAAAGAGTAAGTTTGAAAATAGACCAATGAGGCCAGCGCCATGGCTCACTAGGCTAATCCTCCACCTAGCGGCGCTGGCACACTGGGTTCTAGTCCCAGTGGGGGCGCTGGATTCTTTCCCTGTTGTCCCTCTTCCAGGCCAGCTCTCTGCTGTGGCCCGGGAAGGCAGTGGAGGATGGCCCAGTCCTTGGGCCCTGCACCCACATGGGAGATGAGGAGAAGCACTTGGCTCCTGCCTTCAGATCAGCGCGGTGCGCCGGCCGCAGCACACCAGCCGTGGCAGCCATTGGAGGGTGAACCAACGGTAAAAGGAAGACCTTTCTCTCTGTCTCTCTCTCTCTCTCTCACTATCCACTCTGCCTGTCAAAAAAAAAAAAAAAAAAAGACCAATGGAAACTTCTCTGATTGATAGACTAAAAATAATAACACAACAATGATAACAACCCCAGAACACCCAAGAACTATAGGCTCATTTCAAAAGCTATAACATAGGCATTGTTGTAACATAAGAAATGAAAAATGAACATTAAAAATACAAAAAGTCATTTTGTATGGATAGTGTGAGTAGTGTAACCTGGAAAGTGTATCAAGATCTACTTTGTGGACACAGAGATAGCCATGTAGATACTGCCATACTGAAACAGAAACAAAATTTAGCAGATTAGAAATGTGATAAAGAAACTTGACTAAATTTTCCCCATTGCAATCCATTCCAGCTGCTGAGTGGCTTATAGGGACTTCCTATCATAAGAGCCAGAACCCATAATCATTTATAAAGGTCACCCCATCCACATTCGAGGCACAGGCTTACAGCTCTCTGTCACCACTCTATGATTTGTATCATTCTCCTCTGTTCCCATTGGCATTTCCCATTAACATTTTCCAAAGGCACATCTGGGATTAGAAATCAATGACGATATAGCAGCAAACACTTTTTCTGCTCTTATCTTAAGCACTTTTGATCTTCTATGGGTGATAATACAATCTTAAATCATACGGTACAGACGAAAGCAAGTTTGAGTCTTCACAATATATTGCATCCTACATAAATTTTTCCTGTATCCAAATCCTCAGCCTAGCTTTCAAGGCCTACCAGGCCAAATATTTTTAACTTCATCTTTTAACTTAAATATAATTTTAACACAGTTGCTGGGAGCAAATTTTAGGGAGACATGATTGACAATATAGTAATCAAGAAAACAGAAGTAATTCATCTGAGAGTGATGAGGTTCTGAATCAACATGGTAATTGTGTCCTGTAGAGGAAGAACAGATTAAAGAGAATGACAACACAGGTCCAATATGAAGGTTGGGGATACACAGAAAAAGAAAGTTATAAATTTGCGCCTGTACCCTGGGTTCTAGTCCTGATTGGGGTGCCGGTTCTGTCCCGGTCACTACTCTTCCTGTCCAGCTCTCTGCTGTGGCCCAAGAGTGCAGTGGAGGATAGCCCAAGTCCTTGGGCCCTGCACCCACATGGGAGACCAGGAGAAGCACCTGGCTCCTGGCTTCGGATCAGCATGGTGCGCAGGCCACAGCGCACCGGCCGCAGCAGCCACTGTGGGGGGTGAACCAAGGGAAAAAGGAAGACCTTCCTCTCTGTCTCTCTCTCTCTCACTGTCCACTCTGCCTGTCAAAAAAAAAAAAAAAAAAAAAAAAAGGAAGAAAGTTATAAATTTGAAGACAATGCAAACTGAATATATTCCCTACTGTGGGCACTGAATATATTCCCTAATAAGGACACATTATGGTTTCTATTTTAGGAGGCAAAACTAAAAAAAAAAAAAAATGAGTAGAATAATAAGCAATAAACTTAATGGGAATAAAATCTTTATTTTATGCATATTTTTAATTATTATTTATTTGATAAGGTACATACACAGAGATAGAGTCTGAGACACAGAAAGACAGAGTTCCCACCCACTGGCTAGCTCCCCAAATATGCACAATGGCCAAAGCTGAACCAGGGCACATGTGAGGAGTTCAGATATCAGTTCTTACATAAGTATCAATCTCTTACAGAGGTGGTAGAACTCTAACATCTTGAGGCATCACTACTGCCTCCCAAAGTCTCTATTAGCATGAAGCTGTAGTGATGAGCCAGCACCAAATATTCAATCCACGCACTTCAAAATAGGACATGGGCATCTTAACCCTTAGACCAAGCACCTACCCCCAAATCTATATTTTAAAGAGTGAGAGGAAAGAATGAGCAAGGTGAGGGAAGTGGGTTATGTAAAATTGTAGGTGCTTGACACATTCAAACATGATCACACAGAGTAGAAGGATCCAATGACGAGTCTTAGATAATATAATAGGGAAATATGAAATATGAGTGGGAAGGAGAGAGGTCAGAGGTAGAGACAAAAAGCCTTTGCAGGATTTCAGTGATGGAAGGATGAGAACTAGAATCAGGCAGGGACAACAGGGAAGCTAGAGAAGGCTCTGCACTGACCAACTGCATATAACATACAGCTCTACACCTCAGTTTCTGACCTATAATACAGGAAAAGTAATCCTATTTTCACATGGCTATCAAAAAGCACAAAGTTGTAATATGGTCTAAAGATTATGAGCGTGCAATCTGAAATCAAACTTTGTTCATTCATTCCTCAGCTCTTCCACCTACCAGTTGAATATTCTTGGGCTTCAGTTTACCCACTATAGAATAAAATTTGCAGCAATACCTACTTCATAGTCCTTTAGGGGGGCTTAAAGAACACCTTTTCATAAATAATTCTGTTCAATTTATTGAAATGCTATGAAAGAATTTGCTATAACTGCATATATGGAGCTCCTTGCTCAGTACTCAACTTACATGTACTGAGCAAATAAGTAAATATATAACACAGCTTATATTTAAAAAAAGATAGTAATTGGGGAGAGTATAATACTTAAGTAAAAACTAAAGACCAGCAGTGCAATGCTATTGAAGACTTAACTTCTCCCCCTACATCTTCCTTGCCCTGCAGTTGCCCAATCTCTGCTGGAAGAATTCCAACAGCAAAGAGCTCAGAAAGGGCACTTTAAGGGCTGTATCAGGACGCCAGCAGAAAACATGACTTCTGGGTCAAATTCTCTCTGGTTTCTATCTCTTAACCATCAGTCATTTTCCAGCAACTTTTAGTAAGATTCACAATACCAAAGCAAAGAGTTAAAGGGGCCTACCTACTCCACCACATGTGACCACTGTAGTATTTTCTTTAGTAGATAGTTCTTTTGGATCTAGTTTTTCTATTTTCTTGTGTAGATGCCATGGACAGTGATTTTGATCCTTTACCTCCCACCAGAAGCTTATGAAAAGTATAGATTCCTATGTCTTGTCTATGTAAACAACGCCTCACTGTCCTGCTTTGATATACTTTATGTAAAAAGGCCACAACTTGAAATAATACTTATTGAATATACACAAAATATCAGACACTGTGTTAAAGAAATGCAAAAAGTGGATAAAATATCAGTATTTCTTTCCAGGAGCTCAAATCCAGTTAGAAAGACAATAATGTAAAGCAGAACATGAAACAATTTTTATTAGTAGTAGGTTCTAGAATTTGCATTCTGATACTCTAGGTCTTCTCTTTGTCTATTACAACAATGGCCATGCAAATCCTGGACTAGGAAAGGGCTTCCTTAGAATTTCAATATTGGAAACTGAATTTTAAATATGAATATTATTTTTAACATGGAGCGTTAGAAATTGAACACAGAAGTAATAGAAAATGTACAGTGTAAGAACATTAGACAAATTATGGATTTTGTTTGATGGAAAATTTCAAACTAAATGTAAAAATTTTGTTTGATTCCTGAACATTTTATTTTAATTATGTTAGCCATATAAGTTAACTCAAGAAAAAAAAAATGAATACCAGACAAATGGAGACACATTCTAAATGTGTAAAGGTTGAGGAATGCAAGAGCAAAAGAGGCAAGAGTTAATGATGGAACATCTTAGAAAAGATATCTTATATGCATTTGGAAAATTGATATTAAAGTGCATGTCAGGACCAGACATGGGTATTGTGAAGGCACGTCTTGAGCAGTGATGTGGTTAAAATACGAAAGGTATATTAGATCGCTCAAGGGGGAATTGTTTAGAGGGAAAGTTGTGAGTCCAAGGCAAAGTTATAGAAAATAATCAACAACAGGAGTCACTGTGCACTTACTCCTCATGTAGGATCTCTGTCCTTAATGTGCTGTACAGTGTGATTTAATGCTATAGCTAGTACTCAAACAGTATTTTTCACTTTGTGTTTCTATGTGGGTGCAAACTGTTGAAATCTTTACTTAATATATGCTAAACTGATCTTCTGTATATAAAGAGAATTGAAAATGAATCTTGATGTGAATGGAAGGGGGGAGGGAGAGGGAAAGGGGAGGGTTGCGGGTGGGAGGGATGTTATGGGGGGGGCGGGAAGCCATTGTAATCCATAAGCTGTACTTTGGAAATTTATATTCATTAAATAAAAGTTAAAAAAATAAAAAAATAAAAGAATCATGGCTTTTTGAGAAGAGAAACCTACAAAGTAGTTCTAAGAAAATCAACCCATAAAGTAAAATCATACTAAGAGAGAATAGTCTCAGAGAACATAAAGGATAAGGGTATCAGTACATAAAAAACAGTAAGTAAGTTCTAATCATCTGGGTGGATCAAAGAAATTATAAATTGAGAATTGGCTGAATAAGATCCCTAATGAAATGTAGAAGTAGTTTGAAAAAAGCATAGATTCAGAAACCAGAATTTCACATGCTAACTTGAGGGCTGAGGCTTGCCTTTCTTACTAGAAAGTGCTGCTGTCTATCTCTTGGGTAGGACAAGTGTGAGGATGATCAGTGTCCTTGACTTGCTGCCAGCATGTGATGACTCCTCTTTGGCTCAAGGGATAAGCTTAGACTTTTATAGAGCTTGATGCTACTCTGAGCTCTGCCTACCAAATTTCATGGTCCTTTTATTTTTAAAGAGTCCTGACTATTGTGCCAAGATTTAATGAGTATTTTTTCTCTAGAAGTTTCCAAGAGTACACAGATTTTCTACCATCAACTGGCAGTATTTTCTAGACCTGGGATACTTCTTAGTCTATGTTGTACTCAACCATAGCCCTATGATGATCTCTGTTAGACCCAATGACATCAAGTGTCAACAAAATTAAATAAGGCACAATCTCTGTTGTGGAAAAGATCCACAACAAATATCAGATGAGGTGTACAGATACATTTTAAGTATTCAAAAAACACAGAAAGAGGAACCTAACTGCCTAAAGATTTGTATATGGAAATGACATATTTCTGAGATTCTCAAAGTTCTAGGCCTCTTCTCCTTCTTCCTTCCCCTTTCTTATCCACATCATGCTTAAATCATTTGTGGGTAGCAAGTGTTTTTCCTGTACAGGAAGAAAGACACAGCTTTTGGATTATGTTCCCAATTCTCTTGACTCACCAGTTAAAACCCCATCTGACTTGTGTGCTACAGGTATTTATTGCTCAACAAACCAGGTGTGATAGCTCTGGGAGATCCAAATCCCATAGCTACATTGAAAGCTAGAATTTTCATTTAACAAACAATGTACTCCATAATTTTGGATTTTTTTTTTTACTTGATTGAACTGTTACCTGAAAAATACAAGTTTTTAAAAGTATATATTTACTTTAAATTTATTTCTAGAAGAAAACCAGCTTAATTGAAACCTTTGGAAAAATTTTCAATTCTCCATTTTCTTGAATTTCTCATTACATGGTATTTCTTAGAATCTTCCAATATTTTCAAAAAACTGTACCTTTAAAATGATTTCATCTGGGCCTCCTCTGTGGTTCTGGAATCAGTCTTCCTCATTCTTGTGGACAGCCAGCCTTCTAATTTCACAACACAGGGTGGCATGTGACTACACTTATGACCAGTCCACAACGCTGGGATTTTTTGTGAAATGGCTTGTTACTTCTTTTGCATGTTATCTTTTCTGGCATTCAGAACAGAGCTTCATCAGAACAATCTTGCTATCTGTAGAATGTTGCACAATTTTCAGATTGCCTTTACTTGCATTTCCTCATTCAAATCCTACAATCTTGTAAAGAAGTCAGAATTGGTATTGTCATTGAGTCCCCAGGCAAGCCACCCAGGTGGCTGAATTATATTCATTCCCTCATAGCACTGTCACTTGAGTCATTTGTTAACATTCCCAGAAGGCTGTCTCAAAAAGGTGAAAGACAATCTATGAAATAAAGATTTTCGGAGGAATTATTATGCTTCCATGTTCAACTTAAGTTGCTGTTCTTCAATTTGGTTGTGTGGAGTTGACTGGAAACAAGTAATACAAGTTCATTATATACCATGGTGCTTTGTTGTTGGTGTGAGGAAAATAATATTCTTAATTTTTTCACTCAGTAATAAATTTGGAACCTTCAAGATGTCAAAGCTTTTAAGAGTTGCCAGATTTTAGTCATAGAGTCATATCAGATAATAGCCAAGATTGATTTTATGCCTATTCTGTGGCAGTCACCAGGCCTAGTTCTTTGTACATTTTATATCCCTTAAACTTCATAGCACCACTTCAAGTCATCACTATTCCTATTTTATAGTTGAAAAAATTGAGGTTTAACGGGCTAAACAGCTCATCCAATAGTAATAGCAGAGAATATCCATCTCTAGGATTTAAACCTAGACACCTCTGACTAGAAATTCTGGGCTTTTAGATCCTATTAGTACTCCCTTCAGTATGTACAGGCCTCTTTAATTAGATTGATCTGGAGTGTGCACCAATCAACTCAATGCTCAGATATTTATCCAAAGCTACAGAATCAGAATCCCTGGAGGCATGGTACAGGCATCTTAATTCAGAATAAATTTTCACCTGAGGCACTAAGGTTTGACAAAAATACACTCTGCCACACTTTCTTTCAAAAGTCTTTTATAGGAATTGAGTAGTATTACATACTACTGGTGCTCCCCCATGGTAATGATTGCAACCAGCATTTACTGGGGCTTATATCCACAAAGGGGGTTTTATATATATATATATATATATATGTGTGTGTGTGTGTGTGTGTGTATATATATATATATATATACACACACACACACACACAAAGAACAGGATGGCTTGGACCAAGTTCTGGGCAGAATTAGGAATGTATTTTACTTATTATTTAATGTTTATAGATAGTGACAAAAAGTGATTTTAAAATCTCAGAACTTCATGTGTAAAAGGCTGTACAGATTTCTAAATAACTTTTTCCTTGTTTCATAGTCTCTGTGGCTGTTATTACTACCCTGCTTGGCTATTCTTACTAATATACTTTCTTCAAATATAGCATAAATCTCCCTGAGCCAGAGTAGTGATTACTGAGTAGACAGGTACCAGGATGAAAATTATCACTTTGATCTATGAGGAAAAATGTGCAACAAAGAGAACATAAATTCTCAAAAACTCCTCTGAAATGAACAAAAGGATTTGTCTATGGGAAGAGTCATAGGCAGCTCCAGTGTCTTCAGGATTTTTTTTTAAGGTTCATTTATTTATTTGTGAGGCAGAGTTTCAGACAGAGAGAGGCAGAGAATCTTCCATCTGCTGGTTCACTCCCAAAATGGCCGCAACGGCCAGGGTTGGCTGAAGCCAGGAACCGAGAGCTTCATCCAGGTCACCCACATGGGTGCAAGTGCTCAAGTACTTGGGCCATCTTCTGCTGCTTTGCCAGGGAGCTGGATCAGAAATGAAACAGCCAGAACTCGATCCTGTGCCCACTTGGGATGCCAGCACCACAGGCAGAGGCTTACCTACCACATCACAGTGCTGACCCCATCTTCAGGATTTTAAAATGAGCCCAATATCAGATCTGAGGAATCATCCTCCTTAAATATCATCTAAGTCTACACATTCATTCATTTTCCTACCGGTGTTTACAGGTCCTGCCTCTCAAGCTAATCTGCCATACTCCTTTTTATTTTTTTAAGATACATTTTATTTATTTGAAATGTGCAATCAGAGAGAGAGAGAGAGAGAGAGAGAGAGAGAGAGAGAGAAATGGAGACATGGAGACAGAAACAGCAATTTTCCAACTGCTGCTTCACTCCCCAGATGGCTGCAAAGCCTGGAACTGGACCAGACCAAATCCAGGTGCCTGGAATTCCATCACAGTCTATCATGTGAGTGGTAGGGGCCCAAGTACTTGGACTATCTCCTGCTGCTTTCCAAGGCTCATTAGCAGGGGGCTAGAATCAGAAGCAGAGCAATCAGGACTTGAACCAGCACTCCAATATGGAATGCCTGCATTGCAGGTTGTGGCTTAACACAATGCACCACAACACGAGCATCTGACACACTTCTTCATACCTCCCCTAACTAGTGTAGTGAACTATGCTGAATTGGTTTTTCTGGTAGTGTTCTTTACGAAAATCCAGCTGCAATTTGGCTAATGCATTAAGTTGAGAGTCTTAGTTTGCAAAAATGGAGTCAAAAGTGACATAGCTATTTCTATAAAATTATTTAAGATTTTTATAAAATAAACCTAATGGTGTTCTAATTTAATATTTTTCCAGTTTTTCAATTGACCAAATTTTTACCTATGAATAGCCAGTCATGAGGGCTACCCTCTGTAAGCCCTCATATTTACTGAGGAGAAAACATGGCTCAGATACATCAAAGGTATTGCACAAAGGAAGAAAGCTAATGCCAGAGTCAAAATGGTAACTTAACACATTCCAAAACAAGGGCATTTTCCTCTCCAAGAAACCTCCACAGAGAAATTATCTTCAAAGTGGGTTAGAAAATAGGAATTGCTATCATGATTGCTGTATACTATTGATATTATTATTCCTCATGTTGATTTAGCTTCATTCCTTCTGAGTGATAATGCATGTTCCAAGGACTTAATGATAATAAACTATAAAATATTTTCTGCTTCCCAATGTTTTGAGACGGTAAATACAAAATCTGCTTGAGGGGTTAGATGTTGTTTTCATTTTTTTCCTTTGTGGGAGGTCTGCTGTGTTTCCCAAGACCACCACCATCGTGGAATTAGAGCAGTGGTTGATCGTGCAATAGGGAATTAAGAACTTCTGTTTGACATTCAAAACTACAGCTGAGCTAGCCAAGCCCAGGTCAATACATGCAAGTGCAACCACTCACACATACACACACACACACACACACACACTTTCACACTCCTGCATGAAGACATTAGTCTCCAGCCTCAAATCCACCCACTCAATCGCTTCATCTAGTGTTCCTCTTGCCTTTCTAGAGCTTCAGTTTCCACCCATAGATATTCAGAGATTTAGGCTTGAAGGTCTAATATCCCAGGGACAGGCTTACAGAAAGAATTCTAGATCCAGGGACCCAATTTTTTCAAAAGCTGCCTGAGAGTAGGGTCAGGACAGTTATATTTCTCAATATGGTCTCTTATTTTATTTTTTTAAAGATTTTATTTATTTATTTAGAGATAGAGTTACAGACAGAGAGAGGGAGAGACAGAGAGAACAATCTTCCATCCACTGGTTCACTCCCCAAATGGTTGCAACAGCTGGAGCTGCACCCATCCGAAGCCAGGAGCCAGGAGCTTCTTCTGGTCTCCTATGCAGGTACAGGGGCCCGAGCACTTGGGACATTTCTACTGCTTTCCCAGGCCATAGCAGAGAGCTAGACTGGAAGAGGAGTAGCCAGGACTAGAACTGGCACCCATATGGATGCTGGCACCGCAGGCAGAGGATTAGCATACTGTGCCACTGCGCCAGACCCTGGTCTCTTATTTTGAAAACGCATCTACTCTAGCATCAGCTTCTAACTCTCTGTTCTGCAGCTTCCTGTATTCAGTAAGAACAAAAAACAATTCCCCCACCCATAATGATAGGGTTTTATTTGATCATTTACTGTGTGTCAGGCATATTAAGCAAATCAGAGGCAGGTTTGGGATCTGACCACTCTGGGCTCTTTCATATTTCAGCCCAAAGTCTATGTGGCTATTTAAAAAGAAATACTACCTATAACTGCCCATAGAACTTTTAAAGTGTGTTATTTTAAAGCAATCCTCTTGGCAAATAATATTTCATAGTTACAAGAGGATATGCCAGATTACTGTGGGAGCTAGCCATATTTCAAGTGAGGGATGACTAACCCAAGACTGATGGGAGGTATTTCTGTTGATTTTAGACAAACTTGAATTGAAAAAAAAAAGATGCAGTTGTATTTTCCCTTCCTTTGTTTGCCCCAGTGAACTTTTGTTCCACCAGAAATGTTCTTTCTTTGGAATCTGGCATCTGCTGCTCAAACCACCTCTCATGCTCAAACATGTTTACGAATTTTTCTCAGAAGTTTTGATGTTACCTCTCTGAGGCATTTTATCAAAAGCTTTTCCTAATGTCCAAACCTGAATTCAAGACTACTCTTGCAGCCAGTAGGGCCTCCTTCAGACACAGTAGTATTTGAGGACAATGCAGTCAACTTATTTTTTTAAAAAAGAGAGATGGAGGTACTGGTACTGAAACAATCTCAAAGAAGCAGTCTGGTTCTCATTCCTGGGACAGTCCTTAAGAAAGCTGAAGCCTGAATCAACATAACCTCATCCTAGTTTCAGCAATTCATCTGGGAGCTAGGTTGTCCTGAAAAGTCCCCATAGGAGGGTAAGGGAAAAAAGAAAAGTTAGAAAAGATCAGAGCAAAGAGGAACAGAAGGTAGTATTTGACAAAGAAAGTTAACACAGATTGCATTATACAAAAAGGGGAAAAATGTCGATTACTGTTCAATGACTATTATGTCTTAGGTACTCTGTAAAAAAACTTTAAGGATATGATCTCATTTAATTCTCATTCTATAAAGAAGGCATTATTTGTGGAATTGTGACCCTCAAAAATTCCTGTGTTGAAGTCTTTAACCCCAACACATCTTATTTGGATATAGCATTGCTGCAGAAGTAATTAGTTATGATGACATCAGACTGATGTATGGTGAATCAAATCTAACATGACTTATAAAAAGAGGACATGCAGACAATGAGAATGGCACATGTGGAGGCAAGATAATGAGAGGCAACATGCAGACTAGGTCATCTAAAAGCCAGAGAGAAAGGCCTAAATAACTTTCCTTGAACAGTCCTCAAAAGGACTAACACCTTGATTTCTGACTTTCAGCCCCCAGAGCTGCAAGATAACAGATTTCTGTTGCCTGAGCAACCCACCTTGCTCTACTTTGTTACAGTTCCCCAGCAAAGTCACACAGCAGAGATGATTATTATTGTTGTTGTTGTTGTTATTATTATTATTACTACTACTACTACTATTATCACTTCTCTGAATAGGAAATCGAGGTTCAGAGAGTTTCCTCCGATTCATTCATAGCTGGTGGGTTGGGGCTTTCACACAGACCTGCCTGATGCCAGTCCAGAATATTCTTTGCCATCTCATTAAAGCTTGTTGCTGGAATAGAGTGTGCCTCCCTCTGATCACAACGTGATGAAGAAGCTCACTGCATAACGTAATGGTGTTTTAGTTAGAGTAGGGAGTGAGCCTGTAGACTGCCTTACCCATCTCTCTCTCCTGTGAGAGTTTCCCAGAGGCCCCTGAGAAATCTCCAGTGCTGTACAAATACTGTTTGGAAAACACTACATAAAAAAGGAAACTACATCAGCACTAATTCAGTATCCATGTTGGGCATAACAGAAGGGGGTAGAAGTGGTCATTATGAAACGGTATTAAATCCATCCCATAAAAGCAGAAATTGAACCCTTTCCTTCAGAGTACCTAAAGGATGCAAAGTCTTCCTACTGTTTTCTCCACTGTCAGGTTGATGGATTATGACAGAGAGGAAAAAAAAAAAAAAAAAAAAACCAGCTGAGACTAAGTTGGCCAATCAGTAATGGTGTGATTCAGGGCAAGATCTTCCCCTCTGACTTTTTTTCCTTCTCGCTAAGGTCTAGCCCATCATACCTGCCTTACCTCAGGGGTTCAGTGAGATAACAAATGGACTAACAAATGCAAAAAGTACTTTGAAAGTCATGGAACAAAATGTTACAACAGTATGAGAATTATTCTCTTATTATGTTCCCTTGCATTCAAAAAGGGCTATGCAAAGGAAGATATTTAGTTAAACATTCAGAGGAATCAGGGTGGGCTGTATGGGTGAAAGCTCCTGAGTCCACAGCCAAACTAGTAAGAGTCAGGCTGAGCACTGTGTCTGGGAGAATCAGCGCACCATGAAATTATGAAGTGTGATCATTAACCCAGCCATTCTGCACCGGCCTTCATCTCTGCATTCAGCATTCTCTTTGAAGTCCATGACCTTCTATGTGTCACTGAACTGCTGAATAACTACTCTGAACTGAATCGAACATCCTAGCCCACCCTGCTGATGTAATCAGACAAGACTCACCCTGCACAGCCAGAGTCCCAAATTAGCATTCAGTACAGCAATTCAAGTGGAGCACTTGGGAGCTGGTTAAGTATATATGGCTTGCATTCAGGCATAAACCATGTCAATTTCAAATATAGGAATGAGCCACCTATGATTCATTTTTATCCTACTAGTCCTGTTAGAAACTCTTGGGCACTCATTTATTTTGAGCAATAAGTTCAAGTACTACTCTGCTAACAGAAAAAGGGCACTAGAACTAGATTTCACAAAATTCTGGGATGTCAGTACTGGAAGAATGGAAGGTCACCTGGCCCAACACACTCATTTCATAAATGGTGAAACCAAGAACCAGAGAAGGACACTAACTTTTCAAAATTCACTCAGAGAGTTAGTAGAGAACATGGAAAAATTATCTTCCAACTTTGTGTTCTATTTTTGACTGTCATAGGAATGGGCTCATTAAAATGAGATGGATGCTGGGAAAGCTGAAGATATGGGACCTAAGTTTTACTAAGATATGTTATAGTCTCAGCAACAAAGACACACAGAGTGCCTAATTGTATGGCTCTGTGCTAAGCATGCACACTGAAGTTTGCATTAACTAAACATACCTGTAAAATAATCTTGGGCTATTAATGACAGGTGGATGCATACACTAATAAAACTAAACTCTAAAGTACCTTGATCTTTGTATCCTATTTATATGTAATTTCAAAATTTTTATGAATTACATGGGGACAGTCCCTATGTCTTTTATGGCAATGTACATAAATGATATAAGAACATGTTTACCTATTGGAGTTAATAATAGGTTCTCTATACCTTTATAGCACTTTTGACAAATCCTTATAAAATAAAGTTTCATTTTTTTCACATTTTATTTCAAGAAACTGAGAAAGGAAGTGACTTCTCATACACAATTGCTGGCTGCAAAATTTGTGCATGTGACTTAACTAGTTAATGCCTCAATTTCTTCATCTGAAAAATGGGGACAGTAGTACTACCTACCTACCTACCTCATAGGAGTATGGTATTACATGTTACATCCTTACAGCACTTAGATATTCATTCCTTTCATCACCATTCATAAATCCCACAGATGAAAAGCTGGGAAGATGAGACAAGGATCCATGTTTCTAACTCCAATTTTGCTGCCCTTACTTTTTTCCAATCTTCCCTTCCACCTTCATCCCCCTCAAATGCTGTTAATTTTAAACATTTTTTGTATATGTCTTCCCTGAAAGAATTTGTCCTCCTCAATCTGGGGTACCTCTTTCTTTTCATTTTTCCTTTATTTTTGGCTATATTTTAAAAGTAAGTTGACATTTTATCAAATATAATTACTTATAAAAACATTTCTGAACAAAATATTGTTTTGTTATTGATTTTCTGTTGTTTCACATTTGTGAAGTGCATTTCCATATATATTTTTTCACTATGTTATGTCATTTGACTCCATAACAGGCAATATATTTTGGATCTTATAAGTCTACCTTCACCTTCAAAAAAAAAAACAACTATATGGCATGGTGGGAATCATATTATTGTTGTTTGTTTTTAAATAAATTTTTATTTACTAATATAAGAACAGCAGATATTAAATATTTCATAGATACAATTCTAAGATATAATAATACTTTCTTTCTTTTCATTTTTTGTGATAACATACTTTCACTTTATAACCACAGGCCTAATGTTACTCTAAATAAAGAGAACTACAAGTACAAAATATAAAGAACACTGTTGTGCATATAGACAAGTGTCATAAACAATAATCAATTCACAAGATGTCAATTTCACACTTATACATTGACTTTTTTGTATTGTATATATCAGCTACCATAAATCAGAGAAAACAGGCGATATTTGCCTTTCTGATTGTGGCTTGTTTCACTAATCATAGTGGTCTCCAGTTGCATCCAATTTATTGCAAAACACAAGATTTCATCCTCTTTATGAATGAATAGTATTCCATCTTGTATGTATACCACATTTTCATTATCCAGTCATCAGTTGTTGGACATCTAGGTTGATTCTATATCTTACCTAGTGTGAATTGAATTTCTATAGA
The DNA here is from genome assembly GCF_051225735.1 of Oryctolagus cuniculus. Classification (NCBI taxonomy): domain Eukaryota; kingdom Metazoa; phylum Chordata; class Mammalia; order Lagomorpha; family Leporidae; genus Oryctolagus; species Oryctolagus cuniculus. Next base: position 89,240,276 of record NC_142870.1, read on the forward strand.
CCTGGGAGTATAGATAACTCTTTCATATGCTGATTTTATTTTCTTTAGATGTATTCCCAGTAGTGGGATGGGTGTTTCACATGGTAGATTCTATTTTCAGATTTCTACAGAATCTCCATACTGCCTTCCATTATGGTTGTGCGAGTTTACATTCCCACCAACAGTGTATTTGGGTATCTTTTTCCCCGCACCCTCACCAGCATTTATAATCTTTTGATTTTGGGATGATAGTCATTATAACTGAGATGAAGTGAAGCCTCATTGTGGTTTTTATTTGCATTTCCCTGATGGCTAGTGATCCTGAGCATCTTTTCATGTGTCTCTTGGCCATATGTATTTCATCCTTTGAAAAATGCCTGTTCATATTCTTAGCCTATTTCTTGACTGGATTGCTTATTTTGTTGATGTTGAGTTTCTTGGGCTCCTTATATATTCTTGATAGTTACTCTTTACAGCTTCATACTTTGCAAATATTTTCTGCCATTCTGTCGGTTGCCTCTTCCTTTTGTTGAATGTTTCCTTCACAGTGCAGAAGCTTCTCAGCTTGATGTAATCTCAGTTGTCTATTTTTGCTGTATTTACAACTCATATTGTGCAGTTTTAGGTCAATAATCATTTTATTCAGGGCAAATATTTTACATTTTTAAGGTTCATAACACTACATTTTTACATGTATTATTTAACATAATTTTCAGAAGAACCCTGTTATAGCATATGTTTGGCAGTTGAGAAACAAAAGCTCTGATAAGTTAAATAACAGAAAAATATCAGGCCATCAAGAGTTGTAGAATGAAAATTGGAATCTAACTCAAGTACCATGAACTCAAGAACCTAAAAGTCTAGGAGGGAACAATAACACTTTCTCACTTTAAAATTAAACACTAACCCACTGTCTCACCATGAAATCTCAATGACCCAAATGTAAGGCACTATGGGTTCTATTGTTTTCTTTTTTAAAAAAATTATCTGTTCTATTATTTGAAAGGCAGAATGACAAAGAAAGAAAAAAGAGAGTTTTTCTATCAGCTGGTTCATGCCCAAATAGTTCATACCCAAAGAGCTGGGCAAGGCCAAAACCAGGAAATCCATTTGGGTTTTCCACATGAGTGCCAGGATCCCAATTTCCTGGGCCATCATTTGATGGCTCCCCAGTAACATTAGCAGGAAGCTAGATGGGAAGCAGAGTTATTGGGACTCTAATGTGGGATGCCAGCATAGCAAGTAGAGGCTTAACCTGCCGTACCACAAGTCCTGCCCTCCACTAAAAGTACTTGTCTCTTCTATGACAGCAATGCATTATCATTTCTCTCTAATTCTTATCCTCTTAAATCTCATCGTCTGTATAGCAGAGGGATAAAAATTAATTTAAAAATGAGTTAAAAATGAATACCAGATAATATTACTCCTTTACTTAGAAACTTTTTATTTTTTTTACATTTATTTTATTTGTTTGAAAGACAGAGTTACAGAGAGAGGTAGAGACAGAGAGAGAGAGTGAAAGAGAGAGAGAGAGAGAGAATCAAGAGAGGTCTTCCATGCACTGATTCAGTCCCCAAAATGGCCACAATAGCAGAAGCTGAACTGATCTGAAGCCAGGGGCCAGGAGCTTCTTCTAGGTCTCCCATGTGGGTGCAGGGGCTCAGGAACTTTGGCCAGCCACCCTCTGCTTTTTCAGGCACATTAGCAGGGAACTGGTCAGAAGCATGGTGTCTGGGACTCAAACCGGCACCTATATAGGATGCCAGTGGTGCATGCCATGGCTTTACACTGCTGTGCCACAGTGCCGGTCCTACTTAGAAAATTTTACAGAATAAAACCATATACAGGCCTACATGATCAGCCTCCAACCTACCTCTTCCACTCCTAATCACCACTATGTAAGGCCATATTAGACTCCTCTGGGTCTCACCTCTTGTCAAGGCCTTTGCCACTTCTCTCTCTTCTTCCTAGAATGTACCACTAGCCCAATGGTTGAGCTACAGAATTAAGAGTGAGGACTTAGAAGCTGGGCCTTCTGCTTCAGTTCCCAATAGGCCCCATTATGTGAGGGGTCTGCCCCTGCTCTCCACTTCCCTCATCTGAAGTGCAAGAGCCTCTGCTTCGCAGGGTTGCAGGGAAGATTAGATCAGCTAATAATCCTAGAGAGCTCTCTTTAGAGGCCGTCAGTGTATCACTCTGTTCCCTCTCATTCACTCCCTCACTCACATTTATTGTTTTTAAGCAGCACTTCTCAATAGCCAATGTTTCTTCCTTATTTTTTTTTTTAATTTTTGACAGGCAGAGTGGACAGTGAGAGAGAGAGACAGAGAGAAAGGTCCTCCCTCACCTTTGGTTCACCCTCCAATGGCCGCCGCGGCCGGTGCGCTGCGGCCAGCTCACCGCGCTGATCCGAAGGCAGGAGCCAGGTGCTTCTCCTGGTCTCCCATGGGATGCAGGGCCCAAACACTTGGGCCATCCTCCACTGCACTCCCTGGCCACAGCAGAGGGCTGGCCTGGAAGAGGGGCAACCGGGACAGAATCCGGCGCCCCGACCGGGACTTGAACCCGGTGTGCCGGCGCCACTAGGCGGAGGATTAGCCTAGTGAGCCGCGGCGCCGGCCTCTTCCTTATTTTTAATTAGGAATTTACATTGCATTTCAGAATGTGATGCTACATTAGGAACCTGGTCATTAATATTAGAGTTAAGGTATTTATTTAGTTTTACAGACTATTTCTTCCCCTTAGAATGGAAGCTGTGAGAGGACAGGAATTCTATTTCAACCAATACCTGAAATGCTGAGTAGAAGCGGGCTACTGCTGACGAATGTGCCTAAAATCCAAACAACTTGTTTGTCACATGTATTGTCCAGCACAGACACGCTGAAGGGTCTCAGTGAGGCTCGTGGCACTGGAAGCTTTCATAGCTTGCTTTCCCATTTGCAGAGAATGCTTACACCTTGAAAACTTCAATTATTAATATTTTGTTATGTTTACATTATCTTTTTTGACAAAGTAATTTAAAGTAAGTTACAGATAGTGTGGCATTTTGTCCTTGTTATGCATTTATTTTTATTTAAATATTTTATTTATCTATTTGAGAGATAGAGTTACAAAAAGAGAGTTAGAGACAGAGAGAGGTCTTCTATTTGCTGGCTCACTCCCCAAATGGTTGACATGGCCAGAGCTGGGCTGATCCGAAGCCAGGATCCAGAAGCCTCTTCCGGGTCTTTGAGGCAGGTGCATGGGCCCAAGTGCTTGGGCCATCTTCCACTGCTTTCCCAGACCATAGCAGAGAGCTGGATTGGAAGATGAGCGGTTCAGACTAGAACAGGTGCCCACATGGGATGCTGGTGACGCAGGTGGAGGATGAACCTAGTGTGCCACAGCTCCAGGCCCCCTGTTAAGAATGGCATTTCCCGATGAAAAAATTATCCTTTTACTACATCTAGCAATATTAAGAATGATTCTTTAACATCATTTAACACCCAGACCATAGTGATATTCTTCCAATTGCCACAAGGATTCACTTATGGCTGGTTTGTCCAAGTGGAATCCAATCATGGCCTATATAGGCCATGATTATTAGGCTTCTTAAATATATTTTAATTTGACATTCTCTCTTCTAATGACATAACATTATTTCATTTCACTTACTTTTGTGTCCTCATTTTAATGACTTATTGAAGAGATAGGTAAGTGATACTGTAAAATTTATACCTTCTGGGATAGGCAACCCTTCCTTATCAATGCAGTGTTTGTTTTTCTATCCTTCATATTTCCTGTGAAGTTGAAGGTAGGCCAAAAGCCCTATTATGTTAAAGTTGAAGTGTTTCCGGTTTTGAAGATGGAGATTTACAGTCATTTTGTTTACTTAATAGAGGTTTCACCTCATTTGGTAGGGGTTGGAATGAGTTACAAGAGACAGTAGGAAGACTAGAGGCAAGGCTGGAGTAGGGAGTAGGGTAAATAAACCACCGTATTCCAGGGTCTGGCACTTTGTTGTGATCTTCAGAACTACAGTTTGATTAGTACCGCGGAACTCAGATGTAAAAGGGCCACAAAACAAGTATGATACAAGCCAGAATATTAAAATCTATCATTTATAAGGAGAAACACAAGCTTTAAATTAGCTGGCTGGAATGTTACCATTGATAAAGTTAGTATATTCCCCCACTAGACTGGTGTTCAAGCCTCCTTGCATATTACAATTATCTGGGACTCAAAAACACACCACCCCAGAGATTCTGATTTAATTATTCTTGGGTGGGGACTGGGCATTGGTATGTTTTAAAAGCTCCCAGCTTGTTCAAATGTTACCAGAGCTGAGAAACACTGCCGGAGGTAGGTCTAAACCAGAAGCCAATTTGTCATCAGACATTTATTTTGAAAACACAAAAATGGAATTTGGGATATTAGAGATATGAATAAAGAAAATCTGAAAAGTCCATAACAACCACCAGTCTCAAACCTCTGTGATCTGTGTACATGAGTCATTTGAATGTTACTTCAATGCTTACTTTAAAAAAAAATGAAACCCTGTTTTCTACTTCACTCTCACCTTCCCCACACTCTTCGGAATTCTTATTTAAGAGCTCAAGGATAGGTCCTTAGATGGTACTTCAATATACAACAAAGATTACTCTGATAGTAATGGCCATCACTAACCCATGAAAAAGTGGAGTGGGGAAAAGGAATATAAAGGAGCCCTAGTCCACTCCGTTCTAAGACACACTTGTCTGAGCAGTAGATAAGATCAGTGATGTTCTCAACCTTCGGTTGCATCAGAAGGTGCTGCAAAGCTTGCTAAAGAACAGATTGCTAAATCCCCTCCTACTGAGTTTCTGATTCAGTAAGTTTGGGGTGGAGCCCAAATAGCTTCAGAGCAAGTTCTAAGATAGTGATTCCCAGCCAGGGGAAATTTTGCCTCCTAGGGGATATTGGCAGCCTCTGCAGACATTTTTAGTTGTCACAGCTTGGGTATGGGGTTGGTGTGGGCATTTAGTGGCCAGAGATCAAGGGATGGTGATTAAATACCCTCAGTGGTTATGACTGCTACCAGATAAAAATACATAACACTCAGCTAACTGTGAATCTCAGGTACACAACTAATGGACTTTTTTCAAGTAAACATATCCCAAATATTGTATGGGAAATATTTACACAAAAAAAGATTTGCTGTCTATCTGAAATTCCAATTTAAAATATTCTATATTTTATCTGTCCCTACCAGGAGCAGCCTCACACACTAAGGAATTATCTAATCAAGATATAATAAATAGCACCAAGGTTGAGCAATTCTATTTTAAGATTATTCTTATGGTATTAGTCCCTGGACCACATTTTGAGAACCACCGGGCTATACTTAGGATAGAGCCCCTATATGAGGCCAGGCTGCACAGGAAATGCTAAAACAATGAGATTTATTTTAAACGTACCCCCAAAAATATCACCAATGCTAAGAAATTTTCCATAAGTCACTGAACTAGATATCACTTACAGCAGTGAATTAACACAGAAATATTCTGGTTTTGGGTGCTTTATTTTTCTATGATTTAGCATCTCAAAAGAATTGTGCACCTGCTTCAGTCACATGAGATGCTCCATTGGATACAGTTAAAATATTTGAACATATATTTATACTCAGCAGATTATGCATCTTCAAAGAAATAGATTGAGGTGAATGAAATGAAAACAAGCAAAATCCATCATTAACTGAAAATATGGATAAAATGGTATATATAAATATGACAATTCTATAAAAAATGTTTAGAAAAACATCAATGAGAAATGCTTAGAACTTAAGAAATAAATGGGAATCTAGTATAAAGGCATGTTGGGTTTTTTTTAAGACTTATTTATTTATTTAAAAAGCAGAGCTACAAAAAAGCAGAGGAAGAGGCAGAGAGAGAGAGAGGTCTTCCATCTGCTGGTTCACTCCCCAGATGGCTGCAATGACCAGAGTGGGGCTCATCCGAAGCCAGGAGCCTGGAGCTGGGTCTCCCACATGGGTTCAGGGGCCCAAGGACTTGTGTCATTTTCTGTTGCTTTCTCAGGCACGTTAACAGGGAGCTGGATTGAAACTAGAGCAGCCAGGACTGGAAATGGTGCCTTTACGGGATGCCAGCACCACAGGCCAAGGTGTTACCCACTATGCCACAGCACTGGTCCCTAAAGGCATTTTCATGTAAGCGAGGTCTCAAACATTTTTGTTTCTTTATTGCTTTGCAAAAATGAATGAGTAAATTAAGAAGTGAAGGATTGAGACTAGCAAAAAGGAATTGATACCCATAATAACTGCGAGGAATTCCAATATAATGGTAAAATAAAATCCCAATGCTAAACCTGCTCACCAGATGAGGACAGGAACTCATTAGAAAACTCCTGGAAACGTTTTATAGAAGAGGAAATTTTTATTTGAACAGATTGAAAGAAAACATATGATACTTAAAATGTGGTGTGAATTAGTAATAAATGCATAGAAAACAAAGGGCCCTTTCCACAATTAAAAAAAGTCAATTATTAATTTCAGAAAAAGTAATAAATTGTGTAGGAAAGAAAAAACTAATCACAATGTATTGTAAAGGTAGACAATTCAACAGAGTGAGCAGTGAATTTGATTGAACCACCACCACAATAGACCTGTACAGGGCAACTGGAGAACTGATACCCAGCAGAAGTTGACATGGGCAGGAGAACAGGCCATCAGATCTGCACGAGCCCTTACTGGAAGTAGATAAATAATACCCCAAGTGGAAAATTATTTAAGTAGCCATGTCAGCATGTTGTAGAGAGCTATGAAGGAACTATGAATGAATCATCTAAAAGAATTCTAACTGACTGCCCATCTCTCAGAATTGTGGAGGGGGTGAGGGGTTCACTGGGTAACAGGCTTTGTCTTGCTGTTGGATTACTAGAAGTAGGTACATGCATACATTTTATCTGTCAAAATTAGATGAGGAGTTTCAAAAATGACAAAATTAATTTGAAGTGCTATTTATTTTTTAAAGATTTATTTTTTTTATTTATTTGAAAGGGTAATGAAGAGAGAAAGTAAGCAAGAGACAAAGAGAAATGAAGATCTTCCATCTGCTGGTTCACTCCCGAAATGGTCAGAATGGCTGGGGCTGGACCAGGCTGAAGCCAGGAGCTCAGAACTTCATCTGCAACTCCCTTGTTGGTGCCAGGAATCCAAGTACTTGAGCCATTTTCCACTGCTTTTCCGGGCATGTTAGCAGGGAGCTGGATCGTAAATGCAGCAGTGTTGGAAGTGAGCATTCAAATGTGGGATGTCGGGGGTGGATTAACCTGCTGTACCACAACAGTGGGCCCTGTGCAATCATATTTAATACAAACATTCACACTGGTATCCTCACCAGGCTTGCTTATCTGACAGTGGCATGTCTCATCTGTCACATATCTCATACAGATATCTCGAGAGAATGAGGGTTCTATGCCCTGCAGAGGACCAGCACTAGCCTAACTCATTCACTTACTTTTAAAATTACTGAACAAACCCAGTTAAGCAGCTATATGAATTGTATTATCCACTTTCGGCTGAACTATTCTCACAAAAATTATACAGAGGTTTTACAAAATTTTTCTGAAGAAATTAACAATACCAGAATTCATCAGTGTATTTGCTTTCCATACCTGAAATTAGAGCCCACACTTCTAAATGTTAAGAGTTTATTAACCACCTTATGCTATAAAAACAGTGGCAAGTGTGGAAGACCAAAAACATGCCACCCTAACGCATGAGAATAGGAGACTAGAATATACCACACCAAAATATGTCTTCCTTCTTGTCATAAAGATTATTTTGAGCTAATTATTTTAAGAGACTGTGGATATGGATAAACTCTGACAATAAGAACAGATGTAAGCAGAATTTATTTATATGAAAAAATCATAGTCTGCAAGTATTTCTCCCTTGTTAGCAGGAAGAGTGGAAGAGTCTGAATCACCGGAAACTTTTATTAATGGAAAAGATGTAACTTTAAATCTGCATCAGTAGTCTTACTCCAGGGGCAAGTATTTGGCACAGTAATTAAGAAGCTGTTGGAATGCCAACACACTATACTGAAGTGTGTTTTTCAGTCCTGGCTCTCCTTCTGACACAAGCTTCCAGCTAATGTGCACCTTGAGAGGCAATAAGTGTTGGCTTAAGTACTTAGTCCCCTGCCATCCAGGTGAGATACTTGGATTGAGTTTCCAACTTAGGCTCTTGAGTTAGGTTTGGCTTCTTAACTTAGGCCTTGTCCAGACATTGGGGTGAGTCAACCAGCAGATGGAACATCTCTCCTCTATGTCTGTCTATTTCCCTCTGTATCTCTGTCTTGCTCTGTGTGTGTTCGTGAATGTCACATATGTCCCATCTTCCAAATAAAATTAAAATAAGTAATTTTTTTTAAAAAATCACATTGAATCTTAATATTTTCCCATAACCAATCTTTACTCACAATCTTCATTCTATGTTTCAGGTATTTAAGCTAGAACTCAAGATCACTTCTTTGAGTCTTCCTCACTCTTCTGGTATAGCCCATGTATATATGAAATACACATGTTATTAACTACTATATGTTTTCTCTTGTTAATCTCTCTTTTGTTTCAGGGGTCTATCCCAACTAAAAACAGTGAAGGGCAGAAAGAAATTTATTTTTTCTCCTAAATGATTAAATCAGAACTGACAAGCAATCATACCAGAAAAAGAGAGCAATTGCCGGAGACAGTGCTTGGTATAATGAACTTGTTTTCAGTATTCTTAAGTAGGAAATTTTCCAAAGTGTAAACTGTACCTTGAGGTATTAACTAGTGATAATATGAAACCATTATATTTAGGATGAAATTTAAGTACTAATCATATAGAAAATGAACATATTCTGCACAATATTTGCTTTTTTCTAATTTTAATTAACATTTTTACAGATTTCAAAGGCAGAAAGAGAGAGAGCAAGCTTCTATCTTCTGGTTCATTCCACAGAAGGCCTGCAACAGCCAGGGCCAGGACAGCCAAAAACAGGAGCCAGGAACTCCATCAGAGTCTCCTAGATGAGTTACAGGGACTCAATCACTAGGAAGCCACCTGCGGCCTGTCAGGCTGCACATTAGCAGGAAGCCGCAGTCTGAAGCAGAGCTGGAGCCTGAATTCAGGCACTTTGATATGGGATGTGGACAAGCATGATCTGTAATGCTGTACCAAATACTCACCTCCACTTTTTCCTATAGTTATTGGGGAATCCATGTTAAATGTATGTATTAAGCTCATTTGATTCTTTATCTGGTACATTCAAAAATTTCATACTTGGTAATAGTATGATCCTTAATATAGTACCAAAACAACATATGTAAATATTTTACTGAAAGGTTATATAGTTAGACTGCTGACTTAAATGACCCTGGCACCCTCTTCTACTCATAGATTTCTATCCAAATATGACAATAAATGATAACAGGTTTTTGCTTATGAAATTACAATTGTATTCCCACACAACCTTCTACGGTGACATATAAATCAACTAGATTGGGGAGTTGTTGAAATTTTGAGACACACAATTCTACCCATAAGTTATTATATCACTTTTCCTTCCTTCCTTCCTTCCTTCCTTCCTTCCTTCCTTCCTTCCTTCCTCCTCCTCCTCTTCCTCCTCCTTCTTCTTCATCTTCTTCTCCTTCTCCTCCTCCTCTTCCTCTTCCTCCTTCTCCTCTTGCTCTTCCTCCTCCTCCTCTTCCTCCTTCTCCTCTTCCTCTTCCTCCTCCTCTTCCTCTTCCTCCTTCTCCTCTTCCTCTTCCTCCTCCTCCTCCTTCTTCTTTTCTCTCTCTAAATGTAGATTCAGAATCCATAAGAGTGGGACTAAGGGCTCAAGATCATGTCTTTCTTTCTTTCTTTTTAAAATTTATTTGAAAACCAGAGAGACAGAGACAGAGACACATAGACATCTCAAGAGAAGTCTAAGCTGCAGCAGCAAATTTCTGCCTCTCATTAATGTTTCTAAGTTATATCTCACAGAATTGCCTCAGAATTCACTCTTTGAAAATTCCATTTCCCTACAAATGGTTTATATCAAATGATGTTTTCCATCCTGTGGCCTCAGGGGACCTTTCTGTTTGAATCCGTTCCACATTTTTCCCTGCATGAGAAAGTGTTGGCCATAGACAATCCTTTTCCAGTAGCAGTGGACAAATTCAGTGCCCAGATCCAACACTATTACAACTCTCCACTAAATCAAACCAGGGCTTCCATGAGAAGTGATTAATTTCAAAGCTAGGGGAGTATCAGTATGAGAGATGAGACTGGAATTTCTTGTAATGCCATAAATAAGAAAGTTCTAGAAAAAGAGAAAAAGAGGAAGAAAAGACAGAGAGAAAGAAGGAGGAAGGGAGAACTGGCTGAGAGAGAAGTAGGAAAAAAGATGGGGCATGCCACAAGGTCAGAAAAGACAGCTTAAGGAGGCTCTCAAAAGCCAAATGGAAAATAATTTTGAGCACCAAACTAATTATGTACAACATTAAATTGTAAACTATTAAAATTGATATCTATGAATCCATACTAAAAGAGAATTTAGTTGAATAACAGAGTAGGGTCTCTTACTTATGGTAAAGGTCAATTGGTAAATGCTTTGGGATTGTGAGAATTAGATAATTACATCGCAAGTGTGATTCCAATTATGTACATATCCATGAGAAGCAAGAATAAGAACATATCACAATAATTACATACATATTTATTTATATAATGAGATGATAGGCTTTCTTCTTACTTTTTCTTTCTTTCATTGATTTTATATCTCCATATCTTCCAAATTCCCTATGTTGAGCATAATTAGAAACAAGATTTCAAAAACCATGATAGTAAGGGCTGGAACACACAAGCATCCTCAATGGGTGCTAAATCAAGGGTGATATTGTGTGGTGTTCATGTTTCCTTACAGACTTTCCATTAGTGAAAAGACAGAAAACATCAACAGTAATTATAGGTTGGAGAAATGGGAAAATCCATAATGAGAGACCAAAATTGACATCACCAAGACATATATATTTTTTGGAATGTACTGAGGACATACGATAATATATATGATGTCCTAAGTAAAGATGGATCTAATAATGAGAAAACTAGGCAAACACAAGATGAGGAATATTCTATTAAAATGAACAAAAAATATGGGGTTAAATAATAACTTCAAAGATTTCAGTTGCCACAAAACACAAAGAAAGGATGTGAAAAACTGTAGATTAAAGAAAGCTAAGGGACATGACACAGTAGGTCAACCATGCTGATTTGGCCAGGACAGAAGAAGTTTTCTTGGACATAGGAGTTTCAGTGCTGAACTTGAGATGGTTCCATGCTAACCTAAATGTTTGATCTTTGTATATCACAACTAAATCCAATCATTGACACTAGATCAATTCTGTATTTCAGGAGAAAATGCTAGAAAAGAAATTATTAGATTGCCTAAAGTATTTTGATAAACAATATGCAAAGTTCATAAGTGGACTGTGTTTAGCAAGAGAATTCCTATTCTTGGGAAATACTGACTCATGCATTCAGAGCAAAGAACTATGACAGGTGCAAACAACCTTAAAATAGAGAAAATACTTTTAAACACACATACAAACAACATGAAAGGAAATTAAAAACAAAAAACAAAAGTATTGTGGTAAAATGGTAACAGGTAAGTTAGGATGAATACTATATGAAGATTCCTTGTATGATTATCATTATGCAACCTTTTGTAAGTTTGAAACTATTTTTAATTAGAAAGTTAAAAAATTTTTTTTTTGACAGGCAGAGTGGACAGTGAGAGAGAGACAGAGAGAGAAAGGTCTTCCTTTGCCGTTGGTTCACCCTCCAATGGCCGCCGCTGCAGCCGGCGCACCGCGCTGATCCGATGGCAGGAGCCAGGAGCCAGGTGCTTTTCCTGGTCTCCCATGGGGTGCAGGGCCCAAGCACCTGGGCCATCCTCCACTGCACTCCCTGGCCATAGCAGAGAGCTGGCCTGGAAGAGGGGCAACCGGGACAGAATCCGGCGCCCCGACCGGGACTAGAACCCGGTGTGCCGGCGCCGCAAGGTGGAGGATTAGCCTATTGAGCCACGGCGCCGGCCGAAAGTTAAAAATTAAAAGTAAAGCAAAGTTGATGTCTTATCCTTTCCAATGCAAATAATTCATATGCTAAATTACATATATGAGGGGACTTCAAAAAGTTCATGGAAATTGAGATTAAAAGGCACATTTATTTTGGTGCAAAAACAAAATTTGAGATCCATATATGACATTTTCATAATAGGCACTTCCATGAATTTTTTGAAAACTTGCTGTATGCATGGAATTCAAGTATTTTTGCATGAAAATAAAGTTGTTTTAATTTTATTTTGCTATTAACTCTTGTATTTGGTAGATGGAGCCTTTGTCAAATATGTTTTCTTGGTTTGTGGCTTACATGAAGGTGTTTATGTTTACATTATCAAATCATTCATATTCCATTATTTTTTCTGTTCTGTTTTTGTTATTATTGTTATTATAAGTCTGAAGTTTAATAAAAAATATCCAGTGCTTTGAAGCCTAATCACAGTTCTTTGACCAAAACTCATGTAATTCAGAACATGTTTTCTAAACTATTTGAGCCTTTACCTGCTATTTGCTAAAAAAAAAAAAAAGAGTTCCCCTCTGACATTAATCTGAAAATATTCCCTCATTTAATTTTAACATCTGTAAAATTAAATGCTACAATTAATAACTTGTTATTAAAAATTTAATAATACTTGTAAAGGATATATTAAATAGTAAATATTATGTATGTAAATAATAAATAAAATGCAATATTTGGGACAGGCATTTGGTATAGCTTGGGATGCCAACTTCCCACATTGAAGCGTCCTGGCTCCACTTCTCATTCCAGCTTCCTGCTAATGTTCACCCTGGGAGGCAGCAGGTAATGGCTCAAGTGGTTGTACTCCTGCCACCCATGAGTGAGACTCAAATGAACTTTCCAGCGCCTGACTTCAGTCTGGCCCAGCCCTCACTGTTAATGGGCATTTGTGGAAATCTCTCATCTGCCTGTGTATATCTCCATCTGTCTCTTTTCTTTTAAAATAAATTAAATGAAATTTAAAATATATACAGTAGTTATTTTTAAAAATAAGTTAGGATTATATGTAATAAAATTTTAAATTACTTAGAACTCACTAGTCATAGAATGTAGCTTTATGACTTTGTCATTTTTTTTGACAGGTAGAGTTAGACAGTGAGAGAGAGAGAGAGTGAGAGAGAAAGGTCTTTCTTCTGTTGGTTCATTCCCCAAATGGCCTCTACAGTCGGCACTGCGCCTATCCAAAGCCAGGAGCCAGGTACTTCTTCCTCGTCTCCCATGTGGATGCAGGGGCCCAAGCACTTGGACTATCCGCTACTACCCTCCCGGGCCACAGCAGAGAGCTGGACTGGAAGAGGAGCAACAGGGACTAGAACCCGGCACCCATATGGGATGCCGGCGCCACAGGCGGAGGATTAACCAAGTGAGCCATGGTGCCGGCCCCGATCATATTGTTAATATTTTCTGAATCTCTGAGTATATCTGAAAATGGAACCACTGCACCACAGAGAATTTTAAAACCAGTAAGATAAATGGAGCTATATATAGAGAACTCCTGCTGTATGCCGGGCACTGTCCTGGGTCTTCTACATTCATTAATTTAATCCTCACAATTCTTCACTGAGGTATCCTGACAGCAGACACAAGAAACCAGCACATGGAAGAGTTAAGCAACTGCTCAAAGTTGTCTAGTGAGTGGAGATTTGGACTGTCAGGCTTGAGAATCCACACTGTTAGCCAACACACTTGATTGCACATCACGTTAAAAAGTGGTTTCTAGTCGAGAATTGCTCAGATAATTTGTGTCCTTCTAGCTTTTATTTACTTAATTTTTGAAAGAATTTATCTTACATCCTGGAGACAAATACACTAAGTCCAGTTATTCATGTTTTATTGACTTAGTAAAAGGAAACTATAGGGGTGGGTCAGCAGGTTAAGCCACCCACATCCCATGTTGGAGTGCATGAGATTGAGTCCAAGGTCTACTTCCAATCTTACTTCTTGCTAATGTACCTGGGAGGCAGTAGATGATCTCTAAGTTCTTGGGTCCTGTACCCATGTGGGAGGCCTAGATGGAGTTTCAGGCTCCTGGCTTTGGCCTGGCCCAGCCCTGACAGTTACAGCCAGCATTTAGGCAGTGAAATAGCAGATTCAGGAAATCTCTTTCAAACCTCTCTCTCTCTCTCTCTCTCCTTTCAAATAAATACATGATACTTAACATACATAAAAAAGAAACTAATGAGAATATATGACATCTATTTATTGTTGATATCTCTTCACTTTACAGCATCTGCATCAAGTAGGGACTATTGCAGAACTTGAGTTAGTTGCTAAATGAACATTTCTCTGATCCTGACTTCTGGGAAGCTCTTTCATTTGGTGAAGTATTTGCTTCTGTAGCACTCAGAATAGTCTTGCTTTTAGTTCCAATAGCACTTCATTTTGTGTTCTTCATCCCAAATATTTTCATCTCACTTTTAAATCTTCCATTTTGCAACACTGAACACTGGACTCCTTTACAGAATCTCTATATGTTTTTAGGTACCTGCACTCTCAAGCCAACTTCCCTGTAATATCAGTCATGGGAATAATCATTATTTTTTGTCAGAATTGTTTGACATATTTTCATAGATGTAGCAATATAGGAAAGAACTTAAGATATAGTTGTGTAGAGAAAATAATATGATTTCTAAAAGTGTCTTCTTTTAATTTCCACATTACTTTTCCTAAGTCACTTGTGCCACAAATACTGATTTCTTTAAAAAAGAAAGAAAGAAAAAGAAAGAAAGAAAGAAAAAAGTAAGCCAGTCTTCTGGGGCAGGGCATTGAAGCTCAGTAGATTAAGCCTTGATTGAGACACCCACATCCCATATCAGAGTGTCAGAGTCTCAATTATTCCATCTTCTTGTTAATACATCCTGCGAAACAACAGATAAGGCCCAAATGCTTGGGCCATGTTACTCACATGGAAGTTGCAGATGGAGTTTCAGTTTCTTTGCCCTGGCTGTGCCCCAATTTATGTGGGTATTTGGGAACTGAACAATTGTATGGAAGATCTCTCTCCCATACTCTGTTGCTCTACCTTTCAAATAGATGAAAATAAACTGTTTAAGAAGTCTTCTGACGGTTTACTACACATATCTACATTGCATACTAGCAAGGCACTTTTAAAGTGAAAAAGGGTGGACCTGTGTTTGGAAGTGAGGAACTCTTTTCATGGAGGTTGGAAAACAAGTCCCACAGGTTTAGATAAGGCCCCTGGGGTACAGAGGCAGCCTCAAAGAACCACAGAGTTGGAAGGATATAATCATGACTTGCCAACTCACACTTCAGGAGCAAGGCCTAACATTGGTTTCCTTGAGAAAGATACTCCCATTTAAATGGTGACTTATGATTGCACCTATATGTTTCTGAATGAGTAAGAAATTGGTATTATAAGAGCTTGTAAAATCATACAAACAAGTAAAACATAATCTAGTAAAAGAGATTGATGAGTTCCCAGTAGGGGAGATTTACAGTTGCACAAGTAACTCTAAAAGAAGCAAAACACCCAAGTACTCTACTAGAGACATAAGCTATGAACTGTGGTTATATCTTATTATCAAGGGAAGCTTCAGAAAATGTTTGCAGTGAATAATGTCTGGGGTCTGGAAAGTTAGAGTTGGTAAAGAACATTTATGCTGAAAGCACACTGTTAAATAGAGACCTGTGGGCATCTGTATGTAAGAATGATAATAAAATAGTTCAGTGTCTCTTGTAAGCTCCAGCGATGGACAGAAAGACTTGGTGGGGAATAAAATGACATTTTTATGAACTAAACAGGAACAACCATCTAGGATTTGTTTTTACTTGGTGAGTGACTCTGAGTCTAGGTAAGAATGGAGGATTTTATAGACACCTTACCTTAAAGTTCTCTAAGGTTTGTCTGTGTCTTCTGTGCTGTACCCTAGCAGTAGAGAAGAAGAAAGAGGTGTTATAGGGCCACACTTCTCCACCTAGAAAATCAGCTAAGCTCACTCATGAGGATTTTAAGGTATATAATATAAAAGTCTCATCTCAATAGCACTAAAGTTTGCACATTTGACATGCAAAGAAGTTTCAGAAGACAATTTTAATTTCTGTAGTATTCCTTGAATTCTTCATTATTTGGTTTGTCCTCCCTCCCTTCCTACCTTCCCTCATTCCTTCTCTCCTTCCTTCCTTCCTTTCTCTCTCCCTCTATCTTCTCCCTTCCTCCCTCACTTCCTCTTTCTCTTTCCTTTACATGTATTTTCTATTAAGTGAGGAGTGGTTAATCCTGTATTTCTCACCTATAAACATCCCTGATGATGAGCCTTTTCAAATCACTTCCTGTTTACTACTATCCCAAACATGTTTTCAATGACAAGGTGGGCATTTTTCAATAAAGACAAAGGTGGAGAACATTCAGTTGTGTGTTTCAAGCATTTCTAGTAAGTGAATCAGGCCTCCACCTGACAAAGTAAGTCGACTCTTGACTCCAAGTGACCCTTCAAACTGCCATGCGGGAGCAACCTTCAAAAGTCTAGTTAGCTGTGAATTGAGTAACTCCAGGTGGCACCTATAATGGTGGTACTGTGATGATGGAATCAGTCAAGAATGAATTAACAGAATGACTTTAGAAAGGTTGATGTCATTTAAAACCTCAATCATCCAAATAAAAAAAAAGAATGTGAAATGGTAACTTCCTGTGCCATCTCCCTTAGGGTCTGAATGTCCACAGAAAGAGACCATTCTTCCTCTGTTTCAGTGATGTTTCTGTATCACAAGGAGGGGTAATTTGAATAATGCTTGAGCTCAGACCTGGTTTCACGGTGAGGCCTCATATTCAGTACCTGAGAAACAGAGATTGTACAGAAAGAACAGAAGAGAGCTACACTGGGAGAATTATATGCTTTAGAATCAGAAAGTCCACATTTATATCCCTCATTCAGCTGCCACCCTAGTTATGCCTCTCTGTCTAAATTTACTTGAGTTTTTCTAGATAATGGAATATGAGGAAGGCAAACAGTTAACAATACTGGTTTTTTTGTTGTTTTTTTTTAAAGATTTATTTATTTATTTAAAAGTCAGAGTTACAGAGAGAAAGAAGGAGAATGGGGGGGGGGGTGTCTTTCACCCACTGGTTCACTCCCCAGTTGGCTGCAATGGCTAGAGTTGCGCTGATCTGAAACCAGGAGCCAGGAGCTTCGTCTGGGTCTTCCACATGGATGCAGGGGCCCAAGAACTTGGGCCATCTTCTACTTCTTTCCCAGGCACATTAGCAGGGAGCTAGATTGGAAGTGGAGCAGTCAGGATTCGAACTGGCACCCATATGGGATGACAGTACTGCAGGCAGCCGCTTAACCAGCTACACCACAGTGCCAGCCTCAATAATACTGATAGAAAAAACTTAAGAATAAAATAGCATCATACATCTAGAAGTACCTCATAGACTAGTGAGTCCCAAACTGTAATAAAAATCACCCAGGGATCTTATTAAAATATACATCCCTATTTGGTAGGGCTAAGATGACGCCAAGGAAATCTGCCTTTCTAACCAACTCCCAGGTAATCTTCCAGGCTACTGGTGTACTGAGCACTTTCAAAAGAGCCAGGTGATAGAAATAATGTTCTAAATTCCTTGGATGCCATTAACTGATTTTAACAAGGTATCAAGGAAGGCTATTTTAGCCTTTACATTTTAATTCTTTCCCTCCTTCCCTCCTTCACCAACTTCTACCCTAACCCTCCACACTATCCCACATATCTGGCAGTAACATAGGGGCTCAATTTTCATGACTAGCCCTATTTTAAATGGCAATCAATAGCTTCACTGAAGAGTAGGCAATGGGGAAAATGGCTTTTTCACTAGGACTTACATGCAATGTTTTCAGAATTATCTCTGTAATCTAAGATATTTTAGAATGATGATGAGGCAAAAGAAAAAATTCTTTAGAGAGACTTTCTAATTTGCAAGAGAATTAGAGAGTATTTTTATTAAATGGAAGCTCTTTCATAGATCCACTAAGTTTCTAAGAAACTTTTTGTTCTATGACATTTCTATATCATATACTTTTTTTTTTTTGAAAGGCAGAGTGGACAGTGAGAGAGAGAGACAGAGAGAAAGGTCTTCTTTTGCCGTTGGTTCACCCTCCAATGGCCGCCATGGCTGGTGCACCGCGATGATCCGAAGGCAGGAGCCAGGTGCTTCTCCTGGTCTCCCATGTGGGTGCAGGGCTCAAGCACTTGGGCCATCCTCCACTGCACTCCCGGGCCACAGCAGAGAGCTGGCCTGGAAGAGGGGCAACCGGGACAGAATCTGGCACCCCAACTGGGATTAGAACCCAGTGTGCTGGCGCCGCTAGAAGGAGGATTAGCCTATTGAGCCGCGGCGCCGGCCCTATATCATATACTTTTATGACTTATGTATTTGTGTAATTTATGTAATATTTTTACTATTTTCAGGGCACTTTCTCATGAGACACCTCAGTTATTCTTTAAAAAAGGTAGGCTGGGCAAGTATCATTAGCTCATTATACAGATGACAAACTGGAATGCAAGATAATGAAGTGAGTTGCTCAAGGCCATACTTATATGGTTGCTAAGAACACTAAGACAAAGTTCAGTTCTGAGTCTTAGTACAGTGCTCTTTCTACAGTGACAAAAAATTATGGTTTGGCTGTTGAACCCTGGTTAAGATAAGACTCCCAGCAGCAGAACATGAAAGGTGGCAAATGTCATAGGTGGGGTTACTGTGGGGCTCATGGTTTTCAGGGAGCTTGTGAATGCAGATATCTATCACTCTAATCAGATTAAAACTTACTCCAACCCTGAATTTTCAGATGATTCACTTGCTTGTTTCATTTCCAGCCAAGAATGCAATGTCCTATTCCTTTTGGAATGTTTACAGATGAGAGTGCCTGTGGGTGGAGTACAACTTGATTATTACAATCATCCAAAATGAGTGCTTAGCTTTCTACTCTCTAAAAATACTCTGCTTACCTACTCCATGATATGTCTCTGACCACTCCTACTCACAGTGACCTCTTTCTCTCTTCCTCTTTGAATGTGTCTATGCAGTAGTATCTGAGGGTATCAGTGTGTGTGTGTGTGTGTGTGTATGTTCCATGTGAAATGAAATTAATTTTTGTTGGCAGGGACAAATATTTTTTTCATGTTTTCCTTAAACATGGGGAATGAGAAATTGGGAATGAGAAATTCCTACTGTAGAAACTATATCGAATTTGACTCCAGATGATCTGGATTAGCTACTCAACAGGCATGTGATCCTGAATCACTTTAAATTTGACCACTTAACTCTGACCATTTTTGTTTCCTCATCTAAAAAATGAGCATAATAGTACATACTTCAGCGTAATGTCATGGAAAGTAAATGAAATAACATATGTGAAAGCATTCTTCAAATTTATTAGAATTGTAAAATTTAAAGAATGCATTTGTACTTACTTTAAGAATAATTTACATTCAGTGTGAAGAGTCTGCTGGTAACATGTCACACAAATGCATGTACTCGACACAAAGCACTGTACATTGTATGTCTTGCTATGTAAAGTAATAGAGGCCAGTGCTGCGGCTCACTAGGCCAATCTTCCGCCTGCGGCACCGGTACACCGGCTTCTGGTGGAGGGTGAACCAAAGGTAAAGGAAGACCTTTCTCTCTCTCTTTCACTGTCCACTCTGCCTGTCAAAAAAAAAAAAAAAGTAAAGTAAGGCAGACAAATGGAAACTGCCTGATGAAAGGATGCTTTTGCAAAATGGGAAAAATAAAAGATGTATCATTCAATGAAAAATGATAAAATGAAAATGCCAAAAGATTTTGTTAAGAGCTGTTACCACTGCGGTTGAAACCCAGACACTAGGATTCAGGTTTTGGCCAAGGAAATCCTCTTATGAATTCTCAGTATTTTTGCAGAACTATTAACTGAAACAACAAAACTATCAAAACCTCTAAGGGGTGGAACATGATCTATTGTCTGGAATGAGGATCTTGACAAAAACAGAACTCACATTCCTACCAGCTCTTCTGGAAGTGATTCTAAAAACTCAAGTCCACCTTTCCCACTTACCCACCTTTCTGCTGCCGTCACATCAAATACTTCCTGTTTCTGTCCTTGAGACCACTCTATAGCACTTCCCTCTTTCCTACAGTCAACTAACCCCCATCATACTCATTAACAACTACTAGGTGTTAATAAGTACCAGGTGTTAAGAAATTGGTCATCTTCCCTGTCTGTAACTCCAAATACATCTTGCAAGGAGGTCATTTTGTTTACATCTTTCAGAAACCAGACCTCAAGTATCTAAGTACTTTGCTTAAGTCCTTCTGTGGATCAGGCTGAATCAGGACTCAAACTGGGGCCCTGTGAGGACCTGCTCCTACTAAGATATAGCAATGCCTCTCTGTCAAAGCCTCACCCGCTTTTCTTTTAAAACTGTTTTGCTTTGGGAGCAAGTGTTTACCCTAGTGGTAGATACTTGAATCCCACATCTGCATACTTGGGTTTAAATCCTGGCTCAAGCTTTTGACTCCATCTTCCTGATATTGCAGACCATCTGTGTTAACAATGATGGCTTCAGTGATCAGGTTCCTGCCACCCATATGGGAGACCTGAGTTATGTTCCTAGCTCCTGACTCTGGTCCCCCCCGCCAGAACTAGCCATTAGAATCATTTGGGGAATGAATCAGTGGACAGGATTTTTATCTCTGTCATCATTTTGCCCTTCAAATAAATTTAACTTTTTAAATTTATTATATTGGTGGCTTAAAAGGTGTTTTCAATCAGTTGACCCTATCTACAAACTATCTTCAAATAAATCATTAAAATATTGGACATCCTCAAGACACATACTTTTTGAGTTAAATTGAAAACAATAGATAAAGGGTATGAATAAGAAAGCACAACAAAAGATCAAAAAGTGACAGTTTTTTTTCTAAAATTACTGGCTTATGAAGCAAAAGCCCCAAGTTCCAGTCATTGCCCTATAAATAACTTCCTGTGTTATCTATGGGTATTCTCTTCTCCAGGCCTCAGATTTGCCATTTGTAAGATAAGGAAGTTCTATGAAATGCTGTTTATATAAGTCCTACGATTTTGTGACATTAGCTCTTCTAGTTTTATTCCCCATCTTTCCACACTTCACATCTCCAGTTTCTTTCCTTGTCTCCCAATCTATACCTATTCAGCAAGTAATATCTTGCTCAGGCATGTTTTATAGCAGTCTTTCAACACATATTTACCTTATTTTTAACAAAATATTGGCTCTAAATTTATTAACTTGTAAAAACAAGATTTTCTTTACTTAATAATATCCATGAATTCACAGAGAAGGAAACATTTTTCTAATACACAGGAAACATATAAATTAAAAAAAGCTTATTCATACACACCTAAAAAATTGTACACAATCATACTTTGAGAAACCCAGAATTCCCAAAGTTATTTGGACACCACAACGAAGTCATTCTCATAATATGGGAAAACAACAAAGGCAAACATGAAGGAGCTGTTCAGCTGGGAATGGAGCCACAAGCCTAGCCGTCCCCTTCACCTCTTTGACTCTTCCATGTTGTCTAACCAGTCCACTAGGTCTGTTCTTCCTGGAACTGCTTCCCACTACCAGCCCCTTTATAGAACAACTTACATATGGAAAAATTGTTTTTCTCCAAATTGGTACCTTATTAGAAAACTGAGGGAAAAGGTTAACCAAACATACACATGAGCGCACACACACACACAATCACTATATATATGTGTGTGTGTGTGTGTGTGTGTGTACTTTTTAAAGTACATTACATGTTGACTTTAAGTGGCCCATATTTTTGCTTGTGCTCCAAGCTGCGTTTCCTTTGACAAAGAAGAGAGTGTCTGTTTTATCTAAGTTACAAATTCATATTCTGACTCTCAGAACACCCTATGCAACTCAGCATAGCATATTTTTGTCTCTCCTAGAGGCATTCTGCTTTCAGATTCCAGGGCATCATGGGATTGAGTAAAGCCTGTTTTTCTTTATGTAGGTTCTTGCTTGTATGAGGGAACAAACACTCGTGAAAATCAGAGTCAGCTGAGTTGCAGTCCTAGATCTACAATTTCCTGGTTGTGTATCATGATGAATAAACACATCTCTGTTTCTGTTATCTTACATGTAAAATGGGGGAACAATGGCACCTTTCAATGACTTTAGTAAAATAACATGAGTAAAATACCAGTATACCATTTGACAGGATTTTCTCAGATGTTATTTGCAGTTCCAGCATCAGGAACATAGTTACTAGCCAGCCTTATTGGTGGAAATAGTTGGTTTCTCTGGTAATAATTAAGCAACATTTCCATATGTGCCCAGTGAGAGTAATTATCCACTCAACATGTTCCTACTTCACATCAGCTGCTTTCTATAAAGAAAAAAAAATGACTCCCATTATGTTCCTGTTTCTGTTCTGTGAAGTGTCAATTTGAAAGCAGAATAGCTCTGACTTACTCTGAATGTTTAATCTCATCATGGCTTAAAAATAAGCCTTTGCAATAATTCCTTTCTGATGGACTCTTCAAATGTACATCAGCACTAACATGATTAACCCACAATTCAATAACATCAACTCGAGATGTACTAAAATGTTGACACTTACCTGAAGGCAAGTAGACACACGGAGATACACTATACTATTTTACTTTGGTGCAGGTTTAAAAATGTCAATAATGAAATTTAAAAAAATTCTTATAACCAAATTACCACATAAATCATTGTAAAATGCAACAGTTTCTTATACCTTCACTTACTATCTTCAAATGATTGTGCCTCACTAGTATTCTCTATCCTACCAGAATCACCTTACTTTCTTATGTAAATGAAACAGCTGATTTGTCATTAGGTTGTATATATAGTCCCTCTCTTTTGTATGGAATATTGCCTATATATACTTATTGGGGTTTCCAGGCAAATATGTTGATCTTTCCTGTCCAGTGAACTGAATGTCTTTTCTCCTGAACACTGCAAATCATCATTTCTTCTGTAAAGACTTGTAGCTGGATGCTATGGCTCAAGTCTATCTGAGCTCAGCCATACTTCTGTAAGGATGTGTGTCATGTTTCCATGAGTGTTTGAATTCTCAAGTCTCTCCAATGGTGTTGACTTATCTTTCACTTTAAAGTTCCCCCCAAACAGTGATTGTTGCATTTCTACAATTATTCCTCATAATATCAAGTGCAGTGTCTTTCACAGTATAAACCCTCAGGATGTGAATTCAGAGGTTTTCCTTTTTTGTTTAGAGATATGAAATATCCTGACTTCACCGAGGAACTAAAATAACGGTTTCGAGGAATTAAGGTTTGGGCTCAACTGAAGTTAGGGGGCCTGATGTCTAGCCAGTTTTCGGCCATTTTCTAACTCCCCTCTTCTTTTTACTTTGAGTGCAGGGGTTTGTTTTTGATCCTTTCATTTCTTCAGCTGTGTTTGCGCCTTCCTATGAACCTACCACCCTTTTCGGTTGTATCAGCTTGCCCCTGGGGTAGCAACCACTTTATTGGAAGTTAAAAATAGGACTGCCAGAGAGAAACACGGAGAGTAGCCTGCTGGAACTTTAAAGGGCTTAAGAAATATTTCCTGAGGAAAAAAATTGAATTCTTCAATTAATTATTATCACTACTCTAGCTGAAAAGCCTTTTTTTGTTTTCTTTGAGTGGAAGTGAGCATCTTGGAAGATAAGTAATATGAAGGGACAGAACTATGGTATTTATTGTGTTCATCAAGGAGAGGAAAACCACTCCCTTGGAAGGGCTGAAAACAATAGACTTCTTTTGTAAAACAGGAAATAAAAAGAAAAATGCATTTTGCCAGGGCTCCTGCTATATTCTTCGTCAATTAGGAAATAAAATTTCTATTAAACATAAAATTCCTAAGACATTTGTCCTTGCAACATGTATAGAAGTGACTAGAATAGAGCATCATCAAGATAACTTTCCAGGTATAAAACTCTAATTCTAAAATTCAATATTTAAAAGACCCTATTTCTCTGATTTTCCTTTTAATTAAGAAACAGAAAGGCAGAGATAAAGAAGAAAGAAACAAAGAACTGAAAGAAAGAGAATGAGAAGAAAGAGAGAGAGAGGAAGGAAGGAAGGAAGGAAGGAGCAAGAAGAAGGATGGAGGGAGGAAAAGAAGGAAAGAAGGGAGGGAAGGAGGGAGAAAGGAAGGAAAGATAAGGTGTATCTACATGAATGATGACTTAATTTAAATTTAAATTCCATAAATATTTAAAATTGTGTTCATGTGGCTCCACCTGCAGGCAGAAAGATTGTCTTTCAGATCCTTGGTCACAGGCTTTTCAAGTGGCAGTTGCTTCCCTAAATGAAGTCATGAAGGAAGGCTGGACAGTTATGTTTTTCCAGCAAAACATGTTTTACTCTGCCCTAAATAATAAGATGAACTACTTAGTTTGTAAAAATTGGAAATCATTAAATTGCTACTGTTTCTAATTTTAAGAGCTGCATTGAGAGACCTGGTATTATTGAGACATGGTAATAAAAATTTAACAAGACCACACACTCATATGAAAATACATTTTTTGTTATTTTTGTTATGATTTCTTTGGAATCCACTTTCAATTGTGCTGTCAATACTTACAACAAAATAATACACTGTATAGGACATAGATCTTATGACACCATTTTTATTAGTTAATCCTTTTAGAGGGGCACAGTTAAAACACTGCCATCCACTATTTTGAACAGAGGGCAGAATGAAGACATAAAAAGAGACCACTGTACTAATTTGAATTCAAATTAATGGCTGAGGTTCAGTGATCACATAGACATGGAGCTGAAGAATTTGTGATTCTTTCAGTCCTACATGAGAATGCATGAAATGTTTTCCTCCTATTTCTGCCCCTGAAAATTACACTGATGTCTCAAGGCTCTGGTAAGTTACAACCACTCCATCCATGTTTCCCTGATTTTTTGACTCGGGAAATAAATTTTTGCTATTTTGTATTCTAAATATACATAGTAATTACTAATTAAATCTATTCATTTATCTGCATATCTTTATTGGTGGCTTGCTAGATAAATCATGCAAGATCATGCATTTTTAATGTGATCTGGGCAAATAATAAGTTACAAAGACAAATCACAATTATATGAATGGATTATGAGTGAAATAAATAGACAGATGAGATGCAAAGTAACAGAGGAAGATCACTGAAGCAAAAAGGGTCAGGAAAGGTTGTGCTAAGCTGACAACTTTTACCTAGAGACTTGTGAGGATGAAAATGAGGAAAGAAAGCTATGCAATGCCTTGGAGTAGATACTCCACATATATAAAGAAGGTTTGAATTGGAAAAAGATTTGGCATGCTCAAGGGACAGTAATATTGCCATTGTGAAGAAAGTAAGGAACATGGTAGAGATGTTTAAGATGATTTTAGAGGGGTTGAAAAGATATTCTCCAATGGTATTAAACTCACTGCAATAAGTTCAGTTTTATTCTACCATGAGTGAAAAACCTTGAAAAGTTTTTTGAAGAATCATGGGAAATCTCACTTAACTTTATAATAACAACTAATTTATTTAAAAATAAATAAATTGGAGATAACCCAAAAAACTTGGGGGTACCAGAAGATTTTATTCAGGCAAAAGATGGTGATGGCTTGAACTGAGATAATGGTACTAGAAATAGAAACAGATGGATCTGGAACGGAATTGGCACAAATTAAAGATTAATCAGAAAAATACAACAGTAGGAGGATAAGATTTGTGAATTCTGGGCCTGAGCAGATGGTCAGTGGTGATATCACTCACTTTGATATGGGGAAAATGAGAAAGTTTTGGATACAGAGAATTAGGAGTTTTGTTTCACTTGGAGATACAGATGATCTCTGAGTTACGATGGTTCAACTCACAAATTTTTTGACTTTATGATGGAGCAGAGGAAAAATTCATTCAGTAGAAACCATACTTAAAGTTTCTCATTTTGATATTTTCCTGGATTGGTAGTATACCATATGGTACTCTCTCGTGCTGCTGGGCAGTGACAATGAGCATCAGCTTCCAGGCACCATCATGAGGATTAACAACCAACACTCTACAGTGCGCTGTACTGCTAAGCTATGATGTGTGTTAGGTTAGTTTTATTAAATTTATCTTGGCCTTGTGACATTTCCAACCTATGAGGTACTCACCAAAATAGCAAAATATAACAACATCATAAATTAAGCAATTTTACTTATTAGGTATCCCAAAGGAACTGTTTTGGCTCAACATGCTGATCCAAGACAATGGATCATTACATTATTGACTCACTCTGACAGAATTCTGATAGCATTTTTTAGCAAAACATTTATTTTTATTTATTTATTTGAAGCGGGAGGAGAGAGAGACTTCTTCTATCCACTGATTCACTCCCAAAATGTCCGCAACAGCCAGAGCAGGGCCAAGTCAAAGCTAGGGGCAGTAATACTATCCAGGTCTCCAGCATGAATGTAAGGGATCTAAATTCTTGAGCCATCATTAGCTGCTTTCCCAGGTACATTAGCAAAGAGCTAGGTTGGAAGCTGAGCTGCTGGGACTTAGATGTACAACCTTAAATGTACAACCTTGATGAAAGACATTATGAAGATTCCTCAAAAAATTATCAATAGATGTTCCATATGAATCAAATATCCCAATCCCGGGGATTTAGCCAGAATAATGTAATCAGCATATATAATCAGTACATGAGACAATTACCTGCAACCCCAATGTTTATAGCAGCTCAATTCACAATTGCTAAGATATGGTATCAACCTAGATGTTAATTGACTTGTGAATGGATAAAGAAAATGTGATACACATAGATGATAGAATACTACTCAGTCAAAAAAAAAAATCCTGACTTTTCCAACCAAATGAATGCAACTGGATATCATTATGCTTACTGAAATTAGCCAGACCCAAAAAGACAAATATCACATGTTTTCCCTATTTTGCAGTAGCTAAGATATACAGAGTAAAAATGTTCAATGCATGAGTGAAGTTGACATATGTGGATTTCATTATTGTTTACAGCCCTTGTTGGTGTTCCTGATGAATAGAGTGGTCTTTCTACTTTTTACTTGCCGAAATCTTTATTTAATAGCATATTAAGCCTTCGGCTATAAAGTAAATTAAAGATGTTATTGCAAAATATTTGGAAAGCAGAAAGGAAGGGGAAGGGAGGAGGGAAGGAAAGTATCTTAGTGTTCTTAGAATTGTATCTATGTAATACTTTAAATCTGCTCTCTTTGTATTAAAAAAAAAAAAAAAAAAACACTGGAAGTCTATGGGAAAAACCCATAAAGGGTAAGGCTATCTGTATCTCTTATCAGTGCCTACCGTAAATAACAAAAGATGAGGTAATGATCTTGAGGGAAAGCATAACGATTTCTTTAGTGGCATCAATAAGCCTCTCTGTTTGACCATTTCAATATCTGAGTGAACGAAGTGGTCATGGCAGCAGAACTGGAAGTGATATACAGACCATCTTTCTACAAAAGCTGATCTAGCGACTCTCACTGCTTATGCTCTACTTCCTCAAAAGTGGAAGCCATTACAGTGTTATTAATATAGTACCATCCCTTGGAAAATGTATCAAGCCACGTGGTGGAAGTTCTCATTCATCATACCCTTCTTTCCTGGCAGTAACAGCAACCTGCCCTTACTTCTGTTGGCATCTCATTTGATTATGTGTTTGCTTTTTCTTCCCACACTGATTGGGTTGTGTCCTCCCGAATTCTTTTTTGAAACTCTAATCTCCAATGTGACATTATTTAGATCTAAGACTTTTAGAAATAATTAAGATTAAATAATATTATCAGGGTATTTCCATAATTTGTTATGATTGTTAATATGAGAATGAGATCTCTCTCTTTCTTTCTTTCCCTCCCTTTCTGTCTCTCTTCCAAGTGAATATACAATAAGATCGTGACAATCTGTAAATCAGGAAGTATATCCTCACTAGAAACTGGCTGTGTCAGTTCATCGTCTTGGCTTTCCTGCCTCCCAAACTGTGAAACAGTAAATCTCTGATGTTTTAGCCATCCAGTCTATGATATTTTGTTATGAAAGCCCAAGTTGACTAATATAGTGATCTTCCAGTGAAAAAAAGTAGAATTCAAAACATACTTACATACACACAAAATATTTTGTCAGCCCAAGGAGCACATTTTATGGTAAAGGAGTTGCAACCACAAACACAGAACCAAAGTATCTATTGATAGCACTATGAACTACATTACTGAGAAGTAGCTGGTGAAGTAGAATTATGGAATGTCTTACAAAATATTCAGCTAGGGTCTGGCTCTAGAGTAACACTGAAGTGTTTTTGATGTTGTATATATGTTCAGAACCATAGTTCAATATATAGTGCCATATCTACAGTAGTTAAATTGCACGGGTACAGAAAACAAAACAGAGTAGAAATTGGTTCAGTCTAAGTCATATCTCATCATGGTTCCCAGTGACTCAATTATACAATATGTGCTTCCCATGCCTGCAATGTTTGGCTCTGCTGTATTAGAGATCCTATTTACCTTTAAGAAAAATATTGTACCAATAAATATGAAGCCATACGTACTATACTTTCTTCATCTGTTTGTGCTTCTATAACAGAATACCTGAAACTGAGTAATTTGTAAAGAACAGAAGCTCATTTTCTTGCAGTTTGGGAGAATGAGAAATCCACAATCCAGTGTCAATCATTGAGTATGATGAGGAGCATCTTGATGTATGTAGGCTCACAAGGCAGAAAGCAGCAGGGAAAGCAACAGCCAACCTACCACTGCGTGAAATCTTTTTAAAAGAGCATTAATCTCACAATAAAAAAGGAGCTCTCATGGACTGATCACCTCTTAAAGACCCTACTTCTTCTTCTTTTTTTTTTTTTTTTTTTTTTTTTTTTTTTTTTTTTTTTTTGACAGGCAGAGCTAGACAGTGAGAGAGAGAGACAGAGAGAAAGGTCTTCCTTCCATTGGTTCACCACCCCCAAATGGCCGCTACGGTCGGCCAGGAGTCAGGTGCTTCCTCCTGGTCTCCCATGTGGGTGCAGGGCCCAAGCACTTGGGCCATCCTCCACTGCCTTCCCAGGCCACAGCAGAGAGCTGGCCTTGAAGAGGAGCAATTGGGACAGAATCTGGCGCCCCAACCAGGACTAGAGCCCCGGGTGCCAGTGCTGCAGGCGGAGGATTAGCCAAGTGAGCCACTGCACCAGCCAAAGACCCTACTTCTTAATACAAAGAACCTTCAAAAAGTTCCTGGAAAGCTTGTATCATTATTTCAAACATTTTTGCTTGAAAATAATCTTTCATTACATTGTGTACACACTCTTTTAAGTACTCTCACACTTGATTTTTGATAACTATTTTTGGAGGACATTTTATTTCAATATGAGCTTTTAATGATACGAAAACATTAGCACATCTGGTCATTTTCAACTTTTTATGCCAGTAGACTAGCTGGAAAGTTATAATGCTGAGAAAATCTATCCTAACTATCTTGAAGAATTATCATCACTGCTTCAGAATGGCGGGAAGCGAAGAATATATGTGTAAAACCCAAGAGATTTATCAGGGTGTTTTCTTGGTTATTCCAGGCATGGGAAAACTGAAAAGGCAAACACAGGAACAATGGCCTTTCAAGGGCAAGGTGACTGAAATCTTTAGTGTCTCTGAGAGAAAAAAAATCTGACTTTCCCTACCTGAAATTAAAACTAGACCTTCTGAAGTATCAGCTGAGGGTGAAGGTGTTATCTACCTAGGGCTAGGTTTTGTAGCTGTGATTGTGACTTCTTCCGTTTACTTTTATGCATTAAATCTTTTAGTAGAAACAATGACTTGTTACCACTTTGAAGACCTAGTGGCACATTAATTTTAGTGGAAAGCATCAACATACCTAAGTGGTTCAAGGGATGGTTTATTTCTGGCAGTTCTTGAATTCTGCTTCACATTCTTTTATCCTTAACTCTGATTCCATCTACAGGTCCAGTTCGTTTTCTGGATATATTTCTACTCTGTCTGAATGTCATCTTACCTGAAATTTACATCAACCATTTCTTACTTTCTGTATGGGGTTTTATTTTATACTGGTGGAAGTCCACCCACACATATATTCAGTTCTGTGGTAATTTTCAACCCATTATAAATTTCAGCCAAATGATAAATTCCTCTGCCTATTGACTCTCAGATGGACAATTCTGAGAAACATTCCAAATGCTCTTCAGAAGTCTTCAGTTGGATCAATCATTTTGTCAACCAACTCAGTAACAAACACAGTTTGTATATTTCTCCTTCCATATTTATTCCTTGAAATTCCTTGGACTCAAGCTTCCATTTCATTGTGCCTGTATCAGTCGGGGCCGAGAAAATATATATATATTCAAGTCTGAAATATATAAGGCACAATGGACACTCAGGGAGGATTTTCTGTTATAGTCTTGAGGCAAACTCTCCTCTTCTCCAGGAAACCTGTTTTTGCTCTTCCAGCTTTCAATCAATTGGATAAGGCCCAAATACATGAAGAAAATAATCTCCTTTATTTAAAGTCAACTGATAGAGGCCGGCGCCATGGCGCACTAGGTTTATCCTCCGCCTGCAGCGCCAGCATCCCATATGGGCACTGGTTCTAGTACCGGTTGCTCCTGTTCCGGTCCAGCTCTCTGCTGTGGCCTGGGAAAGCAGTGGGGGATGTCCCAAGTGCTTGGGCCCCTGCATCCTCATGGGAGACCAGGAGGAAGTACCTGGCTCCTATCTTCGGATCGGTGCAACTCTGGCTGCTGCAGCCACTTGAGGAGTGAACCAACGGAAGGAAGACTTTTCTTTCTGTCTTTCTCTCTCTCTCTCTCACTGTCTGTAACTCTGCCTGTCAAATAAATAAATAAAATCTTCAAAAATAAGTCAATTTATAATAAAAGTTAATCACAACTACAAAATACCTTCAGACCATCTAGATTAGTGTTTGACCAAATAACTGGGTTTATAGCCTAGACAAGATGATATGTAATGTTAAGGATCACACCTACATTTTCCTAGTCTCTGCTTTTAGAAGAACCCAGGCTCACATTGTGGTCATGGATATAAAGAGCAACAAATTAATCTGGATTACACGATTTTTGTCCAGAAACAGGGTACAGATGCAAGTGCCGAATACTACGATGGATATTGAATACATACAGAATAAATTTTGGAGCAGGCATTTAGGCTAGCAGTTAAGATGCTTGCATCCCACACTGAAATGCCTGGAGTACCTGGATTCCATTCCTTGCTCCAGCTCCTGACTTTAGCTTCCTGTAATGTAAATGCTGGAAAGTAGTGGAGATGGCTCAAGTGATTGGGTTTCTGCCACGTATGTGGAAGATGTGGGTTGTGTTTCTGGCACCGGCTACATCCTCAGCTCAGTTCTGGCTATGGCAGGCATTTGGGAGAGTGAATCAGTAGATAGAAGATTCTCTCTCTCTCTCATATATATATATATATAAACATTATATATATGTGTGTGTGTGTGTGTGTGTGTGTGTGTATATATATATATATATATATATAAAGAGTAAGTATAAGTAGTTGTTAATATCATAGGCCCTGTAGCAAGTATAAAGGGCTCATATGTGAGCTTTACCACTTACAGGCTTCCAACTTTAAGAAACTTGTTGGCTGGGGACAATGCTATGGCACAGCAAGTTAAGCCACAGTCTGTAGCACAGTTGGAATCCCAGCTGATCCACTTCCGATCCACCTCCCTGCTAATAGCCTAGGAAAGCAGCAGAAGATGGCTCAAGTCCTTGGTCCCCGGTACTCTTGTGGGATATCCAGAAGAAGCTCCTGGATCCTGGCTTGGGCTGGCCCAGCCCTGGCCTTTGTGGCCATGTGGGGGGTGAGCGAGCTAATGGAAGCTGTCTGTCTCTCCCTCTCTCTCTGTAACTCTGACTTTAAAATAAGTAAATAAGTATTTTTTTAAAAAAATAATGAAACTGTTTGACCAGTTGGAATGTTTTCTTCTTTTCAAAATGTGGATAATAGTTTCTGCCTCACTGGGTTTTGATGGACTGTATTTACACATTTGAAATGCCTCCAATAATGTCTGTCATAGAGTGACACATGTATTTTGTTTGACAATAATAATGAGAGAGAAGAAAATGGCAATGATGACAATGATGTTATTGTAAAGATGGAAAAAGAGTGATTTAAAAAAATGTTTTCCAGTCCATCCTGGTACAGTGGGTTAGGCTACTGTCCGCAACACCAGCATCCCATATGAACCTCAGTTTAAGCTCTGGCAGCTCCACTTCAAATCCTTGCAAATGCCTTATGCCTCCTTCAGATGTAGGAAACTGGCTGAAGAGAAGCAGTAGAGCCACTTCTGGACTATAAATACATTATTACAAGGCTTTCAGTGGCAGCCATGACCGACAGTCTGCCAAATCTCTAGTTCCGTTTATTTCACATTTGTTTCAAGCTTATATAATATTTTCAGGGCCAGATTGAATAATATTTGGTCTTTTAATATACACTCAGTAAAGTACAGAGACCCCTAGATCAACAGGTGTGATCTGCTCTAAGAACTTTTTTCCTTTTTCTTTTTCTTTTTTTAGAGTTTTATTTATTTCAAAGGCAGATTTACAGAGAGTCAGAGTCAGAGAGAGAGAGAGAGAGAAATCTTCCATCTGCTGGTTCACTCCCCAGTGGGAAAGCAGAGGAAGATGGCTCAAGTCCCTGGGCCCCTAGCACTCATGTGGGAGACCTGAATGGAGTTACAGGTTCCTGGCTTCAGCTTGTCCAAGCCCTGGCCCTTGCAGCCATTTGATGAGTGAACCAGTGGTTGCAGAATCTCTTTCTCTGTGTCTTTTCCTTCTCTATCTGCCTTTCTACCTTTCAAAATAAATATTTAAAAAAGAAGATAAAGTTCTCAATGAACTAGGTCAGAACCCAAGCACTCAGGTCATCTCCTGCTTTCCAAGGCACATCATCAAGGAGCTGGATTGGAAGTGGAACAGCCAGGACTCTGACACCCAGTGGGATAAAGGCACTGCAAGCGGTGACAACCTATTTCGCTACAATGCCAGCCCCAAAAAATATTTTTCTTTTAAATTAATGTGAAGATCTCATTGATGTGCATAACATTGAATTGACATGCTTAGTTGTAATTCATTAAGATTCTTAATGTTTTAATTTACTTTTAATCAATGTAATAGTTCACATATTATAAGGTACAGTGTGGTGTTTCAATATATGTATTCACTAGTGATCAAAACAGAGTTTTTAAAAAAGACTTTCTTTTATTGACTGGCCTTTGTGTAGGGGAAGAAATTCCTGGAAATTTTTGAGTTGAAAATTATAGCTCAATTGAGTAACTCATTCTTACAAAAAGAAAAACTAGAGTCCAGAATTGTGGTGCATCAGGTTAAGCCTTGGCCTGCAATGCCAGCATGCAATATGTGAGCCAATTTGAGTCCCAGTTGCTGCATTTCCCATCCAGTTACTGCAAATGTGCCTGGGAAAGCAGCAGTATATGGCCCAAATGCTTGGGCCCCTGTCAGCATATGGAGTTCCAGGTTCCTGGCTTTGGCCTGGCCCCACCCCACAGTTGCAGCCAATTAAGGAGTGAAATAGTGGATTTAATATTATATCTCACTGTTCCTCTTTCTCTCTCTCCCTCTCTGTGTAACTCTGTATTGCCAATAAATCTTAAAAAGAAAAAGAAGGGGCTGGTGTAGCAGGTAAAGCTGCTGCCTACAGTGCTGGCATCCCATATGGGCGCCAGTTCAAGTCCTGGCTTTCCCACTTCTGAACCAGCTCTCTGCTATGGCCTGGGAAAGCAGTAGAAGATGATCTAAGTTCTGGGGCCCCTGCACCTGCATGGGAGACCCAGAAGCTTCAGGCTTCTGGCTTCTGATCAGTCCAGCTCCAACCATTGCAACCATTGGGGAGTGAACCAGCAGATGGAAGATTTCTCTCTCTCTCTCTCTCTCGCTCTTGCTCTCGCTCTCTCTCTGACTCTCTGTAAATCTGCCTTTGAAATAAATAAACCTCTAAAAAAAGAAAAAGAAAAAGGAAAAAAAGTTCTTAGAGCAGATCACACCTGTTGATCTAGGGGTCTCTGTACTTTACTGAGTGTATATTAAAAGACCAAATATTATTCAATCTGGCCCTGAAAATATTATATAAGCTTGAAACAAATGTGAAATAAACAGAACTAGAGATTTGGCAGACTGTCGGTCATGGCTGCCACTGAAAGCCTTGTAATAATGTATTTATAGTCCAAAAGTGGCTCTACTGCTTCTCTTCAGCCAGTTTCCTACATCTGAAGGAGGCATAAGGCATGATATAGAAATCGCCCAATGCTTTCCTGCTTGGGTTCATCTTGTTTCATTGACAATATATTAACTACCATTAATTATAATATATAATACAAGAATGTTACAAAAATTGAGCACACACATAAGTTTTCTTTGTTTTTGTAAATTTCCATTTTGTTTGTATTTTGATAAATATATATCCATAAACACATGCTGATGTTATAAAAAGAACCATCCTCTTTTCCCTTTGGCAAATATTTCTACTGAAATGCTTCTCTCTGGTATGTTTTCAAAGAATGTTAAGAATTAACCGAGGGTTTATTTAAAGAATATTTAAGCAACCTTGTAAAACATAGTTTAATAAATTTTATTTGTTTTTGCAGATAAAATGCTGAGTCTTAGCCTTTCTTTTCTAACACTTCTTAAACCACAAACAACATATAAGAGGAGCTATTAGGGGTGACATAGTCTAACTATCATTACCCATGTATCTTCACACTGCTACATCAACAATTATGATCTAAGAGTCCCAATGTCTGTGATTGCGCATTTGAAAAGATATTTTCTGGGCCGGCGCCGCGGCTCACTAGGCTAATCCTCCACCTAGCGGCGCCGGCACACCGGGTTCTAGTCCCGGTCGGGGCGCCGGATTCTGTCCCGGTTGCCCCTCTTCCAGGCCAGCCCTCTGCTGTGGCCAGGGAGTGCAGTGGGGGATGGCCCAGGTGCTTGGGCCCTGCACCCCATGGGAGACCAGGAAAAGCACCTGGCTCCTGGCTCCTGCCATCGGATCAGCGCGGTGCGCCGGCCGCAGCGCGCCGGCCGCGGCGGCCGTTGGAGGGTGAACCAACGGCAAAGGAAGACCTTTCTCTCTCTCTCTCTCTCTCACTATCCACTCTGCCTGTCAAAAAAAAAAAAAAAAAAAAAAAAAGAAAAGATATTTTCTGTCTATGGACCCCAGTTCTTTACCTGCACATTGAATCTATTTTCTACCCATGGTTCTTCATGAAAAAATGTGGAAGAAAAAGTGTATAATATTTATAAATGCATTAAAGATCTAGACCTTATTATCCAATAAGTATAAAGAGACCATGAATGGAGCCAGCATTTTTGGCACAGTGGGTTAAACTGCTGCCTGCAATGCTGGCATCCAGATGGGCATCAGTTCAAGTCCCAGCTGCTACACTCTGATCCAGCTCATTGCTAATGCACCTGGGAAAGTAGCAGAAGATGGCCCAAGCCCTAGGGTATCTGCACCCATGTGGGAGACCTGGAAGAAGCTCCTGGATACTGGCTTTGGCCTGGCCAGCCCCAGCCATTTGAGGAGTGAACTAGCAGATGGAAAATTTCTCTCTCTCTCCCCCCCCTCTCTTTCTCCCCCTATCTCTACCTATCTATCTTTCCCTCTTTCTCTGTAACTCTGCCTTCAAATAAATAAAATAAGTCTTTAAAAAGAGAGACAGAGAGACCATGGCAATTAAAAACAAAACAAAAATTCATTTGTTTTCAAAAAATGAGACAAAGAAAAGAACAAGGAAACCAATTATTCACTTCAATTGATTGGTTTACTCAGTCATTCATTCTAAAAGTAATTGTATGCCAACAAATTTATTTCAAAGTTAGATTACACATAGTCCTGGGGGCTGGTGCTGGGGCCGAGTAGGTAAGCCACCACCTGTGCTGCTGGTATCCCATACGGGTGCCAGTTCAAGTTCTGCCTGCTCCACTTCCCATCGAACTCCTTGCTCACAGCCTGGGAAAAGCAGCAGAAGATGGCCCAAGTGCTTCAGTCCCTGCCACCTATGTGGGAGACCCAGATGGAGTTCCTGGCTCCTGACTTCAGATAAACCCAGCTTCAGCCATTGCAGCCATTTGGGGAATGAACCAGCAGATGGGAGATCTCTTTTTCTTTCTGTCTCTCCCTTTCTTTCTGTAACTCTGAATTTCAAAATAAATAAATAAATCTCTTTTTAAAAAGAAAGAAAATACATAGTCTTTTAAGGACATACTCTCTAGTAGCAAGGTATATTCAAGTACAAAGAACTGAAAATTAATATAAGTTGTGACAAAGGCCAAAAGTGGTTATCAACAGTGTGCAATGGCAAAGTAGCACTGTTAAAAGGAAAGCAGGGAAGTTAAGCTTTTTTCAATTGATTAGCCAAAAAACATGTTTTAGGGGCTGCTGATGTGGCACAGCTGAGTATGCCTCTGCCTACAATATAGGCATCCCATATGAACACCAGTTATATACCTGGCTGCTTTGCTCCCAGTGAAGCTCTCTGCTAATGCATTTGAGAAGGCAGCAGGAGATGGCCCAAGTACCCCTACCACCCACATGAGAGACCTATATGCAGTTCCAGAATCCTGGAATTTGGCCCAGTCCCAACCTTTGCAGCTGTTTGGAGGTGAACAAGTAGATAGAAGACCTCTCTCTCTCTCTCTCTCCCACTCTGTGTGTGTGTGTGTGTATGTGTATGTCCCCCTACTCCACCCTGTCACTTTGCTTTTTAAATAAATAAATGTCTTTAAAAATTTAAATATTTGGGGCCAGTACTGCAGCAGATGTGCTAAGCCTCTGCCCACAGTGCTAGAATCCCATATGAGCACCGGTTCATATCCAGGGTGCTCCTCTTCCAATCCAGCTCTCTACTGTGGCCTGGGAAGGCAAAGGAAGATGGCCCAAGTCCAAGGAAGATGCCCCCAAGTGGAGACCAGGAAGAAGCTCCTGACTTCATATGGGCACAGCTCCGACTGTTGCAGCCATTTGGGGAGTGAACCAGCAGATGGAAGATCTTTCTCTCTGTCTCTCCCTCTCTCTGTAACTCTACTTTTCTAATAAATAAATAAAAAATCTTTTTTTAAACTAAACTTCTGGATGCTGTGTGATCAGATTGCTCTCTTCTCTCCACTTTCACAGTCAGCCACCACTACAGAACAGAAGTGGGACCTCACATCATTCCCACTTTTTACTATGATGTAATTGACTCATGTGAAAAAGATTTTGAGTTACAACTCAAGAGACAGCCGGAGAATGCACATAAGGGTGCTCCAAAAATTCATGAAAATGGAATTAAAATATAAATTTTTTGAGGTTCAAAAATTAAAATCTATTCATACAAGGGATCTCCAAAAAGATAATGAAAAGGACTATTATCAATAATACAAATAATATAGATAATTTTCAAATTTTTGCACTAAAATTAATTTTCCTTCCTCTTTTCCATGAACTTATAGCTTCTAGGGAATACAGTCAGGAACAGCAAGACAGAGAGCTTAACATATTGAGAGTGATGCTTTTTCACTCAGGCGATTGGAATCACATAGATTTGGAATTCTCAGGTGAGATATTTGCCACTGAAATTGGTCTTTGTATGTTTCCTTCAACTGAAAATGATGTCACATTTTTCTGAAAACAAACATAGAACTGTCTTTGGTATTTGATTTCATGCAAATAATTTTCTACAAATTGAGTATGTGAATTTCTAGAGTCTAGAGAAATTCAAGTCTAGAGTATTCAAAGCAGGTGTATTATATTAAAACCTCAAAATTTTAAAATATTTTTTACTTTTGCATTTATATAAGGGGACCAAATTTCATGTATATCATATATATATATAGTTTTAGGAACATACTGACACTTCTCACCCTACCCTCCACTGGTTCCTCACTCCTACCCTCCCTAGTCCTTCTTTTCTTATTTTTCTTTTAATTTATATGATGACATACTTTCTTTCTTTTCTTTTTTTTTTCTTTGACAGAGCTAGACAGTGAGAGAGACAGAGAGAAAGGTCTTCCTTCCGTTGGTTCACCCCCCAAATGGCCGCCACAGCCGGTGCTGCACCGATCCAAAGCCAGGAGCCAGGCGCCTCCTCCCAGTCTCCCACATGGGTGCAAGCACCCAAGCACCTGGGCCATCCTCCACTGCCCTCCTGGGCCACAGCAGAGAGCTGGACTGGAAGAGGAGCAACCAGGACTAGAACCTGGTGCCCACATGGGATGCCGGTGCTTCAGACGGAGGATTAGCCAAGTGAGCCATGACGCCGGCCCCATTGACATACTTTCAAATTATTTCATAGTCACAAACTTAACACTCCACTGCATAAAGAAATCAACAAGTAGTAAATAGAAAAATCACTGTTCCTCAACAGTATAGACAAGTGATATAAACAATAATCAAATCTCAAAATTTTAGTTTTGCTCATACATATTACATTTTTTGCTACTCTTTGTACTAGTTACAACAAATCAGAGAAAAAAATATGACATTTGTCTTTTAGGGACTGGCCTATTTCACTAACCATAATGGTCCATGGTGAGCAAATTTTGTTGTGAAAGACAATATTTCATTCTTTTTTATGGCTGAGTAGTATTTCATGGTATATATATATATATATATATCACGATTTCTTTATCCAGTCATCAGTTGATAGGCATCTAATTTGACTCCATATCTTAGAAAGTGTGAGCTGAACTGCTATAAACATGGGGGTACAAATAATTCTATCATATGCTGACTTTATTTCCTTTGGGTTAATTCCCAGGAGTGGAATGACTGGGCCATGTGGTAGATCTATTTTTGGATTTTATGTTTATGTCATCCCTTGAAAAATGCCTGTTCATATCCTTAGCCCAGTTCTTGACTGGATTATTTGTTTTGTTGTTGAGTTTCTTGGGATCCTTATCTATTCTTATTACTCATCCTTTATCACTGCATTGCTTGCAAATATTTTCTCTCATTCTGTCAATTGCCTCTTTATTTTATTGAGTGTTTCCTTTGCTGTGCAGAAACTTCTTAGCTTGATGTAATCTCATTTGTCTATGTTTGCCTTTATTGCCTGTGCTTCTAGGGTCTTACCCAAGGGATTGGGTCAAATCCAATGTATTGCAGTGTTTTTCCTATATTTTCTGCCAGTAATTTACTTGAGGATCCCTGATCCATTTTAGTTTACTTTCATGTAGGTTATAAAATAGAGGTCTTTTTTCATACTTCTGCATACAGAAATCCAATTTTCCCAACAGCATTTGTTGAAGAGACTGTCCCATGCATTTTGCACTATGATACTATGATTAAAATAGAGTCTATATTATATCATAGTTATTCAAAATCTTTTGAGCAATACATGAACACATATTTAAATCTCTAAAAAATAATGTATTTTTATTTATTTAAAAGAGAGGGAGAGGGAGGGAGAGAGGGATAGAAAGTGAGAGAGAGAGAGAGAGAGTCTTCCCTTTACTGGTACATGCCCCAAATGCCTGCAACAAGCAAAGCTGAACTATGCCAAAATCAGGAGCCAGATATTCCATCTGGATCTCCCACATAGGTGACAGGCACCTAAATATTTGCAGTGTTAACATGAACAAAATTTTAAAGATCAGCACCTTACGATACTCTCTTACTGATGGGCTTCCATTATTCCTCATTCAGCAGATACTTATTGAACACCTACTGTGTGGAAGACAGCCATTTTTTAAGAGTAGGAAATGTAAAAGTAAATAGAAATTTAAAAAATCAGCCAATCAAACAAAAAATCTGGCCAAAAACCAGCCAACTGGGAAAGACAGAAAAAAATTCTACAAATGCATAAAATCTAAAATATACACTATGTCAGATGTAATAAAGCTGGAGGTTTTAAATAAGTTTGTCAGGAAAGTCTCAATAAGGTAACATTTGAGAAAAAGATTGAAATATGTGAGGAAGCAGTAGGTGCATGGATGTGTATATTATATCCAGATGCTTTGAGGATTTGAAAGCAGGCAGATGGCTCTACTGACTTAACTAAAAAAAGATCAGAGAGGGACATTGGTGGAAGTCAGGAGACCAGTTAGGAGGCTATGTTAGTTCATTTTATGGTGCTATAACAAAACACCTGAGATTGAGTACTACTAATTACTTAATGGTAGGTACTTAAATAAATAAATTATTTGTTTAGCTCAGAGTTCTGTTGGTTAGAATGTTTAATCAGCATGGTGCTAACATCTGGCCAGAATCCCCCAGCTGAATTACAATGTGGTAGAGAATCAGAAAGGAGAGTGGTCTTATGCAACCCACTTTCATGATAAAGAATTCCATTCTAGGAGAAATAAAACTCATTTCTGCCAGAAAATTATTAATTTCCTCTTACAGGCCCCAATACCTCTCAAAGGCACCAACCTCACTGGGGACCAAACCACAATATGAGTTTTATTGGGAACAAATCATATTCAAACCACAGCAGAGGTTCTTTCATTGACTCAAAAAAAGCGATGATAGGAGTTCAAAACAGGGTAGTAAGAATGGAAGAGGTGAGAGATGATTGCATTTTTCATATATCTTGAAAGTATAGCCAATAATAGGGCTGTCCTAACTACAAAAAAATTGGATGGTGGTTTCAAGTATAATTTATAGGAATTTGGACTGAGTAACTAGCATGACAAAATTTCTATTTACTGAGATCTGGAAGATTAAAAGCAGGAATGGAACAGAAGATCAAGAGTTTGTTTTAAAGTGAAGTTTGAGCTGAATATTAGATATGGAAAAGGAGATACCAAACAATCAGATGAGTACATGAGTCTGGAGTTTAGAAGAATCAGGCCAATAAACCGTAATTGAGGAATCATCTGCATAGACTGTGTTAAGTGGAAGGCACTGGATGTTGAAGCAGAGAACCAAGAGCCTGAGGAAAAGTAGGGATATTAGGACTGCATCCTGGGGACCTGTAACACAAGGCGGAGAAGGAAATCAAGAGGAACCAAGAAGAGATGCAGTGTGGGCAGCCATTGAATAAGTGGGAAAGCCTTGATAGTATTGTTTGGAAAGTGAAGAAAATTATTCCATTTTACCATGCTTCCCAAGTTTCTGTTATTTTTAATGGAAACAATAAACATAATATTTGTGCACATATGAGAATTTTCCTTAGGATTGATTCCAGAAGTAGAATTGTTATGTCAAAAATAAGTGCTTTTAAACATTTTATACTCCTGCCGAACTGCCTTCCCAAAAATTTTCACCAATTTATCACTCTTCAAGACTGTTGGAGAATGTCTGTTTTCCACATTATCATACATTCTTTATAAATAAAT
Source organism: Oryctolagus cuniculus (assembly GCF_051225735.1). Classification (NCBI taxonomy): domain Eukaryota; kingdom Metazoa; phylum Chordata; class Mammalia; order Lagomorpha; family Leporidae; genus Oryctolagus; species Oryctolagus cuniculus. Next base: position 89,281,709 of record NC_142870.1, read on the forward strand.
TTAAAATGTCTTATTTTAGTTGTAATTTACATGTTTTGATCATTGTGAAGATTCAGCATCTTTTCATAATTTTATTGGCAGCTTACATTTCTTTGGTGAAGTCCAAATCATTTGCCCATTTTCTATGGTCTTATTTTCTCAGTGATGTGAGGACTCTTCTATAATCTGTATGCAATTTCCAGTCTGTCACTTGTTTCACTTTGTTTATAGTTTCTTTCATCACAAAGAAATTGAAAATTTTTATGTAGTCACCCACTTCAAACCTTTTCTTTATGGCTCCAGGGCTTTATTTTGTGTTGACTTTTCCAAGCATATGGTTATAAAAATTCTCCTCCATTTTCTTTTTAATATTCTCATATTTTTTTACCTCTCTGAGCATAAGGAATTCATATTGAATATATGAATTAAATTTGAAAATAATTATTTTTTTCCAAATATATAAAAAATTTTCAAGACACCATTCATTGAATACTTGCCTTTCTTTTCCCTCACTAACTAGAAATGTCATTTTAATCAGCAGCTGAGTTTTGATATTTTCAGGAATCTGTTTCTGGACCCTATGCTGTCCAGTAGGCCTTCTTGCCAATCTCTGTATAATTTTACATCTTTTAATTAGTATTATAATATGTTAGGCAATTCCTTTTTCTTTCCTCTCATTTTTTTCATAATTTCTCTTTCTTTTAAAGTCTGAAACCAAAATATCAATCAAAACTCTGTGTATTTTCCTGGGAATTTTCTCAGTATGGCTTAATTTGGGAAGCACATGCACATTTATATATTGTTTGTTTGTTTGTTTTTTTGACAGGCAGGGTGGACAGTGAGAGAGAGAGAGACAGAGAGAGAGGTCTCCCTTTTGCCATTGGTTCACCCCACCAATGGCCGCTGCGGCCGGTGCACCGCACTGCGCTGATCCAAAGGCAGGAGCCAGGTGCTTATCCTGGTCTCCCATGCGGGTGCAGGACCCAAGGAGTTGGGCCATCCTCCACTGCACTCCCGGGCCACAGCAGAGAGCTGGACAGGAAGAGGAGTGACCAGGACAGAATCCGGCGCCCCAACTGGGACTAAAACCCTATGTGCTGCCGGCCACACATTTATATCAATGAGTCTTTAGTTAAGCATGATATATTTCTTTATTATTCTATGTTCTTTAGTCAGTCTTAGTCAGATTCTATAATTATTTTCATAAATTTCTTGCCCATTTCATATTCACCATATTCTTAATTTATGGGATTTTTTTTCTAAAATTTTATGAGTAGGAATATTCTGAAAGGGTGCCCAATACCAACTTTAAAAGGATGCTATTCTTAGATTTTTATTTTCCTAGCTATACTGAATAGCCTCCAATATATACATGGCAAGTACCATAATTAAACTGTATTTTGGGATAAACATTTTCCTCCTACCTGGTTCTTGCGTTTACAGCTGATGGCTTCATGAAACTAACCACTAGATGGCAGAAGCAGCCATTGTTCCTGGATTTGCATAAACATTTTTAGACAAGAACCTCACCATCCCATTGAGAAGAATGAATTATTTTATAGACCACAACACACCAACAGCCACTGAGCATATCATTAACAATAACAACAACAACAACAACAAAAACCACTTCAACATAAAACAGGTCAGTGGGCCCACACTGTGGTATAGTGGGTAAAGCTGCCACCATCCCATATGGAGTTCTGGCTGCTCCACCTTCAATCCAGCTCCCTGCTGATGCACCTGGGAAAGCATCAGAGGATGGTCAAAAAAAAAGAGGATGGCCAAGGCTGCTGGCTTCAGATTGGCCAACACTGCAGCCATTTGGGAAGTGAACCAGCAGATGGAAGATATTGCTCGCTCGCTCTCTGTATCTCCCTCTCTGTCTCTCTGTAACTTTGCATTTCAAATAGGTAAATAAATCTCAAAAAAAAAATCAGTGATCCCTGACTCTAAAATAGTTCCATAAATGGTTATATTTTATTTGATTTCTCATATAAATATTTGGTTGTTGTTTTTTGTCTAATTCCCCTTCCTTACTTGATTACAGACTGTAGGTACTCTGTAGAGTTCAATTTTGTACTTTCTGTCTTAATATGTTGTTATTTTTGTGCCTGCTAATAACTTATCTACTCTATGATATTCAACATTACATCCCTATGCCTCCAGCCTCCAAGTGGCATTCATGGTTTCCATGGTTGTAAGCCCACATTTATCTTTCAGGTTTCATCCTTTTAATAATAGACCCACCAGACCCGGAGGTTACCTGCATCTTTCCCTTCCTCTAACACACATGTACAGCCAACATTTACTTCCCCCATTGTCCTTTCTACCTACTTTGCATATGGTAAATTGTGTGCCATTTCCAGGTTATGAAATTAGTTTTGTTAGTTGCATCCAGCAATATTAAAAATGCGATATAACGTGGTAGAAAAATATCAGCATATGATACTATGATAAGGTTAAGTATTTTTTCTCTGAGATATTGTGTCAGCTAACTATATGTATTTATTTATATGAGTACATACATAGAAATTGGGCTATGATAAAAATGTATTTTCTCATTGCGGGTTACAATCAAAACACTTGAAGAGGAAAACAGAAGCCTACAAGATTCTGTTAGACTCCATGTCTTCTGGTGTAATGGTGGATCCACGGCTTTACTATCTGCAAAAATACAATGGCATCCACACACTGGCTCCACGGAATCTCACACAAATGTTGACACTCTCCCCCAGAACTCTGTTTCTAGATGCCTGCAACCACTGGAACCCATGTAGAGGTTCCCATAAAGTGCTGAAGGTCCTTCCTTGCTTCTTAAGAGAGATGTTCTTTTATCTCTCTGAGCTTCAGAGGCCCTGCACACTGTCTGTTAAGCCCACACTGAGTTATATTCTTACCTCACACCTTTGCAAAAGCAACTAAAAAATTGATGCATGCTGAATTTGCACTGATGTTCATTGACGTGTCTTATATTCTTCTTTATCAACTTTAAGCTATTTTATTAATCTATTTATATTATAATCCTTTTGTAATCATGTTTGCTTTTATGTTCTTTTTTTAAGACTTCATTTATTTATTTGAAAGGCAGACTTACAGAGAGGCAGTGGCAGAGAGAGAGAGAGAAAGGTCTTCCATCCGCAATAGCTGGAGCTGTGCTGATCCAAAGCCAGGAGTCAGGAGCTTCTTCCAGGTCTCCCACATGGGTGCTGGGGCCCAAGGACTTGGGCCATCTTCTACTGCTTTCCCAGGCCATTGCAGAGAGCTGGATGGGAAGCAGAGTAGCTGGGACTTGAACTGGTGCCTTTATGGGATGCTGGCACTGCAGGCAGCAGCTTTAACCACCATGCCACAGCCCTGGCCTCAGCTTTTATACTCAACACTCTGCTGTTTGATAGTGAGAATTGTAAGGTATTAGTGTTGTCCCTTAGAATAGGAAGACATATATGTATGCATTGCTTTTATAGAGATGAATAAAAATTCATTTTTTCTCATGAATTTCATGTTTCACATATAAGGTGAGCACAATCAGAAATTAAATTTTGGAAATGATTCAAAAATGAGTTGAGGGTTTATATTCTAAGAATTTATGTACTTTGGAGAATTTAAATTATTTGTTTCCTTGAAAAGGTGATTTTTAAGTTAGTCTGGCAAGAATATACCTTCAATGTAGCAGAAAAAGCAGTGTCATTCAACTTGGGAGATGCTATGTTCCCCGCTATCCATCTGTACCCAGGCCAGTATCAAGCATGGGTTCAACAACATTTATTCAAAGAGCAAATAAATAAACTGAAGGAACCAAATCCTGACTTTGGCAACCAATATCCTGATCTTAGTCATGTTATTTTTCCTCTGGAACTTTATTTTACTCTCCTCTCTAAAATGAGGATAAAACACCTTTCAAGGCTGTTATCCTATAAAACTTGGACTGTTTGAATGTTTGACAGGTAGTGAGAATGCCATTAGTTTCTTCCTCTGTGTAAATGATGATATAACAAAGCATCTATGCAAATGCATGGAATAGTCTTATTAATAGATATTTTGTTGTTCTGTAGGTTTCAAGTGTGCAGACTAGTTGTATCTGACAGCACTTTAAGGGCTGGCATTGTGACCTGTGGGTTAAGAGGTCACCTGCAGTGCCAGCATCCCACATAAGCACAGGTTGGAATCCCAGATGCTCCACTTCTGATCCAGCTCCCTGCTAATGGCTTGGGAAAGCAGCTGAAGAAGGTGCAAGTATCTGGCGTCTGTCACCCAAGTGGGAGACCCTAAAGAAACTCCTGGCTCCTGGCTTTGGCTTGGCCCAGGCCTGGCTATTGGGACCGTTTGGAGAGTGAACCAGTGGATTGAAGATCTGTCTCTCATTCACTCTCTGTAATTCTGCCTTGCAAATAAATAAATTATTCTTTAATTAAAAAAAAAGTACTTTAAGCATTGCATACCACTAAATTAGCCCTATAAAGAATTTTAGAATATCTAATCCTACTGCTTCATTGCATAAAGAAGAGTAAACCGAGGTACAGAGAGGAAGAGTTGCTTGCTTAAGAACCTATAGTAAGTTAGCAGCTGCAGTAAAACTGCATTCCAAATGTCCTAATTTCCAGCACAAGAGGTTTTTTTCTATCCTCTCTCTCTTTTGCTCTCTCCCCTTCCCAACCCCCTTCATCCTCTTCTCTTGTTTCCTCCCTTCCTCCCTTCACCCTACTAGGCAGCTTTCCAAAGTTAGAGTCAGTTGATCATTGGCCAAGAGGGACCCACTGGAGAAGATAGTAAGACAGCAGGCAACATTAAGACACAGCATCTGTTAGTGTTTTATTCTCATGTTAAACATCAGCTAGAGACTTAGGAAGGACCCTCTGGGATGTCCAGAGTTGTGCCCACACACACAACACACAGCTGTGCACCCTGGAGAGATTTGCAGCATGATTAAGAAAAAGCTCTTTTCTAGGTAATTGGGTTGTACAGTCAAATTGGCCCTATTTCTTCCTATATTACTAGTACCTAATTACTATTACTAGTTCTAATATAACATTAATATTATTAATATTAATAAATATTTCACCCACACTTTCTTTGAGTATTCAGATATCTCATTAACTTGATGTTTTGCTTCCCAAGGAATTTTTTATTTACGGAGCCGGCACTGTGGCGCAGCAGGTTAATGTCCTGGCCTGAATTGCCGGCATCCCATAAGGGTGCCGGTTCGAGTCCAGCTGCTCCTCTGTGGATCCAGCTCTCTGCTATGGCCTGGGAAAGCAGTAGAAGATGGCCCAAGTCCTTGGGCTCCTGCACCCACATGGGAGACCTGGAAGAAGCTCCTGGCTCCTGGCTTCGGGTCGGTGCAGCTCTAGCCATTGCAGCCATCTGGGGTGTGAACCAGCAGATGGAAGACCTCTCTCTCTCTCTACCTCTCTCTGTAACTCCCTCTCTCAAATAAATAAAATTAAAATCTTTTAAAAAAAGAATTTTGTATTTACTTGTGTTTATATCCATTTTTAAAAGATTTATTTATTTATTTGAAAGAGTTACACAGAGAGGAAGACATACGGAGAGAGAGAGAATGAGAGAGAGCTCTTCCATCTGCTGGTTCATGCCCCAAATGGCCGCAACAACAGAGCCTGGGTCAGGTCAAAGCCAGGGGTCAGGAGTTTCTTCTGGGTCTCCCATGTGTGTTTAGGGGCCAATGGACTTGGACCTTCCTCCACTACATTCCCAGGCTCATTAACAGTGAGCTGGACTAGAAGTGGAGCAACTGAGTCTGGAACCAACACTCTCATGGGATGCTGGTACCTCAGGAGGTGGCTTAACCTGCTATGCCACAATGCCAGCCCAGTTTAAGTCACTTTTAAACTATGCCTCCTTAGGTAATATGTTTTTGATACACAGAAGTAGAACATACTAAGAAATGAGTATTTCTTTTGTTCATTTAAGAAATTTATTTTCTCGTAATTCCTTTGATCTTTTAATTGAAATATGCCTTGTTTATTTAGCCAGCTTCTTCTTTAGAATGTTAGAGAAAAATCTTGGCATCTGGCAAAAAGATGTTTGTTAAAAAAAAAAAAAAAGCAGAGAGTTGTTAACCCTTAAGAATTGACATCATTTTAAGGGTTGTGTTTTGATTGTAAATGAGTGAAACAAATCACAATCTTATTCTTGAGGATTTTCAATTTCATCAGGAATTAAGGTTGTCATATCCAAAGAAGTGGAATTAATTATGTTTTGGAAACATCAGTCATTCATCTATTCAGTTACTAGTTTATGGGGTGTATCGTTTTTTGCAGGCCCATGTTAACACATTTCTTACTGTGTAGTTGTTACAAAAAGACTTCAGATCAGATGTTGTTATCCTCATATTCCAGATGAGTAAACTGACAATTAGAAAGGTCCCTGTCACATAACCACTGAGATGCAAATCCAGGGTATTTTGGGGATTTTCATTGTCCCCACAAAGTATAAATATACTGACAATATTTCCCATTGATTTGGCTGTGATAATATGCTAGACATAATTAAAAATATTGTCTTTTTTTAATCACAAACACCTACTATTCCAACCAGGAACAACATTTTGGAAATCATATATTTACTTATTTCAGAGGGATATTGATATTCAAATTTCAGTCTATTCGGTTCTAAGTACCATATTTTCTATGAGGGATGTGGAGGTAGAATTTACGGGGCCCATCAACTTGAATTAGAAAAAAGAAGCTTCAAAAGACTCTTTAAAAAAAGAGGACGAAATCCATTCTAAGTGTCTGAAACTTGGGGTTCCTGAATCAACAGAAAAAATTACCCAGACTGAGCTCAGAGACTTGTGAAGGAAATAGATGTGTGAACATCCAATATAAATTTGGCTTTGAAAGGTCATAATAGATGTTTTCAGATGGGAGATTCCCAGTGCAACCCCAGAAAACTCCTCCAAAACAGGGTCAGGAAAGAGGCATTTCTTAAAAAGAAGAGCTAAACCTTCAAGGAGAACAAGAGCTCACTTTGCAAACATAGTTCAGTGGATTAGTGAGAATTCTCAGTAAAAAAAAAAAAAGTAATAATAACGGGCAACAACACTAAAATATGAGGTAACATACATTTGAAAAACTGGAAATAGGTCAAAAATAGTGGATTGTAATGGCTCTGAATGTACTATCAAAAGTTTGTAGGAAATGCAATGAAAATATGAGTTAATTTTGGTGCAAAATTGAAAGTGTAGTAGTTTTTCATTATGCTCATTTTCATAAACTTTTGGAAGATCCCTCGTATACATGGGTTTTGTTTTGCAACAAAATTACTTTTTCTTTTAACTCCATCCTCTGGGAACTTTTTGAAGTACCCTTACAAGTAGGAGAGTGTTAGAGACTGGGGCTGCAAACCCAGAAAAGGGCCAGGTATGACACTTCTGTCTCAAGGCAACACAGGATCTGTGGATGACGGACAAAAACGTAAGCAGTATCCACCCCCTTTCAGAACAGGCAGCATGTTGAACCAATAGGTGATCAGGGCTGATTGTTACATATTTTCGCTATTCCCAAACTACAAAGGCTGGTTTTGATCTCGTAAGTGACAGTGAAGATCAGAAGGTTGATTTCTTAGAGAGGCACAGTAGATTCTTCTGAGGTTGACTGGGATGCCCCAGCCATTGGGCCAGTAGGAGCATCTTGGTGTGGGATCCTGGGCTCTGTAATTTCAAACATATGACCCGACAGAGCTCATCTGTTTGCCTTCTAAGCATGTTTCTCACTTTGTCCTGTGACAAAGACCTATCCTGTAGGTTGATTAGACTTAAAACTAGGAACACAGCCTGAAAATGAAAGGGCTTTCACAGGTTTCAGGAAACTTGAAAGCAATGAGAAAAAGATGTTGGCAATTCAGATCTTTGCTTCTGTTCAAGAAATGAGTGCACTTCTTCCTACACCACTTAGAAAGGCATCTACAGGTAATGATAGAGACCAGAGATGAAATTTATTATAGTAACAATCATTGGGCCATTTCTGTGTGTCTAACATTATGCTAAACATTTTGTAAACATTAGCTCATATTTTCCCCAAAGTAATCTCTTGGGGTAGAAATTACTTTTCGTATTTTACTTACTAGAAAGCTCTTGTAGTGCAAGTAAGTCATTTCTCAGGCTTCATCTAGAGTCTATCTGTATAGGAGTCAAGTTTTATACCCAGGTCTGGCCAACTCCAAAGCTCATGCTCAGTAAAGAGGGGTTTTATGTAGTGAAAAGAACACTTCATAAAGTTATTCTGGTTCTAAACTCTCACTCTGCCACTTATTTGCTGTAAAATCTGGATTAAATCATTTAATCTCTCTGTTGACTTCATTATAAGCAAATAGGGATAAATAACCATTGCATTTACTACAGAGTTATTGTGAAAATTAAAAGTACTAATGTATATAAGAGTTTTTAATGTAGTCAAATTCTTTGCAAAAGCTAATCACTACTTTTATTTCTTTCAAAGCCTGATGATCATTCAAATATTATCTATGGGGAATCACTTTATAAACTGTAAAGTTCTGTACAAATGAGGTAATTGTAAGCAGTCACCTTATAATTCTAATATACTGTAAGGGATTATAATGATGACTGTCAGTTCCTCTGAGACTCATAATATGTATCACTATTTAATATTCTTTAGCTTTTATTAGGTTCCTTTGATTGCTGTGGCATATATTTTCCAAGTAACTTGGCACAGAACTTTCTCCCAGCCCTCTCCCCCACTCCTTCCCCTCTGCCTCTCTGAAACAAGATGACGCCATTATGAGAGTTGCAGCCTGTTCTTTGACTGACCTGCCCAAATCAGAGCCTCATGGATTACATATCCTATGATCTGCTCATGCATTAAACTATAAAAGAGGTTTTGTGAGAGAGACAAATACAAATACCATGAGGTCACTTCTTCCAGAGTATAACAGGATGCAGACTCTTGGAAGAAAAGAGTATAAATGTCTTCTTGGAAAATTTTGTCTCTGAGCACAGAACACATTATAAATTTTTCCAAAACCTTCCAACATACAGTACATCAAACAGTGTGCCTTTTCTTTTCTTTCCCTCTTTCTCCCTCTCTCTCTTTTTAAGTAGTTCTATTTTCAGAGGAAAGAGGAAAAACTAGGTGGAGCTTTTCAATTGCTAATGATTTCCTACATCAATGTCTGCACTTAAGGCCACAGTCTCTTTGCAGGGAGAGTAATGTGATTGGTCAAGAAAGTTAGATCTCAGTCCCACTCTCACAGAACGGTGAACAGTTCAATTTGTCAGCCATCTTCATCTGCCAAAGAGGTTGTATGACTGCAGTTAAATAAATACTTAAATGAAAATCAGGAGACTTGGGCTCTATTAAATAACCCTACAGATAACTGTAACTACTTATAGACTTCTTTTAGAACCGTTCTCTAAATTTCTAGCACTACTTGATGTGGACTCAGTAAACAGCTGTTGAATGAATAAAGGCAGGTGGGTTGGGGGAGGGCAGGAATACTCTGACAGGTTAGCACAATTTTGATGGAGAAATCCTGACCACTGAACTTCTAGACTGCTATGGTGATGGCGGAAGTGTAAAAATTGTTATTGGAACAAAGCGATGATTCCAGGGAAGTATAAGTGTGTGACTTGGGCTCAGCTCTATTGGCTCTACTTAAATATTTTGTCACTGATAGTGTGTGAATTGCCTCTCTGAATCCAGTTTCCGCATCTATAAACTAACGTTGATAATCCCTAAGGACAGCTCCATAAACTTAATTCTGTGATGCAGCACGCAGCAATCTAAGACCCCTAGATTTAGAAAGAGTTTTCAATATGCACTCAAAGCTAAGTTCTCATTCCAGAAAAAAAGACACTAAATATACAAAAAGCTGCTTACAGACAGTAGTGCCTGCCATACAAAACAAAACAAAACAAACCATGCTGGTGAGGATGTGGAGAAAAGGAGATCCTTATACACTCTTTGTGGGATATGAATTATGGACAACAGTGTGGGGCTTCTCAATAAGCTAAAAATGTATGTACAGTAAGACCCAGCTATACCACTTCTGGGTATATATCCAAAGGAACTGAAATCAGAAAATGAAGCGATCCCTACACTTCTGTGTTCACAGCAGCATTATTCCCTATAACCGAAGTGGGAAATCAAGCTAGATATTTGTCAGAGGATGAACGGATCAATAAAATGTGTCATTTATACACAGTGCAATATTTTTAAAAGATTTATCTATTTATTTAAAAGAGTTACACAGAGAGAGGAGAGGCAGAGAGAAAGAGAGAGGTCTTCCAACAGATGGTTCATCCCCCAATTGGCCACAATAGCCGGAGCTGTGCCGATCCAAAGCCAGGAGCTAGGAGTTCCTCCCACGTGGGTGCAGGGGCCCAAGGACTTGGGCCATCCTCTACTGCTTTCCCAGGCCATAGCAGAGAGGTGGATCAGATGTGGAGCAGCCGGGTCTCTAACCAGTGCCCATATGGAATGCCAGCACTTCAGGCCAGGGCTTTAACCTGCTGTGCCACAGCACCAGCCCCCAAAATGCAATATTGTTCAGCCATATAACAGAATAAAATCCTGAGAATGTAAACTTTAAAAATTTACCGACTTCTTACTATAGACCTAGGTTTTTTAACCTTGGCATTGTTTTACTTTGGGTCAAATAATTCTTTGTTGTGGAGGACTGTCTTATGCATTGTGGAATATTAAGCAGCATCTTGATCTCCATCACTAGATACCGACTTCCGGTCCCCATGTGACAATTAGAAATGTATCCACATATCACGAAATTCCTTTCAAAGGCAAAACAAGGGAAAATAATGGGTTGTGGTGAAAACAGGAGATGGGATTTCTGGCTTTGACTTGGTTTTCGTGTGAACACTGGAGACTTTAACTGGAATAGCAGACAAAGGGGGGAAGAAAAGTCCTGAGAGGAAAACCAATGAGTTCAAGTTTCAGTGGTGCTGATTTTAATATGTTGAAGGGTTATCTTTGCATGGTCAGAACATAGGTAGTGTTATCAAAAGGACAGCTACCAAAAGACTGGAAGCAAATTTCTCTAGATTTTGTCATAGAATTGGATGCCAAAAATAAATTATTTCCATCTGTGGATTTTGTTCCAGACACTTTATAAGACCTCTTGTAAGCTGTTATTCTATCTCTTATAATCCTTTTACTAGTGAAAAACTATAGATTGTGAGAAATTGAGTAACTGTCCAAATAACATCTTGACATCATTTTTTTAAACTCAGAAGTAACAAGGTGTAGTCTGACTCAAAGCACTTTTATAATCTTGCTTTTCTCCTTCTCTTCTTCCTTCCTTCTGTCTCTCCTTTTTTTCATCCTTTCTACCTTCATTCCTGCCCTTCTTCCCTCCCTTCTCTACCTCCCTCTTCACCTAAAAATGTACAAAGAGCTACCATGTGCCAGCAGACACACATGGTACTTGCATACACTAGAGAGAGGGATAGTTAGTCTTTCCTCCCCATGGAACTTTCAATATGACAATGAAGACAGAAAATTCAGCAAGAAATAATAAAATGTGTCAGTTGCTGTGATGGAGAAATCACAATGCCACAAGATCCCATGGCAAGATCTTGTATTCTGATGTTAAAAGCGAAAGTCAGTAAAGTCTTCCTACATGACATTACATTCAGGAGAAGATCTTAATGATCAGTAGATGCTGGAAAAAGGGGTGTGGAAAAAGTTTCTAGTATGAGGGAATACTACACGTGAAGAATGCCATAATGTTGGTAAATACCAATACATTATGTGCTATCATTTCACAAATAATGCATAGGTAGTTTAAATATTTCTGCCTTTTCCAAGTATGCCTGATTTTAAGTTGTGCTTAAAAGTGTAACTCGGCCGGCACCGTGGCTCACTGGGCTAATCCTCCACCTGCAGTGCTGGTACCCTGGGTTCTAGTCCCGGTTGGGGCGCCAGATTCTGTCCCAGTTGCTCCTCTTCCAGTCCATCTCTTTGCTATGGTCCGGGAAGGCAGTGGAGGATGACCCAAGTGCTTGGGCCCTGTGCCCGCATTGGAGACCAGGAGGGGGCACCTGGCTCCTGGCTTCGGATTGGCGCAGCGTGTTGGCCATAGCAGCCATTTAGGGGGTGAACCAATGGAAAAGGAAGACCTTAAAAAAAAAAGAGTAACTCTTCAACTAAAACAGCTTGTGAATTAACTGTTCTTGAATAAGACTGAATCCTTTAATTTTATTTAATATTTTATCCCATGGATGATTATATTGTTACATATAATTTTGTTAAACCATATAATATTTAGCTATATTTATTAGAAGTACTTTTCTCTGAACTGTAATTAGGTAATAGCAAGAAAGACAACATGACATGGTGAAACTTTAAAGCTCAGATTTAAATCCATTTGTTACTTTCTAGTAGTGTGCCATTTCTCTCCTGAATTTTCTCTTTTTTTTCACTTGTAACATGGACAGAATTATGATAAACCCCATGGAGCTTCTTGCCAGATCATGGTATCAATATGACTAAAGAAATGAAATGTGAACAAAAAAGGTACATTCCACACAAGAAGATAATTCATATTGGCTGCAGCTTTGGGATTTGATGGAAGATAGGACTGACAAGAGAATCTGAGCTCTAGATGATGGGATTTAAATACCAGAGGGAAAAGTTTTATTGAATTTAGTCAATGTATTAGGAAGTTAATAGTATTGCATATTATTATACTTCATCACTTAATACCAGAGCAAAAAGCAGTATTCTCCAGGGAACTCTAAAGCATATGACAATATTCATGCAGACTTGGTAAGTACCAATATATTATGTGCTGTCAATTCACAAATAATGCATAGGTAGTTTAAATATTTCTGCCTTTTCCAAGTATGCCTGATTTTAAGTTGAGCTTTAAAGTGTAACTCTTCAACTAAAACAGTTTGTGAATGCAATGAGAGAAGGGACAGGGTCACAGTAACCACAGAGATGCATCAAGGACCAAAAAATGTGGCCTTGGTGAAGTTACATTGGTTTCTCATGACACTGAGGTGAACACTAGTGCAGATATTGAGAAAAGTAATGATGAGGCAAGAGTCTCTGGAGAAAGGACTCTTGACATCTCCTGGAGTAGAAATATCTCACTATTGAACCGGCGCCGCGGCTCACTAGGCTAATCCTCCACCTTGCAGCGCCGGCACACGGGGTTCTAGTCCCGGTCGGGGCACCGGATTCTGTCCCGGTTGCCCCTCTTCCAGGCCAGCTCTCTGCTGTGGCCAGGGAGTGCAGTGGAGGATGGCCCAAGTGCTTGGGCCCTGCACCCCATGGGAGACCAGGATAAGTACCTGGCTCCTGCCATCGGATCAGCGCGGCGCGCTGGCCACTGTGGCCATTGGAGGGTGAACCAACAGCAAAGGAAGACCTTTCTCTCTGTCTCTCTCTCTCACTGTCCACTCTGCCTGTCAAAAAAAAAAAAAAAAAGAAAGAAAAGAAAAATCTCACTACTGTTATATTGTACATTTCTTTCAAAATATGAAAATGGAGCTTCTGCTTCTAAACATTTTGTCCAATATCAGAAATGAATTTACTTGATCAGTGTATATTTGTGTTCTTCTTTTATAAGATATTTACACTTCTTTACTCAGCCCCTCCTAAACAGTGTGAAAGAGCCATTTTTTATGCAACCTATTTCCCTTCAATGTACATCTTAAATCTTAAAGGAAAACCTTTTAATAAAAAAGTTTAATTTCTTTGATCAGTAATTTTTTTTTTTTTTTTGACAAGCAGAGTTAGACAGACAGAGAGAGACAGAGAAAAGGTCTTCCTTTTCCGTTGGTTCACCTCCCAAGTGGCCGCTACGGCCAGCGCGCTGCACCAATCCAAAGCCAGGAGCCAGGTGCTTCCTCCTGGTCTCCCATGTGGGTGCAGGGCCCAAGGACTTGGGCCATCCTCCACTGCACTCCTGGGCCACAGCAGAGAATTGGACTGGAAGAGGAGTAACCAGGACAGAATCCGGCACCCAAACTGGGACTAAAACCCGGTGTGCCGGCGCCGCAGGCGGAGGATTAGCCTAGTGAGCCGCAGCACCGGCCTGATCAATAAATATTTAAATATGATTTCAATAACTGTTTAAATATATTAGAATAAAGAAAATTAGAGAGAATTAGGTTATCTGCAAAAAATGAATTAATGCCTTGAGTGGACAGGATGAAAATAGAATGTTCAAGCTAGATAGAAAAGGCAGAGTATTTTTAAGCCAAGATACAGATCATATAGTTATACACAAAGTAGGCTTAATACAAATGGTCAGGATAAGAAGGGAAAAAATGACTTTATAGCTAATTTTATGGTGATAATGAATTCCTTCAATTTTTTGCTTGTCTTACAACACATTTATTTCTCTTTCATTTATGAAAGGTAGCTACTGGATAAAGTATTCTTAGTTAGTGGTTTTCTTCTTTCAGAGCTTCAAATGGATCATTGCAATTACTCCTGGCTTGTAGGGTTTCTGTTGAGAAATCTGTTAATCTATTGGGCTCCCTTATTACTGACTTGATGCCTTTCTTTTGCATATTTTAGAATTCTGTCTTTGAATCGCACTTTAGAGACTTTGAATATAGCATGTCACGGTGAGAATCTTTTCTCATCATGTCTATTTAGGGTCCTATGAGCCTTCTATTCTTGGATGACCATATTTTTCTCCAGATTGGGGAAGTTTTTAGATATTATGACATTGAATATGTTTCCCATGCCATTATTCCTCTCTTCTTCCTCAGGACTTCCCATAATTTGAATACTTATTTATTTAATAGTGTCCCAAAGGTCTTAGAAACCAACTTCATTTTTTTTTGTCTTCTATTTTCTAACTAGGAAGTTTCAAAATATGCTGTCCTTAAATCCAAATATTCTTTCTTAGTAAATCTTTGATTTACTAAGTTCTGTATTTCTAAAATTGCTGATCTTTTATTCAGGATCTCTATCTCTGCTGAATTTCCATTCATATCATGTACTCTTTTTTCGATTTTGTTCAATTGTCTGACAGTATCCTTCTGTAGCTCTAAGTACCTATATAATCATTCTTTGGAATTCTTTATCTAGAATTAATCAAATTTGTTTCCTTTTGTATCTGCTTTTAGTTTCTGTGTTCCTTTGGGACCATTGTGTTACCTTACTTTTTTCATATTATGTGTGACCTCCCATTAAGATTTGTGCATCTGGTGGGTCAATTGTCTCTATGCCCTTCACAGGGTGGCTTTTCTGATCATCTGCTTTCTCCTGCAGATGTGACTAGGGGTATTAGCTCAGCAGTCAATATTACCTTTGGTGCCTCTAGTACACTGTATTGTAGACCCTCTACAGTTTGGTTGTAATTAGTGATGTTGAATGTGATGTCTGCAGTGGCAAGTAGGAGTGGCCCACTATCCTTAGGTGTCATGTTGGGGTGGAGAAACCGTAGGGGTCCAGACCATTCTAGGGCAAGCAGCAGTCAGTTTCCACTGTGTGACCTTTCTAGCAATGAGATGAGGGTGGAGTTTCTTCTGTCACTGCTGTAGTAAGCTCTTCTTTCAGAGGAGTCTTCCCGCAGTAGCAGCCTAGGTGGCACTGTAGTTTGTAGCACTCACTCTCATGACAAGAGCAGGGCAGCAACATGTGCAGTTGAGCCATATCACAGCAGCTGCCCTCAGCACCCTGTCCCCGTTGTGGGTACGTATGCTGAAAAAAAAAAAAAAACAGCTGAGCAAGGGAGATGAGGTGGACACTTTGAAAGCACCCACTCTCATTCCGCTCTGATAGGCAGTGACTGTGATCACAGAGTTCCCCAAATGTTCTCAACCCCTGGTATTGTTGGCTGGGAAGTGGCTAGTTAAATACGAATTCTTGGACAAGATCACAGCACCCATCCTAAGCACTGCCTCTCACTCCCTGGAAGAGTCAGCCAAAAAGTGGCTAGTCAAGGGGAGAGAGGTGTGCAACATAATAGCACTTGAGCTCACAAATTCAATTTTTGTAATATTTTATATGTACTCGAGCTGAAGATCTTTTGGGAAGCTATGAAAAATACATGAGCATTTCTCTCACTTTGCAAACTAAAAATAAAAACACAGAAGATATAGAGCAATATAATGGTAGAATCTTAGGTCTTTAGTAATCATCTTGGCTCACTGAAACCAGAGTAGGACAAAAAGCTAACTTATCATGAAAGTTTACTTTCAATCCAGAGTGTCCACTGGACTCTGCCATGGAGTATATTTATTCATAATTATGACAAAACATTCCAAGCAGAGCTAGTCACCTCCTCGTGTGCTTTTGAAAAGCAGCACACTTGCAGGTTTCTGACATTATTCCCATAATTTACCCAAGCATTTTACCAAGTATCCCCTTCTTTAATCCCTGCACCCTGGAAAAGTTGAGACAAATGCAAAAATACATTGAAAATTGCATTGCTTATCATAGCTTTAAGGGTAGTCATTCTCCAATCCCAATGAAAAGCAGCAAAAATAAACTCACTGAGGTTACACCATACAATAACCACCCCATATTATTGTATTTATGTATGTTGAGCAAGAGCAAGGCAATTAAAGTAGGTCATTTCATCAATAACTTTTTTAACTGTTGTCCACTCTCTAGTTCCTCCTAACACAACTGTTGAATTCCCTATTACAGTAGTCTATACCCACCATTTGCCCTAAGACTGAACCTAAGTACCATCTTAGATTTGCTTTCCTGCCCCATCCAGTAGAGCATCTAGCCTATTGCTTCTTAGTATTTGTATCTTGAAGCCATCCTTTCCTCCTTTTCCATTACAGTTTAATTCTGGTCACTATATTTCTGTTCAGCCTCCCTGCCTCCAGTCTTCACCTCATTCCAATCAGATACAGTTTAGCCAAACTAATCTCCTTAAACAGAAATCACACTGTAGCTATTGCATTGCTTTAAAATCCTTCACTTCTTGTTTGACTGATACACCCACCTGGCCCTAAGCTCTTTCACTCCTTTTCTACTACAAAGGATAGACAACCTAAAGTGGCTTAGGAGACTTTCTCAATTTGGCCCTTTATCTCATGATCCTCCTCTCTCTTCACCTCATTACATACTCTATGTCCCATGCAGACTTAAAAAATTAAGAGTTCCATGATGTTACCTGCTGCTGCCCCCTACCTTTTCCTTTGGCCTACATAAATGAAATTTCCTATACTTGTTACATCGGTTTACCCGACTCCACACTCCATCTCTTCTACTTGCCAGCTTACCTTCAATGACATCGATTTGTGTTGCCAATCTGAGCCAACAAACCAATTCCTTCAGTGTCACTGCACCCCGGAAACTGGGTGAAAAGGCTCACATGCTAGGCTGATTGACAGCTAGTGTTCATTCATAGTAATACAAATGGCATTGTTTTAAAATTGCATATTTATCTGTGCTCCCTACATTGACACCTATTTTGAGGCCATGCCTTTTAATTATTGTGTAATTCCATAATAATTAATACAATTATTACATATTGTAGGTTTTCTTTAAATATTAGTTGAAAGAATCAACACTCTAATTAGTGAATTAAGGATTTATATCCTGGAGGTCCCAAATGTGATCTGGGAGTATTAACATATTAATACCCTAACTCTTGCTTAATACACTTTGATATAATTGCATTGGGGGGTTTGATCCTAAGGGAAGCTTAGCAAGTGTTCAATTTTGCTGCTTTTCACTGGGATTGTTGCAGAAGATCACAGTTGGTGCTGTGATAAGCAAAGCAACTTTAAAATGTTTTTGGAATTTACCTCAACTTTGCCAATATACAAGTTTTTTCCTGGCCTTATCTTAAGGTTTTATCAGTCATGAGATGGGCATTGTGGCACAGCCAGTTAAGCCACTGCCTGGCACATTCCATATCGGAGCACTAGTTTGAACCCTTGTTACCCTGTGTCTGATCCAGCTCCTTGCTGATGCACCTGAGAAGGCAGCTGATGGTGGCCCAAATACTTGGTTCCCTGCCACCTGCATGTGAGACTCCCGTGAAGTTCCAGATCCTGACTTCAGCCTGGCCTAGCACTGGCTGTTGCAGTCCTTTAGGGAGAGAACCTGCAGATGGAAGATCTCTCTCTCTCTGTGTGTGTGTGTGTGTGTGTGTATGCACACACGTATATCTCTCAGTCTGATTCTCTCTGTCACTCTGCCTTTTGAAGAAATATAATAAATGCTCTTTAAAAAGACATTGTATCAACCAATGGAAATTCTGACCTAAATACTTTGGCACTAATTAAATAGCTATATTTTTATTAAATGAAAAATGTATAAATGTCTCCCAGAGTCTGTAAGGTAGTTCCTGGTAATCATTTAAAACATGCTTCTCAAATTTTAGCATGTATAAGAATTCTGGAGAAACCTGCAGATTCCTAGATCCTACCATAAGAGATGTTAAGAAAAGTCTCACAACAGGAGTCACTGTGCACTTACTCCTCATGTAGGATCTTTGTCCTTAGTGTGCTGTACATTGAGATTTAATGCTATAACTAGTACTCTGTGGGGAGCAACTCGGACTAGACTAAGTTACTGGAATTAAGACTTATTCTATGCATCTGCTCTCCCACAATATGGCGCTGGGAGAGGAGTAAACAACTTCTACACAGCTGCCTCCAGTTTGACCAATAACATGCAGGAGCTGATCCTGCTCCTGATTGGAGGAGAGCAGCGTACTCGGCGTGTGGGTAGCAGAGTTGGGATTGGTGGAAGAGGACTATAAAGGAGGAGAGAGACAACATGCACCAGGAACATCCAGATAACATCTGAGCAGCTCCTGAGAGAGCCGGCCGGCGGTGTGCCACTCCCCCGCAGAAGTGGGGAAAGTGGCAGGGGGAGCCGCCCTTCCACGGAGGTGGAAGGATCGGCAGCCAACCTGGGAAGAACCAGCAGCAAACCCAGGAAGGGCCGAGCAGACAAAAGAACAGCACAGGGTCTAGTGTCGTTCCTCCGCGAAGAGGGGGAGCGACAGTACTCAAACAGTATTTTTCACTTTATGTTTCTGTGTGGGAGCAAACTATTGAAATTTTTACTTAATGTATGCTAAACTGATCTTCTGTATATAAAAAGAATCGAAAATGAATCTTGATGTGAATGGAAGGGGAGAGGGAGTGGGAAAGGGGAGGGTTGTGGGTGGGAGGGACGTTATGGGGGAGAAGCCATTGTAATCCATAAGCTGTACTTTGGAAATTTATATTTATTAAATAAAAGTTAAAAAAAATAAAAAAAGAAAAAAAAAAGAAAAGTCTCAAGAATTTGCATGTGCATGAAGTTCCCAGATAAAGCTTCTGGTAGCATTTCTGTGACCATATTTTTAGTAACACTGATTTAGGCAGAAATCAGCAGCTGCTCATTGAGAGGTTGCAGTGTGAGAGACACAAAGGATAGGAAAAGATCCTGCCAAATGAATATCTAATCAGTCCCATCTATTGAATCCTACTGTGCCATCAAGTGGGCCACCTGGCTTACCCGCCAGGATTCAGGGGTAAATTGGAAACCACCTATCCTTTCCTGGGCCTATGCCTGCAATAACAAAAACTGATACCAGTAACACAAGTTGTGATGTAAATTATCATCCTTGAGATAAGAAGCTTGTCTCCCCCAGACCATAGGTCAATACATGTGATAAACAAAAATAAGAAAGGAGTTTCAGACCAAGTCATGAAAGGCTTTGCATTACATCTTAAAGAGTTTGTACCCATTTATGCATGCTGTAGGGAAAATAAATCGTTGAAAACTAGGATGATAGTGATAGCTTCTTGGAACCCTGAAAGGAATTTACATGGTTATGTGGATGGACTGAGACAAAAGGCATGATGAGGAACTGATTGCTGTTCTTCCAGAATTAAGTAAGACAAGATTAAGGTGAGGATAATGGTAATGTTCCAATTTTAATACAAATATGCATAGCCAACAACAGACATAGCACTAGAACTCCAGGGTATGCTTACTCCTCAGGTAATGTCCCAGGACTCACAAAGGTCTTCTAAAAACAATTTATTGGCTCTTTGTTTAATTTGAAATGCATGAAGGAATCAAGTCTATCTTGTTTACTCATATATTCCTAGGACATAATGAAGTTCTTAGCACTTAATAACTGCTAAAAAAAAAAAAAAAGTTGATTGATTGCCAAACTGGAAAAGGTCATAGGTACCATCTAAATTTATCCCTTCATGATTTGCTTATAACTTGGGAAATTGAAACCCATAAAAGAGTCATGATTAAAATCATACATCTGGTTACCAATAAAAAGTCAGGCTAGAATCCACATGTCTTAACTTCCATCCAGTCCAGTGTTTTTCAGCACCACCTTAAGCCATGTTGTCAGGCTTCTATCTTTGTGTTCTGGATAATGAGCTGCTTCTGCATGACCTCATTGTTTTCTGTTTGTCTGCTACATGCTTTGGTCTGGCAGACAGCAGCTCATGGAAATCGTCTTCTTCCAGCCAGTGGTATCCTTAACAGAGACAATAAAGTATGTTTTTCTCTAGTGTGTATCCCATTGAAAGTAGTTTCTTTTTCTCTACTTTGTATTCTGCTGCAAGTGGATTGTAACTTAATTCTACAAGCATTAAAAATGGAGAAAAACAAAATAGTTTGACAAGCAATAGCTTCTGAGAGATATTAAATACTCAAACCACATCTTCAGTAGAAAAAATCATGTGTCACATGGAAAACACATCAGGGTCTCTTGGCCAAACCTTGTAAAATATCTCTGCTGTGAATGTTCCTGGCTGTGTCCTCAATAAAGTTCCTCAGTAAATGCATTGTCTTGGGTTCAGAATGTGTGTTCTGGAGAAAATAAAGAAGGAAAGGCACAGTGGTACCAGAATTTCTGAAGGGAAACTATCCAGGCTCCTATAATTTGCCCTTTTCCATCTGTGCAATGCCTTAATTACAAACGTGTTTGACAGTAATACAGAGCTTCTTGTGTCTGAGACAAGAACTAGCACTGTGTTATAATTCCACAATTATGCTTGTTGGTCACTCCTCATAGGGAGTGCGGCCTCAAGATCACTTACATTGAAGTCTTGATGCATAAAAGAAAACTTAATACCTTGCTGAGGCATTAAGAATATTTAGGCCGGCGCCGCAGCTCACTAGGCTAATCCTCCACCTAGCGGTGCCAGCACACCGGGTTCTAGTCCCGGTCGGGGCACCGGATTCTGTCCCGGTTGCCCCTCTTCCAGGCCAGCTCTCTGCTGTGGCCAGGGAGTGCAGTGGAGGATGGCCCAAGTGCTTGGGCCCTGCACCCCATGGGAGACCAGGAGAAGCACCTAGCTCCTGCCTTCGGATCAGCGCAGTGCACCGGCCACAGCGTGCCAGCCGTGGCGGCCATTGGAGGGTGAACCAACGGCAAAGGAAGACCTTTCTCTCTGTCTCTCTCTCTCACTATCCACTCTGCCTGTAAAAAAAAAAAAAAAAAAAAAAAAAAAAAAAAAAAAAAAAAAAAAAAAAAGTGGTAGTGTATAAATTCAAATACATTATGTCCAACATGTGAGTCCTAATTTCTTTCTTTTGTCACAATAATGTCAGCCTAAGGTCTACATTTCATTTAGAATCAAATATGGGTATTTTCACTTTTCAAAGGATGTAACCAACATTGAGTTATCTGAATGAGTGATTGAAATAGCACACTGCTGTAATCTGGGTGCTGAATTTCCCCAAAAGGTCCATGTGTTAAAGAATCAGTCCCCAGGAAGGCATTGCTGGAAAGTAGTGGAACATGTGGGAGGTCATGCTTAGTTAGAGGTCATTAGGTCATTGTGGATGAGCCCTCCCATGACAGTTCTTTTGTGGCTTCTTGAGTTCTTTAGAGAGAGTTGTCATAATAGTCTGAATTTGGATCCACTCTTTCTCTTCCTGGCTCGCCATGTAATTCCTCTATATGACCTCCATCATCTGAACTCAGCAGAGCCAAAGTCTAAGTCATGCAGTTTAGATTTTTAAATCTTTGAAACATTTCTTTATTTTTTAATTAGCTCATCTCAGGTATCAGTGAAAGACTGACCAGTATACATACTAAATGTTTAAATGTTTTCAATGACCAAAACATTGGTGATAGAGTTGTTGCAGCTTTCTGATTTAACAGAATGCATAAAATGGAATGAAGCAAACAAATAATAGTGTGATATTCCAATTATATCATCACTGATGTCTTTAAGAACCAATATTTTTCCTAAGTTAAAGAGGAAAGAGAGAGATGTAAGACAGAAGAGATTAAGTAAAAATCTCATAGTCCTGAATTTGAAATATCGATATAAATTCTTTTAAGCTGTTTCACCTCCAAATAGACAAATATAAATGCCTTTTTCTTTCATTTCCTTTAATTCTCTTATCTGGATTTGGTTTCAGGATAATTCTACCCTCAGAATAATTCAGAGAATTTCAATTTTATTGAAGATTTTACATAGAATTCACATTATTTCTTATTTACATCATTGACAGATATCATCAATGAAGCCATGTGGTCTAGTTTGTTTATACTAAGTATTTATCTGCTATAATGACAATTTGCATATTTTTGTAAATACTCATAGAAGGCTATTTAAATTACCTGTTTTGTCATGTAAGGATCACTGATGTGTGTCATTCAAGATTTTTTTTTGTTTCATCTGTGTTCTCCAAGACATTCTCAAAGACTTGATCATCTCTTTTTCATTCTTTTATGTATAGAACCAACTTTTTTTAATTTTTTTAAACATTTATTCAAGATACACAGAAAGAGAAGGTGAGGGAGAGAAAAAGAGAGAGAGGCCTTCCATCCCCTGGTTCACTCCCTAGTTGGCTGCAATAGCCAGAACCAGGAGCCAGGAGCTTCCTCCAGGTCACCCATGCAGGTGTAGGGGCCTAAGGACTTGGGCCATTTTCTACTGCTTTCCCAGGCCATAGCAGAGAGCTGGATCGGAAGTGAAGCAGCCGGGATTCAAACCAATGCCCATATGGGACACCAGCACTGAAGGTGGCAGCTTTACCCACATTGCCACAGCGTCAGCCCCAATAACTAACATTCATACTGCCTGTCTCATTCTTAATTCTGGTGATTTGTTTCTTCTTATTTATTACAGGACCAACCTTGCTAGATGTTTAAAAATTATTAGTTTTCTTTAATCTTCATTATTGTTTTTCTATTTTAATTTCATTGATTTTTTCTGTGATCTTCTGTGATTTTTCTGTGATCTTCATTATTTATTTTTTTCCTGGTTTTTTTGTTTGTTTGTTTGTTTTTGTTTTGACAGGCAGAGTGGACAGTGAGAGAGAGAGACAGAGAGAAAGGTCTTTCTTTATTCTGTTGGTTCACCCCACAATGGCCGCTACGGCAAGCGCGCTGCAGCCGGCCCACCACGCTGACCCGAAACCAGGAGCTTCTCCTGGTCTCCCATGGGGTACAAGGCCCAAGCACTTGGGCCATCCTCCTCTGCACTCCCAGGCCACAGCAGAGAGCTGGCCTGGAAGATGAGCAACCAGGACAGAATCTGGCTCCCAGACTAGGACTAGAACTCAGGCTGCCAGAGCCGCAGTTCGCGGAGGATTAGCCTATTGAGCAGCGGCACCAGCCTTTCCTGTTTAACTTAATTTAACTTTGCCGTACTTTTTTCAGTTTCTTAAAGTAAAAGATGAGTCATTGATTTAAGAATTTTCACCTTTTCTAATGTAAAGAATATATACTTAGGGCTATGAAATTCCCTTATTATGACAGCATATTACAAATTTTGAGAACACCTTAATTTTCATCAAGTCCAAAATATTTTCTAATTTCCCCTTTGAAATCTTCTTTAACCAATAGGTTATTTAGAAGAATGTTATTTAGTTTCCAAATATGAGGAATGCTCCCAGATACCTGTCACAAATAAAATCCAATTTAAGCCTGTTGTGGTCAATAACAGACACCATATGATTTGAATCCTTTTAAATTTGAGAATTTTTATGACTCAGAAAATGATCTTTCTTTGTAAATTTTCTGGGTACACTTAAAAAGAATGTGTATTCTGACATTGTTAGGTACATGTCATAGAAATGTAAGTTCTAACAAGCTGGTAGATAATGTTGTTCAAGTTTTCTATATACTTATTGAGTTTCTCTCTACTTATTTTATCAACTGTTGAGAAATGGTTATTAAAATCTCCAGCTGATTGTGAAACTGTCTACTTAGCCTTGCATTCTTATTTGATTATTTTTCCTATTTTTTGTTATTAGATGCCTAATGTTTTCTTGATGAATTAAAAAATAATTATTAATGAAAAATCTTTATTATTCCTAGTAATAATCTTTGCCCTAAAATCTATTTTGTTTGATTTTAATATAACCATTGCAGCCTTCTTCAAATGTGCATTAGCTTTTATGTATTTTTATGTCAATTTATTTTTAACCTATGGCTTTATATATAAAATGGATTTCTTTTAAGCAGTATATAGTTGAAATTTTCATCAATGGACAGATCTCAACTGGACAGAAAATCAACAAACAACAGAGCTATTCGACACTATGGACCAAATGGATCTAACTGATTTCAATAGACCTTTCTACTCCACAGTTGCAGAAACTACATTCTTCTCATCTGTACATGGAGCTTTCTCTAAGATAGACCATATGCTAGGTCACAAACCAAATCTCAGCAAATTTTACAAAATCAAAATCATACCATGCATCTTCTATGACCACAATGGAGTGAAGCTGGAAATCACCAACTCAAGAATCTCTAGATCGTATACAAACACATTGAGACTGAACAACATATTCTTAAATGAACAGTGGGTCACAGAAGAAATCAAAAGAAAAATCAAAAAATTTCTGGAAACTAATGAAGACCACAATACAACATAACAAAACTTATGGGATGCAGCAAAAGCAGTGTTAAGAGGAAAGTTTATAGCAATCAGTGCCTACCTGAGGAAATTGGAAAGGCATCAAATAAATGAGCTTTCAGTCCATCACAAGGACCTAAAAAGACAACAACAAACCAAAGCCAAAATTAGTAAGAAGAAATAATAAAATTAAAGAAAAACTAAGCAAATTTAAAAAAAAAATCAGTGAAATGAAGTGCTAGTTTTTTTAAAGTAAATAAAATTAATACACCATTGGTGCAACTAACCAAAGGAAAAAAAAGAGGAAGAAGACCCAAATCAATAAATTCAGAGATGAAAAAAGGAAATGTAACAGATACCACAGAAATAAAAAGAATCATCAGGAATTACTACAAAGATCCATAGGGCAACAAATCAGGAAACCTAGAAATAATAGATAGATTCCTAGACATATATAATCTACCAAAATTGAGTTATGAGGACATAAGAAACCTAAACAGATCGATAACCAAGACAGAAATTGAATCAATAATAAAGACCTTCCCAACAAAGAAAAACCCAGGACGGATGGCTTCACTGCTGAATTCTACCAGACATTTAAATAAGAACTAATTCCAATTCTTCTCAAGCTACTCAAAACAATTGAAAGGGAGAGAATCCTTGCAAACTCCTTCTATGAAGCCTACATCACCACTTCCTAAACCAGAAACAGATATAACAGAGGAAGAGAGCTATAGACCAATATCCCTGATGAACATAGATGCAAAAATCATCAATGAAATATTAGCTAATTGAATCCAACAACACATTAGAAAGATAATTTACTGAGACCAAGTGGGATTTATCCCTGGTATGCAAGGATGGTTCAACATTCGAAAATCAACCAATGTGATACATTACATTAACACTCAAAAGTGCAAAAATCATATGATTACTTCAAGATATGCAGAAAAACACTTGATAAAACACAACATCCTTTCATGATGAAAACCTTAAGCAAATTGGGTTTTCCCCAATTTGGAACTTTCCTCAACACAATCAAGGCAATTTATGACAAACCCACAGCCAGGATCCTATTGATGGGGAGAAGCTGAAAGCATTCCCCCTAAGATCTGGAACCAGGCAAGGATGCCCACTCTCACCATTGCTATTTAATATAGTCCTGGAAGTTTTAGTCAGAGCCATTAGGCAAGAAAAATAAATCAAGAGGATACAAATTGGAAAAGAGGAACCAAAATATCCCTATTTGCACTTGACATGATTCTACATTTAGGGGATATAAAACACTCCACTGAGATACTATTGGAACTCAAGAAAGAGTTTGGTAAAGTGGCAAGATTAAAATAAACACAGAAAATTTAAAAAGTTAAAAAAATAAAATAGTTGCGGGAGCCAAGATGGTGGAATAGTGAGGGCACGCACCGATAGTCTGGGAAAATTTAGTTTAATAAAAGGGGAGATACGGTAGCCTCAGAAAAAAGAACCAGGAAAATATTGCAGAGGAAACTCTTCTGGATCGAGTGGCTGTGAATCGGAGGACCTACTGGGAGAACAAGGTCACCCACCGCGTGGAAGCCAAACCACGGGACCGAGCCACGGGAGCCACGGGTGCCATGGGTGCCGCAGAAGCCGCAGGGTCTGCGCGCCAGTGCGGGAAGGGGAGTGCATGTCACACAGACAACAGTGGGGAGAGTTGCAACGTCCAGAGCTCCGAGTCCACACATCGGCGCTGGAAGGGGAGGTGAGCTCAATAACCCGAGACATTGGCGGGGAAACGGGGGTCAGAATCTAGAGGGGGGCCGGAAAGTGCAGCAAACTCACTACCAGAAAGAAGGAAAAAAAAAAAAAAAGCTTGGGGGTTTCTCTTTCCCCTAACCTTGCAAAGGTTGCAAGGCTGCAAGGCTTGAAGAATTCCCAAGAGACAAAGAGCAGGCCCCCTCTCTGGATTTGCATATCAACAGGGGAGAGCTAAGGAACTGAGTCACTACAATTCAGTAGCCTAGGCAACCCAGTGGGAGTCCAGAGGAGCCTAAACAGACTCTTTGGGTAGAAGCCAGAGACTGGAAGATAAATACCATCAATTCTGCACAGCCGTGCCGTGCGGTGTTACTTACCCCCTGAATAAATAAATAAAATAAATAAATAAATAAATAAATAAATAAAAAGAGAGAGATTTTTTTTTTTGACAGGCAGAGTGGACAGTGAGAGAGAGACAGAGAGAGAAAGGTCTTCCTTTTGCCGTTGGTTCACCCTCCAATGGCTGCCGCTGCAGCCGGCGCACCGCGCTGATCCGATGGCAGGAGCCAGGATCCAGGTGCTTTTCCTGGTCTCCCATGGGGTGCAGGGCCCAAGCACCTGGGCCATCCTCCACTGCACTCCCTGGCCATAGCAGAGAGCTGGCCTGGAAGAGGGGCAACCGGGACAGAATCCGGCGCCCCAACCGGGACTAGAACCCGGTGTGCCGGCGCCGCAAGGTGGAGGATTAGCCTATTGAGCCACAGCGCCGGCTAAAAGAGAGAGATTTACCACGCATAACCTGAGGGTGTCACCTTTGCACACCCTTAACCAGGAAGAACTAAGCAGAGCTCTCAGCCCGCACCCATCTCAAGCCTCCAAGGCTCCTCCAACAGCAGGCAGTCCACTTAACATGGACATGGTATAAAATTAAAAAAAAAAAATTAAAAAAAAAAACGCACAGTGACGAAAGAAGAATTAATTATGCCTAGTAACAAACACAGAAATCGAGGGAACAAGATCAACGATGACACTATGATGCCTCCAAATAAACAAAACACCCCAAACCAAGATTATGAAGATGATGAGATAGAAGAAATGCAAGATACGGATTTCAAAAAATTTATGATAAGAACATTTAGAAGTTTTCAAAAGCAAATCCTTGAACTACAGAAATCCTTATTGGACAAGATTGAAAATCTCTCTCGTGAAAATGAAATTTTAAGGAAGAATCAAAATGAAACTCAGAAACTAGTAGAACAGGAAAGTGTGATAGTGAAGAGAAATCAAAATGAAATGAAGAGCTCAATAGATCAAATGACAAACACATTAGAAAGCCTTAAAAACAGAATGGGTGAAGCAGAAGAGAGAATATCGGACTTAGAAGATAGAGCACAGGAAAACATACAGTCAAACCAAAGAAAAGAAGAGGAAATTAGAAATCTAAAACATATTGTTGGGAATCTACAGGATACTATTAAAAAAACCAACATTCGAGTTCTAGGAGTTCCTGAAGGCATGGAGAGAGAGAAAGGATTAGAAGGCCTTTTTAGTGAGATACTAGCAGAGAACTTTCCAGGTTTGGAGAAGGACAGAGATATCCTAGTACAGGAAGCTCATAGAACCCCCAATAAACATGACCAAAAGAGATCCTCACCACGACACGTGGTAATTAAACTTACCACAGTGAAACATAAAGAAAAGATCCTAAAATGTGCAAGAGAGAAACGTCAGATTACTCTCAGAGGATCTCCAATTAGACTCACAGCTGACTTCTCATCAGAAACACTACAGGCTAGGAGGGAATGGCGAGACATAGCACAGGTGCTAAGAGAGAAAAATTGCCAGCCCAGAATATTATATCCTGCCAAGCTCTCATTTGTGAATGAAGGTGAAATAAAGACCTTTCATAGCAAACAGAAATTGAAAGACTTTGTGGCCACTCGTCCGGCCCTGCAAAAGATACTTAAAGATGTGCTACACTCAGAAACACAGAAGCACGGCCATCAATATGAAAGAAGGGAAAGGAAGAACCCTACCAGTAAAAGAGCATGGGAAGCTCAAAGCATATACTAGAAAATATTTCCGGGAAAATGGCAGGGCCAAGTCACTACGTATCAATAGTCACATTGAACATTAATGGTCTGAATTCTTCAGTTAAAAGACACCGTTTGGCTGACTGGCTCAAAGAACACAACCCAACTATTTGTTGCCTACAAGAAACACATCTCTCTAATAAAGAGGCATGCAGACTGAAAGTGAAAGGTTGGAAAAAGATATTCCATGCCAACAGAAACCAAAAAACAGCAGGTGTAGCCATATTAATATCAGACAAAAATAAACTTTAATACAAAAACTGTTAAGAGAGACAAAGAGGGACACTATATAATGATTAAGGGTTCAATTCAACAGGAAGATGTAACTATTATAAATGTATATGCACCTAATTACAGGGCACCGGTCTATTTAAAAGATATGTTAAGGGACTTAAAGGGAGATTTAGATTCCAATACAATAGTACTGGGGGAATTAAATACTCCACTCTCAGAAATAGACAGATCATCCGGACAGAAGATCAACAGGAAACAGCAGATTTAATTGACACTATTGCCCAGATGGATCTAACAGATATCTACAGAACTTTCAACCCTACATCTACAGACTTCACATTCTTCTCAGCAGTGCATGGAACCTTCTCTAGGATTGATCACATACTAGGCCATAAAGCAAGTCTCAGCAAATTTAAAAGAATTAGAATCATACCATGCAGCTTCTCAGACCACAGCGGAATGAAGCTGGAAATTAGCAACTCAGGAAACCCCAGAAAGTATGCAAAGACATGGAGACTGAACAACATGCTCCTGAATGAACACTGGGTCATTCAAGAAATCAAAAGAGAAATCAAAAACTTTCTGGAAGTAAATGAAGACAACAACACAACATATCAAAACTTATGGGATACTGCAAAAGCAGTATTGAGAGGCAAATTTATAGCAATAGGTGCCTATATCAAGAAATTGGAAAGGGAGCCGGCGCCGTGGCTCAATAGGCTAATCCTCCACCTTGCGGCGCCGGCACACCGGGTTCTAGTCCCGGTTGGGGCGCCGGATTCTGTCCCGGTTGCCCCTCTTCCAGGCCAGCTCTCTGCTATGGCCAGGGAGTGCAGTGGAGGATGGCCCAGGTGCTTGGGCCCTGCACCCCATGGGAGACCAGGAAAAGCACCTGGCTCCTGGCTCCTGCCAGGATCAGCGCGGTGCGCCGGCTGCAGCGGCGGCCATTGGAGGGTGAACCAACGGCAAAGGAAGACCTTTCTCTCTCTGTCTCTCTCTCTCACTGTCCACTCTGCCTGTCAAAAAAAAAAAAAAAAAAAAAAAAAAGAAATTGGAAAGGTACCAAATAAATGAGCTTTCAGCGCATCTCAAGGACCTAGAAAAACTGCAGCAAACCAAACCCAAATCTAGTAGGAGAAGAGAAATAATTAAAACCAGAGAATAAATTAACAGGATTGAATCCAAAAAAACACTACAAAAAATCAGCCAAGCGAGAAGCTGGTTTTTTGAAAAAATAAACAAAATTGACATCCCATTGGCCCAACTAACTAAAAAAAGAAGAGAAATGACCCAAATCAATAAAATCAGAGATGAAAAAGGAAACGTAACAACAGACACCACAGAAATAAAAAGAATCATCAGAAATTACTACAAGGATCTGTATGCCAGCAAACAGGAAAACCTATCAGAAATGGATAGATTCCTGGACACATGCAATCTACCAAAATTGAACCATGAAGACATAGAAAACCTAAACAGACCCATAACTGAGACAGAAATTGAAACAGTAATAAAGGCCCTCCCAACAAAGAAAAGCCCAGGACCAGATGGATTCACTGCTGAATTCTACCAGACATTTAAAGAAGAACTAATCCCATTTAGTCTCAAACTATTCAGAACAATCGAAAAAGAGGGAATCCTCCCAAATTCTTTCTATGAAGCCAGCATCACCTTAATCCCTAAGCCAGAGAAAGATGCAGCACTGAAAGAAAATTACAGACCAATATCCCTGATGAACATAGACGCAAAAATCCTCAATAAAATTCTGGCCAATAGAGTACAACAACACATCAGGAAAATCATCCACCCAGACCAAGTGGGATTCATCCCTGGTATGCAGGGATGGTTTAATGTGCGCAAATCAATCAATGTGATTCACCACATTAACAGACTGCAAAAGAAAAACCATATGATTATCTCAATTGATGCAGAGAAAGAATTTGATAAAATTCAACACCCTTTCATGATGAAAACTCTAAGCAAATTGGGTATAGAAGGAACATTCCTCAATATAACCAAAGCAATTTATAAAAAACCCACAGCCAGCATCCTATTGAATGGGGAAAAGTTGGAAGCATTTCCACTGAAATCTGGCACCAGGCAGGGATGCCCACTCTCACCACTGCTATTTAACATAGTTCTGGAAGTTTTAGCCAGAGCCATCAGACAAGAAAAAGAAATCAAAGGAATACAAATCGAGAAGGAAGAAGTCAAACTATCCCTCTTTTCAGACGATATGATTCTGTACTTAGAGGATCCAAAGAACTCTACTAAGAGACTATTGGAACTCATAGAGGAGTTTGGCAAAGTGGCAGGATATAAAATCAATGCACAAAAATCAACAGACTTTGTATACACAAGCAATGCCATGACTGAGAAAGAACTGCTAAGATCAATCCCATTCACAATAGCTACAAAAACAATCAAATACCTTGGAATAAACTTAACCAAGGACGTTAAAGATCTCTACGATGAGAATTACAAAATCTTAAAGAAAGAAATAGAAGAGGATACCAAGAAATGGAAAAATCTTCCATGCTCATGGATTGGAAGAATCAACATCATCAAAATGTCCATTCTCCCAAAAGCAATTTATAGATTCAATGCAATCCCAATCAAGATACCAAAGACATTCTTCTCAGATCTGGAAAAAATGATGCTGAAATTCATATGGAGGCACAAATGACCTCGAATAGATAAAGCAATCTTGTACAACAAAAACAAAGCTGGAGGCATCACAATACCAGATTTCAGGACATATTACAGGGCAGTTGTAATCAAAACAGCATGGTACTGGTACAGAAACAGATGGATAGACCAATGGAACAGAATTGAAACACCAGAAATCAACCCAAACATCTACAGCCAACTTATATTTGACCAAGGATCTAAAACCAATTCCTGGAGCAAGGACAGTCTATTCAATAAATGGTGCTGGGAAAACTGGATTTCCACGTGCAGAAGCATGAAGCAAGACCCCTACCTTACACCTTACACAAAAATCCACTCAACGTGGATTAAAGACCTAAATCTACATCCTGACACCATTAAGTTATTAGAGAACATTGGAGAAACCCTTCAAGATATTGGCACAGGCAAAGAATTTCTGGAAAAGACCCGGGAGGCACAGGCAGTCAAAGCCAAAATCAACTATTGGGATTGCATCAAATTGAGAAGTTTCTGTACTGCAAAAGAAACAGTCAGGAGAGTGAAGAGAGAACCGACAGAATAGGAAAAAATATTTGCAAACTATGCAACAGATAAAGGGTTACTAACCAGAATCTACAAAGAGATCAAGAAACTCCACAAAAACAAAACCAACAACCCAATTAAGAGATGGGCCAAGGACCTCAATAGACATTTTTCAAAAGAGGAAATCCAAATGGCCAACAGGCACATGAAAAAATGTTCAAGGTCATTAGCAATCAGGGAAATGCAAATCAAAACCACAATGAGGTTTCACCTCACCCCGGTTAGAATGGCTCACATGCAGAAATCTACCAACAACAGATGCTGGCGAGGATGTGGGGAAAAAGGGACACTAACCCACTGTGGGTGGTAATGCAAACTGGTCAAGCCACTATGGAAGTCAGTCTGGAGATTCCTCAGAAACCTGAAGATAACCCTCCCGTTCGACCCAGCCATCCCACTCCTTGGAATTTACCCAAAGGAATTTAAATTGGCAAACAAAAAAGCGGTCTACACCCTAATGTTTATCACAGCACAATTCACAATAGCCAAGACCTGGAACCAACCTAAATGACCATCAACGGTAGACTGGATAAAGAAATTATGGGATATGTATTCTTTAGAATACTATACCGCAGTAAGAAACAACGAAATTCAGTCATTTGCAACAAATTGGAGGAATCTGGAACACATCATGCTGAGTGAAGTAAGCCAGTCCCAAAGGGACAAATACCATATGTTCTCCCTGATCGGTGACAACTGACTGAACACCAAAAAGGAAACCTCCTGTAGTGAAATGGACACTGTGAGAAACAGTGACTTGATCAGCATAGCCCTGACTGTTAATGAACAACTTAATACATTATCCCTCTTAGTATTTTTTTTTGTCTGTTCTACTTAATATGACTGGTTTCATTCTGTAATTATCACACAGTTATTCTTAAGTGTTGAAAATTAACTGATATGTGATCCCTGTTAAACATAAGAGTGGGAATAAGAGAGGGAAGAGATGTATAATCTGGGACATGCTCAAGCTGACTTGCCCCAAATGGTAGAGTTAGAAACATACCAGGGTGTGGGGAGCAACTGTGAGCAACTCGGACTAGACTAAGTTACTGGAATTAAGACTTATTCTATGCATCTGCTTTCCCACAATATGGCGCTGAGAAGGGAAACAGCTTCTACACAGCTGCCTCCAGTTCAACCAATAAACTGTGGGACCTGCTCCTGATTGGAGGAGAGCAGCGTACTCGGCGTGTGGGTAGCAGAGTTGGGATTGGTGGAAGAGGACTATAAAGGAGGAGAGAGACGGCATGCACTAGGAACATCTAAGAGGAACATCTAAGGGGAACATCTAAGGGGAACACCTGTGCAGCCCCCAAGAGAGCCGGCCGGCGGTGTGCCGCTCCCCTGCGGAAGTGGGGAATGTGGCCAGGGGGAACTGCCCTTCCACGGAGGTGGAAGGGACAGTAGCCAACCCGGGAAGAACCAGCAGCAAACCCGGGGAGGGCCGAGCAGACGAAAGAACAGCGTAGGGTCCTGTGTCGTTCCTCCACGAAGACGGGGAGCGACACCAGGGGATTCCAATTCAATCCCATCAAGGTGGCATGTACCAATGCCATCTCACTATTCCAAGTGATCAATTTCAGTTCACAATTGATCATAATGAAAGGACTAAGAGTCCAAGGGAGCACATAAACAAGTCTAGTACCTGCTAACACTAACCGATAGAATAAATAAAGGTGAGAGTGATCCAACATGGGAAGTGAGATACTCAGCAGACTCATAGAATGGCAGATGTCCTAAATAGCACTCTGGCCTCAGAATCAGCCCTAAAGGCACTCGGATCTGGCTGAAAAGCCCATGAGAGTATTTCAGGCATGGAAAGCCAAGACACTCTGGCAAAAGATCTCTGTGAGTGAGATCCCAGTGGAAAGAACAGGTCTTCAAAGAAGGAGGTACCTTTCTCTGAAGGGAGGAGAGAACCTCCACTTTGATTATGACCTTGTCTAAACAAGATAAAAGTTGGAGAATTCAGAGGGCTTCCATAGCCTTGGAAACTCATGACTGGAGCATAGGGAGATTACTGATGCCATAGACAGGAGTGTCAATTGGTAAAGTCAACAACAGGAGTCACTGTGCACTTACTCCTCATGTAGGACCTCTATCCTTAATGTGCTGTACATTGAGATTTAATGCTATAACGAGTACTCAAACAATATATTTCACTTTGTGTTTCTATGGGGGTGCAAACTGTTGAAATCTTTACTTAATGCATACTAAACTGATCTTCTGTAAAAAAAAAAAAAAAGAAAGAAATTATCAATTCCCAACTTGACTCTCACTGGGATTAAACATGACGATAAGTCTGATCTGATTTCATCATCATTTAAAAAAAATCATCTATTATTTTTCACTTTATGTTTCTGTGTGGGAGCAAACTGTTGAAATCCTTACTTAATGTATACTAAGCTGATCTTCTGTATATTAAGATAATCGAAAATGAATCTTGATGTGAATGGAAGGGGAGAGGGAGTGGGAAAGGGGAGGGTTGTGGGTGGGAGGGACGGTATGGGGGGGAAGCCATTGTAATCCATAAGTCGTACTTTGGAAATTTATATTCATTAAATAAAAGTTAAAAAAAATAAAATAAAATAAACACAGAAAAAACAATAGCTTTTTTATACTCAAACAATATCATGGCTGGGAAAGAACTTTTACGATCAGTTTCATTCACAATAACTCCAAAAAGAATTAAATACATTGGAATAAATTTAACCAAGGATGTCTAAGATTTATACAATGAAGAGTACAAAACACTAAAGAAAGAAATAGAAAGAGACATTTAAAAATGGAAAAAATCTTCCATGTTCATGGATTGGAATAGTCAACATCCTAAGAATGTCCATACTACCGAAAGCAATTTACAGAGTAAATGTGATCCCAATCAAATTACCAAAAACATTCTTCTCAGATCTACAAAAAAGGCTAAAATTCATATGGAAACACAAGAGACCTTAAATAGCTAAATTAATCTTATACAATGAAAACAAAGCTAGTGGCATCACAATACTTAATTTCAAGACATACTGCAGGGCAGTTATAATCAAAACAGGCTGGTACTGTCACAAAAATAGACATGTAGACCAACGGAATAGAATAGAAACTCCAGAAATCAACCCACACATCTATAATCAACTTATCTTTGACAAAGAAGCTAAAAGCAATCCCTGGAGCAAGAACAGTCTTTTCAACAAATGGTGCTGGAGAAACTGGATCTCTGCACTCAGAAATATGAAACTAGACCTGTACCTTATCCCTTACACAAGATTGCATTAAAAATGGATCAAAGAGCTAAATCTATGGCCTGCTACCATCAAATTACTAGAAAACATTGGGGAAACTCTGCAAAACATTGGCATAGGCAAAGATCCCAGAAGCACAGATAATCAAAGCTAAAATGGCAAATGAGATTACATCAAGCTGAGAAGCTTCTGTGCTGCGAAAGAAACACTCAGAAAAGTGAAGAGGCAATTGATAGAATGGGAGAAATTATTTGCAAACTTTGCAACTGATAAAGATATCCCGAATCTATAAAGAGTCATGAAATGCAAAAACAACAGAACAAATAATCCAGTTAAACATGAGTAAAGGACTTGAGCAGGTATTTTTCAAGAGAGGAAATTCAAATGGCCAAAAGACACTTGAAAAAATGCTCAGGGTCACTAGCCATCAGGAAAATGCAAATCAAAATCACAAGGAGTTTTCACCCACTCCACACAGAAATGAAGAAACAACAAATGCTGGAGACTATGTTGGGAAAAAGGTACTGTTAAAAAATCCACTGTTAGTGGGAACGCAAACTGGTGCAGCCGCCGTGGAAGACAGTATGGAGACATATCAGCAATCTAAATATAGACCTACCATATGATCCAACCATCCCACTCCTGGGAATTTACCCAAACCAAAAGAAATAAGCATCTGAAAGAGTTATCTGCACCCCCATGTTCACTGCAGCACAATTCACAATAGCTAAGATATGGAATCAACCCAGATGTCCATCAACTGTTGACTGCTTAAAGAAATTATGGTATAAATACACTATGGAGTATAACTAAGCTGTAAAAAAAAATTGAAATTTTGTCTTTTGCAACAAGATCTACACTTAGTGAAATAAGCCAGTCTTCAAAAGACAGGTATCATATGTTTTCTCTGATCTGAGGTAACTAACAGAGTACCTGAAATGTAATGTTTAGGGGTGAAATGGGCATTTTGAGATTCCATGATTGTTCATAGTTCTTTGTCTCTCCTGTTGGGGAACATTTTTTTTTTCCTTCATACTACTTGTTGAACTCTTTTACAGTATAGGGTTAACTGTATGATCATTATGTAAACTGAAAATAGATCTTTGTAAACCATAAGTGTGGGAATGGGAGAGGGAGGAGGAAGAAAGGTTGGAGCTTGGGTGGGAGGGAGGATGAGGAGGAAGTATCACTATGTTCCTGAATCTGTATATATGAAACATATGAAACTTGTATTGCCTAAATAATTTTTTTTAAAATTAAAAAGGTGTATTAAACAACCAAACTACCAAAAAAAGAAGTTAATGAAAGAATACTGCTGCTAAGTTTATATCCAAAGGTCCCAGTATTATGCCTGAGAGTCTCCAGTGCAGAACTAGATAATGTTTACATCTTTAAGTAATAATTATCATCATCATCAAATTGGGTTAGTCACCCTCATTATTTAGAAATCAAAAGTGATTGGAAATAATAAAATTTTACTTTTAATTTACTATCAAAAACATATTATTACCTAAAATACCTGAAAATAAATTTTTCTGTCTGGAAATATTTGTACTAACAAATAAAGGTACAATAGAATTATAATAGACCAATTTTGTACTTCCTGTTAAATTAATAGATTTGGCATGGATCATTAGTTACTGCTAACATCAGATAAAGAAATACAATGAGACATTATATATCTACTCATGGAGAAAATCAACAATATGAGTTTGCCTTGTCAAATAAATTAAATCCAAACCTGATTGGGCCTGTTAATCTGACTACCATTAAGGAGATAATGATTGCAAAAACCTACTTAGTAATACAACAAAGAGATACTATCAGCAAAAGCCATCCTGTGATAAATCTCACACAATCAGTGATATGATTATATAATAAATAGACTGTAAAAACAAAGATAGAGTGGCAATCATTAAAGAGACTCAATGGGCATATTCAATTTCTAAAAGTACAAAAACTATAGTATTCAGGGATTCACACTTTGCTGTAAAGCCATAAAGAAGAGGAAAGAAAGTGATTATCATAAATATCAAGGTAGTGATTGCTTTTAAAGTGGTAACATTTACAGGCGAGGGGAAGCGGGAAGAAGGCTGTGAATGATTTTTGGAATTGCCAGCAAAGTTTTGTTTCTGACCTGCATTTTGGGCACAATAACATGCACATTTCACTTAACCATACATTTCTTTCATATTTTTCTTTGTATCCTGTAATGTTTTATAATAATATAATCAATTTAGGAAAAGTATACACACAACTGAAAGTAAAGTGAGATGTAAAAGTAAATATTTATTAGAATGAGAAAAAAATCCTTTGTTACCACAAATTTAACTGTTGGACATAAATCTATAATCTGTGTTTTATGTTTTCCTTACACTCCGGTTGCATGCAATTTGGTCTCTCTTTATGAGACAATAGTTTCACAGTACTGTTTTCTATATACAGTGGAAAGACAATTCAACACTTGCTCTAGCATGATTGATCAAAATTTGTTTTCATTCTTGGATTTTAAAATGTTTCTTTCAACTTTATAACATAGGAGCAATTTAAATGTTTGTGAAGTTGCCTGATACGGTATATTGGGTTACATAATTGCTTGATCAAATAATTACTATACTAACCTGACTTATTGATGGAAATGTTTAGGAGATTTGTCACTGGAACATATTTTTCTTCAGGCCATTTCACAGTGTCAAAAACAATTTTTTGTACTATTTCATGGAGAAACTGCGACTTGTCAGGGCAGGATAAGGCACATATGCTCAGACATGATCCCAACTGTTGGGATATATTAAGCATGAATATGCACTCACAGATGCACTCACTGTGCAAGTATGCCTGCAGGTTTGTCCCACCAGCTACAAATATTACAATACATTTCATTTTGCTCAGTTCTTACTCAAATTTTTCAAAGAAGGACGGTGCTTATAAGTGTATATCCTGCAGTATAAAGCATATTTCTGTCAGTAGAGAGTTTCCTTTTAATTAGGAGCTAATGAGAACTTAATTTTCTACTTACAGATTTTTTTAGATCTAATATCTGGAAGAGTTTTCTACACACACTCTTCTGAATCAATATGTTGCAAGCCTTGTTTTCCATTCTTCAACCTACATTTCATGTACTGGGTCCTACAAGGCCTATTGTATCACCCTATGATCCCTGTCTCTGCATTTTTATGCCTCATTGCTGGATGAGCGCACAAGTGGCAAAAGAAATACTCCAGAAAATCGTTCATAAACAGGAGAGGTCAGTACTAGCCAACTTTTTATAAAGCTCTTAATGTGGAAATAGCTTCAAACATGTGGAAAAGTTTAAACATAAAAGTGGTAAGGAATAACTTATCTACCTTCCTTGTCTAGATTCACCTATTGCTGATATTTTACCCCATTTGTGTTATTACTTTGTATATTTCTTCTCATTTATTCTAGTTATTTACTTATTTATTGGTTATCAAGTGAGCTGAGAAAGTCCTCTTTATTCAATGGCTTATATTTATTAATGTGTTTTTATTATTTTGGCCAGCAAATTGTCACATAAATATACAGGAGGCCTTCAATTTGGAGGCCACTTTACTTTTTGGACTAACAACTTGTTCAAAAGGCTCACTTTGCAACTGCATCACCTCTGGTACCATCCTAACTCAAAACAGCCTTGATTCCTTTTAGCAGAGGTGGTATTAGAGATCAAGCTATGCAAGGGCTCCTCTTAAGCCTCCCAAAGGATCAGTAAAACATGGATTTCATTAGCTGTGTGGCAAATCTGCCTTGGTCTGATGAAAAGTTGATTTCATCCTGATGATCTCTTATTAATTGAGAGGAATGTGTCATTAACAACAGCTCTTGCAAAATAAAAAATAGGTTAATCAACTAAGAATCCATGCAAGTTTTACATTTTACATTTGCAAATTTGTTTAAGCTCCTCATCAAATTTTTGGTGTCCAATCATCTTAACTTTTCTCAATGGTTCACTTTTCATCCTTGTTTCTTTTTTATTATATTGTATTCAAAATTACTGGGAGAGGGGCCTGGCATTGTGGCAAACTGGGATAAGCTGCTGCTTGCAACATAAGCAAACTATATAAGACTTTCAGTTTAAATCCCAGCTGCTCCACTGCTAATCCATTTCACTCCTGGGAATTTACCCAAACCAAAAGAAATCATCATATGAAAGAGTTATCTGTACCCCCATGTTCATGAAGCACAGTTCGCAATAGCTAGGATATGGAATCAACCCAGATGTCTCTTAGCTGTTGTCTGGATAAAGAAATTTTGGTACATATACATGATGGAGTACTATTCAGCTGAAAAGAGAGAGAAAGAAATAAAGGAAGAAAGAGAAAGAGAGGAAGGAGGGAAGGAGGGAAGGAGGGAAGGAGGGAAGGAAGGAAGGAAGGAAGGGAATGAGAAAGAGAAAGAGAAAGAGAAAGAGGAAGAGAAAGAGAAAGAAAGAGAAGAGGAAGGGATGGAGGAAGGAAGGAAGAAACAAAGAAAGAAAACCTGTCATTTGCAACAAGATGGATACAACTAGAAACCATTATACTTAGTGAAATAAGTATTTCCCCAAAAGATAGATACCATATGTTTTCCCTGATTCAATATAACTAATAGAGTACCTGAAATGTAATGTGTTGGAGTTAAACAGACATTTTGAGATTTGATGATTGTTTAGAGCCCTTGGCTCTTCCATTAAGAAACTTTATTTTCTTCACACTATTTGCTGAAATCGTTTACTTAGTGTAGGGTTAACTGTATGATTTATTTTTATTTTTATTTTTATTTTTATTTTTATTTTTATTTTTTGACAGGCAGAGTGGACAGTGAGAGAGAGAGACAGAGAGAAAGGTCTTCCTTTGCCGTTGGTTCACCCTCCAATGGCCGCCGCGGCCAGTGCACCACGCTGATCCGATGGCAGGAGCCAGGTACTTATCCTGGTCTCCCATGGGGTGCAGGGCCCAAGCACTTGGGCCATCCTCCACTGCACTCCTGGGCCACAGCAGAGAGCTGGCCTGGAAGAGGGGCAACCGGGACTGAATCCGGCGCCCTGACCGGGACTAGAACCAGGTGTACCGGCGCCGCAAGGCAGAGGATTAGCCTAGTGAGCCGCAGCGCCGGCTTAGCTGTATGATTATTAAGTAAGCTGAAAATAAAATTATTCTTTTATTTGAGAGAGAGAATGAGAGAGGAAGAGAGAGAGAGAGAGAGAGAGAGAGATCCCATCCACTGGTTCATTGCCCATAAAAGCCTGGGCTAGGCTGGACTGGAGATGGAGCTGGAGCTGGGAACTGGGAAGCAGGGACCCAAATACTTGAGCTATCACTGCTGCTCCCAGTATCTATACTGGCAGAAAGCTGGAATCAGCAGCTGGAGCCAAGATGCTCCAGTGTGGGACACGGGCATCTTCATTGCTAGCCTAAATGCCCACTACTGTTCACATTTTTAAAATTAACATATTGCTAATAGCAATGGTAAGGTTCTACAGTTCTCTGTGTATTATAATTCAAATATTTTACATATTAAATAAATCTACTTAGTGGTTTGGGTACTATGGAATTAATTCATTGATAAGTTAGACACTGAATATATTTTATGGTATTTTCAGTTTTAATGAACATGGTAAAATTTGTTCAATATTGTTAATTTTTCTAATTTAATAGTAATGTGTAAACCAAGATGAGAATTAGGAACTTCAACTAGGTAATCTGGGAGTTCATACATTTTCAACATGCAGACTTATCTATGGAATGGTTTGTTTTGATGATGTTGATGATTATTTGTTTATTCATTTGAATAAATCAGAGTTGTTTATTCATTTGAAAATCAGAGTTGGGGCCAGCGCTGTGGCTCACTTGGTTAATCCTCCAGCTGCGGTGCCAGCATCCCATATGGGCACCAGGTTCTAGTCCCAGTTGCTCCTCTTCCAATCCAGCTCTCTGCTGTGGCCCACGAGGGCAGTGGAGGATGGCCCACGTGTTGGGCCCCTGCACCCGCATGGGAGACCAGCAAGAAGCGCCTGGCTCTTGGCTTCAGATCAGCATAGCTCCGGCCATAGTGGCCATTTGTGGGGTGAACCAATGGAAGGAAGACCTTTCTGTCTCTCTCTCTCACTATCTAACTCTATCTGTCAAAAAAAAAATCAGAGTGACAGAGAGGCAGAGAGACAAGGAGAAAGATATTTTCCATCCACTGGTTCACTCTCCAAATGCCCACAACAGCCAGGGTTGGGCCAGCCAAAGCCACTTGGGCGATAGGAACACCTCCCAGGTGCATTAACAGATGTTCATCTTGGGTGGATTGGGAGCATGGAGTAGTCAGGACTAGAATAAGGCACACCACTCCAATATAGGATGTGTGGGTCCCAAGCAGTGACTTATCAACTATACCAAAATACTCATGCCATTTCTTTTTTAATCTTTTTCTGTGAATACTTAATGACACACCACAATTACCAGTGTTAGATAGGAAGTCTATTTCATTAGGAGGCCAAAATATTGTCACCAGTTTGACCATCAGTCTGCATGCATAAAGGAAAAAAAAAAAGAAATGCATGAATTACATGGACTTATACATTCTGAGCTCTTAGGTAAAATCAAATGTTTAAGTGATTATATTAAAGTTAATTATTCAATAAAACTAATACTCCAGCTTTTGAATATAACATAAATCTTACATTAACTATTTTTCAAAGCATTTTTAATCTGTCAAAATAGTATCTGAATAAATTATCAAGAAAACCAACATTGAAGTGCTTTGGAATTTATACAAAAGTTGAGCCTCTGTGAGCCTAGGTGAGCCAATTTCCCCCATGTTGTCTCAGGGTTGCTATATATAAAATGAAGCCATGATCATAATCAATGCTATCTAACATGCACCCACAGACTGGGGCCAATTATTAAAAATTTTGCTACTGATATGAGATGAAATGAGTACAGATATTGAAAGCAAATATCTAAAACCATTTCAAAGCATTGTGACAAAGAAATTCTGTGTCTTCTAGATCTAATAAACCATGGGGCCTAATGTTGAATATTTTTTCAGTAATGACTTTTTATTTAATTTTTCCAAAAATACTGATATTTCAACTAGTAGGGGAAAAATACAACCAAAAGTCTGATCCTTTCTACAAAAACACAAGAATAAATGATCCTGAGAG
Source organism: Oryctolagus cuniculus (assembly GCF_051225735.1). Taxonomy (NCBI): domain Eukaryota; kingdom Metazoa; phylum Chordata; class Mammalia; order Lagomorpha; family Leporidae; genus Oryctolagus; species Oryctolagus cuniculus. The sequence continues at coordinate 89,324,165 of NC_142870.1, forward strand.
AGCCTTTTTTTGTTCTAATATAGTGTACCACTTTATGATTCTATGAAGGTCAGAAATGTGCAATTGTCTAACTCTCACTACCCTCTAAACTCGGCAATTTATAATAGCACAGGAAAACATAGCTTGAGCCAAAGTTATTTCCATTTGCCAACCAATTTTGATTATGAAAGACTGCCTGAGCTAGTCATGTAGTAACTAATCTGGACCTGTCCAGACTAAATCAGAAATGGAATTACAAAACCGGTGCTGGTGTGAAGCAATGAATAGAACATGCGCTGTTTCCAGTTATTCCAGGAAAAAAATTTCCTTAGCTCTAGTTCAGGAAGAAATGCAAAGTTTATGAAGGAATATACTCATCATATATAATGAAAAGATGCCCTATATTAAGTATAATAGACCGAGATACTCACACACTTTAACATTTGAAAAGTAGTCAGGAGATATTTATACACTTACACCACTTGTTATTTAATCTTACAAGTAGAAATAGTGCATAGACTTCTAGTTGGCCCAGGTCTTACTTTAAAGGGAAATGACCAGACTGAAATTTGGGAGAAAAAGCTGCATTTCTGCTAATGATACTTCATCACTTAACCCTCCAGAACACAGGGTAGATATATGTTGAATGAGAGATTTAAACAGATAAATTGAAAAATGCCTCCTGTCCCAATATTCTGAATTCCAAAATGATCTTTCCTCTGGCTCTAAAGGAACAACATGTTTTTCTTGTTTTTATTAAACATAAGCTAATGATTGACCTGAGCTTTTAGAAAATGAGCAGTTGTTTAAAACAACATCCAAAAAATAGTTTTATCCTTCTGTTTTTAAAGGTTCCTAAATGTTGAAGGTCAAGATTAAAATGCCTAACTCAGCCAGTGTTCATAAATACCAATGGTAATGCCACTAAGTGCTGCTCACAGCACACATACTCTTTGTCATAGTAGGAATGGGTATGGGCAGCCAGGATATGAATCAGCTGATTCAAAAGTTGCACAAATTAGCCTAAGATCAGTAGTTTGTGGAACATCTAATCTGAAGATTGGATTTCCTATATGACAAACCCACCAGCAGATGATCAGTGTGGTTAGTTCTTGACCCTCTGTTTAAAGACTTTCACTGATGGCAATGATTCATTTGGCACTGGGATGGTTTGAGAGTTGATATCCGATAAATGTGTGATAAATTATGAGATATACTTAAGAAGAAAGAAAGAGAAGAATAAAGGTAAGGAAGGTAGGACAGAAGAGGAAAAGAAAGAAGGAAGGAAGGAAGGAAGGAAGGAAGGGAAATGGAATGGAACATAACTATCTCAAAACATCCAAGACTGTACTAATACTGGACTGCTCACTATGTATGTGTTCAGGATTTCTTTGTCTTCTCCATAATTCTCACACATTCTTCCTACACTACACAACAATCAATTTTAAAAATAATGTGAGGAGCAGTAGTTTGGCACAGTGCTTAGGACAGCCTGCATCATATATCTAGTGTCTTGGTTTGAGTTTTGCTCCACCTCTGATCCAGTGTCCTGCTAACACGTACCCTAAGAGTCAACAGATGATGACACAGGTCTCTGCAAACCATGCTGAAGGTGCAGATTGGGTTCCTGGCTCTTGACGTCAGCCTGACCCAACCATGGAGGTTAATGGTTATTTGGGGAGTAAACACAGCATATCAAAACATATGAGATACAGTAAAGTAAACATTGTTTAAAGAGGGGAGTTTATAATGATAAATGCTTACATTCAGGAAAAACAAAATAAAACATTACTTTTTACCTAAAGACTGGATTGGCTCCAAGACCATGATAAGTAGGTCTTATGGACAAGAGTCCACAGCAGAGTCTACAGATGGTAAATAGCTGGACTGTCACCAGGGGTCCCTGGGTGAGCTTCCACCAGGTCACTGAGTAGATTCTTGTGCAAGTAGGCCGGGCCTGAAACCATGGATGGCAGGGGCAGCCGGAACTGAGTCTCAGTGCTCTGTTAGCATCCCTAACTGAGACAGATCTGCATGCCCACCTTTGAGGCCACAGATAGGCATGGCACCTGGTGAGTCGGGACTCCTCTCAAACTACTGCATGGTGATGGTGGGGGAGGGGGTAATGCTGAGTTACTAGGACTCTTTTGGGTCCACTGCCAAGACTAATGTTGACAGGCAGGTCACCTGAGGCATAACTCCTCCCAGGCCTCTTTGCAGAAAATTCTGGTAGCAGGCCCAATGCCTAAGATGGTTGTGTCTGCATCTCCAGAGGGGTTATAGTACCATAACCTGTGCCATAATCAGTAACCCTGTCACCTGGATGTAGACCTGCTTTCTTTAAACAATGCTTTCCAATCTAGGGCTTTGCGTCCTGCTATTTGGATTCCAAAGCTTACAAAAAGCTGCCAAATTGTTTGCTATGGGGAATACTTATGAGGGACTTCTCTTTTGTAGTCTTGTCTTGCTGGCATCACTAAGAGAATGTTTTTAATTAAGTTCTTTAATCCAATGTTTCCAATTCAATCAGAGTTGTTAATTAATCCAATGTTCTCTGTTTCAACTCCACCCTCTGAGATCCCTTTCAGCAAGGATGCGTTAACTCATAGGTTGTATGCAGCAGTCTGTGTTAGCAGCTGGGTAGTTCCCTTAGCCTATTGTTTGCCCACAGAAATTTCAGGACCCAAAGGGATTATTTTTCCTTTTGGATATTTTCAATCTCTTTTAACTAAACCTGATGTGATTTTCTCATTATAACTTCTTTAAACTCTGTATTTCTGGCAAACCTTATTGAACATCACGGCCTACCCAAAAATCTACATCTATAATTTTATTGAGAAACATCTCTATTCCAGTTTGAATGTAGGATAATGTCCTTTATAAGCTTAAGATTGTTTTCTAACTAAGAAGGTATTGAGAATCAAAAGAAGAAAACAGAAATAGTCGATTCTGATAGTGCTGATTCTAAGTTAAATAGCATTAAGACTGAGAACTACTTTTTGGATTTGTTTCTTCAAGCTTGTTTGTGACCTTGATAAGTGGTTTCTGTGTAACAGTGGGATGTGTTTCTGATTACGGTGTGTTTAGAACTGAATAACAGGTAAGAGGTAGCATGTATAGACTACTTGCTGAAGGACATAAAATATGAAGCCTACAAGGTGTTTTTTAAAGATAAAATATATTTTAGCAGGTTTACGTTGATAGGAATGATTCTTGTTGGAAGTGTCAGATTTATGAGGTAGCAGTAAAGTCCTTGAGAAGAAATAGATTTCAGTACACAAATAAAAATTCTGACCTTAAACAGGAATGGAACTAGCTCATCACTTTAATGAAAAAAGCAACACAGAATATAAATTCTGATGGAGCTAAGCTATAGTCTGTTGGAGGGAAGATGATAAAGCTCTATTCTAATCAGTTATATTTTTCAGGTGAATATAAAAATGAAAGTCATATGCTTTCAAGTAGGAAGTGTTTCAGATAGGAGAAATGAGAGGAGGAGGTGGCATTGACTCCTAGGACTTACATTTTTTAGTAACCCTGAGGTTACATCTGAGGTCTTTGTAGCAAATTATAAATGAGCTGTAAATCTTTTTTAAAAATATTTATTATTATTTACTTGAAAGACAGAGTTACAGAGTGAGGTAAAGACAGAGAGGTTTTCCATCTGCTGCTTCACTCCCCAAATGGCTGCAATGGCTGGAGTTGAGCTGATTCAAAGTCAGGAGCCAGGAGCTTCCTCTGGGTCTTCTACGTGGGTGCAGTGGCCCAAGGACTTGGGCCACAGCAGAGAGCTGGATCGGAAGAGGAGTAGCCAGGACTAGAACCAGTGCCTATATGGGATGCCAGCACTTCAGGCCAGGGCTTTAACTCACTGCGCCACAGTGCTGGCCCCTAAATTTTTTTTTTTTTTTAAGATTTATATATTTATTTGGATGGCAAAGTTACAGAAAGAGAGAGGCAGAGGCAGAAAAAGAGCTGTCTTCCATCCTGCGGTTCATTCCCCAAAGGGCTTCAATGATCAGGGCTGGGCCAGATCAAAGCCAGGAGCTTCATCTAGGTCTCCCACGTGGGTGCAGTGGCCCAAGCACTTTACCATCTACTGTTGCTTCCCCAGGAACATTAGCAGGGAGCTGGATCAGAAAAGGGGCAGCCAGGATATGAATCAGCACTCATATGGGTTGCTGGCACCGCAGGCAGAGGCTTAGCCTACAGCACTGGCCCTGTGAGTTGTAAATCTAAAGTAAGCCCATATTCTTCTCTAGCTATGTTTGGTTACAAAGGAATGAACACAGAGGAATCATGATTGGCTTTTCCTTAACAAACTCAATAGAAAGAGAAAAGTATAAAGTTTGTGACTCATGAGAGCAGTCAATAATGCTACTGCCAGTTGAAGAGAAGATTTGTAAATGAGAAAGTTAAACTAGCGTCCCACCTCCTGTTCTATGCTGTTCCCACATAATGTAGCCTATTAAAAATAACCATAATCTTTATCTCACAAACAAAACTGAAAAAATAACTCATAAAATTTCAGCTCTGAAGTTTAAGGTGGCTACTCAGATGCAGCAGTATTTTTTTCTTGGTTGATTGTACTGAACAATACAGTAATTTGAGCTTATATACTATATACCTCCTGTATTCCAAGTTCTCTTACATGAATCCCCTCCCTCAAGTGACCGTCACAACAATCGTTATAATTAGATATTTTCTTTGATTTTAATTATAAATAATTTGAAGATGTTGGAAAGCAAATAATTTACATAAATTTCCACATTAATTAAAAAAAAGGCTTGGTGACAGCTTTTTCCACCTCCTTCTTCCACCACCTTTTTCTGCCTTCCATCTCCTAAGTACAGAACTGAAAGCCCTTGGAAGAGTTAAGATATTGGCTTTGAAATGAGTTTTTTCAAGTTAATTTATTTTTATTTACTACAGAGAGAGAAAGGAAGAGAAGGAAAAGAGAAAGAGAATCCATCCACTGGTTCACTCTCCCAGTGCCCAGAACCAGCTGGAACTGGTCCAGACAGGAGCTCAGAACTCCATCCAATCTCCCTAGGGATGGCAGTTACTCAAGGATTTGGTCTAACATCTGCTGCCTTCTAGGTGCATTAGCAGAGAGCTGGACAGAAACAGAGGTGAACTTGATCCTGGGCAATAGGATATGGTATGTGGACATCTCAAGTGGCAGCTTAACCCACTGTGCCACAATGCTGCATCTGAAAGGACCTCCAGATTACAGGTTTTAATTTCCTTTTTAAAAACACAGGCCTCGGGGCCGGGGCTGTGGTGTAGTAGGTAAAGCCACTGCCTGCAGTGCCAGCATTCCATATGGGCACCCGTTCGAGTCCCAGCTGCTCCACTTCCAATCCAGCTCTCTGGTATGGCCTGGGAAAGCAGTGGAAGATGGCCCAAGTCCTTGGGCCCCTGCACCCATGTGAGAGACCTAGAAGAAGCTCCTGGCTCCTGGCTTTGGATCGATGCAGCTCCAGCCATTGCAGCCAATTGAGGAATGAACCAGTGGATGGAAGCCCTCTCTCTACCTCTCCTTCTCTCTCCATGTAACTCTGACTTTCAAATAAATAAATAAATCTTTAAAAAAGAAAAAAAAAAAAAAAACAAGCCTTACTTTAAATTCACTAACAGAAATCTAATGTGAAAAATGGGTAAGACCTTCAACCTCATCATAAGAGAGAGGAAGACTCTTTGATGAGACCAGATGATAGAAAAAGAAATAAGAAATATAAAAATAGCCCAAGGGGACAGCCAAGTCTGTAACTTGTTCTTGAAGGAGTTCTCTGGGAAGATTCTGCCCTAAGCAATGCAAAAAAGTTCAGAGAATCCACCCACATACTACTGGAAGAGTCACTTAGAGGAAAGCTCTCAAATTCTTTGGCGTCAAAAAGGCTACATCCATGTACATCAGACTGGGCCTGAACTACCGAGCTCGGTGTGCAATCCTCTAAAGATCTGTCGCCACAACTGAATCAGCACCCCTCTCAAAAAGTAGAAGGTATAGAACACTTTTCAGACACCTCCAGCATAGCAGCCCCTTTGTTTGAGTTGGTGAAAAGGATGTCAAAGAACACTGAATCAGCAAGTCGCATGAAAAAAACTACTGGGTAATGTGATTATCAGATTCTGTGCTGCAATGCCAAGATTCAATTAGTTGAGAGGGAAAAAAAATGTACTTTCAGATGAGGGCCCTAGAGTTCAGGGAAGTGGAGCAGTTTTCTAAAGAACTCATGGGATGAAAGAGTATAAATAAGGTGAACTCAAAGGCCTCTGACATCCAGAGCAGTGTTCTCTGTATAGTTTGGGGGAGAGTGGGGTGGGTGAGAAGGCAACTAAAATATTCTATCTTGGTGCAGAATGTTACTACAAGAAGTACCAATGTCTCTCAGACAAGTGCTTTCAAGGTCCTTGGTGGTTTATTGCAAATCCCTAATTTTCCTGTGGAGGAGTCAGTCTGTGTTACTTTTCCAGCCGTAGGGACCCACCCTTTGGCAGGTTCACTGTAGTCTTAAGGGTGCAGTTACAAAGGGCTCCTGTTTATAGTACAACCATCTGAGAAATCTGGGTTTGTGTCACAAATAAAACCCTCTTTGCCTAGAGAGTTGATTATATATTTACCTATTCATTTTAATGAGTAATAGATGGTCAACAGAAAGCTTTCTCTATTGGGTTAAAAGCAATTTTGTGCTCACTTTCCTGGTTGTTTTGAGGTTGTTACCAGCCATCAACTGGTAAATCCTTCCAGTTCTGACCTTCAGTTCACTTGTAAGATGTGGAAGCTATATTTGGCAACAAGTAAGTTACTCCACTAAATACTGCCCAGTATCTAGTAATGCATGATGGACATCTAACTTAATTTTTTCATTCCTCCTTCTAGACTCACATTAGGTCAATCTATCCTTCAAATTATGAGCAATATATACATCCCTGAACTCCAAGCCCCTTAAGTGACCTGGATTAGGCCTTTTACTAATTATCTCCAAGTTCTAGGTCTATAGTCCTGCCACTTGTCTCTATAAACCATATGACCCAGTCACACTTAATAACTGTTATTAAGGTTGTCTAATTATTTTATATCTCCACACCATTATTCATGCTATTGCCCTTTGCTTAGCCGCATTTGCCTGCTGTAAAAACTAATCTTGCCAAATGACCAATCTAAATAAAGATTTTCCTGTCTTCCTTGTAGTTTTTCTTGACTTTTCTTTCCTTAACAAAAACCATTATCTGCTTCGCAAGCACTTCTGTGTTTATACTTACCCTTGTAAGTGTGTGTGCATGTGTATGTGTGTGTCTGTGTGTGTTTTCCTTATATATCATGAGCTTTTGGGGGCATGAACTAAATATTGTGGGCTTTGGTATCTTTAATTGTACTATACAGTATTCGAAAATTTGAATTAATGCAGTGTTTAGCAAATATTGTAGAGAGTAGCATGTGATTGAGGTTTTATTTTTATTTTTATATTTGTTTTTTCTTGGTTTGCCCCTAGATGAAAAAAAAAAAGACAATATAAACACCAATGAGACTACCAACGTGAATTTACAAATGATATTGTATTAAACAAGAATCAGGTTTTTTAAAGATTTATTTATTTATTTGAAAGACAATGTTACAGAGAGGCAGATGGAGAGAGAGAGAGAGAGAGAGAGAGTGTGTGTGTGTGTGTGTGTGTGTGTGTTTCATCCTCTGGTTCACTCTATAAATGACTGCAATGGCTAGAGCTGGGCCAACCCAAAGCCAGGAGTCTGGAGCTTCTTCCAGTTTTCTCACATGCGTGCAGGGGCCCAAAGGCTTTCCCAGGCACATTAACAGGGAGCTGGATTGAAAGTGGAGCAGCTGGGACTCCAACCAGCATCCATATGGGATGCTGGCACTGCAGGTGACGGCTTTACCTTCTATGCTACAGCATCAGCCCAGATCAGAATCAGATTTTTAAATATAAAGTAGCATGCATAGTTCTGTGCTATCATCTTATAACCCAATTCTCTCTCCAGAGATGATTGTTGTCATGGGTTTGATGAGACAACATATAATGCATACCTTTTCTAAATATATGTATGCATCAATAAATGAATTATATTGCTATTCTAAATATTTTTAAAATATATGAATGTTACCATACTGTATATGTATTTTGCAATTTTCCTTTTCATTTATTACTTGTGTTATTTCTCATAAGCTATCATAAAGAATAAATCCAACTTATAATTCTTTTTAAAATTTTTATTTATTTGAGAGACAGAGAGAGAGAGAAAACACTCCCATCTGCTGTTTCACTCCCTAAATGCCGGCAATGTCCCTGAGTTGTGCCTAAAACCCAAAGCCAAGAGTTTAGTCTAGGTCTCTTTCCGTGAGTGGTAGGTCTCAATCACTCAATCCGTCACCACTGCTCCCTAGGGTCTGTATCAGCTGGGTGCTGCAGTCAAGAGTGGAGTGAAGTCTGGAAACCAGGCACTCTGATTTAGGATGACAAACACCTGCCTCTAAGCTACTTTTTAGATTTGATGTATAGTATTGTTCAATATAAATAAACCATATCTCATCACTTTTCAACAGAGATTGTTTCATTTTTTAACTTTTATTTAATAAATATAAATTTCTGAAGTACAACTTTTGGATTATAGCGGCTTTTCCCCCCATAACCTCCCTCCCACCCGCAACCTTCCCATCTCCCACTCCTTCTCCCATCCCATTCACATCAAGATTCATTTGCAATTATCTTTATATACAGAAGATCAATTTAGTATATACCAAGTAAAGATTTCAATAGTTTGCACCCACACAGAAACACAAAGTATAAAGTACTGTTTGAGTACTAGTTATACACAATTCACATAGTACAACACATTAAGGACAGAGATCCTACATGGGGAGTAAGTGCACAGTGACTCCTGTTGTTGATTTAAAAATTGACACTCTTATTTATGAAGTCAGTAATCACCCGAGGCTCTAGTCATGAGCTGCCAAGACTATGGAAGCCTCTTGAGTTTGCCAACTCTGATCTTATTTAGACAAGGCCATAGTCAAAGTGGAAGTTCTCTCCTCCTTTCAGAGAAAGGTACCTCCTTCCCTTCTTTGATGGCCCGTTCTTTCTGCTGAGATCTCACTCACAGAGATCTTTCATTAAGGTCATTTTTTTTTTTTTTTTTTTTTTGCCACAGTGTCTTGGCTTCCCATGCCTGAAATACTCTCATGGGCTTTTTAGCTGGATCTGAATGCCTTAAGGGCTGATTCTGAGGCCAGAGGGCTGTTTAGGACATCTGCCATTCTATGAGTCTGCTGTGTATCCCGCTTCCCATGTTGGATCATTCTCACCCTTTTTGCTTCTATCAGCTAGTATTTGCAGACACTATTCTTGTTTATGTGATCCCTTTGACACTTAACACCTAATCCTATCATTATGATCAATTGTGAACTGAAACTGATCACTTTGACTAGTGAGATGGCATTGGTACATGCCACCTTGATGGGATTGAATTGGAATCACCTGGTAAGTTTCTAATTCTACCGTTAGGGGTAAGTCCGAGTGAGCATGAGATAAGCATATTTATAAATGTTTTCTTGTGTATATATGTAAGAATTCTTACATCTAAAAGTTTATTGTTGTATCATTTTCTGGGATATAGCAAATGGGACCAAGTTACTCTTCAAGGATATTTTAGAAATTTACAGTATATGAAATAGTTGTGACTTTATAATCTTGCCACATGAGGACTAAAAAACTAAAAACTAAAACTAAAACTAGTTTTTACCTCCTAATACTTACTGGTATTTATATATGTCAGTCTTAGAACTTTTAGTCCTTCTAATTTTCCTTGTCCATAAGTAGTAACTCCATGGATTTGATGCTATTAGCTTCCCCACTAAGGAAGTATTTCTTTCTTGTTTTTCTTCAATAATGTGTTTTAGTTTTGTGGTTCATTTACACTGGGAAAATATGTAAGGATTGTCTCTTTACATTTTCTTAACTTATTCCATGCTGATTCTGATTGGTCAATGTATATGATCTTTCCAGCTATGCCTTTTTGATTTTTTAATTTTAGCTTCCACATATAAGGTGGTATTTGCCTTTCTCTATCTAGTTTATTTTTTAAAATATTTATTTATTATCTGCAAGGCAGAGTTACAGAGATGCAGAGGCAGAAATGTAGGGGGATCTTCCATCTACTGGTTCACTCCCCAAATGGCCACAATGGCCAGAGCTGGGCCAATCCAAAGCCAGAAGCCAGGAGCTTCTTCTAGACTCCTATGAGAGTGCAGAGGCCCAAAGACTTGAGCCATTCTCTACTGCTTTCCCAGGCCATAGCAGAGAGCTGGATCAGAAGTGGAGCAGTCAGGACTTGAACCAGCACCCATATGGGATGTCAGCATTGTAGGTGGCAATTTTACCACGTAGGCCACACCACCAGCCTCTATCTAACTTATTTCACTCAACATAATCGTTTACATTTCCATCCATTTTTAGGCAAATAGCAGGATTTCATTCTTCTTATAGATGACTAATAGTCCACTATGCGTGTATATGTGTATGATATTTTCTTTATCTGTTCACCTGATGATTGCCACCTTGGTTGATTCCATATTTTCACTCTTATCAATAGTGCAGCTATAAACATGGTAGAACAGCTATCTCTTTGGTACAGTGAATTCACATCTTTTGGGCATATAGCCAGTAGTAGGATTGCTGGTTTATATGGCCATTCCATTTCTAATTTTTGTAAGAAATAGCCATACTGTTTTCTTAGCAGCTGCACAAATTGTATTCCCACCATATAAGAGGGTAACAGTTCCCCTTTCTGCCCATCCTCACCAATATTTGTTATTTTCATCTCAGTTTTTATTTCAGTATCATGGTGTTTTAATTACTATTGCTTTGTAGTACACTTTGAAATCAGGCATTGTGATGCCTCCAGCTTGAGATTTTTTTTTTTTTCACTAAGGATCATTTTGGTGTTTCTGTCTTTTGTGATCCCATATGAATTTGGGATTTTTTTTTTTTTTTTTGACAGGCAGAGTAGACAGTAAGAGAGAGAGAAACAGAAAGAAAGGTCTTCCTTTTCCGTTGGTTCACCCCCCAGTGGCCTCTGCGGCCTGCGCGCTGCGGCTGGTGCACCCCCCTGATCCGAAGCCAGGAGCCAGGTGCTTCTCAAGGTCTCCCATGTGGATTCAGGGCCCAAAGACCTGGGCCATCCTCCACTGCACTCCCAGGCCACAGCAGAGAGCTGGACTGGAAGAAGAGCAACCAGGACAGAATCCAGCACCCCGACGGGGACTAGAACCCGGTGTGCCAGCGCCGCAGGTGGAGGATTAGCCTATTGAGCTGCGGCGCCGGCCAGGATCTTTTTTCTACTCCTGTAAAATATCCTATTGGTATTTTGGTAGGAATTGCACTAAATCCTCAGATTGCTTTAGGCAGTATAGACATTTTAGTGATTTTAATACTTCCAATCCATGACCAAGGATTCTTTCATCAATGATTTATAATTTTTACGTAGAGATTTTTCACTTCTTTAGATAAATTTATTTCTACATATTTTATTCATTTTTAACTATTGTGAATGGGGCTTATTTTGTGATATCTCTTTCCAATAGGTCAATGTTTGTGTATAAAAAGTGCTACTATTTTGTTTCCTAATTTTGTTTACTGCAACTTTATTCAGTTGATTTTTCAGTTCTAACAGCTTTTTGGTGGAGTATTAAGGATTTTCCATATACAACATCATGTCACCTGCAAACATATATATATTCTGACCGCCTCCTTTCCAATTTTGATTCCCTTTCTCTCTTGCTTTCTTCCTTTTTTCTTTCTTCCTTTTTTCTTTCTTTCTTCCTCCACCCTAATTGTTCTTGCCATACTTCCAGCACTGTATTGAATAAAAGGAGTGACAGCAGACATCTTTGTCTTGTTCCATTATTTGAGGGTACATGCTTTCAGCTTTTCCGTATTCAATGTAGCTGGCTGCTGATTTGTCCTATCTAACCTTTACAATTATGAGATATGTTTGCTCTATAACTAATCTGTTGAGGGGGTTCGGCCTTCAGAGTCTCTGTGCTGTTTACACATCTTGTTGTTTCCTCACTGAAGCTTTTCCCTCAGTCCTCCAGTTCCTAATTTTTATATATGGAACCCTTTCCCTGGCAACATGGCAACCCCTGGCCAGGAGCCAGAGCAGGAATGAGGGCAGCGGCTGCAGCCATCAGGTGACCATGTGCTGTGTTTCTCTCTCTCTCTCTCTCTCTCTCTCTCTCTCTCTCTCTCATGGTTTTCAGAGTCTCCGTGCTGTGTATAGTCCAGGTCCCTTCTTCACTGCAGCGTTTCCTCAAACAATCTTCTGGAAATGCAGTTCTCCCCTCACTCTGAAACTTCTGGCTGAGGTGGGTACAGATATTTCTTATTCAGCCATCTTGATGAGCTCTTCAAAGTGATTCTTTTTTAAAAAGATGTGTTTGTTTGAAAGGCATAGTTACAGAGAGAGAGGGAGACAAACAAACACAAAGGAGGGGGAGGAAGAGAATGTTCCCTCAGCCAGTTCATTCCTCATGTGCCCCCAAAGAGCCACAGCTGGGCCAAGCCAATCCAGGATTCTGGAACTCCATCTGGGTCTTCAATGTGAGTCACAACGACCCAAATACTTGGGCTATCAACTGATAACTTCCCATATGCATTAGCAGGAAGCTAGTACTTGATCTGTTACTCTGATATCGGATGTAGGAGTCCCAAGGAGGAGGCAGGGCTTAACTCATGGCTGCTTAACTGGATACATTGCAATGCCCACCCCAGTTATGCCTTGTACAAGTAGCTTAGGATCAAAGCACCATCAACAACTATGCCTAAACTGGATGTTTCACTTTACTAATATGAGGGCAGATTCCTCATGATGTCACTCCTAGGACTTCATCTCTAGTTCTACCCAGCTTGCCCTCCCAAGAATACTATGTTTCCCCAAGGATACTATGAAATATTAGTCTAAATTCCTGCCTAGTCCAGTTCTAGTCCTAACAGGCCTCTAGTCATCCTCCTACTTCACTATTCCCCGAAGTTTCCCTCAGCCTTTCCCTCACCATAATCTGGCATGCTACACTGATTAGCTGATACATCATCTTCTTAATGTCTGTTCCCCACAGCCTCTGGGCCATGGCCCAGGAACAACAAAATTCCCAGGCTGCCTCCACCCACTTCTGGTCATCACCAGCAGCTGGGACACCTAGTGTATGTAAGCTCTAGACAAACTGATGTGCTGACAGTTTAAACCACTATGACTTCCAAGGGCGTTGGCCTTTAACACCTGGATAAAAATGTGGGTGTGGTGCACATACCATGATTCATCCAAGAACAGGCACTCCCAAGGGAGGATGAATGTCTCTAAGTGACAAGTTCACAGTCCAGTCCCTATAAGGAACAATCTTGCATCTCTCATCTGACTCCCTCCTCATTATCACCACTATAGACAGGCCTCTGACCAAACACAGAGAAACCCATGGCATCCAATGATTATCTAGCCCATTGGTTGTTACCATGGTTGAACATGAGGCTCACCTGGAAAGCTTTTTAAAAATTCACCAATTACAATAAACATAAAATAGAATGAACTGGGGCAAAAGGGGTTGTTAGGCATTAAAAATAATCACCAATTACAAAGTACCTACTCTAAAGAAAATTTTTAAGCCTTGGTCTGGGATGAGCTGCATTGTTTCAATGTCTCCCCTCCTCCAGGTGATTTCATAAGACACAGCAAGAAAATATTGAGAACTAAGAATTGGCAACAAGAAACCATCTAACACACATCTCGTTGTGTAAATTAGCCTTTACTTAAGGAACTGTAGCCCTGGAGGATAAAGTGCCAGATGGCTTTATTGTTTTAAGAACTAGTCCCCAATCCATGTATCTAAACAAAAGATTGTTCAATTAGCTCTCCTTAGCCCTTCCTTATTTCAGTAGGCTCACTTCAGTAGGCTCCTCACAAGAATGTTTCCTCTTTAAGATTCTTGGACACTCTCAACGTCACCATTTCCGATAACCTTGAATTACTATGTTGCAATCATGTCCAAGCCAAAGTTGTCCCAGACTGAAAGCTTCACCTTTAAGTAGACTTCCAAACCCTAAAATCCATTTCCAAAATCAATCCATTCCTCTTTTTTTAAAAGATAGATTTACTTATTCAAGAGGCAGAATTAAAGGGTGGGGGAGCTAGAAGAGAGAGATCTTCCATCTGCTGGGTCACTCTCCAAATGGCCACAAAGGCCAGCGCTGGGTTGATCTGAAGCCAGGAGCAAGGAGCTTTTTCCAGGTCTCCTACAAGAGTGCAGGGGCCCAAGTACTTGGGCCATCTTCCACCGCTTTCCAAGGCACATTAGCAGGGAGCTGGATTTGAGCAGCTGGGACTCAAACCAGGGCCTGGAATGCCGATGCGGCAGGTGGTGGCTCTACCTACTATGTCCTAGGGTCAACTCCCATCCTCTCTTTTAAGATGTGACTAAGATTGTCAAAATTCTGGTCTCCCTTGTAGTGAACAACAGACTCTGTTGGTCTTCATCAAAATATTATTTTGGTGGCCAATAACTGTCTTGATGGTATTTTCAGGGATCTGGCAAATAGATAGATGTAATCTGGGCTAATTTGATCATATATGCTATCTAAGAGACCCAGAGAATATTGCTAGCTGAAGTTAGGTGCTGCATCTAAGAAATCATGGGGCATAACCAGGGATCATACTCATGCTGGATTATGTGCAAAATGAATTAGAGAGGAAGTCATATAGCCAAGAGGAGAATGGAGCAAAACTGAGTGGAAGGAGAAAGTAGTGGGGGAAAGGGTGTGGCATCAGAGAATTAGACTTTTCAGTATTTGGTATTCTGACTGTATTCTCCATGAGGCCTGAAAGTCGTACCTTGCTTCCTCACATGGAAATCCCTGTGAACACCAGGGGTATTGACAAGGCAGAGCAATTCTGCTCATATTTTGGTCTTTTACATACTTAACTTAATTTTGTTGTTTTAGCAAGAAGTCCTCACTGCCAACTGTTGATATAGGAAGAATATAAATCAATCTCTCTTCTGCCAGATAGCAAGAAAACAGCATGCTTTCTAAGATTTGACCCTGTTACATTCAATGAAGGTATAAAGAGCATTTTATGTTGCTAAGTCATGGGGCACCATATAGTGAACTATGAAACTTATTCTGACTTGTCATTAAGCCCATGAGAGACAGAAAACCAAAGGAGAGCTTATGAAAGACAAAGTCTAAAGAAGACAGGTCATGAAAGCTGAAAGGAAGTTAGGACGCCTCATGGACTACATCCCTTTTGGGGGACTGTGAATGGTACATGACTCAATCCAGTGATTCCGCACCTGGATGAAGACAATTTGAGTGTCCAGTATTGGGTTCAAAAGAACTGACTCTGAATCTTGAGCAGCTGCTGACTGCTTAGGAAAAACATTATTCTTTCTGTATTTCAGAATCAACATCTGTTCAAACTGTGACTGAATTAAATGCCCTTGTTATTGTGCCAAGATTTTCATACACCAAAGTAAGTGTGCCTTTACCTCGAGCTGAGTTTTTGTTCCTTCTGAATCCTGACTGTAGGGACTGGCATTGTGGTTCAGCAAATTAAGCTGCTGCCTGCAACACCAGCATCCCATATCAGAGCACCAGTGTGAGTTCTGGCTGCTCCAGTTTCCTGTTGATGTAGCTAGGAAAGCAGTGGATGATGGCCCAAATACTTGGGCCTCTTCCACCCACGTGGGAGACTTGGCTGGAACTTCAGTCTCCTGGCTTTAGCCTAGCTCAGCTCTGGCTGTTGCAGTCATTTGGGATGTGAACCAGCAGATTGAAGATCTCTTTCCCTGTATCTCTCCTTCTCTCTCTTGGTTACTCTGCCTTTATAATGATAATAATAATAATAATAATAGGAATCTGGACTATAGTACATTAGTGTATCTCAAGTTCAGAACAGAAAGAGGGAGGACCCATTCCCTCCCTACCATCATGAAGAATGTTACCCTGGGGGCCGGCTCCATGGCTCACTAGGTTAATCCTCCACCTGCAGCGCCTTGTTCTAGTCCCGGTTGCTCCTCTTCCAGTCCAGCTCTCTGCTGTGACCCGGGAAGGCAGTAGAAGATGGCCCAAGTGCTTGGGCCCCTGCTGTACCCACATGGGAGACCAGGAAGAAGCACCTGGCTGCTGGCTTTGGATCGGCGCAGTGCCGGCTGTAGCGGCCATTTGGGGATGAACCAATGGAAGGAAGACCTTTCTTTCTGTCTCTGTCTCTCTCTCTCACTGTCTAACTCTACCTGTCAAATAAATTTTAAAAAATTAAAAACTTAAAAAATTTTAAAAAAGAATGTTACCCACCCACACCTTTATTCAAATTAGTTTCTCTTCCTTGTAAGTAAAATCCACTAGTAGAATAACAATAATCTTTCTTCTATAGGGCATGTAGAAATTTCCTTTCTTTTACATTTTTATTTGTTTTATTTCAGAGATAGAGAGAAAAATCCCTCACAACTCCAGAAAATGGAACTCAATCCAGGTCTCCATCAATTAATAATCAGTACAACTATTAGAGCCATCACCTTCTGCCTTCCAGGATACACAAGAAGAAAGAATCGGCAGGAAAGCCAAGACATAAACCAAGGTACCCCAATATGAGATGTGGGTATCCCAATCAGTATCATCAACACTATGCCAAACACTTGCCCAGGGCATGTACAATTTCTAAGCCACTTAATAAAGATGGACTATATTGAGCTTTAAAATAACTTTAGAAAATAAACAGACTCAAATCCAATTTACTAAACAAACATTCTATTTTATAATTAAAGTTGAGGTTGAATATTGTAGGAGCCCAAAGTCAGATAGCATATTGAAGGTGGAAAGAGTCTAACTTAAGTATTCCTTCTCCATATTACCATCCAACACTTTTAGGGCAGTTTATCTTGTTAGGACTTAATTAGGCAGGAAAATATTTCCACAAAAGGACACACCCAAAGTTTCAGCATAAGATTCACAGCCGTTCTTAAAGAGGATCCACAGGGAACTGTGGGCCACTCATGCCCCCCAAACATTCCCAAATTCTTCAAATCTTATGGAACTACTTACAGGGAACATTTTGGCTTAAGAAGGAAAAGCAAATGAGCAGACTTCACTGTTGTTTTCTCCTAATGATTATTAATGTTTTTTAACAGTTCTACAGCTGCAGAGAGTATCCATTTGAAAAATAACTAAATCATTTCTTAATATCAAAGAAATCAATTTCCTGTCTGTTGTATTGTTAGTCATTCTTTATTTTTAAAGAATGAATTTAATACTAAAACTTCTTTATGAAACCAAAGAAAAACTAATATAATTCTATATTTATATTTATTGGAGTCTTTCATTCTTATTCATTAAAAGCATCAGACAACCCTAAGTAAATATCATTTCTAATTTATGTATACCTTTCAAAGTTAATACTCAGCAGTTTCATTATCTAGCCAATTTGATCAATTATAAATTTCCAGGTTCTCTCTGAGATCTAGCATATGATGAAAAGCTAGAATTACTCTTTTGTAATAGGGAGCCTTTGGCTACCATATTTTAGAACAATATTATTTCAAGAAACTACTGCAATGGAATAATTATAGAGATATTTGCTTTTCTTTCTAAATGCAGCTCAGTATCATCAAACATCTAGCGAAGTCCAATGCTTTCTTAGTCTGTTTTTGTTACAAATTCTTATGGCTTTAATAGGAAAATATTGGCACAGTCATGAGTAAACTGTGCATATTTCTGTGCTTTTTGAGACCTTTCAGAGACTTGTTTGTTATGCAGGCTTTATTCATTCATTCATGTACCTTGGTAATGTTTAACATCTACAGATGCTGTTAAGTAAATTGATCTATCTATTCTCAGGATCTAGTCATCCTATCCATCCTGCCTGCTTGTTCATCCAACAAACAAGCTAAATGCTTTGGAAACATAAACCAAATAAAGTGCCTCATTTGAAAAGTTAAAGGGGAAGACAGACATGTGAACACCTAGTTACAGGAATATGATACATGACTTTGAAAACACAGAGACAAAACCCTCCTAAGTTTCTTTGAGAATACCCAGGAAGGCAGACTTAACACTAACAGAATATATTAAGGAAAGCTTATTAGGGAGAGGTCAGTTGAGTTGAATTTTGAAAAATAAATAGAAACAGCTAACACTGAGTTCTGATGACAAGCGAGTCATGTTCTAAGCCAACACATATATTATTAGCTCATTTAATACAACCAACCTATGAGTTAAGTACTATTTACGCTTCAATTACCTCATTCATCCTTATTTTAAATATGAAGAAATGGCACAGTGGTTGAATAATTTTCCCTATGCTATTTGTTCAGGTAACACAGGAAATCAGAATGGAATTTTCCATTCTGACATATTACTAAGGCAGACATTGGTTACCAAAGCATAAAACCATTCCCTACCCACCAGTACAGTGTTACACATGAAATGATACCCAGTCTACATCGAAGTGGTAAGGGTTTCTGCAGAGGCTTTTCTTTGGAAATAAATCACTAGGCTCCAAATCTCAACTCCAGCCATTTGTGGAGGGAAGCAGTAAACTTCTAACACAGAGAAGGGTTTCAAGGAAATAACTGAAAGTACTCTGAAATGTTCTCACAGTAATGCAGAGGTGTGCAGCACTTCGCCTCCATCACTCCTGAGAGTTTGATGGAGATTTACGCTAGGAAGTCTGGAAATAAAAGCCAGCCCTTGGTGTGGTGGTGGAACTGGAGACAGTTTCTGCATTGGCATCATTCATCTCACATTGGGTAAGAAGGCTGAGACTTCCCAAGGGTAAGGTAAAGGTCATATGAGATAGACAGGAAAGGATCTATTTAGTCCTGCCTAGTAGGGCTATCTAGAGTTGCATAGTGACCCCAGAGAATGAGTCTTGCTATGTAATGACAGATAGCTGGATGCTGAAAGAATTGCAAACAGCAACCAAAAGAAGGGGTGTGAAAGATATTTCAGGCAGAGATTCAGCAAGGAACCTTCAAAGAAGTCTCAAAAACTTCACCAGGGTGGGTGCTGGGGTGGAGGAGGTTAAGCCTCCACCTATGGCACCGGCATCCCATATGAGCACCAGTTGGTGTCCCGGCTGCTCCTCTACCAATCCATCTCTCTGCTTATGGCCTGGGAAGGCAATGGACTATGGCCTAAGTGCTTGGACCCCTACACCCGCATGGGATACTGGAAGAAGCTTCCAGCTCCTGGCTTTGAATTGGCCTTTCTCCAGCCGTTGCAACCATTTGAGGAATGAACCAGTGGATGGAAGACCTTTCTGTCTGTTTCTCCCTCTCTCTGTCTATAACTCTACTTCTAAAATCAATAATTAGAAATCTTAAAGAAAAAAAAAGAAAAGCTTCACCAAGGGAAAGGTTCTCCTCTTCTCTGTTGCCCACAAAGGGCAACAACTTAACTCATCTGTCAGGTCCACAGAGAGGAAAGCCAAGTAAGAAATGTCCTATCCCTTTATCTTGACTTCTTTTTACTGCTTAGACTTCTGTAGAAAATGAAAGCTGAAAACAACAAGGGAGAAGGTGAAAAAGCAAACAGGGAGCAGAGAGAGAAAGAACTTTACAGTCCTCAGTAAATGCCTCCAGCCTGAAGTGGACCAAACTTGACCAAGGAAGCAATGGGCTGAGAACGTTAGGTTAGAATTGCTGGCTAGTGTCCTGGACAAGACATTATATATCATGCCAATTCAGACTGTTTACACTTGAAATCATCAGAAAACTTTAAGACTTGAAGATTTATTCCCACTGACTCAAAGTGGGAGACACACGCAGTTATGTATTATTTATGTCACAAGTTCAAATCACAACTTAGACTAGTAAAAGCTAACATAAGTGTTTCCAACTCTCTTTGTCTTTCAGAACAGGAAAATCACTAGACTATCTCCAGGGCAATATCGATTAATAATCAACAATAGGGGCCGCCTTTTGTGGTGTGGTGCATTAAGCCTTGGCTTGGGTAGCTAGCATCCCATATCAGAGCACCAGTTCAATCCCTGGCTATTATGCTTCCTGTCCAGCTTACTGCTAATGTGTCTAGGAAGGTAGCAGAAAGTGGTCCAGTTACTTGGGATGAAGTTCCTGGCTTTGGCCTGACACAGACCTGGGTATTGAGGTCATTTGGGGAATGAACAAGCAGGTGGAAGATCTTTTTTTTTTCTCTCTCTCTCTCTCTGTCTCTCTCTCTTTCTCTCTCTACCTCTCTCTCTTTTTCTCTCTCTCTCCCTCTGTCATTTTCCCTCTCTCTCAGTTACATCGCCATTCAAATAAATAAATACATCTTTACATAAAATATCCAATGATGAAATTTCATTTGGTTCTTAAATTTTAGTAAAAACGTTTTTTGTCAAAGAAAGAATACTAACCAATTCACTAAGTTTAGAATAACCTATCATAAATCTTGGAAATGCTGAAATCTCAATAATACATTGAACTTGGTAACTCACTGAACATAAAGGCAAGCACACCACCCTTTTTCTTTTTTTAAAAAAGATTTTGTTTATTTGAGAGGTAGAGTTACAGACAGCGAGAGGGAGCGACAGAGAGAAAGGTCTTCCATCTGTTGGTTCACTCCCTAAAAGGCCACAATGACCAGAGCTGTACCTATCCGAAGCCAGGATCCAGGTGCTTCTTCCCAGTCTCCCATGTGGGTACAGGGGTCAAAGGACTTGGGCCATCTTCTTCTGCTTTCCCAGGCCACAGCAGAGAACTGGATTGGAAGAGGAGCAGCCAAGATTAGAACCTGCACCCATATGGGATGCCAGCATCGCAGGCAGAGGATTAACCTACTGGGCCAGGAAGCTGGCCTCACACCACCCTTTTTCTAATGTGTTTACTTAGCAACTTTGTCAGAAATCAGCTGACTATAAATATGTGGTTTTACTTCTAGAGTCTCTTTTTGTTTCCATCTAGTGTCTGTTTTTACATCAATATTGTTTTACTTACTGCAGCTTTGTAATATATTTTAAAGTCAGGTAGCATAGTAAATCTTGCTTTGTTACATTTGTTAAAGATTTGTTTTGACTATCAGAATTTTCTTAATACTGCTTTTTTTTCTCTAGTTCTGTGAAAAATGTCATTGATAGCTTGATAGGCATTGCATTGAATCCTTTAGAATGGACATTTCAACAATTTGATCTTCTAGTTCTTGAATTCAGATCATCTTTCATTGTCTTGTGTCCTTTTCAATTTATTTCAAAATTGTCAGCTTTCATTATAGAAATATTTTAAATCATAATAGTAATGTGAAATTTGTGGGAGATTCATAAAACAAACTAAGTAAATCAAAACAATCCATAATTACATTTCTCAAAGATCATCTTAATTTATTTTTTCTCTATAGGTAATTTATATTTTTCCCATACACTATGCTTCTTGATATTACCTCAGTAATAGCATAAGTCATCTTATGTACTTGAGAACACACTGTCACTTTGATATTCCAGCATATGTTGACAACATAGCTTAACTTATATTCTTATGTTCTCTTTATATTCTCCTATTGATGTTCATCCATTAAATTTTCAATTTCTCACTATTAGACTTATACTTTGATGACTATCCTTTTTTATGTATTTATGCATGTCAGTGACTACTTTTTCTTAGAATAGATTCTCAAAATATCCATAACTTTGATATTTTAAAAAGATAGCATGCTGCCATAACCATTTTCTAGGCAAGACATTTCATGTATGTTAAAGAAATACTTCCAAAGACACTACAATTTCCTTATAAAAACATATTGAAAGCCTCATTAAGTAAAATAAATAAAAAACTATGGGATGGCGCCTCGGCTCACTAGGCTAATCCTCCACCTGAAATGCCGGGTTCTAGTGCCAGGTGGGGCGCCTCTTCCAGTCCAGGTCTTTGCTGTGGCCCGGGAGTGCAGTGAAGGATGGCCCAAGTGCTTGAGCCCTACACCCCCAGGGGAGACCAGGAGGAAGCGCCTGGCTCCTGGCTTCGGATCAGTGCAGTGCACCTGCCCGCCGCAAGGCACCAGCCATAGCAGCCACTTGGGGGGTGAACCAACAGAAAAAGGAAGACCTTTCTCTCTGTCTTTCTCTCTCTCACTGTCTAGTTCTGCCTGTCTAAAATAAATAAATAAAAACTATGAGTAATCTCATAGGAATTCAAATCAGTTTTTAACACAAAATGAGCTATAAAAAGTTTTTGAATATTGGAAATGTAGATAAGCAGTTGTAGTACCATACAAATTCTACTCCACCCCAAGGTAGATGAGAATGTGATTCATAAAATTTTTATTTGCAACTTTTCCAATTTGATAAGCAGTAACAGAGTATGTAAAATTGAACACAGCTTCATGTTATCCATTTATATTTTCTTTTGGCATTCTTACTATGCCTTGAAGCATTCATCTGATTGATTTGTGAAGATGTTTTATATTAACAATAATAACATTTATAATACATGCTGAAATCTTCTCCAGTTCATTATTTGTATCTAATTTCAAAGTTTAAAGTGTATAAATAGCTAAATCTATTAATCTTTTACTTCATAACCTATTTGCTTGTTTGTGAAGAAATTCCTTCTCTTCTTATCAAATATTGACTTGTATTTGTTCTTGTTCTCATATAGCTAAATATTTTATATTTAACTTCAACTTTGTTGGAATTTTATTTGGTGCATGTTTAACAAAAAAAGAATTTTATATTTCTGTTTTCCATATTAAAAAATGGAGTCATTTCAAAGGATTTTTGGAATTTAATCTTGGACTATATCAATATGGGTGTAAGCCACAGCTCTCAGCTGCATTGAGTTTTAATAAATTTGATGGAAAAGGAATGTTTATCAAAAATGGAGTACACAAATATAAAGTATTTAAAGTTATAAAATTTTCAAAACTAAGTACTATTTATACATATTTGTTTAACTTGTCAATTCAGGTTATACTGTATTTTACATGATTTGGCTCAGCAAAGAGTGAGTAAAAATTAATTCCAATTCTATTCAAAATGTGAAAAATCAATTTTAGCCTTTCCTTATGACTTCCACTGTAAACTTTCCCTAGTATTTGTGTTTTCTGTTATTCTTAATGTCATTTGACTTAGGCTGAATTTCCCCTGAAGCAGATCCTAATCAGTGATATGAGAAGAGTTACCACACTTTACAGGTGATCCCAGGAAGAACTTGAAGGTAAGTGAGGAATGGAGAGAGAGAATGGAAGGAAGCCAGTGAAGTGTGTATTATAAAATGTATTACTGCCATGGCAACTGCAGCTTAATTATACTTGGGAAACCTCGCAGAATGTCAAACATATGTCTCAGTTTTATTGCAACCAAGTTCTAGCTTTGCTCTCCTTACCATTTGCTCCGCTACATCCTAGGTTGCTTCAGAGTGTCACAAACAATTGCAGTAACCATCATACTGACACCCCTTCTCCAGGGGTCCAGGGCCTACCTACTTAGTTAAAGTGAGGTACCCAAGTTGAATAGTTTTAGTGTACAATTGTCACATGCAAATGAGTTTCAATAGATACTCCTTCACATAAAGTCTAAATCTTTGGAATCTTTGACCTCCAAAAATTGTTCTTATCCCTCCTTTCCATCCATATCTGGTGCCTCTCATAACATATACTCCAGGGAAATTGGGCTTCTTCTTGTTTCTCCAAAAGGATACATATTTTGCAAATTTGTTCTTCTTGTTGTAGCTTTTTCTCTCCCTGAAATGCCATTGTCTCCCTCCTCTTGTCCTATAAACCCTTCTTGTCCTGCAAAGTTCAACTCAAATACTACCCCTTTATTGAGCTCTGATCACCTTCAAGCTAGAAGTAATTTATTATTGAAATCTATTTTAACAATCTTAATTTGAATTGTTTGTTTCCATATCTAGAGTATATTGTCTTATCCATGTCCTTATGAGATTTGCAAAGTATAAAAACACAAAGAAAAATATTAAAGACAGAGAAATATATACATAGGGTCAGTGCCATGAATGAAAACAACAGTGTATTGTGCAATACAGTACAAAGAGTGGCTAGAAGTAAAAAGGCAAGGAAAATTTCTCTGAAAATTTGGCTGTTAAATTGACACCAGCAGGATAGATGAGCTTTCCAACAAAGAAAGAATATCATGAAGGAATCTAAGGTGGGAAAGACATAGATCAGTTTAAGAAAGTGAAAGCTGTCTGCAGACTCATCCTGCGAGGCCTGCACCATCGTGGAGAGAGTGGCAATGGTGTTCTTCCACAAGAAGCACCTGGGACAGGCAAGGTGAACATGTCTGCTTTATTAATGACCACGTACACTTTTAAAGGGCAGGCAGAAGGGGCATAACTAATTGAGGGCAACACTAACTACAGGACAGAACTGATACTGGTGCCAGTATGCCTCTCCAATCATCTGGAAGGTCACGTAGCTAGGGAGCTTTCCAGGTGTGCCTGGGCCACACCCAGGAGCAGTTTAGCTGATTGGCAGAAGGCAGAGGTGGGGGGAAATGTGCCTGGGGCTCCCACCACCTGCCAGCAGTCAGGCTAACTGCATGGATTAGGCAGGCAGTCGCAGGTGATCACCCACAGGTGTTCAGTAAAACTGGAAGGTAGTAAGTAGAAAGATAGTTGCAAGGAATGTTTGAGCTTAGAATAGGCTAGATCATGCATTATCTTATAGAAAGTTAAGGTTTCATATTTCTTCTCATCTACAGTGAGAAATCATTGAAGAATTATGAGTCGGGCAAAACATGATCTTATCCACATTATGAGAAATTCTCAAAATGCTTATCAATCACAAAAATTGTTTCTTATAAAGCAACAATAGTTTATTCAATTATCTTTATATACAGAAGATCGATTTAGTATATATTAAGTAAAGATTTCATCAGTTTGCACCCACTCAGAACATGAAGTATAAAATACTGTTTCAGTACTAGTTATAGCATTAATTCACATTGGACAACACATTAAGGACAGAGATCCCACATGAAGAGTAAGTACACAGTGACTCTTTCAGTACTAGTTACAGCATTAATTCACATTGGACAACACAGTAAGGACAGAGATCCCACATGAAGAGTAAGTACACAGTGACTCCTGTTGTTGACTTAACAATTTGACACTCTTGTTTATGGCTTCAGTGATCTCCCTAGGCTCTAGTCATGAGTTCCCAAGGCTATGGAAGCCTTTTGAGTTTTCCAACTTCGATCTTATTCCGACAGGGTCATAGTCAAAGTGGAAGTTCTCTCCTCCCTTCAGAGAAAGGTACTTCCTTCTTTGATGGCCCATTCTTTCTACTAGGATCTCACTCGCAGAGATCTTTCATTTAGGTTTTTTTTTTTCTTTTGCCAGAGTGTCTTGGCTTTCCATGCCTAAAATACTCTCATGTGCTCTTCAGCCAGATCCGAATGCCTTAAGGGCTGATTCTGAGGCCAGAGTGCTGTTCAGGATATCTGCCATTCTATGAGTCTGCTGTGTATCCCGCTTCCCATGTTGGATTGTTCTCTCCCTTTTTTATTCTATCAGTTAGTATTAGCAGACACTCGTCTTGTTTGTGTGATCCCTTTGACTCAAAATTATTTTTTAAAGATTTATTTTATTTATTTGAAAGAGTTACATTGAGAGAAGGAGAGAGAGAGAGAGAGGTCTTCCATCCACTGGTCACTCCCCAGATAGCCGCAACGGCTGGAGCTGCGCTGATCCAAAGCCAGGAGCCAGGAGCCTCCTCTGGGTCTCCCACGTGGGTGCAGGGGCCCAAGCACTTGGGCCATCTTCTACCACTATCCCGGGCCATAGAAGAGAGCTGGATCAGAAGAGGAACAGCTGGGACTCGAACGGGTGCCCATATGGGATGCTGGCACTTCAGGCCAGGGGTTTAACCCACTGTGCCACAGCCCAGGCCCCTCAAAATTATTTTTTAAAAGTTAGTGTTGGGGCTGATGCTGTGGCATAGTGGATAAAACTGCTGCCTGCAGTGCCAGCATCCTATATGGGCACTGGTTCAAGTCCCAAGTCCTGTCTGCTCTACTTCTGATCCAGCTCTCTGCTATGGCCTGGGAAAGGATTAGAAGATGGCCCAAGTCCTTGGGCCCCTTGTACCTGCATGGGAGACCCAGAAGAAGCTCCTGGCTCCTGACTTCGGATTGGTGCAGCTCTGGCCATTGAGGCCAATTGGAGAGTGAACCAGTGATGGAAGACCTCTCTTTCTCTCTCCCTCTCTCTGCCTCTTCTTCTCTCTCTTGTAACTCTGACTTTCAAATAAATAAATAAATAAATCTTTTTTTAAAAAAAAGCTAGTGTTTTTCTTAAAGATAAAATAAATATACACACTAAAGACCGGCGCTGCGGCTCACTAGGCTAATCCTCCGCCTTGCGGCGCCGGCACACCGGGTTCTAGTCCCAGTTGGGGCACTGGATTCCATCCCGGTTGCCCCTCTTCCAGGCCAGCTCTCTGCTGTGGCCAGGGAGTGCAGTGGAGGATGGCCCGGGTACTTGGACCCTGCACCCCATGGGAGACCAGGAGAAGCACTTGGCTCCTGCCTTCAGATCAGCGCGGTGCGCCGGCCGCAGCGTGCTGGCCGCACGGCCATTGGAGGGTGAACCAATGGCAAAGGAAGACCTTTCTCTCTGTCTCTCTCTCTCACTGTCCACTCTGCCTATCAAAAATAAATAAATAAATAAATAAATAAACAAACACACTAAAACAAAATAATATTATTTATATTGGTTTTAAATATTATGAAGGAAAATAAGTAGAAGAATTATTTTTGGTATATCATCACAGACTTTAATCAGTCCTTCTAGTTTGCTAGAGTTACTAATGTTTTTTACTGGAATATATCTTTCAGTATGTCATTCTTTTGCAATCTCAACAACTGTATTGGCCAATTGAGTGAACCTTTATGATATATGGTTTAATGGGATATCTCTGAATTGAAGCCAGACAGAATTACAAGCTGTTTTAAATTACATACTCGCTATTAGAAACTTATTAGTGATTAATCTTCAGACTGTGTTGATATCCACAATCACTCTTTTGTTGACTCAGAATTCTGTTTCTGTGATATTTTCAGATGGCCAAACCTTAAGGCTGTGCATCTAGCACCCTTTGTATTTTACAGTACTGAAATGTGAATTTTAAAGATTGTTAGATTGGAAGGGGAGAGGGAGTGGGAAAGGGGAGGGTTGTGGGTGGGAGGGACGGTATGGGGGGGAAGCCATTGTAATCCATAAATCGTACTTTGGAAATTTATATTCATTAAATAAAAGTTAAAAAAAAAAAGATTGTTAGAGTAAATAAAAGCCTTCTAACAAATGTGTTTCCAAAGATTGGCTACAACATTGCCTTCATTTCCTGCTCTTTTAACAATGTAATCATCCCTTTCATTCCATGCTCTTTCTTTGGACCACATGGATTATGATAATGGTTGCAAGTAACAGAGTATTGTGGAAAACAATTATGTACCATCTGAGGTAGGTTCATTATGTACAGCCCTTGCTTATATTTCTGCTGAACTATGGGCTTTTTTACTTTTGATTTGTTCAATGTATTTTTATTTTTTTAATTTTTAGCACCTTTGTTGAAACACAATTTAAATGCTTTAAAATTCTCTGTTCTGGCCGGCACTGCAGCTCACTTGACTAATCCTCTGCCTGCAGCACCGGTATCCCGGGTTCTAGTCCCAGTTGGGGTGCCGGATTCTGTCCCAGTTGCTCCTCTTCCAGTCCAGCTCTCTGCTGTGGCCCAGGAAGCTTGTGGAGGATGGCCCAAGTCCTTGGGCCCTGCACCCGCATGGGAGACCAGGAGAAGCACCTGGCTCCTTCCTTTCAGATCAGCGCAGCACGCCGGCCATAGCAGCCATTAGGAGGGTGAACCAATGGAAGGAAGACCTTTCTCTCTCTCTCTCTCTCTCTCTCTCTCTCATTGTCTAACTCTGTCTGTCAAAAATAAAATAAAAAATAAAATTCTCTGTTGTGTTCCAATGATTTTTTTGTCTAGTCTTTCACCAGTACCACACAGTCCTGATTACTATAGTTTTATGCTAAGTCATGATGTCTGTTGGTATCAGTCCTCCAATTTCATTCTCCTTCTACATTGTACTATTCTTTTTCCCCCCCTCTTCATATATATACACTTTAGAATCAGTTGGTTAAAATCCACAAAATAAAGGCTGGCCCTGTGGCTTAGTAGGCTAAGCCTCTGGCTGTGGCACCACCATCCCATATGAATGCCAGTTTATGTCCGGTTTCTCCTCTTAGGATCCAGCTCACTGCTATGGCCTGGGAAAGCAATAGAAGATAGTGCTACTACTTGGACCCCTGCACCTGCCTGGGATGCCTAGAAGAAGTTCCCAGCTCTTGACTTCAAATTGGCCTAGCTCCAGCCGTTGTGACCATTTGGAGAGTAAACCAGCAGACAGAACACCCTTTTCTCTGTCTCTCCCTCTCTGTGTCTATAACTCTAGCTCTCAAATAACTAAATAAAATCTTTTAAAAAATCCACAAAATAACTTTCTGGAATTTTGATTGGTATTTCATTGAACCTATAGATCAAGTTATTAAGTTTTCTTACCATGAACACTGGGTATCTTGCTATTTAGTTATTTCTTTGAATTTTATTAATCAAAGTTTGTGGTTATCCTCATGTATATCTTGTACATAATTTGTTAGATTTCTAAGTGTTTCACTTTGTAAGTGCTAACATAAATGGGATTTAAAATATGTTTATTTATGAGACAGAGACAGACGGACAGGAAAAGAGAGCTCTGATCTACTTGTTCACATCCCAAATGCCTATAATGTTCAGGGACTGATCAGGCTAAATCTTGCAGCCAGGAACCCAACTCCAGACTCCCAAATGGATGGCAGAAACCCAACCACCTAGATCATCACCACTGTCTCCCGGGGACCACATTGGTAAGCTGGATCAGGAGCTGGAGCCAGATATCAAACCCAGGCACTCTGGTGTGGAAT
This sequence comes from Oryctolagus cuniculus, assembly GCF_051225735.1. NCBI lineage: Eukaryota > Metazoa > Chordata > Mammalia > Lagomorpha > Leporidae > Oryctolagus > Oryctolagus cuniculus. Next base: position 89,353,119 of record NC_142870.1, read on the forward strand.
ATGAGTATCTTAACCACCAGGCTAAATGCCCATCACTGGCATTTTATTTTAATTTCCACTTCCACTTGTTTGGTTTTTTTTTTTTTTTGCTGGTATATAGGAAAGTGACTGACTTTAGCATACTAACATTGTATTCTGAAAACTACTATAATTATTTATCAGTTCCAAGATAATTTTATAGAAAATTTTGGCTGCTATATTGAGGCAAAAAATAAAAAGGATAGGAATGGAAGCTCAGACCAGAAAGGCAACTATTGCAGTTTCCCAAGTGAGAGATTATGTGGCTCTGGAGTGGAGGCATAGATTAGACACAAAGAGGATTGTCTAATGATATGTTTTTAATTTTGCATGGACAAGGCTAGAAAAATAGATTTCCATAATAATTTTAACATTTTTAGGGGCCGGTGGTTTGGCTACCACCTGTGACACCAGCATCCCATTTGGGTACCCGTTCACATCCAGCTGCTCCACTTCCAACCCTGCTCCCTGCAAGTGGCCAGGGAAAGCAGAGGAAGATGTCCCAAGTACCTGGGGCCCAACCACCCATGTGGGAATCCCAGAGGTAACTCTTGGCTTCAGCCTGGCCCAGGGCTGGCTATTGAGGCCATCTAGGGAATGAACCAGAGAATGGACTCTCTCTCTCTCTCTTTCTCTCTCTCTCTCTTCCCCTCCCACTTCCTCTCTCCCTCCCTCTCTCTGTTTATATCTTTCTTCCCCTCCCACTTCCTCTCTCCCTCCCTCTCTCTGTAACTCTGACTTTCAAATAAGTAAATCTTTAAGGAAAAAAAATTTGATTTGACCAATTAGGTGGATACTGATAGATTTAATTATATGGGGAAGACTAGGAAAGAATCATTATATTAAGGGCCAGGCTCAAAATATGGAGACATTTCTTCATTACTCTGTTATTTCCAGGGCAATTTTGTGGGATTTGCCCAGTGGCAAATTTTTCCGAGTCGCTTCAACTTGCCTCTTGGATTCAAAATTATTCTCTAGAGTCCATACCTGAGCCTTCCTTGAATATCCACTGTGTTTAGATTCATTTTCTTACTTTGGTTCTGGATCAAATTTCTTTGGTTTGTTTTCTTTGTCATCTTGACCTATAGCCTGGAAGTAAATGAGAATATCCTCTTCCATGGAAATCTGAGCATACCACAAATGCAACAAAAAGTAAAAGCAAAAGCAACTTCTAAACTCTTATGCAATTGACCAATATTGATGTTTTCAGCTTTGTGTCCTTGAGAAATTTTGTGTGTTTTCTTTGTTCCCAGGAATGTCTTCTGCATAGATCCTGCCTAGAATTTCACGGGGATGTATTTGCTAAAAGTGTGGCACCTTTGCAGTGAGAATTTTTTAAAATTTCAAAGCACTATTATCTTGTTTCTTTAATATATTATATGCAAGTAAAACCTCTGGCTGAGGTGAGAGATGTCCAAAAAGCCTGAGGGATTCTAAGTCTAAAGCACATTTAAGGATCCTATAATTTACAGTAAAATTATGATTTTTTAAAAAATTCATTTTAATTGAAAGATTGCTGATATAGATAGATGATAGACAGATAAAAAGACATAGAGAAATTGACCCAGATGGAGTCAGATCTTCCAACTGGTTAACTCTAAATTCCAATGGTATTCAAGGCTGGGCCAAGAGCCCAGAGTTAATTCATGTCTCCTGTGTGGGTGGCATGGACCCAAGTACTTGATTCATCACCTGCTGTCTCCCAGCATGCACATTTTCGGGAAGCTGGCATTGGAGACCTAGTAGGGACTTAAACCAGCATTCTAGTTAATATGTGATGTGGTTCTCCCAGGTAATCTTAACCACTGCCCCAAACACTCACCCCCATACTATGATTTCTGTCAATGAGTACAAACTCAAACTCAGTCTTGATAAGATGATTCTCCTCAAAACAGAGCCTTATCTATGAAAGTGTTATTTTCATGCCAGTTTATTCATCAAATTTCAGTATGCTTGTATGTTACCAAGTCACTTTAGGCTAAACAAGTGACCTGGGCTAGATCATCTTACACATTGCTCTCAGCCTGGGGCATCCTATGAGCCAACCTAATCAAGTTTGTTTCCGTTGAGTTTCATGCTCAAGACAAGTTCAACTTTCCCTTTGGATAGTGGGTGAAAAGGAAAACAGTGGGAACTTAGGACAAGTGTGATAGCAGGAAGCTGTGTGGTTGAGCCATCCACTATTAGAAAGCTAGTTGCTGAACCTCGTTCACTGACTTTGTTCCAGAATCACTGTGCGATGAGATAAAGCAACTCCTCAGGTCATGAGACGTTTCATTATCAGGAAACTTTGAGAAGGATTGATCTATGCTCATGAGGAAAAGAACAGACACTATGAACAAATTCATAGTGTTACATTGTTCGATTCTTAAAATGTCAGAAGAAAGGCCCTCTTAAAAGGAAAGTCACTGACAAAAATGAATAAATAAAAATTTATCTCTGACTTCTAATGTCCTTACCAGAAGGCTTCACTGAACTATGGCATAATCTTCTGAGGAAACCGCTGTAAGTTTTGCCAATTAAAATAAGGCAGCAAATGTAATGCAAGGATAAACTCCAGTTTTCATCTGTTCTCTGGTATCCTGCAATGATACATAAACAGATCCCTGGAGAATTACAAATTCTGTCTGACAAAATTTGAGGTTTGGCAGTCTTTCAGATGCAGAGTGTGGAAATTATTTACACTTGTTTCCTCGTGAATTTATCAGAATGAAGTGGGAAAAATAACAAAAGGAGACATTCAACAGTAACTTTTTCATAGATCCCCGAATTTGAGATACAACTTATTATCTTCTTCTCAAGCCACAGCAAAATTCTGGAATTCATAGAATATTCCCAGAAAGTTAAGTGTTTTGCTTTAACAAAATTGTTTCCCTTTTGGCTAAAGTTTTCAATGATGAGGAAGACTTGGTGGGATTATAGCAAAAGAGGAGAGGTGTTTTGGCTTTTTTTTTTTTTTTAATGTTGAGTCCCTGAGTATGGGTGAGCAGATTGTCTTTGGTTTGTTAAAAGCAGTTCTAGATGGCAAGTGAGATTTTGACTTTCCTCTGCTTTACAACATAATCTAAAACCTTTGGGGCTGGTGTTGTGGTGTAGCAGATAAAGCTGCTACTTGTAGTACCTGCATCCCATATGGGTGCCAGTTTGAGTCCTGGTTGCTCCACTTCCAATCCAGCTCTCTGTAATGACATGGGAAAGCAGTAGAAGATGGCCCAACCATCAAAGAAGGAGGTACCTTTCTCTGAAGGGAGGAGAGAACTTCCACTTTGACTATGACCCTGTCGGAATAAGATCGAAGTCGGCGAACTCAAAAGGCTTCCATAGCCTTGGCAACTCATGACTAGAGCCTAGGGAGATTACTGAAGCCATAAACAAGAGTGTCAAATTGTTAAGTCAACAACAGGAGTCACTGTGTACTTAATTCTCATGTAGGATCTGTCCTTAATGTGTTGTCCAATGTGAAGTAATGCTATAACTAGTACTGAAACAGTATTTTACACTTTGTGTTTCTGTGTGGGTGCAAACTGATGAAATCTTTGCTTAATATATACTAAATCGATCTTCTGTATATAAAGATAATTGAAAATGAATCTTGATGTGAATGGAATGGGAGAGGGAGCGAGAGATGGGAGGGGTGCAAGTGGAAGGGGAATTATGGGGTGGGGGGAAGCCATTGTAATCCATAAACTGTACTTTGGAAATTTATATTTACTGAATAAAAAAAATTAAAAACAAACAAAAAGAAGATGGCCCAAGTCCTTGGGCCCCTGCATCCATGTGGGAGACCCGGAAGAAGCTTCTGGCTCCTGGTTTCAGGTCGGCACAGCTCTGGCCATTGTGGCCATCTGGGGAGTGAAGCAGCAGATGGAAGACCTCTCTCTCTGCCTCTGCCTCTGTAAATCTGCCTTTCAAATATATAAATAATCTTTTAAAAAAAAACTTTGTATAGGAAATGTCCAGGAGACCAGACCAACGGGGCAACAACAGTTGTATCACTATTATTTCACATGTGTGGAATGGTCTTGAAAATGACCAAGCACTACACAAATTAAGTTGGTATTATCTTTGAAAAATAATAATTATTATTAAATAGAAAATGATTACTCATGATCCAAAGGAAATATTCTGACTTTAGAAGACTGGCTTTAGTCACCAGATTATTTTTAATAAGAGCAAATCTTTGTCTTTCAAAGTGCAATTGAAACAGTGTTGTTTTTTTTTTCATACTATTTGTTGAACACTTTACTTAGTGTAGGGTTAACCTTATGAGCATAAAATAAAGTGAAAATAGATCTGCATAAAAGTTAAGAGGAGGAATAGGAAAGGGAGGAGGAAGAAGGGTTGGAGTGTGGGCAAGAAGGAAGTTAGGGAGGGAAGTATCATCATGTTCCTAAATCTGTACATATGAAATACCTGAAACTTGTATACCTTAAATAAAATTTAAAAACAAAAACAAAAAAAACAAAGTGCAGTTGAATTCTGGGAAAATTTAAATGTCATCTGAAATTGGTTTTGGGGATTAAGCTGAGTAAGACCCTCTTTTGGCAAAAATTTAGTTTTGATTATACAATAGCATTCAGAATTTATCTACAATTCTTTCTCAGATCATCGGTATCATCAAGGGATAAGAAGATAGCATCCAAATGTGTCTTCTTTGAAGAAAATTAGCTCTACAACTTTTTCCATTTTTCTTTCTAATAAATCAACCTATTTTTGCATTTTGTGTGGAAGTCTTAATTGTGGCTTCATCACTATGCCAAATGTCTACCCCCACATATGTATATTCTTATGGTACCTCAACACTTGTGATGAAAACTTTAAAAGTCCTTTAGATTTAATTAACTTAATTTTAAAATATAAAATGTCCTCTTTTCCCAAAATTATACTGGCCCAGGTTGGGCCTGTTTACATCCTGAATTTCTCCATGGGACAGAATGATAAAGGAGTCAGTTTTGGTGAAAGAGAGGTGTTAAGATGCTCATTTGACCAATTATTTACTATCTTTTTTTTTTCAGGTGAGTCACTTTTTATCACTCAGTCTGGGTCCTAGGTTCTGCATTTATAAGGTGGGGTGTGGGAACAGGGCACCCATGCCACTACTATTTTGCCTCGGTCCTGGATTCTTTCCACAATTTTTCTTCCCATAGGTCAAGGGAGAGAATCTGAAGGAGCAGTCATGCTGGACAGACTATATAAGGGAGGTTCCCCAGGGCATATGCATCAACTCCATGGTGCCTAAAATTGTTACTATGCTACCAGTTGGCTCAAAACAATAACAACAGTATCCTGCTCTACTGGCTGAGACCAGCTGGTATTTCGAGGCAAAACCCACAAGCTCTGAGTAAATTGAGACTTTTAATAACCCCAGAGGGAGCTTAGAAATTTGCTTGGGAACCAGAGTTTAACTTTATCCCAGAGATAGAAGAAGAGAGAGGGGCAGCAATGCTTTGGGCACCTCTAGGGATGTGACAACATTTTATTTTTTTAAAGCAAAGAATCAGAAAATACAGAGATCTGGTAGGGGTCTCAGAGGTCTAGTTTCATACCATCCTTTACTGGCAGAGGGTGGTCAAAGAGCTCCAGGGAGCAGTGACATATCTAAGGTAACATAACTACTTAATGGCAGAAGCAGACCAGAGCTGAAATATTCGGATTTCCTATCCAGGACAGTTTCATGTGCACATCTCTCGAAATGAACATTCATTTTTAGTCACCCATCTGAATATTGTTTTTTAGAGTATTGACACAGTGCTGAGATCTTATCAATCTTGTTCTTCCAAAGAAGTTGAAAGGATGATGATCATTATTAATTCATGTCTTTGAATAAGTTTCCACAGGGGTAATTTGCACATGGTCAGGTACTGCTAATGAGAGAATCTGGAAATGAACACAGTAGGAAAGGATTAGACCAGGAAAAGCACCTGGCTCCTGGCTCCTGCCATCGGATCAGCGCGGTGCGCCGGCCGCGGCGGCCATTGGGGGGTGAACCAACGGCAAGGGAAGACCTTTCTCTCTGTCTCTCTCTCTCACTGTCCACTCTGCCTGTCAAAAAAAAAAAAAAAAAAAAAGAAAAGAAAAGAAAACAAACACACATAGCTAGGCAGCCTGCCACACAAGTGAGGAGCAGGTGTCAGGTAGTCAGGAAAAGGGACTCTATTTATAGAGTCAAAATAAGCAGTGAAGTCTGAATCTTAAATTCTTAGCCATAGCATGTGAGAAGTTCTCCCTCAGAGCAGACTTCTATGGGTTCTGCCAACATTTGTATTTGAATGAATACTTTAAAATCACTGTGATAAACAAATAATCCATTTTAATGGCATGTGTTTAGTATTTTAGCTTTGGTAATATTACTTTGATCACTTTGATTTATTGAGAAGCTTGAATTTTCCATAAATTTGACATATTTCTTTATTCAAAAGCCAAGCAAATTTGTTTCCTTTTCTTCCTAACATTCTTCCTGTCATAAAAATATACAAATAAAGTTGATTGCTTATCTAATTGTATTTTATTCTAGAGTTGATCATAAATCATATCAGTTATTAATCTTTGAACTAAAAATTATATTTTGGTAAAATATGAGTTACATATATATAAACATATATATATATATAATTTACCTAGAATGTAACTTATTCTAAATTTGCTATAGACAAGATAAAATTAATGAGATTCTGACATTTCTGAGGCCAAGTAGGAAAGGCTGTGTGTTTACTTGAGACTTGGAAGGATCTCATCCTTTAGCTGGTTGAGGTAGGCTGTTAGTTATCCATCAGGCACTAGAGAACAATTGAGAATAGGTGCATTAGTCCATGGAAGAGCTCATCTAGACACTATCCAGAGACATAAGGGCAGGTGGAGAGACTCAGACATACAGTGTATGACAAGATAGATCATGCATGATGTAGACATTGCTAAAGAAGGTCCAAAAATGGAAAAAAATGATGGGCAAGAAAGCCTAGAATGATGAGAGAAGCAGGCACTCAATAATAGAATTTTGGAGGTCTTAGTAGCTAAGATTTTACTGCCCTACTTTCCGGTTCTTTTTATTTCCTGTGATCTGACCATAAAATGAGAAACTACCAGAAGGCTGGAGAATTTGACTAGAATGAAGCTTCCTGTTGATGGATTTCTGGTCTGGAAACCCTTTTAAGGGAGAGATCTTCAGTAAATTTGGCTCTGGAGTCAGATTCCGTTCTTTATACACTAACTTACCTGCCCATGGACTTCTTTGTAACCATTTTCATCCAAATTTCTTTTTTTCTTTTTTTTTTTTTTTGACAGGCAGAGTGGACAGTGAGAGACAGAGACAGAGAGAAAGGTCTTCCTTTGACGTTGGTTCACCCTCCAATGGCCGCCGCGGCCTGCGCGCTGTGGCCGGCGCACCACGCTGATCCGATGGCAGGAGCCAGGAACTTATCCTGGTCTCCCATGGGGTGCAGGGCCCAAGGACTTGGGCCATCCTCCACTGCACTCCCTGGCCACAGCAGAGAGCTGGCCTGGAAGAGGGGCAACCGGGACAGAATCCGGCGCCCTGACAGAACTAGAACCCTGTGTGCCAGCGCCACAAGGCGGAGGATTAGCCTAGTGAGCCGCAGTGCCAGCCCCTCCAAATTTCATTTGTAAAATTTGCATAATATAGCCCTTCATTCCTCTCCATTTCCCAATCCTAAGGATCAAATAAAAAAAAAGTTTCCAGTTTAGAATCCTTAGCTAGTATGAGTTGAACCTTGACAAAGACGAAAATTTAATGTTCTGAGGGAAGTTGATGTGAATTCTCTCAGTCTTGTAACATGTTTGCATTGCTTTCTGAACTTTCAATGAAGTTGGATTTCCACCTAGATTTCCAACAAAATTCAGAAACCATAGCAGCCTATGTTTTACAGAAATAAATATAAGATATAATTCATTTTGAAGTGGGCTTGTCTACCTTTTCCTTTTGAAGCGGAGGCAGGAGGAATAAACACACCAACACCCTTACATTAGGCAGGCCAGGACACTGATACGGCAGAGTGTCAGCTTGAGCCTGGGAGCCTTGCTAGACGCAGAGCAGGCTGGATTCAGAGAGAAGGTCTTGACAACTGCTCAGAACAACTCACTGGGCCATGGATACACAACTTTCAAGTGACGAGATGTAATGAAGGTTTCCAGCGGCAAAGCAACCGTGTTCGGGTGACTTTAAGAGGAGAAAAGAGGATATCATCACAGAGAGATGATGCTAACCTACAAAGAATCTATTAGCAAGAATTGTGTTCTGGTCAAGGAAAGTAGGTGGTATTAGTGTTCACTTATGGTTGGGAATAGGGACCTGTGTTTAGAAATAATGTCAGTTTACGCCAACAGGAGCAAGGCAAAGGTTCCATTTCAGAGAAAATGAGGTGACGACTGTTCTAGTTACATGAGTAGAATGTTGAAGAAGAGCCTTTGTTTCCCATTAATGTTTCAGTGAGACAACTTCTGGAGTAATGCTGCACACTTCTCCAGCTTGGCCTGGGAGTTATTGCTAAGTTTGATTTGAGGGTGTGGGCAGCAGAAGTAATAGACCATTTGCTGAAGATTAAAGCCCACGCTCTTCAAAGCTTCTTTTTCAGCAAAAAAGTTGACATTTGGATATTTACCTCTCCCATTTCTAGGTTGATTCAAGTGGTTCCCAAATTGAATTTGAGAAAAGATGATTAACTATCAGCTCTAATATCCCCAAACAGAAGAATTTAAATGGTTCAGTGTTTCAACCAAGGTTAAAAGGCAAAGAAGGTCAATTGGAAAACAGTGGAGCCTACTTAGCCATGGCACAAAGCCTCCTTGAACTGTCAACCAGTGCCAGAATCAGCTCCCAGGGGCTGCAAGCAGAATTGATCCTAAAATGCCAGGTCCAGGGGCCTTAGCTAGGAAGACTTAGAGAACGGAGAGGGGAATGGAGTCTCAAAGATGGGTGGGGCATGAATACTATTTCAGCATGACAAATCACTGCATACACATTGAATATGCTCTCCCAGAACTGCTGATTGTTAAGGTTTTTCTTTGCAAGCAAGCACGGTGATCTGGTAACTCTTGTGTAGGAATGAATTAAAACCTACTTTTGTTGTCATGACTATTTCTATTGACTTCATGTCACCTGTCAACTAAACTTCACCATCATTCAAAACATGTGGACATATGGCTTCATACACACACACACACACACACACACACCTTTGCCCATATTTATTTTGCAGGAGAATTCTATGACTCTGCGATTCTATCTGAATGATGAATGTAAAACCAAGTTGATGATTAAAAAAAAATGTTGTTTGCGTAAGTTAAACCAAATGAGAATTTTGATAGAACTGTGAAGATATTTTGAATATAGAAGTTTGTGTAGTGTATTGGGGAAAGCATTACAGTTCTAGTCCTTTGACTTACAAATTTAGCCTTGGGCAAGTCCTTTTTCTTTTAGAAGTCTCAGATTTCTCACAGGTAAAATTGCAGTCCTAATACCTTACTGAAAAGGACTCTTACAAGTTAAATGACCTAATATTTGTGAAAAAAAAAAAAGCATAATACTCAGCACAGAGCATATATCAACTTTTTTGGATTTCAATATAAATTATGTTTTTAGTAAGTTATTTTGGGTAATATTTCACACCATTTGTTTTAGTTTGCTCTTGTAAGTTTTCCAAGGAATGAAGTTAAAACACCTACATGACAGGAGTAGTAAGATAGTGTTGGCACATTTTGTTTGATTTGGAATTTTAGTGTTCAACCAGGAATTAAGGTAAGCACAGGAATGGCGTTATTAAGGAAATTAGAAAGGAACAGACAGTCCTGGAATGTGGCAGTCCCTTTTTGATTTTAAATGTAAGTTAAATATTAATTTTTCTAAAAAAAATCCCTCTTCCTCACTCTCTTATGTTGACAGATTGTTGGTTCCTAGCCTTTCACACTAATTTATTTGAGGAGGGGAAAAAGTCTTCAGATCATCTTATTTGTGCAAGGGAAAAAAAAAGTTTTCAAAACAAATCCCTTGTTGCCAGCATCAACAGTAGTAGGGTTGTTGCATAGTCAGAATTATTCCTTTCATTTCAAAGAAATCAAAAATGTTTGGGGCAAACAAGAGCCCTGGTTAAACATGATCAAAATAAACTAGTATCAGATTTGCTTATGGAAAGTGTTAATGAAGTTTACTGTTGGAGTCTGAGTGCACTTGTTATTATTCCTTAAGAATATTGTAGGAAGGTGAAAAGTCAGATTTAAAAAAAAATTACTAAGCTATTTGGAGAAAATAAAAAGCATTTGAAGATATTTTATGAATTCCTTCCTGCTGATGGTTCCTTAAAACAAGCCAGTGTATAGACACTGTTGACTTGTAAACAGAAGTCACAAAGAAATTCAAGCTTCTGTCAAGACTGATTCCAAATTCAAGAAAGGAAGTGATAGAGTCCATTTTGAAATTTTTGGATGGGCTCTCTTATGCTTTGGCTGTTCTTTGAGTTAGTAAGGAATGGGTAACAAGAGTGAAATCTCAGGATCCTCATTCATAGCTATCTTAGCAGAAGTTTCAACATTTTATTTTTCCGTTAGCTCTTTTCCTCAAATTGTAATTGCTTTCTTAACTTTCATGTATTTTTTTCATTCTCTTCTTAAAGAATAATTTATAGAAATATTTTACTCAGTCTTCTATGGCATTTAGCAAATATATTTTATATTTTCCCATCTGAAATAAATCATGCTACTGCTGCCACTGCCTATTCATGTTACCTGAAGGTGTAAATTTCTTCATTTATACAGTAAGGATATTGGGTAAGGCTTATAGTATTCAGACTATGCTCTGTCCCAGGGTTCCCCAAGTTCAAGTTTGGTATTATTAACACTTTAGGTTGGATAATGCTATACAATAGAAGTTGCTTTGCACCATCCCAGGTTTTTAATCACTTGACACCGATAGTTTGAGTGTTTCCAATTCACACTTCTCCATTGTGACAGCTCAGAGTACCTTAGGATATTGTCAAATGTTTCCTGGCAGGAAAAGTCACCCCCAGTTGAGAACCATTGCTGTAACTAAAGCTATGATTCTCAAACCTTAGTGAGTATCAGTACTCCCTGAGAACTTTAAAATAAAAAAGGTCCAAACTTGGTTCTGCTCTAAGGACTCAGGGACTCTGCTTTTGTGTTTGTTTGTTTGTTTGTGCCTGTTTTTTCTTTTTTATTTTCTGCTTTCATTAGCTCCTTAATCACACCAGAAAGTTTGAGAACCACTGTTAATGAATATAGTTAGTGAATATGATTTCTTCACCAAGAACTTCTACATCATCAAGCAACTTGTTAGAAATGCATATTTGAAGCCTCCACCATTGTTGCTGTGGATTCATTCTGAGAGGAGGAGCACGGTGAGGGCAAGAGGTATGGAGTCACCACACAGACCCCGGGAGTTGGATGAAAGCAGGCCAGAGGCGAGCAGCCTGCAGACTCATTTATTTTAGTTGGTACAGCAGCTTATATTGCTGAGGCAGCCAATCCAGTCAAAGGGCGGTTTATGCCCTAACCAATCACAGCCTGTTGCCAGGAAGACTCCGTTGCCATGTGATTTCCGAAGCCATCCAATCACAGCCTGTTGCCAGGTAGGCTCTGTTATCAAAGACCATCTTGGCATGGCCTTCTCATTCCACCACCTAAGACAGGCACAGCCGCATACAGAGACCACATGGAAATGGCGTCAACAATGGTATGGCCAAGAATCATGCCTCCAGTTGCTCAAAAATAAACGAAAAGGGGGAAATGTGGTGGAATGAGAAGGCCATGCCAAGATGGCCACTGGCAACAGAAACTGACAACAGGCTGTGATTGGATGGCTTCGGAAACTACACACCATGATTTGGGAACTCTGAGATAAGACCCAGCCAAGAAATGGCCCAGCCAATGCAGGAGTATATTCTTGGCACATTCAACAAGAAATTCAGAAGTGTAAGAGTTCCATAAACTGTTCATTCCAGCACACAGAAGGTATCATTGGGCAGAGCATAACCTGGAATTAATTTTTCCACACTGCATGGCTTTACCATCAAAAGGTCATAGATTTTCTGTTTTGATTTAGTCTCAAAAGACAAGTTAGATGGCCTTCTTCAGGAAGGGAGATCTGAAGAAAGCACAAAACTCTGTCGACTCCCACGTCTTGGATGCACGAATCCTAGGCACTGATAATAGACCAGTGTTTCTCAACCTTGGTTTTATATCAGAATTACCTGGGAAATGTCTAAAAATCTCAGGGCTCAGATTATACCCCTGATCAATTAAATCAGAGTCTCTTAATACTTTAAGTTCCTCAGGTTATTCCATAAATGGAAGGTACCAATTTAATGGTGTTTCTTTTTTTTTAATTTTTTATTTATTTATTTTTTTGATAGGCAGAGTGGACAGTGAGAGAGAGAGACAGAGAGAAAGGTCTTCCTTTGCCATTGGTTCATCCTCCAATGGCCGCCGCGGCCAGTGCGCTGCAACCAGCGCACCGCGCTGATCCGATGGCAGGAGCCAGGTACTTATCCTGGTCTCCCATGGGGTGCAGGGCCCAAGGACTTGGGCCATCCTCCACTGCACTCCCTGGCCACAGCAGAGAGCTGGCCTGGAAGAGGGGCAACCAGGACAGAATCCGGCGCCCCGACCGGGACTAGAACCCGGTGTGCCGGCGCCGCAAGGCGGAGGATTAGCCTAGTGAGCCGCGGCGCTGGCCTAATGGTTTTTCTTAAGTTAGGTGGAAATTGTATAAAGAGAAATAAGGTAATAGGACAGCTAGAAGGTTTGGACGTATATGGCAAGCTTGAGAATAACCAGTATGCAAGCTCTAGCTTTAGACTCTTGGCTTTTGATTCCATGTCAGTGCCAATTCATTCACTAAATCTTCCTAAATCCTTCCTTTCTGAACCCATTTTTCATCCTCTGTACTCCTATAGCATTCTATAGGAGTATAGTATATAACTGAATCTAACAGATACCCCGTTCTATCCTGCACATTATGTTTGTCACCCTCACAATACTGTGCGCTCCCACAGGGAAAAAAAAAAAAAAAACCCTCATTGCTTTATCTCCTTTTTCTTCAGAGTATCTACTTTGAGAGCAGGCATCCAAAGATAGGAATGTAATTGACATAGATGAGGATTAAACAGCATGGAGATGTTACCCAATACAATGACATAATACAGCAAAGCTTCCTGGCACCTTAATGGCAATTCCATAGCAGGACTTCCTATACTGATATACTTCAAAGCCCTTCACAAGTGAATTGTTAACTCTAGACTCCAAAGTCTTTATCTGAATGCAGAGACAAGCCCTAGAGAAAAAGTCTGGGTAGATGACCCAAAAGCTAATGCTGCAATACTGAATATCCAAGGCATTCTGTATTTGTTCAGCTCTAAACTAGAGTTTTTCCATCAATGGAATAAGATAAATTAGTGAGGGTTGGTGGAAAAAACAGTAAGAGCATGACTCTTCTGTGTCCTTGGAGTTACACAGCCAGAGGGATTAAACCTAACAAAATAAGTGAAGCAGGAAACTCTGGCAACCGAGACACTATTTGCATAGTAGTTAAGACGCCCTCATCTCACATGGGTGAGCCTGGATTTGATTCTGGAATTTGGCCCCTGACTCCAGCTTCTTGTTATTGCAGACTGGGGATGGGGGTGTGGGGCAGTGGTGATGTCTCAAGTAGTGGGTCCCTGCCATGTGGGAAACCTGGATGGAGTTCTGAGCTCCTGGCTTTGGCTCCAGCCCAGTCCCTGTGATTGGGAGCATTAGAGGAGTGAACCAGTGGGCATGAGTGCTTTCTCTCCCTCTCAAATAAATAAATAAATGAAATCTTTTTTTTTTTTTTTTTAAGGAACTTCTGGCAGCCACCTCAGCATAGGGTGATTCCACAAAAAGCCTTCTTGGAGAAATCCCTTTCAACTAGATGATGCATGCTGTCATTCTCATCTCTTTCTCTCTCTTCACCACCCCAGTGGCCGGAGACCAGCAAAATTCCCACAGGCCCTACAGGAAACCACAGAAATGCCTCCAGGAGGCAACAGGCTGGAAACCAGAGTTCGGTATACAAGCTTGTCAGCATCCTTCTGAGCGTCTGGTGCCAAGGAACAGGAAAGGGGAATATGTTGGCTGGGAAGGATTTATGGGCCAGGGGAAGCGAGGGGCAGGAAATCTTCCAGCTATTCCTTGCAGTCTGGCAGCCACTTCGGTCAGTTTTCCCATTCCTGGATGGAAGCTCATTTCTTACGCCCTGGGGGTAAGGTGCTTATAGTTCATTACTTACGTCCTGGAGGTACAGGGTTTGTGAAACTGCCTCTTTGTTAGGGCCTTACCATAAGAACTTATATATGCATCCCATTTGACATGTTGGAGCGTTTGGCTGTTGTAAAAGGAAACTAAGTCTCAATGCCGAATCTGGGCAAGATCACACAGTGGGCAACCTGATGGAGGCAGAACTCACGCCCAGTTGCCCTTCTTCCAGTGGTCCTGGGCGTCCTTGACACCAGGGTGTGCAGAGCAAAGGCAGAATGGGAATATTCTTCTCACACCCCAGCCCCTGCTCAGGTGCACGGGGACACGCGTCCACATCCAGTGGAGTGGGAGGCAAGGGAGAGATCCTCCCCAAAGGAAGCAGCAGTAACTTCAAAGGTTGAGTCTGCTTGGCCACTTCTCAGCTCTATAAACTTGAGCAAATGACTTTTCTTCTGCTCTTCATCTGGGCTCAAAGCCCCTCTAGTGCTAAATGCACAGCCTGAGGTGGACTTCGACTTTCATCTGAAGGTCAAGTACTGTGAAAACCGCGAGGTCATGGACAGAGTCAGAAGATGCCGAGGGTCCAACTCTCAACGTTCAGTTTTCAGCATCTCTGAGAAGGAGAGTAACAATATCCACTTCTATAAGCTACAAAGGAACCCAAGGACTTGGCCCCAAGCAGCGCCCGCTCCCTGGCTGGCCCTAGAGAATGCGGTGCAGCAGGGAGCCTGGGAGAGCTGCTCGCCGAGGTCGGGCAGCAGGAGGAGCGTGTGAGCTGTAGGCGTCCCTTTAAGAGCGGCTGGCCCGGCAGAGCCTCCGCCTCTCAGCCCGCGGAGCGCCGGCAGTCACCTGGGGCTGTCGGGGCAGCCAGATCGCGGCGGGACCGGGGCGCTTGCCCTCGGAGGCGGGAGAGGGGGCCCGAACGCGAGGAGCCCCGCAGCCGTCTCAGAGCGTGGCCGTCCCGCGCCTGTTTGAGGCGGAGGATGCGGGAGCGCATCTGGGCGCCACCGCCGCCGCCGCTGTTGCTGCTGCTACTGCTGCCGCTGCCTCTGTGGGGCGGCCCCCCGGACAGCGGGCGCGGGCGCGGGGAGCTGGAGCCCGAGCGCGGGCCTCTGCAGCCCTTCGACCTGCTCTACGCCAGCGGCGTGGCTGCCTACTACAGCGGGGACTACGAGCAGGCGGTGCGCGACTTGGAAGCGGCGCTGAGCAGCCACCGGCGCCTGCGGGAGATCCGCACGCGCTGTACCCGCCACTGCGCCGCCCGCCGCCCGCTCGCGCCCCCTGGGACCGGCCCCGGGGCCGAGCTGCCCTTCTTCAGAGCGCTGCTGGAACGGGCGCGCTGCTACCGCAGCTGCGAGACCCAGCGCCTCGGGGGACCCGCGTCCCGCCACCGCGTCAGCGAGGATGTGCGCAGTGACTTCCAGCGCAGAGTGCCCTACAACTACCTGCAGCGGGCCTACATCAAGGTACCCACAGCGCGCGCGCTTGCACTCCTAACACCCACCCCGCCGCTCCCGGAGGCTGTCTGGAGCCCTCACCACTGTTCCCGCCAACCTGCCACAGTACTCTGTCTTTCAGTCTGTCAGACTGGGTCTCCTTAAACACCTCTGTCTCTTGTCTGTGAACCTGGACACCTGTGGCCCGAGCTCTGGGTTCTCTCAACAGCACTACATGAACCTGGGCGAGTCCTTTGCTCTCTCAGCATCCACTTCACCCTGGAAAGCAGGGCTGTTCTGACAGGATGAGGCTCATATCCAGGAGCGCTCATCATGAGCTTTTGCCACAGGTAGGTCTAGTTCAAGTGCTCCAGGGGATGCTTTCTTGGCCCACCTGGTCCCTATTTCTCTTCTGCCTCCACTCCCTCGTCTCCCCGACACTGTGGTCTGCACCCCTTTTCTGAAGGTTAAAGAATCTTGGAAATAACAGTGTTAGAAGTAGTCAATCCTAAAGAAATTTCTCTTCTCCCCTTCACCTATGAAAACGTGAAGTTCAAAGATGAGAGAGAAGGTAGGCTTGGAGGAGGAGAAGCTACCCAAAAAGTGCCCTCCCCAAGTGGGTACTCCTCCTTCGCTGGAGGGCTTCCCACGTCTGGAGAGTCACACTGGACTGGGGTACTGGACATTGCACCCCCAGTATGCTCTTTCCGGTTTTATTGCTGTGTACTTAACTCGCCTGAAGTTAGTGTCAGGAGGTATTCAGTGTTTTTTTGGCATCTTTCCCACATCCACAGTTTTGAAGAACTATTTAGTTCTGTCGGCAGAGAGAATTTAGAATGAGTTGCGCTCCCCCATAGGTTGCTGTGAATTTCTCCCCCTCCCCCAAACGTCCTGGCTTTTCCGTGTCAATATATCAATGTCTCCTCAACAGCTGCTGGCAAAGCAGCCCCACTGGGGCATGGATGACTGCAGCAGCCAGTGGACAAGACTGCATTTCTGAGGAGCTGAAAACACACACCGTGTTCAGACATCCAAATGCCTTTTGCAGCTCTTTCCACGGGTCTCTGCCCTTCACGGGCGGTAGGGCTCTCAGATTTGCAGTTGTCAGTGGCATTCATGGAGTCACAAACTGAGACTAACTGTAATCTCCTAGTATACTGTGACTAACAGAGTTCACTGCGCTAGTATCTGGGGCAAGTAATGAGGGGAAATCCTGAACCCTTTTTGGGACTTGTCTTCTGCTTCCTTATACTTCCTAATAGATTTGCTAAAACCTCTATGAAGGTTAACCCTGATTTCTCTTAAAGAAGTCACACAATTCTTGGTGGACCTGAAGAAGTCAGTCATTACTGGGCAGAGAGAGGACCTGGAGAACCTGACATTGAAGACTGCCTAAGCTAGTTCCCAGAGCAGGGCGTGGGTGGTCCTGGTAGCCAGGTCCTCCCAGGAGGCTGGCACGTGAGGTTGGCAGTCCTGCTGATAATCTGTCACACATCTGGACAGATTTTCCTTTCTTGGGTCCAAGAAGGAGTACATGCTCATGTTTGATCCTGGAAAAACAAACAACCATGCGGTTGGTAACTGTCCATGTGTGGGTTTGTTTAGTTCTGCCGTTACATTTACATCCCTGTCAGTGTTCATGTCGGTTTGTCATTCCCCTGCTCCTGTCAGCTGTTTGGAGGTCACAGGAGCTGAAGCCATAGGTTTAAGTGCTTCAGATCTTTGCGATGAACTGATTACAGGAACAAATCACTCTTGGGAAACTGTGGGTGAACTGCTGAGTGTTGTCTCTTTAACTCATGAACATTGAAACTTAAGAAGGTTTTTCAAAAATGTGTGACTTTATGCATTAACTTCTGTTTTACCAGCAGTTTTCAGGGAGTGTGATAAGCTTTGCATCTTCTCCCCACTTGATACTTTGTACCCTAACAAGTGAAGCCCTTGGGCTTCACATCATTGATAATCTCTTAAGGGAGAAATATTTTCAGTCCTTTGAAAAGCCATTTCTGATGGCTGGAGACTGAACATCCAAAAGATGCCACAGTTCTTTCCTTTCCTGTATCCACCAACCCTCAACAACCCCACAACTTTACCCTTTCCTTGGCTTCATGGAAATTTCACAGACTTACACACACACACACACACACACACACAGTCATACCACTTTGTTGAGACTGAAACAAAACTTTCAAATCTTTCAAATAATAATGGAACATCTGACAGATCTGGATTCTGGGGTACTCTGAGTTCTCTGCATGGCTCTCAAAATGGTCATAGTGCCTTGTACTGTTGAAATGCTTTTGACATTAGTGATCCTGTTTGCACTGAAAGTGATAATCCTGGGCCAAATCATGTTCGGTAAGGATTCGAAGACTTTTCAAAGCTGGGGAAGTACAGCTAGGATGATGTTTAAAGTACCCGTGCAGCACTAACCATGACACTGTGGCGCAGGCGGATCTATTACAACTCCTGGGAGGTTTACTAACTGCAGAAGCTCTCAGGAGGTGTTATTGCCCAAATCTTGGCTGATGGGCTGCTGACAGAAGTATATCTTTTAGGTTAGTGTGTTGGAGGAGAAGGACTGAAAGTTGCAAAACGGAAGACGTGTTGAATCAATTCCTCATTTCATAGAGGGGGAAAGGAAGTTCAGAAAGGGAAAGGCATTTGCTCAGTGTCTCATGTTGTGTGACAGACCAACCCGATACGCACAGACTGGGAGGCAGGAGTCTGTGCTCTGCCCACGGCCTGTGGGATCAGCTCTAGAGTGTTGCATTCCCCAGGGCTACCTTTATGCCAGATTTGGACAGCTCCAGGGATGAGTAGTTCCTTTTCCTGCGGGGTCACAGACACTGCATTTTTTCTTAGAGACTTTTCTGTAGACTCTTCCTCAAGGCCTGGCATGTTGAAACCTTGTTCTGAATGACTGCGAAGTGCTAATGCAGCCAGACATTTCATGTAGAGGCAGGGTGAAACTCTTCAATTTTTTTATTTTTATCATTTCGAATTGTAAGATGTAAGTCACAATTCATAACCTAAAACCATAGACATGGTTATATCTTGCATTCTCCGCCCAGAAACCTTCAGTGGTTTCCTCTTGATACCATCCATAGTCTGACTTCCTCTTAACCTTTCCAGCTCTGTCACCATCCAGCCAAAAGGGACAATGAATGCTTTGTCTTGTGTCTGACACTTTTGCTTCTCTTGGCTTAGAGGTGTGTAGGCTCTGGAATAGGATTGATCTGGAATTATTGTTTACCTGCACCAAATCTAGCTACATGATTATGAGCAAATTACATAAGCTTTCTGAATTTTAGTCCTGCCACCTGAAAAATGAGGAAATAGAACCTACCTGCTTGCTTTGGGTTAAGTTTTGAGATAATTGGAATAAAATGCCCAGAGCAAGCCTTGGTTCTCAGCAAACACTGTGTTTCTTCTTATTGGTGGTTATTACAGTAGACTGTTCCTCTTTTTGGTCCTGTTCACAAATATACCTACTTTCGAGAGGTTTTTCACACCCTCCACAACTGCTAGCAGTTCATTATTTCTCCCTGGCTGAAAAACTTCAACAAGGAATTTTTTCCTTTTTCTATCATTTTTCATCTTGTTTTGGAAAATGGATATAGTGCTATCAAATATATGAACTCCTTAATATTGAGAACTATTATTTTTGTATCTCTTAAAGTGAAATTTACAGATCTGATTTATTATTAGGTAGACAGTAATTGTTAATCATTTGGGTATTAAAAATATGATATAAGATGCAGACTTGTACTACAGTAGGAAAAATGTTTCATGGAACTCCCATCCCATACCAGAGTGCTTGGGTTCAAGTCCTCACTCCAATCACTTCAGAATCCAGCTTCCTGCTAATACTCCTGGGACATGGGAGACCCAGGAGTTCCAGGCTGCTGGCTTTGTCCTGGCCTACTCATTCCAGCAGATGGAATCAATCTCTCTCTCTCTCTTTCTTTCTTCTCCCTCCCTTTCTCTCTCATTAGCTTTCAAGTAAATAAAATTATATAAATAAAACTTTTAAAAATATATGCCTTTTTATTTATTCAAATAAGGTTAACAAATTTCATATATTTCACATACACAGATTTAGGTGCATAGTGATACTTTCTACCCTACCCTCCCTCCTGTCCATGCTGCCACCCTCCCTTCTCCATCCTTTCTTATTCTTAATTTTTGCAATGAGATACTTTCAATAAATTTTTCTAGAGATTTAGGATTGCCTGGTGTGAGTTGAGTCATCAGCCACCATATTCTCTCCAAATATCTACCTTGGGATGATAGAAGTAGATAAGCAGTATATGCGTGTTGAATGAATAGTAGCTCAGTTCTATGTGCTTGAAATATTGCTGTGAAAGATTTCTGTGTAGTGGCAGGAGGTTTTTTCATATTAGTTGTTTGGTTCCTTGCCTGCAAGTAGGGGACACAGTGACACCTAGAAGGACTGTGGACTGCCTGACTTCACACTATTTTCTACTCACAACTTCTGGCTGAGGTTACAAACGTGCACCTCCCCCTTCACCATTTTTTTCTGATTTGGTTCTTAATACTTAAAACTTCTTGAGAAAATCTTTGACACATTTTTCTCGATTTTTGTGTATTTGTAAAATTTAAACATTTGTAACAAAGATACTTGCTTATCTGTGCCCTTTATAATCAGGAATGGTTTCCATCCACTTAAGAAAGAAAAATAACTAATGCTGTTTATTTTTTACTTAAAAAAAACTTGCCTCTGTGTGTTTTGTTTCTGAGTTGATGCTTTGTGCCATTTGACCTTTGCTTTTCTTTTCAGGATTAAAGGGGGAGAGGGTTGCTGAGGAATGCAATTAAGTTAGGCCACTCTCTCCCTCTGGAGGCATCTCCCTAAGCTCCCTTTATCTCTACCAGAATCTATTTTTATTAGTGGTTTACAGAATAGAAAAAAAAAAAGTAGGCTCAAGGAATTTCTCCACCCCTACTCTATCTGTTGACTGCCTTTCTCCTTCTAGAATGAATGTCTTAAAAGAGAAATTAAAAACTAGACAACTGCATCACATAAGTCCTGTTAGGTCAGGATAAAACACTTTTCTGCATCCTGTGTTTAAATCTCTTTTCTTAACTTGTGTTATGTACATTTATATAACCTGTAGAATATGTACATTTATACCTCTTTAAAAAGCTGTTCTGGAATTGTTCTAATGGTCATTTCCTCAGGAGACAAAGCTCATTTTTTCCCCTCTCAAAATTAAAATGTTTTTGCACATGAATCATCAAATGTCACAAACTCTATGTCCTGCTTCTTAGGGAGGGAACCTGGGAGTCTCTGTCTAGGCAGTTCTCAGGTTCATGTGCTGTGGGTGCAGAATCACAAACATTTCCTTATGGGAGGTTGTCCATTTGAAGGCCTCATCAGCTCTTTCCGAGCCATCCATTGCCTCCTGAAAGGTAAGTGTCACAGAGGCGTAGGTGAGATGAGTATCTGCATATAAGTTTTCTCCCGTCTTTACCCAGAGCGTCAGGAATTCCTTTCCAGGTTTTAATAAAGGAAAGTAATAAACTACTAGTCTCTCTCTACAGATTCCATCTCTGAGAATCAAATGGATTCTGTAACTGATAGCATTTGCTCACTGAAAAATTCCAAGGGAGATAGCTGTGTGGAACTCATTTGGAAATGTTTGATAAAAGTTTAGCTTGCTTCTTGGGTGGGATTTATAAATTCTGAAAGGTTGTTAGGTCCACTGGAAGTGAAAATTCATTAGAATTGATGTAATAGTGTTTTTTTAATATTATTAAGGAATAAGTAAACTGTGGATTTATTAGAATTACGTATCAGAACTGAAAGGGACTCTAGGAGAGCACCTTAATTGCTTATGGGCAGTGAGGTAGGTGTGAGAGGGGAAGGGATAACTGTTTTGTTCAAAACATGTGATCTAGCAACAGTAGGAGTAGGAATTATTGGAACTATGAAAATGTTGTAGCATAATGGGTCCTTAACATATTGTGACACCAGCCTGGATGTTGCACGACAGATCAAGAAGGGTCATCAAGTGGAGCTGTGTCTAGAATGTGAGTATTCCATCTGTAGCTCTGTGCTCTCTCCACACTCTATGTAATGGGCATGGCTACCTCCCGATGGCAGTCTGGCGAAACAGTCCTGCAGCTGAGACCTGCAGTGACCGCTTGTCTTCAGAGGCAGAGCAGACACAGGCACATCCTCCTGGACAGCCCCTTATATGTACCATTTTCATTCATATGATAGGTCATTCAGCCAAGAGTCACAGTTGTCTGGTGGAAAATCTTGCATTTCTCATTAGGAACAATAATTTTTCCATCTTTTTTTCCATTTAGTTTTCCTTTGCAATTCTTTTTCTGTCTTTTGCTTTATCCCTTCTTTCCTGCTGTCTGACTTCCTCGCTATGAAATTTCTGCCAGACCTGGCCATCATTTGCCAAATGGCCTAGACACATTCTTTAAAAAAAGGTGTTTCTGAGTGGTATGCCTAATACTGTGTGGTATGCCTAGTAGTGAAGTGGGTTGAAGACTATTGCTGGGAGAAGCTGATTTCAATTGACCACACTGCTTTCTACTTCACCACAATATACAGTTTCCTATATTTATGTCACTGCTTTCCCTCACACCTTGCCCATACATGGCCCTGTTTGGTGGTCTGCACAGTGAAAGTACATCTGAAAATGAGATGGTTGAGATGAACAAAGAGTGAAGGAAAAAGAAGATAACGGTAGAGGCAAGGTCAGGTGTCTAGTTCTAGTGGAACAAAATCCTTAGAACCTTGTATTTAATTTGATAAGCAGCCATACATATCTGCTTCTTTGAAACACTTTATGTCCTTAACCCCCACTTCCTCCCTGCGTCAAGTGTGTGGTACAAGACTCTGGGCATGCATAGGTCAGGGAACGATATTTACTGTCAGCTCCCCATTTTTCTTCAACTATCCCTGCTATATTCATGAACTACTAGGGCTGTAACCATTCTATTTTACAAATGGGAAAACAAAGTCCCAAATAGAAATCAGTTGCAAAAATTTAATATAAAACTGAGTGGAAGAAATAGTATTAGAATTCAATGACCCAGATTCCTTCTTACCTCTGAGACCTTGCCATTGACCAGTGATTGTCAGATCCACACTAAAGTAAGGCCCACTGGGTAGGCATTTGCATAGCAGTTAAGACACCACTTGGGATACTCACATCACATTTCAGAGCACCTGGGTTTGAATACTGGTTTAATTTCTAATTCCAAATCCCTGCACATGATGACTCAGGTAGTTGGGTCCCTACCATGCAGGTAAGAGAGCTAGATTGAATTGCAGTCTCCCAGCATCTATCTGGCCTAGCCTGGCTGTTGTGGGCACTTGGGGAATCAAATAGCAGATGGAAGACACCTTTTTCTCTCTTTCTCTCTCTCTCTCTCTCCATTTAAAATAAAATAAAAAATCCCTACTCTAGATGAGCTCCTGTCTAATATAGAGGATTTAAGGAAGCACATTGATTATAATTCAAGGCCCGGGGGGTATCAACTGTAATAACAAATTAAAGGATATTTTATTGTGCTCCTAATATTCCATAATAATTAAGAAAGTAGCTTAATTCTAGGGACAGCAATCCTTTCAATAAGTTTCTTTTTCTCCCTCTAGCTTCATCTGTGATTGTCTATGGATTGACCAGCTTAGTTCAAGTTCAGTGACTCTGAGACTGACGTTGTCAAGGATAAATTTTAGCTGAGATTTCATGCCTCAGGTATAGAGTCAAATTAGATGATTAGAGTTCTTTCCAAAATTCTGCCTCTGGAAATTCAAAAGAAAGAAAAAGTCACTTCCAAGTGGGAAGTAGGAAGAGCCAGGGATAGGTTTCATGGAAGAAGTTATGCTTAAAATAGACTACTCTAGAAGGCCTGCTCTTAACATTTCCAAATAAGAAGTTTAAAGAATAGAGTTAGAAGCTAAATAAACTATATTACAGAAGAGTCACTCTGGTTAAATACAAGAAGGCATCTCTACTCCATATTCTGCATATTTCCACAGCTGTACTATGCCACATTCATAAAATATTGGGATTCTAACCATTACACTCATAGATGGAAGAAATTCCCAAAGAGAATTGAGGTGCCCAAAGTTATCTAGAAATTTGGTGTACAAGCCAAGATTAGAACCAAGATCTCTAACTTCCACCTCTGTGAATTGACTGCTACTACTCTAAGATCCACACTGGAAACACAAACTCAGGAAAATTGAAAGGAAACATATAGCATGTCACATACATTATTTGCAAGTGAAAAAGGCACTGAAAATAAAAAACACCATCACTGGTTGCAATATTAATACCAGCTTACTCTTTTGCCTACTTCTAGAAAAAATACAGAAATGGGAACCCGGGTCAGTGCTGGTCCCCAGTAAGCCTGATGAAAATGAATGAGGCAAAGAATCTTCTTTGGAAGGGAAATGAAGGAATAAGAGCCAGCATCAGGGAGTTCCAAGATGTCAGAATTTCCAGAAGTCAAGACTAATTATCCTGCTGGAATTCATTATCTGCAAATAATGGGTTTAGTTTTTGTGCAAGTAACAGGACACTGCTGGAGACTGCAGTGTAATTGTACTGGGAACCTGGAAAGAAACAGATAAAGCCAAAGATGTAATAAAATAAATTTATACAAAACAAAGAAACTGCTAGCAAACGCTGAAGCACAGGAAAGGTAATTGAGCCAATTCTGTTTACTCTTTTTTGCCTGAATGCTAAAAATTTAAATTTAATTCTGACAAGGTCAATAGGCTTCCATGAAGAAATCAATACACAAGTAAGCATCCAGACACAGAAAATTACCTTAAAACCAGATTTAGCTGTTTATGAAAATGATCTCCAATTATATTATCAAAGATGAATTCAGTAGACCATACAAATTATTTTCATTCTAAAGAAAGAGCTGTTTCTTAATAGTATTTTTCAGATTGAATCTAGGATTAGAAATCAGCATTAGATTCTAACACATGGCATTTACAAATGCCACCAGGGATAGAGACATTCAAAATCATTGTTTCTATAGGATTACCAGGAACTCAATGAAATGGTGGAGTCTGCATGTTTTCCAGTCAGCAAACATATAGGCCAGGGTTTCTCAGCCTTGGCTTATTGATAATTTGAGATGAGTAATCCTTTATTGTGGCTGACTGTCCTGGGCCTGTTAGGATGGCAAACCACATGCCAGGCCTTTACCTGTTAGTTGCTTGTAGCAACACATCCCACCCTACTCCAAGTTGTAATGATGAAAAATATGTCCATACACTGCAAAATGTAGCTCTGAGTTCCAAATACCCCTAGTTTGAGACCTGTTGATTTAAGTTGTATTTATGATGAATGGACATCTAGGTTAGACAAGCACAATATGCATTTTTACAATACATATTAGACAACAACTTGACCACTGATAAATCATATTTTGAAAAATTTTGGCTACAGTCTAACATTTTTATGAGGGGACATCCATTGGAAATAGAGCCTGTGCTCATATTCTTTAGCTGGTTCCTCACAGCTGCAATGGATCTGCCTAAGAAAGCACCAAAGGATCTGATCTCTCTCTGCTTATTGTTCTAATGTGACAGGGCAGATTGTTTCAGCAATACCAACACCTCTTAGTTGTGAGTGCCAAACTCCAGAATTAATATATTTCTCATTCAACTTGAAAAGTATCCAAACCCAATCATTTAAAAGTAATCCACCACAACTTACAAGTTTCTTGGCATTAGCTCTGTGTTACAAATATTCTTAGAAAGACTCAGCTTGACTCAAACCAAAAATGTCAACTTAAAGAAATCTGGGAAGTAGTGGGGAAAAAAGAAGTGCCCAGAAGAAAGAATAAATGTTAGAGAGAGAAGGGAGAGATATTAAACAAAAATTAAGTATAGGAAAGCAAGAACAATCAAATTGAAGTTCAGGCAGGGTCTTAGGCATGAACAGAGACCACACACACACACACACACACACACACAGAAACTTGGGTGTTACACACTGTGGATCCATGTCTCTGCAATAAAACCAGTAATTTGGAAGTAATTTTGGTCTTCAACCCTGTATCACCACACTTCTGCCTTGGCAAGGTCCAGTGCTGTAGAGCGAGTCAGCTTCCTCAGTAAAAGAGAAGGAGGCAATCCTCTTGGGGAGAGATTTCATATGCACAGCACTGAATATTTACCAAATGATATAATCCCCTTCAGGGAAACCAAACCGGAGAGATACTCACAATACAAAATGTGAACTATTAATTTGCATTAAAATATACTACTTTCTCAGAGAGCAATCAAAGAATGTGTTGGACCATTTTAGATAAAACTTCACTGCTAATCCCTGGAGACATGAAGATGAATAAGATGTTTTCCCTACTTTCAACTAGGTCACAGTTTGTTGAGGGGAAGAAATATGAATATAGCTATGCTATTGAACCTAATTATGTAGTGGTAGTTCTGGGATGTTTTGAATCACAGTGATGGAATTCGATATGGAAAGACTTAAAGATTTATGCTATATGAGAAATTTCATTTTAAAATATTCATAATTTTTGACACATATAGGAAAAAAAGAAAAGCATGATGAAAATTAGAGATGGGGTCAGTGTTGTAGTGTACCATGTCAAGCTGCTATCTGCAGCTTATGGATAGTGGTTCCAGTCCTGGCTGCTCCTCTTCCAATCCAGCTCTCTACTAATGCTCCTGGGAAAGCAAGAGAGGATGGCCCAAGTGCTTGGGCCCCTGTACCCATATGGGAAACTCAGAAGAAGTTGTTGGCACCTGGTTGGGACCAGCCCAGCTTTGGCTATTGCTGCCATTTGGGAAGTGAACCAGAGGGTGGAAGACCTCTCTTTCTCTCTGTTTGTTTCTCTCTCTCTCTCTCTCTCGCTCTGTAACTGCCTTTCAAATAAAATTTTAAAAATCTTGAAAAAAAATGTACAGTCAATGGAAAATTTGAAGAATTAAGTTAATCAACAGTACAAATAGTTTGAAGGATAAATTTGATTGATCATATATTTTTAAAAGAATATACTGTTAATAATATAATACTAATTATTAATTTTATTATTAATATACTATTCTGGGGATTGATAAAGTCAATATATGATAATACATCTTTTGGAGAATTTTACTAACAATTATAGTTGTTAAACACACACCTTTTACCTCACAGTTAAACCCAGGGAATTATAGTTTCAGTGACATTTTAGGTTTCTTAAATGAAATGTCATTTTGCTATTTTAGGTCACTCATTGAATGGCCACAATGACCAGGGCTGGTGCAGGAGCTTCATCAGGGTCTCCCATGTGGATGCAGTGGCTCAAGCACTCAGTTGCTTTCCCAGGCAGATTAGCAAGGAGATGGATCAGGATCAGAAGTGGAGCAGCTGGGGAACCAGTGCCCATAAGAGATGCTGGCATTGCAGGAGGCAGCTTAACTTGCTATGCCACAATGCTTGGCTTTAGAGTATCCTGGTTTGAGTTAAGTCTCTTCTTTCTGCGAACATAAACCTTGGGAAGCAACAGATAATGACTCAAGTACTTGAGTCCCTGTGGCCCAGGCCTGGCTGTTGAAGACATTTGGGTAGTGGACAAATGGAACTTTCTCTCTCTCTCTCTCTCTCTCTCTCTCTCCCCTTCAAATTAAAAAGAAATACATAAATTTGCAAACAATTACGTAACTCAGAGGGTTGATTAAAGGAGAAAATAAGACAAGTCTTGTGAAAGTCATGTATGAGTGATAAGCCACACAGAATGAGGAATGAGAAAGGGAGGAATTATAACCCCAGTTAGTAGGTAAATCAATCAGCTATGCAAGAGTAACAACAAGCAAACCCTCCATTACTTCCCACAGCTGAAACCCACGTCAAGTAATTTTCTACATTGTCAAAATAACATTGAATTCTTTTTTTACCTCAAAAGATAAAAAAAATCAAGAAATTGGTTAACTAGTAAAAATCTTTTTTGTGTGGGCATGAAAACTCAATAAAATAAACACCTATATACAGCTAATGATAGTTAATCTTCAAAAATCATCTATATGATCTTCATGATACATTTTTTTTTATAAAACAGATTATAAAGAAACCTGAAATGGCAAAATGACATTTCCTTTAAGAGTCTCTGAAACCAAATGCTTGGAGTTAGCATTGAAGTAGAGTATTTTTATTTTATTTTTAAAGTTTTGATTTACATGTAATATTTGCACATTCTTAGGGAATATGTTTCAACACATATACACAATGTAAATTAGGCTGTCTAGGCAGCAGGTCTGTCCATTTCCTTATCTGTTTTTGTGTTTCAAATCTGATAGTTCTTTTTTAGTTTTTTGTTTTCAGTATACATTACTATGAACTACAATCATCCTGCTGTTCTATGGAACACTAGAATTTGTTATTTCTGTCCGAATGTCCATTTTCCTTCTATTCCTTCTCTCACTCCTTCCCTTCCTAATCTCTGTGAGTCAGTATTCTACTTTTACAGTGTCTGCTTTTTTTTTTTTAAATGTTCACCCATGACAGTGAACATGTATTTGTGTTTCTGTGTTTGGCTTATTTCACTTAACATAAAGATTTCCAATTCCACTTATTTTGCTACAAAGGTACTTTTTATAGTTGAATAATATTCCACTGTGTATGCATACCACATTTCCTTATCTGTTCATCCATCCATGAACACAAGGGTTGATTCCAAGTCTCAGCTATTGTGACTAGGACTGCAATGATCGTGGGAGAACAGTTACCTTTTTTGTATACCAATTTCATTTCCTTCAGATATACAGGAAAGTGGAGAGCCATGTCATTTCCATTTTTAGCTTTTAAGAAACCTCAGTACTGTTCATAATGGATATACTGATTTGTTTTCCAAATGACAATGCATATGGGTTGCCTTTTCTTCACCTCTTCTCCATTATTTGTTATTTTATATCTTTTTGGTGATAGCCATTCAAGCTGGAGTTAAATATTAATTTGCATTTCCTTGGTGATATTGAGTGTTTTTTCATGATTTCCTGCCCAATTATATTTCTAATTCTGAGAAATGTCTATTCAGAGCCTATGTCCATTTCTTAACTGTTGAGTTTCTTGAGTTCCTTATGTACTCTGAATATTGATCTTTTCTCAGATGCTTAGGATTCATTTTTATTTATTTATTTTTTTGACAGGCAGAGTGGACAGTGAGAGAGAGACAGAGAGAAAGGTCTTCCTTTGCTGTTGGTTCACCCTCCAAAGGCCGCGCGGCCCGTGTGCTGCAGCCGGCGCACCACGCTGATCCAAAGCCAGGAGCCAGGTGCTTCTCCTGGTCTCCCATGGGGTGCAGGGCCCAAGTACTTGGACCATCCTCCACTGCACTCCTGGGCCATAGCAGAGAGCTGGCCTGGAAGAGGAACAACCGGGACAGAATCCAGCGCCCCGACCGGGACTAGAACCCGATGTGCCGGCGCTGCAAGGCGGAGGATTAGCCTATTGAGCCACGGCGCCAGCCCAAGATGCTTAGGTTTCAAATACTAATGGGCAGAATATTTTATAGCATATTTTATAATTTTAATAGTAATAGATAATATTTATTGCCTATTAGTGCTTTTCAAGTATTGTGCTAAAACTTTAGCATAAGATTTCTCATGAAATTCTCACTAATCTAGTACATGGATTTTGGTAAACTTTTCATTTTTCAAGGGAGATACTAAGGTTTGAAAGATCAAATAGGGGCTGGCACTTTGGCGTAGTAGGTTAAGCCTCTGTCTGCAGCTCTGGCATCCCATATTGGTGCTGGTTTGAGTCCCAGCAGCTCCAGCTCTCTTCTATAGACTGGGAAAGCAGTGGAAGATGACCCAAATGCTTGGACACCAGCACCCACGTAGGAGACCCGGAAGAAGTTCCTGGCTCCTGGCTTTGGATCAGTTCGGCTCTAACCTTTGCAGCTGTTTGGGGAGTGAACCAGTGGATGGAAGACCTCTCTCTCTCTGTCTCTCCCTTTCTCTGTAACTCTGCCTCTCAAATAAATAAATAAATTTTAATATATATATATATTATTTTATTTATTTATTTATTTTTGTATATTCCTATTGGCATTTCCATGTTGCAGGATTCTCCAGAACCTTTTGTTGTTGTATAAGGGTTCTAGCCAGCCCATCTTTCTAACTCTCAGAGTCTTCCTGTATGTGCCTGTTGGATTATGTACAGTTTTCAGTTGTACTTAGGAGTGGTTAAAGGAGAAAAGCCTTCACACCATCCTGTTCAGAACCTGAGGTTTCCATGTGGATGCTAAATGATGTTTGATGATGATGATGATGATGATGATGATAGTGATAACAAAGATCATGACTTGCAATGGACTTGATTTCAGAAGTCTGACAGAGCTTTATTGCCAATATTTTATGACAAAAAGCTACAGAAAATCCTTTCTGATTCCTTATAAAAATCTCCAGTCTTTTTTTTTTTTTTTTTTTTTTTTTTTTTTTTTTTTTGTCACCACCACTAAATCAACCCCTAGTGTGGACCAACAGGGTTGTGCTGCAGTTCATCTCAGGTTGTTAAGAGTCTGCTTTCTTACTTCTGCTTGTGAAGTAGGTGTGAAAATCTCCTCAACCTCTCCAGAGTTCCACCAGCCTGCCCTTTCAACTGTTTATGGGTCCATAGAGGTGGCTTCTCTGGAACAGTGATTTCACCCTTTGTTAATAAATATCTGATCATCTTGGTCCATTTTCCCAAAAGGATAGTTAACAAAGTTTTACCTAATATGTATGTATGGAAAAACAATTTAGTTAGGATTTGGAATAAGACAGAAAACTGTACTGATTCTTTTTTAGACCATTTTGTTAGACAAATATAGCGTTCCCATGACCATTATCTCATACATTCCAAATTACTATGCGTGGTCTCCCTTACATATGGGAGCTAAGATTAAAAAGAAAAAAATCAAAAAAAAAAAAAAAAGGAGAAAGAAATGTCCGTTAGTTTTAATTTCAACATTCATGCATGCCTGATGTCACAGTTTGAGTCTCAACACATGGTAGTAACTTGATACATGCTCCTAAAATTTGAATTATCAATTCTCTCAGAATATGGGTTTGTCCCTATGATTCTCTGGATAGTTGGATATTTAGAAATATCTAAATAATTAAAAAATACAACTCTGTGCACTTGATAAACTCTTTCATGGGGCATACCAACTTCTTAGGTCAATTTAAGATTAATAGCCCCAAATTGGTGGGATATCTTGAAAACAGTATTAGAATTAGGAGTCAAGAAATTGCGAAACTAATTTGCACTGTGCCACTAACTCTGCGGGGCTCCAAGAGAACTAACCCTTTCTCATCTTCAGTTTCTCCATTTGTAAAATGAGAAGATATAATCTAGAAGTTTCTGTCAACTTCAATATATCTTAGCATTTGCAGAATACTTCTTCAGTAAATAAATTCATTAAATGTTACTAAATTTGAAACCCTCAGTAGTTGCTTGGCCTTAACAAATGCTAGTAGCTTCCCCTCGATGCTAAAAATCATGATACTAGACACCAAAATAATAGCCTTTGGCAGTCCAAACTATCAACTATATTGGAGAGGAAAGCTACATGGGCAAGCTCTTTGCAATCATTGAAATGGTTTTTTGAAGCACTGTCAGTGTCCTGAAGAAGTGTTTGTTTCATCACTAATTTAAAAACTGACCTCAGGATCGGGGTTTGGTTAGGTGTTGCTTAGGAGGCCAGGGAAGTACCAGCTCCTTTGCTTTAGATCCAGTTTCCTGTTAATCCACAATCTGGGAAGCAGCAGGTGATGGCTCAAGTACTTGAGTCCCTGCCACCAAGGGGGAGACCCAGATGGAGTTTTGGACTCCTTGCACAGCCCTGACTGTTGAGACCATTTGGTAAATGAATTAGCTGATGGAAGATCTCTTTCTGCCTCTCTGGCTCCCTCTCTACCTTTCAAACAAAATAATAATAATAATAATAATGCCTCAGTGGTTTTTTTTTTTTTAAGATTTATTTTATTTGCTTGAAAGTTACACAGAGAGAGAAGGAGAGGCAGAGAGAAAGAGGTCTTCCATCCTCTGGTTCCCTCCCCAATTGGCCACAACAGCTGGAGCTGCACCAATCCAAAGCCAGGAATCAGGAGTTTATTCCAGGTGTCCCATGTGGGTGCAGGGGCCCAAGGACTTGGGCCATCTTCTACTGCTTTCACAGGCCATAGCAGAGAGCTAGATCAGAAGTGGAGCAGCTGGGGCTCGAACCGGCACCCATATGGGATACCGGCATTGCAGGCTGGGGCTTTAACCTG
Organism: Oryctolagus cuniculus; assembly: GCF_051225735.1. NCBI lineage: Eukaryota > Metazoa > Chordata > Mammalia > Lagomorpha > Leporidae > Oryctolagus > Oryctolagus cuniculus. The sequence goes on from NC_142870.1 coordinate 89,385,093, forward strand.
ATGCACATCAACGCCAGCCCCTAGGCTCAGTTTCTAACTTCAGTGATAGGAAAAGTGTTGTGCTTGTTACAGACTCCCCTCTGAAATAATGTAAGCCAAAGATTAAGACAGAATTTTTCAAAGCATTCATTCTTTCCTCTAATGCTAAATCAAGATCAGGATATCAGTTGTTAAAATCAACTGTGCTCTATAGAAAAAAGCATTTTATGGATTGGTGTTAAGGTAAGAATTTGAAGTATGATCTTTTTGCTGCATTAAAAATCAATCTCCTGAGGCCTGTGTTGTAGTGCCAGGTTCCTATTTGGGCACCAATTTATGTCCCAGCTGCTGCATTTCCATTCGAGCTCCATTCTAGTGGCCTGGGAGAAAACAGTGGTGGATAGCCCAAGTGGTTGGGCCCCAGTACACACTTGGGAGACTCAGATTAAGCTGCTGGCTTCAGCCTGCCCAGGCTTGGACTTTGTGACCATTTGGGGAGTGAGCTGGCAGATGCAAGATTCTATCTCTTTCTTCCTCTCTCTCTGTAACTGTAACTCTCAAATAAATAATAAAATCTTTAAAAAACTCAGTCTTCCATCATCTACTTTTTTTTTGGGGGGGGGGTTTTTAAAAAATATTTATTTGTTTGAAGGGCAGAGTGACAGAGAATGGTTGGGGGAGGGAGAGAGAGGGAGGGAGGGGGAGAGAGAGAGAGAGAGAGAGAGAGAGACACCTTCCATCTGCTGGTTCACTCCTCAAATGCCTGCAGCAACATTTCAGTTAAATTTCATCACTTAAGAATAACTGTGTATTAATTACAGAATTAAACCAGTCATATTAAGTTGGGCAGACAAAAAAAAAACTACTAAGAGGGATAATGTATTAAGTTGTTCATTAACAGTCAGGGCTATGCTGATCAAGTCACCGTTTCCCATAGTGTCCATTTCATTTCAGGAGGTTTCCTTTTTGGTGTTCAGTCAGTTGTCACCGATCAGGGAGAACATATGGTACCTGTCCCTTTGGGACTGGCCTGCTTCACTCAGCATGATGTGTTCCAGATTCCTCCATTTTGTTGCAAATGACTGGACTTAGTTGTTTCTTACTGCGGTATAGTATTCTAAAGAGTACATATCCCATCATCTACTTTTATTTTGACACATCTTGGTTCAACACACCTATATTCTAATTCACACAGTATTGTTAAGTACATCAGAACAGCAGAGTTGTCATGATGAATGGGTGTTTAATGACAAAGAAAAAAGAAGTTTTTCCACAGTTCTTCCTCACATCTCTCTCAGTTGTCCAGATGTGATTCTTCTCAAGCGGTTTGTCCAAGTATAAACAATATCTCTCTCTTTTTTTTTTAATTTGACAGATAGAGTTAGACAGTAAGAGAGAGAGACAGAGATAAAGGTCTTCCTTCCATTGATTCAAACCCCCCCCCCCAAATGGCCGCTATGGCCAGCGCGCTGCGCTGATCCGAAGCCAGGAGCCACGTGCCTCCTCCTGGTCTCCCATGTGGGTTCAGGGGCTCAAGCACCTGGGCCATCCTCCACAGGCTTCCTGGGCCACAGCAGAGAGCTGGACTGGAACAGGAGCAACCGGACTAGAACCTGGCGCCCAAGCGGAGGATCAACCAAGTGAGCCACGGCACCAGCCCCAACAATACCTCTTGTATCTAATCATGGGATAGTAATTGTCCTCCCCCAGTGTATGTCTTGTATTATATATGTATTCTCCTGCAACAGTAGTTGAAAATGGAGTTTTGCCAGAAATTTATTCTTTTCTTTCTAATCATTATATATATATATATATATATATATATAAAATATTCGAGGACTTTTTACAAGTTTCCATGAAGCAATATTTGAGGTAACTATTTTTGCGGTAAGAAGTATAGCATTGCAAACTACTTTTTTTGGTTACATTATTTTTAGGTCTAGTTTTAGTTTTTAGTTTAGTTTTGTTTTGTTTTTACTATTTTTGTCACTACCATTAGGCTTCAGTGAATCACTTAGGATCCGCATACCTTTTTTAAAATTCTTATAAAATGGATCCATAATAAAGCATGTCAATGGTACTAAAATTACAAATATAATCAAGACAAACACATTGTACCCTGATAACTAAGTGATTGCTAACAGGGAGCACCTAGTAGTGTCTAGTGAAGAGATTGTTTGACATTAAAAATATCATAATTATTAAGAACACATTGGGACTGCTTTGCAAATTATAATAAAACTTACACTTGAAATTAGTTAAATGTGCCTGAACCAAATCACTTTTAAGTCTGAAACTGTTTATATTCCATGTAATAAGCAAGGGGTCAATGATACATTTTGAGAAATAGAGATCTAGTGAATTATATGGGTAGTGTTTTCTGACCTAAGGCGAGTTACTTAGAACTTCTGTGCTGGTTCCTTCCTTTGCGAGAGAAAGGTAGGTTATAGTGCTCTCGTGAAGGCTTCCTTAATGAGTAATGTTAAGCACCATTTTCAAACCTCATTTCTTAATTTTTATTTTTAGTAGCATGAGAATAACTCAAACCCATTATCCTTTACCACCTAGATTGTACACATTCTAATGATAACATATTAAGGTTAATTCCAAGGATTCCTCCAAAAATTCCTAATTTTTTTAAATCTCACTTCCCTTTTCTGTAAAACCAGGGCTAATATTTATTATATCTATGAGGAACAAGTTTGTAAGAAGAATTGAAGAAAGTATTTTAAAAATATTCAAGTTCTACACAATTCTAAAAAGCCATTTCTGTTTCATATGAAAATTTTATTTATAAAATTATTTTACTTTTTAAAATTACTTTGTATTAATAAAATGTTTCTTTTTATTTTTCACCACATTAAATTGCTTGTTTTTACTTTAACAATAATACCTGCTGTGGCCATAAAGCTTAATAATATGCCCTAAAGTATTTTTCCAAATGCTTTTGAGCTTACAGAAATCAGATATGAGTAGAGCAGATTAAAAAAAAGAACATATGTAGAGGTTTCCTTTAGTCCTTGAAATTTTTAAGGTCTCTGACCTCCCTTAATACATTCCAGACCCTGCATGCCTTTATGATTGGGGGTGGGGCACAGAAAGTGGAAACTGTTGCTTAAAACAACACTTGAAGCAGGAATTATTTGATAAGGCCCATGGCTGGAGTATTTGCAGCTTCTTGTTTTGAATTCCTATAACACTAACTCCCAAAGATTGTCTAGCAATTTGTGAGAAAACTAACAATAAAAATTGAGCTTTCGAGTAAGACAGTCTAGATGTAACACATAAGGCAGAAAAAAATAAAGGGAAATGTGAACCTTCAAGGGAGGTCAGAGTTTGCCTAGTAGAAAAGGACGTAGGGTCTCTAACTTTTCAAGTCACACCAGACAGTTCATCATAGTCTGGGGGAGGAGATAGTAAGAGAGAGATTGATCAATTGTTTGTTAGAATGTGGGTATGAGTCAATCTCTTATTGACTTCTTTATTGAACTACACAAGGAAAGCCAGCATCATTATTTCTGATTTTCATGATTTTGCATGGAAAGAATGCTGGGACAATCAAAGCACTTCCTTTCTTTAAGTCATGCAGGACATCAGTGAGTCCATATTTGCATAAATATGTTCTAATACTCAGCTTCCTGAATTGATTCACTTTGCATCTGAACCGTGAGGATTACAATGGGTTTGAAGATAATCACCTCTCCTACATCATGCTTTTACATTTGCAAAGTATATTAACAGACACACCTTCGCTTCCTCATGAGAACTCTATGAGAAAGCTGAAGTTCAATGACTTGAACAAGTGGACACTGCAAGCATGGCAATGTATGAGTCAGTTAACATTTTGTGACTCCAAGGCCAATGTTCTTGCCAAAATGCCAAAGTTGTTTGCTGTCCAGATTTGAAATTCTTTGTTGACAACATAGAAGTATAAAATCTTTTTTTTTTTTTTTTTTTTTTTATTTTTTGACAGGCAGAGTGGACAGTGAGAGAGAGAGACAGAGAGAAAGGTCTTCCTTTGCCGTTGGTTCACCCTCCAATGGCCACCGCGGCCAGCGCGCTGCGGCCGGCGCACCGCGCTGATCCGATGGCAGGAGCCAGGAGCCAGGAGCCAGGTGCTTCTCCTGGTCTCCCATGGGGTGCAGGGCCCAAGCACTTGGGCCATCCTCCACTGCACTCCCTGGCCACAGCAGAGAGCTGGCCTGGAAGAGGGGCAACCGGGACAGAATCCGGCGCCCCAACCGGGACTAGAACCCGGTGTGCTGGCGCCGCTAGGCGGAGGATTAGCCTAGTGAGCCACGGCGCCGGCCTAACATAGAAGTATAAAATCTAATACTTTCATTTCTGGGTCTTCATGATGATGTGATAATTCAGTTCACCCTTTAATATGAGGGTACTTCAAAAGATTGGGGGAAAGTAGGACTAAGTGATATTTATTTTGTTGCAAAAGAAAAAAAAAACCCTACATTGAAACCCAGGCATAGTTTTTTTAATATGTGTTTTTCATACAATTTTTTGCTGACCGTTGACCTTGTTGAGATTCTGTGTTCACTGACCTGTGGTAGTCATGGGAGGAGCTAAGTGTAAGCCAGAAGCTAACTCAATGGCACGACTGAATGAGGGGTCATCCTAAAGTTTCTTCCATCTGAGGTGGAATCCACACCCTCTCTTCCTTTCTTGAGCCCCCCTGGATAATGTTCTCCATTGCTCATTACACTTTTAGGAAATGACAGATGGATGGACCTAGTTGTATTTGTTCGGTTCTTGGTGTATGTCTTTATGTTCCTTTTCATTTCTCTTGTGCTCTGTGTAAATGCTGATGCACGGTGCTGGATTTCCTTCTCAGATCAGCTGAAGGGCTTGTATGATTCTTCACATTTTAAATCGGACACTGAAAGAGATGCCTTTGAGTTACAGATGGCTTTGTTGTTATTGGTGCCTTGTATGCTGTATTTACTTGCTTTTCTCTTGAATTGTAATGAGGTAGATTTACAATCTGTGTTTTCTCATTCCCCCCTTAGTTGACATATCTTCATGGATGTTGCCTTCTCTAGTTGTTCACTGTGGAATCCAAGAGAAATTTGAAATTAAGTCTCTACTCAAATCTCTTTCGAAAAATTTCCCTTTGGAAAATACTGGTTCTATTCTTTGAGCAAGTTTTCATATTTATGATATCAATGATATTTGGCTTGTCTATCGCAGAACTTCCTTGATATAATGACACAATCATAGATGAAAAGTCAAGAATGGATCATCACCGTAGAACTTCCTTTTCTAATGTTTCCCTTTATACCAACCATCTTATATCTTTTATCTGTCTGGTAAATAAGTCTGTATTTGATCTCTTTCCATGTAGGATTGTTGGGAGAATGTTTTCTTATGTTGCCTGTGTTAAATGCTTTGCAAATTATAAAGTACTTTCTATTTATTGCATGTGTCTTTTTATTTTTTCAGCTTTGTCAATTCCAATTTTGAGTTGGGCAGAACATCAAAGGGACCAAGTACACCACTATTGTGGCCTATTGTACTCAGGCATCAACAAATTGTTACATCAGGACTGTAACCTTGGGACAGTTTTCCTAAGGCCACCATTGTCCCAGTGCTCATGGAACTGTGCCTAGGTTCCATGGAAATTGTAGAAAAAAATTGTTTCATAAATCAGAACAAATCTGTCCAGTATGGTGTTTGTTGCTGCTATCAACTGGGGTCATAAAATTGAAGGACATCAGATATGCAAGACAAATGGAAAATAGCTTCCTAAAGTAATGCCTTCTGCAAGAATCCCAAGACTAGTTGCAGTGCTGCAGAAAGCTAAATAGAAACTGTAGCTTGAAGCTTGGGATTTCCTGCCTGTAATTCAAAACGGATGTGGGGATACACATGAGGATGTAGTCCAAGGTTTTACTTTCCTGAGTGGAAAGAATAGCATTAGTATTGGGTTGCTGGTTAATATCTTTGTAATACACAAAGGACTTCAAAAAGTTCATGGAAAATGAAAATAAACAAGTTTATTTTGATGTGAACATTTTTAAATCATATGTCCTGATCCACATTTCCTCAGTTGCTGTCTAAAGAGCAGAGATCAATTTTCCGGAGCATCTCATTCTCAATTCTGGTTATGCTGTGCATCAGGTTGTCAGCCTCTGCATCAATATCTGTGGAATTCTTGGAGTTAATCAGAATATCTTTAGTTTATGCTAAAGAGCACCATTTCTCTTCCTGGACTCAGAGGTGATAATGAGAAAAGGATGTAAATTTTTCATTATGTAAAAAGAAATCTAAGTGATTTCACTGGAAACTTTCAGTGAACCATATAAGCTTGAAACATTCAATATTCAATTCCCATGCAATTTTCATTTAAATATTAATATAGTAAGATTTGAAAAACTTAGAAAATGCAATGAAAATTTTAATTATTTTCAGTGTATTTACTCCTAATCCTGGTGATAACTATATTAAATCAAAACAAAGTGGACAAAAAGTCCAGATTGTAGCCATTACTTTTTTTTAATCACTACAGCCTGCCACTTTCTCACTCTTTACCTTCTGCCTCCTTTGTCCCTATCTTGATGACTTCAGCTTCTGATTTGTGGTTCATTACCATCTTTGCTTTTTGCCTGCTCCCCATCTACCAACTTCTGTGAATTCATCAACTGTAAGGATATTGCTTTGATAGTTTTTCCTTAGTTTTCTCACATTTCTTTATCTGATTTTTCCCCTCCTCGATATCCAGCATCTCGCTTGATTCCTGAGTTCTCTTCTCTCTTGTATCCACCTTTCTTTCCAAACCATTCCATGGCCAGCCTCTTTAGATATTCATTCATATAGAAGTATATGGCTATTTGCATTGTGATAAAGAGTGACAATCACTCTTTTCCTTCACTTTGTGTCTTGTGAAACTTTACAGTGCTTAACCCTTGTTCACTGATCATTGCAGACAAATGACTCACAACCATGTCTATCATCTGCATATTGTCACTGTGTGAACACAGCTAAGGTTTAGAGTTATTAAGCAGGTTTCTGCATTTGCTGCTAAATATTTTTTCCAAGAGTTGATGTTCAGAATTATTTACAGCCTTCAAATCTGGAATCCTTTATTCTCTGCCTGTCTTTGTTTTCTGCACTACTAAGGTAAATGTTAATAAGGGAATGTAGGGAGGTATGGTGGGAAAAGGAAAAAAAAAGGCACATATAGGAGAGACTGAGAGAGTGAAATTAGCAAATGTTAGTGTCTCTTTTTATGACTAGCAATGTAAAAGTAAAGGAGAAGGATCTGAACAGAATTCAGCTACTTAGAGCCTGGGTGGTTGATGAATTATGATTCTAAAAAAAAAAAAAAAAACAACCAGGAAATGCAGGAGAAGATGTGGAATAAAGAACAACAGCAAGAAAGGAAGGAGAGGTTGTGGAAAAAGAGGAAGGAAACTGATTTTCCTTTCTGCTTCAGTTCCTGTTTGCATTTTCTAAAAAGGGAAATTATTTGTGTTAATTATTCATCCTTAATTGCCTTAAATGAAATAGAAGACTTCATTACTTAAAATGAATGCATTGTCAGAATAATAGGTCTTGGCTTTCAGAAAGAATACTCCTCCTGAAGGTAGGTTTAAGTTCTCTAAGGTTAGAAAACTAGAACAGCACTCTGCCTTTAGAAAAAAAAAATGCCAGTGTCTCTTGTTCTTCTTTTAAACATATTCAAATAAGTGAGAAGTAACTCTCATGAGAATATTTTCTCAACTTAATGTCTTCCTTTAAAAACCATCTATTTTGTGAAGCAACTGTCTGCTTGAAGGATTTTGCTCTTTAGCAAAAGATTTAACAAGTCAAAGATTGACAGAGCTGGTGATTGACATTTGACATTGAGATTATTTTAGTATCAACTACCTTCCGTAGCCTTCTCCTTGGCCTTTTTATAGTATTTCAGCAGAAGCATTTCCTCTGATAGAAACAAGATATGACTCAGACCAACTGGAACATATTTTACTCTCTATCATAGCCCCACATTTTTAATGACACATTAGTAGGACCCAGAGCTTGTTCCTACACTAACACATCAAGTTAGCCTCTCTCTTCTGTCTTTAGTGTTTCCTTTAATATGTCTACCTCTTTGTATCAGTCCTTCCTCACTTCAACAAGAATGGCAATGATAAGAAACAGATGCAGATTTTCCAAAATCTCTTTGCTGTCATACCATCAAAATGCTGTTTTCTATTGCCAGTGTGTGTATTCTTTAAAAATTTCATTTGCCAAGATTCTTTTCAGAATTATCCAAGAATCTATTTGTTAGGAGTCTGGCTTGAGCCATCATTTCTTGAAACTTATATATATTGGTATTTTTTAAAAAAAGCTTTATTATATGTATCATAGAATATATATATCATATAAACTATTAAATACTCTTTTATATTTATAACCTAAATCACCTCCTGTAATAGTCCTATATTTTAATAGCATTGCCTTTCCTTTCTTAGCCTGGGAATTAGTGAGCTAATATTATATATATTTTATATAGTCTAATGTAATGAATTGCATTATTTCCCTTAACTACGAATTTTGAAGAAGCATGAAATTAAGACTGTTGGAATTATTGAAATAAACTATTGGTAAAGTATTGAATGTGTCCATTTTTTGTTTTTACATGGTTAGTATGACTTGTTAGGGCCACTTCTGCCAATCTGAATGCTTCACATCATACCACAAGACATTCAGCAAATTTGAGCATAATATTGTCACTCGACAAATGTAATCTAGTCAGCAAACTTGTCTTCACAATCATAGTTAACAGCAAACCCACCACACCTAATTTTGGGGTTATTTACATTTTGATTTACTCATGGATAATATTCTTCTTCACTTGTACAACAAAAAGCTACCTTCAATATTTAGAATATTTAGGATATTCTTAGGACACACGTTGAATACTAGGCAAGACAGAATTGCTGTCTCAGCACGTGGAAATGATTTACCTCAGTTGATCATAGTTTTAGCAGACAGCAGACAGATGCATACCTCAGTGTTCAAAATAATATATGCAGGGGACTAGAATAGGACTTATGAGGGAGTCAGTAACTCTTGGTAAGCCAAGGAAAAGTTCTTGAGAAATTGGCATTGAAGTTCTGGCTTGCAAAGAAGTGAGGTTTCAGACAGAGGGAACAAGGAAGGATCCTGCAAGTGGTACATGAAATAATACGTATAATGACTTGAAAGTGTTTAAGTGTTTACTTAGGAATCCTACAGATGCATAATCCATTGAGTTTAAAATATATCCAGCAAGACCCACAGAAATTATAACTATAAAATATTTGCCAAACCACCTTTCTGTACATTATGACATTTTGTTTTGGTTAGTATTCTAACCAGCATATTTACATAGTGCCTGTGATCTGGTAGACCTCAGAAGGAAAGCAAGAAATGGAAAGGAAACAAACAATATCTTCTAAAGAAATCTCCCATCTCTGTGAACACATAATCATGCTTATTTATTAGAAACACATTTGACCTGATGCTTAACGAGAAATGAAAAGTCACTGTTGGGGCACAGAAGAGAGATGGTTTAAAGACTCACCCACAGGCCCTGAACACATGGACCTACAGAGAGAACTCACAGACTTCAGATTCTTTCCGCCTTATGACACAGACACCAGACCACACGTTCTTTACCTCACCAACCATGGAGACTCTGCCAGACCCAGAAAACTTCCTTAACAAAGGCTCCCATTCATCATTTCCTCACTCTGTGATTGAAATGTAATGTGGTGTCAGGCATTACTGGCTAAATATGGGGTCAAAAACCTAAATTGCTCTAGGGTGGTAGCTTTGTGGTATCCAAGTCTTTTTTAACAGAGCCCACAAATAGGACACCCATCTTGTCTTGCCCATATTATTGTGACTCCAAAGGTTAGGAAAGCCCCAGCAAGACAACCAGCACTTGTCTCCCAGTTGCTGATGAGCTTTCCCTTACGTCTCAGGTGCCGCCAGGACTTGTTCCTTTAAATGCTGCATCCCTGCACTAAGAAAATACAGGGAGGGAAGTGGAGAATGGGGCATAAGGCATACATTTATGTCTTTCTCCAGGGTCGGACCACCCACTCCCACCTCTGGTTTAAAGGAGAGGAAGGAGAGATTAATACAGCCTCAAGACATGGAGACCCATTTTGTGTTGCCTTCTTTCAAAGGACACTTCTGCAATTTCTCATTAACTTCAACATCTGATTCTATTAGTTGGATGCTTCCTTAATCATTTTACATGAACGGTGGTGACAGGTCCTAGGAGATAAAATAAAGGCTAGAGCATGTTGTGCTAGAGTGGAGCCCCCAACATCTGCCCTTGGACACTGCACAGGCTTCAGGAAAAAGACTTCAAACAAAAACTGGTCTATTTCTAGTTCTGTCTGGTCCTCATACACATCATGTATTCAAGGTGGTATAAGATAAAGGTTATGTAGCTGAGGATAAAATACTGCATGCTTCACAGGTGGCGGGAAGCCTGTTTGTAAACATTCTTGTACATGCCCACATATTGCAGGAACGGTTTTCTTGGCAGTAGTATATATAAAGATGTTCCCTGAATTTTTCATTTTAGTAAAAGATTCATCTCATTGAGTTTCTTTTTTAAAAAATGATAAAATTAAGTGTTGGAATCTTTGTTATTTTTAGGTGTATTTATATATTTGAAAGAGTTAAAGAAAGAGTGGAAGAGAGAGAAAGAGAGAGAGAGAGAGACAGGGAGAGGAAAAAGATCTTCCTTGTACTGGTTCACTCCCCAAGTGGCTACAATGGCCCAGGGTGGGCCAGGCCAATGCCAGGAGCCAAGAGCTTCATTAAGGTTTCCTATTTAGGTGGCAGGGACTCAGGCACTTGGACCATCATCAGCGGCTTTTTCCAGGCCACTAGCCAGGAGCTGGATTGGAAGTGTAGCAGCTAGGACACGAACAAGCAATCATATAGGATGCTGGCATCACAAGTGGTGGCTTTACCCTCTACTTCCCAACACTGGCCCCAGGAATCTGTCTTTTCAATTTTGATGTTCTCACAAGTCTATACCTATTATTATGGGAAAAATACCCATTTCCCATCCTTCTGATCTGGTCTCACACATTCTACTAATTTTTACCCTAATACTACAGTAATGAAGAACAAACCAACAGCAGAACATGTCATTAGAGTCCATTTTTATCCCTTCATCCCCAACCTTGATTCATTTCTGTGACAATCTAATTAAAAGAGAGAGCCATGCTTTTTTTTTGTTTGTTTGTTTGTTTTGTTCATTTGTTTTACATCAGTATTGTAGAAAGAGCACACTTAGCACTTTTCAAATCAACCAAGAGATTTAGAACTAGTGGGGGCTGGCATTGTGGCTTAGCTGATTAACCCGGTGCCTGCAAGTCCAGCATCCCATATGGATGCTAGTTCATGTTCTGGCTGCTCCACTTCCCATCCACCTCCCTACTAATGGCCTGGGAAAGCAGCTGGGCCCCTGCCACCCATGCAGTGGCCAGACCATGGTCTGCCCTGGCCATTGTGACAACTTGGGGAGTGAACCAGAGACTGGTAGACCTTTTGTTCTCTCTGTCTCTCTCTTTGTAACTCTTTCAAATAAATAAATAAATCTTTTTAAAAAGAGAGAGACATAGAACTTTTGAACTTAATGAGTAACCTGCATTCCTTCTCTTCCAAGTCATCTCAGAATAGAGTCCAGCTCAGTTATTTCACTTGGCATTGACAAAGGACTTACCCCAGCATGTGCCTATCCAGATGTAATGTATATGTCCATGTTCTGAGGAAATAACATTTTATGGATTTAGATTTTTTTAAAAGGGTGTGTTTATTTTAAGAACATAAGAAAGAACTTTAAAAATGGCTTTAAATTTTATGATTATCAAGTGAGACCTATGAGTATTGAAATAAAGATTATTTCCATATGTTCTATGTGGAATTTTATGTTTAGTCTCAGTTGAGTTTACCTTGAATAAAGTCAAATTGAAACTATAGCACATAAGTTTTGATAAGAAAAAATTCCACAATATAATTCACGTGTAGAGATCAGAAGGCAATTTCTTTTAACAACTTGTTGAAAACTCAGACCCATGCCCTTATTTCAAATATTTACCAATGTGTGAAATATAATAAGGCATCTTTCAGATTAGTTACCTGGGAAAGTATGGGTGGCCAATTCTGTCTTTAATGCACAATAATCCAGACAGCTTTTATCTCTAAGCTTGTTCTACTTTCCTGCACTTTCTTGCCACTCATCCTCCATGCAAGAATCATCATTACAAACAAAACTAAAAATAAGTCCACAAAAATTGGGATCATTATTAGACTTTATGGGTCTGAATTTGAAATTATTGATATAATCATCAAATATTGAGTTGTACAATTCAATAAGATCTTTAATTTATATTGAAGAACTGAGTAGATAGATGTCATTGACCTTTCTTTAAAAATCTCCCATTAAGGCAGTTTAAGTAATTGTATAAACGGCAATGATTGAATTTTGAAGATGGGATGGGTATTTGATACAATATGTAAGTTGCCACTCATGAAACCCACATCCCATGTCATCTCAGCTTCTGATTCAGCTTTCTGTTAATTAGCACCTTGGGAAGCAGCAGGAGATGATACAAGTACTTGGTTCTCTGCCACCTACATAGGACACCTGGATTGAATTCTAGGCTCCCAGCGTAGACTTGGTCCAGCCATGGCATTTGGGGAGTGAACCAGAAAATGAAAAACTCTCTTTCCCTGTCCTTCTTCCTGCCTTTCTCTACCTCTCTCTGCTTGGCTGTGATTCTGAACAGAAGCCATAATTCTTTTCTGGGCCTCAGTTATATCTGTGAAATGAGAGTTTCAATAGATGCAACGCAAGAGTAAACCAATGTCTATCCCTCAAACAAACAAAAACCTTAAGAACAAGGAGCCACAAGCTCTTTAATTCCACATTTGAAATTAACATGATTTTGAGTTTTTCTCCAAAGTCTTCTGAATCAGTTTATTTTTTAAACTCTCAGTGAAATCTGGGAAAAGGAATTATCCTTAGGTAGAGTGGTATTAACTTCATGTATGCAGTAAGTTAGTGAGAGAGATGTTAAGTCTCTTCTACATGTTGAGACTGTAACCCAAAAAACCCAATTCAGAAGATATTGAAATCATTGTCTGTGTTACTCCAGCGTTTGTGTGTTTTTCAAAAAGCATTTCATAGAATTGGTATATATAATTTTACATTTACTATTGATAAGATTTTTAAAATTCTAAACTAGTTCTCAGAACAACAGTTTTAGCCTTAGCACCCTTGATTATTCATTCATTCAGTTTTTGGGCCAGCAGCATATTAGCTTTTGTAGCATTTCCATGTTTCCTTTCCTTTTAAGTATCATTTTAGATCTTGTAAATAATGTAAAGTGGACCAAAGACATGCCTTTTGGCCAAGACAAGGAGAAAATTGAGACAGCTTTCTGAATAATTTAGATTCAAGGGAATACTATTATACTATATATAAATATATGCTATTTAAAATGAGGGCAACAGTTATGAACAGGCATTTTTCAAAGGATGAAATAAAAATGGCCAATAGACACATGAAAAGATGCTCAGGATGCTCAGGGAAATGCAAGTAAGAACCATGGTGAGGTTTCAGTTCAACCCAGTTAGAGTGAGTATCATCCAGGAGCCAGCATTGTGGTGTAACAGGAAAAGCTGCTACCTACAACTCTGGCGTCCCACATGGGCACCAGTTCCCGTGCCAGCTACTCCACTTCCAATCTAGCTCCTCACTAATGGCCTAGGAAAGGAGCAGAAGGTAGCCCAAGTTGATGTGAGTCCCAACTTAGAGAGTTAGATTCAAATTCTGACTTTACCTTTTAATAGCTGTGTCTCCATGGCCAAGTCACTGGGGGAATACACCATTCTTCAAACCTCCTTCTACTTGAGATCTCAGGTTGTTCTGATTAATATCTTACGATTTGACGCATTTTTCATCCATAAAAAGCATGGGGCAGTTAAATGTCTTTTAACCTAATGATTGTTTTTTAATGAAAAGATCCATGTTCTCATTTTAAAATCCATCAGGTGTGTGGTATATGGTGGTTTATTCATTTTTAAATAAGAGTTAGCTTTTGTGAACTTAGTAGTGGGCCCAGTGAAAACCCACAAGGCAAAACTCTGTATAATGGAGTTGAGGGTTGCTATTGGGTCCAATTGGTAAAGGGAGGGAGGGGGAAAAGATTTGGTGTTAATTTAAAATGTCTCCAAGAGGGGAAACATGATTTGAAAATGAATGGGTTATCAATGAGTGTCTAAAGAATTTTTATACTCAGTTAATTTTAGCAAGCACTTTTATTTAGAGTGCCTTGTGCCTGTGATGGCAGGACTTACCACAATTACACATTTTTAGGAAGGAGGATCTTTTGATGACAGATGTGATTTCTACCCCCTCATTTTTCTCCAGTTAAATGATTACCACTTAAAAATCCTTTGAAAATGATTTGATCCTTTTGGCACATGCATATTTTTTCCAGTCTTGAGGAGATTTATGTAGGCTACAGTTTTTAGTCAAAGAGAACACACCAGGGAATTCAGTCCTTTCCCTTATTCAAAATAGAAGGGGTGTGGATTTTCTTCCTTTGATGTGGGGGAGACACAAGCTTTTCTCTAACACTTTGATGGCTTTCATGTTTTCTGGTAGGAGTTCCCCAGAGCACCACGTCAATTCTCTGCATCTTTCCCATAAAATACCTAAAATGTTTTTGCTTTCTAAGGCTCAGTGTGTTCTTGGATATATCTTGCTGAAGAAGCAGACATATAAGTTATTTTGATAATTGGCTTTTCAAGACTTTAAATATCAAATTTATCAAAAGAGAAAGACTTGAATACTCTTAATTGATTGATTTTAGTGATCTGATGACTTTATAGAAATATGGATAAGTTTTGTGATCCTCTGCATGTGGGATTCTGATTATATATACATGTTTATTCACCTAAACTTGCACTGTTATGTTCCTCAACCAAAATATATGTATAATGAAATTTTAATTTTTTAAAAATTATGAGTGTGTGTAATGTCTTTCTAAAAGTAATTATCCATTTTTTCTTGTTATTAGCATTAACAATTAATCTTTCTTGAGCATTTACTCTATGCAAAGTTTCCCACTAAACACAACACCTTCTTAAATCCATTAAGAAACCTGAGGCAGGGGCCTGCATTGTGGTGCAGTGGGTTAAAATTCTACCTGCCCAGTTTGTGAGCTAGCTGCAGACTGGCCCAGCACTGGCCATTGCTGGCATCTGGGGGAATAAATCAGAGGATAGAAAATCTCTTTCTTTCTTTGTCTCTCCTTCTGTCTCTCTGTGGCTCTGCCTTTCAGATAAAGAAAGAAATATTTTTTAAAAATAACATGTAGGTAACTATTGTTATTCTTTTTAACAAATAAAAAAATGAAGAGTAACTTCTGTTTATTCATACAATTAGGAGAAGACAAATTCAGGACTTGTATCCAGGTTCCTCTCAACCCAAGGTCAATATTTTCACTGTGGTTAGTTAGCCCTTTCAGCTGAATGTCTTTTGTCTGCTGTCTCAGAAAATCTTAGCAATTGAGACCATTTGTGTACCCCATGAATTGTCATTTTTGTCAGAATGAGTAGCTGGATATTCTCCTGCCCCACCATATCACTGGCTCTTCTAGCTATTTCAGCTTTTCTGCATTTTCTATGTTAACCTAATTCATGTTCTTTATAGAAGTGATTTCAAGTAAAGTCATCATGTAGGGGTGGGAAATGCCTGGCTCATGACCACATAAGACCCAGGAAATCATTTGGTCTGGCCCTGACAAGGAAGCTGCAGGTAGAACTCGAAATCCAATAAGTCTATAGCAGGCTAAATTTTAAGTTGATAATCTTATATGGCCCCTGAATGACGTTATAAACCTCCAAATACCCCTTGGTAGGTAAAAGGTTCCCCGCTCAAAGATTCTGAGGAAGATCATGCAGTGCACAGGAGTATTACCTAGGGCTAACATAGAAAAAAGTTAACAGAAATCTCATAGTGACTTTCCACTGAACTAGAACAGTCACTTTAGGAACAGTCATTTGTTCTCTCAGGAAAGGAGAAAACAATCAAATTGGATGTTCACCACTTTTAGGATTCATTTCCTTGGAAAAATCTGGAGGCTTTTCTGTTTTTGCACATTTTCATTGTATACCTAAGCTTAAATAAAAAAGATATCAGGCAAAAAAATCTTAAGGACTGCTAAGTTTATAATACTACAATCTTTATTGCTAATCTTCCCTGTGCCAAAGTAGTTTACATAAAGGATTTCACAATAAGAAATGTTACATATATATATATATATATAAATTCCTTATAGTTTACAGATTGCTTTGTATTAATGATGCATATATAAATTGGATGACTGCTAAAGCTCTATGAAAAAGGGACATTTGTGCTTTTTCCACAAGCTAGAAGGAGGTACTGTAGTACAGAAGTGCCAGTTACTTGTTCAGCCACTGTTAGCATTGTTGTAACTGAGTGTGAATGTCAGCCTCGGCTGTTCACATTGCACAGTTATCTGAGCCTGGAGCTTCTTTCGAAGTAAATTATTGTCAGTTAAAGAAGGAAAGAAACATCAGTATGTTTCTTTTTTATTATTATTTGACAGAGTTAGACAGAGAGAGAGACAGAGAGAAAGGTCTTCCCTCCGTGGTTCACCCCCAAAATGGCCGCTGTGGTCAGAGCTATGCTGATCCGAAGCCAGGAGCCAGGTGCCTCCTCCTGGTCTCCCACATGGGTGCAAGGGCCCAAGCACTTGGGCCATCCTCCAATGCCTTCCCGGGCCACAGCTGAGAGTTGGAGTAGAAGAGGAGCAGCTGGGACTAGAACCCAGCGCCCATATGGAATGCCGGCGCTGCAGGCGGAGGATTAACCAAGTGAGCAACGGCGCTGACCCCATCAGTATGTTTCCAATTAAGAGGTTCCAGAGGGTTCCTGTGAGTCCAGCAGGTGGGAAGACCATTTTTAATACCATTCTTGCTTATTTCTTGTTTACAGATGTTGCTTTCAGGTTTGTTGATTATAATATCTTTTATGAGTTGCCCCTCAAGTTTGGAGATCACCTACAGTGGGGATTAGAATAATTGCTCAGATCTCATTCTCTCCCAGCTCTGTCAGTAAGATCAGATGTTGGGTACTCATCTCAGAACAATGAGATAACTCCTAAAACTTTTAGCATTACCCCAAATGTCCCCCACACAATGTAGCCTGGCTTACCTGTAACCTCAGTGCCCACTACTTATTGCCATATTTTATTCAGTAGCACCAATCAAAATACTGGGGTTGCTTGAGTGAGTCATGAACTCACCTATCTGTGACTTTTGTCAGTCCTCTTCCTTTTGCATGGCAAGCCCTAATACCACCACTATATGGATTTTTGAAACTGGGAGGCCATTTTCTTAACCCAACCATTATTTTGCTTTCTCATACTACTTGTTTTATTCTGACTCTACTTAGCATAACATTTTTCTACTATGATATTAGTAGGAAAATGGTCAAACATTTATTGAGTAGTTTTCCATAATAAGCACCATCTTAATCATATATATATATATATATGTATATATGATGTATCTGAAGTGGTTTTTAATATGCTCCCTTCACTCCTTCATATATGAGGAAACAGAAATCTAGTGGGTTGGCTGTGTAGATTACAAAGTTAGCAAATGACAACCAGTGTTTAGATTCAGGTCTATCTACTTTAAAATCAAGGCTATTGACAACTAAAACTTACTGCCTCAAGTCAGTTGATTAGGAAAAGAGAGGTTCAGTGTCTTACTTCTTTTTCATGTATCAGTTTCTGTCCCATGCGTGGTGTGGATTGGTGTTCGGTTCAGGAGTTGGAAAGTGTGATGTACACTGGGCAGTGTCTTTCTGTGTCTTTGAAATATTAGGGGACTCTCAATTCCAGGAAGTCAGTTATTAAGGAAATAAGGTGTTATGAGCTGTGGGCATGTGGAAGGAATCTTCAGAAAGTTCATGGCAAATGCCTATTATGAAAAAACTATGTATGGATTTCAAAAATTATTCATACCAAAATAAACATACTTTTCAATTCCATATTCTACAAACTAAGTACTCTGTATATCTAAAGGGATTCTGTCAAATCACAATCAACTAACAGCAAAATTTAAATTTTTATTGTTCATTTCTTCTTACAAGTGTTAACTCAATTCTTATTGCATTGCTTAGTGCTGAGTACCATTATGTTCCCAGACTAACAACTGTGTATTATTGGGGCACAGAGAGATTAAGTTGATGTTGATAGTCCCAGAGCTACTGAATGATTAAACTAGAATTTGGGCACAGTAAGCATTGAAACTCCAGCGCCCATTCCCCATCACTTCATATACAGCCTCCATGCAAGCAATCCTGTCACCTGCCTGCATCTCCTAGAGAAGAGCTCAAGGGGGATGTCTGACTGGTATTTCACCCTTTAACTAAGAGCACTAATACATGTTGATTTCTTTGCTGCTTTTCCAGAAGAGCAAAGTCTTAGTCTATAAAGGAAAATGATGATCCTGTGAAGAACAAAACAAAACAGAGCTGAAGAAATTGAGCCTATTTTGTCTTATCTATAAAATTAAGATGAAGACAGTAACACCTGAAATTGGTATAATCCTTCCTAGAGTGTGAACACATATGCAGTTCGGTCTGGACATGTGCTCTCCTCTCTCACAGGGGCTATTTTGGCTTGTTGGTCTCCATTGCTAGATTATCAAGCTCCTTCAGCATGACTCCTTATAATCATTTGCTTTTAGCTGGTAATAAATGATAGTTGAATGGAATAGTAGTAGAAGATAAAACACAGCTCTTATTTGACATTCTATCATGTGCCAAATTATTGACAGATATTTTCTTATTTAACAGTACTAAGCATATGAACTTTAAAATGCAGTTCATCTTGAATGCAATCAAAACTTAACCAATTTCATGGCCCTACTATGGAATTTTTTCCATTTTTCAATATGTGTATTAAAAGTTTCCAAAATGCTGTATGAATACTGAAAATACAATTTAAAACTAAACAAATTTAAAAATAAAAAACTAGCATTTCTGGATTCATGATGCTTATATACCATGAATTTTTTAAAATATATTTATTTATTTGAAAGTCAGAGTTACACAGAGAAGGAGAGGCAGAGAGAGAGAGATATATCTTCCATCTACTGATTCACTTCTCAATTGCCACAAAGGCCAGAGCTGGGCCTCTCTGAAGGCAGGAGCCAGGCGCTTCTTCCAGGTCTTCCCACAAGGGTACAGGGGCCTAAGGATTTGGGCCATCTTCCACTGCTTTCCCAGGCCATAGCAGAGAGCTGGATTGAAAGTGGAGCAGCTGGGACTTGAACCTGCATCCATATGGGATGCTGGCATTTTAGACAGTGGCTTTAGCCACTATGCCATGGTGCTGGCCCCATAGACCACAAATTTTAACAGCAGGACAAGTTCCACTTCCTCTTAGCTATTCTCCCATGCTACCCACCTGAAACCTCTAATTCTACTTTATTATCCCGCAAAAAGAGGATAGAGAGGATTTAGAGTTGCTCTCCACCAGTGCTTCTATATTTTGAGTGATATTGCAAACAACTGGAAGAGCTCTGAATTTATTTGCATTGGGCCAACAGAAACAGTATGAGTTCATCCAAAAAGTATTAGATTTAAGAACATTTTTCTTGCTGTCATCTTATATGGCCCATAAGTTGCAATAAGTGCTCTGTTTGATTCTTGGAGCCTCTGCAAAAACTTAAAAATTGGATGCTGAAGAGAGGATAAATAGACCATTCAGGAGCCTTGATTCTGAATAATGAAGAAGGGAGCTTTAGATTTCTGGAGAATATTTGAAATAGCCATTTTGAAGAATGAAGGTAGATTGACTGCAGAAATACAGAGGGTTGAAATACAATTACTAAAAGTATGAGTGGTTTTTGTGCATATCCAAATTTTATTTGGTCCCAAATCTATTCCTAGACATTCTCGTTTGAACAACAGCCTTCTAGTCTTTGTTCTTCCAGCCTTGAGTGAAGTGACTTTATATTTTTGCTTATTTCTGAGTTCAATTACAATTTCAGATGGGTTTTCAATTTTTTGCTCATCAGTTCTCACATGAAACACAAAAAACGATATGTTCCAAGACTCTAGTGGATGCTTGAAATCTCAGAGAGTGCAGAATTGTATTTTTCCAACATAAATACCTAGCATAAAGTTGAATTTATACATTTAGCACAGTAAAATATTAACAACCATAACTAATAATAATGTAAAACAACTATTTAAAAAGAATAATGACTGAATTTCACTGTCTTGGTCAATTTTGTCTCTTTCTAAATACATGTCCAAAGGGTAGTGCCTCTGGTTAGTCTTAAAATTAATACAGTTGGTATAATAACTAACATCTCTGCAGCTGTTCTTGTTATAAAATCCTTGATCATTCTTTATATCTTTTTAGTCTCAAAATAACGCTGTAGGATGGGTATTTATCATCTGCCTTTCACATGACAAGGCAATCAAAGAGGCAAAGAAACATTCCTCGTCTCAGCAGCAAGGAAAGGGCATTGCACGGTGTTTATACGAGTCTTGGAAGACCTGGCATTGTGGCAGACTACATTAAGCTGCCACGTTGGCATCCTATTTGGGCACAGGTTCAAAACCCAGCTGCTCCACTTCCAGTCCAGCTCCCTGATAATGCACCTGGGAAAGCAGTGAAGATGGCCCCAGGGCTTAGGCTCCTGCACCCATGTGACCCAGAAGAAAGCACAGCCCTGGCCCTTGAGGCCGTTTAGGGAGTAAAACAGCAGATGGAAAGATCTCTCTCTCTCTCTCTCTCTCTCTCTCTCTCTCTCTCTCTCTCCCCCCCTCCCTCCCTCCCTCCCCCATCCCCTCCCCTCCCCCAGTCCCTCCCCTCTCCTCCCCTCTCTTTCCCTCCCCTCCCCTCCCCCCATTTCCCTCTCTCCTCCCCTCCCTTTCCTTTCCCTCCCCTTCCCTCCCCTCCCCTCTCTTCCCTCCCTTCCCTTCTCTTCCCTTCCCTTCCCTTCCCTTCCCTTCCCTTCCCTTCCCTACCTCTCCCTCTCTCTCTGTAACTCTGCCTTTCAGTTAAATAAAATCTTTAAAAAATAGTCTTAGAATTACCCAGAACAAATGATTTCAGGGCCATACTGTTTGCTGGTTATGTGTGTGTGTGTGTGTGAGAGAGAGAGAGAGAGAGAGAAGGACGGAAAGAGAAAGAGAGAGAGAAAATGAGAAAAGATGGGACAAACCTGGGGGAGGGGGTTTAGACAGTCAGTCTCAATTCATTTTCCAGGTCCTGCATCCAGACGTCAGAGCCCTTTGATGGCATGGAAGGTTTTTGGTTTCTCTAGATGGAGGATGAGAGAACAGCCATGAAAAATAGCCAATTGCTACAGATGACTAAGCAGAGGAAATGTTCAGTGTTGCTAGGAGACCAGGTCTGCTGTCGGGCTCAGGAATGAGAACATGTCGGATGGAGGGCACTGGGCTGGAATTTGTGTTTGACATAAACCATTGAATCATGCATGCCAGTGAGACTGAGTCAGAATCAACCAGAGCTAGAAGCAGCCAGAAAAGTTTCCTACCTCTTTTTCACTTTTCCCTTTTTAAATTTTTTTTTTAGATCCAAACTCCTAATTAAAGATTCAACAGTAGACATAGGACACTTAGAATGTTTTAGGGACACTCTTGGATAGATGGCACTATGGTTTAAACCATCATTCAGAAAGAAAAATCTTTTCTGCAGAAGTCATGAACATATGGGGAGATTTAACTTGCTTGGATTCAGAGTTCCTCTGAGGTGGGTGAAATTATTGATCACATGAATAGTCATTGCTAGGTTAATATTTAGATTTTGCACTATTTAGTAAAAAATAATAGTGTGGTGTGTCCTTCCTTGGACTAGGGAGAACTCCTAACTAAATTAATGTGTTTCCACCAAGCAGCTGTGTGGCCTTGGACATGTTGTTTCTCTATAGCTTTCCATTTTCTCAGAAAAATGAGGTTGAACTGTGAATGACCATATCTTAAAAAATATTCAGCTTCGAGGATGGCACCGTGGCTCACTTGGCTAATCCTCCTCCTGCGGCGCCGGCACCCCAGGTTCTAGTCCTGGTTGGGGCGCTGGATTCTGTCTCGATTGCTCCTCTTCCAGTCCAGCTCTCTGCTCTGGCCTGGGAGGGCAGTGGAGGATGGGTGTTTGGGTCTCTGCACCCACATGAGAGACCAAGAGGAAGCACCCAGCTCCTGGCTTTGGATCGGTGCAGCGCCAGCCGTGGCGGCCATTAGGGGAGTGAACCAATGGAAGGAAGACCTGTGTGTCTGTCTCTCTCTCACTGTCTATAACTCTCTCTGTTAAAAAAAAAAAAAATCAGCTTCACTTGGTTCCAGGACCACAGACAGGTGTCACCAGCCCAGACCAGCTTGTATGAATGGATGCGCACAGGTGTGGTGTCACAAGGTAGTCTTCGAGAGGGACATTACGTGGCTGAGTAGCAGGCCTTCTACCTTTGCTGCAGCTGTGATAGCCACCTCATCTTTGTACAACGAGGGTAGCACTTTGCTGTACTGAAGAAGTGCCCAGCATTCCATTTCCTGGAGCCGGGAAGCAACTTCAGGGAATGTTCTGCATTTTGATACTTTATGTTCAGACACATTCTCTTTCTTGTCAAGATTCCAGGAAGCAGGGATCACTTGGCTCTCAAAATCCAAGGTGTGTTCCTGCCAAAACACAAAATATCTCAAAATTAAGGACATTTGTCCTTAATTGTTTCAGTGTGTGAGTATTTTATAGACGTAGATATGGGTATATAGATACGGTACATTTTTGAAATCTGTATTATCTATTTTTTACTTCTCAATTGTTTAAAAGGCCAGAAGCCATCACTGCCGGCATTAAAGGTCAAGCAGGTCAAGCCCCTAAGCAAACAAACAAAAAAACCAGAGTTGTACAGGAAATATCAACTAAATAGATAAAGTCTGCTCCATTCATGCCCTGCAGAGTGATTGTATTTCCACGAGCAGTACAAGACAAAGGTGTGGTCAACTTTCCTGGAGGATTTTCCCTGAAAGTTAGTGGATACATTCACAGATAGAATGTTTTAATTTTTGGAAGTATATGGGAAGTTTAGTTATGGGAAATCATTCTAAAATACAGATTCAATCATATTGTTCCTATAAATTGCAATTTATAATGATTACCTATATAGAAAAAAGCATTTTAGCACTCTGACTTCAGAATCAGCCCCTAAGGCATTCAGATCTGGCTGAAAAGCCCATGAGAGCATCTCAGGCATGGAAAGCCAAGACATAGTGACAAAAATGTTCTGCATGAAGGATCTCTGAGTGAGACCCCAGTGGAAAGAAGGGCCATCAAAGAAGGATGTACTTTTCTCTGAAGGAAGGAGAGAACTTCTACTTTTCATATGGCCCTATCTAAATACCGATGGAGTTTGTGGACTCAAAAGGCTTCCATAGCCTTGGCAGCTCATGTCAAGAACCTCAGGTGCTCACTGACATTAAAACTAAGAGTGTTGGTTGTTAAATCAACAACAGGAGTTACCGTACACTTACTCCCCATGTAGGACCTCTGTCCTTAATGAGTTGTACTATGAGAAATAACTGTAAAATTTGTTCCCAATCTGTACTTTATACCTGGTGTGTATGTGTGTGTGGAGGGGTGCAAACTGTTTAAATCTTTACTTAATATAGAGTTGGTCTTCTGTATATAAAGTTAATTAAAAACGAACCTTAATGAAGAATGGGATGAGAGAGGGAGTAGGAGGTGGGATGGGAGTGGGGGTGGGAGGGCTGGAATGGGGGAAAGAACCACTATATTCCTAAAAGTTGTACATATGAAATTTGTATTCATTAAATAAAAGCCTTCTAAAAGAAAAAAGAAAATAGAGTTTTACTGTCTTAGCCTAGAATTCAAAGCTTTCCAGATCTCAGTAAGCCTGTCTTTCCAATCTGATCTCCCATCAATCTTTTTCAAGTATTCCAAGTACCAAACAATATGTTTCCTACTTTTCCATAGGACCTCTGTCCCTTCATCTTCACATGTCCAAATGCTACCCTTTCCCTTTCTAGGGGCCGGCACCATGGCTCATTTGGTTAATCCTCTGCCTGCAGCGCTGGCATCCCATATGGGCGCGTGTTCTAGTCCCAGTTGCTCCTCTCCCAGTCCAGTTCTCTGCTGTGGCCCAGGAGGGCAGTGGAGGATGGCGCAAGTGCTTGGGCCCCTGCACCGGCATGGGAGACCAGGAGAAAGCACCTGGCTCCTGGCTTTGGATCAGTGCAGCGCCGGCCGTGGTGGCCATTTGGGGGGGTGAACCAACAGAAGGAAAACCTTTAAAAGTAAAAAATAAAAAAAAATGCTACCCTTTCCCAGTGCTCTTCTCTAATGCATATCTTTCGGGAAGATTTCTCTGTGTCCTGCAGTTGGAAGAAACTTTTCTCAGAGAAGATGACATTTTGTACTCATCTCAAAGCACTTATTCTTTTCTGCTTTGCATAATATTTATTTCATGTTCTAGTCTTCTTTTTGCTACTAGGCTGTGATCTCCTTCAGAACAGGAATTTTGTACCTCTATCTTGGGACAGCATCCCCCTCATTATGCAGTACAGGTGGGGTTGATGAATAAAATTTGAAGAGTGTGCTATTTTTCAGATATCCTCATTCAAGGTAGTAGAGCAGCACTCTTCTAAGTTACATGAAAAACCCTCTCAGAGGTTTTAAGATGTCATTGAAGAGAAAAATTGTAATTGTACCAGGATTTGACTTTCTCAGTATATTTTCCTCTCTGTAATGCACATTAAAAGCTTTCCTTTCTTATTTTTTTAGAATCTTTTAAATGGAACAGGAATATGGAAATGAGAAAAAAAGACATAAAATAATCAACAATCAAAAGAGACATTGATAAAGAGGAAAGGCTTGCATTCAGTCCATGCATCCTACCTGTCTTTGGATCTTCCCCCTGTAGTTGTAATGAGATAGGATTGGTTGTATAATGTTTGTATAGATACAGATTTTGTAAGTGTGGGAGTTACATTATGTTTTGAAAAATTAGGAAATTTCTTTCTTTTGTCATGCTTTGAGAATGAGATTATGAAAATTTAGAATGATAATGTTTGTTTTGTTTTGTTTCGACAGGCAGAGTGGACAGTGAGAGAGAGAGACAAAGAGAAAGGTCTTCCTTTGCCATTGGTTCACCCTCCAATGGCCGCCACAGCCGGCGCGCTGAGGCCGGCGCACCGCGCTGATCCGATGGCAGGAGCCAGGTACTTATCCTGGTTTCCCATGGGGTGCAGGGCCCAAGGACTTGGGTCATCCTCCACTGCACTCCCTGGCCACAGTAGAGAGCTGGCCTGGAAGGGGGGCAACAGGGACAGAATCTGGCGCCCTGACCGGGACTAGAACCTGGTGTGCCGGCGCTGCAAGGCGGAGGATTAGACTAGTGAGCTGCAGCGCCGGCTAGAATGATAATGTTTTAAATTTAAATTAGAATCATTGGAATGAGATCTTAAGATTAAGTGATGCAATACAATTTTGTGATTAAGAAACGGAAACAGCAAATGATTTGGTTATAGTCACATAAATGCAGTGGTAAAAATCCAAGTCTTTTAACTTGTGTAAATGTCCTGTCTTTTCCTTACATGAGTGTATTTCTTAATCTAGTAACAAATCATTTGCTGCATTATCTTCTTCAATGGCTGAACTTTCCTCAAAAGATTTGAACTACCCTCTATAGTATTTTTCACAAGTCTTGTTTATTGTTTGAAAAATCCAGACAATCTTTGTACAGCTGCAGACATGATTCACTAATCTTATTCATTTGAGGTATGGCCCAAGTACAAAAAGAGCAGGCATCTTTGATTTCAACTTGAACTGTGTACATTATTGCAGACATGACTTCCTTCTGCAAACAGTTTTTGGACAAACATACACCACTGATTTTGATCACCTGAGTCTTGGAAATTCTGGACCTACTGTTGTTACTTGTCCTACTTTCCTTAATAACACCACAGCTTCTGGGTACATTGTTGTATCATCCTTGAGTCATACCCAACAGAGCCCCAGTGACCAGGCCAAATGGCAGGATGCATTCTAAGTCTGGTGAATGATGATCTTCTTACTGTCTGTGTTTAAGCATGCTCATTGCTTTTTAGCTCAGACTTGCCCGGAAATTGAAAAGAGGCAGATTGTTTGTGGTTCATCATAATAAAGAGGGCTTTATGAGGGCTGTGCAGCAAGGGAATGACATCCAAACTGTGGCAGAATTTCTTATCTGCAGCACTGAACAAGTAGGGTGAGAGTTTGTGATCAATGACCTCTTGGTTTTCTTCTAGATCTGCCATGAGTTTGTAGAAACAAGCCAGGGGTCACAGGCTGAGATTATTTTTAACCTCTTTAATTGAAGTATAGCATATATACACAATAGTGCACAGATTATAAGTCACAAAGTAATCATTCATTTGATGGTTATTTACTGTCACTTGCAATCCATTAAAACTCCAAAACAGATATATAAGAAATGCTTGAACAATCCTTTGAGAATCTTTGCCACTAGAAGTTAAACTAAGACAAGGATGTCTTGGTGAAGTATGGATGGAAACAGAATCAAGCCACAAAATCAACAATCAAAATACTACATAACAAGATATAGAGATACTTGAAGATTTCTTTAAGGAACTCAAATAATGAAAAAAATTAAGACAAAATAAACTTCTACTATATCATGTCAAAAGGGAGCTTATTTTTTTTCTTTGACAGGCAGAGTTAGACAGTGAGAGAGAAAGAGACAGAGAGAAAGGTCTTTCCTCTGTTGGTCCACCCCCCCAACTGGCCACCACAGCTGGTGCTGCACCGATCCCAAGCCTCCTCCTGGTCTCCCATGCAGGTGCAGCACCCAAGCACCTGGGCCATCCTCTATTGCCCTTCCAGGCCACAGCAGAGAGCTGGACTGGAAGAGGAGCAACCAGGACAGAATCTGGTGCCCCAACCGGGACAAGAACCCGGAGTGCCGGCGCCCAGGTGGAGGATTAGCCTAGTGAGGTGTGGTGCCGGCCTAAAAGGGAGTTTATTAGACTTCCTTAAGAAAGGGGATAGAAATTATTTGAAGCTTCCACAACTTGTAGATATGGCAACTCAGATCACTGATGGTATAGCATAAATTGAGAGTATTAAATATATTCACTGAGATCTTGAGGCTATCAATATTCTTTTAGGAGAAAATCTTGTGTTCAAAATAGCAAATTTAGGCTTAGCAAAATTAATTGAGGGCAATGAATATACAACAAGACCAGGTGCAAAATTTCCAATCAAATGGGTGGCTCCTGAGGCTGCACTGTATGGTCAATTTACAATAAAGTTTAATGTGGCCGGCACTGTGGCTCAACAGGCTAATCCTCCGCCTTGCGGCGCCGGCACACCGGGTTCTAGTCCCGGTCGGGGCGCCGGATTCTGTCCCGGTTGCCCCTCTTCCAGGCCAGCCCTCTGCTGTGGCCAGGGAGTGCAGTGGAGGATGGCCCAAGTGCTTGGGCCCTGCACCCCATGGGAGACCAGGAGAAGTACCTGGCTCCTTCCTGCCTTTGGATCAGCGTGGTGCGCTGGCCGCAGCGTGCTGGCCGCGGCAGCCATTGGAGGGTGAACCAACGGCAAAGGAAGACTTGTCTCTCTCTCTCTCACTGTCTACTCTGCCTGTCAAAAAAAAAAAAGTTTTATGTATGATTACTTGAATTCTATTGACAGAATTGATCACAAAGGGCAGAGTGCCATATCCAGGTATGGTGAACAATGAAGTGTGGAACAAGTAGGAGGATACAGGAAGCCCTGCCCTCAGGGCCGTCCAGAACCCCTCCATGAATTGATGAATTTGTGTTAGAAAAAGGGCCCTGATGAATGACCAACATTTGAGTATATTCAGTCCTTCTTAGAAGACTGCTTTGCTGCTACAGACCATAGTACCAACCAGGAGGAAATTTATAATCTAAGTAGGCTATATTATGTGCACAGATCTGCCAAAATGAAAAGAAACTTGTGTAGAGTTCCTCACTTATGTACAGAAATCAAAAGAAAATCTTCACTCTGCATGTATTTATTGGTAAACTGGGCTTCCAGCTATGGTTGTACAAGACCACTTTTTTCCCATATGTTAGGTGCCAATGATGACTTTTCCAACTTATTCCAGGGTCCAAAGAAAGCAGAGCTGAAATATTAATAACAGCATAGGTGATAGTCTGATACTGAAGAGCAACAAGGCTACTGTGCAGAAACCAGTTTATTCTTTTCTTCCTCAAACTCAGAATTGCTAAGACAAAATATTTATTGTTATAGATATTATAGACAAAATTTTGGAGATAAAAGTTATACAATAGTAAAATCCAAAATTAAGGAACTTAAAAGGATCAAATGATTCCATTCCACTTTTTAAAAGTTCCGTGCATTTATTGTCAAATTTTTCCTTTTTTTAAAATCTTGTCTTTTTTGCTTTTAAATGCACTTATGAAGTATCTATTATGTGCCTGTTCTGTTCTCTCTCTTTTTTTTAAGGTTTTATTTATTCATTTGGGGGACAGAGTTACAGAGAGAGAGAGGGAGAAACAGAGAGAAAGGTCTCCTATCCACTGGTTCACTCCCCAAATAGCCACAATGTCCAGGGCTGGGCCAGTCCCAAGCCCTGAGCCAGGAGCTTCTTCTCTCACATGGGTGTATGGGCCCAAGCACTTGAGCCTTTCTCTACTGCTTTCCCATGCCAAAACAGAGAGCTGATTGGAAGAGGAGCAGGCAGGACATGAACCAGCACCCATATAGGGTGCCCACTCCACAGGTTGAGGCTTAGCCCAGTATGCCACAGTGTCGGCCCCTGTCAAATTTTTTTCTAAATCAAACAGTATGCGATCTTAACATAGGCCTCATTTTTGATGGAAATGGGCCATGTTTTAAGGAGCAAAAACAAGAATATAAACAGAATCAAAATCTTTATTAAATATAAGGCCATCCCAGTGGATTTGAAGTATAATTTCACTGTGTTCATATTCATTATCATGGAACTGGAAAATTGAATCACACATTTTTCACTTCAGTCATTTTCTGAATAGTTCAATTTTGAATCATGATTGTAACTAGTAAATCTTTTTAAAGTTTGCGTTAATTTTTTAAAGATAATATATAATTGAAATTGTACTATCCTGTGCAAGAGAAAAGCTTTCAATCTTTAAATAGCATGAATGTAAGACACACTTAAATAGTGCTTTAAAAATAGATTTGGCACTGTGAGCAGTGTTGCTAATATGTTGTTATGATTATGGGTGACACAAATTGAAAGTATCATTAGATTGAGGACTTGAATGTACTTCTCCTTGTGTTGAGTATAGACTAACACAGAGAGAAATATATTCAAAAGAAACATGAGAAATGATAATGTGAAATTTTTATAGGTAAAGTATGGCATGTAATAGTTAATGTTGATGTCATGGAGTGACAAAATGACTTTATTGGCACTCAGAACTCCTCCCTTATCTATTTTCAGAGAATTGAAGAGTTTATGAATACGAAACTAATTTTCTTTAGCATACACACTAAGTGAATATTATATCCTCAAAATAGTGAAGTAAGGGCTTCACAGTAATTCCAATGACACGGTTTTGATATAAAACATTTTTAGAACTCCAGTCTTTAAATCCATATTTTAATCTATATTCATTTTATTAAAAGTATTTATTATTTATTTATTTATTTGAAAGTCAGAGCTATAGAGAGTACAGGAGAGACACAGAGAGAATGATCTCCCATCCACTGGTTCACTCCCCAGTTGGCCACAAAGGCCAGGGCTGAGCCAGGCCAAAGCCAGAAGCATCATCTGGGTCTACCACAAGGGTGCAGGGCCCCAGGCACTTGGGCCATCTTCTGCGGTTTTTCCCAGGTCATTAACAAGGAGCTGGACCAGAAGCAGAGTAGCTGGAACAAGAACCAGCGCCCATATGAGATGCAGGTGGAGGCTTTACCTGCTATGCCACAAAGCCAACCCCTCACTTTTGAAATATCTTTAATGGTTATCATTTTTTTCTCTTTTAGAATATAGAATTTTGAGTAGGAAAACTATTAACAATGGTGAAAGAGGAGAAAATTTTTGCCTACTTGAAGTGCAGAGTGAAATATGTAATATAACACTTATATTATTAACTTAGAAAAAATTCCAAAATATGAATTTGAATGGCAACATTACTGCTTTACACATATAGCAGAGGAAAAACTTAATCTGATCATTAAAACAAAAGTGGTATTTCTCTTTTAAAATAATGTTTTTATAGTCATACTTTAAATAGCATTATATGAATCCCAGGTTTTCAGGATATAATTTTTAACCACTATCACTTACGTAATTTCATCATTATATTTCTTCTTTTTTTAAAAAAATATTTATTTCTTTGAAAGAGTTACACAGAGAGAGGAGAGGCAGAGAGAGAGAGAGGTCTTCCATCCGCTGGTTTATTCCCCAGATGGCCGCAACAGCCAGAGCTGTGCCAATCCGAAACCAGGAGCCAGGAGCTTCTTCTGGGTCTCCCATGTGGGTGCAGGGGCCCAAGGACTTGGGCCATCCTCTACTGCTTTCCCGGGTCATAGCAGAGAGCTGGATTAGAAGTGGAACAGCGGCCGGCGCCGCGGCTCACTAGGCTAATCCTCCGCCTTGCGGCGCTGGCACACTGGGTTCTAGTCCCGGTCGGGGCGCCGGATTCTGTCCCGGTTGCCCCTCTTCCAGGCCAGCTCTCTACTGTGGCCAGGGAGTGCAGTGGAGGATGGCCCAAGTGCTTGGGCCCTGCACCCCATGGGAGACCAGGAGAAGTACTTGGCTCCTGC
Organism: Oryctolagus cuniculus; assembly: GCF_051225735.1. NCBI lineage: Eukaryota > Metazoa > Chordata > Mammalia > Lagomorpha > Leporidae > Oryctolagus > Oryctolagus cuniculus. The sequence continues at coordinate 89,415,974 of NC_142870.1, forward strand.
CATTGGATCAGCGCGGTGCACCAGCCATTGGAGGGTGAACCAATGGCAAAGGAAGACCTTTCTCTCTGTCTCTCTTTCTCACTGTCCACTCTGACTGTCAAAAAAAAAAAAAAAAAAAGTGGAACAGCCAGGCCTCGAACCGGTGCCCATATGGGATGCCAGCGCTTCAGGACAAGGTATTAACCTGCTGTGCCACAGTGCTGGCCCCTCATCATTACATTTCAAAATCTCTGCTATGGTATTCATGTTCAAATTCAAGCTATTTTAAAATCTCACAGAAGAACTTCATGCAAGATGGCTTCAGTTCTGGTGCTAAAAACTATGGTGGTTTCTTCTATTTATATAACCTGTGTAGCATCTAATTCTGGCCAGAAGGTTTTTCTAAGAATAGTGCTGTCATTATTACCTATAACATCTAGAACCTGTGACATGAGATTTTTAAAGGGCTTTATGTGAACTATGATATTGTAACTTCTCTATGCATTTTTAAAATGGTATCAAAAGTATGAGGATCTCTATCCTTAATGTGCTGTACATTGAGATTTAATGCTATAACGAGTACTCAAACAATATATTTCACTTTGTGTTTCTATGGGGGTGCAAACTGTTGAAATCCTTACTTAATGCATACTAAACTGATCCTCTGTAAAAAAAAAAAAAAAAAAAAAAAAAAGAAATTATCAATTCCCAACTTGACTCTCACTGGGATTAAACATGACAATAGGTCTGCTCTGATTTCATCATCATTTAAAAAAAATCATTTATTATTTTTCACTTTATGTTTCTGTGTGGGAGCAAACTGTTGAAATCCATACTTAATGTATACTAAGCTGGTCTTCTGTATATTAAGATAATCGAAAATGAATCTTGATGTGAATGGAAGGGGAGAGGGAGTGGGAAAGGGGAGGGTTGTGGGTGGGAGGGACGGTATGGGGGGGAAGCCATTGTAATCCATAAGTTGTACTTTGGAAAATTATATGCATTAAATAAAAGTTAAAAAAAAATGCCTTCAGCATGAGCTATAAAATAAAGGAATGTTTCAAAAGAAACCAAAAAAAAAAAAAAGTATGTTTGAATAATGCTGATCAGAAAAATAAGCCAGGAAAAGTTGATGGTATTCATTAGATTTTAAATAAATAGCGCAGTTCCTTGTAATAACAAATGTATAGTAAGATAAAACATTAACTTAATGTGTATTCAGTTTAAATTGTTATGTATTATATATTTTTAAATTGTGAAGAAAAATAAAGTTTTGTTCATTTAAAATTTTTTTCCACAACTTTTTGTTGTCAGTGTTTTAATGTGGAACTTAATTAACCCTTACGAAAAAAGGAAGTTGGCAAAAGCAGCTTTCTAGCTTTTTCTTTTTTTTTAAGATTTTATTTACTTATTTGAAAGGCAGAGTTACAGAGAGAGAGAGGGAGAGACAGAGAGAAAGGTCTTCCATCTGCTCATTCACTCTCCAAATGGCCAGAGCTGGGTCCATCTGAAGCCAGGAGCCAGGAGCTTCTTCTGTGTCTCTCACATGGGTGCAGGGGCCCCAGCACTTGGGCCATCGTCTACTGCTTTTCCAGGCCATATCAGAGAGCTGGATTTGAAGAGGAGCAGCCAGGACACAAACTGGCACCCATTTGGGATGCCTGCGCCACAGGTGGAGGCTTAGCCCACTAATTTGCAGTGCCGACCCCAACAATTTCTAAAATGAATAATATAACTTAAAACAATATTTTATAAAGTTTTCAAATGTCATTTTGTGGATAACTGAAATAATTATTGTAATTGTTTTATTATTTATTATTATTGTTGAACGCAAACTGTGCATGGGAAATGTGTTTGGTGAAAAAATATGCATGGATTTCAAGTTATTTTGCCTGAAATAAATTTATTTTTTTTAAATTGCCTTTGTGCTTATTTATTTGAAAGCTAGAGCAACACAGAGAGAGAGGCAGAGACAAAGAGACAGAGAGAAATCTTCTATCTGCTGTTTCACTCCCCAAATGCTTGCAACAACCAAAGCTGGGTCAAGCCAAAGCCAGGAACTTGGAACTTCATCTGGATCTTCCATGTGGGTGGGCAGCTCAATCAAAAGTGGAGGCGGAACTTGAACCCAGAGACTCCAATGTGGGGTGCTAAAGGCCTGCTCTTCGCCTTGTCTCAGTATATATTTTTTAATCTCAACATGAAAAATACTTTTAAAATATATTTATTACTCATTATTCATATTTTGTCTATTTTATCAAGATATTCATTATTTACCTTGTTGCTGTATGAGATTCATTATGTGGGTAAGTTAATGCATAATTTTCCTGTGCATTATTGTCTCTTGAATTGTCATCACCCATTCTCAGACCTGAGATTAGTTATTTTCCCAGAATCAATTTAAAATTAATCCTAGATAATGGCTGGTGCCGCGGCTCACTAGACTAATCCTCTGCCTTGCGGCGCTGGCACACCAGGTTCTAGTCCCGGTCGGGGCGCCGGATTCTGTCCCAGTTGCCCCTCTTCCAGGCCAGCTCTCTGTTGTGGCCCGGGAGTGCAGTGAAGGTTGGCCCAAGTGCTTGGGCCCTGCACCCCATGGGAGACCAGGAGGGGCACCTGGCTCCTGCCTTCTGATCAGCACGGGCCGCGGTGGCCATTGGAGGGTGAACCAACGGCAAAAGGAAGAGCTTTCTCTCTGACTCTCTCTCTCTCCCTGTCCACTCTGCCTGTAAAAAAAATAAAAATAAAAAAATTAATCCTAGATAATAGAAAAATAAATCCTCTTTTTAAATCATTCTCAGATGACCTTTTTGTATTTTTAGCTTTTCTTTATTATTTCAAAGTATATATGCCTAAAAAAGTAATGAATAATATAAGAAAATGGTTACTGAAATTTCCTGGAAGGGAAAGTAGTAAAATAGCCCAATGGTAGTTTTAAAATTCCCACTGGAACAATTGGAATAAATGTAATTATATTTTGTTTAACTTTCCTAATTCATGCTGGCTATCAACCAATATTTATTCACTGATTAATGTAACTCACGATTAGAATAAAAGTGGACTGGAATTACATGTCCCAAGAACTGAAAGTGAGTTTAACTAATTTGCCAGAAAGAATTTACTGAATATTTTAAGTTTAATTCAATATTTATTCCAGGTGACAGATTCCTTTTAGAGACTGGCACTGAGAAACCTGCTTATGGTTGTTTGTAGTAGAGATTTCCAAATTAATACAATCCCTTTGAAAGTTATTTATTTCAGCATTCATTTAGTAAACATTTGGATACTGTCTGAGTGCCTAAAACAAATGATGACAGCTAAAGCCAATGGCATAGGGGTTTGCTTTAGTTCATAAGTGCAGATAGGTCATCTTGGAACATGTTGGTATTTATTGAGGAAATTAGGTACTTCAAATTTGATGGATTGCTTAGAAGCTAGTGGAAAACATTTTAGAATCCAGAATAAGAGCCAAAGATTATCTTCCTAAAATCTCTCATTATTTTTCTTGATTTAATTTATTCAGATTTTAAATCATTTAAAAAAGATCTTGTGCCAATTACATGCACCAGATTATGATGTGCTATTTCGGTCAGCTTAAAGATGAAAGTTTGATTCAATTACCAGAAGTTAATGAAGTGAGTGCAATGCATAAGCTTAAAAACTGAAGCTGTAGCAGCAGACTGGGGACTGAGGTAATGGAAATTCCCACTGGAGGCAGACAATGTGTTTTTACTAAAGATAGCTTTTTTGAGAAACTGGTTGTTCTTATGAATTGTTAGTAGTAAGAGTTTTTAACGTGGGAAGGAAGCATGGTTACACAGGATAGTCAAGATTTATTGTCCTTTAATTTCTTCTTTGATGTAATTGTGGCCACTCCCTATGCACTGCACAGGGGGTCCTTGAGTGCACCCGGACTGTTAAGGATGCAGGAGAAAAGAGGAGGCAGCCTGGTTAAGAAGAGAGGCCCCTGGGTACTCTCAGAGAGTACACATTCACCTTTTAGTGGCGTGAGGCACTCAACTGACAATCCTAGAACTCAGTTACCCCTAATTCAAGAGAAGACACTTGGACTAGATGCTTTCATGAACCACTTCAACATCTTCTACCATAGTTCTGAGTTGCATGTTACATGTTGATTGTAAGATAATAAGAAGAATCATATGAGAAAAATCTCATCCTCTCACCCCCAATTCCTCCAACCCACTTCTCCTTTTATCGTGACAATGATGATGATGATGATGATAGTTTGCTATATATGATCAATATGAGTTCACAGTATTTGACTGGTATCCTGCTTCTAGCCTATTTCTTATAGTCTTGTAGAGAATTTCATGTTTGAAATTATCCTAATTTTTTTGTCACATCTTCAGTTTCTCTCTAGTTACACTTGCATGATTGCTGTCAGTACACAAATCCACCTTAATATATCCATCTTAAATGAACCCCTTCCACCTCTACAAATTTATCTGTACTTGCTATCTCTACTTCTCATTTTCTCGACTCACATTGAATAGATTTGCATCTATGCCACTGCGTTGACATGCCACTTATGAGTCCTTTACTGTCTACATCTTGAGCCGACATTCAGTTACCTGCCTTCAGTATTTCAACGTTCGTGACATTGGATCTTGGACCCTTCCTTCTCTAATTATTCTTTCTTCCATTTTTGCAAGATTGTCTCCTTTCCTCGCACTCCCCTCATTGCAAGATTGCCTTCTACTTAAATGGAAGCTTTCTGTCTTCTTTGTTGGCTCTGACCATTGAATTCAAGTGCCTCAGCATCTTTATTACTGCAAAATACATGAAGCATTTTGCAACACAGGGATGAAGATGAGAAGGCCCGGGAAAAGATGGAAAAGTGAACAGTGTCACATATTTTACAGGGTACAAGTTCTGTTTGGCTGGAGGTTAGAGTAAGTTAAGAGTAGATTCACTTACAGAAGGAATTTAAAATATCCTATCAAATCTTAATATTTACTCTGAAGCTAGGAAAATATTCCTAGGGATTGTGAGCCCTTAATTTTTTCCTATCTCCATAATCAGTAATATGAAAAGATGCTAACTCAGTGAGGCTGGTAAGCTAATAGGCCTAATAGAGAAGGTAGAGATTTCCTATTATTGGAAACTCAGGTCTTAGCAGTGTCCCAGAAGAGAAACCAAGAATGTGTCACCACAACCTCCATTGTTCTCTTGATATGCTTTCCAAAAAGGGTACTCCAGAATCTGGAACCAAATATCGTGGAAGGTGACATTTATTCTTTAATTACCTAAATATTTATCGAACTTCCACCATGTGGAAGACACTGATAGGTGAGTCTGTCTTGGATACATAAACAGAAAATGGAAAACCACCAATTTACTAAACTATACAAAATGTTCATATTATACTATGTTTATCTTTTTCAAATATGGGCATTTTTGCTTTTATAAATATATAAATTTAGACTGTTAACTTGATGAAGCCTGTGGCTGTGATAGTTTTTGCTCTACATCTGTTCTTAGTGCCTCTTGAAGTACCTGGTACACCGCTAAGTCCCGCTAATTACACATACGAATGCATGAAGATTACAAATTCAGATACAATATTAATTGTACTTTTACCAAACTACAAGATACCCCCTCCTTGAATCTGTCAACTTCATCCTGTCAATATTTATATCCTGATGAGATTTAGGTAGTAGCTATCAGTCTGGCCCTTCCAGCACAGCCTTGGGCACTGAAGGACCAGAATCAAAATTACCTAGTTATATCATAGAATTTTGTTATTAAGAATATGTATTTGGAGCTGGTGTCATGGCACAGAAAATCAAGCCACCACCTGCAATGCTGACATCCAAGATGAACACAGATTTGAGTCCACACTTCTTCATTTACAGTCCAACTCCCTGGTAATGCACTTGGGAAAGGACCGGAACATGGCCCAAGTACTTGGTTCACTGCCACCCGTGTGGGAGACCTGGGTGGAATTTCACGCTCCTGGCTTTGGCCTGGCCCATCCCTGGCACATCCCTGGTGGTTGTCTGCATTTGGGAAGCGAGCCAGAAGGTGGAAAATCATTCTCTCTGTTTCTCTCTTTCTCTGTATTCTGCCTTTCAAATGAACAAAATAAAGTTGATAAAAGAAGAAGAATATTTTATTGAGATCGGCATTGTGGTGTAGAGGGTGTATGTCGGCAGAGGGTGTAGCTCCCTTTTTGCAACACTAGCATTTCATATTGGAGTGCCCATTAGAGTCCTGACTCTTCTGCTTGTGATCCAGCTTTGTAATAATTCACCTGCAAAGCCTTTACTCTGCCATTCACATGGGAGACCCCGGTGGAGTTACTGGATCCTGGCTTCAGCTTGGCCCAACCCTGGTTGTTGCAGGCATCTGGGAAGTGAGCCAGAAGACGGAAGATCTCTTTCTGTGTCTGTCTCCCTCTCTTTGTCACACTGCCTTTTGAATAAATAAATGTTGAAAAAATAATCTAAAATTATTTTGTTTGTGGTTAGGCATTGATTTTTATTTCAGATTGATTTAAATTTAAGTGTTTAAATCAATATATAGTTAAATAAAAATGCTTATATTTAACTAAAGATAACAAGAGAGTGGAGGTTCCCCAGATTCCTTTCTTGCAGAAATAAGGAATTACATCTCTACCTCTCTACTAAGTCTTTTTCCTGCAGATCCTGGGATGACAGCTTAAGTTCCAAAGCAGTTCAGAGGCCACCACACTGGCATCGCTCACTCCACTCAGCTATTAGCCACCACACTGGCTTCACTCACTTCAAGAAACAAAATTAATTATAATAACAGCAATCACCACAATGCTGGGAGAAGATTTGGACATATTTGTGTCACAGATCACCAAACTTGGAAACTTTATTGGGGCACTATTATTTGAACCTCTCATAAAGTGCATACTTGGTGTTTAATAGCACATTAAATGTGCAACTAGAGCCTTTCATATTTAAAATTTTCAAAACAAAAGGCTGGAAGCAACAGCCAATATATCTGGGTTTAAAAAAAATAACTTTTGTACCAAGCAGTGATTGGTGTGGTTGTCCTACTTCAAAGAGAACTGTTAGTGCTGTGATGTAATACCCAAACACATTGACCAAATCTAGAGTTTAGCAAAATTCTTTTGTCCCAAGAACATTTGCTTTTGTCTTTGGCATCCTAGGAAGTAAGATGCTCTTTTGCAGACATGGAAATGATTAATTCCTTCTCTTCATGTCTCTTACTGTTTACATTTTAATAATCCACAGTTCATGCTATCTACAAACTATCCATCACTGGCTAACTAGAAGCAGTCTGTTTTGTTTTGATTTGTTTTTTACCAGTAGCTGTATTCCCCTCACTGGGACATTTTTCATAGATTATGAAGCAATTTATAAAGGTGGAACTTTAAGTTTAAAGTAAAACATCTTGGGGCTATTTATGGATAATTATGGTTTGCTCGCAAATAGACTGGTTTAATAGAAGAATAATGACAAAATTCTTAAAGTGAGTAAAGAACTCAGTAATGGAAGCTTAGAACTAAACATAAACAAATTGTCCAGTAGGATTTGAACATGGCTTCCTACTATCACCTGCCTGCACACTTTTACTACAATTCTAGGATTATCCCCTTCTGATATTCTCTTCCCTACAGTTCATTGCCAGAATCTTGCTCCCTGTTAAAGTTCTTGGTGATGTTTGGAGAGTGGGTTTGAAGATATGAGAGTATATAGATGGGAGGGGAAAGCACTCATATTGAAGCCAGATGTTATAATTAGTCTCATTTTATAGATGATAAAACCAAGGTTCAGAAATATTAAGTAACTTGTCCAAAGTCACTTAACTACTAGGTAAAAATGTTTGGATACCAACACAGAAAGTCTGTCTTTGCATTCAAAATGCAATGTTCCCCCTTGATAATAGTGCCAGGCTTATTTTTCATAAATAAATATTCATTATAAATATTCATAGGTAAATATTTATTGGACACTTACTAAACTCACAACATCAGTGTTACAGCAGTGACAATATATGGGCCATGGCATTTCATTTATCATTGGTAGTTATTGAGTAAGAGAAATTCTTTATATATATTAAATTTTAATTTGTTAAGTGGGGCTATTCAATGCAAGTCACTTTCAGATAAGAGAATCAAATGAATGATGTTTACATTGAGGATTGTGTTGGGAGAGGTATAGCATATACATCTGTTAAAGATACAGAGCACAGAATTGGGAAGTAGGAAAATAAAGACAAGGAGCTGTGGTGACATGGGGTAGATATTAGAACTGAAGTGAGTGTGAGAGAATTCTAGAAGAAATAGAATTTTGGTCTAGTTTTGAAGGAGGGTTAATACTTGAACACAATTCATACGAGATGGTTATGATGAGCATTGCAGAGAGATGTTTTAGGCAGCTGCAGAGGGTAGAGGGATTTGGGAAAGACTAATTGTCTTGAAATGATGTTTGTTGAAGAATAGAAGAAGGCTGAGGTTGTAAGAGTAAATTAGCATATTAAGGGGAAACTTTGATGAGAAAAAAAATCCAACTATCCTTTCTGAGGATCTAATAAACTCCAGCATTTCTCTTGCTTTATCTCATGTAATTCTCACAACTGCAAATAGTTACATTTTTCATTGTATAATTTAGGAACTTACTGAAAGTCCTTAAGAATATACCAAGATTTGAATCCAGGCTTGCCTGGATCCTGACATATATCCTTTTTATTCCATCACAATCCATTTCTTCTGAGGGTTCTCAGGATCTATTACATGTTTATTAGCAGAAGAGAACATAATAACTGGCACCGGTTTGCCTAAGGAGTTGGAAATGAGGTAGGACTCGGGGCCAGCACTGTGGAATAGCAGGTAAAGCTGGCACCTCTAATGCCGGCATCCCAATGGGCACTGGCTCGTGTCCCAGATACTCCACTTCTGAACCAGTTCCCAGCTAATGGTCTGGGAAAAGCAGCAGAGGATGGCCCAAGTCTTTGTTCCCCTGCCACGCATGTGGGAGACCGCGATGAAGTTCCTGACTCCTAGTTTAGCTTGGTCCAGTATTGACTGTTGTAGCCATCTGGGGAGCAAACCAGCAGATGAATGATTTCTCTGTTTCTTCCACTCTCTAACTCTGACTTTCAAAATAAATCAATAGAACTAAAAAGGAAAAAAAAAAAAAAGTCAGCAAGGCAAGCATAGAATTTGCAGGGGAGTGTAGAACAAGAAGTGGTTGGCAGCACAGTGTTGAACTGCTCTTCAGTGTTTAGTGTTGTTTGGATTTTGCCACAGTATAGTAAGAGGTATTGGTAAACACAAACTAGGTGATCCATTTCTCTTTTTGAATTTTGTGATTGAGCGCAAATTCCCATCATAAACCTGTTGCCAGTCTATATTATCTGTGAGCTTTCATTGAACCATGGTCACCACTTCCATCTTCTTAGGAGGTTTTGTGTTAAAAAATATAGATCCATGTTTCACTAAAGAAAATTTACTCATAAACTTCAAGCTTCAACCGTTCAAGGGATTGTGTGTTCTTATGGACGTCACGTCCCCCTCAGTTGGGGCTGGTACACAGGAAGCTCCCTAGCATAGCATATTATGTCAACACTGTCCAAAAGTCTGTGGAAAAGAACTGGAGGAAGCATTCTTAGGCAATGGCAGGGGGGTGGAGGAAGAAGGGGTTAGGAGAAGGGAGAGGAGAGAAAGAAGGTGTTTCAGTTTTGTTGTTAATTCCAGCTTACTCCCACTTTGAATGTGTGATATGGCTGGAAACAATGGCATTGGATATCCTGAGAGTCCTTGAATCAAACTCCTGGATGGAACAGGCTGTTCGTGTTCCATAAGGGTGATTTTTTTTTTTTTTAATGCAAGATGTCTAAAGCCACATGTCTTCTTCTTTTTTTTTTTTTTTAAGATTTCATTTATTTATTTGAAAGTCAGAGTTACACAGAGAGAGGAGAGGCAGAGAGAGAGAGAGGAGAGGCAGAGAGAGAGAGAGAGAGAGAGAGAGAGAGATCTTCCATCTACTGATTCACTTCTCAATTGCCACAAAGGCCAGAGATGGGCCTCTCTGAAGGCAGGAGCCAGGCGCTTCCTCCAGGTCTTCCCACAAGGGTACAGGGGCCCAAGGACTTGGGCCATCTTCTACTGCTTTCCCAGGCCATAGCAGAGCTGGATCAGAACTGGAGCAGCTGGGTCTCAAACCGGCAACCATAAGGGATACCAACACTTCAGGCCTGGGTATTAACCTGCTGTGCCACAGCACTGGCCCATAAGGGTGATCAAAATAAAACGTACTCTTTGCTTCTATTCCTACTCTCCCCTTCCCTATATTTCTAGCTTGTGTGGGGAGCAACCCGGACTAGACTGTTACTGGAATTAAGACTTATTCTATGCATCTGCTCTCCCACAATATGGCGCTGGGAGAGAAGAAAACAGCTTCTACACAGCTGCCTCCAGTTCAACCAATAAACTGTAGGACTTGCTCCTGATTGGAGGAGAGCAGCGTACTCGGCGTGTGGGCAGCCGAGTTGGGATTGGCAGAGGAGGACTATAAAGGAGGAGAGAGACGGCATGCACCAGGAACATCTAAGGGGAACATCTAAGGGGAACACCTGTGCAGCCCCCGAGAGAGCCGGCCGGCGGTGTGCCGCTCCCCTGCGGAAGTGGGGAATGTGGCCAGGGGGAACTGCCCTTCCACGGAGGTGGAAGGGACAGTAGCCAACCCGGGAAGAACCAGCAGCAAACCCGGGGAGGGCCGAGCAGACAAAAGAACAGCGCAGGGTCCTGTGTCGTTCCTCCACGAAGAGGGGGAGCGACAGCTTGTTAATAATTGGATTTTGGTTTATGACCCACTGTTTTTTTCTCTTTCTGTAAACATATTTTCCTTTGCATGTAATAGTAGAACAAAATAACACCAAATTATAGTTGATGTGAAAACTTCTTGTTGTTTCTTAGAGATAGATTTCATCTGATGATGCAGAAATCAGAGCCTGTGTGAGACCATGAGACTAACATACAAAGCATCACCCAATTACTTAAAAGCAGAGGAGTTGGGGCCAGCACCGTGGTGTAGTAGGTTAAGTCTCCACCTGGGGTGCCAGCATCCCATGTGAATGCCAGTTTGAGTCCCAGCTGCTCCACTTCTGATCCAGCTGCCTGCTAATGTCCTGGAAAACCAGTGCGAGAAGGCCCAAATGCTCGGGTCCTTGCACCCATGTAGGAGACCCAGAAGAATTCCTGGCTCCTAGCTTCAGATCCACCCAGCCCTGGCATTGGCAGCTGTCTGGGAAGTGAACCAGTGGATGGATGATCTCCCACTCTCTCTGTCTCTCCCCCTTTCTCTCTGTAATTCTGCCTCTCAAGTAAATAAATAAATCTAAAAAAAAAAAAAAGAAGAGTTGTGACTTAGTGACTTCATAGAAAGCACTGGCAACTAGTAAAAATAAAATAAAATAAAATAAAACTTGGAATTAGAGAAATCAAGAGGGAAATACTTCTGTGAGTCACTATTTAAAATATCCAAGAAGTTTTCATATTGCTGATTTGGCTTTCATGGTCCCATTAATTTCTACAAATTAAACATGTGAACTTGAGCAGAATTTGTATTCAATTGTAACCTCCGGAAACTTGGCAGCTTTGGTACTGAATGAGTTGCAAGTTAGATATGAGCTTCCTTACAAATCCCAAGCCTAATTTTAAAATAGATGCCTTGGATTTGAATTTAGCCAAATACATCATTAGTAGTGGCATTTGTTGTATTTTTTTCTATGGCCATGGCTGCTGCTTAATCTCCAGGCATTTTATGAACTTTCAAAGCAATGAATTTCAGAAATGTGGTGCTTCCAATGGCTGATTTAGGACAAATGTTTTAAGCTATTTGTTGCAAAACTCAGGCATTTCTCAAGCATTGAATTAGCCTTAAACAAATTATTCATCAAAATGTTTGAATTCTTAAATTAAGCAGTGTAATTCATTATATTAGAAGAAAATTCTAGATTTTGGGCAAAGCCTTAACATATCAGCACTCCATATTCCTCTGAACTTCTTATCCATCAAACTCATATCTGAAGCAACTTCTTACCTGGTCTCCTAAAAATGGAACTTTATCTATTAAGGTTTCCCAGCATAATGTAGTATCATAGTACTTTGTGACTTTTCAAAATCTCAGATTGTGAGCAGGAATCCTCACCTCCACGGTGTGGAAAATAAGGAGTCAAATAGATGAGATGTGAATGTGAGTACAATTGGGATTCTTGCGGGGTACTAACAGGGTGAAGGATATTCCCAGCAGCTCCTCTTCCAATCCAGCACTTTGCATTGGCCTGGGAAAGCAGTGGAAGATGGCCCAAGTGCTTGGGCCCTTGCACCAGGTGGGAGGCCTGGAGGAGGCTCCTGGCTGCTGGCTTTGGATCAGCGCACCTCCAGCCATTGCAAACATCTGGGGAGTGAACCAGCAGATGGAAGACTTTTCTCTCTGTGTCTCCTTCTCATTGTATGTAACTCTACCTGTCAAATAAATAAATAAAAATCTTAAAAAAAAACACTTTTGGAATTAGTGGAAATTGATGGTGAGTGTGGTTGGCAAGGTGGGGGCAGATTCAGTGGAGGTGAATGATGCTAAGAGGGAGGAGAGCAGTGCAGTAAGGACATCATGATGAATAGGAAAATGTCACTTTTTCCAAACCTGGCAGTTCAGTTTTCTCATTTCTTTGGTCATTGTTTCTTTCAACATGACACTATGGCTGGGGATACAGGGAGGGGAAGGATTCCCCGTGACTAAAACCATTGACCTTTCCAATTTTCCATCATACACTGCTGGATGGTGATTATGTGTTTTTGATGCTGCCTGGTGCAGCTGTGCTGGGAGTCCCTTGCTCACAGGGACTGCCTCTCAGGAACACAGTTGTACACACATAGTGACCGCATACCATGCCTACCAGCACTATAAAAGCGTCGATTATGCAAACGTGCCTCTCAAGAGGCCCACTTCCAGTGGGAAAGACAGATGTGACTCCAGAGAATAAGGTCATTATGGCACACATTATTAGATTTTAAAAGCATGCCCACAGGCTACAGAAGCAGAAGATAGAAAACCATTGCAGTTTCTGCTGTCACAAAGGCTGTACTGCTGTGTGAGCCTGCTTCCACTCTGTGGTCCATCCTTTGTCCAGGAAAGGTTTAAGTAGCAGGAAGCAATTCAGAAAGAGTTATCGAAGCAAAACCTCTGCAACTGAATGTGCGTTGCTGATGTCCAATAAGAATGCTATCCTTCCCCAGACCATCAAGATAAAAAACATGGCCAAGGAAGAAGGAAGCCACAGTGTGTCACTGTGAAGACTCTCTGACAAAAGTCATTTTTCTCCCTGAGCTAAATCTGGCCAAGTTTCCCTTTGTGTGTGTCTGTTTTTTTTCCCAGCAATCTTCTATTATCAGGGACAGAACACTGTGACCTTTTGCACAGGGTTAAAATAACAGCAGTAGCTCAGTGAAAGCTGAATTTTGCTGACCATTTTGCATCCTCGCTTTAACATATTATCTGCACCAGCCCTTTCCACTCGCAGCTTTCAGCAATTAAGTCTCTTTTAAGTTGGTTTAAACATTTCATGTTTTCTAATCCTGATCATCCCCCTTTTTCCGCCCTCTGAATTTGTTACCAAGTTTTTCTAGCATTCTTGGGACCATTCACTCCTCATTCCTTCTGTGAACTCAGAACCTTGTTTGAAACTCCGAAAGTACGGCTGTTGAAGTTCCTGTGGTTCCTGGCAGTTTCTGCCTTGTTTACGGGGAAACATCTACTTCTTTGGGAAGGGGGTGTCATCAGTACCCATTATCTTCATGGTTAAGAAGTTGATCCATAAGAAATTTGCTAAGTGCTGCTGACCTGTATACAGGACAATATAACTTATCACCACCTTATCAGAGAAAGGATAGTTCTTCAAGAAACCATTTAAAAGACGGGCAAAAATCTTCCATGTACTAGACATTTTCCTGGTTGTTTAGGGCAATGTAGAAGCATGTGCAATCTACTAAATTACATTGTCAAGAACTTTTGAGTTGGTATTGTGCTCCCTTGTACTGTTTTCAGGGTGTAGTGTGGGAGTAGAGAGGGAAGGGCCATTCATGCAGTGATTCGCCCCAGCTGCTTCTCAGTCTCTAAAATACTCCCCCTGACTTCCATAACCAGATTTCCTTTTATTTTCTCATTTATGGATGTTTCATGTCAAAAGTTTCCATGCCTTAGGGTTGGGACTGACTGGATAAAGAAAGAAAGAAGGGAAAGAAGCACCCAACATGACCTCTCCCATCTTCCTTATTCTAAGAATGATTTCTGCCAATAAATAATTTTCCTTTTCCTTCATCTGTCTCTTTTGTCCCATGTGTCTAGGGGAAGATGCTCTTAGTAGACAATTTGGGGGGTTTTCACTAAAATGCAGTTGAATTTAAAACTCTGGCGTAAGCAAAGACCCTACACTCATGCTATCTCTACTTAGCCCCACCCTCCTCTCTGCAGGGGGATCTGTGAGATAAAGGGTGGCAGCTTCTTTTTTTTTCCCTCTCACAGCCCTAAACCCTGTCCTAAATACTCATAAACACCCCTAGGAAACCTCAAAGCACCAAGTGTTTTCTGCAGATGGAGGAGCATTGCAGGATTCTGGTTCCAGGGAAACAGAGGAAGGAATAGTCTTTGTGGAAGGGTGGCCTTAGGAGACAGCTGGGAGAGGGATCATGGACTTCATCCCAGGCATGTTTATGGATCAGAACTAGTAGGCTCAGATGTGTCGCTAGACTGACCCTCCTACAGTCCTTACTCCTATCTCTCAAAGCCTATGCTTCTCAAGCTTGGAGAAACGCTGTTTTGGTTCAGTAGATTTGGGCTGGAGTCTGGGATTAGTATTGCTAATAAGTTCCCAGATGATGCCTTTGCTTCTGCTCTGAGGAACACAGTTCAAGTACCTTCAGCTACCCATCATTATGCACAAGAAATAGAAAAAGAAGATAAGGTTAAACCTTCCAAAATTTGCTAAATTGATGTGTAGAGCGTGCAGACATCCCTTTTAAATTCTGCCTCCTTCTGCTCCAGTTCCCCTCTTCTTTCCTCCCAGGCCTGAATGGTTGGCAACAGCTTCATCAGTCCTCTCTGCTGTAAATGAACCTAAGTTACCCTAGGATGAGGTCACATTTTCCAAAAACGTGTTTCTAGTCCGTGGCGAAGTGGGAGGGTCTGTTTGATGAATTGAGGCCAGGGAAGTATAACCTTTGTAAGACAGAGCAGAGCTGGGCAGAGCCTGGGTTTGAGGACATTCCCAAGGCAGAGAAAGAGGGGAGGCCCCAAGCAGCTGCATGTACTTTTCTAATCCAGCCTCCTTGATTTGTGGAAAGAGACTGTGCTAGTCTGTTTAAATCATCCCACTGAAACTGCAGCTGGAAGAGTGTCTGTTATTTCTATTGGAACCTAGACAACCATCGTTAAGGACTCAGGAAGAAGGGATGAGTTGAGTCAGGTTATCTTCCATGACTTTTCAAAATTATTTTACCTATAGATCAGGTTTTTTTCTTTCAGAGAGGCCCCACATCAAGTGTTCTGAATACACTAAAAATATTAAAGTTTTTCTAAAATGCATTTTAAAAAAAGTCTAGTTTAAAACTTCATATTTTTTCATAAGTTTTTATTGAGAACCTGCAATATGGACCTATGTCGAATACTTGGGAATATAATTGTGAATCAAATAGAGGTAGGAGCCACTCTCATGGGACTGCCTGTGGTTCAGGTCAAGGGGACAGCCACATGAAAAGGAGTATTAAACGGCGCTAATTGCCACGACAAAATACCACTTACTGGATGACTTAAACAACGCACATTTATTTTCTCACAGATGTAAAAGCTAGAAGTCCAGAGCAAAGGATCCAGCTGATACCGTTTCTGGTCAGGGACGTCTTCTTGACTTGCAGATGACCATGTTCTCTCTGCATCCTGACATGGACTTCCCTTTGGGGTGTGTGTGTGTGTGTGTGTGCGCGTGTGTGTGTGTGTGAGACAGACAGAGAGAGAGAGAGAAACACAGAGAGAAACACAGAGAGAGACAGAGAGAGAGAAACAGAGAGAGAGAGAGAGAGAGTAACAGAGAGAGAGGGAGAGAGAGCCTTCAAGTCTCTTCTTACGAAAGCACAATCCTATCATGACAGGCCCCACTCTAATGACCTCATTCAACCATAATTATTTCCTTATGTCTGGGGAGCTGGATCCAAGTTTTTGTCCCTGACATAAGAAGGAATTCAAAGATAAGACATAGGTAAAGATCAGCAGAGAAGCAAGATTTATTTGCAAGCAAAGTGAAACTGCGTACTTAAGTAGAGCAGGCAGGTTAAGGGCTGTTCCTTTATAAGCTGGAGGCAAAGGAGTTGATGTTTGTGGTGGAGTTCAACAGAATATTTATAGTGGTTGGAGTTTGGGACAGGGCTTGAGAGCTGCCCATTTCCTTGCATGTTGGGGAAAACTCTGGAGTGTCATGGTGTCCAGTGTTTGATGGGAGTAGGAATGTCAGCCATGGTGATTTCATTATAATGATACTGTGATAAGCTAACAGCCATTGCAGGGATGAAGCTGGCAGGCAGGCTGAGTATTTTTGGTCTGTGCCAGTCCTAAGCAGTGGTTAGTGGGTGTGTTGTTTGGGTGGTGTAGGCAGGGCTGCAGTGCAGGCAGGGGTATAGGGAAGGGCTGGAGACTTTAGCTTCTCCTTGCTAACTACCTCCCTGCCTATGTCACTTAGAGGCCCTATCTCCAAGCATAGCCTCATAAAATTAGGAAATTAGCATATGAATTTTGATGGGACACAAACATCCAGTTCATAGCACAAATAAATACACAAATAAAACCATATTAGAAAGTGTGATACATGCTAAAAAAGAAAAAAAAATTAGAGGCTCCTTATTGAAGTGTTTTCCATGGAATCACTTTATAAGGATAATTTTTTTATTATCCATTAAAAATATAAATAAGAAAAGCCGGAAGAATAAGTTGAGAATGATGCCATATTATATTTTTTGTTCTTTTTGGAACCTGGAGTCTATTTTGTTCATACTTGCCTTAATTTCCTCATAATAATCTTCAACTTCCATAAACAGAATATGATAATTTTGTGAAATATAACCATGAACATTGTCTGACTCTTGAGGTATAATTACTAGATGCCTTGCATATTTAAATACTGGATCTTTTGGTATTCAGTGAAACTAGAGAAAGGGAAAAAACAGCACTTCCTCTCTGGCAAGTGTTGCTTTCCCAGACTTTTGTTTACATTTTGTTTAATAGCAAATGAATTGAAAAACTGTTTTGCTATGGTGCTTGTTATTTAAGAAAAAGGGATGAAATAAAGAGCACACTCATGTGAATTTCATTTTTTCAGTGTTCTATAAGTCAACTATAATGAACTTTGGCACAAGAAAATCAGTTTGGGGGATTTTTAGAAGTTTGTATTCAAACCAAAGCAAACTTGGGTAAGTAAGAAGGGAACTGCTGAACTTGAGAGTATACATTATGTGTATCTTGATATTATTCCTGCTACAGCTTGTTTATGAGCCCCAGGTCAGTGTTCTCCTTAACCTGGGATGCACATGTTACATATTCCTGTTTATATTGGAAAAGTCAAGGAAGTCCCCTGATTAATTGAGGTCCCTCCCATTCCAACTACAGAGGGCAGGAAAAGGGCCCCAGGAGGACCAACGCATTTGAAAATCCACTTCATTTTGCATTTCCTGTAGAATAGTTCTTGGAAAAATGTTTTTCTTTGGGGCTAGCCATTTATGATGGATTTTGAAAAGGAAGAGCTCTTCAAAATGCAGAACAAGATGATAATGAGGCAATACAACCCTACCATGTGAAGGAGGAGGAACTTTAAACTTAATTTGCAAGCTACTTCCCATAACACCTGGTGGAGTGGCAACATCTGGGCAATACTTGATAGTGTGTTCCTAGGCCTGATGGCCAGGCAGTTTCCAGGTGTGGGGAGCAACTCGGACTAGACTGTTACTGGAATTAAGACTTACTCTATGCATCTGCTTTCCCACAATATGGCGCTGGGAGAGGAGGAAACAGCTTCTACACAGCTGCCTCCAGTTCAACCAATAAACAGCAGGACCTGCTCCTGATTGGAGGAGAGCAGCGTACTCGGCGTGTGGGCAGCCGAGTTGGGATTGGTGGAAGAGGACTATAAAGGAGGAGAGAGACAACATGCACCGGGAACATCTATCTGAAGGAACACCTGTGCAGCCCCCGAGAGAGCCGGCTGGCGGTGTGCCGCTCCCCTGCGGAAGTGGGGAAAGTGGCCAGGGGGAACCGCCCTTCCACAGAGGTGGAAGGGACGGTAGCCAACCCGGGAAGAACCAGCAGCAAACCCAGGAAGGGCCAAGCAGACAAAAGAACAGCGCAGGGTCCTGTGTCGTTCCTCCGCGAAGAGGGGGAGCGACATCCAGGAAGGGCTGCAAAAAGTGGATTAGTATGGGAAAAAGCCAGAATCCTCAAGTTTACCAAAAAGAAATTGTGTTCTCTCAAGAATTCTTTCCCAGGTTGTTACCAGTCACAGAGGGGAGGGTGATTGCCAGAGTGAGTCTCGTGGGTTCTTTTCCTCAACTTAGTGTAGAAACAAAAAGCTGGGAAACAATTTGCAAAGAGGCAGAAACTTTTATTAGAGAGAAAAGAAATTTCTATTTGGCAAGTGACAGAAAAAGCATCTGGTTGAAGAGGAGACCAGGAGGAGTGCCCAGGTGGGACACTGGCTTTGAGAAAGTGTCCCTGGTTTTTAAGGCATTACTGTCTGTTCATTGGGTCATTCTGTAGGGGTGCCCACTAGACAGGGGGTTTCACATATGTATGTTGCTTGTCTTGGAGTTCATGGAGATAGTGGGGGACTCCTGGAGACTGTCTGTCTCCTTAAGGGGTCAGCCCCCTCCTCTGCTAGCCCTGGGTGGAAGACTGCAACTAACTTGAAGGCATGATTTAAAACCACAAGGGTCACACAAGATGGCCAGGATCTCCTAGAGCCAGTCCGACTCTCCCCAGGGCTCAGCCCTTTCCCCTGCCAGCTCTGAGTGAAAGATTGTACCCACCCCCACCGAAGGTGTGATTTAAAGCTGCAGGGTCACACACGCAGCATGAGAAGCTGTTAGTGGGGGAGATGCCAGTTGGTCTGGAGACAGGCTTTCCAGCTTGCTTGTGAATGACATTCTACCTATGTCTGAAGGGGTCCACAGACCCCCAGGCCCACTGGACAGCCTCACAAGTTTTGTAAGAGTGACTAGAACAAATGGGTGACAAAGCCTTTCAAAATGGCATTCCCAGCTCTGAGACAGGAAGTCCTTGTGCTCAAAAATTTTCCATCCTCCCCCACAGCTGAAATGCCTCCCTTGAATTGCCTCCCTCAGCACTTCTATTTTTTAAGTCCTTTCGTGGGGGATCCTAATCCAGCTGCAAGAATTCACTGTGGGCTGAAACCTGGCAGCTTCAATCTTGGGTAGGGAAAGTGATTTGAAAGTAGTATTTGTTCTTAAAAGGATAAACAAGTATTGCAGTTTCCTATTATCTACTTCAGTGAGATTGTTGGAAATTTTGCAGATCATCTATAAGACAATTGAATTTACCCAGTAGCAGATTTCCTTTGCTTCCTTCAAAAGAAAATAAAATAAGCTGTGTCATTGTTTTATAAAAGCTCTTCTTTAAGGAAGATATCATTGTTAACAACTACTAAGTTCTCAATATTTGTATCTATTTGGTTTTTAACTGAGGAGTACAGTGTATAGAAAGTTAAAGTATTTCATCTTTCTCATATTAAACTACATTGAGTAAAGATTGAGATGACATTATATTTATACTTTTTTATTTATTGGAGAGACAGAAACAAAGAGGAAAAGAGGGAGATTTAGATGAACTGAGAGAGCAAAAGATGGGTAGGTGTATTAAGAGAGTGGGGAAGAGAGAGAAGGAGAAGGCTCTCACCCTGGGAAAAGAAGAGGGACAGTGGAGGAGGGAGGTAGAAGGAGAAAGCTCCCATCCAGTGGTTCACTCCCTAAATCCCTGCCAAGGGCAGGAAATGGGCTGGGGCCAAAGCAGAGAGACCGGACTGTGATCTCAGTCTCCCATTTTGGTAGCAGAAAGACAATTACTTGAGCCATCACTGCTGCCTCCTAAGGTCTGCATTGGCAAGAAGTTGGAATCAGAAGACAAGAATCAAAACCAGCTACTCTGACATGGGATGCAGCTGTCTTACCTGCTAGGCTAAACACCTGCTCCAACACTGTTTATCTTAACACCATAATGTTCTATGTCATTTTTTCCAGTCCCATTTTTCATACAGAAAAATGAAACAGTCTTACTTATACTGTTTATCCATCTTCATGACTATAATGAAGTTTTCAATTGCCTCCTCCCTCTCCTGTTACCTACAATAACCTCCCAAACTATTGACAGCCTATTTCCTTCTGATCCTAACCTGCACCTACACTGATTGCTATTAATACTTCTGTTTCTAAGACATCTATGACAAATCAAATTGCATGATGATCCTATTATTTATGACATAGATGGTGAATTAACAAGAACTGTATTATCTACAGCTTTGGGACTAAGCTATTTGAGATTGGAGATTAAGAGTTTGCTGCAGATTCATATCTCAATTTCAAAGGGCACCTGACTGTGTCTTTCATTACATTCTGATGTTCATGACCAGATAGAAAAATATTTCCTGATTGGTATTATCTTGGTTTGTATCTGCATGAAAGGATTTACCAGGCATCAAATAATATATTAGTTTCAAACTGGAGGGGGACTCTACTTGTGAATTTCCAGGTACTACTCTTCATGCTTTTAAAGTGATGAAAATTCATGAAGCTGAGATAAAGCCAATCTATAAAATAAGGGAACTGAGAAAAGATAACCAATTTATTCTAAAGCAGTGTGTCTGTGATGCAGTGTAAATTAAATCTACAGGAGTTATTTCCCTAATATTCCTCAAACAATTCATCTATATACAAATAATTAAGCATACAGCCAAAGAACTGTATTGAACTGACAGTCCATTTATGAGGACTCAAACATTTCAGTGCATTAATGATGAGCCATGCCTGGTTAAAAAGGAACATAAAAGTCCGCAAAGAAATGAGATTTAGGGCTGCATCTCTATAAACCTGTCTGAATTTCTGTGTTCATTTCTGAATGGCTTGTCTCAAGACAAAGAGAGAGAGTTGAGTCTTGTAATTTGACACATTCATTTAAGAACTGGTGACCTTTTATTCTGGGAAAATGGAAGATTTTGTGGGAGTATGATTATTGTGCTTTGAAATATTTTAAAAGCTCTCACAGGAAAAAGGGATTACATTAGTCTTCTTTTTTTCTTTCAAATTGAAAAACCAGGAGCAATGGTAGATGTTATAGGAAGTAGATTATGGTTCACTGAAAGAAAAATATTATGTTTTCACTTAGATCTTTTGTAGGACAGAATGAACTCTTTTGCAGTGTAGTGATTTTCTTCACACAAGGAAAATTAAACCAGAGATTGGACAAATACCTTGGGTTAATTTGGATCAGCATTTCTCACAATATGCCCTACAGGTCACTGTCCTCTCAAGATATTTTGCAAGATTCTGATCAACTAGCTCTGAGAGATTTACTCATGTAGCATGAATACATTAACTTCTTTTCAGAAAACATTTATTTATTTATTTCAAAGGAAAAAATGAGAGCGAGAGAGACAAGGAGAGAGATCTTCCAATCTGTGGTTTATTCTCCAAATGCCTGCAACAGCTAAGGCTGTCTCAAACCAAAGCAATGAGCCAGAGACTCCATCCTGGTCTCCCAGGTTGTTGGCAGTGACCCAAGTATTTTATCCAACATATACTTCCTTCCAGGATGCATTCGCAGGATGCTGGATCAGAAGCAGAGGAGATAGGACTTGAACAAGGCTCTCTGCTCTAGGATAGAGGCATCCCAATAAGCAGGTTAATTCATTGTGCCACAACCTCACCCCATTACCTTCTTGAATATTCACAGTATGCATCATTATATTTAAGACTGAAAATTCACAATAAGGAGATCTGTTTAATTTTATGTATCCCAGCATTTCCTAAATTTATGTAAACCTCAAGACTTTCTATGTATTTTGGAAAAAATATGATTAAGAACATAAATTGGGAAATATACTTACAGAGGTAGACCAAATGACTTTGATTATATGAAATGATTCTCTGCACAAGTATTAATACATGCTTATAAACACACAAGCATGCACACACACACTATGTGCATGTATGTGTGGCAAAGGATGAGTAATAAGGCTTATTTATACATAGCTGACAGTTTTGAAAGTTTTCATGAAGGTTGATAAATTGATGTATGATGAAAAAATAATTCTCCAAGAATCTCAATTGCTTCAAAAAAAATCTTAGCTTTCCCTCAGAGAGGTCAGGAAAGCCAAATACATTTACCACACATCACACACATCAACAGCCACTCATCAACAAGAGAGCAAGACCATATCCCTACAACTCTTTTTTTTTTTCTTCTTCTTTTTGCTTCTCCTCCCCTGGTGTTCAGGCAGAAAGCCAATTTTCTGAAAGAGGTATAAGAGAGTAGGAGGAGATGTGAGCAAATATAGGGTAATGGTTGAACCACATCTTAAACATCTGGTTTTATTTATGTGTAGGCACTGTGCATTGCACTTAATTAATGTGACTGAAAATAACCATGTGCCTGTTGCAAACTTAGGTGGTATACCCCGTGTCTTTTCTAAGCAGTCTCTGAGCCTGCTCTCCTCATCATAGGTTTCAGTTATGAGCAAGTCTTAAGGGCGTGCAGTTTCTCTTACTCTTCTATTTTCTGACTTTCTATTTTTTTCTTTTCTTGTAGTCTTCTATATAGAAAACTACTATTTCGGCAAGAGTTGAGGACCGATTCATGGATATGCCCTTAATCATGTCTTGTGTAATTTGAAGCCAGAATCTGAAGCAGATTCCAACACAGCTGTGATGGGAAGCCATTATAAAGTAAATTGAACATATGCTATTGCAAAAATTAAGGAGTGGGGGAAGAAAGGAAGGAAAGAGAGGGGTTTGAGGGAGAAAAGATGGTTATTTTCTTAGAACTGTATCTATTAAATACATGAAATCTGTTCACTTTATAATAAAAGATTTTGAAAAGAAAAGAAATGCTACTTTGACAGATTTGCACACACCTGCAAAGCTATTTTTTGTCTCTGTGGAATGTTCTAAGACTGAAATGACATATAGATAGGAGATGGCAAAGGGTAGTCCCTTCCTGTCTCTTACAGGGCTTTTTTTTAGAAAATACTTGTGAATGATATGATACTGACCCAGGAGAAGCATTGCTTCTAGTATGTGTTGCAGCTGATCTCCAGCTGTTGTCCCTGTAGTCCAACCAGGCATTAAAAGTCTCCAGTTCTGACTTCTAATGTTCTATAGCATAATAGGGTAACCACTATTGACAGCAATTAATTCTGTATTTCAAAATATCTAGTAGAGAGGATTTTGAATGTCCCCAAACAAAAGAAAAATGTCTAAGATTACCCTGATCATTATGCATTGTATAGATATATTAAAGTTTTTTACTATAGTCTATAAATGTGTAAAATTACTATTTATCAATTACAAGTAAATATATATTTTAGAAAATAAAAAAAATTTCAATTCCAGAAACTTCCTCCAGGGTGATGATTTTGTGAAAATCATATGTAAATCTTTACAAACGTAATACAGTTAAAAAGAGATAGAAAGCAATAGCTTTTAAATAGGTTAACAATGGCAAGCTGAAGTTTATGGCAAATAATGGAAAATTTTAATTTTTAACTTTCTCTTTTTTTTTTTTTTCTGATGTAGTTGGTTATTAATGTCATAGGCTATCAGAAGTCTTTTGGTACACTATCAGGTGAAAAGAATCTCTAATAAAATGAAACAAAACCCAGTGTGATTACTTGCATTTTTAAGTCTCTTTCTTATTAGTAGAAACTATTTCAGAAAATAAATCTCTTGAAAAATTTTGATAAAAAATAAGTGAAAAGAGTCATTTTGGTGACATAGCCAGCTCTGCTATATCCTGCAAAGTGGTGCCACTGAGGGCTTTCTAGGAACGAAGTATAACAATCCCTGCCCTGGAACATGGGAAATCACAAGCCCCATGTACCTTAGGAGGGGTGGAAAAGGACACATCTTGATCAACCTCCATCCTACCATCAAAAAATTACCTCTTGTTTTTGAATAATGTAGTGGTGTGTATTTTATTTTTTTCATTGCCCTAGATCCCAAACCAGTGAAATAGATAAGAATACCAGATCTTGAGAACATCTAGAGCTTTTTAAAACACAGGTTTCTCTGTCACATTCCTGAGCATTATGATTTGATGGGTCTTATGCTGGGTTGTGGCACTGACATCCAAATAGCTAAAATAAGTAAACTAATAAAAACTTCCTACTCAAGTTTTTGCCCCCCGCCCCAGATTTAGAACTATTGGCTTTAGATTATTGATCTTCCTTCCTGCAAATGACTTTTATAGCCACTGAATGAATCTTCAGTCCAATATAGTCAAACCTGATAGCCAGCATTATAGTAATGGTTGAGGAAAAAAGATAGAAGGCATATTCTATCATTTTATTTGCAACGTCTTTAATATTCACCCATATTGCAGATCATTTCAGTTCTGTTAACTACTCATTAGGAGACTAAAGGAAAAATACTTATGAGATTAAAAATAAATAAGATGGATTCAACTGTCCAGATTGAAAAACAGGCTATCTCAAATAGCATCGTAGTTCAAAAACACAAGTAGTTCAAAAACACAATTCTTTGAGAATTTGACATGATTCACTGTTTGTGATTACAGGGATCTGGAAAGAATTCAGGGAGTAAGTGATAATTGAGTTCCCTTTGAAATATGAGTAGATCTCTGTGCTTTGTCAAAGTGGGTGGACACAGAAAGGAGCCTAAAGCAGAGGAAACAAAACCAGTGACAAATGTGGGAGTTCATGGCATGTTTGTAATGGATAGGCTGATGTCACTCCTCATCAGAGAAGAAGTACACAAGACCCCTCAGGATCAATGTGGGTAAGGTTTGGGTTCTCCTTGAAAGTATCTGGCAAAAACACCAAAATGAAGATTGTGGGCATATAGGGATCAGCAAATAAGCAAATAACATGAATAGGATCAGGCCATATTAGACATTGCGGGAGATTTATATCCATGTTAAAGGAGTCTGGGGACATAGAGAATAAATGAAGTTGGGGAAAAGATACTTAATTGACATGGAGCTTGTGAAGCTGTGGCAGCCTGGCAAGACTGAAGATGCTCAGAACATGAGGAAGTGTAAGGTAGACACAGTCTTACCCCGATAGTGCAGAAGGGTCAGAGCATGGCTGGATGATGCGACTGGGCTATAAACACTCAGCGTGGACTTTTAATTAAAAAAAAAAAAAATTCTTGTTTTAAAATGAAAGGCATACTTTTTATTATAATTTTTTAAAATAAACAATATTTACTTTTTAAGAGAATAATAAGCATTACTTGCAAAAAAAAAAAAGCTTGCAGCATAGAAATAAGAAGAAGAAAATGACAATTATCAGATAAGGTCAATGCCCTTGGATAATCAATGATTACATCATGAGGTGTATCTTTCCATTTTTTTTTCCCTATGCTTTGAACTATTTCTTTCAAAACAGGTGTCATTTTTTGTACTATCTGTAACCTGTATTGTTACATTCTAATATAACATTTTTCAATATTCTTAAATCTTTCTTCCCCAAATGGCTGTAACATCAGGGGCTGTACCATGCTGAAGCCAGGAGCCCAGAGCCTCCTCTGGATCTCCCACGTGGGTGTAGGGGCCCAAGGACTTGGGCCATCCCCCTGCTGCTTTCCTGGGCTCATCATCAGGGAGCTGGATCAGAAGTAGAGCATCCAAGGCTCCAATTGGAGCTCATATGAGATGCCAGAGCTGCAGGGGGCTTAAGCCACAATGTTGGAGGGGTGGGAGGAAGGAGGCAATAAATTTCTTTAATTCACAGATTCTGGGTATTTGGTTATATTAACTCTTTCATACAGTTACAAATTTGAGCAAAATCGCTTTGTATATTTTTTATGTTCATAGCCAATTATTTCTTTAAAGTAATTCATTATCTGTGAGGTTTTGTAGTTGAAATATTTGTTTTTAGCATTACTGGTCACTATGACAAACTATTCCAGCAAAGGCATCCAGCATTATACTGACTCACATATCCAATTCATGAGGGCTCCCAACCACTGCTCCTGACTGCATCATCATCTGCCGGGAGTTTATTTGACAAGTGCTATGGAATTTGACAGCACTATGCCTGAGGAGACTGTTCTTCCTTTCTCCTGCTCCCACCAAATAGAACCCATGTTGAATGGGTCACAGAAATGAAATTTGAAATTATGTTGACTTCTACCCTGTTAGTGTTTGGCACTGATCATCTTAAAGACATTACTGTAACATAAGTGTGACATCTTGGGTTACTCAGAATTCAACCAGAAAAATAGAGCCTGGTGTATAAGGGCTGTATTGTAAGGAAATGTCTTGTATGGTTTGGAGGCCTGGCAGGAACATCTTAAATCCTTAGGGCAGGCCACTAGGAAGGGCAAGCTTGAATATGTGGTCAAGTGCTGAAGTTTCTGTCTACAAGAATTTCTTTTTACTGGAGGAAGAAGAAATTCTCTACTAAGCCCCTTCAACTTTGTTCTTAAGGCCATTTAACTAATTGAACCAGGCTTACCCAGGTTGTGTAGGATAATCTCCTTTGCTTAAATCAACTGATTATGGAATTTAATCACATGTACAAAAATACTTCAGACCAACACCTACATTAGTGCTTGACTGGGAGCTGTTGTCTTGCTAAGGACCCATAAAATGGTCCATCTCATCCTTGTGGTTAGTCTTTTCCCTCTGCAGAGTTAGAACAAGAATATCTGAAGGAATTTACTGGGAGTAGGATGTGGGGCAAGAGTGAAAGCCAGTAAGCAGGTCATAGGGGAGGAAAAAATGTGAACTTTATCTTCAGTTTGTTTTTTTTTTTCCTTGCTGTGACTGCTCTAATTTCCTTACTGAGAGAAAAACAAATTTACAGATTTCACCTGTCAGGAAGCTCAGATCTAAGCATAAGGCCAAATTGCGTTACTTTTCTCATAATTTAGTAATCGATCCAAGCAACTTTGTTTGGCCTGCAATATCTTAGATGATGTGGATCCTGTCTGATTGTCAAGCCTTCCCTCATGTTAGTCCCGTACAATTTCCTCTGTTTTTCTTTCTCAGAGGTGTCACAGGGCTCCTTCCAGGAATCTTTTATACTACTTTTTCTCTTTGCCTTAGATACATTGCTTCCCTGGCCTTGTTATCCCCTCTCAGAGTTCTTCCTAGCCATCCTATCCAAAGGTGTCTCCTTCTTCCTGCATGGCTCTATCTCATGATCAACTTTTGTTTTTAGAGTGAAATTTATAGCTACTATAATCTTATCAATTTAACATTTTCCTCTCCATTGCATACCTTCTTTTTATCTACAACTTGTGGCTCTCTTTTGTTTTCCTCTGAGTTATTTGATAAGAGCCTCCTCTAACATGTAGTAGGCATTTCCTCCATACTTATGGAATGAATGGATGCATCCTGGTTGATTTTTCAAGTATAACTAATCAGTTTTCTATATGATTTTTCTAATACTTTACTTCTACCATATATTTATATGAATATATATATATTTTTTCTTTTAACATTATATATTATGTCATGTTCCAGTATTAATTTTGGAGGTTATTGGTGTTGGTTCTCTTGATAAATGTGAGCTTTTGCAGAATTAGTGGAGTGTCCCTGGTGAGGAGTCTTATGCCTTAGTTCTAAGTGGAGTGTGATACATGATGTCTTAGAATTCTTATTGGGACCATAAGGGAGACAAATGTCAGAATTATAGTCTGTGTGCCATCTGTTTTAGAAAAAGATGTGGCAACTGAAAGGGGCACAAGAGCAGAGGGAATGTGCCTTGGCTGGAATCATATTTCTATATCATACCAGTGGGCTGACTTCTCCATACTGTAAAATTTCTCCCATTTGGAACTGGTTCTGCTAAAACTAATATGTCATGTGTTAGGATTATGAAGTGCAGTGAGAAGTCAGTAAGCATCTGGGGATTAATTTCTACTTCTAGCAAGCACTGAAGAAGTATTGCTTGATAATTTTCAAAATATCTTGGGAATGGAGTTGGACACCTAATATTTCTTTTGCTTTCTTATTTTGTTTTTATTTTATAAATGTCATTTGTTTGACCAGCAGATGTGAACTATCTTAACTAAAATGAAGTAAGTTGTAACAGCTTTTTTTTTTCGTTTTATATTTATTTTCAGTGTTTACCACAATCTACAACCTGGAAAGTGGAAGAATGCAATATATTTCATTGTTCGTTTTATTATTGCTTCCTGGAATATATCCAGATAACATTACAAAACTCCTATCTCAGTAACAAAAACAGATTTAAAACATATTTGTCAAAAGTCTGCAAGAAACAAATTTCTTTTTTAAAAGGCATGCCTCTTACTCTACTATATTCTATCACATTGATTTTTGTGTATGTTAAAAAATAAGTTAGCACTCTCTTCTAGGCTTTTACAGTTTGGGTAACATAGTTAGCAGTCATTTTATGAAAAAAGTTGTGCCCTTCTCTCTATTGCCTATGTTGTTTTCTCATCAGAAGGACACGAACTTACATGTAGACATTCAGGATACAGTTAGGGCACTGATTAGTAATGGATTAATGACTGTGTCTCTCTAGGAATTTCTCAAAGAGAACATGTTGCATAAAACTTCACCAACTCCCATTCTGAAAATCATAATGGAGGTAAAACAAGGCAGGCAACAGATAGTAAACTTAATTGAATTCAGAAGAGATAGTGATGTTCTCCAAGAAGTAATTTTCATGAAGTAATACATCTGATTTATGATTGCTCTTCTACAGAAGTGAGTGTTCTAGTTTCAGAAGGAGAAATATCCCCAAATGTTATTTGCTTTTGTGAAATCACTCTTTCAAGAATGTGATTTTCAGTCTGCCTCCTGAAGTTCTAAGACCACCTATGATGTTAATAGTTATATTACTGGAATTATGCAATAATTCAGTTGTCTGGATTTTGTTTCTTTCTAGAAAATTTTTACCAGACATAGATAAAGACTGGTAACATATTTTTGTATCCTTGACCCATTATCCAGAGCTTTGCCAAGTTTCACAAATTACAAAAAGAGTATCTTTGCTAATGGAAGAAGATTTAATAACTGTAAATCTGGAAGAAGAAATGAAAGGAAAGCTGCAGTAGAGTTCCAAATTTCAACATGTTATCAATAGAAAATTTTGGATTCCCTTTAGACAGTATTAAAAAAAATGGCTTCCCCCTCATAATGTCCCTCCCACCCACAACCCTCCCCTTTCCCACTCCCTCTCCCCTTCCATTCACATCAAGATTCATTTTCGATTCTCTTTATATACAGAAGATCAGTTTAGCATACATTAAGTAAAGATTTCAACAGTTTGCTCCCACACAGAAACATAAAGTGAAAAATACTGTTTGAGTACTAGTTATAGCATTAAATCACAATGTACAGCACACTAAGGACAGAGATCCTACATGAAGAGTAAGTGCACAGTGACTCCCGTTGTTGACTTAAGCTGTACTTTGGAAATTTACATCCATTAAATAAAAGTTAAAACAAAAAGAATTAAAGTATAATTGCTAGAACTTTCAGCAAGTAAGCCAGCATTGACATGTTCTTCTTTCAACTGGAAAGCAAGAACTTGCAGTGATTTTTTTTCATTGATAATCACCATCTACATTTAACAAACATGCATTGAGTGTCTGCTATATGGTACTGGACCACAGGAGGTACTCATTTGGAGAGCACTTTATTGGAGGTGCTTCCTTTCTCTTCCTTTGGGTATCAGATAGTAACAAAAACAAAAACAAACAAAAAATGCATCAAGTAACTATCCTCCAAACTCCCTGACTCAGTGCTCAGATAGGGTCCTAAAGAATGACATCATTGATTTGTCCTGGTTCTGTACTGTACTCTAAACACAAGTCTTGGTGGTTCTTGATGAGAAAAAGAGAACTTGTTAAGCTCTACGAAAAGGGTATGTTTAACCTGGAGGAAGGAATGACATGAGGATTTGAGGTCATCATGGGTTCTAGAAAGATTATAAAGGAGAAATGAGAGGGGTTTCTGAGAAGTGGTTGGATAAGTTAGAACCAGGACATGGAGGAGGATTTCATGTGGCTGTAGCTCAACACAGTTAAACTGATCTACAAGGTAGTGGGTGCCTCTCTCTGGAAGCCTGTATACAGAGCCTGTGCAGCTCTATGGCAGGATACAAAGATATGTGAAGAGACTGGTTGGAGTATTTGTAAAACCACATATTTATATTAAAGCTTCACACTTCCTCTTGCACAGCCACTTACTGAGTACTTGCTAAATGAAAAATATTTCCCTAGAAAGTGGGAACAACATGTATGTATGTGCTATATCCTAGATAAGATTTTGTTATGCAAATAAGAATCACAGAGGATTAATGGGTAACTGTAAGGTAACTTTCAACTCAGACTTTGCATTGCCTTGCAACTCCAGGCCTCTCCATCTGGCCCTGGGAGATGCAACTGAGGGTGTTTGGTACACATTGTCATAGGGCTCTTTATCTTCACTTTCATTATGGTTCCCAGTCATGATATGTAAACACTAGATTGATGTCTAGAACAGGATAACAACTTGATAACAGGTACTATGTGAGGTGAGGGTACGTAGATTAACTTGAATATGGTAATTGTTTTATGACAACACATAAAATAAAATATCAAGTTTTACACTTACATTACATAATTACTACTTGTCAGTTACAACTCAATAAAGTTGTGGCAGGGGTAGGAGGGAATCAAGAGGAACTTCCTAAATAACAAAAAATTATGCCAGGTCTTCCTAGGCTACCTACATTCTGCCATCATCCTCTACTAACATAAAGTGCTAGTTCAAGGAGAATCAGATGATTCTGAAAGCTGTGAATTACCTGTAGTGTACTAGCACTCTTTCCACTCATCACTCTTCAACTGCATCCTCTCCATTCATTGGAGAGCTCCACGTGGCATTCTGGATGTTAGATTTTGGTTCCTTAATTTTGATTAGTGACTTTGAATCTTACAGGATGAAAACTCCCTTTACCTCTTTGAGGGCATATAATAACTCTCATATGAGATTTTACCGCAATTAACTAGAAATGTGATAAATTTAATATTATATTTTAACACAAACACACACTTCTATTATTTTACCAAAATGAAAATTTAAAAGTGTCTTAGGGATTCTGATTCCTTCTGTATATTTCCAAGCACTTTCCTATACTTACCATCTCATAACCATTCATTACTAGGCCATATGCATTATACTGTCCTACTCCTGGAGATTATTTTGGGAAAAAATAATGACCATCTGTGATGGTTACATTTGAAATAAAAAGAACTATATGCCTTCATTTTTAGCATTAAGAATTGATTATCCTTCTTAGTTTGACTTCTACCCAAGGTGTTATTTATGACTATAAAACATCTATAAAGGCCGACCAGTTTTCCCCAAATGTGGAGCTCTGGGGATGAGATTTTACTGCCTTCTCCTGTCTCTTATTTCTAAGACCAGTTAGCATCTAGAATCCCACTTATCTTTAAAAGGGAATGGTAACTATGATAATGTCAAGTAGCAATGATTCCTTTGATTTTAGACCAATAGGTTTAATGTAGGACTGAAAAAGATGCAAAGTAGTAAATACAGTATTTTAGCCATAAGGTTGCTCTGAAGGGAGATGCTACATTTTTGTTTAAAATTTTTCCTCACAAATGTAATCATTTCTTACATTTTTATATATATTTAATGTTTACAGTACGTGTGATTCATTCCATATATTTATTAGCACTTTCCTATACTTACCATCTCACACACACATTCATACACACATAGACACACAAAGGGACTTCAGAAATTCATTGAAAGAGAATGAAAAGATCCACTTATTTTAGTGAAAAAATATTTGAAATTAATGTATATGAAGGGTCTTCAAAAAGTTCATTAAAATGCATATATGCATGGATTTCACTTTTTTGCAGTAAAATAAACATATCATTCAATTCCATTTTCCATGAACTTTTTGATGTACATTATGATTGATTGCTATCTATACTCATAGCTATAGATATATTATGAGAGACAATGAAGTTA
Source organism: Oryctolagus cuniculus (assembly GCF_051225735.1). Lineage (NCBI taxonomy): Eukaryota > Metazoa > Chordata > Mammalia > Lagomorpha > Leporidae > Oryctolagus > Oryctolagus cuniculus. Next base: position 89,448,223 of record NC_142870.1, read on the forward strand.
TTAGGATGTCTGGATGCCTTGACTAATGAAACAAATGAAGTTTTTTGGAATCATGTCATATGATTCCAAGTACTATGATCTTTTTGCTGTCTACACCTTGATTTAATGGTAACCTGCCCTAATTTTTGGACTGGATCAGTTAAACCAAAAGCATCATGTGTGACCATAATCCCTAGTCCCCAGCTCAATTTAGAATTTCATATTCCCAACCCTTGGGACATTCAGACCTGACTAAAATGTCCATGAGAGTCTCACAGGCATGGAAAGCCATGACACGGTGGCAAAAAACAATCTAAATGAAAGATCCTGGTGAACAAGACCCCAGCAGAAGGAACAGGCCATCAGGGAGAGAGGCGCCTTTCTCTGAAGGGAGGAAAGAACCTCCACTGTGATACGGCCTTGGCTAAACAAGTTCAGAGTCGGTGAACTCAAGGGGCTTCCATAGCCTAGACAGCTCATAGCTAGAGTCTCAGGTGATTGCTGACATCATGAATAAGAGTGCCAATTGTTAAATCAACAACGGGAGCCACTGGGTACATGCTCCCCACGTAGGATCTCTGTCCTTAATGTGTTTAACTATGAAACTCAAAAACAACACTACTAGTCGAACAATACCCTATACCTGGTTCGGTTGTATGAGTGCAGCCTGTTGAAATCCCTGCTTAGTATATACTAAGTTGATCTTCAGTATATGAAGGTAATTGAAAATGAAATGTGATGAAGGGCGGGATGGGAGAGGGTGTGGGAGAGGGGAGGGCCACGGGAGGGAGGGAGGTTGGGGGAGGGGAGCCACAACAATACAAAAGTTGCACTTTGTAAATTCACATTTATTAAATAAAAAAATAACTATATAACAAAAAAAAGAAAAAAAAGAACTCAATACTTTACCCTTTAGTATTTTTTATGTTCTACTTAAAACTATTGGTTGAACTCTGTAATTAACACACAATTACTCTTAGGTGTTTAATTAATGCTATAACTAGTACTCAAATAATATTTTACACTCTGTTTCTGTGTGGGTGCAAACTGTTGAAATCTTTACTTAATATATGCTAAATTGATCTTCTGTATATAAAGATAATTGAAAATTAATCTTGATGGGAATGGAAGGGGAGAGGGAGTGGGAGAGGGGGGTATTGCAGGTGGGAGGGAAGTTATGGGGGGGGAAGCTATTGTAATCCATAAGCTGTACTTTGGAAATTTATGTTCATTAAATAAAATAAAATTAAAAACAAGAATTTTAGATTCCTATTGCGGTCTACAAGGTTAGTTACATGTCTACTTTACATAGTTCTACAAAATAAGTAACTTTCTTCTGCCTTCCCCTCCAGTTTTCTGCCTTTGCATTCCGACAATAGTGGCCCCTTTACAATATTTGAAGCCACTAATTACCAGATGGCACTGCTTGAGTACTTACAGACTTTAATCATGAAGATTAGGTATTTCCTTTTGAACAATGTGTTTTGAATTTGTGTGTGACTTTAAACTGAAAAGCAAACTAGGAAAGAGAAAATAAATAATGACTTTATTTTTACTTTCTTCAAATGCTTTCCTAGATGTTGCTAAGTTTCAAAATTTTGAAGTTCCCATGCCTGTGAAATTTTAAATTCTGTTTACAGTATTGCTTTCTACTTAAAAATTAGAAGTTGTTGGTTGGCGAAAGAAGCGGGGTGTCTCTCTTTCTGTCCTTTAGAACATATAAAGCCATCTAAATGCAACTGGCAAAAATTATTTAATATAGATTTTAACATGTTAATGGAGGGTCAGCAATGACAAGACCAGATACTGAACTCTTGACCTGGGTCTTGGGGCCTTTCATGGCTGCAGAATGGTTGTTACTCCACTTATGTGTTTGCAAGTCAGGCATGGAAATTTTTAAGCAGACTCTGACTAAAGTGCTAGTTTGCATTCAGTAATTGCACTCAGCAGAATCCAGCTGTTAGCCTCTCTGGACCTTGTTATTGGACTGAAATTTTAAACATTTTGCTGAATAGACAGTAATGTTTTCTTCTCTTCACTCCCACCCTCTTTGTGAAAATCACTCTTAATAAGCTTAAAGAAAACAGGATATGAAAATAAAAATGAAGAACTTATGTGAAACACAAGTCTCAGTGCTTAAAGGTCACATACTCTGCCATGTGGAACTTAATTTGTGGCTATTATATACCAGCTTTGTAGTAGTTGTTCATTAAATATTTATTGAGTGGATTGAATGTTGATTGTCTCAGTGCTCAAAAAGAGTAAACAGAAATGTGTCTAATTTATCTTCAAATATAATAGCTTTCCAAAGACAACACTACAATTTTTCTTAAGTCATGGCCCCTTTACATGAGGCCAACAAACTAAAAGATGTTCTTGATGCAAGGCAAAGTCATCACCACTCCTGGAAAATCACTGTGCATTCATGTCCATAAAGGTGAAAACATTGTCTTCATAGATGACAGATTTGAATGGTTTTTTAAGTCTAATATCTGAGACCAGAGTAGATCCCACTTTTTGTACCAAAGATGTTGCACTTGTGCCTTTACTGTGATGCAGCAGGCTGATTTTCCGAAGTTCTTCTGCAGGTGGCAGATTCAATAATTATCAGTTGGCATTCTCACCAGCCTCAAGTAACCTCTCTGTGCACATCAGGCTTGTGAGGCTAAATGAACAACATGAACGTTTATAGATCTCATAAAAACTATTTAAATGTCTGGCAGTGCTTTGCAAACATCTCGATCCAAGGCCCTTCAAATCTCCCCTGGAATATGTGCTGCCAAATATGCAGCTGTCCTTTAACTGGTGAGCTGCTGCATGCCTTTTGTTAAAATGTAAGAAAAATGTCTGTGGCACCCCAACTCCCAACTCTGGACATTGTGACACATACACTGAATTGTGACATGGAAAGGCATTATCCATTGAAGTGACAGATAATGCAACTGTCGGGGGTCACTGTTCTCATTTCTCCATTGTCAGGAAGATTTTGTTTTGATTATTGTTTCTAGAATGTGCAGTAATCATTTTAGGGATGAATATCATGTCAAAGAAATAAGAGAACAGATAGCTTACTGCATTTTCTTATTCATTCCTCCAACCAACGTTTGTGCCAGGCTCTGTGGGGACTAAAACCTGTTTTCTACCCTTACCAACTTCAAGATCAGTAGAAAATCAACCAATTTCAAGGTCAGTGAAATGTCGCATCACATATTGATTCTTTCCTCCTGTGAGTCCCCATGTAATTTTGGAAGCCTTATGGGTAGACTTTGAATTCCTACAAGGCAAAGCCTGTGTCTTCTTGACCTTTCTATCTCCGATTCCATGTGTAATCAACAACCATTTTCAAGAATGAATGAATGGCCCAATAGTTGTGGCATTAAATTGATTCAAAATAAAATGGTTTCAGATAATAAGTAATTGAGTATCCTTGGCATCTGTTTCAATATCTGTAAGTGAGGATAGTGCATACCTCATCCCAGTTATGTTCTCAGAGTTAGATTAATTAAATAGTACAAACTGCACTGTATCAAAGTATAGAATTTTCTTATTGAAATTGAATGAGTGATTTCATTTAACTGTAAGTGGCCATTCAACTATGGCTGGTAATCATGTTTGAAAGATTATCAGCAGAAAACTTAACTATCATATGCCTGTAAAATTTTCTTTCCTCATAGTACTCAATTGTTCAACAAAATTTCAAAAGTAGTATTTAACAAAACCTGTTAACTCTAGTACATTAAAAAAAAAAAACTTTTAACTTCTGTCATGACTATAAAATGTGAATTATTGTGGCATATGGTTCCACTCAGGGAATGATAAATACTGTATGTACTTTAGGAATGAAAGTATAAGGTATGTTTCTGGCTTGTCTTGAGGAAGAATTAAATGGCCTATGCAGTCATTTCCATCTCTACTTTCCATAATTGATGCATCCTAGTGGAACAAATTTCTTTAAGCTATACTGCCAGTTGCTATCCTCATCTCATTCCTGGGTTTTTGGCAGAATGTGAACTGAAAGAACATCAACTTAAAAATATATATATATTTTTCCCCACACTTTCTGTGTTTTCACATTCTTTTCCTTATGCAATTAGTTTTTGTGCCTATCTATTCTTTATATAAGAGGGTACGTGGGGTGGCTGAGATGATGCAGAAGTGTGCCTGGTGTTTGGAAGCGGTGTGCATGCCAGGGGAAGGAAGAGACCCCAACAGTCACACGTCACAGTGCCAGCAGATTCTGTGCTACCCTGTGTGCTTTTCACTCACATTCTCCAGGGAGCTTGGGACCAATCAAGAATACATGTTTAGCCAGTTCTGCCTTTTTTTTTTTTTGGTAAGATTATTTATTTATTTAATATGAAAGAGTATGGGAGTCAGGGAGAAGGCGGGTGACGAGAGATATTTTTAGTCCAGTGGCTCACTCTCCAAAGACTGAGCCTGGGCCAGGCTGAAGCCAGGAGCCAGGAACTCCATCCAGATCTCCCCACAGGAACAATAGCAGGAAGCTGAATTAGAAGCAGAGTAGGACTATGCAGGATCAGGACTCAAACCAGGCAGTCTAACGTGGGATGTGACCATCACAAATGGTGGCTCAACCTACTGTACCACAGTGGCCACCCTCGGGCCAGTTCTTGACTGCTGTGTTATAAGACACAGTAGATGGGCCAGCAACGTGGCTCACTAGGCTAATCCTCCGCCTTGCGGCTCTGGCACACCGGGTTCTAGTCCTGGTCGGGGCGCCAGATTCTGTCCCGGTTGCCCCTCTTCCAGGCCAGCTCTCTGCTGTGGCCCGGGAGTGCAGTGGAGGATGGCCCAAGTGCTTGGGCCCTGCACCCCATGGGAGACCAGGAGAAGTACCTGGCTCTTGCCATCGGATCAGCGCGGTGCACCAGCTGCTGCGCACCGGCCGCGGCGGCCATTGCGGGGTGAACCAACGGCAAAGGAGGACCTTTCTCTCTGTCTCTCTTTCTCACTGTCTACTCTGCCTGTCAAAAAATAAAATATATAAAAAAAGAGATTTATTTAAAAAAAAGACACAGTAGATGAACATTTGTGTCAACTTAGGAAGGTACCTCAGTTTGTGGTGAAATGGAAATAAAAGATGAGTTTATTCTGTTGCAAATTTTTTAAAATCCATGAATATAAGTACATGTTGATGCTTACAGTACTATAGGAATAATCCATTGTCTCATTTAAAAAAGATTTCATTTATCAAACATTGATTGCCTATAATACATGACACTAAAGGAGAGGCAAAAAAAAAAAAAAAAAAACTAGATCCAGTATCCATAATTAAATTGCTAACATATTGATTTTTAAAATGTCTAATTATAGAATCATCTACATTCATCTATGATGGTCAATAGCTACGTGAAGAAAGTAGTTTTACACAAATGGGATGCATGTGTTTGGGATATTGAGTTATTAAAATTGAGTGGAAAAATTCATGGAGTATTTTTTTTTTAAACTTTTATTTAATGCATATAAATTTCCAAAGTACGACTTATGGATCACAATGGCTTTCCCCCCATACCGTCCCTCCCACCCACAACCCTCCCCTTTCCCACTCCCTCTCCCCTTCCATTCACATCAAGATTCATTTTCGATTATCTTAATATACAGAAGATCAGCTTAGTATACATTAAGTATGGATTTCAACAGTTTGCTCCCACACAGAAACATAAAGTGAAAAATAATAGATGATTTTTTAAAATGATGATGAAATCAGAGCAGACCTATTGTCATGTTTAATCCCAGTGAGAGTCAAGTTGGGAACTGATAATTTCTTTTTTTTTTTTTTTTTTTTTAACAGAGGATCAGTTTAGTATGCATTAAGTAAGGATTTCAACAGTTTGCACCCCCATAGAAACACAAAGTGAAATATATTGTTTGAGTACTCGTTATAGCATTAAATCTCAATGTACAGCACATTAAGGATAGAGATCCTACATGAGGAGTAAGTGCACAGTGACTCCTGTTGTTGACTTTACCAATTGACACTCCTGTCTATGGCATCAGTAATCTCCCTATGCTCCAGTCATGAGTTTCCAAGGCTATGGAAGCCCTCTGAGTTCTCCGATTCTTATCTTGTTTAGACAAGGTCATAGTCAAAGTGGAGGTTCTCTCCTCCCTTCAGAGAAAGGTACCTCCTTCTTTGATGGCCTGTTCTTTCCACTGGGATCTCACTCGCAGAGATCTTTTTGCCAGAGTGTCTTGGCTTTCCATGCCTGAAATACTCTCATGAGCTTTTCAGCCAGATCCGAATGCCTTTAGGGCTGATTCTGAGGCCAGAGTGCTATTTAGGACATCTGCCATTCTATGAGTCTGCTGAGATTCTCACTTCCCATGTTGGATCAATCTCCCCTTTATTTACTCCATCAGTTAGCGTTAGCAGGTACTAGACTTGTCTATGTGCTCCCTTTGACTCCCAGTCCCTTCACCATGACCAACTGTGAACTGAAACTGATCACCTGGAACAGTGAGATGGCATTGGTACATGCCACCTCGATGGGATTGAATTGGAATCCCCTGGTATGCTTCCAACTCCACCACTTGGGGCAAGTCCGCCTGAGCATGTCCCAAATTATACATCTCTTCCCTCTCCCATTCCCACCACCATGTTCAACAGGGATCACATTTCAGTTAATTTTCAACACTTAAGAATAACTGTGCATCAATTACAGATCTAAACCAGTCATATTAAGTAGAACAGATAAAAAAAACTACTAAGAGGGATAATGTATTTAGTTGTTCATTAAGAGTCAGGGCTATGCTGATCAAGCCACCATTTCCCATAGTGTCCACCTCACTCCAACAGGTTTCCCTCTTGGTGTTCAGTCAGTCGTCACCGATCAGGGAGAACATATGGTATTTGTTCCTTTGGGACTGGCTTATTTCACTCAGCATGATGTGTTCCAGATTCCTCCATTTTGTTGCAAATGACTGGATTTCGTTGTTTCTTACTGCGGTATAGTATTCTAAAGAGTACATATCCCATAATTTCTTTATCCAGTCTATCATTGATGGGCATTTAGGTTGGTTCCAGGTCTTAGCTATTGTGAATTGAGCTGCAATAAACATTAGGGTGCAGACCTCTTTTTTGTTTGCCAATTTAAATTCCTTTGGGTAAATTCCAAGGAGTGGGATGGCTGGGTCGAACGGTAGGGTTATCTTCAGGTTTCTGAGGAATCTCCAGACTGACTTCCATAGTGGCTTGACCAGTTTGCATTCCCACCAACAGTGGGTTAGTGTCCCTTTTTCCCCACATCCTCGCCAGCATCTGTTGTTGGTAGATTTCTGCATGTGAGCCATTCTAACCGGGGTGAGGTGAAACCTCATTGTGGTTTTGATTTGCATTTCCCTGATTGCTAATGACCTTGAACATTTTTTCATGTGCCTGTTGGCCATTTGGATTTCCTCTTTTGAAAAATGTCTATTGAGGTCCTTGGCCCATCTCTTAAGTGGGTTGTTGGTTTTGTTTTTGTGGAGTTTCTTGATCTCTTTGTAGATTCTGGTTATTAACCCTTTGTCTGTTGCATAGTTTGCAAATATTTTTTCCCATTCTGTCGGTTGTCTTTTCACTCTCCTCACTGTTTCTTTTGCAGTACAGAAACTTCTCAATTTGATGCAATCCCAATAGTTGATTTTGGCTTTGACTGCCTGTGCCTCCCGGGTCTTTTCCAGAAATTCTTTGCCTGTGCCAATATCTTGAAGGGTTTCTCCAATGTTCTCTAGTAACTTGATGGTGTCAGGTCGTAGATTTAGGTCTTTAATCCATGTGGAGTGGATTTTTGTGTAAGGTGTAAGGTAGGGGTCTTGCTTCATGATTCTGCACGTGGAAATCCAATTTTCCCAGCACCATTTATTGAATAGACTGTCCTTGCTCCAGGAATTAGTTTTAGATCCTTGATCAAATATAAGTTGGCTGTAGATGTTTGGGTTGATTTCTGGTGTTTCAATTCTGTTCCATTGGTCTATCCATCTGTTTCTGTACCAGTACCATGCTGTTTTAATTACAACTGCCCTGTAGTATGTCCTGAAATCTGGTATTGTGATGCCTCCAGCTTTGTTTTTGTTGTACAAGATTGCTTTAGCTATTCGAGGTCTCTTGTGCCTCCATATAAATTTCAGCACCATTTTTTCCAGATCTGAGAAGAAGGTCTTCGGTATCTTGATTGGTATTGCATTGAATCTGTAAATTGCTTTTGGGAGAATGGACATTTTGATGATATTGATTCTTCCAATCCATGAGCATGGAAGATTTTTCCATTTCTTGGTATCCTCTTCTATTTCTTTCTTTAAGGTTTTGTAATTTTCATCGTAGAGATCTTTAACGTCCTTGGTTAAGTTTATTCCAAGGTATTTGATTGTTTTTGTAGCTATTGTGAATGGGATTGATCTTAGAAGTTCTTCCTCAGCCATGGCATTGTCTGTGTATACAAAGGCTGTTGATTTTTGTGCATTGATTTTATACCCTGCTACTTTGCCAAACTCTTCTATGAGTTCCAATAGTCTCTTAGTAGAGTTCTTTGGGTCCTCTAAATAAAGAATCATGTCATCTGCAAAGAGGGATAGTTTGAGCTCTTCCTTCCCAATTTGTATCCCTTTAATTTCTTTTTCTTGCCTAATAGCTCTGGCTAGAACCTCCAGAACTATATTGAATAGCAGTGGTGAGAGTGGGCATCCCTGTCTGGTTCCAGATCTCAGTGGAAATGCTTCCAACTTTTCCCCATTCAATAGGATGTTGGCTGTGGGTTTTTCATAGATTGCTTTGATTGTATTGAGGAATGTTCCTTCCAAACCCAGTTTGCTTAGAGTTTTCATCATGAACGGGTGTTGTATTTTATCAAATGCTTTCTCGGCATCTATTGAGATAATCATATGGTTTTTCTTCTGCAGTCTATTAATGTGGTGTATCACATTGATTGTCTTGCGCACATTAAACCATCCCTGCATACCAGGGATGAATCCCACTTGGTCTGGGTGGATGATCTTTCTGATGTGTTGTTGCATTCTATTGGCGAGAATTTTATTGAGGATTTTTGCATCTATGTTCATCAGGGATATTGGTCTGTAATTCTCTTTCAGTGCTGCATCTTTTTCCGGCTTAGGAATTAAGGTGATGCTGGCTTCATAGAAAGAATTTGGGAGGACACCCTCTTCTTCGATTGTTCTGAATAGTTTGAGAAGAATTGGAGTTAGTTCTTCTTTAAACGTCTGGTAGAATTCAGCAGTGAATCCATCTGGTCCTGGGCTTTTCTTTGTTGGGAGGGCCTTTATTACTGTTTCAATTTCTGTCTCAGTTATGGGTCTGTTTAGGTTTTCGATGTCTTCCTGGTTCAATTTAGGCAGGTTGCATGTGTCCAGGAATCTATCCATTTCTGATAGGTTTCCCTGTTTGCTGGCATACAAGTCCTTGTAGTAATTTCTGATGATTCTTTTTATTTCTGTGGTGTCTGTTGTTACATTTCCTTTTTCATCTCTGATTTTATTGATTTGGGTCTTTTCTCTTCTTTTTTTAGTTAGTTGGGCCAATGGGGTGTCAATTTTGTTTATTTTTTCAAAAAACCAGCTCTTCGTTTGGCTGATTTTTTGTAATGTTTTTCTTGATTCAATCCTGTTGATTTCTTCTCTGATTTTAATTATTTCTCTTCTCCTACTAGATTTGGGTCTGATTTGCTGTAGGTTTTCTAGATCCTTGAGGTGAATTGAAAGCTCATCTATTTGGTGTCTTTCCAATTTCTTGATGTAGGCACCTATTGATATAAACTTTCCTCTTAACACTGCTTTTGCTGTGTCCCATAAGTTTTGGTATGTTGTGCTGTTATCCTCATTTACTTCCAGAAAGTTTTTGATTTCTCTTTTGATTTCTTCTATGACCCATTGTTCATTCAGGAGCATGTTGTTCAATCTCCATGTGTTTGCGTATGCTCTAGGGATTCCTGAGTTGGTAATTTCCAACTTCATTCCTTTATGGTCTGAGAAGCTGCATGGTATGATTCTAATTCTTTTGAATTTGCTGAGACTCGCTTTATGGCCTAGTATGTGGTCAATCCTAGAGAAGCTCCCATGTACTGCTGAGAAGCATGTAAAATCTTTAGCTGTAGGATTGAAAGTTCTGTATATATCTGTTAGATCCATTTGGGCTATAGTGTCGTTTAAATCTACTGTATCCTTGTTGATCTTCTGACCGGATGATCTGTCAATCCATATGCTAAAATATGAGATCATAACATTCTTTTTTCTGTGGACCCTATCCAGAACAAAAATTCTTCCCTGAGATCCATATTCTCCTTGAGGCTTCAGTGTCTATGAAGCCCATAAACATGTATATGATTTTGTATATATTTGAGCATCTTTCCAGGGAGAAACCTAAAACTTATAGTACATTCTAAAAATAATGATCTGGTAACGATAACATTCATTAATACAGATTTTTACTTGTGATTGGCTTCTCTTTTTAGGGAAAATTGTATGTTTAGTGACAATATCCTAAAATTACACTGAAAAGGCATAAATTATAACCCTTGATTGTCTCCTTTCCTGCTGTGTGATCCCAGAGAGACAACTCAACTACAATATTTTTATATATAACATGGGTTGATAATCTCTTTCCCCCAGTGGTCAGATGAAATGCCCTTCCCGACTGATTGTCACATGAGATGCACTATGTGATTGGCCAGAATAAGCCATAAAAGATTTGCAAGCATAGAAATTATTGCTATTGTTTGGGCTTTGCATATAGCAATCCATAATAACTTTTTTGTTAGTTGAAATTTTATTCCAATACCAAGTAAATATATTCTTCATATCTTTCCAATATCAACTTAGTTTCTCAGAGAATGAAGACTCAGTTTTTCCATGCCTTTGGAAATCTTTACCAATGAATCAATATATTTAAGAAAGCATGGTGTCTAATTTATATTATAGTATAAAGCAATGATCACCAGTCAATGTCAGAGCAGAGGGTATCCCTGGATTCTCTCAGATTCTATGGAGGGAACTGGACTGGAAAATACAAATTTGTACTTTGAATTAAGGTCAGAAGTATGTTGAATGAGTGAGATTTATGATGAAATAGAGAGAATAGGAATCAATGTAATTTGGCCTTAGATTATTAGTTGAATTTCCTGTTTCGTTATCATGGATTCTTAGGCAGGTAATAATGTTTTAAGCTCAATGTTAATTGTTTTAATTTTTAAAGATTTATTTATTTATTTGAATTTCAGAGTTACAAAGTGTTAGAAGGAGATCCAGAGAGAGAAAGAGAGAGAGAGAGTTCACTCCCCAAAAGGACACAATAGCTGGAACTGGGCGAGGCTGAAGCTAGGAGCCAGGAGCTTCCTCTGGGTCTCCCACGTGGGTGTCAGGGACCCAAGCACTTGGGCTCCTCCACTGCTCTCCAAGGCACATCAGTATGGAGCTGGATCAGAAATGAAGCATGGGGCTGGCACCGTGGCACAGTAGGTTAATCCTCTGCCTGTTGTGCCAGCATCCCATATGGGCACTGTTTCTAGTCCCGGCCACTCCCCTTCCAATCCAGCTCTCTGCTGTGGCCTGGGAAGGCAGTAGAAGATGGCCCAAGTTCTTGGGCCCTTGTAACCTCATGGGAGACAGGGAAGAAGCACCTGGCTGCTGGCTTCAGATTGGCACAGCTCTGGCCATTGTGGCCATTTGGGGAGTAAACCAACGGAAGGAAGACCTTTCTTTCTGTCTCTCCCTCTCACTGTCTGTAACTCTACCTCTCAAATAAATAAATAAATTTAAAAAAAAAAAGAAGAAGAATTGAAGCAGCTGGGACACAAGCAGCAACCTTGTGGGGTACTGGTGTCACATGTGTAGTTTAACCTGCTACACCACAATGCCAGCCTCCATGTTAATTGTTTTAAGAATGGGGATTAAAAGAAATGATCTCACAAGATTATGCTAAGCATGAAATAATAATATATGTACAAACAGCTTGTCAAATGTAAAGTGAGAAACCAAGTAAAATGTTACTAAGTATTAATGAATAATAATTTCAGCAGAATTCAAAGATGTAAAATAATTTGTTCTATTCCCTTGGACTCTTATGATGGAATTTCATTGCAATTTATTGTCAAACATATATGTAGTCTAGGTGTAGGTAATATGTACTCTTTGGAGACACAAGAAATATAAAATATATCATTGGTTAACACCAAATGTCTTAAATAAGTAATCAGATGCTGAATAAAAAGTGAGAAAATGTTTGAGACAATCATGTGTTTTAGAAAGCAGTTAATTTTAGAGAACATATAGGAAAGAGTTAATTTCAGCAAGTAGGAATTTTAAATGGAATTATTCTGAATGTAGAAAAATGGAAAGTAAAATGATGTGGAAATAAAGAGAGTAGACAGTGATTTTAATAGAATAAAATAATGGGATAGAAACTCATCCAATTGGCAAATAGTTTCCAGAGACTTTTCACTGAAGCCTACTGTGTACAATTTAAACTACTTAACAATTGGATACGTAACTTGTCTGTACCTCTTGTGCCCTGCTCCCACTTCAGATCTCACTACTAATTAGCACCACATGTTAAGGGAAAAAGTACCAATAATGCAATCCAATATAAGATCTAGGTTTGCTTCACATCCCCTCAAGCTCAGCAGATTGCTCTTGGCCTTTCTTCTCTTGTTTAAATGGGAATAATTTTGAGTTATCAGTGCCCTTTAGTGTAAATTAAGACAATGACTGTGATTAACTATTAATAAAATAGCAGAAGTAACAAGGAACCCCCTAGGATCATTAATGAATGATTGAGAATTGCTCTGTAGGTCATGGATGATGGATTAAAAGGGACCAACAGTGAGGATGTTTTACAAAATTGAATCAGATATTCAAAAGACAGCAAACATTTCAGAAGGATTTAAGACTCTTTAATCTTTAAGGATTTAAAACTTCAAAATGTCTCTTTAATAAGCCTTATATTCATATAAAATTTCAATAGGATTTTTTATGCAATGACTCAAGTCCCAGATACAATGACATTAGTTGGGGTGGTAAATATCCTTTATTTTTTTGGTTTGTTTTTTAAATATTTATTTATTTGTTTGAAAGCCAGAGTTACACAGACAGGGAGAGAGAAAGATCTTCCATATACTGATTCACTCCCCAAATGTTTGTAATGGCCAGGGCTGGGCCATGCCAAAGCTGGGAGCCGGGAGCTTCTTCCAGGTCTCCCATGTGAATAGCCAGGGCCCAGGCACTTAGATAGGTGCCCATATGGGATGCTAGCATTGCAGGTAGCGGCTTTACCTGCTACACCACAATGCCAGCCCCTAAACATTCTTATAGACATAATGAACTAGAGAGGTTATAGTGTTTTCCTAAAGTCATGAAACAATTAATGTGGAAGTCAAAGTTCAAACACTTGTCTTCTTGCACTAATTTCTTTGTTTTATCAACTTCTTGTTGACAAAGAAGAAAATCAAAAATAAGAAAAAATAGTAATTTGAGGCCGGCGCCGCGGCTCACTAGGCTAATCCTCCGCCTTGCAGCGCTGGCACACCGGGTTCTAGTCCCAGTCGGGGCGCCGGATTCTGTCCCGGTTGCCCCTCTTCCAGGCCAGCTCTCTGCTATGGCCAGGGAAGTGCAGTGGAGGATGGCCCAAGTCCTTGGGCCCTGCACCCCATGGGAGACCAGGATAAGTACCTGGCTCCTGCCATAGGATCAGCATGGTGCGCCAGCCACAGCACATCGGCCGCAGCTGCCATTGGAGGGTGAACCAACGGCAAAGGAGGACCTTTCTCTCTGTCTCTGTCTCTCACTGTCCACTCTGCCTGTCCAAAAAAAAAAAAAGTAGTTTGACCAGATGCATTCAATATTTAAAATTTTTAATTTGTCTTAACTTTTCATATATTGAAGTTCCCTTTTATTGGGGCCTGCATTATGACATAGTGGGTAACACTGTGACACTGGTATCCAATATGGCTACAAGTTTGTGTCCAGTTGCTCCACTTCTGATCCAGCTGCCTGCTAATGGCCTGGACTTGAGACCCTGCCACTCATGTGGGAGATACAGATGAAGCTCCTGGCTTCTGGCTTGGGACTGGCTCAGTCCTGGTCATTGCAGTCACTTGGGTAGTTAAACAGATGGAGGACATCTTACTCTGTCTCTCCTTCTCTTTTTGTAACTGGCTTTCAAATAAATATAACTCTTTTAAAAAGTCTCTGTTTTCGTATATAGATCTATTGCTTTATTCTAAGAGTTGTATGTTTATTTATTTATTTTGAAAGTCAGTTACAGTGAGAGAGGGAGAGACAGGTGTTGCCACAATGCTGGCCCCTAAATCTATTAATTTTGACAAATGCATAGAGTCATGTACATATCACACAAAAATCAGGATACAATACAGTTCCATCAGCCCTGAAAATTCCCACATACAGCCCTATCATATTCCCTTTTCCTGACTACTATTGATCTGTTCTTTATCCCTCTATTGCCCATTGCAGAAAGTCTGTAAGTGGAATTAAGCAATATGAAGCCCTTTGTGTCTGGCTTCTTTCTGTTTTCAAATATTTTATATAGATGGTTGAAATCACATGAAATAAATATGATTATTTCCCAATATTTTTGTTTATATCTGCAACTGTAAAATCCTGTAGAAACTTCCAAATCTCAACTATATTGTGAAAACTAGTGTCCAAATTCTCAGGCAAATCTTTGAATCCAACCCCTTGAAAGCTTTACTACCCAATATGCCTAAGTGGAACGCTACTACAAAAAAAATACAAGTCTAGCTGTCACTTCCTTTGAGTGTCTCCATCAAAAAAAGGAAAGTCCTACTTTTACTCTCTATGCCTCAGTTTTGTCTTACTTCAATAAGGATGACAATTATAAATTGTTGTATAGTTAAATTAATTAGTTTGTAAGTCTCCTGAAAGAATGCTTGGCTTTTAAAAAGGACTCACGTTTGAAATAAAATTTAACTATTTGTCTCTTAGCCTAACCTTCCTCATTTCTTAGCTTCATACAACAACAAATATTCATTAAACTCAGAAAATATAACACATTTCACTGATTGAGAAACTAGATTAGGATACTACCACAATCGATACTGTATGCTACATTTAGTTTCCAAAACTCTTCTCATTTCGGTTTAATCCTTACAATGCCATGAAGAAGATAATGTAAGAATTTCTAAGAATCCCATTTTTAAATAAAAAGTTGAACAGATACAACTGAATTTGCTGCAGTTTACACTCATTATGTAAAAATTACAATAAATTCCTGTTAAGTTTCATTTGAAAAAAGGAAATGCTACAGATTTTGTAAACTGGCTTATGGCCTCTCTAAAAGGGTTGCAGAGTCTAGGAAATAATGGTTAATAAAAATAAAATAAAGTTAGCAACTCTAAAAGTCATCTTCACTTAAAAGATAAGTCTACTTTTTCCTTTGTCTTAGAAAGGGTATTGTAAATTCAGTAGAAAATTTCTAAATTTAGCTCTTCAAAATAATCTTGAGATGGTTTCTGTACATCTGACTTGCAACTCATCTTGATCTTTGTTGGAAGCACAAATAAATACTTCCAAGCATGATGATGGAGACTTGTGTGTTAATTCATTTATAAATGAACCTGTTTCTAAACATACAGTGTGAATATAGCTTGAGTTGATTTTATTATACTTTGACACACACTTCTACTTGATTGTTTTTAACCAATTTTTGGTCTTCAAATTAAAGAAGTATGAGAAGAGTTAGATGAGAAGTAATTAATTGATATCTGAAACAGTTATTTCATGCAAAGGGCAGTTCCAATTCCTTAAATGTCCATTTCTATAATCTTCACAACCCTCAGAGGTGAGTACTATTATTATCTCTATGAGGCACAAAATGGTTAATTAGTTCACCTGAGGCAACAGAGCTAGGAAATGACAAATTTAGTATTTAAGTCCACTCAATTTAGTTTCAGGGCATACAGTCACCAAGCTGACGATCAATGACTAAAGATGAGGAACAAAGATTTCTGAGAAAAAGACAATTTTGTTTTTAGCCAACAAAAGAGAAAAATAAAAGGTGACAGTTTATGGGCTTTGTTCTACAGAGAATAAAAAGGCACAAAAACTTCAAGTGACTGTGAGTAAAAAATTCAGATGGACAAATTATTCATTCAGAAAGGAGACTGTATTTTGTGCACTTTGTATGCACTTTGTATGTCTATTTTTAGTGCCAAGTGAGTTAGCATAAATGATTTGATAAAGTACTGATTATATAGTTTTTTAAAGAGTCTCTTTAAGGTTTGTTTCTATTTTGCTTTTGTTTTTACCTTTTGATAAGTCAGTTTGTTTATTGACACTATTGTTTATTAATACTGTCATAGAAAAGTATAATGCTATTTGTTTTTTCTAACATTATTTGTTTGAAATCTTTTATCTTTCCAAACAGTATTTCTTTATGTTTGGAAAAAATAAAGATTACTCCTTTACTAGTATTGTACAGTATCCCCTAACAGTGGATAAATCCCATATCTATCACTTCTCCCAGTGCCTTTAGGGTCATTCCCAAAGAGCTGAAATCACAAATGTTAAACTTGCCAAATTTAAGAACCTAATGTTTGCTATAAGGAATATTATTTGGAGGATATTAACTGACATTTATTATTATAATTTGTTATAAATGTATAGTACATTTCATCTTTAATTATTGAGAGCAGTCTGGCTAGCCATTACTGAATGACATGGTGATTTCAAAACCAGTTTGATGCTATATCTTTTTTTAAATCCTATGATAATTTTTTTCATTAGTGTGCACCTAAAATAGTGATGAACACATGTATTCATAAGGTATTTGTTGAATGGATATGCAATATAGTACCATTGGCAACATTTAGGAACTATTCTGTAATGTCAGATGAAATGGACATACTGTTATGTAATTGTCCACAGTTATTTGTCTAACAAAGTCCAGAACTTGCAAATTAAGTGCCACTAGAAGAGATCAATGAGGTTAGATGTTGCATATATTTTACATATTTGAGTCACTAGTACCTAGGACTATACCTGATACAAGAAAGGTACTCCTTAAAGATTTATTGGAGAAATGAATAGGTTGGTAGGTGGGTGACTGGATGGATTGATGGATGAATGGATGAGTGGGCAGATACACAGTCAGCTGGATAGGCATCTATGTGTATGAATATTTCAAATCTGTGCAACTTAATCCAGAAGTATGGATTTTATTTTTAAAAACTGGACGACAAAGAGTTTACATAATTTGGGAATGAAATATTTGCAGAGAAGAGAAAGTTACTTTTTTTAAAAAAAGAAAATTATGAAAGAAAAACTCCATTTGGTTTGGATTTATACATCATGACAGTGTTGAAAATCTAATTGTTTTAAAACCCAAGAATCAAAATAGGAAAACTTTAAAAACAAATTAAAACAGGCCAATTGAAGTTCTCTTTTCCAAGCTTAAGAAAAATGCCAAAAGCTAAGTGGAGACAATGGCAAATTATTATGTTAATAAGCTATGCATGAGAAAGGGAACTACATTTGTTCTTTCTGATTATGTTTTTCTCCACTAAGTTAAAACATCTGCATAAAGGGTGTGAAATCCCTGAAATCACCCACATATTTTTGTTATTATATTAATTTTTTAAAGTAAATATCTGATTATTTGGAAATAGTTCACATTATATGTTGTATAAATATGTTTCCAGATGTCTGTAATTTGGAATGTGTTAGACTAAACATCTGGAAGACTAGCCTTCTATAAGGCGAAGATAGTTTGGGTCCTGAGGACTGAAATTTCCCAAGTGACTTTGGGAAAGTTATTTCCCCATTCTAATTCTATAAAATTGAGAAGTTTGTACTAGAGTATGCCTAAAAGTTCCTTACAACCCAATAATCCAGTTTTGAACCAGTTTTGATTTGTAGGCATTGCTTCCTTTTGTTTTACATTTTTGAGACAGCCCATTCCTACTTGGAAAATTACTTCTTAATAAGAAGTCTTTTCAAAAGGCAAGCTAAGTTTCAGGCACTTCAGGAGGCTTAAAGTAATCCGCATATGTGTTATGGCTGCCCGGCCAGACTTTGCACAGGGGAAAAAAAAAAAAAAAACACCCCTGGATGACCTTCACACTGGAGGCCCACACTAAACTGTGATCCTTTACTGTCTATCTTGGACTTCTCAGGCATAGGAGGCTTTCTTAATAGGCAAAGCTTTGGCTTTAAGGTGAGACCTGAACGTCAGGTCTGTTGAACCATAAGAGAGATACTGTGAGGAAAAGGTTGAAGGACTCATTGTGGCTTTTTTGATGGTACCACTGGTACTATATTTGTTGTTACAGTAAACTACTTGAATTGGAAAAAAAAATAAGAATAAAGGCTGGATTAAAATGGAATAGGAAAGGTACATTTGGGTATTAGGAAAGTTCTTCCCTTTTTCCCCAAAAGGAATATTATATTTTACTTTTCTTCTAAATCTGTTTGACTTTTACATTATCAAGATCACACATTTGAGTGCTAAAACTTACTCTTGGTTTTATGCCTTGTGCTTTTGAAATATCTGCCTTAGATTTCTTGGCTGCCTATAAAACTTCTAATAATTCAACATGATATCGAATGCCTTAACTTTTCTGAAGATGGTAGCCATCACAGGTAATGAAAGAAAACTTTGAACTAATTTGAGAGCTTCCTGCTGTATTATAGAAATAAAGCCTATGATCCATTCTAATCAAAGTCCTCAAGTTTGGGTCCTATCCTGCTGCCAATGATCATGACCACTGGCAGAACTGGGACCCCTAGACAAGGTATGTGAATTTCATTCTCACCTTCTATCACTGACATATCCTGAATGTCTGTCCTTCCTAAGCACTCAACATTGCATGAAACATATGGCAAGTCCTTACATCTCCAATCATGGTTTTGTGGGTGCATATACTTTGTTGTTTTGTTTTCTAAGCAGTATTACGTGGATTTTCCCAGTAGTTCCTCACAGCAACTCCTTGAAATAATCTGAGTAGAGATCATCTGTGATGTTTCATGAATGAGATTTTTGAAACTAGGATCACAGGGAAGCAACTTGTTGAGATTCCATGAGTCCAAGACAGACCTGGGTCATCTATCTTCTTACTGTTTCAAAGAAACAAGCCACTGGCATGAAAAATTGCTGTGAAAGGGGTGGGTATTTGGTCCGATGGTTAAGATGCAGGTATCCCATATCAAATGCTTAGGTTCAATTCTAGGCTACAGCACCCAATTCTAACTTCCTGGCAATGCAGACATTGAAAGGTATAAGATAATGACTGAAGGTCTTGGATCCCTGTCATTTATGTGAGAGATGTTCATGGCTTTACAGACTCTTGGCTTTGGTCAAGCCCAGTCCTTGCTGTTGTGTTCATCTGGGGAGCAAACCAGTGGCTGGGAATTCCTTCTGTCTCCCTTTCTGTCTCTTAAATAAATTAAATAATAAATAAATAAAGGTATATTGATATGTATGGATTTAGGGATAGAGAGGTATTCTCATCTGTGAATAAATAAATTATTGAACCAACTGAACCAATACCATTGATTATTTTGACCATTGCTCAGTTCTAGGAACTAAACTGAATTCCAAATATGAAGCTATCACACCATACTTCTGGAATGGAAAGGAATCCTTGGCTTGTTTGGTTTTTTTTTTTTTTTTTTTTTTTTTTTTTTACTTAAAAATAGACATTCATTCCAGAGGAAAATGTAGGTTAAAAATAACATCAGCATCATTCATCTCCATTGCTTAAGAGGAGTCTGTATTCACAGACACTGGGAGGGCCAGTCCTATTTCAGTTTGCATCTCTTCTGTTTGTCTAACTAACCTTAAATACCAGGTCAAATATTGACTACACCTAACCTTCAGTTATTGAAATAAAGAATAGTTTTGTTGGTTTTCCCAGGGGAGTCCTTGGTCATACTGTGTTCCCAGACTGTCATGTGTGTTTTGAGACAGATGAGCAGTGTAGAATTCAGTAGTTTCTTCTTATATATATCATAGTGGCACTAAGATCACTGCATGTATTTCCATAATAGCTTGGATTGTTACTGTATAAGGAGTTACAGATGGCTGTCTGAAGAGAATATAACATCTGAAGTGATGTATGCAGAAATATAACAACACACACTTATAGTTCACTACCTCCTATGCCTATAAAAAGATAAACTAGAAGCATAATGTAGTATGTTGAGAAGATCTAAAATATTTAATGTATCCAAATATTGTTTTCCTCATTTATAAAAATGAGACTTTTAACTTATACTTTATATTGCTGTTAAGAGATTAAATATGATAATGATCTTAAAGTGCTTACCAAGATGGCACAACACATGGTCACCACTGGTATTATTATTACTTTGCAGAAATGTGCGTCTGGATGAAAGAAAGATTGAACTGGTGGCAAAGTGTGAATAGTTAGTTCAACAAGAAAAACTGCAATGACTGAGAAAATAACTTTTTAAAGATTTTCCTTTAATTTTTATTTACTTGAAATGCAGAGAGAGAGACCTTCCCTCAGTTGGTTTACTCCCTAGATGCCCACAACATCCAGTGCTGGGACCAGCCAGTCTCAATCCTGGCTAGACCAGCAACCAGGAACTCAATCCTGGTCACCCACATGGATGGTGGAGACACAAATACTTGAGCCATCACCTTCTGACTTCGAGGGTATGTACCAGGAAGATGGAATTGGAAACAGAGCAAGGACTTGATGCAGGAATTCCTGTATAGAACATAGGCATCCCAAGCAGCATCTTAACTGCTGCGCCAAATGCTTACCCCAGAGAAAATAACTTTAAGTAGATGTCCTCTTACTAGAAATTATCTTTGCCAAGTAGGACAGGGCTTCCTTAAATTTTCAGATAGTTCTTGACTAGCTGCCTATACAGTTCTCATAATCAGAGACTGAATTCATAAAGAACTACAGAATTGCTATGACCTAAGTCACCTGACAATTCATGAGAAAAGTATTCTAAATGATTTTATTTTGATTGATTTGTTTATATCTGCTATACTTGGATTACTACATACATGTATATGTATGTATGGAAGGAGAGCAAATTTATCTAGAGTATTAACAGTTTTCTCTGTCATAGAGGAACTGTTTTGTCCTCTTGGGATCAATTTTCAGCATTCCAGCATCCTGAGCAATTTAACTTTAATCGCAAAGGCAGGATAATTCAAATAAAAGAAAGAAACCCTTCAGGAAACAAACAGTAGAGAAATTGCATGTTCATCTGTTTGTGAACCCACACAAAAAAAGTTGACTACTGTTCCAAGACTTCCAAGGGCTGTAGCATCAGCAGCACTCAACATCTCAAACCACATGCATAATGCATTGTGGTTTAGGGGTGTGGCTCAAAGGCAAACACATAACTTTGTTCTGCTGGCCCTGAATGTGCTAAGGAGAAATCCAGCAGAGAATTTCTTTTAAATCCATTTCCCATTATCCAAGCTGTCTTTGTGACTTGTTTTGGTTATTGTCAGGTGTCAAATATATTTACCACATTGTTGCTGGCTCCTTATAGTCAACAGATCTCTTGTATCCCATGTGTGTGCTATTTAGCCTCTGGAAATAATATCTCTTCTTTGAAACTCTTTTTGGGCTACTTCCCAAATTTTGTAACTAGAGAACCAACAGTGAATTTTTTTTTTCCCTAGAAGAGCAAATGAGGTGGCTTCAATTTACACTACTAAATAGAATTTCACTGCTTCAGTCATGGCTGATTCATGAAGGTAAAAGGAATGACAGTGCCCTCTGTATCATGTATCACTGTTTCTTTGGGCAAAATCCTTTAGGATATTGAGTGATGATTCTTAAGTAACAGGACATCTGGAAAGGGACTAAAGAACAAATGTAAGGGAACACAGAGGAAATGTGCAGGACTCATGATAATGATAGCACTGCAATGCATCTGGTTTTAAAATGAAGGTATCAACAGCCCAGGCCTTTATAAGATATTCTTAAAGGACCAATACTTTCTATTGAAAGACTCAGGATTCTCATACTTGAATGGCTACCTTAGATTTATTTGGGATGACTGTGACCTGTAGAACAGAGACCAGTTGATTGGAATTCTTAGATTCTTTTCAGCTTAAGAAATGGCTTTGAGGGCCTGGCTCTGTGACATAGCAGGTAAAGCCCCCACCTGCAGTGCGGGCATTCCATGTGGACACCGGTTTGAGTCCTGGCTGCTCCACTTCAATTCTAGCTCTCTGCTGTGGCCTAGGAAAGCAGTGGAAGATGGTCCAAGTCTTTGGGCCCCTGTGCCCACATGGGAGACCTGAAAGAAGCTCCAGGCTCCTGGCTTTGGATCAGCCCAACTTGACCATGTGGTCATTTGGGGAATGAACCAGAGAATGGAAGACTCTCTCTCTCTCTCTCTCTCTCTCTCTGCCTCTGTAAATTCACCTTTAAAATTCATCTTAAAAAAAAAAAAGGGCTTCAAATAACCAAAGATTTCCAACATTAGAATGGGATGTTTGGAAGACAGTAAATTTCCTGTCACTAAGTATATACCAGAAGAAGTCATAGAACAATTTACAGAACACCCAACTCTACCACCAATTCCAGCTTCCCTGCTAATGCACATCCTGTTGGCAACAGGTGATGGCTCAAGTACCTGGGTCTCTGCCACCAATGTGGGAGATGTGGATAGAGCTCCTGGCCCCTGGCCTTAGCTTGGCCCATCTTTGGTTGTTGGAGGCAATGGGGAAGTTAAACAGTTGATGGGGGCTCTCTTTTTCTCTATCTGCCCTTCTGTCTGTCTCTCCACTTCTCAAATAAAGAAATTTAAAAATAATTTTACAGTCTCTGAGATTCAATGTGAATATATTAAACACATTGTGTTTAACTTATTATAGTAGCATTCTTTTCACTACTTTTCATATAAAAACAATAAAAATTAAGATTTGGTATTTTTATTCCCCTTAAGCATATGAAGCAATTGAAACATATTAGGATTTATTTCCTATCAAAACCTGAAATACAATAGGAAACCCACCAACTTTGTATGTTGTAATTTCTTCTCCCTTCAAAAGAAAGGAACCACGGTCATAGTGAACAGTATTTGAAGCAGACATTTGAGAGACAGAACAACAAACTAAAGAGCAGAGGTGTTTACAAGAGACCTACCATCATACCTGAACTCTAAGATAAAATTTTCCACCAGGAAGACAATGTGAACATCCCTTCCCTGTACCTACACAAGACAAGACCTCAGCTTCAGAACTGACCTGTTTACTTCCAATGGACATTTTATATCTGCAGCCTTATCCTTATGGTAGAATTTCAAGCAGGCAGCAATGTAGCAATTGTACCAGACAGTTCTTGAAAGTCACTGGCTAATTCAGGGACTACTCAAAATATTGAAATAGTGAGGAACTCACCCTCTGCACTCTGTACGATGAGCTCAGGCTCCCCATGATGATGCCTAGCTAAATTAGATCATAGCAATGCCAGCTTGATAAAGATTAGAAGGACTGGATCCATTCTTGAGTAGAGTTTTATCTTGAGCAGTAGTTCAAGGTTGCTCAAACAACAATGCATAAGAAAGAAAGAGTTTGTGTCAGATGAGTGCTATTTCTCTTATCGAACACTGTCTTATTGGCGTGGAAGAAAGGCTCTGGGATGGGAATGAATTATTCTTCAGTGAGTGAAGAGAAGTAAAGGGTCTCTGAGTAATGCTTTTTTTGTACTGCAACACCCTTTCATAGCTTTCATAATGCAGTGTCTTTTTTTTTTTTTTTGGACAGGCAAAGTGGACAGTGAGAGAGACAGAGAGAAAGGTCTTCCTTTTGCCGTTGGTTCACCCTCCAATGGCCGCCGCGCCAATCCGAAGGCAGGAGCCAGGTACTTATCCTGGTTTCCCATGGGGTGCAGGGCCCAAGCACTTGGGCCATCCTCCACTGCCTTCCCTGGCCACAGCAGAAAGCTGGTCTGGAAGAGGGGCAACCGGGACAGAATCCGGCGCCCCAACTGGGACTAGAACTTTGTGTGCCAGCGCTGCAAGGCGGAGGATTAGCCTATTGAGCCGCGGCACCGGCCCCATAATGCAGTTTCAATAACAGATTAACCTGATTAAAATGCCTTTCCTTCTTAGAACTTATGTAATCTAAATATGTAAATGTAGCAGTCTGGAAGTCCTTTAGGGATCATCTGGCCCATCCCCTTCTTTTCACAGATTCAGAAGCAAATGCAGAGGGTAGTGAGCAACTTGCTGAAGATCATCCGGCAGGTCTCCCACAGAAGCAGAACTGGAATCCGTGTTACCTGTTGGCCTGGCTTCCTATGTTCCCTTTATCCAAAACTGCCTCCTTCCTCATACATCTAGAAAATAAGCTGCTATGGTTCTGAAGACATTGGCTGAGGGTATGGGAAGCATGAAATAGAGCCCAATGATTATGATTCCCAGGCAATGGCTGAGACCCTGGAGAAGTTACAGGCCTAATAGGATTGGGAAAGCAGAGCTTCTCATTTTTAGTCAAGCCACTGAAGATGTCAGGGACTCATGATTGGCATCTACACACATACACAGAATACCTGCAGAATGCATCTGTACTTCCCAAACCAATTTCCCATTTCTGCTCAGCCTTTGGCCTCAGCTGCAACCAATCAGAGTGCTTTTCCCAAAGCATAGCTTTCACTGTCTGGGCACTCTACTTCTGTCAGTTACAGTTACCCCCTCCCCCAGATAGCCTGTCAATCTCCAGTTGCCAAACCCTAACTATCCATCAAGTCTGATCCCAAGCACCCCTTTCTTCAGAGTCTTACTTCTGTCTCCCAAGTGGTACACTTCCTCATATAGCTATACCTGTTTGTCCCCTGTCAATTTGCTACTCTGAAGGGATAAAAATTATTTTCACAAAAGTATGGGAAAGTAATTTCAGTCACAAGAAAATCTCTAACTTCACGAAGACTTGAAATATGTATTCATTCATTCAATCAACCTTTTAGAGTAATAATCCTTTGCTGAATACCATTCTTCATATTATTATCCCATCTTTGCATCAAAGGTCAGCATGGATACTGTATTTTTTTAATTCCTCACCTATAAGTAATAAGTACTTCTCATAAGGCAAATATTAAAATATTGTCTATATCTGACCAATATAAGTGTTTTCCCTCTAATAGACATTAAATTCCCATAGAGAAATTTTGTTCATGAAAAATATCCAGAAAGGTAACATATTTTTTCTATTTTTTTAAATGAGATCAAAGCAGAGATTTGCTGATAAACTGCCTGCACCAAATTCTTGGTCTTAGTGCAATATTTCATTAAAGATATGATAGGGTGATGATTTGATTGAATCATAATAGCTTTTTTTTCCCCTGTGGATCTTTCCTAGCCATTAGCATCTGGCAGCCAAGATCATTTACTTACTCTCTGGTCCTGTAAAAGGTATTTGAAAACACAGCAGCAGGCAAACCCACGGTTGTTAAAATCATCATTTCTCTTAAGGATGTGAAAGTTCTGAGGAGAAATATTTACAAGGAAAATCTGTTTTCTCTTTGACATTCACAAGTTTTATTTGTCTGTTTTTCTCGTCTTACATGTCTCACCCTTGTCCCATTCCACGTGGCAAGAAGACAGCTCCACTTTGTCCTTCCAGGGACATGGCCATCACCCAGTAGCTGACTGAAGTCTAGCCTTTTCAAGAGAATGCCGTACAGTTCATTAAAGATGGCTAAAAGACCCTTCACATTGGCATTAGTTTATTTCCATTTAAAAAATTCTTAAAATGACTCACTAGTTTAATTTTAGCTAGACTTAAGAGAAAACAACTATCAAGCAAGTGCTGTAATTTTAAAAACCCATTTAAAAAATTTAATGGTATAATAAATACCACCTATTTTGAATTAGTTGTTCCTTCGGTGAATGCTGATATCATTCTCTTTTGCACTTGAATCATTCTTGACCATTACCTTGTACATTTATTTTCTGTAACTTTCACAATGCTATATCTTATTACATGATATTGATATATATTGAGAGACACACTTGTGTCCCCTGTGCCCTTCATGTTTGATTGGTAACTGAGGAGCCCTCAATAAATGTTTGCTGAATGGACAACTATATGAGCAGCAAGAGAGTTCCCCGGGGAGCATCAACAATCAGGGACACACACCTGTAGAGACATAGCTTTTCATGAGCTGAGCACATCTTCAAATTAAAAGCGAGGAGAAAGCTCCATTTGATTTTTCTACAAACGAATTGCTTTTCTAACTTGCAAATACTTTATGTTTTTTATGTCTAAATTTTAAATTAGTTTTTGCCAGATTCAATATAGTTTGCAATACACTTCTAAGAATATAAAATAGTCCCTCTCTTCCTCCTTCTCTCCCTTACCCTCTGTTCCTCTCTCTCTTCTTCTCCCTCTTCCACTGCCACCCTCCTTCCCTCTTCCTTCCTTCCTTTCTTAGTTTTTGAGATAGGATATTTTAATGTGCATTGCAGTAAAAAGGTTTAATGCTTCACCGAGTAAGAAGTTTAACAAGTAAAAAGCAAAAAGACCCTAGTTTAGTGGGAATATAGACAATAGTTATAAACAATAATTGAATTGAAAAAATGACTTTCACCCATATACGGTAATTTTTAAAGTAATCACAGATCACTAAAACTATAGTAGTATAACATTCTTAACCATTGGTTTGACAAAAGTGGAAAAAAAAGTTATAAAACTCTATTTTCAGTAATACTGATACACACAGGAATTTCTTTTTTTGTTTTTGTTTTTTGCTTTTTCTTTTTTGTTTCTTCAGTTTTTAAATTTTAGCTCCCACATGTAAGAAAGAACATGCAGTATTTGTCTTTCTTTTTTCCACTTACTTCATTTGACATAATATATTTCAGTTGCATCCATTTTGCTCTAATTGTAGAATTTTATTATTTTTATAGGTGAATAATATTCCATATCTATACTACAGTTTCTTTATCTGCTTATCTGATGGTGGCCACCTTGGTGGATTCCATATTTTGGCTATTGTGAACAGAGCTGCTATAAACACAGTGGTGCAGGTATCTCTTTGATACAATGTAATCATGTGTTTTGGGTATATACCTAGTAGTGGGATTGCTGGGTCATAAGTCTTGCAAAGTCTTTTAACATTCTGCATACTGTTAAGCAATGTTTTCATACCTCTGCCCCGGAGGACCAGTGGAGAACTTAGATATACCAGGGATGACTGCAGTACTCTGAGAGAGGCATTATAAAGTGTTCAGAAGCCACCGCCTGCAGTGCCAGCATCGCATATGGGCCCAAGTTTGAGTCCCGGCTGCTGCATTTCCGATCCAGCTCTCTGCTATGGCCTGGGAAAGCAGTAGAAGATGGCCCAAGTGCTTGGGTGCCTGCACCCGCATGGGAGACCCAGAAGAAGCTCCTGGCTCCTGGCTCCAGGCTTCAGATTGGCGTAGCTCTAGCCATTGTGGCCAACTGGGGAGTGAACCAGCGGATGGAAGACCTCTCTCTCTCTCTCTCTCTCTCTCTCTCTCTCTCTGTGTCTCTCTCTCTGCCTCTCCTCTCTGTGTAATTCTGACTTTCAAATAAATAAATAAATCTTTAAAAAAAAGTAGAGTGGTAGTTTAGAAAGCAAAGTAGTGAGAAAGGGAGACTAGGTAAGCCTGAGACAGGCAGGCAGGAGCTGGTGAGTCTTGTAAGGAATTTTAACTTTAATCTCAAACCAGTGGAGAGCCTTTGAATATTTTAAATTGGAGAGGGGTAAAAGGAGATTTGCACTTTTAAAGATCACTCTGGCTGCAGCGATGGTAAACAGATTAAGGGAAACAGGAGCTCATAAGAAAGTTCCCCACAGCTGTTTTTCTTTATGCATTTAAATATCATACCCTTCACACACACACACACACACACACACACACACACACACACACACCAAGAGTCTGCAAACACATACCTACCTATACCAACACAGTTTTTCCGAATTTCACTAGTCTGATATAAACTGTAGAACCCATTCACTCTGGCCCTGTCAGATCATCTTCCAAGGCAAAGCATTTCCTTCCATGAATGTTTGTTTATTTGAGAAATAATTTTTCTTTTTTTACTTAATATTTCTGTTTCTATATATACCATATACATATATAATATGTTCCTAAAACTAAAAAGCATGATAAAAGCAAATTAGTTAATTATAAATTCCCTGCTTTTACTTGACTATAACTACCATTAACAACTAATGTATAGGGCTGGTGCCGTGGCTCACTTGGTTAATCCTCTGCCTGCGGTGCCAGCATCCCATATGGGTGCCAGGTTCTAGTCCTGGTTGCTCCTCTTCCAGTCCAGCTCTCTGCTGTGGCCTGGGAGGGCAGTGGAGGATGGCCCGAGTGCTTGGGAGACCTGTGTGGGAGACCAGGAAGAAGCACCTGGCTCCTGGCTTCGGATTGGTGCAGCTCCAGCCGTAGCGGCCATTTGGGGAGTGAACCAACGGAAGGAAGACCTTTCTCCCTGTCTCTCTCTTACCATCTATAACTCTACCTGTCAAATAAAAAAAAACTAATGTATAAAATTTTCTTATGAATTACCTACTCTACTATACATAGTATTATAGTCTGCTCTTTTTTCCACTCAAGAATATATCTTTTTTTTAACTTTTATTTAATGAATATAAATTTCCAAAGTACGGCTTATGGATTACAATGGCTTCCCCCCACCATAACGTCCCTCCCACCCGCAACCTTCCCCTTTCCCACTCCCTCTCCCCTTCCATTCATATCAAGATTCATTTTCGATTCTCTTTATATACAGAAGATCAGTTTAGCAAACATTAAGTAAAGATTTCAACAGTTTGTTCCCCCATAGAAACACAAAGTAAAAAATACTGTTTGAGTACTTGTTATAGCATTGAATCTCAATGTACAGCACATTAAGGACAGTGATCCTACATGAGGAGTAAGTGCACAGTGACTCCTGTTGTTGACTTTACAAATTGACACTCCTGTTTATGGCATCAGTAATCTCCCTATGCTCCAGTCATGAGTTGCCAAGGCTATGGAAGCCTTTTGAGTTCTCCGACTCTTATCTTGTTTAGACAAGGTCATAGTCAAAGTGGAGGTTCTCTCCTCCCTTCAGAGAAAGGTACCTCCTTCTTTGAAGACCTGTTCTTTCAAGAATATATCTTAGCATCTTGACATGCCATATTATTATCAGTGGCCGTATAATATTCTATCATATAATTGTGCCATAATTCAGCCCAATGCTGAATTATTAGAAATTTTGCTTTTAATTTAATCAGAGCAGAGTTTCATTTTGTTTAACTTTTATCTAATAATATAAATTTCCACAGTACAACTTTTGGATTAGATTGGCTTTTTCCCCCATAACCTCCCTCCCACCCTCAACCCTCCCATCTCCCACTCCCTCTCCCATCCCATTCACATCAAGATTCATTTTCAATTATCTTTATATATGGAAGATCAACTTAGTGTATACTAAGATTTCAACAGTTTGCACCCACACAGAAACACAAAGTATAGAGTACTGTTTTAGTAGTAGTTTTTCCGTCAATTCGCATAGTACAACACATTAAGGACAGAGATCCTACATGGGGAATAGGTGCTCCTGTTGTTGATTTAACAATTGACACTCTTGTTTATGGTGTCAGTCATCCGAGGCTCTTTTCATGAGTTGCCAAGGCTATGGAAGCCCTTTGAGTTCACCAACCCCAATCTTATTTAGACAAGGCCATAGTCAAAGTGCAAGTTCTCTCCTCCCTTCAGAGAAAGGTACCTCCTTCTTTGATGGTCCATTCTTTCCGCTGGGATCTCACTCACAGAAATCTTTCATTTTTTAGGGTTTTTTTTTTTTTTTTTTTTTTTTTTGCCACAGTGTCTTGGCTTTCCATGCCTGAAATACTCTCATGTGCTTTTTAGCTGGATCCAAATGCCTTAAGAGCTGATTCTGAGGCCAGAGTGCTGTTTAGGACATCTGACATTCTATGAGTCTGCTGTGTATCCCGCTTCCCATTTTGGATCGTTCTTTCCTTTTTAATTCTATCAGAGCAGAGTCTTTTTAAGTTTTTAAGTCTATGGAGTTTTAAAAAATCTGTTTCACAGAGGGTGGCACTGTGGCGCAGCAGTTAACGCCCTGGCCTGAAGTGCCGGCATCCCATATGGGCGCTGGTTCCAATCCTGGCTGCTCCTCTTCCCATCCAGCTCTCTGCTATGGCCTGGGATAGCTGTGGAAGATGGCCCAAGTCCTTGGGCCCCTGCACCCATGTGGGAAACCCAGAAGAAGCTCCTGGCTTCGGATTTGCGCAGCTCCAGCCATTGCAGCCATCTGGGGAGTGAACCAGCAGATGAAAGACCTTTCTCTCTGTCTCTACCTCTCTCTGTAACTCTTTCAAATAAATAAAATAAATCTTTAAAAAAAGTCTGTTTTACAAATTTAAGATGACATTTCTCAGGGCTGGTGCTGTGGCATAGCAGGTAAAGCAGTGCTGGCATTCCATATGGGTGCTGGTTCTAGTCCCGGCTGCTCCGCTTGAAAGTAGCTCTCTACTATGGCCTGGGAAAGCAGTAGAAGAAAGCCCAAGGACTTGGGCCACTGCACCCACGTGGGAAATCTTCGGAGCAGCACAGTTCCAGCCATTGGGGCTATCTGAGGAGTGAACCAGAAGATGGAAGATCTCTCTCTCTCTTTCTCTCTTTCTCTCTTTCTCTCTCTCTCTCTCTCTGATTCTTTCAAAAAAATAAATAAATCTTTTTTTTAAAAAAAGGTAACATTCCCCAGGCAGCTTTCTCTGTCTGCATCTCCAGCATTCTGGGTTTTCAGTGTTTTTCAGGATTTTTATCTGTGAATCAAAGCAATAACAGGAAAACATCTTCACTTTGGGAGTTTTTTTGCATTAGGAAAAACTGTTATTTACAACCAAATGAATGAAGATGCCTAAGGAAGAGGATCTTGACCAAACTCTTTTGTAGAATAAAACAAAATGGGAGGCTTAAGTGCCATGAATAAAAACAGATGTGTCACCCCAGATTGCCTACAAGAGAACACTCATTGGCCTTGAATGTTTTAGTCTTGCCTGGAGAAATTACAAAGGAAAGCAGACATTTTAGTTTTCATCTGAAACTCCATTTTTTTCTTAAATTTCTCTCCTATCCTTTGTAATTCATGGTGGGTCTATCAAGGTCAGTTCATGATGGTTTTCTAAAAATAAATTGAATCAAAAGTTAGAATACCCTCATTCACTGGCAAACGTGGTCATCGATCCTATCATTGGGAAAATACAGTATAGAGATTATGGGCCTGAGTTCAGAGGGGAGACAGAGTTGAAGTTAAAGTCATAGTAGATGACTTGTTGTTTTTAGTTTTCTCAGCTACAAAGGAAGTTATTGATGCCAACCTCACTGTTATTTTCAGTTTTAAAATGTGCTATATTAGTTTGCTAGGGCTGCTACAAAAAATACCATACACTGAGTGACTTAAATATCAGACATATATTTTCTCACAGATTTGTAGCCCAGAAATTGAAGATCACAGTATTGGCAGGTTTCGTTCTCCTGAGGCTTCTCTCTTTGGTTTGCAGATGTCTGCCTTTTAGCTGGGTTCTCACATGGCCCTGTGCACATGCATCTTCGATGCCTCTTTTGGTGTTATAACATTGTCTTACTGGAATGACAAACAGAAGATGGATTGAATTAGACCCCACCATAATGCCCTCATTTTAACTTAATTTCGTTTTTAAAAGTCCAATCTCCAAATTCAATCATATTCTGAAGTTCTGAGGATCAGGGTTTAAACATATAAATTTGAGGAGGCAATTCATATGCCTATAAGGTGATGAAAGCTTCTTTTCAGGTCTCCGGTATATTTTATGCATGTATTTAAAAGGGCAGAATCACACACACACACACACAGGAACACATCCATATCCACACACACACACATACAAAGAGACAGAGACAGAGACAGAGACATAGACAGAGAAACTTCCATTCCCTGTTAAATCCTCAAATGCTACAATAGCTTGGGCTGTGTCAGGCTGAAGCCAGGAGTAAGGAACTCCATTGTGGTCTCCCACGTGGTTGGCAGGGACTCTAATACTTGAGTCATGACTTGCTGACTCCCAGGGACATTAGCAGAAAGCTGGGTTGGAAGATTGGAGTAGTCGGTACTAGAACTGGGCATTCTGGTGTGGGATACAGACCTCCCAAATAGCAGTTTAACCCGTATCACCACAATGCCCCCCACCCCAAACTCTTATATATTAAATATTTGATAGTAGTGATAACTGTTATGATTTGGTGTCTTTGAGCTTCATTCCTCTAACTTGCAAAATTGGGTTATTAATATCTCTCCAGTCTACATAAGATGATGACTTGAGATAATTTATGTTCAACTCTGTGAAATAAGTGACGAGTGGGCTGGCGCCATGACTCACTTGGTTAATCCTCCACCTGCGGTGCCGGGATCCCAGATGGACGCTGGGTTCTCCTCTTCCAGTCCAGCTCTCTGCTGTGGCCGGGGAAGGGAGTGGAGGATGGCCCAAGTACCTCGGCCCCTCACCCACATGGAAGACCAGGAGGAGGCACCTGGCTCCAGGCTTCGGATCACTGTAGCTCCGGCCATGGTGGCCATTTGGGGGGTGAACGAACAGAAGGAAGACCTTTGTCTCTGTCTCTCTCTCTCTCACTGGCTAACTCTATCTGTCAAAACAAATTAAAAAAAAAATAAAAAAGGAAATAAGTGACAAGCAACTGTTATTTCAGGTATGCACATAAATATTCATCTTCTTCTCTTTGAGAATATGCAAACTGCAAACAGGCATTTGCTATGAGCTTCTTTTACAGTAAAGTGAGAAGTGTGGGATTTAGGATGTTGATCATCTTCCTTTTATTCTGAAGAGATTTGAGCATCCTCAGCATCCTCCTTCCAAGAACAGAAGGAACAAGGTAAATCATGCCAACGTATGCAAACTTTTCCATAGTGACTTCATCTGATTGCACGGGGCAAGGTGCATAGATTAATTAAAGCCCAACAGAATTTCTTTGCTTCACTGTCTCCAAGTAGAAGCAAGTGAAAATTCCACTAGTATCTCATGGAGTGTTTTCAAAAGAAAAGAATAAGAATTCCTTGTATTATTTTATAATGGGAGCACATATTCTGCATAGGAAAGTAGAGGTATGAAGTTGGCATTGTGGCCCTACAGGTTAAGCCACCAATTTGATACCAGCATCTCATATGAGTACCAGTTCAAGGCCCAGCTGCTCTCCTTCTGATCTAGGTTCCTGCTAATGTGACTGGGAAGGCAGTGGAAGATGGCCCAACTACTTGGTTCTCTGCACCCATATGTGAGACCTGGATGGAGTTCCTAGCTTCTGGCTTCAGCCTGGCCTAGCCCTAGCCATTGCAGCCATTTGAGATGTGAACCAGCAGATGGAAGACTCTATCTCTCTTTCTCTCTCTCTCTCTTTCTGTGTGTGTATGTGTGTGTGAGTGAGTGTGTCTCCCCCTTTCCCTACAATTCTGCCTTTCAAATCAATCAATCAATTATTTTTAAAAAGCGGGGGGGGATAAGAATGCTCAGATTTTTGATGATTTGGCTAAGATTTCTCTGTTCTAAAATTGGCTTTGCAATGTAGTCTCTATAAGGAATTTACACTAATAGGATGTGGGTCTTCTAGACATGAAAAATGTTGCAGTGTAGCAGCTTGTTGTCAAGCTGTCTAATTAACTTTGGAATATGAGTATGTGGCCTGATTCTACACTGCTCAGAATCAAGGCTAGGTGGAGACATGGTTGGAGGGAGTAGCAGGTACTGCCACCTACTGCTCAATGGGACTTGACCTAATCCAGCTCTCTTGTTACAGACAACCTATATCATGAGTACAAACTAGTAAATAGACATTCTTGTTGAGAGAAGGAGATGTTTCTGGAAAGGAGTTTTAAAGAATCAAGTCATCCTTTTTCTCTAAAATGGTCATGTACTACCCCACCCTACTTTGGACTTAATTTTTCTGTATCTTTGACTACTCCAAATCTAATTCTAAACACTTGTTCTTCCAGTAAAGCTGCCCTCACATGTGAAGACAATTTTCCTCAGTTGTTTACTCATGTTGAAATGCCTTTCCCTGTTCTCTATCCTTTGACATTCTACATAAACATCACAGTCTATTATAAATGCCTTATTATTAATAAGATCTCCATAAAGACTTTCCAGATCCAAATCTATCTTAAATAAGTGTTTTTCTTCTACTTTGAATCGTTACAGTACTTGTTTTTAATGTCTCTTAATGTCCCTTACTCAACTCTGAATTATAGGTATGTGTCTCTTTCCCCATTGCATTGCCCAGATTAGCTACTTAAAAGCAGGAAATATCCTACTTTTATCTCCACTGTTCCCACCCACCAAATGCCCAACACAGGGCCTTCATTAGATGTTGTTCAGGTTGAATTGAAAGATGAAGTACAGTAACAACCTGAGCTTCAGGACCTCTAGAAAGCCAAGTTTATCACACTCTATGCCTACAGAGGAAGAACATTTCACTCCACAAGTGGAAGTTCGTGGTGACAGTCCTTTCTTGGTACAGATCTAGCATGCAGCTGCTAAACCCTGCCATAGTATAACATTTCAAGGGGGAAGATAGCCAATGTAAACCCACTGTCTGCAAAATCAAAATCAGAATCTCTGAGTTTTTTGACCACTGAATATAATTTCACAGTCTATTTGATATCATTTTTCTAGGCTGTGGTTCAATTCAAACCAGTTTCTTCATTTGAACTCAATCCCATAGTTCTCTTCTGTACCCATGAGCAGTCACTTTGCAACTTTAATTAGGCTGATTCTGGGTGGCATGGAGAAAACCCTTTAATTTAGCTTTTTCTGGCTGCCATTGACTTCTGGAGGGATCTATTTAGGGTATCACTTTATTCACTTGTTTAAAATGGTAAACTTTATATTTCTGCTGAGTAGGATTAATTGGTGGCTTTAGTCTCAGATGTCTTATAGAATATTCTAGAAAAAATAGAATACTTTTTCATTAGCTTTGGAATTAGATGACAAGGTTGTGGGTTCCAGCTCTCTTCTATCCAGACTCATGTAGCCCTGAGAAGCCTCTCTTACTCCTTACCTACTGATCTTAACCCTGTAAGCATGAGTGAGAGCGGAGGCAGTGTTACAGCAGATGACTTCAGAGGGCTGTTTCAGTATCTATATTTTGGGATTCTGGTACAATTTAGGTGATGCTTTTACAACTAAAGGCATTCTTTCATCAAAGTTAGTGAAGTTTGCCATATATGTATACAGAGAATCTCAGAAAGCTATTCCAAAACATATAGGAAGGTTTTTAGTCAGAAGAGTTTGAAAAATGTAGACTATGATATCCCATCCATTGAGATGAACCATTCAATAGTACACTGAAGACTCTGAATGTTCTACCCTAAAGAAATATGCTGGGGCTGGCATTGTGGCACATCAGTTTAAGCTGGCATCTGTAGTACCAGCATCTCATATGTGCGCTGGTTCATGTCTTGGCTGCTGTCATTTCCAATCCAGCTCCTGCTAATGTGTCTGGGAAAGCAGCAGAAGATAGCCCAAGTCCATGGACCCCTGCACCCTATTGCTGGCTCCTGGCTTTGGCCTAGCCCAACTACAGGTGTTGCAGCCATTTGGGGAGTAACCAGCAGATGGAAAATCTCTCTCTCTCTGTCTCTTCTTCCTTCTCTGTAATTCTGACTTTCAAATAAAATAAATCTTAAAAAATACATTTACCTCTTAATATGATTTATCTTATTTTTTAAATTAACATTGAAAGGATTTACCATAAAGTCTTATCCAGGGAATACACTTCTTAGCAAGATAAGGGTTGGCTACTAACACCAAAACGTACTTTGTTTCTGTAATTTTGGGCTGATCTGTCTCATTAGTAGTAATGTATTGCTCCTTAATATTGAAAACTCTTCTCTTGCTTCCTCTAGGCCAAAGACCTCAAGTTTGTCTCAAGTGAATGCTTGCCAGCACCTACT
This sequence comes from Oryctolagus cuniculus, assembly GCF_051225735.1. Lineage (NCBI taxonomy): Eukaryota > Metazoa > Chordata > Mammalia > Lagomorpha > Leporidae > Oryctolagus > Oryctolagus cuniculus. The sequence goes on from NC_142870.1 coordinate 89,484,176, forward strand.
CAATCAGACTTCCAGTCAAAGCTCTTCACTGCTAAGATGTATTTCTTTTGAAGCCTTACCATCATATAAAATGCAACCTATATCAACATGAAATGATAATTTTCTGTTGCTCACAATCAAATTTGTAATCACCTGAAAGAATATTGATTGTGATTATTGTTAGCACCACATTCCTGGTTGACTGATTTTGAAATTTTAAAGATGTCCTTAACCTTACAATTCTCTTGCCCAATGTGTTTCCTCTCCTTTATGTGAGAAATGGAGTTATGATGATTTTCCAAAGACTTTGATTTTTTTTTAAGATTTATTTTATGTATTTGAAAGACAGAGTTACAGAGAGAGGTAGATACAGAGAGAGAGGTCTTCCATCCACTGGTTCACTCTCCAGATGGCTGCAACAGCCAGAGCTATGCTGATCAAAAAGCCAGGAACTTCCAGGTCTTACACATGGGTACAGGGGCCCAAGGACTTGGGCCATCTTCTACTGCTATCCCAGGTCATAACAGAGAGCTGGATCAGAGGAGGAGCAGCTGAGACTAGAACTGGAGCTCATATGGGTTGCTGGTGCTTCAGGCCAGGGCATTAACCTACTGCTCCACAGCTCAGCCCCCCCCCTTTTTTTTTTAACTTTGCTTCCTATCCATTCTTTGCTCACCCCCAGTTAACCCCACAGTACCCAGGCTAATGTTTCCATAACTAAAAGGACATCATCAAGTTGATAATATGCTGCTAGTCTCACCCTCTTCCCCATGCTGATAAATGAAGTCTTCTATAACTACCTGATGTTTTAGTGTTTACTTTCAAAATCATTTCTGGAATGAGGAATGAGGCAAGATGCATGCTCATGACAACATTCATATCTAGATAGATAGATATATAAATATATCTGCTTCTCTTCTTTCTAGGAACAAACAAAAAGCACATCTTAGATTTCTGTCCAATGATCCCTATGATCCAGGCCTTGTTTCCCCTTACTACGCACTCTAGACCTTCCACAAGAACCACGTCAACCAAATTACTGCTGGAATGAACCCATGTCAGGCCTTCTTGTGGCTGCCAGCTCAGAATAGTGCATCTGAAACATATACACACTTCTGTTTCTTAAGACCTACACCTCTACTTTCTAGAAAAAAACTTTTGTGATTTCATTGTCTGAGTTTTGACTATACCGTATTGCAATCATCCAACTCACTCAACCCTCCTCTGGAGTTCCTTAGTTTTTTATATTAATTGTGTCTTCTAGTCCTAACCAAACTGCATTTAGTAATAGATCAGGACCTTGTAGCATTTATTGTGTATTCTCAGAGGTATGGTGTCTATCACAGTTCTTTCTATGTCAGAGGTGATCGGCAAACACTTGTTATATAAAGAGATGTGTGCTAACTCATCTCTACTTAAAATAATGGCAACTAAAATCCCAAGGATGTATTCTCAACATTAGTTTTAACCAAACCTATAGGTTTTAATGATAATCCCACCACTCATTTTCAGGGAAATTCCTTTATCCACCTGTAAAATGAAGCAGAGGAACAATAGCATTTAAAGGGCCTTTCTAAGCCAAGTTCTCTATGCTTAATGGAAGTTAACATGCATAAGAACAATTAAAATGCCACAAAAGTAACAGAATTGATGCTACTTAAATGTTTAGTCAGTAAGTAAATTTTTTCCCCAAACTTAAACTTTCTTAGAAATTCAAATGGACTGGTGTTTTCTTCCTAATATAGTCTGTTGGCCAAGGTACAGAGAAAATGTTTGGGCTTACATTTAACCTGTATATATGGTAAGGATATTTCATTTACTATACAGCCTCAAGGTTATTGCTGCAGTGAAATACCCTTTTAAAATGCAGATATGATGCCACTGGAGTTTATGAAACATTGAAAGAACTCTATCATCAAAGCCACCTCTTTAGTGAGACCATGTGCCTGGCAGGTTAGGAGCACCCATTAGTGACCTTGTTGGGTTAAATATCCAAAGGGACCTTAGTCTTTTCCTGATGTTCCCTCCAAGAGAGGCCTTTACAGTGAAAATCCCTTTGGATTATAGCCATGGTGCATTTCTTTGCATGAGCTGAAGTGGGTACTTGGAAATATTTTTTGAAGTAAATCTCCTTACCCCTAGAAGAGCAAGAGTTTGAATTCCACAGAAGATCATGGCATATTTATACTACCATAAAGGTACAAATGGAAAAGATTTTGATTTGCTTGTTTTTCTTGCATTGCTCACAGTGAAGCATTTGGGATAGGTAAAATGTTAAATTTGCTTGTAAACACAAAATGTAAGAGAATCAAGCATGTTAAAATTGTAATGACAGCATGTGTGTGGAAACTCACTAAGCCTTGGCATTTTTCAATTCATTGTTCTAGCACTTTGAAAATTTCAGCAGCCGAAGGCAACTTCCTGCATCTGCAATCCACTCAGGAAACACTGAAGAAGCAACAAATAGACCAATGTGTTGATACCTTCTTTGGGCCTCCCAGTCCTTCTTACATATGATAAGACTTTTGTAACGGTCATTTTGTTGTTTCATAAAATGTTTCATAAAACATTGCACACATACACATACAAAAACCTTTTGATTTGTTTTTATAGTCTCATGGTCAGAAAACTAGGCCTTAGGTCTATATTAAGTTATTTTGCTTCTCATTTCCAAAGGACATTTTAGGAACAGAAATCCATAACTCATTGCCATCTTGCTATCATATTCCACACATAAATTCAAGTGATTGCAATATTGTATAGTTGGAGATAGGGATGGGATCTGGCTGCTAATGGCTGCAGAGACATAGCACTGGGAATGAGCAGTTGGGGAACTAATTTTTGGCTCTGGTAAACTGAGGGCCAGCTTGAAATTTTTTAAAGGATCACTAGAGAAAGGCAATTTTTATCTCCATTTATCATAATGACAACCAGGCAAAAGAAAAACATAAATGATCAGATAGCATGACAAAATTTGTTTTTATACCATGAAGTTTCATAAAAGAACTCTATTTGTTCCAGCAAACATTTTCAATTGGTGCTCTGAGCCACTGTTTTTGTCCTAAAGTGCCTTTATAAATAACAATCAATACATCTGTCCTAAGCCAGAGATAGATGTAGGATCTCCAATCTGCCTGAGGAATTTCCTATTCCTGTTGAGTAGACACTCAATTTAACAATCATTGTATTGCATTGATTTTTATTGGTAGTATTAATGCTTTGCAAACTATACAACAATATACAAGGGTAAACCCTCTTTGTAACAATCTGACAAACTAGCTTGTGTTCCCCAACATGAGGATCATGTACAAGAGGAGCCTCGTTCTGAGTTCACAGAGAGGAGCACTATGTGATTTCTATTGATTTTTCAATCCCTGACATGAATCAAGTTCTTTAAACAAAAGCAGTGACGACTACAACAATCCTGGGACATCAACAAAACTCGATTATGAAATCAATGACAGATACCTTATGAAGAATTTTGAAGAGGATTAAAGCTATGTTTCCAGAAACAGTAGCAGGAAGCAAATGTCCGAGAGGTTTTGGCCCAGGCTCACTTTTCAGTAACCATTAGTCATCTACTGACACCTCAAGGGAGCCTGCTGGACAAACACTGCAGAGGTTAAGATGCCTGCTCGGTTGTTCAGTCATACCCTGTCCTAGCACTGAGAACCAAAAACAACAGTAACATACCCATAAACCGCACATACTAATTTCATTTCATCCAAGGAAGAGATGATTTGAGCACATTCCATCACCAAGATAGTGCACTTGTCTCCTTCCCAGCAGCAATCAAATTTTGGCTGTTTTCTTGGGAAATTAGACGACATGCAGACGGCTTGAGGGATTTGAGCCAATTAAGCAAGCACTTATTTTTGGCTAATACTTCGCAGTTTTTTCTAACATCTAGGGCTTTTGGTTTTTAAATAGTTCCTAATCTGAAATTGCACATTTAAAAGCCTGCTTCTTCACTTTAGTGTTTTCCCTTCTCAGAAAGATGGTTTTTATTTAGATAAGAAAACGTCTACTCGAAGCTAGCTGATGGAATCTTCTGTTGCTATGAGCTCATCAGGCTAGCCTCTTTTGGCAGGGGCTATTCACCCTCAGTGTTTAACGTGAAGATATAAACATCAGATTAAAACTTCACCAGAGTGTTTAGAAAGAACAGGAGCCTATTAATCAGGCTCAGGGCCATAGGAAATAGCAGGAAAAAGCCTAAGCAGTTAGGCAAAAGAAAGTATTTTGAAAAGACATAATCTTCCTTTCCAACATACTCCATAGAGGGAATGTTACACTTTAAAAATGCCCTTTCCCATTTATTCTTCAGCAAATCACACTTTGGAAGCTTTAAATATTTACTTATAACCATGACTACATATAAGACTAACATTCCAAAGATAAAAAGATAAGCTTACTTTCTCCATTAATAAGGACACCTAGCTTATCTACTAAGTGTTCTTTACATGTGAAGATATCTAAACATTGTACCATGAGATGTAATAAACAAATATAATTTTGAGAAATTTCCCTTACTCTTCAGGTATTTATTTTAATTTTATTTATTTATTTTAAGATTTCTTTCTTTCTTTGAAAGGCAGAGCAACACAGTGAGAGTGAAAGAGGGAGACACAGAGAAAGAGAGATAAAAGGGAGTTGGGGAGAGAAAGATGTCTTCCATCCGCTGGTTCACTACACAAATGATAACAGCCAGGACTCGGCCCAGTTGGAACTAGGATCTAGGAACTCCATCTGGGTCTCCCACATGGGTGAAAGGTGGCCAAGAACTTGTGCCATTATCCACTGCCCTCCCAGGTGCATTAGCAGAAATGCTGGCTGAGAACCAGCACAGCCAGAACTCAACTGGCACTCCAATATAGGATGGAGAGTAAAGTGCTGCTTATGCTGCTGGGCCACAATGATAGCCCATCTTTTCAGTAATTGTACCTTTCCTCTTTCCAAAAGGACATTGAGTAATTATTTGTGTTATTAGACTTTTCAATGGAAATAAAAACAAGCAAGCAAGCATAAAGAAAAAAAGGTAGGGCCAGCAATGTGGCATAGAAGGTTAAGCCACTGCCTTTGACGCAGGCATCCCATATGGTACCAGTTCGATTCCCGGTTGCTGCACTTCTGATCTAGCTCCCTGCTAATGGCCTGGAAAAGCAGCAGAAGATGGCCCAAATGCTTGAGTCTTTGAATTCACGTAGGAGACCCAGAAGAAGCTCTTGGCTTCTGGCTTTGACCTGGCCTAGCTCTGGCCATTGCGGCCATTTGGGGAGTGAACCAGCAAATGGAAGCTCTCTCTCTTTCTCTTTCTCTCTCTCTCTCTCTGCCTTTCCCGTTCTCTCTGCAACTCTGCCTTTCAAATAAATAAATAAATATTCAAAAAAAGAAAAACTAGTTTCATTTGATATACTGGAAACCTAACATAACATGGTAGCTGAAAATAAGATAAAATTTAGTTCTGAGGTTTTTAGGAGTTAAGGCAAAAAATACAACATCATGCAAATACCTAGTATATTGCCACTGTATGCTAAGATTAATTTTATAAATTTATGATGAGAAACTATTATTTTCTATTACTGAGTTGTGAAAGTACTTTCAAACTTGAATTTTTTGTATATTATGCTAACACTAAAAATGGTAAAACTGCCAATTGTGAAATAAAACACAGTTGTTTTTTCATTTAGGTATTTTTTTATCCTCTAACATATGACTCCATTTTATGGTAGGAAATGCTTACAAATTTCCCACAATAAGCTTGAATTCTCACTAAACAATCTGGTGTTTATATTTGAGAGACTATAATCTAAATAATTTAATACAGTAGGTCAAACAGTTTTCCAAATTTTGTTTCAAAATTTTATCATTTTTTTAAATGTTAAGATTATTCTTTTTTAAAAAAAGATTTTTTTTTTAAAGTAAGAGTTAAAGGGACCAGTGCTGTGGCATAACAGGTAAAGCCGTTGCCTCTAGTGCTGGCACCCCATTTGAGCACCGGTTCAAGTCCCAGTTGCCCCACTTCCGATCCAGCTCTCTGTTATGGCCTGGGAAAGCAATAGAAGATGGCCCAGGTCTGGTCACCTGCACCAACATGGGAGACCAGGAAGAAGCTCCTTGCTCTTGACTTCAGATCAGCACAGCTCCAGCTGTTGTGGCGAATTGGGGAGTGAACCAGCAGATGGAAGACCTCTCTCTCTCTCTCTCTCTCTCTGTGCCTCTCCTTCTCTCTGTGTAACTCTGACTTTCAAATAAATACATAAGTAAATCTTTATAAAAAAAAAAAAAGAAAGTAAGAGTTAGAGAAAGAGGGAGAGAAAGAAAAAGAGGGAGACCTTCCATCTGCTGCTTCTTCTCCCAGATGACCACAACAGCCAGCACTGGGCCAGGCTGAAACCAGAAGCAAAGAGCTTCATCTGTGTTTCCCACGTGGATGGCAGGGGCCCAAACACTTGGGTCATCTTCTGCTGCTTGTCCCAAGCCATTGGCAGGGAGCTGGATTGGAACTGGAATAACCAGGACATGAACCAGCATCCATATGGGATGCTGGCATCTCAGGCAGTGGCTTTACCGACCATGCTGCAATGCCGGCTCCTATTTTAAGTATGTTGTTTTAGGGGCAGACATTTGGCCTAGCTGTAAAGATGCTGGTTGGGATGCCTATCACCACCTGTGGCAGAGTGCCTGGGTTTAAGTTATGGTTCTGTTCTCAATTCTAGCTTCCTGCTACTGTGTACTCTGGAAGGCAGCCAATGATGGTTGAAACAGTTGTGTCCCTGCTACCCATGTGGGAGACTTGGACTGAGTTCTTAGCATATGTTGTGGGCATTTGGGAAGTGAACCAACAGATGGGAGCTCTGTTGGTCTCTGTCTTCCCTCAAATAAAATGTTTTTTAAAGGACATTCTTTAATGTACTATTCAATTAAAACTTACTTATTTGCTTCCTTGGTTTTGTAAAAGAAAATTAGCTTGAGTTGAAAATTATTGAAACAATTTGGAGACATTTGTAAGTGAATATGATGTCACTAATACTGAGATACACACACACACACACACACACACACACACTAGGTTACTTCAAAAAGTTTGTGGAAAGAATAAATCAAAAGATAATCCAAAAGGAGGCATTTAGCATAGCAGTTAAGATGCCTACTTCCCATGTTGGAGAGCCTATGTTTGATTTATAGCTCCAGCTCCCAGTTCCAGCTTCTTATCAATGCAGACCTTGGGCAGCAGCCAGTATTGGCTCAAGTAGTTGGATTTGTACCACACATGGGAGATGTGGGCTTTTTAGTTATTGCTAGCATTTGGGAAATGGACCAATGGATGGCAGTTCTCTGTGTCTAGCATTCTCTCTTTCTCTCCCTGCGACTCCATGTCTCTCTCTCTACTACTAATAATAAAGCATGCACATTTCCCATGAAGTTTTTGCAGAAGGTTCTGGAAAAGGAAGACTGATTTTAGCTCATGAATTATCAGCGTTAGGTGTGCTGTACATGATAACATCTGATGATTCCGTTTCTCTATAGCTAGTGTGCTTATATCACTAGCTAGCACTAAAAAAAAAAAAACAAACCAACTCCATGATTTAGAAACAGAGTGTCTTCAGTATCTACTTACAACCTTGTCATTTGGTAAGAAATTCCATATGGGGTTAAAAATGCCCAAATTTGCAACATTGCAAAACTTATGTGAAGAACCAAGGCAAGAATATAGTACCTCATTAAATGTAGTGCATGATATTGGACAAACTCCCAACATTAGGACAAATTCCCAACATTCTCTGTAGAGAAGCAATAATTCCCTTCTTTATTGAAAATGTTGACGTTTAAGGGAAAGAGTGGAAATTGCTTATTTTAGACTTGATGTTTTACTGTGTACAGAGATTAAAAAGTGATGCCAAATGTTCTGCTTCCAAAGTGCACAGTGAGCTTTACATGTTTTAATGTGCTTTAGAGTAAGCTCCTTTCCTTTACTGCACATGTCTTACAAGCTGTTCTCAATTTCGTCTTCAAATTTTTGTGCTTTATACTTGGAATTTGTATATTTTTCCTAAATATGTTTGGAAAGTCTCGATTTTTTTTCCTTTTGTTATATATTTGTGCCTTCTATGTTAAACACTGGGAAAGCAAGGCTGTACAAAATAAAGAAGCAAAAAAAAAATGGAGGAGGGGGCTGTGCTGTGGCATGGCAGGTAAAACCGCTGCCTGCAGTGCCAGCATCCCATATGGGTGCCAGATCGAGTCCCAGCTGCTCCATTTCCAATCCAGCGCTCTCTTGTGGCCTGGGAAAGCAGTGGAAAATGGCCCAGTCCTTGGGCCCCTGCAGCTGTGGAGGAGACCAGGAAGAAGTTCCAGGCTCCTGGCTTCAGAAGGGTCCAGCTCTGGCCATGGCAGCCATTTGGGGAGTGAACCAGCAGATGGAAGACACACTCTCTCTCTCTCTCTCTCTCTCTCTCTCACTGCCTCTGCCTCTGCCTCTCTGTAACTCTGCTTTTCAAATAAATTAAAAAAAAATAAGAAATGGAGGGGAGAGTAAAGAAAAAAAGAAGTGTCCAACCTAGGCTATCCTGTTTGTATTTTGCAATATGACAAATTCTCTCTGAATTAGGACAGTTCTCTCCTGATTGCTACAAAGATACAAAGATTCCCACATGATAGTCTGAATGATCATTCAAAAATGCATATCAGATCTGGTCATATCCTCCTTAAAATTCTTTTTTTTTTAAAGATTTATTTATTTATTTATTTGAGAGATTGAGTTCAAACAGAGAGAAGGAGAGACAGAGAGAAAGGTCTTCTATCTGATGGTTCACTTCTCAGATGGCTGCAACATCCAGAGATGTGACGATCTAAAGCCAGGAGCCAGGAGCTTCTTCCTGGTCTCCCATGTGGGTGCAGGGGCCCAAGCACTTGGGCCATCTTCCACTGCTTTCCCAGGCCTTATCAGAGAGCTGGATGGGAAGAAGAGAGCCAGGACTCGAACCGGAGCCCATATGGGATGCTGGCACAACAGGTGTAGCTGTACCCTCTACACCACAGTGCCAGTCTCCTCCTTAAAATTCTGTAATGATTTTCTCTTCCACTAAGAATGACATTCATTGGCCAGTGCTGTTGCTTAGTGGGTAAAGCCGCCGCCTGCAGGGCTGGAATCCTATATGGGTGCCAGTTCAAGTCCGGGCTGTTCCACTTCCATTCCAATTCTCTGCTTTGACCTGGGAAAGCAGTAGAAGATGGCCCAAGTGCTTGGGCCCCTGCACCCATGTGGGAGACCCAGAAAAAGCTTCTGGCTCCTGGTTTCAGAATGGCGTAGCTCCAGCTGTTGTGGGCAATTGGGGAGTGAACCAGCGGATAGAAGATCTCTCTCTTTCTCTCTCTGTAACTCTGCCTCCAAATAAAGTAAATCTTTAAAAAGAAATAAAAAGAATGGCATTCAAATTCTAAACCATAGGCTGCCAGTGATCTTTCACCAACAGCTTCTCAAATCTCTCTCTTTCGTCATTGCTTTGTTTTTAAAGTACACCAGTTTTTCCACTTCAGGGCCTTTCCACTTTGACTTTCTTTTGCCTGGAATGCTCTCCTCCTGTTGAGTTCATGCCTGGCTCCTTAACTTTTGGGTCTCAGTTTAAAAATTACCTTGCAGAAACATCTTCCTTGACTTACTTACCTAAAGGCATTCTCCTTCTACTCCAACTGCAGCCAGTGCTCACAATGTGGTTTATTCATTTACTCCCTCACAGTACTTAGCCCACTCGGAAATTATTTTCATTAATTATTTCTTTACTTGAGACTTGTCCCCTTTGACAAAAAGTAAACATCCAGAAAGCATGGACTTTGCTTGTCTAGTCCATATAAGTATTCCTCTTCATTATTACCATATCTGGCATGGACTTGGTACAAAGTACTCACTGAATAAATCAATGAACAACTAAAAGAATGTGGGTATTACTGGAATATTGGGCCTATTTGTGTTTTCCTGAATTGGGAGGGATAGTAATTTGTAAAACTTGCAGAATTTCATTTGGCTGGGGCAAATGAAATTGATAGGAAGAAGTTACGCTACAAAGATTAGAGCCAAAGCCTGCAGTTCTTGAATGTCACTCTGCAGAGTGTCTGAAATTTCTTTTGTGGTCAGTGGATAGCTACTGAAAATTTCTGAATAGTCAATGTGTGCTTTGGAAATGCTTCCTTTATTACTAACTATGGAAAATTATTTGTATGTCAGAAGAGCCTCATCCACTCACCAGCTCATGACAGCGTAACTTCTGAATGTTAGCAGGGTGTTGACTTAGTCAGTGTTCATTTCTTTTTCCATGCAGCGTGACTGCCACGTACCATCATTGCTTCTGGGCTGGCAGGAGAAAATGTTTGCCTTAGTTCTTCACAGTCTGAGATGAAATGACCCAGTATTTCTGACAGGCATTTCTTGCTGGTATTTCTGACTTCTCAATGGGGCAATGGCCTACCTTAAAGAGTTTGATACCATCTTCCTATCAAATCATTCTCCTTTCCTCAGTTGTTCTTCATTTTGTGTTTTACTTTTCTAAACGCATAATTACTTTCACACTTGGTGCCCTGTCCTGTGCTATGTCTTTAGCAGGTCTTAGTTTGGACCCTTTACATGCAGTTTGCTTTTGGTTTGCTTCAATGGAGAAGTGTGTATATCCTCCCTTTCCTGAATCCTAGTACTTGAAAGTTCTCATAATAAATGTAGTATACACATGCTCATTTCAGATGTGTGGATTTAATTTCAAAAAGGAGTACAAATATATTAAGCTTCTAGTTAAAACGCGGGTCTGTTTTATAGACTCTGGCAATCAATTGTAGTTTCCTGAAGAGATTTACAGCAATTTAAAAGCCAGGGCCAGGTCATGAAGAACTTTTATTGTACTAAGTAATGGTATCTCCTTAAGTAATGGGATTTCCTGTGCATTTACACTGGGGAAGACAATACTATGTTTAATCCTGGGCTATAGAGATAGAATGCACCACATAAGAAAAAAGCCGATGTTGCAAATTCAAGAAAAGAGAACGAGCTTATCAACACTGGTCAACAGGGGTGGGTATGTGCTACAGCAGTTAAATTGCTACTGGGGATGCCCTGTCCCATGTTGGAGTGAATGACTTGAGTTCCAGCTACCCTGCTTCTTATCCAGGTTCTAATGAGTACCCTGTGAGGTACTAATGAGTACCCTGTGAGGCAGTAGATGATGGATCAATTACTTGGGTTCTTACCACTCACGTGGGAGATCTGAACATAGTTGCAGGCTCCTGGCTTCAGCCTGGCCCAGCCCTAGATGTTAGGGACCTCTGGGGAGTAAACCAGAGGATACAAGATCTCTCCATCTTTCATTCATCTCTCTCTCTCTCTCTCTCTCCCTCTCCCTCTCCCTCTCCCTCCCTCCCCCTCTCCCTCTCCCTCTCTCTCCCTTTCAATTAAAATAAACCTAAAGAAATTCTTTAAAAATCGATTGACAGTTTCAACAGCTGCAGAGTCACATTCCTCTGTGATAATCAGATTTGGAAACTGTAATAAGAATGATGACTTCAGGCCGGCACCACAGCTCACTAGGCTAATCCTCCGCCTTGCGGCGCCGGCACACTGGGTTCTAGTCCCGGTCGGGGCGCCGGATTCTGTCCCGGTTGCCCCTCTTCCAGGCCAGCTCTCTGCTGTGGCCCGGGAGTGCAGTGGAGGATGGCCCAAGTCCTTGGACCCTGCACCCCATGGGAGACCAGGAGAAGCACCTGGCTCCTGGCATCGGATCAACGCGGTACGCCGGCCGCAGTGCGCCGGCCGTGGCGGCCACTGGAGGGTGAACCAACAGCAAAGGAAGACCTTTCTCTGTCTCTCTCTCTCTCTCACTGTCCACTCTGCCTGTCAAAAAATAAATAAATAAATAAATAAATAGAATGATGACTTCAGAGATGTTTTTATTTAACTGGCATCCTTTTAGCACCATTTAGTTTATGAGGCACACACACATGTAATATTCTTTTTGATTTATTTATAAAAGTTGCATTTCTTACAAGTTAATTCATTCTTTTCTTAGAGAAATCATAAACATCATGGATAGTAGATGCAAATTAAATCCCTATCCATGGACTGCTCTACTGGGAGTGAAGCAAATATACTCAAAGCCATTTAATGTAAGATAGAATACCACTACATGCCTTCAAAAAACTGATGGAAATGCTATTACTAAGAATACCAATCCTATGGCCAGAGTTGTGCCAATTCAAAGCCAGGAGCCAGGTGCTTTTTCCTGGTCTCTCATATGGGTGTAGTGAGGTCTTCAAAAGTTCATAGTAGTGTGTCTTGTGGGGATGCTGTTTGGGATAGCTGTATCTCACATTGGAGTTTCTGGTTCCAGTCCCAGGTACTCCGCTTCCAACCATCTTCTTGCTAATACACACCCTGGATAGCATCAGATGATGGCTGAAATGTGGGGTCCCTGCCACTCACATAGGAGACCTGGATTGGGTTCTAGGTTTCAGATTTTGGCTTAGCCCAGCCCTGGTTACTACAAGCATTTGGAAAATCTCTATCCACCTCTCTCTCTGCTCTCTTTCCCTCTACCTTTCAAATAAAATGAAAAATAAATAATTTTAAAGTGTATTTTGAAAAATACTATGCAAGGATTTCACAATTTTTTGCACCACAATAAACTTATCTTTTAATTTCATTTTCCCACAAACTGTTGGAAGTACCCTGTTATATCATAGTGAGTGTGAACTAGAATTCTGGTCTTGATGCTTTCACCTTCTGAGGCTTTGGACTGATCTGTACTTCTCTGAACCTAGTTTAGAAATAATTATTTTCATTTGCTCCTCTCTCTCTTTCGCTCTCTAGCTTAACCAGCTGGACAAGGCAATGGAAGCAGCCCACACATTTTTCATGGCCAACCCCGAACATATGGAAATGCAGCAGAACATCGAAAATTATAGGATGATGGCTGGTGTTGAAGCATTCCAGATGACAGACCGGGAAGCCAAAGCACACCTGGTGAGCTCTGCTGCCCCTTGCCCTTACTGCAGGGAGCTAAGTGCTCTTAAGTTTCACCTGACTCATGGTCAATTTCTGTGAATGAGATCTCAACTTGATTCTAAACTTCCAGTAGCATCTTTGTAATTTCAGAGTTCCCAAGTAGAATATTAAAATTATCAGAATTGAAAAAAAAAAAACTAGGAGAAACTGTTTTTAAAGATTTAATGAAAATTTAAACATTAGAAAAACTAAAAACACAAAAACTTCAAAAATTGAGAGAAAAATAAAATTGGTGCAATATGGGAAAACTACAACATCGTACAAATATCGGTAGTACATTCGGAGGTTTAGCTCCTCTCCAGAGTATTTATTTCACACCTAGGAGTGGAAGCCAGTATCTGTGCTTTTCAAACTGAGCTTCTAAAACATCATATAACTCTTTAGATGAAGTGTTCCTTGAAATCACATGTTAAAAAAAGAAAAAAAAAGCCGGCGCCGCGGCTTACTAGGCTAATCCTCCGCCTTGCGGCGCCGGCACACTGGGTTCTAGTCCCGGTCGGGGCGCCGGATTCTGTCCCGGTTGTCCCTCTTCCAGGCCAGCTCTCTGCTGTGGCCCGGGAGTGCAGTGGAGGATGGCCCAAGTGCTTGGGCCCTGCACCCCATGGGAGACCAGGAGAAGCACCTGGCTCCTGGCATCGGATCAGCACGGTGCACCGGTTGCAGCGCGACGGCCGCGGTGGCCACTGGAGGGTGAACCAACGGCAAAGAAAGACCTTTCTCTCTGTCTCTCTCTCTCTCACTGTCCACTCTGCCTGTCAAAAAAAAAAAAAAACTACTTTTCAATTTTCCATATCACCATTCTTGATGTGCGGCCTCCAAAATCAGGATAGCAAAGGAAAACAGTAAGATTTTAGATGCCTGGTTTTCTTCTTTTTAAACTGGGCAAGGCCTGAAGTGAAGGGGGCACTTCCATCCACATCTGTTGCACCACACGTGTTACCTGGTCTGACCTACAAGCAGACGACTTAACAAGTACAGTTTGTGTGTGTGCTCAGAAAGCAAATGAAATCCATGGGTGCTGTAGAGGCTTCTAGCTCAGTAAGTCCCCTCTTATTTACAACTATTTGAAGCCAAGGAAGTGACATTTTACCTTCAGTAAAGACCTTCTTTGTCCCTCTGCAGTACAAGAGTTTGAAACCCAGCCCGGCTGCCTCCATCTTACTCTTTGAAAACATGTTTGTTTGTTTGTTTGTTTGTTTTTCTCTCTTTTTTGCAGGAGAGCTACAGTGCAGCAGTTAAACATTATGAGGCCGATGATTTTGAGGTAGCTATCAAGTACTTTGAACAAGCCCTACGAGAATATTTCAATGAAGATGCAGAGTGCCGCACCCTGTGTGAGGGGCCTCAGAGATTTGAAGAGTATGAGTATTTAGGGTACAAAGCTGGTCTCTATGAAGCCATTGCAGGTAAAGTGGCTTTTTCCTTTTATTTATTTCCTGATTATAAGAATACTAGATGCAATTTTTAAAAATATTTTAACATATAGAAGTCTGTATGGTTAAAAAGTAAAAGACATAAATGTCTACTCCATCATACTTCCCATAAATACATTTATGTAGCTAAAATTTATATGACTCTCTTCCCAGGCTTTTTTTGGATGAATACATAAATATGTATTAGTTTATTTATAATTATTAGTTCATTTTTGTAAAATATAGCAACCCTATAAAAACTGTTTCTCACTATGTTTTTATTTTTGTTTACTTTATGCTTAACGATACATTGTGGATCTCTTCTCATGTAAGTACATGTAGATCCACCTCACTGCATTTAATGACTGGGTGATAATCCATGGTAAGGGTACACTGTAGTTTATTTGGCCACTCCCTTTTTTACATTATTATTCTTACTTTGTTTTTATTTTATTTGAAAGCAGAGAAACAGAGAGAGACAAAGACAGAGAAAAAGAGATCTTCCATCCACTGGTGCCCAAATGCCCACAGCAGCCAGGGCTGGTCCAGGGTGAAGCAAGGAGTCCAGAGCTCAATCTGGGTCTCCCACATGAATCACAGGGACCCAAGTACTTGAGCCATCATCCTCTATCTCTCAGTGCACATATTAGTGGGAAGCTGGATTGAAAGTAGAATAGCTGGGACTCAAACCAGGCCCTCGGATATCAGATGCTGGTATCCCAAAGGTCAACCCTTTGGCCAGTCCTTCACTGATGACTATTAAGAAAAATGTAATTTTTCTGTATTGTAAACAATGTAATAGTGAGTACTTGTATAGTATGCTTAAATTACTTGAAAGGGCCTGCGCCGTGGCTCACTTGGTTAATCCTCCGCCTGCTACCCCGGCATCCCATATGGGCACCGGTTCTAGTCCCAGTTGCTCCTCTTCCAGTCCAGCTCTCTGCTGTGGCCCGGGAAGGCAGTAAAGGATGGCCCAAGTGCTTGGGCCCCTGCAACTGCATGGGGGACCAGGAGGAAGCACCTGGCTCCTGGCTTCAGATCGGCGCAACTCCGGCCGTTGCAGCCACTTGGGGGGTGAACCAATGAAAGAAGACCTTTCTGTCTGTCTCTCTCACTGTCTATAACTCTACCTGTCAAATAAAAAAAAATTACTTGAAAGAATATTTTATTATCTATGAGAACTTTATAGTATTGCCAAGTGGCATTTAGAATGATAGATACTGTGCATTATATAGTAATTGAGGATATTGGCTAATTGACAATTTATGGGAACTGAGTCCTCTTCTGTACACCATACACAAAAATAAATTCTATTGTATTAAAAATGAAAGAGTAAAAATAAAGCCATTGAGACAAAATATGGGAAAATATTTGAATAATATTAGGAGAGGAAACTCTATAAATGAAAAAGACAAGAAAATGAATAGAAATATAGACTTTATGTAAGATTTTAAAATATATATTTATGAAATAAACCAAGCATATATACAAAACACAAATGGAAACATTGTAAAATATTTTGTAAGCAAATAGGTAATATTCTTCATATTTAAAAGGAGACAGTAAAGTATTACTAATAGTAGTAATTTACTTCTTAATTGATAGTAGTAGTTACAATAACAACTGACATTTTGTAATAATTATAGTATGCAAAGGGCTTTACTGATTTACAACATTTTGATCCTCTAAACAACTCTTGGTAGGCAGATACTATTGCTTTACACTCTTTGGCCCTTTTTTAACTGAGGAATTTTGTGTCTCAGAAAGATTAAGTATTGCTATGAAAATGATGCTGGTAACCAAGCCAGATTTTTCTGAATCTATAACTCAGACTTTTAAGATACAAGTAATTTATTCAATTATAAATGTTTAAAACTATTTTTGGAGCATGTAGTATGTTGCTTTATTTATATATATAAAGTTTTATTTATATATATAAAATTTTATATATATAAATTATGTGTATGTGTGTGTATAAACGTTCAGTTTTATGTACTCACAGAAATGCTATTAATGAAATTAGTTTTCTGCCCTCACTTCCCAATGTTTTCTACCTCATCTAGTAGCTCAAACAAATCCCAGGGAGCTATATTTCAGTACAGCATCTCCTTCAGTTCCTATCCCCATCTGATTTGCTGCCAAACTTTGATAGATGCCACCTCCTAAGAGCACATAAGACTTCCTTACCCTCTCCACCCATTTTGCAACCATCCTGGCTTAAATCCTACACCACTGTGATTGCTTTTTTGGTTCCTCATATCCTGGTCAGGTTTTGCTTCAGAGCAGAACAGTCTGTAAAAAGTAAAATTCTTCTCACAGCCCTGCTTAAACTATCCTAATGGATTGCCTTCTACTTGGAATAAAACCTAAAACCTTTAAGAAGGACATTCATGATTAAGTGTATATGTCTCTCTCTCTCTCTCTCTCTCTCCCTCTCCCTCTCTCCTCTCTCTCTCCTCTCTCCCTCTCTCCTCTCCCTCTCCTCTCTCCCTCTCCGCCTTGCTTTCACTGTCTTTCTGATCCATTCCAATTGCACTTCTTTTAATTCCTTGGATAGGCCATGGTTATTTCCATGTAGAGACCTCCAAAGTTTTTCCTCCAGACCTTGGTTAAAGCTGTAGCTTGTTCAGAGCTGAATCCTCAGTGTCTAAGTATAGTGACTGGCAAATAGTCAGCACTTAGAAAATATTGGTTAAATGAATGTGTTGATGGATGAATGAATGAATAAAGGAGATGGCATTTCTATCAATTAACCATGCTGTTATGCAATATTTTGTCAGATTTACTCTTAGATGCTTTGTAATATTTGCTTGTATCATAATTGGTGTCTATGAGAAGCAAAATTTTCTGATTATTTCTAGTATATAGATATATGGTTAACTTTCATATTTATTTGCCTGGGTAGACTTCATTCCTAATATTTTATAGATTCTGCAATGTTACATTTTCTGCAAATAATCATTTTTTTCTTCCTTTGAAGCCTTTTGAGGCCTTTAGTGCAATGTTATATGCAAAGGAACATAGTTGATATTTGTGTCTTATCCCTTATTTTAAAATTAATGTTTATTTAAACTTTTTTAATATAAGGAGAGAAGATTTAATACAATTCATAAATACAATCCTAAGTATATAATGCTACTTTCTTTCCATCCTTCCTCTCTCCTTTTCCTCCTCCCCCTCCTTTGGTTCCTTCTTTGGGAAAGGAGTGTTTTTAATGTTTTCCTGTTTAGGATGATCTTTACTGGGAGATCTCAGATACATTCATTTTGAGAGGAAATCTTTTAACTTTTCTGATTGAAGAAAGTATTTCTTTTGGAGTTTCATCAAATGGATTTTAAAATAATATGAGACATTTATTCAGTGACCCACTGTGGGCATTAACATGAACAAGATAAAGATTTCCACTTTTATAGAGTCAAGAGCTTTCATTTTCATTTTATGACTTTCTCTGTTTCATCGTCATAGCAATAAAAAAGTTTAATAGATACTGCTAGATTGCCTTCAAGAAGATATCAAAAGTATATGACACTATTTGTCACTCACTCTTTTACTTACTGTCTGTAACAGTTATCCAAAAATAGAACAGTGATAAGGAGTAAATTAGTTTAGTTTGTATCTCCTTAATTTTCAGGGATCACAGCATGTTTTTCACAGTTGATATTAGCCAAAAGGGTAAGTCTTGGGAATTTGAAACATACTCAATGTATTATGAAGAGAAAACTTTTAAAAGTACTCCCATGCAAATATCTTGGATCTCAAACTTATTAAAAACATGATGATTGCACTGTGACATTTGAAATAGAAAGCAGGCAGAGAATATAACCAATAAAAAGTGGCATGACAGCTCTCATTTGAATTTTTGTCTGGTTCAAATTGTCCTAAATTAGGATTAAAACTGGCATTTAAAATTCTGAATATATTAGAAAACCAGAATACTTGATTTTAGAATTAGAGGAGACAATAAACGCTGGAGAAAAGTACAGATGACTCCCAAATGAAGTTATTTTTATTAATTCTGCTGGATGAAGCCCTAAAGGATGTCATTCTGCTACTCTTATTTTGGTGCCATTTATATTTTGCTTTGAAAAACATTTTCATTCATATTGAGTTCTTTTTGGGTGTGTCTCTGACCTTTTCTTTTGGTTTGTCATTTGGAATTAGAAGAATGTGCCTTAGAAATTTGTCCCAGTGCTTTAGCAGCCAGCTGGGACACTGGTGTCCTTTATTATATGGCCTGGGTTCCAGAACTCCACTCCTGATTTCAGCTTCCTGTTAATGTGCACCCTGGAAAGCAGCAGGTAATGGCTCAAGTACCTGGATCCCTACCACCTCCATGGGAGCCCAGCAACAGTCTGGACCGGCCCTGACCATGGCAGGAATTTGAGGAATGAACCAGCAGATGGGAGCTTCCTCTCTCTCTCTCTCTCTCTCTCTCTCTCTCTCTCTGGCTCTCACTCTCGCTGTCATTCTCCCTCTCTAATAAGAAAAAAAAATTAATGAGGCATGTAAAGTTTCAGCTAAGTAGGAAAAAACAATTGAAGATTGTTTGTTGATTTTCTTCCTTCCTTCCTATTTATTTCAAGCATGCTAATCACATAAATAGAACTCATTCTTCCCTTCACAACCTCCAGTTGAGGTTAATAACAAGTAGACTTTAGGGATTCTATTGGCCGTGCTCTATAGGACTGAGTTAGCCAGATTACGAGAAACTGGCTCATTTTACCTCACACCAGAATATGCACATTTCCTCCCTGTTGTATTTTGGGTTCCCTCTGCAATGTCATCAAGATTCAAGCTGAATTTTGACTAAACAGAGAATCTTTTGAAAGAAGGCAGTTGTTGTAGGTTAAATTGTACAGCCATGAAGTCCAATGATTTTGTTGTCATCCTCAGGGGAACCTATTCAGCTCAAGCATGAATGAACCATTCTCTCTTCTCTGAGGCTCAGCCCCTCAGGCTTTCTCAGCTCATGCTTTGAGAACACAGAGCTAAGATGTGAAGGAAGCATGAAAATCCCTACACTTCAGGAGTCTCACCTTGTTTGCAAGCAAGAAAAGTGGAACTAGTAGAAAGGAGACCAGAGAAAGAAGAAAATGCTTTCTCAAGTTCTTTAGATTTTATCCTCCCCTTACTTCACAAGTCCCTGAATAAAAGTAGAAAATGCCATTACTAGAATATGAAATGTCCAGGTTATAGACTCATTTATAACTGGGTGGAACAAAGCCCTGATCAATAGATGAGAAGAAATAATGTTTTTATTTTCCCTTTAGGAAAATTTGGCCTGCAAATGTTATCTGGGAAAAAGAGCATTTTTGCTTGACTTCTCATAATATACTCTCCACATACATGGTGGTTCCTTTCTCTGATCTGTTTCCTAACATCTCCAGGATCTGAACTTTCAATCCTGATTCCAGTACACTTCAGACCATCTCAAATATCCAAAGAGAGGCCCCATCATTGTTAAATAAGAAAGACAATATTCAGCCGAGTATGGGTGGGGTGAAATGGTCTGTCACTTTCAGAGGGAGGAGAAAAGAGAGTGGATGGCCAGGGAAGACTGCAGCACAGAGAAAGGCCCCTGAGCCATAGGATTGGGAACTACTGTGTCTCATATTCTCCAGCAAAGAGGCCTTACTTGCTTGCCCTGTGAAAGTGTTTTCCATTCACAGGATAAGGATTACAATGACTTCTCTGAGTATTGTAAGGTCAGAAATGCCCTATGTAATTGTGGCTTTGAATAGAAATGTGGGTTTTCAAATGAAACATTGCTTGGGTCTTGTTTTCCAGATCACTACATGCAGGTGCTGGTTTGTCAGCATGAATGTGTGAGGGAACTTGCCACCCGCCCTGGCCGCCTCTCTCCAATCGAGAACTTTCTTCCTCTGCATTATGACTACCTGCAGTTTGCCTACTATCGAGGTAAAGTGTGGATCATCTGGGAAGTCCTTTGAAGGGGTTTCTGTTCACCATGACCGATATGTTGTCAACGTGTAGTCTTCTGCTTTCTTCACGCTACCATCAGATCTATGGAGTTTATATATTTTCTTTCTTATCTCTCATCACTGTAGTCAGAACAAGAAGAGCAGAAGGTGAAACACAGGCAGGTGAAGTGCAGAATTTAGTGCTGCAATCATTTCTTGAAAATTAGACTAGATTAACATTTTATATGATTTTTAAATTTAATTTTTTCAACTTAATTTCATTAGCTATATATATATATATATATATTCACATGATTAAAAGAAAAAACATTAAAAAACCTCTCTTCCCTGTCCCAAATACCCAGTTTAATGCTCTATAACCTGGTTTCTTATCTATCCTTCCAAAATTTAACATAGAAAGAACAAATGCATATGCACCCATTTATGTTCTCCTTTACACAGAAGATACCATATTTATTATTTGCACTACTCTGTACATCTTTTTACTTAAAAACATCAGAAAACACATTTGATAACATTCAACATCCCTTAATGATAAAAACCCTCCAAAAATTACGTATAGAAGGAGCATTCCTTAAAGTTAGAAAGGCTATATCTCACAAACCAACAGCCAATATCGTACTGAATGGGGAAAATCTGAAAACATTTCCCCTCAGATCTGGAACAAGATGAGGATGTCCACTTTCACCACTCTTATTCAATACAGTACTGGAAGTTTCATCAAGAGCAATTAGGGAGGAGAAAGAAACAAAGGACATCAAAATTGGAGTAGAGAAAGTCAAATTATCCATGTTTGCAGATGACACAATGGTATGATGGTATACATGGAAAAACCCTAAACACTTCGACAAAAAATTGTTACAATTGATAAACCAATTCAGTAAAGTTTCAGGTTATAATATAAAAAACAAACAGTTTTCATATGCTAATGATGAACTCACAGAAAGAGAAATCAATAAAGAAATCCCATTCGTGGGGCAGGTGCAATGGCACAGTGGGTTAAAGCCCTGGCTTTAAGTGCTGGCATCCCATATGGGCGCCGGTTTGAGTCCTGACTGCTCCTCTTCCGATCCAGCTTGCTGCTATGGCCTGGGAAAGCAGTGGAGGATGGCCCAAGTCCTTGGGCCCCTGTACCCACATGGGAGACTCAGAAGAAGCTCCTAGCTCCTGGCTTTGGATCAGCGCAGCTCTGGCCATTGTGGCCATCTGGGGAGTGAACCAACAGATGGAAGACCTCTCTCTGTCTCTACCTCTCTCTGTAACTCTGTCTTTCAAATAAATAAAATAAATATTTTGAAAAAAAGAAATCCCATTCATAATAACCACAAAAATCTCAAACACTTAGGAATAACTTTAACAAAGTTAGTGACAGATAATCTATAATAAAAATTATCAAACATTGATGAAAGAAGTCATCAAGGATGCAAAATTTTGGAGATATTCCTTGCTCATGGATTGGAAGAATCAATATCATCAAAATATCAGTACTACTTAAAGCAATTAACAGATTCAATGCAATTCCTATCAAAATACCAATGGCATTCTTTACAGAGTTAGAAAAAATAATCCTACACTTGATCTTAGCCAAAAGGCTGAGAAGCAATAGAAAAAATAATCCTAAAATTCACATGGAGTCACAAAAGACTCTGAATAGCCAAAGCGATCCTGAGCAAGAAAAAATGAGCTGGAAACATCACAATAACTGATGTTGAAGTATACTACAATACTGTATAGTAATTAAAATAACTTTGTACCAGTGTAACAACTAATACATAGATCAATGTAACAGAATAAAGAGCCCAGAAATTAACTCACATACATCCAGCCAACTGAATCTTGACAAAAGTACTCAGACTATTCAGTGGAGTAAGGATAATCTCTTCACAAATGGTGTTGGCAAAATTGGATATATGTATGTAGAAGAATGAAAATTAGATCCATACACCTAACCATAAACAGAAATCAATTCAAGATGGATCAAATACATAAATTATAACCTGAGACTTAATGTAGGGAAGACAGTCAAAGGCATTGGTGTAGGGGGTGACTTCTCTGCCAAGACTATATTGAATATCAATCATGAGAGTGGGCATCCTTGTCTGGTTCTAGATCTTGGTAGGAATGCTTCCAACTTTTCCCAATTCAATAGGATACTGGCCATTGGTTAATCACAAACTGCCTTGATTGGGTAGGTATAATAATTTTATATTTTCTTTCTTCACTCAGCAGAGCTTTTTTTCAATTATTTAAATGAGAATCACTTTTTTTCATCAGTATGTAAATTCTTTCTTGCTTTTTGTCCATGTTTTGTCCATGTTCTTGCTATTTGCCCATGTTATTCTCTCTGTGCTCAATAAAGTAGTTACTAGTAAGCTTTGTAAATTATTACTTTGGTTTAATTTTATCAGATGAATACTTTAAAATTTTTTTCATGTTATATGTATTTTTCTGAAATCAAATTAAATATGTATTGACTCAAGAAAAAATAAATAAAAATTAAAAACAGGTAAAATGAAAATGAATGCTTCCAACTTTTCTCCATTCAATACAATGCTGGCCGTGGTTTTGTCACAAATTGCCTTAAGGAATTGTGTTGAAGAATGTTCCCTTGATTCTCAATTTGCTTAAGGTTTTCATCATGAAAGGCTATTGCATTTGATCAAATGCTTTTTCCACATTTATTGAGATAATCATATGGGTTTTGTTTTTCAGTTTGTTAATGTGATGTATCACATTGATAGATTTGCCAATGTTGAGCCAACCCTGCATACCAGGGATAAATACTGCTTGGTCCAGGTGAAGGATTTTTCTGTTATGTTGTTGGATTCGATTGGCTAGTATTTTCTTGAGAACTTTTGTGTCTATGTTCATCATTGAAGTTGGTCCACAGTGCTCTTTCTCTGTCGTGTCTCCCTTTCAATTGTTTTGAATAGCTTGAGAAGAATTGGAGTTAGCTCTTCTTTAAATGTCTGGTAGAATTCAGCAGTGAAGCTGTCCAGTCCTGGGCTTGTCTTTGTTGAGAGTATATTTGTTACTGATTCCTCCTTCTTGGTTATTGATCTGCTTAGGTTTTCTATGTCTTCATGACTCAATTTTGACAGGGTATATGTGTCCAGAATTCTCTCCACTTTTTCAAGATTTCCTGATTCATTGGTAAACAGTCTTTGTGGTAAATCCTGATGATTTTTATTTTATTTCTGTGGTATCTGTTGTTACATTTCCTTTTTCATCTCTGATTTTATTGATTTGAGTCTTCTCCCCCTTTTTTGGCTAGTTAGGTCAATGGTATATCAATTTTGTTTATTTTTTCAAAAAAAACAGCTCTTTGTTTCAGTGATATTTTGTATTTTTTGTTTTTATTTTGTTTATTTCTTCTCTAATTTTAATTATGTATTTTCTCCTATTAATTTTGAGTTTAGTTTGTTGCTGTTTTTGTAGGTCCTTGAGATGCATTGATAGTTCACTTATTTGGTACCTTTCTAATTTCTTAATATAGGTACCAACTGCTATAAACTTACCTCTAAACACTGATTTTGCTGTTTTCTGTAAGTTTTGATAATGTTGTATTGCCATCTTCAATTTTTTTAAGATTTATTTATTTATTTGAAAGTCAGAGTTACACAGAGAGAGGAGAGGCAGAGAGAGAGAGAGAGAGAGGTCTTCAATCCGCTGGTTCACTCCGCAATTGGCTGCAACAGCCAGAGCTGCACCAATTTGAAGCCAGGAGCTAGCAGCTTCTTCCAGGTCTCCCATGTGCATGCAGGGGCCCAAGGGTTTGGGCATCGTCCAGTGCTTTCCTGAGACACAGCAGAGAGCTGGATTGGAAGTGGAGCAGCTGGGATTGGCCAGCACCCACATGGGATGCCAGCACTACAGGTGGTGGCTTTACCTGCTATGCCACAGCACCTGCCCTTGTGTCTTCATTTGTTTTCTGAAATTCATTTCACTTTTGATTTCTTCTATGACACACTCAGGAGCATGTTGTTCAGTCTCCATGTGTTTGTATATGTTCTAGAGATTCTTGAGTTGTTGATTTCCAGCTTCATCCAGTTGTGGTCAGAGAAGATGTATGGTATGTTTCAGGTTTTTTTTTTTTTAATTTGCTGAGACTTCCTTTATGGCCTACCATGTGGTGTGTCCTAGGGAAAGTTCCATGCACTGCTGAGAATATGTATTCTGCAACTGTAGAATGAAAAGTTCTGTAGATATCCATTAGGTCCATTTGGCCCATTGTGTTGATTAACTCTGTTATTTCCTTGCTGATTTTCTGTGTGGTTGATCTGTTAATTGTTGAAAGTGGGTATTGAAGTCCCCCATTACTATTATATTGGAGTCTATGTCTCCCTTTAGATCTAATAGCCTTTCTTTTAAACAGCCAGGAGCTCTGTAATTCAGTGCATATATGCTTATTATCATCACATCTTCCTGTTGAATCGATACCTTAATCATTACATAGTGACCTTCTTTGTCTCTTTTAACAGTTTGTGTGTTAAAGTCTATTTTCTCTGATAATATGATGGCTACACTAGCTCTTTTTTGGCTTCCATTATCATAGACTATCTTTGTCTATCCTTTCACTTTCAGTCTGCCTGTATCTTTGTTGGTGAGATGTGTTTCTTGTAGGCAGAAAATAGATGAGTCTTGTTTTTTAATCCATTCAACCAGTCTGTACCTTTTAACTCGAGAGTTGAGGCCATTTACATTCAAATTTACCATTGATAAGTTACAACCTGGCCCTGCCATTTTCCCATAAATATTCCTAATGTTTACTTTGGATTTCCTTTGTACTTTTGCTGGGAGATTTTCTGCCTTCACCTTCTTTCATAGTGATGACCATATTTCTGTGTTTCTGTCTGTAAATGAATTCTTCATTTATAATACCTCATTTTGATTTATCTTTAAAATCTCAATTTCATGAGAAAAAAATTTCATTCATGTCATGTATTGATTTCTTTAATTCATGAATTTGCTT
Organism: Oryctolagus cuniculus; assembly: GCF_051225735.1. Lineage (NCBI taxonomy): Eukaryota > Metazoa > Chordata > Mammalia > Lagomorpha > Leporidae > Oryctolagus > Oryctolagus cuniculus. Next base: position 89,509,526 of record NC_142870.1, read on the forward strand.
CTGATTACTTCTGAGTAATCCTACAATTTTTTTTTTTTTTTTGAATTCTGATTCTGGCATTTCTCCAATCTTTTCATCTTCACATTCTAGTATTGAAGTGTTGTTGTGTGCCTTTTTCGGGTGCCATGTTGTATTCCTAATTCTTGTTTCTTGAATTTCTGCATCCATTTTTAGGCCTTTGTAGAGATACTTGGTTTTGCTTTTTTTCTTTTTTTATTTTTTTCCCTTCTGATGACTTTTATCTTTGGATTACACCTCTGTGGTTTAGTGGAGTGTCTGCTGTTTCAGTGAATGACCACAGGTGTGTGCTGGGTGTGACCACAGAACTCTGGTCAGTGCTCCAGGGTGAGGTGAGTGTCCAAGGTGACACCAAAGTTGGGCATGGTAGATTTCCTATTTTTTTTTTTAATCAGAGAGGAAGGTTTGAGCAGCTCTGTTGGCATTGTCTCACCATCACCTCCTCTTCTTCAAGTCAACCAGTGCCCAGGCACTGGCCCCTTTGGGTACAATATTTATCCATGCTGCTTCAAGAACCACACAAAGTATCTGTGCAATCTTTAGTGTGATCATGCATCCCATAGCAATGACCCACCTCAAGCATCAGGGTGCCCTGAGCGTGTGGAGCTGCCCACAGTGACTGCCCAGAGACCAGTCACACCCTGCACCCTCCCACATAGCCACAATGTTTCCACAGTCTCAGCACAGAAGGCTCCCAGAGTTGCAAAGTGCCGAAGAGCCACTGTGCCCTGCCAGTCTGTCCTGCAGACAGAGAGGCAGAGACACTCTCAGAGCCAGCTACCTGTGGGTACTCTGCCCAGTCAGCCTGAGCCTCAGAGCCTGTGACATACTGGGAGGCTGGGGACAACTCACAGTCTTATGTTGGTACCCGGCCCCTATCAGTCCTACCAACCAGACTCAGGCATATCCTCTTGGCTGGTTGCTGGGTGCATGGACACAAGATGGTACAGCTATTAAGTATGTCCAAAATGGTGCCCACCCTCTCTCAGCTAGTTGCAGGGCACCATTGTCAGGGGGTCAGGGAGAGAGAAACATGCCTCTTTTTTTTCCTCTAGGTTGGCAGGTATACTGTCCCCCATAGGGCTCCAGGCCAGACTCACGGCAGGCTCTTCCTGCAAATTTATCAACAGTGGCTTGGGCTGCTGTGGTCTGGTCTCACCTTACTTTCCAAAGCTGGTGCTGAGGCTCTCAGCTACTAGGGTCCTGGTCATGTGCATCCACACCCTCCATGTAGCTCCACACTGTCCCTCTAACTTTCAAGGAGTTTCCACTGCAGTTTTCTCCCTAACTCTTCCCTGAGATTGCACTCTCTCCGCTGATTCAACTTTTCTAACAATACATAAAGGTCTGGTTCATTTTTTAATTTTGCATATAATTTCACTATTATGCCTCATTTCATATTTATCCTTACTGATGGGCAATTGTATTGTTTGCAATATTTTTCTATTCATTCACCATTCAAATAAAAATTCTACAAATGTCATTTCAAATCTAGACACAAATATCTGTTGGATAAATATATTAAAAATGATTGCTTAGTAAAATGTTTTATTCATTTTTAATTTTGATTTTTTTGTTTATTTGAAAGACAGAAATAGACATACAAAGGTCCCGCATCTGCCTACAACAGCTGGAGCTGAGCCAGGCAGAAGCCAGAACCTGGAATCAGTCTGGGTCTTGTATAGTTGGCAGGGGCTCAAGTATTTGAATACCACCTGTTGTATCTCAGGGTGATTATTAGCAGGAAAGCTGGAATTGGAAGCACAGCTGGGACTCAAATCCAGACGCTCAGGGGTGCAAATGTTTCAGGTGACATCATAACTGCTTCATCAAACATTTGTTCTTTCTTTGTAATTTTGATAGATGTTGCCAAATTTTCCTCTACATGAAATATATTTCTGTTGCTCAACAGAATATATTTCCAATTTTTATATATTCCCAATCTTTTAGGTGAAAATTAATATTTCAATGTAGTTTCCCTTTCCACTTATATTTTTGATAGAGAGAGAAATTGAACATCTTTTCTCATGTTTAAAAGCAATTAGTAAAATCTTAGATATGTTGTCTAACGTCTTCATTATACTTCATCTTGGAGCATGTCACTTAGCTTGGTATTAGGTCATAATTACTGGTTCATTGTTTTCTTTATTCCTCACTAGCCCCAGCATCATGTTGTCTTGTATAAAGTTCAGTGGTGAACAGCATGTTTCCATGTTAAATTAATAAGTGTAAGAAAATATCTCAAGCAAATACCTTAAAGATACTTTGGAAAATCCTCCCCTTCACAAAAGCAGGATATTACTCATTATCCTGGAGTTGATGGCATAAGAAGTCATTTGCTTAAGTCCTGAGCATTGAATGCAAAAAACTTAGGAGAGTTGCCTTTATCAAACTTATTACAAACCCAGAGTCGTCTCTGTATATATGTGTGTGTGTGTGTGTGTATGTGTTTATGTGTCTGGGGGATTCTTTTAAACAGACATTGAATGTTGTGGCCATGTACAAACAAGATATACAGCATTTCAAAATTCCTCTTGGGGGCTGGCTCTGTGGCACAGTGGGTTAATGCCCTGGCCTGAAGCGCTGACATCCCATGTGGGCACTGGTTCGAGGCCCGGCTGCTCCACTTCCAATCCAGCTCTCTGCTTTGGCCTGGGAAAGCAGTAGAAGATGGCTCAGGTCCTTGGGTCCCCGCACCCATGTGAGGGACCCAGAAGAAGCTCCTAGCTCCTGGCTTCCGATCGACACAGCTCCGGCCGTTGTGGCCAACAGGGGAGTGAACCATCCGATGAAAGACATCTCTTTCTCTCTCTGCCTCTCCTCTCTTTGTGTAACCCTGACTTGCAAATAAATAAATAAATCTTTTTTAAAAAAGAAACAATTCTTCTTATAGTAGGTAAATATTGCTACATTGAAGCACTCGTTGTTGAAATATCCTTGCTCCTGCTCTCTAGTAGCTTGCTGCTGTTGGAGTTGTTGGAGTTGTGTTGTAAGGGGACGGAGGAGGTCTTCCACAGCAAAAGTACTTTAAGTAAGTACTTACATCACAGCACCAGTTGACCACAGCAAGAAGAAATAACCTTTGAAAATCACTTGTATCACTCACACATCAGATGATGCAGTCATTGTAGAAGATCACCATCAGGATGTTTAGTTATTCCAAACCAGTACAAAAATCATAATTAACTCCTACAGTCCTATTGTTTATCTATATTAACTAAGTTGCCAATAAACTTCTTCAGGCAGAAATTTTCAATAGAAAATTTTTATAGTTTATCCAAAACGTCTAGTGTCAAAGCGGACTGAAAGGAATCCCTTTTGGAAACCTGAAATCATGTACTTTTATCTGTGACTGTTTGTTCTTAATCTGCTCATTCAATTTTCAAAGGCAGAGAGAGGAGAGAGAGAGAGAGAGATCGAGAGAGAGATCTTCCATCTGCTAGTTCACTCCCTAAATGGCCACAAAGACCCGGAGCTGAGTCCATCTGAAGTCAAGAGCCAGGAGCTTCTTCCAGGTCTCCCACATGAGCTCAGGGGCCCAAGGACATGAGCCATCCTCTACTCCTATCCCAGGCCATAGAAGAGAGCTAGAACAGAAGAGGAGCAACTGGGACTAGAACCGGCACTCATATGGGATGCTGGCGCTTAAGGCCAGGGCTTTTACCCACTGTGCCACAGTGCAGGCTCTATAAATAAAATATTTAAAAAAAAAAATCCTTTGGGCTGACTCTAATGTTACAACTGCTTGGTCTTCCAGTCGGTGAATATGTGAAAGCCTTGGAGTGTGCCAAGGCCTATCTTCTGTTCCATCCAGATGATGAGGATGTCCTCGACAACGTAGATTACTACGAGAGTCTGTTAGATGACGACCTTGACCCAGAATCTATTGAAGCCAGAGAGGTGAGACCAGTGTTCTGAGAAGAAGCTTTTCATGTACTGGAGAGAGTGATAAAAACATAGCACTGCTCGTAACAATTTCTAACAATTTTGTGAAGGTTTTGGAACTCAATTCTTTCAAACTTTGATTATTATTTTTGCTAGAAGCGTATTATTCTCATATTTGCTAGCTTGTAAAAAGCAGTAAATGGGGACATTTTCTGAAGCTCTGAATATTTCTTTTAACTGATTTGTCATGTAATGAAAAATATTTCCATGTTATCACCACTGATCTATCTCACCCCTATTATGTAAATATAAATTTTTCTCTTTCTTTCACCCTCTCTCCTTCCTTCCTTCCTTCCCACTTCCTCCCTCCCTCCTCCCTCCCTCTTTCCCTCCCTTCTTTCCCTTCCTCCCTCAATCTCTTCTTGCCTTTCTGCCTGTCTGCCTGACTTTGTCTGCCCCCCACCCCATTTCTTTGTCTAGGACTCAGCAATGTTTGTGAAACGTCATAAACTTGAATCTGAACTGATAAAATCAGCTGCAGAGGGTCTGGGATTTTCATACACTGAACCGGTAAGAACAAAGAAAGACAAAATGTTTATTAGCAGAACTACCCTGTGGAATTCCTGTAGATGTTTTTATTCCCCAGCCTTATTTGTTAAGTTTTCTAATTCTCTCCTTGAATTACAAATTGTGGTATCGGGTGTTTACTCCACATATGTTACGAACTTTAAAGGCTTTCTGGATTTCTATGTCACTGAAGTCCAAAGTCAAAAATAAATATAGAAATTTATGCTCATTAAATAAAAAAAAATAAAAAAATTTTAAAAAAGTAAATATATTTGGTAGAACTATTTTATATAGGAATATTTTGTTTCAAGATTCTTTTTTTCTCCTAATTTTGGATGTGGTATACTATAGTCTCCACTTAATGGTTATTACCTAACCTTAAGGAGACTTCTAAAAGTGCAGCATCATTCATAATTCTACCTTCTATTAACACTGACTTTTCTTCATCTTTCCACATTGTCTGCTATCATTGTTCATATGAAAGTACCCTTTTTCCAGAGACTTATGTTCTGATTTTTATTTAAGAAACTATCATAAGTAATTTCCATATTGGTACGCCCTTTAAAATCATCTTTAGCGGGGCTGGTGCTGTGGCACACTAGGTTAATCCTCCACCTGTGGCGCCGGGATCCCATATAGGTGCTGGTTCTAGTCCTGGCTGCTCCTCTTCCAGTCCCGCTCTCTGCTGTGGCCTGGGAAGGCAGTGGAGGATGGCCCAAGTGCTTGGGCCCCTGCACTCGCATGGGAGACCAGGAAGAGGCACCTGGCTCCTGGCTTTGGATCGCCACAGCTCAGGCCATTGCGGCCATTTGGGGGGTGAACCAATGGAAGGAAGACATTTCTCTCTGTCTCCCTCTCTTACTGTCTGTAATTCTGTCAAATAAACAAATAAAATCTTTTAAAAAAATCATCTTTAGCTACATATCTATATATGTAAATTGATATATAGTATACAAATCACTCTATTGCTACTGCTAGCCGCTTGATTTGTTTCTGATTTTTTTCTACCATGCTTAATGTATTTAGCATTGTCTCTATTAAACTATATCTTCAGAGTAAATTCCCAGGAGTGAAATCACTCTACCTTCAAAGGTACTAAAATTCTTGTAACTAAATTGGTTTTTAAGAGAGTTTTTCTGGTATTCCTACTACTCTTTATAATCCATAAACTTAATCACAAACTTTCAACAATGAGAAATAGCATTTATTGCCTGTGTATTATGTATAAAACGATCCACTGTTGCGGTTTTACTTACATTCCTTTGATGATCCACAAGAATAACCTTTTTCATCTATTATTAATAATTTTCCCTCTTCTTTGAAATACCTGGGCTGGACTTACTCATTTATCTGTTGGTTACTACCACACATGTTCTTTATATAACATATATGTTAATGGTTTTTTTAAATCATTATTTATCATATATCCTATTTGCAATATTTTTCCTTTCTTTTTTAGTTGTACCATGATTTCTTTGACATATTTTAAAAATAAAATTAATTTTATTGGAATATTTCTAATGTGACTACTAACATATTTATATGTTTTCCTACCAAATATATTTAGACTTCACACTACCCCCAATAGATCCCAGCAAATGTCTAAGTTATACTTTGCTTCATAATGCTGGATAGATGATTAATCAAGCTATGTTGTCACTGGGTGTTCTATTCATAAACATAAAAGAATTAGACTAAATGATCTTCCAAAGGTCTTTCTGTCACCAAGTTCAAAGTAACTTTCTTTGAAACAAGCATCAATGATCAGGCTAACTCTACAACAGTTTTTTTTTTAATAAAAAATCCATTTGTTCTCCACATTGTCTTTGATAAAACTGCATCAATCTGAACCTTCCTCTTTATTATTTTTTAAATAAATATATATTGCCACTTTATGCAGTATGCAAATCACTTAATATTTTAGAATTTTAAGTATATTTATATTTATTTTTTTATTTCATTTCTGTAAGTGTTTTAGTGATAACACTATAATTTCTTTAATTTAAACAGAATTATTGGATCAGATATGGAGGGCGACAGGATGAGAATCGGTAAGTCCTCCATTCAGTACAGAAATTTCTTGTTGCTACTGAGAAGAAATATTTAGAGACAGAACTTATTGTAAGGAACTTAACTCTGTGAGATTGAAAAAAAGCTACAGGTTAAAATTCTTTGAGCTGCAAATCACTAGCTGTTCATCCTGATCCCAGCTCTTCCCATCAGTTTTGTGTGACCTTTTGTAGTTTATCTTCCTCTTTGAGTTTCATGTTTGTTCTTCACCTGAAAGGGTTGATCCAGTTGATCTCTGAGTGCTGACATTCTAGGATTTCCAAATCAGAGAAAATGGGATGCTGTTTTTCATGTATCAACATTTAAAAACATGAAATTTTCTTTTTGATGCTGAATCCCCTTACTATATTTATTTGAATTCAAGACATTCAGAAAGTTGTACTGCAAGTTAAAATATTGGTTTTTGCTAACTCAGAAATGAGGAGAACTCACTTTTCAAAAGACTTAAAAGTCAGCTTCCACATTTTGAATAATTCAAACCCATAGAATGTTTGAATTACATATTTGAGACAACATGGTCCAGCATGTTCATTTTCAAATTAGGAAACAGGGACAAGGCAAGCTACATGTGCAAAGTCTCACCATGTCCAAATTTTGAAGTCTTTCAAGGACCACACTCTTGGGTGGTCTACAGTTGTTACAAGAGATCCAAGAACATATTTGTATGTTTGGAATTGTGCAATCTGTGTGTATTGAAAAGATAACCTGCTATTGAAAAGTATGGCACAAACCTGTGTCTTTTTTCTCAGAACAGTCAAGAACTACAACATTGTATTTTTTTTTATTTAATGAATATAAATTTCCAAAGTACAGCTTATGGATTACAATGGCTCCCCCCACCCTCAATGACTTCTCTCCCACCCGCAACCCTCCCCTTTCCCGCTCTCTCTCCCCTTCCATTCATATCAAGATTCATTTTCACTTCTCTTTATATACAGAAGATCAGTTTAGTATACATTAAGTAAAGATTTCAACAGTTTGCACCCACATAGAAACACAAAGTGAAATATACTGTTTGAGTACTCGTTATAGCATTAAGTCTCAATTTACAGCACATTAAGGACAGAGATCCTACATGAGGAGTAAGTACACAGTGACTCCTGTTGTTGACTTTACAAATTGACACTCCTGTTTATGGCATCAGTAATCTCCCTATGCTCCAGTCATGAATTTCCAAGGCTATGGAAGCCTTTTGAGTTCACCGACTCTTATCTTATTTAGACAAGGTCATAGTCAAAGTGGAAGTTCTCTCCTCCCTTCAGAGAAAGGTACCTCCTTCTTTGAAAACCTGTTCTTTCCACTGAGATCTCACTCACAGAGATCTTTCATTTAGGTGGGTTTTTTTTTTTTTTTTTTTTTTTTGCCAGAGTGTCTTGGCTTTCCATGCCTGAAATACTCTCATGGGCTTTTCAGCCAGATCCGAATGTCTTTAGGGCTGATTCTGAGGTCGGAGTGCTGTTTAGGACATCCGCCATTCTATGAGTCTGCTGTATCTCACTTTCCATGTTGGATTCTCTCCCTTTTTTTATTCTATCAGTTAGTATTAGCAGACACTAGTCTTGTTTATGTGATCCCTTTGACTCTTAGTCCTTTCATTATGATCAGTTGTGAACAGAAATTGATTACTTGGACTAGTGAGATGGCATTGGTACATGCCACCTTGATGGGATTGAATTGGAATCCCCTGGTATGTTTCTAACTCTACCATTTGGGTACAACATTGTATTTTAACAACAACAATTTATAAACACAATTTCAATTCAACCATTTTTCACTGATATATTCCATGTTGAAGGCACAATATCTGAATGCTATAAAGATACACATAATAATTTTGTACTGCTCTGTTGAGACTAAATTCTGATGTGTAGTGGGTGAAGTTATGGATATTTGTTAAGGTTGCTAAGATGATTTACAGCACCAAAATGGAGCATACTAAGTCAGAAAGTAAAGAAAAACTTCATAGACGCAGGGACATACAAAAATATAAAATATAGAATCATAGAAAACCTGACAAAAGGATTCTTTGCATTTGAACATCTTTATTCAATGGAAAATTTCCACTGCAACTTTTTGATTGGGCAGAGTCCCTTCAGGAGTAAATGTGGAAGGTGCAGAAGTTCATGGATTATCAATGGGAAAGAAGTCATCACCCAAGATAGAACGAGACCTAAGAGAGGGTAAGTACTTGTGCATGTTTACTCTAGAGGGACGGAAAGGAAAAGTTGGGTCATAGTCAGTTCTTGGCCACAAGGCAGAATCAACATTTTCTGTAAAATAAAAAATAGGACTAAGCTACTACAGTTCATCAAAGTCTGAAAGCAAGGCTTATAAACAAAAATCTTTCAGATTTGTATACAATTACCTTTGGTTTCCGACTGAAGTGCTTTCAGATTCTATTCCTCATCTGTTTCTCAAAGAAATCCTATGAATTGGACAGGGACTGTGTGGACACTACTACCATTAGATGAAAATCTGAAGCTTAGCAAAGTCGCATAACTTAACTTCCGTCTCACAACCAATGAGTGCTGTGTAGTATGACACAAACTGATCCACCTGGAAGTGAGACAAGTTATGTAAGATATTAAGTTAGTTCATCTGAGATACTTAAAACTCATATAATTGAACAGGACTTTAAGAGAAAGTGTAATTTAAATTGAAGTCACAGGAGTATGGAAGGAGCAATTCCAGTTGGTAAAACAAAGTAAAAGCAGAGATACAGAGAGTGGAGCATCTTATGTAAAATCAAAGTTGATGGAGATGTAGGTGGACTTGTCAAATAGTCTTTAAAAATAGCCAACCATCTTAAAATAATAAACTATTAATAACAGTACCACTAACTACAATAATAATTCTTGAAATTTACTATTATTTCTGTTTTATAACTTTTCAAATAAATGTACATGCAACTCATTTTAATATAATTATCTCCTTGTGTGAGAAAATATAGTGACTTCTCCAAAGTATCAGAGTTCATAATAAGTTGAGCAGGCATATAAAACCAGGTTTTCATATTCTCTTCTTCACCTGCTTCAGGCAACATAGAAGTTTCCAAATATTCAAAATATATGCTTTATTGGTCAGATAATTGTAGTACAGAAAAAACACTTTCAAAACCCTGCAATAAGAACTACAGTATTAGGGCTTGTGTTCTGGTGTATCAGGTTAGGTCGCCGCCTGCGCTACAGCTATCCCATATGGTTGCCAGTTCTAGTCCTAGCTGCTCCACTTTTTTTTTTTTAAACTTTTATTTAATGAATATAAATTTCCAAAGTACGACCTATGGATTACAATGGCTTCCCCCCCAATACCGTCCCTCCCACCCACAACCCTCCCCCCTCCCACTCCCTCTCCCCTCCCATTCACATCAAGATTCATTTTCGATTATCTTAATATACAAAGATCAGCTTAGTATACATTAAGTAAGGATTTCAACAGTTTGCTCCCACACAGAAACATAAAGTGAAAAATAATAGATGAGCTGCTCCACTTTTGATCCAGCTCTCTGCTTATGTGCCTGGGAAAGCAGTGGAAGATTTCCCAAGTGTCTGGGCCCCTGTACTCATATGGTAGATCTCGATGAAGTTCCTAGCTTTGACCTGGCCCAACCCTGCCATTGTTGGCCATTTGGGAACTGAACCAAGCAGATGATCTCTCATTCTTTCTGTGTAACTCTTTCAAATAAATAATACATCTTTTTTAAGAAGTACAGTACTTCTTTTCCCAGGAGAGTGTGTCAGCACATTCCTCTAAGTAGATTTAAAATTTTCTGGCTCTACAGCCTTCATATTTCCTAGCTCTTTCCTTTCTTCGCTTCCAAGGCAGTTTGGAGTAGTAAACAAGATAACTCATCTAATCTAATAGCTCATCTAATCTGACATGGACTTCAGTCTGTAGCCACAAAACCTAAGCTGCTTTATATTTTCCAGGGAGCTTAATGGTCATCCAGAGTTCATGTTGATATTTAAGCTGAGAAATCACCCAGGAAGTGCATGTTAGTAAGCCAGCACTTGGCTGTAAATGTTTGGGAAACTCCAAGGTAGTTGCCAGATTTCAAGGCATTTTTTCTGGCTACAAGGGAATCTGATGTCCAGCAACTGACTATAAAGGTTAATGGGAAGAGTAGAACAGAAAACTACACATGATGGAGAAAAGCACAGTTGAGTGGGTTACCATAATCTACCATTTCTGCAGAAATTTCTTATTTGAATTGGCTACTGGGTTGTAGAGTTTCTCTGGAAACCTACTGGTCTGAAGGGAAAAAATTACTTTTTTGCTACTGTATTCTTACATTCTACACAAAACACTTCTGTGACAGATGCAAGGGACTTTTCCCCACATACACTAAGTAATTCTCTGGTGAGCATCAACCAAGCATCTTATAACTCAATCCGATATTGACGCTATCCATCTGTGCTAGGTTCAGATCTTTCATGTTGAAGACTCAACCCCACAAAACTGCTCAGACTGCCCCCCACTTCAGACACCAGTCACAAGCAATAGATTGTCACCCATGCTACGGACTGAACTTTTGACCCAGATACCACAAACCAGGATTCTACCCATTCCCTGTGTAGTTTCAATTAATTTGCTAGAGCTTTTCACAGAGCTCAGAACAAATGTACTCTTTAATCATTAAGAGCCTTATAAAGGATTCAGAGGAACAACCTAATGGAGATATACATATGGCAAGGTACAAGGGCAGGCAAGAGCATCCATGCCATCTCTGGGTTAACCACCCCCCAAGCATTTCCACACTTCACAACCAGGGAGCTCCTCCAATTTTGCTGATCAAGAGCTTGTATGGAACTTAATCTCCAGCCATCATCCCATCATAGTCCCAAAGTTCCAGCCTTCTAACCACTTGGTCTTTCCGGTGACCAGTCCCATCCTAAATCCATCTAGGGTCTATAGCCCAGGTCACCTCATCAGTTTTAACTCAGGTATGATCAAAAAGCAATCATTGTGAACAACAAAAGCACTCCTATCACTTGGGAAATCCCAAGGGTTTTAAGGAGTTCTGTGACAAGAACTAGGGACAATGACCACATATATTTTCATATGATTCTACACTGAAAAACATTCTAGCCAGTTTTCAAATAACCTAAATAGGATCTAAATTAAGAGCGGTGATAGGTAGAGGCAATTTTTGCAACCAGAAAACCCAGATGCAACACAAAATAAATAACATTTCAGCTCGTCTCATCTTCCAAGAAGAGCTTCTCATCTATTTTGGTTCCATGACAGTGTGTAGTAGTAGTCATGCTAGATTTTTTAGTAACATTAAGATGGTAATAACCCACGCATACATCTCAGAATGACTGCACTTCACAGAAAATATACGGCAACTTACTAAAAACATGTCTGGCACTTGTACATTCTATTCTCCACCACCATTGTTCCCAAGGTTTTGCTGGATACTAATCTGAGAGTCACTGGGGATACAGTAGAAATAGTATTGAAGTTGGGATCAAGAGGATTAGTTTCTGGGATTATCTTAGTCTGATGTTCCTCACAGTGATTGAGGACTAGACACTCAATCTTTCTGATCCCTATGATCCAAGAGAAGCATGGTAATTTTTTAAAATGAACATAAAAAGTCGTTTGTAAACTATAAAGGGCTGTACTCATAAAAGGTCTTGTTAGTGTACACACCCCTGTGGTGCCTTGTGTGAAATTGTGGTGTTTATGGTAAAATGCTTGCCCTAAGCCACCAGCAGTGAGTATGAAGGGGACGTTCCTGGATGACTCCAGTTTTGTGCAATGGGAGAGTCAGAGCCAGGCACATATTTTGTGAATGAGAGAAGAATTAAGTTGTTAACAAAAATCTCCTTGAACTGTGGTTAGGAGCTGGCCAAAGCCATTAAATCAAAACCCAGGAACCACAACTTGTTGGCCTACATTTTATTTTAATTTGAATGTTTTCCTCTGTCTGGTGTACTACTAGTCATCAATAGGCTGATTGACTCGCCCTTTTGAATGGCAGTATTTATTTTTTACTGTTTTCGTGTGTGTGTTTATGTATGAGTAATTGTGTGTGTGGTTTTTTTTTTTTTTTTTTTTTTGCTTAAACATATATATGTAGAAGGGGGGGGGGGGATCTCAATACTTACTAAGAATTAGGTTAATTAACTCCATGTAGGATAGGCAAACTTCTAACATAGATTCTCCCTGAACTAGTTTGGATCTATTTAGGACTCTATATTATACTGTTCCTTCACCTGATCTTTGTACATTGCTTATGGCATGGTTAGGGAATGGTTAATGTCTCAGGAGTCCCTTTTAAATATATTCCATGATATGCTTAAGATTTCTCAGTCAGAACTTAACACAGTATTCCAGGCATGGTTAAATGATTTAGTAATAGTGATAATAATAATTGCAAATACTTCTACAAAGTTTAAGAGTGACAAGTGCATTTCTAAATGTTTTCATTTTAATAATTTTAGAAATCATTTTATGTAAATAACCTAAGTATATTTGAAGTAGTACACCCTCAACATAGAAAACTGTATAAACTTGGTAAAGCATAAATCAACCTAGTTTACTAAATCTTTTATCTCTCTTCCAGGGTTCTATTTTTTAATATATTAGGAAGTGTTTTTCAATGAATCTGCAAGTATCTAGTCTTTCTTGTTGAAGGAATATTTCATTTTATATTTCTAAATTGTAGTAGAATGTGCAGTTCCCTCTTCCAAATATTTAAAGGAAGAGCTGCCTCAGTTTTGACTATGAATCTTAATTAGCTATGTAGATTTAAGCAAAATTTCCTAAATTGTGTTCTATGGGACAAGAAAGAGTTACTATTGTTTATTTGTTTAATTTCCATGAAAAGGGCATAAATGTAGCACTAACAACAACATTCATTTGTTGTTTCACAGTTTCTGTAGGTCAGGGTCTGGGGACCGCTTAGGTGAATACATTGGTTAGAAACTCTCCCAAGGCTTCATTCAAGTTGTTGACCGGTATTGGGATCTCCTTTGAGACTTGACCAGAAAGAATCTCCAAGTTATATGGGAATTCAGTTCTTACAGGGTTACTGGACCATGATCCTTTGGTTTCCAGTTGGTTCTTGGCCAGAGGAAGCCATGCAAGCTGAGAAGGCTTTAGACTGAGCCTGCTATTAACATAGAAATCATAGTGTTAGATAACACAATCACAGAAGTGACATCTCATCTTCCTTGCTGCCTCCTACTGGTTAGAAGCAAGTTCCAGGCCATATCCATACTTGTGGGAAGCAGATTATACATGAGCATGGAACCAGGAGGCTAGGAGACAGAGTCTTTCCATTTTAAGAAAGGAAAAAAAAATAGTGTGTGTGGAGGTGTCAGCATGTTCAATTAGGGGTGAGAACTGCTGCATATGATATTACTGTATGGCCTGCTTACATACAAAAAGTTTCAAGGGGACAGGCATTTGGCCTAGCACTTAAGATGATAGTTAAGACACTCGCATCCTAACTTCCTGCTCATGCAGACTCTGGGAGACAGCAGGTAATAGCTCAAGCATTTGTTCCTTCTACCCATTGGAGACATAGATTGTGTCCCCAGCTCACAGCTTTGGCCTGCCCTAGTCCCAGTAATCTAGGGCATTTGGGGAGTGAACCAACAGATGATTTCTCTCTCTCTCTCTCTCTCTCTCTCTCTCTTTCTCTGTTTCTCTCTGCCTCTTAAAGAAAAGTTCAAAGAAGTCAAAGTCCTTTTAAATTGCATTCAACCAAGGACTTCCCAAAAACATGTTAGCAGACAAAATTCAAGAAACATTGAACTGTACAAAAACATAAATATTTTTCTGCTCATCCAAAAGATACAATACTAATGCTAAGGATTTGAATGTATATTCTTAGAATCTAAAAACTTCTATTTATAAATTTTGATGCAAATCTTAAAAACAAAGACAAGCAACTACTGTTTCATCTGAATGACCACATTGTAACCAAATGTTGCCCTGAGATTTCCTGTGTCAGTGAGTATGGTACAATCATAGTCACATTGTCACCAATTGATAATACTGCAGTTGTTGAAGAAAGGCAATGAATGAAGTAGGATGAACATATAAATAATATATTAATACCTGATAAAGGCCAAAATTCATCATTATACACTAAGATGTTATAATTGCTTCAACAGTAAAAGGTAGGGGAAGAATAAGTCTTTACACATCAAAAGTTCTGTAAGAGATATTGCCTCAAAAGAACCCAAGTGAGGCCAATGAGTATAATATTCATGTGAAATGAAGGCTCTTCATTTGCAGGAAAATAACATTAAGCTTATTGTTAATATTGTACTTTGAACTTGATTGTATGGCCTAGGTTTTGTTTAATATGGTAAATTGGTTTTGGTATTATAGTTGTATAAAACTATTAAAATAAATACTGAATTCATAGATCTATGACAGCAAATATGAATACAGTATTCGAGTAAAAGTAATTTGTCAGCACCAGAGTTCCTTAGGAAACATTTGCTATAAGAGATAGCCATACATTATTCAAGATTCAGAAATATTATTTATTTCTTTTAATATTACATTATTCATGGACTATAGTCAATTGTTTGTCCTAATGAGACTAGTACACTCTTCCCCAGCCCAACAAGTCCACTTTATAGTGAGAAAGCAGCCATCAATGCACGTTTCTCATGCCCACCTCTCAGAGGTGAGCTCTTATTATGGACAAGCACATCCTGGGTCCCTTAGGAGAATTATAAAGAGTGAAAACCACTGTTCCCTTTTGTTCAGCTTTCTGTCTCAGGATGCTTGCTGTTTGCTGTATCTGAAGCTTTCATTATCATCAGAAGCTTTGCTCATGAGTCCTGCTCACCCAAAGTAATGGACTTTGTCAGATCTGGATTTCATAATTTCATAACCTTAAAATGGCATCAAAGCATCTGCTTCTCCTTCTAAAGCACCTTGGCGGAGCTATTTTTTTTTTCCACTTTCTAAAATATGGGCTCTCTCTAGGGAAGGCAATTGTCTATAGGAAAACTCTCCTATATAGGAAAAAAAGAAAAAAAAACAGCTTAAACATTTCATCCAGTGAATAGAGAAGAATGTCCCCAAATTAAGAACACTTAGCATCAGTTATATAATGGGATGCAGACTGGTGAAGGAATCCGGTGACTTGGCTTTGGGGCTCTGAGTTGCCTGATGAATGCATGGCTGTAGATACCAGGGAAGCTGTGGTGTTCTTGTCTTTCCTGGATGACACAAGCCTGTCACTCTGCAGTGCTGTGTGAGGGGTGTGAATTAGGGACTGTGGAGAGGGTGGCTCTTTTGAAAGGAGAATCCTATCAGATGCCCATTTTTTTCGAGATCATCACTGAAATCAAATAAAAAATATTTATTCTTCTGCAAATATCATATACACAGAATACATTTTTGTGACAACTTAGGCAAACCTGATGGTAAGACATCTGCCTTTCTCCTGAATTCATATTACATCTGCCAAGCTTCCTAACAGGTAATTTATCTTTGCATTTTGAAATATTCACGAGGAAACTAACTCTCCCCAAGTGCACATTGGAAACTGTAAGGTTCTGTGCACCCCTCCTTGGAGACAAAGTTGACCAGAAGGCAATGTGCTCTGTCTCCTCAGGTGGTCCTCTGCTCTACGAGAACATCACATTCGTCTACAACTCAGAGCAACTGAACGGGACTCAACGCGTTCTCCTGGATAACGTCCTGTCAGAAGAACAGTGCCGAGAGCTCCACAGCGTGGCCAGTGTAAGAAGAGCAAGCAGGAGTGAGCCCCACTCTGCTGGCTTGTCCTGAGCCTGAGAGTTCTGTGGTCCTGTCTCATTTGGAGCCAGGGACCCAGACCTGAAACAACACTTTTGTTAGGAGAAGGATCTTCAATGTTTGGGGCTCGTTGCTAGCTTTTGCCTTGGGGTGACTTTAATTTTTCCAGGTGGAACCTGGAGTATGGAGAGGCTGAATTCCTAAAATAGCAGTCAATAACACTGTGTCTGCCCATCATATAAAGTCACTGGGGAAATCCTTTTATTTCAATCTAGTATTTACCAATATAGTCATCATTTCCATGAAAGGCTACAGTGTTTTATAATGAAAATGCAGCATGAAGACAAAGTTGTTTTAAGTCTTTGGGTTGGAAGAATGATTATAACAGGGTCCTGGAATAGAATAGGGTTCATTCAGAGCATTGTCATTGGTCCTTAGATTTGGCTGCCAAGGCGGAAAGAGAGATGTAATCAATTCACAGCTGTAATCAATGAAATAACATCTTGTTTTTTCTCCCAGGGAATCATGCTTGTTGGTGATGGATACAGAGGAAAAACTTCACCCCATACACCCAATGAGAAGTTTGAAGGTGCAACAGTGCTGAAAGCACTCAAAGTAAAGCCCTGGCTTCTTTTGGGTTGGGATTCCTAAGTGTCAATGCAGGAACTGTTATGAATGGCAAATATAGACAAGAGAAGAGTTTAGAATCTACACCCATTAGGACAATTGAGGGAGCCAGTATGAAATGGAGCCTTTTTAAAAAATCATTGCTTCATTTAGTCACTAATTTATCAGTCATTACATTTGCTAACCCTGTGCCTGATCAGAATTATGCAATCGCTATTCTTCAGATGGCACATGACCTAATAGCGAAAATATACCCAAGCAAGTTCTGCTTCTCTACACAAGGAGTGTTGCTGGAGAGGAATGAAGAGAAGACAGGAGGAAGCCATTAGCCTTCCACTTTCCCTCTGTTATTCGGAAGAGCTTATTTCAATGGCTCCTGCCCTAGCCAAATGCCACAAGCAACCATGTGGTAATATTCCCGTTAGTCAACATAAAGATGACCAGCCTATATAGGCCTACTGAAATCTAATGTTTAATTTTTTGTCCTCCATGCCACTTTCTGGTTCCTAAGTTATCTCCCTGTTCCCCCCTTGCATTTCAGTTTGGTTATGAAGGCCGAGTCCCACTGAAGAGTGCCCGGCTGTTTTACGACATCAGTGAGAAAGCTCGAAAAATCGTAGAATCCTATTTCATGCTGAATTCAACCCTGTATTTTTCCTATACACACATGGTCTGCCGTACAGCCCTGTCTGGTGAGCCCCCAGAGTCTGAATTTGGTCCCTTTCACCCACAATGCAAAGGGAAAGAAAACAACACAAATTGAGCTCTATTACATTTTGGACTAATATTTTAAAGGAGTTCTAGTTTTCTAAAACAGAAGAAACTTGCAAACTTACAAACTCTTAGTTTTCCCTTCCTTCTTTTTCTCCATTTTCATCCCTGAAGGCTGTGCCTGCATAACTTCCTTTTCAAATCCATTTCTCTGAAACCATGAGGAAAAGTTCTTTTCAGTTCTAGGTTTCCCTTTACAGGGAACCACACCTGGGAATTACAGTCCCATTATGCCCAGAAACATTGACTGAGGGAAAGAACAGAAGATAAAGACAGGGCTGAAGGATGTGTTCTTCCACTCTGTTGCTTCTTATTTCTTCCCTACATGGTCTCTTCTGTCCACCTGGGTAGCAGAATAATGGTAATGTCATCTTCATACATCTAGACTTGTGAAATGTCAGCTGCATTGAAATCTTGTTTTTACATTTTCACCTCTTCCTCATTCTTTTGCTATCCCACATGAAGTGCAACCCGTGAAATGCACAGAATGTGTGTAATCATATTTATTTCAGAAAACTTTCACAGCTGAAGGCACCAGTGTGATTTGCCCATGATTTCACATCAAATTCATACCAGAAGCCCTGGACTGCTGGTCTATTGTTCTTCCACCTGTTCTTCTCTGCCTTCCTTCTTTCAACAATTACAGAAGGATGCCAGGGATAGGAGAAGACAATTACATTGTCAGTTTTTCTGTTGGAAGTTTTTGTACATCATTTCTCATGTTTCTCTGTTGCTCTTTCTTGGAAGGTCAACAGGATAGAAGAAATGATCTCAGTCATCCCATCCATGCTGACAATTGCCTGTTGGATCCTGAGGCCAATGAATGCTGGAAAGAGCCCCCTGCTTACACATTCCGAGACTATAGGTACAGCCAGCACCTCCTCCAGGACCAAGCTTTTACCCAACAGCTAAATAGCAAGGGGATTAGAAAGCTGCTCCATTATGCCTGTCATTGTGTCCATCTCTATGAAGCCGAGGAATCTCCAGAAGCAGCTGCTACAACTGAAAATCATGCAGATTTTGCATCTTTTTCCAAAAAGTTTCCATTTTGTTTTAATGCAAAACGTTAAGTTTCTATTTTACTTTAACTGCTTTGACTTAACTGAAACATACCGTTTGTGTTCTATTTCTGTTAGTCAGAGAACACATGGGCGTGGTGTCCCAACATGCATCAGGATCTTATCATACCACTTACCTACTCATGTTATTCACACCCAGGAGAAACTATGTCTTCATTTTATCAATCAGACAATAAAACTCAAAAGAAAATTATGTCCTATGTTATTGAAATATATTTTAGTGTGTAAAGAGTCGAGTGCAGTATTCACCATGTATATAATAGTATGTCAATTATCACTACATTGTGCTCCACTAAGAAACATGTCTTAAGCACCATTTATCTACAAGTCTAGGCTTGACCACAAGGAACTCTCCAAATAGTTAAAGAGAAAAATATACCCTTTACACTGACCATTATTAAAAGGAAGAGGAGAGTTATAAATAAAGTGGGCAGCTTCAGAGAGCTAGATTAAATTAAACGAAATCTGATTAAATTAGATTACTGAAAGGTGCGCTTTGAAATATGATTAAAACTTTAATGCACATAGTATAAATAAATACTTCAGGACTATAAACTATATCTGATTTTGGGGTTTGCAAGGTCAATTATTTCAATATCTAATTCAAAGGTACGATTACATATCAGGATGTTCAGAGCACCACCAGTCTTCACTACTCTATAATGATGCTGCTATAAAAGTATAAGAGTATAAATGGTTTCCCCTTTCTGTTTATAGTGCCCTCCTATATATGAATGATGACTTTGAAGGAGGAGAGTTCATATTTACTGAGATGGATGCTAAAACTGTGACTGTAAGTAAACGTCTTCCTGCAAATGTATTTTGCATTTTTATCTCAGTCTTAACATTTTTCCAAGGACCCATAGACAATTGGATTTCACATGCCTCTGAGCTCCAGAATTCAAGAGATGGAGAGAGTCCTAATAATTTATAGATCATAAAATATTAAAAATGGAAAGTGCATTAATGTCTCCTAGGCCGCTTTATAGGTTGTTAAATCAAAGTATAGCGATATGATCTCATAGCTAGTTAGTGTTAGACTTGGAACTTGAACCAAGATCTTCTGATTCCTTGCAAGTAACATGATAGAAATATAACCTTGGTCCCTATGTCTGCAAAATCCAAGGAAAGTCAAGTGAGTCTGCAGTCGAGTAACCTGGTGTTCTACGTGCTTAGATTTAGCATTGTCCTCCACAAACCTAGTTACCGAAATTATTATTATATGTGTATGTATGTGCACATATGCATGCAAGTATGCATATGTGTATACAGAGATGAATAGATATCTGTGATTGTGACTGTAACAATTGTGCATCTGCAAAGTGATTCACACACAAACTTCTGAGTCAAAAGTTAAATTCAACCACCATATTTCTAAGCAAACCAATGCCTTTGAAAATCCAGCCTCCTTAGCCTTCAGAAATCATGTTTAGCATCTTTTCTTTTTTAAACCAAAAACCATCTGTATTGGTAGAAAAACAGGTCCAATTTTGTAAATAATCAAATTACAGATTATGTGTTATTTCTCAACCACACAAATCTAAATAACTTGGGCATGTATGACGTGATCAACTTCAAAGTTTTGCATTATATTACCAATTTCTATGAATTTTTTTCAGAATTTTGTACACTTCTCTCAATAAAGAAACATTCATATAATATTCGTGACACAGTACTTGGCATATGCAGGTAATATAAAAAACTAAATATTACTATTTTTAAGGTGATTCCTACAGTGATTCTCCTTAATATTCTCAGAAATATTGTTATCCTCAGGAAAAAGTATTTCATAGAATCAAATACAATAGTGCATGTTTAAAAAATCATGATGCTTCACACTTTATTGTGAAAAACTTAAATATTAATGTCAAAGCAGTTTCATGCTTTATAATCTGCAAAGCTTTATCAAGATAAGTAGTCTGGATTGGAATTAAAACCCCTACACAAAGTCCTTACTTGGAAGAGCTTGATTTCTGATGACTGCTAAAATGGAAACAGGTGTAAAATATTTCTTTGCTTCTACTCCATCTAGTGGCTGTATTTGGAAATGCTCGATGTTTGAGAGCAAGCAATGCCTGTAATAATGTGTATGACTATTTCTCTAGTTGTTCAATTTAACTTGAATGCTGTTTTCTAAAGATGCAAAAACAGATAATGTTCTCCTTCCAAAACTGTACAATTTTAATAGTGAAATTAATCTGTGATTCTTTCCTGAAACAAACTCTTCCATGCCCCCAAGAAAATGACAAATTGATTTTACATACTTTTTAAACCCAAAAGTCTCAATTTGAGAATATTTTCCCAAATCAGTGATACTTACTATTCTTGCGTATGGCCGAGTTTCAGGACATTTTCTGGGTAGACACAATTCTTCCCTAAGCCAGCTCTCATGTCCTTCCCTTTTTCTACCAATCCCAACAAGGAGGGAATACATACCAGTCCTAAGAGAAAGAAAAACAATAGCTTTCCTTTCTGCTTTCCTTTTATGACTTCAGATGGATGAATGAAGTAGGAAATAACCTAACCGGTGATGATACCAGGAAGTGAAGTCTTCCAAATTCTTCCTTTGGAAAAAATCTGGAAATTGTATAATCAACTGAATGGTGGGCTAAATATTTACATTTGTTGAAGACAACTACATCATAAATGTTTCCTTGACTCCTAACCATTGGTTAGAGGAAAAGTGAAATAGATATTTAGAAATCCTACTTGGAATATAGCATCCTTGGGAGAGACATGGGTTCTTTTCCATTAATAGCATTTATTTGTGAGACGTGAGAATTATAGGCTTTTGCTTTCTGTGTGCAAGTTTAAGAAGATAAAATTCAAAGAACTCCATTTATTTCATAAAAACCAATTCGTTATGAATGAGGCTGTGTTAAAAACATGTGTTCACCATGATCCATCTCAGCTACAAGGTATATTTCCCCACGAAACAACACGGATAGAGCCATGCTCCTTGGGCTTGTTTATTCTTCCACATCCCAGCGGTGGAACAGCCTATATGATGAGGCTGGTCCTAGACAGACTTGGGAACCCACATGCCTGCACTCAGTACCAACTGTGCCAGACCCTTGATAGCTGCTTTTCCTAAACTTGCCAAATGTCTTCACATGTAAATATACTTCCAATCGCATCAGAAAGAAAGCACTCCATTTGCTCACACAGGATTTTTAGGGGGTGGGATGTTGCCCAGAAGCCCTGGTAAGCAGGCACGGAGAAGCAGTGGCCGC
This sequence comes from Oryctolagus cuniculus, assembly GCF_051225735.1. NCBI lineage: Eukaryota > Metazoa > Chordata > Mammalia > Lagomorpha > Leporidae > Oryctolagus > Oryctolagus cuniculus. Next base: position 89,531,511 of record NC_142870.1, read on the forward strand.
CTGTGCTGAGGTGAGTCCCAGCAGCAGCCCGGAGCCAGCCGCCCAGAGGACATGAAACTGCGACTCCCAAGGCCATTTACTGGGAAAGGTTGTTGGTTTTCATCCTACTTCATAGGAGGCTTAAAATGTGATTAATTTTGCTCTCTCTATGTGGAAATATACAAGAAATTCTCTCTCCTGGAAAGCAGAATCAGATTGTTACCAAAGGCCCCAGCAGGGGTAAACTCTAGATTTCCATCAGAAAGGTCACCTTGATAGAGATGCTAATGAAAAACCCATGCTTTCTAACAAAAAATATTTCTCTGCAATTACTGTGAACAGAACACTTACCAGAGAGTGATTGCTTTTCTCTACAGGCCATGAACACGCACACACACACACTTACACACATTTATACACACGTACACACATGCACGCGCGCACACACACACATGCACACTGGCACTCACCTGGGTCTCTGATTATTTGAATTCCCCACCAGCTCCTGACCCTCCATATGTGGTCTCTCAAACTTGGGGTATTTATGTTACATAGAATTCAGGGTCTTCAGAAAAATTGTCAAATATTTCTCCTGAGGCCATCAGTGAAGCAACACTGTCATCTCCTGTGATACAGAAAGAAGCCAAAGGTTCACCTGATGCTCACATGTCCACCCAAGACAATTCAGTAATGGATTGTTAGAGCAGCATTAGGATGGTTCATACACTCTTGATTCTTCCTTTACTAAGAAGTACTATGGCATGAGTGAGTCTTGTGTTATTTCCAAAGGAAGAAAACTTACTCTTCTACCAGACACTTCTCCGACAGAGGAGCAAGGCTCCTACCATTCAGTTGCGTAAGCTCACCTAACTTGAACATCGTGCTTGTCTGACCTTATACTCTGGTTCAGTGACCCCAGCTCTATCATTTTTTTCCCTCATAGCATTCTTCTACCTAAACATTAGTGGACAGCTCTACCGGAGCAATGCACATAACTTGGAAGTGCTGTGTTAATCATCTCAAAAACATGCAGTGGCCATGGGATACATCACCCTAAGGGATAGTGTGCTCTCATCACTGGAGCTGTCCAAGCAATGCTGACATCACCACTGGGCAGGAATATGGTAGAAACAATTAAGTATCACATGGGATTAGACTTGACTTCGAAAATTTTTTGAATTGTGACCCATACATGTAGAATTAAGGAACTGGAGGATACCCACCTGACCTCCTAGCTCAATAATGGAAACTTTTGACACTTTAGTTGTTCTCGTGATTTCTTTTTAATTTCACAACTATTAAATGTACACCTACATTACATATGACTGCTTTGCTGTGCTAAAGCTAAAGAAGTAAATTGAAGCAGAAACCTTTGCCTTCTTGGAATTTGTGGGCTACCAACATCTCAGGTATCAAGAAATTACTATGTGTAAGATACATTTTACTTGAAAAAAATTATTTACTTAGGCTGGTGGTATGACATACCAGGTAAAGCCACCACTTACAATGCTGGCATCCCATATGGGCACCAGTTCATGTACTGGCTGCTCCACTTCCAACCCAACTCCCTGTTAAGGCCTCAGGAAACCAGAGGAAAGTGGTCCAAGTGTTTGGGCCCCTCCCACCCATACGGAAGACCTGGATGAAGCTTCTGGCTCATGGCTTCAGCCTGGCCCAGCACCAGCTGTTGTGGCCATCTGGAGAATGTACCAGCAGAGGGAAGACCTCTCTCTCTCTCTCCTCTTTCTCTTTCTCTCTCTCTCTCTCTCCCTGAATTTCAAATTAATAAATGAATCTTTAAAAATATATTTTCTGAGGAAGATACTATTTTGACCTTATCTTTGTTTTGCAGATGAAAAAAAAAAAATGATACACTCCGTATCTGCTTTAATGCCAGGATTCCATTAACCTTTAAGAGTTTAACCCAAATAATCCCATAGAAGGCCAGAGAAGGGCACAGCTGTATAAACGCCCATGTTGTAAGAACTGAAGGTCTAATTTTCACTTTCTTTCTCAGGCCTCTATCAAACCCAAGTGCGGACGTATGATCAGCTTCTCGTCTGGAGGAGAGAACCCACATGGGGTGAAGGCTGTCACCAGGGGCCAGAGGTGTGCTGTGGCTCTGTGGTTTACCTTGGACCCACTTTATAGAGAACTGGTAAGTGCCTGACACACCTGGAAAGCCATGGGACCTGATTCATGGACTGCTTTAGTAAAAAAAAAAAAAAAAAAAAAAAAAAAGTCCGTAGACCTCAGGGATCAACAAAACGTCTACAGAATTCTTTCTGCTTCCCAACGCTGGTACTGTGTACTAAGCAAGAGCATCTTCCTGGTCACACTCACGACCTAGCAATTACACACCAAATGCTTGCAGTGTGGACCCGAGAAAGACAAGGGGCCTTGAGGAGTTCTGGTAAGGGAGGATGTTTGCAGAAATAGACGTGCCGGTAATAGTTGGCTGTCACGGATTTCTCTGGAGCTTATCAGCAAACTGGAGCCCCAGGAGAGAGGAAGTGCTTCCTGCCGCTCACTAGCAACAATGAATTATTTCCTCAACAAATCATTTTTTAAAAGCACTGGATAATTTATGAAACACGTGGGGGACAAGGTGAGGGCAACGGAAAGCTATTATCTGTGACTTGTATTCAATTAAATATTAAAATACTATTATATTTGAAGGAGCTGGCAACAATTAGACAAGGATTTCATTCTCTTGGATATCCTGGGATGGAAGGTAACACAGAGTCTCTGCGAAGCTACTGACACAAGGCTCAAGAACAATGAGCAGAGAGCCCCTTGGATTAAAATGTGGCCCCTATACAAGCAATAATTGTCTAGTAGTCACCACCACTGCTTGGTAGAATTCTGTGTTTTGGGAGTACTAACTGGACACCTTTAATAGAAGCCCAAGTTGTCATGGAATGCTGACCCTGGGAGACACCACAGAGACTAAACTGGAAGACTTGAGTCTTCTCTAGCACTGACTGTTGATGAAAAAATCCCACTCAAGGGACAGTGTGTGCATGGGTTAAGCCATCACTTGGGGTGCCCGCTTCCCATATCAGAGTGCTGGGAGCGAGTTCCACCTCTGCTTCCCATCCAGCTTCCTGGTAATGCCCCTGGGAGGCAGCAAGTGAAAGATCAAATACTTGATCCCTGTCACCCACGTGGGAGACCTGGCTTAGAGTTCCTGGCTTCCGGCTGGCCCAGACCTGGTGGTTGGGGTGATTTGGGGAAACAGTGGATGGAGATGTCTCTCTTTCTCTGTCTCTTTCAAGTAAATAAAATGATGGCCAAACATAGAAAGAATGTCCTGATACAGATAACACAGAGAACTGACTCCTGAAAGCTTCAGCGGGCTTTAAACAATTTCTTCCTCCCGTAATTCCTTTTTTTCTGTGTGTTTGTCAACCTCCAAAAGGTAAGCATTTCCACAAAACACTGCTTCAATAGCAAGAATCTAGGTAAATGTGTAGATCGTAAACATAACAAATTGTTGAGAAATCCGCTCACTATTTTAGAATTCAATTCAAGAAACATTTAATCTATTTTATCATTCAGCATCTCGACTCAAGGAATTGTCTTATCCAAGTGAGTTTCTCTTTCCTAGTCTGCAAAATTCGCTCCACTGATGGAAAAGTACTGGGGAACTTCTCCAGTCCTCATGCAGTAGCGACATCTAGTGGCCAAAGCAGAAAATAGCAAGTGCTTCTGCAGCGTCTAAAAGAAAATTTAGCCTGTGGGATTTTACCCATGCTTTACTACACATTGGAATCACCTGGTGATCTTTACAAATGACTAACATCTGGACTCTACTCTCAGAATTATGAATAAGCCTGAGTTTTATCTGGGTATTGGGAGTTTTAGAAGCTCCCCAGGTGATTCTAACACGCAGCAAAGTGTGGGAGTTCTTTGTTTACATGTGTTTTCTCAAATAGAACCCCCAAGTAAAGAAATTCTGCCCGTAAGCAAGTTTTTAGAGCTGGCAGAGTCCTGTTCTTATTTTAGATTATGATTTTTGCAAATTGTTAATTTTGTTTATTTGGAAGACAGAGACAAAGGGAGATCTTCCATCCACTGTTCCACTCCCCAAATGCACAGAATAGTTGGGTCAGGGCCAAATAGAAAAGTGACATCTGAGTATCCCATGTGGGTGGCAGTGACTTGACTACTTGAGCCATCACTTGCTGTCACCCAGGGAAGTTTGAATCAGGACCAGAGCTGGGTCTCAAACCCAGGCCTTCTGATATACAATACTGGTGTGCCTCAATTAGTGTCTTTTTTTTTTTTTTTTACAGGCAGAGTTAGACTGTGAGAGAGAGAGAGAGACAGAGAGAAAGGTCTTCCTTCCATTGGTTCACCCCCCAGATGGCCGCTGTGGCCGGCAGTCTGGGCCGATCCGAAGCCAGAGCCAGGTGCTTCCTCCTGGTCTCCCAGACAGGTACAGGGCCCAAGCACTTGGGCCATCCTCCACTGTACTCCCAGGCCACAGCAGAGAGCTGGACTGGAAGAGGAGCAACCGGGACTAGAACCTGGCACCCATATGGGATGCCGGCGCTGTAGGCAGAGGATTAGCCTAGTGAGCCATGGTGCCAGCCCCCTCAATTAGTGTCAGCTGATGTGCCAATTGCCCACCCCTGTGGATTGAGTGGAAGACACTCATTCTCAGGGAATATTTCACAACATAAACTCTTAAGGATGCAAGGATGTTAAAAGCTTCATGTATATCAATCCCAGCTCTTGAATTTCTTTCCCTTCATGTGGGACATGTTTGCACTATGTTCTCACAGTGGCCATCAGATGTGAAAGCTTTGTATATTTGTCAGTTTGTTAAGCATTGAGATTATACTTCCCATATTCACAAAGTAGTACTCAGATATTTTTCATAGATATAACAATTCCCTTTTCCTTTTACTTGCAGTTAGACCAATATTGTTGTCAATCAGAGATTCTTGCAAGGGGCTGTCTTTTCAAGTCATAAAATAGTTATTTTTATTACTTTTTATGCTAGGCACTGTTCCAGGGACTACTTGTACGGGATACAAACTAAGTAAGATATAACCCTAATTTTCAAGGAGCGTAAAGTCAAGTTATGGATATGATACAGGGACCCAAGTAATTAAAGCACAAAGCGAAGTTCAGTAGGAATCATTAGGAACAATTGCATGGTTTAGGGATCTGCAGAAGAGGTCAGGAAAATAAACTTTAAAAGATGAGTAAGGTTTCTTTAGGGTGAGGCATTGTAGGCAGAGAAACCCTTCGTTCACTTATGTGCTTATTCATCAAGTCTCATGGAGTCCTTGCCAAATGTCAGTTGCTTTTCTGGGCACTAGAAATGTGGCAGTGACAAAACAGGTAAGATTCCCAGCGGTGGCAGGGCCCACATCCTAGGAGAAGGTGATGGGCACTAAGCAAGTAAACAAGTATAATACTTGAGAGGTTTATCATATCGTGTGTGATGCTGTGGGGAAGATTCAACAAGATAACTGACACTAGAGTAACAGGCAGGAGTGGAGAACTCTGGGGCCTCTCTGAACAAGTGCCATGTGAGCTGCAACCCAGGGACAAAGAGAAGCTGACCAAGAGAAACACCTGGAGAAGGGTGCTCCCGGCAGAGGACATATTGCAATGCTCCGGAGACAAGAGGGAGCGTGTAGGGTCAGAAGGCACACAGGCCAGGTGGGCTGGGACACAACATGCAGGAGAGAGAGTGAACGGAAGCCCCTTGCTTGAGTTCCTGAATTCTGCCTTCAATCTGTCCCAGCTGATGAAGGCATTTGGGGAGTGAAACAGCAAATGTGAGATCTCTGTCTCTTTGTCTCTATCTCTGCCTTTCAAACAAAAATGCATAAGTAAATTTTCTTAAAAAGAAACATGGATTTTATTCTAGCTATGGGAAAATCTTTGTAGTCTTCCTGGTCACTTGCCCAAGTTCTGGGAGTTACAGGATACAAAAGAGTGTTTTACTTATTACATGGGCTTAGAATAGCAGGGCTAGGGGGATATTTATAACATCACATGTAGGCCATGCAAATTATTAGCTTACACAGTAGCCTGCTGTAGATTTATTGAGTTGTGAATCCACCTGCAGTTGCCTTGGGATGGCCAGAACAAATTATTTCATGGGTCTCACATGGCCCATGGGCCAGATGTTCCCCACTTCTGGACTAGGGTAACACGAGATAAGGTGAGAGGCTGTGGAAGATTTGAGATGCAGTTTAGGGGTAGAATAACCAGACTTGCTATTGGCTGGTGTGAAAGGTAAGAGAAGACAGAGACCATGATAGGGGCACACAGAAGCATACTTCATCCCTACTTGGACCAAAGAGAGGGCTGCTACAGAGACTTTGAACTGAGTTAGGAAGTTGAGTAGGTGGAGGAGATGGAAGACAACAAAGTAAGGTTGAGGAAGAAAGAGAGGTGTGACTAGGGCCACTCCTTATTTGCACACCAAGAAAATTGGACCTGGGACTTCAAGCAGTAGGAACTCATTAAAGTGCTGGGTGCAGAGAGTGGAGAGTGACCTGGGCAGATAGAGGTGAGCAGGATCCATTTGAAGCGTGTAGGGTGAGCAATGGGCAGGATGATCAATTCGGAGGCTGCTGAAACAGCATTTGCACTAGGATATGAATCCCAAAGCAGTAGTTCTCAAGGATTGGTGTTTTCCTCTAGGGGACATTTGACAGTATCTAGAGACATTTTTTTTTTGTTGTCACGACTTAGGGGGAGGTTTTCCTGGCCATCCTGTAGCAGACAGAGGCCAGAGGTGTTGCTAAATAGCCCAGAATGCACAGGACAGTCCCCTACAACAAAGAATTCTCTTATCTAAAGTGTCAATAGTGTAGCCAGATTTGCTACACAGTGGCTTAAGCCTCTCATCCCATATCAGAACACCAGTTCGAGACCCTACTATGCTTCCAACCCAGCTCCCTGCTAATATTGTGATAGGAGAGGGCAACAGAAGATGCTCAAGTACTTGGGCCCCTGCCACTCACGGGGAGACCCAGGTGAAGATCCAGACTCCTAGCTTTGGCCTGGTCCATCCCTGGCCACTGCTGCCACTTGGGGGGAGTAAACCAGTGATAGATGAGTCTCTCTCTCTCTCTTCCTTTAAGAAAATGAATCTTTTAAAAACTACAGTGTCAATAGTGCCAACACTGCTGGCCTAAACTCAGGCAACACTATTGTGTATTGAAGGAAAAGGGAAGCAATAGGAGACAGAAGGGAGAGTAGTACTTGACTTTTCCAAGCAAAAAGACATGGTCAAGCTTTTTAAGAGAAACAGGTGGGCAATGGTGGGCTTTGCTGAGAAAAAAGAATATGCACAGAAGAGCAGAGTGTATAGAGAAACAATAGTGAATTATAACACTGGTCAGAGTTGCAGATGTACACATCGTAGGTGGTAAGCAGTTGGACATAAAAGCCTTCTTTATGGAAAAGAAACCTTGGAAATAAATTGCTCAGGACATGACGAGTGGCTGAATCTTTAACTGGATTTAGCACGATCGCATGTGCAGATGGACGCCTGGAAGTGTTCAGGAAGCAGCTGCTGCTGGGACTGATTATTATGCTGCTAACAGAAATGTGTAAATTGTCTTTTTTGCAGGAGCGAATACAGGCTGATGAAGTGATTGCAATCCTGGATCAAGAACAGCAAGGGAATCATGAACTGAATATCAACCCCAAAGATGAGCTATAAAAATCAGAAAGAATGTTCTATCAAATATTTATTTAAATTGTTAATCTTATAAGAACCTTTTTATTTTTGTACAGAGCCATGGTATAAATTAATAGGTTAATATGAGTCACTAAATCTCCCTTCTGTTCTTAGGGATGGTTGCTTTGCCTCGCTCAGTCTGTCCTGGTTTTTCATCAATTCATCTCTCCAAGCCCAGTCACCCCATTCCCAGAACACACACACACACACACACACACACACACACACACACACACTTTCTTCATTTGCTGCAGATCTAAAAAAGCTCAACTAGAGAAAGGAAGGTCATTCTTGGAGACACTGCAACACTTCTGCTTGTTCCCAGTCTGAGGTCAGCATGTGATTCCGTCTGGAGGCCTTTCTGTTTCTGTGCGTTTCAGTGCCTCCTGTCCGTGAGCCTCATCTTCCCAGAGTCGGCTCAGCTTTGGGTGTGAGGAGCCCCTGGTGGAGTCCATACCCTAGCAGGTGTTAGAAACACATCGGTTCACCCAGGCTCTAGAAAGGAACCTCTCTGGTGAGGACTGTACGGGACCGAGGGGCCCCCAGTTCCTCCCGGGCCTCGGTGGACTGTTGGGGATTCGAATCCCCTTTCACCGGAAGATTGGTGCACCCCCAACAGTGATCTGGGAAGGACCTGCTCTGTGAGTTGTTTCTTTAAACCGGTTGGTCATGTAGGGGTTGAAGTAGCATGTTCTTTCACCCCAGTGGCTTTGCAAGAAAACCCTTGAATTGCCAAGATCATGGCACTGCTGCCAGGTTGCCTGTGAGTGGTGTCCAGTGATGAACAGGGATGTTTTGGATTTAAATAATAAAAATGGATTTCTGGTGCCTATCTTCATTTGCATATAGTTTGGCAACCCTTGCTCATTGCTGCTCTCCAGCACACAGGTTCGTGCTTGTGTCTGATTTGTGTAATAAAAGGGAGGCTTATTTTAAAACTTGGTGTTCATTTTTCTGCTCCTCAGTGTTTGCTTTGTCTTTGGGTGATGATTTGTGTGATTCCACTGGAGCCTTTGGGACAACCTGGGAGCAACACTGGCCCGTGGCTGGTTCCGCTGGCAGGCACTTGGGGTCCGAGGGAGGTAGGGGCACTGCTTTGGAGGAAGCAGATGTGGTCAGCAAGGAGGGCTGAAAAACCAGAGTGTGTGCTTCTTGCTGTGTATCCTAAGGAGGACTCCGGGAAGACTGTCGCAGGGGCTGGCGTGGGTCTAGCCCAGGGGAGCCCTGGGAGATCCTGCCTCTGTGATGGGCAGTGGTGGAGGTGAGATCTTTCTGCCGCTTGTGATCTCAGTTAGTGGGAAAAACATTCATCTTTTGAAACTGGAAAATTCTGTTGCAGTGATTTATTGTGCCATCTGTTTTCCACCAAACCTTCTGGTGACATTTTCATCATGGGAGAGTGGAAAGAGCATTCAATGATAATCCCAGCCCTATCAAATACGCCCTGCTATGTGACCTGGAGCTACCTTGTTTCTCTTTGTGAGCTTCAGTTTCCTTCTCTGAAAATGACTTACTTGGTGGTCATTGTTCCCAGAAGCCCTTATTCTTGCTGAAAATACAAAACGAAACATATAAAGTTCAAAACCGAAACTAGGTTTAGAAATAGGCGTAATACGAACAACTTCGTTTCTGCTAACATTTCAAGAGTTGTGAATGACTTCGTTGTATGTGTATGTGATTTTAAAACTTTGCACTCAGTCTTACAGCAAGACATTTCTGAGCTTTAAAAAGGTGGATTGCTATTTGTTTGCTCTGCTGTTGTGAAGAGCTTGCTGGCACTCAGACTTGCTGATAGGAGAACCTGGGCAAGGATCTGATTTCTGTTTTCTGGCAACAAGGCATCAACAAGGAAAACAGTCAGAAGCTCCTTGCAGTGCCTGCTTCCTTGGTGCAGTGGGTGCTCTGGGAGACAGATACCGCAGCGCTGATTCTGATATTCAGTCCCACAGAAAGCGGGTGAAAGCCTCAATGGGCGTCGTTGTGTTACTTCCACCTCTTGTGCCATTTGCTGACAATGCAGAGCTGGTCTTCCTGTTCTGCAGGTTAACCATGTTGCTTTACACCTGAGCATCATGTATATACCAAAACATTTACTTTTTAATCTGATTCACATCAAACCATGCACTATTTCATTTAAAAATTTATAGAGTATCATTGGATGACTTTAAAAAATTAAGCTCAGAAATTACAGTCTGTGCTAATTCATCTTTGATAGAAGAATGGTAAAGGCCCAATAGGATTTTTGTAGATCTTAGAGCTGAAAGAGGCCATAGAAATCACCATTCATTTTTATCTTTCTCTGTGTAAGCAAGCTTAGGATCAAAGTTGATCCTATGGCTCCAGAATTGGGGCAGGCAGAAGTAGGGCTACGGCCAGGGCTGTTGAATTGGGTTGTGCATGAATGCTTGGCATGGGTATATGGGGGCTGGGATCCCGGCACTGGGCATCCTCCACCTACAGGAAGGGATGCTTTTCAGTATGTGTTCCAAGATGGTACTTCCACGGCAGTGTGCAGGCCTGGGTCTCTTCAGTAGGGGAGCATTTCTCTGATTCATGCAAAAGTGCTGCATGTACAAGAGCCACTCCATGCTAAACAGCCCTGTCTTTATGTCCAATACTCTTCGTTTGTGTCTCTTGGGGAGCTCCCATTTGTTTCGCTGACTACCTCTTCCTTGTGTCAAAAGCCTGCAGTACGCAGCACTGTTGTTTTCAACTGCTTTTCAAATGTGTCTAACATGGAGCTTATTGATTTGGTAGGGAGTCTGGAAAATATACTGGGCACAGATCATAATGCCCATTTTGCAAATGAAGAAACGGAAAACTTCAAAGTGATTGCCTTCAGCTACTCAGCTCAGAACATCCATATGTAGCTGCATGTTCAGTCTTTTGAGTCAGAGAGGAGAAGAAAACTCCTGGAGCATTTCTCCCTCAGCCATGCACCCAGGCCTATTAAATATAAAAGTATAGAGGCCGGCTCTGTGGCGTAGCAGGTAAAGCCGTCCCATATGGGTGCCAGTTTGAGTCCTGGGTGCTCTACTTCCAATCCAGCTCTCTGCTATGGCCTGGGAAAGCAGTAGAAGATGGCCCAAGTCCTTGGGCCCCTGCACCCGTGTGGGAGACCCGGAAGAATCTCCTGGCTCCTGGCTTTGGATTGGCGCAGCTGCAACCATTGCAGCCAATTGGGGAGTGAACCAGTAGATGGAAGACCTCTCTCCTTCTCTCTGTGTAACTCTGACTTTCAAATAAATAAATAAATCCTTAAAAAGTATAAATTGATGTTAAGAAAAAAGTTTGAGTTTTGAAAAATCAAGAATACCTTTTTTAATAGAAAACTTTTATTTAATAAATATAAATTTTGAAAGTACAACTTTTGGATTATAGCGGTTCTTCCCCCGGTAATCACCCTCCCACCCACAAACCATCCCATCTCCTACGTTTTATTAAAAGATTCCTCTTATTTATTTGAAGGACAGAGTTGCAAAGAAGGAGAGGGAGGGAGAGATAGAGTGAGATCATTTGTCTGCTGGTTCACTGCCCAGATGGTTGCAATGGCCAGGCTGGGCCAGACAGAAGCTAGGAGCCATGAGCTTCTTCCAGATATTCCGTGTGGATGGCAGGGGCCCAAGCCACTGCTTCCCCAGGCACCTTAGTAAGGATCTGGATGGGAAGTGGAGCAGCCAGGACGCAAACCGTCACACATATGGGATGCAGGCATCACAGGGGGTGGCTTTAGCAGCTACACCACAACACCAGCCCCAAGAAAATTCTTTTTCCTCTTTTATTTTCCTGCTAAGTGATGAGAGATGGCTTATTCCCCCTTCTGTCCTCTGAGTAATATTGAATATGGATTGCATAATTCAATGTGACTTAGCTCCATTTTGGGGCTCATAACTTGTGCCCAGTGGTGGTTTCATGAAGTTCACAAAAGGAAAAGAGGATTCTAGTTATGGTAGCATTTTCCTTTCTCTCAAAGGCAGAAAGATTCTTGACCTGGGTTTCTTCTTCAGAAGACAGACACAGGACAGTGGGACAGTTTGGACATGAGAAATGCTTTCTTCATGGCCCTGAATTACTGTTTGACCAGGAAATCTCAGTTTTAATGGAATCTTCATTATTAACGTCTCTGCAACATTTTTGGCACTTACTCAGTTGAGAAGAAGCCATGGAATGAGTCAGTACCATTTAATAATATATACCCATGAATTTTAATTGGAGTACAAATGCTGAATTATTTCACATTAGACAGCCACAGGGAACCAGTCCCTCACTGACGTCAAGACAAGAGGTAATGGAGGCCACCTCACTAGCTCCCTCTGCCAGAGCATTAAATATTCTTAGGTGACTGACAATGGTATGGCTGAGAAGTGGAAAAAGTTATACTGCGCCCACCTCCAGAAGTCTTTGGAGAAACAGGAGCCGTTTGGCAAAAACTCCAAACCACAAGCCCTTGGTTCCCGTCCCTCTCTACCTCCTACCAAGAGGGCTGTGATGTGAAGTGACCTTCCCACATAGTCCCAACAGCCCACCCACAAATCCTCTACTCCGAGATAATTCGATGTTTCCAACATGAGCCATAGGGCGCATTTTGTTTTGGACCTGATGGATTTCTTCAGACACATTGAGACAAGTAACAGCACCCACTCTTGGAGCTCCCTGCTGGTTAGAGCTGCGGACACATTCTGTCAGAGCTTCCCCTCACCTGCTCCTCCCTCTAAATCGCAGTGTTTTCTGTGCCTGCTGTGACCTCTGAGGTCCAGGAATGTGGAGTCTGGAACAATCTTATCATTGATCCTGGTTTGCTCTACAGTGGATGTCATCAGCCATGAGAAAAGTTGGGTTAATGAGTCACCTTTGGCTTCAAAAATCTTGTTAAGGACCGCAATAAAAATAAACAGGCAAGATGTTTCTGCTGTCTCTTTCCCTGACACAGCAGTGGGGAGGGAAATCTGAGTGCTCCGTTTATTCTACCTACAACACACCTTTTCTGGCACTTCATTTGACACAGCTAGGGGAGGGGGAATAAGAGATGAAGAAGACATACCTCACCCTTCCTTTAAGTGGGCCAGCCTGTGATATTCAGAATAGGGCTGAGTTTGGTAGCCTTTCTACCTTCACAGTTCCTTTCCTAATTCTCTCATCTTTTACTCTTGAAGGACAAAACAATGTCGAACAGATATGATCAGGTGCCGCCCAAATCTCCTTTTCTGCAGTGAACTGGTAGAAGTCTCCTGTATCTGTGGACAATCTTGCCCTGGGCCCCTCTTGTCAGACGTAGGTGCTTTCCTTCCTGATGTCATTGTTATGGCAAAAGGTCTTGGAAATTCTCTCTAAACTCTAGTTCAACCCTCTTCATTCCTTCCAAATTTGTGTTTTTATCTCTGAGTTTCTCTGTGGTCATGATTGGGGATAGGAATGGGGACTGGGAAAAAAACATTCCCTGCTGTGTGTTCCATCTTTTTTCACTTCTTAACTATATACCCCATTGTTTCAAAAGGTTATAATCATGGTTGGCACTTACAAGTTGGCACTTTTTTTTATGGTCTTGAAACACTTGCCAATCACACGTAAGTACATAATTATCTTGAGAGACACATCAATGCAATCATCTTATAAATGGGGAAAATGAACAGTCACAAGAGAAGTGGCATAGTAAAGCTCTGGTCACTTATGAATTCACCCCTAAGATAGTTTCTGAGCGGTTATTTAGTAGTGGACTTAGGGAAATATTCCAGCGAACACAATCCCCTCCCTTGTTTTAAGGAACGCAAAGTATAGCAGAAAAATATGCATAAACAAATAGTCACTATAAGCAGAGTAAATGCCGTGGTAGAAGGATTATGATAGAGGTAGGCAGAAAAGGCCATGTGAGTTCAGAGAAGGGAGTGGTTGGAGACAGAGAAAGGTTTCAAGAGAAGGTGTCTTGAAGACATGTTCTGCCAATAACAAGTAGAAATGTGCCACATGACCTCTCATTTCACCACAATGCTCTCAACTGAAAAGTGTTGAATATGAACTTGATGGTTTCTTGGTTTCTAAAAGATGGAGCCTTAAAAGAAGTTGGGAGAGTTCATATTAAAGTTGGTATTTTGAGGGGGAATGGAATGAGATCTTTTTGCAGATTGCCTTGGGAAAGTACTTTAATGAATGCTATGAAAATCCCAATAAATACCAGGTAAAGAGGAAGTTTAATTTTCTTCCTTTGCAAGGGAGGTATTATTTAAGTGGGTGGGGTGAAGCCCTCAAGGATCATGCTTCCTATTGCAAAGTGAATGAGCAGCCTGTGTCAGAAATGGCTGAAGGAAGCCCAGCACTCTGAAGAAAGTCAGTGGTCTCTGCCCACAGTATTTCCCTCTGCACTTAAGTCCATGAAACTTTCTACCATTCATTGGCTAGAATCCTGGAACCAGCCCACTCACTCAAACCCTGCACCTTTATGTCAGAAATATATGTGAATGAAGGATATCTTCCAGTCCAGAGATGGGTTGTCTGGAAAGCCTAAAGCATTTGGTAAACTGAGTCGGTCTTTCAACCAAGCCAGAAAACCATGCAATGCTATATTAGGGACGTGTCTTCCAATGTCAAACAGGGAACAGGCTTCAGAATCCTTGGGAATACTGGAAGCAAACCATCTTTAGCAGGAGTTAATGGGGCTAATTTGCCTGTTTTAAAACCGAAGTGTCAAATAGGACATTACGCAACAAGTGTCCAATCACAATTATTTTGTTTGTTCTCTGTACCTGTTTTTTGGTTTGCTGAACTTTGCAGATGCCTTTGAAGGTCTTAGGCAATCATACTCCTTAGACTTGGAATAAATTATAGAGTCCCCAGGGCTCAGAAGCCAACTTCAAGGCTTCTGGTCACCAGACTAATGTTGTGGTCTCTCATGATATTCCAGTGTTTAGCAACACTCACTAAACAGGCACCAATGCTTTTACTATACTTGAAGTTCAGAGTTTCAGGACATGTTTTTCTCACAAGATAATATGAACTAGAATTATAATTCTTTGAAGTTAATATTGGTAATTAAATAAAGACTACTTAGGGTTTTCCCCCTCTGTACCCAAGATAAAGGTGTAGCAACAATTTTTTGGCACAATTGGCTTCTGAGTGGCCTTAATTTGCAACTTGTTCTGCATTTAACTACTTAGTGCCAAGTGAAGAGAGGCCAGGAAAGCACTGTGGGAACAGTGAGGACTCCAGAGAGAATGCTCAGCTGCCTTGGTCATTTAGAGTGGGAGCTATTAGACTTTTAACATCACCTCAGTGGACTGGATCATTGTTGGAATACAGGGAAAAAGGGAACCCAGGGCAAATAAATAACTTGACAGAAGTGAAATTTACAGTGGATTTCAGCTCTCCAATAAAGAGGTGGCTGCATGTTCTAAGGACATTTTACAGTTGTGTCCATTTTTGAGCTTTTGAATGCATGGCAGACAGGAGTCTGTAAGAGCTGCTTTAAGCCCAAGTCTCGCCCCCTCCTCCACACCCCAGTGGAAACCCAGAAGAAGGAGCCTGTCTCCAGAGAGGTGGTTGCTGCTGCTGCTCTGAGTCAGTCAGGTGCGATTAAAGCTGTGTTCAGACACGCTCTGGCTTCCTCACAGGGAGCATTTTGAGCCTCTCTGAACTTCCAGGCCGCAGGGCTGAGCACAGGGTACAAATTTTTTCTTCCAGACGTTTGGCCTCTGATTGATGTGTTTTTGTCTCTAAGGGTAATAAAGTACATCAGATGTTGCTCCCTGTACCAGGAACTCTGCTTTGAAGCACCAGTGAGCCACTTCAAAGGCACAGCACCACGTGGAGATGCTCTCCCTGGGGACTCCACTCTTCGGAGGGGTGCTTATCAACCTGGGACACGTTGCCCACCCAGGCACTTACCAGCTAAAGATTGATTGTCAAATATGTCAAGTGTGACTAATTGGCATGCTGAAAACTCAAATCTGCTTTGCCTTCAGAATCAGTATCGAATGTACCATCATGACTAGAATTCCTCACCATCTGTGGGGGGAAAAACATCATTAACATGCGGGAAGATTTGCAAATTAAATAGAAGAGTTGTTGGAATGGCTATCCAATCTCAGCATGGAATGCTTTTCATTGTTGATCTGAGGTCAACAGTTAACTCTCTAGGGCTGATCAGGTGAGGATGATCAAGTCTGTGATGGGGGCTCTAAGGGAAAACGGGAGCCACAGTTGGGCTTTGCATTCATAGTTCAGCACATGAAGCTGCTGTAGTTGTTTGACTGCAAGTTAGAAGGGCCAGAGAGCGCCTGTTCCTAAACTCCTTATTCCAGATAGTGGGACACTCAGGCCCAAAGAGAGAAGGGATTTGCTCAGCTTTGCTCATCTTTGCTCAAGTTTATTAAAAAATGTTAGTGGCAAATTGTGGACCCAAGTCCCCTAATGGCACCTCCAGACATCCTCATCGGGATCTACAGAACAGCAGAGACTATATAGATACAGTGTCACATAGACTCGGCATCCCTTGCTGCCTGTTCTAGCTGTTTAATCAGGATACATTCCTAACCGCCTCATTTTCAATGAGAGAAAAGAAGACAAGTCACTCCTATCCCAAGATTCAATTGAAACAATGGAAAAAACTGCCAAGCACACAGCAGGCAATCATTAAAAGGGAATGACTACTTCTACTATCTCAGAATACCCCCCAAAAAGGGAAAAAGAATAGGACCTTGAGCTCTCTAGCAGTGTTTGTGTCACCTCTCCTGGCTTGTTTTTGTTTTATTTTGTTGTAAGAGTATTATTCCACAACCTTCAGAATGTTTAGAGTTAAATTTCATTTAAGTATATTTAGAAATGGTTTCCAGCCACAAATGACACACTTATTGCTGGGCAGGGGTGCAGTAGAAGATAAACTTCTCACACTGAACTGACAGTATGTTTTAACTGCAAACTGGATGTCAGTCACCAATATAGAACACAGATGCTTGGCTTTCTGACAGCCGTCTTTGACCCTCTGACTCACTCCCTTCATCTGCACAAGGACTTCCCAGCTGCTGCCTCTAGTCCATTCTGTCCCAACCACTTGGCAAGCCACAATAATTTCTATCTATGCCTTTTACTAAATATTCACTCCCTTGATTTTCTACTGCATGGAAAACAGAATTCTTGGTCAGCAGCAGAGGGCACTATTAGTATATTTTGCTTTGAGGGGCTAAAAAAATTAGAGATGAATTCATTCATTCATTCATTCACTCACTGTAGCCCCTCTTGATTTAACATCTATTGTGTGTTCATCATAAAGAGAGATGCTAAATATACATAAGATACAGCAGGTGCACTCCTGGTGGGAAGACAATACACAATACTAGATGATATGTACGGTACCTGCCTGAAGGCACAGTGTATATGTGTTGGGGGGTTTTTAGAGAGCAGAGTTTAGGGTAGACATGGGTAGCCCAAGAAGAATTATTGAGATGGTCTAGAGTTGTTTCTTAAATGTTGAGAAAAGTGTGGAATGGTAAAGAAGAAAGATATAAAAGGTCAAATAGAAAACACAAGCAAAATCAGCCATGCCTGACTGTGAACGTCAACACTATAACCATGACAACCACTGCTCTAACAAGCATTACCTCTACTGCCCGTAACAATCATCAGGGCTCGTGTGGGTGGCTTCTTTCACAACCATGATGTCATTTGGCCCTTTCTGCAATCCTGTGACTTTAGCTTTGCAGGTATTATTATCCTAATTGAACTAATGAGAAAATAGAGGCTTGTAGAGGGAAAATGACTCGCTTAAGGTGGCACACGCAGTCATTGGTAGTGCTAGTGCTGAGGTTCAAAGCTAGTTTTCTTCCCTGATAATGCTGCAGGAAAATGAGTTTTTGAGACAGACTCTCATTGAAAAGAAGGTTTAGGACACGGAGTGAATAGTATAAGTTTTGGCTGTCATGCTATCTTGGGGTTACTGATGTCTTGAATTAAAGCTAGACTGCAGTATGGGGCTTGATCCTGTAAACTTCAGAGAGCAGCCTGAGATTCGGGGAAGATAGAAGCAGGTAGTAATATACCTTCATTGGTAAATTAGCAAAATGAGCTTGGAGGACAAGGACAGGTGTCAGGGAGACTAATGAAAAACTGCTACAGTAATGGAATACTTGTTCCAGTGGGAAGGAGATTTATTATTATTGTTAATTATAATACTTGCATATACAAATAATGCCAAGCAGACTGACTGCTTATTGGTTTTACATTGGTTTTTAAATTCTCTAAAGACAACATTCTCCCCTTACTATTTGTACCCAAGGCGCCCCAAACCCAGAAACACCCCCACCTTAGTCCACCATGGGCAAGGCTCATGTGAGGAGAGCATGAAACTGGCAACAATGGGACTTGAGAGTCAGGGCTAAGAAAGGATATTTTGAAGGAAAAAATTACTGAAAAAAATAGTTAAAAATGATGAGTCTAAGAAGCTGAACTTAGAAAAATAGTGATATTATTAATGTAGTAGGGAAACAAGGAAAAAATAGTTTCATAGGAAACATGACCTTAATGGACATGAGGACTTCCAAGTAACATCTGAACACTCAGCTGGAATGCTTTGATGATGTCTTGAAATCCATGCATAGTTTTTTCAAAATATGTATTTTTCATGAACTTTTGGAAGGCCCTACATATGCATGGATTTCACACATTTTTGCACCAAAATAAACTGAGCTTTTACTTCCATTTGTTCCACACTTTTTGAAATACTCTTGTATTTCCTACTGTTTATTAATTTCTCACTTTCACCTTGTTCTTCATCTGAAAATTCACAAATGATTTTAATCAGTTATTTTTAAAGATTAAACTGAGGTGAGAGATAAAATTGCCGAGTTGTCAGTTATCGTTTATTGCCTAAAACCCTCCTGAAGATATTGGGACAAATTCCAGTACTTTTTTTAATTTTTAAATTAAAAAAAAATTTAAAGGTAGAGTTACAGAGAGAGAAAGAGAGAGCTTCTATCGACTGGTTTACTCCCCATATAGCTGCAATGGCCAGGGCTGGACCAGGCCAAAGCCAGGAGCAGAAGCTTCTTCTGGATCTCCCATGTGGCTGTAGGGGCCCAAGTACATGGGCCATCCTCCATTGCTTTTCCCAGGCCATTAGCATGGAGCTGGATTGGAAGTAGAGCAGCCAGAACTCAAACCAGTACGCATGTGGGATACGAGCACTGCAAACAGCAGCTTAACCCACTGTACCACAGCACTGGCCCCAAATTCCAGTAACTTTATGGCCTGCAGAACTCTGCTCAACGGGGTCCTTGGCTACTTCCTATACCTTATGTATAGCCACTCTCCTCCCCTTGATTATAACCTCTAGCAGGTCCCTCTCCACTCTGCCTAGAATCTACTCATCTTCGACCACCACCCCAGTTTCATGGCGAAACTGTCACACTATGTTGGCCAAATATCCCAGTGCCCCTGGGACTGAGGGGTGATTCTTTTTTTAAAATAAATGTATGTATGTATGTATGTATGTATTTAAAATGCAAGGTTACATAGAAATAGAGAAAGAGAGCAAGAGTGAGAGAGAAGAGAGAAAAATATCTTTCATTCCCTTGTTTGCTCCCCAAATTGCTGCAATAGCCATGGCTGGGTCAGGCTGAAGCCAGGAGCCTGACACTCCATCCCAGGTCTCCCACATGAGTGGCAGGGGCCTGAGCACTCAGGCTTCCATTGCTTTTCCAGTCACATTAGCAAGGAGCTTGATCAGAAGTGGAGCAGCCAGGACTCAAACTAGTGCTCAAATGTGATGCAGACATTGCAGGTAGTATCTTAACCTGCTGTACCACTAGCCCCTAAGGAGTGTTAAAACCAGGATAGTCCCAGGCCAGCATGGACATTTGATTGCCCTATCTCACATATTAGCTTCCTGTAGGCGATATTCCCTGACCGCCTGCACTGCTAGGCTAAGTTCCATCTCCTTACTAAGTAGTTCAGTCCCACCATTCTTTTCATGACCCTCCTTACTCTCCTAATTACTGAATTCATGTCCATTCCTTCTGCCATGTTCAGCACTTGCCTTTCTGCCACCACTACGCTGAGCACTGTGGGCCAAGTAACCATCATCTCTTGGCTGAATTATTACAGTAGCCTCCTATCTTTTCCTCCTTACTTCCACTTGTCCTCTTTCAGTGTATACTTGACCCAAAACCAAGACTAAAGCTGTTAAAGCATCAGTCCTATTGTGTCACTCCTTTACACAAATCATTTGTTGGTTTCACACATCACTGTCTAAGTCATAAAAAGAGGTGAGGCAGCCAGCTCTGCGCCCTTATGTTCTGCGTTCTCTCCCCTCGCTCTGTGGGCTCCTGTAGCACTGACCTCCTTGCTGTTTCTTGAGGTCAACTAGCATGTTCTGGCCTTAGGGTCTTCGTGTTTACTATGTTTATTCTTGAACCATTTTGTCCTCTGCTATTCACAGGGCTCATTCCCTAAGCCCATCAAGTGGAGATGAGAGTTCAACATCCTAAGGTCTTTTCTTACAATTGAACTCCCACTTAGTTTTTTTTTTTTTTAATAGCATTTATCATGTAACATCCTATTGAAGTTTTACTTATTTTGTTTACTGATTGTCACCCTCTCCCCAGAATATAGTTCCTAGGGAAGGAATTTTATTCATGGCTGTATTTCCAGAGCTTAAAATACTACATGACACAGATAAGAAACTTGAGAGTATTTAACATGTGAAGAAATGACTGCGTGATTACATGAGTAAATGAAGGTATGAACACAGTGCAAAGGGCAACTGACTGACAAATTTTCTTTCAGCTACTCAGGATATGGGATACTTTGAGAAAAGTACTTTTGAACTGTAGTTACTCTTTTAACTATGAAGTGAAGGCATTGGTCTCAATACTTTCTAAGGTTACTGTGAGTCATGATATTCTCAGTGTTCTTGAGTCGGTGATAAGTAAGAACCAGAACCCAAATGTGAATGGCTCTGATGCAAGTAACATTAGCAAGAGAAAGAGCAGCATTTTGCAAGTTCCATCTGAGAAAAAACATGTACAAGAGACATGAGAATTCCATAATACATGAAGAAATGCAAAGGTGGCAGGTAACTGAGCCAAGCTGACACAGATGATTCATTATAGGGTGAGGATAGAGCCTCAGCCCTGGGACAAGTTGCACCAGCAGCCTGGAAAAGGACACCAAGGGAGGGCCAGTCCCCATCTGGTTACGAAGCTCTGGGCTGATACAATTTGTGACCAGAACACTGCCTGGAAATCTTTCTTCACACCCGCCTAATGGCCCCCAGAGTGGGTGGATTCTTAAATTAGTCATATGAGAATAGAGGACTTAAGAGAAGTCAGATGTAAGATCTAGGCTGTTCCATTTGGGAAAGTGACATCCCCTTTGAAAAGGAAAGCAGTTAATCATGCACACACCTTCCTGTCTACTGTCAGGCTGTCTCGGGTGGGAGATGCAAGTCAGTCTTCACCTTAAAGAGGGTACCTGGAAAGAGGGCGCAGGGGGCTGGATTAGTTCATGTAAGGGAGACACTTCAAGTGCTACAGCTGCCACTCCCTGAGCACCAGGCAGGGACCAGACCGGTTATTCCACTTCCCCTGTGTAGCTACTGTGTAGATTCAAACTTGAGCCCAGCAAGGTCAGTGAGTTACTCTGCAGTAACCAAATCCATGGTGTTGCGTTGATTATCAGGCAGATCTCCCTCTGCCGTTGCGGTTGAGTAGGATTTTGCTGTTGTCACCTTGTTTGGTAACACAGCAGTGGCAAGTGTTGCAAGTCTAATTGTCACTGTTGAAATGTCCTCTTGGCAGTGTCTGAGCGGTGTGTGTGTGTGTGTGTGAGTGTGTGTGTGTGTGTGTGTGTCTCATTTGCCATCCTCCTCAGTCTTCACAGAGCGCCCCTGGGAAGGTGGTTTCCACCTCAAGGAAGTAACCATGCATTGGACTTAGATTCCACAAATAGATAGCAGATTCCTCATTCATGCTAGATGCTGTTATCGCATGCGTGGTGCCACTCTAAGACCTTGTGAGCTGGCACCATTGATTCCACTTAGAGATAAAGAAGCAGGGGCTCAAGGAGGTTTAGCAGAATACTCACGGCCCTACTGAGAGCAGATTGCTGGGTCAGATTTAAGATTTTCAGATTTGCTCCCCAGATACAGAACACGTTTTCAAGTAAAATCAAAAGTGGAATAGCACACACACAAAAAATGGGAAATATCAGGACTACTTGGGTTGAAGCAAGAATCTGGATTTCAGAGCCCAACCCACTGCTCTCTTCTTCCTTCTCTGTTGTCTCTAGAATTCTGGGGAATACATCCAGAAAGGCTTGCTAGGTAAGCTGTGAAATGCTGTGGACTTAAGTTTCTGAGAAGTTCCTACTTAGTTTGCAGCTCTCGGTGAGTACTTCCCCATCCCACCTCAGATATGGAATCTGAATTTCTCCACCATCTACAGAATCACAGGCTGTGAAGAGTGGAAGAAACCTTGTAAGTTAGCAAGTCCAATTACTTCACTCACTTAATAAAATAACAATCGTTTTGTTTTTGTTGTAATCTCAGGACAGAAAGAGGAAATTATTTGCCCAGAGCAGTCATCTGGTTGGTCAGTTGTTCTCTATCTTTCAAAGAGATGATGTTTACAATGTGTAGCAACCATTCCCTTGCAACCAATCAGAATGAGAAAGTTCGGGGCTGGGCCCATGGACTCCTGCCACCCGAAGCCTTGTCCCTGGAATCTGGATTATGAGGAGGGCCCAGGGTTCTAGAATAAGAACTGATGCGAGAGCTACTGAAGTTGTGGTGGCCCGGGGCAAGGGCTGGGAGAGGTGATTGTGTATAAACAGTCTGGAATTATTTAAGTGCCCCACAATTGAATATCAGTAAGAGCTGCTCCCTATTCTTTCATGGTGTGTTCAAAGTTGTAGGGTTTCTTGTAATCCCCAAGCCCTCTCAAGATTCCTGGGGCTTTCCCCTACTGTTGATCCCATTTCCTTTTCAAGAGGGGAGAAAAGAGGCAGGCAGAAACAAACTTCCTGCCAGTCAAATGTCACATCAGAGATTCCACCCAGATCCACACAGGTGTAGATACCCGAGGGGCACTCCATGCAGATAGCACTGTCTCCAGTAATTGGGCTGACATCATCTAGCAGCCTCAGAGGATTTGAATCCCTTCCATGACTCCTGTCACCTCCCATCTGGTGGTGAAAACCCAGGGTTGGAAGCTGGGTGATTATGCAAAAGCAAATGCAAAGAGACTAAAGGTCACAATCTGAAGAGAGGTCTTTCTCCGAAGTTCTGATCCAGACTCCCAAGGGGTAGCAAAGGACTGAAGCTCCAGTTGCTACAAATAGGTACAAGCAAGGAGCCAAGAATCACCATAGAATCATGCATACAGACAAATAAATAGTTCCCCAGAGGTCACTTAGTCCACTCCTCTATCTAAGGCTAGAATCTTCAACATGAATCATTCCTGACTCCAACCAGACCAAAAGGTGCCCAGATCCTGACTGAGCCTTGGTCTCTCTCACTTCTCCATCTTTCTTTATCTAGTTTTGGTTAGCCTAAGTCACACTGCCACTTGCCTGGCTTGTGTTTGGGCCCATCTCCTATTTGCCTTCCAAGTCTTACTTTAGATGCTGTTTTGTTCAGCAGGTCTTCTCTGATCACCCATGGCTGCATTAGCTGCCCCTCAGAAACATTTCTATAGTCACTGCAACTTCACATATGTAGCATTCATTACACTATTGCCTTCTCTGTCCCCCTCCACAGACTAGGTGCCACATTAGGGTAGTGGAGACAGTCTCTGATTCGTTTTCGCAGCAGAGCTTATCATGGGGACCAACTCAAAAAGGGCTTGTAACAAATGTGAATGAATGAATCCATAAATGAATGAATTTCTGTGTCTCCACTTTTGATAGCATACATTCGTAATCTAATATGATCACTGCACTGACTTTTTGTGCTTATGAGAATAGTATTTTAATTCCTATTTTATGGAGTAGGAAACCATTCTCAGGGAGAAAGGTAAGGAACTGATGAATATTTAGAACATTCTCATATATGAGCCATTCCTAGAGCTGGGTATTTTTAAATCTGTGGTCATCCTTATCCTTATAACTGACTTCTGAAAAATTATTTTGATCACTTTAGAAATCCTCATTTTTTAATTGGCATATAGTACAATTCATACTTTTGAACATGCAATTTCAAGCAGCCCATGGAGTCATGTGCCTTCCTCTGCAATCCTGACACAGAGCTCTTTTGTCTCTGCTCTGTTCCCTGTGCCCTTTGTAGACTTGCCCTCTGCACTTGCTCCCTGGCAATCATGAGTTTGTTCTCCATTCCTGTGGTTCAAATAACCATATTTTTACAAATAAAAACCGAAGTTCAGACAGCTTACGCTACTTGCCCAAGGTAAGCAGCTAATAGGTGATTCGATTCTGAGTTTGACCCCAGCACTTCTAATTCCCTGTAAAGGTGGAAAACATCAGAGTGGAGCCGTGGAAAACAGATGTCATCTTCCCCGGCCTGCCTGCCACCTTCTGGAGAGAGGGCTCTGTCCTTCCTCTTCCAGGAGATGCGTGCCAAACACAGCCTCATTACCGAAGGCAAAAATCTGATAGGGTTCCACTTCTGATCATTCACGAGGTGCTGAGGGAAGACTGTGTCCCTACCCAGTGGAATAATCTGAAAGCCATTACCGTCTGCAGGCTGCTTTGCAGACAACAGTGTAAGAGATTGGTCTTTTTTTCAGTTCCCTTACTTACCACTAAGACAAGGGGATTCTGATAGGAGGTCACTAATGAACATTTAGCCTCCCAATCCACCAGCTTCCCTATTAAGGCCTGGGGTGGGGGGAGCCTCTGGCAGACACTCATAGGCCTGCAGGTGAGCCATGCTTGCATAAGGTGGGTGCCACTGCTAATTGGATTGATGTAATTAACTGTCGTGGCTGTTCACTTGGGAAGGCAGCCATGGTCTCAGCATGAGCAACCTAACTGGGCCAGTCTGCTGCAGCAGCCAGCACAAACCTGATTGGAGCTCTGAAAGCAAATAGGTTTAGAGGCAGCTTCAAAGGTAGCGAGCTGGGCTGCCGCTGGGAGAGGGCCATTTCCCTGGGAGGCGTTGGCTTTCTAGGCTAGGAGGGATACAGAAATCATTTCATCTTCATCACACTTTTAATCGGGGTGGAAGGATATTGGTGCCATGTTTGTCTCAAGATAATCTCTTTTCTAATTAAACAAAGAAAGTACTTGTTTTGGGCTGAGGGAAGATAAGTGAGCAATGATCTACCCTGACAGAGGCATAATATAGCTATAGATCTGCTTCCCGTAGGCCTCCCCGGAGTCTCTTCTCCCCGTCATCCTGAGAGGCCAGGCCTCTGTCTTTCTTTGCTGAGATGGTACCTTAGGAAGTAACTTGCAGCTCACGAGGGTGGATCTTTCCCTGCCAGCACACAGCCTTTTCTACAAAATGCTACCTAAGTCTGGCATCTGATGAAACTGCATCTGGTGTGAGGGCTTTCAGATTAGCAGTCCAGTCACTCTAGGTGCTGGAGACTCCAGACTTTGCATCCTGCAGACTATGTAATGGGCCAAACCCCAGACTCTAACATCAAACTGGGAATAATAGTAAATAGTGAAAGAAATGTCATAGGTGTGAAAATTTTAGTATCCATTCCACTTACTAACTAGCCAGGTGATCCAAGAAGAGCTATTTACTTTCCATATGAACATTAGCTTTCCTATCTGTGTGATGGAAGTACAATACCTATTTTACCAGGTTGTATAGAGAATAACCATGTCAGGTGTCATGCAGAACACACCCAATAGCAGTAATTATGATCATCCCTACCATCATCATCACCATTACTCAACAAGGTTTACTTTAAACACCAATGTTTGGGTATTTCTCTAAATTATACACCTGAGATGTTCTCTGCCCTTTGCTGCTGGTCTGCAATATGCTACAGCCCCAAGAACGCTCCAGCCAGTGCTGACTCTTTAGTCTCCAACGGCCCATCTGCCCTGACAGCCTCTTCTTTTCCATTCTAAACTGAAGCCTACATCATGAATTACACAGAAGGACGCCCTCTTTCCCTGAATCCAGGGCTTCTAGCCTGGAGTCCAAACCTAAGCCAGTTCTGCCAGCTCTTGCCCTTTTGTCCTACATCTTTCTCTGCTCCCTCTGGCTTTAGAGAATCCAAGTTCCTTCCTAAATAATGTTCTACTTAAAATAAGGAAATTTCAAGAAACCACAGGCCAGCAATGCAAAAATGAGAACTCGGAGTCCTTTTCCTTCCCTAACCCACTAATTTGCCTAGTTTTTGGAGTTGTATGCGGTAAAGGTGAGATCATTCCTCTCACCCAGATTGGACACATTTCCATCTCCTTGATCTTTCCCCATTTTGTCATGATATGTAGGGATACAGAATATGAATATTCCAATCATAACACGTAAGATCCTTTGAATGCAGACAATAAACTTTTTTTCCCAAGGAAAACTTTTATTTAAGGAATACAAACTTCATGCATTTTATAAATACAACTTTAGGAATACAATGATTCTTCTCACCGTGCCCGCCCTCCCATCCACATTCCCACCCCTCTTCTTCCTCCCTCTCCCATTCCCAGTCCTGTTCTCTACTAAGATCTATTCTCAATTAACTTTATACACAGAAAACCAACTCCATACTAAGTAAAGAGTTCAACAATTTTCATGAAAAAAAAATGTTCTTCAGCAGTCAAGACAAGGGCTGTTCAAAGTCATTGCACCTCAAAGACAATTAACTTTTACCCCACAGCTAACTACTGGTGTAGGATTAATTGATGCAATGATTCCCCCATTGCCTATTTCCTAGTTTGAAATGACAGCAAATTTCAATGTCGGCTGAGTTTTGAGCTATGTCACTCCTTTTCCTTCTCAGACCTCAACAACCCAAAAATGTGATCAAATTGAAAAAGGATATGGATCAAGAAAATAATTAATTCATAGAACAGTTCCTAAATTCATAGGAATCATGGCAGCATGTCTGACGTCAAAGGTTAATTTAGGTGCCTTTGTGCTCTGAATGTATGTGAAATTTTCATAGCACTAATACTTAGAATTTAAATATCAACTTTGGTCTCAGGACTTTGAGCTTTGTGTACATGGGCTCTGAATTCTCTTAACCTTATTTCAGGACAGAAAAGAAGGACTAGGGACAATTTTAAGTAGTACCTGGGATCACCAAGTGGTCAGAAGTGCTGAATCTCTCCATTGCTAAACTACGCTTCTGGTCCTCTTTCCACCTCAGTTCCTCATTATAAAATGAAAACTATAATTTTCCCTTTCTTATGCTAGATAAAAATTTTAAGGAAGAAATGCCAAATATCAGTGAATGCAATTTCTTTTTAATAGGATTATAAGTAATTTTTTTGTTTTCCTTTCATATTTTCCAATATTTTATACTGAACTCTTTATTAATTTTATCATGAAGATATGTTCGCTTATTATTTCATGTTTGCTGACTTTATGGCTATCTGCATTTATCATCTCTTTAATTATTGCATATTTTTGTGGAGTACAGTGTGACAATTCATTATCTATAAACAATGTGTGATAATCAAACAGGGTAGTCAGAACTTCCATTTCCTTAAACTTTATTATTAAAGTTTTGATTAGCTTGTAATAATGGTATATGCCTCTGAGGTACAATAGAAGACTCCAATTCATTTGCTTCAATTCATGTATGCATATACACTGTATACTGATCAAGTCAGAGGAATGAACATCACCTCGCCATCAGCACCCTGTGTTCAGAATCCTTGAGCTCCCTTTTTTTAAAAAAAATGTGTATTTCATAAGGCTGCATGTTGTGTCATATGGAAGTCCTTTGAGCAGTCAAAAGACATAACATATCTGAGAATCACTGCGATTTAGTTAAAAATAATTTTTTTCTCTCAACCTCTCTGTAAACTCTTGTGCCTATATCACTCTTTTCCTGAGGAACAGCCCCAAAGAAAAATGCTGGATTTGGGGCAAGTGCTGTGGCACAGCAGGTTAATGCCCTGGCCTGAAGCAGTTCGAGTCCCAGCTGCTCCACTTCTGATCCAGCTCCCTGCTATGGCCTAGGAAAGCAGTAGAAGATGGCCCAAGCACTCGGGCCCCTGCACCCACGTGGGAGACCCGGAAGAAGCTCCTGGCTCCTGGCTTCAGATCAGCTCAGCTCCAGCTGTTGCGACCAGCTGGGGAGTGAACCAGCAGATGGAAGATCTCTCTCTCTCTCTCTCTCTCTCTCTACCTCTCCTCTCTCTGTGTAACTCTGACTTTCAAATAAATAAATAAAAATCTTAAAAAAAAAAAAAAAACAATGCTGGATTCAAAGAGGATCCAGAGAAACATCTATCCTCTTCTGGCCATTTAAAAGCAAAGTCACTTCAGCCTGTGTTTTCCTGGACCAATCAATGCAAAATGTATTCAGTGGCCCACTCACAGAATCATATCACACTCTGTTCTCCCACTCAAAATTGAGGTCTGGCAGAATGAAGAGAGCTGGTGGGTGAGAGAACTTGAGGTAGAGAATAGAACACAGAGTCATTAAATTCTCACCAGATGTTAACTATAGGGCGTCAGCCCACCCAATGGCCTCAGGCAAAGTCTCTTGGCCATTGTTTTCCCATCTGTGGGTCCTAATGCTGACCAACCATCCCCTCTGGCACCTTATAAGGGAAAGCTAATTAGAAAACTCATCTTGCAAGAATGCTGCAGAGAGACCTTTCACATGGCGTGGAACCACAGTGCCCAGAGGCCCTGTGACTCAGTGGTGGAGCTCACTACCAACACCCAGGCCTGATACTCTGCAGCCAAAAAGTGGATGACCTACATGGCAAAAGCCAGGCAAACTCACATGGGCTAATCCTGAAGACAGGGCATGGGAGTGGCAGGTACTCTCAGTGCTCAAAACTTATTTATACCCAGGGCGTCAGGAACAAAACAGAGAAGAGGCCAACCAATTCATTTACTTGTTTATTACTATATAGTATCTGGTCCTAATGTATCAAGGGCTGCATTATTTGCTATGGGGAAAACAAGGATGAATCAGCCCAGGGCCCTCAAGTCTAGATAGATCTTCAATTATGAAATGCCTTGTAATTGCTATAAACAAAGGCATACATGGAAAGACATGGAATTATAAACTGAAGTATAATTTTTTAAATATTTATTTATTTATTTATTTGAAAGGTAGATTACAGAGAGAGAGGTAAGGAGAGAGAGAGATCTTCCAAGCACTGGCTCACTCTCCAAATATTTGCAATGGCTAGAGCTGAAACCATCCAAAGCCAGGGGCCAGGATCTTCTTCTGGGTCTCCCACATGGGTGCAAGGGCCTATGTACTTGGGCCATCCTCCACGGCTTTCCCAGACACATTAGCAGGGAGCTGGATTGGAAGTGGAGCAGCTGGGACTCAAACTGGCACCCAAATGGGATGCTGGTGCCATAGGCAGTGGCTTTACCAGCTATGCCACAATGCCGGACCCCTGAAGTGTTATTTAACCTAAGAGGGAAAATGAGGGCTTCATATGGCAGTGAAGTCTAAATTAAAAAAAAAAAAAAGTGAGTAGGGGGATGGCAGGCATTGGGAAGAATGCCAGTCATAATTAAAGAGAAAAGAGTAAGATAAGGTAAATGATCGAGGTACTTTTAATGTCCTAAGCAATTTATAGCTCACAGCCATGCCATTCTCTGCTATTGTAATAAACTGTTCAATACTGTACCTAAAACGGTCAGCAAAATTGGTATTCCCATACTAGTCCAGCAAATCGGGGAGAAATATCACCACCACCACCAACACCTAGAAGTTGAGCAATTTAAGACCTCCTCAAAAAAAAAAAAAAAAAGGCAGAAAGAAAGATGGAAGGAAGGCAGGAAGGGAAGAAGGGAGGGAAGGAAGGAAGGAGGGAGGGAAGAAGGGAGGGAGGGAGGAAGGAAAGGAGAGAGGAAGAAAGGAAGACATAAGGAAGGAAGGAAAGAAAAAAAATCCCTGTCTTTTCACTTGAGGCTCCAGGATGCTGTCTTAGAACAGGCAGGTCCAATCTAGGCAGGATCTGGACTATACTTTCTCTGGCAACTTCAAGATTTGATAGATGTTTTTACCAGAATGGCCAGTAACTGCCCAATAGACATCCATATGTATGTGCGTGTGTTTAATGATGTTAATCCTCATGTTTTATCTTTCCTTTTATTTTTCTTCATTGCCAAGTTCCTCTGGCCATGGGTGTGTGAGGGGTAAAAATATTCCTGTTTGATGTCTTTGGGCAGATACACGCTTGTCTCTGCCTTTCAGTATTGCCCGCATTTCACTGACATGCATTCACCCCGCTCATCCTTTCTCTCTCCCAAGAGGAACTCCCCTGAGCAAAGCTGTGACATCTTTTTCTCATGCCACTGCTTATCTCTGTGTTTCTCTTTTTCCAGCTTAAAGTGATAAGGAAATAAAATGAAGGAGTATTGGCTGAGATGAAAAGGGATTAGATGCTTGGGAGACCAGAGTACCCTCTTTTCTGGAGGTAGAGATGAGCGAACAGTGGAATCATTGTATTTCCACACTGTTCTAAGCATGGAGCCCTCGACACGCATGATTCAACAGATAGATCATGAGCAGCTAGAAGTCAACTCCTAAATTATTCTGCTTTTTATTTTCCTAAAGAAAGCAAGGTCTTTTCAGCAGATTCGTCTCTCAAAGTAGAGGAGGAGAAATCAGCTAAACCTTTCCAGGACGCTAATGCTAAGGCATTGGAGCCCTTCTCCAAGATCATAAATGTTGATGCATAGTCCTTGAGACAAACTGCAACTTCTGTCTTGAGACGAGAATATGTACACCTGCACTTCTCCTCACTGTTTTGAATAAATATAAAATGCCTCTGCCTCTAATTACTTTCTCTAATCCTTAATGACACCACCATGGCCATCTTTCTACAAATACCACTCTGATCACGACATTATTCTGCTTTAAAGTTTTCATTAGCTTCCCTTTGCTTTTAAGACAAAGATTCAAACTATATAACTGTGCACTAAGAGCTTGAAGACTCTCACCTGACTTTCCAAATTTATGTCTTAATAGGCCCAGCCACATATGCAGTAAAGTGATTTGAGAACTCTGTGCACACACAGAGCTGTCTGCTCACTGGAAACTGGAACACATCTCTCCTCGTCTGTTTGGTTTGCATTTCTTTATAATCTCCAAAAGAGAAAATAATGGTGGGTCACAGAAAAACTTAGAAGGGAAATAAAAAAAAATTCCTTAAAATGAAAGAAAATGGAAGCATAACACATCAAAACTTATGGGATGGGGGCCGGCGCTGTGGTGAAGTGAGTAAGGCCGCTGCCTGAAGTGCCAGCATCCCCTATGGGTGCCGATCGGAGTCCCAGCTGCTCCACCTCTTATCCAGCTCTCAGCTATGGGAAACAGTCTTGGAAAACAGTTCAAGTGCTTGGGCCCTGGCAACCGTGTGGGAGGCCTGGAGGAAGTTCCTGGCTCCTGGCTTTGGATCAGCCCAGCTCTTGCAGTTGCAGCCATTTAGGGAGTGAACTTTCTCTCTCTCTGCCTCTGCCTCTCCATAACTCTGCCTTTCAAATAAATAAATAAATCTTTAAAAAAAACTTATGGAATATAGTAAGAGCAGTGTTAAGAGGAAGGTTTATAGCAATTCATGCCTACACCAAAAAACTAGAAAAGCATAAAATAAATGACCTAACAATGCATCTCAAGGACCTAGAAAAATAATAGAAAACCAAACCCAAAATTAGTAGGAGGAAAGAAATAATAAAAATTAGAGAATACATAAACAAAACAGAAATTTTAAAAATCCAAAGAAAATATCAGTGAAATGAAGAACTCTTTAAAAAAAAAATAAACAGTTGGTAAACTATTGGCCCAACTGACCAAAAAAGGAGGGAGAAGACCCAAATTAATAAATCAGAGATGAAAAATGAGATGATACAATTGATACCACAGAAATATAGACACATTAGGAATTATTACAAATAAGTATATGCCACTACTCTGGTTTCTTTTCAAATCGTATAAAACTTTTGCCTTTTACAAATAATTATATGCCAATGAATTGGAAAATCTAGAAGAAATATGCTTCCGGATACATATTATTTACCAAACTTGAGTCATGAAGACATAGAAAACCTTAATAGGCTGTTAATCAAGAATGAGGTTGAATCAGTAATAAAAACCCTCTCAACAAGTAAAGGGTTTAATGGCTTCATTGCTATATTTTATAAAACACTTAATTAAGAACTATTCCCAATTTTTCTTTTTTAAAAAAGATTTATTTTATTTATTTGAAAGGCAGACTTACAGAGAGAGAGAAGTCTTCCATCAGCTGGTTCACTCCCCAGGTGGCTGCAACAGTGGGGGCTGGGACAGGCTGAAGGCAGGAGCCAGGAGCCTCTTCTGGGTCTTCTATGTGGGTGCAGGGGCCCAAGCACTTGTGCCACTCTCCACTGCTTTCCAAGGCACATTAACAGGGAGCTGGATCTGAAGTGGAGCAGCAGGACTCAACCCAGCACCCTTAGGGGATGCTGGCATATCAGACAACAACTTAACCTGCTATGTCACAGTGCTGGCCCCAATCCCCATTTTTCTTAAGCTAATCAAAACAATTCAAAGGGAGGGAGCCCTTCCAAACACATTCTATGTGGTCAGAATTACCTAAAATTCCAAAACCAGAGGAAGATTTAACAAAAAAAGAGAACTATAAATCAATAACCTGATGAACATGGATGCAAAAATCCTCAAAAAAATACTAGAAAATTGAGTCCAACACCACATCCAAAAGATCATCTACCTAGATCAAAAGGGATTTATTCCAGGGATGCAGGGCTTGCTCAACAGACACAAATCAGATACACAAAATGATACATCACATCAACAAAATGAATGATGCCAGTTCGTGTCCCAGCTGCTCCTCTTCTGATCCAGCTCTCTCCTATGGCCTGGGAAAGCAGTGGAGGATGGCCCAGTACTTGAGCCCCTGCAACCACATGGGAGACCTGGACAAAGCTCCTGGCTTTGGACCAGCCCAGCTCTGGCCATTGCAGCAGCCATGTGGGGAGTGAACCACACGGTGGAGGACCTTTCTCTCTCTCTCTCTCTCTCTGTGTGTGTGTGTGTGTGTGTGTCTGTAGCTCTGCCTCTCCAATAAATAAATAAATAAAAATTTTTTAAAAAAAGAGAGACTACTGGAATTCATAGGAGAATTTGTTGAAGTTGCAGAGTATAAAAATGGCCTGCAAAAATCAATAGCATTCTTATACAACAATGCTTTGGATGCAAAAGAATTTGTAAGATCAGTCCCATTAATAATAACTACAAAAAAGTCAAATACCTTGGGACAAATTCAACTAAGGATGTAAAAGCTCTCAAAAATAAAAATCAAAAAACATTAATTAAAGAAATAAATGATACAAAAACTGGGGAAAACTTTCATGTTCATGGATTTGAAGAAGTAATATAATAGCAAAATGTCCATACTACTCAAAGCAATTTACAGATTCAATGCAATCCCAATCAAAATACCAAGGACATTATTCAGAGATCTAGAAAAAATAATCTGAAAATTTATATGGAAGCAAAAAAGAGTATATATAGCCAAAACAGTCTTAAACAATAAAACAAAGCTTATAGTATCAAAATATCAGATTTCAGGACATTTAATAGGGTAGTTATAATCAAAACAGCCTACTATTGGCACAACATGGACATGCAAACTAATTGGGAAGAATTGAAACCTTGGGGCTGGTGATGTGGCCCAGTAGGTTAATCCACAGCCTGCAGTACTGGCACCCCATAGGGGCACTGGTTCTAGTCCCAGCTGCTTCTCTTCTGATCCAGCTCTCTGCTATGGCCTGGGAAAGCAGTAGAAGATGGCCCAAGCACTTGGGCCCCTGCACCTACATGGGAGACCCAGAAGAAACTCCTGGCTCCTGGCTTCCCATTGGCTCAGCTCCAGCCATTGAGACCATTGGGGGAGTGAATCATAAGATGGAAGACTTTTTTCTCTTTCTGTCTATAACTCTGTCAAATAAATAAATAAAATCTTTAAAAAAATAGAAACCTCACAAATTAATCCACACATCCACAACCAACTAATCTTTGACAGGTGAACAAAAATCACTTTCTGGAGAAAGAACAGTCTTATCAACATGTGGTATTGAGAAAATAAGTTTTCCATATGCAGAAGTTTGAAACAAGACCCCTACTTTTCACCCTATACAAAAATCAACTAACTGTGGACCAAAGATCTAAACCTAAGAACTCAATCCATTAAATTAGTAGAGGAAACATAGAGGAAATGCTATAAGACATTGGCATAGGTAAAGACTTCTTGGATAAAACTTCAGACGCACAGGTAATAAATGCAAAAATAGACAAATGTAAATATATCAAGCTAAAAAGTTTCTGCACAGTAAAGAAAACAATCAAGAAAGTGAAGACTTAACTAACAGAATGGGAGAAAATATTTGCAAACTATGCATCCAATAAAGGATTAATATTCAGAATCTATAATAATTTCAAGAAACTCAACAACAACTAAACAAAGAATCCAGTTAAGAAAATGGGCAAAAGATATCAACACACATTTTTCAAAGAATGAAATACAAATGGCCAATAGACACATGAAAAGATACTCAGGATCACTAGAAATCAGGGAAATGCAAAGAAAAACTGCAAGAGGTTCCATCTCACCCCAGTTAGAATAGCTATAATCCAAAAATCAAAAAATAAGAAGTGCTGATGAGGATGTGGAGAAAAAGTTACCTAAATACTCTGTTGGTGGGAATATAAACTAGTATGATTATATGGAAGACAGTATGGAGATTCCTCAGAAATCTGAAAATATATCTACCATGTGACCCAGCCACTCCACTTCTAGGAATTTTCCTGAAGGAAATGAAATCAGCATATGAAAGAGTTACCTGTACCCCCATATTTATAGCAGCTCAGTTCACAATAGTGAAGATTTGGACTCAACCCAGATGTCTACCAACTGATGACTAGATTAAGAAAATGTGGCAAAGGGGCAGGCACTGTGGTGTAGCCAGCAATGGCACCATCTGCAGTGCTGGCATCCCATATGGGCACTGTTCTCTGTCCTGGCTGCTCTACTTCTGATCTCTGCTATGGTCTGGGAAAGCAGTAGAAAATGGCCCAAATCCTCCGCCTAGCGACGCCGGCACACAGGGTTCTAGTCCCGGTTGGGGCGCCGGATTCTGTCCCGGTTGCCCCTCTTCCAGGCCAGCTCTCTGCTGTGGCCCAGGAGTGCAGTGGAGGATGGCCCAAGTCCTTGGGCCCTGCACCCATGGGAGACCAGGAGGAAGCACCTGGCTCCTGCCTTCGGATCAGCGCAGTGCACTGGCCGCAGTGCACCGGCCGCGGCGGCCATTGGAGGGTGAACCAACAGCAAAAGGAAGACCTTTCTCTCTGTCTCTCTCTCTCACTGTCCACTCTGCCTGTAAAAAAAGAAAGAAAGAAAGAAAGAAAGAAAGAAAGAAAGAAAGAAAGAAAGAAAGAAAGAAAGAAAGAAAGAAAATGGCCCAAGATCTTGGGCCTCTGCACCCATGTGGGAGACCCGGAAGAAGCTCCACACTCCTGGCTTCGGATCACCCCAGCACTAGCCATTGTAGCCATTTGAGAAGTGAACTAGCAGGTAGAAGACCTCTCTCTCTCTCCTTCTGCCTCTCTGTAATAAATACATATTTTTTAAAAAAGAAAATGTAGTATATAAACATGATGGAATATCAGTCATCCACGAAAAAGAATGAGATATTGACATTTGCAACAAATAGATGGAACTGGAGATTGTTATGCTTAGGAAAATAAACCAGATCCCAAGAACACAAATATCACATTTTTTTTCTTACTTGTTGTAGTTAATATAGCAAGTATAAAAATTATGTGGATGTCACATCATTTAATATATAGTCATAAATCTTGTTTAACTGAATCATACAATTTAAATTAAATTTTTATTTAATATATTAAAAAACAAGAAATGCAAGTGGGGGGAATAGTAAAGACAGTTGGCATACTAGTAATGCATTGTTCTTAATTTGGGTTTTGAATATGAATGCAATCAGATGACAACAATTTCATTTATCTGTACTTTTACATACATTTCTGGGTATGTAAACTGTATTTTAATAAAATGCTTTAAACCTATTGTGAGGAGTCAGATGGGTTAATAGGCAGTCAGGGGGGTTCCCTGTAGAATCTGGGGTGTAGAATGCTTGCATCCCCCAAAAAGGTTATCTTTAGCAAGAACAAA
Organism: Oryctolagus cuniculus; assembly: GCF_051225735.1. Classification (NCBI taxonomy): domain Eukaryota; kingdom Metazoa; phylum Chordata; class Mammalia; order Lagomorpha; family Leporidae; genus Oryctolagus; species Oryctolagus cuniculus. The sequence continues at coordinate 89,567,497 of NC_142870.1, forward strand.
CTGACTGCCCTCATTCCTTAGGAATCCAGATTTACCGTGAGAATACCAAAGGAGTGGTGATCACAGTTTATTGTGAAAACAAGTTACCTATCCCACCCTCCGGATGGTTTTTTGTTTTATCATGGGCAAGCCAGACAGGATGGAGAACTCTAATCAGGTCTGTTGATGGGTTTTGGCCTTCCTGATAACTGAATACCAATCTGATTGTCAAGTTGTTTTTTTTTTTTTCCTTCAAAATTGTACTTAAAAATCCCAGTGCCACAGAGTCCTTTGGGTTTTGCTTTTCTTGCAGCCCCCTCTCCATGCCACTCTAGCTGGAGGCTTTGAACCTAGTAAATCTGGCTTTTAGACCTTTAAAACTTGTTTTTCTCTTTGCCTCATCCACTAGGAAAGTCTTCTTCCGTGTGAGACAAAGAACTGAGATAATAACAGTTTCTCTGCCACCATTTTCCCATAACAATATGACTTGGAGGAATGTTCTATGTTTTAAGCCAGGAACATTTTTGGTTTACTAAATATCAGATAGATATGTATGACTCAAAAACCATTGTGGGTAAATAGTGAATTTTAATTTTTTTTAAGATTAAAACTGCTATCAATATAGGAAAAAACATATATGTTATCACTCACTTTGCTTGATGCTCCCCACAAGGTAACCATTTTGTCCTTCCACAGGGTACTAGTAACATTTTATCTTTACTTTTCATTAAGATGCTTGGAACTTCTCTCGCTCTCTCTCTCCCTCTCTCTCTTAATCCTTCTTAGTACTATTAACTTCTTCCCCTGTGAGAACAGAAGCTGTTAGGTATGGAACAGTTTAGGATTCTGGCCTTTTGTATCCCCAGAAAGGAGAGACAGAAAAAGGAGACGGAGACCGACCTCAACAGAGACAGGCTGCTTTATTGGAAGCAAAGAGATTGACGACAGTTTGTTTTTGTGAAGAGATTGTGCTCGGGGAGTGATTAGAATTCAGGTTTTTATCCAGCTAAGCAAGGAAGTTGCCACTAGTGGGGGAGAGGATAGGAAGCAGCTGGCAGAAGGGTAGGGGGCCCTTTGAAGCCTCAGCAAACTGCCTATTACCTGTTTCTTAGCTGCCCAGGGCATTTGCATTTGCATTGCAATGAGTTGAGAAGAGTCTGGTTAGGCACCAAGGCTCTGGACAATAGGGAGGAAGTGGGGTGGGGAGGAGGAGGAGGAGGAAAGGAAGGAGGGGAAAGGTGGGACAAGTCCTTTAGAAGCAACCTGAAAGCAGAGACATGTCTGTTCAGTTGATTCATGGTATATCCTAAGCACATAGAACAGTGCCTGAAAAGTGTTAGATGCTCCCTAATTATTGTATTAACTGAACATGATGACACAATGGGCCAAGCTCCTATAGTACCAGCATCCCATATAAGAGCGCCGGTTCAAGTCCTGGATGTTCCATCCACATCCTCCCAGATTCCTGCTTGGGAATGAAACCACTTTGCTTATCAATATTTTGGAAATTAATAAGCTGTGTGGGTTCTTGCCATGAATTCAGGGAAGAATTCAACTAGACCAGGCAACATGGTGAGTTTTTAGGTTTTTTATTTAGTGCGAGAAATGCATGGGGCAGTGAGGGTTTTAATCTAAGGGAGAAAAGTCCAGAAGTTAAGTCAGGGTCCATACCGAGCAGATCAGGCCAAGAGCCACATGCAGCCAGCGTTTGGTTATGAGCTGCCACAAGGAGCTTAGCAGTGAAGCAAAGGGAAAGAAGAGAGCGATTTCGGGATGGTCCAGGCCTTTTCTCCACTTCCAAAGGGGAGTGGTTATGTAGGCTGATTGGTAGGTGGGCATACAGGTGGGGTCAGGTAGGGGAATGAAATCACATAGGGGCATGGTGAAGGTGTGGTCTTCCAACTCACAACCTAATCAATTTATCCTATCTGCCTGCCTGTATCAAGAAGGCAGTGAAAGACGACCCAAGTGGATGAAGCTTGCCACCCATGTAGGAAACAAGGATGGAGTTCCTGGCTTCTGGCTTTGGTTTGGCTAAGACCTGTCTGTTGCATCCATCTGGGGAATGAACCATCAGATATGACATATCTCTCGCTGTTTCCCATTATCTCTGTCACTCTGTCTTTCATATAAATACATCTTTTTTTAAAAAAAAGTAAATATTTATTGAGCATCAACATTATTCAGATGCTAAAGTGGAGTTACTTAAAAGGACATCTCATCTTTCACCCTGCATATGCATTCCTTGAAGGTGTGAAGATCTCTGATGAACTTGGAATAGGGCCCAGTACATACTTAGAATGACACACATTCATTTGGTAATTTATGTAATAAATGAAGGAATATCTTTAGAGACAGTGAACTCCAATTATTATCCTTTGAATTCATAAATAACTGCTTTCTTTCTGCCTCTGTTTACAGGATTTCTGTGACAAGATTCTGTGTTGAATAGTAAAACCAACATCACATATTTGTTCTTCCTTTGTTACTAAAAATGCTTTTTCTTAGTACTTCACTCCATTTCATATCCATTTTCTTATTTATTATGGGGTTAAGATCTACATTAAGGGTGAAGGTGGGTAATCAGGAAGAAACAATTAAATGAATGATTGAAGCAGAAAAAAAAACACATATCCACTGCCTCTACAAAGTGTACTTCTTAACTTCTTTGTTTACATATAAGATAATTGTTTCACTTACAATTTGTGCTATTTGAGTATTCTGAATATCTAGTAGACATCTTTCTTTTAATTATTATCATTCAAACACAGGATCCTACTGTTTAGCCCTTTTTTTTACAGTCTGTGCTCTGACTTTAGAGTAGTTATCACATCTGTAATAATTCTAAGTAATAGACTTACTTGTGTCTCAAGTATTATATGGAAAGATCTATAAGATAGAGTCCAGATTTATTCATCTTTGTTTGCCAGTAATCAGCCCAGTTCTTGACACAGAATAGGGTCTAAATACATACATGTAAGGGTAATCATGCAATTGATCAATTGAATGAATGAACATTTATTAATGTCTGGCTATATTCATATTCCACACAAGTTGCCTCATATGTATTATATAAAAACAAATATAGGCCGGCGCCGTGGCTCACTAGGCTAATCCTCCGCCTTGCGGCGCCGGCACACCAGGTTCTAGTCCCGGTCGGGGCGCCGGATTCTGTCCCGGTTGCCCCTCTTCCAGGCCAGCCCTCTGCTGTGGCCAGGGAGTGCAGTGGAGGATGGCCCAGGTGCTTGGGCCCTGCACCCCATGGGAGACCAGGAAAAGCACCTGACTCCTGGCTCCTGCCATCGGATCAGCGCGGTGCGCCGGCCGCAGCGCGCCGGCCGCGGCGGCCATTGGAGGGTGAACCAACGGCAAAGGAAGACCTTTCTCTCTGTCTCTCTCTCTCACTGTCCACTCTGCCTGTCAAAAAAAAAAAAAAAAAAAAAAAAAAAAAAAACAAATATAACAATTACTGGTCCTGAGTTTTTCATAGTCTAGTGGATAAATAGTCCAAAATTACTTGCAAGTTAAATAAAAAATTCCATTTTATAGTTACAATTACACTTTAAAACTATAAATCAGAAGATTGTCAACACTCAAAAATATGAGAAAAATGTTCAAGAAAATATTAGCAAATCAAATACAGCAATGTGCAAAAAGAATTGTATACCATGACCAAGATATACAAGATTATTTCAACATTCAAAAAATTCATTAATGTAACCTAGCACATCACTGGGCTGAAGAAGTAAAAACTCCACCAGCGGATGCAAAAGGAAAGAAAACCATTGGCCAAAAATCAGCACTCATTCATGATCAACACTCTCATAAACCTAGGGTTAGAGGAAAACATCCTTAAAGAATAACTACATTACATTAGGAACTATAGTTACTTTAGCATTATATGAATATATAGTGCTGAATAAATGATGAGAAACTACTTTCCCACTATGATCAGAAATCAGAGAAGGACATAAACTCTCCTATTCCTAGTCAAAATCGTACTGCAGGTCCTAGTTAATGTAGTGAAACAAAAATAAAAAAAATTTGTTTTAAAATCTCCTAAAACTAATAAGAAATTATAATAAGGTAGAATACAAGGTAAGTATACAATAATCTGTTACTCATTTAGATAATAGCAATGAAAACTTGAAATTTGAAATACAAAATATTATTTACATTAGAACCAAAAACTGATGTACTTCTATGTAAATATAGCACAGCAAACACAATATCTATATGAGTAACATTAGCTCCAAAGAAACAGAGGGATACTACATATAGATAGGAGGACTCAATTGTCAAGTGTAAATTTTTTTCTACTTGATCTATAGATTAATTACAATTCCAACCAAAATCCTAGCAAATTACTTCATCAACAGTATCTAGATGATTCCAGAATTTTTACAGAAGGAGAAAGACACAGAAGTAGCACAACATTGAAAGAAGAGGAAAGTTGAAGGACTGACATACCCAATTTCAAAACTTGCTATAAAGATAAAATATTCCAAAAGACTGTAGTTCTGGCAAAAGAATAGAAAAGTAGATCAGAATAACAGAATAAAGAGCCCAGAAATAGATCCACACGTGTATTATCAACTCATCTTTGACAAAGGAACAAAGCCTGGATGATGTGAAAGAATAATCTTTTAAAAAAACAGTGATGTAGCAATTGGATACCTACATACAAAAAAAAAAAAAATGGATATAGACACAGATTTTATCCTTTCTACAAAAGTTAACTCAGAATGGGTTGTATACCCAAATGTAAAGTACAAAACTATAAAATTCCTGGGAAATAACATAGGACAAAATTGAATTTATTTTTGTTTTGGCTATGATTTTTAGATATAGTATCAAAAGCATAATCCATGAAAAGAAAAATTGAGAAGTGGCCAGCGCTGTGGCTTAGCAGGTAAGGCCATTGCCTGTGGTGCCAGTGTCCCATGTTCAAGTTCCAGCTGCTCCACTTCCAATCCAGCTCTCTGCTATGGCCTGGGAAAGCAATAGAAGATGGCCCGGGGCCTTTGGACCCCTCTACCCCAGTGGGAAACCCAGAGGAAGCTCCTGGTTCCTGGTTTCAGATTGGCCCAACTCCAGCCATTACAGCCATTTGGGGAATGAACCAGCGGATGGAAGACCTCTCTCTCTCTCTCTCTCTCTCTCTCTCTCTCTCTGCCTCTGCCTCTCTGAAACTCTGCCTTTCAATTAAATAAATAAATCTTTAAAAAAAAAAAAAAGAAAAGAAAAACTGAGAAGTTGGGCTTCATTGAAATTTCAAAAAGCTTCAATTAAAAATCCAAATCAGGGTAAACCCACTGTCTGCAGTGCCAGCATCCCATTTGGGTGCAGGTTCGAGACCCAGCTGCTCCACTTCCCATCCAGCTCTCTGCTATGGTCTGGGAAAGCAGTAGAAGATGGCCCAAGTCCTTGGGCCACTGCACCCACGTGGGAGACCTGGAAGAAGCTCCTGGCTCCTGGCTTTGGATCAGTGCAGCTCCTGCCATTGCTGCCAACTGTGGAGTAAGCCAGTGGATGGAATTCCTCTTTCTTTCTCTCTCTCTCTCTCTCTCTCTCTCTGCCTCTCCTCTCTGTGTGTAATTCTGACTTTCAAAAAAAAAATAAATAAAATAAATCTTTTTTTTTTTTTTAAATGAAGCTAGCATTAAAAGGCTACATTCTGGGTGTGGGGGGAGAAGGGGTGTTCCAAGATGGTGGAATAGTGACAGGATGGTCTGAATCATTTGGGAAAAAAACAATATTTAAAAAGTAGATAAACTACATGCCTGAGATACAGCCATGGGATATTCCCAGTGGGAAACCCATGGAGAACAGCAGAGATGTCCAGATCCGCGCTGAAAGAGCAAAACAAAAACAGCAGAAGCCTGGACCTTGAGAGGAGAATGCCGGCCCTGGTGGACCAGGTGAGAGGGGAATCCACGGGTCTATGGAGCTCAGGTAGCAGCGGGAGGGAGTGCTTGGCAAACTGCTTTTGAAGTGAGTAAATAGGGAGGTGGCACACCTCCCTCCCCCACCCCTCCACCCTGCGGAGATCAGCAGCCAGCTAGGAGAAGTCCTTTTGCTCCCTTGTTTGCTTGGGTTCTTTTGTTTGTTTGTTTGATTTAAAGATTTATTAATTTATTTGAAAGTCAGAGTTACACAGAGAGAGGTAAGGCAGAGAGAGAGAGGAGATGTCTTCCATCCAATGGTTCATTCCCCAACTGGCCGCAACAGCCGGGGCTGCGCCAAATCAGTCAGGAGCCAGGAGCTTCTTCCAGGTCTCCCATGCAGGTGCAGGGGCCCAAGGACTTGGGCCATCCTCTACTGCTTTCCCAGGCCATAGCAGAGAGCTGGATCAGAAGTAGAGCAGCCAGGTCTCGAACTGGCACACATATGTGATGCCAGTGCTTCAGGCCAGGGCGTTAACCTGCTGTGCCACAGCGCTGGCCCCAGGGTTTTTGTGTTTGTATTGTTTTTGTTTTTTATTTTATTTTTGGATGCAGTCAGATGGTTGCCACCCCTGCCGTCCATGAACATACTCAGTAACTCTGGGGGTCACCTCATGCCCCACCCAAACAGCAAGGGACACAACAATTCAGAAGAGTTCCTTCCCTCTCCATGCAAGCTGTATTGCAAGGGGAAGCTCCTCCAATCAAAAGCTCATAACTGTATACCACCATCGAAAGGTGAGCTGGGCTTCAGTAGGTGGGCTCTTCAAGCCTGCCCTCAACCCACAGACCCATAGCAGCTCATAACAGAGGGAACTGTGACACAGGAAAAATGCCACAGATCAAAAATGTGGTTCATTAAGCAGTGTGAACTGGTGCTGAACACACCAGGGACTAACACTGGGGCATCCTGCAACTGTGAGGAGAAGGGCAGATCACACCAACAGAGGTGAACATCCTCTTCCATCCAGATAATCAGAGAAGAGCTATAAAGCCCCACAGAGGCCTTACCTTGAATACTTGCTCCACCCTTGAATACTGAACAGAGCAACCAGGCTACATCCAGCACACATCGCTTGGTACTCACTGGAAGTATAGATGTCCCACTAAGCCACAAAGACACAAGTAAAAGATAAAAGAAACCAGACCAAAAAAAAAAAAAAAAGATTTAAAAAAGTACACAAATGCTAGAAAACAAAGCAACAAAACTTAAATAAGAATAAGGAAGACACTATGCACCCTCCAAAGGAACACTACAATACTTCAATAGTAGAAGGTGCAGATGAAGGGACTGAGTATATGCCAGAAATAGAATTCAGAAAAATAATCATCAGATTACTTAGAAGCAATCAGAAGCAAATTTGAGAACTAAATGCAAAATTTTCAACATTAAATTGAGATATTAAAGAGAAATTGGAAAGAAATGTTAGAAATGAAGAATTCAATAGATCAATTAAAAATGCAGTGGAAAGTTTTAACAACAGAGTAGGTGAGAAAGAAGAAAGAATATCAGAACTAGAAGACAAATTTCTGGAAATTTTAAAGTCAGACTAAAAAAAATAAGAACTCAGAAAACTAAAAAACACTGTTGGAGATCTACAAGATACTGTAAATCAACCTGACATACAGGTCCTAGGAGCTCCTGGAGGTGTGTAAAGAGAGAAAGGATTAGAAGGCCTTTTCAAAGAAATAATAGTAGAAACTTCCCCAATTTGGAGAAAGAAAGGAACATCAAGTGCAGGAAGCACACAGAATTCCCAATGGACATGATCAGAAAATATCTTCATCATGACACCTTATAATAAAATTCTCCACAGTAAAACATAAAGAAAAGATTCTAAAATGTGCATGAGAGAAACACCAGATCAGATTCAGAGGAGCCCCAATCAGACTCACAGTGGACTTCTCATCGGAAATCCTACAGACTAGGAGAGAATGGCAAGAAATAGTCCAAGTATTAAGGGAAAAAAACTGTCAATCCAGAATGCTGTACCATGCAAAGCTCTCATTTATGAATGAATGTGAAATAAAGATCTTCCATAACAAAGAGAAATTGAAAGAATTTGTAACTACCCACTCAGCCCTACAAAAGATTCTCAAGGATATGCTACACACAGAAACAGGAACATCACTATGAAAGAAGGTGAAGGCAGAATATTGCCCAGTAAAAGTACAAAGGAAATCCAAAGTAAAAAATGGGATTTTTAACAGAAATATGGCAGGACAAAGTCATTACTTAATAATAGTCACCCTGAAAATAAATGGCATCAACTCCCAAGTTAAAAGACACAGACTGACCAAATGGATTAAAAAAGAAAACCCATTTATTTGCTACCTACAGTAAACACATCTCACCAACACAGATGCATGCAGATGGAAAGTGAAAGAATGGAAAAGATAATCCATGCAAACAGAAACCAAAAAGACCTGGTGTAGCCTAATATCAGACAAAATAGACTTTAAAACAAAAACTATTAAAAAAGAAAAAGGGCACTATGACATGATTAAGGGATCAGTTCAACAGAAATATGTGACTATTATAAATGTATATGCACCTAATTACAGGGTACCTGGCTATATAAAGAAATGTTAAAGGATCTAAAGGGAGATATAGAATCAAATACAATAGTAATGGAGGACTTCAACACTCCACTTTCAGCAATGAACAGATCGACCAGACAGAAAATCAGCAAGTAAACAACAGTTAATGGACATTATAGGCCAAATGAACCTAACAGATATCTACAGAGCTTTCCACCCTACAGCCACAGAATATATATTCTTCTCACCAATACATGGAACTTTCTCTAGGGTTGAACACATGCTAGGCAACAAAGCAAGTCTCAGCAAATTCAAAAAAATTAAAATCATACCCTGCATCTTCTCAGACCACAATGCAAGGAAGCTGGAAATCAGCAATTCAGGAATCTCTAGAATATATGCAAACACGTGGAGACTGAGCAACACGCTCCTGAATGAACAGTGGGTTGTTGAAGAAATCAAAAGAGAAATAAAAAAATTCTGTAAACAAATGAAGATGACAATACAACATGTTAAAACTTATGGGATACAGCAAAAGCGGTGTTAAGAGGGAAGTTAATAGCAACTGGAGCCTATATCAGGAAATTGGAAAGGCATCAAATAAATGAACTATTACCGCATCTCAAGGACCTAGAAAAACAATAGCAAACCAAACACAAAACTAGTAGGAGAAAATAAATAATTATAATTAGAGAACAAATTAACAAAATGAAACCAATAAAATAATACAAAAGTTCAGCAATTTATAAATAGCTGGTTTTTCAAAAATAAAAATAAAATTGACACAACATTGACCCAACTAACCAAAAAAAGGAAGGAGAAAATCCAAATAAATAAAATCAGAGATGAAAAAGGAAATCTAGCAACAGATACCACAGAAATTAGAGTCATCATAAACTACTACAAAGAGCTGTACACCAACAAAATGGGAAACCTAGAAGAAATAGATTTCTGGACACATATTACCTACCTAAATTGAGCCATGAAGAAATAGAAAACCTAAACAGATCAATAACCAAGACAGAATTCAAATCACTAATAAAGGCACTCCTAACAAAAAAAAAAAAAAAAAAAAGAAAGGCCTGGAATGGATGGCTTCACCACTGAATTCTACCAAACAATTAAGAAGAACTAATTCTAATTCTTCTCAAGCTATTTAAAAAAAAAATTGAAAGGGAGGGAATCCTCCCAATTTTTTTAAATGAAGCCAGCATCACCTTAATTCTTAAACATGAAAGAGAACTATAGACCAATTTCCCTGATGAACATACATGCAAAAATCCTCAACAAAGTACTAGCCAATTGAATCCAACAAAACATCTAAAAGAACATTCACTCAGACCAAATGGGATTTATTTCTGGTATTCAGGGATGGTTCAACATTTGCAAATCAATCAATGTGATACATCACATTAACAAATTGAATAACAAAAGCCATATTATTATCTCAATAGACGCAAAGAAAGCATTTGACAAAATACAACATCCTTTCATGATGAAATCTTTAAGCAAAGTGGAAATAGAAAGAACATTTCTCAACACAATCAAGGCAATTTATGACAAACCCATGGCCAGCATCCTATTGAATGGAGAAAATTTGGAAGCAATCATACTGCGATCCAGAACCAGACAAGGATGCCCACTCTCACCACTGCTTTTCAATACAGTCCTGTTAGTTTTAGAAAGAGCTGTTAGACAAGAAAAAGAAGTCAAAGGGATACAAATTGAGGAGGAAGAAGTCAAACTATCCTTATTTGCAGATGATAGGTTCCTATACATAGGGAATATAACAGACACCACTAAGTGAATATTGCAACTCATAGAAGAGTTTGGAAATGTAGCAGGATAAAAAAACAACCCACAAAAATCAACAGCCTTTGTATACACAGACAATGCCACAGCTGAGAAAGAGCTTCTAGATCAATCCTATTCACAATAGCTACCAAAACCATAAAATTCCTTGGAATTAATTTAATCAGGGATATCAAAGATCTCTGCAATGAGAATTACAAAATATTAAAATATTAAAGAAGATACAAAAAATAAAAAAATCTTCCATGTTCACAGATTAGAAGAATCAATGTCATCAAAATGTCCATACTACCAAAAGCAATTTACAGATTCAACATGATACCAATCAAAATACCAAGGACAGTCTTCTCAGGTATAGAAAAATTATGTTGAAATTCATATGGAAACACAGGAGACCTGAATAGCTAAAGCAATCTTATACAACAAAAACAAAGCTGGAGGCATCACAGTACCACATTTCAAGACATACTACAGGGCAGTTTTAATCAAAACAGCCTGGTACTGGTACAAAAACAGATGGATAGACCAATGGAACACAATAGAGACACCCAAAACCAATCCAAACATCTACAACCAACTTACCTTTGACAAAGGAGCTAAAATCAACCCCTGGAGCAAGGATAGTCATTCCAACAAATGGTAGTGGGAAAACTGGATCACCTCCTGTAGAAGCATGAAGCATTAAACAACTCATGGGCAAAGGACTTAAACAGACATTTTTCAAAAGAGGAACTCCAAATGACCAACAGACACAAAAAACAATGCTCAGGATTGCTAGCTGTCAGAGAAAAGCAGATCAAAACCACAATGAGGTTTCACCTTACCCCTGTTAGAACGGCTTTCGTACAGAAATCAACAAACGACAAATGCTGGTGAGGATGTGGGGGAAAAGGTACACTAATCCACTGTTGTTGGGAATGTGAACTGGTAAAACCACAAGGGAAGACAGTGGAAGATACCTCAGAGGTCTGAATATAGACCTACAATATGATCCAGCCATCCCACTCCTGAGAATCTACCCAAGGGAAAAGAAACCAGCATATGAAAGTGCTATCTGGGCCAGCGCCGCGGCTCACTAGGCTAATCCTCCGCCTTGCGGCGCCGGCACACCAGGTTCTAGTCCCGGTCGGGGTGCCAGATTCTGTCCCGGTTGCCCCTCTTCCAGGCCAGCTCTCTGCTGTGGCCAGGGAGTACAGTGGAGGATGGCCCAAGTCCTTGGGCCCTGCACCCCATGGGAGACCAGGAGAAGCACCTGGCTCCTGCCATCGGATCAGCGTGGTGTGCTGGCCGCAGCGCGCCGGCCGCAGCAGCCATTGGAGGGTTGAACCAACGGCAAAGGAAGACCTTTCTCTCTGTCTATCTCTCTCTCACTGTCCACTCTGCCTGTCAAAAATAAATAAATAAATAAATAAAAATTAAAAAAAAGAATCACAGCTCTCTTATATCACAGCTCAATTCACAATAACAAAGACATGGAATCAATCCAAATGCTCATCAACTGAAGACTGCATAGGGACATTATGGTATATGTGAACTACAGAATACTACACAGCAGGAAAAAAATGAAATCCGGTCATTTGCAACAAACTGGATGAAACTGGAAAACATCATACTTAGTGAAACAAGCCATTTCCAAAGGGACAAATTCTATATGTTCTACCTGACCTGTGATAACTAATAGAGCACCTAAAAGGCAACATATAGAAGTGAAATTGACATTTTGAGAAGCAATGATTCTCAACAGAACTTCTCTTGACTGTTGAGAAACAGCTTTATCTTCTATAATATGTTTTATCTTTTCCTTTCCTTTATAATATTTTCTTTATCTTTTTCTCTTTCATTTGATTTATTGAACTCTATAATTAACATAGAGTTAATCATGTACATATGAATTAATTGAAAATAGATCTTAGTATAGAATAAGAGTGAGAATAAGAAAGAGAGGAGGAACAGGGGTAGGAGTGTGGGTGTGAGGATGGGCATGGTGGGAAGAATAACCAAGATCCCAAAGTTGTAATTGTGAAATGTAAGAAGTTTGTAACTGCAAAGCAGTATAGTCCTACATACATTCTTATAGACTTTCTTCTCAGGGTACAGTTTAACAACTAGCCATAGGACCCCAAAATCCCTTAAGCTGGCTGATAAAAATAGCAGCTTAAGTGTTATAAAGATCAAATGGATAGGAATAAGTGGTAAGGTGACCATATAGATAGGATCAAGTGTTAAAGTGATCATATAACTAGGACTAAGTGCTTGGAAACAATAATAGACAGAATTAAAAAAGGAGTGAAGGCTCCAACATGGGAAGCCGTACATACAGCAGACTCATAGGATGACAATCACTTTAAGTAGCACTTCAAACTCAGAATCAGACCTTAAGGCATTCCAGTCTGGCTGGAAAGCCTGGAGGGAGTATTTTAGGCCAAGACACTCTGACAAAAATGTCCTACACAAAGGACCCCTGTGGATGAGACCCCTGTGAAAAGAACTGGCTACTAAAGGAGGAGGTACTTTTCTCTGAAGGGAGGAGAGAGCTTCTACTTTGCTTATAGCTATGTCAAGCTAGTGGATCCAAAAAGCTTCCATAGCCAAGCCAGCTCATGTCAAGAGCCTTGGGTAATCACTGATGTCACACCGTAGAGTGCTATTTGTTAGAAAAACAACAAGACACACTGAGCAGTAACTTCCCATGCAGGACCTCTGTCCCCCAATATTTAATATCATTTTTTGAGCCTTAATAGTAAAATGTGTCCTCAAAAATAGCTTCCTTTTAGTGTATTAAATGGAGGATAATACTATGTCTCATAAGTTATAGTTATGTTTAAAAGCTCACAAAATATGTATCATCCTTGGATTCTTCTTTAAAGACAATTAAGTTTATGAAAGAAAAGAAGGTGTAGGAAGGAAGGGAAAAGAGGAAGGGGAAAAAAAGCAAAATCACCTTCAAGAAACAATAACAGAACCACCTTTGTCTAGACTATTGAGGAACAGTTCTCATAGTTTTTTCCATTCCATTCTTTCTTTTTTTCTTTCTTTCTTTTTATTTTCTTTCTTGGGCTACACAGGAAAGGGAGGAGGAGGTGGGGGAGGGGATGGGAGAGGAAGTAAGATAGGAAGAATCATTATGTTCCTAATGTTGTATTTATGAGATACATAAATAAAGGTTCATTCTGGATGGTGCTAGCGATGTGACTTTCTGGAGCCACATGACTTTATGCAGTCAGCACAAAGATTGTCTGAGCCTCACAAAGAGAGAGGGACAAATAGAAGAATCACATGGGATGTTTAAGGGATTCTATGTGTTATTGGTGAATAGATGTATTAGACACCGGCCAATTTTTTTTAACTTTTATTTAATAAATATAAATTTCCAAAGTACAACTTTTGTATTATAGTGGCTTTTTACCCCCATAACATCCCTCCCACCCGTAACCATCCCATCTCCCACTCCCTCTCCCATCCCATTCACATCAAGATTCATCTTCAATTATCTTTATATACAGAAGCTCAATTTAGTATTTACTAAGTAAAGATTTCAATTTAGTATATACTAAGTAAAGATTTCAACAGTTTGCACCCACACAGAAACAAAGTACTGTTTGAGTACTAGTTATACCGTTAATTCACATAGTATAACACATTAAGGACAGAGATCCTACCTGGGGAGTAAGTGCATAGTGACTCCTGTTGTTGATTTAACAATTGACACTCTTATTTATGACGTCAGTAATCACTCGAGGCTCTTGTCATGAGTTGCCAAGGCTATGGAAGCCTCTTGAGTTCACAATCTCTGATCTTATTTTGACAAGCCCATAGTCAAAATGGAAGTTCTCTCCTCTCTTCAGAGAAAGGTACCTCCTTCTTGGATGTCCCATTCTTTCTGCTGGGATCACACTCACAGAGATCTTTCATTTAAGTTACTTTTTTTTTTTTTTTGACAGAGTGTCTTGGCTTTCCAAGCCTGAAATACTCTCATGTGCTTTTAGCAGGATCTGAATGCCTTAAGAGCTGATTCTGAGGCCAGAGTGCTGTTTAGGACATCTGCCATTCTAGGAGTCTGCTGTGTATCCCACTTCCCATGCTGGATCGTTCTCTCCTTTTTAATTCTATCAGTTAGTATTAGCAGACATTGGTCTTGCTTATGTGATCCCTTTGACTCTTCATCCTATCATTATGATCAGTTATGAACTGAAACTGATCACTTTGACTAGTGAGATGGCACTGGTACATGCCACCTTGATGGGATTGAATTGGAATGTCCTGGCACGTTTCTAACTCTACCATTAGGGGTAAGTCTGATTGAGCACGTGTTGAATTGTACATCTCCTCTCTCTCTTATTCCCACTGTTATATTTAACAGGGATCACTTTTCAGGTAAATTTAAACACCTAAGAATAATTGTGTGTTAATTAAAGAGTTCAACCAACAGTATTAAGTAGAACAAAAAAAAATATTACAAGGGATAAAGTAGTAAGTTGTTCCTCGGCAGTCAGGACAAGGGCTCTTAAAGTCATTATTTCTCAAGGTGTCCATTTCACTTAAACAGGCTTCCTTTTTGGTGCTTGGTTAGTTGTCACCGATCAGGGAGAACGTATGAAATTTGTCCCTTTGGGACTGGCTTATTTCACTCAGCATGATGTTTTCCAGATTCCCCCATTTTGTTGCAAATGACTGGATTTCATTTTTTACTGCTGTACAGTATTCTATAGAATACATGTCCCATAATTTCTTTATCCAGTCTTCTGTTGATGGGGATTTAGGTTGATTCCAGGTCTTAGCTATTGTGAATGGAGCTGCAATAAACATTAAGGTGCAGACAGCTCTTTTATTTGCCAATTTCATTTCCTTTGGGTAAATCCCAAGGAGTGGGATTGCTGGGTTATATGGTAGTGTTATATTCAGGTTTCTGAGGAATCTCCAAACTGACTTCTATAGTGGCTTTACCAGTTTGCATTCCCACCAACAGTGGGTTAGTGTCCCTTTTTCCCCACATCCTCGCCAGCACCTGTTGTGGGTAGATTTCTGTATGTGAGCCATTCTAACTGGGGTGAGGTGAAACCTCACTTTGGTTTTGATTTGCGTATCCCTGATGGCTAGTGATCCTGAACATTTTTTTCATGTGTCTGTTGCCCATTTGGATTTCCTTTTTTGAAAAATGTCTATTGAGGTCCTTGGCCCATCTCTTAAGTGGGTTGTTTGTTTTGTTGTTGTGGAGTTTCTTGATCTCTTTGTAGATTCTGGTTATTAAATCTTTATCAGTTGCATAGTTTGCAAATATTTTTCCCATTCTGTTGGTTGCCTCTTCACTTTCCTGACTCTTCCTTTTGCAGTACGGAAACTTCTCAATTTGATGTAATACCAATTGTTAATTTTGGCTTTGACTGCCTGTGACTGGCCAATTTTAACAGATGTAGTGCTAATGCAATATGTTAAAAAAAAAAAAAAGGTCGGGGGGAATAGGAAGGTATAGATGTGAAGAAGTACATGGGGACTCCTGGTACTTTCCACAAAATTTTTGTAAACATAAACCTATAAAGTATAAAGCTAATCAATTTTTTTTGACAGGCAGAGTTAGACAGTGAGAGAGACAGAGAGAAAGGTCTTCCTTTCCGTTGGTTCATCCCCCAAATTGTTGTTACATCCGGTGCACTGCGTCGATCTGAAGCCAGGAGCCAGGTGCTTGCTCCTGTTCTCCCATGAGGGTGCAGGGCTCAAGCACGTGGGCCATCCTCCACTGCCTTCCCAGGCCACAGCAGAGAGCTAGACTGGAAGATGAGCAACTGGGACAGAATCCAGCACCTCTACTGGGACTAGAACCCACAGTGCCAGCGCCGCAGGCGGAGGATTAGCCAAGTGAGCTGAGGCACTGGCCAAATCAATTTTTAATAAAGTATTTAACAAATGAGGCAATAATTGTACCAAGACAAATACAATGAAAGTTAATAGAAAAATAGATGTTATAAACCATAAATGAAATATTTTTCTTGAAAGCCTTCATGCTGAAAATAAATATCCCCCAACACTGCCTAAAATTATGTTTGTTAATTTTGTTGGATAAGGGGCTGTATTTTTCTGACTGGGTTGGTTGCCATGCAGATCTTAGGGAAAATCATCCTTTTCACTTTAGATTTATAGAATCCATGAAGCAACAGTTGTATACATGCAACTTTTGTATAGACAGTGGATGTAGAATAAGGGTAACAAGAATAATAAATATGTTGAAAATGTCTTCGTGTTCTGATAATCTCATGACAAATAGGCTGCTCATAGAGAGAAATGGCCTTAACTGTATACCAAAAGATGATTTAATATTGTCATTTTTATTCAACTAAGTGTCATACAATGAGCAGTTTGTGGAAAATTGAAATGTCCAAGGATCAGAGATGCAACAGGCAGGAATCTCCTTGGAAGAACTCAGACTGCAGTTATGAAAGCTTGCAGGGTAGGAAGTATTAGGGATGATAAAATTGGTTGACTCTAGACAGTTTAATAAGACTGGGATTGTTTTCAAGTAAATGGAATCTAGGAGACATATTGAAAAAGATAATGATTAAATTGAGCTTTCTTTAAGACAAATGGGCAAGATATATATGTGAGAGTGACAGTAGTAAGAACTCTAGATGAGAAGAGGAATATGCATAGCAACATGGTAAAGAGTAAAAATGAGACATGTATATGAAACTGAAGAAATAAAACTGATAAGAGATGACCATTAAGAACAGTGTTCTGGCAATATCTGTGCAGGATAAAAAGGATAGCAAGAGTCTGACAGGTAATCAGAATTATGTCTATTCAATAATTAGGGGGAGATGTTAAGTGAAGGCATGAATTACTTGTCGTTGAGGGGAACTGTAAAAGAGAAATATGAAAAATATCATGAAGAAAATTTTGTCAGAATTTGGCAACCACTTAAAGATGCAGATATATCTTATAAAATTGTAGAAGCAGTAACAAGAACTGAAAGTGGGAAAAGTTGGGAAGATTTGGTTTTGGTACTATGAGAGTTATTTTGTATTATTAATTATTATTACTATTATTTTTTAATACTGACAGAAATCTCAGCAAATGTCTAGTGGGCAATTGAAATTGAGGGACTGTAAATGAAGATAAAATTTAGCACTGAAGATATAAATTTTGAAGTCATATATATAAAGCACAAGTGGCTAGTTGCTCCTAGACTGTTAGAATATGATAGTCAAAACTATAACACTGAATGAGCTTATCTAATAAGGAAAAATGTGTAAAGAGAAGGAAAGGGGATTGTTGAAAGAAATGTGTCACAAATTACCTTTAGGGAGCAAAAATAATTATTGTCAGAGAATGAGAGATTAATGGGACAATGGAGATGAAGACTATGTCCTGGAAGCAAGAAAGGAAGTAAGAAGTAAAAACCCAGACTCTTCACTTAGTGAAAGGTGTGTGTGTGTACATCTTTGTGAAGCCATGCTTGGGAAGGCACAAAGGCCACTGAGGAACCCACTCCATTAATGGACCTTAAAACTTCAATATTATAACAATCTCCCACAGACAGTTATATGAGAAAATTGTCTAAGAGACTTGTCAGAGGACACTTATCCAGCATTATAATATTTAGAAACCTTTAACCTGAATCATATCTGACAGTTTTTATATACTTTGTGATTAATGAGCACTTTCCCATACATTATCTCATGAAAATCCTGGAACAAGCCTTTGAGATGGATAATTTATTCCCCATTCCCACTGGAATTTAGGGAACTTAAATTACTAATAGCAGTGAGGAGACTAAACCATAGATATTCTGACACTATGCAGTGCATCTGCTACAGCAACATACTAACATCACCTTGAACAAAAGAGGGTCAAAGAGTTCAAAAATACAGTAGGCATTTCTATTTTAGATACAGATAACACTGGGACCTCTGAATGATGATAGGACAGTGGTCCAGAAAAAAAAAAGAAATGCTTTGTGATTCTTGGATTTCTGTATGATGATAATATAATCCCATTTGTAACAACTTTATAGTTTAAAAAGTACCTTCTTCACTTTAACATGACATTGAAAATTCCTAACACTTTATTGAAGCAGTATCACTAACTCCATTTTGTAGATGAAGGAAATAAGACCCAGAAATAATATGTTAACTACTCCCAGTCATATGGCTGGATCAAAGATACATGCAAACATGGTCTTACACATTCCTGGCATGGAATTAAACCTTAAGAGGGTATAAAAAAGAAGTGTGTCATTTTCTGATGTTGCATGCTGTGCAAATTGATGGTGGTGTTAGTGGTGCGGGGTTGAGATATATTCTACCAGATTAGGAAAATGAATTGGTGAGACTGATGCTTGTGTGCAGGTAAATGGGCAGGGGCTGGGAACAATGTTACAAGTATGACTATTTCTGAAGTTATCAGAATGTCGAGGGGGACAAACAGCCTTCCACCAGATCACTTTGGTTCAAGATGCTTCCTTGGTAACATATTGCTGCTTCTTCATTTCAAGACTGAGTTGGGGATTAAGTACCAACCTTTTCTATGAAAAAAACCACTGCATCCTCTAAACTGAAATGAATCTTTTATGAGGTAAAAATACCTTATCTCGATGGGTGCCTGAATAATTAATGGTTTTCTGAACTAATGGTACCCAGAGGCATGTATGTTGAATAAATTGAGATAAGATGTTCCTTCCCCTGTGTTGGTAATGCATTTCTCCTATCATTTTCTATCACTGTCATCATTCTGGAAAAGTGACTCAGTCCCACCTGAAGGGAAATGCAACTAAGTGGTGGATAAAGTTGATGACATGTGGTTCATGACTAAGTATTCCCAGAAGTGCAGTGCTGATCTTCTCCCCTGCGGCAGAGTACAGTATGGCAGCTCAGTTCCTGAGACTACTAGTTTTTTTTTTTTTTTTTTTTTGGTCAATTTCCTTAACACAATCCCAGTGGGTACAAGAGGAAGCTATCTCGAAGGACAAGTGGAAAGTGGCCCATTTGGCAGCTCAGCTCATGCCATCAAGACACTACCGATTTGTGTTGAGAATGGCATTGATCCCGGAGAATCCAATGAATCAATCTTACAGGGGATTATTTAGGGTTTGGTAATTTCTGATAAGAGTGAGCTGCTCACAGAGGTAAAATGTGAGAATTTGTCTAATTTTCTGGTTCTCAAACTTGGTGGCACAGTGGAGTTTTTAAAAAGTAAAAATGCCTGGGCAGCAGAAATTTTGAAAGATCCCCAGATTCTAATATGAAAAAGAGTAAGAGAATCACTAAGCTTATCAAAAAGATTTGACTTTGGGCTTTGGTTTCCAAAACTTTCTAACTATTGTTATCAATTTTATTCCTATAATCGCTGTGTTCATTGGTCCCATCAGGGATCATTTTCTCCATTCAATGTCACACCCCTGCTTGGCATCCAATGTTCTGATTCCAATTCAACACCATCTTATGTTTAAAATCCAATGTTTTCCTTGGGGTAGATGAAGGACAACAGTTAGACAGAGGTGTTCATGCATAAAAGAACATGATTATATGAAAGCCAATCTTTGTGAAGGAACATTTGGACTTTGAAGCCCTTTCACTGTTTTGCAACCACATAGCTTAAAAGATAAATATCTACAGTATAAAATAGTGAAATTTACTCTTGATATTTGTTCATAAACATGACTGATCGATGAAACATAATCCATTATATATTTGTACCCTCATTTGACTGCCTCTGTACTTAATAGCTATTTTGGTTGTAGAATTGCTGTTTCTCTTGTAATGTGAGATCTCTGCAAAACTTCTTTCAGGTCAGAGGAACTTCTCTGGTTCTTGGAGATTATTAAGCTATGCTTAAACTGTGTGTAGGGAGAGCAAAATATGAAAAATAGACACATGGGGCTGGCGCCGCGGCTCACTAGGCTAATCCTCTGCCTTGGTTGGGTGAACCAACGGTAAAGGAAGACCTTTCTCTCTGTCTCTCTCTCTCACTGTCCACTCTGCCTGTCAAAAAAAAAAAAGAAAGAAAGAAAGAAAGAAAGAAAGAAAGAAAGAAAGAAAGAAAGAAAGAAAAATATACACATGGTATTCAAAAACCTCATGGAAATGGGTATTAAACTCTGAATTTCAAAACTTTTTGTAGTGAAACAGACTTTATTTAAAAAGTTTTATTTGAAAAGCAGAATGACAGGGAGAGAGAAGGAGGGAAGAGAGAGAGAGAGAGAGAAAGAGAGAGAGAGAGAATCTTCCATCTATCTGCGGTTTCACCCCCCCAAGAGGCCACAATGGCCATGGCTGAGTCAGGCTAAAGCCAGGAGCCTGAAACTCCATAAAGGTCTGCAGCTTTCTCAAGTATATTAGCAGCAGCTGGATCTGAAGCAGAACAGCCTAACCTCAAACCAGTGCTCTAATATTGGTTGCCAGCGTTGCAAGCCAGTGTCACGAGTGAAGGTTACTTAACCTGCTGCATCACAATGCTGGCCCCAACAAACTCACTTTTAAGTAGCATTTTCCATCAATTTTTTTAAGGATTTACTTATTTGACAAGTAGAGTTACAGAGAAAGGTGTTCCATCTGCTAGTTCACTCCCAAAATGGCCACAATGGCCGGAGTTGGGCCAATCCAAAGCCAGGAGCCAGGAGCTTCTTTCAGGTCTCCCATGTGAGTGCAGGGGCCCAAGCAATTGGACCATCTTCTACTGCTTTCCCAGGACATAGCAGAGAGCTGGATAGGAAGAGGAGCTCCTGGGACATGAACCGGCGCCCATATGAAATGCCAGCACCACAGGTACCCACTACGCTACAGCGCCAGCCCCTCCGTGAGTTTTTTGAAGCCCCCTTACCCTATGTGCTATGTCTATATGTGTTTTATGTGTAAATGGATGTATGTGTGTGTATGAATTATACATTTTTTGGTTAATAGGCTATGCATCTCTGCAAACAAAGATGATGAAAAGAAAAGCATTAGTTAAAAATGTAAGCAACCAAATTGAATAGTACCTAGAATGCAAGAGTATGGATGGAATGACCCCAGGTGTAATTGGAGAGAAGAGGGCTCTAACCTTTTTTTTAATTTTTTTTTTATTTATTATTTTGACAGGCAGAATGGACAGTGAGAGAGAGACAGAGACAGAGAGAAAGGTCTATCCTTTGCTGTTGGTTCACCCTCCAATGGCTGCTGCGGCTGGTGCGCTGTGGCTGGCACACCACGCTGATCCGAAGCCAGGAGCCAGGTGCTTCTCCTGGTCTCCCATGTGGGCGCAGGGCCCAAGCACTTGGGCCATCCTCCACTGCACTCCTGGGCCACAGCAGAGAGCTGGACTGGAAGAGGGGCAACCGGGACAGAATCCGGCGCCCCGACTGGGACTAGAAGCCGGTGTGCCGGCGCCACAAGGCGGAGGATTAGCCTATTGAGCCGTGGTGCCGGCAAGGGCTCTAATCCTAACAGAGAAGGTACAATGGCTGGAACCCAGAATCTAGCTTGTAGATAGCATTTATCAAATCAGTTCCCTACAGAACTGAATTGATAGAAACTTGGGACAATCTACTGTAAGAGGACACAGTTTCACAACAGGCTTAGCTATTTTTTCCCATTCATCAGCCATGAACTGAGCCCCTCCAAATGCAAGTTCTGTCACCAATAGAGGACCCCTTTCTTTGCTAGTTGAAGCAGAGGTAACAGAATAGTTGTATGACTTTTCTTTCTCCTTGTAGTAGTAGTAGTAGGGAACAATTTAGTTCCTAAATTTAACAAGCAGATCATGTGCTATAGAAGGGAAGTTAAGGAATCTTTATTACCAAAGCTTTAAAGTTCAAGTTCAGTACAAAGTTCTGCGAATAAAAGCCAATTATTCAGTGAACTTTCTTATACATAAATATTTACCTATATCTTTGATAAGATGCTCTAGTAGATTTTAGGACATGAAAACTCTAGGTCAAAGAATATGGTCATTTAAAAGCTCTCTGAATATATTGCCCAACTCATTTCCTGCAAGATTACATCAAGTTACAGTCGCCTCAAAATGAACAGAGTACTCACTTGCCCTTGCCAACAATAGAAGTTTGTTGCTGTCAATACAGAGGAATCAATGAGGTAGTTTTCTTCATGCCTTCTTTTATAATCAGCATTATTTTGTTACATTATCCTTTACAATTATGTACACAGTTAGCTTCTCCTTGCATTGGATGTCCTTCAACTAGTTAAAGAAATTGCCTTCTGTTCCAATTTTTTTTAATCATGAGTGGGGGTCAGATTTTTGTTAAATCATATTTCTGCTTCTATTTAAATGATTACTTCTCATTGATTGTATTTATATTATGAATTCTGTTGATTAATTTTCTAACCTCTAACCAATATTGAATTCCTTGGATAAATTCCATTTGGTATAACATATTATCATTTTTTATATATTCCTGGGTACAAGTTACTAATGATAAGATATTTTGCATCTGATTTCCTGAAAAATATTGATTTTTAAGATTCTTTTCTTATAAAGTTTTTACTCTGCTTTTGATATCAGTATTAACACTTACTTCATAAAATGAGTTGCAAGTCTTCTCCTATTTTATGAAAATCTTGTGGGATTGGTTTTACTTTTTAAATTTGTTTTTTCCAGAAATCACTAATGAAGCTATCTGAGATGAGAGTTCTATGTGGGTGAATTTTTTTAATTGTCATAACAATTAGATGTATTTATGGGGCATAGTGTGTTAATATAATACAAATATTCAATAGTAATGATCAAATCAAATCCTCTCCTTAATCATTTATCATTTATTTATGTTGAGAAGTTTCAAACTCTTCTTTTTTTAAGATTTATTTATTTATTTGAAAGTCAGAGTTACACAGAGAAAGGCAGAGAAAGAGAGAGAGGTCTTCCATTTGCTGGTTCACTCCCCAATTGTCTGCAAAGGCTGCAGCT
The DNA here is from genome assembly GCF_051225735.1 of Oryctolagus cuniculus. Classification (NCBI taxonomy): domain Eukaryota; kingdom Metazoa; phylum Chordata; class Mammalia; order Lagomorpha; family Leporidae; genus Oryctolagus; species Oryctolagus cuniculus. The sequence goes on from NC_142870.1 coordinate 89,590,662, forward strand.
ATGCCAATCTGAAGCTAGGAGCCAGGAACTTCTTCTGTGCCTCCCATACGGGTGTAGGGGCCCAAGGACTTAAGCCATCCTCTACTGCTTTCCCAGGCCATAGCAGAGAGCTGGATCAGAAGTGGAGCAGCTGGAACTCGAACTGACACCCATAAGAGATGCGGGCACTGCAGGCGGTGGCTTTACCCACTATGCCACAACACTGGCACCCAAAGTCTTCTCTTTTAGTTTATTATGTAGGTACTCCAAAAAACTCATAACTAAAAAGTACTAAAAGTACTTATTTTTGTTCCAAAAATTTTTAAATCCATGAATAATTTTTCATAATATGCAATTTCCATGAACTTTTTGAATATCCTTATAGGGTAATCATACATTTCAATGCTAGAGCTTATTCCTTTTGTATAATTGTTTGGTGGCAGTTATCCAATATTCCCCTATCCTGTTTCCTTTCTACTTTTCCTAACTTCTAGTAACCACTGTTCTGCTCTGTACTTCTATGAAATCAACATTTTTAGTTTTGCATAGGAGAACATATGGTGTCTGGATTTTAAATTATAAATTCAATTCTTCCAATAGACAAAGAGATACTCAGATTTTTTATTTCTTTTGTCGTTCTTTTAATAATTTCTATCATTTACACATGTTCAGGCTATCAACTAATAAAGCAAGGAAATACACAAACTGTTGCATGTATATATATATATATATTTTAAATATTTATTTATTTGAAAGGCAGAGTTACAGAGAGGTGAGAGAGAGGGTGAGGGAGATCTTCCACCCATGGGTTCACTCCCCAGATGGCCACAATGGCTGGAGCTGTGCTGATCTGAAGCCAGGAGCCAGGAGCTTCTTCCGGGTCTTCCACGTGGTTGCAGGGGTCCAAACACTTGGGCCATCTTCTACTGCTTTTCCAGGCCACAGCAGAGACCTGGATCAGAAGTGGAGCAGCAGAACTCAAACTGGTGCCCATATGGGATGCCAGCACTGCAGGCAGTGGTTTTACCCACTATGCCACAGTGCCAGCCCCATATGTATATATACCTTCATGAAATCCTCTGTGACTATACTTTGAGCTATTTATGAGCCATCTGTATAACATTTTTCTTTTCTTTTTTCTTTTATTTGACAGGAAGAGTTATACAATGAGAAAGAGAGACAGAGAGAAAGGTCTTCCTTCCATTGGTTTGGTTCACCCCCCAAATGGCCGCCATGGCCGGTGCACCGTGCCGATCTGAAGCCAGGAGCCAGTTGCCCTCCCCCTGGTCTTCCATGCGGGTCAGGGGACCAAGCACCTTGGCCATCCTCCACTGTCTTCCTGGGCCACAGCAGAGAGCTGGACTGGAAGAGGAACAACCGGGACTAGTTCCCGGTGCCCATATGGGATGCCGGTGACGCAGGTGGAGGATTAGCCAAGTGAGCCACGGCGCCAGCCCCAACATCTGTATATCTTAAGTTAAACATGAGCTTATAAGGGCTGGCGCTGTGTTTTATTGGTTAAAGCCGCTGCCTGCAGTGCTGGTATCCCATATGGGTGCCAGTTTGAGTTCTAGCTGCTCCACTTCCGATCCAGCTCTCTGCTATGGCCTGGGAAAACAGTAGAAAACGACCCAGGTCCTTGGGCCCCTGCACCCATGTGGAATGACCTGGAGGAAGCTGCTGGCTCCTGGCTTTGGATTGGCACAGCTCCGGCCGTTGTGGTCAATTGGAGAATGAACCAACAGATGGAAGACCTCTCTCTCTCTCTCTCTCTCTCACTGTCTGTAACTAACTATCAAACAAATACATTTTCAAAAAATTTTAAAAGATGTATGAAGCGGCTGGCGCCGCAGCTCACTAGGCAAATCCTCCGCCTGCAGCGCCGGCACACCGGGTTCTAGTCCCGGTTGGGGCGCCGGATTCTGTCCCGGTTGCCCCTCTTCCAGGCCAGCTCTCTGCTGTGGCCCGGAAGGGCAGTGGAGGACGGCCCATGTGATTGGGCCCTGCACCCCATGGGAGACCAGGAGAAGCACCTGGCTCCTGCCATCGGATCAGCGCGATGTGCTGGCCTCAGCGCGCCGTCCGGGGTGGCCATTGGAGGGTGAACCAACGGCAGAGGAAGAAATTCTCTCTGTCTCTCTCTCTCACTGTCCACTCTGCCTGTCAAAAAAAATTTTTTTAATTAAAAAAAATTAAAATGTATGAAGCAACTTCACTGCAGAACTTAGGGTGAGGGGAAAGTGCTCAATGAATGAATTTTGGAAATTACTTGAGTGTATAAAACTGAAACTATACATAAGCACTGTAGTCTAGTTAATAATGTCGTTTTCCACAAGGATAAAGTTACCAATTCTGATTTGTTTTTTATGTATACTGAAATTGAACAGTTAGATAAATGAATGATAGAAGCTGGAATCAGGTTTTTTTCTTGTTTTAGTAGGTGTTTACAGGTTAGCAAGGGAAGGAGGATAAGACTATTGACAGGATAATAGATTATATTTGGGGACATCAGTATAAGCTCATGTTTTTTAAATTTTTTTATTTTTAAAGATTTATTTATTTATTTGAAAGTCAGAGCTACCCAGAGAGAGAATGAGAGGCAGAGAGACCTGCCTCTCATTATAGACAAAGGGATACTAGACAAAGAGCCTCTCAGGTGCTTCTTCCTGGCCTCCCATGCAGGTGCAGGGGCCCAGTGGGATGCTGGCACCACAGGCGGAGAATTAACCAAGTGAGCCACGGCGCCAGGCCCGTTGCTCCATACATTTATTTTTTAATTTTTAATTTTTTTTATTTTTTTATTTTTTTGACAGGCAGAGTGGACAGTGAGAGAGAGAGACAGAGAGAAAGGTCTTCCTTTACCGTTGGTTCACCCTCCAATGACCACCGTGGCTGATCCGATGGCAGGAGCCAGGAGCCAGGTGCTTTTCCTGGTCTCCCATGGGGTGCAGGGCCCAAGCACCTGGGCCATCCTCCACTGCACTCCCTGGCCACAGCAGAGAGCTGGCCTGGAAGAGGGGCAACCGGGACAGAATCCGGCGCCCCGACCGGGACTAGAACCCGGTGTGCCGGTGCCGCTAGGCGGAGGATTAGCCTAGTGAGCCGCGGCGCCAGCCCTCCATACATTTTTAACACAGATAGATACAGTTGTCACAGTCTGCACTCCTTCCTGGGATCCCCGGATTTTATAAAATAATTTTTAAAATTAGCATACATAAAGGTTCATGTTATGTGTTGTAAAGTTCTATGGCTTTTGATATATGCATAATGTCATACATACACAAAAATTCACTCACACACATAATTACAATATGCTCCAGGATGGTTTCGGTGTCCTAAAAATCACCTATTGACCCATCGCCCCCTCTCCCTGGTCCCTGACAAACACAGATTGTTTGACTTTCTGTAACTTTAACTTTTCTAGAATGTCCACAGAGTTGGAACCATACAGTTGGTATCTTTTTTAAACCAGTTCCTCTAACACATCAATCAATATTTAAGGGTCTTCTATGTATTTCCATGAATTTTTGGTGTGTAATTTTTAGTGTTGAATAACCTTTAATTTCATGTATGTATCACAATTTGTGTATTCCATCACTGACTTATTCTTTTAGGATGGATGGATGTAAGTAAAGCTGCCACAAACAGTTGGGTACAGATGTTGGTGTAGTTACAGCTCTTTAAAACAATTAGGTATCTACTTAGGAGTGCTACTGCTAGATCATATGAGAAAATCTCAAAATTTGAAAGAGTTTAGCAATCTCTATTACCATTAACAATAAATAAAAAGTTTCTATTTACTTGCATTTGCCCTTGAAATTGGTATTGGCACCAGTTTTTCTGTTTTATTTTCCTTTGATTTGAAAGGCAGAAAGAGAGAGAGAGACCAAGTGAGAGCTCCCATCTACTATTTCATTCATCAAAATGTGTGCAAGAGCTGGGACCAAAAATGGCCAAAGCCAGAAGACTGGAAGGCAGTGCATGTCTGGCAGGAACTGAATTACTTTAGCCATCACTGCTACCTCCTAGGATCTGTATTAGCAGGAGCTGTAATCAGGAGCCACATCCAGATGTGGAATCTAAGTCCTTCTATATGAGACATGAACTTCTTAAACAGCATCTTTATTTGGATTTTTTTTAATCATTTAATGCATATGTAATGCATGCTATCTCATTGCTTAAATTTTTAATTTCCTAATGACAAGTGCTGTTGAACAACTTAATATTTATTTGCCATCTGTCTCATCTTTGATGAGGTTTCTGTTCAGATTCATTTCCCGATTTATTGGTAGTTTATTTTCTTACTATTAAGTTTTAAGAGATCTTTCTACATTTTGGATTTAAGCCCTTTATCAGATAAGTATTTTGCAAACATATCAAAGTCTAAGGCTTGTGTTTACATTCTGCTAACATTTTCTTCAATAAAGTCTAATTGATCAATTTGTAAAATATCATTGATTGGGCGTTTGCTGTTGTATCTAAAACTCATCGTATGCATGCCTTTTGATGCTATCTTGGTTCCTTTTTCTGTTTTGCACATATCTATCCATCACAATGTGTTGAAAAGACAATGCTTTCATCATTAAAGTGACTTTGCAACTTTCTTGTTGATTATTCTGCTATGGTTCTATTTCTGATCTCTCTGTTCTGTTTCATTGATTTTATTTTTATAACTCCATTATTCTTGTGAGTCTTGTTAAAAATTTTAGGTAGAGAATCTTTAAACTTGAGAGCCATCTTTTTTCAAGATAGATTTTTCAAGATAGATTAATAAGACTTAATTGGATTTTCACTGAATCAAGTTAACAATATTGAATCTTCAGGTATTATAGTTTTCCACAATTTGTGTATGTATCTTCGTAGATTTATACATAAGACCTTTTCGTAAATGGCATTGCTTTTATAATGTTGATTTATTTTTTTCTTTGATGGTATTCAACAAAACAATAGACTTTGTATATTAATGTTATAAGCTGTAACCTTGCTATACTTGCTTATTAGTTTCAAAAGAGATTTTCTAAATACACCATCATTTTGCATACAAAAGTGGTATTTGTTTCTTCCTCATCAGCATACATTTTGTTTCCTTTGCTTGCCATCATGCTAGATGGGACTTCCAGTGTGATACTGAATGGTAAGAGAGGATGCTTTACTTCGTTCCTAATTTGAAGGGAAGAGTTTCTTACCAGTAAATATGAGGATAGATCATATTTCTCAGCTTGAGGAGGTTCTTCCTCTGCCAAGTTGGCTAAGAGATTTTATTTGATTGGATTTGCTGGTTTGCTTGTTGTTGCTGTTTTTTTTTTTTTTTTTTGATAATGGATGTTAGGTTTTATCAAACATGTTTCCTGTACTTGCTTATGCTATTTTTTCTTTATTTAACCTTTTGATGTAGTAGATTATATTCCTTTTCAATGCTGAGCCAGCCTTGAATTCCTGAACTATATCCCACTTGGTCACCGTATGTAAAATACTATTTACATATGCTTGGACTTAATTTGCTAACAGCTTATTGAGATTGTTACATTTATATGAGGCATCAGGCCAGTTTTATTTATCTAGTTTATTGAATTATATAAAGGGAAAAATTTCATGTGTTTCATATATGTAGTTTTAAGAGTCACACTGTCCTTACAGAATGAGTTAAAAACTGCTTCCTCTGTTTCTATTTTCCGGAAAACTTTGTGGGAAATTGTATAAATTATTCTTAATGCTTCATAGAATTCATCATGACACTTTTAGGTCTATGGCTTCTTTTATTGAAGGTTAATTAATGATTCAATTTACTTTGTAGATATAGGCCTATTTATACTATATTTTCAATGTTTCTCCTTATATGATTTTTGTTAGATTCTTTCATGGAATGTATTCATGTTGTCAAAGTTGTAAGCAAAGAGTTGTCATAGCATTTAATTATTATCAAGTTAATATCCAAAGTAGTTTAAATGATGTCCTCCCTTTGACTTATTATAAGGGGAAATTGCGTATTCTCTCTTTTTCCAAGGTTTCCCCTGCTAAAAGTTTTATTATCAATTTTATTGATCTTCCAAAGAAACTGATTTCAGTGTAGTTAATTTTCTCTATTTCTGTTTCCTTGTTTTTAGGTTTATTGATTTCTGCTGAAATTACTTTTTGTATGCTTGTGTCAGGTTTACATTATTCTTTTTCCTAGTTACCTAAACTGCAAGATTAAATTATTAGTTATAGAACATTCTTTTTTTAATAAATGCAGTTAATTACATGAGACTCCCTAAAAGCACTACTCTTTGTTAAAACCCACATTTTCATTTTCATTTTTATTTAGGTAAAGTATTTTTTAAATTTCTTTCAAATTTTTTTTGATCCATTTGGTATTTGGAAGTTTGCTGTTTAATTTCCAGATACTGGAGTTTTCATGTAATTTATTTTATTGATTTACAGTTTAATTTTATTGTGGTCTGAGAGCACATTTACTAATTTTTAGAATGTATTAAGTTTTCATGGTTCAGAATGCTGTCTTTCTTTGTGAATCTTCCATGTGAGCTTGAGACGGATGCATATTTTGCAACTGTTGGATGGAATACTCAGCAAAACTCAGGTCATGTTTATTGATGGTAAATTAGAGCCCGTTGATCACACTGATTGATAAATCTCCCAAGGTCAACTGTATCCTCACCAAATTTCTGCCTGTTGGATATATAAAATACCAAAAGAATGATGTTATGGTCTCTCCTTCTATAATAATAGATGTATATATTTTTTTTTCTTTGCAGTTCTACCAGTTTTACTACACATGTTTTGGTGCAGAAATATAAAGAAGCACTCCTTTTAGAATGTTGACACTCTTTTTTTTTTTTTTTTGGACAGACATTCTTAATCATTGCAAAATACTCCTCCTTGTGTCTGAACATTTTCTTTGTTCTGAAGTCTACGTTATCCGAAGTTAATATAGAAATTAACCTTCTCTTGATTAGTGGCCATGATCTCTTTTTACTTTTATTCTAGATCTTTAAGCTTAAAGTATGTTCTTTGCAGGCAACACATAATTGTATCTTACTTGTTTCCCATTAGTTCTAACATTCTACCTTCTTTTGTGTTTTTAGATCACTCCTATTTAAAGTGATTATCATTATAGCTAGATTGAAATAGATCAGGTTTTAAAGTGCTTCCTGTTTTTTGCACTTGTTCTTTGTTTTCTGATTACTCTGGTTGAGTATTTTATATCTGAATTTATTCTCTCTGTAAGTACATTTTTAAAACTATTTAATGGTTTCCCAGTATTTGTGATATTCATTCCAAATTAATCAAAATCCCCCTTTAAGTAAGTTGATGCCACCCACTCCTTCACACTTGTGCAGGATATTTATATATAAGACCTCCAATTCCTTCCTCTCATTTCTGACAACATGGTTGTCACCCATTTCGCTTATTTATATGCTACAATCATCAAATATATCTTTATTATTATTAATTTAAATAGTTATCTTTTAGAATAAAAGGAATAAGACAAATGAAATACGTTATTTTACTTGTTTTTTTTTCTGTGGTGCTCTTCCTTTTACAAGTGTTTGGGAAATTATCTTTTGTGTGTCTGTGGTTAAAATTTTTAAATTTACAGCACAGAAAAGTCAAGATGGCCTGGTGGAAAATAGAACAAAGCTTGACTCCCTCGAGGACTCCTCTGCTGAGCAATACGAGGGCTGACAGGGCATTTCTCACATCAATAACAGAATCAATAACTCTCTTCCTCTATATCTGAGTGACAAATCCTGGGGACACACTTTGGCTGGCCACACTTTATGAGGTCACCTGAGCAGGTTGGCTATGGGTAACTTAGTTTAGACATGACTAGCGGAGACCTCACACTGCTTTATTGCTTTCAGAGAAAAATGATCATGAGACAGTTGCTCTAATTAGTACTCATTTCACTGTCATATTGCCAACATTGTGAAATCAGAGGAACTAAAACAGCTAAATATTGTTCATAACTGTATCTACTGAGCTATATCTCTCCCAGTCTTTCTACACATGTGTACAGATGGCTTTGGGAGGTAATTGCAGGGGGGAATTTACTTTTAAGGCTATCTGTTCCTAGCGACTTATTTATGAATTATTTTAAAATTACAAGCTTTTTCTCATTTACTAATTTAAAATTGTATTTATTTATTTATTTGAGAGGCAGAGAGAAAGAGAGAGAGAGAGAGAAAGAGAGAGACATCCCGACTATCTGCTGGGTCTCACCCCAGATGTCTGCAAAAGCTGAAACTCACCCAGGACAAAGCTAAAAGCTGGAAATTCAATTCTGATGTCCCATGTAGAAGGCAGTGACCCAACACATACTACCTCCCAGAGCAAGCATTAGTAGGCAGCTAGAATCTGGAAACAGCCAGGATTCAAACCCTGATTATTAGAATGCAGGTCTCCTTACAAGCAACTTAAGCATTAGGCCAAATGCTGGCCCTCATAAATATTTTTAAAAATCTTATGTTGGGGTAGAGTTAGAAACATACCAGGGGACTCCAATTTAATCCCATCAAGGTGGCATGTACCAATGCCATCTCACTAGTCCAAGTGATCAATTTCAGTTCACAATTGATCATAATGAAAGGACTAAGAGTCAAAGGGAGCACATAAACAAGTCTAGTACCTGCTAACACTAACCGATAGAATAAATAAAGGGGAGAGTGATCCAACATGGGAAGCGAGATACTCAGCAGACTCATAGAATGGCGGATGTCCTAAACAGCACTCTGGCCTCAGAATCAGCCCTAAAGGCATTCCGATCTGGCTGAAAAGCCCATGAGAGTATTTCAGGCATGGAAAGCCAAGACACTCAGGAAAAAAAAAAAAAAAACTAAATGAAAGATCTCTGTGAGTGAGATCCCAGTGGAAAGAACAGGTCTTCAAAGAAGAAGGAGGTACCTTTCTCTGAAGGGAGGAGAGAACCTCCACTTTGACTATGACCATGTCTAAACAAGATAAGAGTCGGAGAACTCAAGGGGCTTCCATAGCCTTGGAAACTCATGACTGGAGCATAGGGAGATTACTGATGCCATAGACAGGAGTGTCAATCGGTAAAGTCAACAACAGGAGTCACTGTGCACTTACTCCTCATGTAGGATCTCTGTCCTTAATGTGCTGTACATTGAGGCTTAATGCTATAACGAGTACTCAAACAGTATATTTCACTTTGTGTTTCTATGGGGGTGCAAACTGTTGAAATCTTTACTTAATGTATACTAAACTGATCTTCTGTTAAAAAAAAAAAAGAAGAAGAAATTAGCAATTCCCAACTTGACTCTCACTGGGATTAAACATGACAATAGGTCTGATCTGATTTCATCATCATTTAAAAAATCATCTATCATTTTTCACTTTATGTTTCTGTGTGGGAGCAAACTGTTGAAATCTTTACTTAATGTATGCTAAACTGATCTTCTGTATATAAAGAGAATTGAAAATGAATCCTCATGTGAATGGAAGAGGAGAGGGAATGGGAGAGGGGAGGGTTGCGGGTGGGAGGGACGTTATGGGGGGAAGCCATTGTAATCCATAAGCTGTGCTTTGGAAATTTATATTCATTAAATAAAACTTAAAAAATAAAATAAAATAAATTACAATAAAAAAAAACTTATGTTGGACTATTTACATTTTCTCTTTGTCTTTGTGTCTGTCTCTTTTTTTTTTTTAAGATTTATTTATTTATTTGAAAGGCAGAGTTATAGAGAGAGAGGAAGAGAGAGGGTAAGTGAGAGAGAGAGAGGTCTTCCATCTGCTGGTTCTCTCCCCAAATGGCTGTAACTGCTGGATCTCAGCTGATCTGAAGCCAGGAACGAGGAGTTTCTTCTAGGTCTCCCATGTGGCTGCAGTAGCCCAAGGACTTAGGCCATCTGCTGCTGCTTTCCCAGGCACATTAGCAGGGAGCTGGATCAGAAAGTTAGCAGCTGGGACTTGAACCAGCACCCACAGGGGATGCCGCTACGGCAGGTGGCAGCTTAACCGGCTATGCCACAGTGCTGGCTCCCTAAACTATGCTTTTCAATGAGGTCTTTTTTTTTTATTTCATTTATAAATGTATTGCTCAAAATTACTGAAACATTCTCTTATTGTTCTAATATTTATAACAATACTATGTCCACTCATTTCTTAATAGTGACAATTTGTAAGTTTTTCAATTTTCTTGATCAATCTTGCTAGAAAGTTTATCAATTTCATTAATCATTTTTTGCAAAATAACTTGCTTTTAAATATTCTGTTGTTTTTTTAATTCAATTTTTTTATGTCCTTCCTGCTGTTTTCTTTGATATTATTTTCCTAATATATTAAAATTAAAACATGAATCTTGAAATGCAGTCTTCTTTAACACAGACATATAAAGCCAAATGTTTCTATTTTATTAAGTTTTAGCTAACAATTGCTTTAATATGCCACATTTTGATTTTTTGTTTTATTTATAATTTTTGGTGTGAGTTACTCATTGGTCCATGACTTATCTTAGGAGTGTATCTATTAACATTCAGATGTCATTTTTGTAAGAATACCATGTAGTATATTTTTTCTGGTGGATAAACTTTATTTTTTTTTAGTTATTTGGGTAAATTATTCTGTATTTCTACTGACTTTGTCTGTTCTGTCCATCAACTACTGAGATAAAGTTTTAAATCTCTCATTATGAGTGTAGTTATGTCACCACACATATATTGATAGTGTTATTAGGTGAAGACAGATTTATAATTGTTATAATAATATTTTTCTTGTTATTTCTAATAATGTTATTCATTTTAAAGTCTGCTTTCTTTGTCATTATTAGAATTGCCATAGGTAAATTTTGATTGATATTTGCATAGTGTATCTTTTCACATTCTATTTTTCATCCTCTTTAAATATTTATGCTTAAGCTGTGACTCACAAATTGATTGTGCATTTTTATTTTTATCAAATCTGGAATATGTATCTGTTTATAGGTAATTTATTTTGAGTTTCAATCTACCTACTTGCTATTTGTTTTTTGTTTGCCCCATCTGTTCCCTTGTTTTCTCTTTTTTAGCCTTTCTTACAGCAATCATTTTTTAAAACTGTCATTCCAATTTCCAATCTATTATCTTGTTCAATATAAATTATTTTTCTCTTCTTTTAGTATTTACCCTAAGGATTACAACATAGAACCTTGACTTATTAATGTCCATTTAAAATATAATTTTGTTTACTTCTCAGGAAGAAATTGAAGAATCTTAAATATTTTTTACTACAATTAAATTTTTTATCTTTTTTGAAAGATTTATTTTATTTATTTGAAGGACAGAGTTATAGAGAGAGGTAGAGTCAGGTGGGGGGTGGTCTCCCGTCTGCTGGTTCACTCCCCAAATGGCTGAAATGGCCAGAGCTGAAGTCAGAAGCCAGGAGCTTCATCTGGGTCTCCCACCTGGGTGTAGAGCCCAAAGACTTGGTCCATCCTCCGCTGCTTTCTCAGTGCGTTAGCAGGGAGCATCCAGGACTCAAACTGGTGACCATATGGGATGCCAGCACTGCAGGCTGGGGCTTTAACCCGCTGCACCACAGTGCTGACCCCTAAACGTTTTCATTCTTTTTATAAAGTAATTGAATTAATCATATAAACCCTACATTGTTCTACCACTGTTGTTTTATACTATCAGTATTCATTTTAATTTACCTGTAAGTTTACCCTTTCCAGTTTTTTTTTTCCTACTTGCATGTCTTATGTTTCTATCTGAGATAATTTCCTTATAGCATTTCTGTCTAGGATCATTTTCATTTTACTCAAAGGTTGGCATTCAGTATATATTTTAGTGCATTTCTGCTGTCACTGAATTTTCTTTTTCAGTTTTTTAGATTCTATTTTCTACAAGATTTTTAAAAATATTTACCTATTTTTACTTAATTGAAAGGCAAAGTGACAGAGAGAGAGAGAGAGAGAAACAGAGGTTGGGATGAGGGTGAGAGAAGGAGAGAGAGAGAGAGAGGTCTTTCACCTGCTGGTTCATTCTGCCCAAAGCCCACAACAGCCAGCGCTGGGCCAAGCTGAAGCCAGGAGCCTTGAACTCCACCCACCTCTCCTATATGGTTGATAGGGACCTGAGTACTTGAGCCATCATTTGTTGCACACATTAGCAGGAGCTGGATCTGGATTAGAGGCAGGACTAGATCCCAGGCCCTTCCATAGGATGAGGGTATCCCAGTTGAACAGTTTAACCTGTTATGCCACAACACCTGCCCTAACATTAAACTTTCCACTATGTATTTGAAATTTTTCACTATGTATTAATTTTTAAAAGATGTTTTAAATTGTCATATACTTTTAGATCATGATTTTTATTTCTCCCTAGTTTCATATTATAATTTTGTTGTGACTTTTCCATTATTTTCTTTGAAGAAGTATCTTACTGTTTTTGTTGCTTTACTAAAAGAAATATGTCAGTTTCTTAGTGAGTTGAATTTCTCTTTTCATCTTCAATCTTTAGTAATTTTCCCCTAATGTGTCTAAGTGTATTCTTGCTTATATTTATTCCAAGATATGTAATTTTTAATACATGGATTAATTTATCAGTTTTAGAAAAAATTTTTTAATATTTATTTGCTTATTTCTGCATACATTTTACTTCTTTGGCTATTTTTTACTCCTCTTGGTCATTTTATTCCATTCTGGAACAATTTGTAATTATGGATTGAATAATTAAGACGGCCAATATAAATTGTAGCATCCCAGTATATTTTTTACCTTTTAGTGAATACATTATTTTCTTTTAGCTCACAGATAACTTGCAAGTAGAGAGTTTCCATTCTATAAGGGATTTTAATAATTGGAGGGTAACCTTCAATCTTTGAGAGAACTGACTTGTTTCCTGTATTCTCTTTCTCCTAACCAAGTCATGTGAGTTGTGTAATCCATTTACTTTATTTTTTTCATTGGTTGTCAAGAAATTCCATATTCAGTTTAATGATAAAATGTAACAACTATATTGACCCTGTTTTGCATGTTTCTTTCTTTTTCCTACAAGAAACAATTATTTTAGTTGTAATTTTATTAGCTTACTGTAAATATTTATATTATTGTAAAAATATCTTTTAAAAATCATTCATTGATCATTCATTATATTTGCCTATGTTACTTGAGGCTCCAAGTTGTGTTCTACATGTGTATGAAATTGATTTCGATAAAACCTGACTTAATGGAATTTGCAATCCAGTAACAGGAAAACAGGCTAACAAATGACAGAAAAAGAAGAGAATAGAACTATGCAACAGTTGCATAAACCATGCGCTGCAGGAATTCAGTAAACAGAACAATGCAGTTCTTCAAGCATAATGCGGGCATTAGAGTGGACACTTGAAGAATGAATGGGGTTGCCAGCAGAGGCGCTACTACTTCAGGTTAAGGACACCACATGACAAAAGCTACAGATATAAAGTAGGGTATTTTGAGAGAGTAGTCTAGGGGGAGAAAGGATGAATAATGTGGGGGTTATTGCTGTGGGGGTGAGCCATGGTTGGGCACAGCTTATTTAAAAGATAGTTTGTGACATTCTTAAGCCAATGATTCCATTGACCAAATATTATTCTTTGGTGACTTAAGATTTGTGTGAGTTCTTAATTACCTCCCAAGAGATTTGTTTAAGTATAAAACAAGAAACAATTGCTGCCTCTGGGGCTAAGAGTAACTAAGGAAAAAGAAACACACCTGCCTTTTTGGTCACCAATACTAATATTTTATTTTCTTACATCTTGAACAGTAAGCTGAAGCCATGAGTTGGAATGGAATGCAGGCTGCTCAAGGGGGATGATTCAGGATGACTGTTAGACTTGCAAAACCGAATGTGGGTGGTTTTGTTGTGTAATCTTTTGCCTTAATCTTTCTGCCTTTAATGAAGTGCTTTGACTGTCTCTTTATGTGTGTTCCTGTTAGAAGTAGGACATGCAATGGAGTTTCTTAATGGAACCTCAACTACTTGAGTTGCAATAGAAAAACTGTTTGCCTTAGGTTAAAAAAGTTCTCTTTTGTCAGAGAAAAAGAAAGAAAGAAGAGGAAATACAAATAATCAAAGCCAGACTTAGCAGTTGTTATTATTTCATTTTGGGATTGTAAAACCCAGAGAATAAAGTAATTTGGTAAAAGCTGATTTGCATTTTAAATGGATTATAGACCTGGGATTTAATATGTACAAAGCTATTATGTATACTAGTACAGGAGATAAAATTTGGTCATAAGTTAAGAAAAAAATCTGTTAAACAGTAATTAGATTACCATTTGAATATTTTGTTGACCATTTTGAAAAATAAGAAAAAAAACCTTTTTCAAAATACTATGTCATCACTTCAACTGCTTCACTCAGTGCTCCTTAGAAACTGAGGATACTTTACTTTTTATAGAAAACTGGAATTAAAAGATAATGTACATTTTCTGTGAAGCTTTTGAAGATCACTCATATTTATATTTTTTATTTGAAAGTCAGAGTTACAGAGAGAGGGAGAGACAGAGAGTGAGAGATATCTTCATCCATTGATTCACTCCCCAGATAGCTGCACCAGCCAGGGCTGGGTCAGGCCAAAGCCAGGAACCAGGAGCTTCTTCTGAGTCTCCCACGTGGGTGGAAAGGGGCCAAGCAATTGGGCCATCCATATTCTGCTACTTTCCCAGGTGCTTTAGCAGGGAGCTTGATTGGAAGTGGAGCTGCCTAGACACGAGCCAGCACCCATTTGGGGATGCCGGTGCTGCAGGCAGCAGCTTTACCCACCGCACCACAACATCAGCCCTGACTCATACATATTTATTGTCTACTATATGCCAGGTTTTCTACTAGTCTCCAGAGACAGTGATAAGCAAAACACAGGCCTATCTTTTGGAGATTAGAGTCTAGTGTAAATCATTGGACAATCACTAAATCATCACACAAAAGAATGTATCCGAACTGAGAAAAGTGGAATACACTTCAATGAGAGCCAATAATAAATGAATTGTAAATAAATCTCTCCTTCCTTCTTTGACCTCAGAAGTGGATGGCAAAGAGGGAGTTGGCCCAATGAGCTGCTGGAATCTTAGATTCTTCCTCTCTAGATAATTAGAGTTTTCCATGATGTTGGGCAAGGCCGACGGATCTCGAGAGGTTCCTGCAGTTAGGTTTGTCCCCCTGACTGAACTAGCCCTCTTACTAGTCTTCTGCTTACTTCCAATCCATTTTCACTCTGCTGTCAGAGAGACATTTCCGCAGTTCAGCTCCTAGAGAATCTCACTCTTGCCCAACACCTTCTGGTTGCATTTCTCTGCTCCATATTCATGTACAATAAAGTTCTACCCCTTGGCAGATGGACACTCCGTAATCCCTCAGACTCCTGCCAGCCTCACCACATTTGCCTTCCGTTGTTCTTCTCCACACCCCGTGAAGCCAAAATGCCAGCCTCACTTAATTTTTGCAGCATAACTACTTCTTTTCCTGAAATAATCACGCACTATTTCTTTGTTCTGGGAAGCATTCCATCCTTTGTTTGCCTGAAAAGTCACAATATCCAGGTCAAATGTGACTTCCTCACTGCAGTTCTCCCCTACCCCCTAAGGTGGAATTAGTCACTTCCTTTTTGGTGTTACTTCAACATGTTGTGTCTTTAGCAGTTACACAAGGATACTTCAAAGCCCTGTGGAAAATGAAATGAAAAGGTAAGTATATTTTAGTGAAAGAATTTTTTTGAAATATATGCATAATTTTGTCATAATACACATTTTCCATGAATCTTTGAAGACCCCTCATCAGTTTTACCTCATTGTACTATTAACTATTCACTTGTATGTTATTTCATAAATTGGATTGTGATATCTCTGATGGTGAGAACTAAATATGATGGATATACTTCTAGAATCTTATTTTGGCCTTCCCAGAAGGGGATCTGCTCCCACCTTTGCATATGTTATTATATGATTATATAAGGAAACATGAGGCCTAGGGACCCTTTGTATCAGGGTTTCTTTATTAATCAAATGATGATCCTTGGCATATTCCTAAAGGTTGCTTGTATGAATGAAATCAAGAGCTCAGGGGATTCTGAGAAGTGAAATTGCAAAGACTAAATTAGAGGTCTCTTTGATACTTAAGACCAAGTGTGGCAGCTAAGTCGGTGGGCAGCGTTGTAAACTGGAAAATGCTGCTCTTTTCTCAGGGTCCTTTACTGTACTTTCTTTGGTGGAACAAACTGCTTGTTTTCAACTCTCCAGAATTATTGTGGTAAATATACAAGTATATGATCGCTGAGGTAAATTTTCCAACTTTGGATGTCATCCCAATGTGCCGTGCTCAACCTGTGTGGACTCCTGGAAAGATACTATAAACTCTATTGTAAAAGACACCAGGTTTCTGCTTTAAAGAAAAAAAATATCTTACAAGAGGATCTGCAAATGGACACTGTTATCCTTATGATCATTAACAACACATGTCCTAAATATCTAGAAAATGTAGGCTGTTGGGCAACCCTTGGGAAGATAAGAGAAAGGAATTGACTTCTTTTTCCTCTGTTCCTCTGGTACACATTATCTCTTCATGCCTTACAGTTGTTGCACACACACTTTGAATTTTTTTATAGTATATTCCTTCTATTTTTCCCAAGCAGAATTTTCTAGGCTTCAGTGTTACTAGTGGACCTAATTTTAGGTCAAAGACTTAATTCTATTTGGCATTTAGTTTCATGTATAACAAGATTAATGGAGACGTGTAAAAGGAAGAAATCAGAATTGATTCCTAAGTTGATGGCTTTGATACATGAGAAATGTAAGCTTATACTACTGACTAAAATAATTGTGACAGGATAGCATTTTAAAACCAATGATTATTTTTCTCTTGTAATTTACATATCAACCCACTGCATAATTGAAGTAATGGCTGTTCAGGTATTGTTGCATTAGGGAAGATAAGTTCTAAGGTAGAATTAGAAAATTACTTGTTAATGTTTTCCTGCAGTTTTGATATAACCTCTAATGCTAACAGAAAATTTGAAGAGAGGGAAACTACAGGAAGGAAGTGAGAGTTGGCTTCCTGCAGACCATAGAGACTTTTCTCAGAAAGAAAGCACTCTGACACAGATGAGATGAGAATACAAGCATTGACAGGCACTAGAAAGAAAATCTCAGCTCCTTGCTCCAAGAACAGAGCTTTGTGAAGGTAGCAAGACTTGCATGTGGATATGTTACATGTGTCTAGGCAGAGCCCTAAACAGCATGAGAGAGATCTCCGTGCTTCCAAGCCTAGCATGCAGATAACTGCAGACATGGGAGAGATACAGCATGGGAGAAAGCAAATCCTCAGAAATGATACTCGGGTTTGGTGACTAAGAACCATAGGGGATTATGAAGTCTATAGCAGGTGTCTGAGTGGACAACTAACTCAGTGAACCCCTCAAAATAACTTAGACAAAACATCAGGCAAGGTGGGTGTAGTCATGCAATGGGTCAGCTCATGATTACAATGCTGCAACTCATGTCATTGTTAATTGGAGCTCTAGCTGCTCTGCTTCCAATCCAGCTTCCTTCTAATGCACCTGGGAAGGCAGCAAAAGACGGCCTAACAACCAGAGCCCCTGCTGCCCATGTGAAAGACAAGGACCACATTCCTGACTCCTGGCTTTGGCCTGGCCTAGACCTGACTGTTGCAGCCATTTGGAGGATGAACCAGCTGATGGAAGATCTGTGTGTGTGTGTGTGTGTGTGTGTATGTCTTTTCTCCCTCTTTCTTTGTCACTCCACCTTTGAAATAAATAAATGAATTAAAAGAAATCAGGCAAAAGAAGGAGAAAGATTGAACTGACAAAGACTAATTTTACTACATTGCTGGCCAAAATGGAGCTTGAAACAGAAATGAAGTAAAAATTTAAGCTTATACACTGAAATTATCATATGTCACAAAAAGGAAAAATGGAATAGGTGTAGTAAGAGTGGAAAGAGATGTGAACTAGGAATGATGGAACAATGCTGAGTTTGAAATTTCTAGGAAAAACTCAGGTGCTGTGTGCAGTGTGCCTAGAATACAACGATGTGGAAGGCATGATCTCTGCATTCAGGAAGTTTACGGATAGCCTATAAAGATGTGTTCCTTAAAGTATCCGTAGTAATGCAAGGATGATATGCTCTGTGTGACAACTACAGATGCAATTCAGATGAGGAAAGCATCAGTGAGTTGTGAGTAATCGGGAAAAATCCCACAACAGAAGCAAGATTTAATTTGTCTAAGTGTTATGTTTCCCTCAAGGCCGAATATCACACTTAGGCAAATAAATAAACAAGATTTGGTGGAAACATTGTTCATAGTATATCTGGGAGATTGTGAAAACTATTTGTGATTGTTCTTTATTGTAAAACACAGGTAAAGGACATTGATGTCTGCTTGGTTCAAGGAAGAAAAAGCGTGGTGTTGAACTTCAGTGGAGTCCCAGAGGAGCCCATAGGAATTTTTCATGAAACAGAACATAGCAGAATAAGGAAAACAACATTTCTCAACTGTGTGTAAGTTTGCTTCTAGGAAATCAGGCACATTTTTGCATAAGATTTTCATTAAAGCAGATATTTTAGTGAGGGACTACACTGCAAAATTGTAAAAAAAAACTAAATATACAAACTAGAAGCCAGCAAAGTAGTGACAGCTAAAGGTTAAAGGTTTTCAGATGGTGGGTTTTCAGCTATATTATATAGATATATTGTATATATTATATAATATATATATTAGATTCCTTATATGGACTTGCTTTGCAAATATTAGAGAGACCATTATAATTATTATCTGAAAGCCAACATTGTAATATGAATGAATGAGTAAACCATATTTACTGTTAGAAGTTAGTTTACTCATTCAATCTGAAGATTTTGAGACCGAGGTCTCTTTCTGGAAAGTGTTTTGCATAGATGTTCCTGAACTCAATGGGCCATATGGAGAAAAGAGAAGTCTTCCACAAATGTAACTCAGATTTAGCCCTTTCTGCTCAACATCCTCCAATGATTTCCTCAGTCAGATGTAATTAAAACCATATCCTGGCCGGCCCCGTGGCTCACTAGGATAATCCTCCGCCTGCAGCACCGGCACCGCAGGTTCTAGTCCTGGTTGGGGCGCCGGATTCTGTCCCAGTTGCTCCTCTTCCAGTCCAGCTCTCTGCTGTGGCCAGGGAGTGCAGTGGAGGATGGCCCAAGTGCTTGGGCCCTGCACCCGAATGGGAGACTGGGAGGAAGCACCTGGCTCCTGGCTTTGGCCATTTTGGGGGTGAACCAACGGAAGGAAGTCCTTTCTCTCTCTGTCTCTCTCTCTCACTGTCTAACTCTGCCTATCAAAAAAAAAAAAAAAAAAAAAAAACATATCCCGTGGCTCTACATGACCTAGTCTGGTCACTGGGACTGACTTTGTCTCCTAGTACTCTGGGCCTCCTCACAACACCGTGTCTGTAGTGGAATTCTTCCTATTTCTTTAGCAATGCAAGGATATCTCCATCCAGTGCCTTTATTTGCATTATTGCCTCAGGTTTCTTCTCAATTGTTCTTCCCAGAGAGGAATTCTTTGATCACCATGTCTAATAAAAACACTCACCTCCCATTTCACCATTCTTCATATTCTCTCTGTTTGTCTAGCTTCAGTTTTCTCTATCACATACACCCATAACTGACTTTGTATTGGTTACTTACTGTGTGATCGTCATTTATCCCCATTACTGGAAGATAAGCTCTGTTAGGACAGAGGCTTTATTTAATTCCCCTAGAATTCCTGGCTTAAAATTGGCTCTGGGGCTGGCATTGTGGCTCTGGGGCTGGCATTGTGGCATATGTGTTAAGCCAACTCCTGGAATGCCGTCATCCCATAAGGGCACCAGTTGAATTCCTAGTTGCTTCACTTCCAGTCCAACTCATGTTAATGCTCCTGGGAAAGTAGCAGAAGATGGCCCAAGACCTTGGAGCCCTGTACCCATGTTGGAGACCTGAATGAAGCTCCTAGCTCCTAGCTTGGGCCTGGCCCAGCCCTGGCCATTACAGCCATTTGGGCACTAAACCAGCAGATGGAAGATCTCTCTCTATCTATCCCCCTCTCTTTTTCTCTATAACTCTACCTTTCACATAAATAAAACAAATCATTTTTTAAAAAAGAAGCATTTCTGTCACCCAGCACTTCTAAGTCCTCAATAAATAGTTGTTGTATAAATGAATAAGTAATATTATTAGTATTGTTCCCCTATCATCATTAGCCATCAATGTTTATGCCATGACTTGGTTATCAAAGATTGTCCTCGGTCTTTTCACTTATTTCTTACAACCCCTTTCCTATTTCTCAGTCACAAAAAAAGTGAAGATACTTGAGTAAAATCACAGCCTGTAAATAAATGCATCAGGATTCAACTTCTGAGCTCAAGTGCTCTTGTTATACCATCTGGTATATGGTAACCACCATGCTAGACCACAGAGCATATGTAAAATGTCTGTGCAGAGTTTAAAAATTACTAAGATAGGCCAGCGCCGCGGCTCACTAGGCAAATCCTCCTCCTGCAGCACCGGTACCCCGGGTTCTAGTCCTGGTTGGGGCATTGGATTCTGTCCCGGTTGCCCCTCTTCCAGTCCATCTCTCTGCTGTGGCCCGGGAGTGCAGTGGAGGATGGCCCAAGTGCTTGGGCCCTGCACCGGCATGGGAGATTGGAAGGAAGCACCTGGCTCCTGGCTTTGGATCGGTGCAGCGCGCCGGCTGTAGCAGCCATTTGGGGGGTGAACCAACGGAAAAGGAAGACCTTTCTCTCTGTCTCTCTCTCACTGTCTAACTTTGCCTGTCAAAAAGAAAAGAAAAGAAAAGAAATGTGTATATATATATATGTACATATATACATATATATAAACCTTTATTAATGATTTATAGGTGCATGATTATGAAACCTCAAGCTCCCTGGCCTTTTTAGGGCCTTTTGGGGGACTTTTTGGGGCACTTTGACTTCAAGAATTCAGATTCAAGTTCAAGCTGTGGTTACACTCCCAGGGCTTTGCCTGACATTGTATCTTTGCTTGGTTACTTTCCCCCCATTTTCTGTCCTGCTTCGCCTACTCTGTGACGATTTTCCCTTGGATAACTTTGTTAGTAAATCACTTGAACATTATGAATTTTTGTTTCAGGGTATGGAGTCATACCTGAGATAGTGAAATCAACCAGTTCCTGTTAGCCCCAATTAGAAAACCATAGCCACACCTCAATTACCTTTCTGTGGGCATTCATGCCTTTCTCTCCATTCGTATTTTTTTCAGACTTATAAATATGAAATTTTTACTTTTAGTACTCAGGGAAATTTACTGTAGAGGAATAGCATTTTGTAGGAAAATCACCTTGGGTGTGTATATATTTCCTGGTTCATTGCTTCATTGAATTCACACATAGATTTGACATAATTCATTTCCTTCCCACATTCCTGGCTGGTCGTCAGCGCAGGGGATGGAGGGGCTGAGTCACTAAGCTTTAATTTGCGTGTCTATTCCTTGGTCCCCAGAGCTTGGTTTAACTGAAGATGCTTTCAGTGGGATTAACTTTGCTGCAAAAAGCATGTGGTGTCTCCTTTCAAGTTGGATGTTGCTGTTTTGGAGCACCATGAATACTTATGTCTCTGAAAAACGCATGCGTTCTCTGAGCTTTTCAGGACCACTTCTCCAATTAAGTCCATGGAAGTCATTCTCCCTTGTGTCATTTATTTATTTTAGAAAGAACCTGGAGGCCGGCGCCGCGGCTCACTAGGCTAATCCTCCGCCTTGCGGCGCCGGCACACCAGGTTCTAGTCCCAGTCGGGGCACCGGATTCTCTTCCTGTTGCACCCCTTCCAGGCCAGCTCTCTGCTGTGGCCCGGGAGTGCAGTGGAGGATGGCCCAAGTGCTTGGGCCCTGCACCCCATGGGAGACCAGGAAAAGCACCTGGCTCCTGGCTTCGGATCAGCACGGTGTGCCGGCCGCAGCGCGCTGGCCGTGGCGACCATTGGAGGGTGAACCAACGGCAAAGGAGGACCTTTCTCTCTGTCTCTCTCTCTCACTGTCCACTCTGCCTGTCAAAAAAAAAGAAAGAAAGAAAGAAAGAAAGAAAGAAAGAAAGAAAGAAAGAAAGAAAGAAAGAAAGAAAGAAAGAAAGGAACCTGGGTCCAGGCCTGTGGCGTAGCAGGTAAAGCCGCCACCTGCAGTGTCAGCATCCCCTATAGGTGTTGGTTTTAAGTCTCGGCTGCTCCGCTTCTGATCCAGCTCTCTGCTATGGCCTGGGAAGGCAATAGAGGATGGCCCAAGTCCTTGGGCTCCTGCACCCACATTGGGGACCTGGAGGAAGCTCCTGGCTCCTGGCTCCTGATTTCTGATTGGCGCAGCTCTGGCTGTTGTGGCCAACTGGGGAGTGAACTAGCAGATGGAAGATTTCTCTCCCTTTCCCTCCTCTCCCTTTCCCTCTCCCTCTCCCTCTCCCTCTCTCTTTCCCGCTCCTTCTCTCTCTGTGTAACTCTTTCAAGTAAATAAATAAATCTTAAAAAAAAAGAAAGAAAGAACCTACTACAAACAACCATATATGGGTAGAGTAGCACAAGCTAACTGCATCAGATGACTAGGACTGGCCTTCTTCTGAGGCAAAGTGGGGTTCCCCATCCCTAGGGAGGTTTAGCAAGAACAGATTTGCCTCTGTACCGTATAAGACCTGAACAATAAAGGCAGGTTGCAGGTCTAACCTAATAACTTAAGGAGTACAGTTCTTTCTCAGAATATTGCTAGAGTGCTAGTGCTTGGCTCAAGCTGAATCAGAGCTTGCTTTGCACAAGAAAATCAGAGGAACATTTAGGAACATTATTACCATAGATTTACGGTAAGAGTATTGTCCAGGGTGTGAAGAAGGGACCTGGGAAGTCACCCAAGTGCAGTCATTGACTAGCTTCATGATGTTAGGAGACACTCTCATATTATCTGGGCAACAGTGTCTCCATCTGCAGAGTGAGATGGGCCCTCTTTGAGTTTGCTGTTGTCAGCTTTCTACAATCTCTTCACTGTTTCACAATATCTACTTTGTTCTGGGCTTGGAGTGATTTCTGTATGGACTAGCCTGAGCAGAGAGGACTGTGGAACTCACCATATGGCATTCACTCCAAGGTACTGGAGCCTTCCTGCTTGTCCTACATGTATTCATACAAAAACTGCAAGATACTCCATGTCTGAATGGCCTTGGGAAAGCAGTTTTAAAAAATATTCAGATCTCTGTTTTTCTTGTCTGTGCGATGGTTAATTTTAAGCATCAACTTGAATGGGCCAAGAGATGCTCACATGAGTTTCTGTGTGTATTTTTTGTGTTTTCTAGAAGAAATGTGATGTTTGAATCAGTGGACTGAATAGGAAACTCTACCCTCACTGATGTGGGTGGACCTGGGCAAGAAGCTGAAGGAGGGGCAAATTTTCCTTTTGTTCCTTTTCATTCTTGCAGATGTCAGGGACTTACATCATCCACCCTTATCTCCCAGCCTCATTCTTGGACCTTAAGACTCAGGATAAATTCCACCACTTGCTTTCCTGGTCCTGCAACTTGCAAACAGCAGATCATGAGACTTTTTATCCTCCCCAGTCATGTGAGCCAACTTTTGTTGTGTCCTAGTGGTGTTTCTCTGAAGAATCCTGACTAATACAATCTGTAATATGACAATACCACCAGTTAACACACAGGATGTGGGGAGTGGGGTAGAGAAACTGAATAAAGTTATAGATCTCAATGTGGCCACTGTCATGATTTGGTTTATGATTACTATTACAACTCTATGATATGTATTTGTCTGCACTACAAGAAAGAAACTAAAAACATATTGGAGAAAATACTCTAAACTTGAGAAGCAGATTGCTTTTTAGTCCCAGGTACTGGAGGTAGTAACAGGGAAAGATGTATAAGATGTAGAAAGAGATAAAGGGGGTTTTATTCAGTTATTGTGTTTGATTTATATGAAAAAGCACACATAGATTTATAGTAAACATGAAAAAAACTTAGAATCACAATTTCTGGGGAGTAAGCATGTAGATGTGTATCATATTATTTTCTAATCATTTCTATATTTAAAAATATAATTAAATGTATACTAGAAAAACATCCATATCACATCATAGATCATAAAGTATGATTTGTTGACACTAAGTTTTTTTTCTTTCAGTAGGAATCTTGTCACTGGTAAGTCAGTGGACAATAAATCAGGATCAGGATCAGAAGTAAGGTATTCTCTGAGAGGAAATCAGATGAAGACGAAAAGAGAAAATGAAATACCTACCTCCTGACTCCCACAGGTTATTCCCTTTCTAAGAATTAAGAGTAACTCCATAACCACAGGTCTGTCCCTTCTGTAATGGGAAGGAACCAACTGACAGCTGATACTACTTGTGAATATAATATGATTGGAAAGGAAACTTTCAAGGAAACAAAGATATATGCATTTTAAGACTAATTTTGAATATCCTCATCTAGTGTCTTTTCAACTTTTTACTTCCTTCCATTGAAATCTATTCAGGCACAGAAAAACGATTACCTGTCTTTCTTATTTGCATAGTGTTTATCATTAACTTAAAAACAAAAATCTATCAAAGCTTCATTAAACATTTAGTATCATTTAAGTATTTCATTATAGGATTGGATAGAAAATTAAATGATTGCAGGGCTAGAGGAAATTTCAAGAATTATATAGTCACAAAACAAAAAATGCAAAGTAGTTTTTGGTGTCATCCCTAAAGACAGAGTTTAATAATTCAAGAACCCACAGAGACATGGCACAAACAGTGGACACAGACCAATCGGAGCACACACTTTGGCCAAGCAGAGTGTGGAACTCATCCTAAAAAATAAAAGCTCAGGGGTCTGAGGGATGAATTAGCTTTCTTTTGTCAAAGAGCACCTGAGTTTTTCCAAAGGCATTTTTGACAGACACATAGCGCAATTTGTAGTAGCCACAGGATATATATCTGAATCTATAAATGTTTAATTTTCTTTCACTTTTGTTTTTCTATTTCTTTCTCTCTGGGGGATAAGGGAGATTCTGCTTCTATGCTACCTCACAGCTACTACACTTGATCTTGGCCAAAAAGGCTGAGAAGTGACAGGCTACTTCACAGTTAAAATGCTTTTCAACATCCAATAATAAAACCAAGAAAAAAAAGTCTAGTAGGAGAGCTTCTCTATACTGTATCACAAGAACAGAAATACAGCCAAATGACACAGACTCATTCTATTGATTATCTAATCAAGGAAACTGTTGAGGAGGTGATGTGTGAGTTAATTCTTGAAAGATGAGTATAGAGAAGTAGATTGAGATGGGTAAATGTAGAGTCAACACATTGTACCAGAGAGAATAGCGTAAGAAATGAACAAAAATCATGAAAACTCAAGGGCTGTTTGTTATCTTACAAATAGTTATTGAGGGATTACTGCTGAAATTTGTTGGTGAACAATAAAAAGGATCTTTATGAAGATGACACCCAAGCCAAAAATGTTGAGTAGTCCAAATTGGCTGGCACTTATGATGATACTAGACTTAAAGAATGTGTCAGTGACAGAGTTAAATAGACTTTATCCTGCTGACGATGCTAGCCATTGAAGCAGTTTCCTTCTAATAAAGGGCCTGAAGGGCTTAGATTTACTGGATATAGTCTGGGACTAACAGGTTAGGGAACACTTACTCTGCCTTCATCCAGCACCAGTCCCTGGCTTCTGTTTCCTGTGTGTGTGCTGAGCACAAGGGAGTAACCCAGTGAAAAATTATTCACTCACTGGAGAAAGTAATACTAGAGATCTGAACTAAAAGTGAAAGCCTTGTTGTGCCCCCTGATTCTACAAGGAATTAACTTTGTGAACCTGTGCATGCATGTAACTTATTAGAGGCTGAACTGCCTCAAGCTTTGTGCTTGATAATGTTCCTTCAATTTATTTCACAGCACTAGAGTATTTGTATGGAATTTCTGAGAACCATACATATGAATCAGTATATACGAAGAATATGAAGATTTAGTATTTTTTTGCAATTTATCTAAATTATAAACCATCAGGCCTGGTATCAGATGTTTTTTAGTTTTGTTTTTCTTGGTAGTATTCTTGTTTTATATGACTAACGTAGAAAATTGTCACTTCTTTCCACCTGTGTTGATACTGTCTGTTTTTGTGAGAGACTAGAAAAGGGTACCCCAACTGGGAAAGACAGGGAGTGAATGCATACTGTCATAGAAGATATCTGTAGCTCTTGCACAAATCTTTGCATTTATACAGCCATCTCTACTAGCACCAGCCACAGATATTCCTTAGATGTTATGGTTCTCCATAGCCTCTTAATTTTAACTGTATAATGTCAGTACTTATATATAACCAAATCCCTATTGTCTTCTTCAAATAGTGGGCTATATAATAGAGAACTATGTGTTCCTAGAATACAGAAAACAGAATAGAACTTAAAGTTCTACTACTGTCCTTTCTTAGAGACAGTGAAAACCAATAATGTATATATAATACATATAATAATTTATATATATATATATAATAATGTGATTTCTTTGCAGAAGAAATATTAGTCCCTAGCAGACTCTATATGTGTTACCCTGGGTCCCTTCCATTCCTTGTAGCACAACTGTTTCCATTTCTGTTCATGTTATCTCTTTATTACCCCCGTTTTGGACTGCCTGATACATCTTAAAGTTAAATGAAGAAAGAAAGCCTAATGTCTCTCTTCTAAAGTAGAAGGTAACATTTATAGCAAAAATTTACCAGGAGATGGCTGATTTTAGCAATATGGTAGCTAGGAGGGGCAATTCCTAGAGTAAGTCTCTCTTCAAAATTTTGAAAGCCCAAGTAGGAGTTTTCACCTGTAGAAACCAATGATTCACTCATGATAATGATACCGAAGTCTTCTCATGAGAAGAATAAAATACAACTGACAAATAGAAACCATTAAACTAAGTCTTAGCTCTGCTTTAAAGCTTTGCAAATGTTAACTCATCTGGTTCTCACAACAAAGTTCTGAAGTAACACAGTTATCTCTATTTTACACGTAAGGCAAGCTAGCAAGAAAGAAACCAGTAACTTTCCCAAGGTTACCAAGTTGGAACATGAAGAGATTAAGCTTTCATTCACCCTTTCACCCAACACATATTACCTATACACTCTTCCATGATAAGCTCACTACCTTATAGTATGAGAGATGTAATACAAAATTACTAGACTTTCTCTGAATTCCATAGGTTGACCAGCTGTGAAGGATACTTGCCCTCACCTATCTAAGTGATTTCATGCTTAAAGCAAGAATGATGTCTTCTTTGGGCCAAAGAGCACTTGGGTTTTCTGGGTAATGGAACTGGCAATACAGATGTACAGTTCGTTGCTTGGTTGTCTGCATTTAGTTGTTGTTATTCCATAAGTGCAGAGATAGTGCTCATCATTAATCTATGTATTACAAATAACATTCTTTCTTGCATTTAAAAACAAAAGCAAAAATTCCAACATATAAAGAGGTCATCAGCATAGTCTCCAAAGCATAATTTGCTCCAATACTCCCACTGCATGCATTGCAGAATTCTTCAGGCCAAGGGTGTTTGTGGTTAAAAAGCCATCACAGGGGAAGGGAAAGCAGTAAAGAGAGTGAAAGAACCACTTGCAAGCCACACTCAATAGTATTCATTGACAAGTCCCACTGAGAAAGAGAACAAGAGCAACAACAACAACAACAATTTCTGTGGCATCAATACTGAAAATGGACAATGGAGGGCTGGATCAGGTAGTTCTTCTTATCATTATTTTAAGATTTTAATTTGTTTTTACTTGAAAGAGTTATAGAGAGGCAGCAGCAGAGAGAGAGAGGTCTTCCATTGCTGGTTTACTCCTCAGATGGCCACAATGGCCAGAGCAGCATCGATCCAAAGCCAGGAGCCAGGAGCTTCTTCCAGGCCTCCCATGCGGATGCAGTGGCCCAAGGACTTGGGCCATCTTCTACTGCTTTCCCAGGCCATAGCAGAGAGCTGGATTGGAAGTGGAGCAGGCAGGACTAGAACTGGCACCCATATGGGGTGCTGGCTCTGCAGGTGGCGGCTTTACCTGCTATGCCACAGTGCCAGCCCCTCTTACTTATTATTCTCTGTTTGAGTGTAGCCTTGTGTCAACCTCTGAAAGTTCTTTTTTCTGCCTGGGCCTCAGTTTTCTATCACATAAAATGAAGAGTATAGACTGGATGACACCAAAGATCCTTCTTGGCCTATTCGATGACCACTGTGTCATAGAACTGTGTCCTTCTCAATGACAAATTTCGTGTAGTGCTTTCCACATATCAGTCCATGTCAAAAGAAGATGAGTAACTCTTTTGACAGAAAGCACAAACAGAGCTTTCATAGCATCAAAGCCCACGTGCCACCCCTGTACAGACCTTTGCCAAGCTGCACCTGCCCATCCAATTCTCACACCTTGTCAACATTTACCACCCTTGGTTTCCTCACCATGAATGCACACAACCAATTCAACACAAGGAGGAGAGGCTGCACTTACATAAGATTACCATGGCAATAATTGGACTGGAATTTAAAATAGTCTTTCAGTCAAGAGACAGGGTAGCTCTTTTCCTCAGGGAAAGAAAGATACATTACAATCATGGGAGAGACATAGACATTCTCCATTCCTGCCACCCTCACCAAGGGAGGTCAAAGTGTTACAAAGGCTGTGAAGATGAGCAAAGACTGTGGTATTATACACCAGGACAAGAAGTAATGAGGCAAAGGAGATGAATGATGGAGGGGGAAAGCCAGCCAAACAGTGCTCTTATGAATAGGATATTATGCTGGGAAAGAAGAAGAGCAGTATCTGAGAAGACAGAACTCCCATTGATTGCCAAATGCTGATTGAACACCAGCCAGCCATGAGGCAGTGTGAAGCCTTCCACTGAGACTTTGGTGAAACTAAGCTTAGAAATGACATCCTGACCTATACTGGACTCTTCAAGGTATCACAGGCCTGAGGGTGAGGGGTCAATAAGAATGAGGTGGCAGGCAACCACCTCCAAAAAGTGGTTTGAAACCCCTGGCAAAATGCAAGTAAACCAGGTGTCCTACCTGTCATAAAAGGAATTACCACTGGGCTGGGAACATCAAGCCTGAGCAGAGAATGGAATACAAAATGGCTATCTTTGGCAGAGTAGAAAGAGAACAGGTAGAGATGCATAATTTTCCAAAAGCAATGTTTCTTTAATTTTACTTATGAGTAAATTACTTAGGGTGACAACCTGGTAAGGGGCCTGAGAAAGCAAAAGGGAAAGGAAAGGGAAACAGAAGTTGAGATACCCATATCCCTGAAGTAGTAAAAAAGAAATTATATAACTACACACATGTGCGTTCAGACATGAGGGAGCTTTAAAAGGTTAATGAGAAATGGAATTAAAGGATAAGTTTATTTTGTTTCAAAAAAAGTTTGAAATGCATGCATATGAGGAATCGTCAAAAAGTATGAACTCTTTTGTGAGCCATTTTGAACATCAGGTAGTGTTAGCAAATATTTCCTAGGGCTTCTACTGCATAGCTGAAATTCACAAACGGGAGCAATTTCTTGAAGCATTCTTCCCTGACTTCTCTTTTGGATAATTATGACTTTCAGTATTTGTTCTAAACCAAATGTGCTGGTACCTGGATGCCACTATAATTCCAGAATTCTTGAGAACAGAATTTCTGAACATTCACCAAATGCATTTGGCAGTAAGCCCTGTGGAATGACATGGCAAAATTTTCTACTCATTCCACAGCCCAGAATCTGACAATGGGTTGATCGCTGCACTTTTTCCTTTCACTCTCTGTTACAGTTTCAGTTTTTCTGTATCTTGCTTATTTTGAGAACTTTTGAGTGCTTTCTTTAACAAAGTAGTATAAGAAAGCATCAGTAAACTGCAGAAGTCATTGATACGACTGATATGTATTTAGCCAAAAGATAGAAGAATGAATGGTCAACTTATAGGAGGTAGTATCTAGAGTTTACGAATATTGAATCATTATTAAAGACGTTGTAATTCCTCTTACAGATAAAATTTTGATATTCCTGAGAATATTAAGCAGGTATCGGATGAGTTGAAGTGCTTATAAACTTCTTTGTTTTCTACCTGCTGTTTCCAGCGCAAGCCTTCTCTGCTAGAAATGTCTCCTTATCTGTTTTTCTCTGTATATTACTTTTACTCAAATTGTAAAATGCAGGTTCTCCAAAGTCCTAAGCCTCGAGTTCTGATCAGAACCTCAAAGGGGAAGTTAACCTGCCAGTACATGCCATCCACTTGGCACACAGACTCAGGATCAGTGTGAGAAGTTACAAATCTCATAAATTTCAAGCACACACCCAGCATGACTAAAATCACCATTTTAAGCAGATGAACTACCCTTATCTAAATATATATATATACCCATGCACACATACACACAAGGGGACTTGCCAGTTTGTAGAAAAATGTAATTCAATGATAAAATTTTGAAATCCATGCTTAGTTTTTCTTAAGAACATTTTGAAAACCCCTTGTGTGTGTGTGTGTGTAAATATATATATAATATATTTTTTCATTGTTCTGTGAAAATTTCCCTAGAGAAGGGAGAGGTTCCAGGACTTTTTAGGTTTGTACATACTGCAGATTAGTTTCGAGACTAGCTTGTTTTAGAACTATAGTATCATTTCTGTGTAGACAGAAAAGTTTCTGCCCTCCTTCAGCCTTCTTTAAAGGAAAATACTGAAATACTGACAAGTTATGTGTTCAAATCTCTTCATTTTAGGGATGATATTGAGGTGCAAAGCATTAGGTACCTGGCCCAGGTCAGGAGACTTCTTTGTGTCCAGTGTTCCTTCTACCTTGCCTCTTCATATTTCCATGAAAATCTATACATCTGCATAGCTTTTGGTATGTATGTGTGCGGGTATGAGTCTGAAGCACCACAAAAAATGATGTGATGTCAATCAAGTTCAGAAAATTGATAATGAACAAAGAGGATGATGAGAAGTCTATACTCAAGCTGCAAGTCCAGAGTTCTACTTTACCTATATAAAAACCTGTAGGCTATGAAAGAGAAAGAATGGCTGCATGGATAATAAACATGTTCTCCTGCCAGTCAGTGGACACTTAATTCAAGATTAAGAGTACATTCACCACACCTAGGAAGGCTTCACTGAGATCCCAGGCTACCCTTGTTCAAAATGAATATGTTTTACCCAAGCAGAGAACTCTGACTCCTGGATCTCAGATACACTATGCAAATTTTAGATAGCTCAAGTATATGTAATCAACATTAATTGTTTAGTGTTTTTTAACTACTGTTTTTTAGGTAACTTATTCTAAAATTCTCCATCTAGTAGGAAATGTAGTAATCATCCATTATTTTCTGGGTCTAGTTAACCCTTTTAATTTTTTTAAAGATTATTTTATTTATTTGAAAGGCAGAGTAA
Organism: Oryctolagus cuniculus; assembly: GCF_051225735.1. Taxonomy (NCBI): domain Eukaryota; kingdom Metazoa; phylum Chordata; class Mammalia; order Lagomorpha; family Leporidae; genus Oryctolagus; species Oryctolagus cuniculus. The sequence continues at coordinate 89,622,041 of NC_142870.1, forward strand.
CAGAGAAAAAGGGAAAGAGGGAGAAAGGAGGGGAGGTAGACAATTTTCCATATGCTGGCTCACTTTCCATATGACAGCAATGGGCAGGCTGGGCGAGGCTGAAGTTAGGAGCCTGGAACTCCAAGTGGATCTCCCACATGGGTAACAGGGGCCCACATACTTGGGCCATTTCCCTGGCTTTCCTAGGTGTTTTAGCAGGGAGTTGGATGGAAAGAGGGGCAGCTGGGATTCGAAGTGATACTCCACTATGAGATGCCAGCATTGTAGGCTATGATTTAACCCGATGTGCTATGGCACTGGTCCCAACCCTTTTAATTTTTATTCTTTATATTTTAGTAATTTTATTAATGGGATGAATAATAATAAACAGAGAATGGAAGACATTTATAAGAAAAATTTAAAGGATTTTAAGCACAGTAAAGTCGAAATTTTGCTTTCCATTTTTGTGGTACATTTATTCAAGATGGGAAATATTGTTTGAATGCAATTAACTGCCCATGAACTATCATGTGATGTGAGACATATCTTATAAATATAATTTCAAACACATCTCTGATTCATAGATTGCAGCTTATCATTAGTTCTTATCATTCTTATCTTCAAAATGCAGTATTTGAAATAATTATGGAAAAATATATCAGAATGACAAAAGTTCCTTACACCAAAATTGCAGTCATTTTCATTTTTATATTTATAAGCACCAACTAGAATGACCAATTCAACATTTAAAATTCTTTATTGTGTATTTCCTTCCAATTACTTTAGATACGCACATGCTGTGAGCACTCATCCATTGATGAAGCACATCAATAAACTTTAGTGCACAGGAATTATTATAGTTGAAAGAATCCAGCCACATCTCATTTTATAAAAAATAGAATGATCAGGGTTTTGTTGTCAAACATTACATGGTAAAACTATTTTTATTGAATAGCTAACTGGATGTGAGTACCACATATCCTGTTTTATCCTTGTAATTATATTGCTTAAACCTTGGGCCTTGTGTTTGAAAAAAATTATCTAGGATATCACCACATTAAGACTTACTCTGAGATTTAACATAAGATGAATTTTGTCATCATCACAGGCTAAGGTGACACTGTCTTTATATATTCATCTTCCAACTTAAGTTTGAAATATTTTCCTCTATCAATTTCAATCTCTTTGTTAACTATGGAAAGAAAATGAAAAATTCTGAGTACAAATACATTGACTCCTATATTATTCTATACCTTCTTGAAAGATGATGTAATACTTATAGGCAACACTTTTTTTTTTTTTTTTTTTTTTTTTTTTTTTTTACAGGCAGAGTGGACAGTGAGAGAGAGAGACAGAGAGAGAAAGGTCTTCCTTTTTGCCGTTGGTTCACCCTCCAATGGCCGCCGCTGCAGCCGGCGCACCGCGCTGATCCTGGCAGGAGCCAGGAGCCAGGTGCTTTTTCCTGGTCTCCCATGGGGTGCAGGGCCCAAGCACCTGGGCCATCCTCCACTGCACTCCCTGGCCATAGCAGAGAGCTGGCCTGGAAGAGGGGCAACCGGGACAGAATCCGGCGCCCCAACCGGGACTAGAACCCGGTGTGCCGGCGCCGCAAGGTGGAGGATTAGCCTATTGAGCCACGGCGCCGGCTTTATAGGCAACACTTTAAAAACCTGAGTATCTATACAACAGCATATTCATTTCATCATCCTTATATAGGCTTCCTATTGTATCATCTTTCTAGACCAACTATCCAATAGAATTGCTTAGAAAGTCACTTGTAGAATTTTAAAATTTGTGTAGGCATGTAAATAAAAAGAAACCAGTAAAATTAAATAGATTTTTCATTAAAAATATTTTCAACATGTAATCAACATAAAAATTATCAGTGAGCTATTTTATATCATTTTTTCCCTAAGGCTCTAAAATCTGTTTTTTGTTCACTGAATGCACATCTAAATTTTGATTAGTCCTTTATAAATGTTCAGTAGTCTCATGTATCTAATGACTACCCCATTGGACAGCCAAGCTTAATGTAATCCCATCATTGTTTCTTTTTTTAAAAATGGTATTTAATTTATTTATTTTAATGGAAGATGGAAAGACCGAGTGAGAGAGAAAGAGAGATCTTCCATATGCTGGTACACTGCCCAAGTGTCTGCAATAGTTAGGGTTGGCATAGGCTGAAGCTGGAAGACAGGAACTCAATCCAGCTCTGCTATATGAATGGCAGGAACTCAAGCACTTGAGCCATTTTCAGCTGCCTCCCGGGTGTGCAGTTGCAGGAAGCTGGAATCAGGAATGGAGCTGGGACTTCAACTCAGGCAGTTTGATATGGGATACAGGTGTCGAAAGTGGCATAGTCTATGACTTAGTCTACGATGCAACAGTGCTACCCCTAGTCATTTCATTTCGAGAGATCCATTACCTAGATCTGAAAGGCAAAAATAGAAGTCTTTTTGTACCCATAGTTTAAGCTGCTTCTGCCTTGCTATCTTCATAACTAGGAAAACAAAATGCTATCTTTCAATACCAGGGATTGTATATGCTATCTTCTAAAGTCGTTTATAATTCTAAGGTATTACAATGTTTTCACATCATCTGATGTTAGCCCATAAAAGAATGAATCACTTCTTTAATAAAAATCATTAAACCATTTTGATAGAGTAGATATTTTATTGACTAAATGGATGTACGTAATTGAAAGGTAATATTCAACACAGGGTTTAAAAGAGAATGACCTAGTCAGAATCTAGCATCTGCCTTGTGTTCCCACAGACAATGAGGGCAATTTGCATTGCATTCCCACAATGATGAGAAGGCCAAAACTGAGCACCATGGGAAGGTCACAAAGCTAGACACTAGGGATACCTGTAGTCTGGTCCGTATCTGAAAGCAAACTCTTTCTGATCCCATTAAATACTGTATTAAATATGTGAGTGACTCATGTAACAAATGAAGAGGACTTCTTCATCTTTTTTGTTTCATAGATCAGCTAAAACAAGATTATTAATGCTATGATAAAAAAAGAAACATGTCTCTTTCAATGTCACTTCTTTGCCTACAAGATGTAAATTAGACCAAAAGAAGGGAAGAATGGACAAAGAGTTACGCACACAAACACACACACAGACACAAGCACAGCAACACAATTTCTCAATGCATTTTTATTTTTTAAATTTTATTGCATGTCTTGGTAAACATAAATGGCTTCAAGATTTGCCTCTGGCTCATCAAAAGCCTTTAACACAAAATACCAAAAGACAAGCAACTGAAGCTTAAAAAAAAAAGCATCACATCTATAAGAAAGAACCTTTGAAAAACATTAATAAGGCATATAAAACTTCTGACATTTGCTTAATTTTTGTAGTTATAAAAATAATTAAAAAAACCCACATCTCTTTAACATTCAATATCCCACATACTGTATTTTAGGGCAATACCAAGAAAATGAAAAGTAAATTTATTTGAAGAAAATTCTGCTCTCCATTTCTGTTTATAATCACCTCCAAAGAAAAAAACAACCCATTCTTCAGCTAATCACATTGAGCTGAGGCCACAAGAACCCTATTAAGTTCTGCCTCGGTTGCCTGTCCTTTATATATTTTCATCTCTTATCCTGGCTACTCAAACACTCAAGGAGTATGAACTGCTTCCCAGATAGTTGTGCCCAGTTTTGGCTAATGCCAAACTCTTGAGATACAGTACAGGGATTTCTGAGTCCCTTGTGCCACCTACATAGTGCTGAAATAGTTCAGAAGTCCTAGGTTTATTCAAACACTCAGGACAGTAAAGGAAACCATTTGTCCCCCTAACATTACCAAGACACAGCTTTCATTTTTCCCTTAATGGGTTTACAAAGCTGCACACTTGCTCCAGAAATTAACTGTGCTTATTCTCATTTAAGCACAATAAAATGTTGAAATCAAGGACTCATTCTTTTTAACGTACAAAATAAAAAAAATACAAAACAACTTTCCCTCCCCCCCCCCACTTCTTACAAGTGTGGTATTATTTCTTATTTGGCATCGTATTCTTACTAAATGGTATTTCCATGAAAATATAAAAACAATACAAAAAGTTTCAATTGTGGTTCTGGAAAACCCACTATCCCTAGGAAAAAATGAATCAAAACACAAAGTATGTTTCATACACAAAATATATATACACTTTTCAGAGAAAACTCATACATTACATTTTAGAGCCAAATTAGCCCTTTTGCACTTTAAAATAAAAATGGAAACTTATGTGCAATGATAGCCCTTTACCAGAATGCATGGGAAGAGTTTAGAGCTCATTAGCATATATACAAAATATTTAATATTTTGAAAAACAAATATTTGTTATAAAGCATGTTTTCAAAAGCCCTAGGGGGAATATTGTCATATACATGTTTTCCCAAAGTTTGCGAACAATTCTGTTTACATGGCTGCAGCAAGAGCTTCCACTGAAGGCTGATTCTTGATCTATGGAAGCATTTTTATATCTGTGCACAGTCCTGAAGGGAGAGGGACAAGATACTGGGTGCTCACAGTTGTTGATCAAAAAAGAAAAATGATACAGTGATGCAACCAATGCTACAGGAAAACTGATCTCATAATTTCGTATCTTCCAAATCACTTTCCTACTTTAAATCTTGAAGAGAGAAAGGTAAACAAGTGTAGGCATGCAGTTATACTGACAGAAGTGTCTTTAAAAGAAACAGATACTAAGTAATATTGTCTTTATTTTGGAAGAACTTTCAGGAGCATCAAGTTCATTGAGACATCTTACTCTTTAGTAGAGATTCATTTTTTCTGGATGAATCCTATTTTTCCTGGATATTCTCAGTAGACATTAAAACTTGTAAGAACTACAAAGATGGTGTCTATGCCAATTGAGTCAACCTGAACTCTACCAAAAAATAGTCATTGTGTATGAATTAGTGAAACTAGTAGCAAAATTGGGTCTTAAGGCTTCTGTTATAGTAGAAAAGCATTCCCAATAAATACTAAGATATCTCATGCTAAATTTGAGGGCATTACTGGTAAATCCAGATACATGATAGCAGATGTTTTGAACTTGTTGCCATGGACCTTTTAAGAACTTTAGCCATGGTCCACATTCCTCAATCCTACCCAAAAGCAGGAGAGAATGTGATTCTTTAGTGTGTGACTGTGTGAACATGGACATTTTTTTGTAAATGCACTAAACAGCATCAAAGTGAACAAACATTATTGGAAAGGATATTGGTAACGTAAAATACACAAATGTAGAAAATCGTGTACATATATACAGTCTCAACCACTTAACAAACAATGATAAATACAACTGGATCTAGTCAAGGGTTTGATATGGTATGTGTTTAGCATTCAAGGAACTTAGGGATCTATATGCATTATTACTCCTGTGTGCCAAGCTGTAGATACCTGTTACCATATAGGATACCCCTTGAGAGAAGGGAAGTATAGATAAGTCATCCAAAAATAAGTAAATAAAAAAAAGTAAGTGCAACTCAATTTCCTTTCCTTTAAATTACATTTTAAACAACACTCAATGCCCCTACCCAAAAATATATACTGCATATTTATATATATATATATATATATAGTCTTAGACTATAAGGGTGAAAATGCTTTATAAAAGTCAATGAGAGATCTCTGCAGCTTAAGGAGACACCCACTGCTTTTTTGCTCATGTCTACCTAACCAAGACAGCTCAGTCCAGCAAGCAATAGTTTTGAAGGCTTAAAGCCAGAATCGGAATCAGACGCCAGGTCAGATGCTGGCTAAGAGGCAGCCTCTTCTCTTTCCCTTAGGAAACCAGACTGAGATGAGGGAGAGGAGGAGCTAGGGAGATTGCTTTGGTGATCTAGGAGAAGAGCCCTGTAGGGGGTAGACAGAGCTCAGGAAGAGCCCACGTAAAGGAGCTCATTCCCCTTCCTCCTTGATGCGCTGCTGCTTGTTGCGTCGGGCATCCATGTCGAAGTTGAAGTCATTCCACTCATCACGGGGTGGGAAGGAGATGGTCTGGCGGAGAGTGAAGCGCACAGCATCAATAACGCGCTCGCCTCGGGTCTCACTGGAGCCCACACTGACCGTAGAGGCACCACTGGGGGTCCGCAGGAGATGGGGAGGTGAGGAAAAGTCGTGCAGCTGCCGGTGGTCCAGGATGCCCTTCCAGATGGCATGTCGGAATTGCTCAGGGATCTTCAGACTTGCCAAATCCTGCATGACATGGAAGGGATTCAGGCAGACGTAGAACAGACAGACATTTACTCCATACCATTTTTTTATTCTCTAGTGCTCTCATTTATCTGAAAAATTTTATCTTTAAATTAGAAAATAAAATTAACTTTCTGATAGGTGTCAGTGCTACCTGTAACTAAGCACTAGGGCACAGCCTTGAGGTGCCATCTCTGCTTCTGGATAACACTCCATTGATTCTCTACGAGCCTCAGTTTCTTCACTGATAAGATAGAGATCATAATTAGATGAGTGTACAAAATTCCAAGCCATAAACATAAGACCCTTTCTAACCCTTAAATCTACCTGGTTCTAGATACTAAAAGAAATGTATTCATGGAATGTTGCCCCCACTGAGTGAGGAGATGAGCAAGAAAGGTTACTTATGGAGCTTCAGCACTGCCCACATGCCAGGCACTGAACTAATTACTTTCTGTTCGTGGGCTCATTTATGTTCGTACCCTCAGATTAGCAGTATTCATGTTATGTAGACAGAGAAACTAAAGTTCAGAGAAGCTGACATGTACGAAGTTAAACAACTGAAAGAATAAACAGGACACAGGAAAGCCTCTCAGCCTAAAACTGACCTACTGACCCATGGGCCAAAAGGTCTCTTGGTGTTTGGATAAACCAAGATATCAAAAGGCAGAGCAATTGTGTCCACATTAGGGTAGCAGGCATCACAGGTAGGACTGATTTTAACTAACCTTGGTAGCATCTCAACAATAGCTTACATTTTTTATGCAACATCCTAATAAACAGGAAGCACACTGTTCTTGGAGTAAGAAAATATATGGCTTAAGTTCTTATTGCCACCAACCAGCTATAGAATTTTCGCAGTTCTGGCCTGTGTCTTCATTAGTAAAATGGGTATATTTTATTTTTAAGTCAACATATATTGTGGACTTAAATGTAAATGTAGCTATGAAAATACTATAAAGCATACTTTATAAGAATTTAGATATGTTAAGAATTTATATAAATATGTTAAGAATTTATATATTATTAACTCTTTGCATCCTATGGGGATGCTAAAGAAAACTTCTAAATTTAACCATACTCCTTTTCCAGGAAGAGATGTCAAATAACTAGATGGGTGCTAATAGATAAGCAGAAAAGAAGATGTCTGTTCCAGAAATCTACAGGAGAAAACTGAGGTGAAGGTGGGGAAACTGTACAGCCTCTCAACTCTTCCTAACACAGAGTCAGAATTTCCTAGTGGTGTCAATTTTCAGGCCATAGGAGTTTCTCCAATTTCCTTCTACAGCAGAAGAATACAATAAAAAGAAGGTAAACTACAAATAGAGAAGTGAGTATAAACTGTTTTTGCTTCTTTGCTCTTTATACTTAGGAGATGCTCAGTAAGTCCGAAGTGCTTTGTAAACTATCTTTCCCTAATCTCCAAGACTCTTTAGGTAGATTTTCACTGGTTACTGACAGGTGAGAAAGCTGTGGCCCTGAGTTGGCATTAAGAACAGATGGATTTCTGGAACCATCTATACATCCTAACAACCAGGGAAACATCCTGATTACTCCCCAGTAGGGACAACTGGAAAGGAAGACTTTAAAAAGTGAGGCAAGGGGCAGCTTCCCTGATCCACCACGGAGGACTTTAGGAAGGAGGCTCCCTCAAATACGGGGCAACTCTGTTCTCTTCAGTGGATTGACGTGCTGATAATCTGAATCCTGTAGAGTTTTCACTGACAATTCATTCTATCAAGGAGCAGCAGCCAAGGGTGATTTACGCAGTGGAGAGGGGTGGGTCTAGGGACCACATAGTATGTACTTGTCAGCAAGAGCTGGGGCATTCTCATGATGTGGGGATATCTCTAGCATCGGTGCTCAAGGAGGGGAATAGAGAGGTTTCAACTACAGAAGCAGCAGCAGAGGCAGAGACTGTCTTCTTCCACCAGTCCAAAGTACCCTCTGGAAGCGAGGAGAGAGGAGAGTGACCCTCAAAGAGAGCAACATGAAGAACAGCCTGAAAGGACAACTGGATTGCTGAAAACCAGAGCAACACTAGCTCCCACATGAGCAACAGTTCAAGAAGTAGAGAAGGAAGCAAGAAAAAGTACCCTCTCATCCAGCTTATTTCAGAAGGCAAATCAAAGAATAACAAAGCCAGAAAGGAAATAGTTTAGAACCCAATTTGATTAACTGGAGCCCAGAAAACTCTAGGCTTTCACTGCCATTAAACTGCATGATGAGGACCTACAACTATGACTAGTGGTCATGCCCAGTGATCAGGGATGGCTGGGCCCTATTCTGACAGGACTGAGAATTGAAGCAATCTGTAGCTGAATCTCCTCAATGTTCTACATTAAGGAGAGCAAGAAATGGCCCATTAATATGGATATGTACTAGATGTTCACAAACCAGGGTTCTAGTCCTGGTTCTGTCATTATCTCATCATGAAAAGTGACTATTTCATCATTTCTCCCAAGTTTTTAAGTGAGAATAGCAACCATTTCTTCCTGGTATCCTCTCTGGGGATTTATATAGATTAAAGAGAACATCCAAAAAGTTGTCTGAATTCTTTAGGGATTATACATTTCTTGATGGCAGAATTGTATCTCCTCTTTCCACTTGGCATATAGTATGAGTACAATAGATAATTGTTGACTCATCAGATACCTAAAGAAGACTATTTATTTTTTTGAGTTTCTCATATGGACAGTTTGAGGCCTAGAAATCTTACTAACATTATTATAAGTCCCATTAAAAGAGGACTGGGGGCATGGCAAAAACAAATTTCAAAACTAGCAGGGGTGGATCTAAAAGGCAGATATTGCTAGAGGAAGGACATGAAGAAATAAAACTCAAAAGTCTAACAGTTACTTACATCCATGGAGTAATGCTCAATCTGATAGATGGTGGTCAGCCCCTGGGTCGTGAAATAGTCCAGACATGATGAACAGCCCAACCTTGCTAAGAAACTGCAGAGGGAAGAGGGAAGAGGAAGGAGGAAACAGAAAAAGAAAGTTCACCCCAACTGCATTGGCGAGATAAAGGAAAACCCAACATTTTGCCCTTGGATGCCCTACATTACAGACTAGGGTAAGATAAAATATATGTGGGCCTGGGATTTGAGGAGTGTAGATTATAAGTGACTTGAATTTTAGGTATGTAGAAAAGAAAAATCAGCAATAGGGATTCCAGAAGATCAGTTTTATTATTGTTGTTTTTTTATTTTTTCCAAATGGTGATCTGTGGAATGTGTACGTGCCTTAGGAACAATCGCAGAAGGTGAAAGGATGGAGTCAGTGGTCAGGTCCCCAGAATTCTTTTCTCCTCTGTCTTCAATACAAAAAGAGCATCTCAATCTAACTGCATTATATTCATGATTTTTGAGAATGCTGACATGATGAAGAAAAATTCTAAGTCACTACTCTGTAGAGTCATTATGTCATCCTTCAGAACATGGGACCCCTCCAATTTGTTGCTAGCCTGAGATTGATGACACTGCCATGATCATAGTTCCAGGTGCTTGGTGGGGTAAGCCATGCACTTTTCCATCTCCATGACTGACACTGCATGGGAATGAATATAAATCTTTCCCACAGCCAAATAAGAGAATCATCCTGTTCATGAAGCAGGTGCAGAAGCTGTGCAGTAGGCACAAAATTTGGGAACCTACCTCTGTGTAAAACATCTGTAAAGATCTGTAAACATTTGTGTAAAACAGATCTTTCAGGCTTTATGCATTTCTTTCCCTTTCTATATGAATTCCCCTTCTTGGACTGCACCCATTTCCCATATGCAAAATAGCAGAGGCCATCAAATTATTAAAAATTTACATCATTTTGCTAATATTTAAGTTTTTATGGACATCCAACTCCAAAATTATGGTCCCTTGGTGCCTGAGAGCTATGAGGCCTAGAGCGCAAGAAAGGGAGCAAGATAGCAAGTGTATTGCCCTTTTGGGAAACCCAGCCCTTGAGCACCAATTTGAGGGCCACAATTGACAGTGTAAGGAGGCAGGGAATAAGTGAAGATGGCAAGGCAGGCATGAAAACTCCATGTCTATAAACACACATTTTCACTTTTTCCCATGTTCATTATAGAAATTCTCCTTGATTAACATTGCTGACCACTCCATAAATCAGAGACAACAGGGGCTGAACTTCAACTACAGGGCTGCTTTCTTTTTTATCCAAATATTTTTTCAATTTTTACAGTGTCCACCCTCCACCAACCAGATATGCTTAGAACAGGCACCCAGGGGCACATGTTGAGGACTCACCTGACAATGCTGCAATCTGTGGGATACGGAGGTGGGGGGGTGCAGTGGGAGGTGGATGGCATGGAGAGTGGGGGAGGGAGGGCTTGGGTAGGGCTGAGTCCATTCATGTCTCCAGCCATTGGCATGTGGGTGCCCATCATAGGAACTGAACAGAAGCAGGAGGAATAGAGAGGGTTACTGCCATCATCACATACCAGAATCCCTGGAACCATCTTGTCTGGTTTAAGCTCAGGAAGGGACTCAGTTACCAGCTTCTCATTTCTGTCTTTTCTCTCATTATGCCCCCTTCAAGCCTCCTGCGTCTAGGTACACAGAATAGTCACTAGGCTCCAATATTAATGACATATTTCTTGGCCTCTGTACACCATCTGACAATCTCTTATCACTCCTTTCTCTAATTCTGTCTAATCACTCATTGTTCCTCATGTTAACATATCCCTCCTTCTAGTTGCTTTCATGGTTTTATTTCTTCTCCCTCACTATACTAACCCCCTCAAGCATAGAAATCAGAAGGTACACATGTTTAGATCTCTACTGACACTAGCACAGTGCCTGCTACCCAACTAAGTGAACAAATGAACAAACTCATAAATGAAAGTGACCTTTGGAATATTTATTTGTGAATAGGAAGACACACTGAATATCTGTAAGGAACAATACCCCTAATAAGGAAGGACAACATTAAAGATTCCAACTCTTTCTTACGGCCCACTTCATGGTTATATACAGAAAAATCACCAATACTCATTGGTACTTCCCTAAACCACAACTTATAAAGATTCACTGATACAGAAGAAATGTTTAACACTAACATTATTTAGTTTTCAGATAAAAAATAGTGAAGTAATGCATCTACAAAAAGATGATTGCATTTTGTTTTGTTTTGTTTTTCAGTGAATGGTAGCGTACTCATTAGGAAAACCTCTGTCACTAACAAGCTAAGTAGAGAGCAAGAACCCTATCATATCTCATTTTGTTTACCCTCTGATTTTTCTGAGTACATCAAAGAATTGCAAAGTATTAATAGGCAAAAGCAGATAAGGAACACAATTGAAAAGAATCACCACCATTGTCACTATTATGTCATCCTTTATATCAGTTGAGGATTCTAAGATCTCACTAGAAGGAAAACAAAGGAGAACATGAATGATCCCTAGTATTTCACTGTCAAAGTAGCAGACCTGTTGGGAGGTCAGGTTTTGGGACCTAGAATGTGTTTTTCACTAGTAAGAGAATAGTCTGACTCTAAAGTCTTTGTTGCCATATCAAGCAACCATAGGACATACAACTCTATCTCACTGAATTGTGAACATCTTTCACCAGACTACAGAAAGTCACAACCTAGCATCCTTTCTTTCAAAAAACCCATTCCATTCAAGGCAATGCTAATTTCTGATCAAGTCTTTGATAAAAAATAAGTAGGGATTTCAATGAACAAGAGGGAGGGGAGGAGACTACAGGATACCTGTTCAGTCTTCTGCATCCCTAAGGATATTATATATTCTTCTGAATTTTTACCATCCTTTTCTTGTCAAGTTTGGGTATACACTTTTCTAGATCTATTTTTAGTGGACAAGATAATTATATTTATAGCAAAGTTATATGCCAATCGTCATATATTTGAAGGCCCAATTTTCATACTTTTACACTTATACTTAGTTCATATGAGGAATTTGTGTGTGAATAAGTAAAAGGCAGACCTCTCTATAGATCAATTCGATACTGTGTGTGAGATACAGCAGATGAGTTCAGAAGGCAAAGATTGCAAGAGCATAGACTTATAATTGATTAAGTGGGCAGAGTGACAATTTTCCTAATGGAAAATTGAGCATTATAGCAAAGAAGTGACTAATTTTGCAATTGAGTACAGACTACAATTTGTCCCTAGATTTTAAGTCTACTATATTACGCTACTTCCTACACATTGGATACATTTCCTTTTGACTCTTTGTAAAGTTGCAGGAAGTGGACTATTTCAGACAGCCTTATCCCCACTGAAGGAACAGTCTTCTCCATCTCTACTAGTGTGTTCTGTAAGGAACCATACACTTCAAGAGTAAGAAGGTAACTCTGAGAAACCCAAGCCACTCAAGTTTGTTTTGATTTGTCCCACCGTGCCTCTCACTTAGCTTAGCAACAACCCTTTTCCCCATTCAAGAGCAAAATTTTCAACTACACTAGCCCTGTTCATTCTTCAGTTGCAGCTAAAGGGGGATGCTCTTACTGTTGGCTCCCATGCCATCAGGAATGGTGGTGGGAGTGAGGGCGTTGCGCTGCTGAGGGTTGATAAGCTGGCTCACAGAAGGCAGCTTGTTCATGCTGTTCATTTTGTTCAGAGGTGGGGAGCTGTTACCGTATGAAGACTGAGACTGCATCGAGGTCCTAGGAACACAAACATGGGAATGATGATCAGCATGGGACACTGAAGAGTGGGCACTGGTCATTTCCAACAAGTCTCACAGTAAAATATGGCCTTGAATTGTACATTGCAAAATATTCCTCCAGAATTAATGTAAATTATATACATATATACTTGCTGTGTGCATTAGGTATTAGAGCATGGAAATCTAAAAGGAAATGGTTCCCATCTTCGAGATGCTCATAGAATAATGGATACAATGGAGACAGTAATCCATGCTACCCTGTAAGGCCATGATAAGAACTGAAAAACAGAAACTGAGAAAGAACTTTCTATACTACAAAGCATTAATACTATGTAATTACTGTGACCACAGAATGAAAGGTTAGCATGTTTCTAACCTTTGATGGGAAAAACTCCCTTTAACAATCATCAAACAAGACATAATATTTTATTCCTATTTGCCTTTTTTCTGTTACTATATTTGAAGGACAAATAAACTGCCTTCTTTCAGTTTTATTTTCATAGGATTCAAATTTTGAATGTTCTGTAAATGAACCTAGGTCACAAGAAAACATGGAAAAATAATTTAAAAAATAAAAGAATGTTTAAAAGAGGTACAGTTGTAGGGTTGATCTTTGAAGCTGCCACTGTGTCCTCTCCAAAATTACATGGAATCAGGGAAGCCTCTATTCTATCCCTCTGAAGAGCTATAGCTAAGGGAATGTAAGCAATATACTGTACAACATTTGAATAAATTAGCATGACAAGGTGTAATGTATGATGTACACTTCTGGTGCATTTTTACCACGACAGCTTGTAAAGTAGTAGGGCACTGTTTTCCTCTTTAGTACTTCTCAAGCACTCACAATCATAGATCCAAATTGTAAAAACAGAGGTTTATAGGATTATAAACACTTCAGGTTACAGTCTCTCTTTCACACATGATCTGAATGACTGTCACAACCGCCTGTGGAACAGATCATGGTATAGTAGGGCATGATGGGTAGAGATCATTATTCCTATTATGCAGATGAGTAACTATAAGTCTCTGAGAAATAAGTGTGCCCAAGATCATAAATTGCTAAATGGATAATTGAGGGTACAATTAGGTCTCCTGGTATCTAATCCAAGAGTTTTATATTTCACTCTGTGGCACTTTCCCAGAAATAAGACAGTGATGGAAAATAGGTTACAGGATAAAAAATGAGTGAAGGGGTAAAAGAAATGTGAGAAACTGAAAAAGAGTAAGGAGTGAGAAATTTGATAAAGGGGTCACCCAGCTATTAGAAAACACTTCCAAACCCACTCTATCCCTGTACAGGAGCCTTGCATTGGAGTCAGAACATTTGGATCTACTTAGGAAGATCCATAAGTCTCTATTAAATATAGCAAAACACAGGGCAATGTAGCAAAAAGAAGTTTTGCTAGCAGCTTTTTCTTCACCTGTCTTTGCCATTGCACAGTACCTAAGATGCTGAATAGCCCGTTTTTCAGATCTAAGTTGCTCTTCTGTTACCTAGAGACCTTCAGCAATATGTCCTAATCCCCGAAGCCATTTGAACATAAGGTAAGGGCTAAAGGAAAGCGTCACTTGAACTGCTGATGTTCACAATCAGGAAAATAAGGATACACTTTCAAGCTCTGGACTTTCCATGCATCCTCAGTTATCATAAATATCTTCTTCTAAATCCTGTTATAATTTCCTTCTCTCTTTCCCTTATGGTCATTATTTTGATTTGACTAATTTGTTAGTTAATTTATTGTTTTTCATCAAAAGCCACTTAATTTAAAGAGGCTAGGTCAGAAACCACAGACGAACAACAAAGAAATATAGATTTTGGAGCCAATCAAACCATCTGGGCCACCTTTTGGGTCTGATACAAATTAATTATGTGACTTGGGCTATTATGCAAGTCTCTTGGATCTCACTTTCTTAATCTATAGAACAGGCATGACATTTGCTCTGGAAGTTTTTCTAGGAAGATTAAATGAGATAATGTAAGAGTCCTGCATGTTGGCCGGTGCCATGGCTCAATAGGCTAATCCTCTGCCTGTGGCGCCGGCACACCGGGTTCTAGTCCCGGTCGGGTCACTGGATTCTGTCCTGGTTGCCCCTCTTCCAGGCCAGCTCTCTGCTATGGCCCAAGTGCTTAGGCCCTGCACCCACATGGGAGACCAGGAGAAGCACCTGGCTCCTGCCTTCGGATCACGGCGGCCATTGGAGGGTGAACCAACGGCAAAAGGAAGACCTTTCTCTCTGTCTGTCTCACTGTCCGCTCTACCTGTCAAAAAAAAAAAAAAAAAAAAAGAGTCCTGCATGTTGCCCAGTGACTTCTAGGTATGCAAGAAGGTTTGCCTTCACTCTTACCTCCAGCTCCAAATCTTGAACATTCTAGTATGTGGTTAAGGGGATGGAAGGTTCTAATTCAAGAATTAATAGGAAAAGTATCCAGAGGGGATATCAATTATTAACTGGACAAACTTAGAAATTAGGACAAGCAAATGACTGGGGATAAGGGAATCTAAAAAGGTCAGAAAATCTGAATGCATCTCCTTTAATGGAGAAGTGAGTCTTCAAACTACAAGGAGAGAGATCAAGGTAGTCTGTTTATTATTAAAGTCACAATGTCTGAAACAGAAGGAACATTCTGACAGCCTCTGCACATTGAGGAAAAGGAAATGAGACTAAATAAATTCAGGGCCAATCTAAGGACCGTGTAGGACAACCATATCCTCCCACTCCCCAAGTACAGACCTAATGCCATGGTCCTTGGATAGACAGTCTCAAGGATTTCTGGGGAAACTGAAGAGAGGGAAAATGTGTCTAGAACAACAAGATCTGTGCAGTTGAGCTTTTCTTAACCAGCCCCCATCGGAAACCAAAATCAAAATCCAGAAATTGAGAACACAATGCTCCTCAGGAAAGATGACAACGTGCATACCCAGGGTTGTTTTCTTTAGATGCTCACTAGATTCTTCTGGGAATCCAAGGGACTGGATGCAGAAAGGCATATGGCATGGATTTTTAGTTTTGAGGAGAAATCCAGGTGAAGGGAATTCCTAGTTCTTAACTCCAACAATGTAAGCATCTATGTGCATTGTTTAGAATACCATTTCGAATTTCAGGGCTGTTGGTGTCAGATCCCCTGAGATTAGAAATCAGGTTTCCTGATTCGAGCTCTAGTGACTACATGGTAAAACGTCAAAATTCCTAAGACACAAATTACTCTCTCCACCTACCAGATGCCGAGGATTCCACTATACCTTTTTTTCCTCCTTTGTAGTTCAAATCTTCCACTGCTAATTTTAAAAGCAACTCTCGAGTAGAATTTAAAAATACTTCAGGCTAAATCTATTCTAATAAACCATTTCTGAAGTATGTAAAATTTGAGGGGGGGAGGAGATATTGAAGATAAAACAGTACATCTCTTGTATGAGGAAGGCCAAAGGCAAAAAAAAAAAAAAAAAGAAAAAAGGGAAGACATGAAATATAAGAAAAGTAATTGTACCTCCACTAAAAAAACATTCAGAATAAAAGCAAATGTTAAATACCTAAACATACACACCAACCCTTTAAGGGCTTTGCAAATCAAAGTGATTAGGCTAACTGCAAACACTTTGCAAAAGTAACAAGAGCATATGATCACCTGATTTTACTAATATATTTTTATCTCAAACATAAAAATGTTTTCTTAAGTATTTATCAAATCTATGAGATCAATTATTTTAACTTAAGACATATTCTAATAAAGCTTTTGAAAACAATAACTCAGAGCACAGAACATACTATAAATAAAAACAAAAAGTAAATTGGACAACAGGTTTCACCAAGGGTTTTTGGCTAAATATTTGCTAATGCCTACATCATAGAAGCCAAATTATTTAATAGATTTGGATTTGATTTAAATTCATTTTAGCAAATTTGGCAACATAAGCTACAACTTGAGAGTTTTTCAAAGATGTCAATAAGTAGTATAATAGTGTCCAGCTCCCCATATCAAAATTAAACCCTATTACATCTAAAATATATTTTTAAATTAGTCTAACCATTGTATTGAATTTTTAGGATAACTTTGATGCAGTGTGTATTAAATAAAACACAAAATAATGCTGAAGAAATATAGACAGGACCAAAGCGACTGTTTTGTTACTCTTGCTTTTTGACTTACGCATGGCATTTCAAGCATTTACAGTAAGATAGTCTAGTAATTCAGAGTGGGGGAGGGGAAGCAAGAGAGACAGAAACAAAAAACGGTAAGATAAACCAAGATGCAAAAGTTTATTGAAAATTTAAATCACACATCCATTAAAGCAACAGCCTCAATAACAAGATATCATTGTCTCGGTGATACAGAGTGAATCGATTTGGTGGGGAAAGACTGGGGTGGAGAACCTGGAGAAACGCATGTGAACAATGTCAGAAAAATGGCTGGTTTCACGGTGGGTAGCATTGAGGGCTAGATGCTCCAGATTCGTCACAGATTCAGTGAGAGGTCTTTGAACTCCATTTGGGGCACTTAGTAATGGAAAAACTGCCTGGGACAACATGACTGGGGTGGTTTTATATCTTCCTACTGAAACCACAATTTTAGCATACTGACCTTGGGGTGTACACAACAGTTTTGGGATAGGTCTCCAGGGTTTCATGCGCAAGAAGACTCTCTATCATATCAGATATACTGACATATGGTGGCAGAGACAGGGTCTCACAGAGCACTACTGAGCTTTGTAGCTCCCTGCGAGGGAAGGATAATCATAATGCAAGTTCTCAAAAAAGAAAAAACACCCTATCCTCCCCAAAGTGGCTACATGTGGTGATTGTCACCTCTCTGCCCAGCAGTACACTGGACACCTTAGTTTGGTACTATTTGCAATATTGCTTCATGACCAGCATTCAAAGGGCCTGAGTCTCTCAATCACCTACAATCTACTTTTGCATAGACAATAACAACGTTTTTCTCTTTTTCTTAAAAACATTTCGTAAGTTTGAGACCTGCTCAAAAGCTTCTTTATGAGTTTTAGAAACACAACAGAAGGTAACAGAAACGGGTTCCAATAAACATCTTAATGCCCCTCTCCCCACCTGACTCCCTTCCTGCCAGGAAACGACCAGAAGCTCACAGACAAACACAGAAGTTCCTGATCGGCCAACATCAGATCACAGGACACAAATCTGCAGAAAACGCCCTTTCTGGTAAAGTTTTGAGTCCCTTCCAATGATTCTCTCACTAGAGGCTGTGTGCCTTTGAGCAGTTGCGTCTCTGAGCCAAAGTGTCTTCAAGTCCTGCCTACGAGGGCTGGGTACACACACACAAGTACACAAAGATAAAGACATGGACAAACAACAAACACACACTCTTCAAACACGGGGAGGGGAGCTCTATGGGTACACTGATCGGTTGTGGGAGTTGGAATGTCTAAAGAAGACGTCAGATTGTTTCGGAGTTTCTCTCCGGGGCTCCACAAGCTCATTCCTGAAGCAGGCTGAAAGGAGACTGCAGAGAGGAACCAGAGAAAAGAAAAGATGAAGGCTTAGGTCGTCACGTTTTCAAATCCACTGAGCACAGAAACACACTCCTCATACCTTCATGATCATAGCACAGACAGAACTGAATGCCTGAAAAGTTACTTTTGTTCCTTCCTTTTTGTCCTCCTTAAAAATTGCCCAAGTATTTCTCAAGATTTTTATGAAGAAGAAATGAGATAAAGCAGTAGGAGATAACCAGATGTATGTATCAGAATCACCTGTGGAATTTATACAAAAAATGCATTTTCCAGATCTCTTCTGAGAGCAGGCTGGGATGCAGGCACATATATCTTTAACAAGTTCCACAGGTGAGTCCATTGAGGACTAATGACACAAGGTAGGTCAAGGTGCTTAGCATACTGCTTGACAATATGGACGTATGCTTGGCTTACTGGACACAATTAATTAAAGAAGGCATTGGAGAAACTAGAATAAACTTTCATCTTGGTAAAAATGTCATCTGTCCAATTATTATACCTCATTACTGCTCTTGTCTAGCCTAACTGTGAAATATGAAGAAATATGATCTTATCAGCATAGGGGCTGCGTCATCATGCATTTGTAAAGAACTATTAATGAGCATTTTGTATGTGCCCACATTGAGAGGGATAATATCTTAATCCTTTCAGTCACAAACTTGGCCTATAAAAGCATATATCAAACTCATGAAAGCAACCTTTGCATAATTAAGAAATCAATTATGCCACAAGCATGCCAGAAAAAAAAGCCCTTTTATTTTGCTAGAGGTTGTGCAACTCCATCAACTGCTTGGGAATTGTTTCCCAGCCTGGCTTTTTGAATCATCTTGGGTTACTTTCAGAACAAGGCCATTTTTGCTTGGTTAGTGCTGGAAGTCAGAAAACTATCTCATCAGCACGAATTGGTATCTATAAAATATGCCAGAATACACATTAGTAAGGAAGCAAGTTACTACCAACTAAAACACTACAGCTCTGGCTTCTTGGTTGGATGTTAAAGTCAGAGCTTCTCTTGAAGCACAGATGGACATACAACAACATGCTAAAATCACACAAGTGTTCTATCCCAGATAAGGGTGTGGGAACCACGGGGTTCAAGCTTTCTGACCTAGAACTTACACTAGATCTGCAACAAGATGGGAAAACTTTGAAAAGTGATTTAATCTTTGAGTTTTTCCTTTATTACCAACTCAGAGCTAATAAATCTTTGCCCTGAAACATTTATAACATAGCTTCAAAGTTAAAAGCAACAGTGTTAACAGTGTGTTAACAGTAAAAATGTGTGCTGTTTCTTACTGTAAGTTTGAACATATGAAATTTCCAATATTCACCTGATTTTACCTAGAAAGCTGGGATTTCAAATAGATATTCTGGAACTATAAAGACTGTCTCTACCAACCCTAGAAATATGTTAATTCCTTCTAACAGTTTGGAGGTTTGTGTCCTCTGCTCTCTCCTACATTGATGGTCCTGAAAATATTGTTTTCTTCTCCCTAAGTTACATGAATCTGAGGAAAAAAAATCAATATTCTTGAAGATAATAACATCCAAATGACCTAAAAGAGATAGAACTTCAAATGGAAACAGCAAAGGTGAATACCAACTAACTGGTAACAGAGACATAAAGATATTTCAAAAGCTTTACATAAAATGGAATTAAAAGATACATTTATTTTAGTGTAAAAAAATTCAAAATCCACGTACAGGGTGGGCATTTAGTGCAACAATTAAGATGTCACTTGGGATGCCTGCATCCTATATTTGAGTGCCTAAATCTGAGTCCCAGCTATGTCTCCTATTCCAATTTTCTGCTTATGTGCTCACACTGGGAGAGAACAGGTGACTCAAGTACTTGAGTCCATGCCACCCAAGTGGGAGAACTGAATTGAGTCTCTGGGTCTTGGCTTTGGCCTGGCCCCACCCTTGGCTTTGTGAGCATTTGGGGAGTGAACCAAAAGATGGGACATCTGTCTGTCTCTATCTCTTTCTCTCTCTGCCTTTCAAATAAACAAAAAAAAAATAAAATTCCATACACAGTTTTTTATAATATGCATTTTCCATAAATGTTATGAAGACCCCTTATATGCATGGATTTCAAAAAAGGTTTTTTGCATCAAAATAAACATCATATAGTTCCTTTTCCCATAATTTTTTTTGAAATACCTTTGTAGTTATTGCTTTAGTTTTATTATAACTTAACTAATTAAGCAGACAAAACATTGCAGAGAGAAGAGCTCTATGTTCCAATCTTATTCTATAACTCTAGTGTGAACTGGATATGAAATCACAGTACACGTGTAGTTACTGGGTATCAGGTACAGTGTGAGAGACTGGATAGCCTTGAAGATTCTGTGCTGTTGGACTATTCCTTGGCTTGTATTACTATTGAGCTACAATTATCAAATGATAAAGAAAAATATTAAGGGCACAGGATCACACATTGACATTCAAATTTAAATGAAGTCTATCCTATAGAAACTGTAAAAATAATTTTCCAGAGAAAAGCATGAGTTAGGCTATAAACAAACCTAGGACAAATTGATGTTGGTCTGAGATTAGGACAGGACAGAAACCAAGATATAGGGTAAACTACAGGAAAAAGTAAAAAAAAAAAAAAAGATGGACTTGGTCTGAAATATAGAAATCCAAAGACTGCTAAATAGGTGTCAAATGGCTTCCATAAAGGCATCTTAAGCATTAATATTCCTTGAAAACATAAAGGCAAGAAGTCTAATGCAAAAAGGGCGCCCAATTTGTCTTCCCTGTAAATACTGGCTTCTGTAAACATAACTGCATATATTTATACCAATGTGGGCACATCAACTAAAATCAAATTTCTTTATAAAGAATGTAGAGCCTACTTCTGTCTGTAACAATTTGATTCATGACAACTCAGTGTAAAATCTATCTTACATAAATGCCTATGATCATGAAGGTAATTTTGAAGGAATCTTTTAACAAAGAAGACCATGCACAAATGAAAAGTAGGCAGCGAGAAAACACATAGTGGGGCACTAACAAAATATTTAAACTGAAAATATGGCATTGCCACCTTTTAGAAAGATATGCCTTCTCACTAATTTTCCTTCTACTGAAAAGGAAAGTACAAAATTGATTCTTTAGCAGCATAAAATTGGTACTATATTTTGGAAAGGAAATCACAGTATGTTAAAGGCATTTTCCAAGATGATTTATTCTTTTCAAATTATTGCCAAGAAATTAGATTTCCAATTTTCTTTGTCTAGTCGTTCATGTTCTTTCTTGGAGATTACATGAAAACAAAAAGCTGAAAATAAAAGAACCTCAGCTGAAGAATACATCAACTAGAGGATTTATGTTGATGTATATCACTCAGTGGAGACCCTCATATGTATAATGTTGCAAAGGCATAATTAGTCTAAATGTCTATATTTTGCAAAGATTTCATTTTATAGCTTGTTAGATTCTCATGCACAAGTTACCACAGCTGTGAGATATAACTCAAAAACATGCATATGATACTTTCAAATAATCACACCAAGGATCTAAAAGGTTACTCATTTCTCACTGTTTATCTGTGACCACACATGCAAAAAAAAAAAAAAATGAAAACAAGTTCCTAAAATCTTTTGGGCTGTTTTAAAGAACACAGTTTTAAGATATATTTTCTTCTCAGATGAAATGGAATGCTATCTGAAATATGAATAATACATTTCCCATTAGAGCGATGTAAGCTAGTCAGACAGGAAGCACTGTGTCACTCATCATGTAGGTGCACACAAATATGCATTTTTATGTGTCACTTCAACAAACACAAATAGCTTAGGCCTGTGATTTATGCTCATCCTCCTGGCTTGCAAAATCTCTAAAATCATAGTAAACAATTCTCTTTCTTATATGATCTATAGAAGCTGTTTAAAATTGTCCTATTAGTTTATATAATGCTGAGACTAAACTTCCAAACTTCCAGAGTTTTCTTAAAATTCAAAAGGCATTTTGGTTAGGAATTCCCCATTACATTGCCAGATAAGGGATGGCAGAAACTCCATCTTTCTCTTCTCTTTCCTTAATGCTTTCATGTAGCAGACCTTCAATTAGAATTGTTATATAAATCAGCTATTTTAGTCTTATCTGATAATGGGGTTGCATCATTAGCTATATTGCATTTCTTGATGGGCATGTCTAACTTTCTAAGAAGAAAGAGATCTCTGTTAAAGGTTTCTGCTGTTCTTCTTAGACAATGAAACGCCACTGAAAACTCACTTTAGAAGTTCTAAAACCCATAACACTTCTATATCTTGGGATAAAGATATTAACTTCTAATTATACTTATCAAACAAAATCTGAGTCTCAAAAAGCAATCAAAGAAGAGCCACTCATCTATGTACTAGAGGGATTAGCAAAGGGCAGTGATGAGGCCAAAACTGGCTCCTAAATTGAGAATGGGTTTTATATGTTTAAATGGGGTAGGAAGAATCAAAAGGAAACAATATTTCACAGCATGTAAGAATTTATGCAATTCAATTTCAGAGTCCGTAAGTAAAATTTTATAGTAACAACCACTCTCACTCTGCATTTATGTATGACAGAAGTCTTTTTGTGCTAGAATCACAGAACTGAGTAGTTGCAACAGATCATAAGGCATAAAAAGCCATCAATTTAGTATTTATCACCAGTACTATATAGCAGGGGAAAAAGCTGACCTATCTTTGTGCTAAATGGTCAGACCTTTTCCTGTGAACGGGAAAAAAGATAGGCAACAGGATCACAGAGCAACCAGTTCAGCATAGTACATTATGTGCAATTTTCCTGGGGTCATTTTGGCAGAGTCAAACTTTTCCACAGTGAACTGGAAACAATTTGGGAGTGTTTCTTAATCCCGCAATGTACCTATCTTGGGAAAGGCACTTCTTCCCTCCGGGTCTATAAAGGATGTTACAGGTCTCTATTTCTTTGATCCCTGTTGAACAGCTTTTATAAGAACTAAATTGATTTTGCATCAGAATATATTAACATGTATTTCCATAATGATTTCCCAACAAACTTACATGATGGGCAATAGGAATTCTGTCTGCAACCCTGAGTTCTAATTCTACTTTGGAATATTTTGTGTCCCCAAGGAATTAGCTAATTAAACTTTCTGCTCAGCCTTAGGTAAAAACACCATATAATTTCGGTTTCCAAAACTTTCATGCTAAACAGTAAATGGTGAGATCCCTCCCAGCCAAAAAGGGTCTTAAACACGTCAGGAATTCAAAGTCCTTTGAAGACAGAGCACACCTCTTTTCTCTTCCTCTGCTTCCCACTTCACCCCATAGTCAACAGATGCTTTGGGATGCCCCCTGAATATCTGAGATGTATTCCAGCCCAAACTGACTTTGGTTGATTAAAAAAAAAAAAAAAACAACAACAGACTAAGGAGTTCCTCTTTATTATACTCTCTATAGCTGTCTCCCTTATAGTAGCTAACAAGATATTAGTCCAGGAGACTTATTTATTGCTCATTTGCATTTCTATTGTACAAGATATTCTTTGCCTCAGGAAAGATAGTTATTGGCTTCATTTTTTAAAAAAATTTTTCCATTTTTATTTATTTATTTAAACCTAGAGAACAGTGTGGCTTCATTTCTTTTTGCCTGCAAAGTTGAATGTTTAAAGTACTCAGATGGACTCAAAAATGCGTATATTTTACATTATCTGCAGAGAATCTGGCAATATTTCTAACACACATACAATATCTCAATTAAGCTAATAAGTGATTATTTTTAACCACTGAAATGTAAGTATAAACAGAGTCCTGATTAGCCAACCTTCTATCCTTTCATCACAGCTATTCAATTCTTATTAGTCATAAAATAATTAACATCATTAAAGATCCAATAGTCTAGGTAAAAGGTAACATAAAAACAGGCTGTGTATGGGGCCAGCATTGTGGCATAGCTGGTACAGCCGTTAGCTGTGATGCTGGCAACCCATATGAGCACCAGTTCATGTCCTGGAGCCCCCCTTCCAATCCAGTGCTCTGCTAATGGCCTGGTAAAAGCAGTGGAAGATGGTCCAAGTACTTAGGCTCCTGTCACCATTTGGGATACCCTGAAGAAGCTCCTGACTCCTGGATGAAGCCTTCCCAGGCTGTTGCAGCCATTTGGGGAGTGAGCCAGCAGACAGAAGATCTCTATTTCTATTTCTCTCTGTCTCTCCTTCTCTCTCCACAACTGCATTTCAAATAAATAAATGAGTCTTTTTCTAGAAAAACTGGGCTGTGTGTATGTGCTGATATGATTGTGAAATCTGGGCACAGTTATGTAGACATGTATTGCTGGAAGACAACACAGAGCCAGGATACTAAACCTAGCAATATGGTGCTACTTTGTCCTACATCCAGACATATTCCCAGTAAGCATGTACTAGGTCTCAGAGTCCTTCTTAACAAAACACTCACGCAAGAAACTTCGTAGTAAAAACCTATTTGCTATCCCTGTCTGCAGCAGTATTCCCAGAAGTGGACACAGTGCATCCCAGGATATGTATGAGACAATCCACTGGGGTGAGGGAAGACTTTGTATTTTTCAATATACACATATTACTAGGCTAGACTGTGTACTCAAAATTCTTTTATTGACAGATGTGTATGGAGCAGAAATAGTGAAAGAGAACGTATTCCATTAGTGTGAGTCTCTCTCTGTGAATCACCAGAAATGGTCCGGAGTCGGTGTCAGAGCACAGGTGACACTTCTCCAAGGGAAGGTTCTGATAAATCATATAAAAAGTTGAAACAGAGAGAGAGAGTACCAGACCAGCTGGCCTGGACCTATCACACTCGGCTGTCTCACGATGTCAGTGTTGCCGTAGCCCATCACGTTCCCTATTGCTGACAACAAAAACAGCCCCCCTTGCTCATGCCTCCCAACACGACACACAGACACACTCACTGTTTCTGAAGTAAGTGCTGGTGCTGCTGCTGCTGCTGCTGCCTGTAGGTTTCAATCGTGTGCTGAGGAAGGTACTGCATGAGCTCCAGGGACTCTTTGATCTTCAGCAGCATTTCGTAAGTCTCCCGGCCCCTCACCTGTTTAAGGGAACAGAAGGAAAAAGGCAAGACAAAGAGCTGGAGTGCAATCTCCATGGACAAGATATTTGCAAAGTCTCCTACTCACTGACGTTCATTTGTAACATAAAACATCAATGCTGGTGCTTTTGTGATCATTCACATACGTGCAGAGTCACCTGTGCATGTTCCTAACTGAGGCCAAACGAGGGGCAGTTCTGCTGTCTTGTTTCAGCTCTCAGAGTGTAAATAAGTGTCCCGTATGTGGCCTATTTTGTGTCACATTTTTTACATTTTTGCACTTCTTGTTGGTAATGTGACTATTTAAAATGGCCCTCGAGGTAATGCTGAGATGCTGTTTAGTGCCCTAAGAACAAGAAAGTCAGACTGTGCCTTATAGGGCAAATAAATATGGTTGATGAGCATTGTTCAGGCATGGGGTACCTAGCACTGTTGAACATGAGTTAAAGATGAGTGGGTCAACAACATACATTAAATATGATTTCATTCAGCAGAAACACATATAAAAGAAAGTTATGTGCTGATCTGATAACAAAATGTTGAGACCAGAGGCTCACAGCAACCTAATTCTGTGTTGTCCCTAGAAGCAATTACTCAGTATTAATGAATTCAGTTTTTGTAGCAACTTTGTCAAACATAATTATCATGAAAAATGAGAATCAACTACTTCTATCTATGGAAAGAGAAAAAGTTTTCAGCCTCGAGAAAATGAGTCTCTTAGGAGTTTTAAAAAGTACAAGTAGGACCAGGTTCACGGAGAGGCAAGCAAAGCCCTGCAGAGCCCTGAGAGTGAAATGCCATCTACATCATGCACTCTGGACATTTTACCTACCTCACTCCAGGCCACTCCACCCTACTCCACCCCCTACCCTTAGGACAAGAGGCAGAACATGTCAGAATTCAGAAATGGAAACATTTCTTAATTTGGTTGGATTATCTCCTCCTCATCTCCTCCTCATTCCAGCCTTGGGAACCTTTCTCTGTGAAGCTTTCCCGGACTGTGCAGTTTTGGTCTGCACCTTTCACTCTGCTTGTATACCCTACATTCTATGCCTAGTACTTATTTCATCATGTATTGCTGTCTGTGTCCTCAGTATAAGGCAAACTCTTTCAAAGTAAGAGTTGGGACCTAGAGATCTCTAAGTGCTCAACGTCTAAACTATCTACCTTTCAGCAAATACCAGAAAAATACATGCCAAATTAGTAATTTTTTCCCACATACTTTGGTTTGGCTAGTTCTTGACTAAACTTAAGATATTACTCATGGGGTCAGTGCTATGGCATAGCAGGTAAAGCCATTGCCTGCAGTGCCAGCATCCAATATAGGCACCGATTCAAGTCCTGGCTGCTCCACTTCTGATCCAGCTCTCTTCTACAGCCTAGGAAAGCAGTGGAGGATGGCCCAAGTGCTTGGGCCCCTGCACCTGGTGGACTCCTGGCTTCTGGCTTCTGATCAGCCCAGCTCCAGCCGTTGTGGCCATTTGGGGAGTGAACCAACAGAAAGAAGATCTCTCTCTCTCTCTCCTTTTCTCTCTCTTCTCTGCCTCTCTGTAATTCTGCCTTTCAAATAAATAACTGAATAATTTTAAAATATATATATATATATAACTCATTACATGGCACCTCTGTCAAGAGTACAAGCTGAAAAATAGGTTATTAACAATAGATTTTCAGGGACAAGTCTTTAGCCTAATGGTTAAGACATGGGTTAACGTGCCCATGCCCCACATCAGAACACCTGGACTAAATCCCTAGCTCTGGCTTGTGAATCCAGCTTCCAGCTAGTGTTCACCATAGGAAGCAGAAGATGATGGCTCAAGTAAGTGGGTTCCTGCCACTCATGTGGGGAGCTGGATTCAGTTTCAGCTCCCAGCTCAGCTCTAGCCATTGTAGGTATTTGAAAAATGAACCAGTAGAAGGGAAATTTCTCTCTCTCTCTCTCTTTGTCTATTTGTCTCTCCTCCACCCCCCCGACTACATCTCTCAAGTAAATAACAAATAAATAAATGATTTTAGAACATTTTTCAGATAGTTACTGTCTGATCATCTGAAAACATATTGCATCTTTTGGAATATTCAATACATCAGGATAATATTTTAATGAAAACTCTCAAATCAGTTTCTATACACAGCCTCAGATACAAGACATGCAGAATCTTAGGTAACTCACTGTACAGTTGGTTGACCAGCAGTATATTTCCTTGAGAATTATGACCCAAAGAAGGTAGATATAAAGGAGAGGCACACCCAAAGCTGTTGAGTTGCTTTAATTTCAATTCCAGGGAGGCATTTCATAGATTTCCTGACCCTGCTTGCCTGTGTCTCATGTCAGTGTAGATGGCATCAAGGGCTATTCTTGTCACCAAAGCTTTATTGCCACTCTAGACACCAAAGACCTAAGTTAACAAGAATTCAACCAACTGGAAACATAGTCTAATATAAAGTAACCTTACTGCTGACCCTGAGAGGGACAATGTTCTCTGTAGAAGTGAATAATGCTACAGAGCAACAGGATTGAGCCTTCTAGCTATGTACATACTACAGAGGACCCTGCTGTTTTTCATAGAACTCCTTAAAAGAAATCCAATCAACTTTCTAGAATTGCTGTGTTATTATCTTTGTGAACGCTTTCTGACAAAATTTATACCATGCTGTCTAGGATAATCTTATTCTAAAATAATAAGTACAAATTCATTTTAAACATTTGTGTAAGAAAAATTGTTTTGTGAAAGTAGCTCTGATTGGTTTGATAGGTAAGAAGGGGAGCTCATTCTATTTATATATTCGAAAATTATGGAAACAAAGGAAAAGTTCTTGATTTTTATTTATTTATTTGAAAGAGATTTTGGCGTGGGGCAGAGTGAGACTGAAGGACGGACGGACGGACAGGCAGGCAGAGCTTCCAACTGCTGCTTCACTTCCCAAATACCCTTAATAGTCAGGGCTGGTCCAGGACAAATCCAGCAGCTGGGAACTCAACTTAGGTCTCCCACAAGTGTGACAGGGACCCAAGCACTTGAGCCATCCCTGCTGCCTCCCAGGTTTTGCAATATCAGGAAGCTGGAATCAGATGTGGTGCTGGAACACAAACTTAAACATCCTAAGAGGTAACCTAACTACTACAGTACTATACTTAGCCAAATGCCTGACTCTCCTGGTTTTTCAAAAAAATATATTCTTTTTACTTTACCTTATTAACCTACATCATTAGACACTAAATATTTATTTCCCTTTCAAAATTCATACATTGAAATCCTAACTTTAGACATGATGGGATTAGGATGTGGGGTCTTTGGATGGTTCATGAGGGTGGAGTCTTTATGAATGGGATTAAGACTGTTATAAAAGGGACCCTACAGAGCTCCCTAGCCTTCTACCAGCTAGGTAAGGACACAGGAGAAGGTGGAAGTTTGCAAATCACAAGGGTTTGCCCACACTGGTCTAGGTTGGCACCTTGATCTTGGCCTTCCAGCCTCCAGAACGGTAAGAAATAAATTTCTGTTGTTTATGACCTCTGTCTATGGTAGTTTGTTGTAGCTGTCCCAGCTAAGACACTTCTTTTGTCATTTTAAAAAGTAACTGGAAGTTGATCATATAGGAAAAGCTCCCTCAAAGAAGGTTAAACTGAAGTAAAACAGGGGACACCCGAGAGACACTCACTGGTAAGTATAACAGCTCATCATCTGGGGATCTTCGCTTCTTGATGGATGTCATCTGGATGCCATGGGTGTTCTGACGAAAGGCTGGCAGGGGAAAAATGCCAGTTACATCCTGGGAACGTTTCTAAAGCAGTAATGCATATTAAACTCATTCACTAACTAAACATTAATATTAAATACATATTAAACAGGCATTAGCACCAGCAACATTTGTGAGATCAGAGATTCTACTCTTAAGCATCCATTTAATTGGTGATAATTGCTTTTACATTAAGTGTAATCTTAGGAATAACAAGGTAGGGAGCAATAAATCAAAGGGGAAAAATCAGGACACTGAGAAATGGCCTTTGGCTTAAGTAATGCTACAGCAAAACTTGTGTCTTGCTCAGGGTTATCTGCGAATAGCTGTTAAGAAAAGGAAGAGAAATTAGTTCTGTGTTTTCTTTTTCAGGTCATTCATCTCCATGGAGGTAAATGTGTATTGTAGAAATAGTCTTGGTCAAGTGACTGAATTAATGAGTAGTAAATTATCATGATCTTTTTTTGTTTGTTTGTTTGTTTGTTTTGACAGGCAGAGTTAGAGAGAGAGACAGAGAGGTCTTCCTTTCGTTGGTTCACCCCCCCCAATGGCTGCTACAGCCGGTGTGCTGTACCAATCCAAAGCCAGAAGCCAGGTGCTTCCTCCTGGTCTCCCGTGTGGGTGCAGGTCCTAAGCACTTGGGCCATCCTCCACTGCACTCCCGGGCCACAGCAGAGAGCTGGACTGGAAGAGGAGCAACCGGGACAGAATCCGGTGTCCAAACCCAGGGTACTGGCACCGCAGGCGGAGGAGTAGCCAAGTGAGCCGTGGCACTGGCCAATTATCATGATTTTCTAAATTATAAACTGTATCCAAGGTTGAAAGAGTAGAGATGAACCTTTTACAAAAATGCAGATAATTTCTTCTTACTGAAAATAATTAACTTGTAAATTATTGGGGAGTCCAGGGAAGAGTTCAGAAATTATCTTTCCAGGCAAACTTAAAGTTAAAATAATTTTATCAAATATATAAAATATATTTGACTTTTTGAGGAATGATTGGAGAGAGAAACGTTCTAATAGGAAAAGCATGTCACAATGAACAGTTAAAACCTGATGTGATAGGTTCTCCTATGATTTTTTAATTTATTCGGGATGTTAACATTTACTGATGATTAAAACTTTTTCATAAACTAAGTCATTGTGTGATGTACTTTAAAATACTTGTAGTGAAATCAAGTTTATGCAAGGTACTTGCTTTGGAAATTGTAACACAAATTAGAAGCACGTGTGGATCAGTGGTTTTCAAATATCATGACCCAGATTTCTAGGCTCTGTAGAGGTTCATGTCATCAGTAAATTGTGGCTGAGGGCAGAGCCTAGAACCAGAGACCATCCCAACCCCCACCCCCTCAACTGGAGTAGCTCTGCTTTCACTTATTTTGCACTGTATGCTCTTTGAGACACTTCATTAAAAAACTTTCATTGATTAAAAAGAGCAAATTGGAAAACAGCTGCTGAAGTAACAGAGGCCTCAAGAGAGTCATGCCTATAAAGTCAAGAGTTGATGGAATTCAGATCTGCATACTCTCCAGACTATGCTTCAGGAAATATGTCCTTGAATCTCACTATCCCCATAGAGTCATGAGGTAGGCAGGTGCTATTTTCAAGTCTTACGCTTAGTCATGGAAAGATAAGTTGATACCAACAGGTAAGATACTGATTCTCCATCTTTAACTAGGAGCAAAATAACCTGGAGAGCTTACTAGAAACAGATAAATGGGTCTCTCATCTAATACATCTAATATTTCTGAGACAGCATGATGGGACCTCAGAATTGTGTTTACACCTAGTTTTTAGATAATGCTATTGATATAGAAGTCCCATTATGAGAACCCTGTCCCAAGAAACCCTGAAAACTGACTACTTGCTTTTTCTAGCACACAGAGTGCACCCGGAGTCCACTGCAGTACCTCCACCAACGCTACACCTATTCCCACCGACTCTGGGGTCTCAGTGCTGCTAAACCTCACAGGTCTCATCATAAGTTTTCTCTATATCAGCTCCCCCCTCCCCCCACTGTCTGGAGAAGGCACGACCCTACCCGACTTGGCCACTACATCTACTTACGGCGCTTCGTACCATCACCGTTCTTTGTGCTGTCCGACACTTGCTGCTTTCTGATGCTGTCTTCATCCGCTTTCCTGTCTCTTCCTGGGCAAGCACAGATCCGGGCCTCAAAGCAACGCCGGCCCAGGACTTGCCCACTGGGAGTAAGAGAAGACAGGAAAGAAAGAGTTCATTGGAAAGAATTTTAAAGGTCCCCTGGGTTTCTCCCATTTCTATTTCTTCTCCTGGCTATTAACCACCAGCTCACTCACAGTCTCTCTGAGGATGGACCAAAAAGCACTTGGCAAAACACAAAGTGTTCATCTGCCACAAGCAATATTAGTAAATAGCATTCCATTTGTTCTGCAAAGGACCTCCAATTCATTAGCTGAACAGCTGTATTTAGCTACAATTTTGAAGGAAACTTGAGTTAAGCCACTGGATGTGTCGGGATAAAACCCCCTAAGGCAGCCCAGACGTATTCAAAGAAACTGCTAAATGCCTTGGGGTCCACATGAAAACAAACACTGTCTAATCAGAAACAATTGCAGTCAAATGTCAAGAATTTAGGTATGAAGTGACTTGCACACCTTCCCAGCTCGTTCTCCCACTTCTGTCTTCATCCACCCTCCTCTGTCTCCACTTTCTTAGATCTTTTATATATGAGTTCGCTGCACAGATTTAAAGCATAAAGGACAAAATCAGGAATAGCTCTCTGCTGTACTTGCAAAGTTAATGATAAAGCAGAGACAATTTCACTTTGCCCTCTGCCCATGAAATTTTAGTAGAATTACAGTTCTACATATGCCACTTACTCTCTGGTTTCCAGAGTAACAATGATTAAAATTGGTCGGCGGTTCATCCCTCCAACACAACTGCTGTTACACATGAAATTGTACAAGACTGTCGTGAATTCGGTGCCGACCTGAGCAGAGGGGGGAAAAGAAACCTGTGTTAAAGTAAGTTGAACTGATCTTCTGCCTTCTCAGTTCTCGCCTCTACTTAAAGAATTCCATTTCTGATGAAGTGGCATGATTTCCTCTAAGAAGGTAAATTTTGAAATCCATTTCGTCTATTTCTCTTGGCCTTGCCTCCTGAAAAGCTTAAAGCTGAGGTTCCCAATACTGCAGATAGCATTAAATGAGATAGAATTTAATTGATCTTTGACTCAGTTCATTGGCAATCTGATCTGTATCATACAATTCAAATAGGCCCTACCACATAGGCAAATATCGAAGAAAAGGAAGGGTTGAAAAAAATTGCCAAAATTAGCAGTAATACTCCAAACATTTTCTCAATGTAGATAAAACAGAATAACATATATTTGAATATATACTTCCATGAATAACACCCTGGAGCTCAAATGGTCCTGAGAATTAAATCATCTAGTAAAAGTTGCTCATTTTTGATCAAGGTAATTGGAGCCTAGCGAAGGGGAGTCACACACCAAAGATCATCATAAACTGGCAAACCAAAGATCCTTGCTCTTTCTATTACTATGGTGTGTACTATTTACCACACCATTCTGCTTTAAACAGCATACAAATGTGCCATCTGTTCATTCAAACTTCAGCTAAGAAATTGCTTTGACAGTATCCTTATATTCTCTAATGGCAAGTTCATAGATACAAGGCAGATTTTTGTCCCAGAGTTTCTTTCCAAATACCTTAAACTTCAGAGGAGATTTTGTTACTGTATTAAGCTTCAAAAATAAATCACTAACCAGTCTTTAATATTTTTTGAATATGATAATTAAACTTGGACATTAGATTTGCTAAATGGTTATTTTCCATAATTTCTTGAGTATCAACTTCATACTTCCTATCAAACCATTGTTACCAGATTTAGGCACTACTGTACTTGAGAGAATCCTCAGTGTATTAGATCCCATCTAACCTTTTATTCTTAATTTAAAGTTTCAGTTTGTGAGACCATTGTCCTGTCTTTGATAATTTCTGTTTCTTTGTGTTAACACCCTTCTTTATTTCTTTTATAGCTAACTTCTATTTTCTAGTTACTCTTAAGGCTACCTTCATAAGGTTAATTTGGCTTAATTAACTATAGGTTTCCCTATAAGACTGAAAGTGAACGTTTAAGAATAATGCCTGCTGGCTCTCAGGATACTTGTCTTGTTTAAAAATCTAGTTTTTAAAACTATTTTTACATCTATAATTATTGATCCTGTCACCACTCACCCTTTTCTCAAAAACAAACAGCAAAACTCTGCTTCATATCTCTACTTCCTTACAGTAGACCTGACAGAACTTTACTTGAGAAATCTGGGGGACAATTAGTGGTGTATTTTACACAAAGTGTAAGTTCTATTGATTAAAAAAAAGGAGTTATTTATATCTGAGTTGAAACAAATTTTAACAGATTAGAAGAAGAAATTTTACAAACTTTCTGGAGAGAACTGCTCTATTTCAGCTCCTTTATCTCTCTAGTTTTCAGTTTATATGAATTAAGTTTGAATAACTTTGTAGGGCCCTACCAAGTAATAATCTTCATGAAGCATATTGTTAGAGGGAAACTAATCTTACTACATAGTGAATGTGCTTTGGAATTTTAAAATTTAGGGTAATAGTGTCATGAATGACTTGAAAATGTCTTGTGACTTGCTTATTTTAAGTGATCACCATTAAGTCAGAAAAACATATTTTTAAATGTTTTTTAAATTGCTTTTTGAAAATTTTTAAGCAACGAATTTAAACAACTGCATAAAATAAATCACCATGTTCAAAAGAATAATTGCTTTGAGGAACTCCCATTTCCAGACTAGGGTAAGAATACTTCCATACAGTATTGTTGAATATCCACTACCAGTTTAATTTCCAGTTAGATAAAACAGAGTTATATGTAAATCAAGCTGCTGGTTCAATTATGATTTGCCATTAAGATAGGGACATGGGCACAGAGTCTTGTTACCAAGTTAATTCAGTACCAGTGTTGGAATTTTGGAGGGTGGGAGGCATGTGGAGCAATGGGAGAGAAGAACTACAAAAAGTCATATATTTGATGACAAGGATTAAGATAGTAATAGATGTTAAAAACATTCTCCGTAACTACAATGAATGCTTTCTCATACATGTTATATACATATATAATTATACATATACACATTATATGCTTATTATACATATACACATATTATTATTATTATTATTATTATTATTATACCTGGGGTGGCTCATAAGGTACCAGCACACTCTGTCTTCCTGTGATGGGATCTTCTACGTACTGGGCGTGACTGTTCCCTTCCACACGAATCAAATGACTAGGAGGGGCAATCTGTCCTGCAAATATAGAAAAAGACAAAATAATTAGTTCCTTACTCAGAAGATAAAGAAACCAAAATGAAATTGCATGGACAGTTTCTGATGGTCAAGAAATGACCTGTGTAATAAAGGAAATACACATAATTGAAAAAAGGAACAGTTACTGTTGTCAGATATCTTTCACATGAAGATATCTCAGCTTTTTTACCAACAGAAATGCCCGAGATTCTTGTCTGTTTTTAATGGAACAGTCCTATGCTTTGGAATTTAAGGCTAAGGATATAAGCCTTTGTAGAACTCTATGACTTCATTGTTGTCCTTATTCATGGAGGAAATTTTGCCAACTTCCCAGGAAAACGGAAGAAAGGGGACAAGTTAATTTACAAAAGATCAGTTGGAATAAGAATATGCTGCCAAAAATTCTGACAAGCAAAAATAATAGAAACAGAAAATAAATCACACGGTATTCCTTTGCTTATTATTTTCCTCCATCTTCAGACTTGTAGAGGTCATAAAAAAAAAAAAAAAAAAAAAAAACTTGGTGATTTTATTATGCTTAAGGAATTCCAGGTTGGCAACAAGAGGAGGAACCAAGTTTACAGAAGAGATCAAAGTTTCACGAAAGTGTGATGCTTAGTGGAACCCCAAAAGAAAGAAGTTTCTCCAAGGCTTGAGTGCCATAGAGCTGTCCTCCTCCTTTGGCCAAGTGAACAGCTGCATTCTATGAAAACTCTTCAGTAAAAGGAAAAGGGTAAGCGGGGTGGGTGTTTGGAACAGCAGTCAAGACATCACTTGGGTTGCCTACATCCCATGTTAGAGTGACTGGGTTCGAGTTCCAGCTCTACTTCAGATTCCAGTTTCCTGCTAATGGGCCTCCTGGGAGGCAGAAGGTGATGACTTGAGTACTTGGGTCCCTGACACCCATGAGAGAGATGTGGGTTGAGTTCCAGGCTCTTGGCTTCAGCCTTGCCAAGCCCTGCTATTAAGGGCATTTAGGGAGTGAAAGAGCAGACGGAAGATCTCTGTCCCTTTCTCTGTCTTAATAAATAAATAAAAATAAATGATTGCTCCATTAAGGGGGAAAAACTACTTTAAATAAAAACCAAAGTGTACCAAGATTATTTTCTGTAATATTTTCTATTATGAGAAATATGAGAAAACGGGGACTGGTGTTGTGGTGTAACGGGTTAAGTCAAAACCCGCAACACCAGCATCCCATATGGGCACCAGCTTGAGTCCTGGTTGTTCCACTTTTGATCCACTTCCCTGCTGATGCACCTGGTGAAGCAGCAGAGGATGCCCCAAATGACTGGAAACCTACCCCGATGTGGGAGACCTGGATGAAGCTCCTAGCTTCAGTTTGGTCTGGCAATGGCCATTGCAGCCATTAGGGGAATGAATTTATACCTATGCATGAAAGATCTCTCTCTCTCTCTCTGCTTCTTCTTCTCTCTGTGTAATTCTGCCTTTGAAATAAATAAATAAATCTTTTTTAAAAAAAATGAGAGGGGCCGACATTGTGGTGTAGCTGGTAAAGCCACTGCCTAAGATGCTGGCATCCCATATGAGCACCAGTTCTAGTTCCAGCTACACTATCTCCCAGCCAGCTCCTTCCTAATATGTCTGGAAAAGCAGCAGAAGATAGCCCAGGTATTTGGGCCGCTGCTCCCAAGTGGGAGACCCAGAAGAAGCTCTTGGCTCTTAGCTTTGGACCAGCCCAGCTCCAGCCACTGCAGCCATTTGGGGAGTGAACCTGTGGATGAAAGATCTCTGTCTCTCTCTCTCTCTCTCTCTCTGTGTCTCTCTCTCTCACTCTTTGTCCCTTCCTCTCACTCTGTAACTCTGCCTTTCAAATCAATAAAATAAATCTAACAACAAGGAAAAAAAAAGAAAAAAGAAATTAATGTGTAATATATTTCTGTTATGACTATTTCTCTTTTTAAATTTCAAGCTATTGCATTTTTCTTCTATTAATTTTCTCTATCTATCACCTGTTATTTTCTTTGTATTTAGACCTCATGATCCTTAATAGTTTAATATTTTTCCCCTGACATACCCCATCCCTTCCTGTATTCTCACCAGTCTTTGCTGATTCCTTATGCCTTCTCAACCCCTTCCTTTCCACTTTTCTGTATTTTCTACCAAGTCTCCCCTTCATAGAACAAGAATATTAGATCTATGGGAACTCTTGGAAATGGAGACTTCTGCCAGGTTGTGGCTGGATCTGAGGCTCAGAGATGGGGCATGGCATACCCATGTTGGCCCTGAAATCCCTGCTCCTGGAATGCCAGTCCTTCAATTGCTCCTTCCAGCTGATATTCCAGCTCTTTATTTTTTACTCTTATCTACTTTTTTACTTTCTCATTTATTTTTCTTCTTACCTACTTTTTTCCTTTTTAAATCATTTCTCTCTTTTTATGATGCTTCCTCTTAGCCATCCAATTCTCTACCAGTTTACATTTGGGAAAATCATGTTGAGAAAGACACAGAAGATGAAGGATTCTGTAGCCTGAGGCAACCAGACTAGCCATCGCATTCCTCTCTTTATACCCTTTCATTTAAAGAAAAGCAAAAGCAAGGAGGAAAAAAGAACAAAGGGAAGGAAGGAGGAGGGGAATGGGAATAGAGACCAGTCTAGGTTATATAGTAATTATCAATATTAAATTAAATAGTTCAACCATTGTAATAGCCACACATGTATTTATCATTATTATTAGATACTCTGTTAGCAAAACAGGCAAACTGAGCTGCCATCAGATAGCAGAACTCTGAATCAGGCAGGTAGGTCGCAAACAAAAATGCAACAGGATCTTTGGCTATTGATTCCAATTCTCATTACCTTCGTTGAATTCACGGCTCAGCTCATGGTTGGGGCACCGTTTCACCACCTCGGTGACATGTTCAGCTTTCTTGTAGACAGGCATGGCACGGATGACAGCGCCCTGTGGAGGTGGGGTCATCACCTTGATCTGAATGGGGCAAGTCTTTGCAATCTGGCAGTACAGTTTCTTCAGTTCAGTGGAATACTGCTTGGAGATGGGGCCGAGGGTGGAGAAAACGGGAGAAGCAACAGGAGATACTGTTATACTCAAAATCAGAACAACGGAAATCGATCCACGTTCATAGCCTTTATAGCTGCACGTTTACCATGGGCTACTCTACTCTCTGGCTATCTTAGAAGAGGAAGTTTATATTCATTAATCAATGGATAATTTTATGTGATTTCAAATTAATTCTTAGGTTACAAAAATGTTTGACATTTACCAAAACATACTTATGTCATTATTGCCTGTTACCTTCTCTGTAGGATGAAACTGAAGTTTAAAAGAATATCATGGGAATGGGAAGCTTCATTCATTACCAGAAACTAAATAGAAAAACAATGTTTTTGGGTACTGAGGGATAGCAAACAATAAAAAAAAAACAGATTTTGCTTAGCAGATCATAATTAACCTTGCCCTTATAGAATACTCTAGAGAAATTCATAGGAATTAGAGTTCACAGAACTTTTTTTTTTTCTTTTTTTTTAAAGAATGGACTGTCTGGCAGAGAGTGAAGAGATTTGATCTGTGGTTAGCTGGCTAGAAAAACTGCAAAGCAATAGTTCCCTCAGACTGTTACACTTATCTTACATCATCACAATGTAAGAGAATGCAAGAGTTGGAAGGGGCCATTTAGTCCTACATTTTGCCAAAAACAGGTCTAATGTAACACAGCTAACCATGGCACCAAAAGGTCCAGACACAGATTTTTTTTTTTACACATAAGTTGAGTGAAATGTTTCCTTCCCAGTCTTTATTCTTCAGGAGGGGAAGTTCAGCGGTGGTCGGCTGGATGTAGAATTAGCAAAATCGAGTGAAGAAAACATGAATCCTAGACCCAAACAGGAAAAAAAAAGTCTCATCCTGTGGTGCTTCTCTTTCCCACCTCCAGAGCAGAACAGAAGTCTCCATTCTAATCCTTACACTCTATTAAACCTGATCACCGCTGTTCTCTGGGTCAGTGCCCCATCCCTGCATTCCTCCTCACTCAGATGCTGGGGTGAAACCACCCAGGCACTGGAACTGCTGGCCAAGAGTGGAGCACCTAGTAACACTTATCCAAACAAAGGGTAAACACACACACAGGTTGCAATCATAAATTGGCAGCAACATCTTCCCAGGGGAAAGACACAGGGGAGCGGGAGCCAGAGATTCATTATTGATAGGCCCCACCTCAACTCTGATTAAAGGCAAATATCCTACCCAAAAGCACATTTAAAACAACTACTTTATTGCTGCCTTTTGAAACATAATATTTATTTGAATTATATTTCCTTTTCTCCTAAGTATTTCAATACACGAAATTTTCAGTTAAAATTTCCCAATACAAGAAGAGTATTGCAAAATCCATTCTCCATGCCCAAAGGCCAAGGATTAAACACAGCAAAAGGTTTTTATATAGCTTGAAGAAACAGGAAACATGCCAAAAGTCAGCCACAAAAATAAAATTCTACTTGGAAACCCAGAATGAGATCTAAATGCATGTTTTTGCTCTTCTGTTTTTAATCAATGATATATTTTTTTTACCATAGATATCATTTTAGGGCATATTAAGATCTCATTTTTACTGAAAACTGCAGGAAAATAAGCATATCTATTTGTACTTTAGTTAGCAGATGGGTGATACATAATGTAACCATGAGTTTCACAAGATGGACTTTAGGAAAGCTGACTAAAAAATAATTTGGTCAACTCCCACCTGAAGG
The DNA here is from genome assembly GCF_051225735.1 of Oryctolagus cuniculus. Lineage (NCBI taxonomy): Eukaryota > Metazoa > Chordata > Mammalia > Lagomorpha > Leporidae > Oryctolagus > Oryctolagus cuniculus. The sequence goes on from NC_142870.1 coordinate 89,661,207, forward strand.
CAAATAAGCTATTCTTCCAAGAATGTAAAGATTGCAAACACGAAGAATAGGTGTTCAGAGCAGGACAGTTTCTTAAGGGAAATGTTCCATCTCAAGAATTAATATACTATCAATCAAGCTTGACAAACTGAATATAAAAATACTAAGAATGAGGTTGGGTGCTGTCAAATACTAATTCTCACTCATTCTCAGGTATGGGCACAGGTAATGTAATTTCTGAGTTTAAATAAAATAAATGCTACCAGGCTACTTCAAAATGTTCATGGAAAATGGAATATAAAGATGTTTACTTGGCACAAAAATAACTGAAATGCATGCATATGAGAAGCCTTTAGAAATTCACGGAAAACATAATATGGAATAACATAGATTTCAAAAATTCTGGGGCCAGCACTGTGGCTCACTTGGTTAATCCTCCTCCTGCGGCACCAGCATCCCTTATAGGCACCGGGTTCTAGTCCTGGTTGCTCCTCTTCCAGTCCAGCTCTCTGCTGTGGCCCGGGAGGGCAGTGGAGGATGGCCCAAGTGCTTGGGCCCCCGCACCTGCGTGGGAGACCAGGTGGAAGCACCTGGCTCCTGACTTTGGATTAGTGCAGCGCGCTGGCTATAGCAGCCATTTGGGGGGTGAATCAGCGGAAGGAAGATCTTTCTCTCTGTCTCTTTCTCTCACTGTCCTAACTCTGTGAAAAAAAAAAAAATTCTTGTAACAAAATAAAATTATCTCTTAATCCTATTTTCCATGCACTTTCTGAAGCACCACATGGCTTCATCCTTTACAGAGGTCTGTTGCTAGTAATCTAATCCCCATACAACCTTTTGAGGAAGGAATCGCAGGTACACAGTCTCTAATCTGAAGACTCTGGGGCCAGAAGTTTCGGAATCCAGGATAGTTTGGATTTGAGAAAGGGAGGATAGTTCACATAGTGTACATTATAAACACCTGCAGGAGGGATGATCACACAGGAACATTTCCGCAGAATTCATAAATATTCATACTCATGGGGAAGTGATGTGAAGCCTATGAGTTGGGGCTGGATTTCACAAATTTAGGAAATCTAAACAAAACAAATCAATTCTGGGGTTTCAGAGGTCTTTGAATTTCAGACTTTGAGATAACAGATGAAGGACTTATATTACTACCCCAGGCTCACAGATAAGAAAAGTAAGGCACCAACAGGACTTGCCTGAGGTCACCCAGAAACCTGCTTAGTCCTAGTTCAGCACCAACTGTTGCTCATTTCTCAGTTCTCTAAGCTCAGCAGCACCAATTTTTCTACTTTTACGTTTTTCTAATTTCTAACAAGGTGGCTCCTTTCTGAATCAAGATATAATGTATACAAACTTCTCCAGCATGACAATGGAGCTCCAAATGGTCTACTTCAACATTTTCTACGTTTATTTCTCAATACAATATTTGCACATTTAATTGCAAGTAATAGAGCTGAAAAACCCTGGGCTAGGAGCAAGTTGATGTAGGCTCTAGCACCAGCTGTCTTCTATCTGGTCAGTACTTCTTTTATGGTTCTAAGGAATTCAAGAGTTAGGGCCTGCTCTTTATCCTGGCTTATTAACGACCTTATCAGGCCCATTGTTTTCTGGCTCTATTTTTCAACTTCTCAACACCCATACACACACACCTCAAACATACACTTACTTTTGACCTCATGTTCTATAAACTGTTTGATGAAAATTTCCTAAAGACAACATGCATTCATTATCCTAGTTCAGATGTGTGTTTCCTCTCCTGCCATGCTCATGTTTTTCTTCTGTTCACCACAGCATGCCAGAGTAATTTAGTTAACATTTCTCAGCTAGAGCTGTATCTGGTATTGTAAGCCATATTTTCCAATTTTAGTGGCAAGGGTTTCATATTTGACTAAATCAAAATTTGCAACCAGGGCTAAGATGCATTGTGCTGATTGCTTCTGGTTAAGCACCAGACAATTTAGTAACTGAGGGGGCTGAAGTAGTTTGGCAACATCAGCTCTTTACAAAGCCAAGTCTATACCACTATATTTGCTTCACTGTTTTCAAATAGATTCTATGAAGATATTTTTTCCAGTACTACATTCACTTTTTCCTGATCTAAAGTATGACAACAATTTCCAAGGACTTGTCCACTTCTTTGCTCTCATTATAGTTGTAATTTTGCAGAATCTTATACAAACAGAAAAATAGAGTGAATACTTTTATGTGATAAGGCTTTTAAGATTCATTCATGCTGTTGTGTATTCCAACTTTTCCCTAGAATTATTTATCAATTCATCATCATTTTGAATTTTTATTATGAATAAAACTATTATGAGCATTCATGTGCAGATCTTTCTGATCTAGTAGTATGATTGCTGGGTAAATGTACAGTTAACTTCATGATGAAATGCTGAAATGTTACAAAGAGGTTGGGTCATTTTACAGTAATATCTGCAATATATGAGGGCATTTGTATCAATATTTGATACTGTCATTTTTTTATTCACAACATTCTAGTATGCATATAGATTTCACTATGGTTTAAATTGGCAGTTCTCTGGTGATTAATGCTTCACATCATCTCAGATACTTATTTTGTTTGTATTTACATATAATAAATATATTTATATTAATTTGAATTATTTACATATTTTCTATTTTTTGAAGTACGTATGCATATCTCTACTTTTTACATTTTAGTTTTAATTTGCCTATTTGTGTATTCATAATTTGAGTTGTAAAATTTCTTTAAATAACCTGTAAACAAGTTATTAACCAGATATAAATTTTTTAAATACATTTTCTCCCAGACTGAAGCTTGTGTTTTTGCCTGCATATGTAGGCTTCTCTGAAAAAGTTCATTTTGAGAAATATTCAATATTTTGCCTCCTGCTTTAATATCTAAAAGATCTTGGCTTGACCCAATACTAAAGGATTTCTAGGACTATATTTTCTATTTTCAGCCGTTTGTTTATATGTGTGAGGTAAGGGTCAAAATTGTGCTTTTTAATAGATACTCAACTGTTTGTACACCATATATGAATAGGCTATCTGTATCTTTTCTCCTGTTGAGCTGCATTGGGCATCTTTTTTGAAAACTGTTTACCTGTGCTCAGGTCTACACTCTGTATACTCTCTTTTCTATTAATCATTATGCCCATCCATATATCAATATCAAATTGCCTGTGTTACTCCAATTTACTGACCAAAAAAATGAGGTTGTCAGACTCCTTTTATTTGGTTTTCCTTTTTCAAAACTGTTTGGCTATAATAGGCCTTTTGAATTTCCATACAAATTTACAAGCATATTTTCAGTTGCTACAGAAATGCCTGGTATGATTTTTATTGAAACTGCGTCCAATAAATATCCTTTTAGGGAGAATTGATATCTTAGCAGTGTTGTTCTTTCTAAATCATGAGTTGCATAGTTTCTATTTCCAATTAATTAGGGTAACTTTAATTTAGTTCAGGAGTGTTTAACACTTTTCAAATTTATAATATTGTACAAATTTTGTTAGACATTCTTTTTCATTTTAAAAATGGTTTTAAAAGACATTACTTTTCCAAGATATAAATTTGCAAACTTTAAAAAAATATTTTCCTGTTGGTTTCCAGTATTTATAAACATGGTTGATTATATTGTGCATACTATCTTTTAACTTTGCTAAACTTACTACTTTTAGCAGCTTTTAGTAGATGTCTTATGATCTTGTACATAGTTGATCATGTCAACTGCAAATAAAGTGTTTCTTTTACCTTTGTAAGCTGCGTTTAATTTAGTTTTTATTCTTACTTAACTCTAAGAATTGAACTAGCCTTCAATTTGCTATTATCAGTTTCTTTTTAAATTGGATTCTTATATCACTGATTTTATACTTTAATATTTTTCCAATATAATCATTAAATCCTACAAAATTCCTTGTAAGCACCTCTTACCTAAATCCATAAATTTTTTGTATATCTAATTCTAAATATTGAGGAACATGGCAAGAATTTTGGAGGGGTTCCTTCAGTTCTCATATTCAATATAATAAGGGACAACACATTATCAGAAAAATAATTCTTCAACACAGGTCTGCTTATTTCGGAGCTCCCTTTCTATTTCAAAGTTATTTACCTTATATACTTCTCTTAAACATTCTAAACAGATTTTTTTCGTTGCTATTTCTACAATCACCTTACATTTGTAGGTAGATTTACATTCAAGAACTTAGTTGATTTATAACTGAAAAGAGAATCTTCTACAGGTAAGAATTAGATTAGGAAAGCTCATTGTACTGGATTTCCAGTAGCTCTTTACTGAACATTAAACATTTCATATTTGAAGGTCTAAGTCTCTCCCTATAGTGTTGGCACTATGAGAAGCAGTTATGGAGATTCAAAACTTTCATCACTTTCTTCCAACATCTTTTTCTACAAATTTCTTTCTTCATAATTATAATATCACATGGACATAGAAATTTTAGACAAATGACTTCTTTTTTTTTTTTTGACAGAGTTAGACAGTGAGAGAGAGAGACAGAAAGAAAAGTCTTCCTTCTGTTGGTTCATGCCCCAAATGGCCGCCATGGCCGGAGCTACGCCTATCTGAAGCCAGGAACCAGGTGCCTCCTCTTGGTCTCCCACGCAGGTGCAGGCGCCGGCGCCCAAGCACTTGGGCCATCCTCCACTGCCTTCCCGGGGCCACCAGCAGAGAGCTGGACTGGAAGAGGAGCAACCAGGACTAGAACCTGGCGCCCATATCGGATGCCAGCACCAAAGGCAGAGGATTAACCAAGTGAGCCACAGCGCTGGCCCCAAAAAAATGACTTCTATCCAGAGATCCAGATTAATATTTTAGACTTTTTTTTGTTTGTTTGTTTGTTTTGTTTTTTGACAGGCAGAGTGGACAGTGAGAGAGAGAGACAGAGAGAAAGGTCTTCCTTTACCGTTGGTTCACCCTCCAATGGCTGCCACGGCCGGTGTGCTGCGGCCGGTGCACCACGCTGATCTGATGGCAGGAGCCAGGTACTTCTCCTGGTCTCCCATGGGGTGCAGGGCCCAAGCACTTGGGCCATCCTCCACTGCACTCCCGGGCCACAGCAGAGAGCTGGCCTGGAAGAGGGGCAACCAGGACAGAATCTGGCGCCCCGACCGGGACTAGAACCCGGTGTGCCGGTGCTGCAAGACGGAGGATTAGCCTAGTGAGCAGCAGCGCCGGCCCACCAGGCTTTTTTATTTATATATCTGAAAGAGTTACAGAGAGAGAGAGAGAGGGAGGAAGGGAGACACAAAGAGAAAGATCCTACATCCACTGGTTCACTCTCCAAATATCTTCAATAGCAATAGCAATAGTCCCTTGGGGTCTCCCACATATGTGGCAGGGGCCCAAGAACTTAGGCCATCCTCTACTGCTTTCCCAGATGCAATAGCAGGGAGTTGGATCTGATATGGACCAGATGGGACTCAAACTGGTACTCATGGAAGATTTCCCAGATGGCATCTTAAACCACTATGCCAAAACATCAGCTCCTCCACCAAGCTTTTAAGGGATAAAATTGCTTCAAGGGGACAAGTGCTGTAGCCTTAGAGGTAAAGCTGCTGCCTGAAGTGCCATCATCCCATATGGGCGCCAGTTCAAGTCCAGGCTGCTCCACTTCTGATCCAGCTCTCTATTGTGGCCTGAGAAAGCAGTAGAAGATGCCCCAAGTCCTTGGGTCCCTGCACCTGTGTGGCAGACCCGGAAGAAGCTCCTGGCTCCTGGCTTCCAAAGAGCCCAACTCTGGCCATTGTGGCCATTTGGGGAGTGAACCAGTGGATGGAAGATCTCAATCTCAATCTCTCTCTCTCTCTCTCTCTCTCTCTGCCGCAGCCTCTCTATAACTCTGCCTTTCAAATAAATAAATAAATAAATCTTTTTTAAAGATTGCTATGAGATTCAGCTAATAGAATGAGTTTTTAATTTAGTTCAGCAATTTTGGGAATCAATTATTTTAGTGGAAACTTAGAGTGCTGTTTACCAGTTGCCACTGTGAACTAGAGATGATATTTATTCACCCCATGTGCACAGCAGGCAATAACTAACTGAAAAGCATTACTGGACATACAGGGCACAACTCTAAACACTCATTCTGAACTGGGAACAGAGAGAAACAAGATTAAAATGCCATGAAAAACAGGATATTATGTACCTTCACTGCCTAGTACAGTAACTGAAACATAAAATAAATTGAAAGAAAAAAAATCACTCAACCTTCACCTTTAAGTTGTTTACAGTCTAGAGGCAGAGAGAAGCTGATACAACCAAAATACACTGGGTAAAGTAAAGGCATGTAAGAAGTGCCATGGGATTGTAGAGCTTAGACTACTTAGCCAGGAAGTGGTATGTTTGGAATTTACTAACCATCTTCGACATTCAAGACTGTTTTATGTGTGGCAACTTTACATTGAGCCAAAACAAAGTCTATCTGTAAGGTGCTAACATTCTAGAATTAACAAATAAATACCATGTCAGATGGTGAGAAGTGCTATAAGAAAAAGTAAACCAGGGTTATTTCAAAGATCAGAGAGAGAGAGAGTTAAGATCTGAGAGAGCTGGGGTGTGAGAATATTATTTGATCCAAGATTGTTAGGGAAGGATTCTTTGAAAGGCTGATATGTAATAAAAGATCTGAATGAGGTAATGGGCTGGGTCTAACAGTACACCTGGGGGGCAATATTAGCGACAACAAGTGTTACAGTCATGAATGACCATGCCTGGAATGAGCAACAGTTTATTCAGACAGCAATAAGCAAAGCTTACGGTGGTAGGTAGGGGGAGAGATCAAAGATCAGAGAGAATTTGAGTGCAGATCATGCAAAGCCTTGTAAGCCAAGGTGAAGATCTGAGCTTTCCTTGATGTGACATAAAGCTACTAGAGCAAGTGATGCGATCTGATATCATTTTAATATGATTACGCTAGCTGTTATGTGAAGAAAAGACATTATGGAATCAACATGGAGGCAAGGAGAGCAGTGAGGAGGCTAATAGAACACTCTAAATCAACGACAAGAGCAAATGGGACCAACAGGGGAGGTAACAAGAAGTTGCTGTGTGGATATATTTTAGTAAGAATTGCTAACAGATTGATTGAAGATAAGAGGGAAAGAAAGGAAGAAAAAATCATATAGGGAGTGACAGTTAAAGTAGGCTTTTAGAATAAAGTATCATTCACTAACTGGATTGTATCCTCAAGAAGGCAAAGAAGAAGAGCCACACAGCCAACAACATCCTTTTAACAAGAAGAGACAGCATGAGTGAAATAAAGTAGCATTAACTGGGTATGAAAATGGATGGTCTGGGCAAAAGAGGAGGGAGAACAGAAAGCAATGAGGCTAAACTAGGAAGGCAGCTACCAGATTCTAAGTGCGTTGAATATCACAAGAAGCTTACATCAATAGGCTAAGAAAAGCCACTAAATATTTCAAGACTGTCAAAAGACCCAACAACTCCTACATAATTGGAAATACAGTGCTGATAGGAGCAAGACTAAGCAATGTAAGAAGAAGGAGAGCCATCAGGAGCTATTCAGGCAGAAAATGAGGAGGGCTTCAACTAGGGCAGTAGACAGTAAGTAAAAGGTGCAGAGATCAAAGAAATCATTCAGAATTGGCAAAATTCAGCCTCCTTGTTTTCATCATGAAGATATGCAGGGAAGCATTAAAGCTGACCAATAAATTTTATTCTTTAGAACAAAAGATGCTTGCAAAATTAAAACATTTCCTTATTCCTTTTTCTAAAATCAAAGGAAAATAAATGAGTTAGAATTAACATAAAGCTTCAGATATTCAGTACACAGTTGAAAACTGTCTTAGTTAATGGACTTGTCAACAAGTAGAAAAAAAAAGAAAAAGGATTTAATTCTGGACAAATAAAATTCTATGAGGAAACGCTGGAATTTATAGGCCAATGTTGTTGTGAAGGAGGAAAGGATCATTTCTCAAAGCCAACAGCAACAGGAATTGGACTTTTGCCCAAGACCAGCAACTGTGGATATTTACTGGACTAGGAATTAAAAAAACAGATTTAAATTCTGCCTCTTGGGCCTGGCATTGCGGCATAGCGGGTAAGCCGCCACCTGCAGTACCAACATCCCTATGGGTGCTGGTTCGAGTCTGGGCTGCTTCACTTCCAATCCAGCTCTCTGCTATGGCCTAGGAAAGCTACAGAAAATGGCCCCAAGTCCTTGTTCCCCTACACCCACGTGGGAGACCCAAAAGAAGCTCCTGGCTCCTGGCTTCAGATTGGCCCAGCTCCAGCCCTTGGGGTCATCTGGGGAGTAAACCAGCACCCGCAGATGGAGGACACTTTCTCTCTCTCTCCCTCCCTCCACTCCCCCGCCCCCGCCTCTGCCTCTCTGTAACTGCTTTTCAAATAAATAAATAAATCATTAAATTCTTCCTCTTCTATTTTCCCCTGTGTCTTTATACAGTTACTTCATGGTTTCCAAACTGAAATAGAAAAAAAAAAAATGAACTGCACATATCTTACAGTGAAAGAAAAAAATCATGGATATGAAAATCCTTAGTAAACAGTTAAGATAAACTTAAAGTCATGTACAAAAATATTTCAAAATTTTTCAGGGCAACTGACATCCTAAAATGAGTACTGGTTCAAGATCTGAGTACCCTACTTCTGATCCAGCTCCCTGCTAATACAACTGAGAAAACAAGTGAAAATTACCTAAGTGTTTGGAACCCTGCAACCCATGTGGGAGACCCAGATGGAGCTCCAGGCTTTAGCCTGTTCTAGTCCCAACTACTGTGGCCATTAAGGGGGTGACCTAGTAGGTGGAAGATCTCTCTCACACACACTCTCTGTAACTCTGCCTCTCAAATAAATAAATAAATCTTTTTTAAAATTCAAGGAAAATAGATTAAACATTTAAATTGGACAAAATTTTTGACTTCATTATTCTTCCATAATACTCATTTTTCTATTTATTTATGTATTTATTTTGACAGGAAGAGTGGACAGTGAGACAGAGACAGAGAGAAAGGTCTTCCTTTTCCTTTGGCTCTGATCCGAAGCCAGGAGTCAGGTGCTTCTCCTGGTCTCTCATGCAGGTGCAGGGCCCAAGGACCTGGGCCATCCTCCACTGCCCTCCGGGCCACAGCAGAGAGCTGGCCTGGAAGAGGAGCATTCAGGACAGAATCTGGTGCCCCGCCCGGGACTAGAACCCAGTGTGCCGGTGCCGCAAGGCGGAGGATTAGCCTAGTGAGCCGCGGCGCCGGCCTTTATTTTATTATTTATTTATTTATTTATTTATTTATTTTTTGATAGGCAGAGTGGACAGTGAGAGAGAGAGAGAGACAGAGAGAAAGGTCCCATATTACTCATTTTTCAATTGCTTCTTGGCCTTTTGGCTAAGATCAAGTGTAATACTCATTTTTTCATGCACTTTTTGAAGTACCGTTGTGTTATGACCATTATACAAACCTCATATTTCTAAGAACCTCCACATAGAGTGTTTAACGAAGCTTAAGTAGTTTTGGGCAAGACATAAAAACATTGTATCAACCTAGCAGTTGCTAGATAAAAGTCTGCCAAAATTAAAATATTAATCATTTACAATGAATCACAATTCAATTCATTCTTATCTGCTAGTAGACAATAAGCTATACACTCATGTACCAATAATATAATTTTATGTGTCCTTAAAAATTCACTAAATTTCACTGGACTATATTTATCTTTAGCAATCTGCTATGTTCACTTCCCTTGCTTTTAAGATTTGTCCATGTTATTATTTACAAATTATTTCATTAATTTTAATAGTTGCAATGAGTGAGGGGAGTGAGATAATTGACAAGAATATTGCATTTTTGAATTTTATTTAAAGAAAAAAATTGGAGCAATATAGAAGATGTGCACATTTTGGTATATACTCAGGTGTTATAATATACTTACTGCTTATGTAAGTTTGAGGTATTTCATAATTAAATTTTTAATGAATAAATTTAACAGGAGTGGGGACAACCTATAAAACACTGTTACAGATCTATGATTTTAGAAGACAAAAGTAAGATGTTTGAACAAAAAAGTATACACAATTGCATTCCTTGTCCAAACTCATCTCCTCTGATTTTCAGAAACAAGACTGAGGCTTAAAGAGGTGAAGTGATTTTCATTAAGTAAATAAGTATTTGTTGGAGCATTTGCTTCATTGTTCAGGCTCTTCGTTTGATACAAGGAAACCAGCAGAATTCTGTACTCTAAGAGAGCTGTTCTACAGGAAGCACTACCATTCAGTACGTCGATTCTCAAGTTGTAATACATGTTCTGGAGAAAAGGCAAAACACGAAGGTCCACTTAGTTTGGATGGTCAGCAAGGAATCTCTCAAAAAATTATTTCTGGGGCTAGTATTTGGTGAAGCAGTTAAGATGCCAAATGGGATACCTGCATCCCCTGCATCCCATATCCAAGTGGCTGGTTTGAGTCTCGGGTGCTCTGCTTCAGAACCAATTATTGCTAACGCACACCCTGAAAGACAGCAGATAATGGTTCAAGTACTTGGGTTCCCCTGCCAGCCAGGCAGGAGACCAAAATTGAGTTCCCAGCTCCTAGCTTCAGTCCAGTGCAGTGTTGGCTGTTGTGGGCACTGGGGGAGTGAACCAGTAGACGAAACATCTCTGTCTCTCTATTTCTCTACCTTTCAAATAACATGAAAAATAAATGAATTTTAAAAGCCATTTCTAAGATCAAAGTCCCTCCTCATACATAAACTATTCTTAAGGGTAACAATGTGGAATCCAAATGGAACTGGCATTTTTGATACCAGAAAGAAAATATATATATATATAAATATATATAATCTCTCTCTATATATAATCCATATATATATAATCTATCTATATATGATCTATATATAAATATCTATATAAATAGATATGTGTGAGTAGATTCGTATATGTGGATTTATTCATTTTTTTAAACTTTTATTTAATAAATATAAATTTCCAAAGTACAGTTTTTAGATTACAGTGGCTTTCCCCCCCCCATAACTTCCCTCCCACCTGCAACCCTCCCATCTCCTACTCCTCTCCCATTCCATTCACATCAAGATTCATTTTCAATTTTCTTTATATACAGAAGATCAATTTAGTATATATTAAGTAAAGATTTCAACAGTTTGCACCCACACAGAAACACAAAGTATAAAGTACTGTTTGAATACTAGGTATACCATTAATTCACATAGTACAACACATTAAGGACAGAGATTCTACCTGGGGAGTAAGTGCACAGTGTCTCCTGTTGTTGACTTAACAATTGACACTCTTGTTTATTGCCTCAGTAATCACCCGAGGCTCTTGACATGAGTTGCCAAGGCTATGGAAGCCTTTTGAGTCTGATCTTATTTAGACATGGCCATAGTCAAAGTGGAAGTTCTCTCCTCCCTTCAGAGAAAGGTATCTCCTTCTTTGATGGCCCATTCTTTCCACTGGGATCTCACTCACAGAGATCTTTCATTTAGGTTTGTTTTTTTTTTTTTTTTTTTTTGCCACACTGTCTATAATAATCTCATGGGCTCTTCAGCCAGATCCAAATGCTTTAAGGGCTGATTCTGAGGCCAGAGTGCTGTTTAGGACATCTGCCATTCTAGGAGTCTGCTGTGTATCCCACTTCCCATGTTGGATCGTTCTCTCCTTTTTAATTCTATCAGTTAGTATTAGCAGACACTAGTCTTGTTTATGTGATCCCTTTGACTCTTCATCCTATCATTATGATCAATTGTGAACTGAAACTGATCCCTTTGACTAGTGAGATGGCATTGGTACATGCCACCTTGATGGGATTGAATTGGAATCCCGTGGCACATTTCTAACTCTACCGTTAGAGGCAAGTCCTATTGAGCATGTCCCAAATTGTACATCTCCTCCCTCTCTTATTCCCACTGTTATATTTAACAGGGATCACTTTTCAGTTACATTTAAACACCTAAGAATAATTGTGTGTTAATTAAAGAGTTCAACAAGTATAACAAAAAAAAAAATACTAAAAGGGATAAAGTATTAAGTTGTTACTCAACAGTCAGGACAAGGGCTGATCAAGTCATTGTTTCTCATAGTGTCCATTTCACTTCAACAGGTTTCCTTTTTGGTGCTCGGTTAGTTGTCACCAATCAGGGAGAACATATAAAGAATATATATTAACACACAATTAGAAAATTACATTATTTGACAAACAAGTGTAGAGTTATAAAATATAAATATATGATCACTAACTTGCTATGGCATTACAAGTATGCTAACTTTTGCCTCAGTATTATATCTTTTTAATTTAATATGTATCCTTGTTTAGAAGTTGATATTTTGGGGACTGGTTTTGTGGTGTAGTGGCTGGCATCCCATGTGGCTGCCAGTTCATGTTTCTGGCTGCTCCAGAACATGATCCAGTTTCCACTTATGACCCAGTTTCCTGCTAATGCACCTGGGAATCCAGCAAATGATAGCCCAAAGTCCTTTGGCTGCTGCACCCATTTGCTAGACCTAGATGAAGCTCCTGGCTTCAGCCAGGTTCAGCTCTGGCCATTGCAGCCATTTGAGGAATGAACCAGTGGATGGAAGACAGAACCAGTGTCTGTCTCCTGTCTTTCTCTCTGTCTCTGTCTCTGTCTCTCTCTCTCTCCCCCCGCTCCCCCTCCTTCTCCCTCTCTCCCTCCCTCTCCCTCTCACTCCCTCTGTCTACCCTTCTCTCTTCCCTTCTCTCTCTGTAACTGTGTCTTTTAAACAAATAATCTTTTTTTAAAAAAACAAATTGAGATTTTCTTCACTAAATTGTAACCACAATCTCAGAATGAAGCTTAAATGTAAGAATACTATAAAATGCCCACTAATTGTGTTAAGAATCATTTCTACTCCATTAAATTTTGAGTTTAATGAGTCTTCAGACTTTCTGCCATTCTCTTAACATGTTCAGATAAGCCATTAGGTACAGTTGTGGCTCTTTAAATTATATAAATTTTAATTTGAAATTAGAAAGCAAAGTACTGTGATGGGAAAAAAAAAAGAAAAAGGAAGAAAACATATTGAAAAGAACATGCTTCTATACGTGGAAGTGATTGATCTCTCCAGGAACATATAAAAATCAGCTCCTCACTAACAATCTTCAGGCAACTCATGTGATCTCCCTAAACCTTGAATTAAATAATCCATAGGTGGGGCTGGAGCTGTGGCACAGCAGGTTAAAGAACTGGTCTGATTCATAGGCATCCCATATGGGCGCCGGTTCGAATCCTGACTGCTCCTCTTCTGATCTAGCTCTCTGCTATGGCCTGGGAAAGCAGTAGAAGATGGCCCAAGTGCTTTGGCCCCTGCACCCACGTGGGAGACCTGGAAGAAGCTCCTGGCTCCTGGCTCCCTGCTTTGGATCGGCTCAGCTCTGGCTGTTGCAGCCTTCTGGGGAGTGAATGAGCAGATGGAAGACCTCTCTCTGTGTGTCTCTACCCCTCTCTGTAATGCTGTCTTTCAAATAAATAAATTAAATTTAAAAAATTTTTAAAAATAATCCACAGGGTAAAAAATAAAGGACATTTATCAGACGATCTATACTACTTACATTTTATGATTAGGTACAAATGTTTTCCAGGACCCATTTATCACATTCACAATGGAAAGATAACTGTTTTTTAAAAAATGTGGAGATGAAAATATTGATTCTCTTTCTGATTTCTGATCAAAAATACATAAAACGAGGAGAACTCACTCAAAAATTTACTGTTTTAAACAACCATATGAACAAGGTATTCTTATAGTGTCACAGAACTACCTGGAAATGAAGAGATAATCTATCTGGCTATACAATATCCTTGACAAAATGGAAAATCAAGCTTTGCCTAAGTTGTGTTTTGTTTTGAGAGGGAGAGGAGGAGCTTTGGCATATTGAAAGGTAAGCAATTTGAGCCAAATATCATGTTCAAATAAAATAACTACCAGGATTTTGGAAAACAAGAGTAAATCCAGCTCCTTTACTAATAATATATTGCAAAGAGAAGCTCTGTGTGTATGTTGGAGGGGGGCATTCCAGTGACTAGGACCATTCCATCACCATCTGCCTCAGTGACATACTATATTACATGTTCTTGGCTGCCAGACTGGTAATTCAGTATCACAATGCATAGACATGCCAGCTAATATGAGCATGCACCTGCATAATTTTTCAATAGCTTCTTTTCCTAAAGGTACAAACAAGAATCTCCCCACTACATCATAAATGAAAAAAAAAAAAAAAAAAAAAAAAAAAAAAAAAAAAACCTCGTTCAACCTCTCCCAGAGGAAGTGCATATATATATATATATATGCAAATCTAAAATTTGATGGTTTTCTTGATTCCTCAAATATCTAGGAATGTGGATGAAATGAAGCCCATAGAACAATTAAAGCAATCATTATAGAATCTACCTCTCCAGTCAATCCCTCTTCACGGAAGGAACTGTGCAAGGTCAAAGGTCCCTTGATGCTGCAGTTCAAGGTTAATGTGCATCTGTTGTGCTATCATGCTTGAAATTTCTTCTAACATAACTCTGTATATTATGCTTTTCTGTACATTGACTCACATAGTAAATAACCTTGGCTTCTAAACCCATATGTATTTGTTGGGTCATTAACATTTAGGACAAACTACTCGTCCTGGAGAATAATTGGGTCTTAAAAGAGAGAAAAACCCAAGATTAAGTACATCAATAATTAGTCCACTTTCTTTCTGGCCTTCTGAATGCATCTGGTTTTATTTCAAAAATAAAGAAATAAAAAATAGTGAGACTTACAAATAATCTAAAAGCTAACAACCATCCACTAAGAGGAAATGCTAGGTACATTCCTAATTTATGGTTCCTATTTCCAGAGAGTTTAAAAGAATGGAGCAGGTAAAACGTGGTCTGTAAAACCTCAAATAACCTAAATTACTTGACAAGAGAGAGAAAAAAAGCCGAGCCCAAAAGCTGTCATGGCAGTTCCATTAATCCAAGATTAGCCATAATCAAGTACAAAGCCTGTCTCTATTTAGACAGCACTATCCTAACATATTCAGTGATTTATTTTTTTCCTTTTCTAAACTGTATTCCTGTGATTTGCCAAATTAGAAGTGTCCTTTTATAAGGCTAAGAGAGTAATGAAGTTAATAATTGGAAATAAAGTCATACAGCAAAGATAGAGTGTTTGATGATGACAAAATAAAGTTCCAGCCACTCATTCTGGTGTGTGGTGAGGGTGGGGGAGATTCATAGGAAGAAAAAATGAGATATATGGATATAAGAATGTTAATGGTTAAATATACTTTGATCAGAAGGCTTAGGAAAATCAATTCTAAAGGTATAATTCACTAACATGCAAAAATAGTTCAAATCAGAAAAGACTTGACATAACTACTGCTTGCTATGTTACATAAACACTCATATTTAATAA
Organism: Oryctolagus cuniculus; assembly: GCF_051225735.1. Classification (NCBI taxonomy): domain Eukaryota; kingdom Metazoa; phylum Chordata; class Mammalia; order Lagomorpha; family Leporidae; genus Oryctolagus; species Oryctolagus cuniculus. Next base: position 89,676,601 of record NC_142870.1, read on the forward strand.
TTTTAAGGCATCAAATTGTATGGTCCAAGTATATACTATATATTCTGGCTTGCTCTCTACAAATAAATTCACCCAAGAAACATTATATATTTCACATCTAGGATTCCATTTAAAATTTTTTAATAATTAAAAGTTCAGGTCTGAGTTTCTCGTTAAGTATATCCACTCTGAAGAAATGTCAGCTCAGTGCTGGATCATGTATCAAAATATTCCACATGAAAAGGAGGTGTGAATGAATGTATGTGATTTAGGAGTGACAAAGAGCCATTCTCTTCATTAGCTGGCTTTAAGAAGTTAGGGTGAAAATCAAAATACCATTGAAGAGGCACCTAATGATCCTTTTGCGCCTGGGACACGGTTTTACCACCCTATTTCTGACCTGCACACATACCAAGGGCCAGCTAATTTTGTCCAGTGAATTCTGGACAAGCAGCAAGAGGAAAAGGTTCTAGTCCGCTGCTGGACAACTGACTTTCGACATTTTTGACAAGTCATTTCCCCTCTCGGCCCCCAACGTCTTGATTCATAAATGAGGCCTTCCACCTTAATACTGGATCTGCTGCAAAGGGAAGAAACTTTACAAAGGGAGCTTGCAGACAGGTCTCCAATCACCACATCCTACTGGGTCTAACATAATGATCCAGCAGGAGCAGATCCTAAAATTGGCCCCAGCGTCTTCTGGCAAGGTATTCACTTCTCCTCCCCGCCTCCCTTCCTGCCACAGCTGTCTAGCTGCCAGACATGTACGAATTGTGTTCTTCATAGTTTAAAAAAAAAAATCTTTCCTCCAAGCACTTTTTCTTAAGGGCCCCAGCCAAAGGGCCGCCTGTTGCCACCTGTCAGTTGTGGGGATTAATTACCTGAGCCGAGGCTGGGAGCGGCACATTCTTCCTGGGGCCTCGCCCACAGATGTTGACATCAAGCAGGTGGGCTGTCTGCTACCCGTTTACCGTGAAGACCCGCCGGGAGCCCGGGGGCCTGGCAGGTGGGGGCTGGGGTCACTTGGACCGACTCACAAAGCAGCAAAAACCTCTGCAGGCAGGAATGTGCCCTGAGCCCTCTCCAAGATATCACAGCCAGCTCTGTGGCCAGCCCTGGGCACCAGCCCGAGAGGCAGCTGTGACCTCTCTGCTGCAGGGCAGTGTGTTGGCACCAGCTTTGGGAAGGGGTAGGGGTGAAGCCTGCCAGCCTCATTCAAGTTGCTTGAGGGTATGAATTTGGAAACCAGTTTAGAAAGATTTGACAGACTTGGTCAGTAATTTTGCAACTTTATCTCCCCGGGAGGATAAAATGGCCTTTCATTTAGTATCTCTTGCCAATGCCATCCCTGCTCACCCTGCCTGACCAGTAATACCATTCACAGTCACCTTCCCAAAGCAGACGCTGGAAGGCGTTTGTCGGGTAGATAGCACATGCTCAGTACAGGTTAGCTTACCCAAAGTCACCACAACCAGGAGAAAAAAGGTCAGCGTGAGATGACTGCTGTTTTACACATGTAGAATCAGAGTTCAAAAGTTTAAAGTAACACTCTGATGAATGGTAGAACTGAGCATGGAGCTGCACACGGTTTGTGTTCGCAGTGCGGATGAAGCACCTGCAAAGGACTTTCCTGACTCCTTCACACAGTCCCCTAGCCACACGGGGAGTCACAAGTTTTTCAAGTGAGAACGAACCCTGATGGATGGAGAACTTTACCTTCAACCATACTGGACACATCTATTTAAGTCCCTAAAAAAAGAAAGACCCAAAGAAAAGATCACACACCAGAAATTAGCTCTAGGATGGAATTAGAGCTGACTTTTACTCTCCAACCCTGTCATTGTTTTCACTATAAAATGTTCAAGTACATCTTTTCTTCAAAAAGACTTTATCTTAATAAGGGTGAGGCGGGGCAGATGAGAGAGCCTTGTGGACATGGGGACACACACACACACACACACACACACACTAGACAAGAGACTAAGTGAACCAACCATCCAGCTTCCCATCCTCCGAGGCAGCAGCATGTCTGGCTCTGGGCACTACTGTGGCTTTTAGGCATCATTTGCCCTTAAGGAACAGAAGGTGCCATCCCTCCCATCGCAGGGCGACTCACTCGTCCAATAGCCTACAAGACCCTGGGCTACTACATCTACCATTTCTCTCCCTTCTCGGCCCAAATTTGTGCTCTGATCCTTATTCAGCCCCTTCGTTGGCAACCATTAGTTACAAAGGAGGCAGTTATTCCCAGAGCTCAGGTCACTGCCCACAGGGTTGTGCCTTCTCTGGTCAACAGCAAAGCATCACACAGTGGCACTCAACATACCAGGAGTCCCAACCTAGTAACTGTTCTTCAACCTCGATGGTATAATTGAAGGACACAGTCTATATTTCCAAACACACTCTTGTACTCTCTTTTTAAAAAGGCTTAAGGTACATGTTCCTAAATCTCTAATACATGCTAAGAGCTATGTCATTCCTAACAGATACACAGTCGGAACCATTCATGGCTGGAGGCACTTACCAATCCCATTCCTACACAATGGCCCAGGCACCCTTGGCAAAATAACATCAAATATATCAACACATTGGCTCCCTTTGTTGGTGAATTTTTTGCTTGTTTTGGAATTTTATTCATACACTCACTCTAAAAGTGAGCCCTCAGTTTCAATACAAATAATTTATTTGCATCTGTGGTATAGTCTTTGTAGGAAGAGTAGGTAGGCTAGGAAAGCTAGGTAGACCAGTATGGAAAGAATAGGACAATATGTATTCACAGTGTGGGGGGTAATATTATCATTAATTACTGAAAATGATATCATCACGCATCCATTTGGATAGCTCCTAACAGATTATAGATTATTTTCACGTATTTTATTCACTTCAACCTCTGATAACATTGTAAAAACCATCTCCCTTCCTGTATTGTCAATTAAGACTCAGAATCAGAGGCTCAAGTAGTTAAACTACGTTTCATACAATAACACAAGGGCAGAATACTGAGTTAAGCCTCTAACATAGTTTAAGCATCAAACCTAAGACTCTTACTATGACATAAACAAACATCATACATGTATCATATATATATATGATGTATGTTATATCCCAGGGCATTTATGGATTCATTGCTGTGTTCAAGTCACTGCATATGTACAAAATGTAGAGATGGGATGAGGTGGGGACTGAGCATCTACCTTCCATTTGGGGAGATCAATATATACAATAGTGCTGACATACAACCAAATAGAAAAGATTAAGACACAGATAAAATAAAGCATGAGTTCCAATGTGCTTCCTAGCTTCCAAGTCCAAGAACATTGTTGAGATGCCTTAAGAATGTTAACATTTCCCATGATATAGAATTGTAAACATTGTGACAAATATCTTCCATGCACTTTCTGTGTGCTCACGTTCCCCCATCTCTCATCTCACTTTCCCCCATCTCTCTCTCTCTCTCTTTCTCTCCCTAACACACATAGATATGCACAAACAAGACAGTTACCCTGCTTTTAGTACACCAATATTTGACAGTCTTTGCCAGAATTTGAAGAACAAAAAATAAACAACACAATTAACCCCTGAAATAGTTTTTATTAATTATTTTATTTTATTTAAGGAATGCAACTTTAATCCATACACTGAATCATGGATAGATACCTACTTTCGAGTATTATCATGTCAAAAAAAAAAAAAAGAAGTAGTAGTTTAGGAAATGTACCTTTCAATGAACCACAGCACTATCTACCCATAGGTACATACTCAAATACTTTGAATACAAGGGATGGAGTAATAAAGCAGTTGTAGTAAATAAGATTCATGTTTGATGTATGAAAAACCAAAAGGTGTTTATTGAATTTATAATCTAGGTACTTTTCTAAGTTCTTTATGTCTTACATGAATTTCACAATAACTTGTGAAACAGATATCATTACTCTCATTTGCTAGCTATGTGAATTGAGATTCTTAAAAGTAAGGACATTAACCAGTCTTATGAGGAAGGCCAGGTTCAACGCCAGATATCTCTCACCAGGCAATGCCTTTGTTCCTCGCCTGTACAGCAACAGAGAGAGTATAGGTGATGAGATCAGTAATGCCTGTTGCAAACCCCTGTGTGCCTTTAGTCAAGTGAAGCAGCTGCATAAACCTCAGTCCTCATCTCTAAGACAGAGATACTGCTACTGCCAAAGCCAAACTCTTTGTAAGTTTTCATGAGAAGCAGCCAGGCACGTTCTCTGATGAGTGTTTGGCCCAAGGTAAATGCCTGATGAACAGCAGCCATGAGTACTTTATCACACAGTTTAGTGTCAGCAGCTATTTCTGCTCTGCACTTTTATTGTTAGGCCAGTGACTAGCTAAATTATTTAAGTAATATAAAATGTCTTCAAGACAAACTACTGCGGCCAGCATAGTGGCATAGAGGGTAAACATGCCATCCCATATGGACACAGGTTTGAGTCCTGGCTGCTCCACTTTCCATTCAGCTCCCTGCTAATGTACCTAGGAAAGTAGCAGAGGAAAGTACTTGGGCCCCAGCACCCACCTGGGAGACCAGGAAGAAGCTCCTGGCTTCAGCCTGGCTCAGCTCTAGCCATTGCTGCCATTTTGGGAGTGAACTAGATAATAGAGATTGCTCTCTCAATCTCTCTCTCTGTAACTCTGTCTTTCAAATAAATAAATAAATCTAAATAAAAAAGATAAGCTTTTGAAAGTTCAGTCTTTAGGTAGTAGTTATTACTAGTGTATGAGAAGACATATTCCTGGGGTGAATCAGGAATCAAAGACAGGAGACAGACAGGGCATGCTACCATTAAAACTGAACTCAAATAACTGGACTCTCATTTCTATTTCTGTGGTTCCTATAATGCATTGTTTCATTATTTTTTCCAGAATAGGGGAAGTATAGGCTCCACTTTGTGGTCCTACCCACAGTATTTAAACTACAATCCTACAATACTTTCCTTCTGACAGGAACTAAGTCAGATTAGCAAAGAGTCTTAAATCTCTCCATGAAAGAGTACCAACAATAATTGTTGAGAATCATTGTTACTCTGATATTTTATATCTTTTATTCCCTTTCACATCAGTGAAATGGATGCCCAGGTGTAAATATAATAGGATTTAAAAATGAGAGAAATGAATAGCAAACAGATCCAAACATAAGCAGATGCCATGCTTGTTGATCAACTTTATATACGTATTAAATATATATTTATTATATATTAAATAAATAAATATATATTTAACTTGCAATACCAGCTGCTTTTTAGTGTGCTATAAAAGTAACTTGCAAATGCTAAGAAACTTTAAAGGACTTTAAGTATCTTACTATAGTCGCATGCAACTGAACAATGATGAGATCAATTTTCTTTCATGGCTCTACCAAATTACAAATTGCTAAGTTTCTTTATTTCAGGTAAGTACAGGAAACCAACATGCTGAAATGCTGAGATTCTAGGGACATTGTTAAGATATTGCCAAAAAAGGAAAGGTGAAGCAATAAATTAGATCAAATTTGCTCTGATACCTTTAAACAAAGTCTTAAACTTTTGCCCTCCTTCCCTTGATAAATAAATCCATTGGGGTTGAAATGATTTTGAGCTGTTCGTTTTGCTGGTTGTGAATTAGGCACTGTGTTGGGGATACCTCCACATATTTACCTTAGCTGGGACTGGGAGGTTGGGGAGAGATAGTAAACAAACCCTTTCCTCTACTTACAAAACCTCTTAAGCACTTATCACAATGTTACTCCCTATGTCTTAACAGTTCTTGTGCTTAAGATGGAAGTAGGCTTTATCCTGCTCACTTTTTCTGCATTCTTTTTAAAGTCAATATTCTAATTAGTCCCAGCAGGGAAAAGAATACAACATAACTGTCTTAGTTAGCCATGGAGTTAAAGAGCACTCCATGGAAATATTTTAGTAATAGCAGGGACAATATTTTTTAAAAATGAAACTTTTAAGAACATTTTCTCATGCCACTATATGTGAAGCATTACCAGGTAGAATAAGAGAGGAAGGGAATAGGTTAAGACTTACACAGGGGAAAAAGGAAGGAAGTTAAAGAAGAGAGGAAGGAAGAGAAATGGGAACAAAGATGTAAAGAGGAGGGAGAAGCAAGGAGGGAGGGAAGCCCCCAAGGCCTGAGAAAACAAGTAATATAGCTCAGCTTATATTTAAACTCCTGTGCAAACTCCTTTGTCACCTCCCTAATGCTGAGGTCAGTATGGTGAGACAGACAAAAAATTTACTCTTCGTAAAGAGTTTTACTTGAGCTGGGAACAAAGTTGCCACATAAAACCCAGCACATCCTATTAAAGCAATGAATACATTTTTGTTGTTGTTGGCATAAGGGCCAAATAGTGCTTGGAAAATACATAACACTAAAATCTTCTTTATACTGTTTATCTAAAATTCACAAGTAATTGCAGATCCTTTTTTTTTTCCATCCAGCTGGGAAGGACAGATAGAAATTTTCTTAGACATTTATTATTGACGTTTTCACACGTAATGATCTGCAGGTACTTATATTCAACAGTTATTAGAGTTTTGCCAATCTTCTTATAAGCAGTGGGATTTTCAAAGGCAGGAATGAAGTAGAGAAAGAAAGGAATATTTTAGGCAGAGGAAATAGCAGATCTTTGCTGAGGGTGGGAAAGCAAAGCCAAACTGATTTTTCGGTAACTGTGACACACTACTTTCAGCTGTGGGGCAGAGAATGCATTCAGAAGCATAGTACACAGGGTTCTTCACAGCTTACTCCTATACTCTTCAAATCCATGTATAATATGAATAATCTTAAGAAAAATTGCATAACTCTACATTTAAGAAGTGAGGGTATTACCTGCCAGTGTAGGCCGGCGCCGCGGCTCACTAGGCTAATCCTCCGCCTAGCGGCGCCGGCACACCGGGTTCTAGTCCCGGTCGGGGCACCAGATTCTGTCCCGGTTGCCCCTCTTCCAGGCCAGCCCTCTGCTGTGGCCAGGGAGTGCAGTGGAGGATGGCCCAGGTGCTTGGGCCCTGCACCCCATGGGAGACCAGGAAAAGCACCTGGCTCCTGGCTCCTGCCATCGGATCAGCGCGGTGCGCCGGCCGCAGCGCGCCGGCCGCGGCGGCCATTAGAGGGTGAACCAACGGCAAAGGAAGACCTTTCTCTCTGTCTCTCTCTCTCACTGTCCACTCTGCCTGTCAAAAAAAAAAAAAAAAAAAAACTGCCAGTGTGACAGTTTTTTATGAGGATTAAATATAATACATACATGTGTGTGTATTGAAAAATACAGGTAATTTTACAATTAGAATGGGATTACTGTTACTAATTGGAAATTTGTCCAAAAAGGAAACAGTTTGACCACAGCATGACATGCTTAGTGGTCAACATGCAGTCTCCAAAAATGCACCATTTGCAATCCATGATCTGAGTTGTATGTTTTGCCTGACAGTGAAAAGGAAGTGTGAGGAGCACAACTAGAAGCAGTGATAGACAGCGCCAGTTGTACTAGATGAACAAAAGGTAGGTGTATATATTTCTTTTTCTTTTTTTTTTTAAAGTCAGGCAGAGTTAGACAGTGAGAGAGAGAGACAGAGAGAAAGGCCTTCCTTCTGTTGTTGGTTCACCCCCCAGATGGCTGCTACGGCCGGCAGGCGCCCTGCGCCGATCCAAAACCAGGAGCCAGATGCTTCCTCCCGGTCTCCCATGCGGGTGCAGGGCCCAAGCACCTGGGCCATCCTCCACTGCCCTCCCGGGCCACAGCAGAGAGTGGGACTGGAAAAGGAGCAACTGGGACCAGAACCCGGCGCCCATATGGGATGCCGGCGTCACAGGCAGAGGATCAACCAAGTGAGCCACAGTGCCAGCCCAAGTAGCTGTATATATTGACGGGACTGGGATAATAAGAATAGGGATGAGAGATGTTGCCAAAATTGGATTAGCAGGATGCCACCATCTAAGTTTCTGAGATGAGAGATGGTGGCATAATTTGGCCAATAAATATCATTATTTCTACAATTCATGGGACAAAAATGTTTTGGTTTGCCGAACCCTAGAAAAATAATTTCCAATGCTAACAAACATAGAAGTATTGCCGAGTGGTCTCAATGTTATAAGGTATTTGTGAAGCATTTCCATTTTGCTTAGATCAAAACTATCATTAATAAGTGATGATTTTTTAGACTTCCTACACTGTTTTTACACTTAGTTTCATATTGAATGCCAATTGAAATAAAATATCTACTCAAAAATAGGGATTCTATGATATTCTAAGTTTTGTGTATAAATTTAACACCTCCTTTGAAAAATCAGATAAAAATGATCCCTTCTTCCAGTATTGATGGTTTCCTGCATGTGGGAAATGGATAGAACCAACAGTAAAATCCCTGGAAAACAGCAAATCCCCATGAAATAAACTTCCATTCATTTGAAAAGATGGGTATTCGAAGCACTTGCTTCAAAGCTTCAAAGATAGGCCCATTTATAGTAACATCTGACTAAGAGACCGGAATCTTTCCTAGCCCACTGCCATGCCATGGTTTGAGCTGAGACTTGCTCTAGCTACAATTAGTTTCTGATAAGACAGGCATTCCATATACAGTAAGAATGCACTGCAATGCTTTCATTATGCTAATTATGTCTGAGACACCAAGAAGCCAGTTTACACACACTATAGTCAGTATTTCCACTCATTTTATCTTACTGGCCACCAGATTCATTTCCAATTAGGACTCAGACCAAACAAAAAAAATGTGCCTGGTATTCCCACAGAACTAGGGCGAGAGTGCTGGCAGAAATCACTTGTTTTAAATGCTTTAGAAACTTGTAATTTATTCTCCCTTGATTTTGTCTTTTAGCATTTGCAGTTTAACTTTTAGAGACTATGACAATCCAACAGTCTCCTTCCTGATTGTGCAGTTCACGTTTTATCTAGTTTAATGAGATACAAGGACTCTGAGAATATAAAGCTGGAATGAATTTAGTCCTCAAACCCTCTAACACGCCTTGAGATCCTGATCTGGGCACAAGACTTGACTCCACCCAGGTCACAGTGAACTCAAGGTTTCAATCTCACAGGACATCTTTCATAGGAACAGGCCACTCATCCCAGAGCCCATCAAGATGAAAACATTTAGAAATTTATGATCCCATTCCCAATCCTCAGAGTTGGAAAATCTTTCGTAGTTTATCCAAAAAAACAAAGAGAGAAGGGAAGAATAAACATGAAATCATCAAGTATTATATTTTAAGAAAATATCAAAATACTGACGATTGCCTTTCCCCAAAGGCAGAGGTTTAGGTGTAGAGATTTAATAGTTGTGTTTCTGAAGGAAAAAAAGGAGGTGTCTGCTTTGTCTGGGATAGTAAACCCTCCCATGAAACCATTTGGTTCATAGTCTTAACAATAAACCACACGTGGATGAAAACCCACCAGGTGGAGAGCCCACAGCACAAACGCTAGGAAGCATCCGTTCAGCACCCACAGCAGTGTGACTGTGGAGACACGGAACAGCATGCATACACAGAATAAACAGTCTTGCATTTTTATCGAATTTCAGTAGAAATTCCTAATAGAAAATTCCTCATTTACCCTTGACCAGGGGCAATCCCATACATTTAAATGGTACAAAGCTCCTCCTTAGTGGCAAGTAGGTAAGCACAGAAATCTGTTTTCCAAATAATGTATCAACAATTTTCCCCTAAGTCTCTCCTCCCAAAACTTAGAAAAAAAAAAAAAAAAGAGTCAGACTATCAAAGCACTGTCAGTGCCAGTAAAACACATCATTAAGGTGAGTAATTTTCCTGTTTACTTCAAACACTTTTTTTCCCAAACTCCAACCTGGGCAGGTCTGATCAGGTAAGGCTTTGGAACGAGTAAAAGCGTCCCCAATTTCTACATAAATGCTGCAGGCCATGGGGTAAAGACAAGTCTCAACTGAGCACTCCACGGTAGTCAAGCCTGCCGGCGCCTCTGGTCTTGTCTCCTTCATACCTTACAAGTATCGTCATGTCTCTCAACCTTCATAATCAGTTTTATCTGCTACATATATGCACAATGTGGACACACATTCCACTTGTTTTCTGAGTTTTACTGGTAATTAATACTGGTACACTCTTAACAAATCTGCTTCATAACAATTCTTTTATTTCTGTGCAACTTAGAAAATACAATAATTTCACTGTGCAACTTACAAAATACAATAATTTCCACTCTGAATGCATGCATTCTTCTCATGAAGACAAATTGCAGAGTGCAGGAAAATGTTTTTTTAATTGTTAGACTATTCTAGTTTTGAAATCTTCTGGAATAGGGATCTGGCTTTTCTATCTTGTCAATGAAAAGAGACATTTTTGTCAATAAATGTTTTCAAGATCTACCTTTATGCAAACATATCTCTACTGTATAATTTGGTGTTTTCTTTCTTAAAAAAAAAAAAGACAAAATTGCTACTCTTAACCTGAGATTAGTGTTTCGATGTGGTCTATGTCTAAGGAGATGGGAAGCTAGAGTGAGCACTCAGTCCTACACCTATTTTGTCAACGTGAAGAAATGGGCAGGTCTCCTAGAGATCATTTTGCAGTCTATAAACACAGCATTAAATATATGTGAGGGTACTTCAAAAAGTTCACAAAAACTGGAATTAAAAGATAAGTTTATTTTTAGGGCAAAAAAAAAAAAAGAATCATGATGTTTTTCATATTATGTACTGTCTGTGAACTTTTTGAAGACCACCCTCAGATATGTCCCTAGATCACAGGAGAATTGCATTCGCCTGTTTGCAAAGCATTTTGCATTCTTTAGGTAAGAGGTGTTGGACATGTTATTAAGACACTGCACTTGCATAATCCTAAACATGCTCACAAATTGGGAAGGCAGTCTTCAAGCCAAATGCATAATGTTTACACTAGAGATGAATTTATTTATATTCTGCTCTGAAGTACTTATTTGCTCCTACTTGTTCACCCGGTGTTCTTCTTGGTGTCATTACCATCACCACTACTACTTTCCCCTACCATATTTAATTTGTTCAAGTAGAATGGAAAAATGAAAAGAAATTTAAATAATGAGAGATACAGGGCTTAGAAAAAAAGTGAGAGTTCATATTATTTACCCACCACAGGGTGGTGAGGGCCAAGTAAAGGAACCAGGCAGGAGAAAGTCCCTTAGCAAAATCTAATCCTATGGGGCAAGTGCTGTGGCTTAGCAGGTGGAGCCACCTCCTATGATGCCAGCATCCCACTTCCTATCCAGCTCCCTGCTATGGCCTGGGAAAGCAGTAGAAAATGGCTCAAGTCCTTGGACCTCTGCATTCATGTGGGAGGTCTGGAAAAAAAAAATCCTGCTTCCTGGCTTCAGATCGGCCCAGCTGTGTCCATTGCGGCCATTTAGGGAGTGAATCATTGGATGGAAGACGTCTCCCCACCCCCCCTTCTCTCTCTCTCTCTCTCTCTCTCTCTCTCTCTCTCTCTGCTTCTGCCCTTCAAATAAGTAAATAAATCTTTAAAAAAAAAATCTAACCCTATTTACTGCTTACCAATTGGGAGTGATGGAAAATCCAGTCATACCTTTGCTTTTTGTTTTGAAAGACTGACAGTTTTATTTATTTGAAAGACAGACTGGAGAGAGACAGGCAGAGAGAGAGAAAGATTGATCTTCCATCTGTTGGTTCATTCCCTAATTGACTGCAGCAGCTAGATCTGGGCTGGACTGAAGCTAGAACTACAAACTCCATCCTGCTCCCACGTGGGTGGCAGGGCTCCAAGCACCGAAGTCATCCTCTGCTGCCTTCTCAGGCACTTCAGCACAGAGTTGGATTGGAAGTGGTGCATCTGGGACTCAAACAGGTGCTCCAGTGTGGGATGCCAGCGCTGGAAGCAATGGCTTTAACCTACTTTGTCACATTGCCAGCCCCCTCATTCAAAGTTAATTCAGTCCTGGATTTATAAATAGGTCTATATTTATTGGGTTAGTAATTTCAGGCATTGAGATATAAGTAATTCGGCTTTGGCAAAATTGGTAATATTAATACTTACTTTACAGAACTACTATACAAACCAGTTATCACAATGTAAAATGCCTTGTGGAACTCTTTGCCTGATGCTGGTAACTACCAGTTTCATCTCCATGGTCTAAGCCATGGAGTGGGTCATTGGTGGCCAACTGCTGATGTTATAACATACACATAAGAACAGGCATAACTGACTATACTGCTAGGTTACAATTTAGGTCAAATGTTATCTTACATTAGAATACGAAGGAAGGTGCAAAGAGCTTTTTATTTTACCATTTCTTGCTCTACTACAACTACAACTTCTGATTTTAGCTGGTGAGCTGCATCAAACTATATCTATTTTACCTGAGTAGTACTAGAACTACTGTACCTGAGAACTAAATACTGAAGACAATTGGTCCTGAGCGATATCCTTGGACTCATGCTTTGGCTATAACATTTGTGCTTTTGACAGTCTCTGGGGATTATACAAAGAATAGAAGAGTCTATTAATATAGCCCATCAAGTTCAATGCAGAGAAGTCTCAGATAACTTTCATGTTTCCTATTATTTAAGCATTTAGTAAAGCTCAATTAGAGGAATAAACTAGAATGCTCCATCATCTGAAGATTCACTTCTAATTGGGAGCATGATAACTCTCATAGCACACCAAGTTCCAAGCCAAATATTATAATGCCAACCCTATATGTTGTAAATTAAAATCTGCTACTTATCAACCAAATGCAGCTTCTTTAATTATGATGTTCTTTGTAATAAGAAATAAGATTAGAAAGGGATATGGGATTCAAACAGTGCAGATTTACAGTGCTGTCATAAAATCAGCACTGGACCAGGACACTAGAACCCTACCTCCACTATTTAGTAGCCAAGAGATTCAAGCTTATCACTTTGACATGAATTTCTCTGTCCTCATCCTCAGTATGACAATGATCCTAATAACACTGAGCTGGGAGTACTGTTGTAAAGTTCAAATGACAAAGAATTGAAAATGCTCCCTACTTCATAAATGTATACATGAAATCATCACTTTAATTTAAGTCAGTCAATTTGAATGGGAAAATAATCAATATAAATAATCAATTCAGTGGAAATATTTATTAAGTCCCAAAAAGAACTCAGGGCCCAAGGAACATCAAGCAGCAGATTTAAATAACTATGCTCCACATCAAAATCATAAGGACTTTGTGTTGCTGGCAAGACTATACTCACCAAAGGTGACTCTGCACCCCTACAGGTTTTCATTTGAGGGGAAATTGGCAGCATTGGCACTGGGACAGGAAACCACACAGACAACAGAAGCTGGCTGCTCCTCTGAGTTAGCGCTTCTGGCCCAACTTATCCAGTAAATTAAGCTGATGCTGAAACGAAATGTCTGACTTTTTTTTTTTCCCCACTTTCCTAGTTTTGTATAGGAATGGTGTTATGTTTTCAAAGGTTTCAGAATTTTACATAATTGGTTTGCACTTAAATTGGCCCAGACCTGGTGATACTCATTCCATATTTACATATTCATTCCTTTAATCAAGTAATATTTACTGAATATCTTTACTCCTTTCCTCTGCCAAAGTCTCAAAAGAATTTAAATGGATTTTTCCTATTACACATATTAATTTCTTTTTTTAATAATTATAGGCATTTATTTTCCCTGCCAGAAAGCTGAATTTCTAGAGAGCTTACCTTATCCATCTTTTACTTAAGTGGTAGCATGCTGAAACAATAGCAACAATAAAATTGCATGCAATAGAAAGAGAAGTCATACCTGAATGAAATAATTAAGTAGAAAAGTATATTGGTGGCTAATAAATATGATTATTTCCTGTAAGCAATATAAATTCACTATTTTAAGAGGAAATATGATAATAATTTTCAACTCCTGTCACTAAACAGCGGTTTTTAACTCCAGTAAAATTAATGTTAAGATCCAATTTCCAAATGGTTTCAGAATACAAGTTTTTATTTCTATAGAATGAAATTTATTCCACAGATCTTGCCATGAAAATGGGAGTTGTAGTAAATCAAATTGAAGAGATCCACAATTTATCAATCATTTGTATCTGGAATTGTGACTGATTATTACAAGGACAGTTACAATTTACAAAGTTTCAGCTTTATTCACAACCAGATTCTCCTGGTTATATCTAAAAATGTCAACTCCAGGTACACTTCTCTTTCTGTGGCAAAGGTTTGCTGTGTCAACAGAGCTCTCTTGCATTCTACTCCAATCTAGTCAATAGCCACTGGCCTTTCTTCTCAGAGTCCATGGAAATGAAGGTTGTCAGTGCAGCTAATATTTAAACAGTATTAATAACTCCTAGATTGCACAGATTATTATATATTAGATGAGACATCTGTGAAATGAATACAAATCAACTCCAGAAAAACAGTTTATCTTTGAGAAAAATTAAAATTATATTTTGGTTTGAAAACTAAAGAATTAAAAGGGCAAATATTTGAAAAGTGAGAAGAGGTTCTGGAATTAAATTTAATTAACAGTGAAATGAACCCAATATTGAAATCAATGATCCTGGACACTGTCAAGTTACAAATTTAAAGTAACACACATGCTCTTATCCAGTTCTTCCATATCCCTTTCCTAAGATCTGGGTCAGGTAATTAGGTGGAGAGAAAGGGGAAATGGATCCTTTAGGAACTGACAGATAGAATCTAACTGATTTCCATGGATCTAGCTTTCAGAATAAATATTCAAACTCTTAATCATAATATATTAAGTATCAATTAAGGCAGTCTCAGTAGTGTATTTTTCAGAAACATGTTCCAGGCACTAAAGCAGAAAGAAACATATAATTGATTTCTTGAATCCTCTTTTCAGATTATTGGGCCTCTAGCAGATGATTTACAAAGTTTTCTCTTGGTCCAATTTTTATACTAGATTTAGCAATATAGTATCTGTCAAGAATTTAGAATCCTTCTTTGGGTAAGAGTAAATATAAAAGTTTATTGACAGTAAATAGCCTTTGTATGAAATTCCTGATCTCTAATATTAACAAAAATGAATGAAGGGATTTTATAATTCAATATACCGAGCATTCATTGAGGACCAACCACGGATCACCAAACAAAAGCATTTTTAGTTACTGATTTTGTTAAATGTCTTTGTTATTTAATAGTGTGCCCTGTTTTTCGTTATGCCCAAAACTGAAGTGAAAGATTATTCTATTTTTTTAAGTACTGTTAAAAATATTATTTTATCCAGAAAAAACTATAAGGTTCATATTTATTAAGATAAGAAACAGGAGGCCGGCACTGTGGTACAGGGGGTTAAGATCCCCCACCTGCAGTGCCAGCATCCCATGTGGACGCTGGTTCAAGTCTCAGCTACTCCACTTCCAATCCAACTGTCTGCTATGGCCTGGGAAAGCAGTGGAAGATGGCCCCAAGTCCTTGGGCTCCTACACTCGCGTGGGAGACCTGGAGGAGGCTCCTGGCTCCTGGCTTCAGATCAGCTCAGTTCTAGCTGTTGTGGTCATTTGGGGAGTGAATCAGCAGATGGAAGACCTCTCTCTCTCTCTCTGATTCTACCTCTCTCTCTAACTCTGTCTTTCAAATAAATAAAATAAATCCTTTTTAAAAAAAGATAAGAAACAGGAAGCAGGTTAAAGTTTTAGCCATGTGTGTCTTTCACAGACAAGAAATGTGAAGCACAAAGAAGCAGAATGGTCTGCCCACAGCCACCACATCAGCCACTGTCTCCCTAGTCAGATCTCTCCACCCTTCAATCAAGGAAACTTCCTCCCAAGAATTTTCAGTGCATGACAAAGCCTTAGAGAACACCAGTGTCCTTTAATATAGCCAACTATATACATGTGAGTCCTGTCATATACAAAGCAGTAGGAAAAATTTTCAAGACTAATCCTAAACAAAATAAATTGCAGCACCTAAAAATCCTTGAACACTTGAGTAATGTATCACTTGACTTGTTTGTCAGAGCAGTCATGATAAGAAGTAGCTCTAAAGCCAATGCGTAGGAAATTCTACAATGGGAAGAGTCAAAACAATACCAACAATGGGAAGTGGGTTCTATCTGCAAATCCACCCCAACTCCACAATCACCTTCATTCCCCTCCCCTTTATTGCCTATCTGAATTATTGCTACACTTCCAAATCAGCCACCTTGCCTTCAGTCTTCCCATCCTCGAACTGCAGCCAATTATCTTCTTCCAATAGAATATGATGTCATTCTCCCTACTCAAAGCCTTCCTTGTTTTTTCAGGGTTTGCAAGATTAGAGCCAAATTATTTAGGATGGTATTCAGAGCCCCTCTCAGTCTGGCTATGTGGACTTTTCTCCAGCCACATTTCTTGCTATGCTCCTCTTCCTGAAAACATGCTGTAGTTCAAGTATGCCAGAATATCTCCTACTTTTAAGACTTACACAACACACTCATTCATCTATGCCTTTACCTACCCTGATCCCTCTTAACTAGAATGTCCTTTTCTTTTTTCCTCAAAGCAAGACACTGTTCATCCTTTGAGCCACAACCTTAAATGTGAAGGCCTCTGTGAAACTAATTAAATCAGCCTGTTTTCTGTTTTGTATCACACTTTATTCAGATCAGGAGTAGTCTCCAACAAATATTTGTTGAGACCCATTACGTGTGCTAGCACTATAGTAGACACAGAGAGGAAAAGACAAAGCTGTTGCTCTAAATTCCTGGGTATCTGTGTGGAGGGGGAAGGAACGGGGGAGGGGGACAAAGGAGCATCTTCTCTACAACTAATCTTTATCCTTCTAGTGAGTTTTAATGGATGAGTAGGAGTCTGCCTGGAAGACAAACTGGTGGTAGGTAGAGGGACATTCCAGAGAGATGATAGCACCTGTCACACTGAATTACAGCTACATTAATCAGTTTGTCCTGATTGACTGTGATCTCTTTGAAGAAGGGCTAACTTACCTATTAATATGATTACCCTACAGCATCTGTCCCTAATAATGACTAACATGATTTATCAAGGGCTTGCTCAGTGGTTGGCACTGGACCATGGGTTTCATCCACGTATATTCCCAGCAACCTTCAAGGGAGATTATTTCTACCTGGCCAGGGAAGGAGCTTGTCACTTGCTTGTTGCTGAGCTAGTTTATAAGTACATTTTCAGGTACTCAAGAAATGCTCTTTGAAACTAAAGGAGCAGGTCAGAGAACCATAAAGATTAAGACCTAATAATATTGGCCCTTCAACTTAACTTCAACAAAGGTATTTTGGTACATGTATGCAAAACATATGATACAAAACATATAAGGGAAGTCCTGTGAGAGACATTTTAAGTGTCTATCCACTTGGACATCTGAGGTTGGTGACATGGTTAGTCATTCTGAAGCTTCTGAAAAGATAAGATTTTAAATATTGCCAGCAAAATTTTTAACACCTTTTATATAATAATGCACCTCTATTACATGGCTGCTCTTTCTTGAACCTTACTCATAGAGAATCCCTTTATCTTTTTATTTGGGAATTTCACTCATATGTGAATGTTGCCATAGATCCTCCATACTTCATTTTACTAATTTTTCCTCAAATAAAAGCTATATTGATTTTGGAATGCCAATTGATGCTAAAAATAAATAAAAGGGTTGCCAGCACTGTGGTACAGTGGGTTTAGCTGCTGCCTGTAACACTGGTATCCCATATGAGTACCAATTCAAGTCTTGGTTGCTCCACTTCTAATTTCACTCCCTACTAATGCAGCTGAGAAAGCAGAAGATGACATGAGTCCTTGGGCCCTGCCACACTTGCAGGAGACCCGGATGAAGTTCCAGGCTCCTGGTTTTGGCCTGATCCAGCAGCAGCCATTGCAGCCATTTGCAGAGTAATTCAGAAGTTGGAAGATATTTTTCTCTCTCTTCACTTCCCTCTCCCCCTCTCTTTATAACTCTGCCTTTCAAATAAATAAATAAATCGTTTCTTAATGTATAATTAAATAATATATACAGTACTCTTTCCTAGCAAGACCCATTATTAACATTTTGTTAGCCACAAAAACATGTTTAAAGAATATATGAACAAAAGGAAAATCAATTCCTGGATGTGAACTAATGCCTTTCCTAAAAAGCTGATCAAACATAATCAACCCAGATTCCTTTAAATGACAATATACTTATGAATTTTCCAAGTCAAAGGCCAAAACTTATCCTTTCACATGATTCTTCTGGTTGGCTCAGACAACATAAAAAGATTGGATTTGATGAACTAGAAAACTTTAATTACATTAACTTGCCCTGTGGAATTTAAGAATTTTTCTAATATCTATGAAATATAAATATTTTAAGTATTCTCAATATTTTTTCTTTATTTCCTATTCTTTTCTCCCTTATTTTACTGTTTGTTTCATGTACTTCATGTCCTTCTTGACACAATAGGCAGGAAGCAAGGAAGGGGGGATGTGGGAAGAATGGGAGGGGATACAAGTAGGGTGTCAGGATTAATGCTGTGAACTCTGAGTATTTGCTACAATTGACAGCACATATAGCCACCCATCCTACCAACAGTGCCTTAAAATATAACTAATTTTTAGGGGCCGGCACTGTGGCATAGTAAGTAAAGCTGCCGCCTGGAGCACCAGTATCCAATATGGGTGCCGGTTCGAGTCTAGCTACTCCTCTTCTGATCTAGCTCCCTACTAAAGGCCTGGGAAAGCAGTGGAAGATGGACCAAGTATGTGGGCCCCAACACCCATATGAGAGGGAAGAAGCTTCTAGCTCCTAGCTTCAGATAGGCCCAGCTTTGGCTGTTGTGGCCATCTGGGGGAGTGAATCAGTAAATGGAAGATGTCTCTCTGTCTCTTCTACTCTCTGTCTATAACTCTACCATTCAAATAAATAAATAAAACTTTTAAAAAATGACTAATTTTTAAAGTACAACTATTTAAGCCATATAAGTAACATATAAATAGCATATGTTTGGAAAATCTAAGAAGGCATCCCACTATCTTTCACACAGGTATTTCCCATCATATATATAAATGATCAAGAAAAAGATAGACAGGAATAGAGAAAAAGCCCCATTGTTTAATTGGTATTAATATTAATAACACTCATTCCCTCTCCTAGACTCTCCCCTTATTCTATTGTTTTCTTTGTAATCAAGGTTTTTTTTTTTTTTTTAAGATTTATTTATTTATTTGAAAGTCAGAGTTACACAGAGAGAGAGAGAGGTCTTCCATCTGTTGGTTCATTCCCCAGTGGGCTGCAATGGCCGGGACTGCGCATATCTGAAGCCAGGAGCCAGGAGTTTCTTCCAGGTCTCCCACATGGGTGCAGGGGCCCAAGGACTTAGGCCTTCTTCTACTGCTTTCTCAGGCCATAGCAGAGAGCTGGATCAGAAATGGAGTAGCAGGGTTTCAAACCAGCACCCATATGGGATGCTGGCATAGCAGGTGGCAGCTTTACCCACTATGCCACAGCACCAGCCCCTGTAATCAAGTTTTCGACACTGCCTCCAAAATCACAACCATGGAAAGAGCTGAAATGACTGGAAAGCAGAATTTATGTTTTCCTGTTACTATAGTAATAGATTAATGTACACCTTGTAGTCCTAATCCATTTCATATTGATAACCATTTTAGTAGTACTTAGCTCAATATTGGCACTGACAAAACTCCATGGGCCTAGTGTGTTAAACCACTAGTTGCGATGCTGGAATCCTATATGGGCACTGGTTCACGTCCCAACTGCTCCATTTCTGATCCAGCTCCCTGTAAATGTGCCTGGGAAGTGGAGGATGGTCCAAATGATTGGGCCCTGGCACCCCTGTGGGAGACCTGGAGGAAGCTCCTGGATCCTGGTCTGGGCCCAGCCCACTCCTAGTTGTTAAAGCCATTTGGGGAGTGAACCAGTGGACGAAAGATTTCTCTCTCTCTCTCTCCCTCTCTCCCCTCCTTCCTATCTCCTCTGTATGTATGTATGTGTGTGTAAATCTGCCTTTCAAATTAATAAATGTTTAAAAAAAAGTCCATAGGGGTATATATTTTAACCAGAAGGATGTCTATGTATATCTTGATACATGAAGAAATAACATTTTAAGGGAAATCTTCCAAAACTTTTTAAATCTTTTAAAAAGTAGACATGTTTGAACAGGCACAAAAGCGTAAACAAGTCTTGGCCCTATCTCATGCAGAATGGGTTTGTTACAGATGTTCTCCTGCATGCTACATCTTGCCTATTACAAGAACATTCATCTCCCAAACACATCATTTCACCTACTCTGCCTGAAGCAAAACACACACACACACACTCACACAAATCACAGGATTTTGTTATTATTATTTTAAATCTTAAAGAAACTCTCCAACTCATTTTACAACTTTACAGAAGAGAGGAACACATGATTTCTAAAATGTCATTATCAGATGATAGTTTGATCTGCTTTGCTCTTACATAAGAAATGATGATAGTGGAGTCTTACCTGCATGTCCCTCCTCCCTTCCTCCCTTCCTTTCTTTTTCTTGCTCTCTCTCTTATTTATTTATTTATTTAGTAACTTACAACACTGAAGCCTGGGCCAGCACTGACTCATGTAGCTGGAGACATGAGCTCATGTCAATGATTCAGTTGTGAGAATCCTGACACAGGCCACCCTTACTCTCTACTGGTGCTTCAAGAGGGAAATAAGTACCTAGGAGGCCTGCCTTGTGATCTAGGCACATACGTTAAGTATCATGAGAAAATCGTCAATAAGGACATAGCTGTGTAGGGGTGTAGGGAAGCAAACAGCAGCATGCACCACACCTCGCGGCTAGAAGAATTCTACAAAGAAGCTCCTCCCTCCAGTCATTTCAATCAGTCCAAGAGAAAACAGAAAATTCTATTTTTTAGATTATAGGAGTTTCTCTTCAAGAAGAAAAGAAAGGCAAGTGGGTCAAGTTTGCAGGGAGTTAGCATGCTTTTTTTTTTTTTTTTGACTTTTATTACCATGGGTGAGACAAAATACAGGAGGAAATTTGGACAGACTGGATAAGAATTGTCTCATTCATCTGGTGCACATGAAAGTTTATTTTGCAAAACAGAAAGCTGCAAGGATTTGCAGCTTCCTCTACTCCAAGGCAGTACTAAAGGTGTCTTGAGGAAAGGCTTCATAGTTTACAGACCCAGTTCACCTCATTACATCCTTACAACAATCCTGGAGGGGAGGAATCATTATCCTCCTGTTAAAAGTGAGAAAACTAAAGTGCTAGGAAGGTGAGCCAACTTGACAAGTTCCAGCCAGAGAAAGGCAGTCCACTCATGCCTAAGAGATCTGTTCTAGTGAGATCGCAAATCCTTGAAGTTCCTTCCTGAACTTTCCATTGCTCTACCCCTCCTTTTTACCTGGTCCCTAGAAGCAGGGGGGCCCCCATCAGCAGGTGCCCTTTCTTGTCTCTTTCCAGTACACTGTGAGCCCTCTCACCAAGTCAGTGCTCGGGCCCGCCTTATGTGTCTGTACTCCCAGGACATTTTGCAAACTGCTCTCCTTTTCCTTAGTCCCTCTCCACCCCACCTCCGTACCCTGTCAGATAAATCTTCTTTAAATGTATATCTGGCATAATAATTCCTGTGCTCAAAAAATATTTAGTGTCAGCACACTGTCCGTGGGATACGGTCCAAATGCCCTAACCTGCATAGCTGGAACCCGCCCTCTCAGTGAGCCTTGATTTATGCAATTTCTTAAGAGGGCAAAATGGGGGAGTGGCCACCTAGAGGAAGAAAGCAGGCTTCCCCTATTTTTCTTTACACTGTTTTCCACTGCTATGTGGACAACGTACTCTGCTCCCCAACTTTACCCACTGTCTAGCACAGAGGAGGCAACTGCTATGCTTCCTCTCTTCCTGGCCACAAAGACTCCCCTGTGGGATGCACAGATTTGGAATTCAAGGAGAACTTCAGAAGCCCCTTTTCAGGCTCTCATCTAAAGCTTGACTCAAGGGTGTCACTTCTATTTCCACGTTGTCCAGTGGTTGCGACCTCACTGTCACCAAAAGCAATGTGTTGTGCTCCCAGAGAACCTTAAGCAAGCAGCACTCTGAGCTGGAATCTGCACCCCTGGGACTTCCTCTCTTAGGTGGAAATGGTGTTATTTGGAGCCCTGCTAACAAGTCTGGTCTGTGACTGGTTTAAGGAAAGTTGGCAAAACAAGAAGGAACTCTGCACAACCAATGAGCAGTATCATTGAAAGCATGGGTTCCAGGCCCTTTTGGGTGGAGGCTGCAAAAATATCTTCTAATTCTGTCTCCCGGAACACTTTAACTTACCAAAACTGTGCTTCTTGAATAATTGTTGCAGGTACATGTGGCAGTGTGTTTGGGTGTAACTCAAAGCCAGAAGGTAACTATTACTCATCTTCTTGGAACTTCAAGTTTAAATATTTTTTGAGTGAGGGGGAGAAATGTTTTACATTTAAATATCTATATTAAAATGCAAAATTAAAATAATTTTTCGGAAAAACACATATCTGTGGACTATTTCAGATGATACCCTCAGGATGAACAATGTAGACATTCATTTTTCTCTGTTCCTAATCTGGGTCATCTCCACTGTGCTGTGAAAACTGGGCACCAGAAGCCATAGCTGCTTACCGTACAGAGTGAATTCCCTGCTATGATTCCTAACAAATCTGAGGGAAAACAGGCTTAGTCTAACTTCTAATCCAAAATCTATGATTCATAATGATAAAACCATCATTTATGAAGCACTGTGTTGGGTACTTTATATCAAACCTTACCAATGACTTCTACCAAAAGGAGCGTTGTACCCATCTTGAGGAGGAGGAAGTCACCGTGGAAACAGTGACTAGCACAGGCCACATGGGTAGAGGGTGATGCAATTCAATTCTGGGTACTGAGCATAAAGCTGCATTCTCTTCTACATCATCCTGCCTTACTGGGCACCCTGGTTTGTCCGTTACTAAGAGTCACAGACTCTGCTTTTAAGAAAAACCCATAATGTGTTGAATACAACATCTATAAACTTCAGTCTTACCAGATGACTAAAAATGACCCACTGTCAATATCACCTATTTTTCACAGAATTACATGCTTTATGATATTTCATTCTGATTTAGCAGTGGAGGGAACATTTTTCTTCTAAATCAGGAATGTGTAGATAGAAGACCATTTCTAACTCTGCATTGTGTTTCTGAAGTCTAAATTTCAATGTTAAACAAATTAAGAAAGCAATAAATTAGATATTAACCTATGTCCCAAAACCATATTCCCAAAGGATAACTTCAAAGCACATTATAAAATCAGTTAAGAATAGAAAATTTGTTTATTTGGGAATGCTTACAGGTAAGCATGATAAATTTATAACCTCTTGCTGCTTAAAGGACAGTGTGGGCAGTATCCTGACAAACTACACCTATTCTAATTCTTCCTTTTCTAACGTGCTGTGCCCTGAGGCCTCTTCCATGTCCTGAGTGGATCTGGGCCTCTAGTGAGACCAGTGGCAAAGATGACAAGGATCTCAGGTCCTTTGTTTCTGCAAGTGGATACTCAGTGTCTCTCTAGGAGGTAAAGATCAGGGGGCTCACAAGGGCCCTCAGAGGTACACAATATGAACATAAGGATCAAATCCAACTTTGTGGATTTACAATGTGTTCTGAGTTAGTAGAAAAGAAAATCTAAATTTTAAAATAATTGTAATAAAAGAACAGGACAGAGCAGGTAGGAAGATCATATAAACAAAAAAAAATTTACATTTGCATGAAAATACTGTTGCAAGGATATTATGGCTCTAACTACCAAAATAAAACCCCCAGTACTACTACTAATGGAGAAAAACCCTAACGATTTTGTTGATTATCTTTTCTTCACTAAAATACAGACAGATATTTACTCTCTTTCATGGAAATTTCAAAAAGTTTAGAAAAGCATACAGAATTACATATTTATTCATTGACTAAGGCAACTTAAGTACTGAGTCTATTTTGAAGAAACACCAGTTATCACAAAGGTATTACTTGGGGCAGGGGGAATGGTTTGCTGGCCAAAAGAAAATAAGAAGCAGTTTTTTCTCTTTTCCAAAATAACTCAGTCAACTCTCCTAAGAGGAAAACTGAAGGAAGTGAGAGGTTTCTTCTCATATGTTGAAACACAAACACTCAGTACATTATAGAGCACAGTAACTAAAGAATGAAGATTTTAGATTTATAAGATTCTATTTGACTTGGTTTGGGTTCCTTTATCGCATTTGATGTTGGTATTTGTAAACATGTAGCAGCATATTTACAAAAATTTAGCTAACAAAATATATATTTAGCTAACAAATATATATTTTATAAATTTAGCTAACAAATATATATTTTATAAATTTGTGTGCTTTATACTTTCAGGAAAGACTTCACTCACAACTATCTAATAGAACATTTCATTTTCTCACTCAGGCTCTCTTTCTCCCTCTCCCTCCCTTTCTCTCTCTCTTGTTCTTCCTCTGATTATTCTCTTGCCACCCCCACTTCTAATCCCAAGGTATCTAAGATGGCAATTACTTTTGAGTGAGGGGTAAGGGAACAGTCTATAAAAACTTGAAGACTACTTCCAGCACAGATCTTAACACCTATTAACACCTGTATCTAAGCTAGCTGTGCAAAGAGAAGCATCATAAGTTTAAACCACAGTGTTGGGGCCAGCGCTGTGGCGTAGCAGGTAAAGCCACTGCCTGCAGTGCCAGCATCCCATATGGGTGCTGGTTCAAGTCCTGGCTGCTCCACTTTCAATCCAGCTCTCTGTTATGGCTTGGGAAAGCAGTAGAAGATGGCCCAAGTGCTTGGGCCCCTGCACCCACGTGGGAGACCTGAAAGAGGCTCCTGGCTCCTGGCTTCGTATCAGTGCAGCTCCAGCCTTTGCAGCCATCTGGGGCATGAACCAGTGGATGGAAGCTCGCTCTCTCTCTCTCTCTCTCTCTCTCTCTCTTTCTCTCAGCCTCTGCCTCTCTGTAACTCTGCCTTTCAAATAAATAAATATTTAAAAAAATAAAAATATAAACCACAGTGTGCTGGGTAAGAATTTTGAAAACTGTATAAATTGTAGAAATGGATATCACCAGCTATATATTTAATTGCTCTCTGAGCCAAAAACTAGCCTGGAAAAGCCTCTAGTTCTTACTGGTTCTGCTGCCAAGTGAATCATCTTCCTTTCTCTAGACCTCAGGTGACCCATCTACATCACTTCCTTTGTAGCTCTGGCATCAAAGGGTGCACAAATTAGTTAATTTTAATATTATATGATGATTCTCAGACATAAAAATACAAATACCTAAAAAACATGCTTTTGTTATAACTTCATATAAAATTTGTAGACTAATCTTTGTAGAGGCAAAATATAATCTATCAGTAAATATTATGGAAGAAAAATAAAAATATAAAGAATACGATACAGAATCAACCTAGATGTCCATCAACTGATGACTGGATGAAGAAAAATGCTACATATGAACCTTGGATTATTTCTTGGCCATAAAAATGAATGAAATTCTGACTTTTGTAGCAAAAGGGATGCAACTGGAGATCACTATGTTTAGTGAAATAAGCCAAAAGACAAATAGCACATATTTTCTGATTTGTGGTAGATAATATAGAGAGTATAAAAATTCATGAATGAAATTGACATCTTGAGATTTGATTATAGTTTATAGCCCTTGTGTACATTCCTACTGAATAGTGGTCTTTCTACTTTTTACATCATGTACTATTTAGTGGAGCAATAAGCCTTTGATTAAAAGTAAAGTAAAATAGATTATCACAAAAATTAAAAAAGAAAAAAGGGGGAGGGAAAAAGCAGGGGGTGAGGAGGGAAGCATCATTATATTCTTATAATTGTATCTATGAACTACATGAAACCTGTTCTGTTTATATTAATAAAAATGTTTGTAAAAAAACAATGACTTATCTAGTGATAACTTCTAGAAGTTGAGAATTCTATGTAAAAATTTTTATGTCTTTATATGTTTGAGAGGCAGAGAGGGATACAATAGAGAGAGTAAGTGAGCGCTGTTCTCTGTTGTTCCAATCCTCAAATGCCTGTAATGGCAAGGGCTTGTCAGGTGATCGCCAGGAGCTAAGAATTCAACCCAAGTCTCCCATATGGCTGGCATGAATCCAATCACTTAAGCCATCACCACTGCCTCTCGGGGTCTGCTTCTGCAGGAATCTGGAGCTGCATACCAAAGCTTATTAGGGATACAGCATCTTTACTGCCAAGCTGAACATACACCCCATCAATTCTATGTTTCAAAGACTGATTTGGGCAATGTTAAAAACAGTTATTTGCCAAATACCTTCCTAAACTCAAAGAGAACAAAATTAGCTGAAAGCATTTTAAAACTGCATATTTATTTATACATATACAACTTCTACACAGTCTAGGTATGAGAATAAGCAAAGGAAAAAGATTATTTTCTTATATAGGTTAGTTTAAGAAGATATTATCATAAGAAAGATACACTGTCAGAGCATTCGATCTAACTATGGAAGGAATGAAAAAGTTATTCCAAATCTCTATCATGAAAAACACTTTCTATTTTACCCATTGACTATTTGTTTAATCTGATTATAAGCTAGCCACCATGTCCCAAAGGCCTTATCCACCGAGTCCATGATTTTGTACAGAAAGGTGGAAAGAGTAAGTGGAAGTGATAAACCTGAATAGATGGTGTTTAATGACAAGCCTTGGATCTAAAACATAAATTTCGTCTTCAAAACCCTTCTCTATCTCCAAAGCCAAGGACTAGTTTCCCCCACCGCACTCCATGCAGCTGCCCCTGGGAAATGTCTGTTGTCTCAAGACCACTCTGCTCTGGGCAAAGGGGAATCAGGCAGAGAAATAAACACACACAAACTGTTTTTTCAAACTCAATAAGATACAGTGTTTTTCTCAATAATATCATAAAATTGATTCAGTTTCTAAAAATTAAGAACAGCTTATACTATAGAATATTTTTGAGTATTATTCATAGCAATAGGAGTCCCCTGTGTAAGTAAGTACCCTTTCTAATTTCCTTACAGAAAAGTGCAAGAACATAGGCTTCTTAAATTATTCAACATTAAATGCACCAGAATATCGGCATTCCAAAATATTAAGATATTTATTATAACAGAAACCAATTTTAGATAAATCAAGTTTATAAAAAGAATTTTTTAAGCAATTCTAGTATGTATATGACAAGGCATGCAAGATATTTGGGCAAACTTTACAGGACTGTGAGAATCATTTTGCTATTATAAATTATTGCAATGGCTTCCAGTAGCAATAGGTTTGCTTTTCAGATATGGAGTTAATCATATGAATGAATTGATCATGACTCCTTGCTCAGAAATGTAAATCATAATTACATCTCTCTTATGGGAAAATGAGATTTGCTTTTCCGAGAACACAAAACAAGGAGGAAAATAGTAGAGATATTATGTTAACTTCAGTGTTTTACATTCATAAATATGAAAATCTCAAATGAACCAGCAGGTGGAAGATTTCGCTCTGTATCTCCATTTCGCTCTGTAACTCTTTCAAATAAATAAAATAAATCATAAAAAAAGAAAATCTCAAATGAACACACAAGGTGGAAGAAACAAGTAAATAAGAGGAAAGATAAAAGGAAAGAATATCTTTTTAGTCCAAATCATCTAATTGTAATTATTGTAAATTAATTCCATGGTATTCAAATAGAATAACATTTTATGTACATAAATATGTATTTGTTTTTACATCTTTAAGAAAAAGTAATTTTTCTCATAACCTAATAAAAATGACATTTGAGAATTTTTCTTTGAATTTGTTAAAATGTTGCAAATAAAACATAGAGCCACTAAAACAAAGTAGCTGATTAACAGATATAGGGTTCAATTTAACATATATTAAAAAAAAGTCTTTCCCGTTAGAAAAAATTACATAAACTTTTTCATTCAATTTTAATATCCTGGGACTTTCATATTATTTCATTTCATGGCTTTATGTAAGTGGAAAACCATCTGAATTTCAAGAGGGTATGATGCAGTATTCAAGCAGGTAAATCTAAAAGAAAAAAAATCCAGGATAATATAATAACATATTAGATTTTAGAGCTTCGTCTCTCAGGCTCCCAAAGTACTTCATAAACTTTAATTAAGCCTCACAGTAATCCTGCCAAGTAAATATTATAATACCCACTTAACAGGTGGGCAGAAACAGAACCACCTGCCCAGGTTCATACAGCTTGTTAGTACACAAAAAGCATCTTTCTGAGTCCCGCATGCTACTTAATGAGCCACACTCTTCAGGAGCCTGTCAGATGACTTCTCATTCAAATGGAAGCTCTGAAGTTAAGTAATCACCTTTTCCCTCTTTAATACAACTTGGAAACCATTCAAAGGAAAGGTAATGTCTTTTGATGTAGTCTCCGCAACTTATTCATTGTATTTTTCACAAGATTTAGTGCTGATGATGCTGGTTAAACCATAAAAGGAAACAAAAAGTAAAATGGCATGACAGTCACATTATACTTTCTATCTGTAAAGATGATTTGCCTCAGTATAAGTTAGAACCAGGGTCTCTGGCTACTTTTTCCAAAGTATTTCAGGTGAGAGGAGGCTGACGATAGGGTCACAATCCTTATTAAAAACCACATGAGAGTCATCTATGAAGATCATTACCTTCAGGCCTCTGTGTGCCTAATTACAGGATCCCTTGTTCCAAAAAACATCCCAGGTCAACAAAACATCCTTGAGGCTTCGAAGAGTTTCAGATTTGCCTTTCTATTCTACAATAAATTCTTCAGATTGACGGTGTTGGGAAGAAAAGCTATTATCTTCCATCAGGCACAGTGACCTGAGTAGATATACTAATTGCAGCTGATATAAAACCATGAAGCTGGGTCAGGCACTATGGCGTAGCGGATAAAGCAGCTACCTTCAGTGCCGGCATCCCATATGAACACTGGTTCTAGTCCCAGCTGCTCCACCTCTGATCCATCTCTTTGCTGTGGCCTGGGAAAGCAGTGGAAGTTGGCCCAAGTCCTTGGGCCCCTGCACCCACATGGGAGACCCGGAAGAAGCTCCTGGCTTCAGATTGGCACAGCTCCGGCCATTGTGGCCATTTGGAGAGTGAACCAGCAGATGGAAGACCTCTCACTCCCTGCCTCTGACATTCTGTAACTCTGCCTTTCAAATAAATAAATAAATCTTTAAAATAAAACAAAATGAAGCCATGAAGCCTCATGCAGTTGCTTATACTCATGACACAACACATGTGCTTTTCATGAGAAACATACAATTAACCTTCATCCTAGGGGGTGGGAACCATGGCATGGATTTTTTTGCACTATGGGAATGGATAATTTGGGGGTGGGGAGAAGGCAAACAAAGTTGTAAAGCTCGAATATGGGAATGCACCAAGAGCAACAATCCCACAGAAAAAGGCACACATTTCTCAGGGTTGATTTTTAAGTTCACATTCATTTTAAGGGATCTCTGTTGAGCTTAATGATATACTATAGTTTTCTCAAGGCATTAAAAAATTCTCAGGACATTATTCTCTGTTTATCCCTCAATTTTCAGGTGATTTTTGTTCCAGCACAGTCTCTGTCCATTAGAAATAAGCCATGAGTTAGAAAGCTGAGAAAACTGGTTTAAAGTCTCACTGCTTTTTTCTGATTACAGCTTTGGCCAATTTGGAGTCAGGGTTTCAGAAATTCAACAATCAGAAATGAAACAAACAATAAATCTTTTCTTTATGCCAAGCATCCAACACTGCATGCCATTAGATTCTTGTATAAAATTAAAGTTTATAGGAACAAGAAACCAGAAAGATCATTTACTTTAAAAAAAATTGAGAAAAAATATACACTTTGATAATGTATTCTTAATTAAATGTAGCAAGTAATTAATCCATATAACTTGGATATCATTATTTCTGAATGAACTATATTTCTGAGTGAAATATACCCACTAATAATTTTTTCTTGAGATGTTTACTCTAGCTTACAGTTATTTTAACTTTAATCCTTCCTTGCCACTGTTAACATATTATGGAGAATGGCATTCGGCCCACCTACTTTGTTTTCTCCAATAGTGGTTTAGTATTTCTTTTAAAAAATTATTATTATTATTTGAAGATCTGGGGCTATTATAAGCCAATCTAGGTTTCTAGTTGTTCCTTAAAAATGGAATCTTTTCAGGTTAGGCCTACATTGCCCCCAAGACAAGAGGCTAGGTTTATAAAGTAGATTCCCTGCAGACAGACTATTTAAAGTCATTTTGCCCCAATCATCATTTGGCTCATTTATGCCACCTTCCTTGCCCCAGTGACATTTGAGTTTGCTACCTCTAAGGTAGGCCATAATTAGTCAAACTGATTTGTTAAATGGAAAGGGCCTGATGCTCTGATACCTGTTCTTGATAGAATTCTCCTAGATGACAGATTTACACCACAATCTTTTCCATATTAATGGGTCATTCCAGGAAACTAGGAAAATGAGCATATCAAGGGGCTGCTAATAAGTACAACACCAAATTGATCACTACTAGTAACATGAATGAAGATGGTGGAGAAGGAAGGGGAAATGGGGATAGCGGAAGAGTGGGAGAAAAAAAAAAACAGGGATTTTTTTTTTTAGTAGACAAATAAATATATACTTTAATGATTTTTGAATCAGCAGTAGTCACACTATTCAGATGAAATAAATTAGTATGAAAGCTTTTTGTTTAAATAGAAATTCTACTGTCCAGCCATCAAATCACTCAGAAAAGTGTGGGAGAGTAATGAATGTTAGGTGAAACTCATTTATTACAAATACATAAACCTGAAGTCAATCTATACAAATCTGGGCAAACATACAGATTAAGTTATTCTGCTCTGGACTGGGGCATGCTGTGTAGCATGCCTTACAAAGGACATTCATTTTAAAATATAAAACCTAGAGTTGAATAAATTATGTGAATCATCACCAATAGTCTTCAAGTGCTTATTTAGCACGTGCTGCTTCTGTGAGTAAGAAGTAGCTCAGATAACAGGTTAATATGCTCAATGCTACCATTTTCTTCATCATGGGAAGCACACAAAAAGGCCACCTTGGGCCGGCGCCGCGGCTCACTAGGCTAATCCTCCGCCTAGCGGCGCCGGCACACAGGGTTCTAGTCCTGGTCGGGGCGCCGGATTCTGTCCCGGTTGCCCCTCTTCCAGGCCAGCCCTCTGCTGTGGCCAGGGAGTGCAGTGGAGGATGGCCCAGGTGCTTGGGCCCTGCACCCCATGGGAGACCAGGATAAGCACCTGGCTCCTGGCTCCTGCCATCGGATCAGCGCGGTGCGCCGGCCGCAGCGCGCCAGCCGCGGCAGCCATTGGAGGGTGAACCAGCGGCAAAGGAAGACCTTTCTCTCTGTCTCTCTCTCTCACTGTCCACTCTGCCTGTCAAAAAAAAAAAAAAAAAAAAAAAAAAAAAAGGCCACCTTGTTCACGTCTCATGTGATTTACAGAATAGCTAAGCAAGAAGTTAAATCATCTTGCTATGATGAACAAATGTGTCACTGGCACAAGCTACTGCCTTCTAACGTGTCCCAATGAATCTAGGGAACCACTCAAAATAAGACCAGATCAAACCCCCTATTTAGGCTCAAACATGAAGGGGAGAAGTGTTTTCTTTGTGAAAGGAAGCTGATAAATCATATTCACCACTGAAAAGTTTGCATGTACATCATGTCCTTTGATGGCTATTCTTAAGAGTCTCTAAATTCCAGAGGGCCATGCAATAGGCTGGCTTGCATTAGATTTCTGCAAGCTGGCAGCCTTTTTCTGAAAGTCTTACATTACAGGTAACCTGATGACAGGGAGGGTGGGCCACAGGCACGCATCTCAGCTCTGCCATCTGAGCCAAGGGGAGTGAGCTTGCGAGACCGAGACCGATCCGATCCGCGGGGATCAATGGAACTCTCCCGGGAACTGGCTGTTCCTCTTTCAAACGCCACCTTTCTAATCTCTCCACTTGCTCAAGTCAGATTCTTCAAAGCTCTGAACATGACATGAGGCTGTCATGATTAAGAAAGGCGAAAGAATGCTCTCTATAAATCATGGGTAGAGGCAGAAAGGAACAAATTCACAGACAGTTACTAATCAGGGTCAGAATGGAGGGACATTGCTAGCAACTACAATTACTTAATCAGAAGGATGAAAGCATGATTTCTTAATATTTTTTAGGGAATCCTGCATACTGTATTTTGTGCTGGGCCCTCAGTCAGAGTGGCTAGCCTACAAGACCTTGGCATTTACAACAGGAGAAAGACAAACAATAGCATAAAATGATCCTATGTCCCAAGGGCAGGGTCATTACCTCAGTCTGAGTACGTTTAAAAAAAAATAAAAAAGCCCACTGAGATTTTCATGATGTGTGCACAGAGAGCTTTGTGAGCAATGGGTCATGAAAAATACGTCCCAAAAGAACAAAGGTATGTGAAATCAGTCATGAAAACAGACTGCTCAATATTCACCCAGAGGTCGCAGGACTGGAGTCCAGCAGGGAGAAACCCTCCCTCAGAAGTGGTGCTCCTCCGGGTCAGTACTCCCTCCCCTCAAGCAGCTGCCACACAAAGCATATGTTTCCTTACCAGCAGCTCCCAGACCATATCCCAAATCACGACACGTGAGTCTTTTTCATGGCCATATGGTGTTTCATTATAAGGATATCACAGTGGATATTTGGTGCGGAGATTAAAAGCTGCCAGAGATGCTCACATTCCATGTGTCAGTTCCTGGCTTTGAGTCCTGGCTTGGCTTCTGATTTCAGCTTCTCACAAATGTGCACCCTGGGAGGCAGCAGGTGATGGCTCAAGTACTTGTGTCCCTGCCACCCACGTGGGGGATGCAGTTCCAGGCTTCTGGTTTCAGCCTGGGTAGGCCCTGGCTGTGACAAGGCATTTGGGAAGTGAACTAGCAAATGGGAGACCTCTATCTGTTGGTCTCTATCTGTCTCTCTACCTTTTGAGTAAATTAAAAAAAATTAAAAAGCAATTTGCCACACATTTTAAGAGATTTAAAAATATTTTTATTTGTAAAGCAGAGAACCAGAGAAAAATCTTACATTCATGGTTCACTTCCCAAATGTCCACAACATCCCAGACTGGACCAGGCCAAAACCAGGTGCTGGGAACTTAACTTGAGTCTCCTCTATGAAAATACTTGAGCTGATGCCTCCCAGAACGTCCATTAGCAGGAAGCTAGAATGAAATGTGAACCAGGACTCAAACCCAGGCACTCCCATGTGAGAGACAAAGGCAATCCAAGCGACAGCTTCACCACTGTGAAAAGCATCCCTATGCCATAGTTTATTGAAGTATTTCCATGCTGGTGACTGGTTAGATTCTTCTAGTATTTTGTCACTATAAATTAACATGCAGACTGTTCAATAAGTAAGACCCACTGTATCCTTTATGTAACACATGGAACACAAAAAGGCACTCCTATAAATGAAGCAGCAGATTGAAAATGAAGAATAAATGCCCAAAGCCAACAGTCCCTTAAATCTGTAAAGAGTCCTTGCTTGTGCTGGCAAACACAGCCTGCTTAAGTTTGGGCAGGTTCAGGAAAGCAGAACAGGTGGTGCGGAAGTCTGCATTCTGGGGTACCAGTGATCATCCCAAGTCACCTATTCTTATATCTGGATAGTGGGTAGTATCACAATGCTTCAAGGTTAGAGTATGCATTTTAACAACATAAAAACATAAAGTAAAAGTAATTTTACTGTCCATTTTCTCAAAGTATTGCCTTTCATACAATTGAACCCTCAGCCACACTACAATAAAACTGAAAAATAAGGGATTTGAATCAGACTCAGTAAAGATTTGTATACCTATGACTACCCTGGCACTAACAGCTATACTTATACATAATGCAATCCTTATGATAAGGAAAGTGTTAGTGATTCCATTTACAGGTAGGGAAAGTCAGGTTTAGAAGGACTGAATTTGGGGGAGAGTCCTGGATGCTGCTAGAAGTTTTAGAGTTGGAATGTACAGTCGAGTTTCTTACCATCTCCAAAATGTCTTTGTGGCTGATGCTTCCCAGCTATAATGCTACACCACTCCTGCCAATTAAAATTGTGGCATAAAAAGAGCCTGAGGGGCTGGTGCTGTGGCATATCAGGTAAAACTGTGGCCTGCAGTGCCAGCATACCCTATGGACACCGGGTTTATGTACTGGCTGCTCTACTTCCCATCAAGCTTCCTGCTAATGCAGAAGATGGTCCAAGTGCTTGGGCCCCTGCACCCACCTGGGAGACCTGAATAAAGCTCCTAGCTCCTGCCTCCGAATGGCCCAGCTCCAGCCAGCTGTTGTGGTCATTTGGGGAGTGAACCAGTGGGTGGAAGATTCTCTCTCTCTCTCTCTCTCTCTCTCTCTCTTTCCCTCCCCCATCTCTCTCTATAACTCTGCCTTTCAAGTAAATAAATAAATCTTAAAAAAAAAAAAAAAGAAAACTTTAAATTAAATTAAGTGTTGTTTTGGGGGCAGGATTATGTTTGTGTGCGTGAAATAGAGAATATAGAAAAAAGTTATCACACTTCACTTTATGTCAATAGAAAAGATTTAAAACAGTTTATTGTTGTAAAACTCAAAACATAATCGCATTCATTGTTTGAAAATTAAAATGCAAAGGAAAATGCATATTTACTTTAAATCCAGAAGAATTAAAAGGAAACATTCAACTCAAAAGGATGGTGAGTGACAAAATGGTACAAAAAGATTTTTATTAGGGAATTGCCAGAGAACTATGCAATAAGCATGGCCTCCCTCTAATGACAGCTGCTTCTGCTATTTCCAATTTGTATAAAGCTCTAGAACGTAATATTTCATTTTGAAAAATTGCTTTAAAGTTCATATAAGACAATGCAGATGTTGTATAATGTGGCACAAAAATAATATCCTCCCCTACTTAGGCTTCAGGACACAGAGTTCATCTATCCTGGACAGGACCTTCCTGCTCTGGTATGCCCTTGCGTCTATCAATCAAGAAGAAACACTGCTTCGATAGTCCAGATTGGCTGAAGAAGACTCAACCCGTGAGTGAGGACGCCTCACCTCTAGTTCTCCCTCTGTGGGCTTGTTATTAGCCCTGTGACCTTGACCTCTTAAAGCTTCCTCATTCATAAAAAACTTGGGATAGGAGACTTGCTGGTAAGACTCAAGTAAGATAAACATATGAGAAAATACATTACAATATGAAGTCTATGTTTAGAAGTAAGTATATATAATTTGGCTCAAAGAATGAGATGCTGATATGTACAAGATACAGGTGTTAAATTTAGGTGATCTCAGCAGCCTTTGAGGTAAGGGTTCAAGGGCCCTAGGTTTAGAGAAATGCCACTGGGACTAAAATAAACCTAGTCATGGACAAGAAAGAAAGTTAATAAAAATATGAAGACAAAATGATATATCAGTAAGATCACTATTCTGTAACATCTATAGGACAGACTGTGGACTGTGAACAGAAATCCAAGAGAAGTCAAACTGTTCAACAAAGGTCACTTAGGAATGGCAGATAAAATGATTGATTGGAACGTTTCTGAGAAACTTTTTATGCTGATTATTGGCACTATCATCTCATCTTAAGAAAACAGATAGGTTTCATTGTCCTCATCCTCACCTGAGGAGCAGACTTAGTTCAGGAATGATGAAGTGCCTTGGCTGAGGTTACACAGGTGATGGAGGCCAGCAAGCAGATTTCTGCCCTCACCTCAGGGCCTCCCCTTTAATTAAGGGCACTCATGACTGTTGTAACATATAAGGACATTTTACCAGTATGCCCCACCAAAATATTTCATTTCTGTCTAACTTAGAATTTAGGTAGCTATCCTCAGACTATTTTATGAGACAATTTACTTCTTTGAGAGAGGGCTTTGGAATGATGGTGGTTTAGGATTGTGGAAAATTTGAAAAGGTCCTTAAGATTTCTGTATGATTCTTAGAAACAGGATTTTAGAAGGGAAGTGATTCTTGGTGACCCTAATATACCCACAATTCTTTCAGCTATGCCCACTCTTGCAATATGGTGGACTCCTAACCGAGTAAACCAAACAAGTAACTGCTAGCCCTGAAGATCACTGATTGTAAGTGCCCAACTGGTGTCCACTCTCCTAAGACACACAAGCATTCCAGTTATGAAATAGTTATTCTAGTAATTCTTCAGCCAAATGTCGCTTAGATCATTCAACCATTTGAGGCCTATTAGCTCTTCTGTGTACTTACCAGACACACCATCTCCAAGATTATAAACGCAAAAGAAGCTAAATATTATTACACAATTTACAAGTAATACATGGTGCAAGGATCAAGTTTCAAACTAATATTTATACTTCATGGTTGAAATATAAAATGTGAAAGAAAGGAAAGCACTAAAATAAAATTATTTTTAGCAAGTTTTGTCACATCCAGAGGTAAAATTGTAGACAAAGCAAGAAAGGATTTAATCCAGTGGAGAAAGACAGAAATCAGAAGCAGGTCCAAATCCTACCAAAGTTTCTGAAACTTTCAGGATACTGCTCAACTCAAGATCCATTTTCTCCAGGTTACCCCCTCATAGAATGGGAATTACACAACTTGTCCTACCCACTCACTTCAAAAGAGTAAAGTTAAAAAGAGGTGATGTGTGAAATTATGTTGTGATATAATAAATGTTATGAATATAGATTAATTTATAAGCTCTGCCCACCTGGACTAAATCTACAGTGAACTAGATACTTTTATATGACACACACACACACAAAAGAAAAGCTTTCAAGGAAAACTGTTTGCTGAAGAGGAAAAAAAAACTCTTAAAAGAATCATAAACCACTTGTCTGTGAGATGATGACACCAGAAGCATTTCTATGAACAATGCAGGCATTAAACTGATTGGGCCACTTTAACTTTGACTTTCTTTTATCAGCCAGTTAAAATCAGCTTTCTAGATTTAGCTACTTTATTTGAGCTTCGTTCACATTGTAATATATTACAAAACAAAGTTTGAAACAGAATAAATATTCTTGTCTCTTTTTCATTTCTGAAAAATAATTTCCATGGTATCTTGGAAAGTTAAAGTTATGAGTGAAAAGGTTGCTTTTTCTTAAATTTTTCATCAGAATCTCTTCGGACTAATTCTGAGCTCTGATGTGTAGTTTTGGAGGCTACTTTATGGGAAAAATATTTTAAATATAGTAAGTATATATATATATGTTAATTATCTATGTTATAGAAACTACATGAGGGGCCAGCATTGTACTGCAGCAGGTTAAGCTACCACTTGTGATGCCTGCATCCCATATGAGAAGGCTAGTTTGAGTCTACGCTGTTTTGCTTCCAATGCAGCACCCTGCTAATGCACCTGGGAAAGCAACAGGAGATGGCCCAAATAATGGAACCCCTGCAACCCATAATGGGGAAGGGATGGATTTCCAGGCTCCTGACTTCTGCCTGGCCCAGCCCTCGCCACTCTAGGCATTTGGGGAGTGAATCAGCAAATGGAAGATGTTCCTGTCTCTCTCTCCCTCTATTTATGGCTCTGTCATTCTAAGTAAATAAATAAATAAATATTTTTTAAAAAACCCTAGGCAAAGAAACAATTAGCCTTTCCTTAATACATTGCATTGTGTTTTCTTAAATGCTATCAACCATGCTTACCGTATTCACTTTTTAAAAAAATATTTATTTATTTGAAAGTCAGGGTTATCCAGAGAAGGGGAGAGAAGGGGAGAGTAAGAGAGAGAAACAGAGAGAGAGAGAGAGAGAGGGAGAGAGAGAGAGAGAGAGAGAGATCTTTCATTAGCTGTTTCACTTCCCAAATGGCCACAGTGGCCAGGGCTGGGGCAGGCAGAACTCAGGAGCTTAATCCGGGTCCCCACATGGGTGGCAGGGGCTCAGACACTCACACCATCTTCCATTGCTTTTCCTAGGCTATTAGCAGGGATCAGAAGTGGAGCAGCTGGGACTTGAACCAGTGCCCATATGGAATGCCAATGTTGAAGGCAATGGCTTAACCTGCTGTGCTACAAAGTAGGACCCTCACTTTTAAAAATTACACTCTCCTGTGACATTTCCTCCTTCACAATAAGACTGGTAGCACTCTATCTTCTGGATTACAAAATGTAATTATGTGATATATCTTTTGATTATGATAGTCATCACTGGCATAATATTGGCTATTTTTCCCAAATCTTTCACATGAAAAACCTCACAACAGTGCAAAGCAGGCAGGAACACTGCAGCTAAAATTACTAGGGCAGGTGTTCAGTTCCCATATCTAGACTTTTCCCACCAAATGGCACTGTCACTCTTGCTTCTAGCTCAGTGTTAAATATTCAATGACAACATTTGCATTGTTGAATTTGGAATCTGTAAACCTGGAAGTGGGAGGAAACCCCTGGGAAGTGGTGAGGATGCTCTCTGTGTTCAGGGGTGACCTTCTTGGTGCAGACACACCCGCTGCTCTTACCGTCCAGGTGGCCGACTTGGCAGTGCTGGACTGCTGGAAGGACACGTCGAAGCTGTGCGGGCCGGGGTAGTCGGTGTTGGAGGGGATGGCAGGTGACGGCGAGAGGGCATCGAAGGTGGAGCTCGGCTGCGCGTAGGGCGAGGGCGCAGTGACACTGTTCTGTGCGTGGTCTGTGTTGTAGGGGCTGGTGGACGAGGAGCCGTTCTGGATCTGCTGGTCCATGCTGTTCAGGAGCCCCAGGTTTGTGTACTGTGGCTGCAAGGAAACACAGACACGCTGATGTTAGTTAGCCACACATGCCACAGATCACTCCAGAGCTCACCTCGGAAACACTTTGCATCCAAAGTCAAATCACCAACTTGTGATAAACATAAATACCACGAGACGTCTTTGGTGTCTTCACAGATGACAAGCTCTCTATGTCACTTTTGGAGACTGGTTTCCTCAACGGTGCTTAAAGGCAGAATGTTAAGATACACTTATTCACTAACAAGGCATAAAACATCCAGTGCTCACTGTTGCTTAGGGAATTTTTTTTAAATAAATGAAAGCTACTTATTATTTCCATTTATTTATATATATTTAGGCCGTGGCATTCCTAATGAGAAAGGCCACTTCATAAATATGTTCTACAGGAAATTTAAACATCAAATATTGTATATGGTCTTCAAGTTTACTTAGTCTTACAATCTAAATTATGGGTTTTTTTTTGAAAGATTTTATTTATTTATTAATTTGAAAGTCAGAGTGACAGAGTAAGTGAGAGACAGAAAGGCAGAGAAAGATTTCCATCCACTGGTTCGCTCTCCAAATACCCACAACACCCATGGCTAGGTAACCCAAGAAACGGGAACTCTATCTGGGTCTCCTGTGTGAGTGGCAGGAATCCAAGTACTTGAGCCAGGGCCTGCAGCCTCCCAGGTGTATTAGTAGGAAGCTGGATCAGAAGCAGAGGTGGGACTCAATAACAGGTACTCTGACATGGGGTGAAGCATCCCAAGCAGCAAGTTAACCTAATGCATCACAACGCTCATACCATATTTGTAAATTCTGTCCCACGATAGCAGCTGTGCCCCCTTCATCCCAGGGACCAGTTTCACAAAGACCAGAGAGGGCAGTGGGCATTTGGTACAGGAGTTAGTTAACATGCTACTTGGGAGCCCTGCATCATACATCTGAGTGCGTGAATTGAGTCCCAGCTCTTTTTTTTTTTTTTTTTTTTTTTTTTTTTTTTTTTTTTTTTACAGATTTATTTATTTATATGAAGGTCATAGCCACACAGAGAGAAGAGGGGGTCGGAGGGAGGCCCTCCATCTGCTGGTCCACTCCTCAACTGGCCACAATGGTTGGAGTTGATCTGATCCGAAGCCAGGAGCCAGGAGCCTCGAGCCTCCTCTGGGTCTCCCATGTGGGTGCAGGGGCCTGAGGACCTGGGCCATCCTCCACTGCTTTCCCAGGCCACAGCAGAGAGCACAATCAGAAGTGGAGCAGCTGGCAACCACATGGGATGTCAGCACTGCAGGCAGCGGCTCCCCTCCACTGGCCTCACCACAGTGCAGGTCTCCCCAGCCCTGTTTTTAATTCTTGCTTCCTGCTAATGCACACTCCTGGAGGCAGCAGACAATGGCTGGAATATTTGGGCACCGGTCTATAATTGATGCAATTCGGAAGCATGTTAGCTCATAGAGCCAGCCCCTTCTACCCAATGCAAAGTCTTCCAGTGGGCAGGCCCAGAGTGTACTCAGCAAAATGTTTACAGAAATAATAGATTGATTTCTCTTCAATTTACCTTTAAGCAACTTTACAATATTACAATAGAGAGGGGAAGTGATTGCCCAAGCATCAGCTAATAGAGCAGGTATTTTGAAACTAAATCTTCTGGGTCTGAGTCCAGGGCTCTGCCCAGGCCATCACAACTGTTAGTCTGATCAGAAAACTCACTCCTTGGCCATTTCTACACCTGAGCGAAAGTGAATCCATGTCTAGAAGGGACAACCAGCCTTTAGGTCAGGAAACCTTGTGACATGTGGAGATCTCATTGTTTTTTCCTTCAAGCGGCAGAGGGGATCAAAAGCAAGAAAGGGAACACAGCCCTGTGGGTCCGTGTTTTATGAGGCAAGTGAGGGCCCTAGCTTTTCCACTGAAGCATACTGAGACCCAGGCCAGGTAAAATTCTGGAGAAGGGCAGCAGGGAATATGTTTCATTTTAAGCTTTAGGTTTTATAAAATTATTTTACTATACTTCCATTCTTTCATGTGGGGAAAGAAATGGACTCTGCCATTCCATTCAGTCCAGAGAGCATGTGTCTAAATGCTAACAGTCCTATGCCCACTCCATTCCATTCATGCATGCACATTCCACTGCCGAATGCCACGTCCCCATTTGCTCTGCAAGTAACTATGAATCTCTTTACACTTCTCCCCTTGCTGACAAGAGCAGCTGCTGCTCTCGCCTCCTCTCCCCCTCTGACTTCTACAGCTCCTATCCTTCTCCTACCAGGCATCTTCGGCTCTGCCTCCTGACAGGTGTGGCAAAACTGCAGGTAAGAGGACTAGAGGAGAGAAAAATAAAACCTGAGGCCAAGGCTGGTACAAATGTGTCCACACCCATGGCTGAACTAAAGCTCTTAGGTATCCAAGCCTGAGGCAACAGCCTGGGAAGGGGATTGAAAAGATATTATTTGTGTTCAAGTTAAGGGTCAGTATACAAAGCACTCCTGGACGCCCTGTAGGAATCAGATAATGCTCCCAAAGGCACGTGCTTCCCTGCAGCAGTACAATTAGGGAGGCAGTCGGCCCTGACAAAAAGGACAAAGAAACTGGCTGAGCACTTTCTTGCAGGCAGTAAAATGCCTGTTGGTCCACCCCTTCCTCCTCCTTCTAG
Organism: Oryctolagus cuniculus; assembly: GCF_051225735.1. Lineage (NCBI taxonomy): Eukaryota > Metazoa > Chordata > Mammalia > Lagomorpha > Leporidae > Oryctolagus > Oryctolagus cuniculus. The sequence goes on from NC_142870.1 coordinate 89,717,866, forward strand.
CTACATGCAAGAAACTTCAGCTAATTGGGAGGTTGGAAAAGAACAAAGAAACATAGGCCCTTTGAATTTTTCCCCCAAATACATATAAACAGAAAAGTTTTGAGGCCCAGTTTTAAAAGCCATTGAGCAAACACTTACTGATTCTCCAAGGACTTAATAGAAAGAGAAATTCCATTTACCAAGGCGTCACAAAGGAGACCCCTGGGCAAGCAGTGAGACTGAACAGATTGGGTGGCACCACAGAAGCAGAAACTGTATTCTAAAAATCACTAATAGCACTGTGCATGTGGGTGGGTCTCTTGTAAGATTTTTTAAATTCTAAGTAAAATATTGCACTTCAAAACAAGAGGACTGTCTCAATGCTGATGCTTCAATTTATAAAACTAGATTTCTCAGACCTGGCCAAAATCAAGTTACCATCCAAGACAGAAACAGGAAAAGACATTTCTGTTTAAACGCTCCTCAAGTTATACTTTAAAGAAATATAAGCCAAGTAGTATAATCAATTATCTTAAAGAAGCATAAGCATAAAACCAACACTACCAACTTAAAATGAACACAAACAACAAATCCAGCAAGGTAAGACCTGCATGGATAGAAATCGCCTTAAATTCCTTTCTTGGTTTATTAAAAGTCAGTAAGTCATGAGCATGCCATAGGAATCAGTTCTTTACAAGTTACTTTATTTGTGTATTTCTTTGATTTGAGGAGAGATCACATGTGTTGACAGAGTGCGATCTGAGGCCAAGTGCAGACCAACATCGCCAAGAAGAACAAGTGTTCCCCAGGCGGGACCAGCAAAATAATTTGTAGTGCTTAGCACCAAATGGAACGCCAGGGCCTCTTGTAAGACGTTCAAAGCGGTGATAGTATAACACAGTGTCTTTCTGACGATGGGCCCTACGCAGCTCACTGCAGCGTCCGCACGCCTGTGAGCTGCTGCCATCTCAGATCCAGGTGCATACTATCTACCTGACTTTTCCACTTAAGTGTAACTGGTGGGGTGAAAGGAACAGTACCTGTCCCTCTTATGTACTGTCAGTAATTCCACAAACCGAAGGCAGGGACTCTTGTTACGTTGGGATGCTAAGGTAACATTTACTGACAATGACAAACAAAAGAGCTTCAGAGATTAGGGCATGACACTTTTCTACCAATTACTAAACTGCCCTCAGAAGAACTCTGTGAGGTCCCGCATGGCCTGTATGAATGTGTGCATGTATGTGTGTCTTAGTGTAACAAATGCTATCAGAATATTTGAAATAAAATTAAGAGTAGATTCTCCCTTTCTTACCACAAGGTACTTTGATCTCAAAACAACCTTAACATATTCTGCAAGTACTCAAACAATGAATGAAAATGTTATATATCTATCCCATTACATCTGGAAAAGTAAGCAGTCTTTCTTCAAACTATACAAGGCAAAAATGAACATGATTTGTCCGATACCTCCCATTTGAGGTTAAAAAAAAATATCTGCTCTGATTTCAATCACATCCTTAATTTCCTACAAAATAACTGAAACAGAAGACTTACTGCTTAAATCCTGGAGTCACCAATGTCTGCGGCTGGTATAGAAGAGGCTAGCAGCACATGCTGCTTACAGGGACTTAACATGCTCCAAGCAATCTCAGAACATCCACCCGTGTTCTCCATCATGGAGCTGGTGTGTTCAGCACAGGCACACTCAGGGCCTGTTTGCTTTCATTATAAGGAAAGAACAAACATAACGGCTAACTCCCAAATACCCGGAAGAATATTTTCTTACATTTTTTTTCCTGTCTCCCATAAGTCCTTTTGCATTTTCACAGCTCTCTACAGAGTCTGATTTGTTTCTTCACTGAACTTCAATTCAGATACTTGGAATTAAAATAGCAAGAAGCTTCTTATAAGCTCAACAGTGTGTTACTATATATTGCCATAAACAAAGCTCAATATTAAATACTCAGATGTATATTTACTTAAAGTTGATAATTACTTTCATATAAAAGAATTTAGCATTAAAAATACAAATTAAGTCAACTGATCACTGCAATGGGAACAGGGGCTTACGTATAATCTATTCTTTAAAATCTCTCCCCACTGATTTATCTATGTCAGAGAAATTTTTGAAGTTCTCTTTCCCAGATGTTGCCATCTGAAATAGCAAATTCAAGGCAACAATAGCCAAGAATATATGGCAAGAAATTAACAGAAATATGAATGGAGAACCAATCAGTGATAGAACAGGTTATCATTGTGATATAAAATCATAATTTACCTCACATCAAATGGACCCTTGTTTAAAGAAAATGATAACCAGGCCAAAATTCATTTGGAAGACATTCTATTTACAGTCCTTGAATGACTATAAGATGAGGTTACATATTTGGACATTACCAGTCTTACCTCCTGGGATGGGTCTTCTTTATATCTCAGTATGGATCCTGATGATGAAAAAGGACTGTGAAATTAGAACAGGGGACACAGGGCACAAGTCCTGTCAGTGTCACTAGTGCACGGTGCACTGTTGGGAATGGTTGTCCAAAGACACGGACCTTAGTTTCCTGGAAGATGAAATCTGTGTAAAATCTGTGCAGAGAGGGTGAGCCATTTCCAACATCCTGCTAGGTGAGACTATCCTCATCTGCAAAGCTGTTACCAACTATTGCCACGAGACTTTCATGACATAACTGCTTCTTTCTTTATACAGATTCCCTGGCCAAACCTAAAAATCTGTTTTGTTTCAGGCAGCAAATATGGCTTCTTCGGCTGATACAACCTTTCACCTTAGACTTTAGAGAAGAGCTGTTGTACACATTATACAGCCCCTTCTGCGAAAAGAAACCAGCTTTCTTCCTGACTCCAGCTTTACAAAGCATTCATTCGATTATGCTTTACCAGACAACATCATGTCCTATAATATCAGCAGGAGGGTAACTTTTCAACAAGCACTGCCTAAGGGAGAAATACTTGTCATTTTTAAGTCTTCTACCTCATATCTCAAAGAATGATGGCTTGTTTCATGCTAGAATTAAACACAATCGACTTAAAGTGCCCCATTGTAGTTCAAGAAATATTTATATTAGAAGGTCAAGTTAAACCACCATCTTTCTACCTTAAAATATATTTAGCTTCTTATTTTTCTCAAGGTCAGATTTTGTAAGGTATAAAATATTTCACTTTTGTCTTCGAAAAAGCTCCTAAAAAGTGACTGCTTAGAGGTAAAATATATCTCTACCTTATAAGAACAATCTGGGGGCTGTCGCCATGGCGCAGTAGGTTAATCCTCAGCCTGCAGCGCTGGCATCCCATATGGGCGCCAGTTTTAGTCCCAGCTATTCCTCTTCCAATCCAGCTCTCTGCTGTGGCCTGGGAAAGCAGTAGAAGATGACCTGGGTGCTTGGGCCCTGCACCCGCTTGGGAGGAAGCACCTGGCTCCTGGCTTTGGATTGGCACAGCTCCAGTCCTTGCAGCCATTTGGGGAGTGAACCAATGGAAGGAAGACCTTTCTGTCTCTCTCCCTCTCACTGTCTGTAACCCTATCTCTCAAATAAAGTTTTTTTTTTTTTTTTTAAAGAACAATCTGTAAGAATAAAGACCTTAGACACACAAAAATGAAGAAAGTTTACTAGACTGTTTTATGTTCTGACACAAACTGTCAGGATTCCTTGAGAGTCAAGATTTTGTAATTTAGGAGAGATCCCTAAAAACCTCCAAATAAGGTGAGAGAAATAAATACAAAGTTGGCTTCTCAGGTAGCAAACTTTAACACACAGAAGTATATAATTTTAATATTGTCATTCTTGATCCAGATATTAGGAAAAATACTCTGAGTTTGTGTTTGTTCCAACCAAAAGCTATTAGAGTTAGAACACAAATATGTTTGAAGGCATTTTAAACCTATAGTAATCAATATGTTTTAGTAGCTCAATTTTGCAGATATGAAAATATTGAGAAAATAAACAATGAAAATCTTTAGTAAAAGTTAGGTCATCATCACAGATGACTTTAGAAGCTTTGAGTTAATAACTTGTTCAGTTGCAAAGTGAGTTTAAAATAATTTTAAAATATTTTTGATATTTATCTCACTAGTCCATATAAAACTGTGACTTAAAACAACAGGTGATGAAGTATGATTAACATCTTCCATAGGAGATAGTTTTACTCACCATGACATGAAACTGAAGACATCAATTTTAATCAAATAATTTAAAACCAAAAATCTGAAATAAATGTAGCATTCACATTCAATGCTTTATATGAAAGCAATATTAGCTATTATTATTACTGTAGTTAATACTTGTACTGAGTTCTTATCATGTGTCTTACAGTGTCTGAATGCTTTGCACATTGTCCTCCTTTAATACTCATGAGATAAGTGGCATTATTACTCTATGTTGTATACATATTTTATGGATGAGGAAACAAGCTCCATGAGATTAAGTAACTTGCCCAAGGTTGTGACAAGAGCTTGAATGCGAAACCAGTAAATCTGGCTCAAGAACCCACTTTCTTAAGTAGCCTTCATTCTGATTGCATATAAATAACAGCTCTTTAGATTTCTGCCTGGAAGTTTTATTTAAAAGTTACACTCAAAGAAAATACACAGCTTTTGGATCTAAAGACATTTTTCTCCATTCATTAAAGAAAAGATATAAAACTTCAGTCACTATTAGGATGGGTATAATCGAAAAGAGTTAGAGACACAGCTTCTTGGACTACCCCCTTGAAGTGCATTGCAAATCCAATCAGGTCACTTCTAAATTTGAATTCCTTGAGCAGCTCCCTATTCTATTAGAAAATGACCCCGAGTCCTAAAATGGCCTACCACTTGAAACTCCCATGTAGTAAGTGGGTCTTAAGATTTTCTTTTTAAAGAATATTTTTTGAAAGACAGAATAACAGGAAGGGGGAAGAACAGAGAGAGAGAGAGAGAGAGAATCGTCTATCATCTGATTTACTCCCCAAATTGCTGCAATATATAGGGCTGGTCTAGGCTGAAGTTGGGATCCAGGTCTTGCACATGGGTAGCAGCCACCCAGGCATTTGGACTATCTTCCACTTCTTTCCCAGGTGCATTAGCATGGAGCTGGATCAGAAGTAGAGCAGTGGGAAGGCCCTAAACTGGTGCTCTGATATATGATGCTGGCATTGCAAGAAACAGCATAACCCACTGCACCACAATACTGACCCCCTTCAATTTTTCAAAAGCAAATTCCTTTAGTCTTCAAGTCTTTGGTTGATGCAGGTCACTTCCCAATTCATCCTTCAGCTTTCAGCTAAATGTCGTCTTCCAGAAGCATTTGTCAACTGCCCAGATAGACTACTCTCCTGTTTCACCTTCTCATGGAACTTTCCCTTTGCATCATATAATTGAAATTAAATACCATTAAAATATACTTAACGTTGGTTTTTCTGCTATTGTATGAGTTCATGAGCAATCAGTCATAACTGGCTTACTTAGTGCTGAATCCCCAGTACCTGGAACAGTGTCTGAGACAAAATATGTGCTCAGGAAACAGTTCATTAAAAAATGCAAACCACTTCATAAAAATCACCTTCAGAAATTATCTCTAACACAACTAAGTACTGATTGCTATCCTGATGCAAGTTTGTCTATATTGAAGTCATCTCTTCATGGACTACTCTCAGGAGAACGTTATAGTGCCATTCTTAAATATCTCCATGACCTTTGTGGGTTTTGCTTTGTCTTGGTAGGTGGGAATTGTGCTTTCAGCTTGAGCTTTTATGGGAACTGGTAGCAGAATAGCCAGTCCTGTCACTCACTATGCAGTGAGTAATACTTAGTAGCTCACACCTAGCTGGGAAGTTTATTAATGAGCTTCTACTTCCTTAAAATGAACACATACACACTTTTGTGCCAAGACAGTGCTTTTTCACACAGTGGTCTAGGTTATGTTTCTAATGCATCTAGGTCAGCAGTAACAATCCAAACCTTGGTGGTCACATAATTATTCACTTCCTACTGACCATAATTATGGCCAAATGCAGGTTGCTTTGGAATGAAACCACCCAGAAACAAGCCTGAAGTAAGACGTTTCGTTTCCAGTAGATATACCACAGAATGGTCCCTCCCTGTCTAATTTCCATGATTTTCTGCCCAGTTAGCCAGGATTCGGGTTAGCATAATGACATAATTAATGGCTTACAAATGCGTGTTTTGAGGAACTGAGACTGTAGTTTATCAGACTTAGAAACCAATTTTTGCAAATGACATAAATTCATGACTTCATGTTATCATACTTTATAACACACACTCAGTGGTAAAAACACTGACCTTCATTTACAAGGGCAAAACTAAAGTGGTTTTCCAAGGACTAACCTACTCAACAGATACTCAAAACTTTGTAAGTATTCAAATAAGGAACACTCTTTCACGGATTCTAATTTGCTTTTACTTGCCCGGTGCTTTGCTGATTGCTACATTTTTATTGTATTTGAAGTAATTAGAGTTTTCAGTGATTTACTATGCTGCATAATTAGACATGGTGACTTACGTAACACTGGAGTGTTCCTATAAGCTGTCACTTTTACCTATAAAAATAAAACTGAAGTTTCCAACTATGTGAAAAACATGCCTTAACTTTGAAAAGACACTCATCTATTCATTTCATTCTGTTTACCCATTATAAAAGTAGCAGTCCATCAATCAATTCGATCATTCCAACAGCTCATTAGTGTCTTATTTAAGCAAAAAAATAAGTTGGGATGCCATGTTTAAGAGCAAAACGACTGCAAGATTTTTGAGGCACCCTTTAGTAGTAAATGACAGGGAAAATAAAAGGAGAGAGTGTTTGCAAATCATCAAGCTTATTCACCCACATCAAACCACCCACATCTCTAGTGATGATCCAGAGGCATGCAAGGGACAAACTGAATCAAGGGAGCAGCGTGGAAGCAAGTAAACACTTCTAAAAAAGTGACTGCAATGCAAGATAAAAATCTCATCTGTCCACTTTTTTTTTAATCAAGCACATTCTCTGACCTCATGGGTAATCAATTATGTGAAAGCAGTACACACTTTACAATATTTACCTGTTACATGGAAAGTCATTCCTTACTTAGGAAACTGCCAAATCTTTTAAAGATTTTATTGCCACTTGAAATAAAATGAAAATAGTACTAGGCCAATTTAAAAACAAAAGACTTGCAAAATGTCAAGGAAACCATATAACTGAATTTCCTGAAGGACATAGAGGTGGACACAGCTTGTATATGTGCAGGGGATTCCTTTATGCTCTTTGCACAGGTCAGTTACCGGCAGTCTTGTCTTTAAGTATATACAATTACCACTATGTCTGTCTGAAGACACCCCTTCAAGCAAATGCAAGTTCCCTTTACATTCAAGGAATATTATTTAGTGGCCCTGTAGAGGACATAGAGATGCAAATATAACACTTCCTCCAAAGTCTTCACTGTAGAGATGGGGAGGAGGCATCTGGTACAACCCAAGAGCGATAAGGAAGGAACACAGAAGTGAAAGAGCTCAGAGGGCGGAGGCGTTGTTCCGAGTAAGGGAACTGAGACATTTTTAAGGGCAAGGTGGATCCTCAGCTGGGACTGAGTGACTGGAAAGGATCTGACCTGAACACAAGTACTTGGGAGTGGAGGTACTTGAGTATTAAAAAAGACAGAAAGCTTCTTCCCTCTTCTGATTGCTAATCCTGCAAACATGTGAGCATTTTCTGTTGAAACAATTCCCCAGGCTTTCTTTATAAACCTTTACGCGTAAAGGTTTTTTCCAAGCTTGCTATTCCACCCAGTATTACTGTTTCTCTCTGTGTATACCCTGTGGTCCTCAAGCTTAGTCACATGACAGAGTCTCACATGATCTATTTAAAGTTAATCAAGCCATTACTCAAATATCTAATGTTGCCCTTTTGAGGGGCTAATGATTTTCCTTTTTAATTCTGATTCCCTCAATAGGGTGACTCTAATCCAGACTGATTTGAGTAAACAGGGCATATTCCCCATTGTCTCTGTGATCTGAGAAAGAATGAACTTGAGAGAGATCACTGCATGGATTGGAAATGGCCCCTTTGGGTGTTTTTGCGCAAGCTTAAAAGGAGAAAGAAAATGCCTGTGTGGAGTTCTGTCCAAGGGCAGCTCACTTTGGGGGTGGTAATTCTCAGACAGGTATTATACTAAACTGCTCCTATTAGTGGCTTTAGCACCAATAAGAAAGTAGAACTTTTTCTTTTGTAGTGTTTCCAGAATAGCTGACAAGACTGTTTCATAAATTTCCGCCTCTGGCAACAAACCACAGCCTGAGTCAAAATTCCCTCTTTCAGCTTTCATAAGGAGATCTCTTTTGTTTGCCATTTAAGAAACACACACAAAATGCAATTCGTATTACAAGTTTTGCATGAAATATCCATTATGCTCTACACACATTTACTTACATTCCAAAAATATTTCTCCTTGCCAATGATGCCCCCACTAGAGCCAACACATAGTTTATTTTGACACCACTTACTGAGCTGAAAATTGACAAATGAACATTATCTGGTAAAGTCATTTCTGCTTGAATCTAAACAATAATTCAATTTCACTGTGTTTTTGGAAAGGGAACTTGAATAATTTTAGTTAAAATCAATGCTTAAAACTACTCATTATCAAACATGAAATAAAGAAATTATCAAGATTTTTTTTACCAAAACCAGAAAAAAATATTTTTGGAATAATTTTGGTGTGCTATGTTGTCAGACCAAATAAGAAAATCAAATGTGAAGATGCGCATAAAGTATTGTTTTTGAAAAGTCTTAGCAGATGCTTCATTTAATCATTAATTTCTTCAAAGGACGTTGCACACCTAGGCGTCTTTTGCAAAACCTCGTTGTTTCGTCTAAAGTCAGCAAAGAGTTAAAAACCAGACATCATTTAAGGTTGGATACTTGCAGATTCTACTTTATGTAAGTGGAGGATTAGGTTTCAAGGAAGAGAAAGAAGTGAGAAATAAGCTTAGAGGTCTCTCATTTATCATGGTGCCCCATTCTCCTCCTATCTGTTCTTTTGCCTTAAATCAGGCCACCAAGATTCTCCCCAGCTACCCGCCCATGGCCTACCTTCTTCTGCCTTACTTTTTCTACTATTGTCCTCTTTAATTGCCTACACTTTCTTCCTGGATAAGATGGACATGAGGAAGAAAGCTGTGAAAGGAGAGGATAAGAATGTGCATGAAGACATGTCTTCTCCAAATACTTCTCTTCAAACATTAAAGGTGTATCCTTGTCCCAAAAGGAAATTTGAAAATTTTATGGCAAAGATTTTGAAACATAATATGCCAAGATTTAAATTTTTGTATTTTCTTTTAATTTGGCAGAACTATCTTTCGAATGGAACATTTTTATTTCCTTTTGCCCTATTTTTTGAATTTGGGATTCTCATTTTTGAAAAAATAACATACTTGGTATATTCTCTTATACATTCAGCCCCAGGATTACTATGTGCACTTAGGCCTATGACTAGAAAAAATGATTTTCTTGTCCTGATTCTAAGATTACTATTTAATAAGGTTACTACTAATAAACATAGAGAATCAGTCTGAATTTTGTTCCTAGATATGATTAATTTTAAAATGGAATTACCATGTCCATATATGGGGTAAGGCAGCACATCTGTTTCCGTATAAGCCCAAGGAGTGGGAAGAGGGGGTCTGCTATCTCTCTAAGCCCTGGCAATCATCTGGGTGAACTCTTCTCCCTCCATAAAGGATGCCATTTATTACCTCTGGAGCACACAGTCAAATTTTTGAATCTTGAAATCTCTACGCTGTCCATCATTCAAAACACACATGACCACTAGATCTTGGTAGGATAAAAGCTCCTAGCTCCTTTTCTTGCTATATGAAAGCTTTCCATTTTGACATAAATTTTAAATACATATCACTGTTAAGTCAACATACTCTCTTTTCAAATCCATATACCAGGCTCCTTCTTCTGGCTCATTTCAGTTTTTCTTTGTAGTAATTTTCTACCCTCTAAACAAAATGACCTCCTTGGCTGAATTCTGAACCTCAAAACACTACCTTCATCATAAACAATTTAAAGTGCATTTCACTGTTTGACAAAGACTTTGTGTCTTACCAGTTCGGTGTCATACTGGTGTGTTTATTAACAATATATAGACTCCCTGGACTTGTGAGTGCTGAGAGGCTAATGGCTGTGACTTATTCATTTCTGTCTTCCCCACATTGTCTAGCACTGTGACTGTACTTAATCAACTCTCAGTAATTGTTGAGTTGTAAGGAAACACTTCCTGTTGTAAGGGAAATAACTTAAATGGTTTGTGCCTGGTATATTAAAAAAATCACCCTCTCTAGTTTACAGCTAAATTGATACTACATATTTATTTTGGGATAGGTCACTGGAGGGAAAGAGTGAAATAAAGAACAGGGTCTGTATTTATAGAGATACCATATAATTTCTTTTCTGAGATACTTTTGAAATGAAAGGGGAAGGGTAGGGTGGGAAGTATCACTGTGTTCCTAAGTCTGTATATATGAATTACATAAAATTCATTTACCTTAAATAAAAAAAAAATTATAATAAAAGTTACCTTAAAGTAAAAAAAAAAAAAACATGAAAAGGGATATTGCTAATAATTATACTGGAATAGTAGGCATAAATAAGGACAAACTAATATCAATACTTCCCAATTTATATGGCAGCAATCACAGCTCTTAAAGAAAGCTAGGGGCAGAAAACACATGACTTGTATGAGACGTCAGAAGCAATCCATCACTGCCCTCCTAAAAATTCAAAAGAAGCGATGGATACTCCTACAAACCAAACATGCAATGCAGAGAAACATATGCTTCTTGACAGTCTAGAGCATTTATCCTCACCAAGTGCTCTCTAGTAGAGCTCCAATCACATCACTCCTCTGTTCAATCTCCTTCCACAGCTTACCATTGCCACTGTATTAAATTACCCTCCTCTCAGGGTTATGGCCCTCTTAGAGCCACTCAATCCTAACTTTCTCTCTTAAGCACTGCACACTTTCATTCCAACCCAACTATTTTACATTTCTGAGGCTGATGCTTATTTCTATACCTGAAATCTCTCCTTTAACATTTCTAGAACTTGAGAAGTTCCACCTGCTTCTCAGAGTTCATCTGTATCTGGCATAGTCATGTAGACTTTCTTGATCCTCCTACTCCAAGGGGCTCTCTTTTTCTTTTGTACTTTCTATTATCAGGCTCACATTTCTCCAATGGCAATAATATCTGCCCCGTACTATAACTGTATGCATAATTAGGCCACTCCCCCAGTGAATGATAAACTTCTTAGTGTAGGAACTGTTTGTTTCTCATTTTCAGATCTTATGAGCCATCTTTTACATAAACATGCCTCAGTAAACATTTATTTTAAAAGAGTAAGTCAGTCCCTTTTCGTAACCTATGTTTCTCCTTCTAAATAGAATTTTTCATAACTATTGACACTGGTACAATTCTAAGTGCGTAAGTGAAAATTATTACATGTTTAGAGAAATAACAGATTAATAAGCTATAGGTCACTATATTTGTGACCCTAAAAATTGTGTTCTTAAGAGAGTATTAGAAATTATATTGATAGCTTAATTTTTGTGTCAATGCTTTCATGCTAACACTTCAGTTCATTGCCTTCCAAACCCAAAATGAGTTACCTTATTGGATACCTTTCATTGGCTGCAATAAATTGGCACTGGACAGCAATGTTATTTCAATCATCTGATCTCTCCTCATCATACATAAAAAGAAAATTGAGGTTTTCCTGAACTAGGAAAATATTTCATCTTCAAAGTAGTAAAACTTTGATGGAAATTATTGAAACAACTAAGCTGTTTTTCACCAGGGTGTCTTTTTATTATGTGTACTCATTCTTCCTTATTTTTTGGCATAAAACTGTTAAATTCTAAAAAAAATATCCAACAGGAGAAAAACTTTAATTTCATAACGGTACTGTTAAGGGAGGATTTTTTTTACTTATTCCTTTCAATTCTACCAGCTCAGAACCCACCCCATGAAACCATATGAACATCAAAGCAAACTAAAGTACATTTGTGATCACATTTCTCAACTATTTGACTCAGACCCCTTTCTGATAAATAAAATCTCAGCTATATACTCCCTTAACAGGCAGACTGAAGACTCTAAATTCTGGATATGCTCATCATCTAAGAACATTTTAACAACTTTGCATTCAGAAAATGCAGGTAGTATGATGAAAAAGCAACCAGTATTTTTTGGTTGCTATAGAAACCCCAGACATCCATTCATGCTTCCTATTGTACTCCCCACAGCACTGTTGAGGATCACTGGTCTTCTAAAAAACAAAACAAAACAAACATACCTTTCCTTATCTATTATCGCCAAATCTTTTTTTTTTTTTTTTCCCAATAGTGGTGAAGGAAGGTATGATCTATGATCTGTGATCTAAGATCTCTTTCTCCCAGTCCCCTCTGGGCTTGAGGGCACCCAATTGGAAAACAAGTAGTACAATCTCAGGCCACAGCACCAACTAAGGAATACAGCCTGGCACACTCTGAATTCTGCCTGCAGTTCTGCTCCTAAACCACCGTGGCTTTTTTTCCCAGGATGCTAAACATCTCAGAAACACAAAAGGGGGAAAGCTTAAGATAATACATTTAGTAACTATCAAGCAAAAAAAATCATACTCAGTTAAAGCAGAATGGCAAAAATCCTGTTGGTGTAGGAAAAACTTTCCCTTAATCATGAAGGCCCAACAGTCAATTAAATGACAATGACCTAGACTCCCAGAGCTAATGCTGTTGTCTTTTCTTTCCTTCAACCAGCTTTGCACAACAGCTTTTAGAGGGAATGTTTTTGGTGCATTCAATCTCTTCTTGGCATTAAAGACAAAAAAAATAAGTAAAGGAAAACAATACTATAGATGGGTACTTGAAAAAGTTTATGGAAAAATGGAATTAAAGGAGAATGCACATTTTATTTGAACATTTTGAAGACTTCTCCAATACAACTCTCTTTATAGAAAGAAAATCTCTAACCTCAATTTGTAAAATTAAGTGTTTTGGTATATGCAACTTGAATTCCCCTTTAAACTACTGTTCTAAAATGTTGTAACTCATTTACCAAAGTATCTTCCCTTCTTTTTCCAAAATCCCAGATAGGAAATTTTAATAACTATCTCTTTAAAACAAGGTTCTCTCTTTCTCTTTAGTTCTCTCTCTCTCTCTCTCTCTCTCTCTCTCTCTTTCACACACACACACACACACACACACACACGAATCCACACTACATTCTTTGACAAGAGTGTTGAACTAAAACTTAATCTGTGAAGCAGTCCCTTTCTTTTGAGCTTCTCCACCTCCATGTTTGACCAGTCCCAGGGTCTGTGTCATTTAATATCCAGTGCTACAGAGTATATTTCGTTTGAGGCTTCTTCATCATAACCCAGGAGGAAAAGCTCAATAGTGCCTGTTACATCCTGCCCATGTTCTCTTCCCTTTCAGGCCCTTTTCTGTTCATTAAAAGGTTTCCCAAATCCCACTTTGCTTGGAGGAAAAGATCTAGAAAGCTATGTCAAAGGGAGTAAAAAAGGAAATGTTCTTAAATCAACTCAAAGAAATCACCAGCGAGCTAAACAAACAACAAAATCACTCTAAAGGCAGACAATAGATTATAGTTGTTAAACAATTTTAACTAACAGTTGTATACTTTTGTTAGACTAAATTTCCCCAATTTTTGGCAATTCTTGTGCAATAGGTCATTGCTATACCTATTTCAACCACATTAACAGATATGAATCCCAAAATGTTATAACTTTTGTATGAAATTTCTAGGTACTCAGGGCCACATGATCCTAGGCACTCCTTATACAGTACTCAGATGTAGAACTTTATTTTCACGGAGGCCTAGATCCTAAAGTATAACCCTATATACAAAAGCACTCTGTCTGAAGTAACAGAATGGAGGTCGAACCATGAAGCTGCTGTATAACGCACACACTGGCGGAAGGATATGAAAGTCGTGAAGACGATATGCAGGAAGACACAGGCTGGTAGGGAAATTCAGCCATGTTTTTCATAGTTATCTTCAGTGTACTTCAACAACATTCGAAAAGAAAACAGATAAGCTCCTAACCACACATTTACCTAAAATTGTGAAAAATTCAAGCCAGTGTAAAAATATTTTCGCTCATCAAAAAAATGCCATATTCTCACGTATGGTGACTTTTGTGCTCCCGTAAAAGGCAGTAATTCCTACCAGTATCTTCTAATCACAGCATTTACACAGGTTTTTCATGACATTATATGCAACATAATCATTTCTTTCCATTTTACATCAACTTTGTACATTTCTTATAGAGACCTCTGAACCAACTTTTACTTCTCTCCCTTCACACAGTCAGTTCCTAGACTACTGGGACAGACCGCATGAGACAGCTCATGAACAAAGACAAAGTCAGGTACGTTATGACAGACAAAATCATTCTCTTAATTATTGAAGCCAGGCAAATTAGAAACAACAAGATAATTTTAAAGTCCCCTCTATTTTAAAAAACTAACTTTCAATATTACGGCAAAACGAGAAACTCAGGTTTCTCTACTGTGGACAAGTAAGCCTGCTTGAATGTTTTAAAGGAACATAGATTCTTCCTTTCTCTTCTGTAGATAACTTGATATTTCCCTGGTTATATTTGCACAGTTCAGATGTCTAGACAATTGTGTGGTCAGTACAACTGTGCCGGTCCTGCGTTGTTGCCCTTTGCTGGGTTCTTCCTCTTGCGGTCTGCACTGAGGTACTATGCATTTTGTTTTGATTTTTTAGGAAGCTCTGTTTAAGTACACTAGTCTACCTTTTCAAGCATTCACCTGCAAGCATTTTCATCGGAAACACTGAACTCTCTCCACAACACCCCCAACCCCCAGTCTGATTAGTGTCAACACAGCTGCCCCATTCTGAGGAATGTAAACTAATATTGTTGTTAGACCTCCCTCAACCTTAGGAAACTTCCTCAAAGCCTTACAGTCTCTTTAGGAGGCTGTTTTCCCCACCTTATCGCTTTGCCTAGTGACTTAAATCCCAAAGACAAACTTGTTGAGAAGAGATCGGAAAGCCAAATCATTAGTTCCCTAAATAAAATTCAGTATAATACACATTTCCACGTATGCACTTATAAATATTTGATAATGCATTTTTCCAAAATAACTTTGGCATTACAGATGGAATGTGTAAGTCAATCACCAAACAATAGGGACATTACCAAAGTCCCTTCGGGATTTAAGCAGGTCTCTGTATTAATATAATTAAAAAGGAAGATGATTTTAACAATATCTCATCTGGTTATTTAGGGAAAAAGCCTTCATTTGCTTTTAGGATGAAGTCTGGAGATAGAACTGCGCTAAGAAGCTAAGACCGGTCAAGCTATTTGTCTTACTGGTATGTGAATCCCCATCAGAGAAGTCATTTCAGTGTCTCTAGCAGAATGTGATCTGCCTTCTCAGTCTGTTCTTATCAAAAGTGATTTTACAAATTCCCAAATATTGGGTTTCTTCAAATATATAATGCCACCTAGGAATATTTTTCTTTTCCCTTTTCTTCCACTGTTTCATCTCCCACTTAAAAAAAAAAAAAAGATAGAAAAACCTTAGAGCCATTCCAGAAAGCATTAACCAAGAAAAGAAGATTTCTAAGTACAACTTGCAAAATAATTACATTGGGTGACTGAGAACCACAAATATATTTTTATTTAAAAAAGATAAAAATGAAAAGGCATGTCTAATTGGAATGCCAAAATCTAAAATCCTTACCTCACTAAATTGAGTCTGGGCATTGTTTTCCAGGTACAACATGTTAGCTGTAAGATTGATCAATGCTGCTGTCTTCTCTTCTGGTTCCAGGATTTTGCCAGCCCCCCACCCCCTCTGAGACCCTTACAATTTGAATCTCCTAAGAAGATAACAGCACTCGAGTCCCTCTCTCTCCTTCTCTCTCTGTACATAACTTAAGGTTCCCTAATATATACTCAACTATAGGCATGAGGGGCGGGACTCTTCTCTTTACCTGTCCAATCCATCAACTTCCACCTGGACTCCTCCACTCCAATGGAGTGAGGCCTCTCCCATCTCATTAAGTAGTTAGAATTCCTTATCACCAATCTTTAAAAGAAAAAGAAAGAAAGAAAGAAAAAAAAAAAACCACACACACACACAGACAGAGACAGACAGGTAAAACTTTCCCTGTCTCTTTCATAAGAAAGTGCACTCTGTCCTAAAAACCAAATCTCCCCAAACAAACCATACCACCAAGACTTAGAGAAGGCATTTCAGAAAGTTAGTCTATACTTTCTAACTGAAAAGCAACACTTCAGGGAAAGTTTCTGAAAGGTTTTTAGTTTGCTTGTTTTTCAATCTAGTTTTAGGGTTTTAAAAAGAATGATTACACAAAGTTAGAAATTAGGAGAAAGTACTCAAATCTATTGTTATATTTCTTCAATATAAACTCTAAAATCCATTGCCTGATAACTGAAGAATTTTCAATTTATTTTCCCCAGAGAAATACCAGTTGTTTCACACCAAGCAATGCCAGTATAAACCACTTGACTTTTCAGAGCATGTTTTAGTGACAATTTAAGCTCTTGGTCCCGTTAACTTGTACAAACAAACAAACATATATATTGAGTGCAGGGCATTGAAATTCTGGGAAACAAGCCATTTGAAAGAAAAAAAAAAGCTTGTCTATTTGAATATTTTTTCTCTACTGTATTTTTACTCAGCTTTTACTAATGCTCATAGATACTACCTTTTCTTGTAAATGGGTAATAAAACTGTATTCTTAGTTATGTTACTATTTAAATGATTAATAAACCTTAAAGGAGGAGAAACAAATTAGTTTGTACTTTAAAAATATATTTACATAAATACATAAGAACATTCAGACAGAATGTGGACTTGGTTGTCACAATTTACTGAAGATGAAATATGTTCGAAGGTTATTTGATTCCTTACAATACCCTCTCATTACTACTAAGTATTCATAATTCAGTTAGACATATGTAAACATCTTCCACCCTTACTCAGGAAGCAAATTCTCTCTCTTTTGTCTGAAAACTACTGGCCAAGATAACTATAAATGAATAAGTAGATTTCTTCTAAAATTTAGAGGAGTCAAAGAAAATTAGAATGTAAGTGTCAGAAATAAAGTTTGCAAATATGTTCTATGATCTTGAATTTGCTTCCTCTTTACCTACACTTTGCTATCCATGAAATGCATGTACTTAAAGGACAATGTGGTCATTGGGGTGATATTTATCTCAAGGCTCCTGAATTACTGGTATTAATGCTTACTTTTTAACACACACTCACACACAAAATATTCCAAAATATAATTTATTTTTAAGTATTCAAGAATATGACAATAATGTAACACCATGCATTTATATCACATAAAATTAATCTGTTCAGTTAGATATTGGGAAGAACGATTTCTCTTACTACCCATAATTATCCAGATAAACACTGCCTACAAGGCAAACAAATTTACTCACAAAAATTCGGTATAATCCTTTGTACCACACATCTAAACACTGCACTCACTGCCAGTTTAAGGAGCAATAGTGGAAAGCAGATAGATGTTTCCTTGCAGGTATGCTCTAGTCTAGTGATTCAAAGACTTGAATGGCCCTGCAAATCATCAGAAGTGCTTTTTAAAGTGTATTTTTGGATCTGGCTCCAGTGCTACAGAATCAGACTAAGTCTGCAGCCCAACCAACTGGATTTTATATAGCCTACTAGGCAGTTCTGAGTGAGTCACACACAGAAGGAATACTCCAGAGCAAACGCTGTTAGCACGACTGCCCAGAACGGCATTATTGGATTCTTTTACACACTGAAGGAATAGGATAACCCATTTGTACCTTGAAAGCTAGAGCTCAGTCTCACATGTCTATATTATACAATAAGAATAAAAATAAAAAACTTCATTTTTCACTCAGTCAAAAGATTCCCAGCAGGACCGATGGGTGGAGAAACAAATTCCTTTTCTCTAGCACCTCCACACTGTCAGTATCTGAGGGTGATCTCTAACACATCTACTGAGATGCTGGACAGAAGGTAAAATGGTATCCTCTCCACAGTCCTTGAGAACTTCAGGTGGTTGAGGAAAATGGCCCTGGACTGCGAGTCTGGAGATAGGGGCTGTGGTCGGAGCTTTGCATTTAGCCAGCTCTGTGCCTTTGGGGCATATTACTTAACCACCGTGGCTTCAGATTCCTCATTTGTGAAATGAAGAGCAGAACTAAATGATTTCTAAAAAACAGTACAAAGATAAGAGACTGACTTTGTCCTAAATACAGGAAGTGAAAGTATTACTCACAATTCTCTTACTTTACTTGGATATATGGCCCTCGATTTGCTCATCTCTGTATTATACAATTGAAGCAGCTGAATTGCATAGACACTGATGTACTTAAAGGACATTTTTAAAAAGGAACACCGTATTGGGGAGAAATACATGGTTTTCTGTTCCAGGATATGCCTACAATGAATAATTAATCTATAAAGATTTGAACTTTTCCATAGAAGAGCTAATAAAGTATATCTCATTTTTGATGATACAATTAGTGACAGTAACTATTGTATCATACATTTATATAAGCAAGAGTTTACAAAGAAGCAATAAATCTCTGTGCTTCACACAAAACAATGCTTGATGACATATATTGATTTTCCTAACAACCCAGGTCACTATCATGATCCATGTTTTACAGGCTGATAAACAAAATCAAAGTTCATAGGTGGCTCAGGAGTCAGAATAATTCAGAATCATGATTTCCATTTATGAGTCATTTCCCCCAGATTTCTTAGAACTTAACGGCCTTGGAGTTGCACTGCCTCCTCTATGAAAATGCTACTGCTATGAATTCACAGATTTGGGGAACAGAAGAAACCCCAAGGTTTGCAATCAACACAAATGATTTCCAGAAATAACAAAATGTTTAGCATTGTTCTATCTTGCAAAACACTTGTTCAACTGCTTATCTTAAGTATTGTAAATATGTTTCTACATATATGTTTTTGTATGTGAGAGAGGCTTCAAAAGCGTGTGACCAAATAGAATTAAAAGGTAATGTGAATTTTCCACAAACTTTTTGAAGCCCTTCACATATGTGTGTGTCTTTCAACTATGCATATAGTATCACGGTTTGCTTTGTGGCATGGAGGGTTTCTAATTTTCTCCATAGTCAGACTTATTTTTTCCTGTTTGACTTACTGACTTTCTAGCATAGTTTGAAAGGCCTTTTCCAGTTAATCATCAAAAAGTTCTGCTGAGCTGGTGTGGTGGTATAGCTGGCTGGTAAACTGCCACCTGTGACTCCAACATCCCATATGGGCACCACTTTGAGTCCCAGATGCTCCACTTCACATCCAGCTCCCTGCTAACAGACTGAAAAAGCAGCAGAAGGTGAACCAAGTGCTTGGGCCGCTGCTACCCACATGGGAGACCTGGATGAAACTCCTGGCTCCTGGCTTTGGCCTGGCCCAGCCCTGGCCACTGTGGCCATTTTGGGGAATGAACCAGTGGATAGAGGATCTCTCTTCTCTCTCTCTCACTCTCCTTTTCTCTCTCCAAAACTCTGACTTTCAAATCAATAAAGAAATCTTTGGTTCAACAGCTAAAATGCCACTTAGGATAGCAATGTCCCATACTAGTATACCTAGGTTCCTGTTCCAGTTCTGTTTCTGATTCCAGCTTCCTGCTAATGAGCAGGCAGCAAGTAACAGCTCAAACACTTGGGTTTCTGCACTCACATGGAGACCTGGATTGAGTTCCTGGTTCCTTGCTTTGGCCTGGCACAACCCTGGCTCATTGTAGATATTTGGGGAGTAAACCAAGAGATGAAAGACAGTCTTTCTGTCTTAGATCCTTCTCTCCGTCTTTGTTTTTCAAATAATTTTTCAACTGTTTTTTAAAGGACCCTGAAATCTAAGTTTAAAAAAAAGAGTTCTGCAATTATACAGCATCATAATACGTTTTTCAATCTTTTCACAGGCAAATATTTTTGCTTTCTATAATTAATATTTCTATTAAGAACAATGGGAAAGTCACTCCCAGCCATAAAAATGTATAACTTATCCTCATAATGTATTGAGTAATATATGCTTTTCTGATTTGAAATGTAATCTCCATAATATGTCAAACATCTAGGCTCTGTCTTATATCCCTATGAGAGAGTGATGCAACATGAATCCTTCACACACAGAGAAAATGTGTATTAGAAGTTCTTAATTCACGTTATGTGGAATCGGGAAGAGAAAAACATGGCACTTATAAAATTCTACAAAGTAAGGAATGTGAGAAATTTTGTATTCTTGAATCTATTTGTGACTCAATGACTGGTATAGAGGAAGGGGAACTCCTAATAGTGAGGCCATGTCATAGAGATAATGAAGACAATGGGTTCTGTCACTTCGACCTTAATTGTACTGATCTGAGACAGAAGTGGACTTAGAAGAGGCCAAGGGCTATGGTAAATGTGGCTAGGAATGGATAGTAATTTATTAAAGGTAACAAAAAATTGGTCGTTTCCTTTTATAGAAACTATTGAGACTCTAAGAAAGAATGTGTAGCTATGTCTAAATATGTCAGTCCTTTTACGCTTTAACCAAAAGTCTGACTAAAGTAGAAAAGGGAATCTACAGTGCTATCTCAATTTCACCCCCTTCTTTGAGAGCCCTATCACCTTCACTCCATCTTTCCTAAAGAGCAACCCTGATCGTGTCACTCTTTTGGTTGCCTCAATTCCAGTGGGTTAAAACCAACTATTTAGACAAGCATTTAAGAGCCTTCAAAATCTAGCCCCAAACTACTCCAGATTCATCTCCTCTACAGTCCATTCTGCTGTCTACATGCTGGTTCCACCTGACCATCTCTGTTTCCTTTCTCATCTGGCCTCTGAGTTTGAAAGGCCTTCCTTCTTTTTATTTGATATATTGAAACACTTTCAGATTCTTTAAATGTTACCTTTTTGAGTACTTCTCCAATTACCTAGTTGAAGTTAAACTTTACATCAATGCATCTAAAAGTAGTAATAAAATTCTACTTTGCAATGCAAAAAGGTATATATTTATGTGTCTCAGTCATTATACTGTGTTTTGAAGTCAAAGTGCATTTCTTTTCATCATGTGTAATAGCTAAAAGTTACAATGAATTTAAGTGCAATTAAATAATTTAATCCTATAAGAAAGAACTAGAAAATGTAACAGATTATTTTCCCAAAGTATTTATTATGAGTCAGGCACTTATTTTATGGAGCTACCTTTCCTGTTAGAATCAAAGCCTTGTATTTAATTAAAGTAGAAGAGGATAAAATGATGCTTTCAGTCTAGATTCAGTATCTAAAACCTTCAGTATTTGTTTGTCAAGAGAGAAACATGTCAGACTGATAAACCTATAATGGTCAAAATAGGTTGTTTGGTTTCTTAGAACATACAGAAGAGCTAGTAAATGCTGGGACTTTTCATCTACTAAAGAAAAAAAAATCAATTACATACTTTTAATGTCAGTTACCATTTTAAAGGATGATCAACAAAATGCAATGAGGGGCTAGTGCTGTGGTTTAGTGGTTAAAGCCACTGTCTGCAGTGCTAGCATCCCTTGTGGGCACCAGTTCAAGTCCCAGCTGCTCCACTTCTGATCAAGCTCTCTGCTATGGCTTGGGAAAGCACTAAAAGATGGCCCAAGTGCTTGGGCCCCTGCCCCCATGTGGGAGACCCAGAAGAAGCTCCTGGCTCCTGGCTTCAGATCAGTGTAGCTCTGGCTGTTGCTGCCATCTGGGGAGTGAACCTGATGGAAGACCTCTCTGCCTCTCTGTAACTCTTTCAAATAATTAACAAAACAAACAAAAGAAACCAAAAAACAAAAACACCAGCATGAGTAACTTTCTAAGCTTTGATTCTTTTTCTGAGCTAAGTGATTCCTTTGCCTCCTGTCTTAGATAGTTAATAAGAATTAGCATTTCTAGAAGCTACTGAAGGCTATGAAGTTTAATTGATTTGATGAATTAATTAAGGCTAAACTCCAAAGGAAGATATAAGATCACATTCATTTTTTTAAAAAGATATATTTATTTTGAAAGACAAAGCTACATAGAGAAGAGACAAAAAGAACTCTTCCATCTGCTGGTTCATTCCCCTAAGGGCCACAATGGCGAGGATGGAGCCAGGCCAAAGCACGGAGCCCAGAGTTTCTTATGGGTCTCCCATTTAGGTGCAGTGGCCCAAACATTTGGGTCACCTTCTTCTGCTTTCCCAGGTGCATCAGGGAGCTGGATCAAAAGTGGAACAGCCTTATGGGATGTCCACTGGTGCTGCAGAGGGTGGCTTAACCCACTGCACCACAGCACCGGCCTGGATCACATTCATTTTAAGGTCACCAGCAAGGGTCTGAAAAATGAGTAAGCTTTATAGGCACAGAAAAGGAGATGTGTTTGATCTTTAATCTGATAGTTGTACTTAAGATATAAATTCGTATTTGTGGAAATCATCAAGTGAACGGTAAAATGGTGTTCAGGGGTTAGCTTCTCTTTTATACTTTTCATGTATCAAAACCTATTCAAAACACTTTACATATATCAAGCTCACTTGATTCTCATAAAATTATGGTTGAAGTAATAAAATTATTGCTGTATTATAGATGAAAATACTGAGATGCAGACAGATACCAAATGATAGAAACAAGATCTAAATCTAGATCCAAACAAACATGGTGATGTGGGGTCATAATGCTTATTCACATCTTCTCTCCACCCTAACTGATCCCCCCTTTAAAGTCATATCCATAGCAACCCCACAGTCACTTGCCACACAGCCTTATCTATGATTATAATGGCAGTATTTTCACCTCCACCCCTGGACTCAGGCAGTACCATACTTTTGAAGGGCTCCCAAACAGTGATTTATATATAAATATACGTACAGAGAAGAAATCACCTTTGCTACTATTGTTATACATTATGCACTTTTAAAACTTTAGGTTATAGGGCTGGTGTTGCAGCACAGTGTATAAAGCTGCTGCCAGCATCCTGTTTAGGTGCCGGTTTGTGTCTTGGCTGCTCCACTTCCAATGCAACTACCTGCTAATGGCCTGCAAAGAGCAGCACAGGATGGCCCAAGTCTTTGGGGCCCTGCTACCGTGGGGAAGACCTGGATGTAGCTCTTGGCTCCTGGCTTTGGCCTGTCTCAGTGCTGGCCATTTTAGTCATCTGGGGGAGTAAACCAATGGATGAAAGTCCTCTCTCTGCAACTCTAACTTTCAAATAAATAAATAAACCTGTAAAAAATATAGGTTACAAAAATAATGTCACACTTAGAAGCAAAAAATGACAAATTAAAGTCAATAGAATCAACTATAAGCAATCACTCAGGAAAATTATTGTTAAAACTGTCCATAATCTTCATCCTGTGGTTACAAAATTAAGTAAAATATCATACTCCATACTTCTTATTTTTAATTATCAAAGTATTAAGAGCATTACTTCACTTGTCAAGAATCACTACAAGCAAAAATATTAAGTGAAGAGTTAGAGATTTCAGTTGTTTGGTGAATATAGCATGAAATTGTTTTCAAAAAGACAACACCAAATTACCTTTAAATAGAATAACACCCATAGCACTGAGGATTGTATTTTTGGTTTTATAAATAAAAATGTTATTTTTTTAGTGGTAAGTCCCTTGTTTGCTAGTGAGATTGAAAGTGTTTCAATATGCTCATCAACTCTTTGTGTTTCTTCCATAAGTTAATAATATGCTTTGCTCTCTTTCCTGCCCCCAATGGACTAGTGTTTTCCTTATTAATAAATATATTATTTATTGACAGATTTGTCAAATAGTTCCAAGTTATTTTTCTTTTTACTATTATTTACCAAGGTACTTCACAAACTTGTGAAATAATGGAATTTTTTCATAACATGCGTCTTTCATGAACTTTTTGAAGATCCCTCATACATGGAAACAAGAACTCTGATTACTTTTTTACATAAAAATGACTTCTTTAATATATGCATTATTTGTATAGTCTAAAAATATGCTGTTAAAAATTTAGACAACACAGTGTTTAGAACAAAATAAATTGTCATTTATTTCAGGACCTGCAAGTAGCAACTGTTAAACTTTTGGTGAATTTACCTCCAGAGATACATATTACACTTAAGTATGCATGTTCTACAAACTGTCTATATGAGATTAAACACTGAAGGTATGTATTAAGTACATATGTTTACAAGCACACACACAAACATTCATGCATATTCAGGGATTCTTTTTAAAATTAACTTTCTAATGCAAGTATATTCTTAGGTCATTAAGTGTATTTTCTTTAAAGATTATGATTTTAGATGCTTATATACTGCCAGTGTATTAACATACCCTTACCCATTAATTGGTCATTCAATTTGCTTCCATTTCAAAAAATATATATTTAAGGGGCAGAAACAGACAGACACAGATTGGGTGGCAGGAACCCAACTACCTGAGCCATCACTGCTGCTCCCAGCGTCTGCACTGGAATCACGAGCTAGAGCTTGGGACTGAACCCAGGTAATCTGACATGGTATGCAAGGGTCTAAACCAGCTTCTTAAATGCTAGGTCAAATGCTTACACCTTTTTTTTTATTAACACTATAAAGTAGAAAGTACAGGCTGGTGCCGTGGCTCACTTGGCTAATCCTCCACCTACAGCGCCAGCACACCAGGTTCTAGTCCCGATTGGGGCGCCGGATTCTGTCCCGGTTGCTCCTCTTCCGGTCTAGCTTTCTGCTGTGGCCCAGGAAGGCAGTGGAGGATGGCCCAAGTACTTGGGCCCTGCACCCGCATGGGAGACCAGGAGGCGGCACCTGGCTCCTGGCTTTGGATCGGCTCAGCGCGCCGGTGGTAGCAGCCATTAGGGAAGTAAAGCAATGGAAGGAAGACCTGTCTGTCTCTCTCTCCCACTGTCTAACTCTGCCTGTCAAAAAAAAAAAAAAAAAAAAAAAAAAGTGTGATACCGCTAATTAAAACACACTAGCATAAACTGGATTATTCATTTAAAAAGTAAAAATATTTTAAAGGCTACTTGATCCCACTACATTGATTTCCAGACATTAAGCCAGTTAATGTGTAGAGCAACAATGTACAACAGAATTCACCTTACCACAAGAGTGCTGGCAGTTGGAATTCAAAATATTTTTTAAATATTTTAGAGAAAAGCCTTATGAACAAAATTAACTTTCTATTACTATTCTATATTATTCACAAAATAGCACATCCTCATCTCCACTTCCATTGATTGGTCTATTTTGAAAGAGTATGTCTTTACCTCAAACCATTATGTGTTGGAATTCTGTTGTGTTTTCCTTTCTTTTTTGAACCTTCATCCCTCAAACCAAAATATAATCCAAGATTTTAACATTTAACTTCCCTATACAACCCTACAGCATCAATCAGGTTATGACAGGTGCTACATAAGTTTCAGCAGTTTTTATCATTTTATTACTTCTGTCTGGAGTTTTGAATATAGCATCTAAATATACTTCATAAATTATTATTTAAACACCAAATTGTCTTGTATATTGATAGTCTGAGTAATACGATATTTCTGTCCTACACTTTCCTACTTAGTGACACATCCACCATATGGCTACCACCATGCACGCAGTCGTGAGCCAGGTACAGTGGAAAGAGCTCTGGAATCAACAACAGGAACCAGAGGCCTAAGTCTTACCTATGAGATTTGTGGTTAATCTCTTCTGATGAACAGATAATGAGAAAATATTCATTCAAGCTAATAGTGTAATACTGGGATATATTCCAATACAATTTCAGATTTTAATAATTGGTGCTACCTAAAGGTACAGAAAAGGCAAACTGTTTTGCTTTTAAGGATATATTTAGAAGTGCACTGTCCCAGTTCTCATGGACTTTGGGGTCAGTAAACTCTTCCCTGAAACAGAGGGTTTCTGCTGCCCACTCTCAGTTTTTCTGTTACTTCAACTTCATATTTTTATGTACTTGACCTCCAATGTGACTCTGATTCTCACCTCTTTAGAGTTCATATTTACCTATTTAACCATGATGTGAATTTTACTGTTGATGAAAACTGACAATTTCCCTTTCACCTTTGTATCAGGCATCTGTTTCTTTTGGGATTTCCTTCCTTAAGGCCCCTTGAAGAGCAGTTAAGTTTTAGACCATTTGATTTTAGTCAAGCCTTTGGTCTTGGCGATTTGGGGCTTCACTTTTAGTTCCTCAATTTTTCTATCCTCAGCAAGAATAATAGGTAAGGTAGAAGATGCCTCATTCTTCCTGGAGGCTGTATTTTGAAGCAACTCAGCTTTCTTACGTAAATGGTCTCCACCCTTTCCAGGGAAGAAAATCCCTAGGCAAAAGTACAAAGGAGATGTATTTACTCTGGATTCCTGGATAAACTCCAGGTGGGAAAATTACATTTTTCTCTTAGAGAGTTCCAACGTCCTTCTCTAGTTTCGACAGCTGTTTGGCTTCCCCTTTCATTGTAGGATATATGTGCCCTGGTAGCCATAGATTAGCTCTAGGAAGAAGAAGTCACAGGCCTTTGACTTCAGGAAAATCTAGACAATCCCATATGAAAAACTGCCTGCACAGAAAGCATTCTACTTTTGCATCATGGATCACAGTGGCTTAATTAAGCAACTGTAAATTCCCTGTTTCCACTTATCCTCTCTGCCACACTGTTAAGGACTGTACAACCCTACATTCTAAATGTTACAAAATGGTGTAGGTAATCAACACAGTTTGCAATTTTCTTAAAGCATCTTGTTCCTCACTCTGTGACTTGCTAAGCAACCTTGATTGCGCTCTAGACTTTTTTGAGCCCCCTACATATACCACAAAGAGGTGGAACAGTCCTGTGGGGTTTCTAAAGTCCTTTCTGGGCCTGTCATTCTCAGACTTTCCAGATATTTCTAAAGGACACTGCTCCCTTGCTGTACAATTACTTTGATAATATCTGTTTTGGCAGAAAACAGCCATGTTCTGCAAAACAACATGCAAAACAAGGAAAACTACTTTCAAAAAAACTATCAAAATGATAGGAAAAAAAAAAAAAAAAACACAGAAGCAGAAGCAGAATCCCTAGCTGGACCCAGGAAGAGTGACGAGTGACATCCCTACCATGTCCAGCAGAGGGATTGAGGTGACTTAGGTATGATGACCACAGTGTTCCTTTTTTTTTTTTTTTTTTTTTAATTGGACAGGCAGAGTTAGACAGTGAGAGAGAGAGAGAGAGACAGAGAGAAAGGTCTTCCTTCCGTCGGTTCACTCCCCAGATGGCCACTACAGCCGGCACTGAGCCAATCGAAAGCCAGGAGGCAGGTGCCTCCTCCCGGTCTCCCGTGTGGGTTCAGGGGCCCAAACATTTGGGCCATCCTCCACTGCCCTCCCGGGCCACAGCAGAGAGCTGGACTGGAAGAGGAGCAACAGGGACTAGAATCTGGCGCCCACATGGGATGCTGGCACCACAGGTGGAAGACTAACCAAGTGAGCCATGGTGCCAGCCCCATAGTTTTCCTTTTTAAAACAGGGACACATCGCTATATTTAAGACACAAATATCACCAGACTCATATTCTCCTTCTTCTGTGACAATAGCCCATGGGAGGAGAAACACCTGTCTCTGGAAACCACTTTTATTAACCCTAAGTGTGAGGTGTAGGAGGCCATGGTCTAAAACAATAATGAGTGGCCAGCACTGTGATGTAGTAGGCTAAGCCTCTGCCTGCAGCACTGGCATCCATTATGGAGGCCAGTTTGTGTCTTGGCTACACCTCTTCCAATCTAGCTCTCTGCTATGGGCTTGGAAAGCAAGGGAAGATGGCCCAAGTGCTTGGGTCCCTGGACTCGCATGGGAGACCCAGAAGAAGCTACTGGCTCCTGGCCTCAAATCGGCCCAGCTTCAGCTGTTGCACCCATTTGGGGAGTGACCCCGCGGATGGAAGACCTTTCTCTCTGTCTCTCCTCTCTGTCTGTAATTACCTCTCAAAGAAAGTAGACATAAAAATAAACAATTGACTAATGTCATTTTTGTCCTGGGGACCTCAAATGCAGAGGAAATGAAGCATATATCAAATTAGAACACAGAGCCTATTAATAAGTTTTGGGGGGTAAAACCTAGGTGGTAACTCCGACAAGGAAACCCAAATCTATCTTCAAGGGTACAGTGGAAATGCTTTGGTATGAATTCCATTATCAATTCTACCATCACAATATTTTATTTCTCTTTGGATCATTTTAATTGAGTTCTTCTGTTAGAAAAGCCATAGTAATGGGCAGATGCAGTTGGTTAGGGCTGTATAATAAGAACCTTATGATGTGCATAATGCATTATGGCTTACAGAACACATACATGTTATATTTCACACTTTTGCAGCTTTCATTACACTTATTGGTCTTGACAGAAACTCGAGTTCATTCTTCAACACCACCATAATTTGTTACCTCCACTGTATGTAACCCTTTTGGGTGTCTGCTTTGTACCCAGCATTGTGCTCAGATTTGTCTTCTTGTCTTTTTTTTCTGGTTTCCTTTAAAGCCAATTGCTCTCTTCTCTAAGTTTTCACCATTCCAGAAATACTTATATTATTATAGGGCTTATCTCATTACTTTTTACTCATGTTGTCATGAGTTCTACAAAAAGAGTCAGAGCTCAAAGACAAGGGTTACACCTAGTTTAGTTCTATATTTCGCCAGCTTGGAAAGCAGGCCATGGAAGCACTCAAACTCTGCTACAAGGAAGCAATCAAATTCTGTTTGCTATAGTCCATGCAAGATAATATGTGAACTACATTGATTTAAAAAAAAGTTGCACCAAAATAAACTTATTTTAATTCAATTTTCCACAGACCTTCTGAAGTACTCTTATAGATGACTGTTCTAGTTTGATTCATATAATAAGTATATAAAGTTAGGCTGACCGTATTCCCTCAATTATCACATAAGGAAATCAGGTTACACAGGAGTTAAATGTGATTTATATTCAAGTTCATACCTAAATTATGCATAAGGTTGGAGCTTAGAACACAAGTCTGCTGACTCTAAAATGCAAGTTCTCTTGGCTGCACAAGCAATTATGTCACAGAGATCACTGTCTCATGCAGTTCGCAACAATAGAGAGGAATTCAGTCTCAGAACAAATTAACTTCATTGTTTGCATGCTTTTTAAAGGAAAATGAGAGGTAGGTTGGCCACAAATGACTTCTGTAGATTTTTCTTTTCTTTTTAGCAGATTTTTCCCTACACATTGGTCTTCTGAGCCTTCTACTGTTACAAACACTATGAACTGACTTGACTCCAACTCCCCAAGCCTGATTCACAGCTCGATTAGAACGTGGTGCAACCAAGAAGGTGTGCCTCTCTGACCTAGGTGGTTAAGCCAGCTCTTCTGGCCTATGGAGCCCGCTGGTTGGATTTTGTAAAAAAACATGAGCTGTATCGATTGTTAACTGAACAACTCTGTCCCAAGATTTTTAAATCTCATAAGGAGTTATTCTTCTAAAAAATATAGCTAATTTCCAGCAAGGACTGAAATTTACTTTAGGATAAATGTATATGTTGATCACAAGTAGAGGAAAGTTCAAGATTATGGCCTCCTAATAAACAATTATGGGGTCATTTTAAAAAGTAATCCAGTACAGCTGTTTTCAAAAATCACAAAAAGAAACACATGACAAAGTCAGGTTTCATTATAAATAATCTGAATACACACACACAGAAAGAGGGGGAGACGGAGAGAGGGGGAGAGGGGGAGAGGGAGAGAGGTGGAGAGGGGGAGGGGGGAGGGGGGGAGAGAGAGAGAGAGAGAGAGATGCACTGCAGCTAGCTCAAACAAAATAAAAAAATAAAACTGAGGAACTGTTGTAATTCAGTTGCTATGTGGCTGAAAAGGAAATATTACTCTCAATCAGTCACTTGTATTCTCCTCCTTACTCATACCTTTCCTTTGCTAAATTTTGTAATTGACGTTTTCTGTGGGTAAAGAGCTTAAGCCACAGTGTCAAAGGGCTGAGCTGATGACAGTGCAAGTCATGTGGCCTGAATAGACCACGACCAAACTAAGGTACCAAAGTTTACTCTGAGCACCCCTTTGAGACATATGAGAGAAGGGCTTCCAAAAGTTCATGGAAATGGACTTAAAAGGTAATGCACATTCCATCAAGGTGGCATGTGCCAATGCCATCTCACTATTCCAAGTGATCAATTTCAGTTCACAATTGATCATAATGAAAGGACTAAGAGTCAAATGGAGCACATAAACAAGTCTAGTATCTGCTAGCACTAACCGATAGAACAAATAAAGGGGAGAGTGATCCAACATGGGAAGTGAGATACTCAGCAGACTCATAGAATGGCGGATGTCCTAAATAGCACTCTGGCCTCAGAATCAGCCCTAAAGGCACTCGGATCTGGCTGAAAAGCCCATGAAAGTATTTCAGGCATGGAAAGCCAAGACAGTCTGGCAAAAAGATCTCTGTGAGTGAGATCCCAGTGGAAAGAACAGGTCTTCAAAGAGGGAGGTGCCTTTCTCTGAAGGGAGGAGAGAACCTCCACTTTGACTATGACCGTGTCTAAACAAGATAAGAGTCGGAGAACTCAAGGGGCTTCCATAGCCTTGGAAACTCATGACTGGTGCATAGGGAGATTACTGATGCCATAAACAGAGTGTCAATTTGTAAAGTCAACAACAGGAGTCACTGTGCACTTACTCCTCATGTAGGATCTCTGTCCTTAATGTGCTGTACACTGAGGCTTAATGCTATAACGAGTACTCAAACAGTATATTCCACTTTGTGTTTCTATGGGGGTGCAAACGATTGAAATCTTTACTTAATGTACACTAAACTGATCTTCTGTAAAAAAAAAAAAAAATTATCAATTCCCAACTTGACTCTCACTGGGATTAAACATGACAATAGGTCAGATCTGATTTCATCATCATTTAAAAAAAATCATCTATTATTTTTCACTTTATGTTTCTGTGTGGGAACAACCTGTTGAAATCCTTACTTAAGGTATACTAAGCTGATCTTCTGTATATTAAGATAATCGAAAATGAATCTTGATGTGAATGGAAGGGGAGAGGGAGTGGGAAAGGGGAGGGTGGTGGGTGGGAGGGACGGTATGGGGGGGGGAAGCCATTGTAACCCATGAGTCGTACTTTGGAAATTTATATTCATTAAATAAAAGATAAAAAAAAAAAAAGGTAATGCACATTTCCCATGAACTTTTGAAGGCATTCATGTTCAGTTTCTTCTCTTTCCAGAAAAGTTCACTTTCTTCCAATTTTTCTTTAGCATTTATAGAAAATTCTTTATCATGGAGAATAACTAGAAGTCTACTTAAGTAAACTAAAAGTCATGCAGTCTCCTTTTCTTTTAAATGCATTTTTTTAAATTTATTTGACAGGTAGAGTTATAGACAGTGAGAGAGAGAGAGAGAGGGAGGGAGGGAGGGAGGGAGGGAGGGAGGGAGGGAGAGAAATGTCTTCCTTCCATTGGTTCACTCCCCAAATGGCTGGACTGGAAGAGGAGCAACCGGGACTAGAACCCGGTACCCATACGGGATGCCAGGACCACAGGCGGAGGATTAACCAAGTGAGCCACAGCACCGGCACCCAGATTCCTTAAACATCAAACCCTACCCCTTTTTGATCTCCACTGTTACTCTGGGTCAAAATTGTTTATTGGTCCCTCTAATAGTTGGGAAGATTATCAAATATGAGCCTTATCTCCTCTTACTTTCTAACAGTGAATCTAGAGAGAAAAAAGGAAATTTGAGGATAAAATAGAAGATGGTTTAAAAAATAATACAGTTTATTTGGCATCAGGAGTTTGGCACAGTGCTTAAGCTGCTGCTTTGAACACCCACATTCTGTAAGAGAGCCTGGATTTGAGGAGTCCCAGCTCAACTTCAAATGCAGTTTTTTGCTAATGCATACCATAATGATGGCTCAAGTGCTTGGGACCTTCCCACCTACTTGGGAGACCAGACTGAGTTCCTGGTTCCTGGCTTCAGTCTGGTCCAGGTATTTGGAAAGTAAAATAGTGGATGGATGATCTCTTTCTCTCTGTTTCTATCTTTAAAATAAAAAAGAAATGAAAATAAGTTTTAAAAAAACTTTTATTATATTTTAATGTCCATTCCAGGTATGTTAATAGTAGAGAGGATATTAGATATCTTTTGTTGTTGACGATTTTATTGGTTGTCACACAACTAACATCCACACATCCACATTTCTTTTCCCACATTAACTCTATTATTTCTTTTAGAATACAGAAGCAAAACGGATTCATATCCCATTAAGAGTTACACGGCTGGCCGGTGCCATGGCTCATTTGGCTAATCCTCCGCCTGCGGTGCCGGCATTCCCGGTTCTAGTCCCAGTTGGGGCACCAGCTACTAGTCCCTGTTGCTCCTCTTCCAGTCCAGCTCTCTGCTGTGGCCCAGGAGGGTAGTGGAGGATGGCCCAAGTGTTTGGGTCCCTGTAGCCGCTTGGGAGACCAGGAGGAAGTACCTGGCTCCTGGCTTTGGATTGGCGCAGCGCCAGCTGTAGCGGCCATTAGGGGAGTGAACCAATGGAAGGAAGACCTTTCTCTCTGTCTCTCTCTCATTGTCTATAACTCTCTCTCTGTCTCTCTCTCTCTGTCTAACTCTGCCTGGCCAAAAAAAAAAAAAAAGTTACATAGTTGAGTCATTAAGGTTGACGATTTGTAAGAAAGGAGAAATCATGCCTGAAATAAACTAATAGAAATGATAAAAGAGACATGAAATTATATATTCAGAACAAGAAGGTGAGGTTAGATGAACCTGGAGAGACAAGGGAGATGGACATTGGAATGGGAATGGCATGCTAGAATAAAATAAAATTCTCTGTAATTTTCTAATATTTAATGAAAATTTAAATCTCAAAAAGCTTTTCCTTCCCTGAAAGTAAAAGTACATACCAGATTACCTCTTTTTCCTATGACCTTATTTTACTGACTTTTTGGGCTAAAATAAAAATTTTTCATGTGAACTGAAATGATATTAAAAAAATACCTAGAATTTGAGGACTGCCTTCTGCTACTGCTATCACCAAGATCAATATCAACTCTTGTTTTCCCTCCCACCTGCCCCAAAGAAGTGTGCCACGTCCACCCGACTGTCACAATAGCATTTACCCTTTGACCTTCCACAAACAGTTGCACAGGATGCCTTTCTAACCTGTTGGATGCTATATCCTTGTTTTTTTTTTAAAGACTGACCTGCAGGGATAATCAGAGAGTTGAACTCTCTGCAGTCTGGGACTAACATATCCATTTAGACCTGCAGAGCTAAAGAAGTCCTCCTAACAGGTCTCCAGCCTTAGAGGACTCTAACACATCAGAGGTTGCCAAGATAAATTTAGAAATTCAAACACAGGATCCATTTCTTTATCATTACTCTTCTGTAGGACCCTGAGTCTTGAGCAGTTAGTAATCAATTAAGCGTTCACTCATAAATCCTTTTTCTGTTATCTTTTAGGATTATAGGAGACACACCCCTCATGAGAATGCCACTTTCTCTTCTATGTCACAGCACAAAGAGTAAGGCAGGGAGGAAGGCTTCAACACTGATTCTAAAGGAAAGTGACATGATAAAAGATGAAAAAGAATGTCTGACTTTATATGCATGATTAAATGAGCAGTAATTCTAAATACTGGCAGAAATAGAAATAAAGAAGATGATATCCTTATGAGACTTTAAAAATCATACAGCCAGCCAGCACCATGGCTCACTTGGCTAATCCTCCACCTGTGGCACCGGTACCCAGGGTTCTAGTCCCGGTTGCTCCTCTTCTGGTCCAGCTCTCTGCTGTGGCCCGGGAGGGCAGTGGAGGATGGCCCAAGTCCTTGCGTTCCTGTACCCGCATGGGAGACCAGGAGGAAGTACCTGGCTCCTGGCTTTGGATTGGCGCAGCGCCAGCTGTAGCGGCCATTAGGGGAGTGAACCAACGGAAGGAAGACCTTTCTCTCTGTCTCTCTCTCACTGTCTATAACTCTCTCTCTGTCTCTCTCTCTCACTGTCTAATTCTGCCTGGCAAAAAATAAAAAAAAAAATCATACAATCAATTCTTGTCATTTTAGAGACCAACAATATAAAATCCAGAGATGGAAAATGAATGTCCCAACATTTTGCAGTAATCAAATTAGTCTCCTTATTGCCTCATTTTTTGTATTGAATCCTATATTTGAAGAAATTATAGTACCCATTACATTTAACTATGAAAACATACACATATTTCCATTTGTGGCTTACAGTTTGCATACTAAGGGTACCATGAGTACATTTTGTGCATTTGATTCAGCTACTTTTAGTTCTGCCTTAAGAATCTTTGAAGTTTTGGTAACTAGTACAGGTTTTCCTCAAAACAGATTAAAATATTTGGAAAAGGTAATCTTTGGTTCTCTTTAGTGACAAGGTTTTTAGTTCCATGTTTGAATCTTTAAAAAGATACAGGAAATGCATGACTTAGTTGAAAGATGGAAGGTTATATTCAGTAAAAAACTACTGACAAGATACTTCAGACATTCAAAGCAGTATAATGAATGGTCACGGTCACATATATTAGAAGCACCTTAAAAAAATTAAAAAAAGAACTAAAAACAAACAAAAAATCTGGAAGCAAGAGCATCCTCAAGCAAATAGAAAGGAAATCTAAGTAAACAAAAAGGGGGAAAACAGGAGACTTTAGGGCTAAGGTAGTGTCTAGGAGGTAATTTCACCTAATACAGTAAGGGTAGAAACTAGAATCTATCAAAAAGAGTAGCATTCCCTGGGTTTGGGGTATGAACAAGGAAATAAGACAAACTTGGGGGAGAATGAGTTAGGACTTATAAAAAGTCTATCGTCAGTTGACCTAGGGCAGGATTTTGGCTGAGCGGTTAAGTCACTGCTTGTGACACGTGGAACCCACATAGCCCCAGCTATGCTGCATGTGCTCAAATTTCCTGCTACCAGGCCCCTGGGAAGGCGGGGGCAGGGGGAGCAGCAGATAATGATGAAAGTACTTGGGTCCCTGCCACTCGAGTGGGAGCTCCAGACTGAATTCTGGGTTCCTAGCTTTGACATGGTCCAGTCCTGGCTGTTGTGGGTACTTGGGAGATTAGCTACGGGATATTAGATCTTCATCTGTTTCTACCTTTGTCTTTCTACTCTTCAAATAAAATGACAACAAACACTAAAAAACAAAAAATAATTGACTCAGTCATCAAAAATTGCTTGTTTAAATGTAGTTTATCAGTTGATTTTCTTTCTGTTGAAAAGATTTACACCTATTTTGACCAACTGAGGACATGGTTCTTGAGGATATATTTGGTAACAGTACTTAGTCACATTTCATATACACTTTATAATAACAGACTGATTTAATGTATCTAATGCTGTATTTTGGAAGCCTTTTATATGGCTTGGAGAACGGTTTGGAGTCAAAAGGCCTGCCTTAATGTCTAGGTTCTGATACTTACCAGGTCCGTGGCCTTGGGGAATATTTGAAACTCTGCATATTTATTAAAAGGGGATACTATTACCTATATCACTACACTTAGAAAGCAACTGCGAGGGTTGTCAAATGCGGAAAATGATTTTGTAAATTCTTAAGTAGATGGAGAAATATAAAACATTAGATTTATCAATTGTATATTGAGATTGCCAAAACAGTGATGCATACAATATATTCTAGACTCTGTTAAATAAGTTTTATGTAGCAGTTTTATGTAGCAGCCAGAATTGTTTTCTAGTTCACCTGGGCATCAGCTTCTGAATTTTGAGTTCTATCTAGACTGCTAAAAGAAAACAATAATTTTGGCTTGGCAATGTACTCTCTTTGTTGGAATAAACAAAATATGTACAAAGTTAATGAAGGCAACCTCAATGAGATCTCTTACAGGGTCCATCAACTTTATTAAACACAGCTTCACTTCACAATGGTTTCTTGTAGCCATAATGTTCTTAAGCTGTCTGAAAGATTTACTGTCTAATGACTTTGACCTAAAATATGATTTATAAAGGAATTTTTTGAGGAGTAAAATAAATGCAAGATAGAGAATTATTCAGAGGGAATGAATCCAACACAATCAGAAGAGATTAAAAAATATAGTAAATGCCTTACTTGGTATAGAAGTGCATACAAAAAATGCATACAAAACATTGCATCAGGATCAAGATAACTTCTAGGGTCATTGCTTCATATCCTAGAGGCTTTGCTTCTCAGAGAAAGAAAAAACTCATCACCAATGGAAAACTTTCCACTGATTTATTAATTAGGGAAGAGGACCATGGTGTAAAAGGGGAGACCTTACTCTCTCTGCCCATGAAAGGACCTTGATGTTTGAAGATACAGCTTTCTTCAGATGCTCAGATAAAAGACACTAAGTGCAAAGTAGTAGTATTATGTTCTTATTACCCCACTTATCTGCTTATTCCTTCCTTGAAGTCCTACTTCTGTCTGCAATATCAATCACTTCCCTGGCAGCTTGTCTTACTACAAAGGAAGGATTTGATCCCCCTTTCAGCTCTCTAGAAGAATCAGAATCATAGAAAACCAATTCATTACGCCACCAAGACTGTGGCACAAGACTGTCCGGGGCTAGGGATAACACGCTCTTCCAGCACAATCCTCAACAATGAGGCAGCACTTTAAACTACTTTTCCATCAAACAGGATACAGTCTAGGCACTAAAGTTGGCATCGAGTAAGCATCAAACACATCAGAGGAAAAGTCTTGATGTTTTCTCCAAGTATATATGAGCAAAATGGGCAAAATGACCGTGTAAAAGCAAAGGTACCATGCTGAAAAGTTTGACATTTTCAAGGTGAGATGTATTGACTGTTGAAAGGCCCATTTGGTTTCAAGTAATATTTCATAGGAACTTAACTTTTTAAAAGAGGCACCTTACAAGTAGGAAACCTGGATTCTAGGCTGACTCTTTCACCAACTGGCTGTGAGATCTAAGGTTTGTCACTTTACTTCTCTGTGCTTAATTTTCCTTGTTGGTGAGAAGCATTAGCTACTAGATGGTCTTTAAAGTCAGTTCCAACATTGACATTGTCAGCGAGCATAGCATTAGGTTATCAAGAGAAGCAATCTTCCCATTAAATAGGTATTCCCCTTTGCGTAGATATACATAAAACTTTGGGCCAGGGACAAAAAGCATAATAGCAGAATGTCTATATGAACCCCTAGACTCATTATAATGCTTGTTTATTTAACAGTCTTCATTAGCTGCTCTTACTACATCAAAGGGATATTTCCAAATCCTTACAATTAGCCATGTAAACAAAAGCACATTTTATCACTTTGCCATGCTCAACAAACAAGGTTTTTGATATGCTATCAAGTCCTACCAAGGATAATATCCCTACTAGACCCATTAGGTTGGTAATATAAATACTAAAATCTACACTGGAAGTTTTCAACACAATTGAAGAAGAAATGAATCAATCAGTAGTTTTTTTTTGAATGTGTATGTGAACTGACCCATAGAACAACATAAAATACACTGCCCAGATATTTTGTCTTAGCCCAATGAAAATCAAGATCTCACTCAGATTACCAAGCAGTTTTAATGAAACAAATTTTCACTCAGTCACTGAATAGAACCAAGTTGATTAGGACCAAATATTATATAATCTGGAGGTTTAAAACAGAATTTGTAACATTACTAAAGAGGAGGAATCATGAGAAATTAAAGAAAGCAAGGGCGTCTTCAGGGGTGATCAGTGCTGAAGAGAACTTCTACCCTGAGTTTTTCATTCTCTTGGCTTCATTTTAAGTGCTACTTTCAGATAGAATAACATGAAATAATGTTAAAGGAAATAGATCTTTTAGATCCTATTCTTTTGCTTGGACTCTAGAACAAGAGCAATCTTTTTTACATGCTCAACATGCTCAAAGTAGTATAAAATATTATGAGTACTTTTCACCACACATACTAACCTGTACACTAATGAAGTTAAGTGGCTTTTAATAACATTTAATTAAACCAAAAATCTAAACAGATAATGAACTTAAAATAGCGTTAGACAGACATGGCATGTTGTGAAGAACAAGAGTGATAATGGAGGTGAAATAACTTTTTAAACTGCAGAGGTTACTCAAACATAATAAATTTTATTTATCTGTTTGTTTTTGATGAATAGGTATCATTTTCTAAATTCTTACTGTAATTGGCCTTGATTTATTAAAACAAAAACCTCTGACATATTACATGATTTATACACTGGAAATGACTGATTAATTTCAAGAGAAAACTTGCAACATTAAACATTTTGTCCTGCCTGACAATCTGTAGAAAGGACTTGGATTAGTCTCTTCAAATTTGCATAGACTCAGAGAAAAATGTTCTTCAAAAGGAAAAAAAGAACAGCCTTCAACACACAATACTTTTCAATAATTTGCCAAATGTCTAAACTTCTGTCACTTAATTTTTTTGAGAATTGCTTAATAGATTTCAAAGAAGCACTTTTAATGATATTTACACTTTCCAGATGAATATAAAAGAAACAGATAACATATGGGAATGAAAAAAATAATCCAAGAAGGAAGGACAAAAAATTGTTGGAGTAATTGTGTTTTATTCCCAAAATTTACATCAAAATCGTATGTGGTATTCAAGACTCACACTGTACTACCTTCCTTAAGGAGCTAACAATTTAGTTAAAGAGATGATTTTATGGTCTCCTCAAACCATTCAAAAAAACTTCTGCTGAGCTCTAAAAGGGGCTATGCTTTGTAATGTGTTTAACAGAGGAGAAAGATGCAATTTCTGCTCTCATAGAAATGTGAACCTGGTGAACAATCTGTTGTAATTTATGAATCAGTTGGTGACTCATTATTGGAAGATAATCAATGGTGACAACTTTTCAGCTTTTTTAAAAAAATGCACTCAGCCAAATTTCATGTATAAAATGATCAAACTGGACAAAAAACAATTCAGGGAAAATTATCACTAAAATCAGGAAACATTTTCATTATACTTCCAATAAATCTTCATTGAAGGTGAGTGACAAGGAGATCCAGCATCAGAATTGCTAAGATAGTCACTTGGAAACATGTTTGAATGTGTAAATGGGTACAGTAATTTAAAAAGTTTTATTTCTATTTTGATATACCTCTTATAGGATATAAAGTCATATTCAGTATACAAACCATCTTTTAAAAGTTCATATGAAATGCATAATTAAAAACTCTGAATGAATTGCAAAAAAGTTTTTGTACTAAAATAAAATTATCTAGTAATTCTATTTTCCTTGAACTTTTTGAGGTTCCTTCATATGTTTATTATAATCCTACCTTTACTGGGAGACTATATTAATTTTATCTATTGGATTAATTGCCAGCAAATTATTAATTTTTAAATAATTACCAATTAAGTGAAAGAATACCAAGGAAAAAGTTAACAGAGATCCTACATCCACTAGGCACTCAATCACTCATTCAATAAGATGGTAGAGCTGGCTTCTCAAACATATACCACAACTAAAATACACATAAACAATAAAATCTATAAAACTGATTTATTCTTTGATATTCTCAAAGGGACTGACTAGGGATAACATTTAGTAAGAACCAAAATTTTACTTTTCTTTTTACTCAGAATAAATTTCTACTCTATTACTTGATTAATCATTATATTGTCTCAATGTTTTGGCAGATGGTAGAAAGTATAGTACCTTTAACATTTAACACTAAAAAATGCATATTCATACAAATAGAGAATAACAATCATGAGTTAAACACTTAAGGAAGGCACATGCTTAACGTGTTGTATACTTGGTCTTCTGTCATACATCAGCCTGTGAGGGAAGGTACTATTACAATGCACATTTTTAAAATGAGGGAAATGATGCATAGGGAGATGGAATAATTTGCCTGATGTCACACAACTACTAAGTTATGGATGTGGGCTGCTTCTCACAATTGTTCTGCAGCCACATAAACTTGCTTTTGTTCTGGATTTAGAACAAAGCTTCTGTGGCCATCTATCTCTATGAATGTCCCTACAATTCTTGTATGTGCAATTGACTAGGACATTGTAATTGTTTTTTTTTTTTTTTTTTTTTTTTTTACAACCCTGTGCTTTAACACAGGTGCCTGAATCTGTATACCAAGTCTTACTGTGGCAGATACCTGACATATAAAGTCAGTTTTCAGTTCTTGTTCCTGTCACAATCTAATGTAAAGTCACCTCTATGATGACAAGTGAACCTTTAATGTACACAGGCAATGTATTATAGATCATTTTAGATTATTGCAAATGGTAAGTTAAAGTTTTTGTTTCTTTGCTCAGAATGTTTATAATAGTTGATAATAATGTTTGACTTTGAAATTTTTACTATTTTATTCAGGAGTGTGAAGTAGTCTCACTTATGATATTCAGGGATTACAAAGAAAGTTTTGAAGAAGTACAACTACTTATATATATAACTTATTTTAAGAGAATTACACAATGATAGAAATAACACTCCTACCAAAATAAGAGAGGAATTGGATCTTGAGTATGGTGAAACACTGTAATATCCATATGAAATCATGCCTTAAATTGCATTTATTTAAAATAGCCTACTTTATTCAGTGTTTGGACAAGCAAAAAGGAAATCATAAAGAAAAGCCAACATCTATTGAACAATGCTATTATGATACTTTATAGTCAGAATTTCATTTAGTTTTCATGATAATCATATTAATCCAATTTTATAACAAAAAATAAAACTTTGAGAGGGGTTTGTTATCCATATATTCAGAGTATCTGAACACAGAATCCAAAGTAATTGGCCTTTAAAATAAATCTCTAATAATAAAATGGTTTGTTTTATGTATTAGCATATTATACATAATTTTACATTTGTGGATTATTCTTTGTAAAAACTCTGATATTTATATCTAAATATAAAGGTACATAGATTTGAGTATCAATTATCTAGGTTATTTTTTAAGTGATGAAACTGAAGCTAGAGAAGGTTAGTGAAATGTGCCATATCCACAACAAAATGGTACAAAATTCATGATCAGCACCTGGGCTCCAAACATCTAAGGGAGTTTGCTCTCTCTGGACAACAGACTGCTTATAAGAGTGTTTGAATCTGAACTCTGTTTTCCACTTGTAATCCAATCGTAACATGAAGGATTATTTCTATTGCCTATCAGGATATTTAGGCTCTTAGATTCCGCACAGTAAAAGTTGAGACTCAGTTTTCTATCCAGGAGCTACTCGTTAGCGAAATTTATTGATAAATAAATATGGTCAGCTTCATGATACTATTGCAAAAGAAGACTTAGAAATTAAAAACAAAGTTCAAAGTGACTCAGATGAATCTGGGAATTCCTTCAAAAACAAATGCAGCAAATACAATATCTATTAATTATTTGCCATTCAGATTTTAAATAAAGAAATCAAATTCAATTTGTATAACACCATGAATGGCATTCTGTTTCCTCTGCACATCTAAGAAACTAACACAATTTTATTCTTCTTTTTCACCTATGCTGATTCAAATCACAAAGTGTACTCAGGAATCATGGATAATCAAAATAAAAAAGTCAT
This sequence comes from Oryctolagus cuniculus, assembly GCF_051225735.1. NCBI lineage: Eukaryota > Metazoa > Chordata > Mammalia > Lagomorpha > Leporidae > Oryctolagus > Oryctolagus cuniculus. The sequence goes on from NC_142870.1 coordinate 89,759,459, forward strand.
CTATAATTCATAACTATTCAATTGTTTCTATAGGACTGGGTGAAAAAAAATGGAAAAAAAAAGAACCCACTGACACTTCAGTTATTGCCTAAGATGCTGTTATATACTGCAAATAAGGTTTGAAGTGTTACTCCATAACTATTAAGCTTCTCAGCACAGATTAAGAACTTTATATATGTTTGCATGAAGGCGAGCTTTGATATGTGGCAAGATCTATGTCAATATGAAATTTACACCTTTTACTTCACATTTTATAATTTGCTAACGAGAAAAATGGCAGCAAAGACAACATATACTTGGTATTTTCATAAAATCAGCCCTAGGCTCCAGGGAGAGAAATAGAAGGAGGTGTGCAATAAGGAAGAAAGATTATATCAAGACAGTTTAATCCCTATCACCCCAAAGAACAGACGGAAGGAAAAACATAGTTTGTGCTTTAAAAGGAACAAGGTAACTCCCCTTCTAATTGCTTTTGTTTTTATTGTTATTTCAAAATGGTATGTAGGTTTGGGCACTCATTTTAAACCAAAGAAGAGATTCCATGTAGGTTTACCACTGCTTTTCTTAAAAAAAAAAAAAAATGACTTATGCTTTTAGAGAGGCTCAATTTCAGAAGAAATCTGAATGAAGACACAGTCTGTAGAAAGACATTCCAATGAACTGGTTAGGCAGGTAGTTGTTTGGAAGGAACACTGCCTGCGGGGCTGGAGGGGAAGACAGAGGCGGCAGGTTAGGGGAGGACTGGGAGAGTAACAGAGGAGAGGGTTACTGCTCCTTTCACCCACTCCAGACAGTATTCATATTTGTGACTAATCTTTATTAGGGTAATCCCTTACTGCCCACCCCACCTCCACGAAAGACACTGGGTAGGAAGCATTCATTTTCTCAGATATAAAAATGTATTTTGTGTTTGAGTTCTTAACAGTCTGCATCTCTCTCCCCCTCAAAGAACAGAAGAGAGAGCAAGCATCACAAACTCTTTAGATCCTATGACACAGTATTGAGAAGTGAATTTATCTTACAGTGTTTCATATAAGTTATATTTATTGGTCCTTTCGCTAATAGTTCTTAAAAATGTGCTTGCAGGTGCTAGGAACCCATCAGCCATATTAAGACACAAGAGAGGTCCTAGTAAGATATAATTCAGACCCAAGGGATTGGTGAATATCAGAGAATTAATTATTTCAGAATATCAGAGAATTAAGTTTTCACCTAGCCCAGCATCATGCTTTTTATACATAAGGAAACTAAGACATGGAGGGGGAAGCTATTTGTCTATCAAAAGAAAATCAACTAGTGACAGCAACGTAAAGCCAAGAAGGCAAAACTTATGACACCCAGGTCAGTATTGTTTTTCTTTGTTTTTTAACCAAACTTCACTATTGCTGAACTTTGAATGCTTTTAAAAATGCAGGGAACAGACTATTTATAAAGGCTCAAGGTATTTATTTTATTTTTTGGAAAGGTTGAGAGACAGAGAGGTAGGGTGGGAGGGAGGGGAGAGTGGGTGAGAGGTAGAAAGCAAAGGGAAAGAGAGCAGGGAAAAGGAGAGAGACGGAGAGGAAGGGAGGAGGGGATAGGAGAGAGGGAGAAGAGAGGGAGAGAGATAGGGAGGGAGGAAGGGAGAGGGAGAGGGAGGGAGAGGGATAGAGAGAGAGAGAGAGAGACAGAGACAGACAGACAGAAAGACAGAGAAAGAAATAGTTCCAGCAATTTCACTCCTCAAATGCCCACAACAACTAGAGCTAGCCCAGGGCCAAAGCCAGGAGTTAGGAGCCAGGAACTCAATCTGAGTCTGAACAATAGGTGACAGAACTCCAAGTACTTGAGCCATCACCTGCTATCTCCCAGACTGCACATTAGCAGGAAGCTAGAATTGGGAGTGGAGCTGGAATTCCAACCCAGGCACTGGAATATGTAATGCAGGCATCTAAACTGGGCACCTTAATTGGTATGCCAAATTCCTGCCCTAATGCCTCAAATTAAAAACTCTAACTTTCCTTACTAAGCTGAAGGACTTCTAGAGAGCTTATTTTTATGTGTGATATGTGAATTCTTAAATTGTAAGTAAAAAAGACAATAAATATACTGTGATACATTTGTTTTCCAACATCAATTAATCACAAAATAAATCTGTTTCTTGCCCATATCCTACTTAGTTTTCCCTCTATCAGGTCAATTTCAAGCAGCTGACTGTCTCTTTTTCTTAATAGGCTTATTGCTGAAAAGCAAATAAAATAACTTGGTTAAATGAGAAGCTGGCTGCGCCTGCTAAATTCAACAGAGTGATGACCTGTGTTGATTCCTTTCATCAGGAAGCCAACATCACTAAATCCATAGTAGTCCAATAAAGCCCCAGCAACAGAAAAATCAGAACTGCCCATCCAAACAGCTAGAAGAGAAGATGGTTTTTAAAAATCATATGACCACCTAGTTCTAGTGTGAAGGAAAACAGGTAGTTACGTCCACTGGAACAAAGTGTACTCAATTCTAAGACAAATCAGAGGGATTTTATTCTTGATTTCATTTCTGAATCATTATCCTGGGTCACAAAGATACAAAATTAAGATATTAAAATTCTTGCTCTCTTTCTACCATTTTAGGAGGGTGTGGTGAGAAATGAATTGAATAATATCCATTAAAAGCCCTCAGCTTCTTGACATGATAAGTAAACACAATAAGCTTAGAATTGCTTTTGTTTTTTAAAAACCTATATATGTCTTTCCCAAACACAAAGAATTACTTTAATAGGCAAGAGAGACCAGAATTAAGCTTACATCACTGCAGATGAGCATCCTACTTGGCCAACCTGTGTACATAAGCTAAATGTACATAAAATAGTCCCCTGCGGGATCTGGGAAGTGGTGTGTGTGTGTGTGTGTGTGTGTGTGTGTGTATTTTCTTTGTTAATTTTTTAGGTTTAACCTGAAGAAAGCTTACATAACTCTTCCAGTCAGAGATAATCCAGCTAGCTATTGGCGTTATTTGCCTTCTTGAATAGCTCTATTACATAAATTTGCAAATATGGTTCTCCTTTTCTAGTTGATGGGTATTTCATATATGTTGCTACAAGAAGGAACTCAGTCTATTCTGAGTAAATAATGGGCAAGAAAAAGTAGACAATGAATAAGGTCTTATCTGAAAAGAACTGTCTGCCAGAGGGACTTACAATCCTAACATACCCACTTTCTCTTCACAATAAGCCTATGGGGGCACTCAGTATGAGATCTTGCACATGGACAAGCATCTCCAAATCTCCCACCATCCATCCTCTAGTTAATGAAAACCAGCAAATGTACTAGAGAGCTAGAAAGTATTAATATTTCCCTTCAACTGACCTCCTATTCTTCCCATACTTCTGCCTGTAGGATTCCAGCCAAGCAAAGCTGACTCTTCTCTCTCATCACACAATTTGTCAAATTCACATTGACAGTTGAGTCAGGAGTCTCAAATTGATAGACCATATGGATGTTCTGTGTGCCCAGGAGAATGTTTAAAAATTAAATCAAGTTCCTCTAGGTGAGTCAAGAATGTTTTAGCTTGTTTTAATAAAGTGTCACTATCTCCTGTTATATTGAGTGCCTCACACATTTAAGCTGGCTGCATGGTCACTAATAGAATTACTTAAACAACTCCTCTCTCCCTTCTTTTTCAAATTATCAAATTAAATCTTGAGCTTTCAAATGGAAGTGATCATCAGAATACCTGCTGAGGTTGATACCTATACCTTCCTTTGGTGCTTAGCATTTGATATTTTGAAGACTTGTTTATATCTTCTCCTGTCCCATAATAAACTGCAAAGACCTTATGAGCAAAATTTACACTTCGCTAATTCATTTATTTCCCAGACTGACTCGGTAGAGAAAGCATCAAATATTAGTTGGCTTCAGGGCCACTGAGCTGTTTAATGCTAAGGAGTTTCATTAAATTAAGTACGATAAATATACTGTTGCTAAGTTGTGCACCTCAGCACTCATCATCAATAACTGAACTCTGGTCAGTTGTTCAGTATTGGGTATCTATTTATTGTCTTTTCTACTAATCCATCAATGGTTAAATAACCAACATTTTCCTTGGTATAATCAGTCAGATAGCCTATAATCCAGTTCACTGACTGTATATCTGCCCTTCCAACTGTAAGTTATAGGCACTGATGGACTCAGCTCTTCAACTTTGGACCTCAAGAAGAATGTCTTTAACTCTGCAGGCAATCAGTAAATGCTTACTTAATGGATAAAAGCACAAGCTTGAAACTATAATCTTTTTTTTTTAGCCAGAGAAGAGGATTTGATTTTTTAAATAAAGGATTTCTACAACTAAAGGAATCCAGGAATAAGAATTCATCTAATATCTTACTGATAAAGACGTACATAGCCAGCCACTGATTAAATCTATTTCTTCTGCAGCATTACATTTTCGCTTTGAATTGTCTAAGTGGCATAATTGAGAGCAGACCCTCCCACATTTTTTAAGATGAATCACAGCTAGAAATATGTATTTTATAGTAGAGACTGGCCTAAGCAGTTCTTCTCTGTCATTACAGCTGTGTACCCCTGGGTTAGTCACAAAGCCTGAGCTTCTCCATCTACAAAAACATATTAAATCAGTGGATTGTACCAGTGATTCTCAAACATCAGAATCATCTGGAGTGCTTCTGGAAAGACTGCTGCACTCTTTCTATTCAGATTCTGATTCAGAAGACCTGAGTTGTACCCAAGAATTTCTATTCCCTAATAAACTCTTAAGGATTGTTGATGCTGTTGCCCTGAGTTCACACTTTGAGAACCACTGGATTCAATTACACAGAGGCCCAAGCAGCTCTGAGTTCCTTAGCATGCTGAGATTCAAATCCAGGTATTTCGGTATATCAAATTTTAAAGTTCATGCTTAGGCTGGAACATGAAATAGTTCCTTACATTAAGATTACTGGCTGGTACCGTGGTGTAGTGTGTTAAGTCATCACTTGTGATACTGGCATTACATGAGCACCGGTTTGATTCCCGGTTGCTTCAATTCAGATCAGTTCCCTGCTAATGCACCTCGGAAAGCAGCAGATTATGGACCAAGTGCCTGGATCCCTGCTACCAGTGTGGGAGGCTCCCAAGCTCTTGACTTAGGCCTAGCTTGCCAGCCATTGTAGATATCTGGGGAGTGAACAAGCAGATGAAAGATTCTGTGTATCTCTCTCATTCTCTGTGTGTGGGCATGTGCTGTGTTTCCCTCTCTCTGTCTCTCCCTGTCTCTCCTTCTCTCTTTGCCTTTCAAGTAACACACACACACACACACACACACACACATATATATATACACATATCTACAATAAGTCTTTAAAATGAAAAAATTACTGAATGACTCCCAAATAATAACAGAAACAAAAATATATATATACTAAGTAGAAAGGTTCTTGCCAGTTTTATAAGCCCTGAACAGATTCAGGACTATACTGGCTTTCAAAAGAACTCTGTCTGCTTCAAAGTTTTGATAACTGCTCTATTTGAGATTGATAATTCACTCATTCCAAACGGATCACGTTCTGGAGTAACCACAACAACCACCGGCACCGAGGACTGGCCACATGCAATGTGTTGTGCAAAGCGCTTTACATGCCTTATCTCAATTTTAAAATTAGCTCTTCTACAAAATTCCCATTATCATCATCTTCATTTTGTATATGGGGAAACTGAAGCTCAGAAACATTCTATAACTTACAAAAATTCACCCAAGTAGTGAATGACAGAGCTGGACTGAAACACTGGCAGACATCCATCTGCAGAACTTGAACACATTATACCACCTCTAATAATAGATGAAGAAGCAGGTCTAGAAATTTAGGGAGCTGAGTTTAACTCTTTCTTGCAAACTGTCAGAAATAGTGGAGAAATCACCAGTTATTAAGCTGGGTCTTGGTTTTGCCATCTATTAAATAAAGGCTGCACTAGAACTTCAGCATGTCTAAAGTTCTTAAATACAATATTCAAGAATTTTCCTTGTTTTGTGGAGTAATGCTATTTTCTTGCCAAGGACAGGATAGATGACTAATAGTGCATTACTTCAAATAAATCAGATTCTTCTTAAGCCAGCTTGTTAGGATTTCAAACTGATCAGTTTCTAAGAGTATGCAAGGTCAGAATCAGCTCCTGGTTTCTACTGAAATCCCTTTCTATTTATCTGCCCTCTTCAACTCTGTCATTCTGAATGCATACACACAGCACAGTGTCTTAAGTAACATTGCTGAGGTTACACCAGAGACAGGTGTTAGGGGAACTATTTCCCTCAGGCTATCATTTCCAACTCTCTCTCCTCAAAAGGGGAGGGAGGGGAGAGAAGGAAAAGGGTTTCTTTTCAGATTAAACACAGCAACTGCAAACACCTTCCCCTAGGCAATGAATTCTCTGCCAGTGCTGCTGCAGTTTACCCAAACACCAAAGCAAAAAGCAAACAGCCCCCTTTGTAAGGGAAGAGCTGTCACCTGTCAAGTGATATTTGTGAATTTCTAGAGAAAAGAAAAAAGAAAATCATTCCCTTATTTTATTAAACAGCCTGTTTGTTCAAGGTTTGAAATGCATACTTGTGTTTAAGGTGAACTCCCCGACTTGGCACTCTTAAACTAATGCCTTACTATTGGCTGTGCCATACAAAGAAGAGAAAAGAAAAACAGTTTGTTCTGATGGAGACACCCGAAGTCAGTCTCAGCTGAGTGCACAGGGAGCTTACCGCATAAGCAGCACGGAAACGTAAACCCATTTCTGAGAATTAGATGGTACTTTCTATATGGAATGTATTTTCTTTCTTGTTTCATTTGTACTCATAGAACAAGTATATTAAGTCTATTGGACACAAATTATGTTTGGATGATTGTCTTAATGGTTCTAAACAAGGGCTGAGATTACTAGGGATAAACAAAAGCAAGGGTTAAGAAGTACCAGAAAGAAAAGGAGAAAATGTTAAGCCTGTTACCATGTTCAAGATCAGTCCTAGGCAAAAGCTTGCCAATACACTGTATCAGTTCATCCTTCTCCATCTCGTTCCTCATATTGTCCCCATTCCTGCCAGGTCTGCTCACCCCACAGCTAGACAGATGCTCTACTCTTCAATATGTTGTAGTCATCTCCAGTTGAAACCAACATTCCTTCTGAAAACTGCAATGAGAGCTTGCATCTAGATGGATTGTTTCATCTTGATGTGCCAATGACTAGATGTGCCTTCAGTCACCTAGAAGCATTTGCATTTTTTAAAGGAGAGATGGGCTGGCGCTGTGGCGCATCTGGAAAAGCTACCACCTGCAGTGCCGGCATCCCATGTCCTGGCTTCTGATCTGCGCAGCTCTGGCCATTGTGGCCAATTGGGGAGTGAACCTGCAGATGAAAAACCTCTCTCTCTCTCTCTCTGCCTCTCATTCTCTCTCTGTATAACTTCGCTTTCAAATAAGTAAATAAATATATCTTAAAAAAATAAAGAAGAGAATAATTCCTTTCATGTTTGTGTATATGTTGGCACAGTTGTGCGAGTAAACATTTACAATAAAATCATAAGAAATTTGAAAAGACTGGTTTTCGTACAATTTCACCCCATAATTATACATCTAAGCCTTTGGCACCTCCCAAAATATTCTGTATTTAAATATTTCAGTAGAAATCTTGAAGGTTAACATTAAACCATGATAAATCTATGTAATAGTATACAAAATGATATGTAATGCAGCAATTCAGTTGTTTTGAAGGTTAGTAAATAAGAAAAAAGCTCACTATAATGCAAAGAAAAGATATAATGCAAAACATTTATATATATGATCCCAAATATATTTTATAAAATCTCTTCTAGAAAAAATAATAACAAACTTAAATGATCATAACTTATAAATCGTTAGGGAAATATTTATATATGCATATATACATATATCTACATATAAAAATTTTCATAAAATTTGTTTTAATTTTATTCTTTCCATAGTCATAAATTTATTAATTGCTATTTTATAGAATGCAATGTATACTTAAATAATTTGTATGAAAAATAACCAACAACTGATAATGAAAGTGACAAATTCTTAATTGACTATGTATTTATATGCATAGGAATTTTGAATCAAACTCTGCCTATACTGAATTTTAGCAGTTTTTTGGATGAATAGAAAAGGGGATAGTTGGCCTTGGAGAGAAGTAGGGAACTTGGAAAGCAACAAGGAAATATATAAGAGAAACAAAATTAAGAGTGATAATGGTAGAGTGAGAGTGACGATTCAGATCAATGTAGGAAAAGAATACAAGGACAATAGAGATTCCTTTTTGTAGTGAGATCTTGAAATTGGTGTCAGACCCAGCTAGATGATACTGTGCATCTCAGAAGCCTCAGGAACAACAAAGACATGCAGAACATAATTGCTGTTTGTACGATACCAGGAATCAGATCTTTTCCACTTTCTAAAGCTAGGAGAAGGCATGCAAGAAGGCATATATAGAACGTTTGACTAACTCATGTTGAGATACTGTTAATTAGCTCATTACATCTCTATTGGATTAAGTCTTTACTGAAAAGTACTACTAAAAAATACTACTGGCCTACTGAAATCCTAAGGGTATTGCTTAACATGTATGTAAAAAATAAAATTTATCAAATGGAGATTTAAAATAATTTTCTTATCAAACCATTATGAGCTAATTTTACAACAGAAGAGAATATCAATAGGTATAGTTCACACTGAGTCACATATGAGTGTGTATGTGTGTGCATGTGTGCACAACTGCATCGTCAGAGAGGCAGTGAAGAGGCATGTTTATAAATTTTTTTTGACAGCCAGAGTTAGACAGTGAGAGAGACAGAGAGAAAGGTCTTCCTTTTTCAGTTGGTTCACCCCCAAGTGACCGCTGCGCCGATCCGAAGTCAGGAGCCAGGTGCTTCCTCCTTGTGGGGAGCAATCCGGACTGGACTAAGTTACTGAAATTAAGACTTATTCTATGCATCTGCTCTCCCACAATATGGCGCTGGGAGAGAAGTAAACAGCTTCCGCACAGCTGCCTCCAGTTCAGCTAATAAACTGTAGGACTTGCTCCTGATTGGAGAGCAGCGTACTCGGCGTGTGGGCAGCCGAGTTAGGATTGGCGGAGGAGGACTATAAAGGAGGAGAGAGACGGCATGCACCAGGAACATCTATGGGGAACATCTAAGGGAACCCGTGCAGCCCCCGAGAGAACCGGCCGGCGGTGTGCCGCTCCCCTGCGGAAGTGGGGAATGTGGCCAGGGGGAACTGCCCTTCCACGGAGGTGGAAGGGATAGTAGCCAACCCGGGAAGAACCAGCAGCAAACCCGGGGAGGGCCGAGCAGACGAAAGAACAGCGCAGGGTCCTGTGTCGTTCCTCCACGAAGAGGGGGAGCGACACTCCTGGTCTCCCATGGGGTACAGGGCCCAAGGACCTGGGCCATCCTCCACTGCACTCCCAGGTCACAGCAGAGAACTGGACTGGAAGAGGAGCAACCGGGACAGAATCCAGCGCCCAACTGGGACCAGAACCCGGGGTGCTGGCGCTGCAGGCAGAGGATTAGCCAATTGAACCTGGCGCTGGCTAAAACTTTGATCACTCGAAAATTTAGCAAATAAGAATTTTGATTTGGCTTAATATCTAGCTCCCAAAGTAAAAGATATTATTTTCATTTTGTTAAACAAAAGGGTACATGAAGTTTCATATTCCTCTTTTTTTTTTTTTTTTTTTTTTTTTTTTTTTTTTTTTTGACAGGCAGAGTGGACAGTGAGAGAGAGAGACAGAGAGAAAGGTCTTCCTTTGCCGTTGGTTCACCCTCCAATGGCCGCCGCAGCCGGCGCGCTGCGGCCGGCGCACCGCGCTGATCCGATGGCAGGAGCCAGGAGCCAGGTGCTTTTCCTGGTCTCCCATGGGGTGCAGGGCCCAAGCACCTGGGCCATCCTCCACTGCACTCCCTGGCCACAGCAGAGGGCTGGCCTGGAAGAGGGGCAACCGGGACAGAATCCGGCGCCCCAACTGGGACTAGAACCCGGTGTGCCGGCGCCGCTAGGCGGAGGATTAGCCTAGTGAGCCGCGGCGCCGGCCCCATATTCCTCTTAAAAATATGCAATAAGAATTGTAAAATATAAATCATGGAGATTTGAATGCATACAGATGTATACATATAACATATCTATGTAGAGAGGAAAGGCTTATGAAACCAAAATTATGCTAAAGCTTTTATATTCCATTTGATGCAGTAAAATATTGAGTCTCAGTAAATGACAAGTAACAATGAATATTAAAATTCTTAGTGATCAGAGGCCGGCGCTGTGGCTCAATAGGCTAATCTTCCACCTTGCAGCGCCGGCACACCGGGTTCTAGTCCAGGTCGGGGCGCCGGACTCTGTCCCGGTTGCCCCTCTTCCAGGCCAGCTCTCTGCTGTGGCCCAGGAGTACAGTGGAGGATGGCCCAAGTGCTTGGGCCCTGCACCCCATGGGAGACCAGGAGAAGCACCTGGCTCCTGCCATCGGATCAGCGCGGTGCGCCGGCCACAGCGCGCCGGCCACGGCGGCCATTGGAGGGTGAACCAACGGCAGAGGAAGACCTTTCTCTCTGTCTCTCTCTCACTGTCCACTCTGCCTGTCAAAAAATTAAAAAAAAAAAAAAGTGATAAGAATATATGGAAGTCAGTCTGGAGATTCCTCAGAAACCTGAAGATAACCCTACCATTCAACCCAGCCATCCCACTCCTTGGAATTTACCCAAAGGAATTTAAATTGGCAAACAAAAAAGCGGTTTGCACCCAATGTTTATTGTAGCTCAATTCACAATAGCTAAGACCTGGAATCAACCTAAATGCCCATCAACAGTAGACTGGATAAAGAAATTATGGGATATGTACTCTTTAGAATACTATACCGCAGTAAAAAACAATGAAATCCAGTCATTTGCAACAAAATGGAGGAATCTGGAAAACATCATGCTGAGTGAAATAAGCCAGTCTCAAAGGGACAAATATATGTTCTCCCTGATCGGTGACAACTAAACAAGCACCAAAAAGGAAACCTGTTGAAGTGAAATGGACACTATGAGAAACAGTGACTTGATCAGCATAGCCCTGACTGTTGATGAACAACTTAATACGTTATCGCTCTTAGTATTTTTTTTTTGTCTGTTCTACTTAATACTACTTGTTTAATTCTGTAATTAATACACAGTTATTCTTAAGTGTTTAAATTTAACTGAAATGTGATCCCTGTTAAATATAAGAGTGGGAATAAGAGAGGGAAGAGATGTACAATTTGGGACATGCTCAAGCTGACTTGCCCCAAATGGTAGAGTTAGAAACATACCAGGGGATTCCAATTCAGTCACATCAAGGTGGCATGTACCAATGCCATCTCACTAGTCCATTTGATCAATTTATGTTCACAATTGATCATAATGATAGGACTAAGAATCAAAGGGATCACATAAACAAGACTAGTGTCTGAAAATACTAACCGATAGAATAAAAAAGGGAGAGAATGATCCAACATGGGAAGTGAGATACACAGCAGACTCATAGAATGGCAGATGTCCTAAACAGCACTCTGGCCTCAGAATCAGCCCTAAAGGCATGTGGATCCAGCTGAAAAGCCCATGAGAGTATTTCAGGCATGGAAAGCCAAGACACTCTGGCAAAAAAAAAAAAAAAAAAAAAAAAAAAAAAAAAAAAAAAAACAAACAACAACAACAAAAACACAAACCTAAATGAAAGATCTCTGTGAGTGAGATCCCAGTGGAAAGAACAGGTCTTCAAAGAAGGAGGTACCTTTCTCTGAAGGGAGGAGAGAACTTCCACTTTGACTATGACCTTGTCTGAATAAGATGAGTCGGTGAACTCAAAAGGCTTCCATAGCCTTGGAAACTCATGACTGAAGCATAGGGAGATTACTGATGCCATAAACAGAGTGTCAATTTGTAAAGTCAACAACAGGAGTCACTGTGCACCTACTCCTCATGTAAGATCTCTGTCCTTAATGTGCTATACATTGAGACTTAATGCTATAACGAGTACTCAAACAGTATTTTTCACTTTGTGTTTCTATGTGGGTGCAAACTGTTGAAATCTTTACGTAATGTATACTAAACTGATCTTCTGTATATATAGAAAATTGAAAATGAATCTTGATATGAATGGAAGGGGAGAGAGAGCGTGAAAGGGGAGGGTTGCAGGTGGGAGGGAAGTCATTGGGGGGGGAGCCAATGTAATCCATAAGCTGTACTTTGGAAATCTATATTCATTAAATAAAAGTTTAAAAAAAAATTCTTAGTGATCACTAAAAAATATGTAAACAGATAAAGCCAAAACCCAAACAGAAATGTGGAAATTGAATGCTAAAAATAGGTCAAAGAATCTAAAAAAAAAAAAAAAGAAAGAGTAAAGGAAACACAGGAATAATGGAAGGAACAAGCATAAAAGAAATAAATGGTACAGATAAGATTATCATTAACTACAATATTCAAATTATGTAAATACACCAATTAAAAGATAGACCATCAGAATACACAAAAATGACCCAACTATATGAGTATGCTTTGTAGAAGAAGCATATCAAATAAAAAACTTTTTCAAAAAGTCAGCAAATATTATAGGCATGTATTTCAATTTTTTACACCAATCAAATTTATCTTTTAATTATATTTTCCATAAACTTTCTGAAGTACTTCTATATAATGACAAATGCAGGCTGAATATAAAAGGTGAAGAAAAGATTTACCATGTAAACACAAATCAAAGGGAGATGTGCCATATTAATAATCATAAATGTGAGGCAGATCTTGGTACAAACAAAATCACATTATCAGAAATAAGCAGAAGTTTTAAATAATGATAGAACGGCCAGTATACCAAGAAAATAGAACAATCCTAACTACCATTCAGTCAACAACAGAGCTTCAAAATACTTATAGCAAAAACCAACAGAAAGAGGAGAAAGATACAAATGTATATTTTAGTTGAAGATTTTAGTACTTTTCTCTCAGTAATCAATAGAACTTGTAGACAGAAGAATCAAAAGGGACACAGAGGAACTATATACTACCATAAACAACTGGATCTAATCAATGTTTGTAATAGGAATAGTAATAGGAATCCCCCGTTTAAGAAACTTGAACCGGCACCATGGCTCACTTGGTTAATCCTCCACCTGTGGTGCCGGCATCCCATATGGGCTCCGGGTTCTAGTCCTGGTTGCTCCTCTTCCAGTCCAGCTCTCTGCTGTGGCCAGGGAGGGCAGTGGAGGATGGCCCAAGTGCTTGGGCCCTGCACCCCATGGGAGACCAGGAGAAGCACCTGGCTCCTGCCATTGGATCAGCGCAGCGCTGGCCGTATTGGCCATCTGGGGAGTGAACCAACAGAAGGAAGACCTTTCTCTCTGTCTCTGTCTCTGTCACTAGCCCAAATGCCCATCCTTGAAGATTTTTTGATAAACCAGATTCATCTACATTTACTGTCCCAATGGACTTCACCGTTTGGTGACATTAAAATCATTCTAATTAAGAAGAAACATACATTCCCTGTAACTCTAATTTACTTTGTTAATAATCAGAATAAAACATTGTGATCTCATTTCATAACCAGAGATTAACATAGAAGTGATATCATATTAGTAAAAATGAGATGAATTTCTCACTTTCATGATTTCTATCTTTAATAATCTGTCTTAGATCCATATTTCCTATACAGTGAAGAATGATTGGCTGAGGTCCCAATCTATTAAAATATTATATTAAAGAGTTAAATTATTTATGTGCATATTTTGGAAATTACTTAGCTATTAATCGCTACATGGAAAAGTTAAAATATGCTCAAAGACCCGGAAGAAAAGACCATCACACTAGTGGCAGCTGCAGTTTGGAAGGACTAGGCCTCTAAAAGGAACCTACTTCTCACTTTCCAGCTAGAACATTAGTTATTAACATCTTCAGCAAAACCACATTTTATTTTATTTTTATTTTTATTTTTATTTTTTTTTTTGACAGGCAGAGTGGACAGTGAGAGAGAGAGAGAGAGAGAGAGACAGAGAGAAAGGTCTTCCTTTTGAAGTTGGTTCACCCTCCAATGGCCGCCGTGGCCAGCGCGCTGCGGCCAGCGCACTGCGCTGATCCGATGGCAGGAGCCAGGTACTTCTCCTGGTCTCCCATGGGGTGCAGAGCCCAAGCACCTGGGCCATCCTCCACTGCACTCCCTGGCCACAGCAGAGAGCTGGCCTGGAAGAGGGGCAACTGGGACAGAATCCGGCGCCCCGACCGGGACTAGAACCCGGTGTACTGGCGCCACAAGGTGGAGGATTAGCCTAGTGAGCCGCGGCACTGGCACCACATTTTACATTCTGGTTGCTGGAACCTCTTGTCATCTAGCCCCAACTATGCAAAATTGACATATGAATAAATTAGGGTATGAGGACGTTGGAGATCCTCTGACAAGGGAAGACCCAGCCTCCATACAGAACTATAATTTATTAGGAGTGGGTCAGTTCTTTGGAGAATGAAACACAGCACCCAGATTATTTTCTCATTGAAGTTCATTCTCATTGTACTTTTATATATTTTTCAATACAGTTGTACCAAGTGCCCTATTTTGTCCTTTCATTGGCAAAACCACATTTCATTTTGTTTTCCAGTCTTTCTGAATCCCTTAAGACCTAAGACGTATCCTCAAGTATTCACTGGGAATAACAAAATATGATCCCTGTCCCTTCCAGAGAAAGAAATAAACAACAGCAATATTAAGTAACAGGTGACACAGTAAAGGACATGCCTGGTTGCTTCAGAGCAATGGTCCGTGATTCAGACTGGTGGGGAACAGTGATACAGAAAGGATTCCCAGACAAAGTAGCACAAAGTAGGCATTGAGGGACAGAAAAGAATGGTGAATGGTGAATCGAGTTCACAACGAGAAAATTTCCAGGACCACAAAGAACAACAATGGCACATTAAGAAAATCACATGAGTCAGTGTGTAAAAAGGTAATAGTAACAAACATGCTGAATGAAAAAGCTTTTGATAACTTTTTTAACTGTTTTGATGAGTCAAAGAATGAGAACAGAAAATCCTTGGAGGGAATACAAAAACGTATGTTTGGCCAGGCAGACGTCATCCATCAATTAAAGAAGCTATATTATTATTGCCTTTTGGCTAACATCAAGTGAAGAGGCAATATTATTAGGTAAACTTGGAATGTTCTAATTTTTGAAGTCATTTTCAAATCAGAATTCATACACATTGATGCTAGATTATTATTTTTTTAAATACTGTTTTTTATTATTTATTTATTTATTTTTTGACAGGCAGAGTGGACAGTGAGAGAGGGAGACAGAGAGAAAGGTCTTCCTTTGCCGTTGGTTCACCCTCCAATGGCTGCCGCAGCTGGCGCGCTGCAGCCTGTGCACCACGCTGATCCGGTGGCAGGAGCCAGGAGCCAGGTGCTTTTCCTGGTCTCCCATGGGGTGCAGGGCCCAAGCACCTGGGCCATCCTCCACTGCACTCCCAGGCCACAGCAGAGAGCTGGCCTGGAAGAGGGGCAACTGGGACAGAATCCGGCGCCCTGACCGGGACTAGAACCCGGTGTGCCGGCGCCGCTAGGTGGAGGATTAGCCTAGTGAGCCGCGGCGCCGGCCATCATTGATGCTAAATTATAATACATTTCAAAGTCTTCACTGTCCTGTCCTGCCTCTTGGAATCATCTGACTTTCATTTCACTAGCTCTACTAGCTCAAGGATATTGAAGAACTGTATCTGTATTGGAACTTAAAAGGCAATGCTGAAGTACATTTTTCCCTAGTCAATTTAGTGGCAGAGCATTAGTGTATTTACAGAATCCAAACTGGTTTGGGTTGCTTCTTCTCATCTTTTCCTATTTTACCTCCTCCCATCACAGACTACATTTTAGTTCAAAACTTGCGGCAAAAATTCTATCAAACAAGGATGGCAAGGATTTTCTAAATCATTCTCCGCATTTTTGTCAGCAGGCATTCTATGGAACCCCACTCTATTTATACCTTTTTCCTTGTTTTCCTAGAAAGTTTTAATAGAGTAAATGGCAGGATTGGTGTCATGAATAAATGATTTTTACAGAATTCCTGGAGGTAGATATCTGGCATAGTCACCATCTGGGAATCTCGTACCCCATATCAGAGTGCCTGGTTCTAGTCCTGACTCCACTGCTGACTTCAGTGTCCTGTAATATGCATCCTGTGAAGCAGCAGATGATGGCTCAAGTAATGGACTCCCTACCACCTGGGTGAACACATGGATCATGTCTTGGGCTCCTGGCTTTGGCCTGGCCCAGCCCCAGCTGCAGCAATCATCTAGGGAGTGAACCAGTGGATGAAAGTTCTCTCTCCATCTCACTCACTCACTGTATCTCTGTTTCTCTCTACATTTCAGATAAAAATGAAAAATAAGTAAAATAAATTTAAATATAAACTCTAGCACTGAAACTGCACAACCACATCTAAATATCTCAGAAAAGTGTTTTGTTATCATTAACCTATTAAACTCCTTAGCTTGTCTGGGAGGGATGTGGCACGTAAGATCTCATCATTTTGTAAAAAAGAAATTGGAGCTTGAGGTCATGAGTGACTCAGTGATACATAGACAAGCTTGTTTTCTGTATATATTATCTTCTTATTCTCTAACCAAATATCTTAGCCTGTCTTGTAATGGAATTTGCTTCCTCCTCCCTCGTTTAAGGACAGTTTTGTAAGAGAGGTAATTTGCCAGAGTTGAAAGTGTTCTGTGTAGAAATCACATCTATATTCTGGCTCATTCTCTGTACCTATTGGAAAACCTTGGGCTGCTACCAGCCTCTTTAAGTTGGAATTGGCATGAGGAACAATTCAGATAAAGAAGCAAAGAACTATGTTCAAGCTTCTTACCCATACCAGAGGAAAGACATTTTGGAGCATCGAGGCAAGCCCAGAAACCATAAACTACACTTAATCTTCTCACAGCTGCTCGTATTTGTTCTTGTTACATGGCCTTTCTGATTCAGCGCCACCTGCCTTGTTACATGTTCTTGAAAAGGTTTAGCGAGTAGACAGGAGGGCCCACTGCCACTCACCCACATGGGGTCACCGAGGTCTGAGTCCTGCATGCGGATACAGTCCATGCTAATCTCAATCTTGTTTGTTGCGCCATTTTCTGATGGTTCATCCACAAAGTTCAAGTCAATGGGCTGAACTGAACATATAGGCCTAGCATAAAAGAAAGAAACAAAGTGTGTTAGGCATGGGAAGAAAGGAACACACAATTCACCCAGGTGGCAACAATGGGCCCTTTTCTGCTGCAGAGCTGGAGGAGCTCACTGCCTGGAGTCCCTTGGTGGGTTTTTGTTTGTTTGTTTGCTTGTTTGTTTTTGACAGGCAGAGTGGACAGTGAGAGAGAGAGAGAGAGAGAGAGAGACAGAGAGAAAGGTCTTCCTTTGCTGTTGGTTCACCCTCCAATGGCTGCCGCGGCCAGCGCGCTGCGGCCGGCGCACCGCGCTGATCCGAAGCCAGGAGCCAGGTGCTCTCCTGGTCTCCGGTGGGGTGCAGGGCCCAAGTACTTGGGCCATCCTCCACTGCACTCCCGGGCTGCAGCAGAGAGCTGGCCTGGGAGAGGGGCAACCGGGACAGAATCCGGTGCCCTGACTGGGACTAGAACCTGGTGTGCCCGCGCTGCTAGGTGGAGGATTAGCCTAGTGAGCCGTGGTGCTGGCCCCTGGAGTCCCTTGGTTTTAATGGTAGCTCACTCACTTACCAGATATGCAGTTTCTATGGTAGCTCACTCACTTACCAGATATGCGTTTTCTAGCAGTTTGGATCTAAGTCTTATTTGTTAAATAGAAATAACGATCCATGTCTCCTTCAGAGAAATTTCTGGTTGGAAAGCAGGATAGAAGGGATGTGTCATGGATACTTTATATAAAATATATAAAGTATATATAAGATATATAAAGTATATACTTTAATTTATCTAGTAACCCAAACTCCCTTTTAATAAAAGTAAAAGCACTATTCACAGGAAGGCATAAATGACCATGCAATTCAGTGTGTTACCTTCTCAGGGAACATTTGCACTGTAGCAATGGGTAATTGTTCAAGCTTAGAGAATGCACTTTGACAATGAGATATTGGAGAATATTATTTGGAATGTACAAGAGAGTCTCTCTAGATGCTCCAAAATTATAAGTGTATCACCTTAGGCTAAAGACAATATTTTTTTCCAGTGTTAGAAACTCAACAAATCACCATTAAATTATGAACAGATAATATTGAAGGCCATGAATTTTCCCAGCAATGTTAACTGATTTTTACTGATTTCAGAAACATGCCTAGAAAGCAATATTTTGGTCATCTACTTTTGTCTATATGTAAACAAATACAAAATTTCTTGCTTTCTTGATACTTACTGTTCCAGAAAATCCCAGATATGCTGGAAAACCTCAGGACTGAGGAATTCACTTGGCTGTGAGCTCTGGGACATGGCAGATCGGTAATAACTTTCTTTCCAAGAGAAATGAGCTGGGGTTTCTACGAAACTTAAAAGGACAAAAGTGAAAGTAGGATTATAATTTCTGTATTTATGATGACGAATATTTAAAACATTCTATCAAAAAAATCAAGTATATCTATAAAACCATGTTTGTATATATAGCACACTTAACAGCTGCACAACTAATGTTTCTTTGGGCAATACCATGGATCCCATTTGCCACAAACTCAATCAGACCTCCAATTCTAGACAATCACATCTTTTATCAAAGCTCTTCTTTCTTAATTAATAGTGTTATTGCGCTCTACACTTCCACTATCCAACATCTGTGTTCTGCAGATTTCAAAAAAGAAAATAAACATTCCCTCATTAAGCTTGACAGCTAGTCTGACCTATCATTAAACTTATTTTATTAGTGTCTCCAATGATTATCAACCAATTCTGCTGCTAGCAGATAGAAAGCAGAATTTGAAAACAGAAATGAGCTCAAAAGACTTTAATTTCATCCTCGGAACAATCACCTCGCCTCTAACTACAGTCTTAGTATCACACTCCAGGACAACAAACTTAAACTTCTGGGCCTATTTTTTTTATTTTCTTTAATCATCAGTTATTTACCTTGATGTCTGTGTGGGTAGTTCTTAATTGGAATGTAGAATTCTATGCTAGACTAAGGGATAAGCAAACATCTGAATGTTTTACAAATGAATACTGTTTCTGTTTGCTTAGTTTGCTGCCGGAACCTCAAGTTTGTCTTTAGTTAAAATATTTATATTCTTAAATTTTATCCCTGTATATCTGAAGGGAAATATTCCTTTTATCAGTGGTTATGTTCACTAACTCTTAACATTGTCTGTAGAGATCTTAGCATATAGTCATTATAATAATAGCAATTTTACACCAGGTTGAAATGAGCTAAACCCTGGGGCCAGCACTGTGGCACAGTAGGTTAATCTTCTGCCTGTGGCGCCAGCATTCCATGTGGGCACTGGTTCTAGTCCCGGCTGCTCCTTTTCCAATCTAGCTCTCTGCTGTGGTCTGGGAAAGCAGTAGAAGATGGCCAAGGGCTTGGGCCCTTGTACCCACATGGGAGACTGGGAAGAAACACCTGGCTCCTGGTTTTGGATTGGCGCAGTTCCGGCCGTTGCAGCCATTTGGGGAGTGAACCAATGGAAAGAAGACCTTTCTCTCTGTCTCTCCCTCTCATTGTCTGTAACTCTACCTCTGAAATAAATAAATAAAAATATTTTTTAAAAAAGAAATGAGCTAAGCCCTTACTCATTTTTGAATTTTTTTTTTTTTTTACAAAGATTTCATTTATTTATTTGAGAGGTAGAACTACAGACAGAGAGGCAGAGAGAAAGGGTTTCCATCTGCTGGTTCATTCCCCAAATGGCCGAAAAGGACAAAGATGGGCCGATCTGAAGCCAGGAGCCAGGAGCTTCCTCCTGGTCTCCCATGCGAGTGCAGGAGTCCAAGCACTTGGGCCATCCTCTACTGCTTTCCCAGGCCATAGCAGAGAGCTGAATTGAAAGAGGAGCAGCTGGGACTGGAACTGGTACCCAAATGGGATGCCAGTGATGCAGGCAGAGGCTCAGCCCACTAGGCCATAGCAGTGGCCTCTTATTCATTATTTGTAAAATAGAGTTAAAGAGTATACAAGGATATTCAATTACCTGCTTAAATTTCCAATGTATGACTGGCTTTGTTATACATAGATGTAATAGTATCAGATTTTTAAATGATGATTTCCAAACTATGGGCAGGATAATGTGCAGAAGCATATTCATTTATTTAAGTTCAGGGGCTTACACTGTGGTGTAGCAGGTAAAGCCAATGCCTGTGACGCTGGCATCCCACATGGGTACCTGTTAGTGCCCTGGCTGCTCTACTCCCAATACGGTTGTCTAGTAAAGCAGCAGCAGATGGTCCAAGCGGCTGGGACTATGACCACCCATGTGGGAGACTCAGGTTCCTGGCTTCAGCCTTGTCCAGTGCTGGCCATTGCAGCCATTTAGAGAGTAAACCAATGGATGGCAGATCTCTCTGTAACTCTGTATTTCAAATAAATAAGTAAATCTTGTTTGATTACGGCAGGACTTCATTTCACTGGGCCTGCTCTGCCTTCACACATGATGACTTTTTACACTCAGAGAAGACAAGGAACTTGTTCAAAGTCATTCAGCCAGTAAATGATAAAGCCTGGGTTTAAATTCAAGTTCATGGCCAGCGCCGCGGCTCACTAGGCTAATCCTCTGCCTTGTGGTGCCGGCACACCGGGTTCCAGTCCTGGTCGGGGCGCCGGATTCTGTCCCGGTTGCCCCTCTTCCAGGCCAGCTCTCTGCTGTGGCCCGGGAGTGCAGTGGAGGATGGTCCAAGTACTTGGGCCCTGCACCCCATGGGAGACCAGGATAAGTACCTGGCTCCTGCCATCGGATCAGCGCGGTGCGCCGGCCGCAGCGCGCCGGCCATGGCGGCCATTGGAGGGTGAACCAACGGCAAAGGAAGACCTTTCTTTCTGTCTCTCTCTCACTGTCCACTCTGCCTGTCAAAAAATTTAAAAATAAATAAATAAAAAATAAGAATAAAAAAATTCAAGTTCATATGACTCCAAAACTCATGCTTCATTAAACTGAAAATATATTTTCTAATTTTAATTATCATACAACAGGTGATATGAAATTATATGAGAAGTTGGTGGTAAAATTTTAGTATCTGACTAATTCCATCTCATTATAATAGGAATCCTTTTTTTCCCCAGATGAGCAGAAAATGGTATAGGAAAACCAGTAAAAATAGGTGCATAATATTTACAGAAAGGCTGTTCAATGTCACCAACAGTAGGCTCTCTGTAGTGTAAGAAAAGGAAGCTTAAATTCCTATTGCTTAAGAGAGATTGAGAATCCAAATAATCTAGAAGTTTTCTCAATCCTTGGATAAAGTGGTTCAAAATTCTAACCACGACTTATTCCATCTCTTTGTCCATACGCATCTGACCTTCCAACCCCCCAAATTATTACCAGTCTATCTAGATTTTCTCCAAAATGAGTTTTCCAGTTAGTCTCAGGAACTTAACAAATCACACATTTTTCTATTCACATTTTTAGTTCAGCATTCATCCCCCTAATTTGAATTCACTCTGCTATTACAATAACTACTACCATTGTCATACTTAGTTTAAAGGATGCTGAGGAGTGCCTCGCTGCCTTTTGACAGTTTCCAAGCTCGCTCAAGGAGTATTTTATTCATCTGCTTGAGATAAATCCACCTCTAAACAGTCACGCACATTGTCTAAATCAGTCCAGTTAGCATCTTTCCTACTTAAATGGAAATATTTTCTTTTCAATTTTATGTTGAAAATTACCAGCTTGTTCCTTCTCTCTCCATTCATCCCAGCTCAAACCCATATGTCAGCCTCACTTTTGGCAAACAAAACTTAAAAGGATAAAATGTGTATCAAGCATATCTTATGCCTCAATATTTCAATTTGCCACAATTTGAACAAAATGTCAAAAGCAATAGATTCCCTTTTATATATAAATGAACTGACAAAGTTTTAAGAAAACTTCTTTTGTATATTTCAACAACTATTTCTCCTCCATTCTGCCATTCCCATAGCCAGGTGACTCCTTTTTCTCTTCAGAATCCCTTTTTCTTCCCACGATGGCCTGTCTTGGGACCAGATTGCCCAAAGCTTGCTTCTCCCATGACCCTTTACCTGCCCACTCCCACCCCAAATTTCTATCATCAAAGTTCTGTACATTTAGCATATACTTGGCAGCTATTAAGTACTTTAAAACAACATTTTTAAAAATTCAGTTGAACAGCAAAGTGACAGAGGGAGAGGCAGAGAAACAGAGAAATTGGAGAATTCTTCCATCCACTGGTTTTCTCCCCCAAATGGCCACAATGGCTGGGCTGGAGCTGGGCCAGGCTGGGCTAAGCAGCCCAGGTGGATGGCAGAGCAGCCATTAATTCTGAAAGAGTGGCCTTTTCTTCTTCAAGTACAAAACCTCTAAGTCTCACATTTTGTTACTCCTTCTCTATCCTAGCCAATTTTTGCTTTAGAAGCAATGTTTTTTCTTACTTCAGCCCCTTCTCTCATGCTTCCCATTCCGCTAAATCTTTCTGCTTTAATTTCACTTATCAACATTTTCTCCTAAGCTAGGAGTGACAAGCTTTCCACAAACAGCACTTATGTCAGGTTTCCCTTCCCTAATGATTTACAGCTAACTTTGTGCCTCAGACAAAGCCTAGTTACATCGTTGCCCCTAATTCCTTTGGGCAAACCCTGCTAAATGATTCAGCCAACTGAAACTTACAGGTTGTTTCTTTTCCTGCTCAAGCCTTTTTACATTGTGAACTCTTATACTCTACCATTTTTCCCCAAATCAATATTCTTTACGTTTGCCAACACTCAACTAAAATAATAGCTCATCTAGAGAGGCTGAAATATTGTGTGTGTGTGTGTGTGTGTGTGTGTGTGAAGATTCACTTTCTCTGCTTGGCATTTTTAAGTCTTCTTGTCCTTCATTCATTCTATTGTAACTTAACAATGTTGAAATGGCATTTCCATTTTCTCATGGCCAAGTCTGTTGCCCCAACTAACAAGTAAGAAACCAGGAATCAAAAGCATATTATTATTTTCCTAGTCCTTTCTAATCTAGAGCTGCAGCATGTAAACACTGGAATTGGAGAGAGAAAACTTAGAGGAATATATCTTTGCTTGGCCATACACAACAGAATCCCTGATGTAAGAACAGGGCATTCATAAACATAAGTAAGTGAATGGTCTGAGTTCACACAGACTAGCAAGGTGAGTATAAAAATGTAAGTTGGATTGACTCCTAAGGTTTGATTCTTTCTGATGTATCAGAATGATCTCTGAATCTCTGTGGAGAGTGAAGCAGATATTTTGCAACAATGGGGCAGAAAACTTGTAAAGTTCAAGCATAAGAACAGACAAGGAGACAGGCATCTTTCAAAAGTCCCAGAGGACTCTGGTGTAATGATACAACCAATAAGTAAGTTTCCTAAAGGTAATCCTGAGCAGTCAAGAGAGGTTTACACAGTGCATCCTGTTTTTGGTTTAGAAATAGAATAAAGTATGCATTATTTCAGAAATATATGCATTCAAACATAAAATGAAGAATAAAATGCCATCTAAAGAGTACATGTACAATCATCTTGAAAACTCCATTAACAGCTCCTGGTATATAAATTTTGTTTTACTAAATCTTCAAGGCCCTTTTTGCTTCCTTCTGATTAGGATCACATTTTAACTAATGGGAAAGTTTTCTATTTACACTATCCGTTGTGATAGCTGGTTCTTGGAACTAAGAACTGCATTTCAGGGGTGGGCATTTGGCATAGCAGTAAGATGATACTTGGGATGCCTATATCCCATATCACAATGTCTGGGTTTAAGTTCTGCCTCCACGTCCTAATTGGGCACACTCTGGTAGGCAACTGGTTCAAGTAGTTAGGCACCTGCCACCCATGTGAGAGACCTGGATTGAATCCCCAACTCCTGACTTTGGCCTGCTCTAATCCTGACTGTTACAGACATTTGGGGGAGTGAACCAGCAGATAACAGACATCTTTGTCTCTGTTTCTCTTTGCCTTTCAAATGAATGGAAATAAATATTTTTAAAAATTTAATTGCTGGCCTTTGTTCCTTTCAGATTCTAACATAGTATCTGGCATAGAGTAGGTAGCAAGTAAATGCTTCTAATTTCAAGAGAATTTGAAAGTACAGAACAAATGGAAATGCTAATGTCTAGAGCAGAGGCACAGCTAATATTCTATTGTTCCCAAGAGCAAGCAAGGTACTCTGCAAGGTGCCTGACAGACATTAATTTTCACAACATCGCATGAGGTAGACACCCATATTATCCTATTTTGCAGATAAGAAAAAGCTCATTATCACATGGTCACTGGGAGAACAAGGTCTCTGTTGTTATTCAAAAAGCTTCAGAACCCCTAGTCTGCCTTTTACAAGGTTAATGACTTTGGGCAAGCTACTCAACATCTGTCAAGGTCAGTTGCCATATCTGCAACAGTGAGGAGAATATCTTCCATGAAACCAAAGGAGACAAGGCCTGGAATCCTTTCCTTAGGAGAGTACTCCACTTCCCCAGAGAAGGGGGGAAACATCACAATTTCAAGTTTAACAGAATCATTTAGAACACATTTGCAAAATGATGATTTCCAGTCCCTATCTCCAAGAGATTCCTGTGTTAAATGATCTACCATGAGGCCCCCAAATCTGTACTTAGAACACAGCTTCAGGATTCACCTAAAATACAATTTGTTTGGATTGATTATTAAAGACAAATACCCTATTAACTCTGCATTTTCTCGAAACATTTATCCCCAAATAGCCAAGATATCCCAGTCATGTTTACTCAGATGTCATTTTAGTACCTGAATAAAATAGTATGGTATAACATTAGAATTGATATCACATAGCACATGCTAGGCATCACAGTAAATGCTTTATAGATATTAGTGTACTTAATATTCTCATGATAAAGTTTTACTATTAGAATCCTCATTTTATAGATGAGGAGATTGAGGCCCAGAGACTACGTAACTTGCCCCAACTTACCCAAAATTATACACCTAGCAAATGAAGGGAGTAAAAATTCAAACCTAGCCAACTGCTTCCTAACTCTCATACTGCTGACTCTCCCAGGCACGAACAGTGGTCAGAGAGCCCTGGACGGAGGTGAGATCCCCACTTTATGGGCGTGATGTCGTCACCAGCTGGCATCTTGGGCAAGCCCCTGTCCCTCTCTCAGAGGTTCAAGTTCCTTCTCTGTGCACTTGACTCTGATGAGCTCTAACTCTCTCTGGTCCAAAGAGCCTCATTTATTTCCCGGGAGACTTCCGACTTTGTTATCTGATGGACTAAGGCCTACAAACTGCTGACAAAAAAAGGCACACTCCCTCTCTTAGAGTTGCCCCATTAAATTTTTTTACCTGCCTTTTAAAATACTTCCTTCTGAGTCACTTGTCCTTTGTTATTCTTTCTTGCTGAGGAAACCAAAGACACTTCAATGGAGAGCGAAGACCTGTCTTCACAGATTCCTCCGCGGCCTGCCGTCTTTGTTTAATCCAGCTCTCTGAGTGCATCCACCTGAGAACATTTGAACCGCCTTACTCTCTGAGGGAGGCCCACCAGCTTCTTGCCCGCTCCTTTCCTACTCTCCTCTTTGGCAACATCACTCTCAGGCCATAAGGCGTCCTCAGTGACATCTTTCCATTCTGTCCTTCTCACCACTCTACTTTCTCACTGTTGTCTTCTTCCAGGTGCAGGTGCAGACTTCCATTAACCCTGTATTTCTCAAATTGGCTGCCTGTTAGAATACCTTAGATGCTTGAAATACAGAGGGCTGGCCACGGCCTCAGTCCAATCAAATTAGAAATTTGAAAAGCAGATTCTGGACAAGAGAGTTATTTCAAAGTTTAAAAGTTCCGAAAGAGATTCTAATATGTGGTACAGTGAGAACCATGGCTGTCTAGCCCCGGCGGTTCTCAAGTGGTGAGAATAAACAAATCCAAAGCACCTGGGCAGCTGTAGGTTACTTACTGCCAGGGAGGGAAGTCTGGGCATGTGAAGAAAACAAGCAAATGAGTCCCAGCTGGTTTGCAGAAGCCCCTTTAAGAAACACATTTCTAGCTGAACCTCCAAAGCACCCTCCTGCCACCCATCTTCAAAGAATAACCTCCAGTTAATATTTCTAATCACAAAGGACAACACAGAGAAATAAAAACCGATGCTAGTAGGACGTTGTTCACTGTCTGCACAAACTGGCTAGGTGACTCTGGGAGAACCCCTTTTCCTCTCTGGGCTTCATGTCTCTTGTGTGTAACAGGTGATTGGATTACTAGGTAATCACTAAGCTTCCTCCTCATTTTATTCTTCTATTATTTTAAGGCCCACCATCTACGGTTCCTCCCTTTTCCACAAGCAGCACCAATTCTTCCTACATTCAGCTGACAACAGGTAATTCACCTGGACAAACTTATTCATGACACCTAGTGAAGACCGCCCATTGTATGGTCTTCACCACGAATGCAAAGACTTCTCCAAACTTCATAATTACACCCAGAGCTACCAGCCCCAAATTCGGGTCAAGTCTCTGAAACTCCACAAAGATCTTCCACAGTAGTACCCTCTGATAGCAACCCCATCTGATGGCCATCGCCTTCTTTATTCCTGAGATTCCTGCCTTATGCAGGCAGATCTCCTTATGAAAGTGGCTCAGAGACTTCACTGGTTTGTGGATAGGCCCCTCTGTTCTCACTCTCCAGCTGTGCAGTGATCTGCAGGCGGTACCTCCATTATGACTGCAATGTGCTTCTTGGTTTTTGTTTTCTCTTAGGCAAGATGCCTGACTCTGCTAGGAGATGCTGGATGATGAACGTGTGGCAGCAAAGTAGTAGCAGGGTTTCTCTCTCTCCTTTCCTTGCCAGTTCCCAGTACCATTATCTAAACAGATGTTCTACATAAAGGTATTGGAGACAGGATGGCCTCTATAGTATTGGGTATAATATTTTTCACAATCTAATGAGGTATACTCTGCCCATAAGGATAATGAAAATAATACAGGAGAGAGCTTTCAACAGGATGAAGAAGCAAAGCAGGAGTGCTCACAGGATTTGACCTTCCCTCCAGTGTCCCAGGTTCTCCCCCTTGGCCTGGTTCTTTAACTTTTGTATCTGAGAACAGAGGAAGGGGAAAAGAAAACAACAAGAAAATTTAGCAAGAGCATTTTAGCCGATCTGTAAAAGAAAGGGTACTGAGATGGGAGTAGCAGGGCAAAAAGGAAAACCTTGTGGACTAAGTCTGCTGTGGGTAGGGATTGGGACAGGGTTTGGTGACAGAGAGATAAATGGGTTGTAATATGTGAACACAGGAGAGAAGAAAGGAAAATGCTGGTAAAGGCTAGGAACTGGGTCCTCTTTAATATCCATCTAGAGGCAGAGAACAAATGGGAATTTTAAAAGAATAGAATTTAATGAGTAAAATCCTGTTTAAGTTTTATTTGACTGTTCTGTGCTTTTTTAAATGCAATGCCATGTAGAGGAGAAACTCATTCTGGCCACAGACTCAAAAGTGTACACAGCATGATAATATTAAAGACATTTACCTACATCTCAGTATAGGTGATTTTCTTTTTGTAAATTTCATAAAGAAAAAGATAGATGCAATTCCACAGGGAACAAAGGCTTGAAAAGGAAATTTGGTTCAAGAAAAATGGAAGAGGAAGACTCTCTGAAACAATGGTGTACAAATTACTGTCCACAAAAACTTCACCTGCTTCTGCAAAGCCTATAAACCATGTGCATTTGCTTGGGTTCAGTTTCTGACAGCTTCCCCAGTGTCGTGGCAGCATTGAGAAATTATCCCAGAGACTGTATGACCTGAACTGAAAGACTGAAAATATTCCCTACCTGAAAGTTTGATGAAAAAATTTACTGACCCTGACTGTAGTACATTTAACTGCATAATCTCATGTAATTCATATTATAAAAGAGGGGGTGGGTACATGTGTTGGTTGTTTAAATTCAAATGGTCTCCCAAAATTCATGGAAATGCATATAGAATATTCATGGATTTTAAAACTCTTTGCACCAAATTACACTTATCTCTTTAAAAAAATATGTATTTGAGAGAGACAGACAGGCAAACAGAGACAGAATGCCCATCTGCTAGTTCAATCCCCAAACGCCCACAACAGCTGGGGCTGGATTGAGGCTGGCCCTGGAAGCCAGGAACTCAATCCAGATCTCCTCTTTTATGGCAGGAACCCAATAATTTGAATCATCATCATTGCTTCTCCCAGGGTCTGCATTAGCCAGGAGCTAGAGCTGGGAATTGAATATGGTTTAACTGAACCACTGGGCCAAATGATTGTCGCTAAACTTATCTTTTCACTCCTATTTTCCAAAACTTTTTTTTTCTTTTTTAAATGCCCTCATTGAATGTTTATAAAATGATTTGAGGGTATAAATATAGTTCTGATAAACTAGATGAGGAAAGAGCACACCAGAAACCATGCAGTGTGGGCGCATGTTAAGGGAGAACACACTGTAATTATAGCTAGTGCAGAACCACATCAGGGCACTTCTGAGAACAAGAGGAGTTTGTCCAAAAAGGCTGCTGAGTAGTTTTAAATAGATGGTGTTTGTGTGTGTAAAAATGGGCTGCAATTTCTAGGGGCATCCAGGTTTCCCAATGAGTTAGGGTCTTGCTTCTAACAAACCAGTTTGGAACACCCTTTTCTATGATCTGGTTTCTCCGTCTTATATTTTTTATTTTATTATGTATTTTTAAAAAAGATTTATGTATTTACTAACTCTATGTTTTCCCTTTCTAAGCTCAGGTTAAAAACTGAATTTGGAAGCTGGATCCAATTTTGACTAAAAGGGTAAAAAAAAAATGCTCCAAAGGAAAGGGCTTTTCCAGTACAGGACAGATATCCTGGAGCCCAATTCCCAGATTTTACAATAGCAAAACACAACTTAGGAACTGGACAGAGAAGATGATTTTGATTAAAGAGAACAAAATTATTGAAACAGAATGTCAGTAAATCTGATTTCACATTTTTCTATGACCTGCAACCTTATAGAGTTATATTTTTTGTGTATTGAACTTAGAGAAATTCAGTCATTATAGCTGCATAAAAACAATATAGCTTTTTTCACTCCCTATTCTACCTAGATGTTTGCAGGAGCTGTCAGCTCCCCTGTCTCAGCTATCAAACATATTTTCATATATTTATTTTTTAAAAGTATTTCATTCGTTCCAAGTTAACATGATACCTTCTCTCAAGCTAACATTTTCAGTGTGAAAGATTATATTTAGTACATTATTGATGAAATGATCTGTGATTGGTCCAGTTGACAGTGTTTGTGTGCTGGGAAAGTTACTGCATATTATAGTAACTGTTTAATTTCTGACATGTTGAAGCACAGGCACAACTTCAGGGCAGAACACAGTGTGAGAGACCACATGTGTACAGTGATATCTCAGGGAGTGGTAACAATCAACAGTGTGAATTAGATCTGAAGTATGTAATATTGGAATAACTCATTCTTGGAGGAAATAAGTACTAACATGAGTAATGGATCAAAGAAAACATATAGAAAAAGAGGTTAGTGCCATTGTGGAAAAGGCATGTGAGAGAACTGTCCTATAAAAAGGTGGGGCTGGACCAGCCCTGTGGCACAGCAGGATAATGCCCTAGCCTGAAGCGCCGGCATCCCATATGGGCGCTGGTTCGAGTCCTGGCTGCTCCACTTCTTATCCAGCTCTCTGCTATGGCCTTGGAAAGCAGTAGAGGATGGCCCAAGTCCGTAAGCCCCTGCACCTGCATGGAAGACCCAGAAGAAGCTCCTGGCTTGTGGTTTGGGATTAGCGCCAATTGCAGCCAATTGGGGAGTGAACCAGTGGATGGAAGACCTCTCTCTTTCTCTCTACCTCTCCTCTCTCTGTGTAACTCTGACTTTCAAATAAATAAATAAATCTTTTTTTTAAAAAAAAGGTGGGACTATAAAATTCAGGCTATGGTAAAGTTCTTCAGTCCTAACAGGGTATGAACTATGTGTTTCTTGCATCTGAATTGCATTTACTGATATGAAAGCTGAAAAGCTCCTTTTTGAAATACACCATTCCTGTGTTGCAATCAAATTGTTTTCAAAATGTGGTTATTATGGATCAAAGAAAAATTTTATCATGAAAACTCATTAAAAATGGTCATAAACAATGTGATATCCCTTAGAAATTGACTTTACTCGGGAGAAGTGTAAATAAAATATATTTTTAAAAAAACAGAATCATTATACATAAAAAAGAGCCATTTAATACAATCAAAAACATAGAAACTGAACACAGATAACACAAGAATGGAACACGGATTAGGAACACAACTTGTAGAATTGTGCTTATGCCACACTACTCATGTTTGACATTGAGTAAGGTGCTTCAACTTTCTAAACCTTAATTTCCTCATTTTGGGAACAAGATTAAAAGTATCTAACAGGTTATATTGCTATGAGAGTAAACGAAAAGTATATAAAGCGTTTGTTAGCAGTACCTAGCAGGAACTCAAAACATGGAAGCTAATAGTTATAACCTTTCTAAACTGTGGTCTAAAGTTGAATCCGATTCTCTGAAAATAATGAGTAGAAGGAGTTACAATGGAGAGCATGTTCAGTTCCTGTAAGCCTATTCATACACACTTAGAATTATTTGACAATTTTATAATCTCTTGAGTTTTTTTTAAATAAAAAATGCAAACCAAATCAGCATATAGGAATGTACAAATCTTTACTATTCCACAATAATATTCACTGTGGTTTGTGTGGTACTCAAGTTCTTCACAAGGCAAGCTGCTCTGTTTTTGAATAATGTTTTGAATTATGGTGGCTAGATAGCAAACCTCTACAGTAGGGCTAGACTCAGACTCAGCCCATGTGACCTTGTTAATGGTACACAGTCATTTACCATCAATGTCAGGATATGATTATAGTCATATTTTGTGGATATGTCCACACTTAATAAGTGTCAGAGATGAATGAATAGTGGGTCATAAAAGAAATAAAAAAAATTCTGGAAACGAACAAATATAAGAAAACATCAAAATTTATACGATACAGCAAAAACAGTGTTAAGAGGAAAGTTTATAGCAATTAGTGCCTACATCAAGAAATTGGAAAGGCATGAAATAAATGATTTAATAATCTATCTCATAGACTTATAAAAACAAGAACAAAGCAAACCAAAAATTAGTAGGAGGAAAGGAAAAATTAGAGAAGAAATGAACAAAATTGAAACAAAATACAAAATACAAAATTGAAACAATACAAAAGATCAGTGAAATGAAGAGCCCTTTTTGAAGAAAAAAATGGCACACCTTTGTCCCAACTAACCAAAAAAAGTTGAAGGAGAAGGCTCAAATTAATAAAGTCAGAGATGAACAAAACAGATGTTAAGATGGATGCCAGAGAAATGAAAAGAAGCATCAGGAATTAACACAAACAGCTATATGCCAATAAATTGGAAAATCTAGAAGAAATGGATAGATTTCTGGACATAAAAAATTCCATCAAAATTGAGTCAAGAAGGCATAGAAAACCTAAATGGACCAATAACCAAGGTGGAGATGGAATCAGTAATAAAGACTTTCCCAAAAAAGAAAAGCCCAAGACCAATGGCTTCAATAATGAATTCTACCAAACTTTTAAGAAGAATTAATCCCAATTCTTTCAAACTTTTCAAAACAATGAAATAGAGATAATTCTCCCAAATTCCTTCTATGAGGCCAGCATCACCTTAATTCCAAAACAGATACAACAAAAAAAAGAGAACTATATACCAATTTCCCTGATGAACACAGATGTAAAAATCCTCAACAAAATACTAGGTAATTGCATCCAACAAAACATCAAAAGATCATTCACCCAGACCAAGTGAGATTCACCCCTGGTATACAGGGTTGGTTCAACATACACAAATCAATTAATGTGATAAATTACATCAAAAATTTGAAGAATAAAAATAACATGACCATCTCAAAGATGATAACAAAGCATTTGATAAAATAGAACATCAAATCCTAAGGAAATTGGGTTTAGAAGGAACATTCCTCAAAACAATTAAGATAGTATATTACAAACCCACAGCCAGTATCATATTGGATGGGGGGAAAATTGGAAGCATTTCCTTTAAATCCAGAACCAGAGGAGGATGTGCATTTACACCATTGCTATTTAATGCAGTACTACAACTTTTAGCCAAAGCCAGTAGACAAGAAAAAGAAATCAAAGGAATATAAATTAAAAAGAAAGAAGTTAAATGACCCCTGTTTGCAGATGACTTAATCCTATACATAGGAAACCAAAAGACTCCACTAAGAGACTATTGGAACTCATAAGAGAGTTTGATAAAATTGTAGGATATAAAATCAACACACAAAAATCAATAGCCTTTGAATATACAGAAATTGCCATGGCTGAGAAAGAATTTGTAAGATCAGTACCTTTCACAATAGCTACAAAATAATTTGAATACTTTAAAATAAATTTAACCAAGGTGTGAAAAATTTCTACAATGAAAATTAAAAACATTAAAGAAGGAAATAGAAGAAGACACAAAAAATGGAAAAACCTTCCATGCTTGTGGCTTTAAGGAATCAATATCACCCAAATGTCCACACTACCCAAAGCAGTTTACAGATCCCATGTGATCTAAATCAAAATAAAAAGGACATTCTTCTCAGATCTAGGAAAAAATGATGCTAAAATTCATATAGAAACACAATATACCATGAATAGCTAAAGCAATCTTCAACAAAAACAAAGCTGGATGCATCACAATAAGAGATTTCAAGGGCAGTAATAATCAAGACAGCCTGGGATTAGCACAAAAAAACTGACATGTAGAACAATGGAACAGAATAGCAAACCCAGAAATTATACCACACATCTACAACCAAGTAATCTCTGACAAATGATGTAAAATCAATCCTTGGTGAAAGGATAATCATTTCACCAAATGGTCCTGGGAAAATTGGATCTTTGCATGTAGAAGTATGAACAATACCACTACCTTTTACCTTATACAAAATTGACTCTAAATGGATCAAGGATCTAAATCTATGACCTGACACCATCAACTTACTAGAGAAAAAATTGTGGGGAAACTCTGCACAACACTGGCATAGGCAAAGACTCCTTTGGTAAGATCCCAGAAGCACAGGCAATAAAAGCAAAAATAGACAAATGGGATTATATCAAGCTAAGAAGCTTCTGCCCTGCAAAGAAAACATTCAACAAACTGAAGAGGCAACCAACAGAATGGGAAGAAATATTTGCAAACTATGCAAGTAATAAAGGATTAATATACAAAATCTACGAAGAGCTCATGACACGCTAGAGCAACGAAACAACAATCCAGTCAAGAAATGGGCAAAGGACATGAACAGACATTTTTCAAAGCTGGGATTCATATGGCCAACAAACACATGAAGAAATGCTCAGGATCACTAGCTATCAGGGAAATGCAAATTAAAACCACAATGAGGTTTCACCTCACCCCAGGTAGAATGGCTCTCATACAGAAATCAACACTCAGTAAATGCTGTTGAGGATGTGGGAGTAAGGTACTCTAGTACACTGTTGGTGGGAATATAAACTAGTACAACCATTATGGAAGGCAGCATGTAAATTACTCAGAAATCTGAAAATATACTTACCATCAGACCCAGGTATTCTATTCCTGGGAATTTACTGAAAGGAAATGAAATCAGCATATGAAAGAGTTATCTGTACCCTCATGTTTATTGTGGTTCAATTCACAATAACTAAGATATATAATCAACCCAAATGCCCATCAACTGATGATTGGATGAAGAAATGTGGAATATATACACTATAGAATGCTAATCAGCTGTAAAATAGAATGAAATTCCAACAAATGGATATAACTAAAAACCATCATTCTCAGTGAAATAAGTCAGTCCAAAAAACACAAATATCATAATTTTCCCTGATTTGTGGTAATTAATATACAGAGCACAAAAATTTATACAAGCAAAGCAAAATTGCCATTTTGAGATTTGATTTTTTTTTAATTTTTTGACAGGCAGAGTGGACAGTGAGAGAGAGACAGAGAGAGAAAGGTCTTCCTTTGCCGTTGGTTCATCCTCCAATGGCCGCCGTGGCTGGCGCGCTGCGGCCGGCGCACCACGCTGATCCGATGGCAGGAGCCAGGTGCTTCTCCTGGTCTCCCATGGGGTGCAGGGCCCAAGCACTTGGGCCATCCTCCACTGCACTCCCTGGCCACAGCAGAGAGCTGGCCTGGAAGAGGGGCAACCGGGACAGAATCCGGCGCCCCGACTGGGACTAGAACCTGGTGTGCTGGCGCCGCAAGGCGGAGGATTAGCCTAGTGAGCCGCGGCGCTGGCCAAGATTCGATTATTTTTTATATCCCTTGCCTGTACTCTTGAGGAATACTGGTTTTCCTACTTACTATTTGTTGAATTCTGTATTTGGTGGAGGTTTAAGCTTGTGATTATAAAATAAACTGAAAGTATGTCACTGTAAAAATTAAAAGAAAAAAATAAGAAAAGAGGGAGGAGAGAGGGTAGGAGAGTGGGCAGGAGGGAAGATATGGTGAGAAGTCCCATTATGTTCTTATGTCTGTATATATGAAGTACTTGAAATCTGTTTATTTTATATAAATTTTAAAAATGAAAATAAAAAGTTATCAGTGTTTATGTAGGTATAATCCTTACAACAAAAGTAGCACTAAATGTGTAATTCCTGAGAACTTATCTTCAGCTGACCAGGAAATAAGCTCAATGATTCTTGTTTTGGATTAAAAGCAAACTGCAATAGAAAGTAAATGTCATAATTTCAAACCATGTCACCATCAAAAATTATTGCCATTTACACCAAGTCTCGTGAGGATATTCTCTGTGCAGCTTTCCTTCAAGGGCTGACTAGTGGATTTCAATTTCTGCAATCTAGCAACTCAGCTATCTTGTGCAGCCTCAAAGACTTCTCCTGGGCCCCACTCTAGCCAGCCTAAAAGTGAAGAGAGGAGGAAAGGGGAGAAAAGGAAAAGGGAGGCAAGGAAAAGGAAGGCAAAGCAAAGGACCTTACAGTAATTTGGGGGCAATTCTGAAAGTAGCATGAAGTGCTTCTGCCAATCTTTCATGCGTTGGAATGAAGTAATGTGGCTATGTCTCACTTCACAGGAAGCTGGAAAGTATAGCAAACTGTCCCCAAAAGGAAAATAAAATTATTTGATGAAGGCAAAACATTTTCTCTCCTAGTGCTTCTCTGATTGTTTGGCAGAATTTTAGTGTTTCTCCATTTATTTGGTTTGCTTTGGTTATGGTTTAGGTTTTTAGACAACACTTTTTTAAAAAGATGCCTTTTATACCAATACATGTGAGAGTAAAATAGTTCTGTCTCTCAGTAGGATGCTAAATTAACTCTTTGAATGTATTTATCCCGCCTTTCATATTCCTTCTTAAGAAACCAGAGGTCTCCCGCTTTTGAGAAAACTTTGGACGGCTGTAAGCATATTTTGCAAATACAAAGTAGCTATCAAAAACTGTGGTGCACACCAGCGAGGGATAAAATCTTGACAGAGAGGTTCCTGAGAAAACACCAAGTCACTCATCATCAAAGTGTATAGACAGGAAGATTCCCAGGATTTCCATGTTGCTGACTGCAAGTACACACCTTAACAAATCCCTGCCAAAACAAGGTAGCTTTTCCTTCTGTACTTATCCCCTGATGTTGACATTTCTGTATTATTTTCCATTGTATTCAGTGCTTGGGCCATGGGCCTGCACATTTTCAAGGCATGACTCCAGTGACAATTGCAAAGCCCTAATCTCTGCATATATTCCTGTAAGCTTTCAGGACAAGAAGAGTACCAAGGTAAGGAGGTAACACTGGACACATGGATAACTTCCCAAATGTCACAGTATTTGAACCCAGAACTTAAAGAGAAAACACTTAAATGTTTGACAGTGCCTTTAGTGTATTATATCTTATAAGGGTCCTGGGTTATCATACATTACACACACATACACAAGCACATGATGCCATTTACATGATATCTTTAGAGAGTTGGAAAACCAACTTTCTTCAAATTGCTTTTAATTTGTATATATTTATTAAAAATAAATGGGAACTATTAAAATATACTTTGGAGAGAACGAGGGAAAGATTTTAACCATTCTCTCCATGGTAGGAAAAATACTTTTCACGTGATTAAATATTTCCAAATTAGTGATTTGTAAAGTCTCTTAAAAGACTCAGTGATTGATTTAGTGCTTATTATATTACTGGCTTGTTCATTAGCATAATGTGTGACTAAATTCAATGAAAAGATCAAAATACCAGTATGAAAAGGGATATAAAATTTTTCAGGAAATATTCATTTCATAATTTAATGTTAGCACTTTTAAAATTGGCTCAGAAAATTACTTGCAGATATAAAATTGTAATTTAATTATTTGATTATAGTATTAATAAGAGAACATTTTTCTGAGATAGATCTTTCAAAAATTCAGAGGGCAAATAAGTCATGGAGATGCGAAGCTTCATTTGCTGAAGTTGAACCTGAAGCAGTTCATTGGATTCAACTACAGTCAACACTATTCTCTGAAGGTTTGGGGTAAGTGAAACTTGTTTGAAGTAAAGGAAGCTCATCTTGGGAAAGTGAGCTGTTTATCCAAGAACTGGAGCAGCAAAAGGAAAGTATCAAAGGCTAGTTTTCTCCCCCACTCAAAACAAGGTGCTCACATGTGGACTGTTTACTCAAGCACTGATAACAAGGCTCTTCCCCACTATTAAAACAAGTTAGTTTGTTCTTTCAGCAAACATTCACTGAGTACCTGTTACTTTCCAGGCAGTGTGTTAAGTGTCCGAAATACAGATAGCAAACAGAATGTTGTAACAGCCCAAGGATGGGGGTGGGGATGGAGAAGAATTGGCATAAAGTCCATAATGAGTGCCAGATTTGTGAACATCTCCATTGGTATCTCATCCTTAAACCAAATCATCAGGAATGTCAATCCTGACTTATATTTCTATGCTATGGTGATCTGGGGGAATTCCCACCGAAGCCTACTTCTTTCTTTGTGTTTTAAGATGTGGCAATAATGCAACCTCCTAGAATCCCTGCATTTGTATACAAACATTCCCATGTCACTTCATGTCTCAGTTATCTTTAATGGCTCCCTATCAAGTCTGAAGTCCAAACTCAGTGACATAACTTTAAAGATGCATGATGATCCGATCCTAACCTCATCTCATAATCAAACATTATTCATATCTGAGTCTTTATTTGGGAAGTGATCCTTGCATTTTATGGCTTCTCTTTTTGCTTGCTTTTTCCCTCAATCTGAAATACCTTTTCACAGTTGTTTCCCTGAATGTTTATGTCCCCCCAAAAACTCCTGTGCTGAAACTTAATGCCCAACCTGATGATATTATGAACAGGAGTTTGGAGAGTGGCTAAATAGTGAAGATAGAGCTCTCATGAATGATACTGGTGTCCTAATAAGAGAGGCCTCAGAAAGGTGCCTTACCCTCCATCATGGATGGACCCAGCAAGAAGATACCATCAAGGAAAAGGCAGGGTCTCACCAAATGCTGAATCTACTGGCACCTTAATCTTAAACTTTCCAGCCATGAAAACCGTGAGAAATAAATTTCTATTGTTTCTAACCCACTCAGTTTATGGTATTTTGTGAGAGCATTCTGAATGAGCTAAGACACTTATCAACAACCTTGTTTCTTTACACATTCACCTCAGATAGTTATTGAAGCATTTTTCTTATTGTTCCCCAAAGTAAATCTGTCTTCCCCCATAATTGTGTGCCAAAGAACTAGATATCTCTGATATCTACCTTGTACAATAGTTAGTTGTTTACATGATTGTCTCGTGTCTTTTTATCTGGGGATGGTGGAAAGGTATTATTATTTCTCAATATCCACTACTGTGCCCACTGTTGTGTTTGTGCATGGTATGTGCACACTGAACATAATTTTTTTCTGTTTTCTTTCTCCAAAAGTTCCTTCTGAAACTCCCCAGAGAAAGGGAGACTCATGTTATGCCTACTGTCTCACTTCCAGAATCCTTCAGACTTTCCTTACTTTGATCCTTCATGTTGCTGCTCCTCCTCTGTCCATCCGATACTGTACCTAATGGCTTCTGTCATAGAGGATCCACCAATCCACCTATCTTTCCCCATATTACTGCAGTCCATACAAGACACATTAATACCAATAGAAAACTCCAGCCAGTGTTAGATCAAAAGTGGATGACCCTAACTAGAGAGAATATGCCCACCCGAAGGTAATATGATATATTATTTCATAATTGTCAGACACATAGTACCAGGGTGTGAGTTGTAAAGGTGCCACCTGAATACAAGGTAATACAGAGTTCTGACAATCCACTGAACTTCTCTGTTTTCCGCACCTATGTTTCTATTTTTCACTCTACCTACAGTACCTCCATCTTTTCTTTTAAAATTATTATTATTATATTTTTTACTTATTTGAAAGGTAGAGGTACAGAAACAAACAGGCAGCGATCTTTCATTGGCTAGTTCACTCCCCAAATGACCCCAAATAGCCAAGGCTGGACTTGGCTAAAGCCATAAGTGAGGAACTCAGTGTAAATGTCCTATATAAGTGGCAGTGACCCATATACTTGGGACACCATTTGCTGTTTCCTAGGGTATGCATTAAAAGAAAACTGCAATTGGAAGTAGAACTGGTACTTGCATTCAGGCGTCCCAAATAATGTCTTAACCACTGTGCCAAACACCTACATTTTTGTCTATCAAATGCCCCATCCTTCAAAGCCTGGAACCAGTGTTAATTCCTCCTCAACATTTCTCCCATGCTCCAGGTGAAGTTTAGATTATTCCCCTGTGATATTCTTGCACCTTTGCAACAACTCTAGTGCACCAATCATTAGCACTTTCCTCACATTAACCTTATTAGTGTAGGTTAGCCTTGACTTTATCATGTTGTCATTCTCTACCTCTCCCTGCACAGGACTTTATGCACTTAAACATTCAATACATACTGTTAAATTAAATGTATGCCCCTTTTATGTCTTATACCTCCCCTGGGCAATAGCGAGTGGGTTAATGGCCCAAAATTCCACAAGGAAGCTTTCTAAAAGCAAACTGTAGACGAGAGAATCTATGCTTCAAATGATTAAGTGAGGTCCTTGACTCAACTAGAGGACCAGTAGCAACATCAAGGTCAGAATTCTGGTGTCTTGACAATGCATAATCCACATTAGGTTGCTTAGATACAGGTATTGCTCCCAATGTCTCCACACACACAATGTCAAACTCTCCATGAGAACCAGAGAGGCATTGTAATTGATGAAAACACTCTTGATATGGAACTTATTTATAGTTTTTGGAGGACAGAAAGGCAGTTTGATGAGTGTGTTTTTAAAACTCTAGGAACTTGGCAGCAGCCAGTATGCAGGAATTCCCCCTGCTCTGTATTTTAACACTGCTATGATTTGTAGACATCACTATTTAATGAAGCACACAGCTGTGCAAGAAGAGCAGAGGAGGAGTTTGGCAATTAAGGGCCAGCAGGAAATCTGGCAATCCCTGTCATCTGGAATTTCCCTAACTTTGTCAAGCCACCCCTCTTTCCATCAGGCACTCTGAGAGGATAGTTTTAATACGATAAAGAAGCAGTGAAATTAAGCAAAGTCCTGCCCTATAACTCACGTTTAGCACATGTATTTTTGTAAATCAGGAACCAGAATTGGACAAACAAGCAGGATAAAATTTTTTTCTTTTTTTCTTTTTTTTTTTTTTTTGACATGTAGAGTTAGACAGTGAGAGAGAGAGAGAGAGAGAGAGAGACAGAGAGACAGGTCTTCCTTCCGCTGGTTCACCCCCCAAATTTAAAAAAAAAAAAGATCCAGATCTTCAGTTAAAATCATATGGAAACATTGAGGGAAGCTAAAAAAGAAAATCACTTTGGCTAATATTATAAATTATTTATTTTAATTACATTACCTCTGTTATTTCTTAGTTTAGCTGCAAATAGAAGTTTCCACATTAGCAATTTCAAAGCTGAGAAAACTCTTGGTATCCTGTAAAGCTCAGGTTTGTGGCTCAGTTGAAACCCCAGCTTGGAATCTTATGATCATGGAAACTTGGGCAAATTGGTTAGCTACATTATCTTCTTCTACAACATAGAGGTAATAGCATCTACTCCATTGCTCATCAGGATTATTTGATAAAGTTCACTTACAATGACAGGCACTAAAGTTATGTTTTGTCTTTTCCCTTCTTTTCCCCAACTTTCTCCCCAACATAGAATGGAAAAAGCCAAGAAAAAATAAAAAACAAGACAGAGGAATAATGAAAATAAAAGACGTGTATCCACACACAGTCTTGATGTTTGTTAAACCCCTATGAAGGAAAACTAATAAATTGATGAAGTCCAATGTTTGGGGGGAAATGTTATTTAGACTGAAAAGAAGAGTATCCTGATAATTTGTTATAAAAACAAATTTTAAATTATACCTAAGAGGTGCACGATTATTTAATACTGTATATTTTTCATTTTTGGTAAGTCAAATACTCGTTATTGACATAAACATGTAGGGAAGAAAAACAAATTTTGGCTGATATGGAAATTTAAATGATGTAAAACACAAATAATATAAGCCAATGGATTAAAATGAGAGGAACTAAGAAGGAAAAAGAAGAAAAGAAATATTTACCACTATGTGGGGATAATAATGAGATATACTGTAGAACCCACTTGTGCATTCTAGTTCGGTCTGTGAGAGGCTTCCTTTATGTGTAAGTGTGAAAAACTAAATCAGCACTCTCAAAATCTCTAAAACACAATGTTAACGTGTTTAACTCACCATGGAGCAACTCCTGGGTATAAAGAAGTCTATGGGGAGTAATACTTTAAGTATTATACAAAGTAAAAGTTCTACTTCCTATGCATTTTATGGTTTGTTCTAGCAGTTTAGGCAATGTTCATTATAGAGTACATTAAAATGGTGGAAAATGCAAGAATCAATTAATTAACTGTGTGACTCAAACTACTGCATAGTTACATAGTTCAGATCCTGGCTAGTCTACTTGAAATACACTCACACATGCACCTCTATATAACCTTCCGTTTGTGTTCTGCACACCTGCTTTATGGGTTTACCACTAGCTACTTTAGCATACTATTTCTCAGTAATGATATGCCATGTGGATATTTTTCTCTGAAATTAGACTTACCCAAGCCAAAGAAAAAATCAACCAACCAAACTGGGGGCTTTTATCTCACATCAGTTAGAATTTACATTTTGGTATAGAACACATGTTATGGTTTAAAAAGGATATGCTCCCCAAACTCAGACAGATTTGACCCAGAGTCTTATGTTAACAGTTGATGGGGCTTGCCCTTGGAAAGTACCTCTCAAGAGAGAGCTGGTTTTATTGAAGCTG
Source organism: Oryctolagus cuniculus (assembly GCF_051225735.1). Classification (NCBI taxonomy): domain Eukaryota; kingdom Metazoa; phylum Chordata; class Mammalia; order Lagomorpha; family Leporidae; genus Oryctolagus; species Oryctolagus cuniculus. The sequence continues at coordinate 89,800,981 of NC_142870.1, forward strand.
AATTAGGCCTACCTTCTCTCTGCTTCTTGGCTCAACCTGTGATTGTTCTTCTGCTTGTGCTCTACACTGTCAGCCTCTACCAGATGCCGTCATGGGGCCACTTGATCTTGGACTGTGGATCTCCAACTGTGTGCCAAAATCAACCCTTCCTGAGTGGCTCCTCTCAGAAGGTTTAGTTAAACTAATGAAAAACTGACTAATACTGAAATGTGGTACCAGAGGAGTGGAGTTGTACCTACTAACTATACTGAGGGAGTGGAGGAACATTCAGAATTGGTTTATGAGCAGAGTCTGGAGGAGCCACCTACAGAAAGCCTAAATGCTCTAACATTGTGTTATGGGCAATTCTGATGAGGGCCTAAAAGACCAGAATGCTAGAAGAAGTGTGGACAGTAAGGGCCGCGCTGATGAAATCTCAGAAGGAAATTAGAATTCTAGTGGCAATCAGACTGAAGGTCATATGTGTTATGCACTAGCAGCGGACTTGGCTGTAATGTGTCTATGCCCAGACACTTTGTGGGAGGCTGAATTTAAGATCGTATAGACTAGTTTGACAGAGAAGATTTCAAAGCAGCAACATGTTCAGATTGCAGCATCAATGTTACTGGCTTCTCTTACTCAGTTTTACACCAAGAACCAACAGTGAAAAGGAGCAGAGGGAAACATGTCAAAAATTTGCAGCCTGGCCAGGGAAAGGAGGTAGAGAAAGCTTCTTCAGGACAGGAAATTTAGATAGAGGAACTACTTGTTAAAGCAATTAGCATAAATAAACAGGAGCCATATGTTAATGGATAAGACAATGAAAGACCGGAAGGCAGGCATTTCAGAGATCTATGAGACAGCCCCTTCTTCTTCTTCTTTTTTTTTTTTTTTTTTTTTTTTTGACAGGCAGAGTGGACAGTGAGAGAGAGAGACAGAGAGAAAGGTCTTCCTTTGCCGTTGGTTCACCCTCCAATGGCCGCGTGGCTGGTGCGCTGCGGCCGGTGCACCGCGCTGATCCCATGGCAGGAGCCAGGTGCTTCTCCTGGTCTCCCATGGGGTGCAGGGCCCAAGCACCTGGGCCATCCTCCACTGCCCTCCCAGGCCACAGCAGAGAGCTGGCCTGGAAGATAGGCAACCGGGACAGAATCCGGCACCCCGACCGGGACTAGAACCCGGTGTGCCCGTGCCGCAAGGCAGAGGATTAGCCTAGTGAGCTGCGGCGCTGGCGAGACAGCCCCTTCTATCACAGTCAATCAGAGGCCTAAAAGTGAAAATTTGCTTGAAAGCACTTCTAGGGCAGAATCCTTTCAGGAAAAGAGCCTTAGGGTACCCAGCTCAACCAGAACTGACTCAGGATTCTGGCTTGTGGGGTCCAGGTACGGGTCCTGTGAGGCAGACTTTGACATCTTTTTTCATGTGATGTTGGTTTTGCAGGTGTAAAGACTGTAAAAGTTATGAGGTTATGTAGATGTCTAAGGAAGGCCTCACAAACCAGGCAGATTTGTGCTACAGGGTTGGAACCCCTGCATGGGGCAATGCACAGTGCAGCTATGAGACTGGAAATGCAGAGGAAATCCCAGCAAATAGCAATGCTAGTGACCCACTGAGAAAAGCTGTAAGCAGTATACCAATGAAGCCCAGGAGACACAGACATCAGTGTGCAGCCTCAGAGAGCAGCCCCGTGGTGAAAGGATGGGACAGGACTGGTGGCATGCAGGATTCCACATAGATTTCAAAAGACGCTTTGGACAAACTGAGGGCCCCAAAGGAGACCTGTCACAGGGGAAGAGTCACTGCAAAGAGCCCCCACTAAGACAAAGCCAAGTGGTCATGTAGGAGAGAGTCCCCACCAGGGCAACCATGGAGAGGAACTGCAGAGAGAAGACTAACCTGACAGAACTAAAGCACAGGATGTGACAAGCAAAGCTACAGTGGCAGGACTATGTGAATGCTGCCATAATGTGCCCAGCATGCTGGACGCAGAGCTTCAGGATTTGCTGTTTGATCTGCATTTCTGTCCTTCTTTGGCCTGAATGATCATATATTTCTCTGTCTCCCCTCTGAGGAATGACAACTTACCTGTGCCAGCCCTACCATTGCATTTTGAAAGCATAAAAGTTTTTGTTGTTGTTATTGCTGTTTTACAAGTTTACAGCTAAAGGACTTTCAGTCTCAGATGAGGTTTTGAACTTTTGAACTCACGTTGGACTGAGTTAGACTTTGGGACTTTTAGGGATGGAATGTTTGCGTGTTGTAGGTGAGAAAGACAAGAGTTTTAGGCAGCCAGCATAGAATGCTATGCTTTCAACAGGATTTGGCTCCCCAAACTCTGGCAGACAATTAAACCCCAAAGTTTTATGTTAACAGTTGACAGATTAAAGGTGGTAATTGATCTAATGAAGGGCTCTTGGAGGTGGTCCTAGTTGGAGGTCCTTAGGTCATTGGTGACTTGCCCCTGGAAAGTAGCTCTTGCAGGAAGATGTGTTATTTCAGCTGAGTTAGGCCTAGATTCTCTGAGTGCTTCCTGGATCATCAGGTGATTATTCCTCTGCACATGCTTGACCAATGTCAGCCTCGACCAGTTGCCAGACTAATGAGGCCACTTGATGTGGAACTATGACTCTCTAAACTCTCAACCCAAATAAATCCTTCCTCCTATGTGGCTCCTGTAAAATACTGGTTACCTCTCAGTAACAAAAAGCTGACTAATAAAACACACAACTGACAGAACCAAATTTCCTACTCTAACTAAAGAACAAAAAAAGAGACACAAAAACAAATTGTGTTTTCTTTTAGAGGTTTATTAACAAAACAGCAGGTTGGTTTCCTTAAGTGAATATGTTACTACTGACTATCACCACAGGCAGAGAAACTGCTGAAACTCTTTTCAAATTTGAAATTAAAAGGTAGTACATATAATTATTTAGAGTTAGTCTCGCTCAACCGTTTTTAAGTGCTGGCTATTGCTAAGGCTGCTTTAAGACTATTTTTCAATTTGCTAACGAAGGTTATGAAAGCAGTTAGCAGGTTAAGAAAATAAAGTGGAAAGAACAAGAAGTAACATTATATTATCCTGAAATGGAATAAAATGCAATGAAACAAGTATATCAAATCTCCTGTCAGGTAGTATGGATAAGTATTGTTTTATGAAATTCTGGGTTCACTTTATAAACCTAAACAGCTATGTGTCTTTGTGTTTATTTTTGCACAATACACACATGCAACATAAATAGCATATTTTTTATTATAGCTAATGCTCAAAAATATTGGGAATTCACTCTAAAGAATAACTGAGAGGCATTTTAATTAGCATTAGTTTACAAAAGTGAAATTTTTTAAGTTCTAATTTTTAGCTCTAACTTTCCTTGTTATTTATAATTTATTATTCTAGTGTTTATAATTCTTATGATAATTAATATTTTTAATATTTTTATGTTCCTTAAAGTAATCATTTGCTAGGATAATGATCTATATTTCAAATTAGTAGCTTCCCACTTCACAACGTTTAATTATAAAATATGTAAAAGAACAAAAATTTTATTATAATGCAGTTATAAATACATGATTACTGATGTGAGAGACCTATGTCTGAAATTATCTCTCAGGGAACATTTTTAAAACAACAAAATTATACTAATGTACATAATGGCTACAGTCTAAAAGCACCAAAAAAAGTATATAACTCACCTAAAATTCAACATAAAAGACTGTTCTTAGTATATCCCAGCAAATCTGTGCAGTGCAATACTATATGTAGTCATTAAAATGATCACACTGGCAAATTCCAAAAACTGTGTACATGACACATTTAAGTAATACATTTTTATCTGTGCTATGATTACAGATATGCAAATATTATGCAAGCATCTAGCTAGATTTTGGAAGTGAACAGGAAAATAGAAATGTTTAATTTGCTGTGGTGATAAAACAGTATATACTGTTTAAAAAAATTGTGTTTTTAGATAATGTTATCATAAAACTGTACTATTAAAAATGATTGTATGGTTCTAAAATGCAATCAATGTTAGCAACAATTATCAGCAAAGCTAAAACACTTCATCTACATATGTACCACAAAAATCTTAGCAAAGTCAGCTAGCAAAAGAACGCTTTCAAGCAATGATAGCAAAATAAAGGGAGAGTTATCCACAGAGGAAACACAGTCTATAGTCTGCAGCAAGGATACAAGCCCTCTCTCTGGCCAGCTTTCATCTAACAAAGCAAGCTCATGATAATCTGTATTATTCTGTCTTAGAGAGGTTTTTTAAATATTTTATTTATTTGAAAGACAGAGGTAGAGGTAGAGACAGAGATAGGTCTTCCTCTGCTGGTTCACTCCCTAGGGGGCTGCAACAGCCGGAGCTGTGCCGATCTGAAACCAGGAGCCAGAAGCTTCCTCCGGATCTCCCACATGGATGCAGGGGCCCAAGGACTTGGGCCATCTTCTACTGCTTTCCCCGGCCATAGCAGAGAGCTGGATTGGAAGAGGAGCAGTCGGGACTCAAACGGGTACCCATATGGGATGCTGGTGCTGCAGGCTAAGGCTTTAACCCATTGTGCCACAGCACCCCCCTCTTAGAGAATTTTAACTTTCACCTAGCCTATAGGTAGAATCTAGCTTTTTCCATGTCTGATTTACTGGTGCTGGGTAGAAGAGAAGTACCCTAGCATCAGATGGATGGCTAAATGTCACAAGATACTGACAGCCCACAGGCAGAAGACAGAGTCTTCAGGGCAAAAGATCAGAAATAAGGACTAAAGTCAGAAAGGCACATTTATTTCTCTATTCTTTCAAACCAAAATCTTCTCCATAATTGTCACATTTTGTGCCAACTGTTTATAGGGGTGGACTGACCAGTAAAGCTGAAAGGAACAATTGTGAAACATGCAAATATGATATAGAGATTTTCACCAGATTTAAAAAGCAAAGGTCAGGGTAAGTTGGGAGTCCATATCATGGTGGACTTATTTGCAGGAATTGGATAGGCTCTACAGCATTAAGGAATTCTTCTTAGTTTCACAAGTCAGCCTTCTTTTTGGATATCACAGACCCTACAGTGTCACAGTCATTATTAAAAGGGCTGCTGGTATTGCTAGTTCACAGTAGACTAATATTTTCACTCCAATATGAGCAATTCAAGGTGATATATGAGAATGATCTCCTTTCAGGTATAAACCAGAGTTCCTTCCTACCTTTTAACATACAAAAAAATCTACATATAACTGGAGAACCCAATATATGCCCAAGAAGATTTTTCTTTACTAAAGATCTTGAAACAAAAAAACTGCCTTTAAACTTTTCTAATATAAGATTATATGATATAACAAACTTGACTACTTAAGTATTCATGGGAAAATGGAATTAAAAAAAATAAATTTGGTGCAAACATTTTTAAAATCAATAGCTTGTTTATTAGTAAGAATACACATTTCCCATGAAGACCTCTCATTTTTTTTAGGGAAAGAATTTATTGGGGAAAACCCTACAGACTGGAGGGAAGAGGTGAAGAAGGAAAAGAGGGAGGAGAGCGTTAGAGAGAGACAGTGACATAGGTCAGGAGATTCAGAGAAAGAGAGAGGGAGAAGGAGAGGGAGAGGGGGAGAGAGAGAGAGAGAGCAAGTGAGCGAGCCACGTGTTCAGGAACAGTCCTTTTAAAACTTTGCCAGGGGGCAGGCAGGGAAGTAGCAGCAGTGAATCCCACTAGGATGGGAGCCCTCATATGTTTCTAAAACAACTTCACATGCTCTCCCACCTGCCAGAGGTTCTGATTTAACTTGGGGTCACCAACATGCTCCCTCCAAGTAAGAGAGGCTGCTCTGGGCTAAGGTGGAACTTAGCAATTATAACGAAATGTGTTAGGTATCATCTACCACAAGTTAACAATAAGAAACACTGCACCAAAAAACACATGCATGCTTCTGTGAGATCAAGTCACTTAACCTACAGACTACCTTTCTTTTTTTTAATTTTTTTTTAACTTTTATTTAATGAATATAAATTTCCAAAGCACAGCTTATGGATTACAATGGCTTCCCCCCCATAACTTCCCTCCCACCCGCAACCCTCCCCTTTCCCACTCCCTCTCCCCTTCCATTCACATCAAGATTCACTTTCGATTCTCTTTATATACAGAAGATCAGTTTAGCATACATTAAGTAAAGATTTCAACAGTTTGCTCCCACACAGAAGCATAAAGTGAAAAATACTGTTTGAGTACTAGTTATAGCATTAAATCTCAATGTACAGCACACTAAGGACAAAGATCCTACATGAGAAGTAAGTGCACAGTGACTCCTGTTGTTGACTTAACAAATTGACATTCTTGTTTATGGCCTCAGTAATCACCCTAGGCTCTTGTAATGAGCTGCCAAGGCTATGGAAGTCCCCTGAGTTCACCTACTCTGATCATTTTTAGACAAGGCCATGGTCAAAGTGGAAGTTCTCTCCTCCCTTCAGAGAAAGGTACCTCCTTCTTGGATGTCCCATTCTTTCTGCTGGGATCTCACTCGTGGAGATCTTTCATTTAGGTTCCCCCCACCCCCCCAGAGTGTCTTGGCTTTCCATGCCTGAAATACTCTCATGGGATTTTCAGCCAGATCCACATGCCTTAAGGGCTGATTCTGAGGCCAGAGTGCTGTTTAGGACATCTGCCATTCTATGGGTCTGCTGTGTATCTCACTTCCCATGTTGGATCATTCTCTCCCTTTTTGATTCTATCAGTTAGTATTTGCAGACACTATTCTTGTTTATGTGATCCCTTTGGTTCCTAGTCCTATCATTATGATCAATTGTGAACAGAAATTGATCACTGGGACTAGTGAGATGGCATTGGTACATGCCACCTTGATGGGATTGAATTGGAATCCCCTGGTATGTTTCCTACTCTACCGTTTGAATTAAGTCAGCTTGAGCATGTCCCAAATTGCACATCTCTTCCCTCTCTTATTCCCACTCTTATATTTAACAGCGATCATTTTTCAGTTAAGTTTCAGCACTTAAGAAGAATTGTGTATTGATTACAGTATTCAACCAAAAATATTAAGTAGAACAAACAAAAAAAAATACTAAGAGGGATAACATATTAAGTTGCTCATCAACAGTCAGGGTGAGGGCTGATCAAGTCACCATTTCTCATAGTGTTCATTTCACTTCAACAGGTTTCCTTTTTGGTGCTCAGTTAGTTGTCACCTATCAAGGAGAACAAGTGGTATTTGTCCCTTTGGGATTGGCTTATTTCACTCAGCATAATGTTTTCCAAATTCCTAACAGGGATCACTTTTCAGTTAAAATTTAAACACCTAAGAATAATTGTGTACCTTTCAAAATTCCATGTTTATTTATTTTATTTTATTTTATTTTATTTTATTTTATTTTATTTTATTTTATTTTTGACAGGCAGAGTGGACAGAGAGAGACACAGAGAGAAATGTCTTGCTTTGCCGTTGGTTCATCCTCTAATGGCCGCCGCGGCCAGCACGCTGCGGCCGGTGCACCATGCTGATCCGAAGCCAGGAGCCAGGTGCTTCTCCTGGTCTCCCATGGGGTGCAGGGCCCAAGCACCTGGGCCATCCTCCACTGCACTCCCAGGCCACAGCAGAGAGCTGGCTTGGAAGAGGGGTAACCGGGACAGAATCCGGTGCCCCGATCGGGACTAGAACCCAGTGTGCCGGCACTGCAAGGCGGCGGATTAGCCTATTGAGCCGCGCCAGCCTAAAATTCCACGTTTATTTTTCCAATCATTTAAATGAGAAGTACTTAAGTGTTAAATCTTTTCATTCATTTGGGAAGGTGGGAGAAGGTATGTGTGTAAGAATTAGTACATTTGTAAAACTATCTGGATGTATATTAGAATTAACCAGAAAGCTGTTTTAAAAAAATTAACAATAAGAACCAGCATTGTAGTTCAGAGGGTTAAGCCACTGCCTGCAACACCAGCATCCCATATGGGCACCAGGTGGAATCTGAGCTGTTCCACTTCCAACCCAAATCCTTGCTAACGCACAAGGAAAATTAGCAGAAGACTAAGTACTCAGGGCCCCTGCCACCCACATGGGAGACCCAGATGAAGCTCCTGCCTCTTGGCTTTGGCCTGGCCCAGCTCGGACTGTTGCAGCCCTTTGGGGAGTGAATCAGTGGAAGTAAGATCTGTCTTTTCCACTCTTCCCACCCTTTTTCTGTAACTCAAATAAATAAGAGAATATGTTCATTAAAAAATTAGTAGTACATAGGCCACATTTTATCAGCATCTGTAGGGATTAGGTCAGAACACCACATTGTGTTTTTCACAAACTTCCCATGGAATTCAAACGTGCAGGAAAGAAAACTCCCAGGGTAACAGACTGCAGAACATGAAAGAGCAAACGTTCCTCAGAGATAATCTTGTCCAATATTTTTCTACATGTGTCTTTATCTACTTCTATCATGAATAGCAGGTGAGCATGTGTTCATCTAAGTTATCTATGTCTCCTAGTAAGATTTCATTTGAAGCAGAAGTTCAGAAACCAAATAAAAGGAAGATAGCCAATGTAGACAAACTAACCCTCTCTTTTTCGCAGTAAGAAAACTGAGAAGACTCATATGTGGACCCTTCTTTGCTCAAGGATCCAGGCTTGCAGGTAAGAGCCAATCCTTGTTTTCTTTTCTTCCATGAAATAGGGTTCTTCCTCACCCTCAGCAGTGTCTTGATCTCTGTGCTTCGCAGAAATAGGCAGAAATTTGTAAATCCACCTACATAGCCATCATGATGCCACTTTTGTGGTCCTGATATTTCTATTATGAAGTAGGATCTCACTGTATAGGCTAATTATATGGAATGAGTTTGGTTTTGGCACAATATTGTTATTTGAAAGCACATGTATTGCACATTGACTAGTCCTTAACATCTGTCTAGACAGGTGACTTATATCTTTGATTTCATGATTCTCTCATCCCTCCTCAAAACCCTAAAAAAAGAGGGTTCAGATTCTTTTTAAAAATAAAAATACTGAGGCTGGCGCTGTGGCGCAGCGGGTTAATGCCCTAGCCTGAAGTGCCGGCATCCCAGTTCGAGACCTGGCTGCTCTACTTCTGATCCAGCTCTCTGCTATGGCCTGGAAAAGCAGTAGACGATGGCCCAAGTCCCTGAGCCTCTGCATCCGCATGGGAGACCCCGAGGAGGCTCCTGGCTCCTGGCTTCGGATTGGCACAGTTCCGGCCATTGCAGCCAATTGGGGAGTGACCCATAGGATGGAAGACCTCTCTCTCTCTCTCTGCCTTTCCTCTCTCTGTGTAACTCTTTCAAATAAATAAAGTAAATCTTTTAAAAAAATAAAAATTCTGTTACCCTGAGAATTCTTTTGAGAATCTAAGATTTTTTTTTTTTAGCTCAAAGGTACTCACTTCTTAATATAAGCAAAACACTGTACCTTCCCTTACTCAGTCCTTACATGAATCTTGTGATGAAAGTTCTATTATTATTCCCGTTTTATATATAAGAAAATTGAGGTTAAACATGGTTGGGCAAATTTACCTGAAGGAGACACACAGTCAGTGAAATTAAGATCATAACTCATTCTGATATAAAAGTTGAAACTCTTCAGCCTACACTATACAGCTTCCTAGATAGCTTGGGCGTAAAAAATCTTTGTCATCAATCACAAATTGACTTTTAATGATGCTGCATGTAAAAACATTATACATATGTGGAAAATACTTGAGGCAAGTCATACATCTGGGTAACTATAAATTTAAAATCACAGCATTATACAAATATTTGGAACATGCAATTTCTATGATTTTGATACTTTTCCTATCAAGGACAAAAGTAAAAGGAAGATTATAAGCCACCAGAGGAATATTTCCAGCAGGTTGGCTAGATTTACTGCAGTTTACATAGCCTTCATGAATAAATAATTTTAGTCTATTTTATTCATTTTGCTCTTTGCAAACTTGAATTAATTAATTAGCTAATTAATTAATTTGCTTCCTTAGAATGTTGGTCATTGGAAAATGTTAAATTAGTTAATTAATTTATTTAGCATTTTCCAATGACCAACATACTAATTAAGCAAATTCAGCAAAAGTGCCAGTAGAGACAGACGCTGTTTCACAACTGGCTAAGCCACTGCTTGGCTGACCCACGTTTTGTACTGGAGTGCCTGGGGTAGTGTCTCAGCTACTTCCAACCCAGCTTCCTTATAATGTGCTGGGGAAGCAGCGGGTGAGGTCCCTGCCACTCACATGAGAGACCTGAATGGAATACCTGGCTCCAGCTTCAGCTTGAGCCCTGTCTTTGAGAGCATCTGGAGTGGGAACCAGAGGAAGAATGATTAGTCTCTTTATATATCTCTCTTTCACTGTGACTCAACCTTTCGAATAAATAAATAACACTCTTCAAAAAAAGAAAAAGAAGGTGCCAGTAGTGTGAAAACTATGTACAATATAAATGAACACCTACTGCTCTTTCAAACAAGGAATGTGTACTGCCTATTCTGTGTGTGCACCAAATGAGATACTGAAGAAAAAGAGTTCTTGAGAGAAGAGGCTTGTCCTTCCTTGAACTCACAGCCTAGTATGGGAGATAGACATTGAGGAAGCACAGTAACTGCACTCATAGAATGCTGGTGAGTGTATGAAGAGTGGGTAAAAGAAAAATATGTATTATGGTGTCTTTGCCTGATGTCAAGGTGATATTTAAATTGAAACAAGAACAATAAGTATATATTACATAAGTATTGAGCTGTTTAGAAAGCTGGAAAAGCTACTTTGTATGCTATGGGTGCTTTCACAAGGAAAGTAATACAATTTGATTTTGAAAAGGAAGATTCTAAGAAAAATGAGCCTACATGAGCTCACCACTAAATCTTGTAAGTTAGAGAAGACAGACGCCCATACAAATGTACCTGCGTATGTACATGCACTCTTACTTACAGACCATACTATTTTTCTGCCATCTTTGTAGCTCTTATCATGCAGCGTATTGCACAGAACTAACCTGAAATGTAAGTCAAATCTGATTGATAAGTGCAAGGAAGGTATGTATGGCTTGGTTGTCCAAATGGAAATCCAAAGAAATGTTCTCTAGGACAGGTTACCAAAAAAAGTATCTGTAATTCACACTAAAGTTGCTATTATATTCTTCCCAGTAAATGAATGTCTACAGGAGATTTTGAGGCTATCTCATTGATTATGGTCCATCCCTCAGAAGTGACAATGAGGTTGCACTGGCTATGATAGACTAGAACACAGGGACTTGTGTTTTGGCCTCAGTTCTTCCAACAAGTAACTGAGTAACTAATTATAATCATGACCACTCTCTCAACTTCCTCCTTCTCTTCCTGAAGAGAAAACTGACATTCCATTTTGTTTTTTAAAAAACATTTTTATTTATTTTCATTTTATTTGAAAGGCAGAGAGAGAGAGTTCTTCTTTTGGTTCACTCCCCAAATGCATACAACTGCCAGAGCTAGGCCATGGTGAAGCCAAGAGCCCAGAATTAATTCCAGGTCTGTAATATAAGGTGCAGGAACCTTAATACTTGAACCATCACCTGCTGCCTCCCTGGGTGCACATTAGAAGGAATCTCAGTTGGAAGCAGAGGAGTGGGAACCTGAACCACACACCATCATGTGCATCCCAAGTGGTGCCTTAACTACACTGTGCGTCCTCAGCTTTTATTCTTTCTCTTTAGAGAAAAAGACAAAAGTGGCAGAACTTTAAATTCTCATATGGTATATTGACAACACTAATCAAAATGTGGAGAGTTAGTATACCTCTGGTCTCTTCACTATATCAGAATTCAAGGGTCTGGGTTTTGAAAACTATTTCTATTTAAAGTCCTTCCTACTCTGCTCCCTATGTCTATGTATTCAAGCCTTGGCAGCCACCTTTCTTTTCTGTTTCACAGAGGCACCTTGGGATTAGACAGAGAAGTGAGAGGGGTTTGTGAATATGAGGTGGGTTTTGGAGTCAGCTCAGGTTCCTGTCCTGGATGCATCACTCTCCAGCTGGCTGGGAGCATGCTATTTAACCTCACTAAGCTCAGTTTGTCTCATCTGCAAAATGGAAATGATAATAGCACTGCCCTTGTAGGTCTTGTAGATCTCAATGGGATTAAACTTGATAATGCCTGTGGATTTGCTGGAGTCAGTGCCTAACATATATTAATGATGTAGTTTATTAATTTTCTACTGTTCTTTATCCACACATTATTTCCAACATTATGAAGAAAACCTCAGGACAGAAATTTTTCCAGTCACTTCAAGGAAGAAAAGGAGCACGAGAAAGTATCATTAAGTTTTGCAAGATCTCATTTCAAATGACAGAGCTAACACTCAAACACAAGTTTATGCTTCTTGCTCCACTCAATCCTGATTCAAGACTTTGGGGAAAACAGCATAGCAGCCATGGTAACCTTCTGCACTGCTTAACCTCTGCTTTTTCCTTTAACTCTTTCGTGTCTCATATACCTTTGCTCATCACACACTTGTAGGGCCCTGGCCACTTGCTTTGGGACCCAGGCAAGGAAGAAAGCGTTGTGGAATGCACTGTCAGCATCCTACTTATCTTTTGAATGAGTAAAGAATTTAAGGCCCTAGGGAAGAGGTGACTTACCAATCAAACGTCTCCCTCTCCAAGTCAAAAAACAATAGGGAGATAATCTATGACAGCAAGGAAAAAGCTCCCTAATGCCCTCAAGTTCCAGTGAGGCCCCCGGAGGATTTCAAATCTGAATCATTTTGGCTTAGAAGGAAGTTGGTTTCAAATGAACCTTTGGAAAGCTGAGATTCATTGTCAATAAATCTTCCCTGCAGTTTGTGTCTGATGTTTCACATTCAGTTAAAACCTTTAATTCCCCCCAGGGAAGCTACTAAAACAACAAAAGCCCACTGGAAGCTTAGTAACTAACCCTCTAATGCAGCCCCAGAAACAAGAAAACCCCAAAGGCCAATTCAGCAGGACCAACAGCAGCCAAGCATGGGCTCCCAGCGTTCTCTAACTAATTCAAGCAGAGTTCTCTGACTAACCCAAGGTTGTTAGGGATGTTTCTGGCTCTTGAAAACAATGCACTTGCCCTTGGAAATTTCAAGGTTGCAAAAAAGTTAAACACTCAACTTATTAAAGGTAAGTTATGTATAAGGTGTCTATCTAATTGGGAAAGAACAGTAAAATACATATTTTAAAAGTTAGAAACAAATTAAAGGAGCAGTCCTTTAGATTCAAGAATGCATTTAACTAGCATTACTGAACATGACCATGTGCCAGTCATTATCATCTCTGCTTTTGCAAAATAGCAAAGTATGAAAACAATGAATGACCCATCCAAGGTCGTGTATCCAGTAAATAATGCAAAAGGGACTGACCTCCATATCAGCGAGTTCAAATACAGTCCTTTTGTCACAGGTACTCAGAATTTGGAAACTTTATGTTTCATTTCTACTGGAGTAAATATTGTTTTGCATTCCTCCCACATTTCCTGCTCATTTAAAAAATTATATATTTTCATGTTGCTGCAAATCAGTTCTTACATACCCTTATTCCTGGGTTCCTGAAAGGTGGTTTCCAATGTGCAGTTGGACCTTATCTCTTATGTTGGGCATGTCTCATGCAAATTTCTACTCTAATCTCTTTCTTTAAAAATCTCACCCCTTAATTTATTGTGATCCTAAGAGATACCAAGGGCAGAATTTTCATGGTCTTCACATTTTCACAGATAGAGACAAATTCTTAATTCCTTCTTGTAACACATAACTATTGACGAGTTGGTACTAAAGTGGTGTCTCTGAAATTCAAAGCCTTTCTTCAAATATAATGCAGTAATAATGCTAACAAAAATAACAATGACCCTAACTTACACATATTTTGTGCTAGATTAGAAACACTTTCCTGGGGCCAGCACTGTGCATAGTGGTAAATGCCTGCCATGCTGGCATCCCATATGGGCGCTGGTTTGAGTCCCGGCTGCTCCATTTCCGATCCAGCTCTCTGCTAATGTGCCTGGGAAAGTAGTGGAAGATAGCCCAAGTCCTTGGGTCCCTGCACCAGCATGGGAGACCCAGAAGAAGCTTCTGACTCCTGACTTCAGATCGGCTCAGCTCCAGCCATTGTCGTCATTTGGGGAGTGAACCAGCTGGTAGGAGACCTCTTTCTCTCTCTGTCTCTGCTTTTCTGTAATTCTGCTTTTCAAATAAATAAAAAAAAATCTTAAAAAAAAAAGAAACACTTTCCTACCTATTTGCTCATATAAGCTTCATATTAACCCTGAGACAAGTGTAACTGATTTTCTCCTTTTCCCAAATTAGGAAACCAAATCCTAGAGAAGTTTCCTAACTTTAAACAGCCAGCAAGATGGCAGCAGGACAGAACAACCATTGTAACTCAGACTAGTTTCTAGAACCTTTGTTATTTACTTTCTTTTATTATGGATAGATAATAGTCCTGAATTTATTTTGTCATTATGGGCAAACAACTGCAATCTCTAGTTTCAAAGTCTAGCTCTCACTTTGCAAACTAGGAAACCAATATTCATTACCCCTTCTGAAACCACATATCACGATTTTCTGGTTAGGATGGGCCTTGATAATCTGCCTAACTGTGATTTAGTAGCATTATATCTGTGATATATTAATTTCTAAAAAGAGTTGGATCATGTTAATATGAACTAGTCTTTTTATGTTCCTAGCATAGGATGTTATGATTATTACCATTCCCACAATTATTTTCACATTATTCCTGGAATATTTATAGGATATAAAGAAATTCACTATCAAAGCTTCAAGAAGTAGAGAAGTCATTGCCACTAGACACTCCTGTTTGCAGTTTTCTGTGTATCCACTCTTCTCATTAGATAGAGCATATCAGTATTAAGATGAAAATAGGAGATTTACCCTGACCACATCAAGGGACATAAGACAAACTGTTGTATGACAGCTGCCTAGTCAGTAATTCTCATGGATCCCTGATCTTGAATGTTGATGACACATTCTTGCCTTACCTACCTACCTACCTGATACTGGAGTTCCTACATTAGCATCCAGGAAATTGCCATGTATATTACTAGCCTTCACCATGTGGAGCTCCCAGTTTTCATCTGCAATTTTGGGATAATAACAAATACTGAACTGGCAGTGTTGCAGAGACAAACAAATGAAGCACTGTCTAGGGAAGCAACAAATGCTGCACCTGACCCAGAATAAAGTATTCAGTAACTGCTTGATGAAGAGGGATCTGCAAATGAGAGTGCCATTTTTACATCATGCCTGTGTTACTTAAGTTGAAGCCATATCAGAAAACCATCCTGCCAGTTTTTCCACTCAGCACAGTGCTGCCCTACAGCTGCTGTTTAACAGCCTCAATTAGAAAAATCAAAAGGATCATCTTTAGGAGCCTCTGGGAAGGCATTTAACCTCAAGTTATTGCACAACCTGTTGATCCACCTTTTATCAAGGCTCACTCCAGACACTTCAAATGTCCATGCAGATTAAGCGGCTAAGACTTCTAAAAGGTACAAGGGGATTTATCCACTCAGCACTGTAATCAGACAAGCGTTCCCTCATCACCAAAGAGCATCAGCACACACAACTCCTGTGTTTCTAAATCAAGATACTGGCAAAGCTGAGATAACATAAAATGCATTCCTTTAGTTGCTAACATCCAAGTTGGTAAACATTTGTGTAAGGAGTCATAATTCAAACTTAATTAACACTTTCAAAGTTTAAAATATGAAGATTAGTTTGTCTCTTTTTCTTTCAGCTCAAGAGAAGAAATTTAAATTCTAATAGCAGAGGTGATTTCCAACAAAAATCAATGCTGCTATGAATAAAGCTATACCATGATACTTAGATTTACAGTTTTAAAAACTCTAGCATTTTAATGAACATATATAGGAACATCATTTGTTTTCACTGACTCAGGCTTATTTGTACAGTGGCACAGGAGGACATTAGCCACTTCAGGCTAAGGGTCATACCGGTCCTTCTGTACTCACATTGGCAGACAAAGCCTGTTACTTTGACGCCTTCTTGGGGGTCTGGGCATCTCCAGGAGCCTGACCTGGAACTGAGGTTGAGACTAGAACTGGAGCTGAGGCTGCAGCATTAGCCTTGGCCTCTGGCCAGAAGAGCCTAAGATCCTTTGCAATGTAGGCACAAACCCTCTGAGCTTGGGGTGGACATTGTCGACAAATCAGCTGAGCCTATGGCTGACACTCTTTGAGATCTTGGGCTCATGGAGGGCCTTGACAGCTTCAGCGAGTGCACTCAGCCTTGACGGTGTCGGCCTGCATCTACTCAGGCCCTTCGTGCTGTGTTTCTTATAAAGCACATATTCCTCAGGAAACTAGGGTTCATACCTTAATAGACTCCTATCCTCGTAATGGGGGTTTCTTGATACCATTTCTGTGCTGTTTTCGGGAATATCTGTGTGTGGTATGGTTCTTGTACTTGGCCATGTTTGTACCATAATTGTAGGCTGAAAAAGTGCCTCGGACTGGAAGATGAAGAGCACTAATGCCATTTTTTATCCAGCGATATTATATTATGTTAATGAAGTACATGTAGGTCCTGCTTCCCTAATATTTTATCATCCTGGAATTTTTGTATCATAGCTATGGGTAAAAAATGAACAAATGGATGGTTCATTGATGGTAACTGCATTGAAATTCAATGTTATATAATCATTTAATACAATTTCTGGATTCTCCTTAATCTCAAAACAAAATAAGAAAGATCCTTAAACTTCTAATTTAAGCTTTCTGTTGTTTAAATTTCATATGCGAAAAGTTAATAATAAAATACTTTTTAGATGTCATGTTAGCATAGAATCTGGAAACTTGCACGTGAAGAGCAGTGACTCTGAGTCAGAAGTGTGTTGTAATCTCTTGTTAGTTTTGAGACCTCAAGAGATCTCAACTTTTCTGTGTCTTAGTTTGCTCATCAATAAAATACAGGTATTAAGAGCCACTTCAGAGGGCAGCTGTGAGTGTCACAATGAGGTAAGTTTGGGGTACTTTGGACTGAGGAGATGCTTACTATGTTGCACAAGAGGAAGAATTTACAGGAAGTGTCTTACCTACTAGACTGTAAGCTCTGTGAACATAGGAAACAAGGTGCGTTTATCACATCATTGTGTACCTGAGTGCCAGCCACGGTCAGCATGTGGTAGACATTCAGTTATTGCTTAATTTAATACACATCCATTAATTTGTGATATTTATATTTATTCTAACAAAATTTCTGTGTGACAAATATGATACGTATTATTTCTCCTGTATACCATACTCCTCTATCTACAAATATATGATATCAATTATTTAAATATTATAGAAGAATTATCTTGAGGAGTAATATAACTATCATTTGGTTTAAATATCAATAAATATTTATTTCTAATGTCAAAACAATGTGCTAAGCAATATGAATAAAATATAAAGTTATTTATATAATTTATTACATACAGATGTTCTGCTAAGAATATTAGATACATTAGCAAATGCAACCCTCATACGATAGATCCTGTTATTAGCCTATTTTATGTATAGGGAAAGTGAAAGAGTAATCTATACATGGCTTTCCAGCTAATTAAAAGGTAAAGCTGTCCTGTGAACTCTGGCATTCTAGCTTTGGAAAGGTATCATTAACTGCTCTTCATCCCCCTTTGAGGAATAACCCAAAGCCTCTGTGTTAAATGGAGGAATGAGTGCTACCTGTAATTGAGGTGAAGCAAATTGAGGAAAATATGAGGAAGGAAGGAAGGAAGGAAGGGCCAGTTGTTTATAGATGTTTCAATTTAAACTTTAAAAAGTGTTTCATCACAGACTTCAATTGATGTTGAAAAAGCATTTGTAATCATTAAATATCAATTTATGACAAAAAGTCTCAGAAAATTTGGAATATAGGGGAACTTTCTCAGCTTGACAAAGAACTTCTACAAAAAAAAAAAAAAAAAAAACAACCTTATGGCTGATGTGTGTAAAGGTGAGAACCTACATGTTTTCTAAAATGCTAAGACTCAGAACAAGGCAAGGATGTCTTCATTAACCAGTCCTATTCAACATTATGTTGAGAGACTCAATTGGTGATCTAGTGAAAGCTGCTTTTATTCATAGATCATATGATTATCTAGGTAGAAAAAATTCTCCAAGTTTCTTAAAATTAATAAGCCACTATAGCAATGTCAAAAAATACAAGATTAGTTTATGAAATTTGCATTCCTATGTATAAGCAAAGAACAATTAGATATTAAAATTTATAAGCATTCATAATAGCAATAAAGAGGAAACAAATATTTAGCTATAAATCTAACAAAATGAGACTAGAAGATTCATTGTTGTCTAGATGTCAGTGCTTCCCAACTTGATTTGTACATTCAACACTTTCTACAATTAAAGTCTTGGCTAATTATCTCTTTGATATTGGCAGAATGATTCTAAAGTTTCTACAGAAGACAGGCAATATAATATAGAGGAATAAAAGTGGAGAATTCACTCTACCTGATGTCAAGCCATGTTATGAAGCTACAAGAAATAAGACAGTATAGAACTGACAGAAGAATATACACATAGATCAGTGGAACAGAATAGAGGATTTAGATATGTACACATACAAATATCATTAACTGATTTTGAACAAAGAAGCAAAGACAATTCAATGGAGAAATAATAGTCAATAAATGTTGCTAGAACAATATGACATTCATAACCAAAAAACTGAACCTAGGGGCCAGGTTTATCACTGTTAAGAATGGAAAGATAGAAAAAAGCAAGGAGGATACAATGATCTACTTGGTGTGGAATAAAAGCTGGAGACATTACAAAGAACTCACACAAATAGTTACACATAGAAATATCTACAGATGAGGGTATTTACATGGGTCCCTGTGTGCCCAGAAGAGTTTAGAAGTGCAGTACTCTATCAGCAAAGGAAATACCTAATGTCCACTCCATTGCTAACCCTCTCCTCCAGTAAATGGAACTAAGCATTGCTGGATGACTGGCTGATGTTATCACTGAGGTAGGAAATAGACAGGATGAGCCTGGATCACCTGGTAGTACCATAAATTAAAGAGCTAAAAGATAATAATAACAAAAAAACCAACGTGCACATGCACACACACACACACACTCTCTGCAGTGATATATGTTAAAGGGACACAGGAGCTAACTTAAGAATTTCTAATGACCAAAACTGGACCACTTTGAATAAGAAAATGAAGTAGAATATAATTATAAAGTATAAAATAACTATCATGAGTCTATAATGATGTAAATAAATCTGTAAGTAAACAAAATTCCAACTAATTGATGTAGGTATTGTACCCTCAAGGTAGCAGTAAATAACTCCTTACTCCTTAATTATAGCCTAAATATACGAACTTCTTTCCCAAGAGGTATGGTATAGAAAGCTAAGGAAAAAAGGAATAATTTCATAGTGGGAAAACCTAAGAAAACTTAGGCTAGAATATTGTAAAGCCAGGTGATCAGTATGAACATCAGCAGTGAAAATTCCAGTTAGTAGTATGTACTGGTGATATCATGGTAATGCAAATTGAACTTGACTTCTATGGTCTTCCTTGCCAAAGTCCATAAACTCAGTCTTATGAAAAAATCAGAAAACTTCTAAGAGATGTTATATAAAATATCCGAACAGCACAGCACTGCTTAAAACCATCAATCTAATTATAAGTAATAAATGTCTGAGAAAATATCCCAGAAAAGAAGACCACTAAGCAACCTGATGAATAAATATAATGTGGTATTCCAGATGGAATTCTAAGGTAGAAAAAGGTATTAGGTAAAAACTAAGAAAATCTGAATAAAGAATGAACTTTAGTTAGAAACAATGTACTTTGGAGGAGCAGTTAATATGCACTTCTTGGGACGTACACATTCCACATCAGACTGCCTGGGTTCAAGAGCTGGCTGGGCTGCCCTTCTGATTGCATCTTCCTGCTAAGGCACACTATGGAAGGTAACAGGTGATAACTCAAGTAACTGGGTTCCTGCCATTTACATGGGAGACCCAGATTTAATTCTTGGCTCATGGCTTTGGACGGTCCACCCCTGTCTTTTGCAGGCATTTGGAGAGTGAGACAACGGATGGATTTCTGACTATCTCTCAATTAAATTAAGAAAAAAAAACCACAAATTATCATTATTAGTTCCTTAATTATGGCAAAGGTACTATAATGTATAATGTCAATAATAAGGAAAACTAAGGGTGGAATATATGGTACATCCTTTACTATCTTTGCAATATTCTAAAATTAAAGTTCTTAAAAATTGAAAATAACTCAAAAGTACTGAAGGTTTACTATTGGGTTGATCTTATCTAATTGTTTAATCAAATTTCTGTTCCTCTCTTTAGTCTTCTAGCAGAAATAACATCAATATATTCTATGATCCCAGACCTTCTGAGATATAACTGTTAAAACTTCTATAGAGTATACATAATTATATGTACATATCTTGTAACATAAAACACTATAGCCACATAATAAGAGCTAACACTTTAATATTATTGCTTAGATAACAAAAACATCTAAATTATCTTCAACTATTCACTTACTATATCTTCCTAACAACCATGAGCGGTAGTTGTATATTATCTTTATCACTACATCCACTTTGTAGAGATGAGAATACGAGGCACATGGAGATAAATACCCTACCCAGTATTACACAGCTAATAATCAGAGCGCTATCATTTGTCCCAGGTTCATATTCATGCCCCTGAACACTACCTTGGATTGCTTCCATATAAAAGGCAAAAAGCAAAATACTAATTTGTATCATAATTCTCTTGATTTTTAGATTAGCACAAATTCAAAATAATCACCCTCATGAAAACTTAATTGAACGACTATTTTTTTTTAGCACACAAGGCATTTCATGTTTTTTGAAATAATTTGTTGCTGCTGCACAACCATATTTTGATTTAACTGTTATTCTATATACGCATCTTTTCATCTTCTCTCCTGGTTTCACTTAATGTGTACTTTGAGGAAAAGCATTTTCTTGGGTGTTCATTACTCAAAATCATTCTGAGGAATTCAAATGCAGAGAAGAGTAACTAAAATTTAATGGATAAGTATAACTGACTGGCAGAGTTAGTTGGAATTCTAAACTGTACATACTTTATACATCACTTTCTTTTATTTAACATTTTTCCTTAAATAGTGATGAGATTTAAAATTCTGGAATCAGAAGAACAAAATGGTCTCTTCCCATTTCTTTAGCACTGAAGCCACATATGAGGGGATGCTTGGAATAGGGCATAAGTCAGGTACCTATGATATGTTCTGCAAGAAAACAATGGTTTTTGTTTGATTAATATAGGTTGAAATATGAGAGATCCATGAAAAATGTAATTAAAAGATAACATTTATTTTGATGCAGAAAACTGAAGTCCATGCAAAATTTTATCAGAATATACATTTTCCATGATTTTTTTGAAGATTCCTCATATACATGAATCTCAATTTCTGGCACCAAAATACACTAATCATTTCTTTCCATTTTCCATGAACATTTTGAATTATCCTGGTATGTTCTTTTATTTGTGTTTTCTTAAGATGTTTCTATTTATAGGGTATCATTCTTTTCTACCTGTCTTGAGATTGTATTAATTAGGTTCTTATACACATGTTAATGGCTGGCCCTGAAATGATTTAATCCATACTACATCTGTCTTCAAGAATTAGAGAGGACAAACTCTGACCTGGAGTTCAGTAGGAACCCTGGCCACTTAGGAGTTGTGAATGATTCTCGGTAGGTCATTGTTCCCAGTACTCAGTATCTTCACCTCTCACACGTCCACACTGCCTCCAAGTCAAAGACTCTTGTGTTAGCCATCCTTTCATCTCCCATTGTTCAGTTGTTCATACAGGCTTTTTTGCCTCCCATATTCAAAAAGAATGCATTTGAATTTACATATAATGATTTCTTAATTTTATATTTGTAAATAACACAGAATTCATTTCTGTTTATGGAATGAGGAAAGACTCTATTTTTCTCACTATGACTATCATCTATTTTTAGCCTATTGAATTGTGAATCATGTCACATTCCTTTTGGAATGAGCTGTAACCTATATTAGACAACGAAAAGGGAAAGGAAGAAAGGATGGAAAGAAGACATAATGAGGTATAGAGAAGGGAAAGGAAAATAAAGGGAAATGCTAGAAAGGAAGGAAGAAATCTGTAGAAGACATAGGGAAAGAGGAGAAAATAGGAAGAAAAAAAGAAGGATTTAAGAGGCATTAGTCCAAAGACAGAAACCCCTTCTCTGCACAATAAAATATTTTCAAAATATTATCAGAACAGGTTTTCTAGAAACCTATTTGGGTCAAGACAATCTCATGAAATGCATCAATGCTCTCAGAAAAATGCACACATGTGCACACAATTTTGGCACACTTCTACATATATAAATTTCATGAAAATGTTCGAAGCCCATCAATGAATCCTAAATTCTTGAAATGAACATTTTTGTTGTAGCACAAGCACTGTCACTAATATGTCTTTGGACAATTTAAATGCATCTCCGGATTTCAGCTTCCCCACCATGATCTGAAGATAGGTTTGGACGTTGGCCACACTATCATGTGAGGTTGCTGATAGATAAGAGGGGAGTGTGCGGAAGGTATTCCATGAGTCAGAAAACCCCATCTGCCACTGCCCCGTGATGTGATCCAAAGAGTTTACTTTCCCTCCCCAAGACTTTTGTCTGCAGCTGTAAAGCAAGGAATGAATACAAGATGTCCTGTACCTAAGAAGGGACAGGAAACAGCTTCATCTCCCTAATGGACATTTAGAAATAGAATCACCTGCTCTCAACAGAAATCCTTCCAGGACCTCCCAAGCTACCACTTTCTAGACAAGACAACACACTTGCTTCTGGCTAGGTTCTAGGGTCTAACAGGTGAAGAGGGATGCTGCAGAAGTGGTTATCAGGTTTTTGATCAGCTCCTTTGCCAATCTTGGTGGCCATAAAGTAAACCTTTGAAGAACTGAACCCTCTCAGCAGCCACATCTTCAAAAGCAAAAGGGCACATTAATAAGAACTCAACTGGGCTTTGAGAGAGAATGGGTCAGGAAGTAGCTTCAGAGCCAGGGGAGACTAAACAGTTATTTCTCAGAAACAAGGTGCTGTAGCCAATACACAAAGTGTCAGATGTGTGTGTAAACTGCATCCTCTTAAGCAACCCAATGTCTGCTTGTAATCAAGAAGCTTACCCCAGGCACAAAAGGACTAGAATAAAGCTTTCTTATCTTAGTGAAGATCACACCCTGTGCACACATTCGCTATAGTACTTGTGAATTTTTGAGACCTGGAAAACTGGAGACTTGAGTTAAATTATATTCCAATTCTTAGTCTCAAGTTCTGCATCTCTAAAATGTGGACGGGAGAATAAGAATCACCTCTAAGGCATTTTAGAGCTAGAAGACTGTAATTATCATTTTTCTCAAAGCCAAAATATTTTTTAAAACTCAATTCCCCCAGCCCTTAAGTCTCTTCAAAAAACCCAAGCAGTGAACCTAATTTCTGGACTTTTTCATATAACTATTTCTCTACTTTATCTGTAATAGAATTGCAGAGCTATACTAACTGAAACATGTTGCCAACTGTTTTCAAACCATGTTACATCAAGGTTTTCTTTGAAATGAGGGGGAATAAAGAGCCACAACACGTTCTAGTCTTCATTGATCTCAATTGTCGCTTCACAGTTTTCATGTTTATCTGGTGATTTAACACATATTTATTAGAGACCTGCTGCTTTCCAGAACATTGGGAGACACTATTTCTGCTCTCATTGTGAACAAGAAGATAGTGGAATAATGTTAGTATAATGCTTTCAGTTCCTCCACCATAGCTTTTTAGAATTTGGAGGCATTTTAAAGGGCATCCTATCCAACTACCTACGGAAAGGTTGATATCTCCTTGCAATGGCCCTAACCATGTGTTTGTCTTGCAATTCTTCAATCAATTCAGATTGATTTCTTGTAGCAGCTCAGTTCATATCCATTTCTAGATTTATATTCCTTTCAAATTATATAAGGAGAACACAAAATAAATCCTAATTTTTTAAAAAAAGTAAAGACATCATCTATAGGTCAGTGTAAGAATATCAGCAAGGTCATGCAACAAACTGGTATCAAGGGTAAAACACAAGTTGATCTGCTGATTCCTGGCACAGATATGAAATAATCCATCTAAGTTAAGGTGCTTCCCATTTCTTGCCTTGCTTATCACATCTCTAGAATCTAGGGGTTGAATCATGTAAAAGAAAAGTGTTGTATTTATGTGAACATCAATGTAGGAAATATCAGAGCTACTGTACTATTTCATCACAGTGAGGTTACATCAGATCAAGGCAATAAGGGACTGTGGACTTTGAGTGATCTTGGTACTCCAGATCCCACTGAATCTCATCTAAGACATTTCCCTAAGCAATAATTAATGGGACTTACTTTCATCAACTGGGTGTAGAACTGCAGACTAGTTCGCCCTATGAAAAGTGCTAATTTTCATTCCTTTTGTAACACAATGATCATGATCTCCTTCTTCAATTACTTTAACACCTGACTCTTCTCTCTCAGTTAAGTTCTCAGTGAATTTCTTCAACGGTGCTTTGATCACTTATCTGGTAAATTAGTAAACTTTGTCGTGAATTTTAGGTCCTGGAGTATTTTTTTAATATTTTATTTTATTTATTTGAAAGACAGAGTTACAGAAAGAGGTAGAGACAGAGAGAGGTCTTCCATCTGCTGGTTCACTCCCCAGGTGGCCATAACGGCTGGAGATTCGCCGATCCAAAGCCAGGAGACAGGAGCTTCCTCCAGGCCTCCTACGTGAGTACAGGGGCCCAAGGACTTGAGCCATCCTCCACTGCCTTCCCAGGCTACAGCAGACAGCTGGACTTGAAGAGGAGCAGCTGGGACAAGAACCAGTACCCATCTGGGATGCTGGCACTTCAGGCCAGGGCTTTAACCTGCTACGCCACAGTGCTGGCCCTGAGTACATTTTTTAAATTTATTCTTGTCTAGCTCCAGTAATCTGTAAAACTGTGCTTCTGAGGAAGCTACATTCAAAAGCCACCTGCCACTCGAAAGCAGAAAGTTATGGTCTATATTCTCAAAGAGCCAGACACCTTCAGATGTGCCATATCAGTTTCTTTGGACAACATTATAGTGCTGCTGTGGAGAGAGTTCTGTTCCCAGCCATTCTTGTTTAGACCATTTCACATTCACACTCTCACACTCACCATCACTAGCCTCAATATTGAGGATCAAAGGTTACAAAGACTCATGTGATGACTTTTTTTTTTGTCTCATAAAAGAAACAGGCAAGAGTCCAGAAGTAACTCTCAGGAATCAGGGCCCAGGTTGGACACCAGGCCTTGGACCCTTGAGCATACATTCTCCCGTATCTTCCTTTCCCCTCCTGGCATGACAAGCTTGGCACCCTCTCTCCCTGTCTCCTTCCCACAAAATCAAACAATTCAGAAAAATTCTTGCCAAACTCTTCATTTTACAGTAAAAATTACCATGACTGAGAAAAATGAAGTGCAATATCCAAGGTGGCAGAGGTATTCGGGACAATGGCAAGGCAAAGTTTCCACTTCCCAAGGCAATGCTCTTCCACATCCTCTTTCTGCCTATTTGTTGGTGTTGCTCTTTTTTTTAAACTAATTCCTTTTTTGTTTGTTAGTTGTTTTTTGGGGGGTGGGGCTCATATTACCTCAGGGATGTAGCCTTATAAAGGAAAAATATAGGAACTTAGATTCACCTCCCCACCTTTAAAAATAAGACCACAGATAAAACCACCTGAGAAAGAAAGATTTTTCCCTTTTCCACTTCCTACACTTTCTTCTTTCTTCCACTGGGCACACAGTTATTGAAAATCTATTGAAACGAGGCCTGGAAATATACAGATAAGCCATCGATGTCTTTTGAAGTGTACAGGACACGTGTGCTTATCAGAGGGGTTCAAAATAAGAATTACAGGAAATTGGAGGAAGACCTAAAACTCAGTGGTAGACTGTGGAAAGCTGTATCTTGATTGGGCCTTAAAGAACTAAAGAATCTGGAGTGAGAAGAATCAAGGCAGAAGGACTGAAGAGATGCAGGGCACACAAAACAAAGTGAGCAGAGGAAGAGCATTCAGGAGGCAAAGCAGAAAGATCAACACAAGCAAAGACAAAATCAATATCTTGGGTCCCTGAGGCTGTCAGACTGCATAAACTCCAACTTGTCCAAGTTCATTAACATGCCCGCCACACCTTGCCTTCTGTGCCATCCCACACACCCATCCTTTGTAATCTCCTCTCTGTTCTGAGGCCTATTCCTCACTATAGTAATCTATTCACTAATTGATACTGTAGTTTACATTTAAAGTAATGGCACATACATTTTAGAAGAAATCATGAATTTCTTCATATTCTGTTTGGCTTTTCCTCATTTTTATTTTGCCTGGGGCTTCTACTACTTTGTTGTTTCCCTTAATATCTTTCATATTTTCTCTAAACTATTCTATTTTGCATTTATTTATTTGATTATCTCCACTACATATATGAGTATATTCTCACTATAAAGGTCCAAACAATGCAGATTACAGAGAAGATTATAGACACTTCTCAGAGTCAGTATAATTAACACATACTTTTCTATACTTACCTTTACATATATATTTATTTATGCTTCCATTTCCCAAGGGTAAATCATTGTGTAATACCCTAAAATGCAAAGATTAATGCATAGATTAATTCTATTCCCCATAACATCCTCAATAAAGGGTCATACTTCCCTTCTGCCCTAAATTGTTCTCACTTTCTGCCCTCATTTCCAGTTTTAGTAAACTAACTTCAATTCTTAAAATGCAATTGTGTATACTTTTATACCTACTGATAAGAAATTCTACCTTTCTGAAATTCCCTTTCCCACTTGTTTGAATATGTAAAATGGAGTTGATCATTGTTCATGTTTAACCTTCAAAACTCTGTCTAGCTGTCCACCAAGGCATTTATAATGTGCATGTCAATTGATTAACTCCTTCTCTCTAGTCACTACAGGATTTTTGATTTTTGAAGACAAAGACAGAGTCTTTGTATTCCTGGTACTTAGCAAATACCTGCCATGCTAGAGGCACCAAAAAAACAGTTGAAGTATTGAATGGAGGAATAAAGGATAAGAGACAAGTATTTCTTTGTAGTAATAGGCCTTTGCAATTTAAAGTGGGGTAATAATTCTGTAGAAAGTCCACATCATGCAGTTTTCTTCACCCACTCATATCCTGTTTTATAGATAACATTGATTTTTCACCAACTGCTTTCCTACAGTTGCTGACACTACAGATGTCTAGAGTGTAATCAAATCTTGCTATATTCAAACTTTGACTGCAAAACCTTACTGAACCTATTATCCATCCTAGGTGTCATGCTGGAATTCTGCAGATTTCCTTCTGGTGAGAACATTGGACACTTTACACTTTGAGAGCAGGTGCTGAGTTGTTATTCCAGGTCAGGCAAGACAGAGATTCTATAAATTCAGAAGTCATGAGCAGAGGGAAAGACAGGCGGGCTACTGCGATGACTTCATGTTCAAGTATAAAGAGAATACCAAGTTCTAAACAAAGGAATAGAGGATGAAATCATCTTCTCAGCTGTATTTGAGAACTGAAATTGTCCTACTATATGGTGAGACATTCTACATGCTAAATATGATACGGGATGGATCTGATTCACTGCATGCTAAGGAAGAAATATAGCTCTTCATGTTTTATAAATGGCATTTTCCATGCTGTTTACCGTGTCTGCCGTTCTGGCATCTTGTATTTCAGCAACTGAGTTATCAAAGAAAAATTTGTGTCTGAAAGTAGATAAATTTTGCATGTACTACAAATTGTTCTCAAAACATCGCATGGATGGTAGAGGATACACAAGGAAGCAAAAGTTAATGTGAAAGGCTTCATCCTAACTTTGTCATTTACTGCACATGGGCCTGAGGCTCCTTACATGGCTGCTCTATGCCAATTTTCTCATTTGTACAGGTATAATAAGAGTATATATATATATATATATGAGTATATATATATATGAGTATATATATAAATATATGAATCTCTATATATCTTTTTAATCTATATAAATTACAAACATAATTACATAAATTGAGAAATTTATGGGAATAGGAATGACATCAGCATGATCTTGAAACAGAAGATTCCAGATCTTGTTCCCTCATAATTGGAACTTCACAGGAGTTAGAGAAGCCAGGTGAGAGTGTGTAGCACCTGAGTGGAGCACTTGGGAAAGGGTGTTTCACATTGCTTGTGTTGTCCTTCCATCCAAGTCTGGGCAGTGCAGTGTGGAAGGAGATATTATAAATTTAAGGAAAGGAGTGAAGCAAGCAGCTAACTCTACTGGGAACCTAAGCACCAGGCCTGCCCCCATTCTACCCTGGCACCCAGTCAGCCCCATGGACCCAGGCCTTGGGTCTCCCTCTGCAGGCACAGACTGCAAACTTACTTCAATGCCAGGTTAGTCTGACTGAACATTGCACAATATATTACATTTAATAAAACATCACATAGTGCCCCATTAAGGTGGGCACTATGGCATAGCTACAGTTTTAAAAAGTGATAAAAGGGTGGGCACTGTGGCATAGCAGATAAAGCCATAGCCTGCAGTGCCAGCATGCCAAATGGGTGCTGGTTTGAGTCCCAGCTGCTCCACTTCTTTTTTCTTCTTTTTTTAATATTTTATTTTATTTAATGAACATAAATTTCCAAAGTACAGCTTCCCCCACCCCCAATCCACTTCTGATTTAGCTGTCTGCTATGGCCTTGGAAAGGAGTAGAGGATGACCCAAGTCCTTGGGCCCCTTCATCTACGTGGGAGACCCAGAAGAAGCTCCTGGCTCCTGGGTTCGGATCGGCGCAGCTCCGGCCGTTGTAGCCATCTGGGGAGTGAACAAGCAGATGCAAGACCTTTCTCTGCCTCTCTGTAACTCTGCTTTTCAAATAAATAAATAAATCTTTTAAAAAAAGTGATAAAGAAACATTACAGATCAGTAGCTAAAAACATCAATAAATAAAATGCCAACGATTGTTCATTACTCTTTTATCCTCTTGGACTATGAAATAAATATAAAGTTATATTTTATTCTTGCATTTCTCAGTAATGAATGCTAAATAAATATATTTCCTCTTGAGTGAATAAAAAAGAAAAAAACAGGGTTGCTAACATGGATTCAAGTTTGAGGTTCAGTTCTGCTTCAGGCTAGGGCTGTAGGACCCAGGTTGCAGGATAGGTATCAAGATACAAGCTCTCTCCAACTCTTTCTCCAGTGCCAGACTGGACATCACAAAAACAGGGATTCCCCTAAAGACTCTGAGTCCAGGAAGGTCCTATGAACTCAGAAAGTAGGCATATCTTCCTGCTCATAAGGGCATCAGGCTAATCTTCCTAAAAACTCTGACATGAATCCTTCCAAAGGTGATCATGACTCAGTTACCTGCAACCAGGCTCAAACTCTTAAAGTTTCTGTTACCTCAGTCTGCCACCCTGGAGACCAAGCTTCCAGCACACGAGCCTTTGAGGCACACTGAAACCATATCCAAACCATAACAATAGCCTGTAAGATTTCTGAGACACAATCAAGTGAACCAATATATGCATATACAAGTTTTACAAGTAGCATAAAAACAGAAAGGGGCAGAAAGCTTATTCAAAGAAACAATGGCAGGTTTTTCACAAATCTGGAGAGGAAAATGATATCCAGATGAAGTTAAAATAATTCCAACTAGATTAAACAGACAGAGATCTTCACTAAGATACATTATAATCATATTACTGGAAGTCAGAGTATCAGAGATAATTTTTAAAATAGCAAGAGAAAAGTGACTCATCATGTATAAGGGAATACTCCCACCCCAAGACTATCAGCAAATTTATTAGCACAAATATTATAGGCTAGGGGAGAGTGGATGTTATAATCAAAGTGTTTAAAAAACAAAACAAAAGAAAACATGTAAAACATAAACATTATAGCCAGAAAAATTATTCTTCAGAAATAAAGAAGAAAAACACTTTCTCAGGAGTTCATCATCACAGATCCTGCTTTACATGAAATACTAAAAGGAGTCTTCAAGTTGAAATGATGCACACTAAATAATAATATAAAAATACATGAAAGTGCAAAGTGTATCATAAAGGTAATAATGTTCTTCAATTCTGAAAAGTCTAAGATTGCAATAGTGGTTTCTAAATCACCCTTAATTTTTGTATAAAAGCTAAAAGATAAAATAATTTAAAATAACTGTGGCTACATTAACTTATTAATGTGTATCCAATATATGAGCTGTAAATTGTGACATCAATAACATGCATTATGGGGGTAGAAGAAGTTATACCACTTAAATTCATTATCAGCTTAAATTAGGCTGCTAAAACTGTAAAATGTTTTATCTAAGTCTCACAGTAAGTAACCACAAAAAATCTTACGTAAACACACAAAAGATAAAGGAATCAAAACTGATCGCTACAAAAAGAAAACATCCAGTCACAAGGAAAGAAGGAGAAAAAAAAGGGATAGTGAAGTTACACAAAAATTCGGGAAACAACAAAAATGATGACCGTGAGCCTTTCCTTATCAATAATGACTTTAAATACAAATGGATGAGATTCTCCAATGAAAACTATTTTTTCTAGTCAGACCAATCCTGAACATCTTAGATGATATTCACCCACATCTGGTAGGGCCATCTGCTTTATTCACTTCACCAATTCAAATACTGACCTCTGCCAGAAACACCAACACAGACACAAACAGAAGTAATGGTTAGCTATATGGGCAGCCCTCATGTAACTCAATTTATCACATAAACTAATCACAGTCACGAATTAACTCTTAACAGATTTATGAATACAGAAATCATATCAAGTGCATTTTCCAACACAAAGCAATCAAAAACAGGAGGAAAACTGAAGAATTCATGCCTATTATGCAGAAATTGAACTCCTGGACAATCAAAGGGTCAAAGATAAGATCAGAAGGGAAAATTAAATGGAAATGCAAATCAATACACAAAAACAAGAAGTGAAATAAAAAGATCCAAAGTGTACCCAAATCAGAAAGGAATAAGTACATTTGACTATTTTTGTGGATGACATTATCTCATGTATATAAAACCTAAAAACTACATACACATGTAAATCATAAATTAATCCAGTAAAGTAGTAAGACACAAGATCAACAATGAAAAGTCAGTAGCATTCTTACTCCACACTAACAGTAAACTACATAAAAAGAAATTATGGAAATAATTTACATTAGCATCAAAATAAAAATGCCTAGGAATAAATTTAAACAAAAAGTACAAGATTCACACACAACAACTGTAGAACATTGATGATAGAGACAGAAGAAGACACAAATCAATGGAAATATAGCCATTTTCATAAATTGAAAAAATCAATATTGGAAAAAATCCAAATTACCCAAAGGAATCTATGGATTCAATGAAATCAATACCAAAATTCCACTGGTATTTTTCACAGAAACAGAAGAAAAAAAAATCAATGCTAAATTCATATGAAAACATGGAAGACCCCAAAGATGAAGAAATTTTGAGCTCAAACAAAAAAGCAGTGGACACCATACTTTCTGATTTCAAATGTACTACAAAACTATAATAACCAAAACACCATGACCCTAACATAAAAACATATATGTATATATACATATATACACACATATACACATATATGTATACGTGTGTATATATATAGATACATATTTATCTCAATAGAGCAGATTAGAGAGCCCCCAAAAGAAAAATACTCTTATAATCAGTTGATTTTCCACAGTGTCAAGCATATATAATGAAAAACAGCATCTTAAAAACAAACAGTGCTAAAAAAGCTGGATATCTTCTCAAAAAGAATGAAAGTCTTACCTCATATCAGAAGCAAAAATCTACTCAATATGAATTAAATACCTACATAAAATATCAAATCATAAAATGGCAAGAAGAAATCATAGACAAAAAGCTTCTAGACGTTGGTCTCAACAATATTTAGAGAGGGCCCCAAAGCACAGTGAACAAATGGGATTCCACTCACGTGAAAGCATTCTGAACAGCAAAGGAAACAGTGAACAAAATGAAGAGATGATCTGTGAAACGTAAGGAATGTTTGCAAGCCACACACTGATAAAGGATTAACATTTTAAGGTGAACAAATTTCATGTATTTCAGATATACAAATTTAGGCATATAGTGATGCTTCCTACCCTCGCCTTTGGCCACATTCCCACTTTCCTTCCTTTCTTATTCTTGTAATTTTACAATAATCTACTTTCAGTTTATTTTATACTCTTGAGACTAATCCTACACTAAATAAATAATTCAACTAATAGTAAAAAGGAATAAGCCAGTGTCCAAAAGACAGATATCATATGTTTTCCTGGATCTGTGGTAACTAACAGAGTACAAAAAAGTATAATGCATATGAGCAAAATTGACATTTTGAGATTCAATGATTGCTTACAGCCCTTATCTCTACTGTTCAGGAATAGGATTAACAGATAGTCCCTCACTTAGGACAGACAGTTCAGTTTTGTTTTTTTTTTTTTTTTTGCTTTATGATAAAACAAAAGCTTGCCCGTGCAACTAGTACATCTTTGACAGGTGAACAACAGGAGAAATTCCAAACTTTAGTGTAAAATAGGCTGTTAGATGGTTTTGTCAAGCTGTATGCTAATGCATTTGAGCACATTTAAAGTGGGTTAAGATAATGTATGATGTTTATTAGATCAGATGTATCAATATATTTTTGACAGAATATTTTCTATTTACAATGGGCTTATTAGGACATAATCCAATTGTCAGTCAATGTCTATGCATTTATATAAGAGCTTCAAACAATCCAATGGCAACCAAATGAATAATCAGATTTTAAAAATAGGTCAAAGTCCTAAATAGAAATTTCTCAGAAGACTTATAATTGGTCAACAAGTTTATGAAAAAAAATGGTAAACACAGTATCAGAGAAATGAAAAGCAAAATCAAAATCAGATACCACTTCACATCTAGAAGAGTGGCTATTGTCAAAAATACAAAGGATGAACGGGCCATCAGAGAAGGAAGTACCTTTCTCTGAAGGGAGGAGAGAACTTCCACTTTGACTATGGCCTTGTCTAAGATGGGAGTTGGCAAACTCAAGAGGCTTCCATAGCCTTGACAGCTCATGACAAGAGCCTCGGGTGATTACTGACGTCATAAATAAGAGTTTCAATTGTTAAATCAACAACGGGAGTCACTGTGCACCTGTTCCCTGTGTAGGACCTCTGTCCTTAATATGTTGTACTTTGTGAAGTAACGGTATAACTAGTACTCAAACAGTACTTTATACTTTGTGTTTCTGTGTGGGTGCAAACTGTTGAAATCTTTATTTAGTATATACTAAATTGATCTTCTGTATATAAAGATAATTGAAAATGAATCTTGATGAAGAATAGGATGGGAGAGAGAGTTGGAGATGGGATGGTGGTGGGTGGGAGGGTGGTTATGGGGAGAAAAAGCCGCTGTAATCCAAAAGCTGTACTTTGGAAATTTATATTTATTAAATAAAAGTTTAAAAAATGAAAACAAAAAAATACAAAGGATAGCAAGTGCTGGTGAGAATTTGAAGAAAATGGAACCTTTGAACACTATTAGTGGGAATGATACTGGTGTAGTCATTATGGAAAACAGTACTCAAGTTCCTCAAAGAATTAAAGATAAAATTATTGCATGATCCAGAAATACCCTTGCTAGGTTTGTAGCCAAAGAAAATGAAATCAGCATCTTGAAAAGATAACTGTTCCACTATGTTTATTGTAGCACTATTCACAATAGACAAGAAATAAACTATTCCACCAATGAAGAATGGAAAAAGAAAATATGATTCATCTGTTTTTTTTAAAAAGATTAAAAACGTAATTCACCTTAAAAAGGAGATGCTGTCATTTGCAGTAACATCGATAAACCTGGAGAGAATTAAGCTAAGTAAGATAAGCCATGCACAGAAAGACAAATACTGCATGATCTGATTTATATGTGAAATCTAAAAAAGTCAAACTTATAGAAACAGAGTAGGATGGTGGTTGCCAGGGACAAAGGGATTATGGCAAACGAAAAGAGGTGGGTGAAAAGGCACAAAGTTTCAATAATACAGGATGAATAAATTCTGAAGAATTAATGTAGTACAGTGCTGACTGTGACTAGTAATTGTCAATTATGTTCTCGAAAAAAACCTTAGATTTTAAATGTTCTACCATGGATGTTTAACTTGCTTGACTGTGACACTCATTTTACAATGTGTGTGTATATAAAACATGATGTTGTATGTCATAAATTTGTTATAATTTTTCAATTATGACTCAATAAATATGGAAAAAATAAAATAAAATTTTCACTTTTTTTTTTTCAACCGGTGAGTTTGTTAATGGCCACAGAAAGGTTTCTGGCCCTATTAGAAAATCAGCAATTGTGGGAGGCCATGCCAATTTTATGCCTCACGTGAATTAATTAAGACACCAGAAGAGCACTTTGCATAAAACCCTAAGCCTCTGTCTTTAACCTCATTAACGGGGTGACATTCAGCAGACCAGAAGACACAATTAAGTAACACTCCATCTCCAGGCTCGAGCTGGTTTCACATCTTCGCTGCAGCCTACTCAGCCTACTGCTGTGTGAGGGGGAGCAGGAGGACACACATGCCTCCATGAAAACCTGTTTATGAGTCAGGAATGATTTAGCCATTAAGATAGGTGATGTGGACACAAACTGAGCAGACCAGTGGAAAAACCTGGAGGTTGAGAACATGAGGACTATTTCTGACTTTTGATTTAATGATGTGACCTGACACAAACGGTACTGCCAATCAGCTTAATCAACCTATGATGTTAGTTTATATTTCTAAGTATAATCTAAATTTATTTTTATAATCTTTTGAAAATCATCTATGAACATAGTATTTTTTCTATTTAGTGCAACTAAATATTCAATAATTGTACTGAATGGAATTATTTCTGCGAGAGTCTGAATGTTTTGTACCCTCTCACCCAAATTCATATGTTGAAATTCTAACCCCTGAGGTGATGATGTTAAAAGATGAGGCTGGGAGTGAGCATTTGGCCTAGCAGGTAAGCCATCGGTTATGAAGTTGGTGTCTCACATTGGAGTGTCTTGGTTAGACGCCCAGTTTTGGCTCCTGATTCCAGCTTTCTGCTAACATGCACCTTGGGAGGCAGTGGTGGTAATTCAACTAGTTGGACTGGGAGACCGGGATTGAATTCCAAGGCTCTGGCCCAGGCAGCAGCCCAGCTTTGGCTTTTGCATTCATTTGCAGAATGAGCCAAAGAATGTGTGATCTCTCTGACTCTTAAAAAAATTTTTTTTAAAAAATGAGGTCTCTGCAAAGTTATTGGGTCTTGGAGGCAGAGCGTTTATAAAGGCCCTGAGTCCAGAGAGGCATCTTTTTCTGCCATGTGAAGACGCAGAAGGTCCCATCTATGAACCAGGAAACAGACCCTCACCAGATTCCAAATCCACTGGCACCTGCATCTTGTGCCACCCAACATGCAGAAATATGAGAAACAAACTTCTGTCCTCTCTAAGCCGACCTATATAGGCCATTTTTTTTAATAGCACAAACAAGCTGGTACTTCCTAAAATATGTAATTCACTTTTTAGCCTTAGAAGAATGAACAAAACTTAACTGTTTTCAGACATAACTGTAATATATAGGTTCTTCTACACAAGGTCATTATCAATTTCACTTGTCTTTGATTTCAGCCCCAGCCATGGGGGTTAGTTCTGTGCCAGCTCTAACCGCACACACTGACAGTCTCATCTCAACTTCATTTTTAGTGTATGGCCACAAGTGCATTCTGTTTCAATGCTTTCTCTGATGCTGCAGAAACCTGTTCATCCTGGCGGATGCACACCGTGCACACACACACTGTTAGGGGAGTTAATGTCCCATGTAGTGTCCAGTCAGTGGAGCCTGTGGATAAGCACTCTTGCCTCCTGTCTGCTAAGGGAAAGTCCTGGGAAGCATTCTCTGCTTCTCACATCCTTTTGGAAACAGTTCCCTGCCCACAGTGGTAATCTCAACAAATCACTTGAACCCTTCTGCTCTTCTGCTCTTGCTTCCTGGAATCAACCCCTCAATAAGCTGCCAGCTCCCAAGTCCTGGTCTAGGCTCTGCTTTGCAGGGAACTGGAATTAAGACATTTGAAATCATCATTCTAACCTATAAAGACACTTACGATTTTTAGAAATATGCAGATTCAGGTGGAGTGGTTCAGGATTGAATGGGTTCTGATCAGAAGTCCTTGAACAGTGCAGCCTGATTATCTTAGGGACAGAATTCTCTACACTGACATACTCCTGTGTTACTTGCCACCTTTGTAGAGATCTGGGTTAAAACATGTACACAAAATACACATTGTTTTATTATTTATCTTCAGAATTTATTAGTAAATAAAGGGCTAAAGAAGCCAGGTGTTCTCACTATTATGATAAATAATTTTCATTTAGGCTATCAATTGCATTTTATTGGCTTTATTCAAAGTATTGCATATAATTTATGAGTATCTCAGTTTTCAACCTATCTATCATAATTAAACCAATAAAAATTATTTCCAATTGTTAAACTTGTATCAGACCCACTGTCTATGACAATTGCCTTGTAATTCTAATTACCTTACACTTTCGTTGTTAAAGCTAGGCTTTAATGAGTATGTGTAATACAGGCCTTCCAC
The DNA here is from genome assembly GCF_051225735.1 of Oryctolagus cuniculus. Classification (NCBI taxonomy): domain Eukaryota; kingdom Metazoa; phylum Chordata; class Mammalia; order Lagomorpha; family Leporidae; genus Oryctolagus; species Oryctolagus cuniculus. The sequence goes on from NC_142870.1 coordinate 89,837,747, forward strand.
TAGGACAGATGTCAATAAACTATGGCTGGGGGGGTCAAACCTAGACCAACTCCTGGTAACTGTGTGATTATAACATAGCCATATCTGTCCACTTAAATATTGTATATGGATGCTTTCACACCACAAAAGCGGAGTCTATCACCAGAGATCCTGAAATATTTCCTCTCTGCTGTTTAGTGAAAATGTCTGTTGACCTCTGCTCAAGGACATGGTCCATATATAAGTCACAACTTTTTTTTTATGTCTCAATTAATGCTGAGGATATTAACAAAATTTCTCCATTCTGGATGAGCTATAGGACTAAGGTCTCCCAGAACTGTGCAGCCTTCAGTCTCTCTGCGCTGCTCAAGTTTGCAGTATTTGCTCACTTTTAAGCCTCTCACGAGCTCTTCTGAGCTTGGAAAACTCAGGCCTCACCCAGATACTTAGCAGGAGTCCCCACTCAGCTCAGTTCCCACCTCTCTAATGCTCTATCACACAGATGCCACCTCCTTGAACAACTCTTTTTTTTTTTTTTTAAGATTTTATTTATTTATTTGAGAGGTAGAGTTACAGACAGTGAGAGGGAGAGACAGAGAAAAAGGTCTTCCTTCTGTTGGTTCACTCCCCAAATGGCTGCAATGGCTGGAGCTGTGCCAATCCGAAGTCAGGAGCCAGGTGCCTCCTCCCAGTCTCTTATGCTGGTGCAGGGGCCCAAGGACTTGGGCCATCTTCTACTGCTTTCCCAGGCCATAGCAGAGAGCTGGATTGGAAGAGGAACAGCCGGGACTCGAACCAGTACCCATATGGGATGCTGGTGCTGCAGGCGGAGGATTAACCTACTGTGCCACGGTGCTGGCCCAATTGAACAACTCTTCTTTCAAAACTCTACTGTAACCTCAGTGAAAATATTGTGTTCTGTTTGGGCTTCACAATTTAGGAAATCGTTCCTTTACAGACTGTTGGGTCAAACATGGGGCACATTGCATGGGTTTTCCTTAAGAATTACAAATGGGTACTGTTCATTATTCAAGGTCTAAAAAGAATTTTCATGTATATTTTCAGAACTAGAAAGCTTATATATGGTCACAAGCATAAGCTCCTTCACTGTCATTTCAAAATACCAAACCAATTTTATTGTAAATGCATATGAATAAGTAACCACATTTATACATTGAAAACATTTTATTTTGAACAGACTTTGAGTCTGTAATAGGACTGTACTTACAGTATAACTTGAGGACTATGCACGTAGACTAAACATCTTAGCAGAATACATTATTCAGTTCTTTTCCTAAGAAGCTGCAAAGAATTTTGTCAGCTGCTTTCAGGTTCCTGATTTCTTACAAAGTAAATCAACACACAGATCAACTAATATTGTTTTATTTAATATATATTTTGCTCCATCCAACTCTTCCAAATCATTTAATATTAATATATTAATTTCTTTTTTTCTCTTCTTTCCTGTCATTTCACTAGAATAATAGTGGAATTCAGACTGCAGGTAGACTTTGAACACTTCCAATTGTATTGTTTGGCAAGAATATGCAACATTATTATTACCAAAGAAATGTTTCATTTTTCTCTATCCCTTCAATGCATCAAAGGAATAATTTCTCATAATCATTATTTTTACACTGATTGGTGTTACAATTGTGCGATATTCTTCAGGGGGTTTTGAGTTATAGTAGAATGTTTATTTCTCTTTTTCAATGAAAATGGAATTTTTCTATGACTCATACTTTTAATAGCATAAAATCAGAATACTTTTTTTTTTCTGTAGCTAGCAGGATTTCCTTGGAATTACAAAAATAATGTTTAATTAAATGCTACTATTCATTTGAAATTAGAAACATGGCTAATTGTGATATATTTCATGAACATTTTATGGCTATGAAGAACATTTAAAACCAAGATCTAGTAAATACTTGAATAACAGGGTTCCAATGTCACTTCCTTTAGTACAGAAAACAATATTTATTTTAAGTTAGATATTAGATATTCTTCATAGTCATTCTTATAATTACACAAACATAGGATGCTAATACTTTTTTTAAAGTTTCTTTCTGGTTGCATTTCACATATAAGACTAGGCTCAAATAACACTTTCATATACTGGAAACTATAATTAAGTCAAAGTTGTACTTAAAAATAAAAAAGACAAGCCTTTAAAATAGAAGTGCTAATAAGACCAGAAATGAACTTCTCTAACTGCCTTGACGATAGAAATTAGCTTTTAAGTATAAAAAGGGTAGTTGGTATATTAGTTAGGTTACTTTCTGCTGCAAGTAATAGATACCCCAATTAAAAGGGGCTTAAAATATTATGTTCTTTACATGACAAAAATGCTTGGAGTATAATTCCAGAATTAATGAATGCAGGGGTTCAATAGCATCATCAAGATTTCAGGTTCTGCTCTTCCTGCTCTGCCATCCTCAACATGTTGTCTTTTGCTCTCAGACATGTCCCCTCACACTTGAAAGCTAATTGCAATGGCTGCAAATATCACATTCACCTCATTCAAGCTACTTATTTTTTTCTAAAGATTTATTTATTTATTGGAGAGGTAGAGGAAGAAAGAATCTCCCTTTGCTGGTTCACTCCCTCAATGGCCACAGTGTCAGGGACTGGGTCAGGCTGAAGCCAGAGCACAGGAACTCCAGCCAAGTCTCCCACGTGGGTGGCAGGGGCCAAGAACCTGTGTTATCATGCCCTGCTTCCCCAGGTGCATCAGCAGGGAGCTGAATTGGAAGCAGGGTACCTGATCTTGAACCAGCACTCCAAATAGTGTAACTACAACATAGGCAGCATCTTAATTCACTGTGCCATAACACTAGCCCTTCTTAAACTACTCAGATGCCAATCTATGATTTTTACACAGAACATATAAAACTGTGACCTAATCCTGTACCAAAGAAATTCAATAAGTATAAACACAGGACTATAATATTAAACTAAGTTTGACTTTGTTCCAAGCAGGAGTTGATCAATATTTGTGATATTCCTCTATTTTCAGTAGCTTGCAGATACATGTACTACAAATCGGTCTCTGGAGGAAACCTTGATATCTATAGCATAAATACTCTCAACATGGCCAATTTTAAGATGCAAAAATTATGTCATTGAATGCAGAATAGAGAAGAAGTTGGAATTAGCATACTCTTACAAGGAGTATTTCCAATATGCAAGTGCAGTTAATTATAATAAATAATCTATAAAGCAAAAATAATAGTAAATGTACTAAGATAATTAAGAAGTGATGTTTTGATTATTTATACCTTAATTTTAGTATCATTTAGTTAGTTGTAAGTCTACATGATTAATTTATTCTAATAATTGCTGAGTTTTATAACTGGCTTGCAAAGTTCTTGAAGATTTAATAATCCAGCTGCCAGGAGCAGGTACAAGCTAATTCCAGGCCACCACTGTCCCCTCACCAACTATCTTTCTTCTGCCTATATAAAATTATGGCTTTAACTTTACACACAGATAAAAGTTAAGAATTTTATTAAACATCATAAAATATTACTATTTTATTCTTAAAAAAGTAGATGTAATTTTTTCATGTTTAATGTCTGAGCCTAAAATTGAGCAATAAGAACACTAAAATGTTTTATAAGCTAAAGGAGAAAGAGAATAAAGTCTTATGTAAGATTTATTAAAATGTGAGAGGTCCAGCATATGGGAGATCTTTCTTTGTCTCTCTTTGTCTCTGTCTCTCTCTGCCTTTCAACTAGATAAATGTATTTTTAAGAAAAATAAAAATAAAGAAACATAAATTTGATTTCACATAAGTTTTATGGAGTTCAAGACAATTTTTTTTTTTTTTGACAGACAGAGTGGACAGTGAGAGAGAGAGACAGAGAGAAAGGTCTTCCTTTGCCGTTGGTTCACCCTCCAATGGCCGCCGCTGCAGCCGGCGCACCGCGCTGATCCGATGGCAGGAGCCAGGATCCAGGTGCTTTTCCTGGTCTCCCATGGGGTGCAGGGCCCAAGCACCTGGGCCATCCTCCACTGCACTCCCTGGCCATAGCAGAGAGCTGGCCTGGAAGAGGGGCAACCGGGACAGAATCCGGCACCCCAACCGGGACTAGAACCCGGTGTGCCGGCGCCGCTCGGCGGAGGATTAGCCTAGTGAGCCGCGGCGCCGGCCCAATTTTTTAAGTGATGATTCCAGCTATTTAGTCCATACCTAAAGAATTGAGATTCCTGGGAAGTTAACCATGTCAATGCTGTCTTCTTTTAAAGAAATGGGTGCTCTTTGAAGACTTTTTAAGATAAGGAAACAAAGGGGAGTCAGAAGGAAGTAAATCATGACAGTAGGGTGGATGCCTAAAGATTTCTCATTAAAACTCAGAAAATTGTTTTTGTTTGAAGAGAGACATGAACAGGAACATTGTCAGAGTGGAAAAGGACCTTTTAATGATGCTTTTCTGGTCATTTTTTACTAAAGCTTTGGCTACCTTTCTCAAAACCCTGTCCTAATAAGCAGTTGTTATTGATTGGCTTATGATTTTCAATAGTTTTACAATCAAAATGCTTGGAACATCCCAAAAATCTGTTGCCATGTCCTGTGCTCTTTACTGGCCCACTTTTGCTCTGACTGGACCACATCCATTTCTTGGTAGCCACTGCTTTGACTGTGCTTTGTCTTCAGGAGCCTTCTGGTCAAACCCTGTTTCATCTACCACTACAATCCCTTAGAAAAATCCGTCAGAATCTTGGCCTCATTTCTTTCAGATTTCCATCAGAAAGTTCCGGTCTTATCAGCAGTTATCTGGGCACAACACTTATGGCACCATCAAGAAGAAAATCTGCAGCACTCTTTCAGAGAGTTGTACAGGCTGACCTGATCTGAGATGCTTATGATTTTTGACTATAGTTTCTGCTGTTAATCACTGATCTTTTTCAATTAGGACATGAACAAGACCTTTTTTTCCTCACAAATTGATGTGGGTATTGTCCCATTGAGGACTGGGGGCTTTATCTTCACCATCTCATTCCGTTTAAAAATGACTTATCCATTTGAATATTCATAATGTTTTGGACACACTTTCCGCAGAAAAAGGATCAATAATTTCAACATTCTTTACCCAGGTTTAACCATAAATTTGATATATTTTTATGCCTTCAATCTTAGAATTAATGTTATCCTCACAGAGGTTCTTTTCAACCAATGTCTTTGTACCTTCTAGTGCCTCAAATTAGATTGTGGTCAGGAATGTTATAAAAATATAATACAAGTTTATTTTGTGCAAAACTGTTTGAAATCCACACAAACTTTTTTCATAATACACATTTTCCTATCTTTTTGAAGATCTTTTATACCTGTATATTTTTCTAAGTTCTTTAAGAATCGGTCTTAGAATAGGGTAGGGCAGATAAAAGAATACAGACGTAGAAGGCAGTCATACCTAATCTTGAAGTTCAAATCTGCTTACTCTCTGAATAGCTTTACACAATAAATGGCAATCTTTTAAATCTACAGCACTTAATCTCTGCAGGTTGTAAAGGATAGTAAAACTACTTTGAGTTGAAATCTTTAAGATGTTTTAAGATACGTTTTCTATAATACTGCAATGGGTCTCAATTTCCTGTTAGTGAAACACAGTTTAAATCATATATGCTCCATGTTCTTGACAATTTCAAAGTCCTTCCAGATGCTATCTTACACATTTTTAACACTATTGTACAGAACTAAAATGGTGCCTTAAAAACATTTTGAGGTGCAGACATTTGGCACCATGGTTAAGATGCACATCTCACACTGAAGTGCCTAGGATTGAGTCCCACTCTGCTCTTGATTCCAGCTTCCAGCTCATATACATCCTGGGAGGAAGCGAGTGATGCCTCGGCACTTGGGTCCCTGCTACCCACGTGGGAGAAAGAGATGAAGCTCCTGACTCCTGACTTTGGCCTGCCCCGGCCCTACCTGTTGTCGACATTTAGGGAGTGGACCAGAAAGCAGATCTTTCTATGCCTCTCTCTTCCTGTGTCTCTCTGCTTTTTCAATTAAAAACATTTTGATACTTAGTGATATTTGTAAAAATTAAACAGGAGTACCATCATCTATCATCCTGGTCTCCATGGGATGACCTCAGCTTACAGAAAGCAGAAGGGCCAGAGGGTTTTACCCATTTAATGGTTAACTCACTCTTTTAATTATATTATCAGAAGTATCAAACTTTATTCTAGAAAAATGTTCATTTTTCAAAAACTAAACTTGCAAATAGTATTAGTAAGCTTATAGAAACTACAAAACAGGTTAAAATCGTCTCACTCAGATGTCTTAATTTCACAAAGGAAAAAAAAATGTAAGTCCCAGAAAGAAATCTGTTGATCACATTTAAACAGAAAATTAGGGATCAAATTTGGATTTCAACTTTTTTTCCTCAACTTTGGTATTCTCCTTAAAGCATATCACATACTGACAAATGTTTAAGCAACTGAAATGGAAGAAAGTTCTCTCCTCATCCCACAAAAAAAAATACAAGTTGAAAGTTGAGGTAGGAAGCAATGTATTTACTTAAAAATAATTATTTTTCTTTCCTTTCAATGACAGAACAATAAAACAATTAGTTATCTAATAAAAGAAAATATGCTATATATTTTAAACAAAGCTAATGTAATAATTTATTTTAATTTCATTCATTATTCACATACTATAGTCAACACAAACAATAGGTGTTTATTCATAAAATGACCCACTCTAGAGTGGAACAAAGCCTAACTTTGTCAGATTTTACTAAAGCTTTGGCTACCTTTCTCAAAACCCTGTCCTAATAAGCAGTTGAACATATAAAACTGTGACCTAATCCTGTACCAAAGAATTGCACTGTAGGCAATAACCCCTGTTTTTATTTTTATGTAAATTGATTTTTTAAAGATATTATTTATTTACTAGGAAGATAGAGCTACAGACAAAGAGAGGGAGAGACAGAGAGGTCTTCCATCCACAGGTTCACTCCCCAAATGACTGCAATGTCTAAAATTGGCACTATCGAAAGCCAGGAGCCAGGAGCCTCTTCTGTGTCTCCACTTGGGTTCAGAAGCCCAAGCAGTTGGGGCATCTTCCACTGCTTTCCCAGGCCAAAGCAGAGAGCTGGATGGGAAGTGCAGCAGTCAGGAATAGATTCATAGCCCATATGGGATGCTGATGCCACAGGCAGAGACCTAGCCCACTACGCCGCAGTGCTGGTGCCCTAAATAAATTTATTTTAAGATGTATTTTTCAACTGAACCTATGTAGAAGAGACATATTACCAATGTTTACCTTCAAGAAACTGGAGTTCTCAGGTAAACCAATGTGGTAATGCTGTAATGCCTCTTTACAAAAATATGTAAATCTTTAAAAACAAATAAATGATCAATAGAACAAATAAGCCAAAAAAAAACAAGAAATGCTTCCATATATATATTAGTGACCTAGTTATTTAGAAATTTCTTCTGTTCTGAGATATCCCACACTCATATTTCAACATAAAAATTTCTGGCCAAACTCTTCCTTAAATCCTTGAATAAGATAGTCACATAGATGAACAGATAGATAGGCAGATATAGCTACACATATGTGTAACTATTAGTATCTGTATTAAACTAAACATACATAAATTCAGACTAATGTGCCATCTCAAATACATTACCAAATTGACCATTTTTCATTTCCTCCCACTGCTTATCTTTAATTTCTCATTTCATTGTTGAGGAACTTCATTCTCACCATCCATGACTCATTACGTAACTGTTCAGGTCCAGTATCAGTATGCATGTATAGTTGTTTTAGAACTGATAAACCATATGAAACTTAACCAACAGGAGTACAATTTAATTATTTATGTTGCCTGTCATCTTATAGTCTCCATTTATTTCTGAAATCTCCTAGGTTTGCACTTTTAACTTTTATTTCCTTCACTAAGGTTGTTTCAGACACTTGTAATATAGTGATTGTTTTTCTATATCCACTGGGAGTCCTCTAACTTCCTAAATGCTTTTTTTTTGAAATTTATAGACATTAAGGTACATTCTTTGTGCAGTGAAGTCCTATGCGTTTTGACCAATGTCCAGTTTTCCTAGATTTCAAATATTCATGTTAAATTTACCTAAGCCTATCTCCAAATAACACTATACTACTTCACATGTAGGGTAGGTATTTTACAAAAGAGAACTTGCGGGGGCCAGTGCTGTGGCATTGCAGGTAAAGCTGTCACCCGCAGTGCCAGCATCCCATATGGGTGCTGGTTCAAGTCCCAGCTGCTCCACTTCCAATCCAGCTCCCTACTATAGCCTGGGAAAGCAGTAGAAGATGACCTAAGTCCTTAGGCCCCTGCACTCACATGGAAAACCCGGAAGAAGCTTCTGGCTCCTAGTTTCAGATCAACACAGCTCCAGCTATTGTGGCCATCTGGGGGGTGAACCGGTGGATGGAGGACTTCTCTCTCTCAGCCTCTCAAATAAATAAATAGATCTTTGGAAAAAGAGAGAGAGAGAGAGAGAGAGAGAGAGAAAGAAAGAAAGAAAGAAAGAAAGAAAGAAAGAAAGAAAGAAAGAAAGAAAGAAAGAAAGAAAGAAAGAAAGAAAGAAAGAAAGAAAGAAAGAGAGAAAGAGAGAGAGAAAGAGAGAGAGAGAAACTTCTGGGGCAGCATTGTAGCATACTGGGCTAAGTTGCTCCCTAGGACACCAGTATCCTATGTAAGCACCAGTACCAGTCCCAGCTGCTCCACTTCCAATCAAGCTCCCTGCTAATGTGCCTGAGAAAGCAGCAGAAGGTGGCCTGAGTACTTGGGTTATGACTACCAATGGGGAGACCCAGATGAAGCTCCTGGCTCCTGGCTTCAGCCTGGACCAGCCCAGGCAGTTGGAACCATTTAGGCAGTAGAAGATAGAAGACCTCTCTCTCTTCTTCCTCCCTCTCTCTCTCTGTAACTCTGCTTTTCAAATAAATGAATAAATCTTTTTTAAAAAATGAATAAAAGAGAACTCCCAATTCCTGGCTAATCTCATGTGACACTGCCATTCATTAAACTAAGCTATATGCTTCAATCACCAGTGCACTGTTACTATTACTGTCCTAAACATCATTCTTTTAGGTCAATGAATATGAAAAAAAAATCTATCTTATTTTATTTTTCATTTATTCCATGATCTTCTTGATTATATTATTTTCCCTCTGTACTAAGACATTAAATATGGAGGAATGCTGAGTAGGAAAAACATCCCTTCCCTCAAACAGGTATGAGCCCTGGAAAAGTATTTTCTTCTGGCGAATAAACCCTATGTTGACTTTTGTCTAATCCTCTGCGCACATTTCACAGTGGTTCTGTTCCCTCTCATTTCCCATGAGGGATTTTATTGGGGTCCTCCTAGTAAGAACCTAGAGGGGCTCCTGGTCAAAAAGCCTAGGAAAATATGGATTTCCCCTAAGATGATAGCCCTAAGGACTTTCTCCCTCTTAGGATAGTCCACACAGCCTCCAACAACTCATCAAAATTACCAGGACCGTGGTTCCAATTAAGTGCTTCCTGCCACTTTTAGGCTTCTCTCCAGCTGAACAGTTTCTCTGGATGCATCAGCCCTTCCAGATTTTATGGTGCACAATTGTCCTAAAATAAATTTTCTGACAGAGCCAAGAAAAGTTCTTGATTTGCACAGCTTTTTCTTGTTGTAAGAGGGGAGTGACAACCTCTAAGGTTCTTATATTCTGGACTTAAGTAGAAGTTTCCCCAAATAATTTTTAATGTTTACAGAAGCAGATATAGAATTTCTATTTACATATATTCTAGTAAACTAAAAATAGCTAAAAGTGATCATTAATGTTCCTTCCACTGTCCTAAATTCTGTCAGTTCATGAACAAATCAGCTATGGCATTTCTTAAGTAATGATCAAGGCTTGAAATCAGTAGGAATTCATTGTGGGGTGCTATAGGTCCAGAGTTGTCCCATGATCTTCCTGCCCAGGTGTTCTCAATGGAATGCAGAAACTAAAATTTGGCTTCTGTCCACTAACACAGTTAGGATCCTTCCAGCTCATGAAGCTGGACAAGAAATTATACTGATGGCATGTGACAATGGAAATTGGAGGGCATGGTAGGAAAAGAGTTTGACCAGGAATTTTTATGTTGAAATATGAGTGTGGGATATCTCAGAACAGAAGAAATTTCTAAATAACTAGGTCACTAATATATATATGGAAGCATTTCTGGGTTTTTTGGCTTATTTGTTCTATTGATCATTTATTTGCTTTTAAAGATTTACATATTTTTGTAAAGAGGCATTACAGCATTACCACATTGGTTTACCTGAGAACTCCAGTTTCTTGAAGGTAAACATTGGTAATATGTCTCTTCTACATAGGTTCAGTTGAAAAATACATCTTAAAATAAATTTATTTAGGGCACCAGCACTGCGGCGTAGTGGGCTAGGTCTCTGCCTGTGGCATCAGCATCCCATATGGGCTATGAATCTATTCCTGACTGCTGCACTTCCCATCCAGCTCTCTGCTTTGGCCTGGGAAAGCAGTGGAAGATGCCCCAACTGCTTGGGCTTCTGAACCCAAGTGGAGACACAGAAGAGGCTCCTGGCTCCTGGCTTTCGATAGTGCCAATTTTAGACATTGCAGTCATTTGGGGAGTGAACCTGTGGATGGAAGACCTCTCTGTCTCTCCCTCTCTTTGTCTGTAGCTCTATCTTCCTAGTAAATAAATAATATCTTTAAAAAATCAATTTACATAAAAATAAAAACAGGGGTTATTGCCTACAGTGCTGGCATTCCATATGGGCACTAGTTTGAGTCCTGGTTGCTCCATTTCTGATTGAGCTCTCTGCTAAGGTGTTTGGAAAAGCAGCAGATGGCCCAAGTACTTGGGTCCCTGCACCTACATGGGAAACCCTGGAGAAGCTCCTGGCTCCTGGCTTTGGATTGGTACAGCCCTGGATTTTGCAGCCATTTGGGGAGTGAATCAGGAGATGGAAGATCTCTCTTTCTCTGTCTCATTATTTCTCTCTCTCTCTCCTTCTTTCTCTGTAACTCTACCTTTCAAATAAATAGATATTAATAAATAAATAAAAAATAAAAACATCTTCCCTAGAAACTTGTTTGCTTTTTACCCCTTTGTTAATTTCTTAAATAGCAACGAGATATTTTAACACCTAACATAAAGGCCAATAAAGAAAATAATAAATTAGGCTGGCACCGCGGCTCACTGGGCTAATTTGCCTGCGGCGCCGGCACCCCGGGTTCTAGTCCCAGTCGGGGCACCAGAGTCTGTCCTGGTTGCTCCTCTTCCAGTCCAGCTCTCAACTGTAGCCTGGGAGGGCAGATGGAGGATGGCCCAAGTGCTTGGGCCCTGCACCTGCATGGGAAACCAGGAGAGGCACCTGGCTCCTGGCTTCAGATCAGCGCAGCATGCCAGCCATGGCAGCCATTTGGGAGATGAACCAATGGAAGGAAGGCCTTTCTCTCTGTTTCTCTCTTACTGTCTAACTCTGCCTGCCCAAAATAAATAAATTAATTAATTAATAATAAATTAATCTAATATTAAACTTATTTCATGTCATATAGAATGTAGAGGAAAATATGTCATCTGCTTTCACATATATTTCAGTTTAACATAACTTTTTCTTTTACTTAGCCATGACCTATGTCATTTTGATCCTTTGGAATGATTGTAAAGATATTTTTTAAAGGTTAGTGTTAATATTCTACTACGTAAGTAAATATTTGCTTTATTAATTCAGTGGAAACTTCAATTGCTTAAATAGGACATATACTTCCCCAGCTCTAGCTAATAAGAACAAAGTTGTTTCAGAAATAAATGGGAGATTAGACATATAGCATTTATTGTGAATAACATCAACACACATAAAGAGAGGATCTAATCATCATTTAATTCTTTAATCTCTTGAGCCCTACTGTAAGGTAGGCTAAATTTCACCCATTTTCCCCCAAGCACAAAGCACTACATTAAAGACTTCAGATGCTTCTCCCTAACAAAAATTTTGTTGCTAAAATATCAAAGACTGAGGATCTAGTTTGATGTAATCCTATAAAAATATAAAGGTTATACAAAACTAGACAAGCATCTTAATATAAATTCAACAAAGTTTAGGGCAAAAGCTTTAAAAAATTAAACAATCAAGGAATTTTTGCTTAACAATTATAGCTCATACAAACTTGACTGTTATATATTCAAACAGGATCTAATTTTAGGTAGACTTTGGATAATTTGAGAAGAGTGATTTTAAAAAATATGCAACCAGCCTTTTTGAAAATAAAATTGTACTTCTTTTGATTTGATACATCTAAAATCAACTGTTAACTTTACTGAACAGAATTTTTAGGAGAATTATACAAGATATATCATAATAGTGACAAATTAGAAACCAAGAAATAAAATTTATGTACTATATGAATAAAGCAAAAATATAATGGATCTGATGGATAAAGTCATCAAAGACAGATTGGTTTCAGACTAAAACCACGGTTAAAACCCATCAAATATCTACATTTCTGAAAGGAGAATATGCTAGTGAGGGCAGTGGAGCATGTTCTGGTCACTGAGCAGGATGAAGAAAGAAAGGTATTCTCTGACTATAGGGTTTCCAGCTCTTTCCTAGCACATGTATTCCTTGGACCAAGAACATGAATAACTGCAGGGTCTTTTCAATGGGTATATCTTTATGGCATTCACTATAAGGAGAGGGATGCATCAGGCTTCGAATTTTACATGTATTTATAGTTTGGATAATAGTTTGGTGTCCTCCAAAGGCCAATGTTTTGGGGTAATGATCCCTTAATGTCTTGGTAATGGTTAATCAAATAATAGTAATGGTTAATGGATTAAGCACAGAGACTCAATCTAATTTGATGTCTAAGAGGTGGACCTAGTGAGAGGTCTTTGGGTGACTGGGAGTATGCTCTTGAAAAGTAGTTCTCACAGGATTGCTGATTATATAAGCCAGATTTGGCTCAGCTCTTCTCTCTCCACTTCACAGCTCATCACGTGATCTTTCTTTCTTAGGAGTTCTGCCATCATCAGAAACCAGTCTGATGACAACACTCAGTGTTGAACTGTGAACCTCTAAAATTATAAACTGAAATAAACCTCTTTCCTTCCCAAGAAGCTCCTCTCATGTATTTTAAAGTAGCAAAAAGCTGATTAACACAATCTCTCTCATTTTTCTTGCTATGCCATATTCACCCAGCAACATTCTGTAGCTAATTTGAAGATGCTATAATATGTCTAGAGAAAAAAAAATACATAGATCAGCCAAAAGAACTCTAAGACAGTAATGCATTGACTTTTTTTTTAACCCATCTTACTCTCCTTGTGTTGCATGATGCAAGAAATTTTGACGCAAGAAATTTTGACACATCAGGTTTCTAAGCTCTCCAGACTGAGAACCAGCTTTGGACTGACATACAGAAGTACTCTATGTCAATGTGGGAAGCAGATACTTTTTCACAGATGACACCTAAGCCCAAAGTAAGATTCATATTTATAAACTGTAACAATTATATTGTCTAACTTTGAAATGTGTTCTTGAAACTATCATACTTATTTCCTCAATGCTAGAGAAAATAGTTCTTAGACTTGGCCTCTAAATCTATTTCACAAAGTACACAACAAAAATGATTCTTTAATACATTTATGAATTCTTTTTATTTTATGTATTCTTTTAATACATAAAACAATAAAATCTCTTATCAGAGAAAAAAAATAACCCTCCTTTATACCCACCTGCAATATTCCCACTCCAATTTAATGTTCTTGTTCACTCTGATATTCTTGCATTCCCTGCCTGGAAGGTAACTCTTTCTTCACTAATTTTTTTAAAGATTTATTTATTATTTGAAGGCAGAGTTACAGAGAGAGAGGGAGGGATGGAGGGAAGGAGAGGGAGAGAGAGAGAGAGGGAGAGAGAGAAAGAGATATCCATATGTTGGTACACTCCCCAAACAGTCACAATGATTAGGGCTGAGCCAAGCTGAAGCCAGAAGTCAGGAGCTTTCATCCCAGTCTCAAGCACTTGGGCCATCTTCTGCTGCTTTCACAGGCATATTAGCAGGGATCTGGCCCAGAAGTAAAGCAGCTGGGATTGGAACCATCACCCATATGGGATGCCAGCAACGCAGGCAGCAGCTTAACCCACTGCCCTGTCGCTCCCCCTCTTCGTGGGGGAACGACACTGAACCCTGCGCTGTTCTTTCGTCTGCTCGGCCCTCCCCGGGTTTGCTGCTGGTTCTTCCCGGGTTGGCTACTATCCCTTCCACCTCCGTGGAAGGGCAGTTCCCCCTGGCCACATTCCCCACTTCCGCAGGGGAGCGGCACACCGCCGGCCGGCTCTCTGGGGGCTGCACGGGTTCCCTTAGATGTTCCCCATAGATGTTCCTGGTGCATGCCGTCTCTCTCCTCCTTTATAGTCCTTCTCTGCCAATCCCAACTCGGCTGCCCACACGCCGAGTACGCTGCTCTCCAATCAGGAGCAAGTCCTACAGTTAATTGGTTGAACTGGAGGCAGCTGTGCGGAAGCTGTTTACTTCTCTCCCAGCGCCATATTGTGGGAGAGCAGATGCATAGAATAAGTCCTAATTCGAGTAACTTAGTCTAGTCCGGATTGCTCCCCACACTGCCCCACCTCTGCCAAATTTAATCCTCGTTTCCTCCAGATTTCTGCTCAAAGGTCAAAGATCATATTACCTGAGTGGTCTCAGAGGACCATCGCATTTATGGCACTATTTCTCACTGTTGTTCTCTCCAGATACCCCTTATTTTGCCTCATTTTTATGCAGAGACATTACTATTCCACACATCATGTGTTTATTTGTGAACTGAAGAAATGATTCCATTATGACTTTTTATTTACTGGTGTCTAGAATAGGATGTGGCACATAAATGAATATTTGAAAAGTAGAAACATGCAATATAAAGTCTATTAGTTCATATTCCAGAAACCTCATTCTGCCTTTGTCATTAACTGGTGAATGTCTCATCACAAAACTTAAAAGATGTGAGTCAAACCTGGTCTTAACACAAATATTCACCATTTTAGAATTTTTTAGGACCCTATTGAAGACCTATACACAAGATTCATTAAGAAAAAGTCCGAATGTCATAGCTGTCATTGCTAGCCCAAGCTCTTAACACTGAAGGACAACATCAGTATTCATGTTGCTATCTGGTTAGAATGACCCTGCTTATTATGTATTTAAAACTATCCACCGGTAAGCTGGCAAAGAACATTGGTGTCCACTGTCAGGCTGCTGGAGTTCTTGGAAGTGACAAAGTGCTAGACAAATGCTATTACTTATAGTCTGTTCCTGTTCAGTGAGAAGGATCCATGAAGGCTAGCATTAGCTAGCATTAGCTAGCCAGACTGACAATTTCATTTCAGGGATGTCATTGGTTGAAACAGAGCAACATTTTTTAGGCAATGAAAATCATGGCACTATCTTGTGATTCAAGAAGCTTATTTCAGATCCATGAGGCCTTTGATTTCCAAAAGCATTTGCACTGCACACATTCTCACAAGGGTCAACACAGTAGCCAAAGATATTTTATAAAGAATAAATTATGGGCCGGTGCTGTGGCTCACTAGGCTAATTCTCCGCCTGTGGCGTTGGCACACTGGGTTCTAGCCCCAGTTGGGGCGCCGGATTCTGTCCTGGTTACCCCTCTTCCAGTCCAGCTCTGCTGTGGCTGGGGAGTGCAGTGGAGGATGGCCCAGGTGCTTGGGCCCTGCACCTGCATGGGAGACCAGGAGGAAGCACCTGGCTCCTGGCTTCGGTCGGCGCAGTGCAATAACAGTAGTATCGTCCAAGACATATGTGTCTTCTCTTGGCTGCCTGAGTAAGGAGTAATATGTGTGGAAGGAGTTGATTGCCTGAACAATGGGCAACACGGATATTTCCTGAGAAAGAACAGCTTTCAGTTAAGACAAGCCAGTAGGAGAATAAAAGGACAAAGCTGGAAAGAAATGCTTGTTCAAAAGATGATGATGAGTCAAAGTACCACACTGGGGTGGAGGGGAGAATCACATTCATCAAACAGAACTGGAAAAGAACTAGAATTTTTTTTTTCTCTTCAATGGATGCAACTCAGTAATTGTTATTGCAACTAGAAGACTGGGGGAAAGTGTTATTTACAATAGATGATGAAACAGTTTGTCTTTGGCAATATGATTACACATGAAGAATGCAAGGTGCAAGTTTGGATGCCTCCGAAGCACTGCCGCCAAGTCCCTAGGGTTCAGTGGATAGTGTCTGTCTCCACACTGCTTCTTTAGGTTAACACAAACACATGTTCTTTCTCCTTTATGGTTCTCCCTTTCTATTTATGATATTGGCAGTTTCATACAGAAAAAAAATGGCTTTTGAAAAATTATTACTCCTGTAAATTAATTTGGCCATATAGATCTATTGGCCAGGAATGGTCAGATGACCTCAAGCATCAACAGTTATCCTCTGGGTCTTCTGATTGATTTATCACTGTTTTTTCCCCTGTAAAATAAAAACAAACCTCAAGAAATGTTACAGAATCAGAGTATAAAAAAATGTACACGTGTATATGCTTCCCCGACACACAGATACTGTTCTTCCTCCACATGTTCACCATGGCAGTTTAAGTAGTAAGTGTGATGACACAACAGGAAACTGGTTACTGAATCAACTATGCACTTAGATGGCCTCAACAATACATACTCAAGAAATGCTGAATGCTTAGATAACCGAAAGGGTGCTAAGTTTCACCTAATAAGGGAGGGAAGGGGCTGGGGAGCTCAGGCCACAGTCATGAGAGGATGGAATAAGTTTTCTAGGTTTGATGGGTTTGCCAAATCAAAGTCTTTGAGAATCCAATTATTTGCCAAAGGTGGAGATGGCTGTTCTCCGCTTTTGCAAATGAAATACAGTGGAACCACACTATTTCAATGCTAACAGGATAACAGGAAGGGTACATGTGAGCATCTCACAGCATGTCAGAAATGGGTGTGATTTCAGGAATCCCACAGCAAGAAGCAGCACCATAGACATATCAGTTTCAGCCATTACAAGATGGACTGTTTTTAAAAATTGTATTTTCCTTCCATAATTTTTGGTCAGTGAAGCTAGCACTTGTTTGCTGAACTGTGGAAGAACTGCAAGGTCACACACAGTATTCATGATAAAGCAACCGAGCTGATGAGTCTGCACTTAATTTAAAAATAATGAGAAAGAGAGAGAGAGAGGAGAGAGAGAGAATGGGAGTTAACCACATCACTGGTGCTCTCAAAGGAAGAGGGTTTAACAGATGAATTCACAAAGGTAGGCGGATCTCTACAGAACACTGAATGTCATGTGTAAATCCTCATGAATCTCCAGAAACAAAAACACCACACAATGTAAATACTTTGCTTCACACACTCCCTTACAAAGGGAGAGAAAGACACCAAGACAACTTTGTAACTGTGTTAACTGCAATAAGAAACCAAAGTCCAGAGTTTGGCAGATAACTAAAAGAGGGTTATCACTCAGGTTACATAGCAACTGTATGCTGCTGTATATTATATATAGTAGTATAAATAATTAATAAAAACTATTATTTAAATTAGATCACAGTGCTGCATTATGTGCATAGCAGTGTTTGATATAGTATTGGTGGGCTCAACTGTCATCACTGGTTAAGCACGATCAAGAGGCAGACACATGGCCGGCGCTGCGGCTCAGTAGGCTAATCCTCCACCTTGCAGCAGCGGCACCCGGGTTCTAGTCCCGGTCGGGGCGCCGGATTCTGTCCCAGTTGCCCCTCTTCCAGGACAGCTCTCTGCTGTGGCCCGGGAAGGCAGTGGAGGATGGCCCAAGTCCTTGGGCCCTGCACTCCATGGGAGACCAGGAGAAGCACCTGGCTCCTGCCATCGGATCAGCGCGGTGCGCTGGCCGCAGAGCACCGGCCGCGGCGGCCATTGGAGGGTGAACCAACGGCAAAGGAAGACCTTTTTCTCTGTCTCTCTCTCTCACCGTCTACTCTGCCTGTCAAAACAAACAAACAAACAAACAAACAAAAAAAGAAACATAAAAATCGATCACAACACCTGGGCAGCTGTGATCCACCAGAAAGAAATGAGTTCCAACCTGAATAAAGTTGAAATAGAAGGAGAAGTCACATTGAATTTCATCCAATCCCATATGGGAAACCCTCTCATTTAGGTCACTTGTGCATAACTCTGGTTCCTGCAGAAGGAGACCTTCACTGAGAGGCCAGAGACCTGCTCGGCTGGAGCAGAGTAATTGACCTTGGAGTCGGTAGTGCTTGGCATTGAGAAATCCTGATATGTTGTCAGACTCTGGGCTGGGCACAGGAGCCATCTATACAGTGTTCACGCTACAGGGCCCACTCTCCAGAGCTGGCCCTCAGGCTGGGACACCAGTCAACACTATGGCCTCTTCCCAGAAAGCCCCATGGTAGTTAACTGCTGTGGCCAGCGAGTACTGGACACAGGAAAGTCCATTCTTGGGAAAGGCCTCCAAGCACATCCCTTGTTAAAAACTCAGCCCTGAGGTGGAAGCCTGCCACAGCTGTCTTGGCCAAGGCTTTCTCAAACCACCATCCACACTTGGACTTGGTTCATTTTCCTTTCAGATACTCAGATACACAGCTTTACCAATGAACTCTTTTTTTTTTTTTTCCCCCACAGGCAGAGTGGACAGTAAGAGAGAGAGACAGAGAGAAAGGTCTTCCTTTGCTGTTGGTTCACCCTCCAATGGCCGCCGTGGCTGGCGCACTGTGCTGATCTGAAGGCAGGAGCCAGGTGCTTCTCCTGGTCTCCCATGGGGTGCAGGGCCCAACCACTTGGGCCATCCTCCACTGCACTCCCGGGCCACAGCAGAGAGCTGTCCTGGAAGAGGGGCAACTGGGACAGAATCCGGCGCCCCGACCAGGACTAGAACCCAGTGTGCCGGCGCCGCATGGTGGAGGATTAGCCTATTGAGCCGCGGCGCCAGCCACCAATGAACACTTGAGAGCATACTGAGCGAGAGAGGGTAAGGAAATAGCTTATGATATAAGGCTGGGAAAAACCTACAATGTCAACGTTTGCCACATACTACTAGGAAGAGTAAAAGACAATCATACTAGGATAATAATAAACTGTATATGCATATATCATTTAAGAAGAAAGAGCTCCAGAGTCTCTTTGTCTTTCATGTGTCTGAGGGCCCAATAGCAAGTAGCTGTAGATGTCATGGTGCTGACGTGTTCACAGTTGTTTTTTTCCAAAGCATCTTTCAATATTGCTATGAGGAACTAGAATTAGACTGCTGGGATAAAGTTTGTGGAAGTGTGTTCTATGTAAATTGCAATAATGGAAAGCAAGAGACATCTGAGTTTTCCACAAAAATTCAAGAGCTTTAAGATTCCCTGAAAGATGAGAGATTCTAAAGCAAATGGCTCCAAGTTTTCAAATTGGCTATTTGCAAGGATTTAAAGTTGAATCCCCTTACTTACTCTGATGAAAACATTTACTTCCAGGGGAAGAAGAGACTGTCCTGGAAATTGCCTCTGTGGGCTTATATTAACAGTGAGGTTGAAACCCGGAGACATACTTTCTTTAGACTCAGATCATTTCTGGAATGTTAAATAAGTAGTTTTTGAGGTCTCCATAAGTTTCATTTATGCTTAAAAATCATTCCTCCATGGGATTTATTGAGAGTTAAAGCACTAATCATAAAAACAAATAACGTGGTTGAATTCAGGGTCCTATTTCTGCAGCACTGTCTAGCTGTTTTACCTGAGCAAGCTACAAACTTGCTGTGTCTCAATTTATTAATCTACACAGTAAGAATTGCAAGAGCTATTACTTACATGGTGGTTACTATGTGCCAGATACTGTCTTAAGGGGTTTATAAATTAACTCACTAAATTTTCAAAGCAACCCAATTAGGTAGCATCACTATTTTCAATCTTTTTTTTTTTCTAAAAATTTATTTATTTATTTGAGAGGCAAAGTGGTACCTTGACTTTGAGACAAAGGGAAAGGTCTTCCATCTGCTGGTTCATTCCAAAATGGCCACCATGGCTGGAGCTGGGCCGAAACAAAGCCGGGAGTCAGGAGCTTCCACTGAGTCTCCCACATGGACACAGGGGCCCAAGTATTTGGGCCATTTTCCTCTGCTTTCCCTAGCCACCGGTAGAGAGCTGGATTGTAAGAGGAGCAGCCAAGACAGGAACCAGTGCCTGTCCGGGATGTTGGCGCTGCAGGTGGAGGCCCAACCTACCATGCCACAGCACCAGCCCCTATTTTTATTCTTATACAAGAGGAAGAGAAGGGGGCAGAGCTGTGGTATAGTGGGTAAAGCCGCCACCTGCAGTGCCAACATCCAACATGGGCACTGGTGCGAGTCCCGGCTGCTCCACTTCCCATCCAGCTCTCTGCTACGGCCTGGGAAAGCAGTAGAAGATGACCCAAGTCCTTGGGCTCCTGCACCTGCATGGAAGATCCAAAAGAAGCTCCCGGCTCCTGGCTAGATCTGGCCATGGTGGTCAATTGGGGAGTAAACCAGCGGATGGAAGACCTCTCTCTCTCTCTGCCTCTCCTTTTCTCTCTGTGTAATTCTGACTTTCAAATAAATAACTAAATAAATCTTTAAATAAAAAAAGAGAAAGAGAAAACAAAGGAAGACAGATGAAGTTAAGAGTTCTAATATTTGCTAAAGTAATCCTAGGATCCAGTCTCCTAAGCTTTATACTGCTGTCTCTTGTGAGCAATAGATAATACTAGTAACTAAGCAGCATCTTAAGGTGGTTTGCAAATTAATTGTGTAAAATAAAATACATAAAGAGCTTAGAACACTTTTGGCACATAGCAAGAATTCCATAAATACTAGATTTTTAGCTATTAACATGTCACTTTCTATTTGTAAAAATACAGAACCAAAAGGTGAGATCTTTCAAAATTAGTAACTGGTTTGCACATATAGTTGCCCCAGTTAATAAAAAAATGCTAATTAAAACCTCACGTCACTTTACAGCTATTAAGTTAGTGGTATTTAAAAATGATAGTATCCAAAGCTAGAATTATTGGTACAATACATTGGCATACTCATTTAAACAACATGTTTGCCAGAAACTTGAGGAAGTCTGTGCCATTTCATTTTCAATCCTCTCACTTCTTACGTAGCAGTATGTTGTGGGGGAAATAGCAGGTTTTTGGGTCAGGTGGTCTTGGCTCAGGTAAAAATGAAAATACAAAGAAGGCTTTCCACTTCTAGATAGGTAGCCTTGGCTAGCATAGTTACTTTGAGCACAATTTTCCTCCCCTGTAACCTGGGGCTATTAAGTAATAGCCAAAAAATTCTAAAAATGAGATAATACAAGTAAATTATATGATACTTTGTATTGAACGAATATATGTTTTATTTTTCTTAAGCATGTGCTCCATGGCATTGTTATGGAAATAATTCAAAAGCAAGGTGATTATATAATGTTTTAAATTTATAATAAAAATCCAATCAACTTAAATGTTTAATAACAAGGTAAACAGAAAAAGCATTAAGCTGCATTAATATGATGCAATCCTGGTATAGTTACATACATGATAAATGTACAAATGCATTACAACTGGAAAGTGCTTATTGTACAATTTGTATAGTTAATAAAACATTAAAACTAGATTCTAACTTCATGTATAAAAATATTATGAATCTAGAAAACAACACGGAAAACCACCATTTTATTAGACCTTTTTTGTTTTTTACTTTGTATAATTATTGAAAACATGTCAATTGTCTTAAAATACTTGCTGAGATATCAAATCACAAATATTATTATCTGAATGTTTCTTATAAAAATGCCTAAAGTGCCCTGTCATTTCTGTTTCTACCTGAGCTTCAAAGATCTCCAAACTCATACTTACTTTAGATTATTCTAAAGCCAGAATTGCTACAACAAAAGCAGATACATAGGGCCCAGTGTTGTGGTGTAGCAGGTAAAGCCACCACCTACAATGCCAGCATACCACATGGGCACTGGTTCGAGTCCTGGTTGCTCCACTTCTGATCCAGCTCCCTGCTAATATACCTGGGAAAGCAGGAGCAGATGGCCCAAGTACTTGGGCCCCTGCACCTACACAGGAGACCTGGATGGAGTTCATGGTTTCTGGATTCAGCCTGGTCTAGCTCGAACAGCTGTGAGCTTCTGGGGAGTAAATTAGCTGATAGAAGATCTCTCTCTGTGTCTCTCCCTCTCTCTCTGTAACTCTTTCAAGTATATAAATAGGTATTTTAAATATACATGAAAACTTTGAATTTTTAATTTCTTATCATGTATCTAGGATCGAGAATATTAACAACAAATATCTGTTGAGGAGGACTTCAGCAGTTCAAGTCAGCACTTGCACTGCCTGCATCCCATCCATTAGTGCCTGGGTTAGAGTCCGGCTCTAATCATGATTACAGGTTCCTGTTAATGTGTACATTGGGAGGCAGTAGTTGACGACTCAAGTAGTTGGGTCCCTGCCATTCACTGCCTCACAGCTTCAGCCTGGCCCAGACCTGGCTGTTCTGGCATTTGGGAAGTGAGCCACCAGATGGAAGCAGCTTCTCTCTGTCTTTCTCTCAATCTCTGTCTCACTGTATGTAAGTGTGTGTCTGTCAAATAAATAAACAAAAATTAAACAAATATTTGTTGGATATTACTGAATTTCTATAATTTGCAATGAGGTTGAACATTTAAAACATTCTTATTTCCCCTTTTCTATTACTCCTTCTCTCCTCAAATAAACAGCATTTGTCAGTTGTGGGGAGCAACTCGGACTAAGACTGTTACTGGAATTAAGACTTATTCTATGCATCTGCTTTCCCACAATATGGCGCTGGGAGAGGAGGAAACAGCTTCTGCACAGCTGCCTCCAGTTCAACCAATAAACAGCAGGACCTGCTCCTGATTGGAGGAGAGCAGCGTACTCGGCGTGTGGGTAGCAGAGTTGGGATTGGTGGAAGAGGACTATAAAGGAGGAGAGAGACAACATGCACCAGGAACATCTATCTGAAGGAACACCTGTGCAGCCCCCGAGAGAGCCGGCTGGCGGTGTGCCGCTCCCCTGCGGAAGTGGGGAAAGTGGCAGGGGGAACCGCCCTTCCACGGAGGTGGAAGGGACAGTAGCCAACCCGGGAAGAACCAGCAGCAAACCCGGGGAGGGCCGAGCAGACAGAAAGAACAGCGCAGGGTCCTGTGTCGTTCCTCCACGAAGAGGGGAGCGACAGTCAGTTCATTTAAATAGTAGCTCATTTATAATTCTTCCTTAAAGTGTACTTAGATACATAATGGATTAAAAGAAAAATTTTCTATCCCTGTTAGGAATTTGTAAAACATCATGCTGGGTGAAATAAGCCAGTCCCAAAGGGACAAATATCGTATGCTCTCCCTGATCAGTGACAACTAACTGAACACCAAAAAGGAAACCAGTTGAAGTGAAATGAACACTGTGAGAAATGGTGATTTGATCAGCCCTTGCCCTGACTGTTGATGAACAACTTAATACATTATCCCTCTTAGTAGTTTTTTTTGTTTGTTCTACTTAATACTTTTGGTTGAATACTGTAATCAATACACAATTCTTCTTAAGTGTTGAAACTTAACTGAAAAGTGATCGCTGTTAAATATAAGAGTGGGAATAAGAGAGGGAAGAGATGTGCAATTTGGGACATGCTCAAGCTGATTTACCTCAAACCGTAGAGTTAGAAACATAGCAGGGGATTCCAATTCAATCCCATCAAGGTGGCATGTACCAATGCCATCTCACTAGTCCCAGTGATCAATTTCTGTTCACAATTGATCATAATGATAGGACTAAGAGTCAAAGGGAGCACATAAACAAGACTAGTGTCTGTGAATTCTAACCGTTGAACAAAAAAGGGAGAGAACGATCCAACATGGGAAGCGAGATACACAGCAGACCCATAGAATGGCAGATGTCCTAAACAGCACTCTGGCCTCAGAATCAGCCCTTAAGGCATGCAAATCTGGCTGAAAAGCCCATGAGAGTATTTCAGGCATGGAAAGCCAAGACACTCTGGCATAAAAAAAAAAAATGACTTAAATGAAAGATCTCCACGAGTGAGATCCCAGTGGAAAGAATGGGTCATCAAAGAAGGAGGTACCTTTCTCTGAAGGGAGGAGAGAACTTCCATTCTGACTACCACCTTGTCTAAATATGATAAGAGTCGGTGAACTCAAAAGGCTTCCATAGCCTTGGCAACTCATGACAAGAGCCTAGGGTGATTACTGATGCCATAAACAAGAGTGTCAATTTGTTAAGTCAACAACAGGAGTCACTGTGCACTTACTCCTCATGTAGGATCTCTGTCCTTAATGTGCTGTACATTGTAATTTAATGCTATAAGTAGTACTCAAACAGTATTTTTCACTTTGTGTTTCTATGTGGGTGCAAACTATTGAATTCCTTACTTAATGTATGCTAAACTGATCTTCTGTATATAAAGAGAATTGAAAATGAATCTTAATGTGAATGGAAGGGGAGAGGGAACAAAAAAGGGGGGGGTTCGGTGGGAGGGAAGTTATGGGGGGGGGAAGCCATTGTAATCCATAAGCTGTACTTTGGAAATTTATATTCATTAAATAAAAGTTAAAAAAATTTTTCTATAAAAATCAACAGCCATATATTTGTGAGAAATCTTTTTTTAGCTTATAAAATGGCCCAATATCACTTTTGCAAGACCAAGCTAGGAATGGTTAAAAGAAGTACTCTATGATATTTTTAGTTTTTTCAGGTATAAACTATATTTTCTCATGAAGTAAAGAAATGTAGAGTTCCTATGAAAAATGATGAAGAAAAGTGGAAGGATGGAGTGCGAAAAGTAGAGGGAAAAATAAGCTTTCTGCTTTACTGTTTTTGAAGGATTCAGTACGTTTAATAATAAAACTGTGTGTGTATTTTATGTAAAAAGCTGAGACGTCAAGTGCATCTGTAGTTAGAACAATACAGAGGGCTTATGCTCAGTAAAAAGACACAAGTCAACACGAATACACAGAAAGGCTGTCAGTATGAAATCCATTCCCAGGATGGCCACGTTCATACCAGGGCTAACTTGAAGTAAGTCATCTATTATATTTCATATTAATGAAGAAATCTCAATTAAGGTTACATCAACTTCCACAGTGCTAAAAAATATCTTATTTGGGTGCAAAGAGTTACCATATTAGACAGCATCAATTAATCTTAAAGGAAAAAATAATTCATTTTTACTGGAAATCTTGGACTACTCCCAATGTTGCCTGAAAATTCAAGTCAAATGAAAAGCTTTCACCTATTGCCTGAGATAACAAAGATGTTAAGTGAAAACATACATCTTACGATAGTGTTTTTATAATGTTTTATTATAGCATTTTTTTAATTTATGGAAGTTGTAGCATTCTAGAGAAACTGGAAAAGTGCATTTCCTCGATAAATGCCATAATGAGCAGACTCTTTTTGTGTAGTTAAGAAGTAAACGGTACTATTCAATTTAAGCACAGAAATGGCTTCAAGGAGCCAAAAATTAAAAAGAAAAAGCTGATGATAAATTTCAAATAAAAGACTTAGTTTTGGGTTTTTTGTTTGTTTGTTTGTTTGTTTTTAATTTAAAAAACACAGAGAAGCCATCTGCCGGTTCATTCCCCAAATGCCTGCAATGGCCAGGGCTGGGCTGGAGCTGGAGCCCCAAGCCAAGAATACAACATGGGTCTCCCAAGAGGGTGGCAGGAACCCAATTATTTGAACTAAAACCAGTGCCTCCCAGATTCTGCATTGGTAGGAATTTACAGTCAAGAGCCAGTGCCTGGAAAGAAACCCAGGCTTTCTGTGTGGAATGGGGCTTTCTTAACCACTAGGCTGAACTCTCACTTCCTAAATGTGGTATTTTTAAGGAAGACCCAAAAATGGACCACTGTGATGAAATGTCAGGATATTGCAGGGGGTGAGGGTTAGAAAAATGCAGCTAACAATGTTAAGGCATAATATACTTTAAAAACAAAAGTCTCCACTGCAGTATTGCCTGTATCATGAATTTTTATGTACTCTGCTGTTCATTCTGAACTATAGCAACATTTTTTAAGCTGACATTAAAAATCTTTGCTGTGGGGCTGGATCTATGGTGTACTGGGTAAGGTCGCCATCTGCAGTGCTGGCATCTCATATGGGCACTGGTTCTAGTCCCGGCTGCTCCACTTCTGACCCAGCTCTCTGCTATGGCCTGGGAAAACAGTAAGATAGCCCAAGTCTTTGGGCCCCTGCACCTGTGTGGGAGACGTAGAAGAAACTCCTGGCTCTTGGCTTTGGAATGGCCCAGCTCTGGGCCATTTGGGGAATGAAACAGTGGATGAAAGACCTCTTTCTGCCTTTGCCTCTGCCTTTATGTAACTCTGCCTTTCAAATAAATAAATAAGTCTTTTTTTAAAAATTTTTTGCCAGGCAGAGTTAGACAGCGAGAGAGAGAGAGAGACAGAGAGAGAGAGTTATAGACAGTGAGAGAAAGACAGAGAGAAAGGTCTTCCTTACGTTGGTTCACTCCCCTAATGGCCGCCACGGCCTGTGTTGTGCCAATCCAAAGCCAGGAGCCGGGTGCTTCCTCCTGGTCTCCCATGCAGGTGCAGGGACCAAGGGACTTGGGCCATCCTCCACTGCACTCCCGGGCCACAGCAGAGAGCTGGACTGGAAGAGTAGCAACTGGGACTAGTACCTGGCGCCCCAACTGGGACTAGAACCCGGGGTGCCGGTGCTGCAGGTGGAGGATTAGCCAAGTGAGCTGCGGTGCCGGCCATAAATAAGTCTTTAAAAAAAAAAAAAACTTTGCTGAGTAAATATGGGGCTGCTTAAATTCCTACACTAGTTTTTATTATATATTTCTTGACCCAAAATGCCTTTTAAGTCTCACCATTAGATGCTGATTTTGTCCTCAATTGAGAGTTACATGAATTAATGGAATCTGAGAATAGGTGTTTTCTGTTCATTTTGGTAGTTTAAATTTGCTCATTTGAAACAAAAGAAAAAGGTGCTTAGAACTTGAAAGTGTTAAGAGCTTTTCAGCTCTTACTATTTCTTCTTCTAAGCTTAATGATTCCATTCTAAGCTTCAAAGAATCATTCATAATAAGAGAATCAGATGTAAGTGGGAAAGAGAAGGCACACGGCAAGAACAAGAAGAATGAAGAGGCATTTAATGCTCTGCATCTAAATTATCCCCCAAAATATTATGGCTTCAGGTAAAATAGAAATGTTAATAACTGTCATTTCTAAAACCTTGACTAACCAATAAGTACACGTCAGCTATGTCCATTTCTCCTCCGATTTTTAATGGAACAAAGTGACTTTCAGGGGTCAGGAAGTGGGTAACTACATAGACCAGAGTCTCTGGACTTTGATCATAATTGCAGTGCATTACCCATCCATCATTTGTTGCTCCAGGACTATTCCTTACTGAACTCTAAAGGAGACAGAACCTCTGTCAGGACAAATTTGAGCTTCAAAACACCTAATCAGAAACTTGGCTCTCTTGTCCTAAAACAGATTGAAAATTGCTACTTTAATCTCCCAATCCACTTGGCTTTTAAGTAAAGTGAGAATATGAAGTCTCTCTGGGAGGGCATGAATCTCCATGGTTCATTATCTCTGGATATCTTTTTATGAGTGACTAAGGCGACATTAAGTTTCAGTTTGCCTCATTGAAAGCAGCGGTTTCCAAAATTAAGGAACCAGTGCTGTGGTTCAGTAGGTTAATCCTCCACCTGATCTCTCTGCCTTTCTCTCACTGTCTATCTGTCAAATAATAATAATAATAAAAAGTCTGAGAAAGGAAAAAGAGATACATTTGGCCGGCGCCGTGGCTCACTGGGCTAATCCTCCACCTGCGGCGCCACCACCCCGGATTCTAGTCCCGGTTGGGGCACCGGTTCTGTCCCGGTTGCTCCTCTTCCAGTCCAGCTCTCTGCTGTGGCCCAGGAAGGTAGTGGAGGATGGCCCAGGTCCTTGGGCTCTGCACCTGCATGGGAGACCAGGAGGAAGCACCTGGCTCCTGGCTTCAGATCAGTGCAGCGCTGGCCGTAGCGGCCATTTGGGGTGGTGAACCAATGGAAGGAAGACCTTTCTCTCTGTCTCTCTCTCTCGCTGTCTAACTCTTCCTGGCAAAAAAAAAAAAAAAAATAAATAAATAAATAAAAATAAAAATTCTCCACCCAAGGCTCTGGCATCCATATTGATTGGTTCTGGTTCCAGTCCCAGCTGCTCCTCTTCTGATCCAGCTCCCTGCTGTGGCCTGAGAAAGCAGTATAAGTTGGCCCAAGCACTTGGGTTCCTGTACCGACATGGGAGACTTGGAAGAAGCTCCTGGCTTCAGATCAGCCGAGCTTTGGCCTTTGTGGTCATTTGGGAGAATGAACCAGCAGATGGAAGACATTTCTCTCTGTCTCTCCCTTGCACTGTCTGCAATTCTGCTTCTCAAATAAATAAATAATCATAAAATAAAAAGACTGTGGACAAATGAAAAATCTTCAATGCTTGATTAAAATGCTGATTTTATCTTCCCTTCCATCATTGTGTTTCTAGAGGGTGACTTCAACACAATCTTAACTTAACATTAACTGGGAACCTAATGGTACTAGAAAGTCTACAGCTCTTTCACCAAATATAGTCTCATAAATACAAGAATAAAAATAGTTTTTGTTTGTTTAATACACAATTCCAATGCCCCACCCACACGTATCCAATCATGATCTCAGAGGATTGATATGACACACTTGATAACATCAAAGTGAGCATGTGTTCTTGTGCTTCATGAAGCTAAATCTAGTCCTCAAGATATTGGTGGTTGTCTAATAGCCAATTTCTCTCCATGTAAAATAGTTTTAGGGTCTCTCGCAGAAGCAACTAACAAACTCACTGTTGCAATGTACTGCCTTCAGGGTTGGGGCTTGCATCTGTAGTCACCAGCTGTCTTGTCCAGCATCCTTCCAATCTTACTTTCACCTCAGAGTACTGGTGTACATTTAGTCCTACTTCAGATTCCTGAGGTTTTGTATTGTATCTCACATCACTCTTCCATACTCATTATTAAAGAGAAAATCATGTAATAGCTTAATTAAATAAAAAATAAAACACAGCTTTAATTTCCATATCTACAATTTGTGGATAAATACCTTTTACTCAGTAGATTAGTATCCTATTGCTGCTATAAGAAGTTACCATAAACTTAGTGGCCTGAAACAACATAAATTTATCTTACAGTCCTGTAGGAAAGAATCCTGATACAGGTCCCACTGGACTGAAATCAAGGTGTTGGTAGGGCTGTGCACCTTTAGAACTAGTACTGAAACAGTATTTTACACTTTATGTTCTGTGTGGGTGCAAACTGATGAAATCTTTACTTAATATATACTAAATTGATCTTCTGTATATAAAGATAATTGAAAATGAATTTGATGTGAATGGAATGGGAGAGGGAGCGGGAGATGGGAGGGGTGTGAGTGGGAGGGAAGTTATGGGGGGGAAGCCATTGTAATCCATAAACTGTACTTTGGAAATTTATATTTACTAAATAAAACTTAAAAAAAAAAAAGAACACTGGGGAAATGTCCGTGTCCTTCCCGTTTCCTGCTTCTAGAGGTTCCTTGACTCATGACCGCCACTTTCATCTTCAAAGCCAGCAACAGCCCGTGGAGTCTTTTCTTTCACATTACATCACTTCACTCTTCTACCTTCCACATCCACTTATAAAGATTCTTATGATTACATATATTAGGATTAATATACCTATCTCAAAATCAGTTGGTTGATACCCTTAGTTCTATCTATAGTCATAATTCTCTTTTGCTACATAATATAACACACACATATGCATCAGGGATTAGTTAGAACGTGACTACCTTTGGAAGCATAATCCCTGCCCACCACACCTGCCTACCTCAGTTAGATCAGATATATGACACATTGGGAAACACTTTGTTAATTGCAACATTTTATACAAATCTAATAAAATGTTTTGTTCTGTGGTAGACACAGCATTGAACTGGAAGTCAAGAGACTTGAATTGTCAACCTGATTTGGCTATGATTTGGCTGTGCCAATGTTGGGTGACTCAACTCTTCTGGCATTCAGATTGTTCAGTTCTAAAGTACAAGAATTGGAGGAGACAAGTCACGTTGAAGTCAAGATTCATAAGTATTTTTGTTCTTAATATGTAGTTGATATAGAGTAAAACTGAACTCAAGGAATGCCTACTTGAAAACCAAGTGTTGCTAGAAAGAAAGTACCAGTCTGCTGGCAAACTATACACAGCACAGTGGAACTTAGTTGAAATTAAGGGGATACAGTAAGTTGACTTACCTTCATATTTAATTCTAGAAGGCCTAGTTGTGAACAGTAGATAAGAGGTGGTTATTCCTGCTTTACTTATGAGGAACTTTGAATTAGATAGCTTATGTGATTTTATGAAAGTCTCATAATCAGTTAGTGGTAGAGTTAAAACTACAATCTAAATTTTTTGGCTGCTCCTAGGTGCACTCTGCTAACACACTTCCACATCTCTCTGCTCAAAAGCAGCCATCAAAATTATAACAGTATTGTACCCTTGGCAAACTACAGTAGCTCAGAAAGGTATTTTGAAACATCCTTGTGAAAATTATGAAGATTTGAAGCACTTCTTCTTGGTTATGATTAAAGATATACTAAACCCTATAGATAAATTGTAACAAAATTTCTTGTATTAAAAACATCCAATTCTGCTTATCCTCTGCCTTGCTTCACTTCAAGTACTGCATATAAAAAATACACACAGATGGCAGCATGTTGGCTCATTCCTTTCTGACAGATAGAGACACCTAGTGATAGTAGAGAAGGCTAAATCCTCATATGCTCAATGAACAATCACATCAGAATTGCTTCACTTCAGAAAGCATATTAAGAGCCGATGTTGTGCAGCACACTGAGGTAAGCCATTGTTTGTGACACCAGCATCAAGTTTGAGTCCTGGCTACTTTGATTCCAATCAAGCTCCTTAGTAATGCACCTGAGAAAGCAGCAGCAGATGGTCTGATTTTTAGGCCACTGATGCCCACATGGGAGACCCAGATTCGGTTCCCAGTTCCTGACTTCAGCCTGGCTCATCTCTGTCCTATGCATGTATTTGGGCAGTTAACCAGCAGATGGAAGATCTGTGTGTTTGTGTGTGTCTGTGTGTGTCTGTGTCTCCATCTCTGCCTCTTTCTTTCATTCACTCTGCCTTTCAAACAAAGAAAGTTTTTAAAAAAGAAATTATATTAAATTATAATATGTTTCATATCAACTGTTTTGGAAATCATATTATGCACATAAATACCTATATTATGCTTGTACTTGCCAAGATCCTGGCAAGAGAAGGGTAACTGAAGATAGGTATATGATGTGGCTCTCTGGAATCAACAGTGGCTGGAAAGGGTTACCACCACTAAGCCTGAAGGAAAAGGTGGGTTGGGAGCAGACGCCTACCTATTGCCTACAGAACCTACAGTCTTTATTAGAAAATCCTACAGGGAGATGCCAGGGAAATGAATATCCCAGTGTCCCTCTCCTCTGGCCCTGCAATCTCCTGCTAGAGGTTCCCACTGGTTTAATGCCACAAGAAATCAGAGGAGAGAGGGACAGATAACATAGTCTTTAAGAGTCAGCTTTGTGGGCATAGAAGATGAAGAAGCAGGCAGAGTGGATGTGCAGGGGCAAGAGGAGGACAACCAATAGGAGCCATGTCTGTCTTTATGTGATGTTATCTGACAAATGAAATGATCATCCACTGTAATTTCATTGTCACTACCCTTCCTTTTGGGATATATTTAGAAAGCACAGTTAATAAAGTTGACATTTAAGCTAGTAAAGCATGAAATTTACAACAAATATGTAATTCACACAGGAAACATTTCGTACCCATCGACACAGTATTTTAACAGTTTGATGCTTCTTTTGAGTAGAGGCTGACAGAAAAATAATACAAAACTTTTTACGAGAGGTTCAAATTATAGTGGTGCTTAAATTTATCTTATTTTTAGCTCTAAGATACCATAGTGTTTCAAAATTTAATTTTAATTCATTTTTATCATTTTAACTGGCTCAGTTTTTGAAAAGATATTTTGGAAAGCATTTAATCTATTAGAATTAATTGGTTAAATGCATTTTATACTGTATACACATGTTGAAATATTATATTGCATTCCATAAAAATACACTTTATTACATGTTAATCCAAAATGTAAAAGGCATTAAATTAATTAAAGGTAATAGTTTACAATCTAGGGCATTCTGGACTCCAGAAAATGTGAAACTGCCAAAATTATAATTCAAACAAAGTGATAAAGATTTAACTCATTAAATGTTAAATTTTACATTCATTTTGCATGTTTACCCAATAAAAATTAAAGAATCAACAAAAAAATCACTGTGTAAAGATTATTTAAAAAATAAGGAAACAGTAATGAAACCATTGATTTATTTATTGATCTAACATAATTTTTAAATTGCTATTTATTTATTTATTTGAGAGGTAGAATTACAGAGAGTGAGAGGGAGAGACAGAGAAAAAGGTCACTCCCCAAATGGCTGTGGCTGGAGCTACACCAATCCTAATCCAGTAGCCAGGAGCTACTTCCAGGTCTCCTACACAGGTGGGACTTGGGCCATCTTCTACTGCTTTCCCAGGCCACAGCAGAGAGATGGCTCAGAAGAGGAGCAGCCAGGACTAGAACCGGCGACCATATGGGATGCCAGCACCACAGATGGAGGATTAACCTACTGTACCACAGTGCTGGCCCCCAACATAATTTCATAACTGTTTTAATATTTTTATTAAAATAAAATTAGTGGCCGGCGCCATGGCTCACTAGGCTAATCCTCCGCATTGCGGTGTCGGTACACCGGGTTCTGGTACCGGTCGGGGCACTGGATTCTGTCCCGGTTGCCTCTCTTCCAGTCCAGCTCTCTGCTGTGGCCCGGGAGTACAGTGTAGGATGGCCCAAGTCCTTGGGCCCTGTACCCCATGGGAGACCAGGAGAAGCACCCGGCTCCTGCCTTCGGATCAGCGCAGTGTGCCGGCCGCAGCGCACCGGCCACGGCGGCCGTTGGAGGGTGAACCAACAGTAAAGGAAGAACTTTCTCTCTGTCTCTCTCTCTCACTAACTATGCCTGTCCAAAAAAAAAAAAAAAAAATAGTAATAAAACAACACCAGGCCAGCGCCACAGCTCACTAGGCTAATCCTCCACCATGCAGCGCCGGCACACTGGGTTCTAGTCCCGGTCGGGGCACTGGATTCTGTCCCGGTTGCCCCTCTTCCAGGCCAGCTCTCTGCTGTGGCCAGGGAGTGCAGTGCAGGATGGCCCAAGTCCTTGGGCCCTGCACTCCATGGGAGACCAGGAGAAGCACCTGGCTCCTGCCTTCGGATCAGCATGGTGTGCTGGCGCGGCGGCCATTGGAGGGTGAACCAACGGCAAAAGGAAGACCTTTCTCTCTGTCTCTCTCTCTCACTGTCCACTCTGCCTGTCAAAAACAAAAAACAAAAAAACAAACAAAAAAAACCCACATGTGGTCATGTTCAATTTCTCTTCTACTTTGAAATGGTCAATTTCATCAAAAGGCAAATAAACAGTGGTGACTGGCACAGCAATTCACTTACTGCTTTGGATACTTCCTGCATCTCATTTCAAGGTTCCCTTTCCAAGTCCCAGCTACTCTCCTTCTGATCCAACCTTCTCCTAATGGGTACCCTAGGAGGCACCGGGTGCTGGCTCAAGTACTTGGGTCCCCACATCCCATGTGTGAGACTAAGATAGCATTCAGGGCTCCTAGCTTCAGCTTAGCCAAGCCCTGGATAATGCAGGCATTTGGAAAATGAACCAGCAGTTAGAAGATTTCTTTCTGTGTCTCTCTCCCTGTCTTTCAAATAAGATGAAAATAAATCAATAAAAATGCAAAGGTGAATCCAATAAGACTACAGTTTTAACTTTTCTTGATGTTTAGAAACGCTTCTGCAGAAACTAAGTTAGCATCAATTAAGAAGGGTAGGAGTATAGGCAGGAGGGAGATGGGGTAGGAAGAATCACTATGTTCCTAAATTTGAATAGATGAAATGCATGAAGTTTGTATTCCTTAAATAATTTTTTTAAAAAAAGAGCACAACTAATTTCATAATATGTCAATATGTTCAGGTGGGAAGGAAAAGTGGAATATTTTCAAAAATGGAGAGTGGCAAGATGGCGGAATAGGAAGGGAGCACACTGATAGTCCGGGAAGAGACAGTTTAATAAAAGTGAAGATACTGCAGGTTCAAGGAAGAGTAGGGGAAGAAACAGCAGTGGAAACTCTTGTGGAACTAGTGATTCACAGTGGAACTGTGTGGAGGGTGTGGGAGCCCACGGCTCGGGGCACCAGTGGCAGAATCAACGCACCAGTGCTGGAACGTGAGGTATGCCAAACCTCAATAGCACAAGACACCAGTGGGAAAGCAGAAAGAGGAGACTAGAGGGAACGAGGCTTGAAACCCCGTGGGGAAAAGTTCACCAGGCTAACTAGAAGAGAAAGAGAAAAAAAAAAGTGACCGGTACGGACACGAGTTTCTCTCTCTCTGCTCAACTCTCAAAGGCAAGCAAGACAAAGAACAGGCACCATTTTGGACATACGTCATAAGCGGCGCGACCTCTGGACTGCACCCGCCCTCAGCCAAGCAGAAAAACCTGACTCTGGGGGTGTGAAATAACAGGAGATTAGGACCTAGTGAATGGGTGGTCCTAATGAACTGAGACTGTGAAAAAAGAGACGGTGGGTGAGAGAACTTCCAGAATTCACGTGAGTACTCTCCAGAGACACTACAATTCGGTAACCTTAGCAACCCAGTGGGAGACTGCAGGAGAATTTGAGTCCACACTGAGGGCAGAACAGATTCCCTGCATGGTCCTTGGGAAAGAGCTTCCGATGTCTGGCTCCTGTGGGTATATCATTCACCTGCTAACTACCTTCAATTCTGTTCAGCTGTGCGGAATTACTTCCCTTCTGAATCAAAAGAAAAGAAAAGAAAAGAAAAGAAAAGAAAAGAAAAGAAAAGAAAAGAAAAGAAAAGAAAAGAGGGAGGGAGAGAGAAAGAAGGAAAGAAAGAAAGAAAGAAAGAAAGAAAGAAAGAAAGAAAGAAAGAAAGAAAGAAAGAAAGAAAGAAATTGATTTACCATGCCTAACCTGGGAGTGTCACCTTTGGCACACCCTTAACCCTGAGGAACCAAACAGTGAAACATAAAGAAAAGATTCTAAAATGTGCAAGAGAGAAACGTCAGATTACTCTCAGAGGATCTCCAATTAGACTCACAGCAAACTTCTCATCAGAAACCCTACAGGCTAGAAAGGAATGGCAAGACATAGCCCAGGTACTAAGAGAGAAAAACTGCCAGCCCAGAATATTATATCCTGCAAAGCTCTCATTTGTGAATGAAGGTGAAATAAAGACCTTTCATAGCAAACAGAAATTGAAAGAATTTGTCGCCACTCATCCAGCCCTGCAAAAGATGCTTAAAGATGTGTTACACACAGAAACACAGAAACACGGTCATCAATATGAAAGAAGGTAAAGGAAGGAAACCTCACAGCAAAAGATCACAGGAAGTTCAAAACATATATTAGAAAATATCTTTGGGAAATGGCAGGGCAAAGTTACCACTTATCAATAGTCACATTGAACGTTAATGGCTTGAACTGTCCAGTTAAAAGACACCGATTGGCTGATTGGATTAAGGAACAAAACCCATCTATTTGCTGCTTATGTTCAGGTGGGAAGGAAAAGTGAAACAGAAGATTAAATATATCTATCTCTCTATATTTTTTTAAAGATTATTTATTTGAAAGTCAGAGTTACACAGAGAGAAAAGGAGAGGCAGAGAGAGAGAGAGAGTCTTCCATTCACTGGTTCACCTCCAAATTGGCCACAACCACCGGAGCTGCACCTATATGAAGTCAGGAGCCAGGAGATTCTTCCAGTTCTCCCATACAGGTGCAGCCTACTGCTTTCCCAGGCCATAGCAGAAAGCTGGACTGGAAGTGGAGCAGCTGGGACTTGAACTGGTGCCCATATGGGATGCCGGCACTGCAGGCAGCGGCTTTACCCGCTATGCCACAGTGCTGGCCCCTATGAAATCTTTATTTTAATGGAGGGAATGACTATCATAGTACTTTGAATTGTGTATTAAAGCTGGTTTTTAGAAAATGACATTAACATTCAATAATTGGGGCATGTTTTTGGTTTAGTGGTTAAGATGTCACTTGAAACACTCGTATCCAATTTGGAATATCTGGGTTCAAATTCCAGCTCTGTTTCCTGTCCCAGCTTTCTGCTGGCAAATACCCTGGGAGGTAGTAGGTGATGGCTCAACAAATTGGGGCTCTGCCACCCAGGTGGGAGACCTGGATTGAGTTCCTGGGTCCTAGCTTTGGCCCTGCCCAGTTTCAGCTGTTACAAGCATTTTGGGACTGGACCATCATAGAATCTCTCTCTCTTGCTCTCATTTTCCTTCTTTGTCTCTCTTTTTCTCACTCTCTCTGCTGTTCAAATTAATAAATAATTTTTTTAAAAGTTAGTAATAAATGATAATAGCATCTATCATTTATTATATTCTGCGATAAAAGGAAATTATTAATTAAGGTTGCCTGGAATTTAAAATATCAAGATTTCTTGTTAATTCTTTTTTCTTGTTTAATTCTTTTGTAAAAAAATTCTCTTTCATAACTTCTTTCTAAAGACAAGGTCAGGAAAGACAAATTTAACTATGTAGATGACTATGATTATGGAATGATTAAATTTGGTCTTTCTTAAAATAGGTTTGTAAACTGAGAACTACGGGCTTGTCTGCTTAGAAAAACCAACTCAAATCCATTCACGAATTAGCATTAAAGAGAATATTCTGATATCCTTGTTTGGACAATATCCAGTATCATATAAATTTCCTATAGTAATATTTTAGTTATTCATTCTTTTATTGGCTAGGTAGTACAGGAGGGAAAATAGTAACAGTTCAGCCCTTAAACTATGTGATAGTTAAAATAATTGAGGAAAACAAATCTGATATTAAATATTCAAGTATTCTAGAATTAAACATTATAACCACATCTTATACATATTTTGTATCTGCAGTGCCATGTATGGAAACTTAGCTTAGTTACAAATATCTTTCTCTTCTTTGGTTCATTTTGGGGTTATGATTTCATTTCAACAGGAAGAAGGTATTCTTTTGTAGAACAATTTATTATGCAAATAAATGTCTCTTAATCATCCTGAACCACAATCTCACAGCTTGCCAAAGACTCCACTGTCTCCTCCAAAAGTAATATTCAACATGATTAAAGTTCAGGGCATTCTACGAACATTTAAGATCATTTCAAAATATTATTATTTATAATTTTACAATATGTGACCTAACAGGTTGTCAGGGCAACACTTAAAGTAATTTCCCTTTCCAATTATATTTAAAGATTTTTCTCATCAATCACTAGAAATGCCTCTAGACAGAGGTGTGCTGAATAAAAATGTGGGTTGTTTGCCAATACCAGAACATTTCTTCTATAGCTACTATAGATTCAAGTACCTACTTTGGGGAAAATGTTCTCAACGGAAGTTTCAAGGTTAATGTTTCATCCCAATTATGTTCTTAGAAATGTTATTTCAAAAAAGTGTTTCTTCTGTGTTTTTATTGACCCAACCCCCAACTCCAAATACAACTAGTTTTTAAGTGATTGGAAGAGTTAAATCCCAGAGCCATTCATCTCTGTAAAACTGTTGTCCCTGGCAAACAGAGAGGCAGCAGTCACTTCCCCATTCATTCCCATTTCCCATTTCCACCTGGGAGAGTGACCACAAACTTGCTTCCTCTCTTTCCTTTTCCTCCTGTTTTTCTGTCTCCACCATTCCATTTACCTGTCGGCCTTACTTTACCTCCGCTGCTTTCTCACACAGACCGCCAGAAACCCGGCAAGAAGAGAAACACATTCATGCCCTACATGGCGGCAAATCATATTAATGAGAAAAGATCACAGTCTTTCATAATCCCCTCGGCAGTGCCACTGTAACTGAGTCCTGTCCAGAAGGAGCAGACTCTGCTTCCAGTACACAGCTCCAATAGGCACAGGTGGTGCCCACAAATTAACTCCTTTGTAACCTCACTGTTTTCAATACTCAGAGGGCCTCTCTCATTAGTCTTATAAAATAAAGTATGAAATTCCAACATCAAATCTCATGCTGTTAAATTAACAACATCACACCGCTACATACGACTCGAATATCTCCCATAACTTTATGACTGGAAAAACACTGTTCAGATTTCATTTACCAGTTTAAAAATAGCAAACCCTAACTTGAAACATTCACTCACACTCATACACAAATACATACACAATTGTGCACTCTCACTAATATTCCTTCTCAATGCTAGGCAAATATTTCTTCCTATAAATACAAATAAAATTCAGCATAATCACAAGCTTTAAAAATTGGATTTGTCAAAAGATGTTTGTTGTGAAACAAATCAAATAGAAAATATTCCTTCGATCCAAAATGACAAACCACAATCTGTGTGTGGTATAACAACCATTATTTATCAATCTATTTTTAATGTAATTCAAAATTATTTTAACTTGAAAATCATCCACAGATTATATCCCTGCCCAGTGAAATCTCCTGTTCTTGGGTGGGAGGATGCTGAGTAAGGTAAAATTTATATTTCAGACATCTTAAAATGCCCTCATAACATTTTTTAATAAATGCAGAGAATGTCTTCGAACTTTGTCACTTTGTAGATCCAGACATGAACTAAAAACACACTTCAGAAAAGATGATCACAGACCACAGCACGTCCAGCACAGTCTCACTGTGCTCAGTAAACAAGGAGGGGTTACTCTTTGTAAGTGGCAGAAACACTCATCATACACAAGGCACTCCAAGTAAGTTTTGATAGAAGCTACGTCACAAACTCACCGCTGGATGTAAGGGTCAGGGCAGTACTGTAGGGTGGCACACCGTGAAGTTTCAAAATTCATTTCCTTCAACTCTCTTTGATAACAACAGATGGAAAATTATAGAAAATAGACACATAGACCTGTGTAGATATAGATGTAAAGCCAAGAGGCTAAAAGCAATAGGGTCAAAAGCTATCAAACATAGAAGTTGAGACACTTCCTCCCTTCACACATATTTGCAAGGAGGCGGAGCGTTTCTTGATTTTAGCCAATGAGATTAATCAAGTGACTCAAACCTCATAAACAGTCGATTCTTACCAGCTGGGCATCCTCTCTAAGGTTGTTCTTACCCCTGTAGCACAGTTTTAGAGTCCTTGATGTATAGTAGCCACCCTTCTTGTTGGCAATTTGGAGGCATCGTTGAACTTCTGATCTCTCTCGTGATTGGATGTTGGCATGAATGGCATCAGAGTTTAATTTCAGCAGCCTGGACTTTTGTAACAGATCTGAGCTGATGAGAGTCCACCCTGCTCCAACCAAATAACATTTCCTCTGTCTGGACACTGCTCTGATTTGAGGGCTTCGGTGGCAGCTTCTGGGGTTAAAATGTTTCTGCAGAGCTGCTTAGGGAACTTTTTTTTTTCCTTCTTCTCCACCCACCCTTCCCCTCCCCCCTTCAGTCTCCCTTTCAGCCAACCGCCTGTTGTGGTCACAATCTCAAATAGCAAAGACAGGGAAATTCCTTGATTATATTTAACCTAGAACTCGCTCTTCGTCTCAACTAAGAGAAAGAGATATCCATTCACATCTCCCTTAGAAGTTTTGCTTGCCCCAAATAAAATAAACTTTATTCAAATGCTTAAATATCCTGCTTCAAACACACACCCACAATAATTTTCTTTAAATGATATGAGAGTAGGTATTAATATGCTATATAAGAATATTTTGAAGCTTACAAAATTATTTCAAACTGATAATGAAAATATTCTAGTTTATTTCTATCTCCATCACTATCAGTCCATCACACTCCCTTATTCATGTCTTTTTATTTTTATGATGTTGGTTTCCTTTGACTTGACCTCCTTTGGAATGAAACTGTAAAATTGTTCAGAAATTCCAAAACTTAATATCAGGAAAAGTCTACATACAGAAAAATTTCCTTCCTTTTTGAATATGACTGAAAGCCTATGTTGGCTTTGTGGATCTGGAAATTGAATGAAACATGATTAAGAAGCTAAATTAGAATAGACTTCAACAGAGAAAGAAATGTGTGTTCCCAGTGTCTCTAACATGGCACGTTCACATCTCCCATTCATTCTTTAATCACAGGACACCTGTAAACTGGTGAGATCCCAGATGTCAAAGTTGTGAGACAATCTATAGTTCTTTTCAGGTAAATTTGGTATTTCCCTATATGAAATTCTAGTTCAAAATGTGTTTCATAAAAATACTTTATTTATTGCTTCAGCCGGGATGGAAAGGAGAAGCTATTTAAAACTTGACATTCTCTTCCTTTACTTAGCCTGAGAGTGTCTAACATCTGTGAATTGTAAAATTCACAAACAAGCTGCCCTGAGCTCAAGCCAAATCAAACAGCTTGTTCTACAAAATGTGAAACTTGAAGGGAAGATCATTTTGCTAATTAATTATAGATTTGTTAATTGGAATTAAAGTGTTTGGCTTGCTTCCCTGCTATTCACAAATACACATGACTTGAAATCAGAGTTCTGAATTGAAAATCATCTATTTCGTGTGACTGTGGCTAACTGGTTCCATCACATTGGGCACACTTTCCCCATTTATAAAATGAGAAATGAAATGATGGTGTCTAGTGCAGAGCTTCTCCAATGTTAATGTACCCATGGATCACCTAGAATCTTGCGAATGCAGATTCTGGCTCAGAGCTCCAGGGTGGAGCTCAAGATTCTAAAATTGCTAATACATCCCAAGGTTACACCATTGCTACACAGCTCTTTGACCACACTTTGGAGTAGCAGGCTTTCCAAGTTTAATATTTATCAATTAATGGCTCTAGGAAATATCAAAAAGCTCTTCTAAATCATATTTTAATTATCATCCTAGGCTATAAAATTTCAAAACAATCAATTTGTAAACATTCTGAGTATGTTCTTTAAAAAGTTCACAGCCTACTTTATTTTTAAAAAGAACATTTAAAATGCATGCCATGGCATCTATATTTTATATAAAATCTTAAATTTACTTAGCTAAGGACTGCTATTAAAAGACATTACTTTATGTAAATAATATGAAAAGTATGGTTCTCACTGTGTTATGAAAATAGAGTTATCTTGGTTATGGGAAAAAAGGCAAACTTTCTAAAATTCAAATAGCACACTTGTAGCACACAGGCAGCCACAACTTTGGAAAATATGTGACAATGATATTGTAATTACCATAATTGTCTCTTATATTTATATTGCATCCTTTTCTCCCCAGGGGACATATGTAATTATTCAAATGTATAAATTATTTTTTGGTATACAAGTTTGATGCTTTCCCAAGACTTTAAGTTTATTAGGCAGAGCTTGTAATAGAATAAAGTACACAGAAGCCTAGCACATGACCTGATTGCATGATGTTCCTTGAAGACTTTTGATTTGTATGAAGTGGATAATAAAAGGCTTAGAGCAACAGCAGTATTTAAGACATGCAACACAAGACATACTATAGAGAAAGGGACACTTTCTTCTTTTCAAACTCCTGGCAGCCAAGAATGCACAATCTGCCAAACTCCAGTATTCATTATACAAACCTTCTCATTTATAGCTGTGAGAATTATGTCACAGCTACACTTCTTTATACACAGTCACCTCTATGATACATAATTTTCTGGTTGCTCTCCTGCATTGACTCTTATTTTGTTTTTCACCAAGAATGTTTTTAGGGGTGGGCATTGTATCACAACAGGTTAGGCTACTGCTTGGGATGACTGACTATATCCCTTATCCGAATGCCAGTTGGAGGCCAGGGTACTCCGTGCTTCTGATCCAGCTCTTCACTACTCCATGCTTTTGATCCAGCTCCTTGCTAATGTGCTTGGGAAGGCAGTAGATGATGTCCTGAGTAACTAGATCTCTGCCACTCATGTGGGAGACCAGGTAGAGTTAAGGGTTCCTGGCTTTACCCTGTCCCAGCCCTGGCTTGTGCGGAAATTAGTTACACGAAGCAATTCAAAGATGGTGCCCAGAGGAAGTAAGGTGGGCAGAATCCAAAGTTGTTTACCACTAAAGCTAACTGGCCATGCAACATCAGGGGAGGTAACAAAACTAGTAAGTGTATAGACATATGGCTAGTCCTATAGAAATCATCCCGTAAAGTGACCCTTTAAGTGATTGTTTGGTCCTTATGCCCTGCCCCAATGACTGCAGTTTTGTGCTTTAAAAGGCTTTGCTAGACTTGACTCCCCGCTGCGTCTGATTGTCTCCAGGATCAGGAGGCTGGGGAACGGACGAGCGGCACACTTACCTTTCTTCTTACCCAGTCCATCCTCATACAGGTGGACTAAGACCCTTCACTGGCTACTGTGGATAACTGGAGAATGAACTAGCATTTGGGGAGTGAACCAACAAAAGGAAGATTCATTCTCTCTCTGTCTCTCTCTCTCTTCCCCACACCCCATTTATGCTACTCTGTCTTTCAAATAAATAAATAAATAATTTTAAAACCCATCTGCACAAATCTGCTTTGTACACATCTTTTTTTTTTCAAGATTTATTTTATTTATTTGAAAGAGTTACAGATAGAGGTAGAGCCAGTGAGAGAGAGAAGTCTTCCATCTACTGGTTCATTCCCCAGATGGCCGCAACAGCCAGACCTGAGTTGATCCGAAGCCAGGAGCTGAGAGCTTCTTCCGGGTCTCCCACATGAGTGCAGGGGCCCAAGTACTTGGGCTATCTTTTACTGTTTTCCCGGGCCAGAGTAAAGAGCTGCATTGGAAGTGGAGCAGCTGTGACTAGAACGGGCACCCAACTGGGATGCTGGCACTGCAGGCCAGGGCTTTAATCTGCTGCACCACAGTGTTGGCCCCTCGTGCACATCTTTCAAAGACCAGGAAGACTCCCTCATTCCTCCAGATAAAAGGAATCTACCCTGCCTCTGATGTCATAAATCATTATGATACGCAATCATTCGTGCAAGAGTACCTACAATTTTCTTTCTAGGACTTTTTTTTATTTATTTATTTTTATTTTTGACAGGCAGAGTGGACAGTGAGAGAGAGACACAGAGAGAAAGGTCTTCCTTTACTGTTGGTTCACCCCCAGTGGGCGCCGCAGCCGGCGCACTGCGGCCGGCGCACCGCGCTGATCCAAAGCCAGGAGCCAGTTGCCTCTCCTGGTCTCCCATACGGGTGCAGGGCCCAAGGACTTGGGCCATCTTCCACTGCACTCCCGGGCCACAGCAGAGAGCTGGACAGGAAGA
Source organism: Oryctolagus cuniculus (assembly GCF_051225735.1). Classification (NCBI taxonomy): domain Eukaryota; kingdom Metazoa; phylum Chordata; class Mammalia; order Lagomorpha; family Leporidae; genus Oryctolagus; species Oryctolagus cuniculus. Next base: position 89,881,130 of record NC_142870.1, read on the forward strand.
GGAGTGACCAGAACAGAATCTGGCTCCCCGACCGGGACTAGAACCTGGTGTGCCAGCGCCGCAGGCGGAGGATTAGCCTATTGAGCCGTGGCACTGGCCCTTTCTAGGACTTTTTAAGTAAAATTTATCTCATAGTATTAGACTATGAATAACTGGAGAAGAACTTGCTGCCTGATTCATCTCTGTATCTCCAGGGACTGGCAAAATGTTTCACAATGGATAAATAATGTGTTTGTATTTTTGCAAAAATTATCTAATAAGTATTGTTAACTAAAAGAATTTCCATAAAACACTTGATTTTTAAAACAATTTTGATTCACTTATTTTTATTTGTTTGGAAGGCAGAGACACACACAAACACACACATACTCACACACACACACACACACAGATTTTCTGGGTGTTTTCTCAAAATGCCCACAACAGCTAGAAGTTTGGGTCAGGTCAAAGTCAGGAGTCAGCAATTCAATCAGGGTCTCCCACTTGGGTAGCATAGACCCAAGTACTTGAGCAGGACGTTGGATTCAGAGGCTGAGTAGTGACTCAAACCCAGGATCTCTAAGGTAGCATGCAGGTGTCTTACTGCTGTACCAAAAGCCCATCCCCTGCTTGGTTTTTTGAATCAACATTACTGAGCTATAAATTGCATATGATGAAAGCTGCCAATTCTAAGTGTTTAGTTTGGGGAGTTTTTGTTTGTTTTGTTTTGTTTTGTTTGGGGAGTTTTGACACACGCACCAGTTATCAGTACAGCAGGACTTGTCTTCCCAAATTCATGCAGATGTTTGAATTCCAATGTCTTAATGTTAATGGCTGATGGATTAAGGGTGGAGATGTTACTTAATTTGGTGTCTGAGAAGTGGGTCTGTTGGGAGGGCCTAGGGCAGTAGGGGCATTCCCTTGGAGGGTGGTTCTCACACGAGGGTTGTTATTTTTAAGTTCAAGTTTGGCCTAGGTTCTCTCTCAAAATGTGATCATTCCTCCACATGTGCCATGACCAGTCTCCACAGACACACTCCTGTTGGCCACCTGATTCAGAACTTTAACCTCCAAACCATCATCTGAAACAAACCTTTTCTTTCCCAAGAAGCTTCTCTTGGGTATTTTAGTTAAATTAATGTAGAGCAGACTAATAAAAACACATAATCTCCATCACAACAAGATACAAAACCTTTCCCTTAATGTCCCTCTTCTGCCAATTTTTCCTTACCAATGGCCTTGGGCATTCAATTTCTTTTTCCTGTCATAGATTAAACGTTTATTTTTTAGAACAGTGCTATTCAGTAGAGTTTGCTGTGGTGAAGGCAATCTTCCATACTTACATTATCTATTATAGTAACCACTAGCTATATGCGACTGAGGATCTACACTTTCATTTTTACTTAATTTTAATCAACTTAAAGTAGCTACATGCGGCTAGTGGCTACCTTGTTGGACAGCACAGAGCTAGAATGGTCACATCAATGGAGGCTTCTAGTGTGTACTCTTCTGCCCATGTTATTCTGATCATTAGTGTTGCTTCTAAGACACGTCCATCCATGTTGTTACTTGCATCAGAAACTGGTCTTTTTTATAGTTGTTGAAAATGTGGATTATTCATTTTTCTTTTTGTTTTTTGCTATTAAGAACAAATTCTGGTCTCAGTTACTCAACTATGGATACCAGCTGAAGTCCTATGGACTTTTTTATATTTATTTGAAAGGTAGAGCTACAGGGAGAAACACACACACAGAAAGAGAGAATCTTCCATTCACTGGTTCACTCCCCAAATGCCTGCAACAGCTAGGGGCCAGTAGCAAGGCGCTTCCTCCAGATCTCTCATGTGGGTGGCAGAGGCCCAAACACTTGTGCCATCTTCTGCTTCTTATTCCATGCCTTTAGTATGGAGCTGGATCAGAAGTGTAGCCTCTGGAACAAGAACTGGTGCCCATATGGGATGCCAGCATTGCAGGTGGTGGCTTTACCCACAGAGCCACAATGCTCCCCAACCCTTACCACTGACTTTAAGAGCTCTGTAATATCACCTCCCAGAATTTGTTTTCGGGCATACTGCTTCCCTTTTGCATTGCAACAGCTCTTCGCCGCAAGGCTACTACAGCTCTCAAGGAGGAAGCATACGGAGTGTGAAGAAGTTGGTCAGCCTCAGTTTCTTCTGGGCTCTGATCCTAACTTACTGCCAGACCTTAGGCAAGTAGCCTACTCTCTTTGAGCATTACTACCTTTAAGGAGGAATAACATAACGCAGCAGTAATGAAGATAATAACAATAGCTGCAGGATCGAAATTTTCATATTTTGAGTCCAACTTGTCTTTCTTACTTTATCTTCCTATATTTCCAAGCCATTCAATTGATGTTCTTGTTAAATTAACATTTTTCTTAGTATTCTTTGGTATAAGCAATAGAACTAACTCTAAAACTCAAACTATGAAAATAGACAAATATAAATTTGAAAAGTCAGACTGGAAGAGAAAGTTGAAAAACCAAGTTTTGGCAAGGGCTGGAACCAGTACAGTTTCAGAGATCTACGTAGAAATGAATAGAGTCCCTTCACAGTGCCACTGTAGACAACACTCAGAGCCAACAGATTGTGTCATTCAGCTTAAGATTCAAATTCCCAGAAGGAAGATACCATGTTTGTCTAGGAGAAGTCTGAGCACCTCGACTTTCAATTCCGCTGAGACTCAGCAAAGAGAGTGTTCAAAAGAAAAGAGAAGTTCTGGGGACCGGCGCTATGGCATAGCAGGTAAAGCTGCCGCCTGCATTGCCAGCATCCCATATGGGTGCCAGTTCGAGACCCAGCTGCTCGACTTCTGATTGAGCCCTCTGCAATGGTCTGGGAAAGCAGTAGAAGATGGCCCAAGTTCTTGAGCCTCTGCATCCACGTGGGAAACCTTGAAGAAGCTCCAGGCTCCTGGCTTTGGATCGGTGCAGCTCCGGCAGTTGAGGCCATGTGGGGAGTGAACCAGCGGACAGACGACCTCTCTCTCTCTCTCTCTCTCTCTCTCTCTGTCTCTCTCTCTCTGCCTCTCTGTGACTCTGGCTTTCAAATAAATTAAAAAAAAAAAAGAAAAGAAAACAGAGGTTGTTAACCAAGGAGAACAATAGGTATAGGAAAACGGATGCTACCAAGAGAGCTTTAAAACAGATGAACTTCCATGTTCTTTAGAGCACTGACTTGCTATGACTGTGATCACTGTGTGATCAGAGAAGCTGGATTCCTTTGTGTCAGGGAAATTGAACATCAGGTCTCATTCTCTGCACCTCATCCTGACTTTTGTAATATTAGAACCAGGAAAGAATCTTCCAGCATATGAAGGGATGGAATAAATCTACCAAGTATCAACAAAATAGAAGAGATTGAGGAGTTTGATGATCTTTAGTTTCCTGATACTTTTCTGTATGTAACTTCATTTCAACCCTACAATCTCTAATTTATAGAGCTACACTTCAAAGCTCTGAGTTGGGAAATCCTGCTAACTCTTCTAACTTGTGCTCTATGGATCTGATATTTGCCAGTCTGATATATACTAGGCAAAAATTAAGACTTAGAACTTTATGTGGGCTGACCAGGGGTCAAATGTTTATGTTTTTTAATTCAGTGAAAAATCAAATGCACTGTGAGTAAATCCACATGCTTCTAATTTGATCTCTATCTCCTTAACAGGTCACTGAAATTCATCAACCAGAAAAAAACATGTTAAGCTACCCTCAAGGTGCACTGAGAGGAAAGAGGATGCATTGGGGGAGGGGTATCCCCAGCAAAGGGGGACTTTTCTATTCAGAGGGCATGTGAGGAAAACACAGAAGAAGGGAGGAAGTTGGCAGTGTCTCTCACCAACAAACTTGATACCCTCGAAGTCACACCCAGTGTCTCAAAGCAATGTGGGTGGGCTTCTTTTCCAGACATCCCTGAACAGCTGTGTGGGGGCTGTTCCTCACTCCCACTCCTCCTTTGCACAAAGCCCACAGTGAGTGAGAGATAAATAAGGAAACACAGGAAGTCCTTATTTGGAACAAAGTTTTTTTTTTTTTTTTTTCCTGAACCACTTGTCAGTTGGGAATATGATGCACCTTTATTCTAAATGTTTCTGTGTTTGTTTCCTGACATTAGGGTATCTCTTACACAATCACAGTTCAATCAGTGATATCAGGAGGTGAACATCCATGAACATCCATAAACATTATTGTCAGCATGCCTTATTCAGATTTGCTACTTGTCTCAATAATGTCCTTTATAGCAAGAGAGAATCTTGGATCGCACATTGCATTCGATTGTTCTGTTTCTTCAATCTCCTTTAATTATGAAGAGTTCTTCAGTCTTTGTGTTTTATTATGACACAGATGTTTTTGAAGAATGCAAGCCAGTTATTTGGTAGAATGTACCTTATTTTAGATCTGGCTGTGTGTCTTCATTATAAGAATCAGTTATGCATTTTTGCCAGAAACTTCACAAAAACAGAGCTATGCTCATCTCAGTGTGTCATATCAGGAACTGCTCAAGCTTTTAAAGACCACAATGGGGTTTTCCCCAGGACTCCTGTCTGAAGCAATTTTACTGCAGACCTAAAAATTTTAAACCTCAAGACAGTGTCTTCTAAAGTACTGGGAAGTACCTTACAATATGTTTACATTGTCATATGTTTTTGTGAGATGTTTTAACTATGATCTTACAACAGTAATAAAACTTTCTACTTGAATTTCTCCATAGTCATGGATTTTTAGGATCCAGCCAAGAGCAAGTTGAGTATAGGAAACTTTTAGATCGGATTTGAGAGGGCGTATTTATGTGATTTGCAGTTAAGTTTGGGTATAGTTAAATTATTACTACCCACCCTGTTGTAGGAATGCCTTCCAAGAATACACCTCCTGCTCATTTGCTCATTAACTATGTGGGAAGTCACTGAAAACTCAGGGCCTGATTCCAAGTCACAATATGAATATTTCCTACAGGAATTGTGGTGAGAAGGATGTGAACTTGTTCTTTCCTTTATTAGACATGCAATACTGTGAACAGATAAATCAGTATCATCAACATTTACTCAAAACTCAGGTTCTTGTCTGTTATTCAGCTTATATAATTATAAATGCACCATATATTATGTCGCCATTTATGATGAAATTGAGCTGTCTTAATCTTGTGTGTGTAGGAACACAAACATGTGGCAGTGCCATAAACAGCAAGTATTTCTGAAAAGCATTAGACTGGGTACACAGAAAAAAAGTCTGTATCTATAATATTAGAAATTCTGTTCAACCTCAAGAGACTGTGATCACAAACTTCTATAAGGTTCACCTACTTATCTAAATAAAATCACTGTGTCCCAAAATCATTTGAAGTAGCTTATAAAATACCTGTAAGAGTAAAACACCCATATGTAAGGATTTTGGAGGCTAATGAGAGAGCAAATGAAGAATCATAATTTATTGGGTATAAAATTTCAATTTTGAAAATGACAAAGTTCTCTAGATCTATTGTACAGCAATGTGAATATATTTAATACTACCAAGCTCTACTCTTAAAAATACTCAAGATATAAATATTAAATATTTTCGTCACACATTTTAAAAGATATGTAGGAAAATTAAGAAGTTAAAAAAGTTAAAACTCAACATTAATGTCAAGGCTAAGAAAAATAAGAATATGGGTGGGAGGGAGGTTATGGGGGGGAAAAGCCACTATAATCCAAAAGTTGTACTTTGGAAATTTATATTTATTAAATAAAAGTTAAAAAAAAGAAAAAAGAAGAAACCTTATTTGTTCACAAAATGAGTAATATGAAGTTCTACACTTGTGCTAAAGGGCCATGAACTTGTCTATGAACAACCATGCAGCCAACATAAGAAGTACTTACAAGTGAGTTTTTTTTAAATCCACATTAATAGTTTAGACTTTTGTTATGCCTTGCACATTCTAGGTATAAACTCATATCTGTTGGATGAAATTTTAAGATGATTGACTATACTGAGTCTATGGACTTCAAGCTTCCAGTTTTGGTTCCAAAGCATTTGTCTGAATGCTGATTTCAAATAAATGATAGCAGGTGATGTGATGAGACAAAATTTTATTGGGTTTCCACTATGATTCTCTACGATATAGCACTCTTTAATTTGATGACTGATTAATAGATTCAATATAAAGATTTCATGAGAGCCTCCTCTGTATGCTCTTCAGTGTGTAAGATGGTGTTGCTTTATTCAAATAGCTCCCAGAAGAGTTGAGAATGATTTTCCTTACCTTGTTGACTCTTAAGCTTAATAGACAGAATGATGATGCCTTAGCTGTCTCCCTGAGTTACTGATGACCAATCTTCCTACTGGGCTTTTGTTTTGGGATAATGGTACCTGATTAATACCGGTAGGAATATGTTTACTAGTATTTATGAAGCATGTGGGTGGGTGGGAGAGAAGAGAATGCAACAATCTTATTTACTTTCATGTTGTTAGCTTGAGCGCAAGACAGCTGGGGCTGAACCTCTAGCCCAGACACACATTTGTAAATTTTTGCCTTGTTGTTTCTGTACTGATCATCACAAAATCATAAAAGTCATAATTTCTGGAAGAAAGAGGAGATGGACCTGAACCAAGAAACCAAAGGCTTGATCTGCATATTCTAATGTCTATGTCAAAATGATGTCTTTTGTGTATGCAGTTTCGTGAAATATAGTGTTTATCAATGGAAGTGTAGCTCCTAAAAGAGAGGCTAGTAATGTCTTTTTTTAAAAAAATTAACTGTACTAAAATTTGAAGGAGAATTAAAATCATTTACTTAGAAAAAAATCCAAGCAAACAGAATGGCTTCAAAACAACAAGCCTTTATAGAGTTGTTTAGATTTTGCAGAATACTTTCACAGATGTTATCTCATTGCAGCCCCCAATTGTCATGTGCAGTGGATGCTTAGTGGTGTCATTACTTGCATATCATGTGCAAGGAAGCCATGAATCACTCAGCTTAAGAGCAAACTCTTAAGTCACCGGGTCAAGTAACCACCATTTCCCGTGGCTGTAATGGGCTCAGCTTTAACTCCTAGAGCTGAATCCATCCACCCAGCAAAATAACATTCATTAAATGCCCACAGTGTACCCAGTGTAATTCAGGACTTGGAAGAAACCAAGGTGAATAAAACATAGTCCTTTTCCTTATATTACATATTTGAAAACAGAATTTTTAGACTGTTTGCCATTTACTAAATATTTTATGTCCATTATCTTGCATGACCACTAAAAACTCTTGAGAGGAGCCATGTAAGATGCTATTATCTCCATTTTACAAAGGAAGAGACAGTTGGTGATTCGGCAACAGCCCTTCAGCCAGATAGCGGTAAAGCAAGTAACTGAATGCAGGTAAACCTTTTTCCTGGAATTATTGCCAAGTTTTTGATCCTCAAAAAGGGCCACAACACATGCACATTTTAAATGCTCAGCAGCCTGTGTTCCTCAGTGTCTTCTCCCTGGTCTCGTTAGCCTCTGCTAACATGGGCCTCACAAATGCCAGGCCCCAAACGAAGGAATGAGCTCGTGGCAGGCACCCACATTTGAGCCTGGAGTCAAGAATGTTAACTGCTGCTTTTGAAATCTGGGTCATGCACAGTGTTTAAGCCTGTGGGGGTGGATTCACTGAAAACATGCTTCAGGAGGATAGAAATGACTTTCAGGGTCTCCTTACAGGGGAATCCCCATGGGATGACGCCTGAGTGCGTCTTGTTTACTGCAACATCTCTGAGCCAAGTTTCTATTTATTTATTTATTTATTTATTTTAACTTTTGCATTGTTGTGGCTTTTTCCCCTATAATCTCCCTCCCACCCGCAGCCATCCCATCTCCCATCCACTCTTCATCAAGATTCATTTTCAATTATCTTTATATACAGATCAACTTAGTATATACTAAGCAAAGATTTCAACAGACTGCACCCACACAACCGCACAAGATAGAGAGTACTGTTCGACTAGTAGTTTTACCGTTAATTCTCATAGTACAGCATATTAAGGACAGAGAGCCTACGTGGAGAGCAGGTGCACAATGACTCCCGTTGTTGATTTAACAATTGAAACTCTTATTTATGACATCCGTAATCACCCGAGTGAGCCAAGTTTCTAAGGAGGTAAATTTAAGTTGCTCCCTTGAGGCCACAACCTGAGTCTGAAAATCTAAGTACCTACCGCATTGCTGTCTTTGGGCACCAAACACACAGTTTAGCCACTCAGCTGTTAGTCCACTGAACCCACCTGGACTCAGTTACCTCTAAATATTACACTTGTGAGTAGAATAAACAATTTCCCCATTATATGCTGATAATGACTCCAAGAAAAATATTTTCAAAATAAACATCTTCCTTCATTTTTAGATCCTGGTACTGGACTACATGCATGCATAGAGAAATGCAAATAGAAATGATAGATGGTAGATGGGTAGATATATGATAGATAGAAGACAGAGTGATACTAGGTATATAGACACGTGTGTATGCAAATATATATGCATGAATGAGGGTATTCCTAAAAGTCCAGTTATATGTTTGTCAAATTAATGGTTAAGAATGTTATACTACCATAGTTTTAATGAATTGTGATTACTTAAAAAACAGATAAATTGATTTTGGTGCAAAATATTTTGAATTCCATGCACAGTTTTTCATAAAGCACATTTTCTTTGAAGTTTTTGAGGACTCCTCATGTACATATATTACTTTATATTTACTTATATACCTATCATATATATTTGTATTCATATTTATGTTACTATACTATATTCTAGTAATATGTGTGTAATATATTACAATATATATTCATGTATGTATATATAAGACTACTTCAAGGCGGGCAGCACTGTGGCACAGTGGATATACCTGCCACTTGCAGTGCCAGTCATCCCACATGGGCGCCGGTTCAAGTCTCTGCTGCTCCACTTCTGACCCAGCTCTTTGTTATGGCTGGGAAAGCAGAGGAGGATGACCTAAGTCCTTGGGCCCCTGCATCTGTTTGGGGGAGACCCAAAGGAAGCTCCCAGCTCCTGGCTTCAGATTGGCTCAGCTCCAGCTGTTGCGGCCATCTGGGAAGTAAGCCAGCAGATCGAACATCTCTCTCTCTCTCTCTCTCCCTCTCTCTCCCTGCCTCTGCCTCTCTGTAACTCTGCCTTTCAAATAAAATAAATAAATCTTAAAAAAAAAGACTACTTCAGAAAGTCTGTGGAAAATGGAATTGAAGGATAACTTTATCTTAGTCTAAAAATTTGAAATCCATGCACTGTTTTTTCATAAATCTTTTTAAGACTACTTGTATATGCACATCTCAAAATTTTGGTGTACCAAAGTAAGCTTATCTTTTAATTTATTTTCCTCAACTTTTCACAGTAGCCCTGTATGGATATGCAGAAAGAAAATTAATTAGCCAAATTATTACTCTAATTTTCTTCTTTTGCTCACTTTTTTTTAAACAATCAAGAAAAAGTTATTAAAAAATGAAACGGGGCCAGTGCCATGGCTCACTAGGCTAATCCTCCTCCTGCGGCGCTGGCACCCCAGGTTCTAGTCCCGGTTGGGGCACCAGATTCTGTCCTGGTTGCCCCTCTTCCAGGCCAGCTCTCTGCTGTGGCCCGGGAAGGCAGTGGAGGATGGCCCAAGTGGTTGGGCCCTGCACCAGCATGGGAGACCAAGAGGAAGCAAGCACCTGGCTCCTGGCTTCGGATCGGCGCAGCGAACAGGCCGTAGCAGCCACTTTGGGGGAGAACCAACGGAAGAGGAAGACTTTTCTCTCTGTCTCTCTCTCTCACTGTCCACTCTGCCTGTCAAAAAAAAAAGAAAAAAAAAAAGAAAAAGAAAAAGAAAAAGAAAAAGAAAAAGAAACAGGGCAATGATGAGGCACATTAGGTCAAACTGCCACTTGCGACACCAGAATTATATAATAGAGTGCTGGTTTGAGTCTTGGTAGCTCTGCTTTTGATCAGCTTCCTGCTAATGCACCTGGGAAGACAGAAGATGGCTCAAGCACCTTGGCTTTTGCCACCCATGTGAGAGACTAGGATGGGGTTCCAGGTTCTTGGCTTCAGCCTGGCCCAGACCTACCTGTTGCAGCCATTTGAAAAGTGGACCAGTAGGTGAAAGATCTCTCCCTCTCTATTTATTTCTTCTTCTCCTTATTCTTTTTAAAATATTTATTTGTTTAATTGAAAGTCAGGATTACTGGGAGAGAGGGAAAAACAAAGAGAGGGAGCTTCAATCTACTTACACATCACAAGCACATTAGCAGGGAGATGGATCGGAAGCAGATCTACTGGGATTTGAACTGGTGCCCATATGGGATTCTGGTATTGCAGATGGCTGTTTAACCTGCCAGAGTACCTGCCTCTCTCCCTCTCCATCTTTTTCCCTTCCTCTCTATTGCTCTGCTTTTCAAATAAAAAAAAATCATTAACAAATTAAATAAAAATAAATTCTCCAACGGAAGAATCACAACAATCTATGTAGTGTAATCTCACAGTGTGGAGAATGTCTATAGACAATAATTGCAATGGCAAAGCAAAGTGAAGGAAACTCGTAAACTCTGAATAGTAATTATTTCTCAGTTTTGGAATGCAAAACAATATTTTATTTTTTGTGCTTTTCCACTGTTTCCCAATTTTATACAGGGAACATGCATTATTTTTATATTAAGATGTAATCCACAAGAAAAGAGAGTAAGATAATTTTCTGTAGAGTTTTTAACCATGGAATAAAGGTGTATGAAAAATATGTCTTAGATTTTTCTAACCTATGAAAAGGTATACAATCAAAAGTTATTGTCCCTGAAAGGTGTGCATAATAGATGGCCATAACTATATGAAGACCAATGACATCTGAAGAATCTAAAGAATTTGTTTTAATTTTCTGATGATGACTCTTGTCACTCTTGTAAATCTACATTCAGAACATATAATAAAGAATGGAAAAGGTTTATGATGATTCCAGTGAGAACTATGTGCAGAATTGCAGTATAATACGAGGTTGAATGCAATTCAGTATTTTCATGGGTAAGTTGATGAGAGTGGAATTTTGTGTGACCTAAGGTCTCTGGATCAAGGTACAGCCTTGCACACTGAGTTCTCTCCAGGAACAACTACTGGCTCACAAGAAAAAGTGACCCTTATGAAATGTTTGTGTAGAGTGGGTAGTCATACAAATACACACTTTAGCTCTTGTGATATGGAGCACATAACTGACTACAGCCACTCCCTCTGCTCCTTGGTTCATGCTGCTTTCACACTTAGGTCATACTTCCCCCAGGCTGCTTCTAGCTATGACTAAAGCTAGTGGTCTACATGCCCAAGTTCTTTTCAATGAACCCCATGGGATACCTCAGTGGGTGATTTTGACTCAAGAACACCTCATTGATCTGGCCAAATCTTTCCTGAAACTGCACTTTAGTCTGAAACTCTTTCTGCTGAACCCTCCCTTTTTTCTGGTCTTCTTCACAGCCATCAGAGTGTTAATTACCCTTTAATGTACTCTGGACTTTGTTATCTTCCATTAACATTCTTCCTAATATGGTTTTTGAACATCCAGAACCATCTTTAGATTTGCTTCTCAGTGGACAATAAGTGATACTCTCTGAAAGTGGCCCACAAATGGAGAAGGAATTTGGGGCTTTGGAATTGTTTCACTCCCTTGTCAAACAAACAGAATAGAATGGTCTCCTGAGGTACACAGAGTATGGAGAGTTCCTGGTTGAAGTTGGAGGCCAAATTCCTATAGATGTCACTGATGTTGACTTGGGAAAACTTTGATTGGAGGGCTTGACTCTGATGGTGCCAAGATTCAGGCATTAGGGAGATACAGGGGGAACAACAGCTAATAGAGCAAGTTATTTGAGTATTGCACAGTTATATCGACATCTTGCAGAGATACAGAGGAACTGAGGACTCTTAATAAGCAATTAGAGGCTAAGATCATAATTCCTTTCTGTGGTACTTTATTTGAGCTTTTTCTTGAACTTTTAGACCTAGAATCCTTTCATACAAAGAGGTACCTAGATGTTTAGGACAAAGCAACCTGTAGCACTATGGCAAGTTGAGACAGTGGCAATTCCTTTAGACTTCTCTAAATAGACCTATAGCCAGGGTCACTTCAAGGGGTGTGCACTAAACTTTGCCCTTAGGAGGGGTCCTCACTTGGTTTAATATTCTATTGTCATCATCTTGAAATAATGAAAACACAAGCCCTTTATACAAGGGAGCTGCAAATTATATAGCAGATCTTTCCAGCAGCTTTTGATTTCAGTGAAAGTATACTAGGTTTGGAGGATCTTTTGACATTAACATTCAGAGTCCTTAATTGTAGTCACGAGCCTCTGTTGGAATGGAAGTTTGGTTACTTAATAAATGGAGCTAATTAAAATCAAACTCACAGTGGTCCACTATGTACAGAGACATACTCACGGTCATTTTTCCATCCCTAAATGTTAAATTGGAAATGAAGTTGGCAGTTGGAGTGATGTCTACATTGAGTTGTTAGCATTAGTAAGAGCTATCAGACTAGGAAAAGTCAAGTTTAAACCTCTGTAACTCTCCTCTACTCACTCGGCCTAAGGAGTTAGCAAAAAGCAATGTCACATTCCAGGAAGTATGGTGAATATTAGAGCTTCCATTAAATAACTGAAAACGTGGAACAGAGCGGAGGAATATACACATGGTATTGCTTTCTCCTATCTCTATATGGTTCCTGAAGAACTCAAAGGGATCCTAGAGACTGAGTGTAGACTTCTGCAATCTTCACTGACTAATAGTCTGGTTGCAACTGTTGTAGGGATATAACATCTATGCTATAGCAGATCAACAGGTTCTTAAGTACATGATATGCAATCACTGGTTTGAAGAATGTGTTCATTCAGGAGGATCAGGCGTGGTTCACATTCATGTGCGACATACAAAATACTCACTGATAGTTCTGCCTCAGGACTACGTTAACTATTCTGTTCTTCATATTATATACTCAAGACATCTGGGCTGCTTGGGTCATCACCAAGTATATCACACTGGATTCTCTGCATCGATGACATTATGTTGATCAGGTGGGATAAACAACAAGTGGCTAGTGGGCAGGAAGCCTTGAAGAGACACATATACTCTAGAGAGTGCATAAATCATATGAAGATTCAGAGTCCTGAGACTTCAGTGAAATCTTCATGGACCTCATGGTCAGGAATTTGCCACAATATACTTTTTTTTTGTTTTTTGTTTTTTTTTACAGGCAGAATGGACAGTGAGAGAGAGACAGAGAGAAAGGTTTTCCTTTGCCGTTGGTTTACCCTCCAATGGCTGCCACGGCCGGCGCACTGCGCTGATCCGATGGCAGGAGCCAGGTGCTTCTCCTGGTCTCCCATGGGTTGCGGGGCCCAAGCACTTGGGCCATCCGCCACTGCACCTAGTGGCGCCGGCACACCGGGTTCTAGTCCCGGTGGGGGCGCCGGATTCTGTCCCGGTTGCCCCTCTTCCAGGCCAGCTCTATGCTATGGCCTGGGAGTGCAGTGGAGGATGGCCCAAGTGCTTGGGCCCCGCACCCCATGGGAGACCAGGAGAAGCACCTGGCTCCTGCCATCGGATCAGCGTGGTGTGCCGGCCACAGTGCGCCAGCCACGGCGGCCATTGGAGGGTGAACCAATGGCAAAGGAAGTCCTTAGAGGATTAGCCTATTGTGCCGGCCACAGCGCGCTGGCCGCGGCGGCCATTGGAGGGTGAACCAATGGCAAAGGAAGTCCTTAGAGGATTAGCCTATTGAGCCGTAGCTCCGGCCCACAATATACTTTTGAAAGTCAAATAAAGGTTATTTAATTCTACATTCCCCACCTAGAAGAAGGAAGCAAAGAGCCTGGCAGGTGTTTTTGAGTTCTAGAGGCAACATACTCCATGCTTAAGAATAGTGTTCTGGCCCCATACACTTAGTGACAGAGTGGGATCCAGATATTGTTGGAAAAAGATGCAGCACAGAGTTTCAACCAAGCCACAATTTTCTGGAGTAAGTCCATGCCATCCACAGCAGAGAGAATTCCTTAAACAGTTCCTGGAGGCAATGGGAACTCATTTAATCATGAGATCCTGAAAGACCATATATCAGAGACTACACATTGTGAGCCAGATTGTTTCAGTTTTTCCAAGTCATAAAATTGACGCTGCATGGTAAACCAAAAGATGAAAATGATATACCAGACTAATCCTAAGCAGGATGAGAGATTGGTCAGTTGCATGAGCAAGTAACCCAGACATCCTTGTTACTCACTGCTATTACACCAGTAAACCTCCCTTTTTGTACATCGATGCACGTTCCTCTGTCAGTGCTTTCTACCCAAAGACAACCAGCTACATCTGTAATGGAATGAGTTGGATTTGTTACTTGAAATACCAAGGAAGAATATATACCAAGAGGATCCATGTAACATCTTCATAAAAAGTTATTAGCAAAGACTTCTTATAGGAGTTAGGTTTGTGTTGGACTATTTTGGCAAGGGTTCAAGGAATTGAGGCTTAATAGTCTATTAGATGCTATGAGAAAGTGGAAAAGCTCTAAGACAAAGTAATTTAATTAATCTTATCTATAAGGCAATATGCATGAGTGAAGCTAAATTTATAATTGAATAGACATTAGCTGGGATGGGAGATGTATGGTCACTAGTTATTTCAACAATGTTCATTTTTTTGGACACTGTTAAAGTGATCACAGACCGTTTTACCTTTGTTTTGAACCCATCCCAGTCACTGACAGTCCTTTTCTGATGCTGATTTCATCAGCAGGAGGGCAATGAGATCTAGGGAAAAGATCCAGGCTGGCTTCTGCAGCACCGATTCTTAACTGTCGGATGCTGCTTTTTTGTACTTTCCAAAATCAGAATTGGTTTATGAATAGGTTGATTAAAGAAGTGAATAAAGGCTAAAATATGACAGGAAGACTTGAGGATGACACTGAACAATACTAGAGAGAAGAAATCTTCTGAAAGGGTGGAGCTGTGAATAGTGAACCTGGTCATCCACTTTGTGAAGGAGAAACAGCCCGAGGCAATAAAATAAGTAAAATGTTGGCTGGGCAATGACTAATGCCCTTGCTATCTTATCAGGGTCCTAGAAAAAAGGGGCGGGAATATTGTAGATAATTAGAGCATGGTCATATGAGAGTGAGAATGTGAAGATTTTCCTGTAACATGTTCACTCTTATTGCAACTGAGGAAAAGAGACCAAAGGAGTAAAAAGTATGTAAATGTGACAAATGCCATTCAAATGTCATTCATGGAATCTGAAAACAGGCTGGAATTATGGGAGGGAAAAAAGAGTAGTTCTAGTGGTAAACTTGCTTTAGACTAAAGAGTTAGGAAAGGTCTTTGTGAAAAGGTGACCAAGAAGATGAGGGCCATGTCAGAGGAAGAAGGGGAGCAGGGTGTCATGTGGGGGCACAGCAGGTTTTGACGTAGGGAAGGGCTAAGAGTATCCAAGAGACTGAAAGAAGGCAGTGCATATGGTCAGCATGACTAAGAAAGTGACGGCACACAAAAGGAGACTGACATATGCAGAAGCCAGGAAATATTAGGCCAGGGAAGGTGTTTGAGTTTTATTAAAAAAGTAATGGAAAATTTGAAAGATCCTACCCAGTGATATAACATGACCCGTTAATATTTTAAGAAGGTAACTCTAGAATGCTCTAGCACAAGAAAGCAATAGGAAGATCGGTTAGGAAGCTCTGACTATCATCTTGTAAGTTAATGACCATTCAGATCAAAACAGCACCCCACCCTACCTTGTGAATGGTTTACATTGTGTTGCTTCTTGTGTGGGAAGCAGTTGTGTAGGTGTATGACTCGGGTTCTCTCTTACAGCTGATGTGCCAGTTTCTCACATTCAGACCAACTCAGTTCTCCAAGTATCTTGATAGGATATACATGAAGCTCAGAAAAATCAGCACTGGGCTAATATTAGATCATTTCCTGTGCCACATCCTCTCAAATACCTGCCTCCACATCTTACCTTTTGAAGGCCACATTTTATTGTCAGTTTCAGATTAAATATACTCTACCTGAGTCTTTGCTCCCCAATTGAATGTTGAAGAAAAACAAGAGAATCAAAGTCATGAAGGAAAATTAAATTGGTGTGTGCACATATAACTGTCTATATAGGATTTCTTACAAGGTGATTAATGCAATAAAAATGAAAAGGAATAAAATCTCACTTAGCTTTCATCCACGAGCTATCAGTTTAAGGCAACACCTCTCAAAGTAACAGTCCTCACAAAATCTCTCAAAGAAACAGTCCTCACAAAACCCAGATGCAGTTCATTGGAGTTCACATTTTAAAAAAGCATCAGTGGGTGATGATAACCCACCAACCCCATTGATAGTATCATAACTCTGTTCTCATGTGCACGCTATTAATGGTGTCAACACATTGAACATTACTGTTTTCCAAGAGAAAAAAAGAGAAGCATTGACTTAGATAAACTTGACTTGTAATTTGCTCTATTCTACATGAAATTCACCTGTCATCTAATATGCAAAGAAGTGTAAAAAGAATCTTAAAGAGATAATGAAAGTTTATGTTACAGTGATTTCTCACTTATAATTCATGAATATTTTTGTCAGAAAACTTCCTTTAATATACAGTTAGAAAACAGAACAGCACAGTGATACAAACAGCCTAGTGGTATCTCAACTAGATAGTAAGAAAAAGTCAAGAGAAAATTCATTGTATGAAACTACAGTATTTTTCCTCCAAATCCTGAGACTGAAACTAGTTGTACTCACTCATTAAATTCACACTTGAGTCTCCAAATCTTGGAGGGAAGATTGCTGAAAGTCAAGGCGTTTGTGAAGATTTTAGGATATATTATTGATTTGAATATCAAAGTGCAATAAATGTGGGTTTCTTTGGAAAGATAGTAAAATATTCTTAATTATTATCCTGAGAGACTAATAGCATCTTAATGCTTGGGTAACAAATTATGACATTGCTGATTGGAGCTCTTTGCTTCAAGCTGAAATAAAACATAGGGTAAAATAACTTCAGGGACAATTTATGTAAATAGCTGATAATGTATTTAATTTACATCCTGCCTTAAATTCGTTTGGAAACGAGGTTTAAAATGAACAAAGTCAAATTAACTGAACAAAGAATAAAATATGTAGCAATTTTTATATCGCCTGCATTTGCTGAAATTTTGATGTGTCACAGTTTAATGCCTTGATCATTGCTTTGTCTCTATTTCTGTGAAAAATATCATGGTCTCCATTATCCCGTTATTACATATCTGAGAACTCAAGTTCATGAGCTAAAGAATTAATTGGAAGAAACTCATTTCTAGAACTCTGATGATAGATGACCTGGGAATGTAAGAGTTAAGAACCTGAAGTTCTTATATAGACTATCCAAAGCTCTAAATCCCTATAAACCCACTTTATCTAGTCTGATGGCAAACTGAATAAACATCTCTTCAAAATTTCTTAGGAGTTTTCAAGAGTGTCCAAACTACCTATGCCTACCATTCACAGAAATGCATGTAAGCACACACATCTTTTTCTTAACTGCTTTCATTAGAAACTAAAATTTGATTACATCTGTATACTATTTTTAAATAGATTGCTCTAACTAATGAACTCACGATCTCACTGGGATCTTTATATCTAGGCTAGTTAACAACTTTTTCCTCTTTTTGTATAAGGGCCAGTCTTCCAAGTTCACTGTTTTTGTTTGTTTGTTTGTTTTGTTTTGTTTTTGAGTCAAATAAGGCACTGAGTTACATTTGCTAGCCTTCTGTTAAGTTTTACCAACAAATATTAGAATATTAGACTTATGCAGCAGACATTTAGCCTAGCAGTTAAGAAGACATGTCCCACATTGGAATTCATGGAATCAATTCCTGCCTTCAGCCCCTGACTCCTGCTTCTTGCCAATACAGATCCTGGAGGCACTGATGACAGATCAATTAATTGAGATCCTGCGCCACATGTGGGACATCTGGATTGTGTTCCCAGATCATTGCTTTCACATTGGCCCAACCCCAATCATTGTAAGATGTGGATGGATTTATTTATATATCTCTCCTTCATATAAGTAGTAAATATTAGAAAAAAAGAACCTGGGTTTTGAAAGATTGCATATGGCATTCAAAAATAGTTTGTATTCATCTTAAAACTTTATAAATGCATGCAAGTATAAAATATTATAAACCCCATAATAGTTATTCACTATTTGGCATTCCCTTCTGGATTTGTTTGAAAGCATACAAATTTCTCTGCACATAAGAAATTTAAATATATATATAGTATTCATAATGACAAACTATTATATATTCTACTTTTAAAACCATATGCTGAAACAAACTTCTATATACTTACAACAATCATAATTATCATTTTAAACTACTTCTTGCTAATTGACTTGAAATGCTTCTTTTTACTTGGCATTTGACTATAATAATTCCTTTTTTTAGTTTTGCGATTTAAAAAATTACTTGTAATAACAGATAAAGTTGCAATGAATATCATCTCAGAAATTTTTTTAAAAATTGAATTAACTTTATAAAAATTTTAAAATAATAGGGGGTTAAGCTTGTGATTATAAATAAAATTGAAAATATGTAATTGTAACAATTAAAAAAAAATAAGAAAAGGAGGGAGGGTGAGATTGGGGGCCGGAGGAATGGTAGAGTGGGAAGTATCACGCTTTTAAAAGTGTATATATGAGGGGCCGGCGTCGTGGCTCACTTGGCTAATCCTCTGCCTGTTCCGCTGGCATCCCATATGGGCGCTGGGTTCTAGTCCCAGTCACTCCTCTTCCAGTCCAGCTCTCTAGTGTGGCACGGGAAGTCAGTGGAGGATGGCCCAAGTACTTGGGCACCTGCAACTGCATGGGAGACCAGGAAAAAGCACCTGGCTCCTGGCTTTGGATTGGCACAGCTCCAGCCATAGCGGCCATTTGGGGGTGAACCAATGGAAAGAAGACCTTTCTCTCTCTCTCTCTCACACACACTCTATCAAATTAAAAAAAAAAAAGTGTATATATGAAATAAATGAAATTTGTTTTCTTTTTTTAACTTTTATTTAATGAATATAAATTTCCAAAGTACAGCCTATGGATTACAATGGCTTCCCCCACCCCATAACTTCCCTCCCACCCGCAACCCTCCCCTTTCCCTCTCCCTCTCCCCTTCAATTCACATCAAGATTCATTTTCGTTTCTCTTTATATACAGAAGATCAGTTTAGCATACATTAAGTAAAGATTTCAACAGTTTGCACCCACATAGAAACACAAAGTGAAAAATACTGTTTGAGTACTAGTTATAGCATTAAATCACAATGTACAGCACATTAAGACAGAGATCCTACATGAGGAGCAAGTGCACAGTGACTCCTGTTGTTGACTTAACAAATTGACACTCTTGTTTATGGCATCAGTAATCACCTTAGGCTCTTGTCATGAGTTGCCATAGCTATGGAAGCCTTTTAAGTTCACCGACTCTTATCATATTAAAACAAGGTTATATTCAAAGTGGAAGTTCTCTTCTCCCTTCAGAGAAAGGTACCTCCTTCTTTGATGGCCCTGTTCTTTCCACTGGGATCTCACTCATGGAGATCTTTCATTTAGGTGTTTGTTTGTTTGTTTGTTTGTTTTTTTGCCAGAGTGTCTTGGCTTTCCATGCCTGAAATACTCTCATGGGCTTTTCAGCCAGATCCAAATGCCTTAAGGGCTGATTCTGAGGCCAGAGTGCTGTTTAGGACATCTGCCATTCTATGAGTCTGCTGTGTATCTCACTTCCCAGGCTGGATCGTTCTCTCCCTTTTTTATTCTATCGGTTAGTATTTGCAGACACAAGTCTTGTTTATGTGATCCCTTTGACTCTTAGTCCTTTCATTATGATCAATTGTGAACAGAAATTGATCAAATGGACTAGTGAGATGGCATTGGTACATGCCACCTTGATGGGATTGAATTGGAATCCCCTGGCATGTTTCTAACTCTACCATTTGGGGCAAGTCAGCTTGAGCATGTCCCAAATTGTACATCTCCTCCCTCTCTTATTCCCACTCTTATATTTAACAGGGATCACTTTTCAGGTAAGTTTCAACACTTCAGAATAACTGTGTATTAATTACAGAATTCAAATTTGATTTTATTAGTTTTCTTATGAACTGACTTGTAAGTTGAGGAGAATATAAAAAATGATGTTTGATTTTTTTCTGTCGGCCAGGGGGTGCATAACAAAATCATGTATCATGGGTGATGTTTTCCTCGCAATTCTTGAAAATGGGATCAGGGAAGTGAAACTAATAGTTGTGATAGTAGCAGAAACTGACTTGGAGAATTCAATGGGTGTAAAGACTCTGAAATTCTCTACACAGGTAGCACAATATGTAAACTAATTTTCAAAGAATGGGGGAAATCAAAGATATATTATTTTTTTTAATTTTTTTTTTTTGACAAGCAGAGTTAGTGTGAGAGAGAGACAGAGAGAAAGGTCTTCCTTTCCATTGGTTCAACCCCCAAATGGCTGCTATGACCAGCGCACACTGCGCCGATCCGAAGCCAGGAGCCAGGTGCTTCTCCTGGTCTCCCATGCTGGTGCAGGGCCCAAGCACTTGGGCCATCCTCCACGGCACTTCTGCAGAGAGCTGGACTGGAAGAGGGGCAACCAGGACAGAATCTGGCACCCCAACTCGGACTAGAACCCGGTGTGCCGGCACCGCAGTCCTAGTGAGCCGCGGCGCCGGCCCAGAGCATTTTTTTTTAACTCTTATCATAGCTCACTGACATATATAAAATTAAAAAAAAAAAAACTAAGGCACTTGGTTGTTTGAAATGAAATTTGTTGTTTTCTAGCCCATCTTTCCACCAAAAAAGAAAATTTTGGGAGCCTCTAATGATTCATTTTACTGAACAAATATTTCTTGATCACATATCAGGTACTGAAACCTATCCTGCGCTTCTCGAGATCAGACATGGTGTTCAGGGAGCTCACTGTTAACAGAAACAAGTGAGCAAACTGCAGCATAAACCAGTAGCTGAATATGCATGTTTCTCTGGTGGCACAGAGGAAAGCACACATAATAGTTACAAGACTCTGTTGTACGTATCTGGCTTTTGCATTCTGAAGGATAGCTGAGATATTTTTGTTTTCTCTCCAAATAGCAGTGACCTAAACAAACAGGTTTTACAAAAGCATATGTCCAATAAAATGTTGACTAATGATTTGAGATTTCTTCTCAAATGTAAACAAAGCAGCTTACTAACTTGGAATAAGCAGTAGCCTAACATTAGGAATTTGTTTCCTCTTGGATTCAATATTATGAGTCCCCAAGGCAGCTTCTTCATTTCTATTTTAATTGTAGGGATTGAGCCCCAAGGTGGTCACTGTCCTTTTCTTTTCGCTCTACCTGTGGTCTCAGGGAGAATAAGAAAGACAACTGAGAGAGAACCGAGATGCCGAGACTCTGCGATCCTGGGTGGGGGTCACTGGGGAAAGAATACAACATCTGAGCCTGGTCATTGGTATAATGCAGTGGAAGAGGAAATGGGATGTCACAGAGATTTGTGTTAAGCTCTGCACTTCCTTTCAAGGTTGCACAGGTACATTATTTATTCTGTTTGGTGGTCAGGTAAGTAAAACATGTCACATGAACACCTGAGCCATCCATCTCACAGGATTTTTAGAGATTCAAGTAAAATATAACACTATAAGAGCCATACAAATAGTTTTACAGATGTAATGGTGATTGTCTCTATTTTGTTTCATATCTCTGCCTAAGGGGTAACATAATAAAATATGTTTGAATTAAATTGCTCACTTCCCAAATTCAACCCCAATATCCCCCATCTCAATCTATCTAAAGCTTGTTGACTCATATTTCCATCTCTGTTAGTCTATAGCTCCTGTCCCAAATACTTCTAGTCATCCTTTGTTTTCCTCTCTCTAGAGATTATCTTCAGTTAAACACCCATGCAGGAGATATAGAGACGTAGGTTTCTGCTTCATCCATGTGAAATTGTGTGGAAAATGTCTAGTCCTCATTTTACTCTTTTTTTTTTTTTTTTTACTTGACAGGTAGAGCTGGACAGTGAGAGAAAGACAGAGAGAAAGGTCTTCCTTCCATTGGTTCACCCCCCAAATGGCCACTACAGCCGGAGCTGTGCCGATCCAAAGCCAGGAGCCAGGTGCTTCCTTCTGGTCTCCCATGCATGTGCAGGCGCCCAAGCACTTGGGACCATCCTCCACTGACTTCCTGAGCCACAACAGAGAGCTGGACTGGAAGAGGAGCAACTGGGACTAGAACCCGGAATCCATATGGGATGCCGGCGCCACAGGTGGAGGATTAGCCAAGTGAGCCATGACACCGGCCCCTCTCACTTTACTCTTTAATTTTGCATGAGAAGGCTGTTAGTTTTGTTATATGGTTAGAGACTTGAGCAGAGATAATCATGATAAGGAATGAGGCCATATTAAAAAATATGTGTCAGATAAATTGATGAAATAACTAGTAGAATTTAATGGGTAACTCACTGTCAAACATATTATATTTTTCAGTTCTAATTCTTTTGCCCACTTTGCAATTAAGGTGTAATTTTTTCTTTCATAGATGAAGAAATTAAGACTCAGAGGAGTGCCTGGGTTTGATTTCTCACTCTGGCTCCAACTCCAGTTTCCTGCCAAGGTAGAAGCTGGGAGGCAACAATGATAATTCAAGTAATTAGGTTCCTTCTACTCACATGGCAAAACTGAATTGTGTTCCTGATTCCTGGTTCCAGCCCCAAGCCAGATCCAGTCACTATGGGCACTGGATAATGAACCAACAGATAAGAGTGAGCCTCTCTCTTTCTCTCTCTCTCTCTAATAAAATAAGCATTAAAAAGTTTTAAAAGGAAAAAGGTTAAATTAATATATTCACTATAAATGGAACAGATCTTTAAGTAAACTCATAGGAAACACAATAGGGATAGGAGCAGGAAAAGGAAGAAGGAGAAGAGAAGGAGGTAGAAGCAGCAGCAGCAGCAGCAGCAGTAGCAGCGGGGCAACAGAAGAAGAAAAGAAGAGGAGGAGAGGGAGAGAAGGAGGGAGAGGGAAGGGAGAGAAGGCAGAGGAGAAGAAAAAACTCAGAAAGCCCTATATATAAATTCCTCACCTTATAGATGAGAAAACATAGGCCCAACGAGAGATAGTGACAGGCCAGACATCAAGCAGAAGGTTAGGACTAGGACCAGAGCCATCTGCTTTGAGACCGTTGCTAGTTCCACTGCTGCATAAGTGCTGGCAGAGAGGGCAAGAGAGATAAATATCTGGCATTTTAGGAATCAATATGCATGCTTGTCCCACTATGTATGTGTTTTTCAATCTTCTTATAGTCCTAATAAACAAGCACTAGGTAAAAAAGACTATTCTTTTGCATTCAATGTTATCCTTAAGAGCTTATGTACAACTGTAGCTGAACAGTTTATAAAGGAATCCTTACCCCAGGAGGGTACCTATTGCAGCACCATGGCTCGTGCTCTTAAAATGAAGAATGTGCCTCTATGTTAACAATAGTGTTCGTTATTAAATAGCAGACTCAACAAGCTGTATAATTTAATATGGGATGATCAGAATTTGCAAACGGAACTTCTGGTATGAAAAGAGTATGTGAAATCAGTGTCATGATGTAACAGCCATTCCCTGCAGCCCCAAGAAGAGGCTTAAAAGCACAGTCAAAGAGAGTATTTTCTGGCGTGGATGCATCACTGGCTGTACAAGGTGATTTTACTGTGCATTATACTTTAATTATAACTGCACTGTAGCCATCTGCTCCACTTCATTCCCTAATTATAGATGCAAGAAGCATTTCACAACTTCACCCATAAAAAAAGATCTGAGGGATTTCATGACAGGCTTGCTCTGTGCTCCTCCCTCCTTTCTTGGCCTGTAGACTCTCCCTTCAACGGTACATCTGAACAGATCAAGAGAGTGTTTCTGATGCACTGATCACTCCAGAAGGGCTGAGTGTCGGCACTTATTCCATTCATTAACAATTCTCTTTTACCATTAATAGGCAAATTTTGGGCCACCCTTCCCCATGCCATGGTCATATGTGACTTCTTGTCCATATACATTTTTCTACATACAGCCCCTGCATTTTAAACACAATAATAATTTTTTTTTTTTTTACTTTTTTGCAAGTGCAAACACATCATGCATTTTGGCAATTCCTGAGGACACTATTTTTAAAAAGCTGTCATTGTCTTCACTTTTGAGTGCAGAGACATAGATAACGTCAAGGTTTTCTTTCATATAACATGGTTGATCAGCGGGAGAATCTACCCAGAAGACACCTCTCAAGAAGTTGATTCCTACTCTTTTAGCAATAACTACTGTCTTGCTTCTTTGGAAGTGCAATTTGAATTTTCACTGAACTAGCAGAGTGAGTGGAGCTGGCTCACACAGTCTTACAAAAGCAAATTATGGGTACTTCTTTCCAACTCCATGTTCAATGACATGTTGGTTACATTGAATTTGGCCACCATGGTGAGACTATGCATTAGACACGAACTACTAATCAGAGTTTCCTCTGCTTCCCCAAGTGATAAGTGTTAATAATTTCCCAGAATTCCCCAAAATATGGCAAGTATATCTATGTGTCTTCAGAAAAATAACATTTGGAACACATGCCTACTTCATCTTTGAACCTGAATCATCTGAATATGAGGATAAGCTGAGATACTCAACCATTGGATTACTCTTTCAGTGTATAGACAGGACAGAAACCTGAGAAAACAAGGGTTCTGACTCCAGGTGGTAAATTCAGAAATTTAATGAATCTTTTGGCTTTAAAAGTTTCCATGGTTTCAACAACAATAAATATACTAGGAATCCAGGGGTCCTAGATGACTGAAGATGATGAAGGACAGTCCCAAAGCAGGAGGCTCCAGAAAGACCACCAGATTCTGGCAGCCTCTTCACTGCAACTGGAAGCTGGCAGATGACAGAGAGCCTTTCTGGAAGCTGGATTTGGACATTTCTGAAGAGTAAATAAACACATGTGACCCTTTTCAAAGATGCTAAAACAGAAACAATTGAGAAATTCCTAAGTTTTTTCTCCCCCACTAAATTTTTAGGCCTTGCAAAAAACAATCTAGCTATTAGATTACAGTTCAAGTCCAAGAACAAGGTCATTAATACCTTCAGTGTGACTAAACAAAAATTCAAAACATCAAAAATTTCTCTCTCTGTAACTCTTTCAAATAGATTAAAAATAAATCTTTTTATAAAAAAGATTCTACTTATAGCATACTTAGAATGGTTTCTGAAATGTAGCAAATGCCCCATTTTTATTAATCTTTAGCCCAATCAGCTTCTTCATTTTACAAGATGAAAAACTAAAGCCTAGAGAAGATAAATGCATTGTGTAAATTCACAGATCAGATAATAGGTAGATTTCAGCTTAGAATCCATAAATGTTTCTTTCTTTTTTGTTTAAGATTTATTTTATTTATTTGAAAAACAGAGTTACAGAGAGAGGTAGAGAGAGAGAAAGAGGTCTTCCATCGGCTGGTTCACTCCCCAGATGGCTGCAATGGCCGGAGCTGCACCAATCTGAAGCCAGGAGCCAGGAGCTTCTTCCAGGTCTCCCACATGGGTGCAGGGCCCCAAGGACTTGGGCCACCTTCTACTGCTTTCTCTGCCATAGCAGAGAGCTGGATTAGAAGAGGAGCAGCCGGGACTAGAACCAATGCCCATATGGGATGCCAGCGCTTCAGGCCAGGGCTTTAACCCACTGTGCCATAGCACCAGCCCCAGAATCCATAAATTTTTCCCATCGTTCTTTCCACTTCTCCCTCAGTGATAGATTATCGTATTAAACAATTTAACGGCCGGCGCCGCGGCTCACTAGGCTAATCCTCCGCCTTGCAGCACCGGCACACCGGGTTCTAGTCCCGGTCGGGGCGCCGGATTCTGTCCCGGTTGCCCCTCTTCCAGGCCAGCTCTCTGCTGTGGCCAGGGAGTGCAGTGGAGGATGGCCCAAGTGCTTGGGCCCTGCACCCCATGGGAGACCAGGAGAAGTACCTGGCTCCTGCCACCGGATCGGCGCGGTGCGCCGGCCGCAGCGCGCTGGCCACGGCGGCCATTGGAGGATGAACCAACAGCAAAGGAAAACCTTTCTCTCTGTCTCTCTCTCTCACTGTCCACTCTGCCTGTCAAAAAAAACAAAAAAACAAAAAAACAAAAAAACAAAAAACAAACAAAAAAACCAACTACTGGGGCCAGTGTTGTGGTACAATGGGTTAAGCCTTTGCCTGTAATCCAGCATCCTTTATGAGTGCCACTTTGAGTCCCAGCTGTCCCACTTCCCATCTATCTCCCTGCTAATATGCCTGGGAAAGCATGTGGAAGACCTGGATGGAGTTTTAGGCTCCTGGCTTCAGCCTGGTTAAGCCCAGGCCATTGCAGCCATTTGGGGAGTGAATCAGCAAATAGAAGATATTTCTCTCTCTCTCAGTCTCTCTCTCCCTCTCTCTTTCTCTCTCTGCCTGTCTCTCTCCCTCTCTCTCTCTTTGTAACTCTGCCTTTCAAATAAATAAATAAATCTTAAAAGAAAACCAACTATTATCAAACTCTATTGGAGTCTGGGTGTACTGAAAAAGATGTATATGGTATAAAAGTACATGCCAGATTAAATTCTCAAACAAGATCTTTTGACTCCAGATAATGTGTTTCCACCTCTTTAATATGCTACTTCTCAATAATGTGTTCTTAGAATGATATGTTACTCACTTCTAAAACAGAAGAACTCATTCTTGTGCAACAATGACAATAATTAAGATCTTACAAAGTTTATATATATATATAAAGGATGGAAAAGTGTTCCCCCACTGCTGAAGAAAACACTTTTAAATGTATTCAAAATGCAAATCTTAGGAAACATCAAATAAAGTAAAAGTTGGGAGAGCAAACAGCTTTCAGATCCAATATTTTGCCGAAGTAATGACAAATCAAAAAAAAAAAAAAAAGGATTGACAAAGAGGTTTTCTTCACGTTCCTGGCGACAGACTGAGAGAACTAAAACATGGATTAGCACCAAAGAAACTGTTCATCGCTTGTCTTTGGTAAAATCCTTAATCTGCAGCCCTGAAAACAGATCCTAAGGGAAAAACTGCCAAACCTCAATGGACATTACTGGTACTTCTGCAATTTTTGCTGCATCATTACTCACTTGGCATGTTCTCTCCCTCCTGAAGGAAAGAACATTAATTCACCATTTTCCAGTGTCAACATGAAGATGAGAGCTGGGAAGAACACAGAGGGCCTCTGAGAAGTCAGGCAATGGTTAGAAGTCCAACTGCATAGTAAATTATGAGCATTAATGGGTCTAGAAAGTACATAGAGTCTGAAATACAAGACTATTCCAGGCCCAGTTGGATAAAAGTATGAGACTGCGATAGTGAAGTGGTTGACAGTAGAAACTGGATAAAAGTTAAAGAAACGTGCAGGCAGATTCTAAGAACAACTGTGAAAACAGAAACAGAACAACAAAGTGATTACAGATGCAAAGACTGAAATAAAGGTGGTTGAAGAGAGACCAAGAAATGGGGAGCTGGTTAGCTGACGGATGGCTCAAGAACTGGAGAGAGTCACAAGTAAGCTTAGGTATTACCCAAACCTGTTTGGCCCTTCAAATTCTGTTCTATGATCAAGGTCATGGTACCATGTACAAAGCTTAGGTAGTTATACTTCAACACCTGAGGAAATATCTCCAGAATTTGCCTTTTACTTGGTGTTTTCCCAGAGTGGACTGGCTGGGGCTTCTGAGTTCCATGCCATAGATGTAACAAACTCTATGATTCCAGTGTTGTTCCCTCTCCAGGCTGTCCATAAGATGGCCTATCCTTGAATGTGCTCTTCCAGGTTTCCTCCGACCAGAGGCTAAGCTAGACGAACACCCCCCTGGGGCTATGGGATTCTAGCGTAGGCCCAGCCTTCTGGGTCTCACCAGTCAAGATCCAGCTGGATGCAGTGCTTCCCTATTAGTATTGCTGCAGGTATTTATCAGTCACTCTGCTATCCTGATTTCAAAGGCGCAATGGAAGGTTTCAGAGTGTTGAATAAGTTTATGAACTATGAGATCTGTACCTCTTCTGGTGAATAATTACTTTTCTTTGATTATATCCTGCTAGAGGTTTATATATAACCTTGTAGTTTTATGTCTTCCATCTGTATTTTTTTATATTTTATTTTATTTAATGAACATAAATTTCCAAAGTACAGCTTATGGATTACAATAGCTTCCCCCCACCATAACTTCCCTCCCACCCACAACACTACCCTCTCCCACTCCCTCTCCCCTTCCATTCACATCAAGATTCATTTTCGTTTCTCTTTATATACAGAAGATCAATTTAGCATATATTAAGTAAAGATTTCAACAGTTTGCACCCACCCAGAAACACAAAGTGTAAAATACTATTTGAGTACTAGTTATAGCATTAATTAAACACCTAAGAGTAATTGTGTATTAATTACAGAGTTCAACCAATAGTTTTAAGTAGAACATAAAAAATACTAAAAGGGTAAAGTATTAAGTTGTTTCTTTTTCTTTTTCTTTTGTTTGTTATATAGTTATTTTTATTTAATAAATGTGAATTTACAAAGTGCAACTTTTGTATTGTTATGGCTTCCCCCCCCCACCTCCCTCCCTCCCGTGGCCCTCCCCTCTCCTACTCCCTCTCCCATCCCGCCCTTCATCGAGTTTCATTTTCAATTACCTTCATATACTGAAGATCAACTTAGTATATACTAAGCAAGGATTTCAACAGGCTGCACTCACACATCCGCACAAGGTATAGGGTATTGTTCGACTAGTAGTGTTGTTTTTAAGTTTCGTAGTAAAACACATTAAGGACAGAGATCCTACGTGGGGAGCATGTACCTAGTGACTCCCGTTGATTTAACAATTGGCACTCTTATTTATGACGTCAGCAATCACCCGAGACTCTTGCTATGAGCTGTCTAGGCTATGGAAGCCCCTTGAGTTCACTGACTCTGAACTTGTTTAGTCAAGGCCATATCACAGTGGAGGTTCCTTCCTCCCTTCAGAGAAAGGCGCCTCTTTCCTTGATGGCCTGTTCCTTCTGCTGGGGTCTTGTTTACCAGGATCATTCATTTAGATTGTTTTTGCCACCTTGTAATGGCTTTCCATGCCTGTGAGACTCTCATGGACCTTTTAGCCAGATCCAAATGTCCCAAGGGTTGTGAATCCTAGTTATTTTTAAGTCTTTTCTCAGGTAACTATATTATTTGAATCCCTGTAGATCTGCTTCAATTATCTACCTTTTCCCATACATTTTGGTTATTTGATTCTGTTCTTATTGTATTTTTGGATACTTTGGATTAAGTATTTTTGAGATTCTAGACAATGTTATCTTCCTCAAGCAAGGATTAAGGTTTCCTCTGAGAGACAGAACTTGACGACATCACCATCGTGTCAAGGACTGGTTTTGAATCCTTTTAAATCAGACCAGTTTCAACTTTGTTCTTAATTTGGAGGTTATCTCCCCTACCCTTAAAGTATGGTCCTTTCTTAAGGCTCCCCCACTCTAGTAGGGTTTCAGTTCCAACTGTGTTCCCAACACTTCATGGATATTTACATCTCTCTGTGTTCAGTCTCTAATCCACTCTTTTCTTATAGAGTTATAGGCAACATACACCCAGCTTTGGTATTTGATAACAATTTCAATGTCATATTTATACAGATGTTGACATTCACTTGTGGGGCTTCCACTTCTCTCGATTTTGTATGTTAAGTCTTAGTTGCTCCGGCTATCACAAATTTCAGCCTCTGGCTTCTCTACCTGACAGGATGCTGTTCTCTTCTTGGGCTTTGCTACCTCCCTCCCACTCTTACCAGCTGACCTACTATGCAACTTAGAATGGTTTTCCAGAGAAAAGGCAGGGTGAACATGGAGCCTAATACTTATAATTTTATTCTTTCTGAGTTCATACACCTCTCAAAATAAGCCTGCATTTCTTGCTCATTAATGTACTTAAATGGTTGTTTCATATAAATATTTTAATAGGTAAAATTGTCTTTAGCAGGAAGGTTACAATGATACAAACTACTATATCACAGCTGAGATCCAAAGTTTATTACACAGTTTTGAATATGTAAAAATGTTTAATGATCCTTATATAATTACATTTATTTTCATTTTAAATTAAGTAGATTTTTTTTTATTTGACAGGTAGAGTTATAGACCGAGAGAGAGAGAGAGAGAGAGGGAGAGAGAAAGGTCTTCCTTCCATTGGTTCACCCCCCAAATGGCTGCCACGGCTGGAGCTATGCCGATCTGAAGCCAGGAGCCAGGTGCTTCCTCCTGGTCTCCCATGCAGGTGCAGGGGCCCAAGCACTTGGGCCATCCTCCGCTGCCCTCCCCGACCACAGCAGAGAGCTGCACTGGAAGAGGAGCAGCCAGGACTAGAACCCAGGGTGCCAGCGCTGCAGGCGGAGGATTAACCAAGTGAGCCACAGTGCCAGCCCCAATCAAGTAGATTTTGAGATAGCTGAAAGGAACATTTGAGAAATCTCCTCAATAGAGAGAAATAAAAACTTCAGTTTCAAGCAAAAGTGACTTTAGTGACTATAGAAACAAAGGGTTAATATGATTTTGTGAATGAGCTTTGTATCTGGATCAGAATTTCTGAGTAGCCTAGGCTAAAAGGAAACATCATCCAAGAGATACATTTCTTCCATATGTATGTTCATATTCATCTTTCCTAACACCATTACTGAAGAAACTATCTTTTCTCCATTGTACATTATTGGCATTTTTGTAGAAAATAAATTAACTATAGATGGATTATTTTCAGGTTTTTTATTATGTTCCATGTATCACTACAAAGAGACTTCAAAATAGTTTGTGGAAAATAGAATAATGAGATAAAAATACAAACTTTCTTAGCATCAGCTGCATCAAGTTCAAGATACTTATAAACAATGATGCCAGCCATTCAGTCCATCTCCAAGGAACTGAGGAGTTGTGGGAATTGAACCATGTCAATGTGATCTTTCTTACATTAAGTCTGAGTGAGGAGGGTCAGAAGACATCACATCAGGACTGTATATTGAATGGCTGACTAATGATTTTCCATCAAAACTTTCAAGCTGCCCTTGTTAGATGAGAGAAATGAGCAGGAGCATGGAAATGAATGTGCATTTCTGCTCCTGTTACCTGGGCTGTTCTTTACTTGTCTGTTAGTTCCTTTTGATCTATAGTGTAGTTCAAGTCTCCTGTTTAATTACTGATTTTCTGACCAGATGATTTGGCCATCGCTGAAGTGAGGCATCAAAGTCTCCTACTGGAATTATATTATTTACTTCTCTCTTCAACTCTATTAATATTTTCTTTATGTGTTTTTATGTCCTAATTTTGGGTACAACCATATTTATCACTGTTATATTGTCTTGATGAATTACTTCCTTTATCACTGTATAATGACCTTCTATTTCTCTTGAGACACTTTTTGATTTAAAGCCTACTTTGTCTGTTATAAATATAGCCACCTCTTCTCTCTTTTGGTTGACATTTGTATAGAATATTTCTTTTTATCTCCTTACCTTCAGCCTATGTGTACCTTTAGAGTGAAATTGAGTCTCTTTTAGGTGGTGTGTAATTGGATTTTGCTGTTTTAAACCAATTTAACCACTCTGTATTGGATCAGATGAGTTAATCAAAGGATAGGAAGGAATTACTGTTGCCACTTTGTTAATTATTTTCTGTTTGTAGTTCCTTATTTTCCCTTTTTTCTCTTTATCTTCCTTTGTCATTTGATAATTTTTATTCTGTAGTGGTATGCTTTGATTCTTTTCTGTCTTTTGGATATCTTGCATGAATGTCTGTGCAATTTAAGAAGTAAGCCCTTTATCTAATTTTTACTGACTGACAAGGCCAAGGAAAGCTCTTCATTATCGATTGATCCAGAGACTGAGTGGTGGCTGGTGGGGTCTCTGGTGGGCTTGCTGATTGAGTTCTTAGGTGGGATGTCCTGGTGCTGAGTCACCTGATAGGTGGGTCTGGTGCTTGCATTCAGAGGGGGTTTACCTGGTGCTTTGAAAATATTTCTTAAGCCATCCTTATATCTGGTTTAAAGTACAATGATCAGTCCCTGAAGATTTTTTGGATCACATGTCTTGCATGAAGCAGATATGGAAATGTCAAATGCATTAACTTTAACTTGGAGTGCAGCTTATGTCTAGAAAAGTGGACAAGAGGAACTGGCTTGGATCTGGAGAAGAAAAATAGTACTTTGTCTGAAACTTGAGTTTTTAAGGGGTAGTCTGACACCAGGGTTCATGGGGTTAGTCTCATGCTGCAGTACACAGCAAAGTCAATTCTGACTTTGTTCTCCTTCTCACACATATGCCTTCCCATACTGCACTGTAAAGTCTTGGGTGACAGCTGGCATGGGTTATAGGAAACTTGTCTTCCTGCCTACTGAATGCATCTTTTCCCCTCCTGTACTCTACTCAGGTGCTATAACCTCTCTTTTTTAACTCTTTCATTAAAATTTTATTGATTTTATTTTTATTGATTTGAAAGGCAGAGGCCAATGCAGAGAGATATCCCATCCACTAACTCACTTCCCAAATGCTCACAACAGCTGGAGCTGTGCGGGCCAAAGATGCTTGCTTAGAATTCAATCCTGGTCTCCCATATGGGTGGCAGAGATCCAAGAACTTGAACCATCTTCTGCTGTCTCCCAGGGTGCATGTTAGTAAAAGTGGAACTCAAACCCAGGCACTCTGATATGGGATGCAGGCATCCCAAGCAGTGTCGTAACTGTTGTGACAAACTCCCACCCCTCATCATTAACTCTGTGCTCCACACAGGTACTATAATATCTTTTCTTAATCCTTTTGAATGTTATTTTCATGCATATTTGTGCCTAAGAAGGCATGTGCACTAGAAACTCCTATTGCACTGTCTTGCTGATGTCACTCTCCTCTCTAAATATTCCTTCTTAAATATTTAAAAATGTCAATAAAATATTGTAATTTTATGTGTATTTCATTGTGCATTAACTTTAAACAATGATTTCTAATGATATTTAGGCATGTGAGCATCTCTTATATAAAATTACTGACTTTATGCATCTAGAAAAACATTTTTTTAACTTTTATTTAATGAATATAAATTTCCAAAGCACAGCTTATGGATTACAATGGCTTCCCCCCCCATAACTTCCCTCCCACCCACAACCCTCACCTTTCCCACTCCCTCTCCCCTTCCATTCACATCAAGATTCATTTTCAATTCTCTTTATGTACAGAAGATCAGTTTAGCATATATTAAGTAAAGATTTCAACAATTTGCACCCACATAGAAACACAAAGTGAAAAGTTCTGTTTGAGTACTAGTTATAGCATTAAATCACAATGTACAGCACATTAAGGACAGAGATCCTACATGAGGAGTAAGTGCACAGTGACTCCTGTTGTTGACTTAACAAATTGACACTCTTGTTTATGGCATCAGTAATCACCCTAGGCTCTTGTCATGAGTTGCCAAGGCTATGGAAGCCCCCTGAGTTCACCGACTCTGATCATACTTAGACAAGGTCACAGTCAAAGTGGAAGTTCTCTCATCCCTTCAGAGAAAGGTACCTCCTTCTTTGATGGACCGTTCTTTCCACTGGGATCTCACTCGCGGAGATCTTTCATTTAGGTCTTTTTTTTTTTTTTTTTTGCCACAGTGTCTTGGCTTTCCATGCCTGAAATACTCTCATGGGCTTTTCAGCCGGATCCACATGCCTTAAGGGCTGATTCTGAGGCCAGAGTGCTTAGAAAAACATATTTTGTATAGACTGACATCAATACATTGCTAACAGAAAGATTATATAGAAGGAGTATGCTAGAACATATTCCATGTTATTGCAAGATTAACCTTTGGATACAGCTGACTTTTTAACACAAACATCCTGGTGTTTATTGAATAAATTTATGAAAATAACAAGTAAATGAAAAACAATGAATTTTGACTACAGCCTTCAGGATCGGGCTCCCCTTAAAGACAGAGTTAAGTGACTCCAGTTGTGGGACTTGGGAGGTTTTATGGGTGATGAACCACACATCACAATGCGACTTTCCAATTTCATCAGCATCTTTGATAAGCCATCTGTAACATTACAGTGATACCTCAATTAACACAGTCTTTGGAACAAAGCTCTTTTATAATTATGTTGGCAGCATTGACAGGAGCTCATAAACATGCAAAGCATGCTACTATGTGTCATTCAGCTCAGTGACAATGTTCCAATGAAGCTGCATGTGTGCACATGATAAATACTGTTGGGTATGCTACCATTTGCATGCACAGCCAATAACAGGACTGGCCCCCAAATGCCTGTGCTGGGTTTTAGCTTGTTCTCTCCTCTTTAGTTCTGGTCTCTTTTTAACATTTAGTGATCTATCTCTTCCCATTCAACTGTCTGATGTCCTCTGTTTTTGAGTTACTCACCCCTCCCCTATCAGAAGAGAAAAGGACATCCTGTGGCTAGCTATTCGTGTCTGTGGTTTGCCAGACTGATTTAAGCTAATTCCGAGGTCGTACACATTTATGCACAGAGCATTACACTTTGTAAAATCACATCTGCCAATAGTGCTGGGGACAGATGAAAAATAGAAGGATCACTGGAAAGAGTGTTGCACAATCTATGTCTGGAAGGCTCTATTGCTGAATCACCACGCACTCCTGAGGATTCAGACTGCTTCCTGAACTGTAGTTACCACATTTAAAAAATGAGAGAGTGATGACCTCCAAGGACTTTCCTAGATCTAGCTTTCTGAGAATCAAAATCCATGACAAAAAACCCAAGGAGAAAACTGACTGCTTCTGCTCTACTCCAGGAGTTGGCAGAGTTGAGAACAGAAGTTATGGGTGATGCTGTCTTGTGGTCAGAGTCACAAAAGAAGAAAAAATACTTTCATAATATTTTTCTTTAAGTATAAAAGAAATTCCTCTTGTGATGCTTAGTAATCCCTTAGGAAACAAGGGTGGAGAGTGACAAACTCAGGTGGTGTGACACCATGC
Organism: Oryctolagus cuniculus; assembly: GCF_051225735.1. Taxonomy (NCBI): domain Eukaryota; kingdom Metazoa; phylum Chordata; class Mammalia; order Lagomorpha; family Leporidae; genus Oryctolagus; species Oryctolagus cuniculus. The sequence continues at coordinate 89,916,181 of NC_142870.1, forward strand.
TGTATTCCCAGAATCTGGATCAAAGTTTCAAGAGTCAGGAGATGAGTCAGCGATCTTTCTTCCGTCTGCAATCATGGAAGCATTTATCCAAAGGAAGCCTACATCAGCCTTTGTCTCTGAGTTTCTGAGCTCTCTTGTTCACTCACACACAGAGAGGGAAAATGTGTAGCATTAAGCTGCCCTCAAACAAATGAATAAACAGACCTGAGGTATAATCAATTGTCACACCCAGATTCCTCCCATTCATTCTCCTGAACTTTCACTGGCTCTAGGCATTGGGTTGGTGGAAGGAGGAGTTCAGTGCACATCATTCAGTATTCATGGACTTGCTCTGCTCATGAGGCAACAGCGGCCAACTGGCCTGCAAATCTTTCAAGAGGACTTACCAGGAACTGTCCCTGAGCTTGGAATTCTGCTACCATTAACACAAGGGGTTTAAAATGTACCAAGGCCCTTTTCCACTGATGCTAATAAGTTTAAAGGCATTCTCTCTTCTCCTTTGCAGCCATTCTGCTTCTGTAGTATGTTGGAATTGCAGATTGATAAGGATCTCACAGGAAATTTTACCAAATATTCTTTCTAAGGCAGAATCTTCTACCACCCCTTGAAGTGTCATTCAACTGTAGCCTGGATGTTCTATTTTGTGGGCGACTTACTTCCCCTCAAGACAGCCAGCTGATTTACCCACAGCATCGACTCTTTAAATGAGTTCTCTGTATGTTAAAACAAGCTTCACTACTTTCTACCCAGTAACATTTCAAATTCTAGTTCTGGTGGTCACATGTTAATAACTCTTAAATTTGATGACCCTTCAAATATTTGAAGACAGCTAACACAGTCTATGAAATGAAGTCCTTTTGTTTTCTTTCCCCAAAGAAAGAAAGTGAGTTACAAAGTAAGTTTAGAGATGAAATGAGATGTACAAAGATTTTTCAGGTGGCTACTGCATTATTGTTATTACCATTATTGAAGATGGAATGATAATTTGGTAGTAGTAAAGAAGTGAAAGCTTTAAGCCCTCATATGTTAAATGAGTTGATAAATCAGTTTGATTTATCAAAGCCATCAAAAGAAAAACTATCAATGAGAGCTCTATTGTGGCAGGAAGAAAGCTCAAATTCAAGTTTCTGCTTTTCACTTCTCTCTCCCCTGAATCTGCCCCCCTTATTTTTTTTACTAATTATTTAAAGTTAATGACTGGCTGCAGGTTTATTGATGGCTAGAAAGAAAAGTGGGAAATAAACTGGTAAAGCTACTAAACATAAACTCAGAGACACACAGAGGATGACACATTTAGGGGGAAAAGGATCATCGTCCAGGTAGGAAAATAAGTTACATCTAAATTTTAAAAATGAAAAGGGACAGCTAAACTGCTCTGCATTTGGACCATGTACTGAAATGCAAAAGCATGCAGTAAGGGTGATGTGATCAGTGGAAGCACACAGATTAAAGACTCAGGGCTTTTGCTTGTTTGTTTGTCCTAGCAGAATAGTATGGCTATTTAAATAATAGTACAAATAAAGATACATTCATGGAAAGGTTTTAGCAAACAGAGGAGTGTTGTGTTCAAACCAAATCAAAAGTACATTTAGCCACCAGGGCTTTCAAGGAAAGCAAACATCTTGGCAGATTTTAGGAAGTGTTTAGAAGGGTTGCTGAGGTAACAAGACCATGTCTTAACAGAGAGCAATGAAGATTTGGGAGAATGCTAACCAGGAGTAAAAAGAGCTTGTGAAGAAATGTGAATGGCTCCTCTGGCAAAAAGGAATCAGAATTAGTAGAAAGGGAAGAAAATGTCAGGAAAGCGAGATACAGTTCAGTAAATAAGTAGACCCAATGTAACAGCACATCTCAAAGAGCCAAGAAATGAGGCCAAGTTCATTCTGGGGGTTACTTTACAGGAAACTTAGGCATCTGATAAACATTCCATCTCACTAGGTCCTTAAAATATAAAAACTGACCTCAGATCAAGATTTGCATTTCCTCTATCAGTCCCAGGTAAGCAAAAGACAGGGCTGCATACTGAAGGGCAGATCTAGTTGGTGCTTTCCCCTAAACTATTTTGTAATCTTAAGCAAATGGTTTTCCTTTTTGGGTTGTTTCACCTTCCACAAAAGGCAGGTGTCTGTACTCAGATCAGAGATCTTCATATTTAAAATATTACTCAGAAGCATAAATAATTAAATTTTAAAATATGCTTGGAGTGAATGAAGTAGGGGTGACAGTCTTTCTTCTCCACTAAGTTTCCCTTGGTGAGGTGCTCTTTGGATTCAAATCAGTCCAAGCTGTGTGGATTGTGCACCATCTTCCCACTGACGTCTAGGAGCATAGGGTTTGTTAAGTGTGATCCAGCCCTTCCTCACAGAACACTTCTTCAGGAATTGAGGTATTTTAAACACACTCAGATGCAACCCCCTAAGGGTAGCCTGCTTATTCCACCACTGAGCTTACGTCTATTCTAGAACATCATCCCATGATTTTCTATTGGCCTAAATCCTGTGTAGTCTTCAAAACTTTAGCTCAAGTTTCATCCAGAAAGATTTCCTAAACCACCCCCACCTCTACCTCATTCCACTCCTCTGCACTCTCTTGGAATACTTACTTTTTTCTCATGACCTTGCTCTATCATCCTAAAGGATCTCAGAACAGCTTGGAACAGAGGGTGAAACGTTCTTAGGGTTTGGAGTCATAGCTTCTCTACCTGCTAAATATGTCACTTTGGAAAAGCAACATCTTTGAACCCCAGTTTCCTCCTCTTAAACGGGCTGTTTCCATTCAGAAGGGTTTTTGTGAAGGTAAAATGGAATAATACTTGCAAAACACCTGCCCAAAGGAAAAGTTTTGTGAATTGTTAAAGCCTACCATCTCCTTTCCTTGTTAACAGGAAAGTTAACATAAACACTTCTTGGAAGAAGGCCTTCTTATATTTTATGACTTGGTTATCCCTCTTCCTCCTTCCGGCTCACTCAGTCATCATTTAGCACTTACAAATACTGAAATAAAAAAAAGTAAATTGGCTAAGTAAGGACGAGACAGTAATGTCTCTTTCATTACTGTTGCTTTACATACTGTATGTTTCCTTATCTGATCTATTGTGAGCTTCACAATAAAACCCCATGGTCAATCTTCTTCTTCACTGATAGCTGAAAAATGTAGATTAAGCACTAATTGGCTCACTTTAAGTCATTTGCTAATTGGATCCAAGACTCAAAACTGGATCTTCCTTATTTAAAATTCAAGAGTTTTCCATTTTGTGTTGCTTCCCAGATGAACTATTTTGTTGCTGCTCGTGGAGAAGTCTTACATCTTCCTTCTCGTGTGAGCGCTGAGAAGTAGAGGGGAGGTCTCACTGTAGATCAGAGACAGCAAAGGGCAGTAAGGACTGCCTGCCCTTACAGCAAATGATCTGACCCGTCCCAGCCTCATCTGTGGGAATTCATCCTGGCAGAACCAGTGCACCGCCTTACTCTGTGGGAATAACCGAGTTCCGCCCTCACTCTCAAAGTCTGCCTCTGACGTGCCAAACTCTTTTTCCAGGGGAGTTTTTGCTTTTATCTAGTCCTGTCTTTGCTTGTCTTTAGATGGAACCACAGCTTGCTTTGTACCCTCCCTCCTTGGATTTTGCAATGGCTATGGGGCCTTTTGGGGAAGAGTCCTGCTTCCTTGTGGGGTTGTCCCTGAAGTTCATTTAAAGCCTGTTTCACTGGCACAGCTGCTATGATGTCCCTAAGCTTTTGGCTGAGACCACAGCTACAGACTGGTGGCTGAAATCAGCCCTAGCGATTCAGCAATCCCAAATATGGGAGGTCTGGGTAGAGGAAAACTCACAAAAGTCTTGACGCAACAGTTGCTGACAGATTTTATCCACCCTTCTTCTGCACACACCCAGCTGCCCCAAATTCACCCTGATATGCAGGCCTGAGTGACACACGTGCTTCTGAAGGGAGAACTTGGCACCAGCCCTTCATTCCCTAGGGCATGGCTGGGTATTATGTACAACCAATAACTTACCACTAAGGGTGCATCGCACGAAGACAACCATTTCAGGTGTGGGCTTGTTCCTTCACTCCAGCTGAACTCCTGACATAAGAACAGACTGCTGGCTTAACACTGGCCTTGACTGGAGCTCACTGACCTTCCTATTTCCCTCTGTGTAACAGAAATATTCCCAGAAGCTTTTGACAGCAAGTCACTGTTGGTGTCTTCCTTGTCTCAGTTTAGTCAGGGAAAAAAATGGGAATCTAATTATGACTGAGACAAATGCATAGATCTTACTGGAGCTTCTCCCTCCAAAAAAGGCTCAGAGAACTGCATGGTTATGAGAGCATTTTAAACAAAAATGATGCCAGAACAGATCACCAAGCATGTTCTTCCCACCTGTCCAACATTCTCAGCAAAGTTGCAAAGAATTAAAACATCACTAAGAGTGCTGGGACAACTGCCCTCTCAAAACAAGGCAGGCTGTGAAGCAATTTTGCCTCCACAGTCTACGGCAACATGGAAACTAGGAAATTGCTTGGATAATTACTATTTGTTAGACACCATACAAGTGGCCAATAGATTTGATTCACTGTTATGACAACATAGTGAGGTGGGCACTATAATGATCATTGTCAGATGAGAGGACACTGAGCTTCAGAATACCAAGAAAGTAAGCAACTACAAGAGTTTCGATTTAAACCCAGCTCCCTCTGACTACAGAGACTCTTTGGCTCTTCCATGTTGATAAGCAGCCATCAAATTCCAGAACTAACTTTCGCTTTTTCGGGTCCCTTGGAAGTCACTGCAATGAGCTTATGTGGAGCAGATATTGAGTGCCACCACATACCTAGGACATGAGAGGATATAATAAGAGAGAGCTGATACTCTGTCCTTGGGAAATTCCAAAACTAACTGCACAGAGGTACATGCAGCAAATTTATAAGAAGAGTCTGAATTGTAGACTGTACCTAAATACCAAGGGGACATCTATTGAGGGGAGGATGACCTAAAGGTCCAGGGAAGTCTCTATGAAGAACTTGTCTCTGAAAGAGAAGTCCATCCAGGGTAGAGTCTGGGACAATGAAAGATTGAGAGTCAGCCTTATGCATCTTCTAACATTTTTTTATCCAAGGAAAAGAAAAACTTATCTCTAAAATCTTTATTGGGAATGTAAAATAATAACAGAAATGGGAGCAGGACACATCCTGTGCCTTTAACCCATTAGGCTTACCTACTCCCTAGGACTTACTCGGAGACCATGCAATGGTAGACTGCTATTGCAGAAATTGGGACTGTCATCCCGGCCCAGCTATATGACCTTGGCAAGAGTTTTTCTCTTCACTGATCCTCACTTTACCTATCAATAAAATGAGGACCTGGTAAAGATAATCTGTGAAGTTGCTTCCAGTGCTGGAATGCAACCAGTCCTTTTTCAGAAAGCTCATGTCTCTAAAAACAATGAAAGGGGCACTGCAACCATAGTCAGGAGCTGCTGGCCACAGGATTGGCCCAATCCAGACTAGGTATGTCATCTTAGGTAACTGTTTTTCACTCTCTGGGCTTCAATTTTCACATTTGTAAAAGCAACGAGATGAAGGAATTCTTCCAAGTCCCTTTACACTTTAACATCTAATGAATCTAAATATTATATCTTAACTTTTTCCTAATAAAAGTATCTTTTTTAAATACGAAAATAAAAGAAACAAAATAGATCTCCTGCAGGCACCAAATTGAGTATTTGATATTATTCAATTAAATTGGTTTTGACTGGAATTGAGCATCTTTTGCACAAACAATGACTCAGAAAATTAATTGGTCTCTACCTTAATTAAATAATAATTCTGCTTAATGCCAATTAAAATACCACATCTGAGTCAATTTGCTGCAGCAAGGTGTAGTTAATGCAGGAAACATGCTCCTTTGCCATGTGGAGCCGGGCTGATGACTGAAGTGTTAGGGCTCTTGATTTCCAGATAGGCACTTGGGGCTCTGAAGCACAGGATAAAAATTCCCGGAGGCCATGGGTGCAGCCCTCTATGATGAAATCTTGCATACCTTAGCTTTCTTCATCAGATTATTTTGCAGCTCTTATTATTAGCATTAAAGACACAGAGGAAAATCTAATAACAGTGCTGAGCTTTCCAGATGCATTTCCAGAAGCCAAGTCATTTTCATCTAGTGCAGCATTCTTCCAGAAATCTCCAGTTATGGTTGGACTAAAGAGACTTTCTGAGTTCCTGAACTTTGCTATGATATCACTCATTACATTCCTGCATAATTACATAGTGGAATCATTAAATAATAATAAAAACCTCTTCATTGTTACAAACAGATTCAAGCTTCCTCTCCTTTGAAACAATGATTTTTGTTGAAGTTTGTTTAAGGTAACCACCATATCCCATAGCAAATTTTGTTTTTGTGTGTAATTATGTTATTTCCCATTTTGATTGTGTCTTATTTTCTTTTTTTAAATTTTATTTAACTTATACAAGTTTCATGCGTTTCACACATACAGACTTAGGAACACAGTGATATTTCTGCCCCTACCTTCCCTCCTGCCCCTGCTCCAACCCTTCCTCCTCCTCCTCTCTTCTCACTTTCCCACTTTTAATTTTTACAAAGATCGATTTCCAGTTTACTTAATGATTGTATAGTTAACCCTATACTAAGTAAATAAGAAATAGCATGAAGAAAAAAAACCCCACTGTTCCTCAATGGAAGAGCCAAGGTCTGTAAACGATCATTGAATCTCAAAATGTCTATTTCATTCCAACACATTACATTTTAGGTACTCTAATAGCTATCTCAGGTCAGGAAAAACATATGTTACCTGTCTGTTCAGGATTAGCTTATTTCATTAAGTATAATGGTTGTGTCCATCTTGTTGCAAAAGACAGGATTTCACTATTTTTTTTTTACAGCTGAGTAGTACTCCATAGTGTATATATCATAATTTATTCAGTCAACAGTTGATGGACATCTGGGTTGATTCTGTATCTTATCTATTGTAAATTGTGCTGCAATAAACATGGGGATACAGATAACTCTTTCATGTATTGATTTCTTTGGGTTAGGATAAATTTGCAGGAATCGGATCAGGATCATTTAGTAGGGATATATACCGATTTTTGAGGTATCACCATACTCTCTTCCACAGTAGCTGCACCAGTTTACATTCCCATTAACAGTAGACCGGGAACCTTTATTCTAACATCCTCACCAGCATCTGTTGTTTGTTGAGTTCTGTATGAGCGCCATTCTAACTGTGGTGAGGTGAAACCTCACTGTGGTTTTGATTTTCATTTCCCTGATGACTAGTGATTCTGAGCATTTTCTCAGCTGTAGGCCATTTGAATTTCCTCTCTTCAAAAATGCCTGTTCAAGGTCTTCAAAGAGGGAGGTGCCTTTCTCTGAAGGGAGGAGAGAACCTCCACTTTGACTATGACCTTGTCTAAACAAGATAAGAGTCGGAGAACTCAAGGGGCTTCCATAGCCTTGGAAACTCATGACTGGTGCATAGGGAGATTACTGATGCCATAAACAGGAGTGTCAATTTGTAAAGTCAACAACAGGAGTCACTGTGCACTTACTCCTCATGTAGGATCTCTGTCCTTAATGTGCTGTACACTGAGGCTTAATGCTATAACGAGTACTCAAACAGTATATTTCACTTTGTGTTTCTATGGGGGTGCAAACGATTGAAATCTTTACTTAATGTACACTAAACTGATCTTCTGTTAAAAAAAAAAAAAAAAAAAAAAAAAAACTATCAATTCCCAACTTGACTCTCACTGGGATTAAACATGACAATAGGTCTGATCTGATTTCATCATCATTTAAAAAAAATCATCTATTATTTTTCACTTTATGTTTCTGTGTGGGAACAAACTGTTGAAATCCTTACTTAAGGTATACTAAGCTGATCTTCTGTATACTAAGATAATCGAAAATGAATCTTGATGTGAATGGAAGGGGAGAGGGAGTGGGAAAGGGGAGGGTGGTGGGTGGGAGGGACGGTATGGGGGGGAAAGCCATTGTAACCCATGAGACGTACTTTGGAAATTTATATTCATTAAATAAAAGAAAAAAAAAATAAAAAAAAAAATGCCTGTTCAAGTCCTTTGCCCATTTCTTAACTGGATTGTTTGTTTTGTTGTTGTTGGATTTAATGAGGTCTTTAAAATTCTGGATGTTAACCCTTTATCAGTTATATTGTTTGCAAATATGTTCTCCTATTCTGTCAGTTGCCTCTTTGCTGAGTGTTTCTTTTATATGAACAAAGTTGTTTTTTTAAAATAAAGTAATTTATACTAAAGATTTTCCCATATATTCATTCTTGGGAGCCTTACTTGTGAGCCTGAATGTTTGCATCTCTCTCAAATTCTTGTTTTTTTAAAAGATTTATTTACTTATTTGAAAGTCAGAGTTACACATTGAGAGAAGAAGAGGGAGCGGGAGCGGGAGTGAAAGAGAGAGAGAGAGGTCTTCCATCCACTGGTTCTCTCCCCAATTGGCCACAATAGTCGGAGCCACGCAGATCCAAAGCCAGGAGCCAGGGGCTTCTTCTGGGTCTCCCATGTGGGTGCAGAGCCCAAGGACTTGTACCATCTTCTATTACTTTCCCAGGCCATAGCAGAGAGCTGGAATGGAAGTGGAGCACCCGGGACTTGAACCAGCACCCATATGGGATGCTGGCATGGCAGACGGTGACTTCACCTGCTAGGCCACAGTGCTGGGCCCTCCCTCAAATTCTGATGTTGAACTCCTAACCCCCAACATGATGGTACTAGGAGATGACTTTTTCTCAGAAGTGATTTAGCCATGAGGGCAGAATTCTCAGGAATGGGATTAGTGCCCATATATATAAAATGCCCAAAAGAGTTCAGGGCCCTCTGAATGGGATCTCATCAGGCACAGAATTTGCCAGTGCCTTGTGCTTAGACTCCTTTAGCTTCTAGATCTATGAGAAATGAAGATATACTATTCATAAGTTACCATTTTATGATATTTTGTTAGAACAGCACTAACAGACTAAACCAAACACCTATAAAGAGTTTGGCACTTTGGGCAAAGAGCGTAAGTGGTCAGCCCAATACCAGAGCTTAGATCTTTGTTCTGCATCACTAGCTTGAGACACTATACTGTACACAGGAGGAATTTAATAAGGATCAAAGTACAAAGATAGGAAATTGTGTTCTTGCTTTCCCCAAGGGCCACAAAAGTTCAGGACAAGGAACCAGCATTGTGGCATATCAGGTAAAGTTAACGCCTGTGATGCCAGCATCCCATATGGGCACCAGTTCAAGTCCTGGCTGCTCCATTTCTGATCCAGCTCCCTGTTAATGGCCTGGAAAAAGCAGCACAGGATGGCCCAAGTACTTGGTCTCCTGCTACCCACAGTGGAGACTCAGATGAAGCTCCTAATTCCTGGCTTCAGCCTGGCTCAGCCTTGGCTATTGCAGTCATCTGGATAGTAAACCAGAGGATGAAAGATCTCTCCCTCTCTCTCTCCTTCTCTCTCCCCCCTCCCCTCTTTCTTTCCATCTCTCTCCCTCTCTCTGTAATTCTGCTTTTAAATAAATAAATGAATCTTTAAAAAAGAAACCTTTAGAACTACATAAGGAAGCTCTTTTTTTTTTCCATATAGTAGTCAATGATTGATGATGATATTGAAAGAAACAACAAATAAGGAGTTAAATAAAAATTTTACCAACATATAACCCAATGTGTTCAACTAATAATGGCCACAAAGTAGTTGCTACTATTGTAGTAAAAAGTGGAGAGTCATGCTTCATCCCCAAACCTAGGCAGATCTTACTGTGTCTGACCTACAGAACTTGGCGAAGGCATATCCTGGGACTTGCCAGGCCAGGTTTTAAGAACTCTCACAACTGGGAGCATTATTCTCTAGGAATGCTGAGTTACCTTGTAAGATCAGCTGACCTGAGAGCATCATACTCATGAGGCAGCATGTTGTTGCCCTGTCAACAGTCCCAACTAATCCTAAACGCTCAGCCATCATGGCCGAAGCATGAGACATTCTAATGAAGCTAGCTGTATAAGGAACTCTAGACCAACCACCTACCTATTAAATACTACTGAGTGACTGCTGTCAATCAGGTAGAGTAAAAATGTTGCTTGGCTGAGCCCTTCCACAATTCCTGACCTCCTAAAGCAAGCACGTGTAGTCCCACATTCAAGGGTATCGTTGAAGGGTTTGAGATGCCTCTTTAAGATAGCCACTTTTTCCAAATACACCAATGCCAAAGGAGAAAAAAAAACCCAGTGTGGAAATCAGCAAGATTATATTCACATATTACTTGATTTTGCAACTTTAATCCTATGTTGTAATATGAACTTTACCTTGTTTGTTGTGATGTATTACACTACTTTACCTCTACCTCTCTCTTATGGAACAAGAGAGGTCTAAAGCTGTCTTTGACCCAGGTTCACAAGCAAAGTATATAATAAGTCAAACACAAAATGAGTCTTAAGAATTTTGCTGCAGAGGTAGGATAACAAAATTGTGGAATGTGAGAATGGGTACCATATGTTTATCTTGTAATTCTCACTCTACATTGGTGAAATTAAATTCAGAATCACCTTTAAAACATTATGTATCAGATCAAGTGTCATCTCTATTTAAAATTTATCAATGGTTCCTAATCATTCATTCATTTGATAGATATTTATCTAGCATCTGGGATGTATACTGGAGATTTACTTCTCTTATGGAACTTTCATTCTGCTGAGGAAGAAAGACATTTAACAAATGATTTTAAGATAATTAGAAATGTTGAAAAGTTCTGCACAGGAAATGAAGAGAACTGCATAAAACAAGGTGGGTCATGATTTAGACTGGCAGATAGGGAGGACAGGGATAACCTTTCACTTAACCTACAATCTCTAGGATGAGCAGAGATATCCTAAGCAAAGGATAGGGGTAAGAGTACATGAACAATAAGGGATACTAACAAAAGGTATGGTCTCTTGAGCATAAAAAATAATGAATTATTTCCAATCTAGTAACTAAGTAAAGTGTGCCAGGGTAAGGAAACAGTAGCATAAATAAAACTAGTAAGTTACACTGGGTCCAGATCATGGAAGATTAGAAGATCATATTAAGGATGGAAACCTGAAGAAGAGATTTTAGTATGAGAATTTTTTGCAGTGTAATATGATTTTTTTTCCTATTAGAGCCTGTTAGAAAGAGGAAAGAGAGAAGCAAATTAATGAGTAAAGTTTGGACTAGTGTCATGGAATAAGGGCGGAGAATCAGGACATTTGGAATATATTTTTGCATTGATCATTTTTGTTGAATAACATGGAAAGATTATATATATAAGTATTACTATATATGTAATATGACACAAAAAGGCACTAAGTAAAAATTTGTTGATTTAGTCACTGAAAATCACAAAAGTAAAGTGAGGTCACATGGTCAAGACAGAGCTCAATCTAGAATCTAAGTTTCTTAACTCTCTTTCAAGCATTGTTTAAAGTTTACTCTTTTATCACTCTTCCAAACCAGCAGTAGAACTTCAGCACGTTAGGTCTCCTATAGAAACAAAAGTTTCTTTATATTTTGATGCCAACTAGTCCAGAGTTTAAGTGTATCTTCTTAATTTGTTGCTCAGTAAATCCTTTAATGTCTCCATGAATTAATTTCTTAATATAAAAATGATGATAGCTTATCAAATAATGACTCACTTAGTGTGTATCAATTATAGAGCTTCATTTTAATGCTAAAAACAAAATAATGAACAACACTGTCAAAATCACTCACTCATGGAACTTGCTTTTAAGCTGGGGAAGTCACAAATGTGCTAGCTATGCTCTCCACTCCATTCATAACCCTTATGTGCTCTTCTTCGTAACACAGGTGACTAGAAGTCATTTCACTTAATACATTTCCAGCTACATCTCTGCATTCTACAGTGGGGCATGAGCACTGATGGAAGCCAAAGGAACCCTTTTGCTTTGTCTTTGGAGTCCTCAGGTAGTTGGAACAGCAGTGGCAACAAGTGTCTCTGGATTCATCATCTCAGTCAGCAATCTCTTATGTAGTACATCGGCAAAGTCCATTTAGGAAAACATCCAGTAGAGATTGTTTACTGTAAGAATTTGACTATTTAAAAAGTTGTAATTGGTAGATGATGAAAAGAGAAAGGGGAATTTATACAAAATTAGAAACCACTATCCTAAGAGCTAGAAGAGCAAAAAAGGAAAAATTTTTTGAGCAAATGCTACGTTCATGTTAACTGTGTCACTGAGACTGCTGGAGTCCCTGCTTTTATTTTTGTTCCTGTTCAAACCATTGCTGCTACTATTGCTGCTGCTGCTACTGCTGCTTTACAGGACCCTACTTATACTGGCACTGTAGGTGCCCCAAAGTCCAAAGTCTGTTACCACTGTTGCCCTTAAGATAAATTCCAATAATGCTATGTCACCCATGCTGCAGGAGCCCTGTTGATGCCTCTGTTAGAATCACACTGACTAGGCTAATGCTGGAGCCCTCAGTGACCACCACAGCTGTTTTTGTTACTTCCGGTAGGGCTAGAAACAGATTATGAAGTCTTTCCTAGTTCTTCTATCTTTCAATCCCCATGACAGTCTATTCAGATGACTGATGGTAAGGACATAGAGGAAAAGTACTTTGTAAACTTCTTTCTGCCTTTTAGATGGACTAGGATGGGGGATAGAGTGCAAGGCTGACAAATAACCAGTCCTGTAAACAAAATGTATAAGTAAATATACTCTGTTATTAGGTTGCCAATGCTATGGGGGAAAATAGATGGAAATAATTCAGGTGTCAGGAGGAGAAACAATGTTTAAAGATGATTTCTTATGGGGTTAATTGAGAATATCACATGTGGGCTGTGAGAGGGTGAAGGAGTAAACCATGTAGCTATCTGGGGAAAGAGTATTCCAGGAGAAAATAACATTAATTACAAGGCAGGCCTCCTGGCTGAATTCTTCCCCAGTTGTTGGAAGAGCAGTGAGAAGAGCAATGTGACTAGACACAGATAGGGAAGGAGGGTGTAGGAAGAATCAGAAGCCAGAAAGGTAGTGGAAATGGGGAGAAATGGTATCACATCAGAATGGGTATCCTTACATGGGTGTTTAAGAAAAGGGTAACAGTACCTGAGCATTGAGATAAAAATATCTGTTTCACGGAGTCACTGTTAAATTAAGGAAGCATAGGATCTAGTGCAGCATATGGAAGACAGTCTAAAAGTTATTACTAACTCACATCTAATTAAGAATGCTACAACTGTGAATATACATTTTGATGGGATTTGCCTTGTTCTTTAAAGCTCTTTAGACCTTTAAAACTCTTGAAAACATCTCCTTACTCCAAATAAGATCTGGTTAGGTTGCTGAATGACTGGACTGTAGAAAAGTTACGATATAGCCATGAAAACTTCAATCCATCAGAAAAGCAGTAATATTATTGAAAAAATTCTTGAATTAATTCCTTATCAGAAGTTTAATAAATTATTCTCAAATGCACTGAGCCTTTCAAAGATAGATAGGCTCATGTCACTTATTTCCTGAAAATTCAGTTGCAGAATATTATCCTCTCCTTGAGAGAGTCATGATAGAGAACTGTACCTACAGATATCCAGACAAGACAGCTTTGACTGAGTACCATAGGAGTCAGGTATACAAGGTGTTGCATAAATTCCGGGGAGGACAGGAGCATTATGAGGGGGGAGAAACTTGAATTACATCTTGATGATAATCATATTAACTTGTGGACAAGAAGTTGGAATTCATATCAGAAGAGAAACTCACTGTGGCACATTATAGTCAAAATTTTAAAAGAAAAAAAAAGTAAAATTTCCAGAGAAAAGCACCATGTGACTTTTAGAGGAACTCCCATTAAATTGTCTATAGATTTCTCAACAGAAACCTATAGATCTAGAGAGAATGGAGAGATGTAATCATAGTTCTGGAAAAAAAAAAAAAAAAACACCTTTCTAACCAGAATAGTTTACTTAAGAAGCTCCTTTTCATAAATTAAGAAGAAAGAAATACTATCTAAAACAAGCAAAATCTAAAATAGTTTATTAACACCTGATCAGCCTTACAAATGATACTTAAGGATATATTACATAAAGGAAAAAAGGTAATCTACCTCATGGAAGAGTGTGAAAGTATGAAACCAACTATAAAATAACAAAAAGTATTCAGAAGAAACAAAAGAATTTTAAAGAAAATGGCAGGTCCAAGTCATTACTTATCAATAACATTGGCAATAAATAGACCATATTCTTCAATTAATAGAAACAGATTGGCTGGATAAAAAATAAATAAGACCCAACTATATGCTGCTCATAAGAAACATGCCTCATCAGTAAAGACACACATAGATCAAAAGTTAAAGGACAGAAAAAGATAATTCAGGAAAATGGAAATCAAATTGTACTTATGTCGGAAATAATAGATTTTAAGACACAAGTGTGAAAAGACACAAACTGAAAAGTGATCCCTGTTGAATATAAGAGTGGGAATAAGAGAGAGAAGAGACAGTTTGGCACATGCTCAACCAAACTTACCCCTAATGGTAGAGTTAGAAACGTGCTTGGGGGGGCCGGCGCCGTGACTCACTTGGTTAATCCTCTACCTGTGGCGCCAGATTCTAGTCCCAGTTGCTCCTCTTCCAGTCCAGCTCTCTGCTGTTGCTTGGGAAGGAAGCAGAGGATGGCCCAGGTGCTTGGGCCCCTGCACCTGCATGGGAGACCAGGAAGAAGACACTGGCTCCTGGCTTTGGATCAGCGCAGCACCAGCCAGAGCGGCCATTTCGGGGGGGGTGAACCAATGGAAGGAAGACCTTTTTCTCTCCCTCTCTCTCACTGTCTAACTGTGTCAAATAAAAAAAAATATATTAAAAAAAAAGAAACTTGCCAGGGGGTTCCAATTCAATCCCATCAAGGTGGCATGTACCAATGCCATCTCACTAGTCTAAGTGATCAGTTTCAGTTCATAATTGATCATAATGATAGAATTAAGTGTCAAAGGGATCACATAAACAAAACTAGTGTCTGCTAATACTAACTGATAGAATTAAAAAGGAGAGAACTATCCAACATGGGAAGTGGGATACACAGCAGATTCATAGAATGGCAGATGTCCTAAACAGCACTCTGGCCTCAGAATCAGTCCTTAAGGCATTTGGATCTGGCTAAAAAGCCCATGAGAGTATTTCAGGCATGGAGAGTCAAGGCACTGTGACAAAAAAAAAAAAAAAAAAAAAGACCTAAATGAAAGATCTCTGTGAGTGGGATCCCAGTGGAAAGAATGGGCCATCAAAGAAGGAGATACCTTTCTCTGAAGGGAGGAGAGAACTACCATTTTGACTACAGCCTTGTCTAAATAAGACTGGAGTTGGCAAACTCAAAAGGCTTCCATAGCCTTGGCAGCTCATGACAAGAGCCTCAGATGATTACTGACATCATAAATAAGAGTATCAATTGTGAAATCAACAACAGGAGTCACTGTGCATTTACTCCCCATGTAGGATCTCTTTCCTTAATGTGTTGTACTACGTGAATTAACAGTAAAACTAGTACTCAAACAGTACTTTATACTTTGTGTTTCTGTGTGGGTGCAAACTGTTGAAATCTTAGTATATACTAAGTAGATCTTCTGTATATAAAGATAATTGAAAATGGATCTTGATGGGATGGGAGAGGGAATGGGTGATGGGATGGTTGCGGGTGGGAGGGAGGTTATGGGGGGAAAAACCCACTATAATCCAAAAGTTTTACTTTGGAAATTTATATTTATTAAATAAAAGTTAAAAAGTGACAAAGAATGTAACTAAATAATGATTGAGGGATCATTTCAACAAGAAGATATGACTATTATAAATGTACATGTACCTAGAGCCACAGCGCTAAGTTTTATAAAATAAAGATAGATATAAAGGGAGAAATAAATTCAAATAAAATAATATTAGACTTCAATAACCTACTTCTATCAACGAACAGATCACCCATGAAAAATTAAAGAAACAACAGTGTTAATCTACACTGTAGACCAAACGGACCTAATGGACATTTACATAACATTCCATCCCACAGATTCACAATACACAGTCTTTTCATTAGGATATGGAACATTATCTAGGATACAACAAATAGCAAGCTATAATCTAAATCTCAACAAATTTGAAACAGTTGAATATGCACCTTTTCTGTCCCTAATGGACGAAAGCTTGAAATTAACAACAAAAGAAACTCTGGAAACTATGCAAACATATGAAGACTGAACAACATGCAAAATGGGTCATTGAAGACATCAAAGAGAAACTTAAAAATTCCTTGAAACTAATGAAAATGAAAATGGAAGCACAGCATACCAAAACATATGAGAAAAAGCAAAAGGAGTGTTAAAAGATTATAACCATTAAGTGTCTACATGAAAAAAAAAAAAAAAGATATCAAAGTCAATAACCTAAGAAGCATTTCAGGGACCTAGAAAAACAAGAACAAACAAAACCCAAAATTAGTCAAAATAAATAAATATTGAATAGGTAAAAGCTGGAAGCATTTCTACTAATATCTGGAAGCAGATAAGGATGTCTACCTTTGCCATTTTTATTCAATATAAATTGGACCATTTTAATCAGTAACATTAAGCAACAAGAACAAAAGATAGTCAAATTGAAAAGGTGGAAAACAAATAACCTTATTTGCAGATGATATGATTTTACGCATAGGATATCCAAAGGCCCCACCAAGAGACTATTAGGACTGCCAAGAGAATTATGGAAACTTGTAGGATACAAATGAACGCTCAACTATTAGTAACATTTTTATACATCAACAATGGACTTGCTGAAAAAGGAACTTAGAGATCAAGCCCGTCCCCAATATCTTCAAAAATAAATGCCTTGAGATAAATTTATCCAAGGACATGAAAGACCACTATAATGAAACTTAGAAAAGACTAATGAAATGAATGGAAGAAAACACATAAATGGAAAGGCTTCCCATATTCATGGATTGGAAAAATTAGTATTATAAAGATGTCCATACCACCTAACGGAATTTACAGATTCAGTGCAATACCCATCAAAATACCAGTAACATTCTGCACAGATATTAAAAAAAAAAAATCCTAAAATCCATTCAGAAACACAAATGACCCTGAATGACAAAGAAATCCTAAACAATAAGAACAAAGCTCATACTATCACAATACCGGGGCTAAAATAACCTAAACAACATGGTATTGGCATAACAGACAGGTAAACCAATGGAATAGACCAATGGAACAGAACAAAAAACTCGAAAATCAATCCATACATCAACAACCAACTTACTTTTTTTTTTCAAATGTCATAAAGAAATGCCTTGGAGAAAAGACAGTCTCTTGAATAAATGGTGTTGGGAAAAATGGATTTAAACATGAAGAGTTTAAAACAAGATCCGTATCTTACACTCTATACAGAAATCAACCCAAACCAGAGAAAAGCATGAGAGAGGCTGGCGCCACAGCTCACTTGGCTAATCCTCCGCCTGCACCCCGGGTTCTAGTCCCAGTCAGGGCGCTGGATTCTGTTCCGGTTGCTCCTCTTCCAGTCCAGCTCTCTGCTGTGGCCCGGGAAGGCAGGGGAGGATGGCCCAGGTCCTTGGGCCCTGCACCTGCATGGGAGACCAGGATAAGTACCTGGCTCCTGGCTTCAGATTGGCGCAGCGTGCTGGCCATAGTGGCCATTTGGGGGTGAACTAATGGAAAGGAAGACCTTTCTCTCTGTCTCTCTCACTGTTTAACTCTGCCTGTCAAAAAAAAAAAAAAAAAAAGCATGAGAGAAACTTTTTTTTTTTTAATCTTTTATTTAATGAATATAAATTTCCAAAGTACGACTCATGTGTTACAATGGCTTCCCCCCCCATACCGTCCCTCCCACCCACAACCCTCCCCTTTCCCACTCCCTCTCCCCTTCCATTCACATCAAGATTCATTTTCGATTATCTTAATATACAGAAGATCAGCTTAGTATACCTTAAGTAAGTATTTCAACAGTTTGCTCCCACACAGAAACATAAAGTGAAAAATAATAGATGATTTTTTTTTTAAATGATGATGAAATCAGATCAGACCTATTGTCATGTTTAATCCCAGTGAGAGTCAAGTTGGGAATTGATAATTTCTTTCTTTTTTTTTTTTTTTTTTTTTTTTTACAGAAGATCAGTTTAGTGTACATTAAGTAAAGATTTCAGTCGTTTGCACCCCCATAGAAACACAAAGTGAAATATACTGTTTGAGTACTCGTTATAGCATTAAGCCTCAGTGTACAGCACGTTAAGGACAGAGATCCTACATGAGGAGTAAGTGCACAGTGACTCCTGTTGTTGACTTTACCAATTGACACTCCTGTTTATGGCATCAGTAATCTCCCTATGCACCAGTTATGAGTTTCCAAGGCTATGGAAGCCCCTTGAGTTCTCCGACTCTTATCTTGTTTAGACAAGGTCATAGTCAAAGTGGAGGTTCTCTCCTCCCTTCAGAGAAAGGCACCTCCCTCTTTGAAGACCTGTTCTTTCCACTGGGATCTCACTCACAGAGATCTTTTTGCCAGAGTGTCTTGGCTTTCCATGCCTGAAATACTCTCATGGGCTTTTCAGCCAGATCCGAGTGCCTTTAGGGCTGATTCTGAGGCCAGAGTGCTATTTAGGACATCCGCCATTCTATGAGTCTGCTGAGTATCTCACTTCCCATGTTGGATCACTCTCCCCTTTATTTATTCTATCGGTTGGTGTTAGCAGATACTAGACTTGTTTATGTGCTCCCTTTGACTCTTAGTCCTTTCATTATGATCAATTGTGAACTGAAATTGATCACTTGGAGTAGTGAGATGGCATTGGCACATGCCACCTTGATGGGATTGAATTGGAATCCCCTGGTATGTTTCCAACTCTACCAATTGGGGCAAGTCAGCCCGAGCATGCCCCAAATTATACATCTCTTCCCTCTCTTATTCCCACTCTTATGTTTAACAGGGATCACATTTCAGTTAATTTTCAACACTTAAGAATAACTGTGTGATAATTACAGAATTAAACCAGTCATATTAAGTAGAACAGACAAAAAAAAATACTATGAGGGATAATGTATTAAGTTGTCCATTAGCAGTCAGGGCTATGCTGATCAAGTCACCATTTCTCATAGTGTCCATTTCACTTCAGGAGGTTTCCTTTTTGGTGTTCAGTCAGTTGTCACCGATCAGGGAGAACATATGGTATTTGTCCCTTTGGGACTGGCTTACTTCACTCAGCATAATGTTTTCCAGATTCCTCCATTTTGTTGCAAATGACTGGATTTCGTTGTTTCTTACTGCGGTATAGTATTCTAAAGAGTACATATCCCATAATTTCTTTATCCAGTCTACCGTTGATGGGCATTTAGGTTGGTTCCAGGTCTTGGCTATTGTGAATTGGGCTGCAATAAACATTAGGGTGCAGACCGCTTTTTTGTTTATCAATTTAAACTCCTTTGGGTAAATTCCAAGGAGTGGGATGGCTGGGTCGAACGGTAGGGTTATATTCAGGTTTCTGAGGAATCTCCAGACTGATTTCCATAGTGGCTTGACCAGTTTGCATTCCCACCAACAGTGGGTTAGTGTCCCTTTTTCCCCACATCCTCGCCAGCATCTGTTGTTGGTAGATTTCTGTATGTGAGCCATTCTAACCGGGGTGAGGTGAAACCTCATTGTGGTTTTGATTTGCATTTCCCTGATTGCTAGTGACCTTGAACATTTTTTCATGTGCCTGTTGGCCATTTGGATTTCCTCTTTTGAAAAATGTCTATTGAGGTCCTTGGCCCATCTCTTAAGTGGGTTGTTGGTTTTGTTTTTGTGGAGTTTCTTGATCTCTTTGTAGATTCTGGTTATTAACCCTTTATCTGTTGCATAGTTTGCAAATATTTTTTCCCATTCTGTCGGTTGTCTCTTCACTCTCCTGACTGTTTCTTTTGCAGTACAGAAACTTCTCAATTTGATGCAATCCCAATAGTTGATTTTGGCTTTGACTGTCTGTGCCTCCCGGGTCTTTTCCAGAAATTCTTTGCCTGTGCCAATATCTTGAAGGGTTTCTCCAATGTTCTCTAATAACTTAATGGTGTCAGGACGTAGATTTAGGTCTTTAATCCACGTTGAGTGGATTTTTGTGTAAGGTGTAAGGTAGGGGTCTTGCTTCATGCTTCTGCACGTGGAAATCCAGTTTTCCCAGCACCATTTATTGAATAGACTGTCCTTGCTCCAGGAATTAGTTTTAGATCCTTGATCAAATATAAGTTGGCTGTAGATGTTTGGGTTGATTTCTGGTGTTTCAATTCTGTTCCATTGGTCTATCCATCTGTTTCTGTACCAGTACCATGCTGTTTTGATTACAACTGCCCTGTAGTATGTCCTGAAGTCTGGTATTGTGATGCCTCCGGCTTTGTTTTTGTTGTACAAGATTGCTTTAGCTATTCGAGGTCTCTTGTGCCTCCATATGAATTTCAGCATCATTTTTTCTAGATCTGCGAAGAATGTCTTTGGTATCTTGATTGGGATTGCATTGAATCTATAAATTGCTTTTGGGAGAATGGACATTTTGATGATGTTGATTCTTCCAATCCATGAGCATGGAAGATTTTTCCATTTTTTGGTATCCTCTTCTATTTCTTTCTTTAAGGTTTTGTAGTTTTCATCGTAGAGATCTTTAACGTCCTTGGTTAAGTTTATTCTAAGGTATCTGATTGTTTTTGTAGCTATTGTGAATGGGATTGATCTTAGCAGCTCTTTCTCAGTCATGGCATTGCTTGTGTATACAAAGGCTGTTGATTTTTGTGCATTGATTTTATATCCTGCCACTTTGCCAAACTCCTCTATGAGTTCCAATAGTCTCTTAGTAGAGTTCTTTGGATCCTCTTAGTACAGAATCATATCGTCTGCAAAGAGGGATAGTTTGACTTCTTCCTTCCTGATTTGTATTCCTTTGATTTCTTTTTCTTGCCTGATGGCTCTGGCTAAAACTTCCAGAACTATGTTAAATAGCAGTGGTGAGAGTGGGCATCCCTGCCTGGTGCCAGATTTCAGTGGAAATGCTTCCAACTTTTCCCCATTCAATAGGATGCTGGCTGTGGGTTTTTTATAAATTGCTTTGATTATATTGAGGAATGTTCCTTCTATACCCAATTTGCTTAGAGTTTTCATCATGAAAGGGTGTTGAATTTTATCAAATGCTTTCTCTGCATCAATTGAGATAATCATATGGTTTTTCTTCTGCAGTCTGTTAATGTGGTGAATCACATTGATTGATTTGCGTATGTTGAACCATCCCTGCATACCAGGGATGAATCCCACTTGGTCTGGGTGGATGATTTTCCTGATGTGTTGTTGTATTCTATTGGCCAGAATTTTATTGAGGATTTTTGCGTCTATGTTCATCAGGGATATTGGTCTGTAATTTTCTTTCAGTGCTGCATCTTTCTCTGGCTTAGGGATTAAGGTGATGCTGGCTTCATAGAAAGAATTTGGGAGGATTCCCTCTTTTTCAATTGTTCTGAATAGTTTGAGAAGAAATGGGATTAGTTCTTCTTTAAATGTCTGGTAGAATTCAGCAGTGAATCCATCTGGTCCTGGGCTTTTCTTTGTTGGGAGGGCCTTTATTACTGTTTCAATTTCTGGAGAGAAACTTTTTTATTTTGTCTCATTTTTATTATAATATGTATTGTGAAAACTGAATATTTTTAAATCAATAAAGACCATGGTTTGCTATTTCTGTATCTTAGTTGATAATTATATGTATGTCCCCAACAACATATATCTGCTCAATGGTATATATACTTTATATAGACATATATGTTTAATAACATGTATGAGCACTAATTGAATCTAACAAATTGTAATCATTTCTCTTAGACTCTCTTGGCTTCTGTTGTGAAAGCAGACAGTCCTAACTAAAGGGAGCGGGGAGAAGGAAACTTCCTTAATAAACTTTCTAAATCAGAAAATTCTCCATCTAGCAAAGGATATAAAAAACATTGCTTTGTTCTGATTGAGAAACACTCTTAGATACTGGCCTGGATGATGACTTTTTGGATAGAATCCCAAAGCATAAACAATAAAAGAAAAAACAGGAAAGTAGAATTACATCAAATTCAGTAGTTTTTGCACTGCAAAGGAAACAATTAGCAGAATGACAGAACATGTAACAGACTAGAACAAAAATTTTTTAACTATGTATCTAATAAAGGACTAGTATTCAGAATATATAAGAAATTCAAGAATTCAACAATAAAATAAACAATCGAGTTAAGAAATGGCAAAGGGCCTGTATACTTTTATGTACACAGAAGTTTACTTTGAAATAAAATAGGCAAAAATGAGACATCAAATATTTAAATGCAGTGCCAAGTACGTAGTAACAGATCAAAAATGTGACAGTATTGATAATGATGATAATTAACTTTGATGATAGGAAAGGCAATGCAGTTGTGCTTGGCAGAGTAGATTTTTATTTAATCACTGAGACTTTTGCAAAAGCTCAGAAAGTCAGTAGGTATGTAAGCAGAGATCATCACTGAAGGCAGTGTGGCAAATCCCTTGACATTTTTCCCAACTGAATAGCCTAGAAATGACCTATGAGGGAGGGGCTGTGATTTTGTCTCTCAGGAGGCTTCAGCCTCTGCCCACTGTCCAGGTCCTATCCTCTTTCTGACACTTAAGAGTGGTGTTTTATTTACCCTATCATCTGATGTTTACATTAGTGTGTGTCTAGGAGGATAGTCTGGTTCCTGATCAAATGCCTGGGGCAGAAGATGATGCAGGGACATGATTCAAAGGGACAATTGCAAAATGGTTTCAGATAGTCAACTGTGCAAGGAATCAAATGTGTAAGCACTGGGCCTTTCTAACCAGTTTCAACAATGCAATGATTATCAAAGGATGCTGAGTCACATGCTCTTTAGACTAGAGTCTAGACTCATCTTCACCTCTGTCTACAGCTATGACCAGTCCTTATGAGCCATATGCTGCATAAATCACACAAGTTTCTAAAATACACATGACTCATTAGTTTTATGTCCTGTGGAATATAAATTGCAAAAGGCAGACATGGGAATGAAAGTCTGGGAAGGGACTCCAGCATTTGTGCTTCTAACAAGCTACAGATCATGCTGATGTTGCTAGTCTGGGGACCAAAGTCCTTGGGCCCCTGCTGTACCCACATGGGAGACTGTGTGTACCCACATGGGAAGAAGCTCCTGGCTCCTGGCTTCCGATCGGCACAGCTCCGGCCGTTGTGGCCACCTGCGAAGTGAACCAGCGGATGGAAGACCTCTCTCTCTGTCTCTACCTCTCTCTGTAACTCTTTCAAATAAATAAAATAAATCTAAAAAAAAAATATGTGACCAAGCACTTCCTTAATATTTGTAAATATTAGATATTTCTGTTTTCCCCTTTCAATCATATATTCATTTCATTGCCTCTATATTATAATATCCTTTTGTAATATATGTTTTATCCATGGAGATCTTTTTTTTTTTTAAGACAAATCTATGTATTTGAAATGCAAAGTCACGAGAGAGAAGGAGTGACAGAGAGAGGAAGGGAGGGAAGTGGGGGGAGAGAGAGAGAGGGCACTTAATCATCTTCCTCTCTTTTCCCAGGCACACCAACAGGGAGCTAGATTGGAAATAGAGCAGCCAGAGCACAAACAGGCACTCATGTGGGATGCCTGCATTGCAGGCAGTGGCTTAATCAGCTATGCCACAATGTTAGCCCTCATGGAGATCTTTTATATGACTTCTCAGCCCTAGGTCTTTGCAGTAAAGAATACACAGAAATTTAAATTTATTTGAATGCTGTATGCATAAATATTGTGTGCTAAATATTATTTATGGATTGAGGCTTCATCACAATTATTACTAAAATCATTAAAGCAGTTGATGAAAATCGACTCCTCAATATTGATATTTTATTGTATTCCTACGTTGGAATCCTTCAAGAATCTTATATATTAAGGTCTTGCACCATAGGAAGATGGGACAGAAGTTGCGTTTTGTTGTTTTTAGAGTGCTATCATAGTGAAAGGACCTGCATGAAAAAAAGAAATTTGCTCAAATTCCAAACTCCTGGATTTTTCTTTTGGAGAAAGAGGGTATATGGATACTGGGAATCTAGACATTGTTTTGCTTAAAATTCCATATTCCCTTCAGTCCCTTTTATATGTTTGTTTGCTTCCAGGGCTATTTGGGCCCCAGTGTGAAGACTGCTTCTGTAGGGACATTGTGGGCTTTCTTTTTCTTTCTTTTTCTTTTTCTTTCTCATTGACATGAGGCTCTGTTATTTAGAAACACACATCTGCTCTTCTCCATTATTTATATTACTAGTCATCACTAACATTTACATAGCACTTTTCAAACTTAATATCACTTTATTGTTCATTATCTCATTGTATCCTTACAAAAATCTGTATGTAAGTACCAAAGCAAAGAGTGTTGTCTTTATTTCCCCACTGGGGAAAGAATTTCCAGGAGAAAAAACAAATTACCCAAGTGCCTCACAGATAGTAAATAATAGAGCCTAATTTCTAATCATGTCAGACTCTAGTTCTGTGACTTTTGCATTGAATGAGAATTTCAGTGGGAGCTTACTTAAGATGAAAAGGTTGAGAAATGGACAGTCCTGCTCCTGCTCAAGCATAGGGGCTGCTTGGATTTTCAAAGAGAAGAACTTGAGTGCAGCTCATAAAGAGAAATTGGGCCTGAGAAAGTACCAATGAAATACGCAGAGGATGGACAGGAGCCAGCACAGCAGAAAAGAGCCAATGGCCTTGATATTTTTTTCCATCTTCCCATAGGGAAGAGCTTCCCACCCCATCCTAAACCTCCACTTCATAAACAATCTGACCCTCCCTGAAAGGAGCAGTATGCAAAGGAATGAGGGACACCCGGAATCCAGTTTTCCAGGACTGACAATGGCAGGGCTATCTTTATTTGAGAGGCAAAGAGAGAGAGAGAGAGAGAGAGAGAGAGAGAGAGAGAGACAGTGCGCGCTTTTATGCCATGGTTCACTCCCCAGATGGCCACAATGGCCAGGAACTGAGAGCCGGGGACTCATTGCACGTCTCGCACATGTGTATCAAGGACCGAATGACTTGAACCATCACCTGCTGCCTCCTAGGATGTGTATTAGCGGGGGTACAGGATTAGAATCTGGAGGTGTGACTTGAACCTAAGTACTCGTATATGAAGCACATATGTCATAACTGATACCTTAACCAGTGGGCTAAATGCTCTTCCCTAATAACATCATTCTCTCAAAAAAAAAAAAAAAAAAAAAAAACCACCTAAAATATCTGAACTTACACACTGAATATAAAGTAGGAGTGCTGCTTTAACATAACTTATTATAATTTTAAGAGCTTTCTTAGAACTTGTCCAGAAAGATTTATTAGATTCAACTTATAGTCCTTCTATAATATTTCTTTTATGCCTTCACAATCATCTGTACTCTGCTTCTCCAGCATATGTCATTCAAACAAACCTTCCGTGAGCATCTAGCATGATCATAGGAAGACTGATCTAATGGTAGCCTAAGGATGGAGATGGGTGCCGTGTGGGGCCAACATCAATGCAAAGTCAAGGAGAGAGCTTATAAGGGCACAATAATGGAAGATATTGCAGGTGCAGAAAGAAGAGACTGAATGTAGATGGTGCTTTGCAAATAGAATACATGGACTTTGGTTAGTGAAGGGATGTGGGGCAGTCCCATTTGAGGGATGTACTAGAATAGACATGGTTTAATTGAATGAAAGTTTGAATTAGACTGAAATACTTTTTTGTTAGGCATTAAGAACCTTTTCTTTCCTTATTTTTTCATTTATTTCTTTGGGAAGAGAGAGAGAGAGAAACACTGCCATTTGCTGGTTTTCCCCATAAATGCCTACAACAGCCAGAGCTGTGGAAACCAGGATCTGAGAATTCAATACAGTTCTTCCATGTGGGTGGCAGGAACTCAATTACTTGAGCCACTACCACTGTCTATCAGGGTCCTCTTTCACAGGAAACTGGAGTCAGGAGCCAGTACCAGGGATTGACTGATTGTATGTACTTCCGGGTGAGATGTGGCTGTACGAACCTGTATCTAAACTACTAGGTCAAATGATTGCCCTGAACTCGATTTTTTAATAGAGGACTGAAGAATTAGTCTTAGAAAATTTCAGTTTCCTCAGGCAGGCTGTGTGCTCCTCCTGTGCTGGGATCCTAGGAAGAATAGTAAGAAACAACTTTTGGTGCAAAAACACTCTGGCAGCACAGGGGGATGTAGCCTTTGTCTTGTATTGGGAAACTTGACTTTGTGTGTTTGTGTCTATGTTCAAATGTCACCAAAATTCACAAAATAATGCTAAAGATGAAATAAATAAAATTATGGAGCATAAAATAATATGCAAGATATTATGTACTACACAAATACTACTAATCTGTGTAATCCTTTAGGTTAGAAAATAATACAGGGTGCAGCGCTATGGCATAGTAGGTAAAGCTGCTGTCCCATGTGGGTGTCCCATGTGGGTGCTTGTTCAAAGTCTGACTGCTCCACTTCCAATCCAGCTCTCTGCTATGGCCTCAGAAGGCATTGGGGGATGGCCCAGGTGCTTGGGTCCTTGCACCCATGTTGGGGACCCAGGGGAGGTTCCTGGCTTCAGGTCAGCAATGGCTGCTGAAACTATTTGAAGGGTGGGCCAGTGGATGGAGGATCCCTCTCTCTCTCTCTCTCTCTACCTCTGCCTCTGCCTCTCAGTTATCTCTGCCTTTCAAATACATAACTAAATTTTAAAAAGAGAAGCAGAAGAAAAGAAAGCAATAGAAAGTCTTTGCTAGGAAAGGAAAATGAGCAACACTGGATTTGATTGAAATGAAATGAAAGTGGTTTTTCAGTCTTGAATGAGTCCTGACAGGATACCCATCAGCTCCATAGATCTTTATAGCCAAAAACAGTAAACTACAAGTTTTTTGAATTAGGTTCCTTCAAGGGAGATTTACTTAAAAATTGTAACATGACAAAATAACAGCACTGCTTTGAAAGAAGCCAACAGCGTCGCTGCTGGCTCCAAATGAATGGCTGCCATGGCCAAGCACTCCTTGTCATTTTCTCTTCTCAGGGTGCTTTTCTTTGCCTCCCAAGAGTCAAAACAATGGTAACTGAGAAGCTAGCATCAGTGTGAGTGACAGTAAGTGTTCCAAGACAGCTAGTTGATTGATTGATGGACGGTGATGAATGTTGTCTAAAAGAACAGAAAGCTGTGTTTCCTTTTTGAAATCATTCAGATTTGGGCAACATAGGCTAACAATCAGGCATTTCTAAATTTAATGTGCTTTCCACTTCCAAATAAGCAAGCAACAATCAAAACCACCGCCCACCAGGAATCACATACATTAATAAGTGTCAAAGTAATTCATACATCAGAAAGTTCCTTTTTCACCTGCACAGATGCACAAGTCCCATTTGATGAAATGACAGTAAAGAGAACACAGGTATGCAAATTTTAGTTAATCATAATCATAGCAAATCTTCATGTCTGCACAATATCGTTTCTTACTTTATCCTGTTATAAATCCTTTAGTGGGTGGCTGGAGAAGGGAACTTCAAGTCCAAAAGGTTTATTTTTATCATAAGTTGATTAGAACTATGCCTTAATCAGGAAGATTCCATGGCCAATTATTGGCAGATAAATACTAGTGTTGTTCCATATTCTCAACATCCAGTGTTGTTTTGCTCTTTTTTTATGCCACTATCTCAGTAAAGGTTCCAACAGAACACAGATGCCCTACTCAAAACAGGATAAGTCACAGTGAATTTATCCTCAAAAGGAATAAATGCAAAGATATAGATGGTATATTGGGGAAACACAAGAGGCAGTACTGAATATGAGACTAGAAGCAGTGACAGTGGCATATCTCAAGGCCCAATGAGTCAAGAGGTGGGAGAAATGAACCTAGATAAAGATCCATAAAAGAGCTGCCTGAAAAGAGTAAAAGATCTTAAGTGAAGGGACAATGGTGGCCTGAAATTTGTACAGCTGTCGGGAACTGGATAGATAAAGAGCCTTGCTTCTCTGTCTTCTTCACTTTTTATCTCCTACTGGGGTTACCCACTGGCTGAGCCCAGCTGAACAGAGGAGGGCATATGAATGCAATCTGTGGAGTCAGGCTCCTGGGACAAAGAGCCGATGAAGTGATGGAGACCGAGTATGGAAAGGGATATGGGAGATACCTCTCTCAGAGGCACACATTACAATTTCTCTCTCTCTAGCCATACCTCCCCACTTTGCAAAAGAAAAAAAAAAAAGACACACAGGAAAAAATAGCAAAAAAGAAAGTGAGAGAGCAGAACATAACTCTCTAAGGCAAGCTAAAAAAATTCTGTGCAGAGCACTTATGGGAATTTCCCATTGACCACCTGCTTTAAAATGTGTTGGGGGGGAATTCTAAGAGGCTTTAGGATTCTGGGGGGTTAGAGTCAAAAACAACCTTTAGAATTGCAGCTGCAGTTTATTTTTATTTGAGCAACTTGATACACATATTTCAACCAATGGGAGGGCTTGCTGGCTGGTGCCACCAGGGTTACGTGAGAGTTTCTAAAATCTACAAGGTTGTTGTGCTAATAGAGTTTAGGTCAACACCTACCTTAGAAGCTACTCAAATCTAAAGGAAAAAAGTAATTATTTAGAATAATAGCACATTTTATTTAAATAAAATTCACATCTAAAGTAATTTTGGATTCATTTCTCAAGGGTTCTGTGAGATACCTGAACTGGATATTTTTATTTCCATTCTACAGGGAGGAAAATAGGCCCAAGAAAAAGAAATGGTAACCTGCATAGCTAGGGAGAGACCTCAATCCAAGGTTTTTCAGTTCCAGTGTTCTTTGCATTCTACCAAGTACCTTGCCACTTGTGCAAATTCTCAGCTTCAGGAGGTGTGATTTAACTTGTCTGAACTCAACCTCTGATAGTCAAAAGTTACACAAAGAACAATGTTTTGTACATTTTATCAATCTTTCACGCAATCCTGGTAGGGAATCCACAAGTGCAAGCTAGCATTTTGTAGCTTGGAAGCACCATCTGGAAATTTGAGAGAGGGCATTTTGCTTTTCACAATGACTAGGACATGATATAGAATTTAGTAGTTAGAGCCAGAGATTTTATTCATTTTTTTTAACTTTTATTTAATGAATATAAATTTCCAAAGTACAGCTTATAGATTACAATGGCTTCCCCCCCATAACGTCCCTCCCACCCGCAACCCTCACCTTTCCCACTCCCTCTCCCCTTCCATTCACATGAGGATAAATTTTCAATTCTCTTTATATACAGAAGATCAGTTTAGCATACATTAAGCAAAGATTTCAACAGTTTGTAGAGCCAGAGATTTTAAACATTTTGCAATGTGTGGGTCAACATTACACGATGAAGAATTGTCCTGTCCAAACATATATCAAAAGTCTTCTCATTGTGGAACCCTTTGAATTAGACTGGCCCTTCATAGTTAGCCAAGATATTACCTAAACAAGTACTTATTAAATGTTAGTATGTGTGGGGCTGTGGCACAGCAGGTAAAGCCGGCACCTGCAGTGCTAGCATCTCATATGGGCGCTGGTTCAAGTCCCGGATGCTCCACTTCTGATCCAGCTTTCTGCTATGGCCTGGGAAAGCAGAAGAAGATGGCTCAAGTCCTTGGGTCCCTTCACCCATGTGGGAAATCCAGAAGAAGCTCCTGGCTCCTGGATTCTGATCAGCATAGCTCTGACCATTGCAGCCAGTTGGGGAATGAACCAATGGATGGAAGACCTCTCTCTCTCTCTCTCTGCCTCTCCTTCTCTTTCTGTGTAACTCTTTCAAATAAATAAATAAATCTTTTTAAAAAATAAATGTTAGTATGTGTAAGGTTCTTCTGACACATGCAGATCACTTATTCTACGCTCTAAAGAACTGGTCTGTATGTAGGAATGTGGTCCTGAATCTATATTTTAAAATGTCTATTACTTTATAGTTAGTCTGTAGAGATTGCTATGTGAAACACTAGCTTAAGCTTATAAAGAGGGATCACACTCAGAAGTTACTTATCAAATTTGTAGATTTTCATTTCACAGTCCTTCAATCTCTTATTCACCCACCCACCCATCCATCCATCTTTCTATTGGTCTATTTTCAGTTTGTATAATCTATATTCTCATGTAATTTTGATACTGTATTTCTTAATAATATTTTTCCTGATTACTTTTCCTATCTTTTGTCCTGTGATATTCCAATCACATCAATTGAATCAGAGTATCTGCAGGTTATGTCCCAGAGATCAGTATTTTGCAAAACTCTCCATCTAATTCCAGTATACATCCCAGTTAGACCGTGGTTTAGATCTTTGCTACTCAAAGTGTGGTCTGCTAACCATTACCATATAAATCATTTGAGGATCTTGTCAAAATGCAGATTTGAATTCATTAGGCCTATAGTGGTGCCAAGAGTCTATATTTCTAACAAGTTTTCAGGTGATACCAGGTGAGTCACTGAGTCTCTGTTCTCAGTTTCTCCTTGTGGACCATGTACCCAGACATGCTTGTGCTCAACTTTGAGGCTCTTCATGAACTTTGCCAAGACAAAGAATCCAGGCTGAAGGCTCAAGAATGTTGGCTAGAGGGGCTAATGTTGTGGCAAACTGGGTTGCACGGCTGTCTTTGACGCCATATGGGCATACCATATGGGTGCTGGTTCAAGTACTGGTTGCTACACTTCTGCTCTAGCTCTCTGCTAATGACCCTGGGAAAGCAGCAGAAGATGGACCAAGAGCTTGGGCCCCTGCACCCACCTGAGAGACCTGGAAGAAGTTCCTGGCTTCTGGCTTTGGCCTGGCCCAGCACTGGTATCATGGCCATTTGGGGAGTGAATCAGCGGATGGAAGACCTCCCCCGACCCACCACCTCTCTGTAACTCTGCCTTTCAAATAAATGAATAAATGTTTTAAAAACATGTTAGCTATAGAAATTCTCCCACGTAACACCAGCCCGGTAGAAGACTATTCCAGGCACTGTGTTGGACTCTGTGATAAGAGGTTTATGACAACATTTTTGTAGGACTGGAAAACTATAGAAAGCTACTACAGATTCTCAAATGGTCACATTTCTTATTTTCCCTTTATGCTTTCTAACTATCCAGCCCACATCCTGAACACTTGTTGGTTGTTTTTCCTACCAGTATCAACCTCATAATGGTCAAAACACTGACTTCCAGCAAAATGGCCATGAATGAGAGTAAACTGGTTCTACCACTTTTCCATTAATTTTCAGTACCCCAGTTCCCCAACTCCAGGAAATAATACTCTTTGCATCTTCACTTCTTGCAAAAATTCTTGCAAACTCTGTCATTTCCAGTGCTGTTTCCTTTATATGAAACACCCTTTCCCAGCTCTGTGACCTTAATTTCTAATCATCCTTCTAAGCAATCTGTCTCCTCCTCTGGCTCACTTCCACCAAGCAGAGTTGATTATTTACTGAAAACTATGCTCTGACTCTACACTGACTCTACATTCTACCATAGTACTTACCATTCTATATTCAATGGGGTGTCAATGAAGTCTGAAGACAGGAATGATATGATTTG
This sequence comes from Oryctolagus cuniculus, assembly GCF_051225735.1. Classification (NCBI taxonomy): domain Eukaryota; kingdom Metazoa; phylum Chordata; class Mammalia; order Lagomorpha; family Leporidae; genus Oryctolagus; species Oryctolagus cuniculus. Next base: position 89,947,818 of record NC_142870.1, read on the forward strand.
TTCTATACCCCAGAGATATCCTTGACATTATGCATATGTACATGCACCCAGAACATATGAACTCTTCATATTTATTCACACAGAGCCCCCATGCACTCTGTTGCAGAGGTCAAGGATCAGTCTAATTCATTTTCATTTTTTTTTAACTTTTATTTAATGAATATAAATTTCCAAAGTACGGCTTATGGATTACAATGGCTTCCCCCCATATCATCTCTCCCACCCGCATCCCTCCCCTTTCCCACTCCCTCTCCCCTTCCATTCACATGAGGATTCATTTTCGATTCTCTTTATATACAGAAGATCAGTTTAGCATACATTAAGTAAAGATTTCAACAGTTTGCTCCCACACAAACATAAAGTGAAAAATAATAGATGATTTTTTTAAATGATGATGAAATCAGATCAGACCTATTGTCATGTTTAATCCCAGTGAGAGTCAAGTTGGGAATTGATAATTTCTTCTTTTTTTTTTTTTTTTTTTACAGAAGATCAGTTTAGTATACATTAAGTAAAGATTTCAACAGTTTGCACCCACACAGAAACACAAAGCGAAATATACTGTTTGAGTACTCGTTATAGCATTAAGTCTCAATGTACAGCACATTAAGGACAGAGATCCTACATGAGGAGTAAGTGCACAGTGACTCCTGTTGTTGACTTTACAAATTGACACTCCTGTTTATGGCATCAGTAATCTCCCTATGCACCAGTCATGAGTTTCCAAGGCTATGGAAGCCTTTTGAGTTCACCGACTCTTATCTTGTTTAGACAAGGTCATATTCAAAGTGGAGGTTCTCTCCTCCCTTCAGAGAAAGGTACCTCCTTCTTTGAAGACCTGTTCTTTCCACTGGGATCTCACTCACAGAGATCTTTCATTTAGGGTTTGTTTTTTTTTTTTTTTTTTTTTTTGCCAGAGTGTCTTGGCTTTCCATGCCTGAAATACTCTCATGGGCATTTCAGCCAGATCAGAATGCCTTTAGGGCTCATTCTGAGGCCAGAGTGCTGTTTAGGACATCCACCATTCTATGAGTCTGCTGAGTATCTCGTTTCCCATGTTGGATCACTCTCCCCTTTATTTATTCTATCAGTTAGTATTAGCAGGTACTATCATTTTCATTTTTCTATTCTCAGAACCCAGCACAGTTCTTGGCACATTCCTGAAAGCTGTGACCCCAAAGAGAAATGTAAGCTGATTGTTTTTAATGAAGACTTTGTCAAAAATTCAACTGAAGAAATGATGGAGAGACTGATTATAATATAGAACGCAGCCATCAGCTGTCACTTCATGTTCAAGTGCAGAAGAAGCCATATTATTGTCTTAGGAAGCACACTCCAACCTCCTATCTATGTAGTTAGCCTTGGTGTTGGACCTTTTATGGTATATGGAGAGAGGCCTCTTCATGATCATCTTAAAGAGTAGCAGTACAGAGATGACTGAAAATGTAGTACTGCCCAGAAGTCAAAATTTCAGCTTTGAAGTCTGAAGCCCCAGGCTTTTTGCCCAAAGTGTGCAAGTCCAGGAGGTCGGGTTGCCCCAGTCCTATAAACAGATACATGACAGGGTGTGGTCTCGCTCACTGTCATTCACAACCTTTCACTTGGGCTAGAAAAATCTTTGTTACCACGTTCAAGTAAAACTTCCCCCAGGGTACCCAGTCACAACAGAAATGCCTGTGGGTAACCAAACCCACAGTCACACCACCAGTAAAATGATACAGTGAAGTGAGTCAGTCTTTAGCTGCATTTCCACACCTTGGCAGAAGAGAGTAGGCACTTGCATGCTACTCAAAGTAAGCAACGTTTGTATAGCACCAAAAAAGTGCACACACAAGTAATTTTCCTCCCTCCAGGGGTGTCCTCTTTAGTCAGAATAATCCATATGAGCTGCTTCTAAGGCAACTCTAAGCAAAACAGCTGCAATTCCAAATACTCTGAGAATTAACAAGTCTTTGAATCACCTACTTGTGAAACTCATAAAATGCTGAAAAAGTATAGGGATGATTTTTAAAAATTCTACTGTACAAGTAATGCATGCTCAACACAGAACAAATACACACATACAAAATATGAGAAAAACCCATCTGAAACAAAACCTCTGTTAACATTTTGTTTGGCAATCATCAAGACCTTTTATACTGTGTACATATATATACTTAATACACACACAGGGTCCCAAGGACCTGGGCCATCTTCCGCTGCTTTTCCCAGGCTATCAGTAGAGAGATGGATTGGAAGTGAATAAGCCAGGACTTGACCTGGTGTCCATATGGGATGACAGCATTGAAGGCAGCGGCTTAACCCACTATACCACAGTGCCAACCCCATGTGTAAATCTTAATGACCAATGTGATGGTGTTAAGAGGCAGGGCCAGGTGATCAGGCCATGAGAACACCGCCCTTGTTAATAGGATTAGGTGTCTTCATAAAGAGGCTTCACTGAGGGAGTTTGTCTCTTAATTTGACAATCCTTTTCAAAAGACATTTTCTCTATATAGACCATTTTGAACTGGCAGGATATGTTCCCTCTTGGAAATCTAAAGATGTTTCTTTACTGTTTTCTAACTTGCATTAATTCTGATTCTGTGATCATTCATATCTTTGTTCCTATCTACATATGCCTTTTATTTTTGGCTCCTTTTTCTTAAATTGTTTCTATTTATCACTAACTTTAAATAACTTAATTATGAAGTGTCTTGGTGTAGTTTTCTGCAAGTATCTCTCTCTCTCTTTTTTTTTTTTTTTGACAGGCAGAGTGGACAGTGAGAGAGAGAGACAGAGAGAAAGGTCTTGCTTTGCCGTTGGTTCACCCTCCAATGGCCACCGCGGCCGGCGCACTGCGGCCGGCGCACCGCGCTGATCCGATGGCAGGAGCCAGGTGCTTCTCCTGGTCTCCCATGGGGTGCAGGGCCCAAGGACTTGGGCCATCCTCCACTGCACTCCCAGGCCACAGCAGAGAGCTGGCCTGGAAGAGGGGCAACCGGGACAGAATCCGGCGCCCCGACCGGGACTAGAACCTTGTGTGCCGGCGCTGCAAGGCGGAGGATTAGCCTAGTGAGCCGTGGCGCCGGCCCTGCAAGTATCTTATACTTTGGGTTCATTGAACTTCCTGGGTTGTGGAGACTTTTTTCTTTTCAGTCTTTTCTGCATTGTATTCTCATTTGTGTAATTTCTACTGATATTTCTTCAAGTTCATACATTTTTTACTGATATGCATAATTTACTGTGAATGCCAATGTAGTTTTCATTTCAAATGTTGTGTTTTTATATCTAGAAACTCAGCTGGCATTGTTTTTTATATCAACCATATCTCTATTGACATGTTCTACATCTCTTTGAGCTTCTAGAACATACTGAATGCAGTGATAATCACTATTTTGATACTTTTCCATGGTTATGCTATCATCTGTACCACTTCTTTTTCAGGTGTGATTCATTTCCTCCTCATAATGGGTGTGTATTTCTTTGTTTCTCTGCATTCCTAGTAATATTTGATGTAAATTTTACCTTGTAGGTACTGGAGACTTTTGTATTCCTAGAAATATACTTTGACTTTGTTCTGGTATACAGTTAGGTTGAAGGGAAGCAATTTTATCCTGTTGGGTCTTACTATTATGCCTTGTTAGGTGGGACAGACATATGTAGTCTAGGGTTTATTTTTCCCCACTACTGAAGCAAGACTCATCTTAGTTCTCTGATATGCACCTGAATTAATGAGGATTTCCTTTCTGTCTACTGAGAACAGACATTATCCTTCCGTGTAAGCTCTAGTTACTTTGGCTTCTAATACTTTTAGATGCCTCTCCTCCCGCTTCAAGAAGTTTCCTTCCTCACATGCAGTGTTCTGATGACTGCTTGAGAGGAACCCTCTGTGCACTTCCATGGTTCACTTTCCACAATCCTCTTCCCTCTGGAATTCTGCCCTGTGAACTCGATCTTTCCTGGCTTCCTCAGACTCCCAGCTCCACATGCTCAGTTCAGGAAGGTCTTGAGCTCTGGTTAGATTTCCCTTCTCTGCATTGCTGCCTGGGAACTCTCAAAAGACAATAAACATGGGTAATTAGAGTGCCACCTTGTCTATATTTCCTGCCTTTCAGGAATCATTGTATTTTATTTCCTGATGTCCAAGCTCTTGAGAACCAATGTTCTGTGTATTTTGCCTGGTTTTGTTGTCATCATTGTTTCATGCAGATGGGAAATACAGGCCCAGTTACTCTACTTGACTAGAAGCAAAAGCCTGAAGATACTAATTTTAATGTCATGAACTATGTGAGTATCAACATGTTACTTGCCACTTTGTGCTTTTTGTCTTGTTTGATGTACCTTCTGCTGTTTTCTATGCAAGTTGTATAATACTGCCATTAATATTACATTTTTAATTGACATAGAAAAACATTTGTATATGATATGAACCACGGAATTAAAAATGATTTTTTTCTCTCCTTAAAATCTTGGTTTATCATTACCATATAACTATTGAATAAGGACTAATTTCCTCACCGATATACAAAGAAAACTCTGACATATACCAACGTCTGATAAGTAAATATCTACTTTGGGGATTTCTAAGTTTCTTTGTTGATTAACTTTTCTATTATTGACATTCTTTTATATGCATTAAAGACATTAGAATCTTGTTAGTCTGTTAAGGTCACTATAACAAAAATACTATAGACTGAATGCCTTATTAGCAACACAAATTTATTTTTGACAGACACAGGGACAGGGAAGTCTGAGATCAAAGTGCTAGCAGATTTGGTGTCCTATGAGAACTCCTTCCTCAAGGGTGAACCCTTGTCACTGCATACTCATTAGTGGAAAAGGAAGAACAAGCTCCCTGACTCCTCTTTCATAACAGCACTGATCCCAACGATAAGGCTCTACCTCTGTAGTGAAATCACTTCCCAAAAATCCAGCCTCTTAAGACAACCTCATTGGAGAATGCACCTTAGCAGGAGCTGGATTCAGCAGCAGGGCCAGTTCTTGAGCTCAGGCACTGTGATAAGGTTGTCTTAAACATTGTGCCAAATGATTGCTCCATGCATAGGTTTTATATTACAAACATTTTCTTGAGTAATTTTACCATATTTCTCAATGGTATTCATCTTCTTTGTTAATTTGTTTCTCAAAGTCTTGAGTTCATATATGACTCTTAGCAATATCCTTAAGGGGAGGAATAGAGAACTGTCTGTCAGTCTCTTCCTTAGTTAATGTCCTCTAACGTTCTGTAACATGCTGAGTTCACATCACTCTCAGTAAAGTTCAAGAAGCTTAGTATACCTCAGTTGACAGTATCTATTTACTAACATCTTCCACACCTCTCCAAGTTCTGAAATTCTTGATATTGTTACACTCTCCATTGCCACTCTCATTTTTTTAGCATAAATTTCTTCTCTGGACTTTCCTTTTTAGCAGGATAACATAGTTGACTTTTAATTTCTATTTTTATTTGTAAATATTTCAACTGCACAGAGAGGTACATGGAATCCATGTTCATTCTATACAGAATTCATAAATGTTATGATTTGTCATATTCATTTCAGTTCTCTCATTTTTCTATTTGAAATGATGGAAGGAAATAATGAAATACTAAATAATATGGATCCATTTAAAGCCAGTCCTTCCCTCTTGTCTTTTACAGAGGAAATCACTGTCCAGATGTTAGTATATCTATACTCTTTCTGGCCTAATAAATATGTATATCAAAATCACTGTTATGCTACCATGCAGTATAAATAGCACATTTCAGGTATTAATGTTCAGTATTCCCTCTAACTATCTGTGCAATTAAAATCAACCTGATACCTCTGAGACTCTAACATCTTATTAACAAATTAGGTAAATAATCCTTTATCACAAGGTGGCTTTTTTGGATGAAATTAGCAAATACAGGGTTGGCAAAATATTCAGCAGAGTTCCATCAAATGCTCATTTGACTGTTGATGTACAATGTAATACTTTATCCATTTTAGTATTTTTTTTGTTCTAGTACTATTGGTTGAACTCTGTAATTAACACACAATTATTTGTAGGTGTTTAAATTTTAACTGAAAAGTGATCCCTGTTAGGAATTTGGAAAACATTATGCTGAGTGAAATAAGCCAGTCCTAAAGGGACAAATACCACTTGTTCTCCTTGATAGGTGACAACTAACTGAGCACCAAAAAGGAAACCTGTTAAAGTGAAATGAACACTATGAGAAAAGGTGACTTGATCAGCCCTCACCCTGACTGTTGATGAGCAACTTGATGTGTTATCCCTCTTAGTATTTTTTTGTTTGTTTGTTCTACTTAATACTTTTGGTTGAATACTGTAATTAATACACAGTTATTCTGAAGTGTTGAAACTTAACTGAAAAGTGATCCCTGTTAAATATAAGAGTGGGAATAAGAGAGGGAAGAGATGTGCAATTCAGGACATGCTCAAGCTGACTTACCTCAAACGGTAGAGTTAGAAACATACCAGGGGATTCCAATTCAATCCCATCAAAGTGGCATGTACCAATGCCATCTTGCTATTCCAAGTGATCAATTTCTGTTCACAATTGATCATAATGATAGGACTAAGAATGAAAGGGATCACATAAACAAGAATAGTGTCTGGAAATACTAGCTGATAGAATAAAAAAGGGAGAGAATGATCCATCATGGGAAGTGAGATACACAGCAGACCCATAGAATGGCAGATGTCCTAAACAGCACTCTGGCCTCAGAATCAGTCCTTAAGGCATGCAAATCCGGCTGAAAAGCCCATGAGAGTATTTCAGGCATGGAAAGCCAAGACACTCTGGCAAAAAAAAAATGACCTAAATGAAAGATCTCCACGAGTGAGATCCCAGTGGAAAGAATGGGTCATCAAAGAAGGAGGTACCTTTCTCTGAAGGGAGGAGAGAACTTCCACTTTGACCATGGCCTTGTCTAAAAATTATCAGAGTCAGTGAACTCAGGGAGCTTCCATAGCCTTGGCAGCTCATGACAAGAGCCTAGGGTGATTACTGATGCCGTAAACAAGAGTGTCAATTTGTTAAGTCAACAACAGGAGTCACTGTGCACTTACTCCTCATGTAGGATCTTTGTCCTTAGTGTGCTGTACATTGAGATTTAATGCTATAACGAGTACTCAAACAGAATTTTTCACTTTATGTTTCTGTGTGGGAGTAAACTGCTGAAATCTTTACTTAATGTATGATAAACTGATCTTCTGTATATAAAGAGAATCGAAAATGAATCCTCATGTGAATGGAAGGTGAGAGGGAATGGGAAAGGGGAGGGTTGCGGGTGGGAGGGAAGTTATGGGGGGGAAGCCATTGTAATTCATAAGCTGTACTTTGGAAATTTATATTCATTAAATAAAAGTTTAAAAAAATTAACCAAAAAAAAAAAAAAAAGAAAGTGAGAGAGTTAATTAATTTGATTAACAGGAAGCAGGAGACATAGCCCAGCTATTCTTTGGTCACCTTCACTTCATGAATGCTCTGGGTTCTCTAATCATTTCACTGAGTTGTATGTAAGGCTCATGTTTTAAGATTTCTAGTGCTTAAATGCAAGTAGTGGTCAGAAACTCTTTCTCTCTGTCTCTATCTATCTATCTGCCTCTTGAATATATATATAAATAGTTTAAAACTAACTACTCTAGGGACTACATGAAGAACAGCTTCTAATAATGTTTCATTAAGAAGCAGAAACAGATATTGGTGGTAATCAGGATACCTCTGGCAACACTGCCTGGCTGTAGGAGTTTGGAAAGTCCTTTTCTTAAAGATGCCATCAAAATGACAAATGACCAAGTTTTAATGACTTACATTACATTTTCTACTTTCTCAACTGTTTCTTTTTTTTAAATAGATTTATTTATTTGAAAGGCAGAGTTAAAGAGAGGCAGAGACAGAGAGATAGAGAGAGAAGTCTTCCTGGTTCACACCCCGGATGACCATGACCACAACCACCAGAGCTGTGCTGATCAAAGGAAGGAGCCAGGAGCTTCTTGCTGTTCTCCCACATGGGTGCAGGGGCCCAAGGACTTGGGCCATCTTTTACTACTTTCCCAGGCCATAGCATAAAGCTGGATTGGAAGTGGAACAGCTAAGATTCAAATCAGCACCCACATGGGATGCCAGCACAGCAGGTGACAGATTTACCCGCTATGCCACAGCACCAGGCCCCTCTACTCAGGTTCTGTGTGCCTGGAAAACAATATGCTTGGCCCAATCTGAGCCTGACAGCTTTGTTTTTGGCAGAAAGAAATGTCATGGCCCAAGCAGTCACCTCAGTTTACTTTTACTTCCAAAGAGAGGATAATTCTGTTTTATATATGTCAAGTTTGTGACAGGCCTAAAGAGGACACCTCCATGGGCCATTTAGTTACATGACTCTAGAGCTAATGAAAAATGAATCTCTGGAGTAGAGAGAATGAAGTCAATAACACATATGGAGAAATTTGTATTGGTACACTGAGAAAAGGCCTACACGCAGAATCTTTTGAGCACATTTAATGAAATGAAAAGAGAAAGACAGAGGGAGTCTAAGAATATTGCGGAGGTCAAGAACATGTGAGTGTAGAGTGCCTTTTTTAAACTTTTATTTAATAAATATAAATTTTCAAAGTACAGCTTACGGATTACAATGCCTTCCCCCTCCATAACTTCCCTCCCACCCGCAACCCTCCCCTTTCCCACTCCCTCTCACCTTCCATTCACATGAGGATTCATTTTCGATTCTCTTTATATACAGGAGATCAATTTAGTATACATTAAGTAAAGATTTCAACAGTTTACACCCACATAGTATCACAAAGTGAAAAATTCTGTTTGAGTACTCGTTATAGCATTAAATCTCAATGTACAGCACATTAAGGACAGAGATCCTACATGAGGAGTAAGTGCACAGTGACTCCTGTTGTTGACTTAGCAAATTGACACTCTTGTTGATGGCCTCAGTAATCACTCTAGGCTCTCTGAATGTGTTGCCATAGCTATGGAAGCCATTTAAGTTCACAGACTCTTATCATATTTAGACAAGGTCATAATCAAAGTGGAAGTTCTCTCCTCCCTTCAGAGAAAGGTACCTCCTTCTTTGATGGCCCCGTTCTTTCCACTGGGATCTCACTCACGGAGATCTTTCATTTAGGTTTGTTTGTTTGTTTGTTTTTATTCCAGAGTGTCTTGGCTTTCCATGCCTGAAATACTCTCATGGGCTTTTCAGCTGGATCCGAATGCCTTAAGGACTGATTCTGAGGCCAGAGTTCTGTTTAGGACATCTGCCATTCTATTAGTCTGCTGTTTATCCCGCTTCCCATGATGGATCGTTCTCTCCCTTTTTTATTCTATCGGTTAGTATTTGCAGACACTAGTCTTGTTTGTGTGATCCCTTTGGTTCTTAGTCCTATCATTATGATCAATTGTGAACAGAAATTGATCACTGGGACTAGTGAGACAGCACTGGTACATGCCACCTTGATGGGATTGAATTTGAATCCCCTGGTATGTTTCTAACTCTACCGTTTGAGGTAAGTCAGCTTGAGCATGTCCTGAATTGCACATCTCTTCCCTCTCTTATTCCCACTCTTATATTTAACAGGGATCACTTTTCAGTTAAGTTTCAACACTTCAGAATAACTGTGTATTAATTACAGAATTCAACCAATAGTATTAAGTAGAACAGACAAAAAAAATACTAAGAGGGATAACATATTAAGTTGTTCATCAACAGTCAGGGCAAGGGCTGATCAAGTCACCTTTTCTCATAGTGTTCATTTCACTTTAACAGGTTTCCTTTTTGGTGCTCAGTTAGTTGTCACCTATCAAGGAGAACAAGTGGTATTTGTCCCTTTGGGACTGGCTTAATTCACTCAGCATAATGTTTTCCAGATTCCTCCATTTTGTTTCAAATGACTAGATTTCATTGTTTTTTTGTTTGTTTGTTTGTTTGTTTGTTTTTTTACTGCTGTATAGTATTCTATAGAGTACATATCCCATAATTTCTTTATCCAGTCTACTGTTGATGGGCATTTAGGTTGGTTCCAGGTCTTAGCTATTGTGAATTGAGCTGCAATAAACATTAAAGTGCAAACTGCTTTTTTGTTTGCCAATTTCATTTCTTTTGCGTAAATTCCAAGGAGTGGGATGGCTGGATTGAATGGTAGGGTTATCTTCAGGTTTCTGAGGAATCTCCAGACTGACTTCCATAGTGGCTTGACCAGTTTGCATTCCCACCAACAGTGGGTTAGTGTCCCCTTTTCCCCACATCTTCACCAGCATCTGTTGTTGGTGGATTTCTGAATGTGAGCCATTCTCACCGGGGTGAGGTGAAACCTCATTGTGGTTTTGATTTGCATTTCCCTGATTATTAGTGATCTTGAACTTTTTTTCATGTGCCTGTTGGCCATTTGGATTTCCTCTTTTGAAAAATGTCTATTGAGGTCCTTGGCTCATCTCTTAAGTGGGTTGTTTGTTTTGATGTTGAGAAGTTTCTTGATCTCTTTGTAGATTCTGGTTATCAACCCTTTATCTGTAGCATAGTTTCCAAATATTTTTTCCCATTCTTTTGGTTGCCTCTTCACTCTCCTGACTCTTTCTTTTGCAGTACAGAAACTTCTCAATTTGATGCAATCCCAATAGTTAATTTTAGCTTTGACTGCCTGCGCCTCCCAGGTCTTTTCCAGGAACTCTTTGCCTGTGCCCATATCTTGAAGGGTTTTTCCAATGTTCTCTAACAACTTGATGGTGTCAGGTCCTAGATTTAGGTGTTTAATCCATGTTGAGTGGATTTTTGTGTAAGGTGTAAGGTAGGGGTCTTGCTTCATGCTTCTGCACGTGGAAATCTAGTTTTCCCAGCATCATTTATTGAACAGACTGTCCTTGTTCCAGGAATTGGTTTTAGTTTCTTGATCAAATATAAGTTCAGAATATCCATTATGGAATCCTCCCAAATTCTTTCTATGAAGCCAGTATCATCTTAATTCCTAAGCCAGAGAAAGATGCAGCATTGAAAGAAAATTACAGACCAATATCCCTGAAGAACATAGACACAAAAATCCTCAATAAAATTCTCGCCAATAGAATACAACAACACATCAGAAAAATCATCCACCCAGACCAAGTGGGATTTATCCCTGGTATGCAGGGATGGTTCAATGTTCGCAAATCAATCAATGTAATACACCACATTAACAAACTGCACAAGAAAAACCATATCATTATCTCAATAGATGCAGAGAAAGCATTCGATAAAATTCAACACCCTTTCATGATGAAAACCCTAAGCAAATTGGGTATAGAAGGAACATTCCTCAATATAATCAAAGCAATTTATGAAAAACCCATGGTCAGCATCCTATTGAATGGGGAAAAGTTGGAAGCATTTCCACTGAGATCTGGTACCAGACAGGGATGTCCACTCTCACCACTGCTATTCAACATAGTTCTGGAAGTTTTAACCAGAGCCATCAGGCAAGAAAAAGAAATTAAAGGGATACAAATTGGGAAGGAAGAACTCAAACTATCCCTCTTTGCAGACGACATGATTATTTAGGGGATCCAAAGAACTCTACTAAGAGACTGTTGGAACTCATAGAAGAGTTTGGCAAAGTATCACGATATAAAATCAATGCACAAAAATCAACAGCCTTTGTATACACAAGCAATGCCACGGCTGAGAAAGAACTTCTAAGATCAATCCCATTCACAATAGGTACAAAAACAATCAAATACCTTGGAATCAACTTAACCAAGGATGTTAAAGATCTCTACAATGAGAATTACAAAATCTTAAAGAAAGAAATAGAAGAGGATACCAAAAAATGGAAAATCTTCCATGCTCATGGATTGGAAGAATCAACATCATCAAAATGTCCATTCTCCCAAAAGCCATTTATAGATTCAATGCGATACCAATCAAGATACCAAAGACATTCTTCTCAGATCTAGAAAAAATGATGCTGAAATTCATATGGAGATGCAGGAGACCTCGAATAGCTAAAGAAATCTTGTACAACAAAAACAAAGCTGGAGGCATCACAATACCAGATTTCAGGACATACTACAGGGCAGTTGTAATCAAAACAGCATGGTACTGGTACAGAAACAGATGGATAGACCAATGGAACAGAATAGAAACACCAGAAATCAACCCAAACATCTAGAGTGCTTTTAAGACTGCAATAGCGACCCAGAAATTTTTCCATTCCACACATGCATTACTTAGAAGTCTCACAATAAAAGAAATATTTCAGGTAAGGAAATTACTATTTATTTTCCAAAAAACCTGTACCCACACAGCAACATTTGGAGTGTAATTTTCAGGGCAACAGAATAAAAGATGATGGAAAATCTAGTTTTTAATCTTCTTTGTCTCCTTCGGCTCTGTTTAATCATAGTCACTCACACATCATCTCTTCCAGATTTTCTCTTTTGACAAGCACTAACAATGGAAACTCAGAATAAATAAAAAATAGCCGATAAAGTACGAAGCTGACATGTTTTCTCCAAAGCATTGGTGAACTTCCCAAAATAGGAAGTAGAAATCAGGTAGCATAAAATTCTCAGGTGAAAACATTTGGGAATTCACATAGGTATGGAAGAAAATTCCTTTTAAATTAAAAACACCATGAACTTATCTCTTGGTATGATTCTAGAGAGTGAGAGTGATTCTTCTTAGGCTGTGAGATTGTTGAGTTTTTACACATAGGGTAGAGGATAGTAGCAATTGTTAAGTTTTATTTTCATATAGAAAGTGATAGACATTTAAGAGCTTAGTTTTGTTTTATGTCAAAAATCTGAAAACCAAGAGAAATTAAATTTTAAAGTACTATCAATTTCCATAAGAAATAACTAGCTACTTGTTGGGCTTTACATAAGTCCCCTCAGTTCATTGACTTGACTCAACAAACCTATGTCTGTAGAAGAAAATCCGTCATGCATGAGTGTTAAAATGGGTTAAAAAGAAAACTAGAAGAGCTCAAGCCAAAATATCAAGAGCCAAGTATTTATAGTAGAAAAAGAAATATTAATATTCACACAAATTGTGAGGGTGGGATGTGTGAAAAACTTAGCTATACCTACAAAGAACTCAGATAAACAAGTCTGAAAAAACAATGTTTGGCCTTTTTTCAGTTAAAATAATTTCTTCCTTTTATGAGTTAAAAAATACTTCCAACCTTATTTCTTATGTTATGTGTGGGAGCTACCCATGCCTGTAGGCTAAATTTTTTCTTCGGAATATACTACAGACGGTCGTAGTGTTTTGGAAAGTCTATTCAAACCCATGACATACCAACAGAATAATACCATGTGATTTCAACGTGGGGCACTATCTTTTTACTTGTGGCATGCACTAACATAAAGGATTATTAATATTATTCTATTAACAAAAGAATGCATTATGAAAACCCACTGCTAACTGATGACATATTTAATATAGATTTTTATTGATTAGAAATTAAGTCATCTATCAATTATGAGTTTCATTTTGAAGGCTTAATTCCCAAATATATCATTTAGCTTGTCCTTATTCTTTGCCTCAAACTAGAGAAAATATTAACCCTTTTCCATTGTCTTGCAACTATTTGGCTCTGGATGCAGAGCCAGTGATCGTAGGATGCTCCTTGTGTGAAATTCCATATCATACTTGGTAGATTACAAGTGTATATTAATCTAATGGTAGTTTTATTTTTTTTTAAGATTTATTTTATTTATTTGAAAGACAGAGTTCCAGAGAGAGGTAGAGACAGAGAGAAAGGTCTTCCATCCAATGGTTTATTCCCCAGATGGCTACAATGGCCAGAACTGCATTGATACAAAGCCAGGAGCCAGGATCTTCTTTCGGGTCTCCCACATGGGTGCCGGGGCCCAAGGATTTGGGCCATCTTCCACTGCTTTCCCAGGCCATATTAGAGAGCCGGATCAGAAGTGGAGCAGCCGGGACTTGAACCAGTGCCCATAAGGGATGCTGGTGCTTCAGACCAGGGCTTTAACCTGCTGCGCCACAGCACTGGCCCCTCTAATGGTAGTTTTATAACATTATTTTCATATGATAAATTTCTGGTGATGAAGGAAGATAAGAAGAGTTTTGGGTTGTTCAGGATCACACAATAAAGGGAGGGAGAAATGGGACTCAACTTTCTGACCAAGTGGTGATTTTCCAGTTAATGCCACTACTTTGCTCACTGATTGGCATTTGCACTGAATAGTATACAATAAAGGAGAACGACAAATCAACATCAATTTCAGTCAGAAAACTTGGTTTGAATTCTAATTTTGTCACTTACTAGCTATGTGGCTTATACAAGTTATTTACACTGTCAGTTTCTCAGTTACTGAATTATAAATCCCTTAATTTCAGATAATATGTACCTCAAAGCAGTGCTGTAATGATTGAGATAATGCATATAGTACTTTGAAAAAGATATGCACATAATGGCCTTTCTATTAACACTAATTCTGTCTCTCTAGTGAATAAAAAAAAAAATGCTCCTCAGTTCAGAAACTTGGTTGTTAGTGATAGAAACCCCAACACAAACCAAACCTCGTAGGGTAAGAAGAAGGAATTTCTCCCATAATCAAACAGCAGCAGGGGCAGCAGCCTGTGAGATGGGGCGCAAGGAAAGAAGTACTGCCAGTTCTCACTCCATCTCTCCTCTCTGCTCCTTTCTGGAAGTTGCCCTGCTCAGTCTGATTCCATCCTCTTCCTACTTTGTAAGAAACATCATTTCTGGCAAATCCTGGATTCATATCTCCTTGATTTGCTACTGTATAGGAACTAGACTCTTCTTTTAACATAAATAGAAACATCTGATTCTTGTTGGTTACATCAATCCCATTAACTCCACTCCCTAACCTTGAGAAAGGGACTTAGAATTATTTTTAAAGAATACAGTATAACAATGCAAACAATCATAATGTTTGAAAGAACAGTTTGCACAGGAACACAAACTTTAAACACTCAAAAGGTTAGTTCTATATTTATTATGTACAGATATTTAGTAAAAGAAAAATATATGTAAGAATGATGAGCACCAAATTCAGACAGTGGATCCTTTGAGGAAGAAAGCCAAAGGGGATGAAGGAGGGAGAAATCTAATGGAGCTCTAAAGACTGAATTAGGAAAAATGAGGGAAAGGGGAAGAATGAAGAAGAACATCAAAGAGGAAGCAGAAGAGGAGGAGGAAAAGAAGAGGAGAAGGGGAAAAAGGGGGAGTTAGGGGAGGAGAGAAACTATGAAGGAGGAAACCAGAATCAGGGTGGGGGACAAAAGGAAAAATCTGAAGAAACTACAGAAATGATTTTTAATTAGGCCAGACTCTAGTAATACAAATAGTTCCCATATACACCTCACCACACTTCTTCTATTATTAACATCTCTATTTGTATATGTATCACAAATCATGAACTACATCTGCCTTCCCCTATTTTTTTTTTTTTTTACTCAAAGTCTGCTATTCCTGCCACCCCTCTCCAGCTTTCGGTAAACAACATTCCATGTTCAGATTGACTTTTTGGTTGTTGTTCTTTTGTTTTGTTTAATTCCTACAGATGAGGGAGGACATGAAATATTTATCTTTCTGTATCTGATGTCTACTGTATCTTTGAATAAAATGAGTGGACTTAAAAATAAATACAATTAGAAACATTCTCATCCATCTGCATTTATTTTTATTTTATTGGTGTATCTGTGGGAAATTATAATACTTTACAACATTGCATACTTTAGCTTTTCTCAAGGACATAACTGGCGATCCTCAATTCTAATTTCTGGGTTATGTTTCTCTTGAGACTCATGGGAGATCTTATTTTGCACTGTATATTGTTAGCCTGGACAAAGGCTGGCCCTTGAGAGATTCCCTTTTATTGTTAGAAATGAAGATATGGATAACTTCACATAGTAGGATTCAAATATATCTTGGTTTCTACTCTCCCTTCAGAGACTAGCACATTGTATGGTTCTTGGGACATAGTATCTCAATTTCATGAATTAATTAATGATAATGCAAGAAGAAAAAGGAAAAATAAGAGTGATTTTCCAAATTTTGTATGTATCCAGAAGAATGAAATTAGACCTATACCTCTCAGCATATACAAAAATTAACTCAAGATGTATCAAAGACCTAAGTTTAAGCCTGAGGCTATGAAGTTGCTGAAAGAAAACGTAGGGGAAACACTTCAAGACATTGGTAAAGGTGAACATTTCACTGACAAGACCCCCAAAGTATAGGCAACAAAATCAAAACTAAACAAATGGGATTGTATCAAACTCAGAAGCTTTTGACGAACAAAGGAATAAAGTGAAGAGACACCTAAAAGAATGTGAAAAATATTTGCAAACCACCTCTCTGACAATATATTAATATCCAGAATATACCAGCAAATTAAAAAAACTCCAACACAAAAAAACAACCAATCCAATTGAGAAATGGGCAAAGGACTTCAATAGGTAGTTCTCAAAAGAAGAAATACAAATGGCCAACAAATGCATGAAAACAATACTTAACATCCCTAGCCATCAGGGGAATGAAAATCAAAACCACAATGAGATATCACCTCAGCCCTGTTAGAGTAGCAAAATCCAAAACAGAGAGTAACAAATGCTGGCAACAATGTGGAGAAAGGGCAACACACATTGTTATTGGAAATGTAGCCACTGTGGAAAACAGTGTGGAGATTAAAAAAAAAAAAAAAAAAAAAAAAAAAAGAAAAGAAAAGAAAGAAAGAAAAACTAGAAACAGACTTGGCATGTGAACCAGCTACTACTGGGTTGATATCCAAAAAGCTTGAACACAATGAATCAAAGAGATACCTGCACCACTATGTTTATAGCAGTATTGTTCACAATACACACGATTTAGAATCAGTCAAAACGCCCATCATCAGATGAATGAATTAGGATAATCTGGTATACATACATAATAGAACATTATTCAGTTACAATAAAGAATGAAATTCTAGGATTTTCAGTAAAATGGATGCATCTGAAGGACATCATGTTGAGTGAAATACACAGGATCCAGAAAGACAAATACCACATGTTCTCCCTTATATGTGGGAGCTAAAATTTAAAGACAAAAAAAAAGAAAAAAGAAAAAAGAAATGTCTGTGTGTATTAGTATTGCTACAAATATATACCTTTGTGAAACCATGGTTAAGAATATTATACTGCAATAGATTTAATGATCTGTGATTACTTTAAAAATTACTGTATGTGGGTGAAATGGTCATTTTTCCAATTATTGTTTATAGCTGTTGTCTATATTACCACTAAACTAGGGTCTTTTTGTTTTTTATTTGTTAAATTTCTTATTCTGTGAAATAGTAAGCCTTTTTACTGTAATTTTAAAATGTTATTTTAAAAACTTTAAAAAAAGAAAGGGAGAAGAAAGACGGTGGAAGGGGGAAGAGGGAATGAGAAAGGGAATATTATGTTCTTGACTACAAATCACATTGAATCTGTTAAAAATTTATTAAAAATTAAAAAATAAATATTTAAAAGCAAAAAAAAAATTTACTGAAAGATATCTTCACTTGGCATTTATTGTGCACCAATAAGGATTTCATTAATGGACATTACCACATGGTAAGGCATTTTGTAATGTGATGAGGGGACTTTTGCCTCTAAGACACCTGTTTGAATCCATCCCTTATAGATAGAGGCTGGGAGTTACTGCTGTCAATATGAAGGGAGCTCACAATGGATTAAGGTTTAGATCCCAGAAACAGGTGTCTTTGTCACAAAATCATTCATAAGTATGAATCAGATAGGTTGGGGACCTAGATTCACTAAACAAAGACTTGTATGCAATCCAGACAAATTCCTGTGGAGGATGACCACAGTTCCAATGCAGCAACTAAATGTGGTAGATGGGGGCTACTTAGGAGACTGGAATTATTAGACTCCAATTCTATTCTTGATTCTGGCATGGCATGGCTTGTTTGCCATGAAAATTGAAAATTGTTCCAGGCTCATGCTCTACATTTTCTGTCCCATCTCTTCAAGACTCCTTGACACTTTAATGAGAAAGGTTAGTTTAGCTTTACAATCTAAGTACCGGAAGTGTTTGGTGCCACTTCATTGACCATTATTTATAGGCCTATTCTATGGAAAGGAATAGAAAACATACGTACTTTGAAAGAAGCTTCTATATAAGATCATACTGATTTTCCAGTTCAATTTCAGACTACAGGGTGTCAGGTCGGCAGTTCCTTTCTTCCAGAAAGAGGAACCCAGTTATGTCAATAATATAAGA
The DNA here is from genome assembly GCF_051225735.1 of Oryctolagus cuniculus. Classification (NCBI taxonomy): domain Eukaryota; kingdom Metazoa; phylum Chordata; class Mammalia; order Lagomorpha; family Leporidae; genus Oryctolagus; species Oryctolagus cuniculus. The sequence goes on from NC_142870.1 coordinate 89,966,049, forward strand.
GCTAACAGGATAGCATGTCTCACAATCACTCATTTCCTTCACCCTTCATGACACATATAACAGTGAGAAAAACAATACTAAAGCTACCAGCCCTAATATAATTACTGAAGACAGGTAAATATGTTTTGCTTAGATTATCTCTAGACTGTTTCCTACAATGCTGTCTTCTGAACTCCTATCTAGTCTTAGTTCTTCTAGTAACTGCTTCACAGTCTACTCCAGACCTTACGACAAAGGTTCTTCAATCCTTTTGACTTTATTAAGCTTATTCTCTAGCAATTCCTCAGAAACGGTTTGTAAGAAAACTATTCACTAGGTTTTTATACATTAATAACTTTGTGTTTGCTTTTTCTGCTAGAAAGCAAGTTTTATAAAATCTTTGGCTCACAATTCTTAAATAGAAGAATACTTCAAAAAGTTCATGGAAAGTAAAATTAAAAGATACGACTTTGGTACAAAAAAATTGAGTTCCTTTCCTGAAAAGAATACCAGGCAGCTAATTCATGAGTTTACAGAAGCCAGCCAGTGTTGATCTCTTCTGACCTTGCTTGCCACAGGATCCTCGCACACACACAATTTTGGCCTAAACAAGCCTTCTTAGTTGCAATACTCTTATCAAATTGGCCTATTATAATTTAGAGTGAACACCTATCATCTGTGTTGGTATTTTCTCTTTTCAAGTCTCAGATAGATATCCATTGTGTTTACCACTCAGAGGTTGATATCATGCAGGCTGCTGATATATTTTTTACCTTAGTGGGGATTCTTTACCACCTATTTAATTGTATACACTGCTCATGAGTTTTTGTGTTTTGACTGTTTTGTTTTTGTCACAAGACTGAAAACCATGATGCTATCACTATCTTCCCACAAAGGAATTAATATTTTTCTTCAAGATTTATCTTTTATTTGAAAGCAGAATTAAAGAGAGAGAAGGAGAAACATAGAAAGAAATCTTCTATCCTCTGATTCACTCCCCAAATGGCCCCAAAGGCCAGGGCTGACCCAGGCTAAAGCCAGAAGCCAAGAGATATTTCCAGGACTCCAAACATGTGGGCATTCCTCAGCTGCTTTCCCAGGCACATTAAGAGGGAGCTTGATTGGAAGTGGAGCAGCAGGGACTCAAACCAGCACCAATATGGGGTGCTGGCATCACAGGTGGCGGCTTTAACCACTGTGCCACAAAGCCAGCACTGAAAGGCATTAATCTTAAATGGCTTAGGGGATTTAAAGAAATCTTCCTAGCCATTTCATCAAATTATATTTTGGAAAAAGCAGCTGTCCTGAGCTAAAATCAGGGTAGGAATTAAAAATGTCTGGCCACTGATTTACTAAACCAAGCAAGAATTACTGCTTGAGCTTTGCACTTTAGCCAACAGATGTCACATCCCTTTGCCTTCACAGACAACATGAGAAATTGAGGAAAATGTTAAGTGGCACTATATGGGACCAGGCAAACAAATACAGAATAAAGGCCTGGCCCAGATTTATGAGAAAACAGGAAAGGTGAGGGGCCGAAACAGAAGCATCCCATATCACAGTGCCAGTTCAAGTCCAGGCTGCTCTGCTTCCAAATCATCTTAGAGCTAATGCACCCAGAATGGCAGAAAAAGATGGTTTGAGTGCTTGGGTCCCTGACATCCACATGTGAGAACCAGATGGAATTCCTGGCTCCTGGAGTGAATCAAGAGATGAAATTCCACCCCTGTGTGTGTGTGTGTGTGTGTGTGTGTGTCCCTCTCTCTGTTGCTCTTCCTTTCAAATAAATAAGTAAATAAATAAATCTTTTAAAAAAGAAAATGAAAGGTGAGACAGAAGAATTGCACTATATTTAAAAGCGCCATGGCTCACTTGGCTAATCCTCCACCTGCGGTACCAGCACTGTGGATTCTAGTCCCGGTTGGGGTGTCGGATTCTGTCCCGGTTGCTCCTCTTCCAGTCCAGCTCTCTGCTATGGCACAGGAAGGCAGTGGAGGATGGCCCAAGTGTTTGGGCCCTGCACCTGCGTGGGAGACCAGGAGGAAGCACCTGGCTCCTGGCTTCGGATCGGCGTAGCACGCTGGCCGTAGCAGCCATTAGGGAAGTGAACCAACAGAAGAAGACCTTTCTCTCTGTCTCTAACTCTGCCTGTCAAAAAAAAAAAAAAAAAAAGAGAGAGAGAGAGAGACATAGCAACCTCCATACTATGACTCCATTTTTGATGAATGAAGTCAAAGAGGAACATAAAAAGAAAAGTCCTAGTCCATGTTTATTATCTTGGGTAAGAATATTTTGAGTTTTTTTTTTCTCTTTTTAAAAAATGTTGAAAGGCAACATTAGAGAGAGAGAGAACATGAGAGAGACAGAATCTTCCATTCCATAGGTCTGCAATGGCCAGGGCCAGGCAAGACCAAAGCCAGGAGCAAGGAGCTTCTTCTTGGTCTTCCATGTGGTACAGTGGCCTAAGGACTTGGAACAACTTCTGCTGCTTTCCCAGGCACATTAGCAGGGAGCTGGATTGAAAATGGGGCATTCAGAACTAAAACAGTTGCCCATATGAGATGCTTCTATTGCAGGTACAGGCTCTACCCACTCTACCACAGCACTGGTCCCAGGATGCTTTCCTTGAATTTCTAATTGTTGTTGGCAATTTTCAAGTGTGGGAATACCATATGTCCATGTTATGGTGGGTAAACGCAAGGTATCATTTGACGTATCTTCAGTGTTCGAAGTGACATGTCTGAGTCATTCATCTTAAAAACAGCATTTTCTTTCTTTTGTTATTTTCGAACGTAAAGTTGAAAGAATGATGCAAAAAAATTTTTTCCTCTGGACCATTAGAGAGAGTATGGCTCAAATGAGGCCACACCACTCCAAAATACATTAACAAGTAATACTGACAACTAAATTATCTTATATAACCAAAATATTATCAAAATCAGAAAATTAAATTAATGCTGATTCATTGTTACCTAATTCTCATGCCCTATTCATCTTTCACTCAATTTTCCCAATAATGTTCTTTATGGCAAAAAAGACCCAGTCTATCTTTATATGTTGCCTTTTGTTGTCATTTCTCATTCGTTTTTTGCTCAATTTATAACAGATTTTCAGTGTTTCTTTGATTTTCTTTTAACTTTTATTTAGTAAATATAAATTTCCAAAGTAAAACTTTTGGATTATAACAGCTTTTTCCCCTGATAACCTCCCTCCTACTTACAACCATCCCATCCCCCTCTCCCACTCCCACCCCATTCTCCATCAACATTCATTTTCAATTATCTTTATATACAGAAGATCTACTTAGTATTTACTAAGTAAAGATTTCAACAGTTTGCACCCACAAAGAAACACAAAGCATAAAGTACTGTTTGAGTACTAGTTTTAGCATTAATTCACATTGTACAACACATTAAGGACAGAGATCCTACATGGGGAGTAAGTGCACAGTGACTCCTGTTGTTGATTTAACAATTGACACTCTTGTTTATGACGTCAGTAATCATCTGAGGCTCTTGTCATGAGCTGCCAAGGCTATGGAAGCCTCTTGAGCTCGCCAACTCCAATCTTATTTAGACAAGGCCATAGTCAAAGTGGTAGTTCTCTCGTCCCTTCAGAGAAAAGTACCTCCTTCTTTGATGGCCCATTCTTTCCGCTGAGATCTCACTCACAGAGATCTTTCATTTAGGTTGTTGTTTTTTGTTTGTTTGTTTGTTTTGTTTTGTTTTGTTTTGCCACAGTGTCTTCGCTTTCCATGCCTGAAATACTCTCATGGGCTCTTCAGCCAGATCCAAATGCCTTAAGGGCTGATTCTGAGGCCAGAGTGCTGTTTAGAACATCTGCCATTCTGAGTCTGCTGTGTATCCCACTTCCCATGTTGGATTGTTCTCTCCTTTTTAATTCTATCAGTTAGTATTAGCAGACACTAGTCTTGTATTTATGTGATCCCTTTGACACGTAATCCTATTACTATGATCAATTGTGAACTGAAACTGATCACTTGGACTAGTGAGATGGCATTGGTACATGCCACCTTGATGGGATTGAATTGGAATCCCCTGGCACGTTTCTAGCTCTGCCATTAGGGGTAAGTCCGAGGGAGCATGTGCCAAACTGTACATCTCCCCCCTCTCATTCCCACTCTTATATTTAACAGGGATCACTTCTCAGGTAAAATTAAACACCTAAGAATAATTGTGTGTTAATCAAAGAGTTCAACCAATAGTATTAAGTAGAACAAAATATACTAAAAGGAATAAAATAGTAAGTTGTTCTTTGACAGTCAGGACAAGGGCTGATCAAGTCATTGTTTCTCATAGTGTCCATTTCACTTCAACAGGTTCTTTTTAGGTGCTCAGTTAGTTGTCACTGATCAGGGAGAACATATGATATTTGTCCCTCTGGGACTGGCTTATTTCACTCAGCATAATGTTTTCCAGATTCCTCCATTTTGTTGCAAAGCAGTCTATCTATGATTCTTACCTGTACCATTGAATAGCTTTGTTTTCTTGGTTGGTGGAAAGAGGTTGTTTCTCTTTTGAATGTACTTTGTATTATTTATAAAAGAGTCTGGACATTATGAGACAAATTCATTCTCAGCTTTAAAATTTCTAGGATGTGTCATAAGTGTGTGCTATTCCACTAGACTAAAATGCTTAAATATAGTCATTCAAGTTGAAAATAAAAAACTACACATGGTTTAATGTGCATCTGTTCACATGGCCAGAATGCACCATCAATGCAGAGCAAGAGCTGCCCATTTAAAGGAGAGAAGCCCACACATTGGACTTTTCTCAATTAAAAGAAGACAATGTGGGGCCGGGGCTGGTGCTGTTGCACTGCAGGTAAAGCCACTGCCCGTGAAGCCAGCATCCCAAACAGGTGTTGCTTTGGGTCCCAGCTCCTCCACTTTCAATCTTTCTGCCTGTTAATGCATCATGGAAAGCAGCAGAGGATGGCCCAGATGCTTGGGCCCTTGCACTCACATGGGAGACATGAAACAATCTCCTAGCTTCAGCCTGCCACAGTCCTGGCAGTTTTGGCTATTTGGGGAAAGGACCACCAGCAGATGAAAGATTCTTTTTGTGTCTCACCTTTCTCTCTCTCTCTCCTCTGTAACTCTGCCTCTCAAGTAAATAAATAAATCTTTAAAAAACAAAAAAAGAGAGAAGACAAGGTTAAAGGTAGCAAAAGACAGAGTTCTTAGAAGATTGAGTCAGCACAGCTAACCTCAAGAAACTACAGGCTCTACTGAGAAATGAGAACCTATTGACTGTTGAATTGCAAATAAACCTATTATGTGGCCATTATATTCTCTCCACCACAATTGCTTCTAACAGGAAATCTTCATATCCTGGGGCAAACATAAATATAAAAGAAGCCTGCTCCCCTTCTCCACACCATTGATTATGTAGAGGACTCTTCTTTTGATTACATTCAACCTAAATACCAGAAGGAAGTTGCCTGCTCTTCAAGGGCTGCTTCTATGACCCCTCCTCTTGCTTAGCCACCAGTTTTATATCAAATATTGGGGGAAAACAAACAAGCAATTCCCAGAACTGTTAGTTTCATTTCACCAATGTGAACTCAAAGTATGCTATCCTGTTAAAATGGTTGGGGAAAGAAAAAAGTAGTCTAAATCAAATCAGTCTCCAACCCACACACACTCCCTCAAACCAAAACACAGAGTTAACACAATCCCAAGGTGGTCGAGTGGTTGAACCACAAATATCCTTGTGTCCTTGTGATCTGACTCTTAAGTTTACACAGCTGAAATGGGATGGTTAAGGCTCCTGGCTAGTGCAAGGAACAAAGAGAACTTTGATGGATGGGTGCCCACTGTGGTCAAATGTGGTCAAATAGGCCTTTGGACAAATATAACATGGGCTCTGTGTCTGGGAAGGAAGGAAAGGAAAAATGGAAGGAAGGAAGGGAAGGAAGGAGGGAAGAAAAGAAGGAAGGAAAAAAAAGAATAAGAAATGAGAAGAAAAAAAGATCATTCTGAAAAAATAGCTAGTACACATAGGAAACTTCTGAGTTGGGTGAGGGTATAACTGGATGTGAAATAAGAAATGAATAAGAACAGTTAGTGTCCATATTGGAGTGCCAATTTGAGTCTTGGCTGCTCTGTTTCCAATCCATCTTCCTGTTAATGTGTCTAGGAAGGTAGCAGAAGATGGCCCAGGTGCTTGGACCCCTGCCACTCATATGGGAAACCTGATGGATTTCCAGGCTTCTAGCTTTGACCTCAGCTAGACTGAAAGGTTGTGGGCATGAGGGGAGTAAATCAGCAGATGGAAGACATTCCTCTGTCTGTCTCTATCCCCCCCCCTCTGTCACTCTGCCTTTCAAATAAATCAAATAAAATATTTTTAAAAGAGATGAATAAGACATCAATATTATCCTCTATGCCAGGCATGATACACAGTAGAAGCTACTAAGATATTGACCAGAAAAAGAAAAAAAATCTACAGAAAAGTAATATACTGGTATTAATTGGATGAATGTGTGAATATATGGCAGAGGAAGGAAGGAAAGAAGGGATAGAATCAAAAGAGGACAAATGAAAGTGCTCAGTTCTGGCCTACCAAGGGAATATATCAGAGGGGTTATATTGAGAATATAAAGAATATATAAGGCATCCTGCCGGCGCTGCGGCTCACTAGGCTAATCCTCCGCCTTGCGGTGCCGGCACACCGGGTTCTAGTCCCGGTCGGGGCGCCAGATTCTGTCCCGGTTGCCCCTCTTCCAGCCCAGCTCTCTGCTGTGGCCAGGGAGTGCAGTGGAGGATGCCCCAAGTACTTGGGCCTCCACCCCATGGGAGACCAGGAGAAGTACCTGGCTCCTGCCATCAGATCAGCGCGGTGTGCTTATACCTAAGCTCAGTTTCCATTTCCTTAGTTTAGGTTGCCTAGTATATTCCTTTTTTTTTTTTTTTTTTTTTTTTTTTGACAGGCAGAGTGGACAGTGAGAGAGAGAGACAGAGAGAAAGGTCTTCCTTTGCCTTTGGTTTACCCTCCAATGGCCACCGCGGCCGGTGCGCTGTGGCCGGCGCACCGCGCTGATCCAAAGCCAAGAGCCAAGTGCTTCTCCTGGTATCCCATGGGATGCAGGGCCCAAGAACTTGGGCCATCCTCCTCTGCACTCCCTGGCCACAGCAGAGAGCTGGCCTGGAAGAGGGGCAACCAGGACAGAATCCGGCGCCCCGACCGGGACTAGAACCCGGTGTGCCGGCACCACAAGGCGGAGGTTTAGCCTACTGAGCTGCGGTATAATTCTTAAAAAAGAAATAGCGTATTTGCAATCCTTGGAAGATGCAGGACCTTGCTTGCTTTGCTACCTCTACTGCATTTCTTTCAAGTACATGCTCTTCAAAATGTAAGAGCCTGTAGTAAATGTTTAAAAAAGCACTACAGGAAGCCACTCTTTCAAATGTTATTCCCTAGGAAGGCAAGGAAGGGCAAGAAAGGGTCCCTTCTCTCTGGTTACTGACTCTCTCCATGAGCTCTCCTAATGACCCTACAACAAATAAAAACAAAATCAAAATCTGTAGGAAATTAAGATGGCCAAATAGAGAGGCTCTGTACTCGCTCCACCACAAAGAAGTACCACGACAACAAAGGAAGGACCGTGCTTCTTTGAGATTGACTGAGGGAACTTCAGTACAGAAGTGACAGGAATTCTAAACAGCACAGAGACGCAAAGCTGTGAGAGACACAGAGAAACAAAGCCTAGTGCTGCTCCTACATCAGCTCGTTTTACAAAAAGTTCTTTAACCTCCAACATCCTTGTGGACCAGCAGCTCTAACTTCAGTCCTCATTGCCTTTAAATCCAATCTAGAAAACGCATACGAACGATTGCTTTGCTCCAAGAAAAGACACTACACTGTCTCCCTTTGTCCTCAAAGCCCTAGACCTGAGTTGCTTTGGTACATCTGCTGCTAAAGTACATTCTATCTTAGAGGACAAGAAAAAGTACTCTTACTACTAGAAGCTCCAAGTGCTGAAAACAGGGCACTTTACTGGGAAGAGAGCGGGCCCCTCTTCATCCTGCAGCTGCAGGACTTCTGGACATAAGCCCCAGGGCCGTGATCACTTGCTCTTCATGAAACTAAAGAGCTTCTCCTTGTCTTTTGGGGTTTCAGAATGAGCATCAGCTGATACACAAGCCCACTGGACCAGATATGAAAGCTTACCCTTCTGCATTTCTTGGCACAGGGTGCTGGGTGGCCAGGGCACAAGTCTGTGCACCACCCTTCCATGTCTTGTGGGAACGGAGAGCAGTCCCTACTGTGGTCTGCTGCTCTGGGACTACTGCTGTTGGTGCTACCATCTGTAGAGAAACTCACGGTCACCAATGGATCCGCGAGGGCACTATCTTAATTCTTCTGGTTTAGATTGATGACTGCCAGTCCACAATCCCCAGCATTATCTGAACTAGAACTGTGATACCTAGGTAAGGACCCCACTGAATCACGTACCTCTGGGACTGTGATTACTTCTTCCCCATGGAATCTAGCAAGGCCCTATTTACATTCCTCTGCTACAGGCCTGTGCCTGCCAGTGCACAATCCCCAGCATAATCTGTGATCAACTTGTGGGATGTGGTAAGCTACCCTCTGAGTACTACAGTTCTGAGACCTTGACTGAGACCTCCACAGAGCCACCTGAGTTCTCCCCACAGGTTCTGTTGAGTACTCTACCTGCCTTTCACTGCTACAGACCCATGCCTGCCAGTCCGTGATCTCCACCAAATCCTGGGCATGAAATATGGGAGAGGTCTTTTGTTCAGTATTCTGTAGCTTTGGGAGTGTTAATGTTGGCTCTGTAAGTCCCAGGAACACCAGCACTTCCTCTGTGGAATGTGAAAAAGTCTCTACGTCCTTACAGTGCTGTAGGCTCATGCTTGTTAATACATAATCCCCAGCATAACCTACACTTATCCTATGGGAGCTGGGCAAGATAATCTTCCTGAACTGCAGCACTGGGACCATTACTATTAATATTATATTCTTCGGGGCCAGCACCACGGCACAGTAGGTTAATCCTCTGCCTGCGGTATTGGCATCCCATATGGGCACAGTCCTAGTCCTGGCTACTCCTCTTCCAATCCAGCTCTCTGCTGTGGCCTGGGAAAGCAGGCCCCTGCACCCGCATGGGAGAAGCACCTGGCTTTGGATTAGCGCAGCTCTGACCATCGCAGTCATTTGGGGACTGAACCAATGGAAGAAAGACCTTTCTCTCTGTCTGTCCCTCTCACTGTCTGTAACTCTACCTCTCAAATAAATGAATAAAACATTTAAAAATATATTTATTCTATTCTTTAGAGTCACCATCACCTACCTTATTAGAATCAGAGAATATTTGCATTCCATTGCTCCAGTCCCATATCTTCCAAGGCAAAATGCTCCCAGGACAACCTATATTCACTTCACAGGACTGTGGAAAAGTCTCTGACATCTGCCAGTGCTTAGACTGGACTTTTGGTGCTGTAAGTTCTTTTTTTTTTTTTTTTTTTTTTTTTTTTTGACAGGCAGAGTGGACAGTGAGAGAGAGAGAGACAGAGAGAAAGGTCTTCCTTTGCTGTTGGTTCACCCTCCAATGGCCACCGCGGCCAGCGCACCACGCTGATCCGATGGCAGGAGCCAGGTACTTCTGGTCTCCCATGGGGCAGGGCCCAAGGACTTGGGCCATCCTCCACTGCACTCCCTGGCCACAGCAGAGAGCTGGCCTGGAAGAGGGGCAACCGGGACAGAATCCGGCGCCCCGACCGGGACTAGAACCCGGTGTGCCGGCCCCGCAAGGCGGAGTGAGCCACGGCGCTGGCGGTGCAGTAAGTTCTAGCATCACTCACACTCACCCAGCAGAAACTCAGTAAAGTCTGCATCATAAAATTAGAAGGCCACAGCTCTTGGTGCTATAATTCTTAGCATCACTCAGACTTGCCTGATAGGACAAGAGGACAGCCCCCTTTGTGTACTGTGGAATCAGGAACTAGATACTGTCATCACAAATATAAGTCTGATTGACAATCTACTTACTCTATGGGACCTGAAGGCACACATCTTTTAAGTCCATGCCCACTTCAAAGTCATACTGTTAGTTCACTGAACTGCTGCAGACTAGACAACTCTGGCAAAAAGTCACTCAGAGATAACACTTCTGGGCTCACTTAGAATCAAAGCCAAAGCAACTACCCAACTGACACCCTATGTTCCATATAGATACAGAAGATTTTTCTCTAATGAAACCTACTCCCCCTTTTGAAATACATAGATTGGTTGAATGGATAAAAAACAACATTCAGCTACATAGTATCTACAGGAAACTCACTTCAAATGTAAAGCTAAACCAACATGAAAAGGAAGGATTGGAAAAAAAGACACACAATGCAAATAGAAAACAAAGCCAAAAAGGTGTATTATATTCATATCAGATAAAACAGACTTTAAATCATAAACTAAAAAAAAGGACAGTATATATTGTTAACAGGATCAATCAAGCACGATGATATAACAATCAGAAATACATATGCATTCAAAACAAGATCGCCCAAATATATGAAACAAAGATTGCGAGACCTAAAGGGAGGAAAATACTTCAATGTAATAACAGTGGGAGACTTGAACATCCCACTGTCATCTATAGACATGTCACCCAGACAGAAACTCAACGAAGATCAGAACTGAAGCATACTATTAAGTGAATGAGCCAAATAGACAATTACAGAAGACTGCATCAAATAGCTATAGAACATTCAGTATTTTCATCAGCACATTTTCCAGGATAGACAATATCTTAGTAAATCAAATCTCAGTTTTAAAAAATTAAAATTATACAAAGCAATGCAACTAGAACTCACTAAAAACAACAGAAAGTTTACAAATACAAAGAAATTAAACAACATACTCCTGAATGACCAACAGATCTCTGAAGAAGTTAAAAAGGAGATAAAAGTTTCTTTAAATAAATGAAAACACAACACATCAAAATCTGTAGATTATAGCCAAAGCAGTATGAAGATGGAAGTTTACAGCAATAAATATATTTTAAAAATATAGATTTCAAATAAACAATTTTGGCTGGTGCCGCTGCTCACTAGGCTAATCCTCCGCCTAGCAGCGCCGGCATACCGAGTTCTAGTCCCGGTTGGGGCGCCGGATTCTGTCCTGGTTGCCCCTCTTCCAGGCCAGCTCTCTGCTGTGGCCCGGGAGTGCAGTGGAGGATGGCCCAAGTTCTTGGGCCCTGCACCCCATGGGAGACCAGGAGAAGCACCTGGCTCCTGGCTCCTGCCATTGGATCAGCGCGGTGCGCCGGCCGCAGCGCGCCTGCCACGGCGGTGGCCATTGGAGGGTGAACCAATGGCAAAGGAAGACCTTTCTCTCTGTCTCTCTCTCTCACTGTCCACTCTGCCTGTCAAAAAATAACAAAAAATAAATAAATAAATAAATAAACAATTTAATGATACATCTCAAAGCCTGAGCATAGCAAGAGCAAGTGAAACCCAAAATTAGCAGGAGGCAAGACAAAATAAGAATTAGAGAATAAATAAATTAATACTAAAAAATGTAAAAAGCAACAAAATGAAATGCTGTTTTTGACAGCTTTTTAACAGAGTTGTAAGCTAGACTAACAAAAAAAAAAAAAAGAAAAACACCAATAAATAAAATTAGATGAAAAATGAAATGTTGAAATTGATGACACATAAATACATAAGATCATAACAAAGTACTCTTGGAAAATCTTTGAGATCTTTGAGAAATGGATAAATTTCTTGGATACATACAGCCTACCATGATTAAACCAAGAAAATATAGAAAATCTAAACAGACCAGTAACAAGTGATGAGATTAAAGTAGCAATGTGAAATCTTCCATCAAAAAAAGTCCAGGACCTGATGGCTTTATTTTCCAATTTTTTAATTTATATTAGGTGAACAAATTTCATGTATTTCATATATACCATTTTGGACTGTAGTGACACTTCCCACCCTACCATCCCTTCTGTCCATTCTCCATCCCTGTCTCCAATTTCCTTTTTTATTCTTTTAATATTTACAATGACATATTTTATTTTATAATCATAAGCTTAACCCTCCACTGATTAAACAATTCAACAAACAGTAAGAAGAAAACAACACTATTCTTTAACAGAATAGACAAGGGTTGTAAACAATAATCAAATATCAAGATGTCAATTTCTCTCATATACATTACGTTTTTTGTACCCTAATAGTTACCACAGATCAGGGAAAACATCTGATTTTTTTATGGGACTGGCTTATTTCACTAAGTATAATAATTTTTAATTACATCCATTTTGTTGCAAAAGACAGGATTTTATTCTTTTTATGGCTAAGTAGTATTCCATAGAGTATATATACCACGTTTTCTTTATCCAGTTATCAACTGATGAACATCTGGGTTGATTCCATATCTTAGTTATTGTGAATTAAGTTGCAATAAACATGGGAATACAAATAAATCTTTCGGATGGTGATTTCATTTTTTTGAGTAAATTCGCACGAATGGGATGGCAGGGTCATTTGGTAGACCTATTTTCAAACTTCTGAGGACTCTCCATACTGCTTTCTAAAATAGCTGTACTACAAACTGAATTCTAGAAAACTTTTAAAGAGGAAATGACTCCCATACTTCTCATATTACTTCAAAGTATTGAAAAGTATGGCAATCTGCCACACTCTTTTTAGAAGGCTGGATATACTCTGATATCAAAACCAAAGACACAACTCAAAATGAAAACCACAGACCAGTACCTTTGATGAACACAGCTGCAAATATTCTCAAAAATATTAGCAAACTAAGTCCAACACTATACAGAAAAGATCACACATCACAATCAAATAAGTTTTATCCCAAGAATGTATAGTTTGACATTCACAAATCAAAATACATAATAAAGCACATCAACAAAACGAAGAACTAAAACCATATGACCATTACAATAGATGTAAAGCATTTGATAAGATTCAACATCCCTTCATGGTAAACACCTCCAACAAATTACGTAAACAAGGAGCAAATCTCAAAAATTATAAAGGTTACATATGACAAACCTACAGTCAATAGCATACTGAGTAGAGAAAAGCTGAAAGCATTTCCTCTCAGCTCTGAAACAAGGAAACCTCTCAATATAACATTGGAAGTACTAGCAGGAGCAATTAGAATTAGGGAAGAGAAAGAAAGGGCATCAAAACTGAAAAGGAGGAAGACAAAATATCCATGTTTGAAGATGACATTTTACATATAAAAAAACCTAACCACTACTCCAAAAAGCTGTTAAAGCTGGTAAATAATTAAGTAAAATCATAGGTTACAAAATCAACATTCAAGAAAAAGTAGCATTTTTATATACAAATAATGAATTTGCTGAAAGGAAAAATCAAGAATGCCAATCACACAAAAAAAAGTTTAAAAATTACATATTCAAGAATAAATTGAATCAAATAAGTGAATGACCTCTACAATGAAAATTATAAAACACTGATTGAAAAATCATCAAGGAAGGTCAGTGCTGTGGCACTGCGGGTAAAGCCGCTTCCTGCAGTGCCGGCATCCCATATGGGCACTGGTTCGAGTCCCAGCTGCTCCTCTTCTGATTCAGCCCTCTGTTATGGCCTGGGAAAGCAGTAGAAGATGCTCCAAGTCCTTGGTCCCCTATACCTGCATGAGAGACCTACAAGAAGCTCCTGGCTCCTGGCTTCAGATCAGTTCATTTCTGCCCACTGCAGCCATGTGGGGATGAACCAGCAAATGGAAGACATCTCTCTCTCTCTCTCTCTCTCTCTCTGCCTCTGCCTCTTTATAAATAAATAAATGAATAAATCTTTCAAATAAATGAATAAATCCTTAAAGATTAAAAAACATCAAGGACACATAGGTGACTGGGATTGTGACACAGAGCATAAAAACACCAACTGCAACACCAGCATCCCATTTCACAATGTTGGTTTCTCTTGGCTGCTCTGCTTCCTCTCCAGCTCCCTGATAATGTGCCTGGGAAAGCAGCAAAAAAATTGGCCAAAGTTATTTAGGCCCTTTCCATCCACATGGAGACCCAGATCTAACTCCAGACTCCTGCCTTCATTCTGGCCCACCCCCAAGCATTGTGGCCATTTAAGGAGTGAACCAACAGCTGAAAGATTCCCTCTCTCTTCCTTTCTTTCTCTCTCTTTTGTCCTCCTTTTGCCTTTCTCTTTCTATGTCTGCCTTTCAAACAATTTTTTAATTGAAAAGGGATGTACAAAAAATTATTTCATGTTCATGAATCTGAATAATTAATGTCATTAAATGTCCATATCATATAAAGCAATATATAATGAGATCCTTTCCCAATACCAACACCATTATTTACAGAATTAGCAAAAATAATCCTAAAATTAATATGGAACCACAAAAGACCCAGACTAGGCAAAGTGATTCTGAAACAAAATCAAGTTGGAGACATCACAATAACTGATTTCATAGTATAGGATAACACTATACTAAGTAAAATAGAATGGTGCTGCCATAGAAATGGACACATGAATAAAGAGAATAGAATAGAGATCCATGAAATTAATTCACATACATGTAACCAACTGGCATTTGACTACAGTGCCAGGAATACATTAGAAAAAGAACAGTATTTTCAGGAAATGGTGCTGCCAAAACGGGATATACATATGTAGAAAAATAAAATTAGACCTCTGCCTCTCACTAAATGGAAAAAATATCATTTCAAGATAGATCAAAGAACTAAAGGTAAGATCTGCAATGGTGAAATTGATGGAAGAAGGCCGGCGCCATGGCTCACTTGGCTAATCCTCCACCTGTGGCGCCAGCACCCTGGGTTCTAGTCCCGGTTGGGGCGCCAGGTACTAGTCCCGGTTGCTCCTCTTCCAGTCCAGCTCTCTGCTGTGGCCCAGGAGGGCAGCGGAGGGTGGCTCAGGTGCTTGGGTCCCTGCACCTGCTTGGGAGACTGGGAGGAAGCACCTGGCTCCTGGCTTCGGATCAGCGCAGCACCGGCCGTAGTAGCCATTAGGAGAGTGAACCAATGGAAGGAAGACCTTTCTCTCTCTCACTGTCTATAACTCTACCTGCCAAATAAAAAAAAAAAAAAAAGAAAAGAAATTGATGGAAGAAAACAGGGAAAACAATTATAGGCATTGGTGTAGCCAATAATTTTTTGGATAAGACTCCCAAAAGTCACAGGCAGCATTTTTTCATGTGACTGTCATTTGCATTTCATCCTTTGAAAAATGCCTATTCATGTCATTTGCCAATTTATGAACTGGATTGTTTGTTTTATTATTTTTGTTTGTTTTATTATTGAATTCCTTTAGTTTTTTAATCCTTTATCAGTTGCACAGTTTACCCTGTTTTCTTCCACCAATTTCTTTTTTTTTTTTTGGGTGAAGAAACCAAATATCTCCAATATGCCAAATAACAAACGCAAAAACCAAGGTAATAAAAACAAGGAAGTCACCATGATGCCCTCAAATGAAAAAGACACCCCAATTCAAGATTATGAAGATGATGAGATAGAAGAAATGGAAGAAGCAGATCTCAAAAAATTGTCGTGAAAATGAAATATTAAGGAGGAATCAAAATGAAACGAAACAACTAGTACAACAGGAAACTGTGATAGTGACTGAAGTGAAGAATTCAATAGATCAAATGAAAAACACAATAGAGAGCCTTACAAACAGAATGGGTGAAGCAGAAGAGAGAATATCGGACTTGTTTCATATTTCTGCATGGGTAGATTCCATTTTCCCAGCATCACTTGGTGAAAAGATTGCCCTTTCTCCAGGGATTTTTAGTTCATCTGTCAAAGATCGGTTTGTTTTAGATGTGTGGATTAATTTCTGTGATTTCTACTCTGTTACATTAGTCTACATGTATCTTTTTTTGTCCCAGTGTCAGGCTGTTTTAATTATAACAGTACTGTAGTATGCCTTAAAATCTGGTATTGTGATGCCTATGGTTTTATTTTTGTTGCTTAAGATTGCTTAGCTATTTAAGGTGTCTTTTGTTTCCAGGTGAATTTTAGCATTTTTTTTTTACATCTGAGAAGAATGTCCTTGGTATTTTCATTGGGATTGCATAGAATCTATAAATTGCTTTGAGCATATGAACATTTTGATGATATTAATTCTTCCAATTCAACAACATGGTAGATAATTTTATGTTTTCTTCCATTTCTTTCAATAATGTTTTGTGATTTTCATTGTAGAGATCTTTCACATGCTTGGTTACATTTATTCCTAGGGATTTAACATTTTCGTAGCTATTGAAAATGAGACTGATCCTACAAGTTCTTTCTCAGCCACAGCAAAGGCTATTGATTTTTGTGTGTTGATCTTATATGCTGCAACTTTACCAAACTTTCTTGTGAATTCCCCTTGTGTCTTAGTGGAGTCTTTCAGTTCCCCTATATATTGGGTCAAGTCATTTGCAAATATGGATAATTTGGTTTCATTGTTTCTAATTTGTATCTCTTTGATATCTTGTTCTTGCCTAATGGCTCTCCCTAAAACTTCCAGAACTACATTAAATTGATGATGAGAGTAGACATCCTGTCTGGTTCCAGATGTTAGTAGAATGTCTCCAACCTTTCCCCATTCAACAAGATGCTGGCTGCGGGTTTGTCATAAATTGCCTTTAATATGTGGAGGAATGTTCCTTCTATACACAATTTGCTTAAGGTTTTTATCATGAAAGAATGTTGTATTTTATCAAATGATTTCTCTGCACCTACTGAAGTAATAATATGGTTTTTATTTTTTGATTTGTTAATGTAATATATCACATTTACTTATTTGTGTATGTTGAATGATCTCTGCATGACAGGGGTAAATCCCAATTGGTTTGGGTGAATGATCTTTCTTATGTATTGTTAGATTTGATTAGCTAAAATCTTGTTCAGGATTTTTGCATCTATGTTCATCAGAGATATTCGTCTATGGTTCCCTTTCTTTTTGTATCTTTCTCTGGTTTTGGAATTAAGGTAATGCTGGCCTCATAGAAGGGAGTTTGGGAGGATTTCCTCTCTTTCAACATTTTGAATAGCTTCAGAAGAATTCAAATTAGTTTTTCTTTGAAAGTATGGTAGCACTCAGCAGTGATGTCATCTGGTCCCGGGCTTTTCTTTGTTGGGAGGATCTTTATTATGGATTCAATTTCTCTGTAACTCTGCCTTTCAAATAAATAAATAGTTCTTTAAAAAAGAAGTGAGTTGTTGAACTAATCACAAAACCACCACCAACATTGAGATTTTAAGATGGGTTTGCATTTCCCTAATGTGTTTACTTGATGCCTAAAATATGAGAAAGCATTACAATTAGTTGTAAATAAATACGAGTGCTTATGAGATCACTGGCAGTGTTGTAACTACTAGGCAATAGTTTTTCCAGATCTTTTTGTTGTTTGTAAGGTAATACAGCTTTTACATAGAGCTGCATATTTCTGTATGAGTACATGCTCCTGGCTGACAGTGACATTCCTGGAGTACACTAAGTCATGTGATGATAAAGCCATGATCGAGGCTGGGGTTTTACAATGACTGAGGCTACCTTGAGGGGACAAACTGAGAGCCCTTCAGAGAAGATGTCCTGTGATTTACAACGTCAGCTCCTGTAAGCCATTAATTTTGAATTACTGAGAAGACAAAAAGGTATGAATATGAACAACTCAGGTCTGTGTTACAGGGAAAGGTAACATGTCTCTGACTGAACCATCCAGGAAAGTCCCCAAGCAGGACTTCCATTTGTCTATTTCCACAAATATTTCTACAACTGGAAATTATTTTTTGAACTGATAAAACATAAACATATACAATCAGCATAAACACACACATAGACACACACACGCGCGCATGTCTATATTAGAGTTCAGTTTATTACTTTGCTTCCATCACTTTTTAAAGTCGCAGTTTAAGCATGAGGTCACAGTATATTCAAATATAAAAGTTTCAAGTCTGCCCTCCATGTAGAAAATGCAGGTAGGTTAAAGAATAAATTGGCGGGCCGGCACCGTGGCTCAATAGGCTAATCCTCCACCTTGTGGCGCTGGCACACCAGGTTCTAGTCCCGGTCGGGGTGCCGGATTCTGTCCCGGTTGCCCCTTTTCCAGGCCAGCTCTCTGCTATGGCCCGGGAGTGCAGTGGAGGATGGCCCAAGTGCTTGGGCCCTGCACCCCATGGGAGACCAGGAGAAGCACCTGGCTCCTGGCTTCGGATCAGTGCGATGTGCAGGCCACAGCGCGCCGGCCGTGGCGGCCATTGGAGGGTGAACCACCGGCAAAGGAAGACCTTTCTCTCTGTCTCTCTCTCTCACTGTCCACTCTGCCTGTCAAAAACAAAAACAAAACAAAACAAAAAAGAATAAATTGGCTAATCCTCCGCCTCGTGGCGCCGGCACACCGGGTTCTAGTCCCAGTCGGGGCGCCGGATTCTGTCCTGGTTGCCCCTCTTCCAGGCCAGCTCTCTGCTGTGGCCCGGGAGTGCAGTGGAGGATGGCCCAAGTGCTTGGGCCCTGCACCCCATGGGAGACCAGGAGAAGCACCTGGCTCCTGCCTATGGATAGGTGCGGTGCGCCGGCCACAGCGCGCCGGCCGTGGCGGCCATTGGAGAGTGAACCAACGGCAAAAGGAAGACCTTTCTCTCTGTCTCTCCCTCTCACTGTCCACTCTGCCTGTCAAAAAAGAAAAAAAAAAGGAAGAAAATTCATAACAAAAATATCTTATATATGGATACCACTTTACAAAAGCTTTCATTCTCATTATCCCATTTGATCATTATAATAGACTTTTCAGTAAACTTTTGCCCATTTTTCAATTTATAGTAAGATGAAGCTCAGATTCATGTTCAATATTATATACAAGGTATAGTATCACAACTGAAATCTATAAACTCACAACATAAAACCACAATTCTTTTCAAATAGGTACTTGATCCTGATGATCTATATATTTGCCATACCACACACACCATTCACCTGTTTATTCATATTTATCTATCCATCTATGTCACAAATACATAGTTAACCATATTTTATGAAGTTTGAGTTTTTTTTCAGGGTATCAGTGGTGCTTCTACTTATCCATTATAGGTTAAAAAAATGCATTCCTATTTCGTTAGACTCATACTCCTTGACCTACAGAGACTATGCCCCTCAGGACTAGACATCTCTCCTCTCCTCAGTCACTTTGATGAATTCAGCCCACCAGTGTTATGCAGAAAATTTAAATACAAGTCTTTAATTTAGCAGATCTACCCACAAGGTTCCAGAAGCTTAAGTCAGCATGAGTCTTTGCGAAAATATCACCCTGGAAAAAATAGTACATGTGAGAAAAACACTGTGAATTTAGAAGCATTTGTTTTACAAACTACAGATGCAGAGTGAAAGAAAATGACATCTCGCTTTGATATTAAGCATTCCTCCATAACACATCCATCTGCAAAATGTTTTGCAGTCACTTACCCGCTAAACCTCACCGCACACAGATTTGCACATGAGGCACAATACAGCTGACCCTGCTTTACAGATGGAGAGAATAGAAACACAGGGAGAGTAACTAAATTTCTCAAAGTTTCCAATCAGTTTTCAGGCAGCTGCCCTTGGTTAGAAGTGAACTGAGGGCCAGCGCTGGGGCTCAATAGGCTAATCCTCCTCCTGTGGCGCCGCCACACTCCGTTCTAGTCCCGGTTGGGGCATCGGATTCTGTCCTGGTTGCCCCTCTTCCAGGCCAGCTCTCTGCTGTGGCCAGGGAGTGCAGTGGAGGATGGCCCAGGTGCTTGGGCCCTGCACCCCATGGGAGACCAGGAGAAGCACCTGGCTCCTGGCTTCAGTTCAGCGTGGTGCCCCAGCCGCAGCACACAGGCCGCAGCGGCCATTGGAGGGTGAACCATGGTAAAGGAAGACCTTTCTCTCTGTCTCTCTCTGTCTCTCTCTCTCACTGTCCACTCTGCCTGTCAAAAAATAAAAAAAATTTTTAAAAAGTGAACTGAGTAAGCCACGCTGGTCTTTATTAAGGTTGGAAAAAGGAAATTGTATCAGCTCCAGTGTTTTCTTTTTAGGAGATGGTTATTGGCTGAGATCAGTTTAAAAGGACAGTTGGGGGATTTGTCTTAAAGTCATTTTTGTGTAAAACCATAGTCATTAATTAGATTTTATGTTTATCTGGGAAAGCTGGAGAGGAAGACAGTTCTTTTGTAATGTCAATGACTTGAAACTGGTATGAAAAAACAGAACTAAGTGACCACTCAGAGGAGCAAAGCAGTTTGTAAAGGAGAAAGCCCTAAGCAGAGAAAAGGAAGATTAGGGAAGGAATTTGGCCTAACAGTTAAGGTGCTGGTCTGGATGCCCACATCCCATATCAAAAGGCCTGGATTTAAGTCCTGGCTCTGTTCTCAATTACAATTTCCTAATACACACCCCAGGAGGTAGCTGTGATAACTTATATAGCTGGGTCCCTTCTACCCACATGAGAGATCTGACTGCATTCCTGGCTCCTGGCTTTGGGCTGGCACAGCCCTACCAAACGTCCTGCAAACGTCAGGAGTGGACAAGCTAATGGGAGCTTTATGTGTTTGTCTTTCTCTCTGTCTCTCAAATAAATTAAATTAATAAATAACTTTAAAAAAAACTAAAAATGAGAGAAATGGAAGATTCAGTCTTCTCATGTCCTATTTTCTTAGGTACCTTTCCTTGTTGCTCTGAGCTTCAGTGATCTCATCTTTAAATAAAGGGGATAGGGTAGACCAGTCATTCTCCAAGCATGATTCTCAGGGCAGCATTGTCAACATGACCTGGTAACTTGTTAGAAATGCAAATTCTCAGAGCCTACCATTTACCTATTAAATCAGAAATGTAAGGGTGGGGCCAGCAGTCCTTTTTTGAAGTCTTTTAGGTGATTTGAGATCTAGTGGACTAAACTTCCTCTAAAGGCCTATTAGATTGATGAACATTGGTGATGGCATTATGGAACAGTGAGCTAAGCTGCCGCAACACAACACCAGCATCCTGTGTGAGCACTAGTTCATGTACTGGCTGCTCCACTTCTGATTCAGTTTCCCAATTATGCGCCTGGGAAAGCAGTGGAAGTGGAAGATGGCCCAAGAACTTGGGTCTCTGCCACCATGTGGGAGGCTTGGATGAGGTTCTGGGACCCTGCCTTTGGCCTGGGTCCAGCCCCAGCCACTGGTCATTTGGAGAATGAATCAGCCAAGCAAGGTTCATCCCTCTCTCTGTCTCCTTCTCTCCTCTTTTCTGTCTCTGTCTCTCTGTAATTTGCCTTTCAAAATAAACAGATAAATATTTTAACAAGATGATGAATATTATCTTTTCAGGTAATTTAAAAGAAATGTTTGCCTTTTATTGGCTCACTGTAATGCTCTGTGAAGAAAGCAGGTTTTAATTTCAATTTTAATGGCAAAGAATCTGAACCATTGGCTTATAGAAACTATGGGAATCAGGATGTGACATAAAATGAAAAGTACTTTTCTTTCTGCTCATGATTTGGAACTACAATTGATAGAAACAGAGAATCATTAGACATGGAACTTAGAGCTCTTCTTTCATTTAGTTAGTGACCTTAACAAGATAGCACATAGCTGTGCGTTACAGCCCCAGATAACATACAGACTTAATGTTAATTACTGGTTTCTACCTCTCCAAAATGTAAGAAAAGTACATGAAATAATAGAAAGCAAAACTCTTACAGTTCTTCAAGAGCCAGGATATAATTTAAAAGCATTTTAAGATACAGATCTTTAAAGGAGGTGTAAGTCCGTATCTTTGAAATTCCCTTGTTTGGTCAAACACATATCAGGACATGCAGCAGGTGATGGAGAAAAATGCTTCTTAAATCAGTCTATTCAGATTTCTCTGGGGGATATAAGGATGACTAGTGTTCTATTCTAGGTGGTACTATATGAACACAACAAATTGTATTTTGAGCAGAGTAGAGTAACCAGGCTTGGGGATATTCCAAATTTAGTCGGAAGAATAACAGTAAAAGAAACAGCAGAAGTTTAATGCAAAGAATAAAACACACTGTTGAAATCTTCATATAGCTGAAGAGCAGCAAGATGTCTATCTATCTAGAAGGAATAGATGAAATGGTGGATAAAAATGGCAGGTACGAAGGCTTTGGCTCTTTTCCAGCAGAGTGAATTTCCTGCCAACAAAGTTTGTACAGATTGAGCAGATTCAGGAGATAGATAGCTTAAAATGTTAAAAAGAAATGTTGGTGATTAAGTCAAAGAAAAGGAGAATTTAGGAGGTTCTGTTATATGCTTTTCAACTTTACATTCTGCTTCTGTGCCCAATCTGTTCTCTGTGGTTTTCTGCCCTAGGTGGTGCCCTCAAAACTTGATATCCCTATTGTATCATATGGACATTTTTGCTTTTCTACTTTGGGTAGGGTTTGCAAAATAGTATGTCCATGTGAGAAGCTGCAGGGGAGAGTACTGTGTATGTTTATTCTACTCCCACCTCTGCTTCCCTACATCTGCAAGGGTCAGAAAATGGCAATTCCTGCTACATGATCCCTCTACCAAACTCCACTTCTTGTCAGATCACAATAGCATCATTTCTTTCCTGTGCCCCTGGGAACCTGCACTGGAAACCACCTTACATGTTCCTATTTATAGGCTGCTCCATTCCTCACTGGTCCTGCTGACATTGCACAAATGTTTATAAGCGGTTCATTAATAAACTCTTCTCCGTTACCATATGGTATGTGATCTGATGATCCGATCAGGTGCCTCAGATAAGTAGTTTCCAATCTTTAAAGCACACTGCATCAGAATGTCTTGTAAAGTACAAGTTACTGGGTTTTGCTTTCATAATTTCTAATGCAATGGATCTGTGACGGAGCCCAAGGACTTGCAGTTCTAACAAGTTCCCAGGTGGTGGTGATGCTATTGGTCCAGGGACCACATTTTGAGAATTGCTGCCTCGTAGTGATTCCTAGTCAGGGCTGCACATCAAAATTGCTTCACAAGGTACAAAAAGTTACCGATTCTTGAAATCTTTGCTGGATGTACTGAAACAGAGCCTTAAAGTTAGGAGGAATAGAAAATGTCATTCTTAGAGTTTCCCAGGTGATCCTAATGAAGTTCAGTACCCATGCACTCCAATATAAGACATGAGTACTTTAACTGGCATCTTACTACTAAGCCAAATGCCTGCTCCAGACACTGCTTTTAACAAACGAATTATTGAAGAGAATCTTGAAATGAGCTGGATGGCCTCCTCGTCCCTTCTGTCTCTGAGATGTTGGGAACACAAGATGCTTGTCATTCCCCACTTTGCAGCCTGAGGTAAGAAGGCTCAGACAGACCCTGCCTGGAATAGAGACAGGAAGCTTGTTCCTCCTCCTCCAAGACCCACTTCAGCACCTCTCAATTTGAAAAGGAGTGGCTTTTTGAATACAGTAAGGGGATGTGAAGATCTCCTTTTGAGTGAGTGCATCTATCATAGTACATTGTGTTCTCAGAACTGACTTCTATAGAAGGTGTTAAGCTCTTTGAGGATAGGAATTCAGTTTTACCATTTTTGCATCAGCCAAAGTTGGCACTTGGCATATCTTTGCAGCACCAGAACATGGAACATAGTCTGGCACAAAGTGGGAACAGGATGAAAGGCAGCTGAATAAATAAATGAAATGATGCAATGAATTAATACAAGTTGTTCTTCCTCATCTTCTCTATGATGTTAACAAAAAAAAAAAAAGATAAACCTTTATTTTGCACTCAGATACATTATTTTTATTTTTATTTATTTACTCGTAGGCATGGAAACATATAGATAGCTCCATCTGCTCACTCCTCCAAACCTCACTATGGCCTGGGCTGGAGCAGCCTGAACCTGGATAGCGAGATTTTAATCCAGGTCTCCTATGTGGGTGGCAGGGGCCCTAGTACTTGAACCTTCACCTGCTGTCTCCTAGGGTCCAAATCAGCCGGAAGCTGGAATCATGAACTAAGCCAGGACTCAAACACAGGTACTCCAATATAAGACACAGGTGCCTTAACTGGAGTTTTACCACTAAGCCAAATGCCTGCCCCAGACACTGATTTTAACAATAAATTTACCAATGCTGAGGAACTTAAAGTGAGTTGTATGGCCTCCTAAATCTTTTCCATTTCTTAATTTTTTAGTTCAACAAGCAATTGAAAGAAATCAATCTCCCAATGACTGATAGTTTTGACAGCTGCTGTTCTCAGGATGTCAATGTATAATCTGTTATTCCACTTACCAATTTAAAACCGAACAGAGACATATGCACTGTCAGTCTTACTCCTCAGATCTTGCTCATGGCCCCCACTTTCCCCTCCTGCCCTGTTTTATCCTTTTCCTCCCTCATGTCAGTGAGTTGTCTTTAAATTCTGAGCAATTCCCAAGCTCTTCTGCCTGGAGCTAGAAGCTGGATTACGCCTCATCTTCTTTGAGTGTTATTACAACAGTTGAACAGTGGAGTCTCAAGTTTTGCAAACTAATAGGGCACCATAAATTTGAAGCTGTTCAAATAATAAATGAATCTTTTCTCTATGCTTAGCCAAGGGAAGGGAATATTAAAGTGAATAAGAGTAATAATAAAAAGTGAGTTAGTAGCATGGGTATAATTAAACTGAATAGCTCACCCACAAAAAATAAAGCTTGAACACTGACTTCCTCTGGGACACACCCCACTACACCCAGACCTCGCCTGAGAAAGGTATGCACAGCTTGTCTCCCTAATGTAAAGCAAACACCTACACTCATGTTGCCATCTACAATAGAGAGATGAGTTTGGCTGCCTGAATCAGAAACTCTTCCAGGCCTTGGAAACCAAAAAAACTCTTTTTCCTATTGCCAGTGTTACAGGATGTCAAACATGCAACTGAATTGTTAGAAACACTAACTATACAAAGACCTGATGCACAGCCACTTTACTTGTATTCAATGTTGTTAGTACATTTTCTTTTTCTAAAAAAAATAATAATTTTCTTGGGTGGGAGGGTGCAGAGAACACTATCATCCACAGGTTCATTTCTGAAACGCCTGTGAAGCCCCAGACCAGGCCACAGACAGAAGTCAGGAGCCGGGAACCCAGTCCAGGTCTCCCAGGTGGCAGGCAGGAACCAACTACTTGACCTGTTGCTCCTGCCTCCCAGGCTCACCTTAGCAAAAGGCTAGAATCAGCAACAGAGCTTGGGCATCAAACCCAGGCGCTCTGATGTGGGACATGGGTACCTTAACCACTAGGCCAAATACCAACCCCTTAAGAGCACTTTCATCTGCACCAGGTAGGGATATTTTGAGCCCGAAAGGTGCTTGCAGACAGCTGGAGGGCCCTTCGTGCCAGAATATTCATTAGAAAGTCTAAGCTCTGAGGCAGCTCAGTCACCAAGGGTGGGGCTGCCACCATCTTCACTTTCTCCCCTGCAGCCATTTTAAACCTCATGAAGAACCAGTTACCCAGACTAAGTTACACCTCCCTTCTTTCTCAAGAACTCTGGGTCCCAGTCACTCTTAGGATAAGGATTAGGAAGAATTTCCTCATCATTCTTTATAAGTTGTGCAGATCGCTAGGTTTATAAGTTGGGAACTGTATATTTATGTAACCATTTTCCTTCAAAGAGTCTATTCGCAGAGCTATAAAAGTCTCCAAATGTCCCTTTAGATGGCTTGTAGACTTGACAAGCAGAGTGAGGACAGTATTTGTGTGAAAGCTAAAATCACATTTAGAAAAAAATTTATTCATTCATTTTATTTATTTGAGAGGAAGAGAGAAAGATAAGGAGAGAGAGAAAGAGAATCCCTCACAACTGCTACTTTACTCACTAATAGCCAGGTTAACAGTCTCGGCTTGACCAGGCTGAAGTTGAGAGCCTAGAACTCAGTCCAGGTCTCCCATGTGGGTGGCAGAGACATAATCAGGTACTTCACAAGGTGTGCAGCAGTAGGACACTGGAATAGAGACTGGAGCTGGCACGTGAACCCAGATATTGCAAGCAGCATCTTAACCCCTATGCCAAATACTTGTCCCAAACTGAACTTTTTATACTTGTATTAGAAGTATTTTCTCTTGTGCTATGCAGGACATCTATATGCTTGATGAATTCTGAAAATATTAAGCCTAAAACAATATTAATATCTTACAGTAGAGTCTTCCTTACCATCTGAGTTTGAGAATTCTCTTGCCTTCTGTCATTCCATGTTTCTTTGTAGATATGTTGAAGCAAGGATACTAGATGTGCCTTTAGGCCATCATGTTCTTTATTGTTGTTCTCTCAATGACTGATGATTATCAAAGTGATGATTCCCTCCATTAGTGTGAATAATCAAGAGTTAAGCAAGTATATTTATGTATATAGAATAATTATGCATGTATTACACATATAAGATCAACTCTAAGAGCATATGGAGCTATTGTCTGAACATTTACATCATTTTTACATAATAATGCAATTTTATATTATTATTTATTTCATATTTTAGGGCAAATGAGTAGATATCGTAGACTGGGAATTTTAAGTCCTAGTTTTTCACTCAATTTTGTCATTTAATTTTACTATAAAACCATGGGCAAATCACTACACTTCCCTGAGCCTCAGTAACTTCATCTGTGAAATTGGATCAAATGGCAGGATAGGGAAGGAGCAGATATTTTATATTATGTTTCTTCTAAGAGTTTTTCTGGCTGAACCATTCAGTGAGAGGAATCTGACAAAACTGTCTAGACATTCATATTTTTATAGGGAAATATACAGGCTATGTGGACACAGAGGCAAAAAAATTAATAAAATGATATAGAAAAAATAGATAAAAGGATAAAAGTTCTAGAGAGTTCCCTGTGTTGGTAAAGGTATGTGTTGGGTAGCAAAAGGGGAATAGCATGGATGGAGACAACACAAAGCCAAGAGTTATTGTCAATCCTTTCTTTGAGCACTTTTGCTTCTCTCTTCCTGTACTCTGAATCTGTTTCCCTTCAGAATCAAAGAGTCCCTGGACAGTCACAACTCATATTCTTTATAGAAACATAGCAACAGTCCAGAAAGCAACATTCACATTTGTGTGTATGTGTGCATATAAAAATCAATTGTACAAACTCCTAATTTCAACCAAATTAATTCATATAAAATTCATTCCTATTACAATAACTGTAACTTTATCTAAATTATTTACCTCTAGACATTGTTATGATTTTACAATGCTGAAAGGAATCTTTTAATAATCATTACAATATGCTAAGATGGTAGAGGTCATTACCAAAAATTATTCTACTTATTAATGAACATCACATAAAATCAACAAAAATAAAATATGTCCTTGTTTCTAGGCTTTAAACACAAACACATACTGATAAACTGAGAGCTCTAAGCACAGTGTCAAAATCACCACAAATTATTGCCAAAGTCTCGCACTTTTTGACACACATCTCCTACTTGAACCATAAAAAAGTGAGGACACAAATAGACAGAGTCCATTAGAGAACTGTCATCATCAAGCTATGCTAACTTATTCAAAATAGACAGAATGCTCTTTACCATTTGACTAAGTTACCTTTCCAATATAGAAGTCGCATGTTGTGAGGAGATGTCCTTAAGGCAGTAGGGTGTGGCAGTATGCTCTACTTTGACACTTTTTTTCCATCTCTGTCAACAATAGACACACTCCTTGTGGCAAACTGGTTTGGTGCAAAAAGCAATAGAGTCAACACCCTGTGTTTGGGGAGCCAACTGCCATAGGTCACCTGATTTACCATGTGAATAACATGGCAAAAAATTAGATAATAATAGCAAAATTTACTATGCATAGGCATTTCAATCAACCATGAGTCAACATGTGTGGTCAAAAAAGTAACCTATTTGCTTAACGACCATAAGGAAGTTGCTTCCATTTTTAAGGTTTCAAAAAAACTGAACCAGATCAATGGTGTTTGACATCAGCTCTCATTGGTTTGAGAACGATTAAATGACCAACTCCTACCACACACCAGTAAATTAGAATCCTTAGTGGTAGGGCCTGGACCTGTGTTTTATATGAAAGCTCCTTAAATGATTCTGATGTGCATCCAAGTTTTTAGACGCACAGGGGCCTTCTGAAAGCAAGCAGGCGAGGGCATAAATAACAACAGAGATTCGACCTTAATGTTAACTTTGAACTCTACAATATAAACAGGGAGGATGTGGGGAAGGGAAGGAGCATAGGTTGTATCCATCGACTGGGGTGATGTCCCACAATCTTGCCACTGTGCAGATGACAAACTGAAAAATCCAAAAACCAGTCTCATGAAATTACTGAACTTGTTTAAGGAAAATGAAGATTGCCATTTCCTGTGGAATTATTCAGATTCTAAAGCTTTTTTTAGTTTTCTGTGAGTGGGGATGCTTGTGAAATAATACACCACCCAACAAAACAAGCACCCCAAAACTGCCATTGCCTCATTCTGGCAACAAAAACTGTTTTCCCTTAGGCCTTGCTTCATAGGCTGAAGTTGCCATGGGAAGCAGGGCTTTATTGGGATGCCAGAACAAACAGGCTCTGAAACCACCCCAGCATAACTTATAGAGCTGCCTATAAATCAAAGACAGCCCTAGGGTCAAAGCCACTTAGACACACACACACACACACACACAAACTCACACATGTGCATACTCCCTGAAAAATATTACAAAAGAGAAGGTGTGTCAGGGAAATCCAACTAAAATTACTGCACGTAAGTAATAATAACAGAAATTTATATGCCCCTTTCATCCACACTTCTCAAAAGAAACAGAATGTGCTAAGTTTACTTGTCTTTTGAAACCTTTCCAATGTTGTAAAGAATGAAAAAAGAGAGAGATTTTGCATATAAAATCAGATAAATGGAAGTGACTCTTAGGGGTCTTCTATTACTGTCTTCTGATTTCAGGCATGGTTATGAAAAACCAAGCCATTCTCCCGTTTCTCTTGGCAAAGTCAATAATACTAAAACATTCTAGCCAATGTCCTTCCTCCCATCCAACCCTGTATTCCTCTAGAGGACCTTCTACCAAAGCAGGATTTGAAGTCTCTCCTTTCATAACACTCAGAGACTAGTATGAAACTTTAGGCAGGTTAACTACTGTTAAGCTGTCTACCTCTCCCTATTCTGAATTTAGTGTCACTTTACAAGAATGCTCATTTACCTACCAGAAAGTGAACTCCTTGAACTCTAGGGAGTAAAACTTTATTATCTTTAGAAATCTGGATATCCAGATAATCTTGATCCTTAAAAGAAGTTTCTATACCTACACTGTATTTTCTGAAACTAGTCTTCGGGCCCATATAATCTTCTCTACATTGTGCAAAAATGAGGAACAGCTGGTCACCATCTACAGCTGGATTAGCTCACTAGATATCAGTTCTTTACACTTTTTTCTCTTTGGCAGTTTTTTTTTTTTTAATTTTCACAAGCTAAATTGAAATTTAAGATTAAATTTGGGATCCTTACAAAAAAAATTTAGAAAAAAATAACACTGCTTAACAGGGATTATTTTGTTGTTTAAATGATGAGGACTTTCGCAGCAGAGAGGCTCACCCTGCAATGAAATGCTACCTGGTTACCACTGCCCTCATGTATTTGCTCCTCTTGTCACCAGCTTCTGTGATTTTCACCCCTACTTAAAATGTAGAGCTTGAGTCATGCTTAGAGCTCCAGCATGTAAGCAACTGGGATTTAGTTAACTACCCTGGGTTTTATCTCAAGGGTCTAACCTGACATTGTACCCTTGGTTAATAACTAAGTTTCTGTCTTGTCCTTGACACTCTGTCACCACCATAACCTGTGTCCCTATCCACTGTCCTTAATTAACTTTCAATGTAACTTGCTTTTCCTACCAACTTCCCTAAGACTGCTTTCTTTTGCCAGTTGCTTCTCAAATTCAGATCTGCTAAATGATGTGGAGACCACATAGAATCCCTAAGGAAAGAGAATGGAAGCAAATTAACGGGGAAAACAACTTCAGATAATGTCTGGGTCAAATTGAAAATATGCTTTTATTATATCTATGTCTGGTTTTTGATTGCATGTTAGTCAAGATATAGGTTAAGGGCTACTGCAATTTTCCGTAACTCTTTACTTTTTCCTTAAAGATTCCCTCAATAGTTTTGT
Organism: Oryctolagus cuniculus; assembly: GCF_051225735.1. NCBI lineage: Eukaryota > Metazoa > Chordata > Mammalia > Lagomorpha > Leporidae > Oryctolagus > Oryctolagus cuniculus. The sequence goes on from NC_142870.1 coordinate 89,996,156, forward strand.
GTCTCTTTCCCCTACTTGTTCTCATTTAACGTCTCCGACTCAACAATAAAATAATTGTACAATGCAGCTACGGTGTAGGAAAAAGTACTTTGCACTAGTTTTCCAGTGAATTCCAATTTCTCTACTCATTGGAAGCTCAGAGAGGTGAAATAACTCAATTCTGAGCTTCTTATTACTTACTGGATTTTCTGTATGTGCCAAATAAATTGTGTAAGCTGTGTATAGCACTGTAAATATGTAGGTTGTTTTTTCCTTACTTCCTAATGTTCTGAAATTACAGTAGTAAGGCATTCAAAATCTTCTCATGTACTTGTCAGAATAATTATGAGCAGTTTGGGAAGTCCCTTTTGGTCAAGTACTGGTCAGGTTCACTCTTTTTGTGTTGTTGTTAGCTTCACTAAACTGCAGTTTTACAATTACTCATGCAGTGCAAAGGTTTGGTGTCTGTATTTGCATCTTTAATGTGCATTTTTCCCAAGTCTTTGCTCCGGCTCTTTAGCTAAAACAAAACATCAAAGAAGAGTCCTCCGCTAGTGGGAGAGCTTCAAAGCCTTCCTGCAGGGTCAATTAGCACCTATAAAATTTATCTGTTGTCACTAATGGCTATTAACATAAAGTGAGGCTAATGAGGACTGATAACCACCACCTACTGGGATTGCTGTTATTTAAGTGGAAAATAACCCTTAACTCTCTGCATTGACTAGTCAATGTGTGATTGGTTTAAGCTTCAGTAAGTATTATAGACTTGAAGTTCTTTTTAGGATTCTCTCAATTAAGATTTGTTGTATGCTCAGCAACAATATACTTTATGTGCCTGCTTTGCCTTCAAGATGAGTTCACATGACTTCCTCCTGAAATGAGAACTGACCATCCCATGTGCTCTGAAGGTTTCCAAAAATCAAGTGAGCACATTAGCAACAAGTAGTGTAACATGTTGTAGCATGCTCACTCATGACCATGGAGTGAGACTTAGATCCAATCAATTCTCTGTCATTTTGCTAACTCTTAGTCTTGGACAAGCCATCTGTGCCTTTGCTTCCTCACTTGCAAGATGGGACTAATGATAGTACCTATCTTCAGACATAATATTAAGGGAAGATAATGAACACGAAATAGTCAATGATCACAGCATTTGCTGACCATATGAGTGAATTTTTTATTAAAAAAGGCAAATGACACTTAAGGTCAATTTTATAATTAAATTGTTATCCTGTTTAAAAGTTTTATCTTGTATAATTATCTCTCAAATAGTCATGCAATTACAAGTATATATTTCTATATAAATAAAATGTTTCCAGATGCAGATTTTTCCTCATCTTTTTATATTCTCTTTGTGCAAAGTTAACACTTTCTAAATTTGCTTAAAAAAAAAGTATAAGAACTTTACCTATATAAAGCTATCCAAAGGCATCTGGTAGTGACATTCTCTTTTAAAGAGTTTTTGAGATCCAGAGATAAAAATAAAAACAAGTATTTTGAGTCTGTATAGGTATATTTGGTATATATGAAATTTTCTATAAATGTAAGAAAATTACTAGTTACTTTGCTCCTTAATATTTGGCTCTTTTTATTGTTAGTCTCACTTTCCTTTGATTCTCCAATTCCTTTGGCTAAGGATTTTCAACCCTAAATGCATATTAGAATCACCTGGGTAGCCTTAGCAACATACTGTAGACTAGGTTTCATTCCAAAATCAATTACAAGAGGACCTGGTATAGGGGTGGGAGTCATTGCTTGAAATCTCCCCAGGTGATTCCAGCTTACAGCCAAATCTGGAAGCCACTACTTTAGAAGGGACCAAACTCTTCCCTTGGTTCACAACGACCTCATCTTTCGTACCTTAAAGAGGAGCTACAAACCCTTCCTCAGCATGCTGTCCTACCACACCAATCTCTCCTTGGCATCCTAGAAAGCCACGGAACCTCCAGCCTCAATTCTTGAGCTGCCTCCAATATTAGTCCCCCTTCCTGTTTTCTCACTACTCTTTGGAAGGTAACAGATGATCACCTATTAGTATTGTTCAGTGATAACCACCCTCCAAAACATTATTGTTCAAATTCTTTTCTTCCTCAAATTTTTTCATTCCCTGTTGAATTCTGCACCCCTAAACTCATTCCTCATTTAGTTCCCTTTGACACTGCTCTGATTTTTGAGGCAAACTACTCCTGCCAAAAACAAAATGAAAAACAAACAAACAAACAAACAAACCACTTTTCTATAATAAGATGGTAACAGGTTCAGGCTTCAGCCCTCCCCGCTCACAGACGGGAGGATTTCTCCAGTGGCACAGTGTAAGACCGTGGGACTTGGCTTGCACATCTTAGGGCACTTTTCATTAGATTTCCATTTCCCTTTTCTACCCCTCCATCTGCTCCTTTTACTACAGCAGACAGACATTTTTATTCACCTGACAACCCTGGGAAAATTTCCTTGGGAGAAATTCCTGCTCCAAATGGGAAGCCAACTGCATTCCTCTCACATTTGTGGAGAGGGTGAGCTACATCACAAAAAGGAGAATATGGAGAAAGAAAGTGAGAGTAATACATTTTCTCAAATGTTGAGTGTGTGATAGGCTATACAAACTCTTCTGTGGCCCCTTCAACAAAATCGCTCTAAAAATACACTATTTTCAAAGGTTCTTCAGTTGCATTTTTAGTTTGGTTAATTGGTCCTTGATTGGGGGTTTTGGAGACTTGTGGATGGACAGAACCAGTGCGCAAGGCAGCCAAGTTATATTCAGCTTTTCCCCAAAATAGATCTACTTATTGCATGAGAGATAAGCATAGATTTGCTATTTATTGAGGGTTTACCACATGCTGTTCTAGGTTGGTAAACCTCAAAACGGCAGCCAACAAGAGGATATATTCTCTAGCAAAAGAAAACTACTTGTGTCTCCATGTGTGTGACATCATTTCCCACCCCAATGTCCTAACTTTACACTTCTTCTGGGAAGACATCCTTTTCACGGTTTCCCCAACAATGAATTCTAAGTAAAACTCTTTTTTTCAGTGTAAATACATATTTTTCTGAGTGCTCATAATTAGTGTGCTACAGCACAATAATTTAAGTTCTGATGTCTAACGTTTTATAAGCTCTATTATACCATAAACTTCAAAGTAGCACTAAGCATAGTACCTCACACATAGTATACACTCCATAGAAATTTTTGAAACTAGTGAATGAATTTATTCTCAATAATCTACCATTGCCTTTCTTTTATTGCTTCTTATTCTCTCTCCCTTTAATGAGGTATGTAAATATATGAATGAGGTATTCCCGGAGACACTAACAGTTCTCTAGATAAAAATATCATTAGTATGACTCTAATACTTAATACTTGATGTTGAACACCAGATTTTGCATAGTATTTGTTGGAAGTCATAAAAAGAACATTTCTCTTAACTTTGGCTAAGCCATGTTGAGGGCAAAAAAGGATTGATTAGGGGATTATGTGAGGAAAGCTCTTGATAATACCTAAAATCATTTTCTGTCACTCTTGTATAAATGAATAATAAATATGCAAAAGCATAGCCACTTTGGGTTTATTTGGTGAAAAGTAAAATTCTAAATTTCCCTCTTGTGATATTTAGACACTGCTGAAATGTATGATTGAAAATAAGAATTAAATGTTTATAATCATATTTGATAATGGGTCATAACACCACCAGAGGTCTTTATGTGCATAATTGCTTTGCATCCAAGAATTAATATCGTGGATGAAGACAGAGGACATAAGAGTACAGAGGGGTTGGGTTTTCTGAGTTATCCAGAAGTTAGAACCCAGAACCCATGTGTCTGCTTGCAGGGGTACCCATGGATAAGGAAGATAAAAACAATTAGTTAAAAAAAATTATTTTCTTGCAAGATTTATTTATTTAAAGACAGTTACAGAGAGAAATGAAGAGGGGCAGAGAGAGAGAGAGAGATCTTTTATCCACTAGTTCACACCCACAGTGGCCACAAGGGTCAGGGTTGGGCCAGGCAAAGTCAGAAGCCAGGAGACTCTTCCAGATCTCTCATGTGGGTGCAGAAGCCCAGGTACTTGGGCCATCTTCTGCTGCTTTCCTGGGCCATTAGGAGGTAGCTACACTGCAAGTGGAACAGCCAGGACTTGAACTGATGCCCATATGGGATGCTGGCGTCCCAGGTGGTGGTTTAACCCACTACACAATGCCAGCCCAAAAAATGTTTTCTTTTAAAGAAATGTTTTCTTTTAAAGATTTATTTATTTGAAAGGCAGAGTGACAAATACACACAGAGAGAAAAAGAAAGAGAGTGAGTGAGAGTGAGAATGAGAGCGAGCTCTTGTATCTATTGGTTCACTCCCCAAATGGCCATGATGATCAGGGTGGGCCATGCTCAAGCCAAGAACCTGGACCTTTACCTGAGTTTCCCTTTTGGGTGAATGGACCTAAGCACTTGAGCCATTTTCCACTGCCTTCACAGGCACGTTAGCAAGCAGCTGGATCAGAAGCAGAGAAGCCAGGACTCCAACCTGCACAGGATATGGCTTAACCTGCTGTACCACAATTCTGGCCTCAGTTGAAGAAATTTTGAATAACAAATAATAAATAAATAATAAATTTCTTTCCATTTTTTAATACCATATATTCTGTTAATACAACCTCAAGGCACATTTGTTTAAAACATTTAGGTAAGGGTGGGCATTGTGGTGTGCCAGGTTAAACTTCTTCTCATCATGGTCACATAACACACTGGAGTGTCTCAGATGGAGTTCTGACTCCACTAAACACCTGCCCCTTGAGCAGAGGATTTTGATTGTTTTTAAAATCTATTTATTTGAAAAAACAGAATGAGGGCCAGCACTGTGGCTTAGTAGGTGAATCCTCCATCTGCAGCGCCAGCACCCCATATGGGCACCAGTCATTTCCTGGCTGCCCCTCTTCTGATCCAGCTCTCTACTTACAGCCTGGTAAAGCAATGGAAGATGGCCCAAGTGCTTGGGCCCCTGGACCCATGTAGGAGACCTGGAAGAATCTCATGGCTCCTGGCTTCAGATTGTCACAGCTCTGGCCTTTGGGGCCATTTGGGGTGTGAACCAGAAGATGGAAAACCTTTCTCTCTGCCTCTTAAACAAATAAATAAAATCTTAAAAAATAAAAAAGAAAGAAAAAGAAATACAGAATGACAGAGAGAAAGAGACATTCCACCCTTCTGATTCATCCTCAAATATCCAGAATAGATGGGTCTGGGCCAAGGTGAAGCCAGGAGCCTGAAACTCCACTCTGGTCTCCTACATAGGTGGCAGGAGCCCATATACTTTGGCTACTATCTGATACCTTCAGGTACATTAGCAGGGAGGAGGATGGGAAGCGGATCATCTAGGCACTCAGATCTAGGCATTTGGATATGGGTGTCAGAGTTACAAGTAGCAGTTTAACCTACTGCGCTGCAAAGCTGGCCCCCAAATTTTGAACTTTAATATGTGTTAGGATCATCTGGAGAGCTTTGTTAAACAGCAATTATTAGGACCTACCCCAGGAGTGCTGCTTTAAGAACAGCATGTCTAACAATCCCTAGATGTTACCAGTGATTGGCATGGGGATGACACTTGGAAAACAACTGAACTAAAACATCTGTTTGGAAGAATTAGGCACCAGGATGGTGAGGATGCAAGGGAAATGTCCTCATTTGGTTACAATAAAATCCTAAGGTCTGAGAATCAAAGCAGAACCTTTATTTCGGGGAGGGAAAAAAAACACACACACACAGAAAGATCACCTGGTTCTTTTCCTTTGTGCCCAGCCATGCTCTTGGGGGCTTCTGCTGCTTTCTTCTCCCCCTGCTACAACAGAGATGAGATGCTTTTTGCTTTACTGTTCTAAGCCAGTTGTCCTCCATACTTTATCTATTGGTTCCCTTGAAAATAGCTAAGATAGAATTGTTCAAAATTACTTTACCAACATGAACACAGGATAAGAAGTAGAAAAATGTCTAAAGGAGCAGGAAGATATCTAGTTTACCTATTATAAATATCTGAGAGTTCTGTTAGTTAATTATCTCCAAAAAAATGTATGCCTGAAGTTTTTCACCCCTAGTCTTTCAAGATGGCTTCATTGCAGTGGTCTTGGACAACATCTTAGGCCTCTTTCTAGCTCCCTTGCTTTCCACAGCCCAGGCTTTCTCCATGTGGCTGGAATCATGCCCCTTTTCACCTTGTGTGAGTTGTCTTCTGGTCACCATGTGATTAAGGCTATTTAGGGCCTACTCATTTGCTTTAGCTTCAGGAACATACTTCCCAAGGCAGCTAACAAGACTTGGAAATTGATAAAGGATGGACCCAGTCCAAGTCAACAAACACTCAGGCCATTTTCACTGTTAATTTATAGATAGCAAAGCAGAATAACTTTTCAAGTACAATACAATTCTGGCACATAAGTAGCAGGAATTGTACATGCCTACTTTAACTAGGCTCTGGGGGAGGAGTAAGCATGTTGGAGCTGATGAAAGAAAATCTTCTCCAACAACTTAGTTTTAGACATGGAGAAATTAAAGATCCAAGCAGTTGACTTGCTCAAGGTCGTGTGGTGGAGCTGAGATGTGCTCTTTCCACTGCATCATCCCGGAATTTCCTAAACACTCCAACCAGACTTACACCTTTTCTCTAAAGAAAGTGAGAGAGAGGTCAGAGTCCTTATTTTTAAACTTGCATTAAATGGAAACCTTTGAAAGAGCAGGTGGTGGTAATGCTATGAATTTGGCTCAGCCTGGGAACACAGAGGTCATGATATTTTTCACATTTAGTAACTTCAAAAATATAGGGATGATGTAAACTTCCTAAGACTTGTTGCCAGCCTAGTGATCCTGGTGACTCCGGGCAGGAAGGCGCACCATTGGTCATAGCAGACACACGTGTGGCCAATGAGCTTGCTCTAGACAAGAGAGATGCTCTGGTAATGCTTTCAGATGGCTTCCTTGCTTACAGTAACACTAGCAAGGCTGCTTAAATTTCCTATTAGACACATGACAAAAATATCTTATGATGTGAAGAAGTTGCTAAGACCAAACAGTACTTTACTTCATAGAGTTGAAAGATTTAGTGAGTGAACAATATTCAATCTTCTTTGCATGTTCTCCAGCTCATAAAACTGTGATATGAAAACTTAATTGAAATGTTTGATGTGTTGAGTTAAATCTGTCTGTTCAATATAGAGTCTGTATTGACCTCTGCTTACAGTAACATCCTGTTGATGGAAGAATCACACAAGCATAGGTCACACATGAAAGGAACAGTCACAGTGATCATCTGATTATAAATGAGGTAACTGAAGCACAAACAACAGACTGAGCAACTTAACCCACGACATTGACAGAACTGGAATTAGAACCCCTCTTTCCCAGTCTGTTGCTTTCTTCTCTGATCAAATATTTGTCATAAAAGATGAAATGCATTCAATGTGCACCACATGAAAATTTATTAAACATATGTACTGTGTACCCTATATTGTAGCTTAGATCCCTAGAACTTGTTCATCTTTTAAAGGATATAACTGAAAGTTTGACTTCTTTAACCAACACTACCACTTCGGACTTCTACTCCCACTTCTGACACTACCCAGTCCTCTGTCACCTACTGCTCTGCTCTCTACTTCTGTGAGTTGACCCTTTTTAAAAACTCACTTCAACATCAAATGCAAGGACTGTTAGAATCCTGAGTTAAATATACTTTAACACTACCTTTAGACTACAGGTCCCAGTAGTTTGCATTAATTCTTTTATCTTACTGGAAGTTCTCATATTACACTTTGTGTATTCACCATGTACAGGATCATGAAGAATAGATTAAATCTCAGAATATTTCCAGGTCCAAAATTCTGGATTCTTTATATATAATGATAACCCCTGTTCAGATATCCTGCAATGGTTCCCAAGTAAACTGTTAAAGATGACAAGGAAATATGGACAATTAACATGAAAACTGATTGTAATGTGTTTCTTAATAAGGCAAGTGTCAATAATTTAAAATTATATTCTCTAGAATATTTTGGTCCCAAGATAAAAGGATAAATGATGGAGGTCAGCATTATGACATAGCAGTTTAAGCTGTCACCTGCAAAGCCAGCATCCCATATGGGCGCTGGTTTGAGTCCCAGCTGTTCTGCTTCCAATCCAACTCCCTGCTAATAAGACTGGGAAAGCAGTGGAGCATGGCCCAAGTGCTTGAGTTCCTGTGCCCACATGGGAAACCCAGATGAAGCTCCTGCTCATGGCTTTGGACGGGCCCAGCTCAGGCCATTGCAGCCATTAGGGGAGTGAACTAGTGGATGGAAGATTTCTTCTTCTCTCTCTTTCTCTTTCTAACCCTTCCCCTCTCCCTCTCTGACTCTGCCTTTCAAAGAAATAAATCTTAAAGATAGAAGGAAAAAAAGGTTACATGATGAGTTGTTGTAAATGGCAGAGTTTTTTAACCTTAAAGTTTTAATAACAGCTCTGTTAATTATATCCCAAATTTGGGAAAATTAATGTTTTTTCTGTTAATGTAAAATGAAACCTGTAGTAATTCTAACTTGTAGCATGTGAATCATTCTCTGAACAAATGTACATGAGTTTGTAATTGAAATTAAGAAAACTGGCCGGTGCCGCGGCTCACTAGGCTAATCCTCCGCCTTGCGGCACCAGCATACTGGGTTCTAGTCCCGGTTGGGGCGCCGGATTCTGTCCCGGTTGCCCCTCTTCCAGGCCAGCTCTCTGCTGTGGCCCGGGAGTGCAGTGGAGGATGGCCCAAGTGCTTGGGCCCTGCACCCCATGGGAGACCAGGATAAGCACCTGGCTCCTGCCACCGGATCAGCGCGGTGCGCCGGCCATGGCGCGCCGGCCGCGGCGGCCATTGGAGGGTGAACCAATGGCAAAAGGAAGACCTTTCTCTCTGTCTCTCTCTCTCACTGTCCACTCTGCCTGTCAAAAAAACAAATAAAGTAAAATAAAAAAAAAATTGAAATTAAGAAAACTAAAAGTCACTTTGTCTGATTTTAATATAGCAGTATGTCCCTGTAGGTTTTTATATATTCTTTAATAAATCATTAATATTTTACTATTAATTTACATGTAAAGTTTAGAACGTTTTAGCTGCATTGACCTTCAACTGGTATGGGAGCACTGAAAGAAAAACTAAATAAGATTTTATCTCTGTGAAAACTGAGTTGGACACAATTAACGCTCACCCTTTAAATACTGCTGACATTTACTTATATTCTTCAGCAACTTATTGTATCAACAGGCATGAAATGAAGAGTGCAATGGACTAAATGCAAAAATCTGAGTTTGAATCTGGCCCTATTACGTTGTTCAGATTGTTAAATAGGTCACTTTTTGTATCTGGGTTCAGTTTTTTGATATGTAAAACAAGGATGGTATTTACTACATGATTCAAATGCCTGTGTCCCAAGAAGGGAAAGATGTGTCCATAAAAAGCAAAAAGTTTAGGGGCTAGCACAATTAAATTCCTTCTGTACTCCCACGTGCATCTGAATTACTTAGCATCAGAAAATAACCAGGCTCCTCGCCATGTGGATTCGGCTTTCTCTACCAGCAAACAGCTGGGAAAATAACCAGGTGCATTTGTCTTCTGCAGAAGAAAATACAAAGTTGTCTGTACTTCAAATCCAGTGTCCCACTGAGAAATAATTTGAGATTGTTCACTCACATTCTAGTGGTTCCAGTCACGGCCAATTTGATCTCTGCACATGTATTACATTTCTGAGGGATCTATTCCCCCTCAGCCCATGGCCAACACAGAGTTCAAATCCCAGCCCCTCTGCCCGCAGTCCTACTTACAGCCTCACTCTCCCCATTTATTCTCCTTGTTCCAAGTTGATTTCCCCAGAACATAAATCTGATGATGGCCCAGACCTACTTAGCTTAATTTTCACATGATTGGTTCCAGCCTATCTTTCTAATCGCAGTTCCCTTTCCACTCCCAACCACACACCCCATACTCCACCTCAATTAAGCATGTTCCTCTAGAATATTAGGTTATTTACTGAGCAATCTCAAGACAGCAGGTCCTTCTACAGATCATTTAATCAAAGGATAACACTTCATGACAGGCATTATCAGTTTTCAAGAGAACTTGGGTAACTGGCCTGAGGTTTTCTCTGTACCAGGTTTGAGTAGGGCCTAAATACAGGTCCTTGTCTCCATGCTCTTTGCACTTGTTTATTCTGGTGCCCCAGAGAGATTCTACACAATGTATATGCTGTTCTTTTATTCTGTAATTCTTTTTTTCATTTCCACTTGTTTGCAACCTACTCATTTCTTGAACCTATTCAACCTGTAACATGTTGTCTGTGTTTTTTGTTTAATTCCTCTAATGGAATTAGTGTTCTGTCTTCTACGAAACAGTATTTTGCATACAGACATCCATAACATTAGGAATTATATTGTGTGCATACCTGAGACTCCCATTGGATTGTAAGACCCTGGGCAGGTGTTTAGCATAGTGGTTGGGTATTGCTTGGGATGTCTGCATCCCATACTGGAGTGCTTGGGTTCAAATCCTGGCTCCATTCCAATTATAGCTTCTTGCTAATGTGCACTCTGTGAGGCAGCAAGTGATGGCTCAAGTGGTTAGGTCCCTGCCATTCATGTGGAAACCTAGATTGGGTTTCAGGCTTCTGGCTTCAGCCTGACCCAGCACTGGCTACTGAGGCATTTTGAGAGTAAACAAATGAATGGAAGCACCCCCCCAACTCAAATAAATAAATTAAATTTAATAAAAAGAATGTAAGTTCCTGAAAGGCTAGGACCATGTTAACTCCACATCTGACATTTAGTGCAGTGCCTGGAACATAGTAGGTCTTCACTAAATGCCTTTTGAAATAAATAAATACATGAATAAAATATTTCTATTTTATTTTTATTATGTTTATTTCCAAAGTTAGATATTATAGAAAAATAGCAAAATCAATCACTACACAGTACTATGGGCTGGCACAGAAGAAACTTAGAAAAGAGCAGAGCTCAAACTTCAAAAATAACTAATTTATGATCTAAAATGTACTATTCATGACAAAACTAATTACTCCTAAAATAAACTGCAACCATTTTCCTGTAAATGACTCAAAAATTTTTTTCAAGTGATATCGTGGTTAAAAATAGCCATTTTGCCTAAATTGCTCACACATTAATCTGCTTCCAATCTTGGAACAAAATAAACTTCCAGTCTCTCCATGGGGATAGGTGGTTTTGTTTTCCTGCATGAACTCACAGCTAAACAGAGGGGTGGATGTGTTCCAGAGCAAGTGCTCCATTTTCAGTTCATTACCACAAGAATGACAATTACAAAGATACAAGCATATGAGCCAATTTCAGCTTTTGTGGAAATTACTATTGAAGTCATGCAAGAAGACTTTCCAGATTTAGTCAGCTGTGCCCATTTCCCCATCCAGGGCAGAAAGTGTTCCAGCAATCTAACATGCAAGAAGACTTCATTTGTCTGAAATCTGCTAGCTATTCTAAGGAAGGCAAATAAAGGCAGATTAGCTACAGCAAACTGTGATGCACATCTCTGAAATGTGATAAATGAAAAAGACAGCTTCCTTTTGGTAGTGATTATTAAGCACGGCAAGGCTCACAGGGCTTTCAGTCCCCCTCTGTGATGTCACTCCATTGCAGGCTCTTTCATTTCTGCCCATCACAGAAGAAACTACTATCATTACCTCTCATTTGGGACCAAAAAATATTCCTAAAACACAAGTAGTATCTTGTGACAAGTTTTCCATGAGTCTCACCACCTAGAATAACAAAAGAAACTTTAAAGACCTACTTAACCTCAACCTGGAATGCTGTTCCCTACCCTATAAACTCCCAGGATTCTGTATTCTTCACAGTGCATGCTGATTACCACTTTCCCAAAGTATCAGATCAATTCATATGAATCTTTGCTCTGAATAACCACATCTTCGTTTTTCTTGTTTTACATTGAATTCCTTTATTGTAAGTTAACAAAGCCCAAAGGCAGACACAGTGTTTTCTTATTTTTGTATCTTGCAAAGCGTCTGAGGAAGTGCCCCATCAAGCAAGTTGCCTTGTTTATTGAATGAATGACTGAAGAACTAATGAGTTGCTTGCAATTAAATGTAAGAAAGATTTAGTCATGACTGGACTGCTTCTCTTGAAAATTCCTCATCTGAAAGGACATTCTAACTAGGAAAATTCAAGTGATATTGTGGAGAAATGTCATGAAGCTGAAATCATTAAGAAGCAACAAATCATATCATATCATACTACCTTTAGGGTTCCAGGTGTCCTTATACTTTGTTAGCTCTTGGCATTCTATCCAAAAATAATTTTATAAAACCAGTATGGTAGGGTTTTAGATAATTAAAAAATGGAATTTTTTGTTAGTAAAAGCAACTATTTATTCTCCATTAAATTCATTTCATTACATACATACATATTGTCAACACAACTTTCCACATAATGTAACTTTCCACATAATATAATATATTAACCCACTTTAAAGTATATTTCTATAATAAGCAGTTGGTACATTTAGTCAGTTTTGTTTGCAAATGGATGGGTTAGGGTTAGGGATAGGGTTAGGGTTACAATAATATATTGTAGGCAACTAGAAAGAAAGGTAATTAACCTATTTCAGTAACATAAGAAATGTCAAATTGGTAAAAACCCATGTTACTGTTTATCAGAATTGGCAAATCAGATATTTAAATTGATATTATTTAAAAATGTCCTGATGAAGACACAGAGTAGGTATTAAAATAGTTTACATAAAAAATGCTTTACAAACATGGTTTTGATTTGTTAGACTTCACTAGTAGATAACATTATTAGCAAGTGTGTACTGCGCACTTGCTGTGTACAAAGCACTGTCCTGGAAGATGTGGCAAAGTGAGAACTCTGCCCTCACCTATGCATTTGGGAAATTTGTGTGTGTGTGTATTTTAAATTTTACTTGAGGTATACAAATTTCATTTTCTTCATATATACAGATTCAGGAATGTAGTGATATTTTCTACTGTTACCTCCCTCCTGCCAATGCTCCCACACTTCTTCCTCCTGCCTCTCCTATTCCCACTCTTAATTTTTATAAAGTTCTATTTTCAGTTCACTTTATATTCGTATATTTAACCCTACACTAAATAAAGAGTTCAACAAATAGTATAAAAAAAACCACTATTCCTGAATAGTAGAGACAAGGACTATAAATAATCTTTGAATCTAAAATTACATTTTAGGTACTCTATTAGTTACCACAGATCAGGGAAAATATATGGTATATGTCTTTTGGGGACTGGCTTATTTCACTAAGTATAATGGTTTCTAGTTGCATCCATTATATTGCAAAAGACAGGAATTCATTTTTTTAAATTGCTGAGTAGTATTCCATAGTGTATATGTACCTTAATTTCTTTATCCAGTCATCAGTTGATGGACATCTGCGTTGAATCCATATCTTAACTACTGTGAATGGAGCTGCAATGAACATGGTTATACAGATAACTCTTTCATATGCTGATTTAATTTAAAAAATTTAAATTCCCAGGAGTGGGATTGCTGGGTCATATGGTAGATCTAATTTCAGATTTCTGAGGAATGTCCATACTATCTTCCACAATGGCTGCATCAGTTTACATTCCCATGAACAATGGATTAGGGTACTTTTTCCCCCACATCTTCGTCAGCAATTTTTGTTTATTTCTATATGACAGCCGTTTTAACTAGAGTGAGGTGAAATCTCACTGTGGTTTTGATTTGCATTTCCCTGATGGCTAGTGATCCTGAGCATTTTTTCATGTGTCTGTTGGCCACTTGAATTTCCTCTTTTGAAAAATTCCTGTTCAAGTCTTTTGCCCATTTCTTAACTGGATTGGTTTGTTGTTGTTGAATTTCTTGAGCTCTTTATAGATCTTAAATATTAATTATCAATTTCATAGTTTTACTCAACACAATCAAGGCAATTTGACAAACCCACAGCCAGCATCTTATTGAATGAGAAGGAACATTCTTCAACACAGCCAAAAAAGCAGCATTTGAAGAAAGATGAATTTCTTTGCAATGAGATCACAAAAAATTATCACTGTTAATCAAAATGGAACTCTGCTTTCCTTGACTGACAGAATCCTTTGAAAGCAGAGTTCCATTTTGATTAAAAAGATTGACCAAGTGTATGAGGTAGTCATGGTAGAGAAACAATTCAAAAACTGGGGTTTGATGTTTTGATGCTAAGCTTTTAGCTGCCTCCTCTGTGAAATGCGAATATTAATTTGTTTTCCTTGCACTTTATAAGAACAGTCTAAGAAGGAGGCTTTAGAACTTTCTCAAACACAAAGCCTGTGCAAGGGCAAGAGCCGAGGCTGGGTCAAGCTGAGCAAGGAGCCCAAATCTCCAGAAGGAATCTGGAGCCCAGATCAGGGATCAGGGAGCCCAGAACTGCCACACCAGAGGCAGAAATCCAAGAAATCGAGCCATTATCTCTTACCTAATAGAAAACACATTAGCAAAAAGCTGGATTGGAAGCAGAGTAGCTGGTACTTCAACCAGACAATGATACGGGATGAAAACATCCCAAAAGGTAACATAAACACTGAGCCTTACATATACCTTTGAGATTTATTTTTCTTGGGGGTTATATCAGACTTATCCAAGATGTACTCTAATTTGGGTTAAAATATTTTAAGTCAAAATAACAGCATCCTAATTTTGTGAAAACTCAGTATACTTCATCTCTATTAAATGGATTACATATTTATAGATTATTTTAAAAAAAGTCAGAGATGGAGTGAGGTTAATGAATCCAGGAATGAAGCCATACAGGGAATGCTTCCCCAGGACTCCGGGCAGGGAGTTAGAAGAAGAATCTACCCAGTCCAAGGCTGAATATCCAAAATGCACTGCTAGCTTCAAAAAGCCATATTACCAAATCTATTCATCAAGTCTATTGTGTTTTTGCTTACTCCATTGCTATTTGGGCTTTCTCTTTATTGAATCCTTCCTACTACTTTTCTCAAGTTCATTTCATTGGTATCTTTCTAACTCATCGTTCATGCTTGACTACTTTCTTTCTTGATTTGTAATGTAAGCATTAAAGAGTGAGCTGCCTTTGAGTATAATTTTGGCTTTGAAGCATGAATAAATAATTATAGTCAGGCATGAATAAATGATGATATATCTATATGATGCAATATTATGCAACACTTAAATACTTCTAAATGATTTTATCACAAGCAAAAAAAAAGGTTCACAGTGAGCTATTAAGCAATAACACAAATGTTCTAAATTAAGATTTTTAAAAAACTTTTTATTTATTTGAAAGGCAGATTTGGAGGGGGTGTGGTTCTTCCATCCTCTGGTTCACTCTCCAGATGGCCATGATGGCCAGAGCTGGGTCCAAAGCCAGGAGCCAGGAGCTTCTTCCAGGTCTCCCACGGGGGAGCAGAGGCTCAACAACTTGAGCCATCCTTAGCTGCTTTCCCAAGTGTATTAACAGGGAGCTGGCTTGGATATGGAGCAGCCAGGATGGCAGGCAGCAGTATTATCTGCCATGCCACACCACCATCCCAGTAATATTAATTTTTACAACCACCATTAAGTGTATGTTGATCTCAATATTGCAAAAATATAAATTACACATATACAGAGTTATCTAGAAAAAAGGAAGTAAATAGACAACATAAAATTATTGTATAACTATTTATGGTTTAATTTTATTTTCATCAATATTTTCCCAACCATTTGCTATGAGACAAAATGACTTTCATAAGATGTAAACAAGAAATGGATGTTTTTCATTACCAAGGCTCATGCCACAAGAATTGTCCCTTTCTACCTGGCCTCTGGGCTGCTCAAAGAGAATTCCAATTGCTTTCTTTGCCTCTTGTTTTTATCTGTTTCTCACTTTTTTCTCCACAGTAAAAACAGGGGTCCCCAAATCAGAACCCTTCCAAGATTCTTCACTGTCTATGAAACGGAATTTGAAATCTTAACCATAAGCTACCAAGCTCTGTTTTGTATCACCCGAGTGTCTGCCTATGCATATCACTCACTTTATCTTGACACAAACTCCACATTGCAGTTAAACAATATGCAATCCTACTTTATGTTTGCAAGGTCCAAGTCCTGCCATTTTTCTTTTAAGAATAACACCATTCCCATGGGGCCAGCACTGTGGCATAGCAGGTAAAGCCGCCACCTGCAGGGCCAGTGTGCCACATGGGTGCCGGTTCAAGACCTGGCTGCTCTGCTTCTGATCCAGCTCTCTGCTATAGCCTGGGAAACCAGTGGAAGCCTGAAGTCCTTGGACCCTGCCCCCATGTGGGAGACCTGGAGGAAGCTCCTGGTTCCTGGCTTCGGATCAGCACAGCTCCAGTTGTTGCGGCCATCTGGGGAGTGAACAGTGGCTAGAAGACCTCTCTTTCTCTCTGCCTCTGCCTCTCTGTAACTCTGCCTTTTAAATAATAAATAAATAAATCTTAAAAAAATTCTTGACTCATCATGTATAAAATGTAATAAAAAATGTCCAGATCCTTACTACCTTAGCTGGAATAAATGTTTTCCTTATATCTTTTTATAAAACACACTCTATTGCCTTCAACTTTGTTACTCATGCTATTTGTAATATGAAATATCAAAATTAATTGTTGCAACAAAATTCAGTGTATGTGTTGTCTATTGTCTTGAAGTACTGTATTTAATGGCACTCTGTCAGCTCCCTACACATCACATGGTGAGACTTCCAAAGAGCTAATCCTTAGCAAAAGATGAAAAGGCATTATTACGCCAGCGCTGCGGCTCAGTAGGCTAATCCTCCACCTAACGGCACCGGCACACCGGGTTCTAGTCCCAGTCGGGGTGTCGGATTCTGTCCCGGTTGCCCCTCTTCCAGGCCAGCTCTCTGCTGTGGCCCGGGAAGGCAGTGGAGGATGGCCCAAGTCCTTGGGCCCTGCAACCCATGGGAGACCAGGAGAAGCACCTGGCTCCTGGCTTCAGATCAGCGAGGTGCGCTGGCCGTGGCGGCCATTGGAGGGTGAACCAACGTCAAAAGGAAGACCTTTCTCTCTGTCTCTCTCTCTATCCACTCTGCCTGTCAAAAAAAAAAAAAAAAGGCATTATTACATAAACTTTTCCTTTTCTTTTCGAAGTCATGATGCTTTGATATCCTAGGTATCTAGTTTATTGCTTTTTGTTGGTGGTAGTTGCTCGCTTTGGGATTTGCAAACAGAATCTTGAGTATTCAAACACCAGAAGTGTATACAGTATTTTTTTCTCTAATTGTGAGATGCAAGAAAGCCCATTCCATGAAATCAAAACTGATAGAATAGATCTCTAATTCAGGACTGTAGGTGACCTCAGAGATGAGAGTTGATTGTGTGTGTTGGGGAGAAGGGAAGGATGTATACCTCCATTGAGGTTTTCTGAGCAAGTAGGCATTTAAAGGTCAGACAACTGAGCGAGATGATACAGATCAGAGATGAGCAGTAGACGCATGTGGTAAGAAGAAAGCCCATGCCTCCAAAAACATCCAAGAGAAGTGCTATTGCCCATGGCCTCCTTTTATATGTTCCCATGCTATGAAGTGTAGGACATATAGCAGCAATTGTCGGGCTGGTAACAATATGGTGTTTTTTGTTTTTTGGTTTTTTTTGTTTTGTTTTGTTTTGTTTTGTTTGGACAGGCAGAGTGGACAGTGAGAGAGAGAGACAGACAGAAAGGTCTTCCGTTTGCCGTTGGTTCACCCTGCAATGGCCACTGCGACCAGCGTGCTGCGGCCGGCGCACCGCGCTGATCCGAAGGCAGGAGCCAGGTACTTATCCTGGTATCCCATGGGGTGCAGGGCCCAAGGACTTGGGCCATCCTCCACTGCACTCCTGGGCCACAGCAGAGAGCTGGCCTGGAAGAGGGGCAACCGGGACAGAATCCGGCGCCCCGACCGGGACTAGAACCTGCTGTGCCGGCGCCGCAAGGCGGAGGATTAGCCTAGTGAGCTGCGGCGCCGGCCAACAATATGGTCTTTTCACACTATTTTCTCTTTTCCTGCATATTAATAATGAGGGGCATGTTAGCTCTCTCTAAAGATTAGTGAGACAGTTTTCAACATTTAATAAGGCTCTCTGATCATACTAAAGCTAATCTGCCTTTGAGATTTGTAAATGTCCCATAAAATCCTGAAAACTTGGATATGTTACAAAAAATAAATAATAAGGGCATTTGGTTCAAGACATCAGACATCAAAACGGAAGGGAACAGCAGAGCAACACACTGCCTCTGTCACAGATATTCCAATCACCCAACAGGCAGTGTCTGGTTGTGTAAAAAAAAGAAAAGAAAAAGAGAGGGGGAAAAATAACTGAAGCAGATTCTCTTAAATGCTCAGACACATCCTGGCACTTTCTTGGAGCCCAGATCAAAGAGAAAGCAAGACAAGGGTTCTCCACACCTCTGAATAAAAGCCAAAATGAATTTAGCACAAGAAATCTTCAGATTCTAATATGCGACTCTTTGTACTTCTCAAGACCTGTGTGGGTCTATCTAAAAAGCAAGTGGAAGCACACTAGATATTAGAATAAGGAAGCTTATTTGAGCCAGCATGAGGATGTCCACCCAGTAACACATCTTCTGGTTGCCTAAAAAAAATGGTATTGAGAAAGTTATTTTTAATAGAGAGAAGAGATAAAATAGGGATTGCAACAAAATGATTGCTACAATTATGTTGGTTAGTAAGAACAGTACAGGTAGTTGATTATTGCTTAATTTATGTTGTATATCCCAGGAAGAGAAATTACAAGAAGGACAAGTTTTATGTAAGTTATTTATCATACCAAATAGTGTCAGTCATGGGCAAGTACAATTTGGTTAAGATTAGGCATCCGGGCCGGCGCCATGGAGCACTAGATTAATCCTCTGCCTGTGGTGCCAGCATCCCATATGGATGCCAGTTCTAGTCCCAGTTGCTCCTCTTCCAGTCCAGCTCTCTGCTGTGGATTCAGAGGGCAGTGGAGGATGACCCACTTACTTGGCCCCTGTGCCCGTATGGCAGACCAGGAAGAAGCACCTGGCTCCTGGCTTCGGATCGGCACAGCTCCGACTGTTGCGGCCATCTGGGGAGTGAACCAATGGAAGGAAGACCTTTCTCTATCTCTCCCTCTCACTGTCTGTAACTCTACCTGTCAAATAAATAAATAAATAAGATTCAGCATCTTTGGGATCATGCTGTAATTGACTGGGGACCCAGGTCATACCACTCTGAGCTAGCAGTTTCAGTCTTGTCTGATAGACTTTCAAATTCCTTTCTCAGGTGTACGGGTGGTGGTACAGGTTAAGAGGGATCACAAGGGAGTCCATAGGTCTCCAGAGACCATAGAAAAAGAGCATTTTAGATGCTTCACCGGTGATAACACCTCCAAAATGCTGAAGTAGAAAAGAAAAGCAGTGGAAGATATGGTATGAAAGTATGTCAAGCTCATGAACATAAATGAGAGATAAACTCTGGGGATTCCCCAAAATTGTAGGGAGGAATTATTTTGGAAGGATTGAAAGAGTTGAGATCCTATATATTTGGATATGGCAAGAGTTAAATATTAACAGGTGGTTTCACTAGGGAGTTAAGGACTTGGAGCTAGTAATCCTGCCTCTGAAGACAACTTCATAGCCATGTGATGGTGGACAAAGTGTTCAACCTCACTAAGCTTCATACACTTCCTCTATAACAGGTGGGAAACATCTGGCCCATAGGCCATTTAAAACCTGGAAAATCATTTGGTCTGACCCTGTCAAGGCAAATGCAGGCAAGACTTGAAATTCAATAAATCTACAGCAGGCTTATTTTTAAGTTGGTATTTTGTATGGCCTGTGAATAAAGTTAATAACTATCCAAATGATCCTGGCAGAAAAACTGTTACCCATCCCTGCTCTATAAAATAGAGAAGGAATGGAACATATGTTAAGCCTCTGTACTCAATTAATTTGCCTTGTCCCATTCTGAAGGAAATCGCCACTTACTCTTTTACATCACAGTGCTCTATCTGACCTCACTGGATCTTTCCTAGGGTTCAAGAACATTAATTTAATTGCTCAAAATCTAAGTTAATTGGGCACAGTGGCAATATCTTAAAGCCAGATTTCAAGATGATTTTTTTATACTCTTGGCATATCCTTAGGAAGGTGACTAACTTTGTGCTTTTTTATGGCCTCTATGCAAGCTGAAGCCTGAGTAAATAGATGCTGGATCTGTTCTGCCTACAGAACCTTCACCCTCCTAAGCTTCTGGCCTCAGCTGGATCCTCCAATCCTATTTCATAAGACTTTCATTTGTGGGCTTTCCAAGATATTAACAATTTCAGCATTTTTTTTCCCCATTTGGCTGCTGGTGAATATACTCTTTGGCTGGGAACTCTGGAGAAGAGGAAGAATGAATGGTAGGATTTGGGCCCTGACCAGCTGCACCCTAACCCACACCCAGAATCTAAACTGGTACATTTCCAAAGAATTTTTGGAGGATTAGAGAGAATTCATGTTCAATGCTAAGCACAGTCTCTGGCATATAGTACTCCCTCAATAAATGTTACATATTGTCAGTGACACACAGGGTGATACACAAATATGTGTCACTTGCTGATTACACCTGATCAAAGGGCTTCCGAATTTTTGGAATGTGCTCTAGGGCTAGAGTTATAAACATGAAAAATGGGAATGAAATAGGTTTTCTAAGTCATGAATTTCTACCTGTGGTTCTGTAAGGAAGGAGTAATAATCATTTTTCTTTAAAGAGAGTTCTGAGAGTTCACTCTGTGAAATGTTCTAGATATATACATATAGGTGTCACCTACTCTTTGGTCTTTGGGTAACCAATATTGGTGAAGAGATATGAATGCAATGTCCTCATACCTACCTTGACAGATTTTGCTTAATGAAACTTGGAAGTGGGGAGTGAAATACACTTTCTCAGAGTTTTTTATTCCTATCATAAAGTATCTTTTAGATGTTAATCTTGTAGGACTGAAGATCAGAGTTGGCAGAAAGGGGCTGATACATAGGGAGAAAGTCTGATGTTATAACAAAGAAAGTGGGATTTAGGCAAGATGAGGGAACCCTAACAGGGGCAGAGAACATGAAATAATGAACTCATCAGAACCTGTTTTCAGAGGATATTCCAGGAAGGCTCATCTTGCAACACTGTACTCAGAGAGGGCCAGACTATCAGTCAACCAATGAAAGCTGCCAGGAGCCAGTTTGAGTCACTTCTAAGCATACAATGTATGAATACATGTGTTGGCGGAGCAGAAAGGGCCATATTGTTACCCCCACCTCTTGCCCCTTTTTCTTACCTTTGCTATAAAAAAACCAGCAAATTGTTTCTCAGCAAGGTAGTTTCTTTTGGAAGTTAAGGCCCCCACTGTCTCTTTTACCTTGACACAAGTAAATAAATCTTTCATTTGAGCAAATCTTTCTTGAAACGATTATTTGATGACTCTCCAAGTGGATGGCTCTCTCGAGTTCACTAAAAGTAGAAGGAGCTATGAAAGCAGTCCCTGGCATAGTGGGAAGGAGGAACACAGGCAACCATAACTGTCTTCTGATTTTATTTCTCAAGGAGTCACCAGGAATCATTATTATTGAATATCTAATATTTAGTTTTCTAATTATGGCTTTGCAATTTTCTTGTCATCTTCACATCTTTGATAAATGTATTTGAAGCTCATGTTCAATGTTGGGGGAATAGCAGAGGTGCACTACATGATTAGGGGAATCCCTAAAGGAAGAGAGAACAAGTAGCCACCCGAAGTGACTGTGGAGCCACAGGCGATGAGCCAAAATGCTGGATTTACCAATGGTCTGAATAAGAAAAGCATACGCACATTTCCAAAAGTGCTCGGAGACGCTGCTTATGGATAAGACCTCCTGTAGCAAACAGAGTTTGGGATATGCTTTATTACGCTTAGGTGTTACAGAACAGGATGATTTAGATGGACAGAGAACATAAGTAACTTACTCCTACACCATACTCTATTTTTAAAAAAATTATTTGAAAGGCAGAGTTTACAGAGAGACAGGGAGAGACAAAGGGAAAAGGAGAGAGAGACAGAGACAGAGACTCAGAGAGAGATATCTTCCAACTGCTGGTTCATTCCCCAAAGGGCTGTAATGGCTGCAGTGGGGCCAATCCAAAGCCAGGAGCTTCTTGTGGGTTTCTCATATGGGTGGCATGGGCCCAAGGACTTGGTCCATCCTCTGCTACTTTCCCAGACACATTAGCAGGGTGCTGGATTGTAAATGGAACAGATGGGAATTGAATCTGGCATCCATACGGGATGCTGATACAGCTGTACCTGCTATGCCACAATGCTGGCCTCCACCATACTCTTTTTGACCTTGAATATGTCCTCTATATTTTCTAATAAAATGAGGGTCAAATACATTATCTTTAAACACATTCTGACTTTCAATACTATTGACTACATTATTCTGAAGTCAAACGTTTGTGCTTAGTGTGTTCTGGTACCAGAAAATAAAAAGCTGATTAAGATATGGCCCTTAAATTCAAATATCTGTTATCCACAAGACAGAGACAAATACATAAGAATATAATTTAAATACAGTGTAAATGTATGCATAGAATGCCATGCTGGCTATAGCTTCCTAAAGATGACTCTCAAAGTTACATCAGATTGTTTGTCTGATTTGAGTACTCCCTTTCGTGGAATTTCAGGGAACATAGATGAGTGCAAGCTCCTTTGCTGATAGAATTTCTGGTAATGTAGTACTACAAGGTAGTAGCCATGGAAGTATATCTGTGGAGTAGGAAGGCTGCACAGTTAAAGGCATTGGATAGTTTGTAGTAAACTCCAGTTCTAATGTGTTTGTGGAAAATAGGATCAACAGTGGGTGAAAGACAAGAAGGAAGGACAGTGTCAGCAAAGGGCTGAATGTCACTCATCAGAAGTCACTCATGATGACAGCTGCCAGGGCTCAGAGGGCTGGATTCAGACACATTCCCGAGGCTTTGCATCACATGCCCAGGATGGTGGTCCTTGCTCATCTAAGCTCCTGGCCCTACTCAGACTCCCAGAACGTGTGCTCTCCAGGCTGCGGTATCTGCTTTCCTCCCAGAAGGGATTACTCATCTGCACTCTCACAGCAATGCCATCAACTGGGCTTCTGCTTTCCTGCTGGGACAGAGGATCTCTAGACCCACAGGTTATACAACTCAGATTCTCCCATGCAGATTTCCCTGGAAAGAGGACAGGGCCATGTAGCATGCCCCTCATATCCCCAGAGCACCTAACACTTCATGTCATGTTTGTGTATCGTTGGAGAAACAGAAATGCATGCTTGAAGAGATGCTGGGACATTAGTCACTCACCTCAAGTTACCTGGAGGGGAGAGATCCTAACTTGTCTAGCAACTGCTGGTTACTGGATGGTGTGCTAGGGCATGCTCCCAGTGTTCAAAATTTACCCTCACAGCTGTGCTTGGAGGCAGATATTTTTAACACAATATTTTACATGATGGACCAGAGCCACAGAGAGGCTAGGTAACTTGCCTTGAGTCACTAAGGGATTAAATAGAAGCTAGAAGTTCAGCCTGAATTAGGGTACCACAAAGCACATGCTCTTGGCCCCACTCTCATCAAGGAAGAGAAAGGGTAGTGGTAGTACCTGGGCTTCCTTCTGGCTCCAAATTTCTATGATGCTTTTAATCCATGTGTTCTGGGAGTGGGTTACTTACCACAACCACTCCCCATCTTTCTTCTATCTTGAACTGGGAGGACCATTTATGTCTTACTAACTGGTGCATCCTTGCTCTTCCAGCACACATTTGGTGCCTGAAAACTATTATTTGGATTAAATCAAAGCCTCATTTTTTTCATCTTTAAAACAATGTATGGCCCCTGCATTACCAGTTACAAGACATTGTTATGTGGCTCAAATAATGTCATGTGTTTAGAACATGTTCTGCAATATGATTGTAACATAAAATTAAGGCACACCAATATCTGCATCATTTCTCCAGAACAGGAAACAGGTATTGCCAGAATTCCAGAAGTCTCCCTTTGCTCCCTTCTAGTCATACTTCCTCACCTTCATCCCAAGGTTAGCCACTCTCCTGATGTCTAATAGAACAGGTAAATTGGGACTGTGTTTGCTGTATAATTAAGCATGATGGGACATACTATCCAGATATGACTTCTATTCCTCAGCTGTTCATTAGAGTCAAAATGTTCAGATATAATTTTAGGTTGTAGTTTCTCACTGATTTATAATATCCTATTGAGGGAGTATACCACTTTGGCATAAAAACAGTAACAGTCTTCTGGTGCTATTAATTTTCAGAAATTCAGATACTGATTATAACCAACAGTCCACCTGTAAAAATTCATCAACATGTCTTTTATGAACATATGGGTGTATTTCAAAGGAGTATGCACCTGAAATTACAAATTCACTTGACTTTTTAGATATTTTGCCAGACAATTAACCAAATTAATTATATAAATTTGGACAATATAAAAATTAATGATGTTTATTTGGGGCTGGAGTTCAGCTGAAACAGGTGACGCTACTACCTATGACACCAGCATCCCATATGAACAGTAACTGGAGTCCTGGCTGCTCTACTTCAGTTCTAGTTCCCAACTAATGCACGTAAGAAAGGAGTTGAAGATGGCCCAAGTATTTTGGTCCCTGCCACCCATTGGGAGACACAGACAATATTCCAAGCTCCTGGCTTAAGCTTGGTCAATCCCCAACCATTATAGCCATTTGCGGAGTGAACCAACAAACAGAAGATCCCTTTCTCTCTTTGTCTCTCCCTCTCTTATCACTCAGTCTTTCAAACAAATAAAAAATCTTTTTAAAAAAGAACACTGATTCACCAAAAGACACTAACATGTGAATACAAAGGCTGCTCACAAATGAGAGAAATATTATAAATAACCATTTGGGGAAACTCTGCAAGACATTGGCATAGGAAAGACTTTTGGAAAAGACCCCAGAAGCACAGGTAATCAAAGCCAAAATTAACAACTGGGGTTACATCAAGCTGAGAAGCTTCTACACTGCAAAGAAACACTCAGCAAAGAGGCAACCAACAGAATGGGAGAAAATATTTGCAAACTATGCATTGGCTAAAGGGTTCACATCAAGAACCTATAAAGAGCTCAAGAAACTCAACAACAACAAAACAAACAATCCAGTTAAGAAATGGGCAAAGGACTTAAACAGGCATTTTTCAAGTGAGGAAATTCAAATGGCCAACACACACATGAAAAAATGCTCAGAATCACTAACCATCAATAACTAGCCATGCAAATCAAAACCACAATGAGGTTTCACCTCACTCTAGTTAGAATGGCTGTTATACAGAAATCAACAAACAACAAATGCTGGTGAGGATGAGGAGAAAAAAGTACCCTAACCCACTGCTGGTTGGAATGTAAACTGGTGAAGCCACATGTAGAAGACAATACAGATATACCTCGGAAATCTGACAGATCTACCAAATGATACAGCCATCCCACTCCCAGAAATTCACCAAAACCAAAAGAAACAGCATATGAAAGGGTTATCTGTACCTCCATGTTCATTGCAGCTCAATTCACAATAGCTAAGATCTGGAATCAATCCAAATGTCCAACAACTGTTGGCTAAAGAAACTATAGTATATAAACATTATGGGGTACTGATACTCAACTGTAAAAAAAAAATGAAATTCTGTCATTTCCAACAAGACAAAGCAACTGGAAACTATTATACTTAGTAAAATAAGCCAGTCCCCAAAAGACAGATATCATGCTTTCCCGGATCTGAGGTAACTAATAAAATACCTGAAATGTAATGTTCAGGAGTGAAATGGACATTCTGAGATTCCATGATTGTTTACAGCCCTTGTTTGCTCTGTTGAGGAACAGTGCTGTTTTTTTTTTTTTCCCTTAATACTGTTTGTTGAACTCTTTTACTTAGTATACGGTTAACTGAAAATCATTAACTAAACTGAAAACAGATCTTTGCAAAAATTAAGAGTGAGAATGGGAGAGGGAGGAGGAACAAGAAGGAAGGGTAGAGTAGGAAGTATCACTATGTTCCTAAATCTGTATATATGAAATACATGAAATTTATATAACTTAAATAAGGTTAATTAAATAAATAATTAAGAAGGGAGAAAAGGAAATAAAATGTTACTTCAAAGAAAAAGGATAAGTAAACATGTTGACAAAATACTTTTATCCAAAATTTATAAAGAACACTTGCAATTCAATAAGAAAAAGGAAAATGGACAAAATGTTAAAATAGGTAAGTCAAGCACACAATAAGTCCAGTAAACATGAAAACAGTCAATGGTATTAGTTATTAAAGAAATGCACATTAAGACACTAACTATACCATCACATACCCACCAAAATACTGAAAATTTAAATACTTCTAAAATGATAAATCTAAACCATCATAATTTAAGAAACTATATCTGCTCCCAGAAATTAAATACTATCTTTAGGAGAACTGTAACCATATGTAAGGCTACGATTCTGATAGGTCAGAATCTAGGACAGTATAGAGATGCTGAGCAACAGGAGTAGTTTATACAATATCTCCAACTAAGTTAGCAAAATGTGAAGAAATAAGGCTGGGCTTTTTTTCACAATTCAGGCTCCCCAGAAATTACAGTCTAAGATGGAAATTTTATTTTTTTGCTGAAATGAAACTTTGGAGAAGAAAGCTAATTGAGGAGTATTCGGAGTAACACCACTTGTGGGGGAGCAAAGAAAACAGGATTGGGCAGAGGAGAGTTGAATCACAATGTCACATAAAAGGTCTCAGTCACTCAGAAGGAAAGCTTTGGACTTGCTTAACCATTTATAGGTGCCCAAATTAGAGTGAAGGAACTAGATATGTACAATTCCACTTTGAACAATCTTTTGATAAAGTCTCCTTCTGGGAAGGAAAAGTGAGGACACTGGGTGAGGCAACTCATTTTAGCTTCCAACAGTCCCAGGAGAGGGACTAGGTTGTGAGTCTTTAGCTGCTAACACCCAGCACCATGGAAATGACTAATTTTTTTTTAAAGATTAATTTAATTATTTGAGAGGTAGAGTTATAGACAGAGAGAGGGAAAGACGGAGAGAAAGGTTTATCATCCATTGGTTCACTCGCCAAACAGGCACAATGGCGGGAGCTGGGCTGATCTTAAGCCAGGAGCTTCTTCCAGGTCTCCCACATGGGTGCAGGGGCCAAAGCACTTGGGTCATCTTCTACTGCTTTCCCAAGCCATAGCAGAGAGCTGCATCAGAAGAGTAGCAGCTCCTCCACAGGCGGAGGCTTGGCATACTACACCACAGAGCCAGGCCCCATGAGTGTTTACTTCATAAGGCACTGTGGGTTGTGCCATTTGGCTTTTATACCAGCAATGTAATCTTCTACATCCTTATTATTTTGTATTGTCAGTGTTTTAAGCAACGATTTGTCAAATTCAGAGTCGGTGAACTCAAGGGGCTTCCATAGCCTAGACAGCTCATAGCAAGAGTCTCGGGTGATTGCTGACGTCATAAATAAGAGTGCCAATTGTTAAATCAACAACAGGAGTCACTAGGTACATGCTCCCCACGTAGGATCTCTGTCCTTAATGTGTTTTACTATGAAACTTAAAAACAACACTACTAGTCGAACTATACCCTATACCTTGTGCAGTTGTGTGAGTGCAGCCTGTTGAAATCCTTGCTTAGTATATACTAAGTTGATCTTCAGTATATGAAGGTAATTGAAAATGAAACTCGATGAAGGGCGGGATGGGAGAGGGAGTGGGAGAGGGGAGGGCCACGGGAGGGAGGGAGGTTGGGGGGGCACAACAATACAAAAGTTGCACTTTGTAAATTCACATTTATTAAACAAAAAAAAACTATATAACAAAGAAAAAAAAGAAAAAAGAACTTAATACTTTACCCTTTTAGTATTTATGTTCTACTTAAAACTATTGGTTGAACTCTGTAATTAATACACAATTACTCTTAGGTGTTTAATTAATGCTATAACTAGTACTCAAATAGTATTTTACACTTTGTGTTTCTGTGTGGGTGCAAACTGTTGAAATCTTTACTTAATATATGCTAAATTGATCTTCTGTATATAAAGATAATTGAAAATTAATCTTGATGTGAATGGGAGAGGGAGTGGGAGAGGGGAGTGTTGTGGGTGGGAGGGAATTTATGGGGGGGAGCTATTGTAATCCATAAGCTGTACTTTGGAAATTTATGTTCATTAAATAAAATTTTAAAAAAGCAACGATTTGTTTAATCTAAGCTGTTAAATTTATTGACTTAGGCAGGCGCCGTGGCTCACTAGGCTAATCCTCCGCCTGCAGTGCAGGCACCATGGGTTCTAGTCCCAGTTGGGGCACCGGATTCTGTCCCAGTTGCTCCTCTTCCAGTCCAGCTCTCTGCTGTGGCCCAGGAAGGCAATGGAGGATGGCCCAAGTGCTTGGGCCCTGCACCCATATGGGAGACCAGGAGGAAGCACCTGGCTCCTGGCTTCGGATCTGCGCAGCGCCTGCTGTAGCGGCCATCTGGGGAGTGAACCAATGGAAGGAAAACCTTTCTCTGTCTCTCTCTCTCACTTTCTAACTCTCTGCCTGTCAAAAAAATAAATAAAGATAAAAAAATGTATTGACTTTAAAGTTTTTCATTTGCTTACTTAGTTGGAGATACTGTATAAACTACTCCTGTTGCCCAGCATCTCCATACTGTCCTTGATTCTGACCTATCAGAATGGTAGCCTCACATTTAGCCTGTTACCTTTTTAGTCTTGTACTGTATTTCATATTGATATTTGCAATGTAACTTTTCCTTCTTTTGATCAGTGTTAGAGATTGATCAGTTTTTCTGATTCTTTGAAGAGAAGCTCATGTTTTCATTGATTTTTTCCTAATTGTTTTTATATGTTTTCACTTTCCAGTCTTTATTATTTTCTTTCATCTACTTAGTTTGGGTTTCATTAATATTTTTCATTTTTTCATATTTTCATTAATATTCATATTTTTCCAGTTTCCTGTGGAAACATCAACATTGCCTTTAGACCTTATTTTATGATTTAAATATTTTAAGCTAGACATTACACTCTAACTTGCTCCTTTAATTAAATCTAACACATTAGTATGCTGTGTTTTCAGTTTCATGCAGTTTGAAATATTTTCTTCTTAAAAAAAATCTATTTATTTAAAGGCCGGCGCCGCGGCTCAACAGGCTAATCCTCCGCCTTGCGGCGCCGGCACACCGGGTTCTAGTCCCGGTTGGGGCGCCGGATTCTGTCCCGGTTGCCCCTCTTCCAGGCCAGCTCTCTGCTGTGGCCAGGGAGTGCAGTGGAGGATGGCCCAAGTGCTTGGGCCCTGCACCCCATGGGAGACCAGGAGAAGCACCTGGCTCCTGGCTCCTGCCATCGGATCAGCGCGGTGCGCCGGCCGCAGCGCGCCAGCCGCGGTGGCCATTGGAGGGTGAACCAACGGCAAAAGGAAGACCTTTCTCTCTGTCTCTCTCTCTCTCACTGTCCACTCTGCCTGTCAAAAAATAAAAAAAAGAAAAGAAAAAAAATCTATTTATTTAAAAGGCAAGGAAACAGAAAAACAAAAAGGAGGAGGAGGGGAGACAGAGACTTCCCATCCACTGGTTCACAGCCCAAATGCCCACAACAGGCAGGGCAGGGCCAGCCTGCAGATGGCAGCTTCCCATGTGGATTTTTGGGTGAGCATCACCTGCTGCCTCTCTTCGTGCATAGCAGGAAGCTGGAACTGAGAGAGGAATAGACTCAAACCCAGAAACTGCACATACCATCTTAACTGTTGTGCTAAGTGCCCGCACCAGTTTAAAATATTTCCTGATGTCCCTTGTGATATTTGTCTGATAACTGATTTATTTCAAAGAAATAAATCCAATGAAGTAGGACAAGCTTGCTATAAAGTGACTTGCTCACCCTGGTCATACAGTGGAAGGACTGGGATCAAGATTGCTACTGCCTGTTCCATTCCTATAATAATCTCTATATTTTGTCAGAATTAGGAAGATGAGGTGCCGTTCACTAACGAGACAGGTCCTCTGAGGGCCAAGTTTCTTGTTGCCTTTGCTCTGTGGGTCCTCGTTCTGGACCATCTCCTTTCCACATTCACACACCTCTTTTTGTGGCTCACCTGCATTCCCACCCTCAGTCACACACACTTCAGTCACAGCTCTGGGGCTTTCTTAGGAATGAAGCTGACTGCTAGAGAGGACCCTCACCAGGTCTTCTTCCCTCCCAATATATCCCCCAGGGGAGGTCAGGAGGCCATTATATAAGAGGAATCTACAGGTAAACTGGATATACAATCCTTGAGGTGGTACCCAATTGTCAACTGTCTGTGTATCACAAGCCTGACCACCTGTGTTTTGATCTCCACCCAAGTTCATGAAAAAATGCCTCAATTCCATTTAGAGTTGGTCCCCACTTTCCAGTCCCCATGGCTGAGCCTGACACTCACTCACGGCCACCCTTATGCACAATGATTATTTAAAAGTGTATTTAACTTCCAAATATTTGGAGGTTTTCTGTCTACTGATATCTAATTTAGTTTTGTTGCCATCAAAGATAATACTTTATATGGTTACAATCCTTTTATATTTAATGAGACTTGATTTTTGACCTAAAATTTCATGACTGTCCCTTTGACTTGTTCCATTATTTTGATTTTTGAGCACTTCCTTATATCTTGCCATTGTTCTGATACAGATTCATTGTGAGTTTTCCCTGATGCAAATCTAGAATCAGCATTTGTCTAGGACTTCTATGTTCTGTTTCATGTATATCTAAGTTTTTGATATAAATAATTTTCCTTTTGCCTGAAATATTTCTTTAAGCCACCAACTTTGAAACAGAAATCTAACTGTTATCACTTGGTACAGTCGTAGGCAGATCAAATCTTGGGATAATTTCCCTTGGAAGGCTTCTAATGGCTTCCTCAGCCTTTTTGGCTCTTCAAGGTACCTCTTACCTACATTGCTTTGTCTAACAGGCACTTGAGGGCCTGGTCTGAATATTATTTTTAAGGCAATAAATATGTGGTTTTCTTGTTCCTTTCTCTTGGATTTTGATTCTCTTAAGAATCCAGTTACACACTGTCTCTTTACCATGTGTGGAATCATACGAATACTTAGTAACTGCTCTGCCTAGGTTCTAGGTATATCCACATTTTTCCTCTTTTGCCGATCATCCATTCCCAGGAGAATGAGTTCTTTGAAAGCTCACATTTGGCTTCCTGTGAGTCTATCTGAGAGTACTTAGGTTCAAACTCGTAAAGAAAACCACAATGAGGTTTCACCTCACCCCGGTTAGAATGGCTCACATACAGAAATCTACCAACAACAAATGCTGGCGAGGATGTGGGGAAAAAGGGACACTAACCCACTGTTGGTGGGAATGCAAACTGGTCAAGCCACTATGGAAGTCAGTCTGGAGATTCCTCAGAAACCTGAACATAGCCCTACCGTTCGACCCAGCCATCCCACTCCTTGGAATTTACCCAAAGGAATTTAAATTGGCAAACAAAAAAGCGGTCTGCACCCTAATGTTTATTGCAGCACAATTCACAATAGCCAAGACCTGGAACCAACCTAAATGCCCATCAACGGTAGACTGGATAAAGAAATTATGGGATATGTACTCTATAGAATACTATACCGCAGTAAGAAACAATGAAATCCAGTCATTTGCAACAAAATGGAGGAATCTGGAACACATCATGCTGAGTGAAATAAGCCAGTCCCAAAGGGACAAATACCATATGTTCGCCCTGATCAGTGACAACTGACTGAACACCAAAAAGGAAACCTGTTGAAGTGAAATCAACACTATGAGAAACGGTGACTTGATCAGCATAGCCCTGACTGTTAATGAACAACTTAATACATTATCCCTCTTAGTAGTTTTTTTTTGTCTGTTCTACTTAATATGACTGGTTTAATTCTGTAATTAATACACAGTTATTCTTAAGTGTTAAAAAAAAAAAAAAAACTCGTAAAGAGGCAGGGAAGGCCTCAGGTGTAACTGGAGGGTCTCCTCTGTCAGGGCTGCCCACTTTGCAGCATGTTTGGTGAACTTTATTACTTCAAAATCTCCCTATTGGTATCCTCAACAGTGTAGTGTACAGTATCAATTTCTTCAACAATAGGTAGCAACTTGAGAATTCCTTCACCATAATTAATTTACTTGCTATCAGTGTGCAGGAACCCTCTTTCATTCATATGAACCTGTGAGCATGGCCACTGAAAAGGCATACTTGTAGTCAGTATGGCTATAGATGCAGTCAGCAGATGATTGAAGAATTTCCTATTCCCAGTTCAAGTGCCCAAGTAAGGGCTATTATTTCTGCCTTTAGTGTAGAAGTCCCTGGAGAGAGACTCTTCCACAGTTCCATGAAACATAATTTCACATCCTGCCATCCTGCCCTCTGTTGACCATTTATAATAACACTGTTATCATCTACAAACCATACTTATGTGTTAGGTAGAAGTTCACTTCTGACATCTTTCCTTCTTGAATACACCAGGTCTATCACTACAGAGCATCGTGTTAGTTAGGGGATCCTGAGACACTGACAGCCTCATCCCACTGATCCCGAGTTTATATTTCTGGATTAGCCTGAGCTAAAATATCTTCTAGAGTGGTTTTAGGACACTTGGGTGCCTTATAAAAGACAGCCAAGAATTTTACTCCCTGGTTCTTTGGAACATCCACTTCTACTCAGTGTTCACGTAAATATGCAGAAGCAAACGATTTAGTTAGCAAATCTCTTCCCAAGTGAAATGGGCCAGTCAAGGACATATAGAAAGAAGCGAGTTAGAACTTTAAAATCTACTTCACAGGTCAGAAGCTTCAGAAATCTCTTTACATCTCCCTTCCCTGACAATCTAATATGGTACTTCCTTTGAGACAGACAGCACTTTTAGGTAGGTTAACACAGAGTATGGGACTCTGATGTCAAGCAAAAATTCAACTTTCCCATAGGAAAAGGGGCTCCTCAGAGATATAAATTCTATCATGAAAATACCTTAAGATTCCTTTAAGAAACTTCTGGTCTCACCACTCTTTTTCTGTTAAGGGCATTTGAATGGAAATAGGTTTGTCATGAGTCCCACCTCCCTCTCATCTCTGGGGATGGTCTGGATGTTTTGTTTTTTTCCCCAATGTCCATTCTGTTTGCACCCTCACATAGTGAACTCACCTATGTGGCTTCCTTCATATTCCTGGGCTACCTAGAGCAGATTGGAAGTGATGGCCAGTAGAGTGACCTGCTTTTCCATCTTCCTGTCAGCCTTCTTGTCTTCTTCCACATCCTGGTTGTTGAAAACCTCAAAGGCATCTCTACTGATTGAGAGGGTTTGGACTTGGGAGTAACAGCCAATTTCTTAAGCTTTCTCCAGATGTCCAGATCACTCTGGGATATGAAGTAGGTGATTAGAGCTTCCTGACCTCCCTGGATTCCAGGGTCCCAAGAAGTACACCATCTGAGACTCACTTAGCAGAGTTCGCTCCTGGCTCTTTATATTTCTTAGATCACTCCAGTTTTTCAGAGATTTTATTTCTTTGTACCTGTTAGCAACATATTCCTATAATGCTTAATCTCTGGAGGCCTACTGGTATATTAGAATCTCAATTTGGGGCTGTGTTTGGAATTGATTCTTTATCCAGTCTCCACAACAGTTATCTGTAAGGTTATGCCGCTGTTAGTTTTTTCCCCTGGCCCTTGTTAGGATCCCTGCCTTTTCTTTTGATGTCGGAAGGCTGTTCGTTAAGGTTTGACTATCTGTCCAGGTACAGTTATGAGTGTAAAGACACTTCTTATCAGTGACAAGAATCCCTCAGGGTTGGCTCTCGGGTCTTTAATGTGTGCCTTCCAATTATGCAAGACAGAGGTGGTGAGCATCACATGCACGTTTATCAACATTCTTTCCTCATCTGGCAATAGGCATAGAGGAACAAACCCCCCTCAGGCTTAGAGCTACTCCCACGCTGGCCAACACCGGTCATGCCAACGGGAGGGGGTCCATGTGGTACCATCCAGAGACAGAGGACCAGGTGCAGGGTCCGGAAAACAAGGTGGTAGGTTTTGTAGATCCTCTTTCAAGCTACTCTTTTTTCCCCCCACTAAGGGACCTTTGGGGTTAGACTTTATTCCTTAATTGATTTTCAAAAACAGACAAGAAGTGCCCAGAAAAATGCACAAGTTATAAAAGATGAGGATGGTAACCTTTACGTGATTATTTTCAAAACCTTGCAGTGGGTGCCCCAGTATACATGATGGAAAAGAAGTTTATCGCAAGGGTGATTGTCTGGGGTAGCAGCTTAGGTCACACTTGGGATGCCAGCATCTCATATTGGAGTGCTTGGTTCAAGTCCTGGCTACTCTGTTTCTGATCCACCTTCCTGTCAATGCACACCCTGGCAGTCAGTAGATGATGGCTCAAGAAGTTGAGTCCCTGACACCCACACTGGGGACCTGAATAGAGTCCTGGGCTCTTGGTGTCAGCCTGGCCCAGTCCTGGATACTGTGGGCATTTGGAGTGTGAACCAATAGAGAGATCTTCCTGTCTCTTTGTCATTCTGTATGTCCACAGAATTAAATAGATAATTTGAAAAATTGTTTACTCCAACTTGGTAGGTATAGAAAACTGGCAAAGCTCACAAACCACTGGGGAATGAATGAAGGAAGAATAAATCAGACTTCATACATAAAATCAGAATGCAGTGGAGAGACAAAGCAACACATCACAGTTTTTTATCAGTTATAAACATGAAGTCTCCTACGACTTTCCACTTGTTCCCTGTAGAGATCTCCAAAACTGAATAAAAGGCTTCCATATCTGGGAACTGGAGAAAGAGAGGCTCAAGTAAAGAGAGAAACTTGGCCCAGAGACTTCTCAGATTACTCCTTTTATGATGCTCAAACTCGCAGAAAAAACCCAGATACTTCATTCTGGCATCTCTGAAAATGATGTCCCTGTCCCCCAATTCATTCAAAATGGTGCTCTTCTCACTCTTTCACTTTTATCAACTCTCAGCAATAGCAAATTAGATCTTGACCACATGAGGGGCTTGGGCAGAACTTGGATCTCCAAGTTAGCAACTCCTGACTGGCAGACATCAAGTGAAACTCCCCATACCCATGAAGTTTTTGTAGTATACACCTCTCTCTCTACATACATATTTAAAATCTGACTCAGACTGATTTCTCACAACTTTAGTCATTCCTTGTTTGTGGTGGTCTTGTCCCATCTGTGTACAATGCTATAAAATAACCTCCCTTTAATCACCCTTTGAAACACATGCTCAAGGGAGTAAGTGCTTCAGATTCTCTGCTCCAGTACTAATCCCCCCGCACCCACCACCACCACAGGCCTTTTGTCTAAATTCCATATTCTTTGTGACAAATTCTATGTCAATGTTTTGTTCATTTCATTCTACTATTTTCTTGTTTGTGTGGTGGTTGATACAAGCCTGCTATAATTCTCCTCCTTCTCTTTTTTTTTTTTTTTTTTGAACAGATTGTTGACCCCTAGCTTGGTCATCAGGGACATTGAGGCATGCAGGGCCAAAAACTGAAAGAACACTTGCCGAGCTGTTGACAGATGGGTCATTCTTTATTCCGGCAGCAACAGAAAGCAACAACATAAGTGACAAGAACACAAAAGCAGGCCTCAAGAGCTTCCACAATTGTGATCCTTAGCCAAAGAGTTACTCAGCAGAAAGTGTATCAGCCTTACTGGCCCACTGACCAGCAAAATTTAACTATGACTGGGAACTGGAAGCCATGGAAGCATTGATAAGAAGGCACAGCAATGTGCAATCTTAACACTATTAATCAACCTGTTTATTTGTATTTTCTTATGGTTCCAACACAGGTTAGGCCACCACATGCAATGCTAGATTCCCACGTCAGCATGCCAGTTTGTCTTGGCTGCTTCACTTTCATTTTTTAATTTTTTAAAGATTCATTTGTTTGAACACCGAAGTTACAGAGAGAGAGAGCGGGAGAGAGGGAGAGGGAGAGAGGGAGAGAGGGAGAGAGGGAGAGAGGGAGAGAGGGAGAGAGGGAGAGAGAGAGACATAGACAGAGAGAGAGGGAGGAATCTTCTATCTACTGGTTCACTTTCCAGATAGCTGCACTGGAAGTGCCAGGCCAGGCCGAAGCCAGGAGTTAGAAGCTTCACCCCAGTCTCCCATGTGAAGGGCAGGGGCCCACATACTTAAGCCATCTTCCACTGCTTTTCCAAGGCCATTAGCAGGGAGCTGGATTGGAAGTGGAGAAGCCAGGACACAAATTGGAGCCCATATGGGATACTGGTGTTGCAAGCCACAGTTTTATCTGCTATGCCACAATAACTGGCTCCAGATATAATTCTTAACCTATTCTATAGATTAAAATTTATTTTTTGCTCCAGTTTCTTTCTGGATTTTCTCTTTGGAGCAGGCATTGGAGCACAGGTTAAGTTGTTCTTGGAATACCTGCAATCTACATCACAGTGTCTGGTTCAAGTTCTGGCTTTGCTTCTGATCCAGCTTCCTGCTAATGCATACACTGCGAGCCAATAGATGATGGCCCAAGACCTTGGGTGCCTGCCACCACATGGTAAACCCAGTTAAAATTCTGGGTTCCTGGTTTTGGCATGGTCCAACCTTGGCTGCTGTTGGCATTTGGCGCGTAAAACAATTAAGAGTAGATCTTGCTTTCTCTCTCTCCCTCCCTCCCTCCCTGCCCTCAACCCCGCCTCACTCTGTGTTACCCTTTCAAATATATAGACAAATTAATCTTAAAAAGTTTTTTTCTCTTTGGTTTTCTTAAGGTTGAATAAAATATTCTTAAGGATGTGTATTTTGTTTCTTCATTATTTTTCCTTACTTGCTGTTATCTGAAGTTTCTGTGGTTTTGTGTCATTAATTTTGGAAGGTTCTCAGCCATTAATACTTAAACATTTTACACATTTCCTTCCTCTGTTTTATTCCTGGTATTTGAGTGTCTAACAAATTGCTGGATGTTCAATTCTTTTCTTTCCTTCCATCCTTCTTTCTTTCCTTCCTTCCTCTTTCTTTTGTTATCATTCATATGCTAAATCATATCTTGGAATATTTGTATTTGCCTTTCTTGAAGCTGATTCTTGAGTAATGTGAAGTTACTGATAAGTCATTAAAGGTATCCTTCAATTCCATTAAACTGTTTTTGATTATTATTTAATAGTTTCATCTCTGTATTTATACTATGTCTCTGCCTTTTTAAGATTTATTTATTTATTTGAGAGGTAAAGTTGCAGACAATGAGCAGGCGAGACAGAGAGAAAGGTCTTCCATCTGCTGGTTTCCTCCCCAAATGGCTGCAACGGCTGGAGCTGGGCTGATCCGAAGCCAGGAGCCAGGATCTTCTGGGTCTCCCATGCAGGTGCAGGGGCCCAAGGACTTGGGCCATCTTCTACTGCCTTCCCAGGCCACCGCAGAGAGCTCAATCAGAAGAGGAGCAGCAGGGAATAGAACCAGAGCCCATATGGGATGCCGGTGCCGCAGGCGGAATATTAACCTACTACACCACGCCACCGGCCCCTCATCTGTTCTTGAATATAGTCTGCTTTCTCCTTTGAGCTTAACATATTAATCAGAGATATTTTGAAGCCTCGATGTGATTATTTCAATATCTGTATTCCATCTGAGGACAGATCTGAGGATGTGTGTGTGTGTTTGCGCGTGCTGGATTTTGCCATGCTCTGAAAGTTGAATATGTTTTATTAGGTAATAAAGACTGAGATAAACAGGCCTTTAGTGTGAGGATTTATGTTAATCTGGCTCCGAGCTGAGCTGTGCTTAATGTTTGTTGTTCTGTAAGTGCCAGAAGATTCAAAATCCTTTGGTGTCCTTGTTTTTGTCTCCCTGCTTAAATTTGGACTTCCTTAAGTACTCCTCCTCTGAGAAAGTCTGTGTCTTGCAGATTTTTCAACTGTAATCCACTGTTATTATCCCAAAACCCCATGGAGGTGGGGGTGCATTGTGTGGGAGGGAGAGTTCTATCATCATTGGTGGGCCTTTGCCTCAGGACTTCGACCTCCACACACTTCCCCAATGGTATAGAGTTTGTTCCTCCACCTTATACTCATTTCCCCAGCTGTGGCATTTCAGTCTATTCTCT
Source organism: Oryctolagus cuniculus (assembly GCF_051225735.1). NCBI lineage: Eukaryota > Metazoa > Chordata > Mammalia > Lagomorpha > Leporidae > Oryctolagus > Oryctolagus cuniculus. Next base: position 90,034,313 of record NC_142870.1, read on the forward strand.
CCAAGCCCTAATTCTTGTTGAATATGGTTTTTATTATTCTTTTTGTTTAAATAAGGCAAGAAGCCTGGAAGCTGGAAACAACTCTCTTACCTGTGCTGGGTTAAGACTCTGGAAAAGTTATTTTTTTTCTAAATAGTAAGTCTTTATCCTTAAGGCTTTTAGTGTACTTTTCAATTATTATTGCTAGGACTAAAAAGAGAAAGAATGCATTGAGATGACAGACACGTAAATTGCAGTGGTGAAGCCACACGGCAGGGAACACCAAGGACGAATGTGCACCACAAGAAGGTAACAACGGGTAAGAAAGAATTCTCTACAGGTTTTGAAGGTGGTGGGGTGGGGGGCAGGGCCTCACTAGTACCTTCATTTTAGATGCTTGGACTCCCAGAATGTGAGAAAATAACATTTTTTTTAAAATTTTTATTTGACAGGTAGAGTTATAGACAGTGAGAGAGAGTCAGAAAGGTCTTCCTTCTGTTGGTTCAATCCCTTAATGGCCGCTACGGCCAGCGCTGCGCCGATCCGAAGCCAGGAGCTGGGTACTTTCTCCTGGTCTCCCATGCGGGTGCAGAACCCAAGCAATTGGGCCATCCTCCGCTGCCCTCCCAGGCCACAGCAGAGAGCTGGACTGGAACAGGAGCAACCGGGACTAGTACCTGGCGCCCCAACTGGGACTAGAACCCAGTGTGCCGGCACCACAGGTGGAGGATTAGCCAAGTGAGCCACAGTGCTGGCCCATTTTTGTTGTTTAAAGCCACATTATTTATGGTATTTTTTTTATAGTACAGGCCTATGTAATGGTTCTATTACTTTTTTCCTGCCCTGATACACGTATTTCTTGGATTTTCAGTGTGAGGGTCTAATTGGATTCCTGGACATAAAGCCTATGAGGGTGCTTCCATTCTCCAAGCACTGTATGACCCAGGAGATTCTTACACTCATGTTGGTCCAGGGTCAGCTTCCAGCAGGTCACTAACATCATTTAAGAGAGCCTATACATTTGTGGTTCTGGAGGCTTCTGTTCCAGAGAAGCAGATCATAGCTATGTGTTTCTGGATACACCTGTCCCTCCATGAATCAGGGTGGTGATTTGTTTTGTGATCTCAGTTCTCCAACAGGTCTAAAAATGTTACTGATATTCAGTTTCTGCAGATTTTTCTTGTTACAATGATGGAGTGATGAATTCCAGGCTCAATACATTTCGGTACTGAAACAGAAACTGGACAAAGTTATTTATAAACTAAGACCTAGGTGCTAAGCATGTTCATTGCTCTTGGAGTATCACTGGCTTTAAGTCATCTCAATGGATAAACTAGTAAATAAATATCTATTTATACTACTCTATGTAAATATGACATCTATCATTATATATTTATCACCCTTTTATTTTTAACCTGTATGTGTGTGTTTTTTAAATAGCATGTTCCTATTTGTTTTTATTTGAAAGGCAAACACAGTTAGAAAGAGCTCCCATCTTTTAGTTCACTCCCCTAATGTTTGCAATGGTGAAGCATAGGCTGGACTGCAGCTGGGAGATGGGAACGCAACCCAGGTTTAAAAGGTGTCCAGCAAAAACCCAAGTACCTAAACCCACCACCATACTTACCTAGTCTGCAAGGCATGCAGACATCTTAATCACTAGGCTAAATAATCACTCCATTTCCCACTTTATAACCTGACCAATCTCTGACCTTTTGTTGGAATGTTTATTTATTTTAATGCAATTATTAATGTAACAGATTTCACATCTACTACTTTGTATTTGCAGTTTATTTTCCTTCTTTTCTTTTTTCTTCTTCTGCCTATCTTTGAATTGGTTAAATTTCTTTATGTCTATACTCACAGGTATACTTTTTCATTTGTGTACCTACTTTATAATTGCTCTAAGGTTTCTAATATACCTCTTTAAAATAGTTTATCCTGCATCTGCAATATAACATTATTCATGTAATACAATAACCATACCATACAGTGCTTTCATTTTGTCCTCTGCCATTTAATTTCTGCTACAGTTACCAGACATCATATATATATGTATACATATACATATGTATACATATGTATATGTGTATATGTATACATAAACATTCTGTAATATGTCGTCATTTGTATAAAACAAATTTTTCTTTAAAATAATTTAAAATGAGGAAATCATTCTGTATTTACCATTTTATTTATCTTGATTACTTTGTGCAGATATAAGTATCTATCTGATGACATAATTCTTTTTGAACAGCTGTCATTGGAATTCTTATAACAGATCTGCTGGCATTAAAACTGTTTAACATTTTCTGTTTAAAAAACAAAGAAATTGATCATAATCAAGACATTTTAGTGCATATAGAATTTGAGATTGACTTTCGTTTTCTTTTTCACATTCAGCCACTGAATGTAATTTTCTTGTGCTCTAATTTCCGTTTCTTCTGAAAATCAGTTTGTGATAATTCTTATCTTATCAATATAAAGTATCTTTTCCTCTAGCTTCATTTGAACTTTTCTTTCCATCATTGCTTTTTAGTAATTATTATTTTAATGTTTGATGATATGGATTTCTTTGTGTTTTGTTTTGCTTTGGCATTTATTGATGTCATATCTGTGGGTTTCTAAATTTCATCATGTTAGGCATTATTACTCCAAATTCTTTTTTGCTAGCCTACCCCCATATCCCTAGAGCTCCAATTTTACATACCTGTCTACATTATATTGTCTAACACCACATTTAGAATTGCACATAGCGGCATCAGAGGAATCGCATGGACATGGTATGAAGCAGTGTGAAGAGAGAAACTGAGCAATCCTCCTGCTTCTTTAACCTCTGCAGAAAAATCTGCCTGCTTTGCATAGAGACATAGAGATATTAGGAGAAAAGTAAACCAGAGACTTGATATTCAGACACTAGCTTATTTCCTCATTGAAACAGAGTGGACGTAATCAGTCATCATTTCGCGAGTCTGAAGAGAAGCACAGACTTTCTGACTTCTGACCACATCAGCAAGATTAAAGAAGGTGCAATATCAAGTTGTACTACTCTTCCAGCCATGAAATTGGTTAAATTACTTTCCCCCAATCACATATCTAAATATAATTCTAGAGAGAAGCCAGGGCCTGAGTGATTTACCAGAAACCTAAAAACTGGGCAAGAATCTAAGTCTTTCAGGCAGAGGATGAGTCATCTATAAAAGATTCTTAAATTACTGAATCAGTTTTAAATTATATTAGAATTTAAACAATATTTTTCTTTTTAAAGTAGGAAATACAAATCCATGATATGACAATGCAATAAAAGTTTTAAAACAATGAAAAGAAAATGTCGTAAGTGTTGTAAATGAACTTTAGTAAGTATACTTGGAAAATCCCCATCAAGTGAATGGTGCCAAAAAAGTTATCTTAGAGAACTGAAAGTAATTTAAGGTCAACAAAAAGATAATGAGGCATTTCAGATAAAGCAAATTTCAGATTAATGAGCAAAATAAATAAATAAGTACTTGAAAATATTTCAGAAATAGTGAATAAAGCAGTATATTTTAAACTCAGAAAAATGAATCTATTAAAATATACTAGAGATAGGTGAAATAGTTTTAAATGATTATTATTATCTTAACACTATTATTCTTGTGAGTACTTTCATGTGTCCAGCTCAATTAATTATATATGGCTGCATAATAACTACCACAAATTTTCTATTTATTTATTTTTTTATTTGACAGAGTTAGATAGTGAGAGGGAGAGAGAGAGAGAGAGAGAAAGGTCCTCTTTTTGTTGGTTCACCCCCCAAATGGCCGCCACGGCCGGAGCTATGCCGATCCGAAGCCAGGAGCCAGGTACCTCTTCCTGGTCTCCGACGCAGGTGTAGGTGCCTAAGCACTTGGGCCATCCTCCACTGCCCTCCCGGGCCACAGCAGAGAGCTGGACTGGAAGAGGAGCAACTGGGACTAGAACCTGGGGCCCATATGGGATGCCGGTGCTGCAGGCGGAGGATTAACCAAGTGAGCCACGGTGCTGGCCCATAAATTTTCTATTTAAATACAACATACATTTATTATCTAATAGTCTCTGTCGGTCAGAATTCTGGTCACGGCTTATCTGGGATTTTAAAAAGCTGGATTCAATAGATTGGCTGTGAAGTACTTACTCTCAACTGAAGTTCTGACTGGAAATCAATCTACTTTCCAAGCTCACTTGCATAGTATGCTGAATTTATTTGCTTGCAATTGTAGGGATAAGGAACCTATTTTTCTGCCCACAGCTCCTTAAACACCCCTGATTTTCCAACGCAGCTGCTTAGTTTATTAAACCAACAGTGTCCTTTGAACAAGTCTACTAGAGGCATACACTTCTATATAAAGTAATGTAAGCGTCAGAAAAGCTTCTTTCACCTTAGTTGTATTCTATTGTTAAAGAAAAATCACTGAAGCTGCTCCAACACAGGAGGGCAGATTACCTATGGGCAAGAACACAGGGATTGGGGCTCACAGGGTGTGGAAATACCATGGAGAATGTCCATCATTCAAGCACATAGGTAAGAATCATAGATGCATTATTTTAATCAGTCTTTCCATAAACTTGATATTACATTCAAGAAATAAGAATAGTTTTCCAGGGGCCGGCACTATGGTGCAGTGGGTTAACACCCTGTCCTGAAGCACCAACATCCCATATGGGCACCGGTTCGAGACCTGGCGCTTGGCCAGGCTAAATCTAGAAGCCAGTAAGTTGAATTGAGTTTCCCATGTGGGTAGCAAGGACCCAACTGCATTCTAGGGTCTGCATTAAGAGGAAGCTGATATCAGCTGTGGACTCCAGTATGGGATGTGGGAGTCCCAAGCAAGATCATTGAAGCTACACCAAATGCCTGCCCCCAAGAAAATGCTATTTAGACTTGCAGTGTAGTGTACATAGTAGTAAAGACTTGTCTTTCAACTCTGTCATTTACTAATTGAATAACTGAGGAAGTTACTTGCTTTGTTTGGATCTCCATTTCCTCAGCATTAAAATGAGACCAGTACCACTTACATCTAGCTGACAGAAATACTGTGAGCAGTTATATAGACAAAAATAACCTATGCTTTACCTGGTGCATCACACTGTAGCATAGTTGGACAAAACAGGCACATCCTCACTAGCATGGGGATAATTTAACATCATATTAATCAAATTATCAAAAATAGTTAAAAATGTAAAACCATAGTATTTTATATTAACTAGTGGCTGATAATACCCATCCATAATAATGTCCTAAACAGCACTCTGGCCTCAGAAACAGCCCTTAAGACATTCGGACCCACCTGAAAAGCCCATGAGAGTATTTCAGGCATGGAAAGCCAAGACACTCTGGCAAAAAAACAAAAACAAAACAAAACAAAACAAAACAAAACAAAAAAACAGCCTAAATGAAAGATCTCTGTGAGTGAGATCCCAGTGGAAAGAATAGGTCATCAAAGAAGGAGGTACCTTTCTTTGAAGGGAAGAGAGAACTTCCACTTTGACTATGACCTTGTCTAAATATGATCATAGTCGGTGAACTCAAAAGGCTTCCATAGCCTTGGCAACTCATGATAAGAGCCTAAGGTGATTACTGACGCCATAAACGAGACTGTCAATTTGTTAAGTCAACAACAGCAGTCACTGTGCACTTACTCCTCATGTAGGATCTCTGTCCTTAATGTGCTGTACATTGTGATTTAATGCTATAACTAGTACTCAAACAATATTTTTCACTTTGTGTTTCTGTGTGGGTGCAAACTGTTGAAATCTTTACTTAATATATACTAAATTGATCTTCTGTATATAAAGATAATTGAAAATGAATCTTGATGTGAATGGAAGGGGAGAGGGAGCGGGAGAGGGGAGGGTTGTGGGTGGGAGGGAAGTTATGGGGGGGGCATTGTACTCCATAAGCTGTACTTTGAAAATTTGTATTCATTAAATAAAAGTTAAAAAAAACCATCCATAATAAATATTTTGAATGAATTTATTTGGAAAACAATTTTTTTAAAGATTTATTTATTTATTTGAAAGTCAGAGTTACACAGAGAGGAGAGGCAGAGAGAGAGAGGTCTTTCATGTGATGATTCACTCCCAAATTGGCCGCTAGGCCGGCCCGCTACACTGATCCAAAGCCAGGAGCCAGGTGCTTCCTTATGGTCTCCCATGCGGGTGCAGGGGCCCAAGCACTTGGGCCATCCTCCACTGCCTTCCCTGGCCACAGCAGAGAGCTTGACTGGAAAAGGAGCAACTGGGACAGAATCCGGCGCCCCGACCGGGACTAGTACCTGGAGTGCTGGCGCCGCAGGCAGAGGATTAGCCTGGTGAGCCCCGGTGCCAGCCCTGGAAAGGTTTTAAAAGGGCACTGTCTCTATATAAGATAAGAACTGTGGATTCCATAAGGGAAAGAACCATGAATGTTTTGTTCACCATTGATTCCTAGGTATGATGTGTGATATATAATAGTTTTCAGTAGAAATTTTAAAGAAAGGAAGGAAAGAAGTTAAAAAAAAAAAACAGAAGACAAAACAGGAGTAACTTGTAGTAGTATAAACTGTTTAATAGGACATATTGGAATAGCTCTTTTTAAATTTATTTATTTTTATTTATTTGAAATACAAAGATAGAGAGATACAGAGATAGAGAGAGATGGAGAAAGAGAAACTGAGATGACCACAGAGATCTCCCATTCACCGAATCACTTTCCAAATGCCTACGAGAGCCAGGGCTGTGTTAAACCAAAGCAAGGGGCCAGCGCCGCGGCTCACTAGGCTAATCCTCCACCTAGCAGTGCCGGCACACCGGGTTCTAGTCCCGGTCGGGGCGCCGGATTCTGTCCCGGTTGCCCCTCTTCCAGGCCAGCTCTCTGCTGTGGCCAGGGAGTGCAGTGGAGGATGGCCCAAGTGCTTGGGCCCTGCACCCCATGGGAGACCAGGAGAACCACCTGGCTCCTGCCTTCGGATCAGCACGGTGCGCCGGCCGAAGCGCGCCAGCCGTGGCGGCCATTGGAGGGTGAACCTGGAACTCAATCCAGTTCTCCTGCATAAGTTGCAGGGACACAACCACTTGAGCAGTATCTTTCTGACTCCCAGGTGTGCATTAGCAAAAATCTAGAATCAAGAGCAGAGTTAGGGCCCAAACCAACGTACTTCAATGTAGAATGAATGTCCCAACTGGCATCACAGACCCTAGGCTGACCAGCTGTCCCTGACAGCCCTTTGGACCCACTCTGGAAAGCCAAGTTCACCAAAGTACATAGTCCTAGTTTTAATTACCAATAATATTCTCATTTCTTTACTTTATTCCAACCTCAGTCTTACTTTCGCCATAAGCTTCAATCTCATCCTGTCTGATACATGCTCTGAACAGAATGATCAGAATGAGAGTATGTCTGAAGAGTGGCAAGGAGGAAAGGACTGAAGCTGCTGTTTTCCTATATAATAACCATGACAGCAGAATTAAAACAAAGAAACCCACAGCAGGAAAAATCAAAATTAAATGGCTAAAAATCTATGATTCAACGGAAAGGTTCAAAAGAAGCCAGAGAAAAAGAAAATACAAAGATAGGAATTATCACAGACTAATCCTCAGCAACATTGGAAACTAAAGAACAATGAAATTATATGTAAGTGCAGAATGAGAGAAGGGAGAGAAGAGAGCAACCTAAAATTCCTTATTCATTAAAAATATATCCTGTGGGGCCAGCGCTGTGGCTCTTCCAGTAAAACCGACACCTGCAGTGCTATCATCCCATACAGGCACTGGTTCCAGTCCTGGCTCCCCAACTTCCAATCCACCTCTCTGCTACACCCTGAGAAAGCAGTAGAAGACAGCCCAAGTCCTTGGGCCCACTACACCCACGTGGGAGACTAGGAAGAAGCTCCTGGCTCCTGGCTTCGGATCAGCCCAGCTCCGGCTGTTCCAGCCATCTAGGGAGTGAACCAGGGGATGGAAGACACCTCTCTCTGCCTCGGCCTTTCTGTAACTCTGCCTTTCAAATAAATAAATATTTCAAATATATATATATATATATATATATTCCTTTTTCTTTTTTACTAATAGAATCCCTGTGTAATTGGGACCAATATTGTTCCCAGTTAAAAGAATGAACCTTCCAATTTTCATAGTAGTAGCCACAATAAGTGGGTTTCTGCCAGTGAGATAAAAGTCAAAGTTATTCCAAGGAATTTCTTGGAGATTCCTTGGAGCTCTCCACCTTTTTTTTTCTTTCCTTTTCCCCAACTGTGATACGCCTAGAGGCTGGCTTAGAACATGAGGTGACCCTCGGAATAGAAGTCATGCCACAGCGTTTAACTCCCTAATGATGGTGGAGATACCATGCCAGCTCTGAACTGAATCCCAAGCTTAATTCTAAATTTTACTTAAAGAAAGAAAGAGGGGCCAGCACTGTTGCATAGCAGGTAAGGCTGCTGCCTGCAGTGCCAGCATCCCATATGGGGGCCAGTTTGAGTACCAGCTGCTCTGCTTTCAATCCAGCTCTCAGCTATGGCCTGGGAAAATAGTAGAAGATGGCCCAAGTCCTTGGACCCCTGCACCCACATAGGAGACCTGGAGGAAGCTCCTGGATCCTGGCTTCGGATTGGTGCAGCTCCACCCATTGCAGCCATCTAGGGAGTGAACCAGCAGATGGAGGACCTCTCTCTCTCTCCTTCTCTCTGTGTAAGTCTTTCAAATAAATAAATCTTAAAAAAAAAAAAAAGAAAAGAAAGAGATAGTGACAGACTTACTTTAACTCAGTGTCACTTTACAGTTGAATTTATTTGTGACTAATTTAAGGTAAGACTCTAAGACACAGTGAGAAGCATGTATTGACCAACAATATCTATTTTAAAATGTACTTGCCAGTTGAAAAAATGAGCATTTTCTTAACATTGTTAAGTGAATTAAATGCCATTGCATCAAAGTAGATCAGAGTAGCCATAGCACATGTAGGTGTTTGAAACATTGATTAGCCATATAACCAGACTATATTTTTCAGTCTCCTTTGATGTTAATGTGGTCATATGATGGAGTTTTGGTCAATGGACAATTGGCAAAAGTGATGTGAGCCACTTCCAGACTAGCCATAATCTTTTCCACATATAATCCTATGCTCCCTCTTTTTCCCCATTTCAGCTTAAAAGAGGACATAGAGCCTAGCTCAGCCACCAGATTGAAGGAGCCTAGGTTATTGGATAGCTACATAGAAGAAAACCAAACTTCAGCTTGATATAATGGAGAAATAATCTTCTATTCTGTTAATTTACAGAGAATTGGGGTTAAGTAGTGATCCTAGCAGTACTAATTAATTTGGTTAAATTCAAACATTAGCATCAAAGAATCAAAATGCTGAATAACCATAAGTCTATAACGCTTTAGCATAAAGTTTAAGGCCTGGGGCTGGCACTGTGGCATAGCAGGTAAAGCCACCACCTGCAGTGCTTGCATCCCATTTGTGCACTGGTTTGAGACCCAGCTGCTCCACTTCGATCCAGTTCTCTGCTACAGCCTGGGAAAAGAGTGAAAGATGGCCTAAATCCTTGGGTCCTTATACCCACATGCATTTCACATAATAAATAAATAAATCTTAAAAAAAAATTTTAAGCCCTGAAAAAAAGTTAACTAACTTAGGGAAAATAAATTGATCTCTATTATAAATATTTAGTTTCATCATTGACAAAATGAGGCAAATATCAGCTGTACTTGAGGGTTATTTAGAATTCCTTCTCTTCAGATTGCAACAATATATAGATTAGCTACCAACAGCAAAAGAGGCTATGAGAGCCTGAATGAAGTGCAGTGGTCAAAGGAACAGAAAAGAGGTGCTGCCCAGTAAACCCAGTGCAAAGGCAGGTCAACCTTTCTCCACCAATCTGAAGTGATTTGTTCATGGGTTCATTCTGCTTACATGCTTATAAAAGAAAAAATGTTCTGATCAACAGCATTCATTTCTCTGGCTTTCTCTTGAAGAGACTGAAAGAATCATTAAATGCTTTACAGGACATGGCTATTTCAGAAAATGCTTCAGGTGGCAAACTCCAAGGCATCTCCTAGCGTATGTATGCTTGGATATAGTACACTGTGACCTAAAATGGTTGTGCTCAGACAATGATTCCTGGTAACAATGGTAAATGAATTCTGTTTGCTATATATTGGCAATAGCCAGGGAAATGAATGAGAGCAGTCATCAAACACAGAGTACCATCTCCATCCTTTGGTAATAGCAAGCTGTAAACAATCTATCTCAGAATGTGACAGTGGCCAAAAGAAGGTTTCAAGAACGATTTTCCTTGGAACAAAAGTTTATGGATAAAAAAATAAGACAATAAAACAGACATAATTTACAATTTTTTAAAACAAAAGGGAGGTTCCTGGCTTTAAAGAAGACTGGCCATTGTGGTCCAAAACTCTTTTTTGAGATCCTTTTTCAAATTTTCATTTCTTGCCGAGCTGTTTTGTGTTCCATGACATTGTAAACTCAGTATCTAAAAGGGAACTCATCACAATTCCTATAATATTCAAGTTTCACACAAAAGAACAAAAACTATAACCCAAACTACTTGAGAGAGAAATGGAAAATAATAGACTTATGCAACTAGAGAGTGTAAGGCATTAGGAACAGCTTGATTTATGGGATAATAAAATTAGAGCTTTATCTTTGTGGATCAAATGATAGGCAACAGCTCCCTGTGCACATACCATTTTTCAATCATAACTACTAAATAATGGTTTTTAAAAATGCCATACAAATACAATAAAATTAGAAATCAATATCATAGACATCAAATTTCCTCTATCTTGGTAAATTAAAAAAAAAAAAATAAATTAACAACCAAATAGTAATTTTATAATTGTTGAGAGCAAATGATACAACTTCTGGTTAGGATATACAAATACAAAATTTTCTAACAAATAAAATAAGCCATAAAAGAAACAAAATCAGTTTTTGCAACTTACCAGAAGCTTAAGGGTGTCAAAATAGCAAGAAATAAACTAAAATTCTTTCTAGCATGAAGAGAGTCATGCCTGTTTTTCATGACTGCTGGAATGGCTGAAGGTAACGGGTCCTATCACAGATGAAGGCAAGCCTGCTTTGTTCTTTTTATGCCTTATTTTTATGTGTGTTGTAAAACTCTGAGTATATTATTACATATTATTATTATTTCCTTAAATATTCAATAGTCATTGAAAAAAATTAAATACTAATCTGCAAATAATAAAAATCAATAAATATCTTTTATATTTTCCCTGGATATGTACCTTTCTGATGCTTTTGTGCCTTCTTTAAGATCTGGGATTTTATATAACATAATTATTTCTTTTTATCATTTCTTATAGGACCAACATAATGATAATATATTGTATGTCTTAGTTCATATATTCTGATTACGAAAAATAAGGCATAAAAGGATAAGGAGAAATCAGGAACAGATATTCAAGAGAACAGATTTAAATATAAACCTACCAATAATTACATTAAATGTAATGTCACTAAACATTTCTAAAAAGCAGAGTTTGGGGTCAGCATTGTGGCGTTGTGGATAAAGTCACTGCCTGCAATGTCACCATCCCATGTGGGCACCAGCTGCTCTACTTCCTATCTAATTCCCTGCTAATGGTCTGGGTAAAGTAGCAGAAGATGGACCAAGTGTTTGGGCCCCTGCCACCTACATGGGAGATGCGAATGAAGCTCCTAGCTCCTAGCTCAGCCTGGCCCAGCCCTGGCCATTGTAGCCATGTGGCATGGAAACCGGCAGATGGAAGCTATCTCACTGTCTCTCCTCTCTCTGTAACTATGACTTCCAAATAATAAATCTAAAAAAAAAAAAAAAAAAAAAACCTAAAAAATTGAAGAGAGGAGGTTTTCAGTTGTATCAAGTAAGAACCAGGGATAGGTTTTGGCACTGATTTTGAGATCCCACATGGAATGCCCACATCCCATATCAGAATGACTAGATACAAGTCCTGGCTCTGCTTCTGATTCCAGCTTCCTGCTCACCTATATCCTGGGAGGCAGCAAGTAATAGTGCAAGTACTTGGATTCCTGCCATCTATGTGAGATACCCACACCAAGTTCCTGGTTTGGGCTAGGGCCAACTCCAGCTGTTGCAGGCATTTGGGGAATAAACCAGCTGATAGATCTCTACCTAGAATTTGATTGTATTCAAGATAAGTGGAGTCTCATATTTGCTCATTCATTTAACCTACAACAAATTGTACTTGTTGAAGTATACGAGGAAAAAATTTTCTCACACAGATTCACAGAGTTGGAAAAAGAGGGCGCTACAGATACCTTGAAAGAATCACAGAAACACTGAAAGCCCTCACTTTGTACTCAGAAAACTGCTTCCTTAGGACACAGTAAAACAAAATCTCTTAGATCAAAGCTGACTACCATCCTGGACCTTCTACCTCTCCTCTGCTATTTGATAGCAAGGTAAACTTCAATCCCCTTGGAAACGCTGTGTTTTGGGGGCTATAGTTTAGAAACAGTTAATATATCAAGTGATACACAGATATATAAGCAAAGTATAAAATGTGCTTTGACAATATAGACACCAAGAAATGTGTTTTAGAAAGGGTACTACAATGGAGTGAATGTTTGTATCTTGTCAGAAGTCATGTGTTGATACCTGAATCCCATTGTGATGGTACTAAGAGACTACGCCTTTGGGAAATAATAAGCTCATAAGAATGGAGCCCTTAAATCAGGATTAGTGATTTTATAAAATAGGGGCTCTTTCTCTCTCTCTCTCTCTCTCTCTCTCTCTATATATATATATATATATATATATAGAAACTGTGCTTTTTACATAAATAAAAATTTAGAAAAAAATTTTTAAAATTTTGAAAAAAATGTCTTATTTCATTTATGCTCTTCCTTTAGGTTGGTTGGTAAAAGGTAGAAACTTCTAAAAAAGCAATCATGTAGATGTTTCCCTTTAAGTATATTAATGAAAGGGAGGACATCCACAATCCTTTTGACCCTACATTTTGTTCAACTTTCTTTAGTTTCTTTCAACACACACAAATTTTATATCTACACAACGTCAGAGCATTTAAAATTTTATATAAAAATGACCAACAATACATTTATTTAAATTTTATCCTCTTGACTATAAACTATCTGTGAGCATGCATATTTATTTATTTATTTATTTTGACAGGCAGAGTTAGACAGTGAGAGAGAGAGACAGAGAGAAAGGTCTTCCTTTTGCCGTTGGTTCACCCCTGAAATGGCCGTTATGGCCAGCACGTTGCGGCCGGTGCACCACGCTGATCCGAAGCCAGGAGCCAGGTGCTTCCTCCTGGTCTCCCATGGGGTGCAGGGCCCAAGTACTTGGGCCATCCTCCACTGCACTCCTGGGCCACAGCAGAGAGCTGGACTGGAAGAGGAGCAACCGGGACAGAATCCGGCGCCCCAAGCGGGACTAGAACCCGGGGTGCCGGGCCACAGGCGGAGGATTAGCCTAGTGAGCCGTGGCGCCGGCCTGCATTTTTTTTTTTTTAGGGCATGCATTTATTCCATTTTCTTCATCATTTTTTTCCTGGAGCCTAAGTCAGTGGTTTGCACAAAATATGAACACAACATGTCTTCTAAACTGTTAAGTCTTGTTACTTCATATAATTTCTTTATTTTTACTTCATTTATTAGATTTGCCTTCCTTCTTGTGCAAACTGAAACTCTGTTCTTCAAAGAGAAATCTTTACTTCATAAACTATCAACATGAGGCAGATATTTATATTAATGATTTTTGCCGGATATTCTCCTAAGGGTTTTATTTATATTATATGTATATTCCTCCAGTTAAATTAGCTCAAATAATTATCCATATAAGCCAAAGCCATGTCCAAACTGGAAGTCATAAAGTCATTACATTCAGTGCATCCTTAAATGTGGAACCAGAGAAGAAAACAAAACACCCTACTCCAAATCCAACATACATGTTGCTATCATGTTCAACAGATGGTACAGAAGGGAAGAAAGTATGATTGAGCATCAGTCCATAAACCCTGGAACCACCCTTTCACCAGTAACTTGTGTACAGAGAGCTCCCTGGCCAGGCAGTTACCTCACACAAGACACAGGACACCCATGGCTGTGGAAAGTCCCCTGAAGTCACTGGAACAGACACCAGAAAGTGTGTCTGCAGATATAAATAAAATGCTTCACTCACCTCAGTCCCCAAACCTGACCTTGTTTGTCAGCGCTACCTTGGCTGAGTCTGGGAAGGAAGGAAAGAACATGTAGACCAGCTGATGCTGTGACAGATGCAGGAGAAGCAGGTGTGCCTGAGAGAAAGCGGAAGCTGGCACCCTTGCATGCATCTGTCCCTTTGCTGCCCTCTGCCTCACTGACAGAGGAAGCCACACTGGCTTGGACGGCCCCTTCCTCCAGGAAGTTCCTAACGATTTCTGGTGTGGGTTTGTTTGCTTTGTTCTTCTCTGGCATAACTGGACATGGAAAAAAGAACATGATCTCTGTGATTAAAATGGAAACTGGAAAAGAAAAAGAGACGCATAAGCTCTATCACCTAGGACAACCATTTTAACCCTTCACACAAGTTTCCTTCTGGACTTTAGTAAATTTTATTGTGTTTAGTTTCCAACCTTTGTTCTGGCAATATGGACAATATGTATATGTCTGTACTCTGTCTAGGCTGATTCCATAATGTATACTATTCTGAACAATTCTGAGGATAGATGGAATGCTATAGTTATTTATGAACATTTTTGAAATTTTATATATTGAGCAATAAATTGCTTATGTGATATATATCTAAAAATAGAACTTCAAAATCTATTTTCAAAAATAAAATTTGTTATAGAAATTTTAATAGCAAATATTTTAGAATTTTAAAATCTGTGGACTTTGAAGCAGGAAAAAAAAACTTTACTAATTATCTGAATTCAACAATCTGAGTGATTTTTGCTTCAATACCAATTTTCTGCATTACATCTATTTATAGTATAATCACAAATGTATATTTTTGAAAAATGTACATTTTCAATTATTTTCTTT
This sequence comes from Oryctolagus cuniculus, assembly GCF_051225735.1. Taxonomy (NCBI): domain Eukaryota; kingdom Metazoa; phylum Chordata; class Mammalia; order Lagomorpha; family Leporidae; genus Oryctolagus; species Oryctolagus cuniculus. The sequence continues at coordinate 90,049,320 of NC_142870.1, forward strand.
TAATATTTTAGTTAATTGCCTGAAATATTTCTTCAGAGTAGCATTTTATAATTAATCAGTTTGAAATTGCTAATGGTTTCCTTTTAATTTTCATTGTGGGCTTTTGTTTTTAAGATTTATTTTATTTATTTGAAAGAGTTACAGACAGTGACAGTGAGAGAGTGAGAGTGAGAGAGAGAGAGAGAGGTCTTCCATCTGCTGGTTCACTCTCCAAATGGCCACAATGGCCAGAGCTGAGTTGGTTCAAAGCCAGGAGCCAGGAGCTTCCTCCTGGTCTCCCACATGGGTGCAGGGGCACCAGGACTTGGGCCATCTTTTACTGCTTTCCTAGGCCATAGCAGAGAGCTGGATCAGAAATGGAGCAGCTGGGACTCGAACTGGTGCCCATATGGGATGCTGGCGCTGCAGGTCAAGCGTTTAACCCACTGCGCCACATCGCCAGCCCCGTGGACATTTTTTTTTTTATTGAGGAAAAACTAAAACTCTCTTCATAGCACTTGAGATATCTAATGAGTTCAGTGCAATCATTACAAAATGGAAGATATCTCTATTCTAATATATGTCATATAAATGTACACTGAATTCAGCCCACATATCTTCACAGTACTGTCTTTTACCTCTATTTGGAACACCTTCTTTTAATAAATATTTTTACAAGTCAAAACTCAGCAAATTTCACCACACTGAGATATTACACAGTAAAAGAATCATTCCATTTTATTTAATCATCAGACAGAATGTAAATTTATCCAATGTAAATAGAAGGTTCAGGATTTAAGATTTCAAAATGAAATCTTTTAGACATTTTAAACTTTCATTACCGAGTTTGTTTTGTTCCTCTCTTGCTGTTATATGATTGGTATGTTTTATCTGCAATAATTATACTTCTCTAAAACTTTCAAGGCTGAAGTTTATTATTATTTCATTCACTGAATACACTGATGAAAGGTTTCCAGCTGATTTTGAATGAAAATGTAAACAAAACATATAAGGCCACTTATAAACAGTTTAGTCATTGCAGGATTCTTAGGGATATTTATAAAATAGTTTGCAAAAATTGAAATATTTTAAGAATCAGGGGGTGACAAGCTGACCAAAGAGAAAAAAATTCACCTTTCTACACTACACTATTTTGTATACACAATGTCTTCTCCTTATCATTTTCTGTCAAAAGGGGGTATCTCCTGTATTTAAACATTGCTTTATTATTGATAGGTAGGCTTCGCATGCTTTTGCCATTGTAAGCGTAGTGTAACGACCATCTCTCTATCGCCTCTGGTGCACCTACCTTTGCACCACTTCTGCACAGTCTGGTGTGAAGGCTGGAGTTCTTCGGTGGGTTGGGCTCCAGCATGCTGTGACTATGAAAGTAGGGCATTATCCCAGTTGGCTCTGGGTTTTTCCAAGGCTTCCTTGTACATCTCTAAAATCATATCTACATCTCTTTGCATGCGACAGTAGTCTGGCCACAGGATGGGTAAGAGAAACCTCATATCTGATGTTGGTTTCTTTTCCTCTCAGAATCACTTGAATGGCTGGGAATGGGATTTCTGCTCTTTTTCTTCCTATTTTGCTTAAAATGCTGTGACCAAGTCATTCAGGCTATAAAGGCTCGCTTTAAACCTAATTATTTTCTTGTGTGAGGCTGTCTGGTGGGGCTAGGGGTCGGTGGGCCCCTCATATGTAGGTAGAAGGTCCTGCACAAGCGGGCTGCAAGTTTTGTGTAAGCAGGCTGCCAGCTCTGGCTGGAAAGCTTATCTCCAGACCTACCAGCATGTCCCCCCTTATAATAGCTTCCTGTGCCTCATGTGTGATCTTGCGGTTTTAATCACATCTTCCAATCTTCCACCCAGAGCTAGCAGAGGAGGGGACTGAAGCCCTAACGGGAATTGGGCTATCTCAAAGAGACCCCTACTACCTCCATGAGCCCCAAGTCAATCAACACACAGTATGTGAAACCCCTGTCCAATGGGTACCTCCCATAGAATAACCCAATGAAAAACAATAATGCCTTAAAACCCCTGGACACTTCCTGAAAGCCAGTGTCCAGTACAGGCATTCCATCTGGTCTTCTATTGGACTGGATGCTTTACTGTTGCGTTGCAAACAAAATAAAGCTTTTTTTGTTTCTTTGACAGTTGTTTCCGAGCTTTTTATTTCTATATCGAGCTGAGGAAAAGAACCCAAGAAGTTCAGTCTGGTAACTGCCCTCCCCGCTGTGACCGGTAATACTGTAGACATGAAGCTTCTCTTTGGGTTGCCAGAAGCCAAGTTTTAACTCTTTGTCTCTGCACTCCTGTGATTTTACTGCTAACTACCTTTGGAATTTCTGATCTCTGTATTCCCATATGTGCTAAATGCATGGTTCATGCTGACTTGGATGACAGTCAGGTATAAGGAAATGCAAAAGAGATAAGCATATTCATATACTTCCAAAATTATTGCCTCATCTTGCAACACATTACTACAAAAATAACTACTGATTCAAAAGTATGTATATATGAACAATTTGGTAATATTGACAAATTGAATTACAAAAGAATTTCCTATTACTGCATTCTGTGAGAAAATATTGTTTTCAACATATCCATTAAGGATGATCATTTTGCAAATGTTAATCATCAAAAAGTAACAAAAGGTCATCTGTAGATTTTCTTAGTTTTCTTTTTTATCCTAACTTCTCTAATTCTATAAGGAAGTAAGCTTCAATTGAGAAGGGATCCCCTTTAATAACTGGATCTAGAAATGGAACATGAGGATGAACGGGACACAAGGACTGCGAAGCTTTTCATCTTGCAATTTTACTTTTATTTCAAAGCAGGATTTGAGTACCTGGCTACTATTAGCTTGACGATTTTAAGATTTCAGGCTTTCCACAATGGTTGTTTTTCTATATAAATTTTCCAGCAATATTATACTGTTTTACTGATTCAATTTTATAGCCAAACAGAAGCCTAGAGAGTTCTGGGGATGTTCTCAAAGTTTTGGAAAGAGCAGAGCATTGTAGAAGGGAAGTTGATAGGGAAGTCTGAAGTAGAATCCTGCTTCTGATTGGTCATGTGATTTCAGAAAATTTCTTTGTATCTCCAAGCTACTTCTTTATCTGACAATCAAAATCAGCAAAGTTCACTTCAAGATTGTAACAGAAAATAAATAAGGACATTTCACTCAGATATTGGAAGGTAACAGCTAGTTAATGAATGATTATTCTCATTAAATAAAAGTGCTTTGCTTTTTCTGTTATATTCCACTGATTTTTTTCTTTTGCATAATTTTTCATTTTAGAACTTACTATTTTACATAAGTATTATGTCAAGAGTCTGCAAAGATAAAGGGAAAGTGAATCAAAAGGGACTTTACATTTGAATTTATCTTACAAAATAACAGAATCATAAAAAGCCACAATAATGAGACTATTACGTACTAACTCCTCTAATCTTTTAGAGAAAAACAGGTGTGGAAGGGTTAAGGACTACCCAAGGTTCCACATGCAGTAAGCTGCAGAGCTACACTACTCTTAGAGCTCTGGTCTCTGACATAAAATTTAGGGTTTTAGCACAACGTTGTTTTATCCTTTTTCAAATGGGGCAAGAAGAACCTCAGTTCTTACCAATAAGAAATGAGGAGCCCTGCCAAAATTCCAGCCAACTCTGCCCAGTAAGTACTGGGCATCTACTGAGTGCGAGGGCCTGTGCCAAGTGCTCTGGGGGATAGAGTTGAGTAAGTCATGGTCATTGCTTTCTCTTTCAGTGGCGAAAGCAGGCACACACACCAGTAACTCGATTCCAAAGCAGACTGTGATAAGTGTTATCTTAGATCACTGGAGGAGACAGGTCACACGACTGGAATAGCATGAAGTCAGGCCTGAGGCTGAGGGCATGCTGTTATTTAGGAACCCTATCGGGTTCATCTTGCAGCTTGGTCATGATCCAAAAACCCTGTAGCTTCTTGTCCTGGGTGTGCTGGGTCATAGATGCTTCTATCCACCTCTCCTGGATCTACTGTTAAGGCCACCAGAGTCTGAGAGTGCATAAAGCCAGGTGGAGGGAGGGCTTTGTTCTAGTTTTTACATAAATTATGTCTGGCATAATGGAAAAGTGACCTGCTTACAGGTTACCTATTTTTTCTCCTGGCATGTCTTCCGAGGTGCCAAATATCAGAGTCTCTAGTTTAGGTCTATCTATCCAGGTATGAATGGAACAAAAAATGTTTGTTTCTTTCCCCAAGGTGGTTATTATTTCATCCAGCTTTTTGCTGGCTGTTTGCATGTCTGTCTCCCAACAGGAACTGCCTGGTACTGGAGGACAGAGCCCCTCTGACTCATAGTTTTCTCTCTCAGTGTACACTTCAAAGGCTTTACTGAATTAGTCAAGTTCAACTGTATTGAATTTAACCCTCTGCTATTCCTTAAGTTGTTACCCCTTTCCCTACTCACTGGCAACATTTCCAAAATGCCCTCAAATTTAGAACTAAAAGGGCAAGGGGAAAAAAGGAGTCTTCTCCACTAATTATTACATTATGTTGAATACATTGCAGAAAAGCAACAGAGAGGAGAGGCATTAACCCTGGGGTAAAAACAGGAAAGAGGACCTGACTGGAAGCACAGAGGTCTGAGCTCCACCCCTGGCTCTGGATGACACCTAAGCTGTTCTCCACCACCCCCTCCAGAGTTCCAGCTCCCTTGACCTTCAAACGAGAGCAGATGTATTGCCAAGACTTGATTTTGAGTGACCTAGAATTTTCACTTTGGTTATTCTCTACACTATCTGCAACAACAACAATAGATTTAAATTTACAAAGCATTTGCAGATGCATGACTCTCTTGTAAATGTGTATTTCATTCAGCATGACAATTCTATGACTGGGATCTGATTATATGGAAAGGAAGGCAAAATGAAGCAGGCTCTCTTTTGAAGCACAGTTGACCTCTAGCACTTACTCTAGCCTAGGCCAGATTCCTGTGGTCACAATGAAATCCAAACCAACTGTTGGGGCTTTGGAGTAAACGAGTCCATGGTGTGAATGGATCCAAGGAACCCACAAATTTGTGCTTCTGCATGTACCTACTGCCCAGACTCACCCATCAGCACTCAGGGTAGTCTTTAGGCAGAAGGGCCTTTCCTCTTCTTTGTTACCCAGTCTTCATCGCCACCTGCACACATACTATGGGTTCCAGCTCATACCCTACTTTTCTCTTTATTAACATCTCATTCCTTGAAACTCAATGTGAGACACACCATTGTTACTTGCATCCTAACAGCATCTGTTCCTGATCTCCCAGGTTTTCCAGCTGTGCCAACATTTGTCTTGTTAACTTGGTTCAAAAATTGCACATCAGCTCTAATTTTTTTTTCTTCCATTACCAATCAATGGCCAATCCAAAAAGATTTTTCCCTTGAGCTATCTACTCCTGTAATGCTTAGGCCTCATCATCATTTTCTTGAAAAACTAGTTTTGAAAGTATACTCCCTTGTAACGATGCCACATCTCAGAAACATTCAGAGGATCTCTACTACCTACTGCATAATTATTTATTGAAGTTAATTTTTGAACTGCAGTACATCCTGTCACTAAGTGAACTGTACCATTTTATTCAAAGATATCCTGAGCCATGCATAGATCTTTGGAAACACTGCTAAAGTGTAGAGTTTGTCTTGCTTATTGCTCCTTGCCATTCTTATGAAAACATTATTCTATTTTCTAAGATACAGCTTAAGTGACCTCTTGTCAATTACATGCTTTTTTAGGCCACATTTGTATTCTTCATCTTCTAGAACCTACAGCATTTTTTAGCATTTTTATTTCTTAGGAAGTACCCTCATCTTATTGGCTAATAATCTGTTCACTTGTCTAACTCCTCTGCCAGACTCACAGTTAATGAAAAGGCAAGATCTGTACTTTTAAGTCATCAGCAAGCTCCATGGTGAGTAAGACAGAATTTGAGGTAGACCAAAAGCAGAACACACAAGTAGTGCTCAGTCAAGCTGAAAGATACTGGGCAGAAGATAGCTGTCACATGCCAACTAGCTTACACATGCCAGCTTCTGAGTTTCTGGCTTACTGTGGAAGCACACTTCCAGTATTATTAGAAGGACCAAGGAGAGATGGTGGAGTTTGTAAAGAAAACTAAGGAGAAAATGATGAAAAGGTTAGGAAATCATCAAGTAGTTCATGATTTTTTAATGCCAACAACAAGGGCCTCAATATGGTACTCATGGAAGGACAGAGACCCTCTGTTGTAGTGTGAGCACCACGTGCCTGCAAGTGTGTAAGCCACGTGTATCATGGAGGATCCCAACATAGCAAACAGCTCAATATAGACAGAGTAGGGTTCCAGTGCAGATTCAAAAAGAAAAGGAGGAAGAAAGAGGAAAGAATGCAGGAGAGGAAAGATTTTGAAGCTCATCCATAGTCTTTTACTGAAGATTTATTTCATGATTTCAGTAGGGAGGATGACAGTTATAACATAGCTACCCTTCATTGTCTTTCACAGAAATGCTGTTTTATCATAATTGGAAACCAGAATTGGGTGTAGTTTTAGAAAAATGCAAATCAAAGCAAAGAAATAGCTTACACTAAACTACAAATTTCAGTTAGCTACTGATCCAGGATGGGGACCATTTATCCTGATATCTAGCTGATATAACTACTAGCATTCTGGCAACTATTTTTTTTACCAACTTAACTATTCAAGAATTCAGAAAACTAGCATGTCTATATTTAAGTAGTATTGATTTTGAAGTACTGAGTGACAGAATAGCTCTCCAAAGCTCACCCCAGGGCTTCTCTTCACCATTGTGAAATCATATGGGACTTGACTGTTTGTATGTCTGCTACCCAGGAAGGAACAGAAAGTCCCCGGAGGACAGAGCCCCTCTGACTCACCTCTTTATCTCAGCACCTAGAGGCTACTTGACCTTGTTAGGTAGTCCATCAACAGTCAGTTGAATTGACGTAACCTTCTGCTGTTTCCTATCTCTTCCTCATGTTGTTGTATTGCTTATAATCTCCACCTTCTCAGATAAAATTCTTCTTAAAAAAGAATTGATTTGTTCCATGCATTTCTGATAATCACTCAATCCCACAGCACAAGAAATCTTGCTCCTCAACCCCAAACGCTGGCTTTTGGACATGACATGCATATATTGTACTTAGCCAGCCCTGAGAGTAAAGACAGTGTGAGCCCTGGCCGAAGACCTGGCCCTCACTTCCAACAGTGGCACCATGAGCAGGAATACCAGAGGCATGGCCACCGTGTGCTTATCCACTGCTTCCACCAGACAGGAAGATGGTTTTAGCTTTCCCTTGCACAATGTACTGGAGGTGGAGGAGGGTGAGAGACAAAAAACAATGGTCAGGTTGAGTTTATCTGCCACAGTAGCAGTTCCTCAATCTTTCTTTGAGAAAAGATGTTTGGCAGCATAGGCTCAGCATGCTCAGACAGATTCCATTTAACAGGACATCTGGGCCAGCACCGCGGCTCACTAGGCTAATCCTCCGCCTCGTGGTGCCGGCACACCGGGTTCTAGTCCCGGTCGGGGCACCGGATTCTGTCCTGGTTGCCCCTCTTCCAGGCCAGCTCTCTGCTGTGGCCAGGGAGTGCAGTGGAGGATGGCCCAAGCGCTTGGGCCCTGCACCCCATGAGAGACCAGGAGAAGCACCTGGCTCCTGCCTTCGGATCAGTGCGGTGCGCCGGCCGCAGCGCGCTGGCCGCAGCAGCCATTGGAGAGTGAACCAACGGCAAAGGAAGACTTTTCTCTCTGTCTCTCTCACTGTCCACTCTGCCTGTCAAAACAACAACAACAACAACAACAACAACAGGACATCTGAGTGGTCTCCAGGCTCCTCCTTCCCTCCCTCCACCTCTCCTCTTTCTCCTGCCCTCAGGAAAGGATTTTTTTGTTTTTTAAATTGGATAGGAACATAGAAGGTCAATGGATTTGATTTCAATAAATGAGCACTTTAGTAATGAATTCTCAACAGATCTTCAGAAATAAGTATGCAACACATCATCCTCCATTGTAAAAACTGTTTATGGTTTGTTTTTAGTTTTGTTTTTCCTGGACACAAAGTAGTATGTTCATTTTAGAAATTTTGGAAATTTTATTTGTAATATATGGAAATATATATTTATATTGTGGGTACACATAGAAAACATCTATTTAATGAATCATTTGACATAAACAATTTATAACTTTTCACTTAAATATATATTAAAAACTTTTTCCTGTTAGTAAATATTCTTTCACAACCTAAATCATTTGGTCACCATATTATGCTATATGGTTATAATAAAATGTATTTATGTCTCATTTCTGAATATTTAGGGTTTATTTCTTGTTATTATATACCATCAGGTGACATACAACTTGTACAAATTTTTCTTTTGTTCTCCATGTTCATTTGAAAGAGAATGAGCATTCAACAGAAGAGAATGAATTCCCTTCCCAGATATGACACTGAACCTGGTTTCTCAAACTTAGCCAAAAGATCCAAGATGGGACTGTGGGAGATCTGAGAGGATTACAGAGAGTGAGTGATAAAAATGAAAGAACTGCATGCTGGTGCTGTGGCTCAGCAAATTAAAGTCACGGCCTGAAGTTCCAGTATCCCATGTGGATGCCAGTCTGTGTCCCATTTGCTCCACTATTTTTTTTTTTTTTAAGATTTATTTATTTGGAAGAGTTACACAGAGAAAAGAGGCAGAGAGAGAGAGAGAGGTCTCCATCCAATGGCGCCAGCCCCCCAGCTGCTCCACTTTCAATCCAACTCCCTGATGATATGCTTGAAAAACAGCAGAGGATGGTCCAAGTGCATTGGCCCCTGCACCTATGTGGGAGACCTGGCAAAAACTCCTGGCTTCAGCCTGACCTAGGCCTGGCTGTTGCAGCCATTTGGGGCATGAACCAGAGGATGGAAGATCTCTCGGTGTCTCCCTTTCTCTCTCTAATTCTGCCTTTAGAATAAAGAAATCATTTTAAAAAATGAAAGAACTGGGGCCAGGGCTGTGGCACAGCAGGTAAAGTCACTGCCTGCAGGGTAGGCATCCTATATTGGCGCTGATTCAAGTCCCAGCTGCTCCACTTCCAATCCAGTTCTCTGCTATGGCCTGGGAAAGCAGTGGAAGATGGCCCAAATCTTTGGGCCTCTGCACCCACGTGGAAGACCCAGAGGAAACTCCTGGCTTCAGATAGGCATAGCTCCAGCCGTTGTAGTCATCTGGGGACTGAATCAGCAGACAGAAGATCTCTCTCTCTCTCTCTCTGCAACTCTACCTTTCAAATAAATAAATAATTTTTTATTATAAAAATGAAAGAACTGAAACTACAATTGTCATTGTTCCCTGGTCCTTATAGCCCCTGGTGTACTGTTGCCACAATTCCTGCTTATAGAATAACTTTCCTGAAATGCTCTCAGACTTTGAACCATAGTTTAAATCATTCACCTCTTCAATTACAATCCTACAACAACCGGATACCCATGTGAATCAGTACATGTGCCATGTCAAGTTCAACTTGTATACTTCAACAGGTGAAAATAAGTAAAGGAACTGTGTTCTTCACTTTTATCTGTATATGGATTCTGAAAAGGACCCAAATAACCAATCAGAAGTGACAAAAACTTTAACCACTTTTTTTAATCTGACCACAGTTATGAGAATTGTATTAGGGCTTTTATTGTGTAGATCAGTTTAGTCTCCTTTTCAGCAAAAATTCTCATTAGAACAGAGTAAAATGGAAATGAGAGCAGAGGATTCTATTTGGTGGACTAAGGTATAGAACTTAATGACAGTAACTTTTGTCCTGTCATGTAATTGTTGCTCAAATATTCAGTGAAACTGGACAAGCCAATAATTGGGCTGGTTCCTGTAGGAAATATAAGCTGAAGAAGAAAAATCTCTACCATGGAGAGAGTTATAAGAAAGCTGAGTAGGCAAGCAAAAGGTGAATTATCTGATTGAGTATTGTTCTTCCATCAAAAGATTAATAGTGTATTACTGTTTATTGGCTTCTTGCCTGTCTCTCTTAGTTCATGGCGGAGAGCATTCATCCTAGATATTTTATGTCATCAATATCAATTTACTTAACAATCATAAACAAGAAAAGTCATGTGGCAGGTGCTAATGTATTTGACACCTAACCCAACTTCCAAGAATATACAAAAACTAGATAGAAAAATGATCTACACATATTTGAAATATTAAGATGTTATTAAAATAATTAAGAACCATATTTTAAAATAGAAAAAAACCACTTCCTTCAGAGTTTTTAATGAAATAGGAGGAAATCACACTTTGAAAGATTTTTCCTTTCCTGTATTCAGTTACTAGGGAAGTTATAAGGGTAATCTTGAGGTAACAACTCTTAATGAATTTTGATTCCTCTTATTTCACAAAGGTTTGGTGATCATCTGCTATGACCTAGATACGATGTAAAACTCTGGAGAAATGAAGAGTCACAGGACACAGAACTCCTTTCTGTGACAGGAAATGATCATATTTGAATTCTGCTTAAAAGTGTATAAACCTGAGTACATTTATTATTTTAAATAAAAACTTGCTAGGGTTATTATTATTATTTTACTCACCAAAACCAAATAATCAAACAATCAGAGAAAAAGAAAAAGTCTTAACACCTGTTACTTGCTCTGTATTACCCAGGACTCCAAAGAATTCTATTTTACCCTACACTCTAGCCACTTTTCCAGAACGTCTTATACAAATGCAATAAACCTTAGGGCTTTGACCACCCATGATTAGTTATTCAGTTAGGTTACTGCATTGATCATTTTCACAGATATTTCTTAGATATTTGTCTTTTCCTTATCTGACATATTCAAGATTCCAACAATTAGGTAACATAGATTCTATCATCTGGGAATAAGTTGTCTGCTTTCTGTGACATTTATGAAGAGCCAAGGAGTCAGTTTCACACATTAGTCAGCTATGCATAATTTTCCATGTATTTTCATTAAAATTTTTATTGAAACATTCAATTTATTCCCTCAGAATCATAACTTTATATAATTTTAGCATCTTATATCCTATTATTTATTATAATGTGTCATGAGTCATTTTATTTTTTAAAATATTTTCATTTAAATCTCACAGAAATTAAATGACTAAAATGCATATTCCACTTGGCAACAGTTCAGATGTGGTTTGTCCCCTACACAACTGTGTTGAAATTTGGGCCCTGATATAACAGTGTTGAGAATCCGTGAGACCTTTATGCAATGTTTACGAAGGTGCATTGGTCAACTTCTCACCACTATGAAGAAATGTCAGAGGCAAATGAACTTTATAAAGAAAAGACATCTATTTTGGCTAACAGTTCAATAGGTTCAAAGTCCAAAACCAGGCAAGCCCTGGTTTGTTTGTTTGTTTGTTTGTTTTTTTGCCTCTAGTGATGGCCTTCTTGCTGTCAAGAGTCCTGAGGCAGTGCAGGGTGTCACAAGGCAAGCAACAGTGGAGTCACATGTCTGTCTAAATAGTATCTCTCCCTCTCCTTATAAAGCCACAAGATTCAATCTTAGGGGCTACACTATAAGTATCTACTCCAGTCTCAGCAGCTGCCAAAGACCCCACCTCTAAATATCAAAATTGGATCAAGTTTCAGTATCTTTAGTACTGCTAATGTAAGACTTTTGGGACTAAACCCTTGCAAGAGTTCAGGGACCAAATTATATTCAAACTGTCACAGAAAGTGCTAATGCCATTACAGAGGACTGGATTAGTTACCATTAACAAGTGGGGCTACCTCTCATGCTTGTCTCCTCTTGCCCTTCTGTTTTTGCACCAAGTGTGGCACAGAAGAAAGCTCTCACCAGATTCAGTCACATAATCCTAGACTCACAGCCTCTAGAACCATGAGCTAAATAAAATTCTTTTTTGTATACATTATTTGGTCTCAAGTATTCTGTTGTAGCAACAAAAGCTGGACTAAGACAAATATTTACATAGAAAAGTTAACAAAGCCTGAGATCCAATCAACTGAAAATTCCTATAAAATTTAAAGATGGGCACCCATATAAATTCCAGGGAATATTTTGGGAGAAATCAGTGTCTACCAGTCATTGTGCTGGGCACTTTATATGTCACACTTCATTTAATTCCCAAACAAGTCTCCCAGTTTGAAATTCTAGATCCTATTATACAAATGAGAAAACGTACTCACAAACATTCATAAGCTTGCTAAAAATCATATGTTTGGCAAGTGAGAGGACCGGGACATGTCCAAGAGAATATCTTTCACCTAAGTGGGCTCAAGATGTTCATGACAATTTCTTGTTTGGCTGAGGTTGGTCAACAGGATTAATCTACAGTTCTGGAATGAAATGTTGGTAAGTACAATTTGTTGCTGTCCTTTTGCTTATTTCCTAATGGAGCCAGGTTTTGGAACTGCTTTGAGGAAAAAACAGTAAGTTCACTGCTGCTGTAATGAACTTCATTTTCTTCCTTATGGATTTGCTTTAGCTTTGCAATTCATCTCAGCTGCTCTTATGCAAATGTGCAGTCTCATCATCTGGGCATTCCTCTTCTCCCCAATTTCCACCCCCACAATGTACTTATTTTCAGTTGAAACAATTGTCCTGACAGAAGGCTCGGGAAAGAATTCCATAGTAATACTGCTCCTTGGTAAGACTTTTCTGCTGAATGTGAGGGTTTCTTGCAATCATTATTAACAACAATAGAACCTTATACAATTCTTGGGGCATAAGGAAGATGGCATGGTATCTACTGTTTCTTGAGGATCTGCTATATGTAAGAGTTGATGTTCTTTAATCATCAATATTGGGTATCCACCATTATGCAGATGGAAAGGAAAATGGAATCTGAGCTGAGAAGTAGATCATTCAGTGTTACGAAACTCATTAGCATACCCTCAGATAAAAATGCCTGATCCTAAAATTAGTGAAAGTTAGGTATTCAAATCTAAAGTTAGGTCTGCTTTAAAAGATTTGAAGTGAAGACTATGACTTCATTTTCCCCAATATGAAGTTCCTCACCTTTAAAATTAGGACAATAATAATTGTTCGACCTACTCCATAAGTCGCTTAAAGGGATCAAAGGAATGAATGGAAGGAAATGGTAACAATTTGCACAAATTATAATATTTTACAGAAAATATAAAGATTGTGAGGTTTTTGTCAGTCTGCCCCTTACATTCTGGCTCCTATAGAGTAGGGTTTTATTTTACTTTGTACAATCTTCTATTTTTCAAAAAAAAAAGGGGGGGGGGACTATAGTTTCAAGTGCTATATCAGGGTAAACAACAATGTATAGTCACTCTTTGATGTGCTTTACAAACTTTCCCCACTCTGCTAAAAATAGCTAATCATAGTGAACAATTTTCCAGACTAAGGCCATCTAGTGTTTCCCTATACCCTAATTTTACATTGAACAATTAAACTCACCCTCATTTGAGATGGTGCTTTGAACAAAAACTGTATAATTGAAGAATGATGGTTGAGACCACTAGAAAGTACACTGTGAGAGTCCAAAATCTATGACTTTGCTCATAATGAGTTGCATGATGAATGAATGCAGGCTTGTCATCCTCCTGAGTCTCATTTTTTGCATCTATAAAATGAGGAGGTTGGACTAGATAATTGATGTTTTGCTATTTTTTTTTAATTTTTTTATTTTTTTGACAGGCAGAGTGGACAGTGAGAGAGAGAGACAGAGAGAAAGGTCTTCCTTTGCCGTTGGTTCACCCTCCAATGGCCGCCGCGGCCAGTGCACTGCGGCCGGCGCACCGCGCTGATCCAATGGCAGGAGCCAGGTACTTATCCTGGTCTCCCATGGGGTGCAGGGCCCAAGCACTTGGGCCATCCTCCACTGCACTCCCTGGCCACAGCAGAGAGCTGGCCTGGAAGAAGGGCAACCAGGACAGAATCCGGCGCCCCGACCGGGACTAGAACCTGGTGTGCCAGCTCCGCAAGGTGGAGGATTAGCCTAGTGAGCCGTGGTGCCGGCGATGTTTTGCTATTTTCCAACTGTTAGTTGGAACCTACCATATGTCAAGTCATACTCTTGGAGTTGGTGTTATAGAGATGAATGAGTCTATAATCTCTCTTTCCAGGATTGTAATATCTGCTGGGGGAACCAGGTATAAACCAATAGCAATCTTTAACATGATGATTTCTAACGATTCTTCCACTTTGGACTCTAAACATTTTCCTTTTCTTTATAACACATTTGTGTAGCACACATATGTACCATTATACATGAGCAAATCAATTCTTGATAAATTTAAGCAGAGATTCCAAAAAGTAATTGTTAATTAAAGGAATGCTACCACAAAAGAATGATATTTTCTCATTGGATTTCAATTACAACTACTTTGTCCACACAGGGAAAAGCTAACTCTGAAAGATTTATCAAATAGTAATAAAAGATGTTGTCGGCTCAATAGACTAATCCTCCACCTGCGGCGCCAGCACACTGGGTTCTAGTCCTGGTCGGGGTGCCGGATTCTGTCCCGGTTGCCCCTCTTCCAGGCCAGCTCTCTGCTGTGGCTAGGGAGTGCAGTGGAGGATGGCCCAAGTGCTTGGGCTCTGCACCCCATGGGAGACCAGGAGAACCACCTGGCTCCTGCCTTCGGATCAGCGCGGTGCGCCGGCCACGGTGGCCATTGGAGGGTGAACCAACGGCAAAGGAAGACCTTTCTCTCTGTCTCTCTCACTGTCCACTCTGCCTGTCAAAAAAAAAAAAAAAAAAAAAAAGATGTTTTCCACTTAATTTCATAATTATTGGGTCATTTCTGAAGACAACTGAATTTTCATGCAGATGTCTGCCGCGAGCATCTTGGGGAGTCTGGCCAGCAGACTCAACCCAGGGCCCGCGACGATGGTTTCTCGGGCGAGAAAAGAACAAACGGCGTTTATCCGTCTTCAGTAGACTTTTTATTAGAGAAAGTAAACGTAACAGAGGGAGGAAGAAAGGAGAGAAGAGAAAGGGAGCTTACTCCTTACACCCGCGGCTTATATACAAAATGCGACCAATCAGGAGCAAGCTAGAGTCCATGCATCGGACACACCAATCCGATCTCTGTTCACGTGAAAGGCACGAGTCGTTCGGCCAATCAGGTGAGGTGTCACGCAACAGGCAGGCAGGCAGACTCACTGTGGGGGTCCTGCCGCCATCTTGTTGTTTAGCGACCTGGATCCCTCTGCCTCCGGAGAGCCCCGCCCGTAGGAAGCCCCCCCCCCCCCCCCCCCCCCCCCCGGTCAAAACCGAAAGTAAAAACCTCCGCCTAGCGATACCGCCGTGGACTATTCCCCGACAGATGTCTTCTCAGGAACATCTCCCACTGTTTTACCAATAAGATATGACTGTAGTTGATGACTGTTTTTCTGGTTTGCAGGAAGGAAAATTGAAGATTCTGAGAATAATATAGGAAGATATCAGTTCCTAAGTTGAGTCCGGCAGCTACTTATCAAATAAATGAGTAATCTAAAAAAATGACCCTCAGCTAATAACCTGTACTTTAAAAAAGTACACACATGTTTGTTGAGGGTGTGTAGGAACCTTGGGAGACAAAAATGGGAAAAAGTTGTTAGCATTGGGAATAGGAAATTTCTCATCTTCCTACCTCATAGATGAAGAGATCAAGACCTATTGGAGGAAATACTAAGCTTTGTCCTATAGTCATGCGCATATTCCCAATACTGAGAACTGGAAGCCTCAAATAGTCGCACAGATGTTTTAAGAGTTAAGGAACATTTAGGAAAGTGCTTATTCTAATGATTTCTCTTTTGTTATGTGTTTTGATATTTCTACATTGAATATTTATACATACTTTGCTAATTCACTGGACAGTTCCTTTCTGGATTAAGTTTTCCCATTCTTTTTTTTTCTTATTTGATAGAGTTATAAACAGAGAGAGAGAAAGAGAGAGAGGTCTTCCTTCCTTTGGTTCACTCCCCAAATGGCCGCCACTGCCGGCACTGTGCCGATCCGAAGCCAGGAGTCAGGTGCTTCTTCCTGGTCTCCCATGCGGGTGCAGGGCCCAAGCACTTGGGCCATCCTCCACTGCCCTCCCGGGCCGCAGCAGAGAGCTGGCCTGGAAGAGGAGCAGCCAGGATGCCGGTGCCGCAGGCGGAGGATTAACCAAGTGAGCCACAGCACCAGTCCCTAAGTTTTCCCATTCTAAAAAACACTCTTATGTGACAATTATCTCTCATGGTGACAAGACATGACATTTTAAAAAATTAAAAACTGTAAATACCATTTTGAAATGTTCAGGCTTCGGAATTTTAAAAATTCCCTCCTTTCCCCAGGGCTTCCTTTGAGCTTCTGCTCTGGGAATGTCGCTACCTTCATCTCATTCAGGAGACAGCCTGCCTCTGAGTCAATCTACCTTGCCTTCACTCCATTTATTCATTACAAATGTCAAGATAGAAAAACCACAGTAAATGGTTTGAGATACACGGTATATCTGAGACATAATTATCTGTGGGTCTGCCCGACCTTGCTGTTTTTCCTCTGAACACAGAAGCGGAATGTACTTTTCTCCAGACAGTATCTTTCACAGTGTTCATGTGTGGAACAGCTTTGGTTGATAGAGTAATTCTCTTGCTCAGCAAAGGACAGGCAGACTTAGATGCCGTTATACAATATTCAGGTCCCCTGTGCTCAAGATTCATCTCCTATAATGCACAACATTGTGGGCAGCTCTTTGTGCTGCCATATGAGAGTTGGGGCTTGGGGAAGCAAGGTAAAAATGCTGATACTCTGAGTGACCATTGTGGTGCATAAAGCTTTCATCTGTGACCCAACAGTCACATGTCCTCTCCCAACACAAATAGAACTGTGATATTTGGATTTGTTGATGTGCAAACAAAACCTCAGACCCTTCCCAGCCCTTTGTGGTAGTTACATTGACTAACTCACAAATACCCCTTCCATCATAAAGAATTAATTTTACTCCTGCTTATAAAAGATTGATTTACCAAGTATATACATGCAATGTCAAACTGGTCAAAGTGAGATAAGGAGAAATATGGGAGAAGGCTTCCTAGATTTTACAAATTAAAGATGTGAGAAAGTCTCATTTTGTCTCTTGGAGTGCTGTTGTACATCTTAATGTGATGCCTGGGAACATTTCAGTCACCTTGCTAAAATCCTGAAAATGATCTCACAAACAAAGAAACAAGGGAACAAAAGAACTAAGGAGATGGAAGATTAGGACTGAATTAAGTAGTTGCAGCCATCCAACTCCTACTATGCCAGAGACTATATTTCCTTATTTTAAGTAATTTTCTTCAGATTCTTCTATTTTTATTTTTGTGTACCTGTTCATAAAGAAGCTCTTTAGCATCATCTCTACTGGCTCAATACATATGCCACCATTATACTCAGATTATATACATTATACACAAATCCATAATTATTTTTGTTATGGTACACAGAAGAGAGTATAAAACTTTTAAACAGAATTTAATAAAGTCTCAAACCAACACCCCCAAGCATATATTCCCTAATCAATATGTTTTAGCTTTTGCTTGTCTTTGAACTTTCTATAAATAATATTTGTTATTTTTATCCACTTTCTCTGTCAATTTTGGTGTAGCATCAGGCAGTGCTGCTGGGTAACCACACTGTAGGTTTTCATTTTCATAGTTGCATAAGGCCATTCTACAAACACCCCACCCTGTACTCATCTATGCTACAGTCCTACGGAATATTTGGGTTGCTTTATCTCTTGAGACAAAGAGTAAGAATACATATTCTTGTCAAGATATCTTAATATCAGCCTGCAATGTTTTTTAGGTTATCTCTAGAAGTAGAATTTCTAGTCATAACATATCCATATTTTAAATTTTATTAGCTAATATCAGGAATTTTTTTCTTAAAATGTCATCAATTTATAGGATGATAAAAATACATGAAATTTTCCATTGTACCACATTCTCTGCAACATTTGATATTGTAACATTTTGAAATTCTTAGAAATTAAAATCCAGAATATAACCTCATGCTATTAATTTGCATTCTATTGACTGCTAATTAAATTGGGGATATTTTCATATTTTTATGGGATATTTGGCTATGTTCAAATATTTAACATTTTTCTTTATTGTGTCATCTATCTTGTTAAATTTGTCTATCTTGTTAAATTTATTTGTAGGACCTCTTTCTGTATTCTGGATACTGTTTCCAGACAATGTGGTACAAATGTCTTCCAACTTGTGGTGTGGCTTTCTTTTCTTCTCTTGATTAGCATATGAAAGAGTTATCAGTATCCCCTATGTTTAATGTGGCTCAATTCACAATAACTAAGATATAGAATCAACCCAGCTGTCTACCAACTGATAACTGGATAAAGAAAATGGGGGCCGGTGCTGTGGCACAGCGGGTTAACACCCTGGCATGAAGTGTCGACATCCCACATGGGCGCCAGTTTGAGTCCTGGCTGCTCCGCTTCCAATCCAGCTCTCTGCTATGGCCTGGGAAAGCAGTAAGAAGATGGCCGAGTGCTTGGGCCCATGCATCCACATGGGAGACTGGGAAGAGGCTCCTGGCTCCTGGCTTTGAATTGGCATAGCTCCAGCCGATGCAGCCAATTGGGGAATAAACCATCAGATGGAAGACCTCTCTCTCTCTCTGCCTCTTCTCTCTCCGTGTAACTCTGACTTTCAAATAAATAAATCTTTTTTAAAAAGTGTAGTGTCAGGGGATCCCAATACAATCCCATCAAGGTGGCATGTACCAATGCCATCTCACTAGTCCAAGTGATCAATTTCAGTTCACAGTTGATCACACTGATAGGTCTAAGAGTCAAAGGGATCACACAAACAAGTCTAGTGTCTGCTAATACTAGCTGACAGAATCAAAAAGGGAGAGAACAATCCATCATGGGAAGCGGGATACACAGCAGACTCATAGAATGGCAGATGTCCTAAATAGCACTCTGGCCTCAGAATCAGCCCTTAAGTCATTCGGATATGGCTGAAGAGCCCATGAGAGTATTTTAGGCATGGAAAGCCAAGACACCCTGGGGGGGGGGGAAAGGAAGACCTAAATGAAAGATCTCTGCAAGTGAGATCCCAGTGGAAAGAACGGGGCCATCAAAGAAGGAGGTACCTTTCTCTGAAGGGAGGAGAGAACTTCCACTTTGACTATGACCCTGTCGGAATAAGATCGAAGTCAGCGAACTCAAAAGGCTTCCATAGCCTTGGCAACTCGTGACTAGAGCCTAGGGAGATTACTGACGCCATAAACAAGAGTGTCAATTTGTTAAGTCAACAACAGGAGTCACTGTGTACTTACTTCTCATGTGGGATCTGTCCTTAGTGTGTTGTCCAATGTGAAGTAATGGTATAACTTGTACTGAAACAGTATTTTACACTTTGTGTTTCTGTGTGGGTGCAAACTGATGAAATCTTTACCTGATATATACTAAATTGATCTTCTGTATATAAAGATAATTGAAAATGAATCTTGATATGAATGGAATGGGAGAGGGAGCGGGAGATGGGAGGGGTGTGAGTGGGAGGGAAATTATGGGTGGGGGGAGCCATTGTAATCCATTAACTGTACTTTGGAAATTTATATTTACTAAATAAAATATTAAAAAAGTGTAGTGTATATACACTATGAGATACTACGCAACCATAAAAAATAATGAAGTCCTGTCTTATGCAACAAAATGGATGCAACTGAAAACCATTATGCTTAGTGAACTAAGCCAGGCCCCAAAAGGCAAAATATCTTATGTTTCCCCTGACATCTTATGATATGATTGTTGTTTTTAGCACTTGTTTATATTACTGTGGAAGTGTGGTCTTTTTATGTTTTAATAATTGGATGTTAGCGATAGTGGTGAATTACACCGTGATTACAAAAGGGATTGAAATTATGTCTGCAGGGCTGGTGCTATGACTTAGTGGGTAGAGCTGCCAGCAGTGCTGGGATCCCATATGGACACCGGTTCAAGTCCTGGCTGCTCCAATTGCAATCCAGCTCCCTGCTAATGTGCCTGGGAAAGCAGCAGAAGGTAGTCCAAGTGCTTGGGCCCCTGCAGTCATGTGGGAGACCTGAAGGAAGCTCCAGGCTCCTGGCTTCAGATAGGACCAGCTCCCTCTGTTGTGGCCATTTGGGCAGTGAACCAGCAAATGGAAGACATCTCTCTGTCTTTGCTTCAGTCTCTTGTTAACTCTAAATTTCAAATAAATAAATTTATCTTAAATAAATTATGTCTTTGCAAAAATTAAAGAAAAAAAAAGAAAGGAGGGAGATGGGGGGGGGGGATGGGGATGCTTATCATGTTAGAACTATACCAGGGGCTCCAAGAGAGCAGAATAGCAACAATGGTCTGATTTAAGCTAGGTGAAGCTAATATTTAAAAAGGGGAGAAAATACACCCTCAGGGTAAAGCTGCAAGGGAACTGCAGAGGGAGATCCTGCAAAATCAGTAGAAATGGTCTGGAACCATGCTGAAAGAACAGACACCAACCAAAGACTCCCCAGCTTGGATCGAGGAAGGAAGGCACCTGCTCTGGCAAACTAGGTAAGAGCAGACTCCATCATGATACAGATGGAGGGAGAGTTCAGCAAACAGCACCTCTTTGAGTCCTACCTGGATCCCCAAGAGGGTGGAAAAAGACAAGAAAGTGGGATGTCTCTCTCTTTGCCCTCTCCTTGCTACAACAGAGGCCTGAAGCCAGCAGTGGAAGGGCTGGCATTATTTTTAGACACAGGCAGATAGATAGCAGCCACCCCAGCTCCTGTGCACGCATTCAGCAATTACTGGAGTCGCCCTCCACCCAGTCGCCCTCCACCACAGCAATTCAGGAGAAACAAGGAAGCACACTGGCAACGGGAGAGAGAGAAAGTGACCCCTAAGGAAGGGAAGTGCCGCTTGTGATTGTGCCCAGCACAATCGTGAAGTAAGCGGGGCTACAGCACCCCAAACCACAGATCTAACAAGAGAGCAAAACCCCCATTCTCCACTGACATCAAATCTGGCTGGGAGGACCAGAACACACAAACACACAGAGACAACAGCTCTGGGAACACCTTAGTTTCCTTGCAGACAGGACTTGCTACCAGGGCAGAGTGGCCCCACTGGCACTCCATGGCCCTGAAAGCCTTGGGAGCTGAGACTGAGAAAACACTGTGACTGCATAAGAGGCAGAGTGTGACTAGGCTCTAGGCAACCACAGGGTGCTTCTCCATACTCTCAGAGCTCCTCAGCTGCCTCAAGTAGCTCAGAGCAGAGGGAACCCTGCTCACAGGAAAGACTCCAGAGATCATACGTAGGGTTCATACAGTGAGTGCGTATGAGAGCTGAGCTCACTGGGGAATAACACCTGAGCATTCTTCAGCTGGGAGAAGGGCTGGTAGCACCAACAGAGGTAACCATCCCTCTCCTTACAGTTAACCACAGGAGAGCCAACACACCCAACTTGGGTGTTCCCCTGGACACTAGCCCCCATTCTAGAACACTGAACAGAGCTCCCTAGCTATGCTCAGCATACACCTCCTGGTAGTAACTGAAAGTGTAGATGTTCCACAAAGCCAAAGAGGCACAGATCAAAGATAAAGGCCATCAGACAAAAAAAAAAAAAAAAGTTCTACAAATGTCTAAAAATAAAGGCAAAAGTTCAAGAAACGAGAATAAGAAAGACTTCATGAGCCCCCCAAAGCAACACTACAATATTTCATTATGAGAATGTGAAGATGAAGAGACTGAGGAAATACCAGAAATGGAATCCAAAAAATTAATCATTGGATTACTCAAAAGCAATCAGAAGCAAATTCATGAGCTAAAAAAAACTATATATGATGTGAATGAAAATTTTTCCCATGAAATTGTGATGCTAAAGAGAAAGCAAAATGAAATACTAGAAATGAGTAATTCAATAGATCAAATAAAAAATCACTGGAAAGTTTTAACAACAGAGTTGGTGAAGCAGAAAAAGAATATTTGAGCTAGAAGACAAATTATTTTCCTGATTTGCTGAAATACATCTCCTTGTAGTAATTTTGATGATTCTTTTTATTTCTATGGTATCTGTTGTTACATTTCCTTTTTCATCTCTGATTTTCTTGATTTGGATCTCCTTACCACCCCCACTTTGGTTAGTTGGGCCAGTGGTGTATCAATTTCGTTTAATTTTTCAAAAAACCAGCTCTTCATTTCATAGATCTTCTGTATTTTTTAAATTTGATTTACCTAATTTTAATTATTTCTTTTCTCCTATGAATTTTGGGTTTGGTTTGTTTTCTAGGTCCTTGAGATGCACTGATAGCTCAGTTACTTGATGCCTTTCCAATTTCTTTATGTAGACACCAATTGCTATAAACTTCCATCTTAATACTGCTTTTGCTGTATCCTGTAAGTTTTGATATGTTGTACTGTCATTTTATTTCCAGAAAATTTTTTAAAAGGTTTATTTATTTATTTGAAAGCTGGTGTTATAGAGGCAGAGTCAGAGGAAGAGAGAGAGGTCTTCCATTTGCTGGTTCACTCCCCAAATGGTTGCAATGGCTGGAGCTGGTCAATCTGGAGCCAGAAGTCAGGAGCCAGGAGCTTCTTGCAGGTCTCCACGTGGGTGCAGGGATCCGAGGACTTCTTCTACTGCTTTACCAGGCCATAGCAGAAAGCTGGGTAACAAATGGAGCAGCCAGAACTCAAACCTGTGCCCATATGGGATGTTGGCACTGTAGGCAGCAGCTTTACTCATTACACCACAGCGCCAGCCCCTAGATTTTTTTATTTTTGAGTTCTTCTATGACCCACAGTTCATTCAGGAGAATTTTGTTCAGTCTTTTTGTGTTTGCATATATTCTAAAGATTCTGAATTCTAAAGATTTTGATTTTTCTTTTGATTTCTTCTATGACCCACAGTTCATTGAGGAGCATGTTGTTCAGTCTTTTTGTGTTTGCATATATTCTAAAGATTCTTGAGTTGATTTCCAGCTTCATTTCATTGTGATCAGAGAAGATGCATGGTATGATTTCAACTTTATTTAATTTGCTGAGACTTGTTATGGCCTAGCATGTGGTCTATTCCAGAAAAAATTCCATACACTAGTGAGAAGAATGTGTATTCTGCAACTATGTGATGAAAAGTTCTGTAGGTATCAATTAAGTCCATTTTGTCTATAGTGTCAATTCATTGTTTCTTGCTGATTTTCTGTCTGGTTGATCGGTCCATTGCTGAAAGTGTGTGTTGAAGTCCCCCATTACTACTGTATTGGAGTCTAGTCTCCCTTTAGATCCATTCTGCTTCTAGCATTTCATCAGTCTTTTCATCTTCACATTCTAATATTGAAGTGCCATGGTCCTTTGTGGGGGGCGGAGATCATGTTGTCTATTGTTTCTTCAATTTTGGCATTTATTTTTAGGCATTTGTTGAGGCTCCTGTTGGTTTTCTTCCTCTGATGACTTTTATCTGTGGACTATGCCTTTGTGGCTTAGTGGAGTGCCTGCTCTTTCAGTGAATACCCAGAGGTGTGTGCCTGGTGTGGGCACGGAGCTTTGGTCAGTGCTCCAGGGTGTGTGAGTATGGAAGGTGATACCTAAGTTAGGTGTAATAGATCTTTTTTATCAGAAGGGAGGGTTTGATCAGTTCTGTTGGTATAGTAACTCCCTCACCTCCTCTCTCCTCAAGCGAGCAATGCCAGGGTTATTAGCCCACAGTAGGTACAAGACTCATCAGTGCTACCTCAAGATCTGTGCAGTCATCAGTGTGAGCACAGATCCCATTGCAATAATCCACCCCAGGCAATCAGGGAGCTCTGAGTGTGTGAAGTCAACCACAGTGATTGCTCAGAGACCCAGACACTCTCTCACCCTCTCCCATAGTCACAGTGTTCCCACAATCCCAGCACACAGGCTCTCACAGTCATGGGATGCTGATGATTGGCTCTGCCCCACTCCACTACTCTGTTCCATCCACAGAGAGAAGAGATGCTCCCAGAGCCAGCTGCCTGTGGGCACTGAACCTAGTCAGTTTGAACCCCAGAGTCTGTGATGTGTTGGGAGCCTGAGGACACTCCACAGACCCATGTGAGTGCCCACCCCCTTGTCAATTCTCCCAGCCAGACTTAGGTGTCTCCTCTAGGCTGGTTGCTGGGTGCATGGACTAGCTGGCATAACTGCTTCATATGTCCAAAATGGCACCTGTCCTCTCTCAGCCAGTTGTTAGGCACCAGGATGAGGAGAAAGAACTGTGGCCCTTTTTGCCTCTCAGTTGGCAGGTACCCTGTCCCCCACAGGGCTCCAGGCTAGATTCACACCAGGCTCTACCTACAGCTATATCACCAGTGGCATAGGCTGCTGCAGTGTGGTCTCACTTCACTGTCTAAAGATGGCACTCAGGTTCTCAGCTGCTGGGGCCCTGTGTTGTGTCCATGCTCGTGCTACACTTCCACACTCTCCACATAGGTCCACAGTGCCCCTCTTCTTTCCGTCAGTTACTGTGTTGTATGACTAGTTTAAGACATCCTATATTAAAATAACATATTACATAATATCTTAGAAAATATTCAAAGATTGACTTTTTAAGACCATAATCCACATAAAATTTATTGTTTGTATGTTTTAAAGGCCAGCCAGTTGTCCCAGTACTATTAATTCCTATCTTATCTGCAATGTCACCACTGTTGTCAATAAAATGTTCTTCTGTCTAGAGGATTTGTTTTCAGATCCTTCATACTTTTCTTTCAAACCATTATGATAGCATTATTCAATATAAAATAAAAAGATATAGCTGCTTTTATTATTTATTAGAGCAAGGAAGAGGTCTACTCATCAAGATGAATCTCTGACTTTACTTAGGGTTTTGGGAATCACAGTGTTCAAGGAAATGATGAACTGTTAGAAATACAAATGAATTCACCTAATCTGGAGATGCATGTTAATCCAGATAATACTGTTAATGATTGCTTGGCATTCAGAACTGTGTTTATTGGAGTTAACCCATCACGAATCAAATGACTTTCAGAAGAGAAAATGATACCAATTTCTTAGCTTAGAAATATAGTTGCAGCCGGTGTTGCAGCTCAATAGGCTAATAACTGCCTGCGGCACCGGCACCCCAGGTTCTAGTCCCCGTTGGGGCACTGGATTCTGTCCCAGTTGCCCCTCTTCCAGGCCAGCTCTCTGCTGTAGCCCGGGAGGGCAGTGGAGGATGGCCCAAGTACTTGGGCCCTGCACCCCATGGGAGACAGGAGAAGCACCTGGCTCCTGCCTTCGGATCAGCGCAGTGTGCCGGCCGCAGTGCGCTGGCCGCAGCGGCCATTGGAGGGTGAACCAACAGCAAAGGAAGACCTTTCTCTCTGTCTCTCTCTCACTGTCCACTCTGCCTGTCAAAAAAAAAAAAAAATATCTAGTTGCTAAGGCAAGTTATCAGTGATTATTTGAACAGATGTAAAACTTGTTTAGATGACAACTTGTTATCAAAACTGTAGAATAACCAATATTTTCCTAAATTTTGAAGAACTTAGAAAAATAATATAATGAAACTCATGTTTTTTAAACTAGGCATGAATATCAAACTGTGTTAATTAATGAAAACGTTATAATGAGTTAATATTTGGTAAAGCAGACTTTTTAACAACAAAGTCTGGTATTATATATTCCATTTCTGTGTTAATTTTTAACATGCACTTGTGATTTTGTTTGTTTCCTACTGAAACTTCAAATCAATTTAGAAGTAACATGCTTATAATATCCAAGGATTTTAAGATATTGTATATATTTTCATTTGCTAAAGTTTTCATTCATGCAACTCAAAGTTTTAACATTTCCTCCATAGAGGTCTTGTACATATTTTGCTAATTTTATTTGTACATCATATAATTTTATAATATTGCAAATTACAACTATTAATTGCTCATTTCTAGTAGATACAATTTTGCAGTTTATCTTATGTTAATTTTTTATTTAACAATATTGCTAACTTTTCTGACTCATTTTTGTTATCAAGAGAATTTCTATTATATTTACCAATTACAAAATAATGTTATCTGTTTCCTTTCTCATTCTTTCAACTTTTAATTTTTTAAAGATTTATTTTATTTATTTGAAAGAGTTACAGAGAGATAGAAACAGAGAAAGGTCTTCCATCCTCTGGTTCACTCCCCAGATGGCCGGAGCTGCACTGATCCAAAGCCAGGAGCCAGGTGCCTCCTCCTACTCTCCCACGCGGCTGCAGGGGCCCAAGGACTTGGGCCATCTTCTACTGCTTTCCCAGGCTATAGCAGAGAGCTGGATCGGAAGAGGAGCAGCCGGGACTAGAACCAGCACCCATATGGGATGCCCGCGCTTCAGGCCAGGGCATTAACCCACTGTGCCACAGCGCCGGCCTCCCAACTTTTAATTCTTTACCTTGTCTTACTTCATGGACTAAATACTCCAATACAATGTTGAAGAGAAGTTGTGAGAAGTTAAACTCTCCAGGCCACAGGCTGAACTTTATTTTCATTTCCTTTTTGTAATTACAGGTAGACATGTGACTCAGTCCTTATCATGGTACAGGGGAAGAAATGTAGCATTCTACCTCAAGGTCCTACCTACTAAATAATTGCAAATGATCCTTCATTGCTCCCCTCTGCTCCCACTGCTATCTACTAAATGAAGCAGTCTCTTTAGACCTAGAGGAGGGCAAGCCACAAGATGAATGGAAACTTAAGTAATTGAATGCCACACAGATCGCCACCTAACCAACAATATGCATCTTGCATGGTCATTTGAATAAAGATTAACTTTATTAAGTGGTTTTGCCTTCAGATTTATTTGATATATGATCTATAGAGAGAATGGAAGATCAGGACAAGGAGGTCTTGGGAAGAAGTCTGTAAAGATATAAAAATGCGAAAGAAGTGTAAAGATCATTGTATTACATGTTATTGTCCATCCGAAAGCACCTGCCTCAGCACAGTCAATAAACAATCTTGTAGGTAAAAATCACATGGCCAACTGTTGTCAACCAGCGTCATTCATTTCCCTGTCATCCTTGTCCAATGTTATAATAGGTGTGTGAGGGTATTGAGGAAGAGGAGCCATGGATGAAGGACTGAAGGCAATGGGTAGACCAAATTTCATGGGCTACCAGTCACAAGGGCTGATCTAACTACTATCACCATCTTACCCACATTTCTAAAACTCCAAATATTACTTTCATCCTTTGAGTAAATTGAGTCATCGCTTATTGGTAATCACATCTCAGACATGGATTCTATTGTGTCCCTTCTTTCTAGGAAAGGGAAGAGAAATTCAAATAGACTAGAATTTGCATATTTTCTAGGAATATGTTTTCCTTTCCTGACTATATAGCCTCACCAATATCACTAACCAAGGGCACATCAGTATGCCTAGTCCCGTAAAGAATCCATCTTTGATGCAAATAGAGTTCATTACTAACAACATGATTCTTTGTCCCATGACATACTGCATGGCCCAACACTGCAGGTAGATGGAGTAATATAAAGGTCTTTTGAAGTCATAGTTAATATACCAGCTTATAAATAACACCCTGAGAGGCTGCAATGACACCCTTCAGGAAATAGTGTGCCATTGAAAGAATGACCATTATACAGTTCTGTCCCCAGTAGGTAGAATACAGGGTTATAGGAAACAAGAAGTGGAAGAGTAGCTTCACATATCCACAATAGCCCATGACACAATTGGAAAATATGTGCATTATATCCCCATAATGTTAATCTTTAAGTCTAAAGACCTTTTTTAACGTCACACAAGGTACTACTTGAAAGAAACAGCAGACAAAGGAGATACTATCTCTCATAGTTTATAGTAATTGAGATGATTGAGCGAGCATACACACACACACACACACACATCAACAGGTATTTTGAAAGCACATAGATGAGGGTCCTAAATGAAACAGATGTGTTTTTGGGCCAGCAGGAATGGAGGTAGAAATCTAAAAAAGAATAGAACTAAGGCAGGAAAGATTTCCAAGGAGAGGTGGTGATTGAACTGGATTTTTGGGAAAGGAAGAAGTTAACTATGTAGATATGGAGATGTGAAGTTAATTCAGGCACAAGGAAGAAGAGGAAGTATGGTGAAGACAGGGAGAAATAGAGACTGTTACAGAGATGGAGTTGAAGAGGGAAAGAAACATGCCAGAAGGAGAAGTTGCAGAGGCAGACAGAAGACAAAGCAGAAGCCTTTAATGACGGGTTGCCTGGAGGCAAGAGGAAGTCATCAAAGGGTTTTAATCAGGAGAAGGAGATGACTTGATGTACACTGAGCAAACTGAAATAAGAACATCCATTCTTACATGTCTCGTTCTCATTTCATTCAGAAAACAAAAAATTATCCGTTTGACAACAAACCCATATCTTCAAAAGATTTATAGGCTTCTGGAGAAATTCCAGTGTAATGCTCCAAGTTAAGAATCAAATGTTCTTTTGAGAGAGAAAGATAAAGCACACATACAAACACATGTCACATTTGAGTGTGTGTGTGTTTTATGGGGATGGCAGGTAGAAACTTTAGGTTTTTGGGAATCTGCCTGATAATAAAGAAGGACATAATAAAGAGGACATAATTGCTTCAATAATGAATTGTTTTAGAAACAAAAATTTCCATT
Organism: Oryctolagus cuniculus; assembly: GCF_051225735.1. Lineage (NCBI taxonomy): Eukaryota > Metazoa > Chordata > Mammalia > Lagomorpha > Leporidae > Oryctolagus > Oryctolagus cuniculus. Next base: position 90,077,892 of record NC_142870.1, read on the forward strand.
TAGAGAAGAGGACAAAGGAAGCCATAAGAATACCCACCTGAGCTGGAACACTGAATTCCAGTTCTTCAAAGAATTAAAATTAAATCAGTGCTTCTCTGTGCTGACATTCTTCTTAAAACAAGTAAATTAGATCACTAGCATGCACTTACCCCAATTAAAAGTGATTTCAACCTTTGTGGCCATCAAAGCATCACTAGTTCATGGACATAACTCTCATTTCTTTCAGGATTTCAGGATGACAGCCCAGGATGCATTAGGAGCCTTGACTCATTCATCCTCATGTGTGGGCACACCAATATAGTTAGAGCATTTCATAAACTTTAATTGATCTTTTCTCTGGGCTTACTTACCACTTTCTCACAACCAATCTGTGTTCATTGGTGAAACAATCATGTGGATTGCAAGAAACTTGGTATTTTATTCACAAGGGCCTATCAGTGGCCTAGTGCAATGGAGCCTCATGGGATCCTAATTTGCTCATCTATGAATTGGAGACACAAGCCCTGTGATGCAATAATTTTATTGTGTTCCTTTAACAAATGGTTCTCAACCCAAACCAGCTATAGAGTCACCTGGAGAAGCATTTGAAAAATGTCCTTGCCAGGGAGCCAACTACAGAAATTGGGACTTAATGGACTGGGATGTTGGTATTTCTTTCTACTATTATTTGTTTGAGAAATAGAACATTTCTCTGTCTACTATTTCACCCGCCAAATGTCCACAAAAGCAAGGCAGAAGCCAGGAGCTCAATGCAGGTCTCTGATAAGGGTGGCAGAAACCCAATCACCTGAACCTCAGTACTGCCTCCCAGAAACTAGCACATTAGCAGGAAGCTGGAATTGGAAGCCAGAGCCAGAAAGTGAACCCAGGTACAGTGATACAGAACACGACGTCCTGGCCGGCGCCTCGGCTCACTAGGCTAATCCTCTGCCTAGCGGCGCCGGCACACCGGGTTCTAGTCCCGGTCGGGGCGCCGGATTCTGTCCCGGTTGCCACTCTTCCAGGCCAGCTCTCTGCTGTGGCCAGGGAGCGCAGTGGAGGATGGCCCAAGTGCTTGGGCCCTGCACCCCATGGGAGACCGGGAAAAGCACCTGGCTCCTGGCTCCTGGCTCCTGCCATCGGATCGGCGCGGTGCGCCGGCCGCGGCGGCCATTGGAGGGTGAACCAACGGCAAAGGAAGACCTTTCTCTCTGTCTCTCTCTCTCTCACTATCCACTCTGCCTGTCAAAAAAAAAAAAAAAAAAAAAGAAAAAAAGAAAAAGAACACGACGTCCTAACCAACACCTACCTGCTAGGCTAAATGCCTATCATGGACATTAGTATTTGTAAAAAGCTCCTCAGTGATTCTAACATGTGTCTATTTCCCTAAACCAAACCATCCTAGCTACAAACCACAGAACAAGCACAGAACAAACTGGACATACTGCACTGCTCCTTACACTGACCTAGTTAACTGCTCAGAGGTAAACTAGAGAGTTTCTCAGAAAGATCAGGTGGTCTCATCTATTTGTGACACTGGAATATCTAGCAGAGGGGGAATGTGGAAGGGAGCCCACTTTAGACTAGCAAATCTTGATTAACCAGAAAAAGAGAATAAAGCAACACAGTGAGGAAAGAGTCTGATCCCTTTATCTGCATATGCAGTGGTCTTACCCTAAGAGCTGACCAACCCCCAGAAGTACTGCCTTTGAAATTTGACCCCTTTCCTTCTGCAAAAAGTCACCGCTGGGAGGAAGTTCTTCTCTTGTCTGGATGTCTGGCAAAGCATCTCATCTTCATAGTGAGCGCTCATATTTAGTGTCAGTCTGTAAAGAGGACTCCAGCAGATTTGAATGGGACTAAGCAGAAGTGAGATTTCCCTTTAGATACTAATAAATGAAAAAATAAATTAGGGCAATACTAAAATATCCTGCAGCAAAAGAGAAAAGGAAGCTTTTCCTGAGGAAAAGAAAGAAAAGACACACAGGCCCACAAATGTTTCATGTCTTATAGATCACTGGGGACATCACAAATGTGGTTACACAGATTGTGTCTCGTGTATATGTGTGAATTACTGTCTCTTTTACCCAATATTTCATTTGGTGAGAGTTTTGAACATTTCTGGATGCTGCGATTTTGTATTTGTTTAAAATAATACAGTTTGGGGCTGGCGCTCTGGCACAATAGATTAATGCTCCACCTGCAGCACGGGAATCCCATAGGGGCACCAGTTCTAGTCCCAGCTCCTCCTCTTCCAATCCGGCTCTCTGCTATGGCCTGGGAAAGCAGCAGAAGACGGCCCAAGTGCTTGGGCCCCTGCACCTGTGTGGGAGACGCAGAAGAAGCTCCTGGCTTCAGACGAGCTCAGCTCTGGCTATTGCGGCCAACTGGGGGGTGAACCAGCAGAAGGAAGAAGTTTCCGTCTCTCCCTCTCACTGTCTAACTCCACCTCTCAAGTAAATAAAATCTTTTTAAAAAAATAGTTTATCCATTAAAATGTTGCTATTATTATAAAGTATCCTTGGACTTTTCAAAATGTATTTTCTTTCCTGCATTCAAAGTTGGGTATATTTAATAACTAATTCATATTTGCTACCTAATTGATTACATATTGTTATTATTTTTGACAATTTGCCATATACTAGATTTGTTATGTTAAAAAACTTCTATTACAATGGTTCATATTCTACCTAAAAAATCCCTGTTGTTTCTTATTATTAAGATATTTACTTACTTATATGGGGGCAGGGGGGATGGAGAGAGATATTCCATCCACTGGTTCACTCCCCAAATGCTTCAAATTGCCAGAACTGAGCCACGTTGAAAGCAGGAGCTGGGAACTCAATCTAAGTCTTCCACATGGGTGGCAGGAACTCAATTACTTGAGTCACCATCGCTGCCTCCAAGGGTCTGCATTAGCAGGAAGGTGGAGTTAAAAGCCAGTGCCAGGGGGCCGACTCTCTCTGCAGCGGCAGCATCCTATATGGGTGCCAGTTGAGTCCTGGCTATTCCACTTCCAATCCAGTTCCCTAATACACCCGGAAAAGCGATAGAGGATCACCCAAGTGATTGGTCCCCTGCACCCACATGGTAGACCAGGAAGAAGCTCCTGGCTCCTGGCTTCAGCCTGGCCCAGTCCTGGCCTTTGCAGACATCTGGGGAGTGAATCAGTGGATGGAAGACCTCTCTGTCTCTCCCTCTGCATATCTCTTGCAAATAAAAAATTAATCTTAAAAATAAAAAAAGAGCCAGAGCCAAATATTGAACCCAAGTACTCTGATATGGGAATGCAGGGTCATCTTTACTGGAGTCTTAACTCCTATGCAAAATGGCCACTCCTGGTAGCTCTTAAAGCATCAGTTGGAACATTTCTTCTCCATCTCTCATAGAATTTACTTCTAGTTTAATACTAGTTCAGGCTATATCCCAAGTGTTTATTGCATATTTGTATTTATTGTTCAAACCAAGTCCTATAACTTATTTTGGCAAGCTATATCATAAGTTTATATGGAAGAAAAAATGTTGAGCAGTTTTAAAAAAATCTTTAATAAGAGTTTCATAGTTAATATTAAATAACTATGGGAAAACTCTACTACTTATGACAGGATACTATAAAGGTACAATGTGATATTAACACAAGAATAAATACATTTTGGGCTGGTGCTGCGGCTCACTAGGCTAATCCTCCACCTGCGGCGCTGGCACCCCGGGTTCTAGTCCCTGTTGAGGCACCAGATTCTGTCCCGGTTGCTCCTCTTCCAGTCCAGCTCTCTGCTGTGGGCCGGGAGGGCAGTGGAGGATGGCCCAAATGTTTGGGCCCCTGAACCCACACGGGAGACCGGGAGGAAGCACCTGGCTCCTGGCTTTGGATAGGCGCAACGCGCCGGCCATAGCAGCCACTTGGGGGGTGAACCAACAGAAAAAGGAAGACCTTTCTGTCTCTCTCTCTCTCTCTCACTGTCTTACTCTGCCTGTCAGAAAAAAAAAAAAAAGAATAAATATTTTAATGGAACTGAATATATTGCCCCATTATAGGTAGAAATATTTTATAATAAAAGAGAAACATTAGAAAGCAAACATAAGGAATGCATTAATCAATGTATAGGATATACTGGCTGCCATTTAAATAAAAAAATTTAATTTTAATCTAATACATTTATAGACTCAAACCATTAAAATGACAATCATGTCAAAATGTAATCACATTCAAATATATGAACAGGATAGCAAGTTTCAAACTAACTGGTGATAGAAGATGTACTTTTAGGAATTTATGTGATGGACAAATAATTTATTTTCCCATAGACATTTTATATGATAAAGGAAGACAACAAAAATAAAATAACCTGGAGAAAATAGTTCCAAAAATTTGAGACACACACAAAAATTTCCTATCCTTAAACACCTAGGAAAAATCAGTAAGAAAAAAGAAATGTTGTCTTAAACCAATCAAGATTAAAGAAATTGATGAGAGGCTTGATGAGGTACGAAGGCACTGCCCCCAAGGACTTTGAAACACAGTTTGTATCCAAGCATGGAAGTGTTTCTCTTACCAATAATCAGAAATAGCTAAATTAAAACAATGTTATACAAAGTTCAACTATCAAATTAAAAAACAGTTTAATGATAATGCATAATACTACCTAGTGCACAGTGTAATAGGCACTTGTGTCATCAATGTGTGAACTCTTGGATGCAAACTATTATTATGCATAAGCAAATTCATTCACACCCCTTAACATTTCAGGAAAATTATACTGGGTAATTTAATCATAAATAGATTTATAAAGGGAAGTTTGTACACCAAAGATTTGTGTTCCATTTTTGGCATTATTACTGAAATGTGACTTTACAGCTCCATTTGCATTTAGATGGAGCCATATGACTAAGTTCCAGCTGAGAGAACGGGGGCAGAATTAATTCACGCTACTTCTAGAACCAGCCAAATTCTCCAGGCTCAAAGTTTAATCTTCCAAGACTGGTGCATAACCTTGTGCCAGTTACCTCACACTTCATGCCTCAGTTTTCTCATCTGGAAAACAAGTTATATAATAGTGCCTGCCGCTTAGTGAAATAGGATATAAAAGAAAAATATCCTATGTTTTCTCTGATATGTGGAAGTTAATATAGAGGACAAAAAAATGGAAATGAAAGAGACAACTTGTGATTTGATTGCTGTTTTCAGCACTTGTTTATACTCCTGTGGTACCGTGATCTTTCTACTTTATACGTACTGAATGTTACAGTTAAGTGTTGCATTAAGCCTATTATTATGGAATGGACTGAAATTATGTCTCTATAAAAATTAAAGAAAATCAGGAAGAAAGGAAGAAGATTGAGGGAACAAGAGAAAGGAAAGAAAGTATGGTTATCTTAGAATTATACCTATGAAAAACATGAAATCTGTTCTCTTTATATTCATAAAAATTTTAAAAATAAAAGTAAAATCTAAAAAAATACTTAAAGATTAATATACACCAATTCTTGGACCATTATCTGGGGATTATTAATTCAGAGAAGAACAAACATGAACACATTCATTAAGAATGCCAGTATAAGGTTCACTCTAGAGCCAATGTTGTTTGCCCTGGACCTTAGCATGGGAATAGATCACAAAGTGAAGGAACTTGGGTTACCAAGGGTATGCCTTCTTCTTTACAAGTCTAGAGTCTGGTGTAGAAATCTTAGGAGGTATTCATTACAATATGGGACCTCTGCCATAACCCAGCAGACCCTCTCAGGCTTCCAGTTACCAAGGACCTGGGAAGATCAATCACCCTGATCTCTCCCAAAAATGGTTGCAGATTTCCAGGAAATTTAGTATGAGACCCACATAAATTTCCTGCAGACAAGCTGTCACTTTAATTAAAAAAAGGTTTGTAGCCAGATATTGAAATAGGAAGCTAAAATGGAACACCAAAAACACCTATCTGTCTTGGACATGTATTTGAAGTAAACCAGTATCTTTTAAGACATTATTTATTTAGCAACCATTGATGCAGTACTTGCTATGCAAAACGCATTGCTCAAAGAAATCTACAGATAGTAACCAAGTTCATCTTCATGAAGGCTTTTGAACCAGTGGGAGACATCCTATTACCCACACTTTGTAGATGAGCCTGTGTTCTTGCCAAAAAGCACAATGTTGATAGGTGATAAAACCAGAATTCAAAGCCAGACAAGGTAGCACCCTGGCCTGTTCTCTGGGTGCCAAGCTTTGTTGCCACTCTCAGCGAGGAATGACCATTAATTCTTAATACTGCTTTACGTTAGTAAAGCATAATTCCAAACTTACATAGAGCAGTCATGCTGATTAACACAAATTCTCATCACAGTCCCTAGAGGCAGTAAGTCTGGTATTAGTTTTCATTTTACTAGAGAAAAAATCGGGGGCTCCAAGAACCACAGAAGGCTTCAGGGAAACACGGAGTGGAAATCCAGGTCCTGGTTGTCCAAGTACTGACCTGCTCTTCTGTCTGTCACACTAATTTCCTCAGTTCTCTACTTTCCTTTAAGGATAAATTAAGAATTATTTTTCTCTCCATTACCTTCAATGTGGGCAGAGTGATTCAATCAAAGAGATGAACTTTGTTTCTTAAACCAGAAAGTTAAGCAATTCTTAAAATTACCGGGAATGTTTGATTTCAATCTTTCGAGTAACCCATTTACTTATTAAGAGTCATGAAGGCTTTTGAAGCTTGACACAATTGTACAGGATGACTAGGTAGAACATGGCAGTCACTTCTCCCCCTTCATCTTCAGCCAGCACATTGGACTGCTCCTTTGCCAGCTAGTGAGGCAGACGTGTTGGGACACTGCTTGGGCAGGAACCAAAAGATCTGGTAGAGGAAACCCGGGGGCTACAAAAACAGGACCTGGGTTCAAGTCCTAAAAGAATTCACATTTCTCTGGGAAACCTCAACATAGCATTTACCTCTTCAAGGCCTCAGTTTTCTCACGTGTTTAAGATAAATATTTAAGTAGGTAATCACGGCAGGCCTTCCCTACTTCTCAGCTCCCTTAGTGATCTAAGATGCTCTGTGCCTGTGACTTTGAATAAGTTGGATCTCAGCTTCATCATCAGCAAACTAGAAATAATATTGTGGTAGTTACCTATTTGGGTTGGTGAATACACCAAAAAATATACTAAATACAAGCTGCTTTAAATACAAAATACGCTTTATAACTTCCAAATACTTACTACTATTAACTAATTAGAAGAAAAATGTTCAGATTTCAGCAAGCGAAAAAGTTACAACCAATTTTCACAAAGCCCTTAATGGGTTAAATGCTTGGACATCTGGTGAAACACTAACCTCAGCTGTTTAAGTGACATCTTCTTGGGTCAAATTTCTCTCCTCTCTCCAGTCCATCTGCTCACAGCTTGTCATGATAAACACTTTGGAGTTACAAAGCAGAGAGTACACAGCAACAAGAGAGGGACAGCGTCTTGGATCTTGACTAGACAATAATATCTGAACAAAAACACCCTGCCATCATTCTGCCAGCCCTACCCTACACTGCCTATACAACCCTGCCCCCATCTTAGTCTTCCCTGTTTCCACATACCAGGTAAGGGACAAGCTGAAGGCAAGAATTCAAAGCCGTCCTGGAGAAGAGACCGACCTGATAGGTAAGAATCATGCCAGGTGGAAAATCTAGGTGTCACTTGTCCTTGATTCAATGAAAGTAGAATGTGTTATGTGATGATACTCCCAAGAATAGAATCATCTCAAAGCAGTGTCCTAACGATCAGGGCACTTGGCTGACCAAAGCACTGCCTATTTGTTGTGACACTGGAGGGGAAAAAAAAATCACTGAACATTCAGCCTCAGTTTCCTCATTTGCAAAATTAAGTGGTAATTGGTGAAAGCAATAAACACCTACATCATTCTTGTCATTAGGCTTAAATGAAAAATATCTGCAACAGAAATTGGCACATAGTGGGCAGTAAATCTTTTTAATTGATGCTGTATCTGGTATGCTGGAAAGAGTACTACACTGAGAAGCTTTGGATGCCTGATGAGGACTTCCATCTTTCAACTCTCTAGGAGTAATCTGAAATTTCTGAGCAAACAAGTGCAATCATCAGAGTTGCAATTAATATTTATGGCTGTTTCCTCTTATAGAAAATGAGAGGATTATAGAGATGTTCTATAAATTCCTTCTTTATTCTGATGCTCTGAGATCACACTTGTGCTCCCTTGAATGTCTGATTACATTTAAAGCTCAAAAGTTTTGTCATTCTATATACATTCTGTGTCACTGTGCACATTTCCAAAAGCCACTGTCTCTAGCCTTGAAGTCAGGAACCTCAGTAACAATCAGATTACAGCATATCCATACAATGCTAATAGTGGTTTTGCTATTTAATGGTGCAATCTCAGATGACACCTTAAAAAAATTACCTCTGATTTGAGTTTCTTATGCATTCTTATGTAATAAACTTCATGAGACAGAGAGGGAGAGAGTATTGTCTAAACCAGAAGGAAAGGAAAGAATGGTTTTTAGTAAGAATTAGAGCACTGAGCAGGCATTGCAGGTTAGTGAGGTAAGTTGTGGCTTGGTACACCTACAACCCATGTATGGGAGGTGGCTGGGTTCCAGTACCAGCTACTACAAGGTTCAGATCCAGCTTCCTGCTAATATATCTTGGAGGCAGTTGATGAAGGCCCAAATGCTTGGGTTCCTGCCACTCACACGTGGAGACCCAGATGGAGTTCTGGTTCCTGGTTTCAGCCTGGCCCAGCCCAGGCTGTGATGGGCATTTGGAGAGTGAACCAATATATGAAAGATCTCTCTCACTCACTGCCACTGTGCCTTTAAAATAAATTTATAAATCTTAACCAAAAAAACAGGGACTGGCACTGTGGCGCAATGGGTTAAGCCATTGACTGCAAAGCTGGCATTCCATATGAGTTCAAGTCTCACCTGCACCACCTCTGATCCAGCACCCTGCCAATGCACCAAGCAAAGCAGCAAAAGGTGGCCCAGGTAATTGGGATATTGCAACCCACATGAGTCACCCTGATGGAGTTCTAGGCTCCTGGCTTCAGCCTGGCCTATTCCTTACTATTGCAACCATTTGGGGAGTGAACAAGTGGATGGAAGGTATTTCTCTTTTTCTCCCCTCCCCACCCCACCCCACCCTCATAACTCTGCCTTTCAAATAAATAAATCTTAAAAAAAAAAAAAAACAGAGAAAAGACAAAAACAAAGAAGGAATCAGAGCACAAGATAGAAACTGCCTCAGTAATTACCATGTGAGGTGTGACAACTATAGTATTTCTGTAGAGTACATTCTCAATCCATAGTGATCCATCTCTTCCACTGGAAGAAAGAAAAATGTATTTGGCCTAAAACAACCTCTAAATACTCTGTATGATTTTTTTCCTCTGGTTTTGCTTAAGCATCACATCTCATCCATCTACCAACAAACATTACAGGGTACCTATCAAGTGCCAAGTGCTGTGCTATAGAACTAGGACACATAAGATGGCTTCAGCTTTCAAGGGTATGAGGTGATAGAAATTGTCATGCACTCTCTTGGGAGAATAAATTGGGAAACTCGTTATGGGAAAAAACTTTGAATAGTTGTAACATTTAAAGATGTGGTTGCATATTTTAGGATCTAGCATTTCTATACCTAGATAAAGGCTTGAACATACACAAATGTTGAATGTGTGCAACTAGAAGCCAAAAACAAGCATGTTCATAGTAGCATCATAATAGAAATGAATAGACCAGAGACAGCGCAGACATACATGAAATGAACTATAACTGCATGGATCAATTTCAATAAATTTCAAAGCATTTTCATTAGAAAACAGGTCACAAAAGGCTGTATCTAATACAAGGGTACTAAAACAATCTGTGGGAAAATGGAATTAAAAAGAATCTGCATTTATGTAAAAGTCAAAAAATCAAAACTAAACAATATATCAATTGACTAAGGACTATATGTATATTATATATATCTGCGATAAATTACAAGGGAAGCATGGAAAAAAAGAAAAATTAGGACTCAGGGTGGCAGCTACCTTTGGGAATAGGAATTGACAAGATATAAGAAAAAAAGGCACTGGGGAGGGTGCTGTGGCATAGCGGGTAAATCCGCCACTGGCAGTGCCGGCACCCCATATGGGTGCCAGTTGGAGTCTCGGCTGCTCTACTTCCAATCCAGCACTCTGCTATGTCCTGGGAAAGCAGTAGAAGATGGTCTATGTCCTTGGGCCCCTGCACCCACGTAGGAGAGCCGGAAGAAGCTCCTGGCTCCTGGCTTCAGATCAACGCAGCTTCATTTGGCACAGCTCTGGCCATTGCAAGCTACCTGGGGAGTGAACCAGCAGATGGAAGACTTCTCTGAATCTACTTCTCTCTCTCTCTCTCTCTCTCTCTCCTCCTCTCCTTCTCTCTGCGTAACTCTTTCAAATAAATAAATAAATCTTAAAAAAAAGAAAAAAAGGCACTTGAGGAACTTCAAACATATTTGGAATGTGATGAGTACAGGCAATAATTGTATTAGTGTTTAAGTCATAAATATAACATTATATATAGCATTTATGTATATAACATTTCAAGCAAAGTAAATAATATGCACAAAATGGAATTGAGTATATAACAAAAATTCACTCATTTCTTCCAAGTCCAAATCAAACACTTCCTGTTACATGGAATCTTCCCTCTTTTGATTGCTCTTCCTATCTTTTTTTTTTTTTTTTTTTTTTTGACAGGCAGAGTGGACAGTGAGAGAGAGAGACAGAGAGAAAGGTCTTCCTTTGCCATTGGTTCACCCTCCAATGGCCGCCGCGGCCGGCGCGCTGCACTGATCCGAAGGCAGGAGCCAGGTGCTTCTCCTGGTCTCCCATGGGGTGCAGGGCCCAACCACTTGGGCCATCCTCCACTGCACTCCATGGCCACAGCAGAAAGCTGGCCTGGAAGAGGGGCAACCAGGACAGAATCCAGCGCCCCGACCGGGACTAGAACCCCGTGTGCCGGCGCTGCAAGGTGGAGGATTAGCCTACTGAGCCGCGGCACCGGCCCTACCTCTTCCTATCTTGTAAAGGTTTATTCATTTCAAGACCGCCCTCTATTTTTGCTGTGTTGCTATGGCTTAGATGAAGCCTTATCTCCTTTGATATAGGACCTGTGTCTCATCTTTCCTGCTCCATGTACAGCAGTTATCTGGGAGATAAGTAGTGACACATTCATGAATATTGGGAATTGCCCTCAAGTGTTTTGAATTCAAATTCTGGTTTTATGACTTAAAACTAATGAGACTCTGAGCAGAAATTCCCACTGCTATGAAATGCTAATAACATTTACCTATCAGGATCTTGCTAAGAATTCTGACATAATGTTTACTAAATTGCATTATAAAAGATTATATATACACATGCATACTTGGGCCCCTGTACAAGGGAAGGTCTCAACAAATATTTTTGATTGATTCTGACATAGTTTTACTTTATTATGGTTAAGGATCTTAATCAATACACAAGGCAGAGATAACTTTAAAACAGTGAGGTGACTTCTCCCAGAAGAGAGAGATACTGGGGCCACCCAAGAAAACTGACTTCATTAAAACATGTGGGTGGAAATTTTTCAACATTGAGCCTTCTGAGCTACAACATGCTGTTGATTCCACTGCTTTCCAATTCTTAGTGGGAGGGAAACTGTGAAGGGCCACCAGACTTTGGGGCCATGTGGCACTGCAAAGTATACTCAAAGGCATAAAAGAGAGCAGCTATGAATGAAACATGACAGATTTGATAGCAATTAAAATAAACAGAATCTGCTTTTACTTTGGAATGAAGTCATTATTTGTCAACACTTTCCTGAAAGTATAAAATTGGATTTTTAGACTCATTTTTTTCTAGACAGTGTTACAGAAATTGGAAAACTTAATTTCAGCCTAATTAGAAATGTTTTAAAATGTGTTCTAAGAATATTTATTAATTTTTTTCAGAAACAAAGTTCCAAGAGAATAAATGCAAAAAATGTCATTTATTTTATTTTGGATATATGATCTCATTTATTAAAGTGTTTACTAATACTTTTTTATTTCCAAGGTACTTGTGGACATATTGTTTTATTTGAGTATCTGTAAAGTATTATAAATTTCATTCTACATGACAGAAGTGTAGATAGCAAGTAGCAGAGTCAGTTTTATTTTAAAGACTTATTTGAAAAGCAGATTTATTGAGAGAGAGCGAGAGACAGAGACAGAGAGATCTTCCTCTGCTGGTTCACTCCCCAAATGGATGCAACAGCCACAGTGGGGTTAGGTTGAAGCCAGGAAACAGGAGCTTCTGAGTCTCCCACATGGGTGCAGGGATCCTAGCACCTGGGCCACTTTCGGCTACCTTCCTGGGCAGCAGAGCCAGTTTTAATCCTAACTTCACTGCCTCTGGTTCCACGGTACAACTTCAGCATTTACCTTGTCTGCTCTGCTTCTAATCCAACTCCCTCCTAATATGCCTGGGTTCATGTTTCCACTCTGCCTTGGATTCCAGAAACTACCAATGTGCACCCCTGGGAGATACCTTGGGTCCTTACCACCTAGCTCCTAGGCATTTGGGGAATGAACTATCAGATGGGAGGTATCTTTTTCTCTATGACTCTCTGTAGATATCTCTCTACTTCCCCCCAAAAATGTTAAAAAATAATTGAAAATATCCATAACATATACCCAAGAATGTTAGTTGCAGTATGTTCATGATTGGATTTAAAAATTCATTCAAATTGTGTTTATAAAGCACACTCATCCATCAATCAAGAAAACATAGTTACTTGTTGTATAGAGTTGAATACAGCCTTAAAAATAATTATATGAAGACATCATACTGGTATCAGTAGACATCTAACAGATAATACCCTTAGCAGGGTAAGGGTAAGAAGGGAAACTACAGAATGTGTTCAGTGGAGTAACATGTGTAGAACACTTTAAATTTCCTTTTCTGCCAATACAAATGAATACAGGAATTCAGGGAATAGATCCAGAAGTGCCAACAGTATTGACAGCAATGATGAAGGGGGACTCACACTGTACTGTAAAGTTTAATTTCTCTATTACTTTCTTTTTTATATATTTTTAAATTTTATTTAAATTACACAAATTTCATGTATTCCATATATACAGATTCAGGAATGCAGTACTATTTTCCACCCCACCATCCCTTCTGCCCACACTCTCACCCTTCTTCCTCCTTCCTCTCTTAGTCCCATTCTTTTTTTTTTTTTTTACAAAGATCTATTTTTAGTTAACTTTATACTTATAAAATTAACCCTATATGAAGTAAAAAGTTCAACATATGTCATAATAAGAGTATTAAGAGAAAAAAAATGTCATAATAAGAGTATTAAGAGAAAAAAAAAATGTTCCTCAACAGTAGAGAACAGAGTTGTTCAAAGTCATCACATCTCCAACTGTCAATTTCACTCCTATAGATTAAGGTACTCTATAATGTATTAAGTTACCACAGATCATGAAGAATATATGGTATCTGGTTTTTGAGACTGGCTTATTTCACTAAGTAAAATAGTTTCCAGTTGAATCCATTTTGTTGCAAACAAGAGTATTTCATTTTTTGCTGCTGTATAGTATTCCATAGTGTATATATACCATAATTTCTTTATCCAGTATTCAGTTTATGACTATCTGGTTGATTCCATATCTTAGGGATTATGAATTGAGCAGCAATAAACATGGAGGTACAGATCAATCTTTCATACACTGATTTTGTTTTCATTTGCGTAAATTCCCAGGAGTGGGATGATTTTTTTTTAAACTCAATATATTTTTTCACTATTTTGAGGAGACAGTATTTGTATCTCCAAGATTCAAAATTGTTAATATTATTCATCTTTACCTCTGTCCATTTCCATCATTTATAGAGCATTTAAAGAAAATTTCAAATATCAAATCATTTGCAAATATTTAATTATTACAGATAATTACCTATCTTAAAAAATTATATCAAATATCCACTCAGTGTCCAATATCAATAGATTCATAATATATTTTCTACAATTTGTTAAATAATCATCGAATATATCCTGATTTTTAAAGATTAACCTTTATCATGAAATTCTTCACATAAGGAAAAATATGGAAAATAATTACATATTCATATCATCCAGATGCATATATTCTTTCTATTTTGCCACACTGGCTTCAAATTTTAAAATAAATCTTTTTAGTATAAAAACTACAGATAACCTTTTAAAAAATAAATGTTTTAAAGGTATAAAAATTCTGAGAAATAAAAGAGTAACACTAATTTCTCTTACAACCCCCCTGAAATTCTATTACCCTTACCAAAAACTGTATATGCTCTGATCTTAATAAATGTACTTCCCATTATTTATTTTTTTAAAGATTTATTCATTTAATAGAAAGCCAGAGTTACACAGAGAGAGAGAGAGGTCTCCCATCTGCTGGTTCACTGCCCAACTGGCTGCAACAGCTAGAGCTGTGCCAATCCAAAGTCAGGAGCCAGGAGCCTCCTCCAGGTCTTCCCATGCAGGTTCAGGGGCCCAAGGATTTGGACCATCTTCCAGTGCTTTCCCAGGCCATAGCAGAGAGCTGGATTAGAAGTGGAGCAGCTGGATCTCCAACAGGTGCCGATATGGGATGCTGGTACTGCAGGCGGTGGCGGCTCTTCCCACTACGCCACAGCATCGGCCCCCTTCCCATATGTTTAATATACATGTACCTACAAAAATACCTTACATTAATATTCTGAAATTTTAAATAGCATACTGCATGTATCCAATTGTATTTTATTTTTACCTTCAACACTATGTGTTGTAATATTTATTCATTTTGACACGTGATGATCCAGGTTATTTAACTGCTACCTAAAATTTCACTATATTTACACTGAAGTAGTTATTTTCCTATTCAAGGAGATTTAAATTATTCAAACTTTAATCTTATAAGCTCTTTTATAATGATAATTCTTGCACATGTTTATTCAAGTAGGTATGTGGGAATTTCTCTAAAGAATATTCCTAGAAATAAAATTTCTGAATCATAGGATACAGCATTTCAAACTTACTTCATATTGTCAAATTGTGCTCCCAAGTCATCTCCCTAACTACTCTTCCACCAGCAATATATGAGCTTTTTTGTTTGTTTTACCATGCTCTCAGCAATCCTTGACATTTCTTGTGGGTGATCCTGTACCTGGCGGGCTGTCTGCTGGCCCTCCTGCCCTGCCCATGCAGGAGACTGAGAGGACATTGGCACACCATGCTTCCCGGGAAGGACCCCACAACCTGACTGCTGGCAGGCACCCTTGCTCCCTGTTAAAGGGCCCTTTATTTGCCAATCAGGTAAACAGCTCCTGGGTATGGCCCAGGCCCATTAGGACCACCTGGAAAGCTATCCTAGCTATGTAACCTTCAAGCTGATTGGAGAAGCATAGCGGTGTCAATATTGGTTCTATCCTATAAAAATAAGGTTGCACTGAATTAATTACACCCCTTCTGCCTGTCCTTTAAAAAATGTGCATGGTCGTTAATAAAGTGGACATGTTCACCAAAACTTGTCTCCAGTGCTTCTTGCAGAAGAACGCTGTCACCCCACAACCCCTGCAGTGCATGGGCCTTGTGGGGTTGAGCCTGCAAAGTATTTCTAAAGTTAATTTACTCATCTAATAAGTGTAAGTAGTATTTTATTGTAACAGTAATTAAAATATTTATGATATAGATAGTTCATGTTTTTATCAGCCACTCAAATTTCCATGTCTTTGAAATTTCTAAAGCATCTGATCATATTTCCATTAGGTTATTGAACACTTTCTCGTTATTTTAATAATACTGAATAAATTCAGAGTACTTCTATTATCTTTTGTCCTTCATTTGAGTACAGAGAATCTACTATAGTCTTTTTTTTTTAAGATTATGTATTTGAAAGGCAGCATTACAGACAGAGAAGGAGAGCAAGATCTTCCATCTACTGGTTTATTCCCAAAATGGCTGCAACTGCTGGTGTTGTGCCAAGCTGAAGGCTAGGCTTCTGATGTGAGTGTAGGGACTCAAGCACTTGGGTCATCTGCTGCTGCTCTTCCAGGCGCATTAGCAGGGAGCTAGATCAGAAGTAGAGCAGCAAACCAGCACCCACAAGGGATTCTGACATCACAGGTGGCAGCATTACCTGCTAAGCCACAGTGCTGGTCCCTCCTCTAGTCTTTGACTCAATCTTAAACTCATAATTACCTGTCATAATTAAGTTTTAAAATTTTCAATATACTCAAAATTGTCAATATTTTCTTTTTAATGCTTTACTTTTTAAGGTTTAACCAAAAATTCTTTCTGAAGTCATATGTAAGCTATGATTTTCTTCAAAATTCTTTAAAGCTTTGAGTTTCATATTTTATTATTTTTGCAATTAGTACCATTTTAAAAGTATAGAAAAGTAAAATTTATCTTTAATTTTAGCCCTCAGAATCTAACTACTATTAACATTTACTCTATTTCTAGTTGCATTTTATACATATATCTTTTGCTATATATGTGAGATAAGAAATTACAATATTTTCATACTTTTTAAATTGAGTAACACTTAATTTTTAAAAAAATCTACAATAATTCATAAAAAAATGACTGAAGCTAGATAATCCAGAATTAGGAGGTTTGGAGGGAAAATTTATATGAAAACTCTCCTTTATGGTATATATTTAGAATTCATACAATCTAAATCAAAAACATCTATGAACTCTTGTTTCACATAGAAGTTATACATGACACCACTACAGGAACTTAAATAGTCTTCCTCTTTTTTTTTAAAGATTTATTTATTTACCTGAAAGTCAGAGTTACACAGAAAGAGGAGAGACAGAGAGACAGAGACAGAGAGAGACAGAGAGAGAGAGAGGTGTCTTCTATCCAATGGTTCACTCCCCAATTGGCTGCATCAGCCGGAGCTATGCCAATCCGAAGCCAGGAGCTTCTTCCAAGTCTCCCACATGGGTACGGGGGCCCAGGGACTTGGGCCATCTTCTACTGCTTCCCCAGGCCATAGCAGAAAGCTGGATTAGAAATGGAGCAGCTGGGTCTTGAACCAGTGCCCATATGGGATGCCGGTGTTCAGGCCAGGACGTTAACCTATTGCACCACAGAGCTGGCCCCCCATAGTCTTTCAAAATGTATTATTCACATCCCTGCCTCCTCTGCTAAACCAAGAGTTCATTTAGGTCAGAAGCAGGACTGAAACAGGCCATAATAATAATCCTCATATCAGTACTGGGATTTAGCAAATAATAGGTGCTCAAGAAATCTGCAAAGGACAGCGGTGAAGTGAATATTGAACTTGGATTAAGGAGACCTCAATTTTAGCTCCCAAGTCACTAGTTTTTGTGTGTCTTTGGGAAAATTTCTTCTAAGATTATCTTCTTCTGCAAACCGATGGGAGGGGACTAGATGACCTATACATTTCCCACCTACTCTAACATTCCAGACTGATTCTTTTTTAAAAAAAGCATTTAATAGGGTCCATAAATATTATTTAAAATATTTATATCTTCTAATCCCATTAAGTAGTTCAGACTTTTAACAACCTATGACACCTAACACTAATAAGTGTTTACTTAAACACAAATGGAACTTGTGGTTCCTTAAGACTGCCAATTTCTCAGTAGAGATGTCCTTGCAGGATTGGATGGATGAGCTGTTTTCTGGTAAGCAGCCATCAGAATACCAAAGAGTGAGCTTAAAATAAGATACACATTGAAGCTTCCTTAGCACTGTGATTGTGGCAGGATATGGAACCGTGTCATTTTCTGGCTTGTGTGTCCTTCCATCTACCCCATGGGCTCAAAGCTGCTAAAGGGTGTTTGTGATTACATCTCCCTCTAGTGACCAAAGCCTTCCCAAAATTCAAAATCTGTGGCACATGAGCAAGAATATTTTACTACAAAAATATATAAAACAATTTATTAATTCTTTGATAATTAAAGAAGTACTTTGTCACCATTGTTCTCTGGAAGAAGCAAGTTTTATTATGTACTCCATGTTACAGTGAGAAAACAAGCTCAAAATGTTTTGTTGTTGTTGTTGTTTTTTGAGAGACACAGCAAATGCACTCTCATCCTTACTGGTCCACTCCGCAAACGCCAGAAAGTAAACCAAGACCAGGTTAAGGAACACATTTAAGGTATCCTACATGGGTGGCAGGGAACCAACTATTTGAACCATCATGGCTGTTTCACTCAGTCTGCATTAGCAGGAAAATCAGTCAGGAGCAGGAGCCAGGAATCAAACTCAGGTACTACAATGCAGGATACAGAGATCTTAACCATTAGACTAAACTCCTAACCCTCAAATGGTACTTTTACTGTGACCATGAAACAGTCCGAAGTCTATCTCATCTATATAGTTCACTAAACCAATCAACTTCCAATGTCTCTTACCAACATAAGATTGGATAATTTCTAGTGCAAATACACAAGGAAACAATCTTATTTATTCCTTCTGTGATTCTGATTGTAACAGTTATGCATTTTTTATATTAAGAAAAGAAAAATAATCAGGAATACAAACTTTCAGCAATGATCTGCATTCAAAAGAGAAATTAATAATAGTGAGCTAAGATTAACTCAAAATCAATACTTTGGGGATAAGATAGGCCAAAGGGAAAACAGTCATCTTTTAGGTCTGTGATTTTCAACAATGCTGGTAAAAAATGTATGTGTGTGTGTTTCTATTAGCCCTTCTCTAATACTTCAATGTAGTTCAAAGGGAAATATTAGGTGAATAAATAGATACTGGTAGAGGACTTACAACAAATAAAATAGGGAGAAAATCTCCCTTGTATTGTCACAGAACTGGTCTGAGGTCTCATAAATTAGGGGACAAGTCAGTGGTATCCTCTCAGCACTATCACCTCAAATATCTCGCTTTTCAAATCAAATACCCTAACCCTCCCTATTAAGTACAACTTAAAGTCAAGGGATTAGAGTATTTTTATTTATTTATTTGATAGGCAGAGTTACACAGTGAGAGAGACAGAGAGAAAGGTCTTCTTCTGTTGGTTCATTTCCCAAATGGCCGCTACGGCCAGTGCACTGTGCCAATCCGAAGCCAGGAGCCAGGTACTTATCCTGGTCTCCCATGGGGTGCAGGGGCCCAAGCACCTGGGTCATCCTCCACTGCCCTCCCGGGCCACAGCAGAGAGCTGGACTGGAAGAGGAGCAACCGGGACAGAATCCGGCGCCCATATGGGATGACGGTGCAGCAGGCAGAGGATTAACCAAGTGAACCATGGTGTCAGCCCCAGGATTAGAGTATTTTAAACCTTAAGAAATAATTCAAAGTCACAAATAGATTCATTTAAGTATCTTTCTTCTCATTAAAAGTATCATACTTGAAGAGGAAGCTAGTAACTGGACTTTGGTTAGGAAGGGATTTTCACCAGCTCACTGGGAAGTCCCTGTGGTTTCTAACATATTCAATTTCAATTTCCCAGTTCATCTCATGTAGCTCTTAGTACAACTGACCCTATCACTTCAGACCAACATAGTCATTTTTTTTTTTGCCCTGATCTTGCAACTGAAAAGTCAAGTCTGAAATTTCTATACCAGTATAGAATGTTCAATTGGCCTAGATGTTAGAGACTAGTATGTTCATCCAAATTTTATAGCACAGAAAACTAAAACCTATAATGTGTAAGAGAGTTCCAAAGATCACACAGAAAGGATAGAACTAGAAGCCAGATCACAAGATTCCAAGTAGAGTATTTTTTAAACCATATTACTGTGTATGCATCTGTGTATGTATGTATAAAACAGATGAGAGACAATATATCCAAATAAATATAGATTTATTTTTGGCCATTCAAAGCAGTCCTCTATGAAGTACTCAACATCTTCAGCAATGCTATTATTGTCCAAAACTTATATAGGATTCTTCTTGGGCACTGTACCTAGTCTATGGCCCATTATTAGTTCTGAATTGGGTAATATACATCATCTGCCTGAGTCCATGTCTCTTATTCACCTTACAATCAAAGATAACTCTCATACATATTCAATAAATATCTGATGAATAATGGAGAAGCAGTGAGTAATTTGGATGAAGGTAGAGGCTACTTATTTAAAGGTTGCTAAGATAAGAACATAACAGTAATATTTCTGGGTTGGAAAATAAAGATCAACTTGAACTATTGCCAAAGTTCCAACTCTCATCTAACTACTCTGAATTGCCTTCTGGAATATAAGAATATCAGAAAATGCACTGTGTGAAAAACAGCTTTTCCCAGGAACTGATACCCAAATAATCTCAGCTTCTAATATCCTAATCCCAGAATGTTGCTAGAGTTTTCTTTTTTGCAAGTTTATCTTGGTCCTCCATGTCACTACCTCTCACCAACAGAACTGATACATTAAAGAAGGAGTATTTATGATTACAGTTGAGTCCTCTGATACTTGTGCTAGCTGTGCTTGGTGTTTGAAATCACATGTATTTATGCTTGCCTAAATATCAGGCTACTAACAAATGCCATCTAGGCATAACACACCATGAGAAATGTACTGGAAAAAAATGTAATGCACTTATGCGTGAGTGACACCAGTAAGGCCTTGGTTCCTAGGAGATATCCCTTCTTTAATCCAAGTTTGAATAATAAGATCAACTCCTTTATTTCCATCACATTCCATATTCTTTGGGAAACAGAAATGAATAAATGAACCTTACCTTTAACACATATTACACTGGGTCGGATTAGAGGTGAGGAGGCCTGGAGGTAAATAAATTCCTGAGCTTTGAAAACCATGTTTAATACAAAAGATTAAAAAAATAACTTCAATGTTAGAGGTAACTACCATGTATGATCAATAGAACCTTAAGCAATTTCTCATGCATCCAAAATCATTTTTTCTTTGTAGGGAATATGCTTGAAACAGAATGCTTCATTCCTTAAAGAGGAGTTATCCTATTTGAGATATTTGTTATATTCCACTTAAACATGTAGACCTACTTTTTCCAAGATGTGTTTTGTCACTGAACTGATTTATAGAGATCAAGAGCTAGTTATGTTCATCCAGACCCATGTACAAAATTGAGTATTTGGTGAAGGAAGTGTGGAACTGTATCTTCCACACCAGTTCTATCACTTTGTTGTCCTGATTCACCTCTTCATTTAGAGCACTGTCAATATTCTAGGACATTAAAATGAATGTTTTCCCCTAGAGCAAGTCAGATGAGGACTAAGAAAAGTGTCAGGACAGGACGAAAAACACTTGTGTTGCACAGCTTGTGGGACAGTTTGCTGGCTGCTTTTCTTGTTGACTATGTGCTAAAAAGGAGGTATACATTGATCGTTCCATTGTTGTAGTAAATTAGCATATGAATTTATAGATGAAAATTCTAGTTAGATGTTCAAATGAATATATATTTAATAGTATGTTGTTTTAAAAGTCAGAATATCCCTTAAGAGGCAAAGCTAAACCAAGGTAGTTTTGAACTCCTATTTATCACTTCTGAAAAAAAAAAAAAGTCAGTAGCATTGGGACATTTACAAATAATACATTTTGGATGTTTTAGTCAGAACAGTTTATAGCCAATCAGAATACATTTCAGTTGAAAATGAACAGAATAAGAAAGATTGATGAAAAATCTAATATTCCTTTTGTCACATAAAATGTGAACACCTACCCAAGGTGGCAAAACTAATCTCTTATAGAGCTGGGTTTACAATTTCTGCAGTCAGCTTTCTAGACTGGGCCATGTTACCTCCATGTCTCATTTGGAACATAAAATTGGGACACATAAGTGTCAAATTTCTAAGTGAGTTAGACTTCCTCCTTCATACTATATGTTACAACAACTATCAGATATACAGATTGCTTATGTAGCTCTTTAGATACATGTTATACCAACAGAAGATAGACAGCAAGAGACATTTATGATGGCCTCAAACTTACTGGTGTATCCCTTATTTATATGAGCTACTTTTCTTATCTCTAACGCTTTCTAAAAGTATCTGGTTAGCACTATTTTTGGTGGGAATGGGAGAGGGAAGAGATGTATAATTTGGGACATGCTCAGGCTGACTTGCCCCAAGTGGTGGAGTTGGAAGCATACCAGGGGATTCCAATTCAATCCCATTGAGGTGGCATGTACCAATGCCATCTCACTGTTCCAGGTGATCAGTTTCAGTTCACAGTTGGTCATGGTGAAGGGACTGGGAGTCAAAGGGAGCACATAGACAAGTCTAGTACCTGCTAACGCTAACTGATGGAGTAAATAAAGGGGAGAGTGATCCAACATGGGAAGTGAGATACTCAGCAGACTCATTGAATGGCAGATGTCCTAAATAGCACTCTGGCCTCAGAATCAGCCCTAAAGGCATTCGGAGCTGGCTGAAGAGCTCATGAGAGTATTTCAGGCATGGAAAGCCAAGACACTCTGGCAAAAGATCTCTGCGAGTGAGATCCCAGTGGAAAGAACAGGTCATCAAAGAAGGAGGTACCTTTCTCTGAAGGGAGGAGAGAACCTCCACTTTGACTATGACCTTGTCTAAACAAGATAAGAGTCGGAGAACTCAGAGGGCTTCCATAGCCTTGGAAACTCATGACTGGAGCATAGGGAGATTACTGATGCCATAGAGAGGAGTGTCAATTGGTAAAATCAACAACAGGAGTCACTGTGCACTTACTCCTCATGTAGGATCTCTATCCTTAATGTGCTGTACATTGAGATTTAATGCTATAACGAGTACTCAAACAGTATATTTCACTTTGTGTTTCTATGGGGGTGCACACTGTTGAAATCCTTACTTAATGCATACTAAACTGATCCTCTGTAAAAAAAAAAAAAAGAAAAAAAGAAAAAAAAAAAAAAAGAAATTATCAATTCCCAACTTGACTCTCACTGGGATTAAACATGACAATAGGTCTGCTCTGATTTCATCATCATTTAAAAAAAATCATCTATTATTTTTCACTTTATGTTTCTGTGTGGGAGCAAACTGTTGAAATCCATACTTAATGTATACTAAGCTGATCTTCTGTATATTAAGATAATCGAAAATGAATCTTGATGTGAATGGAAGGGGAGAGGGAGTGGGAAAGGGGAGGGTTGTGGGTGGGAGGGACGGTATGGGGGGGAAGCCATTGTAATCCATAAGTCGTACTTTGGAAAATTATATGCATTAAATAAAAGTTAAAAAAAAATCTTTTTAAAACATTCTTTTGCTTTATTGAAATCTCATAATTCTACTTCTTGGCTTTTGCTCATTTTTGTTTGTCTAGACCCTCAATTAATATTTAAAAAAAAAAAACCTAGCTGCTTTACTAGAATGTCAATCTATTCCTAAAATAAAGGAGAAAGACATTGTTTGATTGTTTCCTTTATTTAAACACTTAAAAGAATAAAAATAAACAAATGCAGGAGTGATTCAGGGATAGCAAAGGAATTTTATCTAAACAATCCAAATCACAAAGGCATAGAAATACTAGAAAAACATGAAGGACCATGTGAGGGACAGTGAATGCCTTTGTCATGGACACAACGGAAATATTTTCTCAAGCCAGTCATGTCTGACTTAACAATAGCTAATGTAAACTGATGGTAAGAAGTATTTCTATAAAGACTTGTCTTTAATTAAACCTCACCCATCTATAATCCAGGTAAACAGACTTAAAAGCAAAACACAAAACTCGGTATCAGTATGCTGATAAAAGCACAGTAAAAGTACAAGTGAAAATGCCAACAGTGAAACTCATGAAGAGACTCACACAGCACAAATTCTGTTACTTGAAACTGTAAGAGCTGTGTACCAACATTAACAAAAGTATACTCATCAGCATGAAGTGAAAACATTATAACAAATATTTTTCATATGATACTATAGAATAGAATTTGCAGGACAGGGATGAAATCTCTGTGGCCAATTATTTTCATTTTACATCTCCTAAATTTTCACAATACAACTTTATTGTGTGAATTATGTTTTATCACTTAATCTATCTGAGTCTCTCAATATCAAAAATAAAATCGAAACATCAATTGTCATCTGATGTAAATTTTGAAGAACAGAATTTCATAATGGACAGAATGTAGAGATAAGATAGAAGCACTGGTAATAAATACAAGTGTTTTTTCTAAGGGACTGGGAGGGTAAAGCTGCCAAGAGCATTGATTAAGCCTATGGGGGATCAGGTCTGAGATACACACTTCTCCACCAGACAGGCTCCTAGCTCACTAAGTACATGCAACAACAAAAATTCAGGAATCTAAAGGAGTCATATATGTATCCAATCGACATTTTGACTAAGGCCTGGCACACACTGACTATGGTATGTTGGGTTCCCTAGTAACCTATTTCTACATGTGGCTGTTCAGATTACTCCAATATGAAAAGGGCCTCTTCCTAGTTCTTTACCTTCTTATAAGATAGCCAGAAAAAAGGTAAGTCACAGCTATCTTTTTTTTTCTCATATTCAGCATGATTTTTTTAAACTTTTATTTAATAAATATAAATTTCCAAAGTACAGCTTTTGGAGTACAGTGGCTTCCCCCCTCCCACCCACAACCCTCACATCTCCAGCTCCCTCTCCCATTCCATTCACATCAAGATTCATTTTCAATTATCTATATATACAGAAGATCTACTTAGTATATATTAAGTAAAGATTTCAACAGTTTGTACCCACACAGAAACACAAAGTATAAAGTACTGTTTGAGTACTACTTACAGCATTAATTCACATTGTACAACATATTAAGGACAGAGATCCTACATGGGGGCTAAGTGCACAGTGACTCCTGTTGTTGACTTAACAACTGACACTCTTGTATATGGCCTCAGTAATCACCCGAGGCTCTTGTCATGAGCTGCCAAGGCTATGGAAGCCATTTGAGTTCGCCAACTCCGATCTTATTTAGACAAGGTTATAGTCAAAGCGGAAGTTCTCTCCTCCCTTCAGAGAAAGGTACCTCCTTCTTTAATGACCCATTCTTTCCACTGGGATCTCACTCACAGAGATCTTTCATATAGGTTTGTTGTTGTTGTTGTTGTTGTTGTTTTTTGCCAGAGTGTCTCGGCTTTCCATGCCTAAAATACTATCATGGGCTTTTTAGCCAGATCTGAATGCCTTAATGGCTGATTCTGAGGCCAGAGTGCTGTTTAGGACATCTGCCATTCTAGGAGTCTGCTGTGTATCCCGCTTCCCATGTTGGATCGTTCTCTCCTTTTTAATTCTATCAGTTAGTATTAGCAGACACTAGTCTTGTTTATGTGATCCCTTTGACTCTTAATCCTATCAATATGATCATTGTGAACTGAAACTGATCACTTTGACTAGTGAGATGGCATTGGTACATGCCACTTTGATGGGATTGAATTGGAATCCTCTGGCACGTTTCTAACCAAAATTGAAAGTTTTTTTAAATTACGTTTTCTATTAGTAATGGTAAGTGTACAAAGAGTTCTTTTTCTATAGCTGGCAAATGTCTTCCCTCAGAAATTGCAGGGGTGCTAACTTACTCATCTTTCCTATTGGAAACTCAATGAATACCTAAAATATATAAATGAAGAAACAGAAATTACAGCCTAATATTTGGAATTATAATGGTATCTAATAGGGCAATAAAAATAAAATTTATAAATTTGTGAGTCAATGTTGAGAGGAAGTAGAATTTTCACAAAAGGTTATCTTTAGATATTATATCAGTCAGTTTTAGGAGAAAACAGAAGGCACACTGTTATTGGAGAGAGTTTCATGGGAAACAAACTGCAAAGCTGTTGATACCATTTAGGTGAAACAATGAAAGACAACGAAGTACTCAGATTCTACTAAATGGCATGGGAAAAAAGCAATGACCAGCACACATCATGACCTATAACTGGAAGAGGATCATTAACAGGAGCAGGGGCTAAAGAAGCTGTAGTCATAGGTGAAGCCATTACCAATCATGGACCTACAAAAAGTTACCCAGGGGTCCAGCTTTCCTCTCTCTGATCTTCTGATTATGCCTCTTGTTGAGCAAACCCATTTGAAAGACAGAGAGCATGTGAGAATACGCAATGAAATTTACACGTCATCATCTAGGTCACAGTGCAGGGCAGAGAGCATTGGAGAATAGATTTGAAGAACAACAAAGAACATCCAGCAGAGATACAATCTAAGATGGAATGCTTATATATATTATGGCTGAATGAGTAAACACACAGATGTCCATAAACACTTTTCCAAAACTTTATCTTATAATCACATATACTAGAAAGGTGTGGTAAAAAATATATATATATTTGATAGCGAGTCCCTCAGTTACATTTTACTAGACTTGACTTCCATCATATTCAAATAATGTTATATTTAGTGCTGTTTATAAAAATTATGAAAGGATACAAAGATCGAAGATGTTTGAATAGGGTGTAGCCACACTAACTTCAGCTGCTCTGGGATATGAAAACAACAAAGGAAGGAACATGTTTCCCGGGGTCTGACTGAGAAATTTTCAGCAAAGAAGTGAAAACACAATGAAGATTAAGTGGGATAAGAAAACAGACACCGCTGCTGCCAGCTACTGGCTGCAAGCCGCCATCTTACCACATCAAAGTCAGAAGGAACTGCTGCACGCCTGCCGCTTGCACTTTGAACTGAGAGGGGATTCCAGTCACTCACTGCCTTTTCTTTCAGCCTGGGGAGCTGACTGGGTTCTGAGCAACTGCCGAGCTTGGGGCCGTGAAGCCACCTAGCTTCCTTTCCCTCCTCTTCTCCCACAGAGCAACTTACTTCACAACAAAAAGTCAGGCAGTGAGCCACTATTTCTCTCCTACCAGCGTTAAGAGTCAGAGCCACGTGTGAGGCAAAGGACAGATCCCCTGCATCCTACAACCATGGGATTTTGGGGGTACTACCCCAAAGCTATGCTCACATACTGTACATGAGCCAGGGGCATTCACCCTAGCTACTGGGGGCTAACAGCAGAAGCAGCCCAGAAAGAAGTTTGCTCCTACACTGGGATATCTGGGTAATGATCCCACTATACCATGCAACACCAGGACTGTAACAATCAGTTGTAAATTTCTCAATACCACTGGGATCTACCCGGTGGACCTAGGGAAGAACCCACTTGTGTTCCACCACTCTAGCCTCATACCCTCCAGAGCAGGACTGCAGCAGGGTTCAGTTAAAATTCCCTAGGCCTAGGACTAGGGCTGTTGGTGTATAAGCCACAGAACCACCTAGACTCTCCTGAGGAAGGGTCCATCTTCATCAAATAGTCCTAGAGCCAAAGTAATTGGTGCCACAAGCCCTGCCATCACTTAGGCTGCTAGTAGGATAAGGAGCAGCAATCTTTGTCTCTCAGTACCAAAAACAATACCCTGACTATCGCAAAAACCAGGGAGAATGACACTAAACTGCAGACCAAAATATAGACCCTATGAAACTCATATTCATCTCAAAGCCACGCTTCTATCCCTATGAAATGCAGCAGACTAGACCACTATGTCACTTACAGACACAACTGACATTGATTAAGACAAAAGAAGTCACCCAGGGACTAGACTCCTCAACACAACTAGAACCAAAAACCAAAGCAAAGATCCAAGTAATACCCTGCACTCCAGTTATATCAGAAACTCTTTTCCTTTTTTTTTTTTTAACTTTTATTTAATGAATATAAATTTCCAAAGTACAGAATATGGGTTACAATGGCTTCCCCCCCATAACGTCCCTCCCACCCGCAACCCTCCCCTTTCCCACTCCCTCTCCCCTTCCATTCACATCAAGATTCATTTTCAATACTCTTTATATACAGAAGATCAGTTTAGCATACATTGAGTAAAGATTTCAACAGTTTGCTCCCACACAGAAACATAAAGTGAAAAATACTGTTTGAGTACTAGTTATAGCATTAAATCTCAATGTACAGCACACTAAGGACAAAAATCCTACATGAGGAGTAAGTGCACAGTGACTCCTGTTGTTGACTTAACAAATTGACACTCTTGTTTATGGCATCAGTAATCACCCTAGGCTCTTGTCATGAGCTGCCAAGGCTATGGAAGCCCCCTGAGTTCACCGACTCTGATCATATTTAGACAAGGCCATGGTCAAAGTGGAAGTTCTCTCCTCCCTTCAGAGAAAGGTACCTCCTTCTTTGATGACCCATTCTTTCCACTGGGATCTCACTCACGGAGATCTTTTATTTAGGTGTTTTTTTTTTTTCTTTTTTTTTTTCTTTTTTTTTTTTTCCAGAGTGTCTTGGCTTTCCATGCCTGAAATACTCTCATGGGTTTTTCAGCCGGATCCACATGCCTTAATGGTTGATTCTGAGGTCAGAGTGCTGTTTAGGACATCTGCCATTTTATGGGTCTGCTGTTTATCTCACTTCCCATGTTGGATCGTTCTCTCCCTTTTTGATTCTATCAGCTAGTATTTGCAGACACTATTCTTGCTTATGTGATCCCTTTGGTTCTTAGTCCTATCATTATGATCAATTGTGAACAGAAATTGATCACTGGCACTAGTGAGATGGCATTGGTACATGCCACCTTGATGGGATTGAATTGGAGTCCCCTGGTATGTTTCTAACTCTACCGTTTGAGGTAAGTCAGCTTGAGTATGTCCCGAATCGCACACACACACACACACACACAAAGAAACTCTTTTCCAATAAAACCTACTCCATAAAGAAGAAGAAATGACTTACCAGATAACAGACGTCAACATAGGGACACAGGAGACATGAAGAAGCAAGGTAGCATGCCAAATACAAAAGAACACAATAGTTACCCAGAATTAGATCCTGAACTGAAGGATATCTATAAAATGACAAACACAGAATCCAAATAATGATTGTAAGGAAACTCAATGAGATGCAATACAGGTAGACAGATTAAAGAAATGAGGAAATCAATGAGTGACATGAATGAAAATATTACTAAAGAGAAAGAACTCATTAAGAAGAATCAAATGAAAATTTGAGATGAAATTTTTAAATAGTGAAATAAAAAATATGATTGAGAGGTTTAACAGCAGAACAAAGTAGAGGAAAGAATTTCTGACCTAGAGAAAAAAGCTTTTGAATAATACAATTACACAAAAAATGAGAAAAGAAGTAAAAGGACGGAAGAAAATTAAATTACCAAATATTTGTATCATAGGTATTCCTGCCAAATGAATTAATAGTCAAAAAGTTCCCTTGTCTTGAAAGAAGCACAGCCATCTAGATATAAGAACCTAAAAGAACTCCAAGCAGACTGAACCAAAAGAGAACTTCAAGACATATTGTATTCAAATTATCAGAAGTTCAAGACAAGGAGAAAATCCTAAAGACAACAACATGGGGATGGCTCTGTGGCTCAGTAAAGTCTCTGCCTGTAGTGCCGGCATCCCACTCGGGCACTGGTTCAGCCCTAGCTGCTCCATTTCCAATCCAGCTTTTTGCTAATGGCTTGGGAAAGCAGTGGAAGATGGCCCAAGTGTTTGGGCCCCTGCACTCATGTGGGAGACCTGGAAGAAGCTCTGGCTTTGGATCTCCCCAGATCCAGCTGTGTGGCCATTTGGTGAGTGAATCAGCGGATGGAAGACCTTTCTCTGTCTCTCCCTCTGTCTAACTCTGCCTCTCAAATAAGTAAAGAAATCTTTAAAAAATAAAAAAATTTAAAGATCAAAAAAGGAACAAGAGAAAAGCATCAAGTAACATAAAAGAAAACCATTCAGATTAACTTCAAATTTCTCAGCTGAAAACCTGCAGGCAACAAGAGAGTGGGATGATATATTCAATAAAGAAAAAAAAAACTTTCAACCAAGAATATTATATCCAGCAAATCTATCCTTTAAAAGTGAAGAAGAAATAAGATATTTTCCAGATATGCAAAAACTGAGAAAATTCACTACCAACAGACCTGCCTTATAAGAAATTCTGAAGGACACGCTTCATTAGAAGTAAAGATTAAAATACAGGACACCACCTCATTCACTAACTGAGCAGATAAAAGCAGTACCCCCTCAGTAAAATGACAGGTCTTAGCTCTTATCTATCAATACTAATCTTGAATGTAAATGGATTAAATTCTCCAACCAAAAGACTAAGATTGGTTGAATGGATAAAAAACCAAGACCACACTATATGCCAACTACAAGAAACTCACTTCACAAAGATATACAAATGCTGAAAGTAAAGGGCTAGAAAAAGATATACCAGGAAAATGGAAATCAAATTCAAGCAGAAGTTGTATCTGATATCAGATAAGAGAGAATTTAAATCAAAAATTGTAAAGAAATAAATATTATATTTTGATAAAATTTCAATTCAGCAAGAAGTCATAACAATCCCAAATGTATATGCACCCAACACAAAAACATCAAGATACACACAGCAAATACTATTAGGTCTAAAATGAGAGAGAGAGACTCCAGTATTATTATAGTGGATGACTTTAGCACCCCACTCTCATCAATGGACAAAAAGTCATCCAGACAGAAAATCAATACAGATACATTAGAGTTGAACCATATAGAGCTAACAAACATCTATAGGATATTTAACCCAACAGCTACAGAATACACATTCTTCTCATTAGCATATGAAACATTTTCTAGGACAGACCACAAAGTCTCAACATATTTAAATTGGTTGACAGCTGGCACTGTGACTCACTAGGCTATTCCTCCGCCTTGCGGCGCCAGCACACCGGGTTCTAGTCCCGGTCGGGGCACCGGATTCTGTCCTGGTTGCCCCTCTTCCAAGCCAGCTCTCTGTTGTAGCCAGGGAGTACAGTGGAGGATGGCCCAAGTGCTTGGGCCCTGCACCCCATGGGAGACCAGGAGAAGCACCTGGCTCCTGGCTTCGGATCTTCAAGGTGCGCCGGCCGCAGCGCGTCGGTTGCGGCGGCCATTGGAGGGTGAACCAACGGCAAAGGAAGACCTTTCTCTCTGTCTCTCTCTCACTGTCCACTCTGCCTGTCAATTAAAAAAAAAAACTGGTTGAAATTATATCATGTACATTCTAAGATCATTAAGGAATAAAACTAGATATCAACAAGAAAAATAGAGTACTCATAAACACTGGAAATTAAACAAAATGCTACTGGATGATTAATGGTCACTGAAGAAATTAAAAAAGAAAAAAAAAACTTCCTTGAAATAAATGAAAATGAAAACAGTGCAGGCTGGCGCTGTGGCTCACTAGGCTAATCCTCTAGATGTGGCACTGGCATTCCGGGTTCTAGTCCTGGTTGGGGCGCCAGATTCTGTCCCGGCTGCTCCTCTTCCAGTCCAGCTCTCTGCTGTGGCCCGAGAAGGCAGTGGAGAATGGCCCAAGTGCTTGGGCTCTGCACCTGCATGAGAGACCAGGAGGAAGCAGCTGGCTCCTGGCTCCTGGCTTCGGATCGGCGCAGTGCGCCGGCCATAGCAGCCACTTGGGGGGTGAACCAACAAAAAAAGGAAGATCTTTCTCTCTGCCTCTCTCTCTTTCACTGTCTAACTCTGCCTGGAAAAAAAAAAAAAAGAAAGAAAAAAAAAGAAAACAGAGTGCATCAAAACCTATGGGAGGCAGTAAAAATAGCATTAAGCAGGAAGTTTACAGTATTAAGTGCTTACAAATAAAAAAAAAGAAGTGTCTTAAATTAATGATCTAACGATGCCAACTCAAAAACATGGAAAAACAAGAACAAACCTAACCTAAAGTCAGCAGGAGGCAAGAAATAATAAGGATCAGAGCAGAAATAAATGAAACTGAAGCTAAAAAAAAAATACAACAGTGACAAAACAGGAAGTTGGTTTGAGAAGATAAACAACATAGATAAACCTCTAGCCAGACTAACAGTGAAAAAAAGAGAAACACAAATAAAATTAGAGATGAAAAAGAAGATATTACAATCAACACCACTGAAAACAAAGGATAAGAAACTACTATGAATGACTACATGCTAATAAACTGGAAAATCTTGAAAAAATGGATACATATAACCTACTTAAATTAAATCAATAAGATACAGATATATTAAAGAGACCCATAATAACCAATGAGACTGAAGCAGTAATCAAAATGTTCTATCACGGAAAAGACAGGACCTGATGGCTTTCCTACTGAATTCTACAAAACATTCAAAGAGGAAGTAACTCCAATACTTGTCAAACTACTCCAAAATATTGAACAGGATGGAAGTCTGCCAAACTCTTCATGAGCCAACAAAATTTGATACCAAAACCAAACAGAAACATGACACGAAAAGAAAACTACAGGTCTATATCCTCAATGAACATAAATGCAAAGATTCTCAACAAAATACTAGCAAATAGAATCGAAAAACATATCAAAAAGTTAGTATGTCATGATCAAGGGGGATTTACCCCGAAATACAAGGGTTGTTCCACATTGTCAAATCAGCAAGCATCATAAATCACATCAATAGAACAAAAAACAAAAACCATATGGTCATCTCAATGGATATAGGGAAAATGTTTGAAAAGATTCAACACCCCTCATGATAAAAAAGTCTCCACAGATTAGGTATAAAAGGAACATTCCTCAAAATTATAAAGGCTATATATGACAAATCAATATCCAATATATACTGAATGCTAAAAAGCATTTCCCCTCAGATTTGGAACAAGACAAGAATATCCAATTTCACCACTCTTATTCAATATAGTACTAGAAGTTCTAGCAAGAGCCAATTAGGAGGGGCCAGCGCTGTGGCGTAGCAGGTAAAGCTGCCTCCTGCAGTGCTGGCATCCCATATGGGTGCTGGTTCAAATCCCAGCTGCTCAATTTCTGATCCAGCTCTCTGCTATGGTCTGGGAAAGCAGTAGAAGATGGCCAAGTCCTTGGGCCCCTGCACCCACATAGGAGATCCAGAGGAAGCTCCTGGCTCCTGGCTTCGTATCAGTGCAACACTGGCTGATGCAGCCAATCAGGGAGTGAACCAGCAGATGGAAGACATCTCTCTCTCTGCCTCTCCTTCTCTCTCTGTGTGACTCTGACTTTCCAATAAATTAAATCCTTAAAAAAAAAAAAAGTCAATTAGGGAGGAGAAAGAAATTAAAGGTGTCAAAATTGGAAAAGAGGAAGTCAAATTATCCATGATTGCAGATGACATCATGTTGTACATGCACAAACCTAAATACTCCACTAAATGCTGTTAGGATTGATAAAGCAATTCAGTAAAATTCCAGGTTACAAAAAATACAAAAAATAGCTTTTTAATATGGTAATGAACTCACTGAAAGAGGAATAAGAAATCTCATTCACAACAGCCACACACACAAAAAATCAATTATTTGGCAGTAAATTTAACCAAAGAAGTGAAAGATCTCTACAATGTAAATTATTAAACATAGATAAAAGAAATCAGGGATACAAAAAAAGGAAAGATAATCTCTCTCACATGGATTGGAAGACTCAATATTATTTTGGGTTTGTTTGTTTGTTTTTTGACAGGCAGAGTGGACAGTGGGAGAGAGAGAGAGACAGAGAGAAAGGTCTTCCTTTGCCGTTGGCTCACCCTCCAATGGCTGCTGCGGCCGGCGCATCGTGCTGATCCGATGGCAGGAGCCAGGTACTTATCCTGGTCTCCCATGGGGTGCAGGGCCCAAGCACCTGGGCCATCCTCCACTGCACTCCCTGGCCATAGCACAGAGCTGGCCTGGAAGAGGGGCAACCGGGACAGAATCCGGCGCCCCAATCGGGACTAGAACCCGGTGTGCTGGCACCACAAGGCGGAGGATTAGCCTAGTGAGCCGCGGTGCTGGCCATGAAGACTCAATATTATTAAAATGTCTACAGTACCCAAAGCAATCTACAGATTCAGTGCAATCCCTATCAAAATACCAGTGGCATTCTTTACAGAATTAGAAAACACAATCCTAAAATTCATTTAGAATCACACAAAAACCCAAATATCCAAAGCATCCTGAGCAAGAAAAATCAAACAGGAGGAATCACAATACCTGACTTCAAAGCATACCACAAAGCTATAGTAATTAAAACAATTTGGTACTGGTTTAATAACTGATACATAGAAGGCCGGCGCCGCGGCTCAATAGGCTAATCCTCCGCCTGCGGCGCTGGCACCCCGGATTCTAGTCCCAGTTGGGGCGCCGGATTCTGTCCCGGTTGCCCCTCTTCCAGGCCAGCTCGCTGCTGTGGCCCAGGAAGGCAGTGGAGGATGGCCCAAGTGCTTGGGCCCTGCACCCGCATGGGAGACCAGGACGAAGCACCTGGCTCCTGGCTTCGGACTGGCGCAGTGTGCCAGCCGTAATGGCCATTTAGGGGGTGAACCAACGGAAAAAAGAACTTTCTCTGTCTCTCTTACTGTCTAAATCTGCCTGTCAAAAAAAAAATTTAACTGATACATAGATCAATGGAACAGAATAGAAAACCCAGAAATTAACCCAGGTACATACAGCCAACTGATTTTTGACAAAAGTCCTCAGACCATACTGTGGAGTAAGGATAATTTCTTTGACAAATGGTGCTTGCAAAACTGGATATATAGGTAGAAGAATGAAACTTGATCCATACCTCTCACTATACACAAAAACCAACACAAGATGGATAAAATTTAAGACTTGAGACTATGAAATCACTGTATAAAAATGTTGGGGACATTGGACAATGTTCAAGACATTGGGATAGGGGATGACTTCTTAGACAAGACCCCCAAAGCACAGGAAACCAAAATGAAACAAATGAGACTATATCAAACTCAGAAGCTTTTAAACAGCAAAGGAAATGATCAACAGAGTGATGAGACAGTCAACAGAATGGGAAAAACATATTTATAAGCTGTCTGACAAAGGATTAATATCCTAAATATATCAGCAACTTAAAAAATTAACAAAAAATCCAGTTAAGAAATGGGCAAGGAACCTTAATTGACAGTTCTCAAAAGAAGAAATACAAATAGCTAACAAATATATGAAAAAATGGTCAACATTACTAACCATCAGGAAAATGCCAATCAAAACCAAAATGAGATATCACCTGACCCCTGTCAGAATGGCTAAAATCCGTAACACAGAGAGTAATAAATGCTGGCAAGGATATAGACTAGGGGAACAATTATATGCTGTTGGTGGGAAGGTAAATTAGTGCAGCCACTGTGGAAAACAGTGTGCAGATTTCTTATTTTTTTAAAAAAAGATTTATTTATTTATTTGAAGGAGTTACACAGAGAGCTAGGAGAGGCAGAGAGAGAGAGGGGTCTTCCATCTGCTGATCACCCCCCAAATGGCCACAATGGCCAGAGCTGTGCCGATCCAAAGCCAGGAGCTTCTTACCAGTCTCAAACATGGGTGCAGGGGCCCAACGACTTGGGTCATCTTCCATTGCTTTCCCAGGCCATAGCAGAGAGCTGGATTGGAAGTGGAGCAGCCAGGTCTCGAACCGGCACTCATATGGGATGCCGGCACTTCAGGCCAGAGCACTAACCCAGTGCGCCACAGCACTGGCCCCGTGTGGAGATTTCTTAAAAACTAGAGATAGATTTGCTATATGCTCCAGCAATCCCACACTATGTGTATACCCAAAAGACATGAAAACAATGTATCAAGGAGATACCTACACCACTATGTTCATAGCAACGCTGTTCACAATAGCCAAAATTTGGAATCAACCAAGGTATTCATCATCAGATAAAGGAATAAAGAAAATGTGATATATAAACACAATGGAATATCATTCAGTTATAAAAAAAAAAGAACATTATTCTACCATTTTCTTCAAAATGGATACAACTGGAGGACATCATGTTGAGAAAAATAAGCTGGACACAGAAAGACAGATACCACATGTTCTCCCTTATATGTGGGAGCTAAAATTAAAAAAAAAAAAAACAAAAAACAAAAAAAAAAAAAAACAAAGAAACAACAGACCAACTACATTCTTCTCCAATCTAGAAAAAAGATGCTAAAATTCATATGGAAACACAAAGTCTCCGAATGGCTAAAGCACTCTTATACAACAAAAACAAATCTGGAGGCATCACAATACCAGATCTCAAGACATACTACATGGCAGTTATAATCAAAACAGCCTGGCACTTGCACAAAAATAGATATGTAGACTAACGGAACAGAACAGAAACTCCAGAAATCAATCCACACATCTACAACCCACTAATCTTTGACAAACAAGATAAAATCAGTCCCTGGAGAAAGGACAGTCTCTTCAATAAATAGTGTTGAATTGACAGTCAGAGCTGGTATGGTGGCACAATGGGTTAACCTGTCACCTGCGATACCAGCATCTTATAAAGGTGCTCGTACAAGTTCCCACTGCTCCATTTCCAGTCTTGCTCACTGCTAATGCACCAGGGAAGGCAGCAGAAAATGGCCCAAGTTCTTGGGCCTCTGCCACCCATGTGAAAGACCTGGATGGTGTTCCTCGCTCCTGGCTTCCATCTGGTCCAGCCCTAACCTTTGTAGCCATTTGGGGAATGAACCAACAGACAAAAGACCTTTTTCTTGCTGTCTCTCCCTCTCTCTCCATGACTCTGCCTTTCAAATAAATAAAATAAATCTTTTAAACAATACTAAACAAAAGAATGTATTGTCTATGTTTTTAGTAATCAACAATTAGAAAGCAAAAATTTTAAACACCATTTAAAATATCATCTCATCTATAAAATATCTAAGAGTAAACAAAAAAAAATGAGGAGAGGCATGCATTCGAACCATCAGTTAAGATGTCCTCATCTGGAGCTATCATTGGGGTGCACCAGGTTAAGCTGCCACTTGCAATGCCAACGTCCCATATCAGTATACTGGTCTGCCTCTCAAATCAATATTATTTTAAAAATGAGGAAGATACATTTTTACAAAACTACAAAATGTTGCTGAAAAAATAAAACACTGAGGGCTGACACTGTGGCTACCTGCAGTGCCAGCATTCCACATGGGCACTAGTTCAAATCCTGGCTGTCCCACTTCCAATTCAGCTCCCTGCTGGTGTCCCTGGGAAAGTAGCAGAAGATGACCCAAGTATTTGGGCCCCTGAACCCATGCAGGTGACCTGGAAGAAGTTCCTGACTCCTGATTTCAGCTACTGTGGCCATTTGGGGAGTGAAACAACAGATGGAAGATCTCTGTCTCTCCCTCCTTCTAACTCTGCCTTTCAAAAGGAAGGAAGGAGGGGAGGGAGGGAGGGAGGGAAACATTGACAGGATAGACATATTCATCATTTGGATGTTTCAACATTGTTAAGAAATCCTCCTTCCCCACATAGATCTCTAGATTTAAGGCAATCCTGATAAAAATAACAGGAAGCTGTTTTAAGAAACTGAAAATATAATTCTAAAACGTATTTCAGAATCTAAAGGATCTTGAATGACCCCAACAATGTTGCTGTGGACTCGTTCTGAGAGGAGGAGGGCGGTGGGGGCAAGAGGCGCGGAGTTAACACACAGACCTTGGGAGTCTGGTGAAAGCAGGCCAGAGGCGAGCAGCCCACAGACTTGTTTATTTCAGTTGGCACAGCAGCTAAAATAGCCAAGGCAGCCAATCCAGTCAAGGGGCAGTCTATGCCCTAACCAATCACAGCCTGTTGCCAGGCAGCTTCTGAAGCTATCCAATCACAGCCTGTTGCCAGGCAGGCTCCGTTACCAGTGGCCATCTTGGCATGGCCTTCTCATTCCACCACAATGAACCATGAAGCACTTGTAGGATTTAAGAACCTGCAACACTTGTCACAACAACCATGCAAAGAAGGGAGGCCAAAAGGAGAAATTCAAATAGAAAAATGAATAGCTATCTGCTTACTCTGCCAGGCACCATGTGGGCATTAACATGTATTATATCTCTTAATCACCATAATAATCCCATAATACAGATATAATTATTACCCCTACTCTACAGATGAGGAAACTGAGCTAAGGAATTTGTTTGAAGTTAAAACACAAATAATTAAATGGCAAAGGCAGAATACAAAGCAAAGCCTTTTAGAGTCCAGAAATCGTACACAAGGGAAGAGAAACATATGAAAATGCCAAATATAAAAAAACTGCAGCATATTTATCTTCTCAATTTATTATCAATATCTCTAAACAAGAGCTGATATTTATTGTAAAGTGACACCTTGTTCTTCATAGTTTAAAGCATGTCTTCCAAATTCATTTAAAATAGTTTGTCTAATATTTTGATGTACAGATTGAATAACAAATTGAAAGTAGAAATAATATTGAGAAATGCTAGGTTCAGGCTGAATCCCAAGTGATTATTATCAGCAGCTATGCAATAACAAGGATAAACATGGACTTTCTGAGACTTGTAGTAATTCCACTAGTATGGAGCCCTGAATTACAGGATATTTGAGTTAACTTTTATTATTATTCAAGGATTATTCAATAAAATTATAAAAAGTTAGTGTAAGTAATCTTTTCCTGGATTAGTCAGTAAGAAAAGAACAGGACTAACTCCCTTACTTTGCACTGGTGGGAAAATTTGAAACATATTGTTAAATATTCATTCACATTGTTCTTGTTAAGTCTTCCTAGGGATAAACACAATTTTTGTGTTGAAGAATTTAGTTTAGTGAAGGCACACACGTGCACACACACATGCACACATATGCAAATAACTGAAATTGTGATAAAACCAGAACTTGATAATATGTATAAATTGCCATAAAATAAATGTAATGTGGATGCTTTGGAAAAATAATAATCACAGATGGATGATAGCAGAAGACAGTTATAAAGTAAAGGTGAGAAACCAATGGCAGGGAAAGGGAAGGAAATGAATTCTAGGCCAAGGATCACCACACTCAGAGATATGGTGGTTTAAAAGAGCATGGCATGGCCGGCGCCGTGGCTCACTAGGCTAATCCTCCACCTTGCAGCGGCGGCACACCGGGTTCTAGTCCCGGTCAGGGCGCCAGATTCTGTCCCGGTTGCCCCTCTTCCAGGCCAGCTCTCTGCTGTGGCCAGGGAGTGCAGTGGAGGATGGCCCAAGTCCTTGGGCCCTGCACCCCATGGGAGACCAGGAGAAGCACCTGGCTCCTGCCATCGGATCAGCGCGGTGCGCTGGCCGCAGTGCGCCAGCGGCGGCGGCCATTGGAGGGTGAACCAACGGCAAAGGAAGACCTTTCTCTCTCTCACTGTCCACTCTGCCTGTAAAAAAAAAAAAAAAAAAAAAAAAAGCATGGCATGTCCGGGGAACTCCAAGTAATTCAGCATGACTAAAGAAATGTATAATACACATATTGGCAATGAGACTCAGGAGGCATACTGTACAGGATTTAGAATTTCAGAAACACGGAAGGTTTTACACATTGGAGTCCTTTATTGGTAATGCCTTGATAATGTGTCCCACGTTGTAGTCAGGATGATAACTAGCAAAGTTATTGTAATAATTCACAGAAAATGTAATGTGGGCCAAAGTTAAGGACATAGGCATGAAATTAAAAAGAAAATTTAAAAATAATTAGGAGGAAGAGTCAACAGAAATTAGCACACACTGGATGTGCAGGTGCTGATGAAGAAATGTGAAAACTAACTCAAGGACTTGTACAGGTGGCTGAATGAACAAAAGCATTGCTAAGGGATGACTCTGATTATCGTTGAACTTTTA
The DNA here is from genome assembly GCF_051225735.1 of Oryctolagus cuniculus. Lineage (NCBI taxonomy): Eukaryota > Metazoa > Chordata > Mammalia > Lagomorpha > Leporidae > Oryctolagus > Oryctolagus cuniculus. Next base: position 90,117,404 of record NC_142870.1, read on the forward strand.
GACTTCAGTCAAAACATGAGAAAAGAGGAACTTCTACTTTCTTGATGGGAGTTTTACCTGTGCTTTCTTTATGAACTAAGCTGTAAGAAAATAAAGACAATCTTGAACTTTCTAAATTTTGATGATCACAAAATGACAGTATGAGTATGGTCAAATTTGTTTGACGATCCTGGTTTTACTCAAAGCCTGAGATAGTAACTTTTGTCATGATGATTCAGACATATAATTCCTTTCTAAACATTGTGAATGATTCACTCTGTCTAATGGGCTGACATTAGGTAAAAGAAGAGAACTTGCCATTGCACAGATGAAGGTGAGGTCAAGCAAATATGTTGAATGTGAACACCTGCTATTCTACACTTAAGTTATTTTAGAAGTTTCAAGTTGAATGAGCATAAAAGCCCCTGCAGTAACAGAAGAATCTCCACCCAGAGTGATCTCTACTCTTAATACACTCTGTAGTCTTTCTATGTACTGCTGAAAATGAGCTAAGAACAGATATGACTGAGCATTGTTGGAATTGCATATAGTCTAGGATACTCTTAATAAAATGATCTTTCTTCACTTGTCTGCCTTCCATCTCCACATTTGTTCACACCCTGAACTATCTCCTGCTTCATCTCAACTGACCTTCAGAAATTCAACTTCATACTCCATGTCTGACATCAGAACATTGTTTCTCAGGAATCTCCCTGACCCCAGGCCACATTTTACCTCTGAGGAATCTCAGTAGAGATTGTAGGTTCACGGGAAGGCCCAGGACTGAGGATCAAGAGATGTAAACTACCACCATTTCCCCTCACCTTACCTCAAATGTCCATTTCTTGAAGTGGAAACAATTATTACTCAGCTGCTACATCATAGTGAAAACTAAAAAGGATAATGCTACAAAATGTTCCTTGTAAACTTAAAATGCTATACAATGTTAGCAAGCCTTTCTCAGTGTACGTATTTTGTCAATTACATTAAAAATTAACCTTGGTTTCTTCTTTTGTACTGTAAGAAGAAAAATGCCACTTTAACAGAGTGGTTTTAAGTACAAAAGGAGGTATAAAGAGCCCAAGAAACTCAACAGAACAAACAACCCAGTTAAGAAATGGCCAAAGGATTTGAACAGGCATTTTTCAAAGGATGAAATACAAATGGCCAACAGACACATGAAAAAAGTGCTCAGGAATACTAATGATCAAGGAAATGCAAATAAAAACCACAAAGAAGTTTCACCTCACCTCATTTAGAATGGCATTCATCCGAAAATCAGAAAATAGTAAATGCTGGCAAGGATATAGGGGAAAAGGCATACTAATACACTGTTGGTGGGAAAGTAAAGTGTACAACCATTATGGAAGAAAGTATGGAGATTCCTTGGGAATCTGAAGAAATCTACCATATGACTGAGCCATCCAACTCCTCGGAATTTACCCATAGGAAATGAAATTAGCATGTGAAAGTTATTTGTATCCCCATGTTTATAGTAGCTCAAGACACAGCAGCTAAAATATGGAATCAATTCAGCTGTCTATTAATTGAGGACTGGATACAGAAAATGTGGTATATCTACACAATGAAATAGAACTCAGCCATAAAAAGTGAAATACCATCATTTGCAACAAAACAGATCATTATACTTAGTGAAATAATCTAGTCCCCAAAAGACAAATACCATGTGTTTTCTGATATCAGCAGTTAGTACTGAATACAAAAGTATAAAAATGACACTGACATTTTATGATTTGATTATTATTTATAGCCCTTGTCTATATTACTGTGGAACATTGGTCCTTTGGTTTTTACTTGTTGAACATTATTATTCCTATGGGACTCCAATATGGTTTCAAGAGCTCAAGAGTTTGGGCCATCTTCTGCTACTTTCCCAGGCACATTAGCAGGGACCTGAATTGGAAGCTGAGTAGCCAGAACTCAGCACCTATATGAGATTCTGGCAGGGCGTGGCTTAACCTGCTATGTCACAGCACCGACCCCTAATATTATTCTTATTGATATGTCCCAAAGTAATTAGTGTCTGGTCTTGGGCTACTTTCAGGATTAAATGCACTAGACACTAGGGACTCTTCTGATTTTGAGTGCAGAGGGGATGATGCAATCTCATACTGTATGCAGCATAGAGTGTTTTGTTGCAAATTTAGGTAGTAAGTGTAGCCCAGACCATGGACTTCGTGAGAAATACAATATTCTTACTGCTGATAAATAAGCTCTAATGATAAAAGGATCTCAAGCTTAGAATCTGTGTCTCAGTGGGATGAAGATCAAGATAACATCTTATATGCATACTGAACTATCACTGACAGTGTGCTTGAGTTATTCCTTCTGGCTTTCCCTTTGGGATGAAGTTGCTGTGAGAATCTTCAGATTTTCAGTGATGCTGAATGCTTAGCCTGCCCTTCTTTTGATCCTAGAACTAGAGTATTGGACAAGAACCTAGGATCATTTGGTTCAACCCAATAACTGCCCAGATGATAGAAATAACCCCTTGCCAAAGGTTACACAGTTAATCAGTACAGAAATCAGGTCAGAGCTCATAACACTCTGCTAGTCTCACTTCCTCCTTTATCCTGTACTATGATAATTTGGTCTCTGTTGGCCAAGACCACCTTGCTGTTGGCTTTCTGAGGCCAAACACTTGGGTGGTTTCTTATCTGAGTTTTGGAAAACTGCCAGGCATGTGAATGGGCAGGGATGACTGACTCAGACTTCAGAACACTTTGTGCCTAAGGGGCCAAGGTATAGTCTAAAATAAGGGTGTGGGCCCTGGGCGCTTCCCCATAGCTCCTAAGTTTTGTCAAAGTGACAGGGTGAGTAAGAGGGAAGGATCAGGGTCTTACCCTGCAGGGCTCTTGCTAACAAGTTCTGGGACATACAGCAGCAGGTTTTTTTTGTTTTGTTTTTGTTTTTTTATTTTTATTTTATTACTCACCCAACTCAAGACACATTTGGCCCAGGTAGAGAATGCAGTGAACTAAAGGAGGCTAAGTGTGGCAAGAGGGAAAGAGTTTTGCTTTTGCAGGGAAAAGGTTTTGTCATTATCCACACATCCGTTTGTGGGGAGCAACCCGGACTAGACTAAGTTACTGGAATTAAGACTTATTCTATGCATCTGCTCTCCCACAATATGGCGCTGAGAAGGGAGAAACAGCTTCTACGCAGCTGCCTCCAGTTCAACCAATAAACTGTAGGACCTGCTCCTGATTGGAGGAGAGCAGCGTACTCGGCGTGTGGGTAGCAGAGTTGGGATTGGTGGAAGGACTATAAAGGAGGAGAGAGACAGCATGCACCAGGAACATCTAAGGGGAACACCTGTGCAGCCCCCGAGAGAGCCGGCCGGCGGTGTGCTGCTCCCCCGCGGAAGTGGGGAATGTGGCAGGGGGAACCACCCTTCCATGGAGGTGGAAGGGTCGGCAGCCAACCCGGGAAGAACCAGCAGCAAACCCGGGGAGGGCCGAGCAGACAAAAGAACAGCGCAGGGTCCTGTGTCGTTCCTCCACGAAGACGGGGAGCGACATAATGGTGCCGTGACTCGGATAGGAAACCTAGGAGGGAAGAAGCAGGAAAATACCGGAGAGAGAGAGACTAGCAAAGAGCCTAGGTGCCGGAAGAAGCTATTGAAAGCCTAGGCAGAGACTCAGATATGGACTGTGGGAAAGAAGTTAGGATTTAAAGTGAAAGCAAGAAGAAACTTAGACTCAGATATGGACTGCAGGTTGAAAGTGAAAGTGAAACCTATAAGAAACTTAGACTTGGATACGGACTGTGGGGAGAGGCCAGGAGAAATGAGGGAGGAATATTGTTGGAAGAAAACTTAGGGAAACATACCGGGTAGAGAAAAATGTTAGGGAGGATGAAGCCGCAAGTGCAGGCCGAGGCGGAAACGTAAGCCAGCTTGGAATTCAAGTCAGCCCGGGGAGCAAGAGGCGAAGATCTGGAACCAGAGGCAGAGACGTGGGCCGCCAGGATTGGAATTCGCCAGGTTAGTCCGGGGAACTTGGATTGAATGCTAGTGGCGGAAACGTGAGCTGGGGCTGTGTGACTCGCGGAGGCTGCCGCGCGCAGAGAGAGCATGCGGGGCACAAGCAGATAGGGAACGCTGGGCTGGTGCGAGGCCGTGGTGCAGGCGCGAAGCCGGGAAGCCGCGCAGATGAGAGAAGCTGGCTGAAGCGGCTCAGAGCCGGGAAGCCGCCGAGAAGCCGCCGAGAAGCAGCCTCGGGGTGGGCGCCGGGAAGCCGCAGGGATAAGAGAAACAGAAGTTTAGAAGTAAAATGAGAGAAATAGGAATGCTGGAAGATAGAAGTAAAATGGGAGAAATAGGAATGCCCGGAGATAGAGAAATAGAGAAATAGAAAGGCCTCCCCACAACATGGCAATGAGAGAGCTTGGATTCGGTCTGCCTGATTAGTGAGGTGATGAGCACCTGCAGGCGGCTAGCAGCTTATGCGCCGCAGGTCACCGAAGACAGGCACGTTATCAACACCAATAAGTCTCCCCACAATATGGCAATGAGAAGGCTTGGATTCGGTTTGCCTGATTGTTAGGGCTTGTAAGCACCTGCAGGCAGTTCTAGCAGGGAAGAGCATGCGCTGCAGGGCACCGAACACAGGCACACATCAGCGCCTAAAAACCTCCTCACAACATGGCGAAGAGAGGACCCGGATTCGGTTTGCCTGATTGATAGGACTTGTAAGCACCTGTGGGCAACTCTAGCAAGCAGAGTAGAGTGTGTGCCGCGGGGCACCGAAGACAGGCGCGTATCAACGCCAAAAATAAAAAGAAAGGGGGATCTGTGGGGAGCAACCCAGACTAGACTAAGTTACTGGAATTAAGACTTATTCTATGCATCTGCTCTCCCACAATATGGCGCTGAGAAGGGAGAAACAGCTTCTACGCAGCTGCCTCCAGTTCAACCAATAAACTGTAGGACCTGCTCCTGATTGGAGGAGAGCAGTGTACTCGGCGTGTGGGTAGCAGAGTTGGGATTGGTGGAAGGACTATAAAGGAGGAGAGAGACGGCATGCACCAGGAACATCTAAGGGGAACACCTGTGCAGCCCCCGAGAGAGCCGGCCGGCGGTGTGCCGCTCCCCCGCCGAAGTGGGGAATGTGGCAGGGGGAACCACCCTTCCATGGAGGTGGAAGGGTCGGCAGCCAACCCGGGAAGAACCAGCAGCAAACCCGGGGAGGGCCGAGCAGACAAATGAACAGCACAGGGTCCTGTGTCGTTCCTCCATGAAGACGGGGAGCGACACCGTTCACTTATGCAAGGAGTTTTTATTATGCAAATGTTCAGGTACATAAAGCCAATAATGTGGCCCCCATTCTTAAAATGCTTACAGTAAAATGAGAGAGGTGGCAACTAAAGAACTAAATTTTATACACAGTGGAATGCATATTAACATTGGGAAACATATAGCATTGTGAAAACCACAGGGCCAATCCTGCTGGGTCTGTGGTGTGTGTGTGTGTGTAGTTCAGGAAAGCATTCCCTGGAACTGTGGTCCATCCCAAACTTTAAAGATGAGGAAGTATAATTGCAAATATGTGAAAAAGTATAGTTGTTCTGGAGGTGAGTAATTCAAGGTGAGCAGAGCACAGAGTTAAAAGTAAGGATGGTTTGGGGCTAGTGCTGTGTCATTGCAGGTAAAAGCCACAGCCTGCAATGTCAGCATCCCAAATGGGCACTGGTTCTCATCCTGGTCACTTCACTTCCAATCCAGCTTCCTGCTAATGGTCTGGGTAAAGCAGCAAAGGATGTTCCAAATGTATGGACCCCTGTCACCCAGGTGGGAAACCCAGAAGTAGCTCCTGGCTTCAGTTTGGCTCAGCATTGGCCATTTCAACCATCTGGGGAGTGAACAAGCAAATGGAAGACCTCTCTTGTTGTAACTCTGATTTTCAAATAAATAAAAAGAAACGTGTGTTAGAAGATGCTTGAAACATTGCTATGAACTGGTAACAACATTCCACAAAGCTATGCCACTGAGCAAACCAAAGCTCAGGGAAATTAAGCTGTTCTCCCAAGTAACTGGAGATACCAGCACCAAGCTATGATGCTATTTATCCTACAACCATAAATGAAGAAAATTATCCTCAAGCCTTCTTCAATTTAAAGATCAAAGTGTTTTGGAACTAAAGTCCTATTTCTTACGGAGACCATGGTTTATGAGTTGATGAAGTGCCATGTTTATCCCGCAAAATGCTACTTATGCTACTTAATCCATAATGCACTTACAATAGTTTACCAAAATATTTATATAAACTGACTGCCAAATATAACCAAACTTGTGTCAGAAAATATGCTTCAATATCGAATGACTGAAAAATCTCACTCTCATCTTCCTGTAGTGGGAAATAGGCACTTAAAGATCTTAACTGACAGAGAAGCCCAGGAGCCTGGGTGTGGAAACATGTCCTGGGACCTGGAATGTCGAAAGCATCTTTTCCAGAACCAATTGCCCAGGGACACTTTCACTCCTGGGGTTCCCATAGTCATCCCATCCCTTCTGTTCCTCAGGAACGCTGTCCACCATACCACCTGAGTTATAAGATCATGTTGCTGTCCTCTCTGGTGTCAAATAGATCCTTCATTTGCCCTCCTGAAATAAGGATGATAAAATCTGGAAGCGCCATTAAAACTAGAAACTATGAAAACTTAAGCAATAAGACCTCAAAGACCTTGACATTATTTTGAGATAATACTTTTACATTAGAGTCAAATGCTTCTACTAAATAGCTATATAAAAAGTAAAAAGATCACAGTCCACCAGGAAAATAAGCTAGGGCTATAAAGAGTAATCAAACAAAAAGATGTTCAACTTCATGCATACACATTTTTAAACAGTCACAAAATCATTAAAATTATAGTGGTAGTCTTAATTCCTATCAATTTGTATGATAAAATGACAAAGTTTGAAAAACCCTGTATTTGCAGCAAAATTGATACACATGGGCATTTCTTTGACTCTTCTTTTTTTAATTTTAGCTCTCACATATAAGGAAGGTGATATTTGTCTATCTGTGTCTGGCTTATTTCATGCAACATGAAATTTTCCAGGCTCAACCATTTTGCTATACACAATAAATTGAATAGTGATCCCTGTTAAATATAAGAGTAGGAATAAGAGAGTGAGGAGATGTGTAGTTCGGCATATGCTCACTAGGATTTACCCCAATGGTAGAGCTAGAAACGTGACAGGGGATTCCAATTCAATCCCATCAAGGTGGCATGCACCAGTGCCATCTCACTAGTCAAAGTGATCAGTTTCAGTTCATAATTGATCATAATGATAGGATTAAGCGTCAGAGGGATCACATAAACAAGACTAGTGTCTGCTAATACTAATAGAATTAAAAAGGAGAGAACGATCCAATATGGAAAGTGGGATACACAGCAGACTTATAGAATGTCAGATATCCTAAACAGCACTCTGGCCTCAGAATCAGCCCCTAAGGCATTCAGATTTGGCTAACAAGCCCATGAGAGTTTTGCAGGCATTGAAAGCCAAGACTCTGTGGCAAAAAAAATGACCTAAATGAAAGATCTCTGTGGGTAAGATCCCAGCAGAAAGAATGGGCCATCAAAGAAGGAGGTACCTTTTTCTGAAGGGAGGAGAGAATTACCACTTTGACTATAGCCTTGTCTCAACAGGTTTGGAGTTTGTGAACTCAAGAGGCTTCCATAGCCTTGGCAGCTCATAACAAGAGTCTCAGGTGATTACTGATGCCATAAATAAGAGGGTCAATTGTTAAATCAACAAAGGAGTCACTGTGTACTTACTCCCCATGTAGGATCTCTGTCCTTAATGTATTGTACTATGTGAATTAACAGCAAAACTACTTACTAAAACAGTACTCTATACTTTGTTTGTGTGGGTGCAGCCTGTTGAAATCTTTACTTAGTAAATACTAAATAAATCTACTGTAGATGAAGATAATTGAAAATGAATCTTGATGAAGAATGGGATGAGAGAGGGAGTGGGAGATGGGATGGTTGTGGGTAGGAGGGAGGCTATGGGGGAAAAAGTCACTATAATCCAAAAGTTGTACTTTGGAAATTTATATTTATTAAAGTTAAACAAATTTTTTATAGCTGAATAATATTTCATTCTGTGTGTGTGTGTGTGTATGAATACTACATTTTCCTTATACAATCATCTGATGATGGATACCTTAGTTAATTCCATATTTTATGTATTATGAATGGTGCTGTGATAAACATGTGGAGTGGGTATCTCTTTGATACAATGAGTTCATGTCTTTTGGGTATATATCCAGTGGTGGTATTGCTGGTTCATATTGGCAAGTTTATTTCCTCTTTTTTTTGTTTTCTGAATTACCATACTATTTTCAACAGGAGCTACACAAATTTGATATTTTATTTTTTTGAATGTAGATCCTTTGGAGAAAGTCAAAACTGTGTAAATCCACTTGTATTATAGAGAGACTAGGAGTTCTTTGGCTGAGGACCTTGAGCCAGTCTCTGTTTAGTGACCTGTACCAAAGTTTTTGGTAACTTTTGTTTCAATTCCAACGCTTATATGACAGTAAAGATGGAGTTTCCCCCAAAAACACATCAGTCAATTGAGAATTTAAAAATAAGTGACCCTTGCAGAAAATTTCTCCTTTGGGAATTCCCCGATTGCAAAAACTAACCCCCAGAATGTCAAAGCTGTAAACAGAAATCTTCTCAGAATGAATGTTAAATGACTCAATTTTTTCAATTCTTTAAATAAGGTATATATTTAACATGGCCTATCACATAACAATGCAGACCACTTAAAAATGTTGGTGAATCAACGGAAAGGAAGACCTTTCTCTCCGTCTCTCTCTCTGTCTAAACTCTGCCTGTCAAAAAAATAAATAAATAAAACAAAATGTAGGTGCCCTTTCCTAACACACCTGGCCTATGAGTTAGGAACAAATTATGCCCTCTTCTATATGGGTGAAACCGTGGCATTCTCTTTTGTTGTCAACTTTAGATCGATCATGCCAAAAGAAATTTTTAAAATGTAGATTTCCATAATTTCCTCACTAAAAATACCCTCCCATACATCAACCCATTTGTTTTGATCCTTTTATGAAAAAAAATTAGTATTATTTTTATTGTCATCACTATTAGTATCAGCCTCTCTTTGGAAATAAGAAACTGAAGCCCAAAATCTCAAGATAATAAATGATAGTACAAATCTATGTTTTCTGATTCTAGTTCCAATAAGCTTAACATGACTTCTGGCCCATTTCCAGCAATTTTTCTTATGATATGTCTCATCTCATAGAGAAACATGTCAGCTACCAGTGCCAAATAATACATGTGTATTTAAATGTCTATTTGCTTCTATGGAAACAGCAGCCTATGGATTTCAGATTGTTGGATCGATCCTTATGCACTATATAGTGAAGTTACTTGCTATAAACATCACCACTGAAAACTCAGTTTTCAAATGTATTCATAAGGACTCACCTCTTAAATACAAGCTTCAAGTTTTCAATTTCAATCTGCTTCTCAGTTTTTAAAATGCATGATAACTAAAATGTAAATATTTCTACATATTCCCCTACAGAATGAAGATAAACAAAGAAACAGAAAATACATTCTTTCTTTAGAAGTCTGAAAATACTTTAATGTTGTTGTGTCCTTTTATACTTGGTCAATACAATGTTTTGTTAAATTTGACTTGATATAAGTAAGTTCATGCTCACCCAACATTAGCACAGAACATGACTACTTTTTTCCTGGCTGTATGTGAGGATTTATTCTCAGTTGCCTGAGCAGGTATATCTTTGTACAAGTATGTGGAATAGATAACTACTCACAGCCATAGCAGTTTTATTCTCTTGGGTTCTCATGCTGTGTTTGATAGCAAGGCATTGTTACACAGCCTGAAAAAATACCTTGTTGATGCTATATGATGTAGCTTATTTCAAAATAAGATGAGCACAACCACTGTGACTGAGAGGGAAGCCAGGCTCCTTTGTGAATGTTGAACCTTTAACTCTGTCTTGGATCTGCTCAAAGTATTGTATCAAAAATATTTTAAAAATAAATTTATATACTTACTTATTTACTTTTTTATTTATTTGAAAGGGGGTGGGTGGGAGAGAGCCCACCCATCTGCCGGCTCACTTCAAATGTATATAATAGCAGGGTCTGAGGCAAGTTGAAGCCAGGAGCTGGGAACTCCATCCAGGTGTTCCACATGGGTAGCAGAGATCCAAGTACTTGAGCCATCATCTGCTACCTCCTAGGGTGACCATTAGCAGGATGTAATTGAACATGTAGCCAGGATTCAAACCTATCTACTATGATATGGATGCAAGTGTCCCAAATAACCATCACCAGGCAACAATAAAAAAAGACAAAAAGAACAATATTTATGAATAAAATTAAATGGCTGAGTAAATAAAATACTCATAAATGTAATATCTTCTTAAGTGAAAAAGAGAAATTATGTTTTTATCAGTAAATTAGTTATTTTTCTTTAGACTGCTTTTCTTTTCAAATAACAGTTAATTCAAACACTAAGGGTATTTTTCTTTTTTTTCCACCTAAGAAGTTCTGATGTCAGTAGTTCCAAGAAAATTTAGCTGCTTTGGGGGTAAAGTCAATGCAACTTTGGCCACTGATAAGAGAATACATAAAATATATTATATATAAAATATATAATATATTATAATAAAGCTTACTATTTATTAACTTAATAAAAGAGTGAATGGACATACAAATATATCTATACTGACACTGACCTAACAGCAGGAACAGCTTTATTCATTTCTAAAAGAGAAGACTTAAATCAATTAAAATTATCAGCAATAAAGAAGTGCATCATCTAATGTTAAACAGGTGAATTCTCCAAACATATTCCTTAATGTGCTCATACTCAATAACAGAGTCACAATACATGAGGCAAAACTGACAGAGGTGCGAGGGGGAAAACATGAATACACTATCAGAGTCTGGGATTTTATGCCGCTTTGATTATGAAATGAAGCAGGCAGAAAAATCAGTAAGGACACCAATGACAGCATCACTGAGCAAATGGACACAGAGCAGTCCATACAGCACCAGTGAATACGCATTCCTCTCCAATTCACATGGAACATTCACGAAGGTAGACTACAAACAGGTCTTAACAAATTAAATCATAACACTGCTCTCAGATCACAATGAAATTAATCTAGAACAAGAAAAATGCTTGGAACTCCCCAAATTACTTAGAGATCAAACAACATACTTTAAAGTAAAATGTGGGTCAGAGAAAGAAATTATCAGACATTTAAAATATCCACAACTTAACACAAATTGAAAACAATTTATCAGGGCAGGCAATATGGCACAGTGGATTAAGATGTAACCTCCAACACTGGCATCCCATGAGCTCTGGTTTGAGTCCTGCTGATCCACTTCTGATCCAGCTCCCTACTAATGTACCTGGGAAAGCCGGAAAAGATGGACCAAGGGCTTGAGTCTCTGACACCCATGAAACCCAGATGCAGTGCCAGGCTCCTGAATTCAGCCTGATCCAGCACTGGCTGTTGGGGCCATTTGGAAAGTGAACAAGCAGATGAAAGATCTTTCTCTTTCTCTCTTTCTTTCTCTCTCTCTCTCCTCCTTCCCCCCTCCATCCCTCCCTCCCTCCTCTCTGTAACTCTGTGTATTTCAACTGAATAAAATATAACATTTTTTAAAAAGAAAATACTTTATCAAAATCTGTGGGATTCAGTGACAGTACTTCTGTAAAGAAAATGTAACCTGATGACTACATTTATTAGAAGAGAGGATATAAAGTTAGTGACCAAAACTTCTACATTAGAAAACTAAGATAAATTAAACCCAATTCAGACAGAAGAAAATGAATAACAAAAGTTAAAACAGAAAGAAATAAAAAAAGTATTAATAACCAGAATATATAAAAAGAACAAGAAACTCCACAATAATAAAACGAACAACCCAGTTAAGAAAGGGGCAAAGGACTTAAATAGACATTTTTCAAAAGAAGAAATCCAAATGGACAACAGACACATAAAAAAAAACTCAGGATCACTAGCCATCAGGGAAATTGTAAGTCAAAACGACAATGAGGTTTCACCTCGCCCTAGTTAGAATGGCTTTCATACAGAAATCAACAAACAATAAATGCTAGTGAGGATGTGGGAGAAAAGGTACCCTAATCCATTGTTGGAGGGAATGTAAACTGGTAAAGCCACTATAGAAGACAGTATGGAGATACCTCAGAAATCTGAATATAGACCTACTGTATGCACCAGACATCCCACTCCTGGGAATTTACCCAAGGGACATGAAATCAGTAAATAAAGGAGTTATCTGCACTCCCATGTTTATTTCAGCTCAATTCAGAAGGTAAGACATGAAATCAACCTAAATTCCTGTTAACTGAAGACTAGATAAAGAAATTATGAGATATGTACACTATGGAATACTATACAGCAGTAAAAAAAAAATGAAATCTGGTCATTTGCAATAAAATGGATGAATCTGGAAAACATGCTTAGTGAAATAAGCCAGTCCCAAAGGGAAAAATACCATATATTCTCCGTGTTCTGTGAGACAGGGCATCTGAAAGGAAATCTGTAGAAGTGAAATTGACACTTAAGAAGCAATCACTTGTACAGCCCTTGTCTTGATTGTCAAGGAACAGTTTTGGGCCGGCACCACGGCTCACTAGGCTAATCCTCTGCCTGCAGCGCCAGCACTCCAGGTTCTAGTCCTGGTTGGGGCGCCGGATTCTGTCCCAGTTGCTCCTCTTCCAGTCCAGCTCTCTGCTCTGGCCCAGGAAGGCAGTGCAGGATGGCCCAAGTACTTAGGCCCTGCATTCACATAGGAGGCCAAGAGGAAGCACCTGGCTCCTGGCTTCGGATTGGCGGGGCGCGCCAGCCATAGCGTGCTGGCCATAGCGGCCATTTGGAGAGTGAACCAATGGAAAAAGGAAGACCTTTTTCTCTGTCTCTTTAACTCTGCCTGTCAAAAAAAATTTTTTTTAAAGGTACAGTTTTTTTTTTTTTTGTCTTCATAACATTTGTTGAACTCTTTACTTTAAACATAGAGTTAATCATATGTGGATAAAGTCAATTGAAAATAGATTTCAGTAAAAAATAAGAGTGGGAATAAGAGAGGGAGGAGGAAGTTTGTAACTGTAAAGCTGTATAGTTCTTCATACATCCCTATGGACTTACTTCTAAGAGTACAATTTTAAGACTTGTTGGGACTGGCACCTTGGCACAGGTTAATCCTCTGCTTGCAGCGCCGGCATCCCATATGGACACCAGTTCTAGTCTCGGCTATGCTCTTCCAATCCAGCTCTCTGCTATGGCCTGGTAAAGTAGTGGAAGATGGCCCAAGTCCTTGCGCCCCTTCACCTACATGGGAAACTGGGAAGAAGCACCTGGCTCCTGGCTTCTGACTGGCTCAGCCCTGGCCGTTGTGGCCATTTGGGGAGTGAACCAATGGATGGAAGACCTTTCTCTGTCTCTCCCTCTCACTTTCTGTAACTCTACCTCTCAAATAAATAAAATCTTAAAAAAAAAAAGACTTGCCAAGGGACCCCAAATCCCATTAAACTGGGTGGTAAAATGTCATTTTAGTGGCACTGGCACACTGGATTCTAGTCCCTGGCGGGGCGCCGGATTCTGTCCTGGTTACCCCTCTTCCAGGCCAACTCTCTGCTGTGGCCAGGGAGTGCAGTGGAGGATAGCCCAAGTGCTTGGGCCCTGCACCCTATGGGAGACCAAAATAAGTACCTGGCTCCTGCCATCGGATCAGCGCGGTATGCCGGCCGCGGCGGCCATTGGAGGGTGAACCAACGGCAAAGCAAGACCTTTCTCTCTGTCTCTTTCTCACTGTCCACTCTGCCTGTCAAAAAAAATTAAAATTAAAATTAAAAAAAGTCATTTTAAGTGTTAAAGTGATCAAATCAAGTGTTAAAGTGAACATATAGATAGGATTAAGTGTTAAAGTGGTCATATAAATAGGATCAAGTGTCTGGTAGTAATAGATAGAATTTTAAAGGAGAGAATGTCCCAACATGGGACATTCAGCAGACTCATAGAATAACAATTGCTTTAAGTAGCACTGTGATTTCAGAACCAGTCCTTAAGGCACCCTGGTCTGGCTGAAAAGCCCATTAGAACATTTCAGGCATGAAAGCCAAGACACTGTGACAAAAAAATGTTCTAAAAGAAGTATCTGTGTGAGAACCCAGCAGAAAGAAGTGGCCATCAAAGAAGGATGTACTTTTCTCTGAAGGGAGGAGAGAATTTCCCCTTTGTTTATGGCTTTGTCAATATACAGATAGACTTTGTGGATTCAAAAGCTTCCACAGCCTAGGCAGAGCATGTGAAGAGCCTCGGGTGGTCACTGACATCATACATAAGAGCATTAATTGTTCAATTAATAGGAGACACTGTGCACTAACTTCCCATGCAGAACCTCTGTCCTCAATGCATTGTAATATGAGAGTTAACTGTAAAACTTGTGCTCAGATTTTTTTTGTGTGTATGTATGCTTGCAAACTGTTTAAATCTTTACTTAGCATAGAGTTGGTCTTCTGTGTATAAAGTTAATCGAAAATGAATCTTAATGGAGAATGGGACTGGGAATGGGAGCGGGAAGAAGAGGAGGGGTGGCAGTATGGGTGGGAGGCTGGGTATGGTGGGAACAATCATGATATTCCTAAAGTTGTACTTATGAAATCTGTATTCCTCAAATGAAAGGTTACTTGCGGGGGAGGGGGGGAATATGTAACAAGAACAATAAAAAGGAACAGAAAATTAAAAAATCAAAATCTAGTTCTTTAAAATATAAAGTCAAAAAGTGCTGGCTAGGCTAATGCAGCGAAAAAGAGACAGAGACACTGACCAGCATACAGTCCAGAGGGTTAAGCCACCCTTTGTGATATCAGCATCTCAAATCTATGGTTTAAGTTATAGCTGCTCTGCTGCAGATCCATCTCTCTGCTAATGTGCCTGAAAAATCAGTAGAATGTGGCCCAAGTACTTGAGCTCATGCCACCTGCTTGGGGACCACAATGGAGGTCTTGGGCTCCTGGCTTAAAAATGGTGGATCCCTGGGGCCACTGTAGGCATTTTAGGAGTAAATCAGCAGATGGAAGATCCCTCTTCCACCTCCCCTTCTACCCTCCCTTCCAATTAAAATAAATCAATACATGAAAAAGAATCAGAATAAATCAATACATGAAAAAGAACCTGCTGCTCTGGAGCAGCAGGTTAATGCCCTGGCTAGAAGCACCAGCGTCCCAATTGGGTACCAGTTTGAGACCTGGCTGCTCCTCTTCCAATCCAGCTCTCTGCTATGGACTGGGAAAGCAGTGGAAGCTGGCCCAAGTCCTTGGGTCCCTTCCCTCCGTGTGAGAAACCTGGAAGAAGCTGCTGGCTCCCGGCTTCAGATCAGCGCAGCTCCAGCCATTGTGACCAACTGGGGAGTGAACCATCGGATGGAAGACCTCTCTCTCTCTCTCTGCCTCTCCTCTCTAACTCTTTCAAATAAATAAATCTTAAAAAAAAAAAAGAGTCAGAAAGAACAAACTACTATCAGAAATGAAAGAAGGGTCATCACTATGGATTTCATGGGCATTAAAAGAAAAATAAAAGATTATTATGAAGAACTCTATGACCACAAATTTGATAAGCTATATATAAAATAGATGAATTGACTATCTGCCAAAATTTGCATAAGAAAAAAAGGACATTTCAAAAAGCTTATAAAAAACTGTTAAGTGTATGAGTTTATTTTTGTGCAAAAAACCACTTTAGAGTCCAAATTTGTTTTTTTTTTTGTTTGTTTGTTTGTTTTTATCTTTTATTTAATGAATATAAATTTCCAAAGTACGACTCATGGGTTACAATGGCTTCCCCCCCCATACCGTCCCTCCTACCCACAACCCTCCCCTTTCCCACTCCCTCTCCCCTTCCATTCACATCAAGATTCATTTTCGATTATCTTAATATACAGAAGATCAGCTTAGTATACCTTAAGTAAGGATTTCAACAGTTTGCTCCCACACAGAAACATAAAGTGAAAAATAATAGATGATTTTTTTTAAATGATGATGAAATCAAATCAGACCTATTGTCATGTTTAATCCCAGTGAGAGTCAAGTTGGGAATTGATAATTTCTTTTTTTTTTTTTTAACAGAAGATCAGTTTAGTGTACATTAAGTAAAGATTTCAACAGTGTGCACCCCCATAGAAACACAAAGTGAAATATACTGTTTGAGTACTCGTTATAGCATTAAGCCTCAGTGTACAGCACATTAAGGACAGAGATCCTACATGAGGAGTAAGTGCACAGTGACTCCTGTTGTTGACTTTACCAATTGACACTCCTGTTTATGGCATCAGTAATCTCCCTATGCACCAGTCATGAGTTTCCAAGGCTATGGAAGCCCCTTGAGTTCTCCGACTCTTATCTTGTTTAGACAAGGTCATAGTCAAAGTGGAGGTTCTCTCCTCCCTTCAGAGAAAGGCACCTCCCTCTTTGAAGACCTGTTCTTTCCACTGGGATCTCACTCACAGAGATCTTTTTGCCAGACTGTCTTGGCTTTCCATGCCTGAAATACTCTCATGGGCTTTTCAGCCAGATCCGAGTGCCTTTAGGGCTGATTCTGAGGCCAGAGTGCTATTTAGGACATCCGCCATTCTATGAGTCTGCTGAGTATCTCACTTCCCATGTTGGATCACTCTCCCCTTTATTTATTCTATTGGTTAGTGTTAGCAGATACTCAAATTTGTTTTTTATAATACCTTAGAAATGTATACAATGAAAAGACTATGCATGGATTTCACACTGTTCTTGTACCAAAAACTTGGACTTCCATTTCCACTTCTCCTCCATGGATTATATTAATATCCTGGTATCTCTTTTAAAAATCGAGTCATAATGAATAACCTTTAAAAATAGAAAGAAACAAGCTCTACTGGGTTGTCTGGAGAATTATACCAAACATTTAAAGAATAAATTGTATTAAGTAACAACAATCTCTTGCAGAAGGTAAACCCAAAGGCAACACTTAGTAAGTCACTCCAAGAGGCCAACATGACTAATATCAAAACCAGACACACTGGGGCCAGCGCTATGGTGTAGTGGGTAAAGCCACCACCTGCAGTGCTGGCATTCCCATATGGGCGCTAGTTCAATTTCCGGCTGCTCCACTTCCGAACCTGCTCTCTGCTATGGCCTGGGAAAGTAGTAGAAGGTAGCCCAAGTCCTTGGACCCCTGAAACCATGTGGGAAACCTGGAAGAAGCTCCTGGCTCCAGATTGGTGCAGCTCCAGCCATTGCAGCCAGTTGGGGAGTGAATCAGCAGATGGAAGACCTCTCTCTCTCTCTCTCTCTCTCTCTCTCTCTCTGTCTCCCCCCCACCTGTCTCTCTCTGCCTCTTCTTCCCTCTCTCTATTATTAAAAGGCATGATCCACAAAATAAAGAATAGACAAATGAATATTAAAATAAAAAACCTCTGTTCTCAAGAGAATGAGAACTCAAATCAGGGATACAAGAAATATTTGTAAAAGACATTTATTGAAAGACTTTTATGCAAAATACTAAGAGAACTTTTAAAACTCAACAGAATATGAGCACCGCATTCAAAACATAGGCAAAAGAACTGAAGTGTCACCAAAGAAAATAAGCACATGAAATGATTTTCAACATCATATATTAGGAAATCAGCACAACAATGAGAAATCACTCTGAACCTTTCACAATAGCTAAAACCCAACATTGAAAACACCAAGTGCTAGCAGCATGTGGAACAACAGGAACTCTTTCATTTCAGGTGGGGATATATAATGGCACAACAACTCTGGAGGATGATTTCACAATGCCTTCCCAAACTTAGCATAGTCTTATCATAGGATCCATCAATCATACTTCTTGGAATGTATCTAAAGAACTGGAAACTTATGTCCAAATAGGTACTTATTCATGGAGGATTACAGAAAATGTATTCATAATTTTCAAAATACAGGAGCACTCAGGTGAGTAGATAAATAAACGGTGGTATATCTAGACATTGAGATATTATTCAGTGGTAAAGAAATGAGTTAACAAGCCACATAAAGTAATTAAAAACACAACCCTCTGTCATACTGACTATTTAACTTAAAGATACTTGAAAAACAGTAGGTTCAGAAAGATCACCCTGATCTTGTTTTCTTAAAATCAACGGATTAAATTCCCATTGAAATATATCTTCTCTGTACTTCAGATAAAGCAGATTCTGTTGACCAAAGATGAGAAAGTTGAGGCTGAAGAAATCCTATACAAACTTCATGAAACTTAACCTTATCTTCCTAATAACTTCTCTATACAATTACCTTCCATGGCCCCTTTGCCTCTTCTTTATCCAATTCAGTATTTAAGCACCTGACTATCCTACTCTGAATCTTCATTTCCTTAGGAAGGCTCCTGTGTTATGTAAAACTTGTGCTAAATAAATGTTTTTCTTGTTATCTATGTAATGTCAGTTTAAGCCTCAAATCTGACCTAGACCTTCAGAGGATGGAGGTGAAGTGTTGCCCCCCATACACATGCAAAGGCATACAGAAACCTTAAATGCATATTACTAAGTGAAAGAAGTCAATCTGAAAAGGCTTCATACTGTATGCTCTAAAATACGTGACATTCTGGAAAAGGCAACACTTTATAGAGATTGTGAAAAGCAAAAAATGTAGAGCTGTCAAGTATTAGAGGAAGAAAGGAATCAACAAATAGAGGACAGAGAATCTTTAGGATAGCATAACCACACTGCCTGTTATTATACATTGATCAAAATCAAGAATGTGCAACACAAGAAGTGAACCTTAATGTAAACTATAGACTTTTAGTGAAAACAGTTCAGAGATTGGGTGTTATTATAGGTTCACTAACTGTGACGAGAAATGTGATAGTGTAGAAAGTTGTCTGTTTTGGGAGTTGGAAGAGCTCGAGAAAATGTATTATCTATACAATATTGCTGTGAAGTTAAATTATTATTACTAAAAAAAGAATGGAAGACATTATGTTTTAACTACCTATTTTCAATGTAGACAGGATCATGGATAACCCGGCTAAAAGATGAGGCTGTAAGAGCTCTAAAATACTGCAACATTCCTCCCATCTTGTTTGTATTAATTTTACATTTGTTACATTTATAAAATATGCATTCTATTTCCACTGAGATCTGGTACCAGACAGGGATGCCCACTCTCACCATTGCTATTCAATGTAGTACTGGAAGTCTTAGCCAGAGCCATTAGAAAAGAAAAAGAAATTAAAGGGATACAAATTGGGAAGGAAGAACTCAAACTATCCCTCTTTGCAGATGATATGATTCATAAAGAATCCCCCTAAATAAATTAGGGGATCCAAAGAACTCTACTAAGAGACTATTGGACCTCAGAGAAGAGTTTGGCAAAGTAGCAGGGTATAAAATCAATACACAAAAATCAACAGCCTTTGTATACTCAGGCAATGCCATGGTTGAGAACTTCTAAGATCAATCCCATTCACTACAGCTACCAAAACAATCAAATACCTTGGAATAAACTTAACAAAGGATGTCAAAGATCTCTATGATGAGAATTACAAAATCTTAAAGAAAGAAATAGAAGAGGATACCAAAAAATGGAAAAAACTTCCATGTTCATGGATTGAAAGAATCAATATAATCAAAATGTCCATTCTCCCAAAAGCAATTTACAGATTCAATGCAATACCAATCAAAATACCAAAGACATTCTTCTCAGATCTAGAAAAAATGCTGAAATTCATATGGAGGCACAGGAAACCTCAAATAGCTAAAGCAATCTTGTACACAAAAACAAAGCCGGAGGCATCACAATACCAGATTTCAGGACATACTACAGGGCAGTTATAAACAAAACAGCATGGTACTGGTACAGAAACAGATGGATAGACCAATGGAACAGAATAGAAACACCAGAAATCAATCCATACATCTATGGCCAACTTATACTTGATCAAGGATCTAACCAATTCCTGGAGCAAGGACAGTCTATTCAACAAATGGTGCTGGGAAAATTGGATTTCCATATGCAGAAGCATGAAGCAAGACCCCTACCTTACACCTTACACAAAAACCACTCAACATGGATTAAAGATCTAAATCTACGACCCAACAGCATCAAATTATTAGAGAACACTGGAGAAACCTTGCAAGATATAGGCACGGGCAAAGACTTCTTGGAAAAGACCCCAGAGGCACAGGCAGTCAAAGACAAAATTAACAATTGGGATTACATCAAATTGAGAAGTTTCTGTACTGCAAAAGAAACAGTCAGGAAAGTGAAGAGGCAACCGACAGAATGGGAAAAATATTTGCAAACTATGCAACAGATAAAGGGTTAAAAACCAGAATCTACAAAAAGATCAAGAAACTCCATAACAACAAAACAAACAACCCACTTAAGAGATGGGCCAAGGACCTCAATAGACATTTTTCAAAAGAGGAAGTCCAAATGGCCAACAGACACATGAAAAAATGTTCAGGATCACTAGCAATCAGGGAAATGCAAATCAATACCACAATGAGGTTTTACCTCAACCTGGTTAGAATGGCTTACATACAGAAATCAACTAACAACAGATGCTGTTGAAGATGTGGGGAAAAAGGGACACTAACCCATTGTTGGTGGGAATGCAAACTGGTAAAGCAACTATGGAAGACAGTTTGGAGATTCCCCAGAAACCTGAATATTGCCCTACCACATGACCCAGCCATCCCACTCCTTGGAATTTACCCAAAAATTAAATTGGGAAATAAAAGAGCTGTCTGCACCTCAATGTTTATTGCAGCTCAATTCACAATAGCTAAGTCATGGAATCAACCTAAATGTCTACCAACAGAAGACTAGATGAAGAAATTATGGGATATGTATTCTATGAAATACTATACAGCAGTAAAAAATGAAATCCAGTCATTGTAACAAAATAGAGGAATCTGAAAAACATTGTGCTGAGTGAAATAAGCCAGTCTCAAAGGTACAAATATCATATGTTCTCCCTGATCGGTGACAACTGAGCACATAAAAGGAAATTTGTTGAAGTGAAATGGACACTATGAGAAACAATGACTTGATCAGCCCTTGTCCTGACTATCGAGGAACACCTTACTATTTTATTCCTTTTAGTAATTTTTTTGTTCTACTTAATACCATTGGTTGAACTCTTTAATTAACACACAATTAATCTTAGGTTTTTAAATTTAACTGAAAAGTGATCCCTGTTAAATATAAGAGTGGGAATAAGAGAGGGAGGAGATGTACAGTTCAGCATATGCTCTCTCGGACTTACACCTAATGGTAGAGCTAGGGGATTCCAATTCAATCCCATCAAGGTGGCATGTACCAATGCGATCTTACTAAAAGTGATCAGTTTCAGTTCATAATTGATCATAATGATAGGATTAAGTGTCAAAGGGATCACATAAACAAGACTAGTGTCTGCTAATACTAACTGCTAGAATTAAAAAGGAGAGAACGTTCCAACATGGGAAGTGGGATACAGCAGACTCATAGAATGTCAGATATCCTAAACAGCACTCTGGCCTCAGAATCAGCCCTTAAGGCATTCAATCTGGCTAAAAGCCCTTGAGAGTTTCACAGGCATGGAAAGCCAAGACATTGAGGCAAAAAAAAAAAAAAAAAAAAAAAAAAAAACCTAAATGAAAAATCTCTGTGAGTGAGATTCCAGCAGAAAGAATGGGCCTTCAAAGTAGGAGGTATCTTTCTCTGAAGGGAGGAGGGAACTTCCACTTTGACTATGACCTTGTATAAATAAGATCAGAGTTGGCAAACTCAAAAGGCTTCTATAGCCTTGGCAGCTCATGACAAGCACCTCAGGTGCTTACTGACACCATAAATAAGAGTGTCAATTGTTAAATCAACAACAGGAGTCACTGCACCTTTGCCCCATGTAGGATCTCTGTCCTTAATGCGTTGTATTATGCGAAATAACAGTAATACTACTCAAACAGTACTCTATACTTTGTGTGTCTGTGTGTGTGCAAACTGTTGAAATCTTTACTTAGTATATACTAAATTGATCTTCTGTACATGAAGATAATTGAAAATGAATCTTGATGAAGAATGGGATGGGAGAGGGAGTGGGAGATGGGATGGTTGCGGGTGGGAGGGAGGTTATGGGGGTAAAAGCTACTATAATCCAAAAGTTGTACTTTGGAAATTTATATTTATTAAATAAAATTTGAAAAAAAAACTAAAACATAAAAACCAACAAAAAATAAAATATGCATTCTGTTATCATAGTAAGTAGAAGTCCTTAAAATTTATTTTAAGTGGAGTCAGTACTCGCCAGTAGTCTTCTCATCTTAATCTTACTGTCTTCATTCCCGAATTCTTGTGACTCATTCTTCAACTGGCTAGATTTTGTTGTCAGGAAACAAAAGGGCTCATGTACAGTGTACCCCCTGATTATAACATGTATGAGAATTAATAATAAATATTCTTATTTATTACACCCTAACCTCATGCTTGAATGATATATTGAATAGTCATTACAATCTTTGAACACATTTGTCCATTATAATTCAGAAAGTTTTAGGAACTATGTTTGACTTCGGCCTGGACTTTTAACTCTGGAAAAATGTGCTTTCTCTAACTGAATTCTGGAATAATTCTGTTTTCTCCAACTTTTTCTGCATTTTTTTTAATTTAGGGAGATTAAAAACTTACAGATATGACCTGGGATGTTTATGTTATGTTCTTCCTAATTCTAATACTATCCCCTGCTTCCATGGAGCATCTGTTTTGTAATTGTATGTTTATCAAGTCTCTGCACTCTGCTGTTTACTACACAAATCCATGCTGTATTTGTGAGGTATTTCAACAGTGATGTATGTATCTTTTGTTTATGAGTGTTAACTGTACCCTTCTTTGATACATATTGTTTCTAACTCTTCACTGATAGAGGGTTGCAATGAACATTCCAGAACATGTCTCTTAGACTATAAACACAAGAGTGTTTATATTTCTTGCAGGAAAAAAAAAGATGAACCAAAGTATATGGGGATCTTCAGCTTTATTAGATGTCCATAACTGAACTGTATAATTTTATTTTTCTGCCAGCCATTCAGTCAAATTTCATGAATTCCCACTTTATGACTTATTCTTAAAAGGTAGTGACATATAATAAAATGCCATATAAATTTATTTACTGTTACTGAGACTGGGGTAAGATCTGTTTCATAAAATGAATTGAGCAGTTTTCTCTGTATACATTGGATAATATTTTTGCAATAAAATCCTTGAATATTTGGTAAAAGTAAATACCTGAGATCTGTATATTCTGCATAAGACATCCTATTATCAGTTCTATTTTTTATGAATTTTATTCAATTAATTAATGTTTATTTTTTCTTGAGTCAAATTTTTAATTTTCTTGAAAAAAATCATTTCTATTCATAACTCTTTCCTAATATTTTAGCTAATTTTTACAGATAATTTAGTATTTTATATTTAATGTTTATAGATAATAGTATAATTTATTAAATAGTGTTTATTATTGAATATTTAGTACAATTATTCATTGCCTTTCTCTTTTTCTTAATTTAGATAAAGTCACATGAATTAAAATTAACCTTTTTTTTTTTTTTTTTGACAGGCAAAGTGGACAGTCAGAGAGAGAGACAGAGAGAAAGGTCTTCCTTTCCCGTTAGTTCACCCCCCAATGGCCGCTACAGCCAGCGCACCACACTGATCCGAAGCCAGGAGCCAGGTGCTTCTCCTGGTCTCCCATGGGGTGCAGGGCCCAAGCACTTGGACCATCCTCCACTGCACTCCCAGGCCACAGCAGAGAGCTGGACTGGAAGAGGAGCAACCGGGACAGAATCTGGTGCCCCGACTGGGACTAGAACCCGGGGTGCCAGAGCCACAGGTGGAGGATTAGCCTATTGAACCATGGCGCTGGCCAAAATTAACTTTTTTAAAAAAGAATTAGCTTTTGATTTTGCTGTTCAGTTTTCTGCTTGTTTTTTTTTTTTTTTTTTTTTTTTTTTTTTTTTTTTTTTTACTTTATTTAAGACACACAGAAAATTATATTCTTATTTATTACACCCTAACCTCCCAAAGCCAGGAACCCAATCCAAGTCTACTTGGGGGGTGGCAGGGACTCAATCCCTTGAGCCTGCTGCCTCACAGGTGCACATTAGCAGAAGCTTCCATCAGAAACACAGCCAGAAACTGAACCTAGGCACTTGGATATGGGATATGGGCATCCCAAGTGGTGGCTTAACTGCTAGGCCAAATAGCTGCCCTCCAATTCTTTGTGTTAACTTTTTGTATTGTTATTAGTAGTGGGATGGAGGCAGTAGAGCTATGCTGCTGTGGCTGCGCTGCCGCCTGTGTGTTAACAGAATACAATTTAAAGAATTTAGCACTAGATAAATAAAATGTATCAGGCTGGGGCCAGCACTGTGGTGCAGTGGGTTAAAGCCATAGCTTAAAGCGCTAGCATCTCATATGGGCACCGGTTCGAGACCCGGCTGCTCCACTTCCAATGCAGCTCTCTGCTATGGCCTGGGAAAGCAGTAGAAGATGGCCCAAATCCTTGGGTCCCTGCACCCACATGGGAGACCCAGAAGAAGCTCCTGGCTTCCGGCTTCAGATTGGCACAGCTCCGGCCTTGTGGCCGATTGGGTATGAACCATCGGATGGAAGGCCTCTTTCTCTCTGCCTCTCTTCTCTCTGTTTAACTCTGACTTTCAAATAAATAAATCTTTTAAAAAATGTATCAGGCTAAAAACTTCTGAAGTATGATGAGTATGTGTAGTATAACCTCCACAATTTTAGGAAAATCAATTGTGATAGTTGTGGGAGGAAATCATGGAATATATGTTTTTAAAGAGTAAAAAATTTATTGGCACGGTCATAAAAATAATGTTTATTATTATTAAAAAGCTCTTATCTGCGTTAAAGCTTTCCATAGTATCCTGCATATGGCATTAATTTACTGAAATTTTAATTTCTAGGTAGTTAGGAAAACTT
Source organism: Oryctolagus cuniculus (assembly GCF_051225735.1). Lineage (NCBI taxonomy): Eukaryota > Metazoa > Chordata > Mammalia > Lagomorpha > Leporidae > Oryctolagus > Oryctolagus cuniculus. The sequence continues at coordinate 90,142,449 of NC_142870.1, forward strand.
TAGTAATATCTTTACTGAAATTTCCTGACTTTTTATTTTTTCTGGCATTAATATGTGAAGTGACAACATAATTATTTCAACAAGTATACATATGGTATCTATTCAGAACAAGAACCTTGTATAAATCTCTGGAAGGCCAAAGGGCAACATTTTGCACAGTCAAGAAGTTTGTATTTTAGTGGTGAAAATGAACAATCAGGGCACAATGTGGAAAATATTATAGGAGCACAAAAGAGATTGCTTTTACTTCTACCAGGGGTTTCCTGGAAAGGAGGTGATATGCAAAGACACCACCAATGAGATGTCACAGTATTTAACTTCAGAGGATGAGACAATTTCAACAAGAGTTTAAGTGAAAGGTCATTCCTGCAGAATGAACTATGTGAGCAGAAGTGAAGAGATGAGGCTATTTCTGGCTTAGCTGGAATGGGGTAGGGGAGTAGATATCCAATATACGTGGAGTATGAGGTAAGGCAAGAATGATGGCTGATGCAAATAAATAAATTGATAAATTTTAACTGTTACTATTAAGATTATAGCTAACGCTTTCATAGTCCTTACCGTCTGCCCAGCAGCATTCTAAGTTTTTTTTAAAACACTTTGTTAAGTACTTCACATATATTATCTCATTTAAACCTGCAAACACTCCTGGAAGGCATGGTTTCTGTTAGGATGGTTTTAGCTACCAGTAAAGAACCATTCAACTCAAACCGGCTTGAATGTTAAACAACCACTGCACTTAAAAGAGGAATTCATGTAATCTCATGATACAAGCCTGATCTTGAAAAATTTCTCCCATATGTAAATTTGAAATTTTGTAAATCTTCAAGAGCTTTGGCTCAAAAATCCAACACATAGATTTCAATCCACTTCTACTCTCAGAACCAGGTAACCTCAGAACCAGGTAACCCAGTGCATAGGCACCAGAGCAACTCCCTTCCAGCATCAGAGAAAGGTGGACTGAACAACTCCATGAGTGCTCATCTCTCTCCACTTAGCTTCCTGGGACCAAACACAGCGAGCTGACACCTGCTTCCATTTTAACTGTGCTGCAGAGATCTGAGGATGATGCTGAGGAGGACGTTCCCTAAACTCTCTGAATTCTCATCTAAGTCTCAAATCATCCCGATGAGACAGTTACCATTACTACCTGCATCTACGAAAGTTTCTCAAGGTCTCAGAGAGAAACAGTAGAAGTGGATTGAAATCTATGTATTGGATTTTTGAGCCAAAGCTCTTGAAGATTTACAAAATTTCAAGTCAGTACATATGGAAGACGTTTTTCAAGATCAGCCTTGTATCATAAGAAGGCATCCCGATTTAATATGTTCTCTATTTCACTGGCAGAAATAATTCTCTTGGGAAAAGAGTTATTTGTAGGTACCATACAGATACAAAGGCAGAGGCAACACTGTTAAGAACAGAAAAATGCTAAGCCTTGGTGAATCCATTGCCATTTTTTTAGAACTGATTATTGGCTTTCATTATGGAAAGCTGTACTAGTAAAACATGTTAAAATAAGCCCTCAGGAGAAAAAGCATCGTTGTCAATGTCAGCTGAGCCTGTCACTGCAGGAATGAAAACTTGTGAATATTTCAGTCAGTCCTTTACACAGTCCCAAAGCTCTTATGGGCAAATGGTTTTATTTTAAAGTATTTAAACCACTTTAAGTAAATTTATCATGGTATTTCTGGGTTCTGACCTGCAGCCAAAATCTTCCCATTGCTAATCTGGTGGTCTCTAGTTGAATTCAAACTTTCAACTTTAAGCTGCTGGTGAAGTCAAGCCCTAGCTGATCTACCTCCTAAGGGATTTAAACAAAGCTCCGCCCTATAACTTTCCTTCACTTTGGTGTGCTGCACTGAAATATGTAAATGTGCCTTTCCGGACAGGGATCTGGATAACTCTGCCACACTAAAGCCTCTTTAAACTCTGAAACTGACTCCAAGAGCTTCTGTGTCTACAATGCTCACATCACTGCCGTGTGCTTTAGCCAGCTGACTGTTAGTAGACAACCCTCTCTTCCTTGAGAAATTTGAACCCCGGGGTCTAAATATCTAATGTTTCCATGTTTCTGGGCTCATTAGTACACTGGAGTTTCACCCTAAATACACCACGTTCTTATTCTTCCATATTTTATTGATGCTATTTTTCCCTTCTGTAGTATCTTCTCCCATCCTAAAATGGACACCATTTTATCCAAGGCCCAGTTCAAATAGCATTCTTCTCCGAAGGGTGCTCCTTCCCACCTTCACAATCAAAGCACCTTCCTGAAGCCTGTGAGAAGCCCTCATCAGAGCTCAGTCAGTACTGGGTCATCCGGTACAACTACAAGGTGCCGGAGCCCCTCCCCTCAGCTGCGAGCCTTCCCCTCCTGAGGACTCACGTGGTTCACTCAGAAGCTTTCACAAGGCCCTGTTCACAGCACAAGCCCCTCGACAGTATTTGGTATTGAACAACAACAACAAAACGGCTTTGTTGACATCGACAGCATTGAATTTGAAGTTGCACGGAGCTGGAAAGGATAACAGAACCGTAAACCAAAATACTCATGTTCAAAGCACGGCTCTACCTCTCCCATTGATGCAGGCAATGAATATATTAATTTCTGATTCAGGTTCTTGTCTCCTGCAGAGGCAAACACTAAGTGGAGACCGGGATCTTGTGAAAACAGAACGAGAGTTCATTTGGCAGTGAGGGAATACAGCACGTTCTGGCGCGCGCGTCGGCGCTGCCCCACACTGAGAAATACCAAATCTGAGTGGGCCAAGAAATTACACATAAACCAGAGAGAGAATTAAAACCAACATTGGTACCTGTAATTGGGCAGGGTCCGCTGAGCTCTGTGGAGGAAGAGCACACGTGAGGCCGTAGGTTCGAGTCTTTTCCACGAGGTGGCAAGGGAGCTAGGGGCAGTGTTACCTGTGAGGGCTGTGGCGGAAAGACAGCGGATCAGACAGACACACCTGAGCAGAGTCCACAGCGGAAAGACGCCCTCCGCTTCCCGTCCTTTTATATGGAACTGGGTGGTACACCAATTGGGTACGCGAATAGGGCGGGTCTTAGCATGAGCCCTGGCCTCAGATGGTGTAGGTGCATCCTGGGAAGGCAGATGTAGCAATTCAACAGTTAAAGAGATAGCTTTACATTGCAGGGGCCCAAGAATTCCAGCTTGCCTAAACTTTAACTTTCTACTTATTTATCCCCCAGTAACACATATGGTAATGTCAGAAAATTTTGTGTCTCTGGTCACAGAAGGATGCACTAGATAATCTCTAAGTTTCCTCAAGATTTATAGAATTTGACGTTCTGTGATTTGCCCCACTAACAGCAAGCGCATGAAGTACTGATTACTTCTTTTTCTTTTTTTTTTTTAAAGATTTATTTATTTATTTGAGAGGTAGAGTTACAGACAGTGAGAAGTAGAGACAGAGAGGTCTTCCATCTGCTGGTTCACTCCCCAGATGGCCTCAATGGCCGGCCGGAACCAGGAGTTTCTTCCTGGTCTCCCACATGGCAGCAGGGGCCCAAGCACTTGGGCCATCTTCTACTGCTTTCCCAGGCGACAGCAGAGAGCTGGATTGGAAGAGGAGCAGCCGGAACTAGAACTGGCGCCCATGTGGGATGCCGGCACCACAGGCAGAGGATTAACCTATTGTGCCATGGCGCGGCCCAGAAGTACTGATTACTTCTATGCTGAACCCCTAATCCAGGCAGAGAAATTCTGTTGCAGATAAAAGACCCAGGAAGCCTCACCAGGTTTGGTCAACTAGTGGATGGGCACGGTAGCATCTCCCATTCCTGGCACCCCAGGAGACCACACAAAACCAGATAGGAATTTCACATAGACTTAGAATCAAAGCTTCATTTCACTGAGGTCTGGCAAGGTAAAATATTTCCTCCCATCAAATTAACAGTTACTAGTAGACTCTGGCTCTAACCAGGGTTTTCATCTCCTAGAAAGAGCTTGCTGCAACAGAATTAAGGATTCAAATATTTAACAGTTAAAAGGCTGAGATGCAGGTAATGAAGACGAAATCTAAGGAAATAAGGATGCGTTTAGAGCTTCGTCTTTCTGGTTTGAATGTGGTAGAAGTTATCACCAGATTTTTGAGTGCCACTATAGTTGTAGTATTTAGGAAGGCTAGTTGGAAAATAAGTGGGGTTAAGCTGCCGCTTGCAGTGCTGGCATCCCATATGGGTACCAGTTCGAGACCTGGCTGCTCCACTTCCAATCCAGCTCTCTGCTATGGCCTGGGAAAGCAGTAGAAGATGGCCCAAGTCCTTGGGCCCCTGCACCTGTGTGGGAGACCCGGTGGAAGCTCCTGGCTCCTGGCTTCAGCTTGGCGCAGCTCCGGCTATTGCGGCCATCTGGGGAGTGAACCAGCAGATGGAAGACCTCTCTCTCTCTTTCTCTCTCTCTCCTCCTCTCTCTCTCTCTTTCTCTCTCTCTCTCTCTCTCTCTCTCTGCCTCTCCTTCTCTCTCTGTGAAACTGACTTTCAAATAAATAAATAAATCTTTTAAAAAAAGAAAGAAAACATGTGTAGTGGGGGGGGGGGTGGCGGCGCTGTGGTTCAGTACACTAAGCCTCTGCCTGCAGAGCTGGCATCACATACGGGCACGGGTTCACGTCCCGGCTGCTCCTCTTCCCATCCAGCTCTTTGCTTATGACCTGGGAAAACAGTGGAAGATGGCCCACATCCTTGGGCCCCTGCACCCTTGTAGGAGACCTGGAAGAAGCTCCGGGATCTTGACTTCAGAATGGCTTAGCTCTGGCTGTTGCAGCCATCTGGGGAGTGAACCAGCGATGGAAGACCTTTCTCTCTGTCTCTCCCTCTCACTGTAACTCTGTCTCTCAAATAAATAAATAAAATATTTTTAAAAAACACATGGGAAAATGTTTCAAATTTCTTTTTTGTATAGAATTTAATTTCTTGTTAATGTTGAATCTCCATTTTTTTCCAGGTGATAGACTCTTTCTTTTTTATATATAATTTGAGAATTAGTGAGATTTACTCCCCAAATACCTGCAATGACTAGGACTGTGCCATTCTGAAGGCAAGAGCTAAGAACTCAATCCAGGTCCCCATTGTCGGTGGCTGGAACCCAACTACTTGAGCCATCGCTGGTTGTCTCCCATGGCCTGCATTATCAGGAAGCTGGAAAATAGTTAGAACACAAATTTTGACACTCTAATATGGGATGCAGGCCTACCTGCACTTTGTGCTGAAATCTTAATCTTGGTCTCTTTAATATTCCTCTCCCTGTCCTGGGTTTACATGTAAATTCCATGGGATTTCTTTTATGTCAAAGTACAAGGAGGAATCTAGTCTTCTGTTGCCATCAAATTACCAACTATGCATTTGATTCATGTCCCTCTATCCTTTGCTCATAGCCAATCAGTTCTCACTGCCTGTGTTGTCCCCCTCTGCTGGTCCTCATCTCGCTATAGGAGACTGTGAAGCCGAGGTCCTGTTAACATAGACCATGCAGGTATTTCCTCACTGGGATTTATCTCCTGCCCAGGATTTCCTGGAAAGCCAGGGACAGGCTTCTCAATTTTCTAATTCCACAAATCTATGTGCGGAATCTATTGTCCTCCCGAGGGTTTGGGTTTGCTGTGCTGTAAGTATGAAGTAACCTTTTCTGGGTCACGTAATTCTACATATTCATTGCTTTATCGCGCAGGTCTCCTCATCTGGGACATGCTTTCTTCTTTTTTTAACTTTTTAATTATAAAAAGTGCAAATACTTTCAAACGTAGAGAAAATGTAAGGAACTCCACGCACCCATTTCCCAGCTCCAGCAATCAACTACCTGAAGCTGATCTTGTTTTGTCTACATACCTGACCATTCCCCACCAAATCCCAGATATTTAGTCATCCCACTTAAAAAACAAATTTAAGACATCTGTAAATGACAAAAATGATTTCAAAAAACACAATATTATCATAGGAAGCCAACAATAATTTCTTAATATAATCAAATGTCTACTTAGTATTCACACATTTCACACTTCCTTAAGTGTCTAGTAAATATTTTGCTTGTTAAACAATTCATTTGTTTGAATTCAGAGCCAAATAAAAATGACTTATAACTATTAATTGATATGGCTTTTAAGTCTGCTTTCATGTTCAGGTAATACCTTCATTAATCTTCACACTCTACCCTCACCACCCAAAACATTTCTTGAAGAAATCAGGTCATTTGTCTTGTTGATTTTCAAGAAAGCCCTTATCTGGACTGCAGATTCCCACAGGAAACATATACATCAGATATCATCTCAAATCTATTTTTCAATTGTTTTTCCATTGTCACCTATAGTGGCACACAGCACTTAAACCTGAAACTGGGCTAGCTTAGTACCATAGAAACATATTTATTCATGGGAAAATATAAGCATGTGTTACTTATCCAAAACAGAATGGCTTTCCTCTATCCAATAGTTCAGGGACTTGTGGTCTACAACTTTTATAGCTTCTGCTGTTTACTATGCACCTTTCAAGTTTACCAAGCCACTGCTCTCGCTCTAATCAACAAGGGCAGAGAGGAAAGGGGCGTGGATCATTTCACGTGGTAGGTATGTATGTGCATGTGGATAGATTGATAGATAGATAGACAGACAGACAGACCAGCCCTAGAAATGGAACACATCACTTCCACTAGTGTTTCCTGGCCACAGTTAACTGCAAAGTAGGCTAAAAAGTAAAGTCATGCCATGTGCCAGGAGGAGGAGGAGGAAATAGGTTAGTGTAAAATCAGCCAGTCTCTGACCCTCTTAAAGGCTACATCCTTCAAACTCAAAAGTTTAAAGATCAGCCTTTTGAAATTGCCCTGCTCAGTTAATATTTTTGTTAATACCTTTAGATTTACCCAGTTTGGCTGGGTAACATAATAGTGTTAAAGAAAGTATTAGGATTGGAGAAGAAAAAGATCAGTTACAACTTCAAATTATTTTCCTGCTCTGCAATATACTATTTTACAGAGCAGGCTTATGCTGCAGGAGGGTGGCGTTTGAGTTTTTGACCTACCACTACCTGCTGTGTAAACGTGGTTTATGTGATTTCCCTGAGCCTTAGTTCCTACATTTATGAAATGATACTAATAACACCTTGAATTTTTTCAGGTTGTAGGAAAGATTTGATGAAACAATATACACAAAGATCTTCAAAAAATGCCACATGTAAGATAGCATCTTGATAAGTTGCAGATAATAATAGTAAGAACTGATGAATTTGCCTCTAACTGCTAAGCCATTTGCTATTACTTTAAGCCTGTAACTGTAGATCAAACCTTGACACAAATCTATCCCATTTTCTGAATGTCGTATCAAAATCCACCTGAAAATTTTGAATAACTGTCTTGTCAACCTGAATATTGAGTACCTGATAAATTAAGAACCACATGAGTTAAACAAGCTATCAAAAAGTAAAATGCATGTCATTGTTTAGAGTACAGAGTGTACCATGAATGTTGTGCACACTTGTAAATGGATTATTTCCTTTACAAATACATCAGGTTGGAATAATTTCATTGTTGTTCTGATTCTTCCTTTCTGTTTGTTTTGGTTTGCTTGGCACTTGTCAGCTTTGGGCCTTAAGCAATCTGTGCAGCTGATCTCCAGATGCCTGGAAATGAGGCTTTGTCAAGGTAACTCTTCCTTGCCCTCTTCCCTGCCAGGTGCAAGGGTCCAGCTGGAAAGCAGGAGCAGCTGTTCTTGGTGCCCTAGTTTAGGTCACTTCAAACACAGCTTGGGCTTCATCCCAGTTTAAGTAAAGACATTTCAGGATCCCATGGAATGGGACACGACCCATCTATTTTATATTTGGATGCTACTTTCACTGAAGATAGACTGCAGGGTGGGGGAGGAGGAAGGAAAAGATGGAGTAAGAGCTTATTGATGCCAGGTCAACAGTATCTATATTTTTAGAGTCTCTTTTGCTTCCAAGAATGTGTCTATCTCAGTACTCACAGTCACATCAGCCCTTCAAAAGTTAGGTGGTTAAAAAAAAAGGCAGGTGATGTTTTCCTTGAGTTGAAAAAAGGTGAATAGTTGAGAATTGGACCTATTCAGTTTTGTGGGTTACTCACCTCATAGGAAACCTTTTCTGGGGAGGAAGGGAGCCACAATTCCTCTGTTCCACGAGCAGCCTATTTTTATGTTCAGGAAGTAGCATTATTGCAGAATCATGAGAATTGGAGATGGAAAGAATTCACAAAGCAGTCCGTTCCAACGTGGGGCCACTTAAGCAGAATTTTCAGTCTGCTCTCCAGTGGGGTTTGGCCACCAAATTCCTCTCACTGCGTGCTGAGCTGATTTCACCACAAACAAAATTCTTTCAATTTTATAAACAAAGACATAGAGGTGTTAAAAGACTACTCACAGATTTCAGCAGATTGACCTCTGCAGTCATTTTTTAATGTGACAACTAGTGGTGCCAAACATGACCCAGTACTATCTATAAATAAGAATACAGAATCATTTAAAAGAAAAACAAAACAAAAATTTTATATAAAGTACATAAATCAATGAATAATGAGACTCACACCAAACTTTGTGCAAGGTAGAGTCACTCACCTTTTAAAATAATGGGATTCAACCTGTTGTTATCATCCTGAATACAACACAACATGATACAACACAATACAAAAGCCAAATTTGAGTTATAAACTTTGAAAGTCAGAAAAAGATTGAGATCTATAAACAGATCTCATAACTTCATTAATGATAAAAAAAGGACACAGAAAAATTGGAGGACTTACTGAAGGGCTCTGAGAAAATTATTAGTAAGAGTCTTCACTGGCTCACAAATTAGGGCCCTAGGCACTATAGAACAGTATTGTCAACTTATTGCTTAGGAACTATGCAAATATATGATTGAAGTTCCCAAGTAGTATTGTTACCAAATTGCTTCAACAGGGTTTGGCAAAATTTCTTGTGAATTAGAAGTCTCTGAAAAATCTACAATTGAACTAAGCTTGTGGTAAAATATTTGACCTTCGGAAAATTATGTTTGAAAAGGCCACTGACCTTAAGTCAGGAAAGCAGCCTCTGAGAATGCAAATCAACAGTGCAATATATTAGTGCATTCTCTGATTCTGAATTGTTGGGTGAATTATGATAATTATTGGATTTATGTAAAATGAAGGGACCTGTGAGAGCTCCAATGGCTTATCAAACATAGCTATTGTTGCTCAATAAATACTTATTGAAGGAATTTTGTACATATGTCCAATGAAAGATTCTTTCATCATACTCAGCTTAGAGCATGTCTTTCACTGGAAGAAATTAATGAAGAAAGGTTAACCAGACATACTGACTTATGATACAAATTACATAATTTTGTGAAAATTATGTGTTAATGTTCTAGAATAGTAAAGGTACACATTTAGTTTAAAAGTAGTTAAAGGCTTGCATAATAATATAGAAAATAAGTAAAACCCCTGCCTTAGTCAAGTGTCTCCAGCAAAAACAGAATCAGTGAAATATACATAATGTGTATATAATGAATTGACTTATTATGAGGAATTGGCCCACACAGTGATGGGCCCTGGTAAGTCATGAGGTCTGCAGGGTGCAATGGCAAGCTGGAGACCCTGAAAAATGCATGTGTAGTTCTGGCTCCAGGCCTAGGGAGAGTCATAATTTCAGTTTGAAGGCAGGAAAATATCAATGTCCCAGTTCAAGTATCATTAGGCAAGAAGGAGTCTCTCTTACCTGGGGAAGGATCAGCAATTTTGTTGTTGTTGTTCTATTTAGTCTACAACTGACTGAATGAGGCCCCACACATTATGGAGAACAAACTGCTTTAAGCATTCTACTTATATAAATGTTAGTCACATCCGAAAGCACCCTCACAGAAACACCCACAATCATGTTTGACTAAATATCTGGGCATCTCATGATCTAGTCAATGTGAATGATAACATTAAAAATCATATGCCTGGCATTGTGGTACAGTGGGCTATGCTGGTTTGGCCTATACCACACTGTTGCTGCCATTTGGAGAGTGATCCAGAAGATGAAAGAGCCTCTCTTTTTCTCTTTCCCATCACCCCTCCCTCCGCTTCACTCTGACTTGCAAATAAATAAATAAATATTTTTTTAATTTTTTTTATTTGAAAGTCAGAGTTACACAGAGAAGAGAGGCAGAGAGAGAAAGAGAGAAAGAGAAAGAAAGAGAGAGAGGTCTTCCATCCACTGGTTCACTCCCCAATTGGCCACAACGGCCGGAGCTGTACCAATCCAAAGCCAGGAGCCAGGAGCTTCTTTAGCCAGGAGCCAGGAGCTTCTTTGGGGTCTCCCAGGTGGGTGCAGGGCCCCAAGGACTTGGGGCATCTTCTACTGCTTTCCCAGGCCATAGCAGAGAGCAGGATTGGAAGTGGAGCAGCCAGGTCTCGAATCGGTGTCCATATGGGATGCCAGCACTTCAGGCCAGGACATTAACCTGCTGTACCACAGTGCCAGCCCCTAAATAAATCTTTTTAAAAAGAGTCCACATTCACAGAGTACTATTTAGATTAGAATCTCTCAACACACACACACACACACACACACACACACAAAAACCACGAAATAAAAGGAAAGACTATTACAGTGGGAAAAAAATCTTAAAATTTAAAAGTTATTGTAATACACTGAAAGTCCTATAAAGGAAGGTGACCTGCTCAGAGTTGATCATTATTTTATTGCACAAAATCCCTTTAAAAGTCTCCTTCCTTACTCTTTCCTAGGCAAAATATCTTCAAACCCATTTTTAAGATTTATATCTCCAAGAAGGTGTGCATATATTTTTATATATATATATGAGAGTATCTAAAAAATTTTATAGAAAATGATCATTATCTTTTAACCTAATTTTCCTCTTGTACAATATACAGAATGCATTTATATATATAAAATATGTGTTTTGTTTGTAATTTAAATGAGGTGATGAATTTTATTTGCTTTATAGAATGGACACAATGGTCACTATTTCTAGAATGCTGTTATTCTACATAAGGTATCTTTATTAGTGCATATCCTAGATGTTGATCTGTGTGTATTAAGAAAGGGAATATCAATATGTTTTTCAATGTCTATCAAACAGGATGCTTACATAAATTAAAGATTAAAAGAAAAAACCTTTAAGTTCCCTCCTAAAATTTCCACCTCTGTGCTCCTACTGCAATTGTTATGTACTTTCATCATAGCCCATGTAACTCATTAATGCACCACTCATTTAGACATTTCACTTTCTTCATGAAATCTGTTTTCAAGGACTGAAAGTATACCTTATTTTTCTTCACATACTCACTTATCCTGGTACCAGGGAATATAAAAAGTTTTGAAATTAATGAAGATTCAGATTTGTATTTTGATGACATTGCCACTCTGTGTGAAGAATAAGAACAAAAATGATTACTTGGTCTCCTCATAGGGTTATTACATTAATCAAATGATACAGAATATATAACTGTGCATTGTAAACTGTAATTGGCTTTAAAATGTGAATTTTTATTTAATGTAATGTTTTATCTTGTTATATATAACATATATTTTTATACAAAATGAAAATATATTGAAGCACTAAGAAAAAAGAACTGGGCTTACAGGAATGCACTTCAGGCATCAAAGAAGAGTCTTTTTAATAACCAATATGACAGCAGCCACTTCCCATAAAGATCACCTAGTAATGTGAGAAATTAGTGTGATTGAATTAAAACATCACTTAGTAGCTCATTAATTTCACACATTATACCATTTCCCTCATTGCTAGCTGCATGACTCGGTGCAATTAATTTTTAATTTTGGTTTTGCTCAGAACATGGATATGAAAGAAGGTTCATTCTACTGCATTGTAATCCTTCTTTCATATTGATTCCTTTCCATATCTATTCCACTTTAGTGTGCCTTTTTTTCTAGTGGTGGAATTTATGCTTATCATGCTGCCTCTCAAATCTCCGTTCAGCATGTTATTCGCTGAATAAATCATCATCAGGTTGATTTATTAGCTTTCATTGCTTTCACTGTCCTAGTCTCTTTGCCTCAAAGTCCTACACTTTCTAATTTTGTAATTATCACAGTGAAAGCAAGAAAAGTCCCTTTAATGCAACCCGAGATCACTATCTACAAAGGATTCAGACCCACCATGTAAGAATCACTCACTGACTTCTTCTTATTTCTGTAACTTGGACCCACTGGAGAAAGGATATATCATTTTTTATAGTCACGTTCACTGTTTTAAATGTAAGAATGCATGAGAAAAGGGAATGAATGTGAGAGAGCAAAAAGAGAGAGGAAGGGAGAGTTGTTGTTCAAGGTCATTCAGTGTATTAATGGCAGAGCTGAAATTAGTACTTTAGTTTCTTGTCTCCTAATTTAGAGCTCTTTCCAGTGAACAATTCTGTCTCCTTTTCTGGTGCTAAAGTTTTAAATACTCAGAATTCTTGAGTACCTTTAAATGGCCTGGTGTAAATTCCACGCACCCTTAGGTCTCATTCCTCCTGGGGTCACCCTGAAACACAGCCCTAAGTCAGCCATTTCCATTCTGGCTCAGAGACTGGGGAAAGGGTCTGTTACCGACTGTGTGTACATTGGTTACTACAAGTATCTGGGGTTTTAAGGTCTCTCCATGGATCGCATTTCCCTGCAAGCTGTACCACAGTGACCCAGACACAACACTGACAGCTGTGGAATAAATAAATAAAAACAGAGTATTTTGATCTTAATGGGGGGATGAGAGGTGAGGGATGAGAAGAGAGAGAAGCAGACAGATTGAAACAGACACAGCTGTGAAAAGAACAGATGCTAGCCAGGAGAGAGGGAGAGAGTGAGAAGGGGAGGAGTGAAAAGATTAGACTCACGCCTATGTCAGAAATGCTGAAGCTCTTGGAAAGGGATACACATACTTGGGACAGGTGGGAAGTGTTTACATTAAAACCAGAATATCAAATGCCTTCTGAAATACTGGCCAGATCATTAAAGACCCAAGTTGACCCACAGGAAAGAGCTAAAGTCCTTTCCCAGAAAGCCCATTACAGAGAGTACTTCCAGAATTCTTTATACTCCATTCAGATTACTGGATATCAGCTGTGTGCATCAACACATTATGCTGTATGCCAGCAGCTCTCACAGTGCAATCTCCTAGACCAAGGAAATTCATAGAAATGCAAATTTCCTGGCCCTATTCAGATCTACTGAACCAGAAACTTTGGGGTTGGGGCCTGAATTCTGTGATTTAATAAACCTTCTGGGAACACTATGAGAAACGGTGACTTGATCAGCCCTTGTCCTGACTGTTGATGAACAACTTAATATGTTATCCCTCTTAGTTTTTTTGTTTGTTTGTTCTACTTAATACTTGTGGTTGAATTCTGTAATCAATACACAGTTATTCTTAAGTGTTGAAACTTAACTGAAAAGTGATCGCTGTTAAATATAAGAGTGGGAATAAGAGAGGGAAGAGATGTACAATTTGGGACATGCTCAAGCTGACTTGCCCCAAACAGCAGATTTAGAAACATACCAGGGGATTCCAATTCAATCCCATCAAGGTGGCATGTACCAATGCCATCTCACTAGTCCAAGTGATCAATTTCTGTTCACAATTGATCATAATGATAGGACTAAGAACCAAAGGGATCACATAAACAAGACTAGTGTCTGCAAATACTAGCTGATAGAATAAAAAAGGGAGAGAATGATCCAACATGGGAAGCGAGATACACAGCAGACCCATAGAATGGCAGATGTCCTAAACAGCACTCTGGCCTCAGAATCAGCCCTTAAGGCATGCAGATCTGGCTGAAAAGCCCATGAGAGTATTTCAGGCATGGAAAGCCAAGACACTCTGGCAAAAAACAACAACAACAACAACAACAACAACAACAACTAAATGAAAGATCTCCGCGAGTGAGATCCCAGTGGAAAGAACAGGTCATCAAAGAAGGAGGTACCTTTCTCTGAAGGGAAGAGAGAATTTCCACTTTGACTACGACCTTCTCTAAATATGATCAGAGTCGGTGAACTCAAAAGGCTTCCATAGCCTTGGCAACTCATGACAAGAGCCTAGGGTGATTACTAAGGCCATAAACAAGAGTGTCAATTTGTTAAGTCAACAACAGGAGTCACTGTGCACTTACTCCTCATGTAGGATCTCTGTCCTTAATGTGCTGTACATTGTGATTTAATGCTATAACTAGTACTCAAACAGTATTTTTTCACTTTGTGTTTCTATGTGGGTGCAAACTGTTGAAACCTTTACTTAATATATGTTAAACTGATCTTCTGTATATAAAGAGAATTGAAAATGAATCTTGATGTGAATGGAAGGGGAGAGGGAGCAGGAAAGGAGAGGGCTGTGGGTGGGAGAGAAGTTATGGGGGGGGGAAGCCATTGTAACCCATAAACTGTACTTTGGAAATTTATATTCATTAAATAAAAGTTAAAAAAAATAAACCTTCTGGGAGACTCTGATGTATCCTTGGGATCCAGAGCCTCTGCTTTATGTGTAGGATATTGCTGAGCTCCCCCAGAATTCTCCACGGTTCCATGAATGTCACCGCCAGCCAACAAGGTCCTCTACTCGATTTCACAGTTTGATCTGTCTGGGTTCTGCAGGACCTAGGGTCTCATACTACCTATAATAAGTCTTCCAACAGGGGCAACAGAGGCAAGAGACTTCATGGCTTGTATCTTCAATAGCTGAAGCAACACAGCAGTGAAACCTGCAAGACAAAAACCTGAAATCCACATATTGAGATCTGTGCCTACAACACACACTCCCCAACCAGATATTGACCCAATATAAGGACAGCAACCTCATTCTCAGGGCCATTTAATACAATCTTCTGCAGCACTTGTCATTTAAGGATGCAAAATATTCTCCACACCACTAAATTACCGAACTTGAACACATTCGTATCTAGAGGAGATTTAGGAAATTTGTCTTGAAAGAAATTCCATATTCTGCATATAAAGCAGAAGCTCTCAATCCCAAACATACACCAGAGTCTCCTGGAAGGTTTATCATAAGAAAAATGTATTCTCTATCCCTTGACATCTTTAGGCATTAATGACAGGGGGTCTAGGGGTCAAAACATCCAGCTTCCAGTCCTGTCTTGTCCATTGATCCCTAATCCCTGAGGAGTCACATTTAATGTCTCGTAGCAGGCTTTCTCTCCTACATAATGAAGAGCTTGATTAGAGAGGATTCCTAAGGTCCCTTTTCAGTTCTAACAGATAATGTTTTTGTAGTGGAGCTGGCTGGTTTGTGAAGCCAATTACAGCAATTAATTAGGTAAGGGTTCTAAGTTCAATACTCTGTGTGGTCTGCTGGGCTTGGTTCAATATCCTCCCTTTACAAACAGACATTGTTCTCCAAAGGACTCTGATGCTTCACCTGACATGGCACCAACATCTCAATTACCATTCTCAGGGAAACAACCAAGCATGAGCTGCTTTGCATGCAATACTTATGGCTCCAACTAGAAGGCAGTTATAAAGTTATCACAATGGAAACTACTTTAGAGGTAGACTAGAAAAGGGTTTCTGAGTCCAGGAAGCCATTTTTGATTTCTGGAGACTTTCCCACAAGGCTCTGCCCTTAGGTTAACATCTCAACATGTCTATGCCAAATCTCACCATGTCAAAGGACATAATTCCAAAATTACAGAATGCTGTTACTTTCCTTCTTTGGAAAATGGCGTTGTGGGAGGAAGAGATAATGATTACTTATTTAGTAGCAACTCTGTGCTAAAATATATTTCAGATGCTTCACTGCAACTATCATGTGATCCTGGTCCACTGAGAAAATCTAGGCTTACTCTTCTTGTTTTACCAGTGGGAAACCAGAATTATTAGAAAAGGAACAGATTCACACTATGAGTTAGGGGCAGACCTAGGACAAGATGTCCATCCAGTGATCTTTCCAACTTGGTTTGCTCCTTTTCCTGTAACATTTTCCCCTTAAAGTCTATCCTCCAGCAAATTTTTTTTTAAATTTTTTTTTAATTTTTTGGACAGGCAGAGTGGACAGTGAGAGAGAGAGACAGAGAGAAAGGTCTTCCTTTGCCGTTGGTTCACCCTCCAATGGCCGCCGCGGCCTGCGCGCTGCGGCCGGCGCATCGCGCTGATCCGATGGCAGGAGCCAGGAGCCAGGTGCTTTTCCTGGTCTCCCATGGGGTGCAGGGCCCAAGCACCTGGGCCATCCTCCACTGCACTCCCTGGCCACAGCAGAGAGCTGGCCTGGAAGAGGGGCAACCGGGACAGAATCCAGCGCCCTGACCGGGACTAGAACCCGGTGTGCCGGCACTGCAAGGCGGAGGATTAGCCTAGTGAGCTGCGGCGCCGGCCCTCCAGCAAAATTTGGAGTGAATGCAGAAGAAAACATTTGAAAGCCAAAAAGCCCTTTAGATTGTTTTTACTTCTACTGCCCACTATGTAAACAACTACATAATAAACCTTGGGAATAATGAAATTATATATAATTGGGGATTAACTCAATAGAACTGAAGTCTCACCATTCCAATTCCAGCATGTACTTCCAGAAAGACTTTGCTGTTTCAGAGTATGGCAATCACAGCAAATGGTTTGTTAATGCGGAACAATAGCATTAGCAAAATGTGTCCCTGGCTTCTTGTGCATCAGCCACTGTAGCATTGCCTAGCTGAAGCTTCCAAATCATCCATTGAAGTAGGCAGGAAGCATTATAACTGCCATTGCCAACAGTTAATACCTCTACTTCATTTCAGGGTCTGTCCATATTAATGCCCTTCACCTTACTTAATCTTCCCCCAATATTGGAAGGTTTCATGGCAGGAATTTTTAAACCCCGTGTAAGGGGTAAAAACAGGTCAGGTGAGGCTAAGGAATTGATCTTAGATCTCATTGGTAGAAAATAAAGAAGTGGAACTTCTGAGTCCTCGCACATTGTGTTTGGGGTTACACCACAATGACAGATCATGGCTACCAACACAAAGCTGTGCCATGAAACTATAGTCCAAGTCTTTGCCTAGAGAGCTATAGGTGAACTCCCAGCTTGCCCTGGGACAGATGGGAAGGGGAGAGAGGTAGTTCCCAAGTCATGGCAGGAGTTTATTGGTCTTGCTCTCAACACTGAGACTCATGTGGTTTCAAACAGGTAGTAAGGCCCCACTTACTCCTGTAAACATGGTAGGAGATGATGAGGGGAACAAACACCAAAAACACAGAAGGTGGCTGTTCTTCCTGGCAACCTACAGACATTTTTTCTTCCTTGCATCCTTGTTTCTCTGTCTGAGTAGACAAGGACAGGTAGAGGGGCCCTGGCTGACTTCTCTATTGGTTCTCTACCACCAAGTACCACATCCTCCTTCTAGCTGCTTTCACTGGAAGAATTTTCATCAGACTTTATAGACAATTGTGCCTCATACTCTAATGCATCCACTCATATTTTAAAGTATAATTTAAAGTAGAACAGAAATGATTTTGTTATATATAATTTTTAATAGACATTGAATTTTTAATAAAGAGAAATTTCCTTTTTTTTTTTTTTTTTGACAGGCAGAGTGGACAGTGAGAGAGAGAGACAGAGAGAAAGGTCTTCCTTTTTCCGTTGGTTCACCCTGCAATGGCCGCTGCCGCCTGCGCACTGCGCCAATTCGATGGCAGGAGCCAGGTGCTTCTCCTGGTCTCCCATGGGGTGCAGGGCCCAAGCACTTGGGCCATCCTCCACTGCACTCCCTGGCCATAGCAGAGAGCTGGACTGGAAGAGGGGCAACCGGGACAGAATCCAGCGTGCCGGCGCCTCAAGGTGGAGGATTAGCCTATTGAGCCACAGCGCCGGCTAAGAAATGCCCTCTCTTATGAGCAAGCTTTACAGATTTTTAAAAAACATTTATTTATTTATTTATTTGAAAAGGCAGAGTTACAGAGAGAGAGGGAGAGAAAGAGGAGGAGAGAGAGAGAGGGAGAGAGAGAGAGAGAGAGAGAGATTCTATTCACTGGATCACTCCCTAGAAGGCCACATCAGGGTCTGGGCCAGGCCAAGGAACCATGCATTTCCTCTGGGTCTCCCATCTTCTGCTGCTTTCCCATGCCATTGGCAAGGGGAGCTGTACTGTAAGTGGAGCAGATGGGACATGAACTGGTGCTCATCTGGGATGCAGGTGTTGTAGGCAGTGGCTTTACCTACTATGCCACAATACTGGCCCCAGATATTATATTTCTTATCTCCAGTGTTAAAATAGACACAGCATTAAGAAAGAAGCCACCAATAGGTACATGAGAAAATGTTCAACATCACTCATCAACAGGGAATTGCAGATCAAAACCACAATGAAATATCACCTCCTTCTAGGCTGATTGGCAATTATCAAAAAGACAAAACATAACAATGGTTGGCAAAGTAAGTGGAGAAAAGGGAAGCTTTGCACACTGTTGGTGGTAATGTAAATCAATGCATCCATTGTGGTGAACAGTATGGAGATTCCTTTAAAAACTAAAAATATAATTGCCATATGATGCAGAAATTCCACTACTGGATATTTACCTAATGGAAATGAAATCAGTCTGTCAAAGGGACATCTATTCTCCCAAGTTTACTGAAGCACAATCAAAAATAGCCAAGAAATGAAAAGAACCTAGGGAGTGGCGCTGTGGCACAGTAGGTTAATCCTCTGCCTGCGGTGCTGCATCCCATATGGGCACTGGTTTGAGTCCCCAGCTGCTCCACTTCTGATCCAGCTCTCTGCTATCGCCTGGGAAAGCAGTAGAAGATGGCCCAAGCACCTGGGCCCCTGCACCCACGTGAGAGCCTTGAAAGAAGTTCCTGGCTCCTGGCTTCAGATCAGCCCAGCTCTGGCTATTACTGCCATTTGGGGAGCAAACCAGCAGATAGAAGACCTCTCTTTGTCTTTCCCTCTCACTGTCTATAATTCTACCTATCAAATAAATAAATAAATTCTTAAAAAAAAGGGGGAAACAACCTGTCCATCCACTGATGAATGTAGAAAGAAAATATGGGTCAAATATACAATAGAATACCACTTACCCATAAAAATGATGAAATTTTGTCATTCACAACAACATGGAAAGAAGTGGTAATCATTATGTTACATGAAATTAGTCAAGCACAGAAACATAAATCTAACATGATCTCACTTATATGTGGGGTCGAATGAAAAACGAGGGTGATCTCATAGAACTTATAAGTAAATGGTAGCTAGTGAAGGCTGGGGAGGGAAGAGAAGGAATGTGGAAGCATTGATTAATGAGTACTAAGTTATAGCTAGTTAGCAGTAAGAAGCTATTGGATTCTGTCACCCAGTGATATAACTATAGGTAATGTACTTCATATGTATCTATAAAAAAACTAGAAGAATTTTGGATGTCTTCACCATAAAGCAATGATAAGTGTTTAAACAGATAAATATACTTACTCTGATTACACCTTCACAATTGACACATGTATTGAAAAGTAACATAGTGCCTCACAAATATGTATATGTCCTATATCTTTTATATTTTAAATAAAATTTAGAAAAAGAATCCAAAAAGAAAAGGTTTATATCAACACAATATTTGAATTATTTAAATGTTAGTTTTACAGAAACTTTTCATTGATTTTTCTTATTCCTTATTTATTTGAGATGCAGAGAGAGAGGAAAAGAGAGAGAGAGAGAGAGAGAGAGAGAGAGAGAGAAATTTATCCACTGATTCACTCCACAAATGCCTGCAATGGCTAGGACTGGGCAGGAGTCAAAGGAAGGATCCAGAAAACAATCTAGAACTCCCATGTGGGTAGCAAGAATTCAGTTACTTGAACCATCAATGTTGCCTTCCAGGGTCAGCATTAGCAGTAAATTGGAGTCAAGCACTAACGCCAGAGCCAAGACTCAAATTTGGGTACTCCAATAAGGGATGTGGGTATTTTACCACTAGGACAAACGCCTATACATTCATTGATTTTTAATGTAGAAAAGTAAAATTATTTTTCAATTATTTAACTGATGCCTTAAAATCTCTGTGGTCTTCTACTTTTGTCCATATATTTATTGGCCATCATAACTCTGTATTGTACATGTTTGTATATACACACACATTTTGATATGCATGCTGTTATAAAATGCTAAGTAGAAGCACTAATCAAAAGTAAAAAGTTCAGTAGCTGATTATCAACTTCTTCTTGTTTCTATTTATATGACCTTGGACAAGGTGTTTAACAGTTTTAGTCCTTGGTTTCTATGCCCATGCCTATAAAATGGACACACTTGTGATAATTTCCACCCCACCTCTTTATCACATTACAGAATTTTTCTAAAGATAAAAAGAAATCATTGATATTAAATAGCTTTGCAAAGTGCAAAAAATATGGTATTGTGTACATGAGGCATTTTTACTAGGATTATCTTCATTTTTTAAAATCTTATCCTCAATCCCTATTCCAACTAGTATGAGTCATCTGCTATCATATTATAGATTTTGCTCTCCTTAACTGCCTTCTGTCCTAAGAATCTATGACTATTGAGCTTGTTAATTACATGCGTCTTTTTGTATTACTTTCTCAGTTATAAGAATTTGCTATTCTTATGTCATTACTTCAAACATTAGACATTCCCAGTCCATCCTTATTTAAATGATGCAAGATATAATGTTTTATTTACTTATTAGTGATTAAATATAATTTTTATTTTTATTAATCCTTCTATTATTTAGGTAATTTATATTTTTATCAAAAACATCACAATCAGTATTTTAATCTGAACACAGCTCAAGCTATTTCATACAGCAGTTTCTATCCAGCATTTGAGAGTAAAGTTTTAGTCAAACCAAAAACAAAAACCAAAAAAAACAAATCCAAGAAACTTTATTTTTATTTTGAAGAGAGTCAGGGAAGAAGGAATGACTAAGGGCTACCTTAGATGTTTGCTATGACAGCCACCTTAAATCCACTATATTAGCAATTACACATATACATATGCAAAAGGTAAAATCATACCCAATGCAAACAGCCATTTCACTTTTACAGTAGTGGCAACTGTAAGATTTGGGGTAGGTCTTTCATCTCCATGCCTCAGTTTCTTAGAGTGAAAATGAAGTCAATAATATCCCGCATCGTATGCCTTATAGTTTACTGTCGGTAATGACTATAACGATGAATGTCAGCACAATTGATTAACAGGAGCAAGTTACGCACAATGAGAGAATCTCTTCCATGAATCTGTTGGCTGTGATGGGGTTTGCTGGTAGACCTCAGTTAGGGACTAGAATTTGCATTTGCAGTCCATGAATCATCAAACTCTCAGTCATAAAGTGCAAGGCAAGTCTAAGCTAGTCTTTGATTTGTTGTGGTTTTATGCAGCTTAAAGCCATGCCTCCATATATAGGAACCAAGAACTTTTGAGAAATTCATTTCAAATGCTAAACCATTGGACCCAACCCTTTCACCATAAGCCCATGTTGATTTTATTAACAGCTTGCAACTGGTTTCCACACTTGGCCTTACATAACTTCAGTGAGTCCTAAGTCAGTCTCAAAGTTTAATGAAGACAGAACCTTTCCCATCAGGGCAAAGAGGATCTGTTCTTACCAACCTCCAATCTGCACAGCTTGGACTTCCAAAGCTACACAAAAGATGCTCAAGTTTGAAGTTTCATCAATTTAACAACCAGGCAAAGGCACACAGATCCCACCCTAGACTCATTACCATAAGCAGGTTTCAGAGCACAGAGACAGCAAAGCTACTGCTGTGTGTGCTGCAGCAGGTACTGCACTAATGCCGGCCACCCGCATCACTGGAGGGCCAGGGAAATGTTACAGGGCATCAGGCCTGGGGTTGCCTTTAGGGGAACTACTGGAATGTTGTTTATTTTCAAACCACAACAACTGCTGCAGTGTTTCACAACAGGAAGATCTGTCCCAAAGCTCAGACATTGAAGGCTGAAATAAAAATACCACCCCCTTTTCTTCCACCTTCTATCTCCCCACCCTGCTGAAACCCTCTCCAACCAATGGCGCAGCTGAAAAAAAAAAAAAAAAAAAGAAAGAAAAAGAAAACACAGCCAGAGCTGTGACCTTGAAATAGATACAGCTTTCTGAGTAGCTTGCAGTTAACTTAATACGCTAGCTGAGATGGCAGACAGTGTGATCTAGGGGGACTTTAGGTGATAGGGAAACAAGAAACTATGTCTTCTTTTATTGTCTTCCTCCCTTGGCTCATAAAAATTAGCTTTTCTCACACAGCATCTGTGCTTTTAGTTCCAATATTTTCTCTATTTTATGAAAGAAGAGGATATGATTAAATTCTAATAGATAATACCTGTTAAGTTTGATTAAAGCTCTATGTGATTGGGGGACCCCATTTTTTAAAATCCTGGGAAGAAGCTGTGTTACTTTCCACAATTCAGTTAATGTCTCTTACACTCTATGCAAATATTCAGAGAAATTGTGAAGCCTGTATTTGGGCCATAGAGTGAGGAAGTTGTCTAAGCTTCTGGGATCTCTGGGTCTCCTTGGCAAAGAGCACAGAATTAGGCAGACTCTTGGAGGTTATATCCTTCAATGCAGTGGCATCAGGTCGCTGTTGAGAAGTAATCTTGATGTTCCAGGCTATGAGGATGGGCCTGCACTTTGGGGAGTTGCAAGAGGGAAAGGCTGGTCTGTATTATTTATGAACGCGTTCCATCACCACAACTACAGTTGCACAACCTACTTCAGCTCAGCTCTTCTTTCCTCTGAAAGAGAAAGAAAAAAGCTGTATTCAAGAAAAATTCAATTTTTTTTTCAGGATATGGTAGGATAGACTAGTATTTTACCTGAACATGGATGATTGTTTTATAATAAAAGTGTGCCTATTTCATTCTCAACTTCTTCTTGGTAACATTTAACCCTTAGCAGTCTGACAGGTCATAGTATCCCTACTTCTGGACAATCTGACAAATGAATTCATTCCATTACTCAGAGAGCAGTGACCACACCTTGTGTTAGGAATAAAATATGAAAATATTCACCTTTGGCACAACTCTAACTAAATAGAAATGCTAAAAAAGTCAACTTTAACATAAGGCAAAATAAAATACAGATAAAAGTAACGTGTCATGGTAATAGAATACAGAAAAAAAAAAAAAAAAAAAAAAAAACTTGGTTCTGGGTGTGGCCATTTGGCCTAGTGTTGAAGATACCAATTGCAACATCTACATCTCATGTCAGAGATCCTGGGTTCGCCTCCTGACTTGAACTTTCTGCTAATGTCGACACTGGGAGAAGTAGTGATGGCTCACTTAGTTGGATTCCTGCCGCTTACGTGGAAAATCTAGATTGAGTTCCTGGTTTTGGGGGAATGAACTAGTACATGGGAGGTCCCTCTCTCTGTCTCCCAAATTAATTAATGTTAATTAAAAAACAATAATTCTGTCTGTAGTTTTCAAGAAATAAGTGCCATTTGGCTTAAATCTTAAAGGACAAGCAGAATTTGATAAGGAGAATACAGGAGTGAGCTCTCATTTCAAGTTGACATCAACGTAGCAGCAAAAACAGAAAAATGTGAGAAAATAGGTGGTCCATGTGTAAAATGATGAGCAATTGAAGTCATCGTAGATGGCTGCCCATACCTTTCCCAAAGTCTGCAGAAGGACTTTGACTTTCAAGCCACCAGTAGCACTCATGAAGTTGCTGCATTCTTTTTGGGTGCAGCGTAGAGAGAAGATTAAACATACAGGCCCTTGGATTAACTGCTGGATTCAATCTTAGCTTAGGCAGTTATTCATTGTGCTACTTTTAACAAGTTGGATAACTTCTCTATAACTCAGTTTCTGCTTGGGTAAAATGCGGATAATCATTAGGCCTGCTACGAGAATTAAGTAATAAAATAATATAAAATATTTGTCATGGCCCTGGCATCAAACAAGGATTCAACATGACCATTGTTGTCTGTTTTGTCTCTGTCATTGGACAGGTAGTCCTAAACACCAAAGAACAATTTGTTATTATATTAACCTCTTGACCTAGAATCTAGAAGAGTTTTGTATCAAAATAACTTTTATAGCACATGATGAATAATTGAATTCATAAATAAGAAGTGGAAGTGCAAATTTCAGATCTCGACTTTCCTACTACCAGGATTTGGATTTGCCTCTTCTCACTGAGCTATGGATCCATCCAAAGGCATTTATGGTTTTTAGATGCCACAGGCATTCCAGTTGTGGTGATGGGAGCTCAAGTGGAGAGCGTGGGTGCCAAAATGTGGGCACAGCATCCATGGACTCATTGGTCTGCTTTAACCTGGACTTTCACTCTAAAGGATGTTTGGTCTATATCAAAAACAAAAATAATTACAATGTGCACTTAATAGGGTGGATTCATTTAGAGGACTCCCAAAACTCTCAGAAAAAGGCATTTGGTTACAACCCAGTTGGCTAAAGCAATGTCCCAGAATACCAGAGGGAAAGGCGAGAAACAATAACACTTTAAACAAGTAACCGTGTGATTTCTTATTTTCTGCCCAAATTTAGAACTATGACAAAGAAAGGTCAAAAATAGTAGCTGTGAATCAGTCAAAATGTTCAGACAATTATAATATAAAATCATAACTAGATACAGATATATACACAAAGTTAACTGGTACTTTCGGATAAGAAATTAGCTACATGAAAAGCTGTACTCTTTCGTAAATTTTCACACAGGCTAATTATTTATCCAAGAAGTAGAGTTAGAGACAGACATAGGGAGAGACAGAGAGGGACGGTCTTCCATCTGCTGGCTCATTCCCCAAATGGCCGTAAAGGGCCAGAAATGGGCTGATCTGAAACCGGGAGCCAGGAGCAAAAGATTCAGGGACCCAAGCACTTGGGCCATCTCCCACTGCTTTCCCATGCAATTAAGCAAAAAGCTGGATCTGAAGAGGAGCAGCCAGGACAGGAACCGGAGCCCATATGGGATGCTGGTGCCACAGGCAGAGACTTAGTCTACTACGCCACAGCACAGGTCCCAACATACAGGTTAATTAAAGAAGTTTAGAACCAAGGAGCAGTATATGATAAAGATGCAGAAGATAAACCTTGTATGAAAATTTTCAGAGGAATGGATGTAGTGAATTACCAAAACTGTTCAGTGGAAAATATCTTTGTAGCAATGGCTTTCAATACTTACGCAGACATTACTGCTGCGACATATTCTAAAGACTACAATTGCCAAATTTTAAAAGTTTGCAAATTTTTAAACTATAATAATTGTTTCCAAGTTGTCCTTCAGAACTCCTGTGGCAAGTTACACTTACTATCTTATGTGTGAGAAGTCCTGTCTCTGACCCCAAGGTCAATAGAGTCCAGCAGATTTTAAAGCATTCCCTTTAAAAATAGAGTAAGTCGGGACGGCGCCTGGCTCAATAGGCTAATCCTCCGCCTGCAGCACCGGCACCCAGGGTTTTAGTCCCGGTCCCGGTTGGGGTGCCGGATTCTGTCCTGGTTGCTCCTCTTCCAGTCCAGCTCTCTGCTGTGGCCTGGGAGGGCAGTGGAGGATGGCCCAAGTGCTTGGGCCCTGCACCCACATGGGAGACCAGGAGAAGCACTTGGCTCCTGGCTTCAGATCAGCGTGGTGTGCCGGCCGCAGCAGCCATTGGGGGGTGAACCAACAGAAAAAGGAAGACCTTTCTCTTTGTCTCTCTCTCTCACTGTCCACTCTGCCTGTCAAAAAAAA
The DNA here is from genome assembly GCF_051225735.1 of Oryctolagus cuniculus. NCBI lineage: Eukaryota > Metazoa > Chordata > Mammalia > Lagomorpha > Leporidae > Oryctolagus > Oryctolagus cuniculus. The sequence goes on from NC_142870.1 coordinate 90,168,104, forward strand.
AAAAAAAATAGAATAAGTCAAACAGTGGAAAAAAATGTACTTTGCATCAGTAGTTTAATGAATCCATAATTTTTCATACAATCATATGGTGGATCACTACTCTGTGCTAATGTATGCAGCAATATGGCTAAGTCTCAAAAACATATACCAAGTAAAAGAAGCCAGACAAGAGGAATGTACTCCCTGCATGAAATCCTAGAAGAGACAAAGCAATTCTTAGTGACAGCAATCTGGGTCTGGAAGTGAATTTAGATTGTCTACAAAGCGGCACGGGAGAACAACTTGGGAGGATCGTGATTGAGGTGGTGGTTGCATGGGTGAATACATTTGTCAGAACTCTAATGGCATCTCTATCACGTCAGCTGAAAGAAAAAAGAGTAAGTCAGAGGGGAGAGCATATGACACTGGAATTTAAATGCAGCAGTTTAGATTATATCTGACCTTGTATTCTACTGTTTTTTTTTTTCTTATTGAAACAACTTCCGTGTTATTTTATTTTCACTTCCCACTATTCTAAATGCTGAAACTGGATTTGGCAACTTCATAATTACAGCCTTTGAATGTCTCCCATGACTTTCATAATACTGTTCTAACTCCTTGGATTGACATCCAAGGTCCTTTCTGATTGATCTGGCTCTACTGTAGCCATAATACCTTTTCCTAACCCCTGACCCTGTAAATCCATCAGACTTTTCCTCTAGCCAGTCAGAAATAGTCACTCTGTCTCCTATTTCATTCTTCCTTTCTTAACACACCTGTTACCTCCTGCCAGATACTTTCCTCCATTTTCCCCTTCTTTGCTTAACACCCAACTACCTCTAAACTTTGGCCCATCACCTCTCTAAAATCTACTACCACCATGTCCTCTCACACTTCTGTTGTAGAATGTAACACCTAGCACCCTTGGTGTCAATTTTCTGGATTTTACCTCCTACTAAGAGCTCCTGGAAGGCAGCACGTTGCCCTAATTAACCTATAATCCCAAATTGTCACTAATACAGCACTTAATGGTACATACTGAAAAAAAAAAAGCATTTATTGAACAAACGGGCATGAAATGCTAAATTGATGGCAGGAAAACATACAAAACAAAGCAAAGCAAAGCAAAACAAGAAAAGGAATGACTGCCCAAAATTCTAAACTCCAAATTCCACACTCAGAGTAGGATGGTATGCAATTGAGCTGAGATCCTGATTCTAACTTCTACATACCCATTAGTGGCATAACAGTAGTATTTTTGTTTGTCAAAAAGTGTCTGAGATCAACTCAAGGACAAGAGACAGTAATTTTGCTGTGTGGCTCTCAGCTGAAATCAAGATGCATTTGCATGAGACAATAATCACTTAACTGTCTTGCTGCTAAGAACACTAATATTCTGGCCCTTCCAGACAGGCTCTGCAATGTGATTAGGAGCCGTTTGAAAAATGACACCCCACAGTAAAATGGGGCTTTGTGGCCTCTCCTTCAATCCCAGCTGCTGATCCTTTAAAACCTCCTTTAGGAAATTTTTTCTTCTTTCCCTTTTCTTGTGTATGTTTGTTTTAGAAAGTGAGAATAAGAACTCTCTTCTGAAACTATCCCTACCTGCCAAATTGTCTATTACTTATTTAGACAACATTTAGCCCTTGTGTTTAAAATACACCTAAAATCTTTCTACTAAGTCAGCCAATAAAAGTCTATAGATTAAGTGGCCAATTATGGTTTTTCTTCGCAAACGTATATAAAATGGCTTCATGACTTTTGTCTGGGATTTTTATTTTCCCTGGTTTCTGCTGATGCTTCAGAGATGGCATTTGTCTTAGTCAATTACCATGCCATTGTTGGCAAACTCAATCCGAGGTTTAGGAAACAGCTTGATGCCACCCTTTCTATATAGTCCCTGCCAAATGACTGTGGAATTTCTGTTTGGAATCTCCCTTCAGAAGCACCCACACACTCCCAGAGGCAGCTCATCACATCTTCAAATAACACCGGCTATTTCACCTTGCAAAACCATTTCCTCTGAGCTTCCACAACGTTAGTCTAACCTTCAGAACCACAGAGCACAAATACAATCTCATCTCCACGCCAACTCTTCAGATATATGAAGATGACAAAGATAATTCCAGGAGAGTTCTCCAAGTTACTCCCCCACAGGAAGTCTCTGAAACTTCCCCAGATTGTCAATGGCACTCAAAAGTCCCTGGGTATGAGAGCTATCATCCAGATGTATTCTGACAAAACAAGGCCGGCGCCGCGGCTCACTAGGCTAATCCTCCGCCTAGCGGCGCCGGCACACCGGGTTCTAGTCCCGGTCGGGGCGCCGGATTCTGTCCCGGTTGCCCCTCTTCCAGGCCAGCCCTCTGCTGTGGCCAGGGAGTGCAGTGGAGGATGGCCCAAGTGCTTGGGCCCTGCACCCCATGGGAGACCAGGAAAAAAGCACCTGGCTCCTGGCTCCTGCCATCGGATCAGCGCGGTGCGCCGGCCGCAGCTCGCCGACCGCGGCGGCCATTGGAGGGTGAACCAACGGCAAAGGAAGACCTTTCTCTCTGTCTCTCTCTCTCACTGTCCACTCTGCCTGTCAAAAAAAAAAAAAAATGGGAGCAAGATAATTATATATTATATATTTCTCGGATCAACTGGACTGGTGCTCCACATCTATATCCTTGGTCTCAAATGTGCCTTCTAGTTTATTCTTTCATTCAGCTCATTCAATCATTATATTGAAATTCCTTCAACAATGCTGTTAAATTTAGCATGGAGTGGGTGTTTGAACTAACAGTATGTTGAAGGCTAAGAAGCCTGCCTCTCATATTTGTGTGCTTGGTTTCAGTTCCTGGCTCCAGATCCAGACTCCAACCTTTGGCTAAAGCTTACCCTGGAAGGCAGTGTTGATGGCTCAAGAGATCAGTTCCTGCCACTCATGTGGGAGACCTGGATTGAGTTCCAGTCTTCCAGTTTCAGAACCTGGCCTGGCATCACTGTGGGTATTTGGGGAGTAAAAGAGTATATGGGAGTTCTCTCTGTCTATTGCTTCTCTCTCTCTTTTTCTCTCCCTCTTGCTATCTCTCATCCTCTCACAAAATACAATGTAGCAATATGATATTTCCATTATGCAAAACAGATCCACAAAGAAAACTGTTATGTATTCAGGTATGTTTATTTAAGCCAGCATTCTGTCGTTGACAAAAAATAATTTAATTTTTGGAACTCAGGACTTTAGCAATTTTAAATTTATTCTGCCAATTAATGATTTACCTTCTGTCTTTGCAAGGAGGCAGCTAAGCTCAGAGATGTTTATGTTACATCACGAGAAATATATCTAGTCCTTGACTGTATTGACACAAACTGGCATTAGCAGAGATGTTTGCATTTCTACCTACCAACATCACTGCCCGCGTGCTCTACTGCCTTCCCTACTCACTTGTACACTAGACCCCACTTCCTCCTGAAAGTGAAAAACATCCTACCCTTAAGGTATTCCAGATGAAGCCCTAATGTCTCATGACCCAAACCACCTCTTTTCTCAGTCTTCCAAACTCTGTAAGTGGCACCTCTGTCTTTTGTTCTGGCCAAAAATTGTCAGGTTAGCTTTGACTTTTCTTTATCACAACCCACGTGTATTCTCTCATAAAATACTTTTTTTTTATTTTTAATTTTTTTGACAGGTGGAGTGGACAGTGAGAGAGAGAGAGACAGAGAGAAAGGTCTTCCTTTTGCCCTTGGTTCACCCTGCAATGGCCGCTGCCGCCCTCACACTGTGCCGATCCAAAGCCAGGAGCCAGGTGCTTCCTCCTGGTCTCCCATGGGGTGCAGGGCCCAAGCACCTGGGCCATCCTCCACTGCACTCCCGGGCCACAGCAGAGAGCTGGCCTGGAAGAGGAGCAACCGGGACAGAATCCGGTGCCCCAACTGGGACTAGAACTTGGTGTGCTGGCACTGCAGAAGGATGATTAGCCTGTTGAGCCGCAACGCCTGCCCTCATAAAATACGATTGCTTCTATCTTCCGAAAGTCATCCATAATCCAACCACTTGTATTAATTTGTGCTGGAGCACCCAGTTCCAAGCCACCTTCACATTTCACCTGGATTCTTGCAGTGGCCTCCTCACTGCAATCTCCACTTCCCCCTTGATCCCTACAGGCTATCTTACTCTAGACTACAGGCTATCTTACTCTAGACTACAGGCTATCTTACTCTAGACTACAGGATATCCTACTCTGAACATCTACAGTGATACCACTGTTGTCAGACCATGTCTCCCTTCTGTTAAAATAGTGAGAGGCTTCCTCTCTCATTGTGATAAGCATCAAAGATTGCAATGACGTAAGTGGCTTTCTAGGGCCTGGGCACATGTGACCTGTCTGACCTCATCATCCCCATTAAACCCAGATTTACCACACAGTAGCCATATTGGCATCCTGTTCCTTCCAACACTTCAAAACATACTCCTGCCTCAGGACCTTTGCACTGTTTGTGTCTAGGTGTCTCCATGGTTTTCTTTTCCAGCTTCCTCTCGTCTTTGCTCAGTGAGACCATCTGTGATTATCCTATTTAAAACTGGCCATTTCCCTTCAGCACTTTCCTTCTAACCATTTTTTTTCTCCATAGCATTTACCATCTTCTCCCCAATCTTTCACTGTGTTTACTTTCCATTCCTCTCCCTCCCCCATTAACAAAATACTTCATGAGGGCAAAGATTTTTGTCACTATTTTTCCCTTTTACTGTAATCCAAGAGGCTAAGACAGTGTTCGGCACACCGTCAGTGCTCGATAGTTTTTACTAACTGATGTCCCACGCTTGTCTTACCATAGGTTCTGCAACACTTTCGGCTTGGTTGTTGCCTTTTCTGACCATGAAATTTTTCCAGGCCTACAAATTACGATTCCCAAGCCCTCAAAGGGTAGCATGGAGAGTTCCTGGATCCCTTCCATGCTTCTCTGGGGTTGCAGTGACTTCCAGAAGATAAGTCTTCAATCCTTTACCCAAATACAATGTTGTCCCACTCCAGTGTTGCTCCCTTCTGCCAGCAAAGGGTACCCTAGGACCCCAGCAGATTCCATTCAGGAAGCTAGTTCTAGTTCACCCATAATCTCATATTGCACCATTTTAGAGACTCATCCCCCAATTCCTTCTTGCTAATCTCTGAGTGGGAAATCATTTTCTCACAAATTTTTGTCAGCTTCTTATAAGCTTATTCACTTCTCTAATTACATATTTTTATCTAGCTATGAAAACCCCTCTATGAAAAAAATCATGTCTATTGCTCCTATGCCAAAATCAGTTAATGCCAGAATTTTCACTGGTGATGTTTAAAATACTAAGGCTCTTGTAAGTTCTAAAGAATTTTCTTTGGAGGCTTTTATTTCTGCCACTGTCTTCCAAACGCCTATTTTGTAACTCAGAGGTGGAGTACTTCCTCCTTTTTTATGTTTGAGCATGTGCAGTAGCAAGTCAGTGTGAGGTCATGAGGTTAGAGAGAATAGGTCCAAGATCCAAGAAGCTGGAAGGTGGTGAACACATCAGCTAATGTTTTAAAAAATCTTAAGTTTCCTAAATAATAGATTGGCTTGGATTCCTTGCCAGGAAGGAAGAGTAAACAAGCACTTATAGTCAAGAATCCCCATATCCACAAACTTTAAGTCATCTTGGTGTTCCTGCTGCAGGATCCTAAGAGGCATGCTCAGACGACCTTTTAGAGAGATGCACAGAACTGTTTGTTTTATTATTATTTATGAGTCTCCTGGGCATGTGAAATCACAGGACTCATTATTCCAATTTGACTTATCTCCTGTCCAGGTGAGTTGAGATAATCATGTTTAGGTCACAAGAATTATTTTTGTTCCTAGGATCTGATTAATTGCCACTTGAGAAATATCGGGAAAGTCCCAGAGCCCAGGATGAATGGTCAGAATGGGAGAGACAACACAATGGCTCAGATGGGAGGGTACATGGAAGTGGTGGAAAAGAAAGCTCAGTGGCTGGAAGAGTCAAGAGGCATCAAGAAGGAAGTTTTAACATGGGGAGTGACTTTCATTTCATTTACAGCACATTCCTCTTTTGCATCCCAATTCGGTTATAATCCACTGTGAATTCAGGTAATGCGAACTCATTTTGATATCAGCAAAGGGGATTAGGAAGGTAAATCTTCAGAGGAAAATAATATCCATGATGTATTTTGAAGCTGAATGTGGTATAAATGATTTTTATATCCACTCTTTTGTATTATTCATGCCTCAGCTCCCCATCATGGCTGTGAATACTTGAAATTTACTAATGTTATTGGGTCCATGGTGGCCCAGAATACCCCCAGAAACCGAAGATCACTTGCAGCACTTCCAGGGACCCATAAAATGTAGATGCGAAAACACTGTAGTTAACCAAAATCAAAAGACTTCCACATCTTTTAAAACTCCTTTCATAAATAAAAAGAAACCACAGACCTACACTTAATTGCATTTGAAATTCAAAGTAAATTATAGATTGTGACAAAAGGCAAATAAGATCAGTGGAACAGAGTGTGCTCCTGAGTTTTTATACCACACATCTCCCTTGATCTTTTATAGACTCCCATCTGAGAACCCTGGTGTAGCTTAGGGATTGGAAAAACACAGCCCAGTGCCTACTTAAGTGTGAGCAAACAATGGTTTTTCCACATTTAAATGGCAAGAGGGAAAAGGAAGTAGAATACTTTGTGAAACATTTATATGGAATTCCACATTTCAGTGGCCATCAACACAGTGTCATTGAAACACAGCCACAGCCTCATATGTTGGCTGTGGCTGCTTCAGTTGCTGCTACAGCAGCCTGGGAAGTCTGTCATATCTACTATGTGGCCCTGGACAGACACAGGGATGTGAAGCATTTCATGCAATGGAGGGTATTGGGGAATACCAAAAAGGGAAGAATCTGGGAATGGGGCAGGGATTGAGCTCAATTTCTGCTTGAGGCTACATTTTTATTTTTATTTTTTTCCAATTGGCACGCGTCTCCTTTGTTTGGAATAATGGAGATAATTATACATTCAAGAGATCACAGTCTAAACCCCAGGAATGATTAAGAAATCTTATTGCAGGCAATCATGAGAAAATGTAAGGGAGGATTACCCAGAGAGATGATGAAAATCATACTTGTACAAGTTCCTTGCTTAGTGCACACATCTAATCACCATTCTCCTCCCTTTCCCATGGCCTACTTGTTGATACTCCAGATTTCTCTCAGGGCAAGCTGATTTGCACTCCTAAACCCTGATAGTGCAGTCAGAGGCCTGAATGGGTCACTACTGGGAAAATGCTGCTTCAGTGATTTTTAACCCCAACCTGTAAGGGCAACTCTAAGTGTGAAGGCTCCAGTCAGGAGCAAGAGGAAAACAAAGCTTTCGTTACCTTCAACCTGCAAGAGGCTTTGTGTCAGGAAAAGTGACTTGTAAATCATTCACTCAATCCAACACATCTTTGAGCAGCTTCCACAAAGTACCCCAGAAACTGGGAATTTAACTGTAAACAGGATAGAGTCACTGACCTGAGATTTGTCAAGCTAGACAAGGAAATAGGAAATTCAAATCTATGTCTTACTGCATGTGAAAAAAGTAAGCATAGATTTTTCTAAGGTGGCCTCAGTGAAGCTAAGGGACTTAAAGAGTAAATGGTATTAACAAGGAGAGGTAAGAGGAGGCATTTGTCAGGCAGCGAGGAAGAGTGTGAAGCCCTAGGATGAGGAAGAACACAGATTATTCAGAGAATCTAGATGGGGCTAATCAAGGCCTAGGAAGGGGATCTGTAGGCAGGTGAATCAGGAGGGAGAATGGCTATAGAAAAGTCTATAAGTACCAATCAGGAAGGGCCCTGTGAGCCATAGTCTGAGGATAAAGAATGCAGCCTTAGTATGAGGTGGAGCCTCAAAGTGTTCTGAAGAGTGACAGTGGTGATAGGATCAGATTTGCCATTTCCTTTTCCTTGTGACCATAAAATAACACCTCCCTCTCTGAGGACTATCCCTTTTTAACTACTATGCTGTCAGATTCAGGTCTAACAATAATAACAGTGGCAATCATAATACCGATAGTGTTGTGTTAAAATGTACTTGGCATTATGTTAAGCATTTTACCTATATTGTATCACATAATCCTTAACACTATTCTATAAATAGATATCATTATCTCTAATAGGCATATGAGGCTATTAAGATAATGTAAGCTTAATTAGCATACCCAAGCAATACAACTCTTAAAGAACAGAGGCAGAATTTAAATCCAACACAGTTTAAATCTAGACCTCAAACTGAGCAAGGGCCTGAGAGTGGAAACATCAAATTCAATGTCTAACTCTGATTCTCAGTGACCTGTGATCATGGGCTTCTATTGGCTCAAGTTCTGATGTTTAAATGAAAAGGATGGGCTACATAACTCCCTTCATCAAATTTAATATTAAGATATTTTATTTCTTGTAGATATCAGGAGAAAAATGATTCAGTTTAGTCATATGTCTCTTACTGTTTGAAAGGCAAGAAATAAAGTTAACTGGGGTAAACATTTGGTGGGGCCACTAGAGTGCCTGTTTTGAATCCTGGCTCAGTTTCTGATTCTAGTTTCTAGCTGAAGTGCACTCTGGGAGGCTGCAGGTGTTGGAACAAGTACTTGGGTATTTGCTGTCCATGTAGGAGATTTGTATGGCATTCCAGCTTCTTGCTTTAGCCTGGCCAGACCCTGGCTATTTGTGGTCATTTGGGGAGTGAATCAGCTGATAGGAGATTTTTATCTCTAACTCTATCTTTATCTCTACCTCTATCTCTCTCTGTCTGCCTTTCAAAGAAATAAAAATAAATAAATGGATTTTATAAGATTTTATCCATTTATTTGAGAGGCAGAATTACAGACAGAGAGAGGGAGAGACATAGAGAAAGGTCTTCCATCTGCTGACTCACTCCCCAAATGGCCGTAATGGCCAATCCAAAGCCAGGAACCAAGAGCTTTTTCTGGCTCTTCCAAGCAGGTTCAGTGGCCCAAGCACTTGGACCATCTTCTAGTGCCTTCCCAGGCCATAAGCAGAGGTGGATAAGAAGAGGAGCAGCCAGACATAAACTGGTGCCCATATGGGAAAGCTATGAACTAGTGCAGATCAGGGGCTTGGCCTACTATGCCACAGCACTGACATCAAAAAATAGATTAAAAAACAAAAAACAAATGAGCTAGCTGAAATCAACCCCAATAAAGGACATATGATTTTCCTGAGGAATCATTCAGAACTCTCCCTCACCATCACAGTCCTCTTCCCTAAGGCTAGAGATGAAAATCTGGCAGCAGAGTATGATTTCCATAAACACGTGTTGACTGTCAGGGCATCAGAAACTACAATATCACTGAAACCTCTCTGCTACACATCACTGTCATCAGGTTTTGTCTCCTTTATGGTCCATTGACAGTAACAATAATCCAGGCTCTGTTTTCTCTGTCAATTACACTTTAAGCTGATCAGGGTGAGACTTTTCATTAAAGAAAAATCAACAGTTCTGAAAAGGCAGGCATTAAAAGCTAACAAAAGGATTCAATGTGAAAAATGACTAATATTGCATTCGTTGTATTTGAAGTGGCCAATAGATGACTTTTCCTGACTTTTATACCACTATCGATATTAGAATGGAATTGTAATTGATGAAAAATAGCTAACGAGGGGTAGTCATCGCATCTTATTGTCCTCAACTTTCCAGAGGAGTATCAATATTCAGGTTGCCTTTTGATTCTGGAAACATAACTCAGGGTCTCAGTTTCAAAATATGTAGACTTCCTGGAACCACAGGTTTAAAGTCTTGGCAAGCATGAGTCATGGCTTCAGTCTCTGTCTCCTTAAAAAAAAATATGAAGAGTAAGTGATTTATAATATGTTATTCCTCTCAACTAGCCCTCCTCCAATCCATGGCCACAGCATGGAGGTTGAAATATGCCCACAGGGTCCTTTATTCAAGGACAATCTCTGAGTGCTTATTATTCACTTTACTAGGGTAGAAGCTCTTTAATCATTGTCTCCACATTTGCTTTAATCTAGAAACTGTCAATTTATTAGCTCACAATGTGCCTGAAGCTTCTCACCATCCTACTGGAGAAAAACTAACATAAATTTGGAAGTCGATTCCAAAAAAGTAAAAAATCGGTGTGAAATGAGGATAGAAAGAGACAAAATAAGACAATTATACTATAGAATTAAAGTTTGTTTTTAAAATAGAGTACTCCATATTTTCCTTCAAGTGTAGGAAGGGAGTTTTTAATTCCAGTCCATATTGACAATAGTTGAGAAAGTAAAGGATTATTTTTCACAAGCCCAAAGTTCTCAATTCCAAATTTTCAACACTTAAGTTTTTAGGAGTTACCCAGGGGGCACGTTTGAGAGATACTCTTGAGAGCAAAAGTGGTTAAGAAGCCAATCCAAGACCATAAAGTACATTAAAAATATTTTCATGGAGAACACTCAAGAGAATGTCAAGAAAATAATGTTCAGTATACATGGTGAGCTAAGGAGCCTGGGGCAGCACAAGACCAGGGCACTGGGCAGGGAATGTTCTAAAGAGAAGATGGCATTAAAAAGTTCATGGAGAAAGGACGGAAAGGATGACTTCACTCTGAAATGACACTGCAGGAACTTTGGCTTGTGGATGACCTACACACTGGCCACAATGAATCTAATTACTATAATCACAATGCACTCTTCCGATTATATTCCTGATCAGCCGGTGCTTATTTCAGGTTTTTCCTTTCAATTTTGCCTTATTATGCAGTAAAACATTTATCTTTCTTACAGAAGAAATCTTAGGATCACCTGGTTCAACTCATTCACTTTACAAATGAAGAAATTAGAGACTGAAGAGGTTTGAGTGAGTTGGTCAAAGTCATCCAGATAGACTAAACAGGACTAAAATCCTGAATTGTCCAAATCCCAAACCAAATTTCCTCCCAGAGCCCATTTTTCCTCCCAAGTAAGCACCACTTGCCTCTTAATCAAACTGGTAGTTTCTGTTAAGGCACAGAAATGCTGGACATGATTCTCAAAGGTTGTTTTTTTTAAAGCTAGCATTTTTGAACTATGTATCAGAAATTCAGAGGAAGATAAAACCATCACATTTTGTTTTAGATTTATTTTTATTTATTTGAAAGAGTTACACAAAGAGAGAAGGAGAGGAAGAGAGACTGAGAGAGAGAGAGAGAGAGAGAGAGAGAGAGGTCTTCTATCTGCTGGTTCACTCCCTAGATGACAAACAGCTGGAGCTGGCCCGATCTGAAGCCAAGAGCCAGGAGTTTCCTCCAGGTCTCCCATGTAGGTGCAGGAGCCCAAGGACTTGGGCCATCTTCTACTGCTTTCTCAGGACATAGCAGAGAGCTGGATCAGAAGTGGAGCAGCCAGAACTAGAACTGGTGCCCATATGGGATGCCGGCACTGCAGGCGGCGGCTTTACCTGCTCCACCACAGCGCTGGCCCCATCATCACATTTATTCTGAAGAGGGATTCCATACAACCTTTGAAGCATACTGGCTGAACATAGTAATTTTTTTCTGCCTTGCCAATTAACCACCTTTGTTGTTATTCTCTTACAATAAATTAAATTTGGATATTTAAAAGAACTTAGATATCACCCAGATCTATTTTCTATTTTATGAATGAGAAAGGTGAAGTTCAAAGTGGGTGCCTTACAAAATTCTGACTTTTGTAGCATTGCAAGCATCAATGAATAGTCAGCATTATTTTTAAATTTACAGAAACAGAAATACAAAAATAACTGGGTTTCCAAGTATTCATAATTGAAAAGTTCATATTTTGTCATAGTTACTTCAAACATTTTTATTTAAGAAACAAAACTATGCAACTACAGCTTAAATAATTTTCCAATGCCCTGGTCTTACTCCCTTCCTGTCAACCCAAGGATAGTCAGTATTACATGGTTGTTGTGAATCCTTGCAATCCATTTTGTGTAATTTCAGATGCACATATAAATGTCAATGAACCATACAGATTTTCTGCTGGCACCTGGGTTTTCAAGAGCCTTTAACCAAAACAATCCTGATCTTATGTGGTTACATATAATGGGGTGGGGGGAGGGAGTCAGAGGTTAAGTGATCTGCCCCAAGTAATACCACATCACCACCCAACCTCCAACTCTATGTTACTTTTTGGCTAGACAACACTGCATATTTGCTGAGTTCCTCCTATTTTACCTGCTGTGGATGTTTTTATTCTTCATGTTTAGAAAGCCATGTTTGTCCCCCATGCTTCCCTTCAGAAAGAAAAACAATTCTGGGGGGTTGAGAAATTTCATAGCAGAAACAATATACTCTTTAACTTCACACTTTGTTCTGAGCAGCAGGCCCAGCCAGGCAGACACCAGGCCTCACACACCATTATGAATCTGTCAGCAATTAGAATTCTAAACCTTATTCGGTTTTTACTTGCTTCAATCAACTTGTCACTGCCGTGAGGATTATCTACTTTCTCAACATAAACATCAACACAAGCGAGTGTGATGGCTTGCGTCCTTGGCGAAGGCACTGCCAGGGAGAATGTTAAATAACACACTCGGCAGACAGGAGGGATCTGGTGCCTTAATGGGCCATAATTAAAGGGGGCAGAGCCTAAACCACCTTTTGTATAAAACTTCAGAATGCTGCTCTCGGGAGATGCAAGGACAAAAAGAAGAAAATGAGTCTGTGCCATGTTTCCACCCAGAATCAAAGGGCATTGGGGATCACGTCCAACCCTCTCATCTGCAAGATTAGGACACTGAGGTCCAGAGAGGGAAGGGTGGTGGCCAAGGTTGAGGCTGAAGCAGAGCCCAGTGTCCTCTCAGCCTCATGCTCTTCCCATCCATCACACTACCTCCCGCAGGAAGGGTGGGAAGGAGGAGGGGAAAGGATTACCATCTCTCATAGCTTTCCAAAGCATCCAACGGTACAAAAGACTCGCAGCACAATACAGGAAGAAGTATGAGAACAGAGCAAACCCAGGGACCCATGTACATCGGCAGTGAGTCCAATTCCTCTTCAAATCCTTTGTGATGATGAAGAGTGTGTAAATACACAAGAGACACCAATATGATTCCGTTCTCCCAAGCCATTCCTCCCCTCCCCTCCACTCCCCCCCTCCCCTTCTCTTCCCTCCCCTCCCCTCCTCTCCTCTCCCTTCCCTTCCCTTCCCTTCCCTTCCCTTCCCTTCCCTTCCCTTCCCTTCCCTTCCCTTTCATTCTTTCTTTAAAAAAAAGCAAGATTTATTTGTCAGAGACTTCCTGCCAAAGTGGCCAGGAAAGGGGGGTGGGGCTCCAAGAAAGGCAAAACCCAAAGGGGTTGTTGGTAGTGGGACTTTTAACCACAATTTTGGGGAAAAATGACAATTGGCTAGCAACCAGTTACAAGGCAGGGACAAAACTCATCAAAAGACCTGATTTGTAATCTTATTTGCCCGGACTGGCTTGTTCATGATGAAACAAAAGAGGCATCAGAAGGATGGGATAGGTAACTTGTTTTCACAGTAAACTGGGAGCTCAGAAACATGGAATTATCACTCCCTTGCTAGTCTCCTGATAAAACTGGAAGCTCAAGTAGTGGGACCAGACACTTTTGTTTTGCTTAAGGCATCATTCAGAGAGAAACACACAGAGGGATTCAGCACTTTGATCTCGCTAAAAATAACTTTTAGGGGAAGCAAGCATTTTACATACTCTTAGAGGGATTCTCTTTTTCCTCATTTCCCACCAGGACCAATCTAACTGCCTATTGACCTGTCTGACCCCTCACATCCCCTCCCCACCCCCAAGAATGGACCCTAACTTTTGTTAGGAGTATGGGATAATGGCCACTCTGGCTTCTTCAAGCTGAGTAGGGCCGGATTAGAGATGGGCAGTCAAGACAGGGTTCTAGCAGGAGGTGGTCCCTCCAGGGGACCGCAGTGCCATCTAGCAGAAACCGCTTCCATCCAAGGTTTCTTGTACAGAGTCATCTAGAATTTCATTGCTTCAAGTCTGGACAAAGTGAATCTAAGAAGCAGATTAAATGCACAGGGTCTAATATGAAGGACAGTCATTATTAGAGGACCTAAGAAAGGTGCCATCCAAATAAGGAGAAAAATTCCCCATTGAGAGGCAAACAGAAACTGACAGGAGGGCCTTGATGATAGTCATTGGGCATTAAGGCCTGGCCAGGTATATGTGAGGCCCAGACCTATCTATCTCTTCACAAAGGGTACTGAAGAGGCATCACAAAGGGGATGTGACCCTCCTTGAGGAAGGCACCCTGCTGACTCCTTCTAGCTGGCTGGCCTGGGGAGAGAGCTGGCCTGAATAGCAGGTATAGAATAGGTGACATCTCTAAAAGGAAATGTATAGCTCTGCCTGCAGTGTTACTGACTAGGCTGTACCTCTGATGGCAGTGGTTACTTTAGAAGCTGGGCAGAGTGAAGGGCTTTTTCAGCTTAGGGAGGGCCATCAGGGTCTTCAGCACTGGTCTGGGAGTCCTTGGATCCCTGAGCAGTTCTATTCCCAGCGGCCCAGCTCTTGGCGGAGCTGACAGGACTCTTCAGAGGTTGGTTTCTGTCATGACAGCTCTTTGTCCAAAGCCCTGGCTTTCCATATTGAAAATCAGTACTGTTTGGGGTAGACTGGCCTTGTTGGGTCTCCTTCATGCTAATCATTGTGTAAAGTTGTTATTAATTGGCCTGCTACCCACCCTTACATTGCTCCTACTGCCTAGTTCATACCTCTTCCTCCTGGTCTGTTAAAGTAGACCATGGAGGCCATTCTTTAAATGATTGGCTAAAGGAAGCTACAGTTAGGAGAGTGAAGACAAAGTTTGGTATACTCTATTATGAATAATATTTAGCATTACATATATTAAATCAGTTAATTTTCAAAACCAAAATTTTTTTACTGCTTAGCACAATTATTATCCTTATTTTACAGATGAAGAAACTGAAACTTAAAGCATTATGCAACTTGCTCCAAATTATGCCCATGGTAATGGCAAAACTAAGGTTGGGACATCTGAGGTTTTGCTCTAGAACGTCTACTCTTTTTTTTTTTTTTTTGACAGGCATAGTTAGACAGTGAGAGAGAGAGAGACAGAGAGAAAGGTCTTCCTTTTTTCCATTGGTTCACCCCCCCCCCCATGTGGCCACTACAGCTGGCGCATTGCTGCCGGCGCTGCGCCCATCTGAAGCCAGAAGCCAGGTGCTTCCTCCTGGTCTCCCATGTGGGTGCAGGGTCCAAGGACATGGACCATCCTCCAGCGCACTTCTGGGCTACAGCAGAGAGCTGGACTGGAAGAGGAGCAACTGGGACAGAACCGGCGCCCCAACTAGGACTAGAACCTGGTATGCTGGCGCCGCAGGCGGAGGATTAGCCTAGTGAGCTGTGGCGCTGGCTAGAACTTCTACTCTTAACTGCAAAAGTAACATGACCAACTGTCTTGATTCACCTGGGACTGTCCCAGTTTTAGCAATTGAAGTCACATGTCCCAGGAAAACCTTCAGTGCTGGAAAAAGCAGAGTTGATTACCCACTAGATCACTCTCATTTGTCAACAAATTCTGGCCTCAAGAAGTGATCCAACCAGTCCAATTGCCATGCCTGTCTCCATACCCTTTGGAGGCATGTAAAGAAGAATTTAAATATTACTATGTAGGAAGCACTAGAACAGCAGAGTTTTCAGGCTTTGTCATTTTAATCACCACATGAATGAGTTATATAGATAAGAAAATGGAGGCTCTGAGTAGAGTGTGTCAGTTGTCTAAGGTTCCAGAGTAAGCAAGTGGCAAAATCAGAATTGGAGTTGCAGAAAGCCAGAATTTCTTCAGACTTCTTTATAGGGAAATGGATAAAACAGGAAAGTCTCAGAATCTGAAAATTATACTTACTTAGTATGTTTGCCTGAATACAAAACTCACACCTAGAAAGTTAGGTATAACTCTTTGAGAATTCTCTTTTTCTGAGTAGAGTTTTAAATTCCTCCTTATGGCCAACACTTTCAAAGTCTTTTCTTAACTCCATGATATATTTCCTCTTAGATTATCAGTCAGCTACCCTATATGCATGTAAAATTTCTTTCCATCCTTTAAAACGAGTTCAAATACTACCTCCTACTATGGACTTCTCTGGAGATCCTCGCTAAAGTAACCATCCTCTCCTCTTCCTTCCCTCTATAAACATTTTTTAAAGTTTATTTATTTCACATGCAGAGTTACAGATAGAGAGAGGGAGAAACAGAGAGAGATAGATCTTCCACCTGCTGATTCATTCCCCAGTTGGCCACAATGCCTGGAGATGGGCAGATCCAAAGCCAGAAGCCAAGAGCCACCAGCTTCCTCTGGGTCTCCCACATGGGTGCAGGGGCCCAAGCACTTGGGCCATCTTCCACTGCTTTCCCAAGCCATAAGCAGAGAGCTGGATCAGAAGAGGAGTGACCAGGACATGAACTGGTGCTCATATGGGATGCTGGTGCTGCAGGCAGAGGCTTAACCTACTATACCAGAGAGCTGGCCCCCTCTCTATATACGTACACCTGTTTTTTTTCCCAACTAACAATATGTGAGAAACACTTAAAACCTAGCAAATATATTTGTTTCTTTTTTTCTTTTCTTTTTTTCTTTTTTTCTTTTTTTTTTTTTTTTTTTGACAGGCAGAGTGGACAGTGAGAGACAGAGACAGAGAGAAAGGTCTTCCTTTGCCGTTGGTTCACCCTCCAATGGCCGCCACGGCTAGCGCGCTGAGGCCGGCGCACCGCACTAATCCAAAGAATCCAAAGGCAGGAGCCAGGTGCTTCTCCTGGTCTCCCATGGGGTGCAGGGCCCAAGCACTTGGGCCATCTTCCACTGCACTCCCTGGCCACAGCAGAGAGCTGGCCTGGAAGAGGGGCAACCGGGAAAGAATCTGGCGCCCCGACCGGGACTAGAACCCGGTGTGCCAGTGCCGCTAGGTGGAGGATTAGCTTATTGAGCCGCAGCACTGGAGCAAATATATTTGTTTCATCAAGCTCCCCTCCCCTAGATTTTGTAGCCATCAATGCTTCTGGCCTAAACCATCTTGACCATGATGACTGAAAAGTGAAGGCATTCAAATCTCAGCACTCCCTCCATATTGCCCAGTTAGCCCCAGCATTCTAACATGCGCAAGAAGTGCTTCTCCCATAAACTTACAGCTTTTAAAAAACGTATCTCAGTCTGCCATGTTCTACTCACAGAATGCAAGGGTGGGGGGGTATCTAGCCCTCTTGTTTTCTCAGTAATTCACTTTAGTATAGATAGCACCTGCACACATATGAATGCATCTGTGTATTTAATTATGAACTGTGATGTTTGTACATGGAGATTTGGACAACAAAAACAAATATTCAGATGTTTGTATACATCGGGCGATAATTCCATTGACACTTGTAGCCCATCCTCTATTCTAAAATGAAAGCAAGAGATAAAGGCAATTTGTTAGACGATTGTATCAGGTTCCAACTTCTACAAAATTTAAGCACATTCACAATATTATTTGGTGTTAGTAATCATTATTTTAAAATCGTTTAATGGAAATGAACGCATGACAAGAAATCAGCTTCCAGTTTCTTGGTTATCAGGCAGCTCACTGTGTAAACTTTCATCCTCTTTTTGCCCAAACTGTAGGGTAATGGTGGTAAAACTACATGCCTCCTAGAATCTCTTCTTGCTCTTCATGCCTATAATCCTGTAATTCAGATAAAGCGGGCAATTCTTCCTTTCACATGCACATTCTGTTCCTCACTAGTATAGCCTTGGCATGCAGAAAATACTGGATGAATAATAATAATGTCAATAACAAATTGCTAAAGAACAAATCAAGCCACTTGAGGAAGAAAAGGGCATTCTGGTTAAGGAAGCAAGCCAGAGATTCTGGAGGGATGTGATGTGTGAAATGCAAGCCAGGGCTTTAATGAGTTTAAGGTGCGAAAAACTCAAGCATCAGAGCTGCATTCCCTGGCAGCACTGGGCACGGCACGACATTTCTGCATGCCCTCTGTGGCCAAGTTCTATTTTAGAATGTACTCCGTGCCTGGATCCTCACATGCAGCTGTGACTGTCCATTAACTTTTAGGCACGGCCTTTCATTCACGCAAATGGTTCTTGGTCTTCTCTTGTCCGATCTAAGGAAAAGGTGGCTAGAGGAGGACAGGCTCAGAAACGGTAAGACAAAGAAGTGACAGTTAGGAAGGCTGAGGTGTAGCAAACTTAGGCCAATGGGCCAGGGCAGATAGAAGACCACCCTGTGAAGGCCAGAAGCAAACAGTGTCGGCAAGTCTCAGTGGACAGCCCTACTCACTGAGATGTCTCTTTCTGCCTTCGATAGTTCACTCAAGACTCCTTTGCTGTTACCATTCCGTTCTAGCTAGGACTTATCTCTTGAGACCTTAACCATGGAAAAAATGAGGATGAAGATGAGTTGTTTCACCAAGCTCCCACCCTTCTCCTTTGTGTAATCCTTCCAGGGCCCAAAGTGCAGAGCTGTCAAGTCCTGCCCTGCATGCTTTAGTTAAGTGGATGCCCAGCCCAACTGAGGAAGCTGTGTCAGAGTTGGGTTAATCTCCCCAGCTGCTAGGTAGGATAGACAAGGTCACCATGGAAACAAGCCCTTCATCAATCATTTGGTGACTCACGAGAAGATCACCAGGATGCAAAGGGAACTTCAAGGAAAGACTACACCCTTTTCCTTGAAAAGAGCTGCATCATTGCATTTTTAAAAGACAAAGTGCTGAATTTAGGCCTTGAGGCACTATGTCCTAAGCATGAGAGGAAGGGAGACCCTCATATGTACAGATTTTGCTACTACTGCCAATTCTCTCTGAACAACTCAATGTCAGAGATAGAAGAGACTCTGAGGTATTATATATTGAAAATGCTTGTTTTTAAAAGTAACAATTGAAGATTGGGAATGAATAACCTGCTCAAGGCCCATATATTGAGTCAGGGGAGAGCCAAGACCAGAATCATGGCCTCACACTACAAAGGTATTACTCCTTCCACCTTTCTGTAATCAGAATGAATTTTGCTATGTAGCTAATGAGGGTTTCAGAATACCTCCCTTTCTTGGCTCCTTCTGAGGCCCTAGGGAGGGCATTAACCATGTGTTCCTATGGTCATTTTTCTTTTCTCTCTTTTCTTAAATTTTCACAAGTAAAATATTTTAACTGCCGTTGATAAAGAATGCTGTTCTTTCCATTTTGTCTTCCCATCCATTACTCTTTCTTCCCTGTTGAGCATTAAAATGGTCATCAATATTTGATGATTTAAGGACAATTGAGTTAAGTTTCCATTTAGTTGGAGTTTTCTAGAATATAATTATGTGGTTCCTAATCACCTTCATGAAGAAGTAAGCTATTGATTAGGACTGGCCTCTAAAAATACTTCCACAGGAAAGGCAGAGTCAAAGTTCACCTTGTATGGAAAAATAAATGTGTCCTATGGCATGTAGCATGGGAAGCCTGACAGTAGTTTTAGAAAAATATTGTTGAAAATATATGGAGGCCAGTGCTGTGGCATGGCAGGTAAAGCCACTGCCTGCAGTGCTGACATCCTATATGGGTGCCAGTTCGAGTCTCAGTTAATTCACCTTCCATCCAGCTCCCTGGTAATGTGCCTGGGAAAGCAGCAGAAGATGGCCCAAGTGCTTGGGCCTGTCCACCCATGTGGGAAGACCTAGAAGAAGCTCCTGGCTCCTGGCTTCAGATGAGCCCCGTTCTGGCCATTGTGGCCATTTGGGGAGTGAACTAGTGAAGCACATAAAGATCTCTGTCTCTCTTTCTCTATTGTTCTCTCTCTCTCTCTCTCAGCAGCTGTTCCTTTCAAATAAATAAATAAATCTTTGAAAATATAGAAAATATACAGGGGCCGGTGACGTGGTATAGTGGGTAAAGCTACCACCTTCAGTGCCGGCATCCCATATGGGTGCCGGTTCAAGTCCCAGCTGCTACAATTCCAATCCAGATCTCTGTTTATGGCCTGGAAAAGCAGTAGAAGATGGCCCAAGTTCTTGGGCCCCTGCACCTGCCTGGGAGAGCCAGAGGAAGCTCCTGGTCCCTTGCTTTGGATCAGCCCAACTCTGCTGAGGCCATTTGGGGAGTGAAGTAGGGATTGGAAAATTTTCTCTCTCTCCCTCTCCCTCTCCCTCTCCCTCTCCCTCTCCCTCTCCCTCTCCCTCTCCCTCTCCCTCTCCCTCTCTGTAACCCTGCCTTTCAAATAATAAATAAATAAATCTTTAAAAACATATAGAAAATATACAAAACCAGGAGGTATTGTGTGGTGATTCTTCCAAATCTGGTATCTCATCTATGGAAGAAAGTTGACAGATATCCTAGCAAATTTGAAAATCATTTTTAAACTTATAATAACATTGCCAGTAATGAATTATGAATAATGAAACTTTCTTATCTATCAATAATAGTTTTATAAAAACATTCAACTAACTGAGAAAATACTAAACTATCTGTTCTTGTTCCTGAAAATGACAAATCAAGAAAATGTATCATCATATGAAGTGTTAGCTGACCAGTAAGTAGATAACAACAAGCATAAATAAAGCATTATGTATTAATTAATAAGACATTATGCTATTTTCTGTATTTTAAATTTTTTGTAATATTTGTTAGGCTTGTAATATCTGTGATTGAGATTTATTTTGTCTTTCAAAAATATTTATTTTTGTAGCCTAATTTCATATTTATAATATTCTGTTCCTTCTTCTTAGAGAGCTCTCCCCCTAGGTCATGTAAGTTTTAGGGTTCCCAGGCCAGTTTTATGGTATAGCGGGTTAAGTCTCCAACTGCGATGCCAGAAGGACCACTGCTGTGAGTCCAAGCTGCTCCACTTCTAATGCAGCTCCCTGCTAATGGCCTGGGAAAGCAGTGAAAAATTCCCCTGTACCTATATGGGAGACCCAGATTGATTTCCTGATTCCTGGCTTCTACCACTCTAGCATCAGTCTTTGTGGCCATTTGGGGAGAGAACCAGCACAAGGAAGGTCTGTCTGTCTGTCTCTCTCTCTCTCCATATCTATCTATCTATCTATCTATATGTATATATGCCTTTCAATTAAATTAATTAATCTTTTAAAGTTTTTAGGCTTCCTGTAATTTGGAACCACCCATCCCTTCAATATCTCTTTGATGAGTTTATATTAACCACAAGATTACTGAGAATCACTGGAAGAATCTTGGATGGGTTTTGTAGAGAAGGAACCATCTTTGTTACACAATCGCTCTAGCACTATCTTCACTGAAATTTAGCGATTTATGAGACTGTTCAGTGCCCTTTACATTGTGCATAGCAATAGTTCCTTAATGCCAATCCATTTGGGTCATTTCCATTGCCGGTAACAGGAACAAAGCCTTTTAATACTTCACTGTTACTCATCGGTATTATGCTTGTATAGTACTATCTCCCAAGCAACCAAACTAATTAATCCCACTTGATTTTACTACAATTGTCTTTTGGATATATATCTGGAGCACAGTTTATTCTACCCCATTTTACAGAAAAAAAAAAGACTTAATTGTTAAAATTTTGACTACTAAAGGCTATCTGTGATGATAGTCTTCTAAACAGAGATGCTCTGAGAAGTAAGACAAAGTATATAAGATATCCTAGTACAGAGGTTAGCACACAAGTGCATGATAAACGTTAGTTTAATGTTAGATGATTCTTGACCCATTGGTGAGCATTTGTCAACCTGGATTCATGAAGCACCAGATGCCTGAAGGCATTTCTTGAGTTCCTTGAAAGAATGTGTGGTCGCAGCACACAGCTTCGAATGTCTTTGCTTCAACATGCACTATGAATTGTAAATCTGAATCAAGAAAAGCAACCTGGACCTTTTTTTTGCAAACTTGGGTGGTTAGGAAAGCTTACAAAGAACAGATCTGGGAGGTGATGTGTCATCAGAAAACTTAACTGACTCTCAAGTTTCCAAAATCTCAGTTGCCTGAGGTTGGCCACGTCATATTATCTCTCTCTGTTTTGATTTTTTAGTCTACAAAATTAGGCTATTCATAACTTATAGACCTGTAGGAATCACAAAAAAATTAAAATGTATGACAGATGTTTGTCATCTGAAACATAAGACAATACATACCATCAACTTTTTTAAAAAGTTTATTTATTTATTTATTTGAGAGGTAGAGTTACAGTTAGTGAGAGGGAGAGACAGAAAGAAAGGTCCTCCATCCGCCAGTTCACTCCCCAAATGGCTGCAAGGGCCGGAGTTGCACCTATCTGAAGCCAGGAGCCAGGTGCTTCCTCTGGTTTCCCCTGTGGGTGCAGGGGTCCAAGGACCTGGGCCATCCTCCACTGCTTTCCCAGGCCACAGCAGAGAGCTGCATTGGAAGAGGAGCAGCCGGGACTAGAACCGGCACCCATATGGGATGCCAGTGCTGCAGGCG
Source organism: Oryctolagus cuniculus (assembly GCF_051225735.1). Lineage (NCBI taxonomy): Eukaryota > Metazoa > Chordata > Mammalia > Lagomorpha > Leporidae > Oryctolagus > Oryctolagus cuniculus. The sequence continues at coordinate 90,190,503 of NC_142870.1, forward strand.
GAGGATTAACCCACTGGGCCACAGCACCAGCCCCATATCATCATTTTTATAGCATCAAACTCAGATGGAGAACTAAGGCAAACCAATGACTCATCAAAGCCTCACATACCTCCCTCCATCGGCTCCACCAGTAGCTACCTAAGAATCATTAACTGTAGACAAGCATGAAGCACTTCCTATGGGTGCATCACAGCATCACAGAATGCAAATATTTGCAATCTGGATCATGTAGAAGTATGTATGTATAAGATGGAGGGGTAAACAAATACATAAGAGTTGCTAGAGAAAAATCTAGATTTATATAACAAACATCTTTATTTCCACAAAAGCTAGTTGAAGTAGAAACTAGAGTTGATAGAGAAATAGAAGTGAAAGCATTATTATTTAGGTAACAAATATTGTAAGTAGTAAAGTGAGAATAATAAACATTGAGAGAGTGAAGGAGGGAAGTATACATTTTTAGTGGAGGCAAATTGTCTTATTCTTTCAGAAAAGGAAGTTAGTAGATAATATCTAATATTAGTAAATCCATGCTTTGAAAAATAAAAATAATTTTTAGAGTGATAGAAGTAACCCCTAGCAGAACCAGAAAGAAAGGTTCTTAAAATAAATTACTACTAAGTTGGAAATTGGAAGACATGGCTAGGAAGCTGTTGCTTTCTAACACAAACTAATTTGTATCATTTTATTTTTTTACCATTTGATAAAATAATAAAGGTTTGTGTTCCTGTGTGTCTTTGGAATTACCAAGATAACATCAGCCACTCAAAATTGCTATTATTAAGGATTTAATTCTCTGTCACCACTTCTCTTCATTATATATTTGTGTTGTTCAATAAGATAGTCTTTAGACATCTTAAATTTAAGCTGATTAGAATGAAATAATTCGGTTCCTAATTCCTATCTGCTATATCATGGCTACTTACTACTGTGTTGGAGAGTGCAGAACTAAAGAACTATAAAATTCTCCATATGTGCAGAAAGTTATACTGGGTAGCACTCTTTTATACCTTCACTCCAAGCAATTTCATACATTCTTGAAGTTTTAACTACTACTCATTCTTGCCTGATTTGCTAACCTTTACCTCTAGGCAAAGACACTGTCTCCTGAGCAACATGCCTTCACATGCTACATAGACAGGAACTTTTTCACTGAAGTTCCATAGCTCTTCAAACTCAACTTATCCACATGTGAGTACTGCATTTATTTCCTGTGAAAAGCATCGTTTTGTCCTACATTTCCTTCTTTACTGTTGAGCCATTATCTGGAAAGTCACCAGAGTCAGATGGCAGTTCACGCTCTCTGAAGCAGATAGCAGGCCAGGAGAACCTCAGCTTATCACCTCTTCCTGAGACACCTCCACCTCTTCTGTTCAGGGTATCTGCCCGGTCATCATGTTCTGCTCATTCTAGGTGTGCTGTACACTTCTGCTAACTGACCTCTGTCCTGAAATTCACAAGCTCCTGACTGACACCCTGGACATCACTCAATTAGCCTGTGTGATTTTGTTTTTCTCTAGTAACATGTCATTCTTCACTGTCTGTAGCTTTGATACATTGAGTGTGTGTATTTTTGATGTAACCACAGCAGTCTTTGGGAGAATGAAAAAGCCTTTGGTGCAATCAAAATACTATTTCTTTTGAAAGTCATGGAGAATGCCTAATGTGGTCTGCTGCTCTGTAAAACCAGACCACAAAAAGGCAGTGGTTTCACAGGGGCTTAAGCATGTGCTACTGAAATGGGTTGAAACCAAAATGCCTATGGCATCAATATCAAAAACACATTTACTGGCTGCCTAATACAAGTAAAGGGGTTAAGTAGAAATTGGGAGATTTTCAGAGAGCTCACAGGCAATCAAGGAGAAGTCATTTTAACAGTTATCTACAAGATGTCAGGTTGTGGATCCAATAGAACAGTCACCTCAATATCTTTTATACTGCAGAGGTTACAAAGCTAAATATTAAAATCCTTAGGTTCCTTTGTAGTTAGATTCTGGATGTGATTACATCATAATTTAGCCTAAATCTGCCTCCCCAGAAAGAATGTTGGCCAAGTTTCTTACCCTCATTGATATTTCACTTCCCTCATCTCAAAATCAAAGAGGTGGTATCACAATTACATTCTTGAGAAAGATATATGATGATCCATTGATACAACTAAAGGAAACATCTTAGCATGTTGCCTGATATCTAATGAGCACCCAACAAATTCTACTTCTATTAAGAGGAAGACATGAAATGCTCTTTCTTGGTCCTGCTTCAGTATAAATGAGGAAGGAGACAGATGTGCTACATCCAGTTTGTTGATGCAGATCTAGCAGGCCTAGTGTGGTTCTAGAACTGCCAGTTCTAACAGAAGCTCCTGATCATCATATAGTAGCTAAGGTGGTATAATCCTGGTGCTTGTTGGTGGGATAATGCCATTGTAATTGCCCAGCTTCCTGCACAAGGTAGGTCACCAATACTTTGTGGGCCAGTTCTGTAGTGTTGTTCTAAGAGTCACTTTTGGAAACCCAGTCTAGAGTTTTGCCTCCATTTCTAATAATACTTTAACTATTTGATTCATATATTAAAAATACCTTATGTTTAATATAGTGAAATCACTTACCTTATGTGAACTTGAATTCAGCTTGAGATAGTCAGAAGTTGTAACATGATTCTACCACTAGCTAGCTCTGGTAGCTGCTCAGGTGTGTATGGTAGCAATTATGTTACGTCGCTACTAGTTTCTTGATTTATAGAGGGGGTCCTACTCAAAGCTGACAACTTTTTGGGTTACTTGTTCAATGGATTCAAGTAACAGACTGAAATGAGTTATATGTTGGCTCTAACCTAAACAACACCATTAGGTTTTGAGGCTCTGCCTTAACCATGCAAGGCAAAATTTTTCCATCTGCCTTAGGAGGCACATACTGACATTTGCCAAATGACTGATTCCATATAAAAGTCCTCAGCGTAACTTTTAAAAAATTTTTTTAATTTTTTTTTTTGACAGGCAGAGTGGACAGTGAGAGAGAGAGAGAGAGAGAAAGGTCTTCCTTTTCCGTTGGTTCACCCCCTAATGGCCGCCTTGGCCAGTGCCCTGCGGCCGGCGCACCACACTGATCCGAAGGCAGGAGCCAGGTGCTTCTCCTGGTCTCCCATGGGGTGCAGGGCCCAAGGACTTGAGCCATCCTCCATTGCCTTCCTGGGCCACAGCAGAGAGCTGGACTGGAAGAGGAGCAACCAGGACAGAATCCAGCACCCCAACCGGGACTAGAACCTGGTGTGCTGGCGCCGCAGGCAAAGGATTAGCCTAGTGAGCTGCGGCGCCAGCCCTCAGTGTAACTTTTGATGACAAAAGCCCCAGAATTTTGAGGATATGGACTAACATGTATATGTCTTAGGTAACTAAATAGTTAGTATTTCTGCTTACTTGGTCTATTCAATATGCCATCATCAATGAAATGGACTCATATGATGTTTTATCAGGCAAAGAGGCAATCAAGCTCTCTGTTACTAGAATAGGATATAGCATTGCAATGTTGGTGTAACCCTGATGGTATTGCTGGTCCTGCTAGCCAAAAACGAACTGCTTCTGATGATCTTAACAACAGGTCATAAAGAAAGAAGAGGGAGAAAGTAAAGAAAAGTAAAGGGAAGAGAAATGAAGGAAAGGAAGGAAACAGAATGGGAAAAGGAAAAGTCAGTATTGTGGCATAGCAGTTAAAACTGCTGCCTATGATGCTGGCATCCCATATGGGCACTGGATTCTGTTCCAGCTGCTCAACTTTCAATCCAACTCCTTGCTAATGGCTTTGGAAACACACTGGAAGATGGCCAAAGAGTTTGAGCCTCTGTCATCCATGTGAGAGACCCATATGAAGCTCCTAGCTTAAATCTGGCCCAGCCCTGTCTGTTATAGCCATTTTGGGAATGAACCAGTGGATGGATGATTTCTCTCTGTGTCTCTTTAACTCTGATTTTTAAATAAATAGATAAGTCTTAAGAAAGAGAGGAGGCCGGCACCGCGGCTCATTAGGCTAATCCTCTGCCTGCGGCGCCGGCACACCAGGTTCTAGTCCCGGTCGGGACGCCAGATTCTGTCCTGGTTGCCCCTCTTCCAGGCCAGCTCTCTGCTGTGGCCAGGGAGTGCAGTGGAGGATGGCCCAAGTGCTTGGGCCCTGCACCCCATGGGAGACCAGGATAAGTACCTGGCTCCTACCATTGGATCAGCGCAGCGCGCTGGCCAAGGCGGCCATTGGAGGGTGAACCTATGGCAAAAGGAAGACCTTTCTCTCTGTCTCTCTCTCTCACTGTCCACTCTGCCTGTCAAAAAAATAAAAATAAAAAATAAAAAAGTTATAAAAAAAAAGAAAGAGAGGAAGAAGGGAAGGGAGGGAGGGAGGGAGGGAGGGAAAAAAAGGCAAGGGGGGGAAAGGAGAGGATAAGAGATGAAATGAATGGAAAATGATCTCCAGATCAATAAATTCATATGTGTGCCAGGACAACACATCTGCATTCACAACTGCAGTTGGAGTCAGTATCTAATTCAATGTGTGATAATTCATTCTCATTCTACACTATTCTTAGACTCATACTCAAAATACTAAAAAGTAAGTTTCAAAGTGTGATTCATGTGAAGGTTTAACATATCTCAAAGTATTGTGAAGTTTTTCCAATTTGTATCAACAAAACTGGAGAACTTGTATGTTAACTGATTCTAAGGGTTTTAGATCATAATGTTTGACCAGTTAAAATTTATTGATTATCATGAACAAGGCCAAGATACTGGATTCAATGTATCTGAGACACTGAGAGACTAATAGTTTACCATGTTCTAGTTAGTTAGAACATGGATCCAAAGGAAGAATAAGTGAGTGAAGTTGAAATGCTAGATGAAGTCATCCAAAGGCTTAAAGAATTTGAGATGCTAAAGCGAATTTATTATATAAACCTTCTCATCTAGACTCTATATACCCTAAGAAGATAGATGTAGAGATGCTTCCTGGTCCAGGAAAATAGAAATAGATTTGTGAGAAGAATCCCAACATCATGAACACCTCCATTGTGGTTGTTTACTGTAGGAAAGAACGACAGCAAAAACTGATGCATTGAGTCTGGACACTTGAATCCAATGACTATGATGGTATTCTGGACTGGCAGGTGCTGATTCAAGTCAGACTTCAGAACAGTTCTGTTTATACAGATGAATTAAGACTAGAGTGGATTGCCTATCTATTTTTGCCATTAGGACACCACAATTCATTAACTGATGACATCAAGCCATTCTACTATCAATTAAAATAATCATGCCCACTTCATCCTCTAGAGAGAAGACAGAAGAAGTCTTATTGAAAAATAATGCTGATTTCCAGATACTATGGAAGTCTGATACCAGCTTGGACAGAACTATAGGACAAAGTGTTAAGCAAATATTTTAGAAAAAAATTAGCAAAGTGTTTTTTTCTTAAATGCAATGATTCCTGTGAGTAAATACAGGTTTGCTAAGAGTAATTCATACCAAAGTGGTCTCCTCTGTTTCTTGAATGGGTTTACTAACTCATACAAACTATCCGTTTTCTAGAATATGAAGTTGATGTTAAATTTCAAGTGAAAAAGCAGTATGATCAAGAAAACCTAGATTTTATTACAAACATTAGTGGCAAACCAGAGAAAAACTACTCTATTGTTATCTGCATGATCCACCTACAGTTAAACTGTGAACATATTTTAAAAGAAATGTTAACCAAATAGAATAGTCCACAGCAAGAAACACACTTGATAAAGGCTCTAGATAATGAATCACCTGAAAACTGGTGTAGTAATTGGGAATTTTGTATCAAAAAATAAAAATCCTATCACTACCTGTTGAGAGAACATCAGTTAATTATATTTTTTTTTAAAGCTTGAGCATATGAAATAGGAAGCTCAGTTGTTTTGGGTGACTTCAAACAAAGCTCTAAGAGTAAATCAGTACATTTCCAGGGAGGAAGTCTTAAAGGGTACAGTATTCATAACAGACTTTTACTTGCTGCAGCTGCTTACTAATGGAATTAATAGCTTTAGAAAGCTAAGGGTTCTGGGCTCTGGGAAAGTCCATGCAGAAACTGGCTGTCCACATGCTATAAATGCCTCTGATGAGGGCATTCAATAGAGAGGAGGTTGAATTAGATGAATTCAAGACCTCTTCCAATCTCAGAGTCAACTGCTTCACAAAAGACGTGAAAAGAAGGAAAATGCACTTCTAAGATGCGTGGCATAAACGTTGTGGGCAGGACATGAGAGGCACACCGGTGGTTCAGAATGCTTGATCCCAATACATTCTGCATCCATGAAATACCATGATGAGCTCTCCTATCTAATTTAAAACACAAGATTTAATTAAATCAGACCTTCACATTCCATTTGGCTTCACTGAAAGAGAGATTTGTTAGTTGTTTATAAAGAACTTGTTTAAAATTGAGTATCAGATAGGGTACAAGATACAAGATGTACATTGAGAAGCAGCCTCATGACTTTATTCCTCATATTTCACACTGGCTGAAGCCCTGAAATGAAATACCGCTCACTTGTTTTGTCTTGGGCTTTGAGGATGAATTTTTAGAGGAAGATGTCATAATTTTTCCTCTGGCTACAGAATTATCCTAAGGTGTTGCCACAGTCAGGTGGAATAGGTTGGTATTGGTCAACTCTCAGTTACTTCCAAGGCCTCAAACCGAGTTCTTTTCTTAGCCTCTGGGGAACTGGTATCTGCAGGGAAATCAGGAGGCTTGGCCCCCTAACTGCCTTCAGAGCACATTGTGGGAGGTGTAGACCAAAGGTGAGTTTACACATCAGTGACTAAGGTTTCCTGCCACTAAGCATAAGAAGTCACTCATGAGCAGCGTCCCTAAACCACAGCTACAGGATGTGGGCACAAGCCCTTGTATAATTGTTGGCCAAGTGCCAATGAGCATTCATCCCTGTGCAAATACTTGGGCTTTTTTTTTGTTGTTGTTGTTAACCTTTGAAAACCACAGGCATTAGTCTCTCTCTTTCTTCCCCTTTGGCACAAGTCTTTTTTTTTTTTTTTTTATCCAACTTTGTCTCTTGTGTGTAAAGAATTTCCTAGGAGGTTTTAAGGCTAAATTTAATATCTTTGCCCTCCCCTCAACTGCCCCAGAATATGCCAGGCAGGGGTAAAGCTGCCTTACAAAATACCTGCTGGCTGTGCTGGCTTCCGCAGCTTTGTTTGGGCATTTTGATCAGATAGGAAATCACAGAGTTCCACGAGTGACCTTAGCCTTTAAGAAAGTCAGGGTAACTTCTGGAAATTCCCCCTAAACAACTATGATCCATTGTTTCCTCACCTCAGAACTAAACCAGCAACCACAGCACATTGACTCAGGTAACTTGCTTTTCCCCTTGAAAATGAAGATATTATGTTGGAAAGAGCAGTAGGCCAGGAAAAAGAATTGGAAGAGTTAGCCTGATCCCAGTATTGCCAGAAACTCTTATTTCTGAGACATTTCTTCCTAGTTTTTAGTTCTTTGCTTCATGTTCTATGAAATAAAAGTTTTAGATAAGATGGTTTTGGTGTTTTTGTGGCTCCAGGGCTCTGTTAATTGGCTTTCTTAGTAATGTTCCAGCAAAAGGACAATAAAAGTGGGTGCCAAGGCAAGATCTGAAAGTAGCCAACTCATAAGTTAGCTTCTCTTTTCTGCTTTAGAAGACAGCCAAAGGTCAGAACTCTAAAGAGGCCCAATTGACCCTGGCAGGTCAGGAAGGGTGATTTTTGACATGTCTCCTCATATAAATACTAGAGAATCCATCAGCCTTGCCTCTGTTCCCAAATGTCTTACATCCCACCATGGAAACCCAAGCCAAACTTACTCCAGATCATAACATATATTTTAAATGGAGATGGCAGACAGCTGTCACAGGTTCTATGTGAACAAAAGGAGAACTATCTATCAGAGCTGTCCAAGATGTATCAGAAGACTGTGAGGAATATGTCTATGGAGAAGTTCAAATGCTTTCTTTCACAAAGGAGCCTTAATGGAGATTTTCTATTGGGAATTCCTGAATAATATAAGGATCAGATGAAGAAGATCACCAACCATGACATTGTGTGGTGATTTTCTTTGTCCTTAGTGCTTTCTATGTCTAATCCTGTTTCTTATCAAATTTTTGATGCCCCTTTAGGAAATTCTAGTGGTACAGTTCAGATGATACCCTGAGGGAAAAACCTATGAATGTATGTAAGTTCCCCTTTGAAGCTTAAAACAGAGACCAAATGAGAATACCAAGTGTGAAGAAGACAATTCACAGTCAGCAGGACCATGGTGACCAAGATTTAATTACTAGAGAAAACTAAATTTCATTTCCTTGGATAATTCCTACAAAATCCACATCAGTCTGCAGGCAAGTATTTTACCTTGTAGTTAACAAAATAATTTAGGCCGGTGCTGCAGCTCAATAGGCTAATCCTCTGCCTGTGGGGCTGACACCCCGGGTTCTAGTCCTGGTTGGGGCACTGGATTCTGTCCCGGTTGCTCCTCTTCCAGTCCAGCTCTAGGCTGTGGCCTGGGAGTGCAGTGGAGGATGGCCCAGGTCCTTGGACCCTACACCCCATGGGAGACCAGGATAAGCACCTGGCTCCTGGCTTTGGATCAGTGCAGCACCGGCCGTAGAGGCCACTTGGGGGGGTGAACCAACGGAAAAAGGAAGACCTTTCTCTCTGTTTCTCTCTCTCACTGTCTAACTCTGCCTGTCAAAAAAAAAAATTAACTTTGCTTCATTAAGTCCTCACAGGACCTTTATGAACTAGGCAGAAGTGGTTATCACTCCCAATTTGGAGATAAGGAAATTAAAATTTAAGACAGCTAAAGTAAATATTCAGGGTCTTATTTAGAAAAAAAAAAAAAAAAAGATGTAATTATCTAATCATTAGCCACAATTGTTTGGAGAACCAGAAGGGCACTGGTCTTAAAGGAATATACCAATCATCTGGTCCCTCTTTTAACATGCCAAGTGATGGTGGGCTCATTATTTCAAGAGGCAAACCATTCCATCATTGGATATATGTAACTGTAATAAGTTCTTCTTATCTTGAGCTACTACTCAAATTCCTGAATTTCTTCACCCTGTGGTCATAACCTTGCTTTCTAGATCCCATTTAACAGTTCATGGAATGTCCAATATGACAGTCTTAGTGAAATGTAAAGATGGTTCTCACATCATCTTTGAGTTCATATGAAACAGTTTGGGTTCCATTAAATGCTTACCCTGTTGCTACAGACTGGATCTCAAGACTAAGACATCTCTCCCTCCTCCTATCCCTTCTAAGCTGTTTCCATTGATGATGGTCCATTGGGTACTTTAGAAGGTCATTTGGGAGCAGTCTGGCTTAGAGTACAAGGGGGACAAATGTGCAGAGAGAAGTCAATTGTCATGCTGATCTTAAATGGTAACTCCAAAGAATGTGCAGGACATTTCTGAGATTTCTGTCAACAAATGCCCTATCTTGAGGCGTGTGGGGGTTTTTTGGAGAGCAATATTATAATAATTTGCCAATAATGCCTGCTTCAGAACCACTGCCAAAACAATCCAACGACTTTTCATTCCACTACTGTTGACAGGACAGCTAAGGATTTCAACATTTCCTTTTACAGTTTGAATAAAAGTTCCCTGCCTTGGGGACTATAACAATATTTGCCATCATAAGGGTAAAAATCTGGAAGCTGTGAAGGGGAAAGATGGAAAGGAAAGAAGTATTAATGAAAGTAAATAAAGACAAAGTCAAAATGAAAGTTTTCAAGACTTAAAGTTTTGAATATCTGCATCAAATTAATGTTTATGAATGCATCAAAGAATAAACCCTGAAAACTAAGAAAAATAATCTATTTGAAGGAAATATTTTAAAGTAAACTTCAACTAAAAAACTAACTGGAATTGTAACATTAAATACCAAGGAGGGTGTCAAAGAGATATTGAATTTCAGAAAAGGCGAAAAGCTTACTGTAATAATGTTTATGGTATTCAAATTTGAAGCTTATTCCTCAATAAATTTAAATAACATAAAATTTTCACCTGAAAAAGAAAAGAAACTTGAAGAGACAAGAACAGAGGAGATAATGTCCTGAGGTTTTTCAAAATTAGATCTAACTCAGGAAGAGGGGGGTAAAAAGAATTAAAAGGAAAAAGAGAAACAGAAATAAAATGAGTTAAGACAGCATTTTTAAAATATGGTCATCAAAACTCTGTGAAATCCTTGGACACTCTAAGTGTTGCACTTCTGAGATCTTTTAAAAGAAGGAGGTTTTCCCATCTCCACTGCAAATATAGCGGTCCTACTTTTATCTGTTTTATATATTGGGCTTCTGCAAAAGTTTTCATTAGAAGAAAGTGGTCTGCTAATGAAAGAAATACTTGAGGGAAAAACTACACAAGGACATGACCCATTGAAAGTTCCTCCTTAGGGGTTGATACAATCAAATTGTGCTTTAGGAGATGGCAGTCAAGTGCAGGATGGATTGGAACAGGGATCCCAAGTAAAAATCTGTAGCAATAATCAGGTGAGTAGAATTAAAAACTTGATCAAATGACATAGTACTGAGAATGGAAAGGAGACATAATAAATGAACAATTTTAAAAGAACAATGATCTCTGAGTTGGATATCTGGGCATTGGGGTACATGTTAAGCCATATGGGATGTATTTGACATGGAATGTATTTGACAAAGAATTCAGAGAACTATGAATTGATGAGTATCAGGGATGGATTACTAGCACCACAAAAATGTTACAGGGAAATACAGGATTTTGAAATGTGAATATGAGGGGCCATTGAAAGAGTGATACGTAGATTACTGACAGATGAAAATGCAAAACTGAATTTTGGATAAATAGCAGAGATGAGCATGAGTATATAGAAGTCATCCCCTTATAACTAGTGGCTAAAATAATAAAGATGGTGGCACCTCAGTGAAACATTAAATAAGAGTACAGAAGACTAAGACCTGGAAAATGCCTACAATTAGGGAGCAGGATAAACTATAACTCAGACAGTCTACCTTAAGTTTGTAATAAAGTCCTCATGTGATAACATTTTTTTGATGGGCTCAGAAGTATTTATCTTCAGATTTTAAGGAAATTTGATTGTTTTATTTATGATCAGAAGGATGTATCTATCAATCAAGGTTTTAGATTTCCTGAAATATCAAATATTCAAAATCATGTAGCACTCTTTAAAAATAATCAGTCAGTCCAAAAATACAGTGGGCTGGAACATAATCTTCACTTATGATGGATAAAAGAGTCAAAAACCAATACTTCCACGGGCAAGGGAATACCCCAGTTTGTTGCGGTTTCCAATGAATGACATTAGGCCTGTGTAGGTCTCGATCACAATGGGTTCAGTTAACACCACCAGGCCCTTTCCTCTGCTGGATCCAGTGGCGTTCTTGTGGGCATTCTGGATAGCTGGAACAAGCTTAGACGTGAACCCAGACAACTGAAGAAGAAAGGGAGAAGGCACTGAGTTAGTGAATGCAGAGTAGGTCTAGGGACTCCCCTCCCCTCTGTTATTTATCTTTCTCCTAGAGCTGTAGTTTTCCTTACTTCTTTTTGTTTGTATGTTTGTTTCTTTAAGATTTATTTATTAATTTGGCAGGAGTTTCTTCCGGGTCTTGCATGAGGGTGACAGGGGCACAAGCACTTGGGCCATGTTCCATGGGTGGCAAGGACCCAAGCCCTTGGGCCATCTTCTGCTTCTTTCCCAGTCCCATTAGCAGGGAGCTGGATTGGAAGTGGAGAAGCTGGGACTTGAACTGGTCGCCATATGGGATGCAGGTGAAGCAGGTGGTAGCTTAACCTGTTATGCCACAATGATGCCCCCCTATTTTTTAAATTAATTTATTTATTTGAAGTCAGAGTTAGAGAGATCTTCTACCCATTTGTTCACTCCCCAGAGCCTGTAACACTCAGGGCTGGGCTAGGTTGAAACCGGGAGCTAGAAGCTTCATCAGGGTCTCCCACATGAGTGGCAGGGTCCAAGCACTTTAGGCATCTTCTGCTACTTTTCCCAGGTCATTTGCAAGGAGCTGGATCAGAAGTTGAGCAGACAGGACTCAAACAGGCACCCATATGGGATGCCAGCATCATAAACAGTGACTCTACCTGCTACACCACTTCTTATTTCTTATACATAAATTTATTTTCAGAATAGCTAACATTGCTTCTGCTAGTCTTTTAATAAATTAATCAGTTAAAAAGCTATGTACATAATAAAATTGCCTTCCTTGTCTTCTTTACTTTTCATTATTCATTATTTGTACAACATTAAGAAGTCAATTTAATAAATATTTGCTGATAATCTATTATTAATCAGACACTTCTTGGGTGCTGCTGAAGATTTCAAGTAAGATATAGTCTGCCCTCGAAGAAGATTCACTATAACAGAAAATCTAGAAATGAACTTGTGATGGTTAAACAAAGTCCACTAATATAAGCTGTAAAGAAAGTATTAAAAGGTAAAAGAAGTCAAAAGAGGGAGACATGCACATGGTTAAAGGATCAGAATTAATTCAAAAGCAGATAATTGATATGATCCTTACAAGAATAATAGGATTTCAACAGATAAAAATGAAGTTCAACAGGTTAGAACAGCCAAATGGATACCTGCTGTATTTGCCAGTTCAGCATCCTTTCCACGAAGAATATCTAGATTTCTCTTCAGAGACTTACCATCTTCCTCTTAGTTCAGAAAGTCGCATATCACCTAGCAGCAGGTATATTAATTTATTTCTTTTTTTCAAAAAGATTTATTTATTTATTTGAAACGCAGAGTTACAGAGAGGCAGAGAGAGAGAGAGAGAGAGAGAGAGAGGTTCACTCCCCAAATGGTTGTAATGGCCATAACAGAGCTGAGCTGAAGCCAGGAGCCAGGAGCCAGGAGCCTCTTCTGGATCTCTCAAATGAGTGCAGAGGCCAAAGGACTTGAGACATCTTCCACTGCTTTCCCAGGCTACAGTAGAGTTGTATTGGGAGTGGAGCTGCCAAGACTTGAATTGGTGCCCATATGTATTGGTGGCACTGCAGCTGGTAGCTTTACCTGCGTGGGCCCCATTAATTTGTGATAAATGCATCACTAGCTAATGTCATTTTTTGAACATAATAGGATATTCTCAACACAAACTAAGACAGCTGTAATGTAATCAATTAAGACAAATTTATGAGTCCACTGTTGCATATGTGATCCACTGCTGACTGAAACATTGTTAGGCAACACATCAACAGTTTAAACGAAGTTGATGTTCTCAAGCCTAACTAGAGAAATCCACTGGTCTGGTCACAGAGATTGATTTAGGTATGGGCATATGACAAATTTGGTTGTCAAACTGATAGAATATAAAACTGGAGGTTTATATAGTTATTTTTTTTTTCATATAGAGTAAACCTGACTAAGCAGGAAACCAACAAAGATGAAAGAACAAAGACATACAGAGAGATGAATTCTCGCAAAACTCAATTAAATTACTAAATGAGCTCACTCCTGTACTTTTAAGTTCAATGAGTCCTCCAAAATTATTTTTCAACGGGCCATGTTGCACTAAAGTTCCTTATTTTCCTTAAAAACAGGAGAGTAATTCAGGGAGAATTCCAGAGATGTAAACAAGGGTCTAAATGAGGAAAGTCCATCTCTTTGGATTTTCAGTAAGCCCTTTTACATCCATTATCTCATTCCGTGGCCAGGGAGTGCAGTGGAGGATGGCCCAGGTGCTTGGGCCCTGCACCCCATGGGAGACCAGGAAAAGCACCTGGCTCCTGGCTCCTGCCATCGGATCAGCGCGGTGCACCGGCCGCAGCGTGCTGGCCGCGGCGGCCATTGGAGGGTGAACCAATGGCAAAGGAAGACCTTTCTCTCTGTCTCTCTCTCTCACTGTCCACTCTGCCTGTCAAAAAAATAATAAATAAATACATCCATTATCTCATTCCAATAAAATATATCAGGTGAATCAAAAAAAAAAAAAGTGTCATCACTTCCTTGCTAGAAATGTAGAAGGTAAATGAGTTATCTGCAGTTACTCTACTTCTACATCATGGTGAGTAGAATACTAGGAATATTGGTCTTAGCCTATTCACAAAGAGACCCAATCTATTTCCTAGGCAATGGCTCTCTGTTCTAAATTAAAACAGAGTTCATTCCAAGTCCAACCCAAATTATTAAGTATTCTCTATAAAGAGATCATTGTTCTTCCTTTTTTCTTCACAAAGTGGCCAATTTTTGCTTTATGTGATTAACACAAGAGTATCCACTTGTGGTAATTCATTGAATTCCAGTAAGAGAAGCCTACAGTCTTTCCCCATAATGTATATTTTTCACATTGGTTTTATTATGATTTTTTTTAGTAAATTGACATCTGGTTCCTTGATAATGCACCTGAGAAAATCTTTGTCCTGGACCAACCCTGGCCATTGTGGCCATCTGGGGAGGGAACTAGTGAATGAAAGATTCCTTCCTTCCTTCCTTCCTTCCTCTCTCTCTCTCTCTCTCTCTCACTCTCACTCTCACTCTCTTGCTCTCTGTAAGTCTGCTTTTCAAGTAAATAAATATTTTTTATAAAAAGAAAAAAACCCTAAAACTTAGAAGAATTTATTTATCATTACTAGCTGGAATAACTCAAACGAAAAGAAAATGTCAAGCAAATGAAATTTCTGAAGCATACTAGCTGTGTGACATTGTACATTCAATTCCTCTTTTTGAGTCTCAGTTTGCTGTTTTGAAAAGCATTGAAATCATGGCTTTTAAAATAACATCAGAGGTAAAATAAATTAATTTTTTGATGATAAAATAAGATAGAATGTACTAGAGTACCTCAACATCTGTGAGTTCTCAAAAAGCAAAATATTTTCCCTCTCTATTTTATTTAAAGTGACATTTATATGGGTAACATTTATATGACATTTAATTGGGTAACATCTATGTAAAAGAGAAAAATTGGATCTTTAGTCATTAGAAAGCATCAGGCAAACCAAAATTGAGAGACATTCTAAAAAATAACTGACCACAGTCATCAGAAGCAGAAGGTCATGAAAGCAAAGGAATGTCCAAAGGAATAACTACAGATCCAAAACTCAAAAATTATATTCATAAAGTGTAGTTAGTAGCCTAAACAAGATAGGTTATGAGGGTACTTCAAAAGATTCATGTGCAATGCATATTATGAAAACCCATGCATGGACTTCAAATTATGTTTGCACCAAAATAAACATATCTTTTAATTCCATATTTCCATGATCTTTCTGAAGTACCCTTGCATAGGACAGGGGATAGAAATCAACAAATTGAGAAAAATGTTATTGAGCAAAGTATAGGGGATTTAATAGGTAAACTGAGAGTCCAAGTGTTTCAGAAATCTGTCAGTGTCAAATGATAAGGCAGCTGAGCAGTGGCTTGAATGTACATCTCCTCACCTAATCCCCAAAGTCCTCCCTTCTATACAATACTGCTATTATGAGCAGTACAATTAAAATCTAATACTTAGTAAACATAGTATTAAAATCTAATTTATGAAAGGACTGATTTTTTGTTGACAAAGAAATAGAAAAATGTGGAACTAAGTAGTTTTTTATTTTAAAAAGTTCATTTATTTATTCGAAATGCAGAACTACAGAGAAAGAGAGAGAGAATCTTGCATCCACCAGTTCATTCCTCAAATGGCCACAACAGCCAGGACTGAGCCAGGATGAAGCCAGGAGACTGGAACGCCAAAAGGACCCTAGTACCTGAGCCATCCTCCACTGCTTTCCCAGACACATTAGCAGAGAGCTGGATCAGATGTGAAAAAGCTGGGATTCAAATGGGCACTTCAATATGGGATACCAGTGTTGCAAGCTGAACACAAGATTTATTCAAAGTTTGGGTGACCACAGGTAATTTTTCATCCAAATCTTGATTCTTTTGAAAATAGAGAAGGTGTCATTGTTAATATCTTTGGAACAATTGGTACCTGAGAGTCTAGGAAGAGGATGTGGGAAGAAAAGGCAAAAGCCAAGCAAGTTACTTCTTCAATCCCATCAACCACATCACTGAGAGCTTCTCTCTCTCTCTCTCCCTCTCTCCCTCTCTCCCTCTCCCTCTCACTCTCCCTCTCCCTCTCTCTCTCCCTCTCCCTCTCTCCAGTTTATATGTTTTATTTCTGAGTAATATTTAATTTTAAAAGATTTTAAGATGAAAATCACTGGACATAGATTGCCTAGGAACTTCTAGCTCTAATAATCTATGATTCAATCTACAAAGATCTGTAATACTCATATTCCTATCCATCTTTCATAACCAAGCTCAAATCCTATCTCCTGCATAATGCATTCCCATATACTGAAGGCTAATCTTTCCTTTTAGTACAATTCATTTACACCTACACTTAAATATTTCATCCAGTTTTTTTAAAGATTAATTTATTTATATGAAAGGCAGAATTACAGAGGCAGAAGGGGAGAGAGAGATAGAGGTCTTCCATCTGCTGGTTCACTCCCCAGATGGCTGCAACAGCAGGAGCTGCGCTGATCTGAAGCCAGGAGCCAGGAGCTTCTTCTGGGCCTTGCAGGTGGGTGCAGGGACCCAAGGACTTGGGCCATCTTCTACTGCTTTGCCAGGCCATAGCAGAGAGCTGGATTGGAAGTGGAGCAGCTAGGACTTGAACCGGTGCCCATATGGGATGCTGGTACTGTGGGTGGCAGCTTTACCCGCTAAGCCACAGTGCCAGCCCCTCATCCAGTTTTCTAAAAGCTAGAGTCATAAATAGGACTGCCTTTATACCTCTATATGGCTAAGACAAAGTCTCCCCACCTTGGTACTATTGCTATTTGGGGGCAGATAATTCTTTACTATGGAGGAGAATGGCTTTACATGTTAGAGTGTTAAGCAGCATGTCTTGCACCTACCCACCAGATATCCATAGCAATCACACTCCAAGCGTGACAACCAGAAATATCTCCAGGCATTGCCAAAACCTTCCTGGGGCAAAATCACCCCCTCTTATGGACCACTGAACTTCAAGGTAGTGTATATTACATGATGTAACTTGAGTACTGGGATCACACACACCTGATCTTAAGTTGTAGCCGTGGCATTCACTGGCTGTGTGACTTTGTACAAGTTATTCAACTTCTCTAAATTTATGTTACCTTTTTCCATAATATAATTAAATTGATCACATAAAACTCACAGTGTCGGCCGGCGCCGCGGCTCACTAGGCTAATCCTCCGCCTAGCGGCGCCGGCACACCGGGTTCTAGTCCCGGTCGGGGTGCCGGATTCTGTCCCGGTTGCCCCTCTTCCAGGCCAGCCCTCTGCTGTGGCCCGGGAGTGCAGTGGAGGATGGCCCAGGTGCTTGGGCCCTGCACCCCATGGGAGACCAGGAAAAAGCACCTGGCTCCTGGCTCCTGCCATCGGATCAGCGCGGTGCGCCGGCCACATCGCGCTGGCCGCGGCGGCCATTGGAGGGTGAACCAACGGCAAAAGGAAGACCTTTCTCTCTGTCTCTCTCTCTCTCACTGTCCACTCTGCCTGTCAAAAAAAAAAAAAAAAAAAAAAAAAAAACAAAACAAAAAAAAACTCACAGTGTCATTGTAAAGATGAAGTCAACTAAAGAGTTTGTATGTAAGTTATATGTGTCTGTGTGTGTGCGTGGCTGTGTGCTCATGTATTGCAGGAATGGAAGTAGAATGAGATGAGACTTGAACTGGGAGTCATACAGCAAAGGCCATGAAGGAAGCTTTTGTCAATAACCAAGAATATTAACTTTGCGGGTTTTTTTTTTCCATAATTGATATCATTATCAGCATCATTGAATCCTGATCTCCTAAAAACTGCAATTCATCTCAACATTTCCATAGCCAACATGATCTGAATTATCAAACTGCCTTTTCACAGATCCACAACTGTTTGTCACATTGGATTATTGTATGTTTTTCATCATGTGCTCCATTTCATGAGAATCCTTTGTGGCCTCAAAATCTAAATGCTGAGAAGAAAAAGTTGACACTTCTTCACACTCAATGAACTTGGCATTTCATTAGAGTCAGATGCACTTCACTTCCAGTCATTTCTGGGGTGCGTGTTTGGGGCGGGAGGTGGGGGACATGCTTATAGAATAAGTAGTGCACTGAAGGAGGGGCAGACAAAAGGCCAAGTCCCCAAGCTGGCTCTTGGAGCATTTTAAGCACCTGAACTCAATCTGTGTGACAGGAACGCTGTGTCATCTGATATGAATGCCACCAGCCACATACTTTTCTCTAAAAGCTTTTATACACCCACCTCTGGCTCCTTCTTTTATTCCAGTTTCCAAAATGGGGGGTTAAGTTTTAACAACTCTGATTACACAGGGGCTGGGTATTGGTTAGCGTAAAATATAGCAGTGGGCATGGGGGTGGGGGGTGGAGTATTCTTGACTTTAGAGCAATTATTTACCAGCTGAGTGCCTGGGCCCCTGGCTCCTTCAGGTGCTGTCTGCCAACAGTTCACTGCCTACAGTCTCAGTTTTCCTTATTACAACCGTCATTTGCTTCCTGTTTACACTGGGCAAAGGGACTAGGTTTCATGCCTGCAGGCTCACATTCCTCTGCTGAGCAGGTTTTCTAAGCCTTCAGGCTACAGGTTTTCAGCTGCCTTGTGTAGAGAGGAAAGCATTCTGAAATCGAGTGCTCACCCAGTACTCAGTATTTGATTCTCCTTGGGAAGTCACACTGCAGGATGAATATATACACTATCCTTGCACATACTCCCTGGAATTAGCTTTGCTAAGATACCATGAGTGTGGGTAAATTCAGGTGTGTAGAAGCTACATTTTTCCTACACAGGAGAGGTTTCCAAACATCATCCTACCCCACTCTTCAATCCTTCAATGAAAGTGAGCCAAATTGTTAGCAAACAAATTAACTTTATATTCTTGCTCCCTTGGTTTCATGATCTCCTTAAGAGGACAGGTCAAAATGTCAGGAAAGAAGCTGTAATCCATTCATGATTATTCACCAGCTTTGGGCTTGGTCACCAGCTCTTCCCTGCAATATTGCCTACATAATCCAGGAATCCAGCAAAACTAATGATTTAAAAAAAAAAAAAAAAGGAAAAATAAGGCTACAAGTTGCAACTGCAAAGTAGATAAAATAACTGAAAAAAGTTGAGCCAGGTTGCAATGCATAGTATCATACCACATCAATAAATATGAATACACACATTAGTCTTTCTCCTGTTTTCTCTTGCATTTACAGTCACATACATACATTCACATACAAAATACACCCAGACTTATACCCATTTTCCTGCGTATTAGCAAACTATTTGAGTGTGCATCTAGGGCTATTATTGCATGGATTTACTCAATACACTTAATCCCTATGATGAAGTGTTTTCAATTTTAAAGCAAAGATAGGAGTGGGTATTTAGTGCAGCATTTTAGCTGCAGCTTGGGCTGCCCACATCCTTTATCAGAGTGCCTGGTTCAAGTTCCAGCTACTCCATTCTAATCCACTTTCCTGCTAATGGGCACCCTTGTAGGCAGCAGATGATGATTCCCACCTATGAGACAGAGTTTGAATCAAACTGATTCCTGGATATTGGCCTGGCTTAGCTTTGGTTGTTATGGACTTTTGGGAAGTGAATCAGTGAATAGAACCAACAAAGTGAGTCTCTCCCTCACCATTTTGCTTTAAAAAAATAAAAGAAAAAGAAGAGAAGAAAGAGAAATAGAAATGTTTAGAAAAAATAAAATTCTATTAGAAAAGTAAAATGAAGATAATTATTTTGATCTTCTAGTGTTTAATTGAATTAAATGAAAATATCAATTTGTAATCCATAAGTATAAAGCTCAAGAGAAGAAATTTATTTATTGTTACAGTAAAATCAATACCAAAAATTACTATTTTATGATTTTATAATTGTTTTATGACAGTAACCTAAGAGCCAAGCAATGTGGCATAGCAGTTAAAGCCGCTGCCTGTGATGCAAGCATCCCATGCGGGTGCCTGTTAGACACTGGTTGCTCCACTTCTGTTCCGGCTGCCTGCTAATCCACCTTGGAAAGCAGCAGAAGACAGCCCAAGTTCTTGGGTCCCTGCACACACTTGGGAGACCTGAATGAAGCTCTGGCTCCTGGCTTCAGCTCTGCTCAGCCAGAGCCATTGCAGCCATTTGGGGAGTGAACCGGCAGATAAAAGATCTCTGTCTGTCTCTCCCTCTCTCTCTGTAATGCCTTTCGAATAAATAAAAAAGAAATATTTAAAAAAGAAAGAAAGTAACCCAAGGAATATGTGTGGACAGATAAGCGCGACTAGAAAAAGGCCATTTAGCTACTCTATTTGCCAGATGTGTGAGGAATACAGAGTTCATGAAATGCATAAGGGGAGAAATAACACATTTGAACATTGCTGCACAAATTTGAGAGAGATTATGTAGAGCAATGTTGAAGTTTAGAAATAAATAAATTTAAATTTGAATGCAATTATATGTGTTGATGCTCCTTCCTTGGGTACTTTCCTGAGCAAGCAGCCCTATAGTTCAGCTCTGACCCATTGTTACATGGCCTGAAGCTGAAACTTCTAGCTCAGCTGTCCGTCCTGAGCTCAGACCTACTTGTCTAACTGCTTGACAACCAAGCCAACCCTGTGTTCTATGGATATTTCATACTGCAAAATGTCCTCAACTAAACTAAACCCTAACCTATTCTTTTTCTCGTTTTAACCATTTCCATTTAATGGAATCACTCTCTTTCTAACCCAGAACTCTATCAACGTTGACTTCTTATCCAACACCTTCTAGAGCTTATCAGTTACTTGATTCTATTAATTCTATATCTTGAGTAACTCAAAATTTCCTTACCTTTGTTCCTTTCTACTCTCCCTAACTTAGGTTAGGCTCTTATTTATCTGTTTTGTGAGCTCTTATAATTACAGTGAGGAATATCTAAGATAGAACTTTAGTTATTATACTTTATACTTTATCTATAAATATTCCATATACCTTCATGAAGATGTATTTTCACTTGATCCAAACCTTTGTTTTAGACAGTTAGTATTCTTTTTCCTACCATTTGATTTAAATGTGTCTCTTTTTTAAAATAATTGTATCCACAAAGGCAAAACTATTGTATTGTTTATGTTTGTACCCTCAACAATAATTCTTTTTTTTTTTTTTTTTTTTTTTTGACAGGCAGAGTGGACAGTGAGAGAGAGAGACAGAGAGAGAAAGGTCTTCCTTTGCCGTTGGTTCACCCTCCAATGGCCGCCGCTGCAGCCGGCGCACCGCGCTGATCCTGGCAGGAGCCAGGAGCCAGGTGCTTTTCCTGGTCTCCCATGGGGTGCAGGGCCCAAGCACCTGGGCCATCCTCCACTGCACTCCCTGGCCATAGCAGAGAGCTGGCCTGGAAGAGGGGCAACCGGGACAGAATCCGGTGCCCCAACCGGGACTAGAACCCGGTGTGCCGGCGCCGCAAGGTGGAGGATTAGCCTATTGAGCCACGGCGCCGGCTAATAATTCTTTTTTTTTTTAAAAAAAGATTTACTTATTTTATTTGAGAGAGAGAGAGAGAGGTCTTCCATCTGCTGGTTCACTCCCCTATAGGCCGCAATGGCCAGAGCTGTGCTGATCCTAAGCCAGGATCCAGGAGCTTCTTCTGGGTCTCCCACGTGGGTGCAGGGGCCTAAGGACTTGGGCCATCTTCTACTGCTTTCTCAGGTTATAGCAGAGAGCTGGATTGAAAATGGAGCAGCTGGGACTCAAACCGACGCCCATATGGGATGCTGGCACTGCAGGTGGTGGCTCTACCCTCTACACCCCAGTGTTGGCCCCAACAATAATTCTAACAGGTGTACTTGGTGAGTGTCAGAAAAGCTTTGTTGACTAGCACTTGTTGTTCCAGGTGCTATAGAAGAAAGACTCTGGGTAAAAATAAGTTTGAATATTTTTATTAAAGTTACTTATGCATTTTTATTTATTTGAAAGGCAGAGTGACAGGGAGAGAGAGAGAGTAAGAGAGCCAGTGAGAGTTTTCCATCTGCTGGCTCACTCTCAAATAGCAGCAGCAGTCAGGGCTGGACCAGATCAAGGTCTGGAGCCTAGAGCTCCATCTATGTTTCCCACATGGGTGGCAGAGACACAAGTACTTCATCCATCATGAGCTGCCTATTATGTGGAAGCTGAATTTGAAGCAAAGCTGGATTCTATCCCAGACGCTCAGGTATGAGATGTGGCATCCCCAGTGGCAGCTTAACCCACTCATCACAGTGCCTGTCCCTGAACACTTTAATGCATTCCATTAGATTGCAAATAATTTGAAAAGGTTGTCTGTGTGTAACTGAACTCTACATCATTCTTTCATCTCTACAACAATAGGTTTGTTAAATTTAATTAAATTGTTTCAGGTATTTGGTTTAATTACATATTTCTCCCCATATTCTTCTACTTTTCCCTATTTCATTCATTACAGAGATGAAAAATAAAAGTTTATAACACTGCTTTAAAATCTTATGTTATATAAAAACACTCACATAAAAGGGAATCTAGATCTCCCAAATTATCGTCTTATGTATTTATTCTTTTACATTAATATAACTGGGTCTTAATCAAAGCCAATCTTGGAAAATGTCCTAAACACAGATAATATTGTGACATATAAACTAACAACAAAAAGGAAACTAATACTCTAAGAACTGGATCAAAGTACTTATCATCTCACATCCCAGATGGAGATCATTTATTTTCCTAGAGAGCTGGGACTTGGGGTGGCCTTTGAATAATAAATGATTTGGCAAGTGAAAGTGCCAGACTGCTGCCAGGAAGGAAAAAGAAAATCTGGAATAATAATTGAAGGAGAAATATTTTAAAGGAAATATACTTAACAGACCCACAACATTCATTTGTCTGAAAACTAACCAACTAGCCACCCATCCGATTCACATGCATGTGTGCACACATACCCCTGCTCTTCCTACTTCTATCCGTTAACAGCTAAAAAAAAGTGCTAAGATTCCCTTTTAGCCATTGATTTATGAAGGTAAAGATAAAATTAGTCTACTAATTATATTCATTGATATTTGGAAAATAATCATTCCATAATTTCTTTGATACTTTATTTTCTATCTTATTATTGAAATTATTGTAATTAAATGTAGCATTATCAATCAAAGCACTATCAGATATTACGAGATTGTGGTATTTCTCTGCAGTTCATAAAGCTTGTTCTTTTTTTTTTTAACTTTTATTTAATGAATATCAATTTCCAAAGTACGGTTATGGTTTACAATGGCTTCCCCCCATAACCTCCCTCCCACCCACAACCCTCCCCTTTCCCACTCCCTCTCCCCTTCCATTCACATCAAGATTCATTTTCGATTCTCTTTATATACAGAAGATCAGTTTAGCATACATTAAGTAAAGATTTCAACAGTTTGCTCCCACACAGAAACATAAAGTGAAAAATAATAGATGATTTTTTAAATGATGATGAAATCAGATCAGACCTATTGTCATGTTTAATCCCAGTGAGCGTCAAGTTGGGAGTTGATAATTCCTTCTTTTTTTTTTTTTTTTTTTTTTTTTACAGAAGATCAGTTTAGTATACATTAAGTAAAGATTTCAACAGTTTGCACCCACATAGAAACACAAAGTGAAATATACTGTTTGAGTACTCGTTATAGCATTAAGTCTCAATGTACAGCACATTAAGGACAGAGATCCTACATGAGGAGTAAGTGCACAGTGACTCCTGTTGTTGACTTTACCAATTGACACTCCTGTCTATGGCATCAGTAATCTCCCTATGCACCAGTCATGAGTTTCCAAGGCTATGGAAGCCCCTTGAGTTCTCTGACTCTTATCTTGTTTAGACAAGATCATAGTCAAAGTGGAGGTTCTCTGCTCTCTTCAGAGAAAGGTACCTCCTTCTTTGAAGACCTGTTCTTTCCACTGGGATCTCACTCACAGAGATCTTTCATTTAGGATTTTTTTTTTTTTTTTTTTTTTGCCAGAGTGTCTTGGCTTTCCATGCCTGAAATACTCTCATGGAAAGCTTGTTCTTAACTCTCTCACCCTGAACTTCTTCCAGCAAAGGACACTCGGGGAATAAGTACCTAATGCACCAGGTATGATGAATAAGAGAAAACTTGGCCCAGGAATAAATGGATGTAATAACCAAGGCAGTTGGTATTTATTTTGACTTATAATAAAATACAATTACTATTAATTCAATAATATTTATTATTTTAACGGTTAGAACCAGTTTTCCTTTATAGAAGGGAAATATCTTTGGGACAAGATGTTATTAAGCTCTTTCACTTGGATTAGCAGATGTTTTAATGAAAAACAAACTGCTCTATATTGTTAATAATAATAATAGAAGAACAAAAGTTTGTGAGGGACAACGGCAGGAGAAAAAGGAGAGAGAGGATTATAAAACAATGTGTCAGAGTACTGTTATTAGTTAGAAGTTTTAAAAACAGGGAAATCTGATTTTGCATTTGAAGTTAAGGGGATTTGTAAAATGCAAACTCACACATTCTCTCCCTGATGTTCTCAGTGAATGTATTCTCACATAAATGCCTTTGTGCAAGTGTTATGGTGTCCTTACTGGTTGTCATTTTAGTTTGTTTTCTTGGCTTTGGATTGTGAAGCGTTAGGCAAGCGGCTGATGTAGACACTTCTGCGGAGGCATTGTGCAATAGCAGTATCACATGAAGAGTAGCAACATGACCCACACACTGAGCTAATTTAGTGTCGGCAGTAGCTTGGAGCTGGAGGTAACCCATGGTACCGTGAGCCTCTGCAGACATTAGCGTACTTTTTGAGAGGACCCTGGACTTATTCCGGGAGGAGAATGGTATTCGAGGCATACTTACTTCTATATTAACAGAAGTGAAGATCCTATCTAGCCTCTAATCACATATAGGTTGCCTTGAATTATTTTTAAAGATTTATTTATTTGTTTGTTTATTTGAAAGGCAGAGTTATAGAGAGGCAGAGAGAGAGAAGTCTTCTGTTCACTGGTTCACTCCCCAAATGGCCACAACGGCTAGAACTGAGCTGATTGGAAACCAGGAGCCAGGAGCTTCTTCCAGGTCTCCCACTCAGGTGCAGGGGCCCAAGCACTTGGGTTATCATCTACTGCTTTCCCAGACCATAGCAGAGAGCTGGATCAGAAGTGCAGCAGCTCGGACTTGAACCGGTGCCCATGTGGGACGCTGGCACCACAGGCAGAGCCTAGCCCCCTATGCCACAGTACTGGCCCTGAACTCTTTTTAAAATAGGGGGATTTATCAATTTAAAATACATATTTTCATTAATATACATACCCTGGCATGAATAGGTATATTAAAATAATACATGATAGCGGCCGGCGCCGCGGCTCACTAGGCTAATCCTCCGCCTAGCGGTGCCGGCACACCGGGTTCTAGTCCCGGTTGGGGCGCCGGATTCTGTCCCGGTTGCCCCTCTTCCAGGCCAGCTCTCTGCTGTGGCCAGGGAGTGCAGTGGAGGATGGCCCAGGTGCTTGGGCCCTGCACCCCATGGGAGACCAGGAAAAGCACCTGGCTCCTGGCTCCTGCCAACGGATCAGCGCGGTGCGCTGGCCGCAGCGCGCCGGCCGCGGCGGCCATTGGAGGGTGAACCAACGGCAAAAGGAAGACCTTTCTCTCTGTCTCTCTCTCTCACTGTCCACTCTGCCTGTAAAAAAAAAAAAAAAAAAAAAAAAAAAAAAAAAATACATGATAGCCTATCAAAGAAAGAATTACAAAATTTTATATTTATAGTAAGTAAAGAGCTATAATATTCTGAAGTAAACAACAGAATATAAAGGCAGATACCAAAGGATCCAGAAGGTAAGGGTTTCTAGGCTTATCAGTGCAATCTCACGTGCCTCTGTTGTTTTGTTGTACCTGCAAAGATTGACCTTTTTTTTTTTTTTTTTTTTTTGGACAGGCAGAGTGGACAGTGAGAGAGAGAGACAGAGAGAAAGGTCTTCTTTTTCCATTGGTTCACTCCACAATGGCCGCTGTGGCTGGCGCACCGCGCTGATCCAAAGCCAGGAGCCAGGTGCTTCTCCTGGTCTCCCACACGGGTGCAGGGCCCAAGGACTTGGGCCATCCTCCACTGCACTCCCTGGCCACAGCAGAGAGCTGGCCTGGAAGAGGGGCAACCGGGACAGAATCCAGCATCCTGACTGGGACTAGAACCCAGGGTGCTGGCGCCACAGGCAGAGGATTAGCCTAGTGAGCTGTGGGGCCGGCCCAAAGTTTGATTCTTTACTGAACCTTCACTTCCAACTGTTTCACTTCCTGACTACTTAGGGTGTCCCAGCACGACTTAAGATTTCTGGGGAAGATGAAAGAATGAACAGTAGAAGTTACTGTCCTGGCCACTAATGAGTTTAAAATATGCTTGAAGAGATGAGACTTTAGGATATAGAAATAATCCTAATTGCTTTACCCTTTGTGGACAGTACTTATGAGCATGCTATCAAACGTACTAGACCCAACAAAGCTGTGAGGAAGAGCAGTGTTTACCATCTCCATTTTAGGGATGTGGATACCAGGATGTAAAGGAGAGAAATTACTTAAACATGACCACAGAGCCACCTCTGACTACACATAGTTTACTCTATTCTACATTTCTTCCTTGAATAAAATTATTAGGATGTACTTATAAAAACTACATATACTCTATAGGCAATACATGCAATCAGACAACATGCAATTTTCAAACAATGTTACATTAAAGGAATTTTCAAGGGAGAAGCATCATGCTACTTACATATGAGTAAAAAACAGCTCCGTTGTTTACTAAAAATGTCCACATACTTCAGGATTTTGTCTATAGAAACCCCAGGTTGTATCTTGTCTTTTTTGTTTTATTTTAACTGCACACATTCTAGAACAACCAATAAAGCTAATCTAAGAGTAGTGCCCCACCTGCTTCCTACCTTACAAATTTCGAGGAATTTCTCACTGGTGTATTTCATAGGGTGCTCAGTGAAGGTAGCATAAGGAACCTGAGTGGACCATGGGTTCCAGCGTGATAGCAGTGACTGGTCCTCTGGACTCCCCCAGTAGATCCTAAGGCCTTCTCCTTGTCTCCTACAAGGAAAGGATTTTCCATTAGTCATTTTCATTAGAATTAAAGCAAAAAGAAAAGGGTAGGAGGAAATAAATGCAATACTTCAGTTAGCCTTATATTGCAGCTGGAATAAGTAAGTGGTTTATTGCCCATCTAGTTGAATTGTTCAAGGGAATTTAGGAAAAGAGGAAAAAAAAGAATGAATCTGGTTTCAACATGGTGAGTTCAAGATATTACAAAGAAGTCTACGTGGAAATGCTTAGAAATATGCGTGCAGGACAGTGGCCTGAGCTGGAAATATGGACTTCATGTCCACATCCTGATGGGAACAATTAGAAGAGAAAGAAGACAGGAGATGTCAAAGAGGTGGACAGGAACAGTCAAAGTGGGAGGCAGTTTTGAGAATAAAGGAGATGACATGGCTACAGTGACAATTCCCACAAAATAGTCAACATAGCCAAGAGCTGATGAGAAGATACATGAGACTTCCTAAATGGCAGGTCATATGTGATCTCCAAGAGGAATGGTGATCGCTTCAGAACCTCCTGTAACCTCAGCTTCTGTATCTCAGTGTCCTCTATTCCCTGCCCACATTCCATCCAGTGAAATTGTAGCAACAAACATGTCAAATTTCCTAAGCAAACTGTGTCTTCTCTTTGCCAGTAAATTCACAATCATTGCCTACAACATATGGGAGGACCCAGATCCCAAGAGCCTAGCAAAATGAAGTCAGCTTAAGAGCGTAGGAAGTATGTTATGGCAGACGAATGTGGCTGTGCTGAAAAACAAAACTGCCATCTCTGTGTCTTCTTACAGATATGTCTGGAAGAATGTATGGTTTGTGCTTTTAGACATCTCTGAATGCAAGTAGATGCCTGGAGGTTAAACCAAGCTCAGGTGACTTGCATTCATTCAGCTTTAAAACTGCATTGCCTGTAATTCTAAACAGCCCTATGGAACATCACAGGGGTTTGATTTTTTTTTTCTAGAAATTAAATCCTGGATTTCTAGAATGAAAAACCAGAGCTTAATTGTGGTGCCTTTGCAAAGCTGTCACTTCCTGTATTAAGGAAGGATTCCTTTGGGAATGCTATTGTGGTTTCTGAATGTTTATCCATGGAGAGATGTGTATAAACACAACCTCACACATGTGCATATAATACCCACTCCCGCGTCGGCTGATCCCTGAACTGCGTCTATCAAAAGGAATGTAAGAAAAGAGCCTGGCACACTCTGCTGCTCAGTCCTCAGATTTTTCATGATTATATTTGACACCCAACTTTTTTGTACTTAATCCTTTGCCCAAGAAGAATAAAATAAAAAGAATAGGAAAGAAAATAAGAAAGAGGAAGAGGAAAAGAAAAATATTGTATACATGGCTAAAGTTCCCTTCCCAGCCCCTCACCTTCCAGGCTGCCATACTGACATCTGTCATCCTCTATTCTGGATTTTCGTGCAGTCTTTTACTTTTTTGTCCTGACACCCTAAATTCAATGAATATTTCATGTGTGCTGGTTAATAGATCCTTCCTGTTTGAGTCCATTAAAACAATTTGCACAATGAAATTATTTACTGCTTCATATCTCAATTTATGTGCTGGGTGTAATTTTCTATTTTATCCAAAGGGGATGAAAATCTGCCAAGATAGCTTCTCTGTTAAGTACACTTCACATTTTTTTACCAAAGGGAAGCCCCAAGTGAAATTTAAGCCTGAAATTTAAGAACCCTGATTTCTAGAGAAGCAATCAATTTGACCATAACAGAGACCTTTCTCAGAGATATCATAAACTTGTAAATTTATAAGTTCAGTCAACCTTCTTTCCTGAGCTCCTGGGGTAAAAGGCAGGAAGATTAATCTAAAACTAAGTAATGTCTACAAGAAGAAAACAAAGGTGGGCCTCTCATGCCCTCCTGCAAAGCCTTCAGTGTAAGAGGGCTGTTAATCGTCATCTCTTTTATCAAATGTCATTGCGACAATTGGGAAGACAATTGATGCTTTTCTGATCTTCTGAGAGGGAGAGGGAGAGGGAGAGGCAAAGAGAGAGAGGGAGAGGGAGAGGCAAAGAGGGAGAGGGAGAGGCAAAGAGGGAGAGGGAGAGGGAGAGGGAGAGGGAGAGGGAGAATCTTCCATCTGCTGTTCACTCCTCAAATGGCTGCAGCAGCCAAGGCTGGGGCAGACCGAAGGCAGAAGCCAGAAGTTTCATCCAGGTCTTCCATGTGGGTACAGGGACCAAAGTACTCAGACCATCTTCTGCTTTCCCAGGTGCATTAGCAGGGAACCAAATCAGATGCAGAGTAGCTGGGACTTGAACCATTGCCCATATGAGATGCAGGTGCTGCAGACGGTGGCTTAACCCACTGTGCCACAGTTCTAGCACTGCCTTCTTTCTATAGATGAGCAAATGGAGACTCAGAAGATACCACGGCATTCCATAACGCTCACTACCAGACAGAAATGAGCTGATGAGAGTTGTGGTCTCCTCAAACTTTATCCAGGTATCTTTTCCTCATTCTGGGTTACTGTTACCAAAATGTTTGACATTAAAGTTCTTCTAGCACACATGTAGTCTTATTTCCCATAGAAACAAAGTTAAAAGAATTATCCTAAGAAGTCTGCCATTAATTATGAACAAAATACTTACCCAAGAATCCCTGGTAAACATCAAAAACAGAATCTCTCTCTCTCAAAATGACTGGATTTATATATAGACTCAAATTAGCAATTATGAGATACTATAATATAAAGTAGGATTGACAGCTAAGTGGGAAACTATAAACAAGTTACATGGTCAGGATAAAAGGACTGGATTTTTCTCATGGAGTTACAGTGTTAATCAAATGGGGATACAGTGCTAAGTCAGAAATGCTAACACAAAATTAATAAACAAGGAAAAAATTGGCAACTTTCTTTCTGAAACCATATCTGGGTGTTACCCATGACTGGCACTAGCTCTGTGTCTTTGGGCATTTCACATCAACTTTCTAATGTTTAGGTTGCAACAACTCCATGAAGACCGAGAGGAGAATGCATGTGTGCTATAAAGCACTGCCCAACCAACAATATAATAGTTAGAGTCTACTATATACTATAATGCCTACTATACTGCCAGTGATTTGATACTTTTAATTAAGTTATATAGGAACTTTTTATCTACTTTGGTAGACATAGAAGTAGGTACAGGAAATTAGATACAGAATATGACCAGACTTTATGAGATTACCAAGAACCACTGGTGAAAGAATTAAAAAGGGGAAGGGGAAATGGCATGATCCTTGGACAAAGATCAAACAGAGAAGCAAACTGTAGCACAAAGGAAATTCTAGGAGAGTCTTTGCTTGTCTTCAGCTGTTGATCCCTCTCTTTCCATCTGATTCTGAGTCCCAGGATACACCTGTGTCCAGCCTCTGTTTTCCATCAGTATTTTTAGATGAATGATTTCCTACTTTAAGTTCATCAATGAGATTTCCATTCAGATAGTTCAAATCAGCCCTTAGTTCTCTTTTCTTCAGACTGAATAAGCATAGCTCCTTAATTAGTTTTTGTAATGAGTTAAAAAATCATCTTTTCAATCCCTTCAGAGGTGGCATCCCAAAACATTCCCGGGTTCCCTTTCTTCAATTCCACCATTTACATCACACATTCTCTGTGCAGGGTATTATTGGAGGCAGAGAAATGGAGGACAATCAGTCCCTGAATTCCGGAAGTCCATGACCTGATGACCTCTGAACCAACTTGACAGACACCACTTTCCCATACCTCAACCTGCTACAGAGAGAAAATTGCAGTTCTCTTCACACAAGCAGAGGAGCCTCTGTGGCATCGTGATTTATTCCTGCACTCTGTCCTCAAAGAAACCAGCTGTATCTAGCTCCCACTTCCAGTGTGGAAGCAAGAAAAGTAATGTATTCTTCAGTTAAAGTTCAAAGCCACTGAGAAAGAGGCAGAATCAGAGGAAGGACTCCATAAGGATACGGTGGAAGGAGATTTATAACAGGAGTTTAGGATCATAGACTATGTAAGTTAGGAGACCTCTTAGAGGCCAATGAGCATTTTAAAAATTTTATAGATGCATGTATTTATAACCGAGGATCAGCATTTTCAAAGATCACAGTTGTTGGTTCAGTTATGTTAATTGCATGTTGTTCGCAGTGACTCAGACTCAGAATTCTACTCAAACACAGTAGTTGGCAGGATGGAAGGCCCAAGTAATTACTACATTAAGTCATCATAGCAGACCCATAGAAGGTTTGCCTTCCACACCAGAACAGTAAAGACATGCTGAAAAGATGAGGCCGCTACAGAAGACGCTATTCAAGTGGCTAAAGATCTGATTGTGAAAAATAAATGTGTTTGAACAATGCACAAAGTTGCTCCCAGTGGAGTGGAGGAAAACTTTTGTGGATGATAAGGTTTTTTAAGACCAGATATTATTTCTTCTGGAGGGACCCCTTCCTTGAAGACAATTTTAGCTGCTAGCTGGTCCAACAGTCTGGGTGAATTTGCTCTTCCCGTCGGTTCTTCTTTGTGCAGAGAAGCCAAGCAGCCTTTGACCTGGGACAACACAGCCAGCTTCCTTCCCCGGGCCACACTCTCCTGCTAACCTGCATTGGGAGTGTTCTCTGCAGAGCTTTCAACTCCCTGTTGGCAGAGCCGAAGGAGCACATGGGCTCCAGCAGGAGGAACGGCAGCCTCCATGGTTGCCTCTCAGCCGCCCCTCCTTTCCACTCCTCTCACAGCTCAAAGCTCCACCACAGAATTAAAAACATAGCTCGAGGCACCACGCAGAGCTTTATGAGGAAGCACAGACATTCACTCTTGCTCTAAACCCAGGGCGTGTGCTTGTAAGTATGGGTGAGCAAACAGAGGGAGGCCACTGGGGTTGGGGAGGTGGGGAGGAGAGCGTGAGGGGAGGAGGAGAGCGCAGTGCAGAACAACACCAGGTATTTTCTTAACTGTCTCCTTTTTCCCCTTCCTTACAGCCTGTATTGTTGAAAGGCCAGCCTTCTACCCCCCATGAAACGCTAGTCCCTTGCTTATTTATTCTGGACAAAAGCAGGGACAGAGTTGGCACCCTGGAGGGTATTCAATGCTCCTTTGCTCATTGAATGACCTCAGACGAAATATTTTCCTGGACAAGAACCCAAAAGAGGCTGGCACAGAGTCAGACAATAAGATTTGCAGAATGTGTTTACATTCTCTCATGTCCCCAGGCTGTTCCAAACCCATCGGGCAGGTGCTGCCTTTATCTTCTCTCTTTGCTCACCTGGCTCCCTCCCAGAAGTTTCCAGGGCCTTGGGCTCAGTGAGATTAACCATTTACTGGCATGGGTAATGAGAGACCCTGTGGATTCTATTACTTGAAGGGTGAGTTAATGATGAAGTAGAATGGATCCATAGTGTTCACAGGACAGATTCATGCGTGCTGTGTGCCAGGGGGTAAGAACCTTCAGTGGAGATTGGGAGACATGGGTTCAAAAGTCACTAACTTGCTGGATAATTTAAACACTTCACTTCTTCTCTGTGGGCTCTACAGGTCTATCTAGAAAGCCAGACGTTTCAAACTAGGTCATCTCTAGGATACTTTTCTGTTCCCAGCAAGGCCCAAATAATTTGTTATACTCACTAGATAAAAAGCCAATGGATAACTTACTGAATATGAGAAATTCTTAGAAGGAGAGGAAATTATCTTAGCCTGGATTAGAAAAGACTTAGGGTTAAATAAAAACAGAGGAAGTGAGAGAAAATAATTGGAAAAGGCTTCTCAGAAAAGACTATGAAACCTCTTGGCCTGCAGGTGCTTAAAGCAGATGGTCATCTGTTTCAAAAGTGTTTGTTGAGTTTGCCCTACAGGTGCTCATGCTTGTGAGTGAGGGGAGGAAGACTTAGGTCCAGAACAAAGACCCAACCTGAGACTTCACGACGCAGTGACGGATGTGCTTGTGTGTGCACAGAAAGCGCTTACAGTGAAACATGGGCACTGACAATACCAGGTTCATTGTAACCATAATGCATCCTTCTTTAATGAAGATGGATAAGAGCATGAATTCCTAGACCAAGCTAGTGTGTGAATTTCAATGCCATATTATCCCATTTTTAGAATGAGATGTCTTCCAGTATGAAGATTGCTGGACTGGTAGACAATAAAACCAGGATCCCATCCTAGCACTTTTGTGACTTAGATGTAGGTACATTGCTGGGCCTCCATTTTCCTACTTCTAGAGTAATAGGGTTCTTTAGAAGATGATCTAACTTCTTCAAACTAACACTTCTGACCACCAGACAGGAGGATTACCTGCTTTGGGTTTCGGTTAAATAACACACAGGAGGTTTTTAGTTCGTTTTGTTCTTTGTTTTCACAGAAGCCACAGGGGTGGATTATTTGAGTAGAAGTCATTTCTTAAAGATTATTTATTTATTTTTTTGAAAGTTAGAGTTATACAGGGAGAGGAGAGGCAGAGAGAGAGGGAGAGAGAGAGGTATTCCATCTGCTGGTTCACTCCTCTATTGGCTGCAATGGCCAGAGCTGTGCCAATCCGAAGCCAAGAGCCAAGAGCATCCTCCGGGTCTCCCATGCGGGTGCAGGGGCCCAGGAATTGGGCCATTCTCTACTGCTTTCCCAGGGCATAGCAGAGAGCTGGATTGGAAGTGGAGCAGCAGGGACGCAAACCGGTACCCATATGGATACCGGCACTGCAGGCAGTAGCTTTACCCGCTATGCCACAGCGCTGGACCCAGAAGTTATTTTTAAATTTGCATATTTATTTCCTTAAGTAGATTTTACTAAAAAGAACTATATATTTTACTATTTATTATAAGCTATCACAAACCTCATATTTTAAGACCTGGAAGAGATTTATTACTCATCACTTATATCCTTTATCACTGACCCCCTTAATTTCACCAAAACAGAGACTAAAGTCTAGCATATTATTCAAATTACTATCCAAGTACATTTTAGTGCTTTCTTATACTTGAATACTTCCCTTTATGGAAAGCTAGCTGATATATATGAAGAGTAAGACTATTTGCCCACAGCTCTAAAAGATGCTTGATTGCTAAGTTTATTAGTTCTTATGTCAGCACCCTTCCATCACCATCAGGATACTATCAACATTCCCAGCGCTGGCTGCTGTTGTGATTTGCTTTTTCCAAACAGAGAAACTGGGCATGTATTACCATAAGGGTTGAGGTCAAATAAACAAAAGGTCCTCTTTCTCAGGCTGTTTCCTATGATGGAAATGCATCCATTTTTCTGGTAAAAGCTTTGGTTTTTCAGACATTATGTAAATGGACAGTTAATCCAGTGAAGACAATGATAATTAATCTTTGGAGAAACTTTATGGTTCTTTTAGTCACGAGCATCTAAATGGCTCATTGGAATCTATGACTGACGGAATAGAATAAATGTGATCCCAGGATTAAAAAGGGATAGCCTCCTCTGCTCTGATGGGCATGACATGAAATGCTGTCATTACTACTGTCGTTCCTGGCAGACACGGGCTTTGTCACATTTGGGAAAAGGAACCTCCTGTTCTGATCCCTTCACTAAATCTTTGAGGGTGTAACTCCCAAAGCATTTAACAATTACTGCAGTGGCAACATTCTAAGTAAATCCCTGATACCCTCCTTTCGGAGAACCCAGAGAAACAGCTCTGGGTAAACCCGAAGTGGGAGCAGCCGTTTGGCCTAGTAGTTAAGTTGCCTGCATCCTATGTGGAAGTGCCTGATTTTGAGTCCCAGCTCCAACTCCCAATTCCAGCTTCCTGCCAGTACAGACTTTGAGAGGCAGCAGGTAATGGCTAAAGGGGTAGGGTCCCTGCAGCCCATATGGGAGACTTGGCTTGAGTCCCAGCTCCTGGATTTGGCCTGTCCCAGTTAAGGTTATGGCAGGCATTTGAAGATTGAAAAGCAGCAAGTGAGCTCGTGCTCTCTCTTGCTCTCTCTTTCTCTCCTTCCTAGATAAATTACAAAATAAAAAGAAATAAAATTGTTTACTGACCTTCAACTTCGTAGAAGTTGCACTGTGAAAGAATCTGGATAGAAACATAACAAGCCCCAAGGGAACTCATGGGACTCTAGTGGCTTCATAAACAGAAGGTGCCCTCTTAGCTGGAGTTTGATGGATATGAAGATTTTGACAAGCTGAGAATATGATTGGAAAAGAATAGCATTGAGTACACAAAAGAAGAAACAACAGCAGCAAAGGCCCAATAAGATAGTTTTTGTTTGTGCCATGTTTCATGAATTGTATTTTCATGATAACTGCATTTGTTTCCATCTGGGTTACTTTATTTAATAAAGATTTTATTTATTTATTTGAGAGGTAGATTACAGACAGTGAGAGGAAAAGACACAGGGAGAGGTCTTCCTTCTGCTGGTTCAGTCTCCAAATGCCTGCAAAGGCCAGAGCCACGCCTATCCAAAGCCAGGGGCCAGGAGCTTCTTCCGGGTCTCCCACATGGCAGCAGGGGCCCAAGCACTTGGGCCAGCTTCTACTGCTTGCTCAGGCCACAGCAGAGAGCTGGATTGGAAGAGGAGCAGCTGGGACTAGAACTGGTACCCATATGGACTGCTGGTGCTGCAGGCAGAGAATTAACCTACTGCACCACAGTGCCGGCCCCCAGCTGGGTTACTTTTGAGCTGGCAGAGTGGAGGTAGACAAGTCAGAAGTCTACAGAAATTAGTGGAATTTATTGTTGTGATTTAACAGGGCAATGAATGAATGACCTGGAGTAGCCTAACCCTAACTTGGAAGCAGGTGGGAATCCCTGGAGCAGCAGTCGGGAGTGGTTTTGAACTGAAGGACTTTTTCTCTGACTACCAAACTCAAAACTACAGAGGCCTGGGAGGAGTGGGAGGCCTGGCTCTCCCAGCTGCCCTCCTTGGGCCCCAGGCCACGAATAAGACTGAGTCTGGCTCTCTGTCAACCTCCTGCTTAGTGTCAATAAGAAGACTAGCAGGCGCTGCAGCTCACTAGGCTAATCCTCCACCTAGCGGCGCCGGCACACCGGGTTCTAGTCCCAGTTGGGGCGCCGGATTCTGTCCCGGTTACCTCTCTTCCAGGCCAGCTCTCTGCTGTGGCCCGAGAGTGCAGTGGAGGATGGCCCAAGTGCTTGGGCCCTGCACTCTCAAGTGGTAGACCAGGAGGAAGCACCTGGCTCCTGGCTTCGGATCAGCACGGTGTGCCGGCCGCAGCGCGCCGGCCCCGGCAGCCATTGGAGGGTAAACCAAGGGCAAAAGGAAGACCTTTCTCTCTCTTTCTCTCTCTCTCTGTCCACTCTGCCTGTCAAAAAATTTTTTTTTTAAAAAAAGGACAAGACTAAAGGCAAACAAGAAAAAGAACAGAATCGAAGGTGGAGAGTAGTCTATGGCCCTACCACCCTGAACATGCCTGATCTCATCTGATCTCAGAAGCCAAGCAGGGTCGGGCCTGGTTTGTACTTGGATGGGAGAAGGTGGATAGTAGTGATGGTGATGACAGGAGCAGAAAACAAAAAGAGAAACAGCAAATGAAATATCATCTTTATCTTGAACATATTTAATTGTGGTTGTTACTTAACTGTATTAGTATGTTTCTCAATGCTACCACATCTCAATTTTCTCTTCTGTTAAATGGGGATTGTGACACTTTTAAAAAAAATATGCCATGCAGATTAAATGTAATTAAAATGTAAAGTGCCTAACTATGCTTGGTACATTCAACATTTGCTAGTTGGACAGTGCCATCAAGCATACAAAACATTTTCTTAACCATTACATTGTTATTCTCATCCATTACATTTCTCATCAATCACATTGTTCCTCAGGAAATTGTTGTCACCTGAAAATTAAGAAAGGAAATGTGAAATACCTGGAGACAAAGAGCTGTAGAGAGCTGGAATTCACACATGGATATTTCTGATCCAAAGGTAGGACGCTGACCCAGCCTCCCAGTCCAGAGCCCTGAGCTGCATTTGCAAGTTACGAAGATCTCAGTGCTGGTTAGCAAAGGGGGCATATAGTGGGCATTGCTGGTGCAGGTTGCCCACTCCTTGCAGTGCTCAGAGCACAGGTGTGGACCAGGGCTATGTCTGCACTGAAGGAAGAAAAAAGTCAGATGCAGGGATCCAGAGCTTATCTGGTCCAGCTCCAGTTCTCTTTGCAAAAAGAAAGGCAAGTTTGGCAACAGGAAGAATAAAAACTTAAAGAAGCACAACATTAATCCCGCTTCCTTTCCAGTCCATTACCCTGGCACTAACCCTAAGTGGGAATCACATAAAAAGATTGAAACAAACATTCTAGAATACTCACACTATTGGTAGAACTATGGGATCACTTCTGTCTTCTTGGGAAAAGTTTTGCTGTGAGGGGCATGTATGTTTTACATGAAAAGCATAACCTTCATGTTTAATGTACTGTCATCCCTTCTCAGAGCAAGGACTAGGAAGTGTCCAGCAGTGTTTTGGTTCTTCTGCGCTCGATATCCTGAATCCTACTACAAGCTCACGAGAGGGATAGAGATATATGTAATGTCCATTTCACAGATGAGAAACCTGAGATCCAAAGCCATCAAGCAGTAAGTAATGAAGCCGACTCTAAAATGTAGGCCTCTTTGATTCCACATCCCCTCATAATTCCATGTCTCCTACATCTATATAGGACCACGATGAAAGGAAGCATTTGTACCAATTGGTCATTCATTTTCCGGGTAAACAGATGGAAAGACAATTCAGAGTCCCCATTTCATAGTTGGTTTATCTTTCCTTAAACCAGTCGTCCCTCTACTTCTCTCCATATGGCTGATTCAACCAGCTCAGAAACCCAAAGAGCTTCCAGTTGCCAAGCCATCTGAGAAACACTTCATCAGCCTGCAACTTCAGGCCTGCCAAGTACAATTCTAGCGCACACTCCCAAAACTCAGAACCACAACTCTTCATGGCTCCCACCAAACAATTCCACACACCGAACCTGGGTTCCCATTTGCATTGATATCATCAGTGTGAAATTATTCTAAATACTTATTTTCTATCATCAAAGGAATGGTAAGTTGGTCAAGACAAGGCCCATGCCCACATCATGTCGACTGTTCTCATGACGCCATTTTGTAGTACATAGCCAACAGTTTGAAATGAGTAGACTTAGGATTGATTTCTATAAAAATACACAATTCAAAGCAAAATATAAGTGCTCAATCCTTAGACTAGAGCAATCTAGTTGCTGTTGCTTTTTTATGAGTCTATGTTCTGAATGCAAAGTTTAAAAATCAGTTTGAAGTGTTCCCTGTTTGTTTAAAGGGGAATGGGAGAGATCCTTTATTAATATTGAGATCTACATGAAATCATGTTAGAGAAATGCCCAGGAAGGAAGTGGCTGTATCTTTGCAGGTAGCTTGTCTCTGACTCTGTTGCGAAAGCATTTTGCTACAGATGCTGGCATGCCCATCTACGGGGAAGCTTTCTATGCCAAGAGGTTGCCAGGTGGAGAGAGAAGGTAAGTCTTGCAAAGCTACCAAGAAAAATGCCACACCATGAAGGACACATTTGGAGGCAACTCACTCTATTATGAATTGAAACATTTGGCAAATCACAAGAGCCTCTGATTTGTGTATGCTTGTGTCTCCCCTTGTAAAAGGAAGTAACTTTTGAGTGCCCCAAATAACCAAGTTTCAACATGTACAGAGTACCTTGGTTTAAAAAAAAAAAGCCTCTTCTGTGAAAAGCATTTTTCTGACTCTCATCTGTTCCCATTTCCGCTCAAGAGAGAGTCAGGGTAGAAGGCCTGGAATACGTACACAGGCAATTAGAACCAGAGCTCCACAAACTCTGGCCCAGCTCCCCATGGCCCTGGTGGAAACAGCCAGGATTGTGTAGAAAGGTGGTTTGTAGAGATGGTTCTGAGACAAATCAAGAATCCAAGTTTTCTCTCCCAACACTTTCCTATGGATCATGCTCTTGAGGCTAAAAAGATGTTTACTCTCCTCACGTTGGAGGAGTTTGAAATAGAAATTTCAAGGGATTATATGTGATGGACTATTTTATTTTTTCTTTTAGTTTATTGATGATATTTCATACCACAAGTTATATAGACAAAGCAAAAATGCCCTTCTATAAGTTCTACATGCAAATACAGTCCACAATTAACCTTTTTCCTCCTGCTATTGGTCAATGGGAGTCATTGAAATGATTCTGTGAGATTCAGATGCCCCATGGCTTATCTTCTAAATAGCAGAGGTAAAATTCACACAACAAAAAGGCCATGCTTCATGTAGGTACACTGCTACAATAAAAGAAGTTGCGGAGTTCAGAGGATGCAGATGTGGGCTTAGATCTCAGTGCTCATATTCCTCCATGACATTACAGAAATCCCTTTAACCGAATTGAGCAGACCATTGTAGGGCTGTGTGTGGAATGCCTGGAACCACTAGAGTAGATTTAAAATGCTTCACCAAGCACAACTCGGAAAAGCAAGTCAGCAGAAAAGGAATTTCTGAATTCTTTTGCACTCCTGGTAGCTTCTTTTGCTCTGACCAAAACCTGCCAAATCAGAAATTGGGAGGGTGTAGGGGGAGGCTGAAGAAGGAAAGTGATGTGAAATACCAAACTATGTACAAAGTCAGGAAGTTTCATACATTTCCTGAAATAGAACTGATTCACCTACATTCCACAGTTTTTATTTGCTTTGGGGTAAGTAAGATAAAGTTTACTCTTTTTTTTCTCAAGTTGTTCTTGTTTTTTAATTTATCTTCATGTGGCAGAAGTATTGCTTTGCATATACATGGGTTTGGAATTTTATGATTTTGCCTTTATTGGTGATTTCTCTTTGTCACAGAGTTTTGCGTCTCCAACCCAGGCCCAGAGCAACAGCATCAGTAAATGCTGCGATCCTCCCTTTCTTGCCCAATCCTAGTAGCTTTTATCTCAGTGTGGCAGACTTTGAATACATGAGTAATAACAATCAACCATATTTCTACATTCCTTCCGGAGGTCCACTCCACAGATGATCACCTGTCACCCCTCAGGCCCAGTATATGTGCATCAGCAACTCAGTAAGCTCTTGGAGGGACAGACTCATTGAAGAAGCTCATACAAGCCCTGAAAACAGGGGCAGGGCCATTTGGACAGGGAACTTCAGGATGTCAGGTACTCAGCATGGTATGGAACAATGCTTGATAAGCATTAAAGTGCATTCGAATCACCCTGGCCCTTGCATAAATTCTGATTCAGTCAGTCTGGAGTAGAACTGGTGGCTCTGGACTTTATACTTCTAACAAGTTCCTCCTGCTACCAGTTCTAAGAACAAGTAGCTGGCAAGGGAGTAGTGTGGGTGCTGGGTCAATGAACCACTTGGTCACTGAGGGCTAGCTCCTCACACTATAGGGATGAGCACAATTAGAAAATGATCAAAGAAGGGCTGTCTGAAGTGTGGGCCCAGGCATAGGTCTTGGTTGACTAATGAAAGGCATGATGGTTGTTACCTGATTGTAAACTTAGAATCTACACAGGACAGGTTTCTAGCACTGAATTACTGTTTCAGGCAAAATTCAAAGGCTTTAATTCATACAACTTCCCTAATCTACAGTAAAATTATCAAATAAAATTTGTTTCATTATTAAAGCACACTGAGGTTTGCTTGATGATTATTTAAGTATTTAAAATGGTATCAATATTTGTCTTATAGTTAGTCCTTCTATATGCATGGTATGCATTTGTATATCTGGGTATATACCCTGCTTTATTTTAAAAAACAACAACAACTACAACAAACACCTACTTCCTTCAACCACTCCTCAATTGACAAGGTTCAAATCCCTTCTCCAGCCAGGTTCCCCTCTTCTGAACATGTTCTAGTTTTCTGAAGTCCTTATTAAAGTATGTGGCCAAGCAAGGAAAACAATATTCTAACAGCGATCCAGTCATTGTGGAGTATGCCATGACGACCTCCCCCTTCCTTTTAGAGGCTGCATGTGTGCTAAGCCAGCCAACA
Source organism: Oryctolagus cuniculus (assembly GCF_051225735.1). Taxonomy (NCBI): domain Eukaryota; kingdom Metazoa; phylum Chordata; class Mammalia; order Lagomorpha; family Leporidae; genus Oryctolagus; species Oryctolagus cuniculus. Next base: position 90,231,531 of record NC_142870.1, read on the forward strand.
ACAACACTAGCTGTGCTGGTGAATTAAGACACTGCCAACACACTTCGTGTTCACCATCAAACACATTTTCAAATGTCTTTTTAAAAAAATACTATCAAATATAATGGATTATACAACAAAGGATGTAAAATAGGAACTGCAGGAAAAAGTTTTAAGTCTTTGTCACACCTACTGCTGCTAAACTATATCATGAAGAGTTGATTTTCAAACTGAGATTTGGAGAAATTAAGCAAGGAAAATATAGCTCATAGTTAAATTCCACATTTGGCACCTGATCTTTCATAAAGAAGCTTTTGATCAAAAACTAAAGGTAGAACAAACAAACCCTCCCAATGACTTATTTAGGCTAAATGCTCAAGGCAAACGCAAGAGGAATTGCATGTGTAATATCTTAGTAAGACAGGCACTGAGTTGCCAGCTCATCAGCAAGTGTGCCTCCACATAGTTCTTAAATTAAGGGAGATAAAACCCCAAATGAGTTTTTAAAAATCTATCCTGGTCAAAGTTTAAGAAATGGCTCATGTGTTTTAAAAAATGCATCTTTTAAAAATGAAATAAAATAAATCCCCTTTTCACAACATAATTTAGTAGGAGAACATTTAGAGTCTAGCAAATTAATTCTATTTACATTGTAAATAGAATTATCCAAGAGACTATTAAGAGCCAAAGAGAAAATTTGAGCATGACCTTTTCTTAATCCTGCATCATGACCAGTATAGCAGCATGTACCACTGGGAACTAACTTCTGATCATTTAAATTAAAGGTATTTGGGTACAAATGAAGACTTCTTCAACCACATCCCCACATATATTCCCTACAGACAGCAAAGAAGAATTGAGTCTTAGAATATCAAAGAGGCATCTTCATAATAGTCTAAATGGGAAATAAACCAAGCGCTCCTTTGCAAGCTCTCTTTTGCAATCTGAGTAGTGGGTAACAGAGTTTATGTTGACTAAAGTTCTGAATACTATGCAAAAATGAATTCTTATTTAAAGGCTTAGAGTTATTATTTAGCAACAATATCATCCATTCATTCATTCAAATGTATGCTGAGTGGAATTTTATGTTAAAAAAAGATCTTCCATAGGCAGTGTTCATTGGAGATGAAAAAGGAAATTTTTCTGCATTCAGGGTGCTCACAGTCTACTAGGAAGATATGTGTTCTAAGACAGGAGGAGAAAACCACAAGAAGCAAAGTCTGTATTACAGATGGGGAGACTCCTTGTGAGTCTTCAGAGTTAGTTAATCACTAAAGAAGTGACAATTTCATTGGAAAATCAAAATTTAATAAGAAGTGGGTATTGAAACACTAGGCAAAGGTTATTGCTAATAGAAGGACATATGGGAAAGTGTTGGAGTTTTTCTACATCTCACCCTAGGCAGAGTGAATAATGAGTGTCACTCTTTAAAAAAAAAAAAAAAAGATTTTAATTATTTGAGAGGTAGAGTTACAGACAGTGAGAGGGAGAGACAGACAGAAAGGTCTTCACTCCCCAAATGCCTGCAAAGGCCAGAGCTGCATCCACCCGAAGCCAGGAACCAGGAACTTCCTCCTGGTCTCCCACATGGGTGCAGAGGCCCAAGCACTCAGGCCATAGCAGAGAGCTGGATTGGAAGAGGAACAGCCGGGACTAGAACCAGCGCCCAAATGAAATGCTGGTATAGCAGGCATAAGATTAACCTACTACATGCCAGCCTCGTGGCTTAGAGGGTAAATAAAGCTACCACCTACAGTGCTGGCATCCCATATGAGCGCTGGTTCAAGTGCTGGCTGCTCCACTTCCAGTCCAGCTCTCGGCTATGGCTTAGGAAAGTAGTGGAAGATGGCCCAAGTCCTTGGGCCCCTGCTGTACCCGCAAGGGAAGACACAGAGGAAGCTCCTGGCTCCTGGCTCCTGGCTTCAGACAGGCACAGCTCTGGCCGTTGCAGCCGGTTGGGGAGTGAACCAGTGGCCTCTCCTTCTCTCTCTGTGTAACTCTGACTTTCAAATAAATAAATCTTAAAAACAAAACAAAAAAAAACAAAACACTGTACCACAGTGCTGGCCCAATGAGTATCACTCTTAACCTTCAAATTTTTTTTTTTTTTTTTGACAGGCAGAGTGGACAGTGAGAGAGAGAGACAGAGAGAAAGGTCTTCCTCTTCTGTTGGTTCACCCCTCAATGGCCACTGCAGCCAGCGCACTGCGCTGATCTGAAGGCAGGAGCCAGGTGCCTCTCCTGGTCTCCCACACGGGTACAGGGCCCAAGGACTTGGGCCATCCTCCACTGCCCTCCTGGGCCACAGCAGAGAGCTGGACTGGAAGAGGAGCAACCGGGACAGAATCTGGTGCCCCGATCGGGACTAGAACCCCGTGTGCCCGCGCCACAGGTCGAGGATTAGCCTAGTGAGCCACGGCGCTGGCTAACCTACAAATCTTATTAACAGATTCCTTCTGCTTCAAAGAATGGGATGGGAGAGGGAGTAGGAGATGGGATGGTTTGCAGGTGGGAGGGAAAACCGCTATAATCCAAAAGTTGTACTTTGGAAATTGTATTTATTAAATAAAAGTTTAAAAAGAAAAAAAAGAATAATGATGATATTCCCCCTGGCTTTCTGTGTGTGATTCTAAATGTTTGGCATATGAAAATGGGCATTCATATTCTGCCTGTAAGTATACAGCTTACACACAGCACACTTCCTATGGTAGTAATGTCCTTGTATGACAAGGCACAGAGGTGATATTTATTAATCAGCCACTTTACATTCATTATCTATATATCTTGTAGTAATTTGCAAACAGATACTGTTTTCTCTGTCTTTGAGTAAATTGGAGTTCAAAGAGCCTACTCAAAATTGCTAACGAATTATTTTTGGTCTATTTGATGCAAAGCTTATGTATTCCCCCCCACCCATAATACAGGTTTGCCATCTCTCTAAAAGGGACAGATGAGATTGACACTATAAAGGCACTTCAAAAAAAGCTTATAGGAAAACGAAATAAAAATATGAGTAGATATGGATGCAATAGAAAATGAAATCTATGCATAATATTTTATACACATTTTCTATGAAAGTTTGAAGACCCGTTCTGTTTTTCCAGAGAAACTTCCACAAAAAATCTTGTAGAACATAGAGTATGTAAATAAACTTGTTTCATCATTCTTTACCCTACCACATTCTCTTATACCCAAGAAGCAAAGTGGGACCCACGCATAAATTTTATATGTCTCCTGTGTAATGTTATACCCTTTATAGGATATTACATATCACTGTTGAGGCAAAATATTTTCTAAATATGTATTTCCAAATCTTCTTCACTTTTATCATTCCATAGAATCTTCAATTTCAGTCTTCAAAATCTCCAGTCCCCTACAGGCATAAAAATCTAGTGGTATACCAGGAGGAAGTTATGTTAAATGTTCTAGTTGACTTAAACTTGGTATCCGCGGGGGAAGAATTCATCCAGAAGGTTGGACAAGTAGATTGCAGTCAATAATAGATTTTGAAATCTAGTCTAAGCAGTGTATGCTTATTCTGTAAAGTATTGTTCTCTAACAATAGGGGACTAAGGAAAGCTTTCAATAAAGGAAGAAATGTGAACTTGACCATGATATGTATGTATGTATTTATGGGGCAGAGAGAAAAGATATAGACAAGCAGAGAGAGCTCCCATCTGATTCACTCTCTCTGAATGCCCACAATAGCTAAGACTGGGCTGAGCCAAAGCCAGTATCTGGTATCTCAACCCAGGTCTCTGATGTGTGTGGCAAGGGCCCAACCACATGGGCCACTGCGGCGGCCTCCTAAAGTGTGCATTAGCAGGAAGCTTGAGCCAACAGAGCTGAATCTCAAACTCAGGTACTCTGATATGGGACACAGGTGCCTTAACCAGTATCTCAACTGCTTGTCGAAATGCCCATCCTGAACATGGCTTTGTTTCCCGTAGATTGAATGATCACAACTTGAGAGACAGGATGGATTTGGGAGAGTACAGAGTAGTAGAGAACAGTTGGAAGCAGAAAAACTGTGAAGACCTGGAATATAGCAGTTACAATGAAAAGAAAGAGAAAGGTTGACTTCAAAGTAAAAGATAATAGGGTCCTTTTTTTTTTTAAGATTTTTATTTATTTATTTGAGAGGTAGAGTTACAGACATTGAGAGGGAGAGACAGAGAGAAAGGTCTTCTATCCACTGGTTCACTCCCCAAACAGCCACAATGACCAGAGCTATGCAGATCTGAAGCCAGGAGCCAGAAACTTCTTCCTGTATCCCACGCGGGTGCAGGGGCCCAAGCACCTGGGCCATCTTCTATCTGAAGCCAGGAGCCAGGAGCTTCTTCCTGTCTCCCATGTGGGTGCAGGGGCCCAAGTGCTTGGGCCATCTTCTACTTTCCCAGGCCATAGCAGAGAGCTGGATTGGAAGAGGAGCAGCCGGGACTGGAATTGGCTGCTGGGCTATGGGATGCTGTCGCAGCAGGCAGAGGATTAACCTTCTGTGCCACAGTGCCAGCCCCAATAATAGGGTCTCAATCTTTAATTGATTGTCTCTTTGGAAAATCACATCATGTACCCTTCTACTCCATGATTCTGAGGTTCTATTCATTCGTGAGTGATAAGACAGTGGTGCCCCTAACTAGGGCAGTTAGCACAGGTTTGAGAGGGCAGATGACTTTATTCCTGAACCTGCTGAGTTTGAGGAATCTGTAGCAAATCCTCTTCTGATGCTTTCTGCTTGCTTTCCTTCCACACTTGCCCCCACCTTCCTTCTGCCAAACCTCCAGAGCAATGAAAGAGCTGTTTAGCTATTCCAGAGCCCAATCAGGAAGGCTTCAAGTTGAACCCAGGAGACACAGAGTGTCTAGCCCCTTCAGCTGGGTGCACCAGTGCTGTTCCTGATTTGCCAAGGTTGGGGTGGGCGGTGAGGGCCTCCCAACCAACCAGCCCAGGCCTTCAACTCTGTTGAAATTGGGAGCCAAGCTAAGGACACTGCCAGAGGAGCCTCTACATCACCTGCTTTCTAACTGGAGGAGCAACAAAACAGATATGGGTGGTACGAAATCTCTCCCCACAATCTGGCATCGAGTCACCAACTTTAAAGAAAAGAAATTCCTGATGAATGACATAAACCAATTAGAGAGCTGCCTAAACGGAGCCTAAGCTCCCAAACAGAGAGACTGCAGCTTCCTACTAAGCAGTGCGAGCTGAGGAAGGGCCAAAACAAGCACCCAGCAGGACCCTGAAACGTCCACCTTCTGCCCTGTCCCGGAAACTGCAGAGGCCTCTTACCTGTTCCTCACCTCCACGGCCATCTTTGTAGACAGTGCTCCCTGGCCTTCCTTTTGGGAGAATCTGACCATGCTTTTCTGCCTGCTATCATGTAGCATTTAGTTATAAAATCTTGTTAGAGCTGGTCATCAAACAACACATAAGGAAGAACTGAGATTTGGAATAACGGCTCGATTAAAGATTTTGCTTACATGATTTACAAATTTCTATGGTTCTTCCCATACAGAATTTAAAACCACTGCTGATTTTTTTCCCCTGGCCTAAAGCTAAGAACAAAGAGATATGAATACTGGTAGACCCATGGGTATGCTAACTGAGCACCTATCATATCCTAGGATCTGTACATTCAATGATTTCTTGCTACCTCCCCATAATTCTACAAACTGTGTACTATTATTATTATTTCCACTTCATAGATAAGAAAATTGAAAGTCAGGGAGGCAAAGAAGTTTTCCAATGTTCCCCAGGTAGTAAGTGGAGAAAATACGTGCTAGTGACAGTATGGTACTGTCACTAACCTAATATAATCACTATTTTTACATAAAATGTAATGGGAGGAAAAAAATTGGTAGAAAGTACAGATAAGGCAAAATTAAAAAAGGGAAAATTATATATAATCTCACCAACCAGAGGCAATCACTCTTACTGTTCTATGTAAACCCTGTAATTGCCAACATTTTAATGGTCTTTTTTAGAGTTCCTACATAGATGCTGTAAAAGTTTTAAAACAGATTACAAGTTCTTTTTTTTTTAAAGATTTTTATTTATTTATTTGACAGGTAGAGTTACAGACAGTGAGTGAGAGAGACAGGGAGAAAATGGCCGCAACAGCCGGAACTACAAAGCCAGGAGCCAGGTGCTTCCTCCTGGTCTCCCATGCGGGTGCAGGGCCCAAGCACCTGGGCCATCCTCCACTGCCTTCCCAGGCCACAGCAGAGAGCTGGACTGGAAGAGGAGCAACTGGGACTAGAACTGACACCCATATAGAATGCTGGCGCTGCAGGCGGAGGATTAACCTAGTGTGCCACAGTGCTGGCCCCTAAAACAGATTACAAGTTCTTATTGTAGAAAAAATCATAAGGAAAGAACATGGAAGATGTTTTCACATTTTTTAAAGGAATGAGTTCAAGAGGCAGTCCCCAAGTCCCACGGCCTGCCATCTAGAGAATCAGAAAGTATTTGTGTTCTTTGAGTGCCTGGCCTTCAGGAGGTCCCTTGAAATGACAGCTAGCGGTAAGCAGAAGTCTGGCCACAGCTCTGAGGAGCTGTGCAATAGGAGCTCTGAGAGGAGCCCTCCATAAGAATCCCAGGCTTCCTGTGTGAGCATGGCCAGAAAACAAGGTCCCCAGCTTCAGTTTACCCATTTCCTGGTTGGTGATTATTTCTCTTGCCTTGTTTAATAATCAGGGTTGTTCTTATGAGCTAATGGGATGAACATTTGCCAAAGTCCTTTGAAATGACAAAGAACTATGCAAACAAAAGATGATAGTTAAAATCAGTAATAATTAAGGCCATAGCTTCTAAGGTGCAGAATTTTCCAAGGGGAAAATGATTCTACCCATATGTAGCCCTAAATTTTAAGTTGGTGTTAAAACAATAATCCAAATGCTACCTGTCGCTCCCCCTCTTCGTGGAGGAACGACACTAAGCCCTGCCTAGGCTTCATATCCGAGTCACGGCACCATTATGTCGCTCCCCGTCTTCGTGGAGGAACGACACAGGACCCTGCGCTGTTCTTTCGTCTGCTCGGCCCTCCCCGGGTTTGCTGCTGGTTCTTCCCGGGTTGGCTACTATCCCTTCCACCTCCGTGGAAGGGCAGTTCCCCCTGGCCACATTCCCCACTTCCGCAGGGGAGCGGCACACCGCCGGCCGGCTCTTCTCGGGGGCTGCACAGGTGTTCCTTCAGCTAGATGTTCCCCTTAGATGTTCCCCATAGATGTCCCTGGTGCATGCCGTCTCTCTCCTCCTTTATAGTCCTCCTCCGCCAATCCCAACTCGGCTGCCCACACGCCGAGTACGCTGCTTTCCAATCAGGAGCAAGTCCTACAGTTTATTGGTTGAACTGGAGGCAGCTGTGCGGAAGCTGTTTACTTCTCTCCTAGCGCCATATTGTGGGAGAGCAGATGCATAGAATAAGTCTTAATTCCAGTAACTCAGTCCAGTCCGGATTGCTCCCCACACTACCCTAATGATATCATGCCCTTTTATTGTTGAGGAACATGAATAATTATTATAACAATGATAATAGTCGTCTCTAATATGAGGGTACTTTAAAATTTGTGGAGAAATGGGATTAAAAAATAAGCTTATTTTGTTGCAACTTATTTTGAAATACATGCATACTTTTTATAATACAAATTTTTCACAAAAATTTAAAGACTTCTTGTATATACAATTTCAAGTTTTTACACACAGATAACCTTATCATTTAATTCTATATTTTACAAACTTTTTTAATCCCCTCATACTTATTCCTTTGGGCACCATATTTTTTAAAGATTTATTTATTTATTTAAATGACAGAGAGAGGGGGAGGGAGGGAGAGAAAGAGAGAGAGAGAGAGAGATATCAATCTTCCATCCTCTTGTTCACTCCCCCAAATGGCCACAATAGCCAAGCTGACGCCTGGGGCCTGGAACTCCATTTATGTTTTCTATGTGGGTTTTAGGGGCCCAAGTAGTTGGGCCATACTCCACTGCTTTCCCAGGAGCCTTAGTGGGGAGCTGGATCAGAAGAATAGAAGCCAGGACTTGAACTAGCACTTCTACAGGATGCAGGCATTGCAGGCACTGGCTTAAATGCCTATACCACAACACTAGCCTCTGGGCACCGTATTTTCAAGTACCTTGTAAATGCTTTGAATACTTTCGCGTTTATTTCTCAGAATAACTCTGTGAAGAAGTATACTATATTCTCCTTCTCACTGATAAAGAAACTCTATTAAAATTTACAAAGTGCTTTTATATATGAACAGATTGCTTCATTTGATTCCCAGATTAATTATTATTTCTGTTGGAGCTATAATCTAGAAAGGTAATTCCCCTCAGGTCACAGAATTTGTAGAAGTCAGGTCTGGGTTTAGTAATGGGTCTAAGTAGGTTTTCTTGCTGCAGTTATTTTGTTTTGTTCTAACAAAACAACAACTGTATCAGTATTCAGTCACATATTCTTAGAAAACTTCCCCTCTAGTTACCTCTTCAAAAACCCCAATGTCTGACTTATAACTGACTGTTTTGAGAATGGCCTGCCTACCTTAACCTTATTCTGTATAATCCAAAAGACATTTATAATGGTCTTCCAAAATGGCCTCATCCCAAAACTCTTCTATACCTACTCTTGTCTTCAATAAACACAACCAAGCTTCTCTGTCGAGAAACTATACAGTCTTTTCCCTTCACAAAATATTACTCCTTCCACAGAAGATCAAAAACTTCTTCGCTGATTTTGTTGATGCAAGTTTATCTATGTGCTCTATTTATCCCTATGGAGTTTAAGACAAAGCTTTCTACATTTAGGTGCTCAGTGAAAGAAACCTGCAAGTCGTTGTCCAGATCTCTTAACTCTGTCACACTCTACTAATTCATCAACAAGACTTGGGCTTTAAGACACGCATGAATATAGACACAGAGCATGTGTGAGTGGGGAGATGGATGTGTTGTTTAGGACAGGGAAAGGAAGAAAGCACATGAGTTCATTTCACTGGCAGAGGCAAGATAAAACATATATGGGAAACATCAAAGTATTTGATTCCATAAGGTTATGAATTATACAAATGAAACACAGGGCTAGACACACTAGGAAAGTATGTTTAGACCATGTCACAAAGGCCTTAGTGTAAAGCTGTGAAGTAGAACATATGCTTCTTACATTTTGTCACTAGAATATTCCCACTTGGTGCCTCCCACAGGGCCAAGGTCACTTGTCATAAATGTATACAATCTCTATTTTATCATTTAATTCATAACATTATTAATATAATTATGCTTCCTACTGCATTTCACTTACATTGGCTGATTTTAACATAAAAATAATAGTCTAAAATATAAATTTTTAACACTCATTAAAATTCACACTTCAGAGAGTTACAGGATGTTTCTGACTTCTCATAGTCGCTATCACAACTCTGTCACCTGAGATTTCCTTGTAATATAGTTTATAAAGCATATGTAGATACTGGGGCATCAGTGGCAAAATTTCGAGCATAGACATGAGTTGATCAGAGTGGTGTTTATGAGATAATATGATAGTGTTAAATTGAATGATTTTGCAGATTGCTGGTGATGGTGATAACACGCTCTAATAATCTCATAGTAGGTAATGTTTATTTAGTGCTGTTATAGACAAGTTAGATAAAATAATCTCAACTACAATCTACAATCCTATGAAGTACAATCTATTACTACTCCCATTTTACAGGTGATGAAACCAAGGAAAGAGAGGGAGGGAGAGAGAGAGAGAGAGAGAGAGAGACAGTGAGCGAGCAAGTGAGCAGTTTTACAAAGATTGAAAAAATTGCTGAATCTAAACTGGAATCAGTGTAGCCTGACTTGAGAATCCAAGCTCATAACCACTACATAGCAGCACAGTCAGGAAACCATCATAATCATTGCAGTGCGAGGTAACAAAGACCTAAAGTCATGATAACAAGAATAGAAAGGAGGCATGAGGCAAAGATAGACTTGACAGAATTTGACAACCTGATTAGATGGGGGAGGAGTGAGAGGAAGACCTCAAAGACAACTGAGCGACTGAGTTTTCAAGTCTGGATAATTGGTAAGATAATGAGGCTGTCCTCATAAATAAAGGACTACATGAGACACAGGTTTGTTGGGGAAGCAAGAGATGGGGGAAGATGATGAGTTGGGTTTGAGATGCCTGTGGGCATACAGGTGGAGACAGCCAAGGGGAAGAAACGCAGGTGCGGTGTGTTCCCCATCACTCAGCCCCCAGACTTGTTAAAGGTCCAATCAGTTTTTGTCAGCCTAGGTGTTCACTCTTTTAGACTTATGTCATACACAACATGTTGGTGAGTGACAGAGGATAAAATTTTCCATAAACGCTTCCATAAAAAGTAGGGGAAAGAGTTTGCATACAGATACATGTACCCTTAAACTCCACCAGCTTATAACAAGCTGCGGTCTTTTGCAATACTGTCGTAAACTGCTTACTTTCAAAACTCATAGTATTAGGGACAAATCAGTGACCTGAGGATGGATGCAGTAACAGATGAGTAATTCCTTTTTCCCTGAAGCCCACTGCATTTGTAAAGGTTAATTTGCTCCTGCATGATAATGAAATTTGTTTAGAGTTTTTGAAACAGCAAGTAGGCTCAAAAGGATACTGTTTACCCAGGATTTGGCCTTAGAGGACCTCTGACCCAACTGAGATGGAGGAGTAAAGGAGACATTGAAGAGAAGAAGAGAAATGCACTGCAAACCCCAAGTTACTTTACAAAACTGAATCTGTTATTAGGGATTTTTATGAGTATGAGACTGATTGAATTTTACCCTTCTAAAAAGTAAGCAAATCATCCCCAAATTATATGGCTAGCAGTATATAATTTTTCTTAATCATGCTGTGTACTATATTATTCATTCCTTTTCTCCTGAAAAATGTATGTTGACCTTTAGAGCTTTGTTTTACTTCCTACTGCAATCTCACTACAGATTTCAGAAATAACTATACAGAACATATAAGCTTTGCTTTCTCAGTTTATCACCATGGCATCATCTGCTTCTTACATACAATATGTTACTCAGTTTTGAAAAGAGAAGCAACTACATTGTTGATCTAAACTGAAACATTATGGAAACTAGTTTTATCATTTAGCCAAAGTTCAGAAGTTTGCACACACATAGATACACACAGGCCCACATTATTCTCATTTTTCTTTCTCTTTCTATATAAAAATGCTAATTTCTGTAATTCTATAGTTGAGAGATAAAGTCAATTTTATCAATGTAGACTCAGTTCTTTTAGTCTTTTCCCAGATTCCAATCTAAAATTAGTTTTCTTTAAAATTTACACCTTAAATTTCAGGACAAATGTGGAAAGATAAACATGTGAGTTCTGCTTAAAGAGTGTACCTCTTAGGCCGGCGCAGTGGCTCAATAGGCTAATCCTCCACCTTGCGGCGCCGGCACACCGGGTTCTAATCCCGGGTGGCGCGCCGGATTCTGTCCCGGTTGCCCCTCTTCCAGGCCAGCTCTCTGCTGTGGCCCGGGAGTGCAGTGGAGGATGGCCCAGGTGCTTGGGCCCTGCACCCCATGGGAGACCAGGAAAAGCACCTGGCTCCTGCCTCCTGCCATCGGATCAGCGCGGTGCGCCGGCTGCAGCGGCGGCCATTGGAGGGTGAACCAACGGCAAAAGGAAGACCTTTCTCTCTCTGTCTCTCTCACTGTCCACTCTGCCTGTCAAAAAAAAAAAAAAAAAGAGTGTACCTCTTGTTGAAAATGCTGATATTTTAAGCAGTCATTACAAAAGTCTGGTGAATTTTTCTGGGAAATACAAGTATCAACTCAGTATCTTCAATAGAAATAATGATACTGTGTTCACCAGCTCCTTCTCCTTTGCTAACCTCATATGGGAATCTGAAAAAGCCAAAGTACTTGATTGCTCTGCCTAGAGATGGCCATGAGATACTGGATGGACAACAAACTATAAGCAGTATTCCCGGAGGGAGACTTTATCCCCAAAACGAAAAAGACAAAACCTAAACAGGAGAACTCTCTGCCTCTTCCTGCTGTCTGATCTTCCGTCCGAAATGCACAAGTGGGACCAGGAGGTACAGCACCGTCTTACAACCAAGCAGTGACAAGTATGGAAGCCGTGGTCCTTAGGCAAAGTGAGTACAATGGAAAGACTAAAGCAGACTGAGGCCCTGCTGGCCCGTGAGCCATCGCTGGTTGTCAGTCCTGAGATTTAAGGCACTGTTTGTCCTAGCAACTATATGCAATCCTTACAACTAGCCCACTCCAACTGACCTCGGTGAAATTGGGGAGTTCATAATGAGACAGCTCCCAAAAGCGCATAGAGAAATGTAGCCTTGCTTCATACATAGCAGACAACAGAAAGGAGAAAGCTGACCTGGAACCCAGACAGCCTTTCCGTCTCTCACAATCCCAGGCTTCGGGGTGTCTAATGACTAAAACCTCTGCACAGCTGCACCATGGTTTTCTCTTTGACAACAAATTAGAAACATTCCTCTGTTTCCACATGTGTGCAGCTGGCCTGTAACTGTGAGGTTCCATCTTCCAAAAGCCTCCTTCCAGCCTTAATTCTTCATTCTCAACTGGTGTGCCTCAGTTCCAACTACAAACACCTGGATAGGAGAATCCGCCTGCTCCTGCTTGGTAGAAGCATCTGCTCCCAAAGTCTGGGAATTGGAGGTGACATGGAATAAACGAGGACTTACTTATCTGCACTCAGCAAATACTTACTGAGCTCCCACTCTGGGCTTATACCATTCTAGACACTTGGGGATGCCCTGTGAAGCACAAGTGCTTGCTCTCACGGAGCTCACCTTCTGATTCATGAACACAAGGAGGAAACAAATACATAAGATGTGGAGAAAGATGTGGTATTGAGAAAAATAAACCAGGGTAAACCAAAAGACTTAATGTGACAAAATTACTATTCTGTTTTTTTTTTTTAAAAAAAAAAACACAAAAACAAAAACAGGGTTCTTGTAAGGTAACATTTGAATGGAGATATAAACAAAACAAGAGATTGTTCCATGCACTACTGGGGATCAGCTTTCTAGGCAGACAGAAGAGCAAATGCAAGGGCCCTCAAACAAGAGCATTTGCTTGGCATTTTTGAAGAAATACCAAAGAAGCTACCATAGCTGCAGCAGAGTGAGCTGGGAGGCAAGTTGTAGGATGTCATTCAAGAAAGGGGTCAAACCATGGCTTCTGGGGCTCCGTCTTGCATAGCGTCTTGCATAGCGGTGACCCCAACTAGGCATGATAAAAGTGGAGTGGACATAATCACTGATGTCAGACATAAGAGTGTTAATTGTCAAATTGACAACAGGAGTCACTGTGCACTTGCTTCCCATGCAGGATCTCTGTCCTCAATGAGTTGTATTGTAAGAATTAATTGAAAAACTTGTTCTCAAACAGTGTGTGTGTGTGTGTGTGTGCACGTGCAAATTGTTGAAACCTTTACTTAGTATAGAGTTGGTCTTCTGTGTATAAAGTTAATTGAAAATGAATCTTAATGGAGAATGGGACAGGTAATGGGAGAGAGAGAAGGATGTGGGGTGGGAGTGGGGATGGGAGGGCGGGTATGGTGGGAAGAATCACTATATTCCTAAAGTTGTACTAACAAAATTTGTACTCATTAAATAAAAGGTTTCTTTGGGGAAAAAAATAACGTCAATAACTATCTCTTTCTCTTTAAAATAAAATGAAAACAAGTTAAAATTAAAATTACTTTGTTAAAAATGTTTTAATAAAACATATAATAAAAATACAATATCCCAAAACCCAAAGATAATGTATCTGCAATAAGATGAGTATTATTATAACGCAACTACTTTCAGAACTTCCAAGTAGAATGACCTCATACTGTATGTGATTTAATTTCTAAACTCAAATCATTATGGTGAGGTTTTACTGTATCTCAACTCCATAAAATGGTAAATGTATATTTTTATAGTATGGATATGTCTATAAAGTTATGCAATTACTAATACATTCGAAGGAAATATAAAAAGGCCTATAAATAAAAAAGAGTAGATAACATCTCCCAAAATAACTACTAAAACTGATGCAAGAAGACTACAGTACTTAGAAAGGAGAAATGATCATGTATGGAAACATCTGTCCAGGGACAGCACAAGGCAGGGATGCATAAGGGGAAGATCACTGGCTTTGTAGTCAGCAAGACCTGAATTCGGATTCTAGCTGTACCATTAGAAATATTAGAACCCTGAATAAGTAAATTAGCCTTTGACTCTCAGTTAAAAGAGTTAGTACCTGCCTCAAAGATTCACTGTGAGAAAGAAATAAATTAAAAATATGCACAGTGTGGGGTCAGATGGATGGCACGGAGGGTTAATCTGCCACCTGAAACACCGGCATCCCCTATAAGTGCTGGTTCCAATCCTATCTGCCCACTCCTGATCCAACTCCCTACAATTCACCTGGGAAAGCAGTGGTAGATAGCTTAAGTACTTGCCCCCCACGTGGCATCACCCATGTTGGAGACCTGGATGGGGTTCCTGGCTCCTAGTTTCAGCTTGGCCCAGCCCTGACCATTGTGGCCATTTGGGGAGTGAACCAGCAAGTGGAAGTACTCTTTTTCTCTCCCTCTGCCCTCTATAACTCTGCCTTTAAAACATATGTACAATGCCTTTAATATTTATGTAAGAGAGTCTATGAAGGCAGAGTTCTGAGCTCAAAAAACTTTGAGAAACACTTTTCTCTTTCAGACATTCACAATGCACATTAGTTTAATGATCTTGAATTGCATCAGTAAGAAACCTAATGAAATTTATGCAGTCTGGTATTTCTTCCTTTTCTTGGAGCACTGAACATTATATTTATGTTGTGTGAATTCATAGGACAAGTGCAGCAGCATGGATCCACTTTACCTTGATCTAGGTGTAGCAGGTCCTGGGGAGAAAGTTTCACAAGTTGAAGTCCACCAACGTTTTCCAAACTGCTTATAACATCCTTATAACCACCTTATAACACCTACTTCTCTCAAAATGTAGTAACTAATACTGTAGAAAAATAAGAAGTTCATTATTTAAAACTTTTTAAATTCAATTTTCATTTTATTTGAAAGGCAGAAAGACAGAGACAGGGAAAGAGAAACAAACAAAGATCTCTCACTTAGTACTCACTCCAAAAATGCCCAGCAGAGTCAAGGCTGGTCTAGGAAAAATCCAAGAGTCTGGAACTTTAGATCTGACATCAGTGGCAGGGAGAGTACTCAAGCAATTACTTACTGCCTACCTGGGCACAAAATAGCAGGAAGCTGGAATTTCAAGTGAAGCTTGGACTTGAATCAGGGGCACCAAAATGGGATGCAGGTGTCCCAAGAGTTGTCTCAACTTCTGAGTCAGGCACCCACTCCATGAAGTGAATTTGTAAGAGGAAATGAGAAATTTGAAGAGGAAGGGAAAAATGAAACAAGGGCCCAGGCAAGAAATATTATTCCTCAAATTAATGGGGACATATTAAGTAAGAGCTAGGGTACTTGGATGAGACTACATTAGATACCTGACTGTAAAGATCTATGTATCCATTTTTGTAGACATCAGTGACCTGCCCTTGCTTTAAAAACAACTTGATCATAGGAGAAGGGAGAAGTCTGTAAGCATCTTGTTTGTTGCATAATACAAAAACGGCCACATATAGATTGTTAAACCCTATACCCAGGCCTTTGACTGATTTAAAATGATTCAGATTTGGATCCTGGCTCTGCTAGTTACTAGCTTTGTGGTCTAGAGAAGTAACGATCTTCCCAAGAACCCTTTGTCTTCTTTTCGCTGTTTTCAAAATAAGACAACAATTTTTGCCTCCTCCAAGGATGACATAAAACAATGAGGGTGACAATCCCTTGGCACCCTCTGTTTCAACAAAAGTTCAAGCACTGAGTTATTATAGCAAAATTTTCTCTCGGCTTCCATGAATCCATCCCAATATTATATTTCAGAGGAATTGTTGAAAATGTCAATTTTGTAATAAAAAAAAAAAAGCCCTAACTGCATTCAGGTACTTTCTATTAAAACATTTTCATTATAAAGTATGAGGGTCTGGCTCTGTGGCGCAGTGGGTTAAAGCCCCAGCCTGCAGTGCCAGTATCCCTTATGGACACTGGTTTGAGTCCTGGCTGCTCCACTTCCAATCCAGCTCCCTGTTAATTTACCTGGGAAAGCATCGGAGGATGGCCCAAGTTCTTGGGCCCCTGCACCTAAGTGGAAGACCCAGAAGAAGCTCTTGGCTCCTGGCTTCTGGCTTCAGATTGGTTCAGCTCCAGCCATTTTGGCCATTTGGGAATAGAACCAGCAGATGGAAGACCTCTCTCTCTCTCTCTCTCTCTCTCACTCTTTTTCTCCATCTCTCTCTGTAACTCTTTCAAATAAATAAATATTTTTTAAAAAGGTAAGTATGCTATTTCATAGAGTCAAAGTCTTCAACAAATCATGACAATCTTGTATTGTTAATTTACTTCTATTAATATAAAAGGAACAGTGGAGGGCATGTGGTACACCAGGTTAAGCTGCCCCTTATGATGCTCACACCACAGACTGGAGTGCCAGTTTGAGTCATGGATGCTCTGCTTCCAAACAGGCTTCCGACTAAAGCACCTGGCAAGCAGTAGATAATGGCTCGAATGGTTGGGCCTCTGCCACCCACATGAGAGACTAGGATGGAGTTCTGGGCTCCTAGCTTCAGCCTGGCCCAGCACTGGATGTTGACGATTGACGATTCTCTCTCTCTCTCTTTTCCTTTCTGCTTTTCACAAAAAAAAATTAAATAAATCTTTCCAAAAAACAACAAATATTAAATAGTTTGTTGGCTTTTTGGAAGAAAAATTGAATAAAACTTGAGTCGTGTAGCAGGCAGTTCCAGAACTCCGCCAGGAACTGAATGCTATTTTCGCGGATCTGAAAATTATCTCGAGTCAGTCAGATGTGGGATGTTTCATTGCTTTGAAAAAAAAATAGTAAAAACATGAGGAACAAATAATTGAGGTTCTATACAAAAATGAAAATGAATGGTCAAGGAAACTCTAAGCTTTTAATAATTAATACATAAACTTTCTGACAATTTAAATTATGGGCTAGGTAACTCAGACCCAATACATTAATTCACCATGAGAGTAGGTTGATTTAAAGTTTCCTTTTTAGCTATGCATGGTTTACTCAGTAATAATAACAAAAGAAAACCACAAAATTCCACCTATACAGCATCACTCCCTCTAACCAGCCTCAGCATGCCTGGTTGCAGAGCACTTAAACCCACACACCAAGAGTGTTACTTGGGCTTGGCTGGGGACTTGGATGAGACTTTCACTATTCAGACACAGAAAATATTAATTATCATCAGATCTGTCATTATCTTCCCATCCCCCCTTCCACATCCTCATCTCGCCTATCTGATCCTTTCTCCCTGCAGCCAGCAAAATGAAAAGCAGTGATTTGCTGAGTGGATTGTGGTTTTACTCGAAAAGAAAAAGGGCCAGCTGTGTATGCCTATTTGGAGTAATCAAAACAGGGAGCTGGAAAGGTATTTCTTGAAGTGCCCCAAGGCAGTTTTGTAGAAAAATCCAGAAAATATCAGTTTATTAAAGCAGCTACAAAGGAAAGTCAGAGAATGAAGGAGGGAAATAAGACAGGTGGAGAGAGAGACACACACACAGGGAGACAGAGACAGAGGGACAGAGACAGAGAGGACCAGAATGTAACTACAGAGAGACGGGGGAGAAATAGGTGCAATGATAAAAAAGAAGTACAAAACCATGTGTTTAATGCCCTCTCTCCCAATTTCTGTGCCATTTGATCTGCATGTCCAGGCAGATGCAAGTGTTTGTAGAGTGTGTAGAAGCAGCAACCAGAGTTGGCTTGGCTTGCCAAAAGAACAGTCAAACGCCTACAACATATGACTTCAGGAGTGCCTGCATGACCCACTGCCCAAAATAACACCACTCTATCCACTGCTGATGCCTACAATTCCACTGTTCGTGCTTCATATTTGTTGAAAAGTGCTGCAATGCCTTTTGTCATTGCCCTAGCTTAGGAAACTCTTTCAGACTGTTTGCAGCCATTTAAGATCATCCTGGAGGTACCTTTCAAGATCTTTCCTGTGTAGGACCAGCCCTTGACATAGCAGGTAAAGCTGCCGTCTGCAGTGCTGGCTTCCCATATGGGCACTGGTTCAAGTCTTGACTGCTCTACTTCTGATCCAGCTCTCTGCTATGGCCTGGCAAAACAGTTGAAGATGGTCTGAATCCCTGGGCTCCTGCACCCACATGGGAGACCCAAAAGAAGCTCCAGGCTCCTGGCTTCAGATCAGCTCAGCTCCAGCCATTGAGGCCATCCGGGGAGTGAACCAACAGGTGGAAGACCTCTCTTTGCCTCTGCTTCTGCCTCTCTGTAACTCTGCCTTTCAAATAAATAAATATTTTTTAAAAAGATCTTTTCTGTGTGTTGGAAGGACCCTGATGTAACAGAAGAAAATGTGAAGCTAGTAGGTACCTGAGCAAGACAAAATGTCAAACAAGAAAAGTCATTAAGGACAAAATTTACTTATCCAAGTGGCACACAATTCTGGTGAAATCAGGCTTACAATGGACATTTAGTTCGTATTTAGACATTCAGAAAGGTGAGAAAATACCAGTTATATTTTGGTTTTATGGTTATAAAATTATATCTGTCAAATTATTAGGATAACTGCCCCAATATCTTCCCCCCTCCTTCCCTCCCTCCCTTCTCTCCTTCCCTTCTTCCCTCCTTCCCTCCTTCCTTCCTTTCCAATGAACAAGGCAAGATTATTGACGTCAGAAACCTGCTGCAGCAGCCAGCAGGAAGGCTTCAAGAGAGAAAGACCCCAACTGTTTCTATTTAGAATGCAGAAGGGTATAAGTGGTTGTTAGGTAGGCAGTCTACATTGTCTGCAATGTGTGTTATATACATTAGTGTTTATTATAACCCTCTGATTCAGATAGTATCATCCCCATATTACAGGGAGAATCTAAGACTCAGAGAGGTTAATTAATCTGCCTAAGGTAATAGAAATAGAAATTGTAGGGTTGGGTTGTACTTAAATCAGACAATCTGCCTGCAAGTCCTGTGTTGTTCCATTATGACAAGCAGCTTCATGGTTATGGAAGGCCTAAATTTCTCACATGCTCCGTTTGTATGAGTTTCCTCTGGTCCTACACACAAAAAGGCTTTATATTCTGGTCTCAACTGTACAGTTTAGAGGAGTGGAAAGATAGAAGAGGATATGGGTAAGAAGGCATAAAGGGGCCGCTGCAGTGGCTCACTTGGCTAATCCTCCACCTGCGGCACCTGCACCCCGGGTTCTAGTCCCAGTTGGGGCACCAGTTCTGTCTTGGTTGCTCCTCTTCCAGTCTAGCTCTCTGCTGTGGCCCAGGAAGAGAGTGGAGGATGGCCCAAGTGCTTGGACCCTGCACCTGCATGAGAGACCAGGAGGAGGCACCTGGCACCTGGCTTTGGATCGGCACAGCGCACCGGCCGTAGCAGCCATTTGGGGGGTGAACCAACAGAAGGAAGACGTTTCTCTCTGTCTCTCTCTCTCTCACTAACTCTGCCTGCCAAAAAAAAAAAAAGGCATAGAGGGAGATATGAATGATCTGATTCCTATTATAATACATGTGTTAAATTAACTGTATCTCTTCTCGTTCATGATGCTGATATGTTCAACCAACATTCTCCCCTATACAAGAGGGACGAGGGACACCGTGTTAAATGAGATACAGTTTATCATTTGGAATATCTTCTAGTCTAGTGTGGTAATAGTCCTGTAAATAGCACTTGCTGATATGAGATATATGTTAACAGGAAAATCCCTAATTAGCAAAAGAGAAGGTCTAGGATTACTAGTTCCTCCCATCCAACCAATAGTAATTTATCCAACCATACAGTTAGTGAGAAATAGCTATGGAACCAGTTCATAAATCTTCCAGCTCTGGACCTGTGATCTATTAGAATATTCTAAGTTACTTAGAGACTGCTTCCTCTAATTCTTCTGTCTGTCTAAAGGATTGGATCTAGTTTATCTTTTCATTCATAAACATATTTATTAGAGAGAGAATCATATCTCTGTACTGTTTTACCAAAAGTCATAATCTATAGCATGATAATGAGGTTCTTGACACAATCTGAAGTCATGGTCAGGGAACTCTGTCTCTGTGTAATGAATCAGTTTATGTCATGTCTCCTCTAAACCAGCCATTTGACATGCTTTGCTTTGGTTCTTAAACCTTTCACTACGGTTGTACTATATGGAAAACATTGTACTAGATTATATATATATGTATTATATATATAATTTTATATATGTAGGGTTACAGTGTGTATACACGTACATACACAGGGTTATAGTTTTGTAATTTGTGTATACACACACACACACACATACACATATACATACAATCATTACAGTTACCCTTGAAATAGGTTATATTATGCTAATTTTCCACATGAGGGAAGTATCAGGTAAAATGAATATCTTGTATAAGTTAACAAGAATTCACCTCAAATAGAAAGGTGTCATTTGAATGTGGTTCCCTCTAACCCCAATGGCAAGACATTTAACCACTAGATTAGATTTGCCTCTTTCTGTACCCTGATTGCGTCACAAAATATGTCAAAGAACATTTGTGAGGAGGTACCTTTCTCTGAAGGGAGGAGAGAAATTCCACTTTTACTATGACCTTGTCTAAATATGATCAGAGTCAGTGAACTCAAAAGGCTTCCATAGCCTTGGAAACTCATGACTGGTGCATAGGGAGATTACTGATGCCATAAACAGGAGTGTCAATTTGTAAAGTCAACAACAGGAGTCACTGTGCACTTACTCCTCATGTAGGATCTCTGTCCTTAATGTGCTGTACATTGTGATTTAATGCTATAACGAGTACTCAAACAGTATTTTTCACTTTGTGTTTCTATGTGGGTGCAAACTGTTGAAATCTTTACTTACTAAACTGATCTTCTGTATATAAAGAAAATTGAAAATGAATCTTGATAAGAATGGAAGGGGAGAGAGAGCGGGAAAGGGGAGGGTTGCGGGTGGGAGGGAAGTCACTGGGGAGGGGGAGCCAATGTAATCCATAAGCTGTAGTTTGGAAATCTATATTCATTAAATAAAAGTAAAAAAAAAACACACACACAAAGAACATTTGTGACTTCTTGAAATCTGCAGTTTTACCAGTTGTGATATTTTCCTTCAAGTTAATCATGCATAGAATATTGAACAGCACAGAGCAAGATCTTTCTACAAGCTAAGGACTACCCTCCACTGTGTTAAGTTTCCAGCTTCTGGGACAGGAGTTGACAAACTAGGGCCCACTGAAAATCTACTCCACTGCATGTTACTGTAAGTAAGGCTTTACTGGTAATTGCATTTATTTAAAAATTGTGCATGTTTGTTTTCTGTCTATGACTGTATAGTTGCGTATTTGCAATATATACATTATGGTCCAAAAAGTATATAGTATTTTACTACCTAATCCTCTAGAAAAAAAATTTGCTGATGTCCAGCCTAGAACACCCCTGACCTCAAATACATACTAACAGGTTTGAATTGTGGATATTTATTATTTTATGCCATGTATATACTTTAAGAACACTGAGTATAGGTACTTTAAGCTGGAATTCACATACTGGATATGTCTTCTAGTCCATGCCTCTTATTTTAGCAAGGGAAGGGTATAAGAAAAACAAGAACACAAGTTTGGAAGACAAACAGACCTGAGTTCAAATTCCAGAAGGTGGCTATTAAGTAGAAATAATTATATTTGTGTTACAGCCCTGTGAACATGATTGTCATACTATATAGAGCACCAGCATAATTCCTGCACACAGAAAATAGGGATTTGGGGGGTCAGCATCATGGTGTAGCAGGTAAAGCTGCCACTGTGACACCGGCATCCCATATGGGCACCTGTTCATGTCCCGGCTGCCCCACTTACAATTCAGCTCCCTGCTAATGGCCTGGGAAAAGCAGCAGAAGATGTCCCAGGTGTTTGGGCCCTGCTATCCTCATGGGAGACTTGGAAGAAGCTCCTGGCTCCTGGCTTTGGCCTGACATAGTGCTGGCCATTACCACCATCTGGGAGTGAACCAGCAGATGGAAGATCTCTCTATCTCTCTCTCTATCTGTCTCTCTCTCTCTCTCTCTCTCTCTCTGTAACCCTTTCAAATAAATAAATAGGAAATTTTTTTTCAAATGAAACAAATTATTAAATCTGATACATACAGGAATGAGAATCCACGTTTCCTGAGTCCTAGGCACTTATCTTATTCCCCGTTGACACAGCCAACCCTACCTAATAAGTACATGGACTAAAAAGAGATGGATAGGAACAGGACTTGTTCATAGTATCACTTACTCCACGACTGAGATGGAGCATTATAGATCTGGGTGAGCAATCCACTCCATCTGGGAAGCAATCTGCTTCCACGCATCAATTCCAGCACTGTGCATTGGGCAAGAAGACTCGGAGCTGTGAGAACCCAGGCCCCTCCCAACTTCTAGACCCCTGCAGCTCTCTCCTCACCAGGAGACTTTGCTCATCTTGGGAAGACTCAACCTGATGATCCAGGCATTAAGTTACCCAAGCCCTCACTGCTCCTGAGTCCGACAGTTATATCACCACTTTAAATTCACAAAGATGTAATACTGTGAAAGACAAACCACCAAGCCTAAATCAAGCAACCAAGGGTACAATGAGGGTGCATGGTGACAGAGCTCTTTGTAATGAGTGTATATCCCCTGTGAAGAGGGTCAATGAGCCTGGACACACACACACACACACATACATACACACAAACTGAGATAGGAAATAATCCAATGTTCATAAATCTGAAATGTGGTTATGGATATGAGGAAGTAGGATTTTATGTGTCCACAGGGGCAAAACAAGCATGGGTGGAGAAGATTTGGAAAAACAGAAGTTTCTAAGTTATTGCTCATTAAAAATAAATAAAACAGGCTACTTGAGGAGACAACGAATTCCTCACTCCTGAGCAGGCTGAAGCAGGAATTAGTTTCCCCTTTGTCAGATTTAGTATGATGATTCCAACAAATATTGTAGAATAGGACTAATAAAGCTGTAAATTACATCCTAATTCTTGGATTGACGCTGCCAAGCTCCTCAGTATGGTTTGCTGCTGCTGTTACTTTGAAGTTGCCTATACATATTTTTCCATCAATGGACCTCCCTAATTGATTGATTGACTTTCAGAACTTCATGGCCATACATTTTCATTTAGTCTTCTATATTCTGTACACTGGCCAACCATGTGCCCGCTGCAAAATCACAGTGAGCGACACTTTTTGATTTGGGGACGTTTGAATATTAAGTTAAAAAAAGAAAACCCTGCTTCAGATAGACTAAAGCTGCATGCATTCCCATTCTTAACTTTATCCTATTTTCTGCATTCTTTTCCTCCACAAAATTATCAGACCACCCAAATCAATTCCTCTTCTTATTTTGAATTTACTATTTTCTGAAATAGGTATGCGGTTTTGAAATTCGCCTGGGATCTTGGAATATGAGCTGCTACATGTGTTTAAGGTGCTTCCTTCATAGCCTGATAATTATATTTGGAGCAAGTGCAGCATATGAATTTATCTTCTTCTCACACTCAATGCTTTAAAAGCCCCAGGATGGCTGGAAACTGTCAGGGAAGCTGTGTTGGTTGGGCAGAAAGCCACAAAGCTACACATTTCACACAGCCCTCCTGTTACTCCATTTTACTTCCTCTCCGTCCCTGTGTTGCCAAACCACTACGGTTCAGCTAATTCCTCCCCGAGTAGTGTCTCACCCAGCACTGCAATTATAGTGGAGACAGAAATGGAGTTAGAAATGAAGTAATAAGGAGGCAAAGAGAGGAGGCTACCATGATTCATCCCTAAAGCATGTGGGGGTCATTAAAAATATACATGTGGTCCAGTAATCACTAATTTTACTAACTAAAAGAAAGGAGGAAGAAATGGAAATTAAATGTTTTCAGAAAATCTACCTCTTTTGGTTTCTTCCCAAGGATGTAGCTTGTTTAAGGGGGCATTTCTATGTTCCAAGCAGAGCGCCAAATCTGTCATCATAAATAATCCCAAGGCATTATTTGAAACAGCCACAAGGCAGGCCAAGGAAGAGACTAGGAATCATTCATAATGTCTGGTTTTTAAACTTTATGGTTAACACACAAGATCAACTAACCTTTTCCTAAACTGAAATCCCTTAGACACCAATGCTTTAAAGTATATTTTAGGCAATAATTTGATATTTGTATTATGGTCTTAATTTTTCCAGGAGAGAAAAGGAAGAAACCATGACATCATAGCCCTGGAAATTTTGCTCATGAGCCAATTTTGTAGAAATTCATTTGTTCTGCTTTCTAGTAGTTACTCAGTACTGATTTCTGCACATTTCCCTTGAAATAGGATTTTCTTAGCTGCTGCATTCCTCCCCAAAACATCTTGCCTCACAGAATTTTAGCCATAGCCATTTTAACTTTTTTTTTCATGCTCTTTCACTTCTGCACTTGCTACCCTAATACCCACTTTCCAGCATCAAATCAAAATGTGCTGCTATACCTCTTCCAGAGTGGTCACCCCCTCTTTATGCTTACATCATCTCAAGAGTTCAGGTTCTCATCTTCTCTTACCTATTCTATTGTGCCAGCCTCCTAATTAATATCCCTCTCCCTTTCTCCTGGCCTCCCAGTCAAATCACTCCTTCCAGTGCCCCTTGTGCTGTCAATCACATAAGCTCTTTCAAGTGACTTATTGGAGCAGAATTTATCAACTTTCCACCTAGAAAACCCTTATCCAATGATTAGGATTTACTTCTTTTAGGTAGATTTGCATGATCCTCTCATTATCTGAACAAGACCCCCCCTAAATATCCAACATTTTAAGGAAATAATTATTTGCTTCTCCATGCTACCAATGTCTGAGGCATAAGATGGTCTATTTTCCTCTGAATTCTCAACAGTTTACATAGTGTCGTAGTGATGGAGGGTATATCAAAAAATTTTAAACTTGCAGGGCTGGTGTTGTGGCGTAGCAGGTGAAGCCTTTGCCTGCAATGCCGGCATCCCATGTAGATGCCAGTTCTTGTCCTGGCTCCTCCACTTCTGATCCAGCTCCCTGCTGGTGGCCTGAGAAAAGCAGTAGAGGATGGCTCAAGTGTTTGGACACCTGCCACCCATTTGGAAGACAAGGAGGAAGTTCCTGGCTTCTCCCTTCAGCCTAGCTCAGCCCTGGCCATCTGGGGAGTGAACCAGTGGATGGAGGACCTCCCTCTGTTTCTCCCTCTCCTTTTTCCTTTCCATCTCCCTCTCTCTCTCTGTAACTATGACTTTCAAATACATAATCTTTTTTAAAAATTTAAAATTTGCTAGATGGATATACTTCATTTAAATTCAACAGTAGCCTTAATACCACCAAGTATAAATATTTTACCCTGCCTTCAAAGTCTTTCTCCTTCCTCTGCCTTCGTTTCTAGCTTTAATATCCACCATGCATTAATTATACTTAAGCAACACTTTATCCACTCATTGTTCTCTGAGTTTCTTTCCTGACTGTGTGGTTTTGTTCTTGCTACAACTTCCACCCAGTAAAGCTTTTTCCTCTAACTGTCTCTTCCCATCCCTACTGCCCAGATGGTACCCATCCTCCAAAGGGCATGCCATATATTATTTCCTTTATGCTGCCCATATGTAGCCACAGCTATAGGAATTTTCTCTTCAGTGTCAACCCATTTGCACTGTTAGACTCTTATTAGAACTTATAATAAAGCTATCTATATACTTGGTTTATACAATAAGTACTGTTTATAGCATGGATTGTGTTACATAACTCTATATGATAATACAACATGCAAACTAGTCATATGCACACATTCATGCTCAATGCATACTTATTCTATTTGAACAGATTGCTTAACCTGGCTTGAAGATTTACTTCTATGGGCATGCTGCTTGGTGTCTAATTCATGTTGTCAAGTAGAAGATTTATTTGGAGGAATTAAATCAAAATGGAAAACATCTCAGAACTCTCTATAGGTGCCGGCACACCGGGTTCTAGTCCCGGTTGGGGCGCCGGATTCTGTCCCGGTTGCCCCTCTTCCAGGCCAGCTCTCTGCTATGGCCAGGGAGTGCAGTGGAGGATGGCCCAGGTGCTTGGGCCCTGCACCCCATGGGAGACCAGGAAAAGCACCTGGCTCCTGGCTCCTGCCAGGACCAGCGCGGTGCGCCGGCTGCAGCGGCGGCCATTGGAGGGTGAACCAGCGGCAAAGGAAGACCTTTCTCTCTCTGTCTCTCTCTCACTGTCCACTCTGCCTGTCAAAAAAAAAAAAAAAAAAAAAAAAAAAAAAAGAACTCTCTATAGGTGATACGTTTTCCATTCCCTCCTGATAGCAATCAAAAGGCATAAATGCTTGCAGTGCCTTGACCTCAGTAAATATTTAATAAAAATGCAGCTTTTTGGATTATAATTATTATAGTCAATAACTACTTTACATTGTATGTATATTAAAATTCATTAAATTACCAAACTATGATATGATAAAACAATGCATAGAAAAAGAGCATAAGAATTAACTTGTATACTATAAAATATGATCAAAATCAGTCAACTATTTCCAAAAGCTTTAAGTAAATATCTTTCAATTGCATTTGCCACAAACATATTTATTTGTTTGTTTATTATTTGGGGAGGGAGGAGAGAGAGAGACTTACATTTGCTGGTTCACTCACCAAATACCCCTGAAGTTTGGATCTAGGGCCAAAAGCCAGAGCCAGGTTGCATGGATGGAAGGGACACAATTACTATAGTCATTGCCACTGCTTCTGCGTTAGCAGGAAGCTGAAGTTAGGAGTGCAGCATCAAACCCAGATGTTTTATATTAGCTAACACAAGCTCCCTCCAAATGTTTTTAAATTGCTAAGAGTTACTGAATGCCACCTAATTTCATTTTATCTATAGAAAAAAAAGAAAGAAAGTAACAAATCCTGGGGAATGTTTTATAAAAATCTGAATCAGTGATCAAAATTCCACTGAAAATACATCAGAAAATCTTGCCCTAAAATCAGAGTCTTTGAGAATGCTCAGTTCTACTACCTGGGCCTAATGCCTCAATTCCTACTTTCTTATCACACACAGGAGGGTCATTCAAAATCTCATCAGTGAGGTCCCTCTCCTTTTGGATCTATGATATTATTTATGTCCTGAATAATATCAAAACCCCAAGGGTAAAGTGACTTTGACATTGAAATTGATGCAGACAAGCTGAATAAATGGCATTTTCATTGTCTTTCAAATATAGAAAAATAATGTTTTATGTAATTGGACTTGGAGTCTAGATTCTAGATTTCATAGTTAAAGGATTTCCCTCCAGTGGTTGTAAAACATCTCACTCATCTGATAGTTTCATTTCACTTTATCTACAAGAAAAGTAACAGAGGTTGGCTGAAACAGGTGGGAATGATGTCCGTCTGTTTTTAACAGTCTCTTTGTATCGCTTAGTTTAGAGCCATTACCCCTTTACCTGAAAATTCCTACGTGGGATCAATGAAAAAAAAAATAGAGCACAAGAATTTTAGAAATAAAGGATTTGAAGCACCAGGACATTTAGAGTGCAAAACAGCTTGTCATTGGGCCATGTATTTTTCAATGGCTTCCAGACAAAAACAACATTATTTCCACATAGGAGTGGGCAGATACTGTCTTAGTCAACCTTTTCTATGCTGGTCAATGGAAACATGCTGGGGGCAACTTTCGATGTGCCTGGGCATGTTACACATGTCTGTGGGTTTCTGTAGGTGTGCTTTTCATTTAATGGTCATTGGGAACATTGCAGATGTAAGCAAAGGGATACCCCAGTACAGGTCCATGGCACAGAAAAGGGGACACACCAGGACATGATAAGGCTAGGACGCAAGGAAAAAGAATGATTTTCTACTTACTTTAGGCTAATCAGTGAAAAGTAGAAATGAAGAAGAGGGAAATACTGAGCCAGATCCATCAAATAAGTGCATCCATTGATGTGTTAGAAACGACAGGGACAAAACATGACAAAGGCTGCTATTTGCCTTCTCTAGTATAGGAAAGAAATTGATTTGTCTTCTGTCACATACAGACAATGGCAACAAAATTGGGATTAGAACTCAAGTGTCCGCAGTCTTTCTATTATTTCCAAAAACACAATTTCTTTCACATCCTACAAATACAATTAGCCTACAGAGGATGGAAAGAAGGAAGACATGAAAACTTGATTTTCAGATTTCCTGCTATTTCTTTCCTGACCCCTTCCCTCAGCTGAATGAGGTGCATTCTGCTACATCCCCACAGGACCTTGTGTTTACATTTGGCAGCACCTGACACATCACACTAATTGCTTAGAAAGAAAGAAAGAAAGAAAGAAAGAAAGAAAGAAAGAAAGAAAGAAAGAAAGAAAGAAAGAAAGAAAGAAAGAAAGAAAGATGTCATATGTCACCCCTCCAGAATTAAGCCCTGGAGTGCCTGGTATACATTAGGAACTGAATAGTTACTGAGTGACTGAATTGACTCTTGATTCTGTATAACTACAGAGCAAAATACTAGGACCAACAGGTGACAGCTTCAAGAGGAACTGATTTCAACTCAGTGCAGGACAGAGCATTCTAACCAGAGCCTTCCATGCACGGTCAAGCAACCAAGCAGGAGTTTGAACTCACTTTTACCCCAAGCCTTTGAACACAGCTAGATAACCACATGTTACTGGTTACTGGAGAGAATATACCTTCTTTGGGTGGTCTCCAATTTACTGACTCTGATTCTTCTAGCCTAGACACCAGGCCTCATCGTTAATCCGAGGGAACAGTCTCTAGCACCACCTTCCTGTAACCTGGGGAATTTATGAAGGTCTGTCATCTTCTGAGCTGGTTAGTGGACTTAATGATCCTATCTAGTATTGAGGCTCTGTAGGAAAAGAAATGGAATAGCATCTTAAGTCTACTACTAAGTTGATTTGAATTAGAAAAATGACATTTATTCCTACTCCATGAGAAACATGATAGAGACATTAACTGGTGTTTCAATATATGTGAGGGAGAAAAATTTGTTGCAGAAGTGGGATTAAAGTGTTAAGTTAATTTTGGTGTTAAAAAAAGTCCTAAAATTCATGCACAGTTTTTCTTATGATATGCATTTCCATGAATTTTTGAAGACCTCTTGTATTAGTAGAAGAAAATCGAGACAAATCAAATATGAAAACTAATCAGAACCTCATAGCTCTTCTGAGCTATCATATTTAGGCCTCAAAAAAGAATCGTCTAAAATCACACAACTAGTGCCTGGTAGAGTTGGCACAAAATTCCGCTGATTACAAGGCCAGAATTCTTTTCATTACCCAATGCTGTGAAGCCCACTATAATATAACACTTAATTATACAGGTTTAGGAGTACAAGTCAAAGCAGATCCCAGATATAATAATAGATGCTTAAACTACATATGAGAAAAGCATGCTGTAACATGGTTAACCTATGACGTGAATAAATTATGAAGGGATTTATTGCACCGAATTTTTCCCATCAAGTACTGAGTCGTACTCCTTTATCACGTAGGTCATTTGTGCTGTAAACTATAAAACACGTGATCTCACTAGAATCAAAACCACACTGGGGCATCAGGGTATATAATAAAGGCAAAGGATACAAGTACTATGTTCAGCTTTTTAATATATTAGCCATTTAGACTGGTCAACTACCTTGCAAAGTTGTTGCTAATATTTTTATTTTTAAAATTGAGACCAGGGCTCAGAGATATGGAGTGTTAACCTGTTGTCATAGCATCAGGAAACAAGAGTCAGGGTTCAAACCCACATTTGTTAGCTTCCCAGGCCCATGCATTTTTCTAAGGAATCAGGATTCTTCAGCTTCCATGTCCCTGTAAATGTGTTTAACTTTACATAAGTCATTTGCCCTCTTTGAATCTTAGATAATCTCTTAGGTCCCTTCTAGTTCTGGGAATTCCTCTGATGCAAATAGTCAAGATTTGAAAAGAAGTTCTTGTATACATTCTATCCAAAAATAAATAATGTTAAACCTAAGCATGCACCGTATCCAGGCTATCTGGATTCCTTTCTTTCCTATTTTTTTTCTAGGGTACATTTATCCGGGTTTGTTGGAATGTTGGCACAATCTGAGGGCCTTCAATAAAGCAGCAACATATTCACAGTTTCTTTATGTGCATGTGGGCAAGCTTAAGTTAGATATCTACTATGTGCAGGATTCCGTAAACAGCTGCAGCTTAAGCAGGCATCATCATAAATGTAGGCAGGAATCAGTGATGAAAGACAAGGGCTATCAAGTGAAAGGAGACCATCTCAACCCTGCACACTGTCCTTCTCTTCTGTGTCAACTAATTGTATCAGACTTCTCTTATAGGAAATACAACCCATCTTTTCAAGGCACTGTATTGTGGGGGGAAATGTACTAAGTGGCCCAGGGATCCAGAGCTCCAACTCTGCCATTATTTACCTAGGACTCTGGTAAGGTGACGTCACATCCAAGCGAAGCCTCAGTTTTTTCAACTGTGAAATTCAGAACGAGCCACCTGCCTGCCTACATTATTGAAGTGTGTGTGTATCCAATCAAATAATGAATTTACAAGGGTCTTTCCAATTCTAAGATGTTAAAATATTAAGATCTCATATTGTTATTCTGTCTCTAGCCAAAATATTTTCATTACATTGGTTCACTCAGCACAAAAACAGAAATGAGACTTTTGTCTTGGCTTTATCTTTTTTGGAGTAACCTCGTGTTAGGAAAGGCATGAGATCTTGTGTCATACGGATCCGTATTTTCTCCTAACTATGCCACTGGCTAGCCTTGCGGCCTTGAGTGTATGTTTGTTCATCTTTCTCTGCTTCAGTTTCCTTTTCTGTAAATGGAGATAATATCTTGATAGAGGTGATACTGAAATTGACAATGATGCATCTGAAGAGCTAAGGCAGCATCTCATCTTCAGTGGCTGCTTAATAAATTGTAGTAGCTGGCCAGTGCCATGGCTCACTAGGCTAATCCTCCGCCTGTGGCGCCGGCACCCCAGGTTCTAGTCCCAGTTGGGGCGCCAGTTCTGTCCCGGTTGCTCCTCTTCCAGTCCAGCTCTCTGCTGTAGCCCGAGAAGGAAGTGGAGGATGGCCCAAGTGCTTGGGCCCTGCACCCGCATTGGAGACCACAAAGAAGCACCTGGCTCCTGGCTTTGGATTGGCGTAGTGGCCATTTGGGGAGTGAACCAACGGAAGGAAGACCTTTCTCTCTGTCTCTCTCTCTCACTGTCTAACTCTACCTGTCAAAAAAAATAATAAAAAAAAATAAATTGTAGTAGCTTCTGTAATTATCCTGTAACCTTTCCAAACGTCCAGTTATGATAGAAAGGAAACCTTTCCCTCACCTACAAATCCCAGGCCTAGCAGCCTCTTATTTGCTGCAGGACCTGGGAAGGCATTCAGGACTAAGTGAACCTAAGAACACTGCAGCTCTGCCATCCTGCAAGATCCACAGACCAGGCCTCTGCCCGAGCACTTTTGCTGCCACCCAGCAATTGCCCAGGGGAACTGCATGATTTTCACACAAATAGAAGAGAAAGGCTTGGTTATTTAACAACTAAGAAGCCATGAGGAAAAACCTTTTTCGAAAGTCTTTTCCCCAACACTGACAAACGACAAAGTTGTGAAGGTTGCATGCTGGGAAGGGTCACATTGAAAGTTCCCACCTGTGACACCCAGGCAGGTTCCATGCCATACAGTACAACATTTTTTTTTTTTTTTGACAGGCAGAGTGGACAGTGAGAGAGACAGAGAGAGAAAGGTCTTCCTTTTGCCGTTGGTTCACCCTCCAATGGCCGCTGCGGCCGGCACACCGCGCTGATCCGATGGCAGGAGCCAGGTGCTTCTCCTGGTCTCCCATGGGGTGCAGGGCCCAAGCACTTGGGCCATCCTCCACTGCACTCCCGGCCACAGCAGAGAGCTGGCCTGGAAGAGGGGCAACCGGGACAGAATCCGGCGCCCCTACCGGGACTAGAACCCGGTGTGCCGGCGCCGCAGGCAGATGATTAGCCTAGTGAGCCGCAGCGCCGGCTAGTACAACTTTTAACAAGACTTTTTTTTTTTTTTTTCCTGTTCAGCATATCATTATTACTTTTTAAGAACAGGAGCCAGGTAACCATTTCGAATTATAGAATGTTAGTCTCGAGGTGAACCATAGGATAATGGCTGGATTGTGCTCTCACTGCTTTACAGATGGAAAAAAAATGCTTTTCTAGGGCCGGTGCCGCGGCTCACTAGGCTGATCCTCCACCTTGCGGCGCCGGCACACCGGGTTCTAATCCCGGTCGGGGCGCCGGATTCTGTCCCGGTTGCCCCTCTTCCAGGGTGTGCAGTGGAGGATGGCCCAAGTGCTTGGGCCCTGCACCCCATGGGAGACCAGGATAAGTACCTGGCTCCTGCCATCAGATCAGCACGGTACGCCAGCTGCAGCGGCCATTTTGAAGGGTGAACCAACGGCAAAGGAAGACCTTTCTCTCTGTCTCTCACTGTCCACTCTGCCTGTCAAAAAAAAAAATTAAAAAAAAAATACTTTTCTAAAGTCAAGAGAAGAAAGAAGACAGCCAATGCCAAGAATCCCATTTATGAAAAAGTCAAAACTTCCCACATCTACTAATTCCACATACTATCTATACCTTCCATTCCCCAGACACTTCTAAAGGGCAATTTCTGTGTTTTCTGATGATCTAAGGAGAAAGCCTAAAAATGCCAGAACTTGTAGATTTAGGCCAATAAATGGTCTCATTACTTATTTATCAATCTTCAACTTCTATCCTCAATTTTGGCACTGGGGTTCTTGACTATGGTCCCTAATACTAATACTAAGAGACATTGAACCAAACATTCAAAAATCCCTTCCAGATCCACAAGATTTTTTTTAAAGATTTTATTTATTTGAGAGGTAGAATTATAGACAGGCGAGAGGGAGAAACAGAAAGGTCTTTCCTCCACTGTTCACTCTCCTAATGACCGCAACAGCCAGACTGAACTGATCCGAAACCAGGAGCCAGGAGCTTCTTCTGGGTCTCCCACCTGGGTGCAGGGGCCCAAGGACTTGGGCCATCTTTTACTGCTTTCTCAGGCCAAAGCAGAGAGCTGGATCATAAGTGGAGCAGCTGGGACTCGAACCTGCACGCATATGGGATGCCGGCACTGCAGGTGGCGGCTTTACCTGCTACGCCACAGTGCTGGCCCCAAGCTTATGTTTCTTATCACTCACTTTCATTTATTGAGCCATAGTAATAATAACTTGGAAGAATTCAAATACATCATAATTAATCGGTTTTGCTGCAATAAATCAGAAGGAAGAAATCCTGAACTCTGATGTTGTGCCAAGCCTGCCCTAGCCCCCAAGCCATTACTTCAGCTGAGTTTTCTCTGAGACATACCCTGCAATGCCCTGGGTCTTATTCCAATCTACTGAACCCACCTTTTCTCATTTGTATTTAAGCTGGTGTACATGGGTTAGGTCTCTCCTATGTCAGCGAATATTATGAAAACCCCTAGTGAAACAGGGTCCAAAGAGTTAGAAACAAAAATCACACGTGGCTGATGATGAAGAGACCATTAACATGATTAAGAAAATCATGGGGGAGGAGAGTCACACTCTGGGAGCTTGAGATCACACATTGTTATGGAGTTGGGGTGGATTTTGATAAGAGGACTAAAAACATTGAAAACTAAAATGATGGTGTTTTTGCCTTATGTGCTTTCAATCTTGTTTTGCTATATTTTTCTTTTCTAAAATGCTTTATTTTCATAAGGGGAACAAATGTCATGTATTTCATAAATTATAAACAGTTTTACAAGCATAATGATACTTCTACCCTCCCCTCCTTCCCTTGCTTCCACCCTCCCTTCTTTATTTCTTATTTTTCTTTTAATTTTTACAATGAAATATTTTCAATTTACTTGGTAATCACAAGCTTAACCTTCCACCAAATAAAGAGTTCAACAAGTAGCAGTAGAAAAACCATTGATCCTCAAGAGTATAAACAAGTGCTATAAAAAAAACAATCAAATTTCCACATGTAAATTTCACTCATATACATTACATATTTTGTACTCTGTATATTGGCTACCACAGGAGGGAAAACATGATATATCTCTTTGGGAAGCTGGCTTAGTTCACTAAAGATAATGGTCTTCAGTAGTGTCTGTTTTGGTAAAAGACAGGATTTCGTTGTTTTTTTTTTTTTTTTTTTTTTTTTTTTTGACAGGCAGAGTGGACAGTGAGAGAGAGAGACAGAGAAAGGTCTTCCTTTTGCCGTTGGTTCATCCTCCAATGGCCGCCGCGGCCGGCGCGCTGTGGCCGGCGCACCGCGCTGATCCGATGGCAGGAGCCAGGAGCCAGGTGCTTCTCCTGGTCTCCCATGGGGTGCAGGGCCCAAGCACCTGGGCCATCCTCCACTGCACTCCCTGGCCACAGCAGAGAGCTGGCCTGGAAGAGGGGCAACCGGGACAGAATCCGGCACCCCAACCGGGACTAGAACCTGGTGTGCCGGCGCCGCTAGGCGGAGGATTAGCCTAGTGAGTCGCGGCGCCGGCCCAGGATTTCGTTTTTTTTTTTTTTTTTTAAGATTATTTTACTAGAAAGGCAGAGTGACAGAGAGAGAGAGAGAGAGAGAAAGAGAGAGAGAAATCTTCCGTCTGCTGGTTCACTCCCCAAATGGCCACAATGGCCAGAGCTGGACCAGGTCAAAGCCAGGAGCCAGGAGCTTCTTCTGGGTCTGGTATGTAGGTGCAGGGGCCCAAGTACTTGGACCATCCTCTGTTGCTTTACCAAATGCATTAGTAGGGAATTGGAATTGGAGCAGCCAGGGCTCGAACCGGTGCCCATATAGGATGTTAGTGATGCAGATGGTTTTACCAGTTACACCAAGGCACTGGCACCAGGATTTCATTCTATTAACTGGGGTATTTCTAAAAACAGGTGATCCTTAAACAGTTATAAGATTTCATTGCTAAGTTTTAATAATCCCATTCACTGAAGAAAAATATGTAATAAGAGCTTTCTCCCCATAGAGAAAATTGAAAAGTCAACATTTAAACAATGATCACAAGTAGAAAGAGCAAAGTCAGGACTACCTTATGGAGAACAGTCATGTAGCCTAACATTACAATGTCTGAGTATCATATCAGATTGCTTGGTTTGGTACCCAAGCCCAGCTCCTGACTTTAGCCAATGCAGATTCCATGAAGCAATAGTTAATGCCTTAAGTAATTAAGTTTCTGCCACTCATCTGGGAGATCTGAATTGCAGTCCAGGTCACCACGTTTAGTCTCAGCCCTGCCTAGCTATTATGGATATGTGGTGAATGAACCAACAGATGAACACTCTCTCTCTAAAAGAGATAGATAGATAGATAGATAGATAGATAGATAGATAGATAGATAGATTTCCAAGACTCCATGCTTTAGATTCCAGAAAAGATCATTCTGCTTTTTAGAGAATGGATTTTTCTCTTTAAAGACAAATCCTTGATTGGATTCAATTTGTGCTTCAGAATCCTGCCATTATGACAATAATGACAATAAAGACCAGGGGCACTTGCTTAAAATATTGTATTGTCTCTTACTCTGATGAGTTTTCTTGTTATTCAGAGAGACAGGCATTCACAGAACCGCAAAATAGGGAACTTGGGCCCACATACTTAGTGAGGCAGTGTAAATTTGAGGGTAGTTCCCTGGCATTTCCCAGCAGGGATGGGATCCTGCCCTCTGCAGGAATTCCTAAGCAACAACTTCCTATGGAAGGATTTCTCATTTAAATATAACCTCTTGGCAACCAAATATTTATCTGGAAGAAATTGGGAGTGGCCTTGTCCAATCAGCCACCTGGGTTCAGTCCATTACTCAAAAATAACAGGATTGTGGCATTTGGGGAACGCCTCCCCCACAGAGGTTTGCCAAGAAATAGTTCAGCAATGCTCCACCATCCACCCGTCCTTGTCAACACGCCTCCCTGGGCATTATGAGTGAGTGGACAGCACCACACCCAAGATCATGTCCAGGGCATTCTTGGCATAAATCCCTAAAGGCAAAGTCAAGAGTGTACATGACAAAATCCTTGCCTGCTGCCCTGTTCATCACAGCATGTGATCTAATTTGATCCTTGCTGAGGATGGTAAGTCCATAAGCCCCAAGGCAATTTTATTTGCAGACTTTATCTTCATCCAAGCAAATCTCCGGTGATTTTGCTCCATTGGATTCTGAAGACCATTAATCGCTATTGCTCACAAAGGACAATATGCAGAATTTCATATATAACCTCCCCTTTCCACACCAAGATTAGGCATCTAACACCTCTCATCAGGACTGACTCAGACCTGACTATATTTGTCAGCAATCTAGTCTATCCACGCTCTGTTCTAATCATTTCCTCACTATCAATTGAAAGTAACCAGCAATGTGCCCGCCACATACTGATGTTGATCTACAGGCTGTAGGAACACAAAGCTGTGCAAGGCCTCCATGCTCTAAAGTATTTATGACTCCAATTGGTCAACCAAAACAAATAAAACTTCCTGTTGTGTATTCAATACTGTCCTTGCTGTCCCTGAATACCTTCTCCTTTTCCTACTTTTCCTATGTTCTAGTCATGGTTTCCAAAACAAATTTTCACCCTTTGTATCACCATTTTTTAAAAATACTTCCCCTTAGTCTATGAGTCACCTTATTTTTCTCTATCAAAAGTTATCAATCTGTTGTCTTTTCATCAGTAGTTCCTATTCCTAAAGAAGAAAAATGAAGAGAAAGAATTGGAGGAGTAGAAGGTGGTCTTGTCTATGCTTCCACATTCTATCATTCCCATTATGAATTTTGGGTTTGTCATGCTAATATTTATATGAGAACTAGTTTTCTATATATTTATTCTCCTAGTCCCTCATTCAATCTCAAGCTATTTAAAGGGAGGACCAAAATATAGCTCATCCCTCTTTCCCTACAGAAACTATTGGGCCATTGTGCACTATTTGCTGAATCATAATATTAAAACTATTACAACTGGGGCCAGTGATGTGGTGGGGTTAGAGCATTGGCCTGTAGTGCTGGTATCCCATATGGGCACTGGTTCGAGTCCCAGATATTCCACTTCTGATCCAGCTCTCTGCTATAGCCTGGGAAAGCAGTAGAAGATGGCCCAAGTCCTTGGGCCCCTGTATCTGTGTGGGAGACCCGGAAGAAGCTCCTGGGCTCCTGGCTCCTGGCTTAGGATCAGCTCAACTCTGTCTGTTGCAGTCATTTGGGGAGAGAAACAGTGGATGGAAGCCCCCCCCATCCCTCTCTGTCTCTCTCTGTCTCTAACTCACTCTGTAACTCTTTGAAACAAATAAAATAAATCTTAAAAAAGAAAATTATCATGACTAAACTTTCTTTCTAGGATATGTGTATGGCAATATCCAAGTTATCATAAAAGAGAAAAGCACAATGAAAATGTATAGTGGTAACTATACGAAAAAGATGAAGCAGTTATTTAACTAAAAAGACCAAAGAATATCAATTGCTTAATGTTTTTAAATAAAAGTCATGTTCTTTGCTAGAGTCAGCATACTCTGGATGCAGAATACAACCACTGGTGCATTAGGTGGCCATGTACTAGTTTTACAGGACACTTCTCTGTGTGTGTTACAGAGGCATCACTTGTTATACACACCTACCATGCAGTCTGAGTCAGGAAATACCATCTTGTTCATATGAGCATTTTCCTGAATATTTTCCTGGTCACACCTACAGATATATTAAAGCCCATGAATAGGGGTTAGGCTTTCTTAGACCAACTGTCAATTTCTTCTTTCCATCCAAAACTGGCTCCAGCTCTCCATTATTTTGTTGCTGAGTAACAGCCCTTGAGTTGAGTGCATGATTAACAGTCTTTCCCCGCTAAACTCATCACACACCTGCAGTCCTGACTGCCCAGCTCTGTGACTCAATGGATCCTCAGGGAGGAGCTATTTATTAGCATTTTGCAATACCTTAAAGGATACATGTAGGGTAACCACCATCTTCATAATAAAGGCAAAACAAATTAGAAAGCAAGAGGAAGCTAACCATTTTGGAGCACCTAGACCAATCACCAGTTCAGCACTTATTTATTCCTCACAATTCCATGAGGTGGATAGCATTAATGTCGTTCTAGAGATAAGAACAGAAGTCTCAGAAAAGTTAGATAGTAAAGCAAACAAGTGACAGATCTGGAATTGGAACCAAGGCACAAAATCCTAAACAATACAAACATTCTACAAAATGAAGCTTTAAACTTCACCATCCCCTATCTTCATAAGTTGGCAGAACCACTTCTCTTCTTTTACGGATCTCTTCATTAGGATTAGGCTTGACTGTATAGAAGAAAAACCCATCTAATGATGAACTTCTGATCTCTTCTTCCAGTAAAATAAGGTAAAAAAAAAAGTTGGATTGTATAGGAGTGGAAACAAGACTCCATAGAGCAAGTAGGAGCCAGGATCCTTCCAGTCCCTCACTCTGTCATACCTGGGTTGGATCCTTGCATTCGGGGTGGAGAATTATAGGTAGAAGAGAGAGGAAGTGAAGAGGGACAGAAGAGTGCTTGCTTGTCTTTTTTCTTTTGTTTAGTTTGTATTTACTTGAGAGGTAGACAGAGGTGGTGGGGGGCAGGGAGGGAGACGGAGAAAAAACTCCCATTTCTCCCATTTGCTAGTTCAACCTCCAATTATCCACAATGGAGGGGGTTGGTCCTGCTAGAAGCAAGAATCCTGGAACTCAAATCAGGAATTCAGGGGATAAACCAGCATGCTGGATCTCTCTCTCTCTCTCTCTATTTTTTCCCCTCTTTCTGTTTACATTTAGTTGCCCCCAACTTTGTCAAACAGACAAATTTGGTTTCAAAACACTCTGAGATACACTGTGTTTCAGTTAGGTATATGACTTCTCTCAATAACTCCAGGACACTGTTAGAATGTTACTGAGAACCAACACCATGCCATTAGAATTCAGAAAACATTTTTCTTATTCCAAAGATGAATTTAAATTTGTAATGACACTTTTCTGGATGTGATGTAGAAAGGAAAATGTTGTAGAAACAGAAAATTGGACCTTTTTTGTTTATGTCTGAAAACAATCTACAGAGAAGCGCAGCTGCTGCTTCCTGTCTATTGGGAGAAGATGGCCCAGTCATATCATGGCTCTTGAGACAAATCCACTACTGAAAACAGCAGACATGGTGTACCATCAATTCCACTACTCACGCACTGGGACAGCTTACTTAGGCTCAGTGACCCCCAAAACTAGAGAATGTGGTTGTCCTCCTGTTCCTGTACAATCCAAATGCAAAGCATCCCAAACCACAAACAGGAGCACTTTCATGAATGCTAAAAGTAAAATAGCTTCTTTCTAGATTCAGATATTTCAAGATTTTAAATAAGGACTTTTTTTTTTTGGTAGCCATGTTTTTCTGCCTGTAGCTTTCTGCCTATTGATTAAACAATCAATGTTTACAATTTTTTTGAATGTTGGTTGCTCCCAGGGCTTTTTAATTGGAACCTTATAGGTTGCAGAAATGTTTCTGTAAATAATGATTATATTAAGGAGACAAATCCTGTCTCACTTAATACTATTTTCTAAGAGAGCATCTCGTGAAAGAAGGAATAAAGAAATTAGGAAATTATTCTGTGGGAAAACCAACATTGTAAGCTCTTGTCCAATAACCTCTTACTCAATTTCCAACTAATAGGAAATACTTGCTTTGTGCTTACAAAATATATTGTTTGGTAATGCAAACACTCCATTGGATGGGTAATTCTAGTAGTTAGAAACATCTAAATGAATAATAATTCAGCCTCATTCATACCTGGCTGGGTGTTTTTAAAAATGAAGGGACAGAAGAATGATGTGAAAACAGAAATATGAACTATATGCTTGGGTTCAGGGGATGTGGACAAAAAAGAACAGGAGAGAAGAAAAGAAGTAAAAGGAGAATATGTGAGTTGTACTGGAAAAATAGATCAACTACCAAATCCAATCAATCTTTCATTCTCCCATTCCATTCTTCCCTTAGATCTGCAAAATAAAGGCCCAAATGCTCAAATTCTGCTATAAATTGTAAAGCTTCCCACAATAAAAACTGTTGTTGATCACTATACTCCCTGCTTACTGACAAAGAGTCCTGATTTACTCCCATTTCATGGGAGTAAAATTAGAAAGGTTGTAAAAATATTGTTTAACCATTGACTCAAGATATGACAGAGAATTTAATATCATCTAATTTAATCCCTTTCATGTTACAGGGGAGTGAAATTGAGGCTGTAAGAGAGGAAGCAACTTCCTCAAGGACACGCAGCAAATTGGAGGGAGAATTGGGACAAGAATTCAGATTTTCCTACTTCTGGTACAGTGTTGGAGGCTCCATGTTGCATTTCTAAGTAGTTGTTCTCATTTAATCAGGATTAACAAGGACAAGATACTCTTCTTTATCACTGGGAATAAGCTAAAAGAAGAGCACTCCCAAATTTCCACCCTGCTTTTCCATAACTGTACCCCTGCAAACTACGTCCCAGTACTCTACAGTCTCTAGAACTCATGTGAACATCATGGATTCCTTAGTTTGGAGTAAAAATGCCATAGCATCAACGTTCTGCTGACTTTAATCCCTCAAATCTCTCCATCATCACTGATAAAGCTCTGTGTTTATATAATACTTTCCCCCCAAGAAACCTAGGGTGATTTAGGGACATTATCTCATTACACAGCAAGTAATTATCCTAAGAGATAAGTGGGCAATTTTATTCATTTATACCCTGAATCAGACCCATCCCCCTGCAGTTCAAGAGACGGTCTCACAGTTTATGGAAAGGGTTTTCAGACTAGTTGTAAGTGTGAACGCCACTGCAAGTGACAGATGAAAGCAGAATTATTCTAGCTCCTCCAAAATGGCATCTTATCAATCTCTAAACACACAACTCATCATTTCTCTGGCATCCTTAGGCCTTTCGTTTGTAGCATGTCCAAATCCCATTGGCTTGTTTATAGGTCCTCAGAGGCACCAAGTTCCCTCTTGTTTGCATATGTTCTTCCTTATTCCTGGAACATTCTCTCCATAACCTTCTTTTTTTTTAAATTTTTTTTTTTTTTGACAGGCAGAGTGGACAGTGAGAGAGAGAGACAGAGAGAAAGGTCTTCCTTTGCCGTTGGTTCACCCTCCAATGGCCGCCACGGCCAGCGCACCGCGCTGATCCGATGGCAGGAGCCAGGAGCCAGGTGCTTTTCCTGGTCTCCCATGGGGTGCAGGGCCCAAGGACTTGGGCCATCCTCCACTGCACTCCCTGGCCACAGCAGAAAGCTGGCCTGGAAGAGGGGCAACCGGGTCAGAATCTGGCACCCCGCCCGGGACTAGAACCCGGTGTGCCGGCGCCGCAAGGCGGAGGATTAGCCTGGTGAGCCGCGGCGCCGGCCACTCCATAACCTTCTTAACCTTGTTAACTCCTATTCATCTTTCTGATACCAGCTCCAATACTGCTTCTGAAGAGAAGTCTTTCCTGATCTCCCCCCACCAACCTCTAATTTATGTTCAAATCCTGTAATGAAAGCTCTGAAACCCAGTATGTTGTGGGCTGACTCTAAGATGT
This sequence comes from Oryctolagus cuniculus, assembly GCF_051225735.1. Lineage (NCBI taxonomy): Eukaryota > Metazoa > Chordata > Mammalia > Lagomorpha > Leporidae > Oryctolagus > Oryctolagus cuniculus. The sequence goes on from NC_142870.1 coordinate 90,273,201, forward strand.
TCTCCAATAATGCTACTCCTTTATTTTCAAGTCCTTGTATAATAGCCTTCCCTTGAATATGGGCTGGACTTAGTGATGTACTTCTAGTAAAAAGAACATGGCTGAGGTGATCTTAGAGGATCAGGCTACAACAAAACTGGCTTGCCTTTTGCCCAACTTCTTTTCTCTCTCTTGTTCTCTCCCTTGCTCCCCCTAGGGGAAGCTGGCAGCCATGCTGTCAGTAGGATTGACACAGCAAGGAACTGATCTTTGCCAACAACTACACGTGTGAGTTTGAAAGTGACCCCCGCCCCCCAAGTTGAGGCTTGAGACGCCACACCTCCTGTAAAACCGAGATTTAGGCTTTGGCCAAGGACCCAGCTAAACCATGTCCATATTCCTGGTCCCAAAATTAAGGAATAATAAACATTTGTTGTTTTACACTACTTGGTCTTGAGGTAAGTTGTAACATAGCAATAGATAATTCACACAGTCCGTCAAAGCATGTATTGCTGTTCTAATTATGCACTTGTCGGTATCATTATTTGATTGCTGTCTGCTTGTACCTTGACTGTGAGCTCCATGAAAGTAGAAGCCCTGACTCTCTGAACACTATGGTATCACAGTAGCATCCAGCACAAAACAGTGCCCAGTAAGCATCACTTGAATGAATAGTTTATCCCAGTTATCATCTTTTCTCATACCCTCTCAGGCACCCTAAATAACAAACACGAACTGCATCCTCACTTGTGGGCTCGCAGTCTATGTCTCCTACTTCTCTCACATCACAGAAATCCAATCCAGTCATCACATGCCAGAGAGCCACCTTCTGTCAATTCTTCTCACACCCATGCCTTCCTTTCTCACACACCTGCCCAGTTCACAAACTATAATTTCCCAATGTCACTATCACAGCCTCACTCCTGGAGCAGGTCCTTTCCTCTAGTTTCTCTTCTATGGTTCTCCAAAACACCATGACCACCCCTATCTTCCTGAAGCAAAATGCCAATCATTTACTCTCCTACCTGATAACTCTAACTCAAACTCATACTCATACTCACTAAAAACCACTCAAGAATGAGTATTTGTACAGTTGGTTAAGCTATCACATGAGATGGTGCATCCTGTATGAGAGTGCCTGATTTCAGTCCTGGCTTCTCTACTTCTAATCTAGCTTTCTTCTAATGCCCCTAAAAGGCAGTAAATGATGGCTCAAGTACTTAGACTCCACTACCTATATGGGAAAACTGGATGGAGTTCCTGGTTACTGGCTTTAGGCATTTGGGGAGTAAACCAGTAGATGAAAGAGCTCTCCCTCAGTCTCTCTCTCTCTGTGTGTCTCTCTTGCTCTCTTTTTCTCTCTTCTTTTATTCTACTTTCTCTCTCTCTCTCCTTCTCTCTGTTTCACTGTGACTCTCAAATGCCAAAATAAATCTTTAAAATCACTCATGAATTTCCTCCATACCTTCTGAACAACTAGGCCTCAGCCACGTGGAAGACTTGGCATGATCTTATTAGGAGGCACAAATCTGCTTATGCTTAAGACTATCCTGCTTCTCACTCTCTCTCTACCCAAACTCCACTCTTCCTATAACACCTGCTCAGATTCCCCTCTTCTATAAGACCTTCCCATCCCTCCCAGTGGTAATTCTCTCATCTATTCCTGTGCCCATGTTGGCTCGTCAGCTGGAGCCCTAAGCAAAGCTAAGCATGTCATACAAGTGCCAGCCTCCCTGTTGACACCGTGAACAAAACTTGGTGGCAGAATCCAGGTCTTGTTACTTTTATCATGCACAATGCCTGATACATGGCCAGAGTTCAGGAAGGATTCACTGAGAGTAATTGAATTGCTCCTTGGAAAGAACATATATTTAGAGAGTCTCTTTTTATTTTCAGAATGCTGCTGGGAGGGCAGATTATTAAGTCAGTGCTTTTTTCTTTCTTTTTTTTTTCTAAGCAAAGACCACAAACCACCTCTGAAGCCAAGAAAAAGATGTGATTAGAGGGAAATACATCGGTACCTTTAATCCTCCACTGAGTTTGGAAAAACAACAAAATGCCAGCTTCTACTAGATCATTTCTTGTTAATTAAACGTTAGCCATATTCTTTTGGTGCACTCAATTTTCTGGTCAGGTCAACAAAATGTAAGCAACACCATTCCCGCCCCCTCCCCTGACTTTCCAACCCCACTCCTGGAGTTATGCAACCCTTGGGGGCGGCATACACTTCAGCTATTTGCCCTGCGCTCATAATTAGATTGTCTAGACAGGAGATGTTGCTGGAGCAATAGGAAAATATTTTACGAGGTGTTCCGCAGAACCACACTTATAACAGTGATTAGAACGCACTGACAGACGCGAAGCCAGCAGAATCGGCCTGGGCTATGAGCTGGTTTCACCCAGAGCAGAGGCCCTTTGAAGCTCTCATCTGAGGAAGAGATGCCAAATTAGAAAGCTGAGGGCACGGAGCAGCTCTCTGGACTTGGGATCCAAAGGAGCAAGACTGAGATGACAGAGTAATGTCTGAGATGCCCTCCTTCTGCCCTCCACAGAGCTTTTGTTGGCATATCAACACGACAGCAACATCTTCCAGCAGAAAACCTCTTCAGTGAGACTTTTCGCAGGAATAATTGATTAAGTAAAATCGGGTTATCACTTTAAGATGAATGAACTGCATTTGTGGGTAGAGAGCTTTAACACAAAATAAAAGAAGCTTCAGAGGTTTTTTTGATTCAGCAAGAGGAGATTTAGCAGAGAGAAGAGACGTGTATCAGGGAAGTGGATCAGCACCCAGGTCCTGAACCCCCAGGGTCTTTCTCCAAACATGTTGTATGTGCTTGTATCACTCCAATGCTTACCACACATCAGATCGCTTTCTAAACACTTCACACACAGCATCTCACTGAACCTTCAGAAACCAACTAGAGAGATACTATTATCCTTCTGCTCCCTGCTCCAGGTTCCAAGCAAGGTGACTGGGGTATGGATCGTTAATTAACTGGATCTAGGTCACCAAAGGCAAGATCTGGGACCGGCTCCTTGTAAGCCTGACTTCAGAATCTGCTCTGTAATCCCAGACTGTCTACATTCTGTCTCTGTCACAGAGCTCATGTTGGGGCAGGGGTAAAGAAGTGAGGTCCGTTTACCTTTAAAAATTACAACACAGGGCAAGTGTTTGGTCCAGCAGTTAAAGTACCAGTTAGGATGCGTGTATCGCATATTGGAATACCCCAGTTTGAGTCTCTGATGTGATCCCAATTTGAGCATAATGCTGATATGTACTCTGGGAGGCAGCAGACGACAGCTAAAGTAATTGGGTCCCTGTCACACATGTGGGAGACCTGGATTGAATTCCCGGATACCAGCTTCAGCCTCACCTGGCTCCAGTCATTATGGGCATTTGATAGAAGTCCTTTCCTCCCCTGCCCCCTCCCCTCCCCTTCCCTCCCTTCCTCTCCCTCCCTTCTTCCCTCTTCTCCCCTCTCCTTCCCTCTCCTCGCCTCTCTTTCTCTATCTTCTTTGTCTCTCAAATAATAAATTCAAACAAAAATAGTGAAGCATTTGAAAAGAATTAAGAAGCAGATGCATGACAAAGTGGATTTGAAATCAGAGGATTTTCAAATCTTAACCCCATCTGCTTCCATGATGGCAAAAAAGTCATTTGACCAGTCAAAATCTCAATTTCCTTATTGTTATCTCTTTTAAGCCTTAAAAGAGGGAACAACTGGCAAGTGAATATGGATTTGTTATAATTTTTAAGTAAAATTTTGTTTTATTTCAACCTCTTACAATTTGCAAAGCTCTTTTATATCTACTATTTAAATCTCTGATGACCTCGTGAATTAAACCTAGAAGAGACTTTTATTGCCAACATTTTATAGATTTGAAATTGAGACCCCCCTCCAATAACTGAAGCAACTTTTCCAAAATCAAAGGGCAACAAAATGCTGTAGTTACATTTAGTCATCACCTTAACCCTATGGTTAACTCTCAGGGAAGCCTTCTTCCCCTTCCGCTTCCACTTTTCTGGGAGGTTATGGACACAATAAGATTAGAGAAATTGTTTTTTAATTAAACTCTGGGAATGAGTCCAATTATGATAGCAATAAGATTTAGGATCCCATCTCAGATAAGGACTGATAACAAAAGATGCATACTAACAACAAGGTATCTTGGAAGACAACCAGGTTTTGCCTCTGGTAAATGATTTAATCCAAAGAGACTTTGCCTTCTTCTCACAAATAAAAGAGCTATGGCCTTTGGTCATCTCTTACCGTCACCCTTTGCCTTCACATTAAGCAAAAGGAAAATAATAAAACAACTCTGATTTGTCAGCATCAGTAGGTGGGATATGTAGACACATGTTCTGCTCAGTACTGGTAGACTTCTAGCTGCCCAGGAACAGCAGAAGTAAACACTAACAGGAGAGGTTATCTCTCCCTAGATGGACAGAGGGAGAGGAGCAAAAACAACAAAACAGAGCTAAAGAAAGAGGGGGTGGGGGGAGGATCTGAAGGAGAAGAGTAAAGGAAAGAGAGGAAAAGAGAAATAAAATATTATTTATCCAAAGAAAATGTGCCCTGGACAGGGAGTCTGAAGAATAGATTCTGAGACTTAGCTTTCATACTCTGATGATAACACCTGAACCCATGAACCTTCCCATGTGTAAGCTGCAGTCAGTGAACCACACATGCTCCCTGGCATCACAGGTCAGCCTGCATAGGGAAGGGGAAAGCCCTTGATAAACTGCGTCAGCATGACCACCCACAGCCAGTGGCTGCCAGTGAGAAAGCTGTGTTTTCTGTCAACAGCAAAATTGGCTCAAACCCTGCCCAAGACTTGCTCTGGAGTTGACTTGCTATTTAGTTGCTGATTTTCCCCTACCTCCTACTCTTCACTCTCCCTGTTACTGCCTCCCCTCTGACCTTATAATGATGACTTAATGCCTGAGAGGGGCCAACTGACTTGGAAATAAAGATAACACTCAAATTAATCTACTTAGTTCCATGTTAACAAAAGCTTTAATCTGGGAAAAAAATCAGAACTTGTCCGTGCTTAATATCTATGAGACATATTACCAAGCGTTCTCGAGTGATATCATTAGAATCTAACAATAAGACTGATAATGCAGCAGAATGACCATTGATATAACCTTTTAATAGGTGCAGAAACAAAAGTAATGTCGTAAAATTGGATCTGGAACCCAGGACTCCATTTCTAGTCCACGCAAGGACTCCTTCCTCACTTTACTTCTTCCCTCTGGGTGCCCAGAGAAAGCCCTTTAGCATTTAACAGCATGCCAGCTGCTGGCACAGGCTTTCTCACTCTAACCACAGGATGCAAATCTGGATAAAACTGCACAGGTTAATTAGGAGGGCTGGAATTACATCAACTCACAGTGGTAATAATTGGGTGCCTCATGGGAAATAAAACAAAATATTCCATACAAAATAAAATGTGTCTGGTAAAGCTAATGAAAGGAAAGAGGTGAAGGATGAGAATATGCGGGAATAGTTCAAAGAGCAGACTTCTCTTTCTTCAGAATGAAGATTTAGCCTCAAGTAGTAATGTGTTATTTAAATAAACAACCATTAAAGTAACTAATAATGATCACTATAATCAATTTTTTTGAAAAATGAATTATGTACAAACAGGAAAAGAATAAGAATGAATTTGGTTTTACATGGAAACAGATTTGTAATAGGAAGTCATAGATAGTATTAAAATGTATGGGACTAAGAATACTATGCTGTTTCACTGACAATCACCAGTACACAGAGCAACAGACTCCAAACCTTCTTATGCATGTTAGAAAAGACATACACTCAGTGGGAAGCAAATATAGACAATATGGTAATATATTTTAAAAGTACAATACTACAAAAATCAATTTGGCAGAACTACCATATCTGTTATATCCATGTAGGTAAATAGGTTAATCTTATTTGTTAAAAGAAAAAGGACACCAAGGTTGGATCAGAAAGCAAAATTCAGTTAAAGAAGGGGGCTGCAAAACATTCATGGGAAAATGAAATTAAGATACATTTATGTTGGTGCAAAAAAGTGAAATCTATGTATAGATTTTTCATAATACATATATGCTGTGAACTTTTTGAATCCCTCTCAAATATGCAAGTACACATAGGCAAAATGAAGAGACTTGAGAAGTTTAAAGTACTAAATTGACAAATATATACAAAGAAAATTCAAAACAAATGAACATTTTTGTTGCAATAACCTACAGACAGGGTATCTCCCCCAAAGCAGGCAAGGTAATAAAGGAGATAATTTTTATATTTTAATTAAATTTATATTTTAAAAATATATTTTAATTAAAGGAGATAAATTTTATAATGGAAAATATATTCAATATCTATAAATGTTTCTACATAAAACAAGACAATGTAAACATCCATGATGTAAGTCACAAGGTAAAAATTATCATAGTCATAGCAAAATGTAATGTTCCTATCGACAGATCAAGTAAAAAAATTAATACCAGGTAAATAAGCAGAGATATAGAAGATATTAAAAATAACATCATGATAGTGATCTAAATGCCATACATCAAACTCTGCAGAAAGTGAAGACAACACATTGAAGCATCTATGAAGTTGTCAAAGAAATGTTTACATCAAAGAAGGAGGCACCTTTCTCTGAAGGGAGGAAGGAACCTCCACTGTGATATGGCCTTGACTAAACAAGATCAGAGTTGGTGAAGTCAGAAGGCTTCCATAGCCTTGATAGCTCATGGCAAGAGCCTTGGGTGATTACTGACGTCATAAATAAGAGTGTCAATTGTTAAATCAACAACTGGAATCACTGTGCACCTGCTCCCCACGTAGAATCTCTGTCCTTAATGTGTTGTACTATGAGAATTAACGGTAAAACTAATAGTTGAATAGTACTCTGTAACTTGTGCGGTTGTGTGGGTACTGTCTGTTGAAATCTTTACTTAGTATATACTAAGTTGATCATCTGTATATAAAGATAATTGAAAATGAATCTTGATGAAGAGTGGGATGGGAGAGGGAGTGGGAGATGGGATGGTTGTGGGTGGGAGGGAGGTTATGGGGGGAAAAGCCACTATAATCCAAAAGTTGTACTTTGTAAATTTATATTTATTAAATAAATAAAAATGTTAAAAAAAAAGCCCAAAGAAATGGTTACTTTAATGTAAACATATTCAGTAAAGTCCAAAGAGTAAAAATAATTTAAAAAAACATTTTCTGTTTCTAACCATGTATAAAAGTCAACCTTAATAAAAAAAATTAAGGGGATTAAAATAACCCAACATTCAAAAGAAAAGTTCTGATGTCTGTAAGGTTATCCATTAGAGTTGCCTGCCATTTCCCCCCTTAACTCTCACTAAAATGGATGACAAAAAAGAATAAAGAACCATGTTACAACTGGAGTGACTGATGAAGCACCCTGAAGGCTAAAAATAAAGTGGCTACGTCCAGTGGCTAACACCACAGAGAGGAGAGCAAGGCATTTTGCCTTTTCTCTCTGTTTATCCCACTTGGATTCTGCCAATTGTGGTAACTTGGTTGAGCATAGAGGAGAATATGTTAAGTAACATAAATCAGGCACAGAAAGAGATATATTCATATGTGGAAGCAAAACAAAGTTGGTCTCACAGAAGTTGAGATTAGAATAGTAGTAAGCAGAGGCTGGGAACATTAGGGGTGGGGCATGGAGAGAGGACAGTTAACATGAACAAGGGTGTAGTAGGATAAGGGAAACTACTTCTAATGTTCTATTGCATAGTAGGGTATCCATGGTTGACAACAATTAATTGCATTTTTCAAAATAGCTAATGGGATTTTCAATGGTCCCAACACAAAAATTGGTAAGTGTCTAAAGTGATGGACATGCCAATTCCCTTAATCTTAACATTTCATGTCATATACATATATTGAAAAGACCATACTCTATTATATAAATATGTACAATGACTATGTGGCAATTAAAATTATTTCAATCCATTCTCCAGGTAAAGAGGAACCAAAAATAGTTGGGTATATGAAATAAAATAGAACACTTCTATGTATTTGCAAAAGCAACATTAGAGAAAGTTTAAATACATAAAGCTTACATACCTAACAAAAATGACTGTAAGTACATAAAAATTAAACTAAAAAAATTACAGGGCTGGCACTATGGCATGGTAGGTGAAGCTGCTGCCTGTAGTGCTGGCATCCCACATGGGCGCCAGTTCGAGACCTAGCTGTCCCACTTCCAATCCTGCTTTCTGCTATGGCCTGAGAAAGCAGTGAAGGATGGCCCAAGATCTTGGGCCCCTGCACCCACATGGGAAGACCCAGAGGAAGCTCCTGGCTCCTGGATTAATTGAGGAGTGAACCAGCGGATGGAAGACCTCTCTCTCTCCCTCTCTACCTCTCCTTCTCTCTCTGTGTAACTCTAATTTTCAAATACATAAATAAATCTTTAAAAAATAAATGAAGTGAAAAAGTCACAAAATGCATAATACACATACAAATAGAGCAATAGGAAATAATACATACAAACATGCAAATTAATGAATGAGAACAGAAAAATTCTGTTATGAACAAAAAGCAGTATTTTGAAATTCAACAACCAACTACTTGCTAACTGAATTTTCACACAAGAAAGAAAAGTATACATACAAAATAATCTTTCATCGCCATTTTAATCGTTAATTTTCTTGCATTCTCAATTTAATGAATACTCACCAATCTGATAAAAACTAAGTGATTTTTCTAGTAAGAAAAAGATGATAGAAACTGATGTCAAAAAAACAGAGAAACATCAAAGGCTACTTTCATACTTCCTGGGAATACCAACTGATGCTACCAGTTAGGAAGACAATTTGACACTATCTGTTAATATTCATGGACTTTAAACTCTTAATGCCACTTCTAGAAATCTACAGTACAGTTAGTATCACACATTTGTGCAGCATTTTCCTACTAAAAAATGGTAAAAGTAAATATCCATCAATAAAAGACTAGATAAACAGATTAGACTTAATACAGAATATTCTGTACTAAAAAAACTAGTAGTGATCTCTACCTGGTTATTTAAAAAAATCTCTAAGCTATAACATTAGATAATGTAGCACTAGGCAGGGCAATTTGTGACATGTACTCCCCTTAGTTTAAATAATATGTAACAAATATATGTGGGAAGATACTTAATTTTAAATGTGTATAAGTAGATGTATACTTACATGCATAAGTATATAATATATATAGTCAGAAACTTTTTTCAATAAGAAACATTTTTATTCTTTCATATTTATGTATTATTTCTTTCAAAAAATACTTAAGAATTTGTTATCACCTGTAGGGATTGTACAACCTGTAAGGTTGTAGGTAAAAAAGAGAGGTCTTAAAAATAAATGTTTTGTTAGCAATGTTTAAATATATTTTTCCAACATCCAAGAGTACTTCAAACAACTTGTGGAAAAATAGATTTAAAAGATAAGTTTATTTAGATGCAAAAATCTTGAAACCCATTTCATAGTTTTTCATAAAACAAATTTTCCATGAAATTTTTGAAGCTCCCTTATCTCTATCTATCCATGTCTAATTGAAAATCTTCTAATTTTAAAATTTAATAAACTAAGTCAATTAATCACTCCCTGCATCCTTGAAAAGAGTAAATAAAAAGTAGGTTGTTAATATGGTAAGCTATGAATAAGGAAAAGACATCATTTGCTCAGGGTATGCATTTTTTCCCCAGTGTCTTAAAAAAATATCTCGCTTTATGCCAGGCCTGATGTCAGGTACCTAAAGGACAAGGAAAATAGCACATGCTCTCAAGAAACCCATACTTCAATGAATGTTGTTCACATTCAATCTTAGAAGACTCTTGTCTTTCTGGCTTAGATCAAAAGTGTTTAAGAAAAGCAGTTCCTTCCAATGTAATAACAGGAACTAGTTCAGTTCTGTAGTCCTCCTCTGCAGTCTTCACCAAGTTTCTTGGTCAATGTGAACATCTCAATGACAGTTTATACCCCCTCCCAATAAGTCTCCAGGGACAACCTCAAAGAGACTTCTTGTAAGAAGCCCTCTTAGCCCTCGTGGGTTCTATCCACTGGGCTTTCCACAGTAATTCAATTCTCAAAGGCATAGTAATTTCCCCCCTTTCATTCCCTTGGTTGTACTGTTCCTTCTGCCTGGAATGTCTTTACAATTTTGTTCTCTTTCTTTGGGAAGCTCCTCCCTAACATCAAACATTGGCTCAAGGGCTTCACAAAGAATATTTTCTGATTATCTGGCACATGAATAAGGATGAGACCATTTCTTTCCTGTTTTCATGGTTCTTCTATCTTTGTATTTAGCTATTTACTTATCAAGTTCTCACATGAAAGTACAAATTTATTTTGCATCCCTGATGCCTGACATAGAGTAAGAACTCAATGAAGTTTCATGAATTCAACTGTCAAAAGTCTCTGTTTTCCTAGCTTACAGTACTGAACTAAGTTTTGTGATCATCCTCCCTGCACGTCCCACCCTATTGTATCACTTCCCCGGGTCTAAGGCATCATACTCACCTGTCCAGTGACATCCCAGGGAAGGCAAACTTGCCCAGGCAGATGCGATAGACAGCACTCAGGGGAATCCGCTGCAGCTGCACACAGCTGAGCATGATGAAGTCATATTTGCAGATCAAGAGAGTCCTGTCTGTGATCAGCAACAACCTTTCCTTCTCATTGTTCCAGTGGTCTATCCTATAGGAAGCATCAGAGAGAAGGCAAATCAGGGATGTATATAGGCTTTCCAAGTTAAAGATAATGGCATTCACTGAAACACCTCTGCTAGTGCAGAAGATCATGAGGTTTGATCACCTCCAAAGAAAGAGGAGCGGAGATACAGCTAATTCTACTCCTCTGTCCTCAGACTGGCCCATGACTAAGGAAGAAGGGAGGTGGAAGATGACAGAGAAATGTTTTGCCATCATGAGCTCCTATGATGGAATACCGTGGGGTAATACCAAGTCTGCGTCCGTCGTCAGCTGGTTCACATGTCTCCACCTCTTTCTGGTTCTCTAGGAAACATTCAGAGTATATGTTCCTCCAAGGACACCTAATATATCTCTTTGTTCTAACTCAGTCTGCACCACCACAAACTAGTTTATGCTAATCTCCAAAGCTCACATTGTTTTTACTGAAGATAAAATGGGGGTGGAAACTTTCAGTTCTGTCACTTAGTGACTGTAAGACTGGACTTTAAACCTTCACATGGATCAGGTTTCTTATCTATAAAATGAAGACAGTACTAGTCCTTACCTCTGTGATTCTAGGGAGAGGGTTAAGAGAAATGAGTCTCAGTCATGGCTCTGTAAGTTAGCCAATACTCTTGCTGGTAGGGACTCAGGATACTGAGTGACTTTGGGTAACTCAAAAAAAAAAAAAAAAAAAAGCCACTCCTCAGAATATTTTAAATACTGACACACAAGACAAAGTTGGGAGTTAGGAGTAGGAGTTGAATGCATGTTCGGAAGAACAGAAGGAGACATGAAAAGAAGAAAGAAGATGAAGAAGAAAATAAGAGGTAAAAAAGGAGGAGGAAAAAAAGAAAGAGATCATTGATTGAGGCCCTGGTAAATGCCAGTCTTTATGGTCTTCTAGTATTAGCTCCATATCTCTCCACAACACTTAGAAGAAGGTTACACCCAAAGTCATTTGCCGGAATGCAATAGCAGAGATAATCAGAGAGTGGAAGGAAACAGCAAAAGGTCCAAGAGATGTGGTTTAAATCTGCTGCTGTGGTTTCCATCCACCCCTGTACATATTGAGATTGAATTCCTATTGCCTTGTGAGGAAGAGTTCTTGAGCCATCCACACAGCATTCAGTCTCAGTCAGAAAAACACAGAGACTGCCATGTCTTATCAGATATCTATATAGGTTCTCTAAATAGATTGCATCTACTTAGCAGTAAGTTATAAGCTGCTGCCTAATAAACCAGACTTGTTTTTAGTCTACAAACACTGCAGCTTTTGGTTGAATGGTTTTACTGAAAATGTCAGCACTCCATAATGAGATTTATTTTAAAAGGTAAAGGATTCCGGGAAAAAGAATTCTTTTTAGGAGCCCAAAGTGCTCTGCTGTGACACAGACTCTGCATAATTTACAAGTCAGGAATGTCTGAATTCAAGTAAACATAGGCCTATAAATAGTTTGGGGCCACCATCTCTAGCTCCTGGGTGGTATATTTATTTATTTAGATTTCAATCACACCATTTTTTTCCCAAAGAACTCTTGGAGAAAACATTGAATTGCATATTCCTGATGTTAATACCATTGAAGTTTGGGTGGTAATAATAAGAAACATAGAAATAGCAATAATAATAATATAGAATGTTTGTACAGTGCCTGGAAGTTTACAAAGTCCTTGAATATCAATGCTCTCAATGAATCCTTACAGTAATGCTTTGAATTAAACATCACTTTCAGTTTAAAGACAGGGAAACTAAGGTCCACAGAACTGAATGATGAAATGGCCAGTGTTTCACACAGAGCAAGCAGTAGTGCAGGGAATTGCAACAAATGTGGAGTCAACAAATCCATGCACAGTGTTAGTTTCCTCCCACTACCCGGATGAGGACCCTTGAGCATGGTGTGTCAATCTGATAAAAGTCACCTCCTGGAGGGAGCCACTGTGATGGCACAGACCACTCCTGCAATTGCTTTCTCTAGCAAACTTCCTCCCGGAAACAAAACTCCACTTCCCCTTCTAAACATTGTCTTCATAGTGCTCCCTCTCTTGGGGAAGAACTCTCTTTCCAAAGAGTTAGGCCAGCTGGACATCATCCTGGCTTCATTACATTTCCTCTCTTACATTCCAAGATCTAGAGGTTTTATTTCCTAAAAGTCTCTCGAAACCACCTGCTTCTCTCTATTTCCACCATTACTATCCTAACCCTGTCTTCTCCTGTCTTCTGCCTTGGCAATTGCAATTACCCTCTCGGACTTTGGCTACCAGCCACCTCCACCTTGTTCACCCGTACCTGCTCCTGTTCCCTCCCAACTTCACCCTACTGCAGTGCGAAGTTTCTTCTGAGGACATAAACATCATCTTCCTCTCCACACTCCGATTAAAATACTTCCCATAGCTGTTATGAGAAATGGCAAAAAGTCTGAACTGAGAGGCTCTGTCGGTCCAGATCCTACTTACTTTTCAACCTCATCACAGGACAAATCTCCCCATCCCATTCCCCTCGCTCTTCTTTCAGTTTCTATGTTACAGCCACATGAGGGCCTTAGCACATGCTGCTGCTCCTGCTGCGATCTTCTTCCTGATCTCCCTCAACTACTTCATTCCTATAGACCTGAGATGCATTTCCCCTTCCACCAGCACCTTCCCAGGTCTCTGGAACTACTTCTCTTCTTTCTTGTGTTCACTTTGCATATCCCACAATGTCTCCTTCATTTTCATACCCATTTCTATGAATATATATGCATACACATATATATTTGAGAGATAGAGATTTCATGCCTATCACCTCTCCTATATTGTCAATTCTACAAAGAATTAGGTCTTGGCATGTATTGCCAAGTTCATTGCTATTCAAAAAAATATTTCTCAATTGAATTAATAAAGAATGAACCATCTCTTCTCTGTACAACTTTATATGCCTTGACTCATGCTGTTTGGGGAATCTAACCCTCAGGTTTACCCCCCTGGAAATGCTCCCTATAAAATGACATGTTTTCAAAAAATAATGATCAGTAACATTGAGGGAAATGCCCATGTCATATAATAGTAAGAAGAAGCAGAATACACAATGTTGCATATAGTATGCTTCCAACTTAGTAACAACAGAATGCACCCATCAAAATGTCAACACTGATTTCTGAGTGTTAAGATTTCAAGGGTCTTTTGTGTCTTTCCATGACTTTATTTGCCAGAGTTTATTTTATAATGAGCGCATTCTACTTTTATGATAAGAAGTATTTTTAAATGAAAACTCTCACTCATCCTTCAAGTTCCCAGGTTAACCATTGTGTATTCCACAGAGCCTCACCTTTCCTTCCAAGGGGATGTCATGTCTCCTTCCTTTAAAGACCTCAGAAGTGGCCCTATTCCCATTGTTCTATATAAGATAGCGATTTGTGTACTTGTTCCTCCACATCCTCCCCCACCCAAAGTAGGAGCCCCTCTGGTGCAGACAGTGCCTTACTCCTATCTGGATCTCCAACGGGCAGGGCACAGAATAAAGAAGAGACCACAATAGCAATGCTCTTGGTTGAGAGGGTCGGGCTCCTCCTGCGGAGCATCCTCCACATGTCTCCTCTGCGTTTGTGCTGTGCTGTGCTGTGCTTCCTTACTTGAGGGACAAGCCCAGATCGCCCCAGGTAAGCAGGCACCTGGGCGTCTGTAATTTCCTTGGATGACAACAGTTTCACCAGCAGAGGGCAACAGCGAACCAGCAATGACAGGCTGAAGCCACTGCAAATTTCCAGGAGCTCCAGCTGCTGCTCAAATCATCAGAGAGGTTGTTCCAGCCACCGCAACTCCATGCCCAACAATATAATCTTATATCCTGTGTAATCTTATACTCCTGTGTAAAAATCTATTTGCAGGTTGGAAATGATTTTCTTCCAAGAATTATTTTCTTCTAAAGTTATTCATATTCTAATACCTCCCCCCTCCATGGGGGCATCTTTCCTGATATTAAATAGTGACTACCTTTGATATGTTCATCAATTTTATTGTACCCCCCAAACCTCTTAGTATAGCCCAGCCCTTGAAGAAGAAGGCAATATCTTAGCTAGCCAGAAATCAGCCACCCAAGAGGCAAACACTGAATCATTTATTGCATGTAGTCCCTGATCACCCACAGGGTTCTAAGCCCTGAAGAGAATCCAGCTTGAGTTTTCCCTTCAAACACAAACAGATGAAAAATGCATAGCATTAAAGCAAAGCAATTTCCCTCATCCTGAGTTAAGTGGAGCCTTCTAAAACTGTTAGCTACATAATCCGCATACATTTCGTTCAGTCATTTGGTTACTCTTGCCCTGGGTCTCTCCGGTTTCTGAAAAATAGAGGAGTTTCAAAACAAATGCAGTATTCTAATTAAAGCTCTATGTCCACAAAACTTCCATCTTTGCAGGTCTCCTCTGGGTTCATTTCTCTCTCTCTCTCTCTCTCACTGTCTCTTCCCCCCATCCCCCACTATCTTACACACCCAGCCAGGTACCAAGCTCTGTGCACTTAGCAGGCAGACTAAGTAGATCTTTCAACTCTTAAGTAGTATACAGTTCACTAAGATGTGAGGAGAAACGCACAGGGAAGAGGAATGCAGGCCCCAAAGGTGGGATGAGGCCCCAGTGCAGAGTGCAGAACAATAAAGAAAAAGAGCCAAAGAGCCCCCAGGAACCTATCTGATGCGTTTGAAGAAGGTTTTCAACACTTTCATTCCTGCTTACCTGAAGTCATTCAACCAGAAGTTATGGAACTGGAATTCAAACAAAGGGAGTCTGCCTCCAGAGTCCACGTTTGTAATTAGTGAATTTGCTCCACTGAAAGTCATCTAAACCCACCTGAGAAGTCAGGCAAGGCTCTGAGTGAAAGGTGTTTGAAGAGGGTTTTAAAGGATAAGCAGGATTCGATAGCTTGATGCAGAATGGTTAATTTATAGAGAAGGTATAGCTGTGCAAACACACAAAAACATGTGCAGAATAACGTGGTAGATAAGATGTGTTTGTGTAATTTATAAATGAAAACTATAATAATGAAATCACCTTTTAAGAGTAAGATAGCCCTCCCGGAAATTCTAATTCCAGGGAGCTGAGATGGAATCCAGGCATCTTTAGCCTTTAAAAGGTATTCAGAGGCAGGACCAAGGTTTGAAAAACCAAGGCCTTTTCAGGAGCTATTCTAAGAATGTGAGCCCTACCTAGTAGCTTTGGACCACCAGAGGAGGCCCTCTTGGAGTTTGGACCTGAGGAATTTGGGGTAACACTGGAACATTTGTGAATCAAAAGAACTAATCCTGACTGCCCTTACTTTATTGCAAGTTCTAGAAACTTCAGGAATAAATCTCTCCAGCTTTTTTTTTTTTTTTAAGATTTTATTTATTTATTTGAGAGGTAGAGTTACAGATAGTGAGAGGAAGAGAGAGAGATCTTCCGTGCACTGGTTCACTCCCCAAATGGCCACAATGGCTGGAGCGGAGCAGATCTGAAGCCAGGAGCCAGGAGCTTCTTCCAGGTCTCCCACGTGGGTACAGAGGCCCAAGGATTTGGGCCATCTTCCACTGCTTTCCCAGGCCATAGCAGAGAGCTGGATCGGAAGAGGAGCAGCCAGGACTTGAATCGATGCCCATATGGGATGCCGGCACTGCAGGTGGAGGATTAACCTACTGTGCCAGAGCACCGACCCCCTCTTCTGCTTCTTACTGCCCCAGGCATGGTTCTAAGATCAAAGAGCATCATGTAACCTGGCCTGGGGCAGAGAAACTCTTCTGTGAATGCCAATTTCTTTCTTTCTTTTTTTTTTAAGAGCACATCAGATTCTAAGGGTTTTTTTTGTTGTTGTTGTTTTTTGTTTGTTTGTTTGTTTTAATTTGAAAGGCAGTCACAGAGAGGAAGAGACAGAGAGAAATTATCAATCTGCTGGTTCAGTCTCTAGATGGCTGCAATAGCCAGGATTGAGCCAGATTAAAGCCAAGAGCCAGGAATTCCATCCTGGTCTCCCTCATGGGTGACAGGGGCACAAGTAGTTGGGCCATCTTCTGTTGTTCTTCCAGGCACATTAGCAGGAGCTGGGTCAGAAGCAAAGCATCCAAGACTTGAATCAATGTTCTGATATGGAATGCTGGTGTTACAGGCAGCGGCTTAACCCACTGTGCTACCAGATCCGCCCCATCAGTTTCTTTTATAATGCTTCTTCCCTGAGAATGAAGTAGGCAGGCATACAGGTTAAAATTGATCAGATTTGTGAACTGGAAGACCACGCCTTTGCCACGCCCCTGTGTGGCCTCATTCCCCTACCTGGCCACACCTGGGTGCCCACCAGCCAATCAGGTTAATTAACCACTCCCCTTTGGAAGTGGGTTAAAAGCCTGGGGCACAGTGTGTCCTGCCCTGCTCTTTTTCCCTGGCCTCTCGCTAGGAAGTAGCTTGCTGTAGCCCCGCGCCTCCAGGGTGCATGACCTTCGGGCCATGTGCTCTAGGCTTCCTGGCCTAGATACTCATCCACGTGGCTGGTTCCTGGTGCTTGGTATGAACCCCTATTTACCTCTCTCTCTCTTAAATAAATCTCTCACTCTCCTATAAATCTTTCTCACTAAATAAAAGCTTAAAACATACCATGCTGCCTCATTTATCTTTGCCGGTATTTACAATTCTTCTGTAAATATTAGGCAAGAACCCTCTTGGGTTTATTAATATCGGGGATTTAGTAATAAGCCCATGGTGAAATCGTAAGGCACCCCAAATTCCGGTAGCATATGTGGCACCCTGGATAGCATTTCTAGAGAACTTTAAGGGACCACATTTTAGTGTAAATTTTAGGGGGTCTTTTCCGATTTCAAGAACAAATCGCACTTGACCAACAGTTTTGTCAAGATTCTTAAAAGCATTTGCTGTAACCAATATTCCATCTGATCTTCATCTCATATTTCAAGTGTTAGATTCTTGAGAAGCAATTGGCTCTCTATCTCACAGACCTGGGGTTGGAAATGCAGTTCTCCCACTTCCTATCTCTAAGATAGCAGAAAAATTAATTTTTCTAAGATTCAGTTTCCACATCTCCCAAATGAAGGTAATAATTATATATTCTTCAGAGGGCTATTGTAAGGGCAAGAAATATTTTATATAGAGAACTTCATGCAGCACAAAGCACACATAAAGTATTCAATTATGACTATGGGGACCAGCATCATGGCACAACAGACTAAGTCTTCCATATCTGAGGGCTGGTTTGAGTCCCAGTTGCTCTGTGTCTAATCTAGTTTCCTGCTAATGTACCTGAGAAAGCAGCAGAAGATGGATCAAGTACTTGGGTCTCTGAAACCCATGTTGGGAGACCTGGATGGAGGTCCTGGCTTCTGGCTTTAGACTGGCCCAGCTCAGGTCTTTGTGGCCATCTGGGAAATGAACTAGTGAATGAAAGATCTCCCTCTCTGTATCTCTCTGTCTCTCCCTCCCTCTCTGTCATTCTACCTCTCAAGTAAATAAAATAAATATTTAAGAAAAGTAAGACAATGATGAAGATGACTCTTCTAAATCCTTTAAGTGCTTTTGGAACACATTGATTTTTTTTCTAAATATTTATTTATTTATTTAAAAGGCAGAGTTACAGAGAGAAAGGGAGAGACAGAGAGATCTTCCATCTGCTGGTTCACTCCCCAAATGGCTGCAAAGGGCAGAGCTGGGCTGATTTGAAGCCAAGAGCTTTTTCTGAGTCTCCCACGAGGATACAGAGACCCAAGCACTTGGGCCATTCTTCACTGCTTTTGCCAGGCACATTAGCAGGGAGCTGGATTGGAATTGTAGCAGCAGGACTTAACTGGCTCCTATATGGGATGCCCATGCCACAAGTGGCAGCTCTACCCACTACACTACAGTGCCAGCCCCAGAACAATTATTGAGTTAATAAATAGTGACTGAAGCAAATTCACCTTAAAAAAGCTCAAGCCTACAACAATGTTCAGATATATTAAATATTTGTTTCAATTTCCTAAAAAAATTAAGAGTAGTCATTAATCATAAATGTATTTTATATATTTATTATATGCTATTAATTATAAATATATTTATATGTGGAGAGAGAGGAAGAGAGGATTGGTTATGTCTGTTTGCCTGTTTTTTGTTTTTCTGACCCAGCTGGGTATTTTTAAATTATATTGGATGCTCTGAATTACTGAGTATTATATGTAAAGTTGTCTTTGCTGGTGTCTACTGTGGGACACCTTAGAAGAAAAAGAACCTGGAGCGGTTGGAACAAAGGCCCAATAGGAAACAAGCAAGCATGCCAATCAAGAAGTCAGCTACGTTCATTTAGATACAGTAACCAGAGAAGTCGATGGCTGATTCAAGTGTGAGCCCAGGTCCATGGTCACAAGGGCAGCGGTTCAGGATTGAAGCTCCAAAGCAAATTGATTTTTATTGATTCTCAATTGAACTTCGCACTATGTGGCATAAAGAAGTATTTCTTTAGATTCGCAACACTAGGTAACTAGGCCAGAAGTAATCAATCTCCCTTACTCCAAAAAATATTTTTGAACCATTACATTACAAGCTCTAGTGGCACAGTGGTGAAGCAAACACTCCCCTGTTCTGCTGGCACCTCCCCACCTTCCGGAACACAGACAAAAGGAAAAAGACACCTAAATGCAGAGCCCAGGAACAAGGGACACAGAGGAATGTCACAGGGAAGAGTATTGCAGGAAAGAGATGTTACACAGGCCTCCAGATGGGATCCAGCAAGAAGCACGAGATGGCACGGACGTCAGCACCATGACAGCCAAGATACAAGGAAGAGAGCAGGGGAGGCTGAAGCAGAAGCACATCATATGCAGGAAGAGCAACAGCTTCTCTGCAACTCGGGAATATTCTCCCCATTAATTAGTTATGACCTCCCTCCTGACAACTGAGGAAGCCAAGCCTCAATAAAGGGACGCGGACACAGTAGTAGTGACAACATCAAGGCCAGCATCCACTTCCCAGCTACTGACATTCCATTAGGCTGCTCTCCCAATGGTTTCTTCTACACAGCCAGCCAATTTTGCTCTCCCCACTGCACCACCATTGGTTGGAGGATATTTTGGAAGTTACGCAGAAGCAAAGAGGCTGGGCACTCCCTGTCTTTCTCTCCATCTCACAAAATAGCTGAATAGCTGCTGTACAGCCCAGGTCCTCCGCAGTGCTCCCGGAGCTAACGAGAGGCTCACCCCCGGAGGGGCCCTCTCTTCCCCTGAAATTACTTTAAGGGGTGCACTTGATGGGAAGCCAAGAAAGCTGGAAGGAAAACCAGGCTCAGCTGAGAGGAGGCAGCATAGAGGGAAGAGGAGAGGAACAAGATAGCGCGCCGGCACACACCTTGCCGCCTCGATCGCTTATTAGTTTGC
Source organism: Oryctolagus cuniculus (assembly GCF_051225735.1). Taxonomy (NCBI): domain Eukaryota; kingdom Metazoa; phylum Chordata; class Mammalia; order Lagomorpha; family Leporidae; genus Oryctolagus; species Oryctolagus cuniculus. Next base: position 90,293,248 of record NC_142870.1, read on the forward strand.
AATGGGACTGCTGTACGCTTTCTGCACTGGCAGTGACGGCTCCGCGGGCACAGAAGATATAGTCCAGATAAGGCAAACCCACGAGGGTGAGAGATGTTCCAAAAGTACTCTGAGGAATCCCACAGAATTCTAAGAACAAGAGCCACGCACAACTGGGCTTTGCAGAACCTGCAAAGTCACGAGGAACAGAGGCTGTTCTCAGGGTGGTTTCTTCCCTCCGCATCTCCCTTTCCTCCTGCCTGGTCGGCTCCTCCCACCTTCTGCCAATTCTTCGCCTCTTTAATTGCACCTTGCCTGCGACCTCTCGATGTATATTTACTCCTGGCTGTCCGTGAATTTTCAGATGCGCTCTCACAGCTAGCTGGAGTATCGCTGTATCTCCCAGTTCAGATTGTCATGAGAAATTCTGTTAGTCCAAGTCACCTGCTTTGAGCTGCCCCTTCAAGTCATAGGCTGCCTAATAGATTAGCCTCTTTTTGTCTAATTAGTTACAGCCAATGGCTGCAGTTTCATGGTAGAAAATACGAAGCGCCAGTGGGGAGAAGTTTATACTTTGTTAGGATATTTTAGCCCTCTAATTTCTTCTTCTTCTTTTTTTTTTAATAAAAATTCTGGGACAGATTTGTCTATACCAATGAAAAAAATCTTGTTGTGATTTCCATCGGAATTGTTCTAAACATGTTTATCAGATTTTAAGAGAATTGATGCATTCACTATGCAAAGTCTTCCAATCCAGGAACCCAGTATGTCAGCTGATTTATTTATGTTTCCTATGACTTTATCTCTGCGTTTGGTAGCTTTCAGTATACAACTGCTGTATATGTTTTTGATAAATTACTCGTAAGTATTTCTTTTTGGTTGTGTGTGGGGGGAGAGAGACAGGAAGAGAGAGGGAGGGAGAGAGAGAGATTATGTTATTGAATTTTTCATTTTGATGCTCACTTCTTCGTTGCTATTATATACAAATACCATATGTTAATTTACATTGTTCTTATGGCTTGAAATCTCATTAAATTCTTATTAATTATAGGAGTTTGCTTGTTTTATGATTTTTGTTTTGTCTTGTTTCATTGTAATTTTCAGCTTAGATTATCATGCCACATACAAATCAGACTTTTTTCTTATATATACACACTGTATACACACACACATGTATATATGTGTGTAAGTATATATATGTGTGAATGTGTGTGTGTGTTGTATGTGTGCTTTTTTATTTCCTTTTCTTTCCTTTTGCTGGTTAAAACATCCAATACTATATTGCATAGCAGTAGTAAGAATGAAGATCCTGGGGCTGGTTCTGTGGCATAGCAGATAAAGCTGCTGCCTGCAGTGCCACCATCCCATATGGGTGCCGGTTCAGTTCCTGCTGCTCCACTTCCAGTTCAGCTCCCTGCTAATGCACCTGGGAAAGCAGTAGCAGATGGCCCAAGTCCATGGGCACCTGCACCCATGTGGAATACCTGGAAGAAGCTTCTGGCTCCTGGCTTTGGAGCAGCTTAGCTCTCACCATTGCAGCCTTTTGGGGAGTGAACCAGTAGATACAGGCTGTCTCTCTCCACCCCTTCTCCCTGCCCCTCTCTCCCTCCCTTTCTCTCTTTTTCTTTTTCCCAATCTTAGCATTAGTCTTTCTCCAATAGTATGATGTTTCCTTTAGGCTTTGTCCTTTATCAGATAGAGGAAAGTTTCCCTCAATTATTCCTCTAAGCACTTTTAAATCATGAATTCATGTTGAATTTGTCAAGTGCCTCTTCAGCATCTATTGACATAATCATTTGATTTTCTTCTGTTAATATTATATTATATTGATTTATATATTATATATATTATATATTATATTGATTTATTTTTGCAATAATGAATCAGCCTTGTATCCTTGGAATAAAACCATTTGTCTATGATGAAAATATTCTTTTTATATGTTACTTGATTCTATTTACTCTTATTTTCAGAATTTTTATATCTAAATTCATGAGGGATATTGGTCTATATTTTTGTACTGTCTTTATCTGGTTTGGGTATCAGGTTATATTTACTTAAGAAACAAGTCAGAAAGTGTTTTCTTCTCTTTTTTCCAGAAAAGATTATGTAAATGGACCTCCATGGTCAGTAAACATTTCATAGAAGTCTCCAGAATAATCATCTGGGGCTTCACATTTCTTTTGAGGGAACTTTTTTTTTTTTTTTTTTTTGACAGGCAGAGTGAACAGTGAGAGAGAGAGAGAGAGAAAGGTCTTCCTTTGCTGTTGGTTCACCCTCCAATGGCCGCCGCGGCCGGCACATCGTGCTGATCCGAAGGCAGGAGCCAGGTGCTTTTCCTGGTCTCCCACACAGGTGCAGGGCCCAAGCACTTGGGCCATCCTCCACTGCACTCCCTGGCCACAGCAGAGGGCTGGCCTGGAAGAGGGGCAACCGGGACAGAATCCGGCGCCCCGACTGGGACTAGAACGCAGTGTGCCAGCGCCGCAAGGCGGAGGATTAACCTAGTGAGCCGCGGCTCCAGCCTTGAGGAAACATTTTTAATTATTTATTTATTTTATTTGACAGGCAGAGTTACAGAGAGGCAGAGAGAGAGAGAGAGAGAGAGAGAGAGAGAGAGAGGTCTTCCATGCACTGGTTTACTCCCCAGATGGCCGAAACAGCCGAAGCTGCGCTGACCCGAAGTCAGGAGCCAGGAGCTTCTTCCTGGTCTCCCACGTGTGTGGAGGGGCCCAAGGACGTGGGCCATCCTCCACTGCTTTCCCAGGCCATAGCAGAGAGCTAGATCGGAAGTGGAGCATCAGGGACTTGAACCGGCACTCATATGGGATGCCAGCAGTGCAGGCTTTACCCACTATGCTATAGCGCTGGCCCCGAGGGAACTTTTTAATTACCAATGCAATCTTCTAATTTGTAAAGGGTTATTCAAATTTTTAAGTTCATGTGGAATGAGCTATTGCAGTTTGTGTGTTTTGGCACATTAGTCTGTTTCATTAAAGTTGTCAAATTTACGTGAGTTGAGTTTTTAGCTGCAATTCCTTGGAATCTCACGGATGTCTGTAGGGTCAGTCGTGGTACCCTTGTATCATTTTTGACACTGGTAGTTTATGTCTCCTCTCTTTTTTTCTTCATCAATCCTGCTAGAGGTTTGTCAATTTCATTGATTTTTTTTTCCACAGAGGATCACTCTTTATTAATTTTTTTTGTATTGTGTATATTTTTATGTCTTCAAATTATTTATCAGGAGTGACTGAAATAAAAAAAATGTAATTGAGTCCCATCATCATCATCATCATCATGGAAATGGCTTTAAGAGAAAACTGGTCAGAAGAATATTATTGCTTCCCATTTTCAACCAGCACATAGTTGCTTTTGATAAGACAGACAAGAGCCTGTCAAGAATGCTCAAGATTATAATACAACATGCCTGTTTACAGGGAAACAAACCTAGGGAATAACTTATGTGAACTTCTTGATTTCATCATACCAGACAAGCACAAAAGCACCACCCATGCCTCTGAGGACGTTGAACCATGCACCCTTGAAAAACGCTTCATCACGAGCAATCTTCCTCCAGCAGTCAAGTGTGCCTGTGTACATGATATCAGTTCCTTTACGCCCCGACTGTATCATCATGCTAATCCTCCGCCTGCGGCGCCGGCACCCTGGGTTCTAGTCCAGGTCAGGGTGCCGGATTCTGTCCCGGTTGCCCCTCTTCCAGTCCAGCTCTTTGCTGTGGCCCGGGAGTGCAGTGGAGGATGGCCCTGGTCCTTGGGCCCTGCACCCGCATGGGAGACCAGGAGAAGCATCTGGCTCCTGGCTTCGGATTGGTGCAGCACGCCAGCCACAATGCACTGGCTGTAGCGGCCACTTGGGGGGTGAACCAACAGAAAAAGGAAGACCTTTCTGTCTCTCTCTCTCTCACTGTCAAAAAAAAAAAAATCTGTATTTTGCATCTCTTTTGTTTGGTGTATGCACATCTAGGATTGCTACATCTTCATGGTAGACTGATCCTTTTTTGGCAAGATTTCTTTGTTTACTTATTTGAGAGGCAGAGTGACAGGGAGAGAAGGAAAGAGACAGAGAAATACATTCCATCTGCTGGTATACTCTGAAATGCTCAAAAGAGCCATTGGTGGGCCAGGCTAAAGCCAGGAGTCAAGAGCTCGCTGGGGTCTCCCACATAGGTGGCGGGAATAAAAATACTTGAGCCATCATCTGCTGTTTCCCAGGAGGGTTACCAGAGAGTTGGATTGGAAGCAAAGCAGCCAGAACTCAAGCCAGCACTCTGATATGGGATGCAGATGGCCCAAGTGGCAGATTAACCTGCTGTGCCACAACACCCTTCCCAAGACTGATTCTTTTATCATTATCACTCCTGTCCCTGAAGATTTTCTTCATTCAGAATTCTACACTTTTATTAATTCATGTAGCACAGCACTTCAGAAACCACAGCAACTCTTGGACTGCAACTCTGTCTACTGAACACATAGTAGCTTCCTCCCCTTCACATAATATACTCTCCCTAAGCCCACCCCACCATTCCTACAACAGGACTTCATAGACTGGGGACAACGGACTGTTTGTGAATGAAGAAGCATGTTTATTCCTAAGAGGTTATAATGGTTGTTTATATAATGACTGTGGTGCTGTAACAGTGTGGACAACCTCAATATGAAGACTAGGTTCTTATTTGCTCCCTTTAATGAAACATACACTGATAGGCACTTGAATAACCAAGATTAGATTTAAATTATCAGAGGTACTTATTTCTGGAGTTTAATGCCTTTATAATAACATCAATACCTTATTTGATATCTTTCAGTAACTTAACACAGAAATGCCCACAAAGGTTATGAAGGAAACATCAAGACAATGGCATGCTCTAACTACTAAATAAGTTCTAAAATAATAATTATGATCATGATGTCATGATTTTATTTTATTAGTATAAATGACTATTCTAACTGATTTCAAGAAACCAAGCAGAGAAATTGGTGTTGTGCACAGCTGCTCCACTTCTGATCCAGCTCTCTGCTAATGCACTGAGAAAGCAGCACAGACGGTGCAAGTACTTGTTCCTCTGCCACCCATGTGGAGACCCAAATGAAGTTCCATGCTCCTGGCTTCAGTTCAACCTGGCTCAGCCCCAGCCATTGCGTCCATTTTGGGAGTGAACCACTGCATGGAAGATTTCTCTCTCTCTCTCTCTCTCTCTCTCTCTCTGCAACTATGCCTTCAAATAAATAAATACAAATTAAAAAAAAAGACAAATGGGTATGTGGTATGGTGGGTTAAGCTCTCTCTTGAAACACCCACATCCTATTTTAGAGTGTTGCTTCTAGTCCTGCCTCTTCCTCTTTCAATCCAGCTCCTGGTAATGTGCCTGAGAAAGCAGTAGATGATAGCCCAAGTATTTGGGTTCTAGCCACCCATGTGAGAAACCTTGATGAAGTTACTACTCTCTGCCTTCAGCCTGGCTTAGGAGGAGTAAACCAGTGAATGGACAATCTCTGTGTCTTCTTCTCTCTGTGTCAGTCTGTCTTTCAAATAAATAAAGAGGTCACTCATTTAAAAAGATACCAAGGTGAAGTCACTGAACTTGTAGTTGGAAGAGATGCACACAGTTGCTTCTCTTGAGTGGGTAAGAAGGGCTGCTTTGCATACATCACTGCATCCAGGGAATGAGAAAGCACTAGGTAAAGGCAATGGGGAGTGGCAAGGTGTTGGCAAACTGGGAGCACCTATTCTATCTAGTGTCATTGAAATAAAAATCTTAAAGAAAACTAAGTGGCGTGGAAATAGCCTATGGACTTCCAATTTGTGAATATAGTAGAAAATGTGATCCAAATTCTTTAGCCTAACATTCAAAATATTTTTTGGACTCTTCCTACCCTTCTACCCTGTTTCTTTCCCACCTTGTTGCTCACTAGAATCCAGTCATACGTAACTGAATCTAACTCTATTACTGTGCACATATTCTTCCCTCCTTCTGGAATGTTCTTTCCCATTATATCATTTAGGAAATCTCTCCCCCTCTTTCTTTTTTTTTAACATTTATTTAATAAATATAAATTTCCATAGTACAGCTTATGGATTACAATGGCTTTTTCCCCTCCCACCCGCAACCCTCCCCTCTCCCACTCCCTCTCCCATTCAATTCACATCAAGATTCATTTTCAATTATCTTTATATATAGAAGATCAATTTAGCATATATTAAGTAAAGATTTCAACAGTTTGCACCCACATAGAAACACAAAGTGTAAAATGCTGTTTGAGTACTAGTTATAGTATTAATTCACATTGAACAACACATTAAGGACAGAGATCCTACATGAGGAGTAAGTGCACAGTGACTCCTGTTGTTGACTTAACAAATTGACACTCTTGTTTATGGCATCAGTAATCACCCTAGGCTCTTGTCATGAGTTGCCAAGGCTATGGAAGCCTTTTGAGTTTGCCAACTTCGATCTTATTCAGACAAGGTCATGGTCAAAGTGGAAGTTCTCTCCTCCCTTCAGAGAAAGGTACCTCCTTCTTTGATGGCCCATTCTTTCTCCTGGGATCTCACTCACAGAGATTTTTTTGCCAGAGTGTCTTGGCTTTCCATGCCTAAAATACTCTCATGGGCTCTTCAGCCAGATCTGAATGCCTTAGGGGCTGATTCTGAGGCCAGAGTGCTATTTAGGACATCTGCCATTCTATGAGTCTGCTGTGTGTCTGGCTTCCCATGTTGGATCGTTCTCTCCCTTTTTTATTCTATCAGTTAGTATTTGTAGACACTAGAAATGGACACTATGAGAAACAATGACTTGATCAGCCCTTGTCCTGACTGTTGATGAACAACTTAATACTTTATCCATTTCAGTATTTTTTTTTTGTTCTACTTAATACTATTGGTTGAACTCTGTAATTAACACACAATTATTCTTAGGTGTTGAAATTTAACTGAAAAGTGATGTCTATTAAATATAAGAGTTGGAATAAGAGAGGGAGGAGATGTACAATTTGGGACATGCTCAAGCTGACTTGCCCCAAATAGTAGAGTTAGAAACATGCCAGGGGATTCCAATTCAATCCCTCCTCTTTCAGTCTTGGATGTTCCCTTTACTTGATGCAACAATATACAGTAAGTTCTGTGTTTCTATGGAATTATTTGTAGGATTATACATCACATGAATTACACTCCTGTGGCTTCTTTTACATGCCCTGTATGTAAAAGACTTGAGATCCGCTTAAAGATAGAAATCTTTGGTTGTTTGCCTCTGTATTTTCATCATTTAGGGATGTGCTTGGCCTAAGAAAGCAGTTCAGCAAATACATAAATGAATATACAAATGAATGAATACAAGTAAATATTAACAACAGTGGCTTGAAAACCCACTCTTATATGGTACATACTATGTAACAAAAAGTGTTGTAAGTATTGGGCACACGTTGGCAGCTCATGACAAGTGCCTCGGGTGATCACTGATGTCATAAATAAGAGTGCCAATTATTAAATCAACAACAGGAGTCACTGTCCACTTGCTGCCAAAGTAGGACCTCTGTCCTTAATGTGCTGTACTATGCAAATTAATGGTATAGCTAGTACTCAAACAGTACTTTATACTTTGTGTTTCTGTGTGGGTGCAAACTGGTAAAATCTTTACTTAGTATATACTAAGTTGATCTTCTGTATATAAAGATAATTGAAAATGAATTTTGATGAAGAATGGTATGGGAGAGGGTTGGGAGATGGGATGGTTGCAGGTAGGAGGGAGGTTATAGGGGGAAAAGCCACTGTGATTCAAAAGTTGTACTTTGGAAATTTATATTTATTAAATAAAAGTTTTCTAAAAAAATAAAAATTAAATTAAAAAGTATTGGGAATTAGTTAATTAATTCAATCCTTAAAACGGCCATATTAATATCCCCATTTTATAGATTAAAGAACTGAGGCCCAGAGGATAAAAGACATTTGTACATCCAAGGTCAAACTGCTAGTAAATGACAGAGCTGGGCATTTAGCTGCATCAGACTTTTTTCACCTCTTGACCCTTCCAAGTCCTCTCTAACTGGTAGCGGTCATGGGAAAACAAACACATCCAAGTGCGTTTGTGATGGCAGTAACTAAATGCCCTCACTGTCCTGTAACACAGGTCACTCGGGGACCATTAGCTATCTGGATGAGGTTGCTGCCATGGAGAATTTATAGAGAAAAGCAATGTGTTTAATTAAGTGGTTGTCGAAAACACCCACCCAGTATAAATGAATTCTGGCAACAGAGGTGCTTCAGCTGCTGCCAGAGTCTTGCCACAGGTCATTAACATCTTGATAGATTTGAAGCACTTTTCAGGCTGAATGCTTTCCCCCAAGGACAGAGCAAGTCTTACTGGGCTTTGAGTTGCTTGGAGGCCTGGGGAAACGGAGGCAGATCTCAATGGATGGCCTCTGCTTGTGTCAGTAAAGAGCTTCAAACAGTAGATGACTCTTTCAGAATTAAATTTGGACCAAGTCCACAATAGGTTCTGAGCCTTGCCATGGGCCACACACTAAGCACTGGAAGGTGGGCAGACACAGCTTAGATAGAAGTAGATCAAGATCATGCCTGCCTTGAGGAACGTTTTCTTCACAATGTGGACAATGAACCATACTATGCGGTATCATGTGAACACAAAGAAGAGAAATATGCTGACTTTTGTTGAATTAACATGGAAAGGCTTGGCTCATCAGGAAGGAAAGAAACACACAAAATAGAGGAAACTGGGTGAGTACAATCATGAGGTCAAGGCGTCAGTCAACTAGACAGTTCAATTTGAATGATGAAATTTGAAAGGTGTATATTGGTAACAAGGCCCAGAGAGAGAAATTCAGAGAAGACATTCAGGGTTTTGAGGATGCAACAGAAGAATATGGAAGCTGTGAGGACTCACAGAATTCCCTAGACCATGAACATGAGAGTGATCTGGACCAGCGCTCACAAATTCCAGTGTCATAGGAATCAACTGGGGATCCTTTGAAAATTCAGGTTCAGTGGGTCTGAGTGGAGCCTTGTGCATCCTTATTCTGATAAGCTCCAAAGTGCCACTGATGTTAATGACCACAGGATCATGATTTGAATAACAAGGATCTAGAATACTTGCAAGTATGAAAAAATGGACATGGTTGAAAGATGCAGTTCAGAATGTTAACTTAATTTTCATAGTGCTTTTACCCTTAAATTATTCAGGACTACAGAAAATTAGAAATCTCAGCCTTCAGGTCTTTGGTCTTCTTCTAAATTATTTGTAATAGTAGCTTTCATTACAGAATTAGTTTGGCAATACTTACAACATTAGGAGACGGTGACAAGATAAAAGTGGGATTGGCTTTGATCTATCAATGTCACCCATCATTCCCTAGAGATTTCTGACTTTTGCAGTTGTTTCTGGGCAAAGAATAAATGAAGTCAAATGAATAGCACAAGCCAGAGACATATATGAAGAGGAAAATGTCTCTGAACCTGCCCAGTGGACCTCTGACCCTCCTCCCTACAAATACAAGACAATCAACAAAGAAGGCAGTCGCAGGCACAAAGATCATTTAACCAATTTAAACCGCAATGATCGCTGTGTCGGGAGATGAGAAAATCACAAAAGGCAGCAGGAGCAGTGTAATGAGAAGACAACCAGGCAAGGAGAGCTGTGTCATGAAGTCAAGCTCTCCCGTGACCCTTAATAAGTGGTTGCCCTTGGACAGGTCATTCAATCTCTGGGCTTCTTCATCCAGAAAATAGAGCTGCTCCTTCCTCCCTGCCTCCCCTCCTGGGTCTGTTTCAGGACATCAGGTGTGAGAGTGAGCTCATGCAGGGATGCTTTGGGATCCAGGGACTCCAAAGAGGCAAGCCTGGGCCTGGGAAAAGCTACCTGGTCACCTTTCCCTAAATGTTCATTTGTTCCCCAGGCTGCCTTGCTTTTTCATTTGAAGATCTGAAAGAGCTCTTCCTTCTGGGAAACCTTCCTTCCACCTACCCCACCAAGTCCAAGAAACAGAATTCTCAGTCTTTGAAGCGTGTGTCTGCCAGAGGAACCACCGTCAGCTCTTCTGGGGATGGCAAATCTGAAAAAGGCAGTGCTTGCTCAGCAGGAGGCTACGATACAGCAGCAAGGCACAGGTGGGATCTTTGCACAGTTGTGCAAAGGCTATTTTAGCAAAAGTCAGGGCAGCATAGTGAGTTGGAGCCTTAAGTCTGCTACTTTAGAGCTGTGTTACTCTCCTGAGCGTTGATTCCCTCTGCTACAAACGAGGGGCAACGTTTCCCACCACAGACTACTGCTAAGAAGATTGAAGAAGAGCACTTTTAAACTAGAAGGTGCTATAAAATATTTCTTATTTTTATCAAGAATCAAATGGGGGTGCTTCATATATTTTGGTTTCTCTTCCAATCATAAAGTGTTACTCTGCTTCGCTGATAGCTCTTACTTGGTGCTTCAATTTTGAAATAATAATAATAACAATACACTTTTTTTTTTTGGACAGGCAGAGAGGACAGTGAGAAAGAGAGAGACAGAGAGAAAGGTCTTCCTTTGCTGTTGGTTCACCCTCCAATGGCCGCCGTGGCCAGTGTGCTGTGGCTGGCGCATCACGCTGATCTGAAGCAAGGAACCAGGTGCTTCTCCTGGTCTCCCATGCGGGTGCAGGGCCCAAGGACTTGGGCCATCCTCCACTGCACTCCCGGGCCACAGCAGAGAGCTGGCCTGGAAGAGGGGCCACCAGGACAGAATCTGGCGCCCCGACCAAGACTAGAACCCGGTGTGCCGGCGCCGCGAGGTGGAGGATTAGCCTATTGAGCAACGGCGCCGGCCAATAACAATACACTTTTAAACTCGTGTAGTCAGAGTTTAGAAAGTCATTGTTCAATAAAAGGTGAGTGATTGAACAACTTTACAAAAAGCTACATGGTAACAAGGAAATACACAAGAAAACAACTGACAGAAGTACCATTTAGGGAAGAGCAGCCAAACTGCAAGCATTATACTCATCTAATGGCAAATGCATACATAGATAGTACATTTGAAGTATTCAATAAATGTTGTTGTTATTATTAATTCATAACAATCTTAGGCAAAATTGTAAGGAAAAAAGCTGGAATACTAAGAATTAATAGTAGGTATGCTACTTTCAAGATCAATGAATCTCTAATGGACCAAACAACATCTTACAGCAAATTCACTAATTAACAAAACAAAGGAAATTCCTACCCAGGTTCATCCAGCCAACTCATTATACAGAGCAAATCCAGGATGCAAATCCAGGTCTCTGAATCCAAATTCGGGCATCCTTCTATGGTAGCAGGCCACTTCTTCACCATCATTTTTATTTTGGTATATTTGACATGGGCAGTTAGTTGGATTTCACATATGTATTATGACAAAATCCTGACACAGAAACAGGGTAGATGCCGGAAAGTAGACGATGTAGCCGACTCTAAGCATTGCTTACAAACATGAAGAACAAGAACTACTTGATCCCAGCCACCAGAGGCAAGTCTTCCCATTTAGGAATAAGAAGAATAAGGACAACTCTCCCCCAGCACCACTTCACACTGATGTGTCAGAAGGGGAGGGCCCATCTCCTGCCTCCCTACCCACACAGATAAAAGCATGTTGAGTACATCCTGCAGAAGAGCCACTCCACTGCCATCATATCATATTCCTAAGACTCCAGAGAGGGTCGAGATGTTCTTCTTTGTGCTGACTTAATGGCTCACTTCTCAAAGCATGCAGACAATTTCTGTAAAAAGTCCTTTTACAGAAGGAAGGAACAAGAGTGTGAGAGGAGGAGGCAAGGTTGACATAAGCACTCTCCTGTCTTTATAGCTGTAGAGACACATAAAGTTCCTGTCTGGGCTGGGCTGGAGGCCAGGATCCCAGCTGGAAACGCCTGAGTGTATTATTCACGGTTTTAGCTGAACTGCAGTCTAGCTGGGGTTTGTGGCTGAACCTCCCGGTTTACCTCTTGGCTTCTCTGTTCATTTTCCTTGTGGCCTCTTCCAGAATGTCTTCAAGCTCACGTTTCTTATTTTACATAGTAATACATTACATAGTAATACATTGCTCTCTATGTAAAACATTAGTTGTTTGGCAAATGGCTTTAGTGATCTAAATACGGTATTTTTTAATGCCCTTAACTTCCTTTGAAAGTGCTATAAGAAATAAACACATCAGAATCACTGTTCCTTTTGTTTTTTAAAAAATAAATATTTTATTTATTTATTTAAGAGGCAGAGTCACAGAGAAAGGGAAAGACAGAGACAAAGGTCTTCCATCCACTGGTTCACTCCCCAAATGACTGCAACAGCCAGAGCTGGGCTGATCCGAAGTCAGGAGCCAAGAGCTTCCTCTGGATTTCTCAAGTGTGTATGGGGGCCCAGGAATGTGGGCCATTTTCCACTGAGTTCCCAGGACATAAGCGGAGAGCTGGATCAGAAAAGGAGCCGCCGAAATACATACCGGCACCCATATGGGATGCTGGCGATGCAGGCCGAGGCTTAGCCTACTATGCCACAGCACCGGCCCCTCACTATTCCCTTTGAAAAACTACTTTCGAAGATAGTAACTCGACTCATATATATGTGTAATTACTCACTCAACATCTCCATTTGGATGTTCTAGGACACCTCAGAGCCTTTTTTCCCAAAAAATGTGCTCAACCAGGTCAGTAAAAGGTGAGTGACAAGATTTTTAAGAAGATTAAGTCAGATTATGTGCACAAAGATTTTTCCTCGATGTTTATCATGTATTGGGTTCTTGTTAAAGTAGAATTATCATTTCCTTGGAAACCTGAAATGGTGGCCCAGGCAACCCTCCCGTTTCCCAGAGCATACTCAAGAGTTACCATGGATTCTCCTCACATACAGTTAAACACAAAGATTTGTAGGGCCCGGTTGTGTCCATTACCGATTTGCTGCCTCTCAGGTCCAAATGTACCTTCAATATATGCTCTGTGGAAGTCAAAGGAATCCCTTTTCCCCTCCCCCTTTAACGTGGGCACTATCTTAATCTCCTGCAGTATAGACCATCAGAGGGATAACTCTAGGAAGAAGAGGTTTTCTATGACCTCCAGCCTGTACCAATGGGTCAGTGAGGAGCTGTGAGGCCAGCCAGTGGAGTCTGACAAAGCACAGACCCACAGCACAGTCCCTCTGCAAACCGTAAGCCTCTCTGCCTGGCTGCAATAACCTTCCCAGTGTCACCTTCTATTCATCCACCAAAAAGACAGCTGCTTGAGGAACTGGACAACAGTGTTTGAGGACCAGAATATTCTCTCATTGTTGCATTAATACAATATAAAAGCTCCAGGCATACACACTTTTAGCTGTATTGTGAACATATTCTCCATTACTTTCTTAAGTTTATACAATCAACAAAATAAGAAATTAAGAAATCAAGCTCTAGATTTCATTATGGTTGGGGCATAATGAAGTTGGCCTAGATTTTCACTTGCAGCATAAAATGAACAACGTATTTGTTGTTTTACTTTTCTAAAACCTGAAAATTTTTTGATTCTGATTCACAAGTGATCCCAACTATTTTAGACAAGGAATTGTGGACCAATGGTGATCTTCACAAAATACAGCCGCATTTTCCCCATACTTCTCCTGTCATCACCTATGAGATAGAATTCAGGTTCTTTTATAAGGCCCTTGAGCACTTTTCCAATATCCTACCCTGAAAACCCTACCCGACTCTCTTACATCAATTATTTTGAGGGATCTGACTCGCTATGAGTAAAGACTGAACTGAGTGCATCAATCATCCCATATCTGCATATTATACCTCTTTGGGGGGAATCAGAATCCAGCCAACCTCAAGACTGATACAGGTGTGCCGTCTTTCTTCATTCCCTACTACTTATACCATTTTCATCTGGCCATTTCATGCTCTCCAGCCTCTATTTCTTATTAGTAAAATGAGAATCATGGCCCAAGTGTTTGGTATAATGGTTAAGACGCCACCAGAATGTCTGGGTCCAACACCTGGCTCCAATCCCCCATTTTAGCTCCCTGATGCTGTGCGTTCTGAGATTCAGCAGTGATGGGTCAAGTACTTGGGTCCCTGCCACTCATGGGGGATACCTGGATTAGTCAGTCCCTGGCTTCTGGCTTCAGTATGACTCAGTCACAGCTATTGAAGGCATTTGAGGAGTGAACCAGCAGATGGAAGATCTCTCTCAAATAAGTAAATAAATAAATAAAAATTTATAATGAGAATCATATTTTATTAGTTTGAGCCTTTTCTCCTTTTTTCTTATTCTAAAGGCTTATCAATTTCTTTAGCTTTTAAAAAAATCAATTCTCATGTCATTAATCTTTTGTATTGGTTTCTTTGTCTTTCTTTTTCTTTCCTTCTACAGAATTCTTGCTTTCCTCGGCCCTTGAGATACATTGTTAGATTGTTTATTTGATATCTTTCTCATTTTTGTTCGATGTGGCTGCTTATTGCTATAAGCTTCCCTCTTAGTACTTCTCTTGCTGTATTTCATAATTTGGGGTATGTTGTTGTGCTCAGTTTCATTCATTTCAAGGAATGTTCCAATTTACCTTTTGACTATTTAAACAGTCCATTATTCATTCTGAAAAACATTATCCAGTCTACGTATATTTATATAATTTCTACAGTTTCTGTTGTTATTTATTCCTCTGTGGTCAGAAAAGATACATGACAAAATTTCAGCTCACTAGGCTAATCTTTCGCCTGTGGCAACTGTACCCCGGGTTCTAGTCCTGGTTGGGGCACTGGATTCTGTCCCAGTTGCTCCTCTTCCAGTCCAGCTCTCTGCTGTGGCCTGGGAGTGCAGTGGAGGATGGCCCAAGTCCTTGGGCCCTGCACCTGCATGGGAGACCAGGAGGAAGCACCTGGCTCCTGGCTTCGGATTGGCACAGCATGCTGGCTGTAGCGTCCATTTGGGGGGTGAACCAATGGAAGGAAGACCTTTCTCTCTCTCTCTCTGTCTAACTCTGCCTGTCAAAAAAACAATTTCAATTGCTTTTTACATTGGTTAACACTTGTTCTGTGGTCTAATGAGTGGTTTATCCTTGAAAATGTTCTGTGCACTCATGAAAAGAATGTATTCTCTGCAGCTGTTGGATGGTATGTTTATAAATATCTGCTAGAACCAGTTGGTCTATAGTGCAGTTTAACCATGAAATCGGCTGATTTTCTTTTTGCCTGGATGATGAAATTAGCATGTTGAATATTAAATCTAATAGTGTTTGTTTTAAACAACTGGATGCTCCAACATTTGATATATACAAATTTACAGTCACCAAAACTTCCCTTTGAATTGATCCCTTCATCATTATGCAGTGATCACGTCTGACCTTTTTTGGTTTTTGTCTTAAACTCTATCTGTCTGTCATCAATATGGCTATTCCTACTCATTTTTTTCAATTCTATTTGCATAGAATATCTTTTCCCATCCTTTCACTTTCTTTCTACGTGTGTCTTTAATGGTAAAGTGAATTTCTTATAGGCAACATATCCTTGGAACTTGATTTTTTAAATGATTTTTTAAAATTTATTTGACAGGTAGAGTTATAGACAGTGAGAAAGAGAGAGAGAGAAAGGTCTTTCTTCTGTTGGTTCACTCCCCAAATGGCCAATATGTCCGGTGCTATGCCGATCTGAAGTCAGGAGTCAGGTGTTTCCTCCTGGTCTCCCATGCAGGTGCAGGGCCCAAACACTTGGGCCATCCTCCACTGCACTCCCGGGCCACAGCAGAGAGCCAGATTGGAAGAGGAGCAACTGAGACTAGAATCTGGCACCCATATGGGATGCCTGCGCCGCAGGCGGAGGATTAACCAAGTGAGCCACGGCACCGGCCCCAGAACTTGATTTTTCAATCCAATCAGCTAGTCTGTATCTTCAATTTTGGGAAGTTAGTCCACTTACTTCAAAGTTATTAATTATTAATAAAAAGCATGAAACTATTGAGGTATCGAGGGTGCCTTGAGGATAAAGCAAGTTCATGAATTCAAAAATACCCTGTAATGTGCTTTATACATTAAAAAAGACTTTTATTCTCATCATTTTGAACCTGGAATTTTTTATTAAAAGCAAACTTGCTTCAAATTACCAGATATTCAATCAAGGTGTCTCATCTCTATGGAAGGAACTAAATGTCACCGTGATGAAGCCTTGTCATTTGTTACCCACATTTAAGTGTATTGCATGAGGACAGTCTTGTGTGGTTGGTGGGATTAGAGGAGCTTGTTTGTATTATAGCCCCAATAATCCATAATATCTAAAGGAATAGGTCTCCTTTGATTATTAAAAAAGAGGCATTGGGGCAGGGGAACCCCAGGCTGTCACCTTTCTGGGCCAGGGTGTTGATTTTATTGATTTTGCTGTTGTTGTCTTAGGTAGATAGGATTAGCTTGTTGGTTTTCTTTTCTTTTGTTGTCTTTGCATTTCCCTACATTTATATATTATAGTCTTCAATTAAAAAAATCTGCAAACAGACTTGAATGTGAAAAATCATCCAAAGCCTCCATCAATACTATTTCTGACAGTGGGCCTCACATCACCTGCTTGAACATCTACATTGATGAGAACCTCACCAATTTTGTCATCTCTTTCCATTTCATAACATGTAATCAAACGATCTATAAGGTTTAATGACAAAAAAAAAAAAAAAGAAACTGGCAAATTCTCACTATGCTAGAAATGACTGAAACCAGAACTTCTATGGAGAATGACCTTAAATGGGGAAGAGGAGTTGGAAGATTTTGCCAGAGAGGAAGACCAAAAAAGCACTATCATTTAAAAAAGAAAAATGGATTCCAAAGGGCAAAGGAAGAAATGCTGAAAACAAACAAGCTTATGAATGCATTAAATTCTATATTCACAGGCTACATCCTTCACTGTTATCCTAAATTTAAATGTGGAAGAGAGAGAAACTAGAAAACTAGAATCTCCTAATATACCCCAGCAATACTGAACCTTCCTATCAGTTTCAGAGCTCAGAGCTCGGTTCAAAAATTGTGTCTTTGAGGGCACAGCTGTTCACATTTATCTGAAAACTACTTGTTTTACTAATTGTTCTAGTTGATGCTAAAATAACAACAGAGAATTACGGTGCTAAGCTTCAATGTAGATTATACAATTTGATTTTTGTATGGAAAGCTTATGACTAAAAGTATTTATAATCACTGAGCAAAAGCAATCAAATGGATTCCAAAAAGACACATTTCTATACAAATAACATCAAATAATTAAAATATGCAATATTAAAAAGATCACTGGCTCTATTATTTGAAAACAGCCACAGTTGGATTTTAAAAGACCATATTTTTCATTCTTCTTTATAAGGGAAATACATTGTACAAACAAATTAGATAAATGTTCACTTTTTTACTTTTTCATGTTAATGTGATATTAATAAAAATAGAACAGATTCAATGGCAGTCATAGATATAATATATATATATAATATATATATATAATATATATATATAATATATTTTTCTCTTTTTCTTTTTTAAATTTTCAGATAACATATTTTAATTTCTCATTATAGTCAAACACTTAATGAGTTCAAGATGGAAAAAGATGCTATTTCAGCTGAAATATAGGCAAAGTCTATAAATAATAACCAAATGAAAAGGTAACTTTTCTCTCTTGTACAGATTTTAAAACAATCACAGGTCATTATAACTCTTGTAATATATCATTCTTAAATTTTACTGGACAGAGTCTTTGTAGACATCTGTCCTAATAAAGATAGATTTTTCATGTACATAAGTCAAATTTTACTCTGTGATAAGGAGTGGAAAGTAGGGAGTAGGGAATGAAATGTTATTTAGTAAAAGTGACTTCATAAATCCTGAATTACAGACTTTTCTTGTGATTATTTATTTATTTTCATTTTATTTGAAAGTCAGAGACATAGAGACACAGAGACAGATATCCATTGTCTTCCCCAAATGCCTCCAATAGCCAGGAATAGACCAGACTGAAATCAGGAGCCTGGAGCTCAATCGGAGTCCCCCAGGTGGTGGCAGGGACACAAGCACTGGGACCTCATCTGATGCCTCCCAGGGAGCACATCAGCAGGAAGATGGATTGGAAGCAGAAGAGCTGGGACTTGAACTAGGCACTCCCATAAGGGATGTGTGTATCTCAAACAGCAACTTACCTGTTGTGCCAAACACCTATCCCTAGACTTTACTTTTCATAGGAGATAACTCTGAGATAATAGAGCTGGATAGGAAAGAAATGAAGGCAGAAGCCACCACCACCAAAAACAGCAAAAAGCCTTTTACCAATATTTAGTTCTTAGTGAGTAGAAGAGAAACACTGATTGCCCTTGAAAATCCACTATGTGCTAGAAACTCTGCTAAGATTTTTACCAATGTTGCTTCATTTATTCCTCTCAAGTTTTCATATATACATGTGTATATATATGTATGATATATATGCATACATATATGTACATACACATGTATACACATATATGCACATACATATGTATGCACATATATGTATGTACATATATAATATATATCACTATCTCTACTTCAGGGATGAAGAAAGATTCAAAAATGATACGTTAGTTTTCAAAGGTTCATTTTCATTCAACTCTTGGAACCCATTTGAAACAATAATCAGATGAACTCACATGTGAACTGGCATTACATATAATTGATTGAAGAATTTCTTATGCTGGTTGTGTTATGGTTAAACAATCACGTGTGGGGCCGGGACTGTGATGTAGCAGATAAAGCTGCTGTCTGCAGTTCTGGCATTCCATACGGTCACTGGTTTGAGTCTCAGCTGCTCCACTTCCAATCTAGCTCTCTGCTATGGCCTGGGAAAGCAGTGGAGGATGGCCCAAGTCCTTGGGCCCCTGTAACCATGTGGGAGACCAGGAATAAGCTCCTGGCTCCTGGCTTCAGATTGGCACAGCTCTGACAGTTGCAGCCACTTGGGGAGTGAACCAGCGGATGGAAGACTTCTCTCTCTCTTTCTCTTTACCTCTGCCTCTCTGTAACTCTGCTTCTCAAATAAATAAATAAATCTTTTAAAAAATAAATAAATAATCAAGTGTTTGAAACATAGTCAAGAATGTTCTGCCCATGGGTAAGATGAAATGAGCCTTCACTCTATGTATAGGGATCATTGAGCTTCTCTGCTGGATCCTTTGGTGACTGGATTTCCAAGCCAGAGAGCAGAACTTATAGGACCCCATTAAGCATCTGAGGTGGATAGTCTAACAGATTATCCAGTAATGAGTTATACAGTAAACATGAGTAGTCCTCTTCCCATATTATGTGGATATTTTACTTGCCATTGTAAAGATTAGGTAACTACTAATATTAACCTAGTGGATGAAGAAAGGATCAAAGGTCAAACAGACAATAGACTCTCTGGGCAGGCAGAAATGAAATTATCATTTTCATAGCACCAATTGCAAAGAAAGCTCTAATAGTTAACATAAGCTTCGGGGATGTATACAATTATTAAAGCAATAAAGACTTCAGTATTAGAGTTGATTTTTATCCTAATTCCTGACAGGTATGCTATCTTCTCTATGTTGCCTAATGTCTCCACTTTTGTTGTTTATATAATTGCACATAAAATATAATTCAAATTTTCTGTGTTGACCTCATATATCCTCTTTCCTATCATTCCTTTCCACTGCACCCAGAACAGCATAATTGGTAGACCAATGTAGTAAAAGGCAGAGTGCTTTTTTTTTTTTAAAAAAAAGAAAGCTTTTATTTAATGAATACAAATTCCACAGGTACTGCTTTAGGAATATAATGGTTCTTTCCCCCATACCCACCCTCCCACCCCCACTCTGTCCCCTACCCCAACTTCTATCCCACCTCCTACTCCCTCTCTCATCCCATTCTTCATTAAGATTCATTTTTAATTATCTTCATATACAGAAGAGCAACTCTATACTAGGTAAAGATTTCAACAATTTGCACACACACACACAAAGTGTAAAGTACTGTTTGAGAACAAGTTTTACAGTTAATTCTCATAGTACAACTCTTTAAGGACAGAGGTCCTACATAGGGAGTAAGTGCACAGTGACTCCTGTTGTTGATTTAAAAATTAACACTCTTATTTATGACATCAGTAATCACCCAAGGCTGTTGACATGAGCTGCCAAGGCTATGGAAGCCTTTTGAGTCCAAAAACTCTGTCAGTATTTAGACATGGCCATAAGCAAAGTGGATTTTCTCTCCTCCCTTCAGAGAAAAGAACATCCTTCTTTGATGGCCCCTTTCCACTCGGGTCTCACTCACAGAGATCCTTCATGTAGGACATTTTTTAACCACAGTGTCTTGGTTGAATTCTTCATTTAACATGGAATTAATCATAGATGTATAAAGTCAATTGAAAATAGATCCCAGCAAAAACAAAGTGTGGTAATAAGAGAGGGAGGAGCTATACGGTTTGGCACACATTCCCACAGACTTACCTCCAGGGTAAAACTAAAAACTTGCCATGGGACTCCAAATCCTATTAAGCAGGGTGGGTACTAATGCCATCTTATGTGTTAAAGTGATCATAATAAGTTTGTAATTGATCATATAGGTAGG
Source organism: Oryctolagus cuniculus (assembly GCF_051225735.1). Lineage (NCBI taxonomy): Eukaryota > Metazoa > Chordata > Mammalia > Lagomorpha > Leporidae > Oryctolagus > Oryctolagus cuniculus. The sequence goes on from NC_142870.1 coordinate 90,313,807, forward strand.
ATTAAGTGTCAAAGTGATCACATAAATAAGACCATGTGTCTGGTAATAACAATAGAGAGAATCAAAAAGGAGAGAATGTTCCAACATGGGATGCAGACCACACAGCAGATTCATAGAATGACAAATGCCATAAACAGCACTCTGATCGCAAATTCAGCCTTTAAGGCATTCAGATCTGGCTGGAAAGCCCATGACAGCATTTCAGGATGGAAAGCCAAGACACTGTGGCAGAATGCTTTTAATGGAGACAGATTGGAACTAGAGAATTAAGAAGCTAATAAAATCTTTGAAGTCAATAATGCAGGCCTAACCTAAAGTTGTGGAAGTGATGAGTGAGTGAGTGGATCAGTCCACAAAAGAGTTCTAGGAGTCAAATTTGATCATACCAGGAAACTTGACTCCATACCTGTGTAAGTCAACCATGCACTTTTATATAGCAACCAGAGGAAATTCCATCTCCTATTGTGCTATAGTAGCATCAAGGAAAATACTTTGTCCTTCACTTGGCCATTACTACTCACTCTGTCAAGAGCCAGAATCCTTGAATTGTCTCTCCAGAAGTCTTAGCTATGTGGCCTTTCAAGTCTTCCATGGCAGTCTCAATGGCACCTGGCTGAGTGGAAAGAAGACAACACATAGTTAAGAGAATATATAGCCCTATTCAAATGTGATCAGTTAGTATATTACAGAAGCTCCTCCAGAAAGCTAATCAGGAAAGATATAATTCTTTTTTCTCTCAAAATATTTTATTTATTTTTTGAGAGGTAGAGTTATAGACAGAGGGAGATACAGAGAGAAAGGTCTTCCATCCACTGGTTTACTCCCCAAATGGCTGCAATGGCAGGGGCTGGATGGATCCAAAGGCAGGAGATAAGACCTTCTTCTGGGTTTCCCACATGGGTGCAGGAGTCCAAGGACCTGGGCCATCTTCTACTGCCTTCTCAGGACATAATCTGAGAGCTGGATCAGAAGAGGAGCAGACACAATCCAGTGTCCATATGGGATGCCAATGCCACAGACAGAAGCTTAGCCTACCACGCCACAGTGTCAGCCCCCAAGACATAGAAAACTTAGTCTTGAACTCTGTTACTTACCAACGTGCTTTCTTGGGTGGAGCAAAATTGATGCAAATCCTGACTCCTATAACCTTACTCATACCTTTTCATAGAAATGAAGACAGCCATTTTTCAGAGCACTAAATTCACCAAGAAACATATTTATCAGGAAGTTCAAAACATTTAATAATTGTGCATTTTCCAATCAATCTTTTTCTCTCTTCAGAAAGTGCATGCCATTAAAATACAGAATAATAGCCTTCCAATTTTCTGGATGTAAATATAAACTGGAAAATGAGCACTTCCTGTTTCTCCACCTCACTTTCTTCATTCTTCCCCTACTTATGGGCCGAGCTCAAGGATACCCATCGATACCCATCCCAGTAAGTTTATAGACGTTATATTTCAATGACTCTTACAGTGCCATGCACATCAGAGTCATCTGAAATATGTGTTGAAGCAGATTTGTGTTACCATTGTCTGAGTTTCTGATTCTAGGATGAAAGCTGAGATTTTTTTTATTTCTAACAACTTCCTGGCTGAAGCTGTTGGTGTGGGGCTGGTACTATGGGAAATATTGCTCTCTAAATAGCTGTTCACAACCTGAGCTGCACATTAGAAACACTAGGGAGTTTTAAAAAACCTGAACATGCAGTCTGTGCAGCAAATTGAAACCTAGTGAATGACACTCACATTTCAGTACATCAGGAATTTTTTTTTTTTTCCAAAAGAGGCCAGCGCTCTGGCATAACAGGTAAAGCTGCTGCCTGCAGTGCCAGCATCCCATAAGGGTGCCAGTTCAAGTCCTGGCTACTCCACTTCCAATCCAGCTCTCTTCTGTGGCCTGGGAAAGCAGTGGAGGATGGCCCAAGTGCTTGGGTCCCTGTACCTGTGTGGGAGACCCAGAGGAGGCTGCTGGCTCTTGGCTACAGATCGGCTCTGCTCTGGCCATTGTGGCCAACTGGGGAGTGAACCAGCGGATAGAAGACCTCTCTTTCTTTCTGTCACTTCTTTTCTCTCTGTGTAACTCTGACTTTCAAATAAATAAATAAATCTTTAAAAAAAAAAAAAAGAATTCTTAAGGTATCTTAGATTGTCCCATGGGTAGCAAAGTTTGAGAACTACCACAGTCCAGGGTTTATGTAGTCTAAGTCATTTCATTTTGTCAATGAGGAAACCAGGTAGTTTCCTCAGGTAGTTTGAGAACTACCATAGTCCAGGGTTTATGTAGTCTAAGTCATTTCATTTTGTCAATGAGGAAACCAGTTACTATAGGAAGTAACTTGACAAGTTCACTTAAATAAGTAGTGTTAAAGATGGAAACAGAAACCCCTTTCACTTTCTGACTACACTAATAACAGACAGATTGCAAGATCTCATATATTCTCCGTATACTAGTACCTTAATGCCAACACCTAACTTGCTATAAAAACTAACATTTGTATTCCTCCCAGTGGGAGCTAGTCTCTCACAAAAGAGAACAAGGACAGTATCCTGGCAAGGACTCATTCAAAGGCCACTTTCTCCCAGGGGCTGGGTGGTTGTAGGATTTTTGTTTGCTTGCTTCTCAATCTGTGATAAAAGGCTTTGAAAGATTTTGGTCACAGTGTCTATAAGAAAAATCTTATACAGGACTCCTTACAATAGACACTCAAATGGAATGAGGCTGCTTCAAATCAAGTGAGGGCAAATGGAAAAGAGCTTAACTACTTAGCTCTCACCCTTCAGTTCATTCCAGGAAATGGATAGGACAACTTCCAAGCAGGGTGGAATGACCTGGGTGCATATTCCACATCTATCATGAATTCATTTTGAAACATCCTGGGCCTCTATTTCCATATTAATAGGACAATTGACTGATCTAAACCAAAACTTCCTGAGACAAGTTGATAACCAAAATGTCCTGAAAATCAAGGAAATATGATCATAGCACCAAGAGATTCTGAGTCTGTCCTTTCAACAAGTTTCCTGTTGAGTTGGATTGTGGGCCAGCAGATTAAATGATTGCTGATACTGTCATCCTCTGCTGCTGATGAAAGAGTTGTCAGTAAGCTGAGGAGACACTGCATGCCTGCTGAAGCCTGTGGGTCATGAAATTAGAACTTCTGGCATATCAATCAAATACACTTGAACTTCTGCTACAGAGAAGGGTGTACCAATATCATTCATTTCCAATCCCCTGCCTGTGGGGCTAGAGTACCCCAGAGGGAAATTCCTTGCGATCCCATGACAATTGTCCCCTCACCTAACCTCATTTCCTTGTCAATTTGACTCTACCAGGCACACTGGTCAAAGTCCTCTAAAAATAATGTTTTCTTGCATGACTCAACATGAATCTTTTTTGTCTCTCTGTTCTTGTATTCACATACTTCTGGCATCAACAAATATAACTCAGTAATGAGACCCATACTTTTCAGAAGAAAATATTGTTAAGTAGAGTTAAGAGAATAATGAAATAATACTTTAAAAAGCATTTTGTTGAATGTTTTTATGCCAGGCATTTTGCCAATATATAACAATGAATATAATAATGAGTTTCCCAAATCTTACTTGGAAATGGAAAGCAATGGGTAAAATCTATCAGAATGAAAAGTGGTCTATCCTTTGATCCAGACATTCTACCTCTGTGAAGTTATACTATGGAAATTCTTATGTTTGTGCAAAATGACACATGTATAAAGTATTATTTGCACCATTCTTTAAGTATAATAAAAATTTGTGGAAAAAGAAACAAATGTCTATCAACAAGTTGCTAGTTGGGGGGCTGGCGCTGTGGCGCAGTGGGTTAATGCCCTGGCCTGAAGCACTGGCATCCTATATGGGCGCCGGTTCAAGTCCAGGCTGCTCCTCTTCTGATCCGCCTTTCTGCTACAGCCTGGGAAAGCAGTAGAGGATGACCCAAGTCCTTGGGCCCCTGCACCCACATGGGAGACCCGGAAGAAGCTCCTGGCTCCTGGCTTCGGATCGGCGCAGCTCCGGACATTGCAGCCATCTGGAGAGTGAACCAGTGGATGGAAGACCCCCCCTCCCCCGCCTCTCCTCTCTCTCTGTGACTCTGACTTGCAAATAAATAAATAAATCTTAAAAAAAGTTGCTAGTTGGATTTATTATAGGATAACATTCATACAATGCATTATGAGACAGGTATAAAAAGAATGAAGAAACTTTTGTTAATATGAAATTATTTAACATATATTATCAAATAAAAGAAAAAATAATTGGAATAGAGAAAAAGTATGTCATCTTCCGTGTAAAAAGGGGTTGGGGAGGATAAGAATAAATACTAATGCTTGCTTGGGTCTGCCTAAACTGATTCTAGAAGGATGTATAGAAACTATTCATAGTGATTGCCTATAGTTGGGGAAGGAAGGTGATGGCAATAGAGGGTGGAGGTGATATTTTACTGCAGCTTTTTCCAAAACTTGAATGCTGAAAATAAAATGTGTTTTTCACAGAACGGAATGATAACCTCTGGAACTCTATCAGCGTTCCTATGGGGCTATTCTTACTTACAGTAGAAACATTGATTAAGCCCTTACAGAATGTAGAAAAGAAATCTACCTCAGTAGAGAATTTTACTCTCTTCCATTTTATTATCATTGCTTACTATAACAAATTAACTTCAGCCACTGAGTGTCAAAAATAAAAAGTGTGCAGATACTTTGACTTGTGTTTGTCACATCAAGGTTCAAACCTCAGGCTTTTTCATGGCTGCAGGATTGATAGTAAGTTATCAATTCATTATGTATCAGTTTGCTCATTTGTTAGATGAATAAGATGGTAATATCAATGACAGAGCTATTGTCAGATGCCATGAAACACTGTTTAAAATATTATTATTTATTATATTTATCTATATTACATTTATTTTATTTTTATATTTATTTATAATTATTTCATATTTTATTATATTTATTATTACTTATTTATTATCATTCTCAGTATTGCTATCATTAAATTGAAGGGAAATAGTCATACCAAATTGGGGGGATCAAATAGTTACTGTAATTGAATCATTAGTTCTGAGATTCCTTGCAGCCTAAGACAAATAGGAGAACATTATGAAATAATATGTCCACATATTGTGACATAGAATAAGGGAATATGGAGTCTTAAAGTATAGCATTAAATTGTTTCTGGCAATTCAAACTACTGAAGGGATGTCTTTCTTTAATATATTTTTAAAATAGTAATTTTTCATTTTTAAATGTATTTTAAAGGCAGAGAAACAGAAAAAGACAGTCAGAGGGAGATATTTCATCCACCAGTTCACTCCTTAAATGCCCACAACAACCAAGACTGGGTCAAGCCAAAGTCAAAAGCTGGAAACTCAATCCAGGTTTCTGGTGTGAGTGGCAGAAAAACTCAACTACTTCGGCCATCATTTGCTACATCCCAGGGTGCACATCAGCAGGAAGCTAGAATTAGGAATAGACTGGGATTCAAACCCAGACAATTTGATATGGGATATGGGTGTCTCGAATGACATCTTAAGTGTTGCACCAAATACTCTGACCCGCTGGAAATTCAAAGACATGTGTGTCTACTTCCTTGAACTTTCTTGAGCTAGACCAGCACAGGGTCACTTGTCATAAAAACAATACCCATGTCCTTGCTAGTTTTTACCAAGGAGTGAGCTCCTTAGAAAGATGGTAAAAGGAAGGAGTGAGATAGAAAACAATGTCCCCAGACACTCAGCTCTCTCTGTCACAGCCAGGCTGGATTGCTTTGCAATGAACATGTAAGTTGAGAAAGTCAGCTCTACATCAGATTCGATTTGTAAAGTCCAAGCAAATGTGCCTTTCCCTGAAAATGAAGAGAATGCATCTTGTCACATTATTGTTCAGAGTCAGCTGTTACAAAGAAAAACCATCTTTATCACTTCAGCATAAAGAAGGAAGTTGAGAAGCCTTTTGACTGGTGAGATATCTATTTTCTATACTAAAAAAAAAGCTCACGCAGGGTATAACAATGGAACTAATAAATGTAGTTGTCCCCAGTGCAAGAGCAAGACACGGGGAACCCTATAGCAAGAGAAGAGGGAAAGGGAGAGAGTATGAAAGCCAAATTAGTGTCATGGAAGCAATGACAACTTGCTACACAATGGGAAGTCTTGAACCTGCTTATTAAAGTCTCGTTGCTCACAATAGAACACAGGCTATAAAAAGGCCATGGGGAACCATTAATTAAATATTAAAAGATCAAATAGCTTTAGTCCCATTAGTTTGTATGTAATTTACATTCTCAAGTATAAATTTAGAGATAATTCCCTATCCTGAATCTCTTTCAACTTTTTGATAAGGTATCTGCAAATATAGAGTCCTACAGGGAGTTTAAAAATATCTTTCCCCATGTGGATTAAGTATTGTTCCTTTCATGAGAAGTTGCTTTTGAATATCGGTCTCCACAACTACGATGATTATGATAATATACCTCAAGTTATTACCCTTGAGGGGTACTTTTGTTCAGAGAAGGCGAGAGGCCTTTTTTAGATATGTCTAAGCAGTAATAGCAGAGGAACAAAAACAAGAGGAAAAGGTTATCCCAGCGGAATGATGACGAGGGGTTTGGCCCTTCATTTCTGTGACCTCTCATCGATTTTCCAAGCTCAGAGGCAGCAGAGTGTGGTGGAAACTGGCAGGTGTCCTGAATTCCAGGCCTTCCAGTCCCAACACGACCCTGAGCTGTGGTTGACCTTGGACAAGTCACACCTCCTTTGTGTGCTTCAGGAGTTGGATTAGATGTTCCCTAAGAACCTTCTAGTTCTTAGAAAAACGATCCTAAGCTATGTTAGAAAAGCACAGTTTTAGTTCATAAAGAGTAGACTGGAACCTGAGAGAAGGAAGTGACATCCCACATAAACCTAAGAGGTTGAAGAGGCCAGCCTGACTTCTCTTAGAATCTGGAATTCAGAGGGGGCTTCTAACATATCAGGTAATCATGCCATCATTGCCTCTTATTTGTCAAGAATTTATATTTCCAAATCAGTCACTCCTTTGAAAATTCAGCTTGATACTCATATAATGTATTATTCTTATTACAATAGCCTTGGCTGTCTACCCTTGGCCTCTCAGAAACAGTGTCATCCTGCCACAGAAAGCCAAGGAATAGCTTTCCTTTCCATTCTCAAAGATACAAACAGGAAATTACCTGCATATCCTCAAAAGTTGAGGAAATTGTAAAACAGTCCCATAGTGAGATATCCTGGCTCTTTTAAAAATGATGTTGCAACATAAGAAATAATATTTGCTATATAAAACCATTTTATATGTAAGGAAAAAGTAAAAAAAATAAACTCCAAGATGTATAAAAGCACATTCAATACTACATTTTGGCTAACTTTAAACAATGGGATTATGGTGACATATTTTATTTTGCTTATTTATATTTTTATATTAGTCTTCAATAAACCACTTCCTGTACAATGACTTTAAAACTTTTTAAGTATTATGTTTTTATTTATTAGAAAAGTAGATATATATACAGAGAGGGAGACAGAGAGACAGAGAGACACAGAGAGAGAGATTTTTCTATCTACTGTTTCACTCCCTCAAATGCGTAAAACAGCCAGAATTGGACCAGGCTGAAGCCAGAATCCTAGAACTTCACCTAGGTGTCCCAAATGCGGGCAGAAACCCAAATACTTGAGCTATCATCTGTTGCCTCACCAGGTATGCATAGCTGGAAGCTGTGATTGTAAAGAAAGCTGGGATTTAAACCAGGGTGTCTGACATGACATGTGGGCATCCCAAGCAGTATCTTAACCATTACACAGAATGTTCACTCCTAAAACCTTTTAATAAAATAAAATGCTTGGCTGAGAAAATTCTTCCACCCAATTACTTCATATCCTTCTGACTCTGCAATGTATATCCTTTACACGCTTGCTGTGCCCTATGGTTTGAATATGGTTTGCCCTCTCCAAAACTCAAACCAGCCCTTTGAAACAGGAGGTATGTATCCCATATTGCAGCTTAAACTGCTGTGCTACAATGTCTACCTCAAGAGGATGGAAAGTTAATCTTATTATGCTGTTGAGAGGTTAACCCCTTTGAAAGGTTTATCGCATTAGAGAAGTTTATCAAACTGGAGTCCCCATGGCTGAATACTAATGCCTTTACAAGAGAAGCCAAAGGAAACACACATACAAACACACACACACACACACACACACACCCCTATATACACACACTCTCTTGTCATGAATGCCCTGTGCCTCAAAACTATGCCATCGAGAATGCCATCGCTAAATATGGGCCTTCGAAATCCTGAAACATAAGCTAAATAAATTCTTTTTCTTTAAAAACTTACCCAGCCTCAAGGATTTCTTTATAGTAATGCCAAAACAGACTAATAACCTATGTAATAAAAACATTTCTTTTCATTGTTATATGGGATAAAAGAACTATGAAATCAGAGTTGGGAAATTTGGTTCTAGCACCTTCTTTGCCACTTAGTCTGTTAGGCAAGTCAACCTTCATTACCTATTGTGATGGGGGAAGCAAGCTCCTTCTCTCTAGACCCTTTTTATCCATCTGCAAATGAGCATTTTGGTTGGTGCTCAGCATGTGCTCTCTGGTCACAGAGCAGCAACCTTGCCAAAGAATTGGTGGAACTACACAATCTGACTTGTTTTCTAGCTAGATTGAGAAGCACTGAGCTACAGCATCTGTTTCATTTAATTTCAGCTCTGATAAGAGGTACTTTATGATAACTATTTCATAACATCAGAATCTTGAAGAGTTATGGCCTTAGTTAATTATTCCTCAAGAAAATGAACTAGCTTCCTCTTTCCTGCCTCTGACCATCTACATGTACAATGATACCTCAACTGTGAGATCCGAGTGAGTCATGGAAACCTTAATGTCATGACCAAGACCAACTGTAGAAATGTGAATTTAAAAATAAAGAAAAAAAGAGACAGAAAGTATTTATAATAATAATTAGATGTCATTTAGGAAATGCTTATAGATATGCCATGCACTCTACTAAGAACTTTAACAGAGTTAGTTCATTTGAACCTCCATTAAAAAAAGCAGGTAAGGCCGGCGCCGCAGCTCACTAGGCTAATCCTCCGCCTTGCGGCGCCAGCACACCGGGTTCTAGTCCCGGTCGGGGCACCGGATTCTGTCCCGGTTGCCCCTCTTCCAGGCCAGCTCTCTGCTCTGGCCAGGGAATGCAGTGGAGGACGGCCCAAGTGCTTGGGCCCTGTACCCCATGGGAGACCAGGATAAGCTCCTGGCTCCTGCCATCGGATCAGCGTGGTGCGCCGGCTGCAGCGCGTCGGCCGCGGAGGCCATTGGAGGGTGAACCAACGAGAAAGGAAGACTTTCTCTCTACACACACGTGTGCTCCCCTGCATTTTCTCAACTATCCTTACCTCAGCAGATTCATACTTTACAAGTTAGTAAAACTGAGTTATTCTTCTACTTGTTAAAAGTTTATTGTCATAAAAAACAATAATTATTCTATCATAATTATTATATTTATTAGTATAAATGTCAATTAAGCTAACAATGTGATTTCACTTTTCTTGCATGCATTAATGTACACTCATTAAACTCACAATGCCAAAAGATCTCTTCACATTATGTGTCTTAGTCTGAAGGAAAGCAAACGTGGAGCACCTGGGAATTTCATCCTCCCAACTCCTAAACCGTCTTCTGGCCCACTGTAGTCTAATAAAATTAGAAGGTATTTCCTCATAAGCTTTTGAGAATGTATGGTTGTTATCCATAAACCTGATGATGAAATTATTTTTCACACTAATTGAAGTCGATCATTGAAAACCCTTATAAAAGGGCTATAAGTTCAGGTGTGCATGGTAGGAGGAGCCCTAAACTTGCAGACAGAATCTAGCTGGAGCTTTTCTACTTATTTTATGTGACTTGGACAAGTCACTTCTTTCTTCTGCAGCTTCAATATGGACACCCTTAAAACAAGGATGATGACCTCTCCCTGGCCTACCCCATAGGGAAGCAGACAGAGAAGGGATCTGAGTTTACTATGTAAACCATGCACAGACACACACACACACACACACACACACACAAAATCATATAAAGAAAGACAAATATATTAGTGGCTCTGGGCTGTGTCAATTTAGGTAAGATAGAGCTATATTCTCTAGAATTACCTTTCTTATATGTTTGAAAATTAGGATTGGCCACAACAAACATCTGTGGAAGATTCCAAAGGCAAAAATGAAACTTCAGTCATTTTCTTTGGTAAAGATCAGAGCAAGTCAAGATGCACTAGAGTAGTTTTATGACAATTAATCTCCTGTTTTACATGCTATCAAGGAGTAGCATCTGGACCTGCATCTCCTTTCATTATGGTCAGACATCCTTCTTAAGGTTCTGTAACCCCTGGACTGGTTAAGGTTGCCACTCAGTGAAAAAAGGTGCCAGTGTGTATGTGTGATTCACACCAAGAAAGGTAGAGTTGGTGGGAGATAGACAAAGGCTCAAGTTTTTTCTCATGAATTTCATTTTGTTAACAGGAATTCCAGTTCTTCCATGCAACTTTCCCCTATTGCCAATTCCCTCTTCTTTTTCCATAGACACCAACTATCTGTCCTATTCCAACTTAAGGCCTATCACCACATGCACAGACACTAGTTTTGTATAGGCTTCTCAGCCAACTCTCACAATAATACCAACCCCCAGTGGTAAACTCCTTACTCTATATCACCCAACGTTGTTCACTCATTGAACCCTGACATTATCAATGTTAAAGATAATAAGCTCTATGTGATGCTTTGATTTCCTTTGCAGCTATATCTTATGACTTAGTTTGCATATTGAATAAAGTTCACATCTTTTGAAAACAAACCATATGTTCTGCATATGCAAAAACACACACGTAGTATAGCACCTACCAGAGCACATTGCATGTGAGAGTATTTATAATGTTTAAACACACAGACATATACACATACATCACTGAGTTTCTTTAGTTAAAACTGTATCTCAACCAAATATATGCTTTGAAAGCTACCAAGTCAGGATTCATCAGTTAAAGTTTTTAAGTAGTCACAAACCATTGGCCCCATTTATTTGTGAGAGTGAATTGAAGAATATATTTTTAAATAACGGAATGTCCCATGTATACATGAAAATCAGATGAACTCTGTTGTCACAATGCTCCCCTCACCAGTGTTTTCTCCAGTTGACTGTAGCACTGTGAGCTAACCATTATTGTGTTAACAAGAATGTTGGAGAATTGAGTAAAAAAAAATCTGAAGTTGGAAGGAGCGATCAAGAGAGAAGGGTATGAGAAAACCAGAAAGCACTCTTCATTTGCTCCAAATGCTAGAACTTTATAATATTGCTTTGTTTTATCTAGATATAGAAGCCCCATCTTCATTATACCCATCACTGCTTTCCATTGAACAGGTAGAGGGCTCAGCTCTAGGCTGCAGTTACAGGTTTGAGATTTAAAAGAACTTAACCCCACATTGTAAATCCACTGTTCGAATATAGATCCTTGAGATTCAATCCATTCTTGGCAACCTTTCCACTCAGTAATCTCTTCTCCAGACAAATAGTGAACACAGGGCTCACAGTTCTGCGCTATGGTTGTTGTGCTTCTTTCTCCATGTAACATAAGTTCTTTGAGGCCAGGTTTAGTAGAAACACAAGTGTGAGGGACCAAAGACCCAGGGAGGCTGGAGGTTGGGGTGGGGAGGGTCTCCATCTCCTTGATATTATGTTGTGATAACAGACCTTTAACTGCTCTGAAGTCCAGATCCCTCACCTGGAAAATGGGGATAAGAAGGCCAACTTCATGATTATTGTTACCATTACACAGGTTACAAATGTGAACTTGGTAAAATGTGGGCCATATAGAATATTGAGAATTTATTTCTAAAGAGAGGTTTTACATAGTACTTAAGAGAACCAACCAATTTACCCGTGTAACGAAGTACTTTCGTGAGACGTAAGGCTGGTGATATGGATTGGGGTAAAGTGTTGATTCAGTTACACTTGACTGCCTTGACATCGGCCTTGGCACTGGGTCCTTGCCTGGGCCCTCTTCCTCCAAAGACAGGTGATCAGTCTCAGAGGGCTGCTCATCTCCCTCTTGCTGCAGGGACACAGGCTGGAATTCTTCAAGGCTCCCAATTGTTGACATTTCTTCAGCTTAAACCAAGGGAAGAAAACAATCCTCTAATCAGAAAAAAGTCACGGTGCATCCTGGATATAGCAAATAGTCTATGATAAGCAAATAACGTTCCTGAAACTGGCAAATACTCCACTCATGAACTAAACAGAAACACTGATGTCTGTAGCTCAACACCACAGACTCATCTGCCCCCATGATCCGGCAGGACCACTTTAACATAGATCAGCATAGGCCCCTGGAGCTTGTGAGAGGTTTCAGCTGCTCATCTCTAATCCCAGCACTCCAGATGCTGAGCAGTGGAAGAGAACTATGATAATCATTGTCAGACAATTTTCTTTTCAAGACTTCACAGTATTTTTACTTAAAAAACCACCAGATTGGAACATTATTTAAGAGTTAAAAGCAATGATAATGCACCTTATTGTGTATTTCTTGGTTTGGAACTGAACACAAGTGCCCTTAGAACTGAGCATATTTTTTAAACTAAAAAATTCCAATTCTAAGGAAATAATATTGACAAATGACCAAAGACATTTAATCTATCTCCCTCTCCATAAACACACACACACACACACACACACACAAAGGCCTTCCAATAGTTCATGAAAAAATGGATATCATGATAAAGCTATGCATGGATTTAAACATTTCTTAACCAAATAAACACATTTGAATTTCATTTTCCATGAATTTTTTGATGAATCTGGCTAGGGTAGAACAGCAGTTATAAAATGTCTGAAAATGAGTAAAATAAAATATTAGCAATAGTTATTTCCAGATGAATAGCATGGGTGATTTTTTTTACCATGTATCTTAGTGCTAGTAGTGATCATGAACAATTTAAAATAAAATGATGATTGATTTCCATTTTGTAAATATAAAGCAACAAGAAACAAAACAAAGTAGGGGGCATATGCTAGCCTAATGACTTGTGTACCTAAATCAGGCAGCCATTTTTATAGTGAGGCAGATGGTCAGCCATCCTATAGTAGGCATGAAGATCACGCTACATGGAACAGGGTTGCAAACCCAATATCACCATGTAATTGGGAATGCCATCTGATTCTCAGAGCGGTCTCTGTGTTATTAATCAAACAAAAGTGGGTTTACTTCCATTTCCTCAGTTCTTAGGAAATACCAGAAAGTGAAAAAAATCCCTTACCCTCAGTAGTTTCACAGTTGAAGCTGGGATTAACTAGAGTATTCAAGAGAGATAAAAATAGTATGATCATACAGTTTATTACCTAAATCTGGAAACTTTGTCATAAAAAAGGTACTATCAGCAATTATGCCAGGATGATAGAAGTAAATGGAATAGTTTCAGGCAAATATAATACACACACACATACACACACACAGTTACCCTAGGGGGTTTGCATGTAGGCGGAAATACAGTCAGCTAAGAGAACTCACAAGGGGAAAAGTCTTGCAGCTCGCATTGTATTTTACTCCACTGCCATCTTTAGTAGATGGGACCTATCTAGGGGCACTCTTGGATAGTTGTGACAACCTGGACTTGCAACCATGCGTTGAGACCAGCGAGCCCTCCATGGATCCATTAGTTTGTAAGCCATTTTTTAAAGTTAGGTGTACAAATGCAGAAATTGGCCTATAAGAATACAAGGAGTGAAGAATTGGGGAAATTGTGTTGTGTGTGTGTTGTGTGTATGTGTGTGTGTGTGTGAGAGAGAGAGAGAGAGAGAGAGGAGACACTGGTGAGGCCTTTGGCCTTGCTGGCATCTCTGTGCTCTTCCTACACAGGCCTGCCATTTGTAATACAATGGGTGTTGGAAATGCACTTCCAAAGTTTTCCAGAACCTGGGAAGGCAGGTTTGTGTCACTGGAGAAGGAAAGCCTGCTTCTGTATTTGCTCACTCTGTGAATGCACGCCTAACAACAGACATCTGCGAAGGCTCCTGTGCCTGGAAAACAGAGGGAGGATTTAATTAGCACCACTTCCTCTCCCTCAGGCTGTCTTCTCTGGAAACACTTGGGGAAGCGCAGCACTCAGAGACCAAGCTGTTTGAGATCCAGGAAAGCAGGAAACTCAACTCCATTAGATTGTTACAGCCATAAATGGTGGGAAAGTTGAGCTCAGCCATCCCAGTGCAGAATGACTGCAGCTCTATTCCCAGCAAAGGGACATCCTGGAAGGACAATGAATGTAACTGCTTCAACAACATCTCTAAGAGAAAAATGCTGTGTTTTTGAACTTCCCACACTATTCCAGATCACCCACATGGATGGTTTATTCAAAATTCAATTAAAATATCCTTCTTTGGGACACATATTGTGGCACAGTGGGTTATGTCACAACTTAGGACAGCTGCATCCAATATCAAAGTGCTGGTTAAACCCCAGATATTCTAGTACTAATCCAAATGACGGCTCAAGTGCTTGGGCCCCTGCCACCTGCGTAGGATACCAGGATGGAGTTCCTGGCTCTTGGCTTTAGCCTGGCCCAGCCCTGGCTCTTTTTTTTTTTTTTAAGATTTATTTATTTGAAAGTCAGAGTTACACAGAGAAAGGAGAGGCGGAGAGAGAGAGAGAGAGAGAGAGAGAGAGAGAGGTCTTCCATCCAGTGGTTCACTCCCCAATTGGCCAGAATGGCCGGAGCTGCGCCCAACCAAAGCCAGGAGCCAGGAGCCAAGAGCTTCTTCAGGGTCTCCCCACATGGGTGCAGGGGCCCAAGCACTTGGACCATCTTCCACTGCTTTCCCAGGCCATAGCAGAGAGCTGGATCAGATGTGAAGCAGCCGGGGTCTTGAACCAGCACCCATATGGGATGCCGGCGCTTCAGGCCAGGGCATTAACCCACTGTGCCACAGTGCCAGCCCCCCAGCCCTGGCTCTTGTAGGGATTTGGGGAATGAATCAGCAGTGGGAAGATTCTCTCTCTCTCTCTCTCTCTCTCTCTCTCTCTCTCCCCTTTCCTTCTCTGTTATTCTGCCTTCCAAATAAGTAAACAATTTTTTTTAAAAAAGTCCTTCTACCTCAGTCTAAATAGACTAAATCACTGAAATACTAAAAACATATTAAGATCAGAAATGTATCTAGCCAAAATCAAGGGTTCCATTGCTTTCACATAGATAAATGATACCTTGCAACAGATCCATGGAGAACCATTTAGAACTGTAAAGGACTACTATTTCCCAAGATTCCCCTCAGTAAATTATTCTTAGTATTTAATGCTCAAAGGAGTAAAAGTAGCGCAGTTTCACAGGGAAGCATGAAGTCAAGGCTTAGAAAAACAAATGCTGGTCATAATTTCTGACTTCAATTCTCATCCCAAGGAATTCTTGTAATGAAAATTTTCTGAAAGAAGGAAAAGACTACAATATTAATTGTTCATTCTGGGCAAGAATAAAAAATTGAAAACCAACTGAACATCTAATAGTCAAGGAATGACTAAGTATAACCAATTAATACTGTGCAGACATTAAATATAATGTACACTAAATTTCCAGCTGCATACAATTACAGGTTGTATCTTCTAGAGTGTAAAAAAAAAGGAGAAAGCAAGGATGGGCATTTGACCCAGCTGCTAAGATGCTGGTTACAATGCCTACCTCTCACATTTGAGGACCTGGGTTCAACTTTCAGCTCTCGATTCCTGATTGTTGCTTCCTGCTAATGTGAACCCAGGGAGCAGAGGTGATGACCCAAGGAGTTGGGTTTCTGCCATGTACATAGGGTAACAGTATTCTGTTCCAACTCCCAGCTTCATTGTGGACATTAAGAGTTAAACAATAGATGATGAGCTCTCTCTTTCTTTCTCTCAAGTACTTTTTTTAGAAGAAAAGGATAGAAGAAGTCATCCAATTTATGCCTTGGTAAACTGCAAACATTTATGCCAGATATCTGAGGCTGGTCTGCCCTTGGACCAGAAATACAGCCCCCATGAAGGAGGGCTGATTCAAGCTTCCCCTACATCACCAGCCCCAGAATGAGTGTCACTGGTGGAAGCTATTACATACAGGAAGTGCAAGTTCTACAAAACATATAGAAGTTTATGAAATGTTTAACCTGATTTTAAACTCAGGAAGAAAAAAAGTAACTTTTAAAGTCCAAAAGTCCATGAAAATGTTTTAACTTTTTCTCACATGAGAAAAAAAAGTGAGATATCTAAGGCACACAAATCCTATTATATTTTGCCTAAAATAACAGAAGATACAAAATACTGAACTATGTAAATGTATAGAAAAATAAGTTTAATATTAATATTATGATGGTGGAGAGACTCACAAAAGTGAAAGGGTTTTAGATCTACAGAAGTTACAAGGTAGCCCGGACTCAAATCTGCATCTCCCACCTACGTTTCCCAATTGATTTTCCATTCTGCACTCCATCTTTTGCCATGGGCACTAAAAACATCCCCAGTCCAGGGCTTTCCCATTTCCTTATCACTGCAGATTCTTTTCCACCATGTTTTAAAAAATTTCTGTTCTGTAGACAACTGCATCATTTAAGATGATTCGGTTTGCTTTTCAAAATCAGAGACAGGTCCAGCATAGCAGGCCCCAGTAGATATCTACTTCCCTGGACAGTGGATGGATAACTACCCACACACTTGAAAACAGCAGTGAGACACACTGAAGACCTGGACATGAGTCAGAGGCAAAGAAAGGGGACTTTGGAGATTTTTTGCTCTCAGAAGAGTTCATGAAAGAACAGCTCAGGTATAATAAAAAGCATCCTAGTTTACAACAAGAGTGCAAGGTTGACATTTAACAGGCAGGCTGCTAAAATTCAAGGCTGTTACATGGTGAACCTCTCCCCAGCACCCAATCCATTCTCCACTCCTTCAGCCCTGCCTGCCCTCTTCTTTCTCTGATGTCTATCAGGTCCTTCTGTGTCTGTCCCCTCTGCTGAGCCTGCACAGCCACTCACTCCCTTGTTTTCTTCACTTTCCCTATCTGTCTCCTGATGCCTCTGTAAGTCACACAGGATTCTTTTAACCCCTATTTTAGGTTTCTGTGATACTCAGCAGTTTCAGATTCCAGCAGCTTCTTAATCATCCCCATAACTTTATCTCTGGATCTTTGGGAAGACAAGTTGCCATGCTGGCAAACCCTTGTCTATTGAAATCCCTGCTGTCATAATCCCTTCATGCTGCCGTAATAAATATCTGAGACTAGGTCATGCATAAACAGCAGAAATCATTTCTCCCACTTCCGGAGCCTGGGAAGTCCAACATCAAGGCACCAGCAGACCTGATGTCTGCTTAGGCCTCCTCTGTCCTCCCAAGACGGTGCCTTGAATGTTATGTACACAGATGAACACAATCTCCTCATATGGCAAAAGGGTAAAAAAAAATCTAATTCCTTACGGTCCTTTTACAAGGCACTAATGCCATGCATGAGGGCA
Source organism: Oryctolagus cuniculus (assembly GCF_051225735.1). Taxonomy (NCBI): domain Eukaryota; kingdom Metazoa; phylum Chordata; class Mammalia; order Lagomorpha; family Leporidae; genus Oryctolagus; species Oryctolagus cuniculus. The sequence goes on from NC_142870.1 coordinate 90,331,355, forward strand.
GAGCCTCCTAATGGCTCTACCTCTTAATACGGTCACTAGGGGTTTAACTTTAAACATGACTTTTAGAGCAGACACAAACATGGACCATCACATACACCTGTGACAAATGAAACTGATGCCCAGAAGGACTAAGTATCTCCCTTGAGTTCTTATTTAATTAAAAATTGAATAAAGACAATATAGAATGTGTGGCTCATTAATTGTGACAAATATATTAATCTGAGGTGTTAATGATAGAGGAAGTAGGGTGAGGGGTATGTGGGATCTCTTTATATTACTACCTCCCAAGTTTTGTTTTGTAAATTTAAATCTATTCTAAAATAAAATGTTTTTTTTTTAAATGGCATTTTGAGTACCAAAGGATTAAAAATCGTATATGTGGGCAGACTAGAAACAGAAATCTGTGGCTTGTTAAGAAGAGCTATTCCCCTTTGGCAGGTGGTGTGAGGATGGGGGTGAGGATGGAGCACAGAAATTAGTTCCTGTGGCCTGGGCTCTAATCAGAGATGTCAGCTGTATTTTCTGATGGTGACATCTCTACCAGCATGAAGGGGTTAACATCCTCCAGGCACATACCTAAAATAAAAATCTACTTTTAATTTTGACATTTTGTAAAGGTAATTTATGTGAATTTATGTGTGCAGCCTTTCCTGAGTCTGAGAACAGCAGAGGGATGTGTGGAGATAAACAACAATACTCTAACACCTCATAACTCTCCAACAAGCCTGCTTCTGTGCCAGTTGAGATAAGAAAATTGGCAAACAAGTCTCCACAATTTCACATTTTGTACATTAGTGATAACACGCCAGCAGGGCTCCTCTATGTCCTGGAGGAAAGTGGAACTGATGGAGAGTCTCTCCTTTCAGCTCTGCCTAGGCTAGGTAGAAACCCTGCTCTACTACCAGGGTTGTGAGTCACAGGGGTGTGGAGAGGATACAGGGCCAGGCCAAGAGGTATGACCCTGGGAAAGTCACTTCCTCTCCTCCCCTTTCCTCCTTACAGGTTGCTCTACAAAAGGAGGGGCCAGACTTGATGGTTTGCAAATGGTGTTCCCAGAAACCACTGCTGGAGGCCCTGAGCACTGAATGGTTGGGGCCTCAATTCATCTAAAACATTTCGGTCAAAGCAGTAACATTGGCCTGTTATTGGGCTTCTGAAAAGGCTTCCTTTAGCAAGAAAAGTAAATTGGTCAAGTTTGAAAGCTGTTGAACTAAATTATCCCTAAGGTTTTTTCTTACTCCGTGACTCTTCACTATTTGACTAATTTTTCACTAGTTCCCAGTATCTTGAATGTTGAATCCTGTGAGAGGTTGCTCATGTATTTGTATGGTTTTTCCCATCTTGTCTTCATCAAGGGAACTCCAACTGAGCAAATTTCCTTGTAATTCAAATGCTATGTGATCAAAGGGAGAAATCGCCATAAGTCCTAACACTGGATCCCTACTATGGAGATTCTGGAATGTTGTGCTCTAGTTTTCTTCGAAACCCTATGCAAGTCCACATCAAGCAGATGTGCAAGAACATTGACAGCTGAGCTGGGAATCTCACACAGACCAGAGCCAAAGACATTCTAGAGCCTCAATAACTATTCTTACACTTATGAAGGAAAGATTTTAGAGGCCTGGTTATCTCCTCTTATGAGGTGTTAGGTTTTCAAAATTTTTTATTAGTATAAAGAAAACAGATTTCATGTATCTCATAGGTACAATTCTTAGAAGATAATGATACTTCCTTCTCTCCCCCTTTCCCTCTCCCAAATCCACTCTTTCCTTCCTTTATTTTTTCTTTAATTTTTGCAAAAAAACATTTCAATCCACTCTATAACTAGAGTTAATGAATGGCTAACCATAATATGCAACAAGCAAAAGGTAGAAAGACCACAGCACCACAGGAGTTAAACAGGGATAAATACAACAGTCAAATCACAAAATGCCCATTCCATTCCTGTGTGTATTTTTGTATTCTATATTAACTACCACATATCTGAGAAAACATATAATATTTGTCATTTTGGAACTGGCTTATTTCACTAAGCATAATGGTTTCCAGTTGCATCTGTTTTGTTGTGAAAGACAGGATTTCATTTTTTTTGTGGCTGAGTAGTATTCCATAGTGTAGATGTACCACATTTTATTTATCTGATCATCAGTTTATGGACATCTGGGTTGATTCCATGTCTTAGCTATTGTGACTGGAGCTGCAATAAACATGGGGGTGGGAGTTAAAAATAACGTTCATATGCTGATTTCATTTGTTTGGATAAGTTCCCAGGATTGGGATGGCTGGGTCATAATGTAGACCTATTTTCAGATTTCTGAGAAATCTCCATACTGTCTTCTATAATGGTTGTACTAGTTTACACTCCAACCCATAGTGTATTAAGATATCTTCTTCCCCACATCCTCACCAGCATTTAAGTATTTTTAAAACTTTGGTGTGATAGCCATTCTAACTGGGGTGAGGTGAAACCTCATCATGTTTTTTATTTGCATTTCCCTGATGGCTAGCTATCCTGAGCATTTTTTTCATGCGTCTGTTGGCCATTTGCATTTTATCCTTTGAAAACTGCTTGTTCATTTCCTTGTCCACTTTTTTAACTGGATTGTTTATTTTGTTGTTGAATTTCTTGAGCTCTTTATAAATTCTGGATATTAAGTCTTTATTAGTTGCATAGTTTGCAAATATTTTCTCCCTTTCTGTTGGTTCCTTCCCATTTTATTCAGTGTTTCCTTTGCAGTGCAGAAGCTTCTTAGCTTTATGTAATCCAATTTGTCTATTACTTTTATTGCCATGTTTCTGGGGTCTTTTCCAAGAAGCCTTTGTGTATGCCAACGTCTTGCAGAGTTTCCATGATATTTTCCTCTAGTAATTAGATGGAATCAAGTCATAGATTTATAGCCTTGATCCATTGTGAGTTGATTTTTTGTATAAAGTGTAAGGTGGGGGTCCTGTTTCATACTTCTGCATGAAGAGATCCAATTTTCCCAACACCATTTGTTGAAGAGTTGTCCTTTTTCCAGGCATTGGGTTCAGTTAATTTATCAAAGATTAGTTGTTTTTACCTACATGTAGTAGTCTCTGGGGTTTCTATTCTGTTCCATTTTGTACACATCTATTTTTGTGCCAGTAGCAGGCTGTTTTGATTACAACTGCCCTGTAGTATGTCTTTAAATCTGGTATTGTGATGTCTCCTGCTTTGTTTTTGTTGTATAACATTGCTTTAGCTATTCAGGGTCTCTTGTGTTTCCGTAAGAGTGTAGCATAAGAGTTTTAGTTTAGTTTTTTTCTAGATCTGAGAAGAATATCTTTGGTATTTTGATTAGGATTGCATTGAATCTGCACAGATATGGAAGATTTTCACATGCTTGTGTTTTCTTCTATTTCTTTCTTTAATGTTTGTAATTTTCATTGTAGAGATCTTTCACATCTTTGGTTAAATTTATTCCAAGATATTTAATTTTTTTGTAGCTACTAGTGGGACTGATCTTACAGATCAATGGGACTGATATTACAAATTCTTTTACAGCCATGGTACTGTTTTTTTGTATACAGAGGTTATTAATTTTTGCGTTGATTTTATGTTCTGCAACTTTACCAAACTCTTATGAGTTCCAATAATCTCTTGGTAGAATCTTCTGGTTTCCCAATAAAAAGGATTGTATCATCTGCAAACAGGGATACTTTGACTTCTTTCTTTCTAGTTCATATCTGTTTGATTTATTTTTCTTGCCTATTAGCTCTAAAACTTCCAGAACTATATGGAATAGCAATGGTGGAAGTGTGCATCTCTTTGGCTCTAGATCATAGTAGAAATGAGTCCAACTTTTCTGCATTCAATATGATGCTGGTTGTGGGTTTGTCATATATTGTGTTGATTGTGTTGAGGAATGTTCCTTCTATATCCACCTTGCTTAAGGTTCTTATCCTGAAAGGATGGTGTATTTTACTAAATGGAGGAGATTTATTTAAAAAGGATAAATAAAAGAATTGATAAAGAGGGATATTGACTGGAGAATCTTGTGAGGTCATAGATCACTTGAGAGTCATTTTCTTACATATTGAAGACAACAATTGAGTCCCTGTGGCATTGATAACACTGTTTTGTCAACACAATTTCCTTTTGTATGTTTTCTATGAGCAATTTTAGAGCAAGAATTATGCTATACTCATGGTCCAGCATTTAGGGTGGGCATGATCTAGAGTAGGGATTAAGGAGAATTTCCTTAAATGGGTGAGTGGACATCCTGCTTGTTTCTCTTCAGTGTCAGATGTGAACCAAAAGGTTCATATGTGATTAATCTTTCTTTGCATATCACCTCATAAACAGTGAGTGCTCAGAAAGTGAAATTCTCTGTGAAGGCTTGAACAGGAACATCTGTACACACACATTCATACAGACACTCATAGACCCTTGTGCCACGGTCTTTAATCTATGGAAGCTCTTGGTCTAGTGGAGGTGGCAGAAATACAAGCAAACAATTGCAGCCTTCTATGATACATAATAGGATATTATGTGCAAAATACAGTGGATACAGAAGATGAGAGTAGCATGAGTAAGTGAGTGGAGAGCCAGGGAGGCAGTATGGGAAGTTATAGGCATGAAAAAAGGTGCCTCATAGATGATTGCATAGTAGGGAGTGGGAGGAGGACATTCCTGGCAAAGGCATAGGGGTGAGAGGAGGGTGTGTTACAAAAAGGGCAGGTAGTACAGTGTGTGTTACCAAGATATCATCTACTCATTCCCAGCCCCCAGCTCTTGAAGAGCTGGTTCCACTTGGTGAGAACTACCCACTCTTTGATGAAACAAGTGTGTGAAATTACTCTGTATTCCCTTCTGTCCACTCTCAGCCCTCCATATCTGCTGGCACAGTTCCCTCACAGTCAACCCAAATGCAGAGTCTAGGCTTGGCACTGTAAAGATTCCACTCAACTTAAGAATTTCACGGGGATAACAACTTAATTAAAGATTTAGAGGCCCTGAAGAGGTGAGTCCCACTGAGTGTGGTCCAGCATTGCCCATTTCTCCCTCTTTCTGTCTTTCTAGAGTATCAATCTCTTCCTTCTTTTAATATGCAACTGTTCATTATTATAATTTGAAATACACATCTATTTCACCCATATATCTATGTCTCTAAAGTTTTTCCATTCACATTTCCCCCCAAATCATGAAGTTACCCCACTAATTCCAGAGGTTTATATTAATATAAACTCAAAAAATAATTTGTGAGTTAGAAGACAGTAGGCAAAGGATGCATCTGAAAAGGTTGAAGGAAGCCATGCTGTCAGTGGGCCATCAAGCTGAAAGGAAGAAAGAAAAGCAACTTGCAAGAAACTGACCAAGATAAAGATGTTGGTCCTGATCTTATTCAGAGAGTCTGCAATGATTCAAAGATTCTTTCTAAACACAAATTAAAAAAAAGAGCAAAGAAGAGCAGAAAAATCAGAAAATTCCAATCCATTGAGGCCAAAATAATCAGACCTACAATAGTCCCTGGTCTTCTCGCTCCAAAGACAACAGGATCCCTGGTTTTGAAAATGCTGATTCAAGAACTAGATCATAGCAGTCCTTAGAAATTGCAACCAACTTCTGTCCCAGCATTGGGGTCATCCATAAGAGTATGTGAATTAGTGCCTAGCAGGAATTACTACCCTCTTAGCATTAAGCCTTGAGCCAGGCAGGAACAGGAACACAATTTCCATAGTCAGATATTCCTGGTAGGGAATTTTATTCAAGAAAGTCATCTAAATCTAGATTTTCTTTTAGGCCAATTATGATTTCTTCCATTCAGATTTCATGAGATTTTGGGAAAGGCATTTATCCAATGCTGAAAATAGTTTTTTATCCCAAGAATAAAAATTATAGCCTTTATTTTAATGAGGTTTTTATTACTATACATTTTATTGAAGTATGGCATGCACTCAAGGATTATAATTGTACAGATCCATGAATTACAATAAAACAAACACACCCAGTTAACAATCATACAAATAAAGAAATATCAATCTATTGGTGCCTTGACAAGACTATCCTTGTCAAAGTGAGTGTTCTGTTGGTTTTGTGTCACAACTCATTTTACAAATAAAAACAAGAGCTTCAGATGGGAGTGGAGTACTGGCTTATCTCAGATCTAAAAGCAAACTAGAGGAGGAACATGGGCTCAAGGCTCCTCTTTCCTGTTCTGATGGCCTCACACTCCTGGGAATGTCTTAGCTGCCTACAGAGCAAGATAAACCTGTTCTCCTTGATGACTCTTTTTTTCTAGGACTCTGAAATCACTTATCTCCTATCCCCATAAACTCAGGCTCTGAGGAGCTGTATGAAGACACCACTTAAAATCTTACTCAAATCATCACTTTCCTCTTTTGGGGGCAATTTGGTATATTTCAGACAAATGGTTAAATACTTGTTATGTGACTTAATGAAGAGACACTGATTTGTATCACAGATGATTTTTATTCTCCCACTTCCATTTCAATTATGAGACTGGGAAATTTGACCCATGGCCTGTGAAATGACCTTTTATATTTCTAAAGGAGTTATCAAATGGATGCTGAGAGACCTCTAGGGACCACTAACTGTGCCATATGAGCACCAGTAGCACAAACTGGAGAAATTCAGATGAGGAGAAAGAAAATGTAGATGACACTGATCACTCTCTTTCAATGTCTAAGGCTTTCCAAGAGGAAAAGAACACATTCATTCCATTTGGCTTAGAAAGTATAAGGATTAATAGATTTATTGTTTCTGGTGATCAAATTACCAAAACAACAAAAATCCACCTTGCTGTAGGCCATTAATACCTTAACATATAGAAATCTGCTTTTAGGTCCCAGTATATATTTCTCACCTAAATTCTATAATTGAATCCAGTTGATTCTTTCTATACTTTATCCTTTTTGACTTCTTTGATACAGTTGATTGTTTTAGTATTTTTCATGAAATTCTAAGCTTCTTCTGTTCTTTAGAACTTTAGATCCCCAGTTGCTTTCTTTCTACTTCTTTGTGCACAGCTTATAGTTTCTTTCTTGGAGGTCAATTTCTCACATACTGATGTTTCTCAAGTATACTCTAGATGTTATCATTGTCTAATCATGCTCTATACTGTGACTCTCGCACCTGTATGTTCAGTTAGATATCTCTTCCAAGCTACAAATCTATCTATAAAATTCTCAACTAGATATGTATCCTAATGAACCAAGTCATCATATCCAAAGATGAACTTACAATTTTCTTATGTCCTCATAAACTCATTCCTCCTTATTCCAATTTCAGTGGATGAAGTCACAACTAGTAAATTTCCCAGGCTTACCTTGCTTACCTTACCAAACACTTGGTCATGTAGTTTTTAATTTTTTAATTCCTTAATATCTACTTAATTATCTACTCTGTTCCTTTGATTCATTTCCTGAAGTTCATTATGAAAGTTCTCTAACTGTTGTCCCACAAATCTTATGCTCTCTAATTTGGCAAAACACACAGGAGGAAGACAAATCCTCCAAAAATACAAATCATATCCTGTTGGTACCTATTTGACCTTCATTGAACCTGTTGAATTCAATGACTGCATCCTGCGAAATCCCTGAACTCCTAGGCGACATAATAATTGGCAATACCTCCAAGATATGAACCCCACTAAACCTATAGGGGCTCTATTTTGTTAAGTCTCTCCCTCTCTCTTTTCTTCTACCATGTGCTCTGCCCCACATTACTGATAATCTATATTTTAGCCATATAATTATTCCTACAAGTTCACCAAACTCCTCATTTCCTTTACCCTTGCCATTCTTGTCTCAGCTTAGACAACAGCTACAGGCTTCGCTGATCAATCTCTTCTCCTAAGATAGGTACCTCTTCACTGTTTTTCCTCATCTCCATTGAGTATTTACCATATTGCAAACAGCTTGCCTTAACTTTCATGTTCTCCCCAGTAGTACATGAGATTCTTTAGGATAGGGATGAAGTTTTGCTCACTTTGATATCCTTAGCACAAGCTAACAAAGTGTTCACTATTCAGTAGCTGAACAAAGGAATCAGTAATAAATGTCTTCACCAGGTAGAATGCTCATGACATACAATGAAAAGAGGATTCTGCTCAGAGACTCTCTTCCCAGGGCTGAAGGGATCAGACCTGACAAGAGAATGTAGGAAATATTATCTTCTGGATCCAACTCCAGATTTACCATTTCTCAGAATCTTAAACATGATGGTAATTTAGAAAAGCAACGTTCCTCTGCTCTCCAGGCACCATGATCTTCTCCAAGCCAGTTCTTGAGTCATTACCTGTGACTGGGCTCCCCAGGAGGTGATTGTGAGCTTGCCGAGGGAAGGAATCATGACTTCTTCTACCCTTATTAGATGCCCACAGAATGCATCATCTTTGTGTATCATAGTGCACGCAATTGTGGCAGATATCGCAGTAGACATTGCACCACTAGTGGCCAACAGAATAAGGAAGTACTTCCTTGCCTGAAGCCTCTCTGAGAGGGAAGCCATGACCACCACAGCCTTTGCTGAGAGCAGGGCTAGGGATGCAGGAAATGGAGGGAGGAGATGCTTATTCTGAAAGCAATGGGCGATATTTTGAAGTGGTATCTGAAAAGAGTGGGACAAGACCAGAAAGAGGAGCCTAAGCCTAAAAAATAGCCACTGGTGACCTGTCTTATTGGACATTATAATTGAAGGACAATCTGTGTTTTAATAGTGAACTATACATTAAGCTTCTAAAATGCTGAATACTAATAAAGACATGCAATCAGACAGAATAATTAGAAATAAAAATAATTCTAAAGTTACTTTGAGTACTTTTCACTCCACCAAGGAAAGGATGTTAACACCTGGAGTCCAGCATGTTCTACAAGATGCCAGGAAAAGTTAAGTGGATCTAGAAAACTCCACCCAGAGAGAAGGAAAGCAAGAGCTAGAGCAATAGTGATAGCTCTCATTAAAATAATGATGTTCAGGGCAGAAGTATGGACAGACGAAAGTCATTCCATTTTAAGATTTATTCAGATTTATGCTAAGATTATTTTTTTAGAGTTGATGGCTCAGGATGTTTAAGAAATAAAACCAAAAATTTTCACATTTTCTTGCTGAAGCCTGTTAGATAAGAGACACAAATGACCTTCTGTTTTTCTATATTTCAATAAGAAAACAAAACAATTAAAATATGGTTGTGCAAGAAAATATAGTTATGTATGTATAGATGTGCATAAATATGACCAGAAAATCAGAAAATAGGGTTAGATGTGCATTTATGTGTGAGCTGCTGGAACTACTGTTAGTGCCATGAGCGATACTAGCCAGCGCAGACAGGAAACATCCTGAGAAAATCAAAATGCCCCTCCAAGCTTTTCCAATTTCCTTGCTCTTCTGAATATGTACGTGAAGGCTAGTTTATGAGGGAGGTTTGATGTTTGGTTTTGATCAGCCTTTTTGTATATGTATGTCTTCAATCTATTAAAATGTTTTATGGATATCTGTCATATTAGATGATTTTTTGGTGAAGATCAAGTGAAAATAGTTGACAGTGCTTTATAAATAGTAAGGCGTCTTGGGGCTGGTACTGTGGTGCAGCAGGTTAAAGCCCTGGCCTGAAGTGCTGGCATCCCATATGGGCGCCGTTTCTAGTCCCGGCTGCTTCTCTTCCGATCCAGCTCTCTGCTATGGCCTGGGAAAGCAGTGGAAGATGGCCCAAGTCCTTAGGCTCCTGCACCCGCATGGGAGACGTGGAAGAAGCTCCTGGTTCCTGGCTTTGGATCGGCACAGCTCCAGCTGTTGCGGCCAGTTGGGGAGTGAACCAGCAAATAGAAGGCCTCTCTCTCTCTCTCTGTCTCTACCTCTCTCTGTAACTCTGTCTTTCAAATAAATAATATAAATCTTAAAAAAAAAATCAGTGAGGCATCTTGATCATCCATGTTTGAAGAGCTATTTGCGTGACTTTCACAGAAGTAGGAGGCACTAATGTAATCTAAGCAAAGAATGTTGGCGGTGCCTCCAGGATGCCAAGGGGAAAGAGGTTTCCTAATGCTTTTAGGGAAGATTCATTCCTGTCATGATGAAGTCAAGGCTATTGGCAAGATGTGGGGGTTGATTGGGAGGAGATGCAATGTCTTTAGACCAGGGATACATCAAATGTTCCCAGAGGGCCTTTGTTTCACCTGGGCCAGGGGACAAGATACATACTGCAGTCCACAAGGCCCAAACTTGATGCTGTCTGTGTGGCCTGTGTGCATGCTCACTGTACTGATTCCTGCCCCCACAGAGTGTCCATCCCTTCAGAACATGAAAGCAAAGAACATCTGTACCTAGAGAATCTGTCCTCTTTATGAACATAAAAACGTTCCCATTCACTCTTCTTGTGGGTATACAGGTAAGTCCACAGCACTCTTACTTGGCAGCATTTCTGAATCTAAGAACTTCATTGTGACACTGGATGGTATTGAAAGAGATCACTGAATTGTTTGACACGTCACCATAATATCCCTGTTATCAGTGAGGGAAGCTTTATCTTCCCATTTTAATGAAACAGGTTAATCTGTAATACTTAGTATTACATCTACTTAATATTCATTACTTACTCAATTATATTCCACTTAAAGCAGGTGATGTCAGGCTCCAAATGCCATGAGTGTTTGTGAATCTTTGTACTTCTTCTGCCAAAGCCCAACTAGTCAGATAAGCTAATTAGAAAATTCTGTAAATAGTAGCTAAAGCCAGCTACCCTATTGGGGGTTACTGCATATAGAATCTTCAGTTCAGGAGGGACCTGGCATGTGCTAGTTCAACACCCATGTTGTACAGGTATCTCAAGGATTATTGCCCTAGTTTACTAAATATTACCTAATTATAGATGCAGGTGAGCTTCCCTTCTGTTCTCAAACCACAACAACCAACACAGAAGATGGGTGTAACCCCAAAGGATGTGGGGACTGTTCTCCAACAGCAGGCAAGAAATTTATTCTGCAGCAGGAGATACCTGCTGGTATATCTAAACCAATTATGTTCTAACACTGTGTACCTAGAGCTAGAGCCCTCAGGTGGACTGCTCAGTCCCCAGGAAGCCTCCACACTCTTTAGATGTCAGTCACAAACCCCAGGTTATTATCTGTCTTTATGACTAACCAGTATACATTGGAGCTCACACAACCACTCTGTTGCGTTCCATTAATTTGCTCAAATGTCTCATAGAGCTCAAGAAAATATTTCTGTTTACTGGTTTATTATGAAGGTGGGCATGGGGCAGAAGCCCTTCTGAAACAGAGGTCTGGTGATCACTAATGTGCTCTATGACAAGCTAAGACAGAAAAGCGGGGAACATTGGAATATATTTTTCTTTTTTATGGTCCACCTTGAGGAAGAGGAATTCTAGCTTCTATGGTTGGCTGTGGTGAGAAAAAGATACCAGTGAAAAGAGAGAAGAAGGTGAGAAAGAGGGAGGAAGTGGGAGAGAGAGAGAGAGAGAGAGGGAGAAAGAGAGAGAGAGGAAGAGAGAGAAAGTGAGAGGAAGAAAGATTGAGAGAGAAACTTTGCTTTCTGAGGCCCGTTTTGGGGTTCTAAAGTGCTTAACCATTATTCTAGTCATTTTGTAAATAACAAGGAGAAACGAGCCAGGAATCATAGATGAAAAACCAACATATATAATAACACAGTAGGTCTCATGATAAAGAAAGTGGGGTAAACCAGCAAATATTACAAGCAGCATTGATGTATTTGAGCACTGCAAAGAGAGGTATCATTTGCAATAAGTGTTGTCTACTTTCAACTCATCATCTTCCAGTAGCAAATCCAAATGCACCTTTTATGCCTATGTCTTTTTAAAAAATGCAATAATATCTTATTAATAATTAATTTACAATGGCAAAAACCTGAACATTAGACATAGTTTATGTGGGATATAATTTAGCCTTTAAAACTAATATTGTACAAATATAATAGAAATCCATCCATCATACTTTTTTTTATTAAGTTACAAAGTGGGATATAACAAATGGCATGATCTTAGGTTTTATAAAAACATAGTTATGTATAAAAAGGGATTTATAAGGAATTTCACTATTGTGTTAAAATTGATCTTCAATGGGTAGTAGCATAGTATATTTTTTCTCAGATATATTTTATAATTTTCCACAATGGAAATGAGAATATCTAATGAGAAAAAGTATTTCCATCAAAATATTTGAAATTTCAAAAGCATCTGTATTTTTACTGAATCTCTGTACTTCTCCTGCCAAAGCCTAAGCGATAAGATAAGCTAATTAGAAAATATCACATTTTCATCATCTACTTCTCTTTCCTGAGTACCCACCATTAAGGGGAATAAAATCATCTCATACAGAAAACATACCAAAGTTTGAGCTTCCGAAAATTTCCAAAAATTAAAGTCAGAAAAAGTTTAAAATTAATAAAGACTATTTCCTGTGTGAAAATAGTTGTGTTATTAGGCAATGTTTTTATCTGCTCACTGATATGCAAAGGCTACATTTAGGAAATAAATCAAAAGACATATGGAGAGATGGAGACAGTGTCTGTTGGGCATAGCTTATATCAGAAGTCATGAAACTGTGATGCAGGCCAAGAAGTTACAACCCTGTTATGTAAATTATATGAGGAAAGCGAGAGTGGAGAATGTTTGCTTAGATAAGTTCAAGGCACTTCCAGTGAACAGATCCTCTGAGAACAAAGCCCTTAGTTACAGATGGACTGGACAGAGGGAGTTGGCAAGAGTTACAGTCCTCACAGCAAAGGTCATACTTAGCAAGTGGTGTGGAGGAGGAGAGGAAGAAGTGTGAGTGACCAGTTTTAAAAAGAAGCCTTGGAGAGAGGGTATTAAAGGGGACAGTCTAGAGAAAAGAGTCCACACTGAGCTGATCTAGACCTTGGGCCTCAACCATAAGTAAGATTGGTCTGAAACAATCAAGTGAAGTAATTTCTTTCCTCCTGTATTACCCCAGAGGTGAAGAAATAATAGCATAACCCAGCTGTCTCTGAGAAAAGGTCAAAAGAAAATGGCCAAGAGAAATCCATGGCTCAGCATATCCTAGATATTCCTCATGCCTGCTAACGCTTCAGCAACTCCCTGGTATCAGTGCTGCTCCCTGAGAGGTGTGTTTACTCTTAAAGAGATTTCTTACATAGTATTGAACAAGGTTTTTCTTCATCTCTTGTTCAATTTCTACGACTTTTGTAAAACTTCAGTTCTTGTTTGTCTTCCGCTGTTGAGACAACATCCTATTTGAGAACTCAGCCAAACAGCAGGAATGGCCAAGGCAGACACTGCGCTTCCTTCAGTGGAGCCTGAATGATGCCTTTATTTTGGTTTAACACAACTTTGTGGTTGATGGGTCAAGATCATTCACCTACCACTCAAGCACACAGATGTTTGGAGAATTAATTAAGTCAACCCTTTCACAAGATAATGGACAAGGGGCAGTACAGATATGAATTGATTCATTTCATGTAATCAATATCTTTATCAGGAAGTAGACTGCATAGCGATGAAAGCCCTGGAGTCAGACAGACCTGGGCTTGAATCCAGACTCTTCAATTTACCAGCTGCTTCTTATTCTCAGTTCTCTGAAACGTGAAGTAGATGCAGCATGTATCTTACAGACAGTGTAAGAATTAGAAGAGCTAATGCCCTATCAAAATATCTAAAATATAGTAGGCAAAGCATTGCTTTTAAAAGTTTGAGAAATGACTCAAGGAGTCTAATGGTTGGCTAAATACATATGAGAGAAACATAAGCAATGGGGGATGGAGTAAATGACATGTAGCCATGTGAAAAGACCTAAAAAGATGGTGGGGAAAGGCCTAAAAGCAAGAATCAGGAATTCTGGGTTCATCTGTAAGTCATTTCTTCCTTTCTGGGGAATCTTTTTTTTTTTTTTTCTATAGGTACTAAGAAGGTATTGAGCTAGTTGGCTCCTAAGTTTCCATCCCACTCTGCTAGCCTCAGACTCTATGGGCCGAGTGAGGAGCCTCCATTCTTTTTTTTTTTTTTTTTTTGACAGGCAGAGTGGACAGTGAGAGAGAGAGACAGAGAGAAAGGTCTTCCTTTGCCGTTGGTTCACCCTCCAATGGCCGCTGATCCGAAGGCAGGAGCCAGGTACTTATCCTGGTCTCCCATGGGGTGCAGGACCCAAGTGCCCTGCACCCCATGGGAGACCAGGAGAAGCACCTGGCTCCTGCCATCGGATCTGCGCGTTGGGCCGGCCGCAGCGGCCATTGGAGGGTGAACCAACGGAAAAAGGAAGACCTTTCTCTCTGTCTCTCTCTCTCACTGTCCACTCTGCCTGTCAAAAAAATATATTTTTTTTAAGAAAATTAAATGTTGGTTAAAAAAAATCACATAATAGCAGCAAGTGAAGAGTGGGATCCTAAGCTACATATACCCTATGTTTTATTTGCAAAACCTGAAGTCTATGCAAAAAGCAAAAAAATACTAGAAATTAACATATTGAACTGTTAAAGGGGGCTTAACTCTGGGAGAAGAGGGTAGTAAAAGATGTTATAGAATAATCCGGTAGATAGATATTTATTGATATGAAAAGATTTTATTATAAAATAAAATGTAAATTATAAAATATTATATAAAAATGTCCCACCCACACTTTGGAAGCACATGCACTCCAATGTTAAAGATGATTAACTTTGCATTACCAGCTTGTGAACGATTTTACACTTTTGTTTTTAAGATTCATTTATTTATTTGAAAGTCAGAATTACAGAGAGAGGAGGAGAGACACAGAAAGAAATCTTCCATCCATTGCTTCACTCCCCAGATGTTCACAATAGCCTGGGCTAGGCCCAGCTGAAGCCAGGAGCCAGGAGTTTTGTCTGGATCTCCCACATGGATGCAGGAGCACAAGCACTTAGACCATCCTCCACTGCTTTCCCAGGTGCATTAGCAGGGAGTTGGATTGTAAGTGGATCAGCTGAGACTCAAACTGGTACCCATGTGGGATGCTGGTACTCAGCCAGTGGCTTTACCTGCTATATCAAAGCACAGGCTGATTTTTATGCTTTTCTAAAATGTCTAGTGCTCTTTACATTGAGTAACATTGTCCTTATGATTAAAGGAAAGAATATTATAAACAGAATCTCGAAGTAAATCAAGTGTATAAAAACACGGTTGTCAGGATATATGTACAAAAGGACTTGATTGGAATAGCAGAATAAAATTCTGGCACCCTTGAAGGTAGTAGGTAAACAGGTAACAAGTAAGCAAGTAACCATAGGAGAAATCCTGTCAAAAGGTACTGGTGACCCAAGAAGCTGGGAGGGGCTACATCCAGGTCAGAGACTGCTGTATGTGTGGGACAGAGAAATACACTTGCTTTGTGAAATCTGCCAAACGGGGACCATGGGCTGACTCAGTCCTGCTTCCTTACAGACTGTTTCCATAATCACCAAATCCCTCTAAGGGGCAAAGGAATCTCTTCAATAGATGGAACAATACGAACCCTGTAAGTGGCTTTTCCCTCAATTATCAGCTCCTCTAGGTAAGAAGCCATCCTTGGCTCAGCTTTGTCTCACTACCACTGCCAACATGGAGTGTTCAAATCCTAAAGACGCTTCATAAATATTTACGATGTGCACTGCATGTGGAATGGCACAGGAACAAGGGCAGAGGAACATGAAAGTAATCAGCCTCACTTGGTCAAACACGGGTCCTGTGTTCTTTATAACCATGGTGTGAAGAGGTGTCAGTAATTTGACCACGAGGATAATTGTGATGATAGGCAAAGAGATGCCACATCTATAGATACTAATATTTAGGGGTTGATGTTAATCATTATTTGGACCCATTTAATTGTTCTTATTATGTTGTAGATTGCACACAAAAGAAGGAAAACAAATTTTTTTATTTTATTTTTTATTTTTTGACAGGCAGAGTGGACAGTGAGAGAGACAGAGAGAAAGGTCTTCCTTTGCCGTTGGTTCACCCTCCAATGGCCACTGCGGCCGGTGCGCTGCGGCCGGCGCACCGCGCTGATCCGATGGCAGGAGCCAGGAGCTTATCCTGGTCTCCCATGGGGTGCAGGGCCCAAGCACTTGGGCCATCCTCCACTGCACTCCCTGGCCTCAGCAGAGAGCTGGCCTGGAAGAGGGGCAACCGGGACAGAATCCAGCGCCCCGACCGGGACTAGAACCTGGTGTGCCAGCGCCGCAAGGCGGAGGATTAGCCTAGTGAGCTGCGGCGCCGGCCAAGAAATCTTTATTAAAACCACTATACAGGGAAAATGAAAGTATATAATTATGATATATATATATATACACATATATATCCTTTAGGAATATTCTCTATTTATTTCTTCATAATCCGATTTCTCTACTTCAAAACTAGAGTTGTATTGTAGATGCTTTGCCAAATGTCTTTATACTTGACATGAAAAGGGACACTGATAGCAACAATGGCAGCTGTGCTCACTAAGCACTTACTTTGTGCCAGCTACTTGGCTTTACCTGCATTGATTATTTGAGACTCATCAGGGCCCTATGGTTCAGAGACTGTAATTGTATTCATTTTGTAAGATAGGAAACTGAAGCTCAGTTAAGGGACTTGCTGAGAGTCACACAGTAAGAGGTAAAGCTGTAAGTTGACCAATGGTCACTCTGCCCCTTAAACCCTGTTTCCCACAAATAATAGTAGTAGTAGCTACACTATTTAGTTAGTGAATAATTCCTTTCTTGAAAATTGTGACGAGAATAGATCTTATAGTTGCATAGCACACACACATAAAATAAGTAGTGAGGTAACAGATATGTTCATTAGCTTGATTGTAGTAATTATTTTACATTGTATACATATGTCAAACTATCGTATTTTACACTGAAATTATGTAGAATTTTTATTTATCAATTAGACCTCAACAAAGCCAGAAATAAGCAAATAAATAATTTCCTGCAGCACTGTATTCATGGGTTTTGTTGTACAAATAAAACTATCCATATTTGTTAAATTCATTCTCTATTGTTCGTTATTCATGTTGCTTCCTTTTGACTTGCTTTTTTTAAAAAAAGCTTTTATTTATGTATTTGAGAGGTAGAGTTACAGACAGTGAGAGAGAGAGAGACAGAGAGAAAGGTCTTCCTTCCCTTGGTTCACTCCCCAGTTGGCTGCTACGGCTGGTGCTGTGCCAATCCGAAGCCAGGAGCCAGGTGCTTCTTCCTGGTCTCCCATGTGGTGCAGGGCCCAAGCACTTGGGCCATCCTCCACTGCACTCCCTGGCCACAGCAGAGAGCTGGACTGGAAGAGGAGCAACCGGGACTAGAACCCGGCACCCACATGGGATGCCGGTGCCGCAGGCAGAGGATAAACCAAGTAAGCCATGGCGCCAGCCCCCAGTTTGTACTATTTTTTAAGTTGTGAGATTGAACGTTGGGGGATATATATTATGAGTTTCATATGTCTTCTTAATTGGTATGAGTTGTTCATAAATTAAGTGTACTAAAGAAAAAGCAAAATTCTATTATATCAGCAGATGTTAATGATTATAATGATACCAAGGAGGGTTATAGGCCTTGTGTAATGATGAAGTAATGAAGAGAAATTTTCAGAAGAGACACATCAATTATACAAGCTCATATGTCCCTATAAATAAAGAGCAAAACGAACCACACAAGTTGGCTTCCAAAGCTATAGATTAGACTTGCATAATTAATTAATTCTCCATAAAAGAATGTGTTGAACTTGGGTACTCCACTTTCTTTCCTGTGTGATACAAATTAACTTCCCCTGTGAAACTTCAAGTGACATGAAAGAAATTCAAACACAATCTTGGGGAAATCTCTTTGGGCCAAGCTTTGTACTAGGGGAAAGAAAGAAGTAGAGAGTAGAAGGAAACCTGAATATATAATTTCAGTCCTTGAGGAGAGCATTGTCTATGAAAGAATCAGATCTGCTAATAATTATAAGTTGGCCAGGTAAAACACTAGATGGCAATCTACACAGAGTACAATAGAAGGATTCTTGAGGCCCCACAGAGAGTCACACTGAGCAGTCTGAACACCTATGAATTTAGTAATTTTTCCACAAGGCAAACCACTAGAGGACACCAAGGACCCAGTACAACTAGCTTTTGGAAGACCAAGGTTCTATTTCACTCTAGCAAGTTGCCTCTAGGTGCCACCAGTGATGGGACAGGACAGCCACCACTGTGGGAGTGACATACAAGGTGCAAAGCTTTCTAACCTGGTCAGGCATGGCTGAGTCAAAATCATACGCTTCAACTTACCCCTGCTTAGAAAGAGTAGCTAGGTCTCAATTAGGAGTCAGGTAACTTTGAGACCAGAAATGTCTCATTGGAGCTCCAGGAAAGAAAGAACCCTAACTGTGCATCACCTTCAAGTGGACAGAAACTATCACTCAACATAAGAGTATATCCGGGCTGGCACTGTGGCACAGTGGATTAAAGCCCTGGCCTGAGGCGCTGGCATCCCATATGGGTGCTGGTTCTAGTCCCGGCTGCTCCACTTCTGATCCAGCTTTCTGCTATGGCCTGGGTAAGCAGTGGAAGATGGCCCAACTCCTTGGGCCCTTGCACCCACGTGGGAGACCTGGAAGAAGCTCCTGGCTCCTGGCTTCGGATTGGCACAGTTCCGGCCATTGCGGCCATCTGGGATGTGAACCATCGGATGGAAGACCTCTCTCTCTGTCTCTACCTCTCTCTGTGTAATTCTTTCAAATAAATAAAATAAATCTAAAAAACAAAGAGTATTTCATAGGTGTAACTACACAGACACAAATTCACTGTAGGAAGAAACTGATGTCAGAATAAGTCCAGGAGCAAAGGCATGAGAGATTGAGTCCACAACTTTTAACATACATGTAATTCAATCTGTGTTTACCCTACTTGGAAGAGTCTTCCAAGTTTTTGTTGATGTACACACTGAGTTTAGTTCCTTTCTAGGGATCTAAACAGCTTGCATTTGTTGTAGAATCACTATCAGTTCAGGAGACCTGCGGAGAAAAGTGTGAGCTCCCTGTAACTTACGAAAGGTCCTTAGTTGCTTAGTGAACGTTTTATAGAAGATTCTAGAACCATAAGTGATCTCTTAAATTATCTAGGTAGAGTAAGGCAATGAAGAGAACCATAAACTCTATCAGTAGAAACCAGGATGAGTGAGGCTAATGACCTCAACCCCCTGAGTCTCATTTTTCTTACCCCCCCCCAAAAAATGTGAACTAACGCTTATTATGAGAAATACTTCACAGAATTGTAAGAGAAAGTAAAATGTTCTATTTATGTGTGTCAATCAAGTCACGCTCTCTACAAAATCAGTTCTATCATCTTTCGCACCTTAAAAAAAAAGTCTGTCTCTTTCCATTTCTATATTTTAGTACATTTTCTAGTATGGTTAGTACTGTTTTCTCTGATTCCCTTTAAAAATAAGCACCTTGAAAGAAACATCTACATGCACTATCTCCAATTCCTTTTCTCCTTGTCTGTCTTGAGCCTACTGCAAATGCATGGCTACATGTTCAGTCCTCAAACATCTTCTAAATCCAGCTCTTGGAACCACTGTCTCTTTGATGCATTCTCTCCTCGGTGGAAGTGTTCACTTGGCTCCTAGGGCACACCTTGTTCCCCTAGTGCTTGCCCACCACTCTGTTGCTTCTCCATCTCCTCTCCCAGCCTTAGTAGAAGCAGAGTAAAGCAGAAGGTAGAAGGAGTGGTAAGAATGGTCTGCACAGTGTAGACAATAAGGATTTGCATTGTCTATAGAAAAGTAAATGAAAAATTCTTCTCATTATTACCATTGACTGGGAATTGTAAATAATTTTAGTGCTGGCCTGACTGCAACCCACATTCTTTTTCCCTTTTGTGCACTATTGAATAGGCTCTCCTAACCTCCCCAACCCTAAAATGTTATAGCATCTCACTTAATTTCATTGTTATAAATGTCATGTATATATTGATGACTCCCATTTTAAAATCTTTAGCTAAGTTATCTTCCCTGAATTACAGATTCATATCTTAACACATTATTCAACATCTCAAAATTAACCTGTCTAAAAGTAAGCACCTGATATATCTTAACAGTCCCATTCCTGGAGATGGGTGTTATGGCACTGTAGGTTAAGCTGCCACTTTGGACACTTGCATCCCATATCAGAGTGCCTGGTTCAAGTCCTGGCTACTCTACTTCCAGTCACATTTCCAGTTAAAGGATTTGGAAGGTAGTGGATGATGGTGCCAGTACTTGGACCCCTGTCTCCCACTGAGGAGACCAGGATAGTGTTCCTACATCCTGGCTTTGGCTTGCCCAACCTTGGCTGTTGTGAACATCTGGGGAGAAAATCAGCAGAGGAAAGATCTCTCTCTCTCCCTGTCTCCCACTGAGGAGACCAGGATAGTGTTCCTACATCCTGGCTTTGGCTT
This sequence comes from Oryctolagus cuniculus, assembly GCF_051225735.1. Classification (NCBI taxonomy): domain Eukaryota; kingdom Metazoa; phylum Chordata; class Mammalia; order Lagomorpha; family Leporidae; genus Oryctolagus; species Oryctolagus cuniculus. Next base: position 90,351,740 of record NC_142870.1, read on the forward strand.
GCCCAACCTTGGCTGTTGTGAACATCTGGGGAGAAAATCAGCAGAGGAAAGATCTCTCTCTCTCTCTCTCTCTCTCTCTCTCTTTCTCACTGCCTTTCAAATAAATAAATAATCTTTTAAAAAATTGTTTCTGGGGCCGATGTTGTGGGGTAGTGGGTTAAGCCATTTCCTGCAGAGCCCTCATCCCATATGGATATCTGTTAGAGTCCTGGCTGCTCCACTTCTCATCCAGCTCTCTGCTAATGCACCTGGGAAGGCAACAGAGGATAGCCCAAGTGCTTGTGCTCCTGCACCCACGCAGGAGACCTGGAATAAGTTCCTGGCTTCTGGCTTCAGCCTGGCTGAGCCCTGGCCACTGTGGCCATTTGGAGACAGAACCAGAAGATCAAGACCTCTCTCTGTGTGTCTCTCCCTCTCTCTCTCTCTCTCTGTAACTCCATCTTTCAAATATATAAAATAAATCTTTAAAAAATTTTCTAGGCTGGCACCGCGGCTCACTAGGCTATTCTTCCGCCTTGCGCTGCCGGTACACCGGGTTCTAGTCCCAGTCGGGGTGCCAGATTCTGTCCCGGTTGCCCCTCTTCCAGGCCAGCTCTCTGCTGTGGCCAGGGAGTGCAGTGGAGGATGGCCCAAGTGCTTGGGCCCTGCACCCCATGGGAGACCAGGAGAAGCACCTGGCTCCTGCCATCGGATCAGCGTGGTGCACAGGCCGCAGCGCACCGGCCACAATGGCCATTGGAGGGTGAACCAACGGCAAAGGAAGACCTTTCTCTCTGTCTCTCTTTCTCACTGTCCCCTCTGCCTGTCAAAAAAATTAAAAAATTTTAAAAAAATTTTCTTTACAAAATATAGAACAGATATGTGATAAACTATACCTAATGAATGAACCATGAATAGATGTTTGAACAGATGCTCAATAAATGGTTTTTAATGGATAAATTTTATCAAATATTTCATCTTACTCTACATCAGATCACCTACCTACTTCCCATGAAGCACAGACCTTTGAAGACAGGTATAATTCTAAAGCAGTTCCACAAACAACTATGCTATAAAAATGAGAAAAAACATGATTATTTTGGGGGCTGATGCTGTGGTATAGCAGGTAAAGTTCCATCTGCGCTCTGCCATCCCATATGGGTGCCACTTCGAGTCCTGGCTGTTCTGCTTCTGAACCTGCTCCCTGTTAATGAGCCTTGGAAAGTAATGCAAGATGGCTCAAGTGCCTGGGCCCCTGCACCCACATGGGAGACCAGGAAGAAGCTTGCGGCCCAGCCCTGGCCATTGCGGCCATTTAGGGAGTGAACCAGCAGATAAGAGATCTCTCTTTCTGTCTCTCTCCAGCTCTCCCTCTCTCTCTGTAATTCTGACTTTCAAATAAATAAATAAATCTTATTTTTAAAAAAGACAAATTGGTTATTTTCCAAATACATTGGGCTTCAGGGTTTTGTAAACCCTTCTCTGCTGACCAAGAGAGCCTTTTCAGGATGAGAACCTTCCTTCCAACTGACTAGGAATGCTGTGAACCTCAGTAGAGCACACACATATTCATGCTATTTTCCAGTAATGTTCATTATGGAAGAGTTCAGGACAGGTACATCCAAGGAACTTCTACAATTATTTCTTAGGGAATAATTGCTTCCCAGACAAAAGCATGAACTTGATCAAATAAACAACGCTCCATACCACAGAAGTTCAGAAGAATTTATGCAACATCACTTTTCTAACTTTCAGATAACTCACAGAAATAAACAAGAGAGGGCAGAAGAAGAGAGAGAAAATCTTTATCATATGTTTAGAAATATTTCTTGCAAATTGCTTAATATATTTAAAAATATTTTACCCATCTTTTTAATTCCACTGTATAATTCCTCCTAGCCTCCGTCACTTAGAATCTGATGTTGTCCACTATATTTAGAAGTGCTGTATACTCCTTTTCTTTGTTTGTTTGTTTCCCTGCTAATTCTCCTGAAAGAGTTAAAGCAGTTGGAAGGTACACCTATACAGATGTTCTGCCTCTGCCAAATTATAGACTTAGATAGCCATAAGCTTGGGCTAACACTTGGTCAATAGCTGTAAGCCTCACCAGATTCACTAATCTGAAACCCTTAGTCAACACAGTATCCAGAATTGTATACAGACCTAGGCTTCCAGTCTTATTCCACTTCAGTCCCACTGTACCTAAATGCAACCACAGTGAATGTTGTCCAATCCCCAAGGACACTGCAGGCAGCCCTGACTTGTGGCTTTGAGTGAACTTATCTCTCGCTGAAAACTCTTCTTGTCTCTAACTTTCCAAAGTCCAGGTCAAATGCCATTTTCTCTTCATCATCATAGTTGCTGTAAATATCTTTTTGTTCGGGAAAACAATAGCATTTATTATATTATGTCCTGAATTAGTTATTGGGGTACACACTTTCAAAAACTGGATGGTAAGCTCCACTGGGGAAGGTTCACTACTCTTCTTCCCTAGATTTCCAAGCTTCAGTCCACAAACACTGTAAATGATCAAGAACTGATTATTATATTATTGAATGAATAATAGAAAATTTATAACTGAATTAGTTTCTAGGATTTTAGCAAGTTGTCCTATATTATTTGGAAAGACAGAGCACTGTGTTGCCATCCATGTGCTGTCATTTATTTTAATTTCTTTTGTCTTTGATCGCTTGAGTAAAAGGCAAGTGTCAATTTTCCTTCCTATTCTCTTGTAGGCACCCAGAGATTATGTTGGAGCTGTGTCAGTTTGCTTAATACTTTAGCTTTTAAGTCACAGAGTCCTGATATCTAGCTCACAAAATATTGTTGGTAGGTGTCAGGGCAAATGGAAAGTTCTGTTGAAATCATCATATCTCCTTTTACCACTCATGCATTGAGAAGTCTGGTCCAAGGAATTAACTTTACCTCCTCCCTGATGACATTGTTCTGTGGCATGGCCTAGTTATGTAGAACTAAGTTTCCCTGCAAAAAGAAGGATTTCAAGGAACCCTAACACCTCAGAGTTTATAAGAGATCAGTAGTGACAAACTTAAGTACCTGGTAGCCTAACTCAGGTACAAGATGGGGGCTGTGGAGGATTGGAGAATACTTGTTCCACCCACAGGAAGCAGATGCTACCCAGACCCACCCACTGTGTTATCCATGTGGGAATGTGGATCCATTATTACCAGATATCCTGATCTTCCTGAAAAACAAGATATTTAGATTTTTTACAAGAAATTTACTGGGTATTACTTGTAACAAGTTTAACACTGTAGCAATTTAAGAATTACATTTGCATGCTGGATGCACCTGTGGATTACTGATCTGCATCTCTGGATTAAATGAAATCTAAGGCTCAGCCATTAGATTCTACAATGTTGAATAAAAAAATCAACATGCATTACAAATGCTGACTTGAGTGACACCTTTTCAGGAGGATCCTAAAAGTTGCAAAATTCAGAATGGATGAAGAAAGTGAGGGCTCAAGCACATGTTGCCCATTGCTCCATCCAACACTGAAGCAGCACTCCTAAAATCTGACTGAAACAAATATTCCATAAGGACCAAGCCAATAAGCACAGAAGTTTCTTTAGCAAATTCCTCTGCTCTGTGGGGGAGGATGACATTTCCACCGAATGCTAAGGAAAGGTCAAAGTGCTCTGAAATATTTAATTGGAGGAAATCTTAAAGGACATCTGGGTACAGTGCACAAAATGACACAGCTAATGCTATCATTTTGGGATACCTGGTACCATTCATTACACAACACATAAGTGATCTGCATTGGACTCCTAACTCCAATGACGCCTGGTTATGTGACCTTACACACCAATTCATCTTTCTGGGACACTGCTTCTCTATTTGGGAAAAGGTAATGAATTAAGTGATTTTTTTCCAGGACTCATACAGCCATAAAGACACTAAGAATATACACAAGATTGCCAATAGTTAGATATCATTGCACCCCACTGCACTGTTGTGAGTCCACATGGAATAAATTGGTGCTGTCATAATGTTCTCTTTTTCTTATTCTATCTCTCTCTCTCTCTCTCTCTCTCTCACACACACACACACACACACACACACCACAAAACAGAGGAAATATTTCCTTCTACAACTAAGAATCGCATAACCTTTTAAGCATGAAAGGAACAATAATAGCTAAAATTAGCATTTTAAAAAATAAACTACATAATCACTGAAGATGAGATTTTCTTGAACACGTAGAACAATGAGGTAAGATGATAGCTGATGTAAGAGAAGAAATTGCAGGATTCAATTTGGAAGGATTTAGGGGTGCCCCCCCCTTTAGACTGAAAAGCTAGACTAGTCCCCCAGGGCCTTTGTGCTGTGTACCTCATAATGCTGCTGTTGACAATGGGAGAATGGCATTCAGCCCCAAGTTAAAACTTTCTCATTCAAAGATCCAAAGCAAGTTTCAGATTCCACAGGGTCTTCTCCCTCACATTTGCATATCACTCCAAGGCCTCTTTATACACAGATTCTCATTTGTTTTCCAAAAACAGCACTATTTGATAGACCCTATGTGTCATTACAGACTGTCTCTCAGATGAATTAAAAAAAATATCTCTTCTAACAGGAATAATCACCTTGTGTTGTCCATCTGGCAATTTAGGAGGGCCTTTCTTAATGTCTGTGTTTCGGATTATGGTATGACCTGCCTTGTGGGACAGCAGAGGAAGAAAAAGGAGGGATCTAATCTAATCTTGGCCTTAGTCTGCTAACCAACTTGAACAAATCACTTCCATTGAGTAAGCGCCATTCACTAGGGGACTGAATGGTGAAAATTATACCTATCCTACCATACTTACAGGGCAGTTAAGATCAAAATCAGTACATATGTGAGCATGTCTAATGACGTTATAGGCAGAAAAATACCGCTCTACAAACCTCATCAACCCGGGGCAGTTAGGAAGAATCTTACATGGTGATGTAAGACGATGAGCCTACATCAACTGCAAGTCAGAGGTGGAAGCAATCAGAAATTCAGCCTAGAAAACAGGAGCAATCAGCCCGTAGAGACACCCCAGCTCTTTGCAGAACCAGTGACAAGCCTGCTGGTCTTACCTCACTAGACCTGTGGCACCCTAGGTTCTTGTTTCTCTTCCTTGGCAACAAGTGCCAGACTACAGCGGAGGTGTGGCTGGCTCCAATGAGGCTGGCAGGAGAGTGCCCTTGTGCTGTCACCCCACTCAGTCTGAATCTCTCCTCACCAGGTGGGCTGAGGCTTCTGCGCTCTGGTCAGAGGGGAGGACTGAGGATGTTTACAGGGCGGAACACAACCTGTCAGAGACAGGGAATTGGTTTGGTGGGCGGGGCCTCTCCCATTCTGCAATGACATAACTCTCCCTGCTGTCCTCCCCTGCAAGAAGCTCTGGATTTCTCTGCCAACTTCCTCTTTGATGAAAACTGACTGGAGAGAGCAGGAATGGCCTTCTGCCCATTCTCCCATGGCATCTGTATGCTTACAAATAGCTATAAGAAAGCTGAAGACTGAAGCCTACATTCCTGCTATTAATGCTTTCTATGATGATGTGACTTCTTGGATATTAGTGTTTGTAAGCATCACCACCACTTTTGCATCAGAAATACAGGAGACATGTAGAGTAGGATGCTCCAGTGAGAACAAGAACACACAGACACAGGCTATCTGGTCAGTGTTCCTATTAAAGTACAGGACATTGTTTTCTATGCGGTTTTCCTCTCATTAGACTGTGAGACCCTTCAGGGTAAGGACCACATCTTCACCTACTCATTCTCAAACAATTCTCTGACTGTAGTGATAATTAATTCATATTGAATGGATAGTGATCAAATAATATCTCTAATGAATCTTGATCTATCACTTACTGGCTAGTTATCACTTAATGGCAAGTTAAAATTCTGCCTTTTTGAGCTTTTGCTTGTTTTTGTTGTGTTCTGTGAGTTATTTATTTCTTTATTTTTGATATCTGTAAATTGGAAACATAATTTCTCTTTCAAAGATGTAGATAAAACTTGAAAGCCACATACAATAACCAACCTAGAAAAAAAAATCCAGCACAGCAATTGGGCTAAAAATGAAACAATCTTAATGAATACCTTTTTTTTTTTTTTTTTGACAGGCAGAGTGAACAGTGAGAGAGAGAGACAGAGAGAAAGGTCTTCCTTTTGCCGTTGGTTCACCCTCCAATGGCCGCCACAGCCAGCGCGCTGCGGCCGGCGCACTGCACTGATCTGATGGCAGAAGCCAGGTGCTTCTCCTGGTCTCCCATGGGGTGCAGGGCCCAAGCACTTGGGCCATCCTCCACTGCACTCCCGGGCCACAGCAGAGAGCTGGCCTGCAAGAGGGGCAACCGGGACAGAATCCGGTGCCCCAACCGGGACTAGAACCCGGTGTGCTGGCGCTGCAAGGCGGAGGATTAGCCTAGTGAGCAGAGGCGCCGGCCAATGAATACATTTTGACATCCAAATTAGTGTATTCTATGTAAAGAGTCAGAATGAAATGAAATATGAACTGCATGAGCAGGTGAATTGCTGGAAGAAAAAAAATTAAATACATATGATTAAAATTCAGGTTTCCATTCTAAATCCTATAAATCCATTCATCAGACTCTAACTATTTATATTTATATTTATTTGGTGGCCAGAGAAACTGGCGTGCACTGAGGAACTAGTTTGGTTGGATTCAATTTAGAAGGAAAAACAACTGATGTACATCCACACTTTCCCCACTAAAAAATTGATGTACAAAGTTCCAGGCAAACGGAGGTCATAAAGAGATTATACAGAAAATAAGGTACAGGTGGATAAGTGCTCGATTTTTTCCTATGGCTCTCATTCCACAGGCAGTTAACTGAACAACTGCCTTGGCCATCCTCAGTTGTCCAAGTAGACAGAGATAGAAAAATGAATGCCACACAGCCCTGGCATACAGAGTTTAGGAAGATGAAATATGTGAGTGAATTCATATCACACCATGTGGAAAATGAAGGTGGACATAGACATAATCAGAACCTGCACTGTGGGAATCCAGAGGAGGAAGTAAGTCCACAGAGGCCTTACAGAAGGAAAGGCGGTATTGGATCTGGGCTGCTAAGGAGAACCAGGGCACAACAGATGGTAGAGGGAGAGATAAGGGTTATCTCTGAGCTGGACTAAGCCACTGTCGCATGATTTCACTGCTTGATGCCCTCACTCCCTAATACAGACCCTGGGCTGGAAAGAGTGTTTCACAAAACTGGTATCTAGGTCACACCACTCAGACACCACAAAACTACAGGGCAATTAGGAGTAATTGTGGGACAAATACTATTCCCACTCAGCTCTAAGTGTCTTTTTGATGGCTCAGGGTGGGGGGCAAAAAAGGAGCAGCAGAACAGAGAGAGGCTGGATTGTAGCCACCGAAGCCCTGTGGTTTGAAGCACATTATATTAAAAGGCAAAAGTTTTGAAAAGATGCCCCTTGTTCACATGGCAGCCACCAAATTTTCAGGTTTCTTGGGGCTACTGAACCCTTCTCCAGGGTAATCCTGAGCTCTGATCACAATCCAGCCTACTGTAACTGGTGCAGGAAACAGTACATCCAGGGTGAACACAAATCATAGAAAGAAAACCCATGAGTGGCTCCGCCACTCACTGGGATCAGGGTGAGCAACTCAGTCACCCCCAAGTCTCAGTTGCCTCTTCTGCACCAGGAGAATTATAATCCAAATCCCATCTACCTGCCTGGGCTGTTGGCGAAGGATAATGAGATGACAGAGGTGGGAGAGCTTTGAAATTCTCAGCACTGGCATGAATAAGAGGCGCTATTATCACAGAACATGTGACTGAGTATATATGGGAATTCACTTCATGTCTACTCTTGCCAGTCCCATCAAAGGCTATATATAGACAAAAGACGACATACAGACAGACAAAAAGCCTGTGTATGACATGCTCAACAACCAAGAGAAGAGAAACACAAAATATTTTTTATTAGATATCCATTTAGAGATGATTTCTCTCTGATGTTTTACCCCTTTCTCTCTTCTATGACAGCCTTTAAAAAGTTTTTCTCTTTCTTCCTCTCCTTCCATGCTAGTGCCAGTGAAAAGGGATGTAGTGTGTTACTTATCTGGGTTATTATTACTTATCTGGTTTTATTAGACTTGCTGCCATTTTCCAGAGGGGGACAGAACGGCTTGTGGATGGTCACACAGATAGCCTCAACAGGGCTATTCTCTTACCTTCCACCTGGAGAAGCAGATGGGTAGAATGAAATGCCAGTGGTGGTTCCTGGCCAGGTAAGAACCTGACCAACTCAATCCCAGGTCTTCCCTGAGTGGATCATGCAGAGAAGAATTGGTATGTTGACTTGTATCACCAAGCCCGAATAGGTGCTATCTACAAAATTCCCACATCCTGCCTCCTAAGCAACATCCCTCTCTCTGGGAGTCTTCTGGGAAAGAAGAGCCCAGTGATAATCAATAGATACTGGCAGCAGTTGGTGAAACTAACAGAATATGTAGGCAGGTTATCAGCTGAGAAATTTAAGCAGTATGAATTTCTCCTTAAGTTCCAATAGCACACAGCATACATCACTAGAATTGCACTCTGTTGTGGTTGGTGTCTCTTCTGATACTTGGCTGTCTGCCCTCTTTTAAGGTGGGGCCATGCCTTGCAGCTAAAGAGGTGACATGTTAGAGAAGGAGAAACAAGGCCCCTACTGATACAATAGGGGACTAAATTCAGCACAAAGCATCTTTTCTCTTCTCTTTATTTACTGTGGACAATCTGTCCCTTATCAGATGAGCCCAAGGCTGCTTGGAAATGTGCATATTTTATTTGAAAATATCCACTCCTTTCCCAATTTGTTTTGCTGCAGAGATATTTGTCTGTGTTGCTGTATGTTGTGTATCAGACAGGACTCAAACTGCTTTGGCTTTCTTAACTGTTTTGTTTTCTTCGTTCAATTATCATTTCTCTCATTTCCTTTTATGAATCTCATTCTTATACCTAAGTTCCAATTTAACTCACAATGAAAGGGAATAATTTCATACTATTCAACTTTCCCAAGGATTGGAAAAGGAACCGAGACAGAAGTTAGAGAGTCAGACTTAGTTCCCATTTTGCAAAACAGGCAACGTGAGCCGCAGTGGATCACCTCCTCTATTTTGGCCTCTGTATCTCCTTCGCTCTTGCTTTCCACAGTCTCTTGGTGCAAAAGCTTGAGACTGAACACCTAGATGCAGTACCTGTTGCACCACCTTTTGCTTTCATTGTATACAGAGAATAATTCTTGTCAATTTGGCTTTGGTTTGAGGCAATCTGGCGTGAGGTGACTCAGTGAGTTTCCTCCTTGCTCTCCACCCTGTCTTCCATCCCACTCCCTGATCCACTCCTCCCCTGCCAAGGTGGTTTCATGAACATGCACTCTGTGTAGTTGGACTGGGCCCTATACACTGAAGGCCTCAAGTTTGGTTTCATTCTGTTCACCATCTTGAAATCCTTGATAATTTGTACCTGCATTTTCATTTTGTACTGTGTCCCAAAAACTATGTAGCTGGTCCTATCCCTAATCTTATATTTCCACTCTCATAAAGCAATCTAGAACGTAGAAGCACTGGGAAGAGAAAAATGATGATGTGGCTTTGCTAACCATAAAGGGCAGAGAGAAGGATTCCATGCAGTACAGCCTTGCCTTGGAACACGCTTTCTTACAAGTCTAAATCCAAAGAAAGAACAAAGCCAGAACATGAAACTTGCCAAAGGCCCCACCTATATCATCTATCCCCATCTTGGGTGGATCAGGCATCTGACTCACACTTGGGGTTTGGCTCACCACTCCTACTAAGCACCTGGGCTCCACCCTGCCCACAGGGCTCAGGAGAAAACATGGCTTACCCTATAGTGAATGTGGGACCCATTTAGTTGCCACCCCACACCCAGAGCTGAATGGCATCTTACACAGACCTCATGAAGCCATCACAGCCCACCTTCATCAGAGAAACCACTATTTCTGGTTAGAGTTCACATACCAAACATGTCAGTTTTGATGCCATCAATTCTCTTCTGGATTATAACCTCCTTTCTGCATGTTTGGGATCCACAGAAGAAAAACTCACGGCCCTATCATACAAGTAAAATAGTCCTGTTCCCAGGGCAGATTCTGTTGCTTAATATATGCTATCAAATTAAGTTGAAGATGATCTTAATATTTTTAAAAACTCAGTAAAATGAAATGATTTTTACTGGCTCTTTTCTCCTATTCAAAGGCCTGAAACATTTCACAAATCTCAGCAGGGAATAAATCCAAGGACGGAGGTGAACCCTGACAAAATTTAAACATGTAAATTAAGAGTGTGTGACAAATTACAATGTAAATAAGACAAGCCTTGGAAACACTGAGACTCTAAGGAAAGTAAGAGCACTAATTAGGGTAAAAGGTGTCCTAATGCATCTGTGGGTATGTATGGAAAGTTCCTTAACTGGTTCACTAACTCTTTGGTGTCCTTGAGCAAGTGCAGAGTCTTCAAAAAGTTTGCAAGAAATGCATATTATGAAAAGGCTATCTATGGGCTTCAAAAATCTTTTCCAACAAAATTTTTAGTTTTATTTTTCCATAAACTTTAATAGTCCCCTTGTGTATACTTGGGCAAGTTTCTCTTTCTGGCCTCATCTACAAAAATAAAGAGGTGTCAATGTGCTCAAATTGAGGGCTCCTCAATGGCTGGTGTTCTGTGGTACTAAGTTTCAAGCTATTGTCACCTGCATAGTGATGACTTCAGGACTAATTTTCAGGTAAGACTTCACCTAGGATATAAAGCAAAATAATGAGAGCCACAAGACAACTCAAGAAAAACCTTGTGTTCTGACTCTAGGAGGTGACCTAGAGAGGAAGTTGCTGTAGAATTCCTCCAATGCCAAATGGAGAGGGTGGCAACTCTGTGGCTAAAGAAGGAGACTGGAGTGAGCAGGAACTAGTCACCTGGCAGAGAATCTCCTCTGGACCAATGAGGTCCCCTCCCTCAAGGGGCTGCATTTAGCCTGGACCTCACCCATACACGCCATCACTTGGCCACACATTTGAAGACTTTGAATGTTCTAGTCCATTGGGATATCTGAAGAGTGAAGAAGAATTGCGGACTCTAAAGCCAAGGCCATATCACTGAGGGTGTGAAATACCTCGGAAAAAGTTTGTACTTGATTTTCATCTGTATAATGCATTAGGGGCCATGCTCAGTGATCCTATCTTGGAATTAGATGAGTTCCTGTGAACTGTGACTGAGTTTGCACACAGATAGCCCAAATTACATTGGGAGGGGGATGACAGGGTAGATTCTTTTGTCTTAGTTCTTGACCAGCAACATCCCTCCTCTTGTTCTTGGAACATACAGAATCTTGCGCAACAGTTAACACTATATGAACACCTGAATCAAAGCCAAACCCATAGTTTGGGTATTATGACTCCAGTCTTAGCCCATACTTTTTCATTCTTTAGTGTAAAAAACATCCAGAAAAGCAAACCCTCCCCTTAAAGATGTGTGTGATGTGCAGGCAGTCCTTGGGCCACCTGCCTGAGAACAGCATGTTAAATTGCACATTCCCAACTTTACTGACTTACACTCTCTGGGAGTAGGCTCAGCACCCTCCATGGTATTACTGGTCAGAAGGCTGCTTTGCCTATACCAGTTTGAGAACCAAAGTGTTACATGTTCTTAATCTACTGCCATAACTATTCAGAAAGCCCTGATGTAGAACTTGTTCAAAAACCCAGCAATAAGATCTTGAAGGATGAAACAGCCCTACTGCAAGGAGGCAGCAGGGACACCTGTGTCTGGAACACGGGGGGTAGAGTGGGTGGAGTGTGTGATGAACCTAGAAGGCAGGTAGTTTGTGTATAGGTGAGTCATCACTGTTGTCTCTTTTCCATGATCTGAGGAATCCTAAGTACACCCTGTGTTTCAAAAATCCTTCCGAAATTCTTGTAGCTGAGTACCCTTACTCTCTGATACATTCTACAAAACAAAGTTGTTTGTTTAGCGATAGTAACAGGGGGAAAAATACACAGGGACAGGGTCCAGAGCTGAATTCACAATAAGAAGACCCACAAAAGAGAAATCATGAAGGCCCCTGTGAAGGGAAGGAGTTCATCAAAACCCATGTCCATTTTCAGAATGTGCCATGTCGTGCAAGGGGTTGTGGGGCCAGGAAGGACAAGCTCCAGCTCCCTAGAGTTTTCTTAAAGCACGTTTGTGGCTCCAGGTGACAGGGGAGTGCTGAGGGAACCTGCCACACAACATGCCTTATCCGTTTTCGTTTTCAGAGAGTGTCAACACCCTCCTTCCCACACCTGCTGTTCCCAAATATCACAACCTGATTTTTTTCTCCAACCTCCTGTCTTGCCGCTGATGATTAAATATTCATGGAATGCTGTGATGCCAGCATACTTTGTGAAATTTCAGATACCTTTTTTTAAACGGAAGCTTTTTTTTTTTTTTTTTTAGTTTATCTCCATTTTAAAGAGAGGTAAAAAGAATGACAAATGCCAGTGACTGGAAAAGTAGAAATCAAGCAGAAGCGTTAGCATCCTAAGTTTTCGCAACTGTGTTTTGAATCAAATTTGTCCCACTTTAAGAAAAAGAGTGAAGCACAGGGGTTGTAAGACATGTGACAGGAAGATCAGTTGTTCACATCACAGGAAAAAATGTTCATTTTGCCATGGGGAAAAAGGTCCCCAAGACCACATAAAAGACAGGTAAATATACAAATGGATGTATTTTTATTTGTTTTTTTATTATCCAAAAAGTTTTACCACATTCAAAAATATGTATTTTTTTAGGATCCCAGACTGTTGTTTGCAAGTGTGATCTTTCCCAGGTGTTTTCAGAACAAGTCTCAGTGGGGTACCTACTGAAGGTGTGTCTGGGCTGCATGAGACTAGAACCCAAGATATTACAGCTCATGGGGACCCATCCCAGTTACTCCAGGGTCACTCTGCTGCCTCCCCGGTGTACACTGAAGGTACCCAAGTGTATTTAATTTTAAAAAGTCATGGGACAAGTCATCCCAATCATATCCACAGAAGTCTAATATCTTGATTTTAAATTTTGGGAAATTAAGACACACAGAAAAAGTAAGTGACCTAACATCATACACTGAATTTTAACCTCAGTACAATATTTCCTTTTCTACTATGCTTTGTTGCCACGTGAAACTCTCATCATTTAATTAAAGAAGCTCTTTTCTTAATCCCTAAGAAATGTTAGGGGTTAAACCTAAAAGTAGGGGCTGACACAATGGTATAGTAGGCTAAGCCTCTGATTGTGGCACCCACATCCCACATAGGTACATGTCCTGGCTGCTCCTCTTCTGATCCATCTCTCTGCTATGATCTGGGGAAGCAATATAAGATGGCCCAAGTGCTTGGGCCCTTGCACCTATGTGGGAGACCTGGAGGAAGCTCCTGGCTCCTAGTTTTAGATCCACCCAGCTCCAACCATTGCAACCATTTGGGAAAACCTTTCTCTCTGTCTCTCCCTCTCTCAGTAACTCTGCTTCTCAAATAAATGAAACCTTTAAAAATAAAATAAAATAAAACTATTAAATCTTATTTTGTGTCATATATTGCATAATTGTCTATGAAAATTATCACAAACTAAAGGTGATATGCAAAACATTTGATGCACCAGCCTTGCATTCTCAAAGGTTCCAGGATTTGCTGAATAGTGTTGTGTGTTGATCAGGGCTCTGCCTTGAGACATAATCACAGATAACTTGAGCTGGCACATACCAACATTTCACTTAATATATCAACTAAAACAAGGTGTTATAAAGGTGAATCCATGCCCTAGTGAGAAGTAGTCACTCTGAGGAAAAGTTATTAGTAACTCTATGTTAGATCAACCTTCTTCCTGTGTTTGTTTCTAATTGTTTAACAAATATATAGAACATATTGTGTGTCAGAATCTGTTGTAAGCACCTTACAAATATTAATCATTTAATCTTTGCAATATCCCTGTAAGGAGGTACAGTAGATTTTTGTCTTTTACCGGTCAGAAAAGTGGGCACAATGACAGATTTGGTCATCTCTCCAAGTTCCCCAACTTATATTTGATGTTCAGAGCAGCCCGGTTAATCTGTTTGCAAAGGTCCCCCAGGCTTTCCCACTTGCATGTCCTGATCCTTACTCTCCTCTTGATTTGGAGCCTGGGATGACATCTTCCTTTCCCCCATGCCAGCCATCACAGACTCAGATACCTGTCAGTACCTGACTGCAGCCGGAGTTGCCAGAGTTCCTGAATCAGACATAAACCCAACAGCTTCTGAATTGTGACCCCGCTTATTGCATCTTTGTTGTCACATTACTAACCCTCGTGCTCAGAAAAGCTCTCAACCTTTCGTTTCCTCATTGAAAATCAAACTGAGTACAAAATTATAACTCTGTCATTAAAGACTCAACAACAATGCCTTGCCCGTTTTCCACACTGTTTTCCTTTGTGTATCTTATATCCCAGTCAAATTAACTGTCATAAATCCCAAAATATGTCCCCATGTCTTTCCCACATTATTCCTTTTATCAGGATGTATCTTCTTCCTGGAGTCCTTCCTCACCACCACAGCTTACGAAAAATTTTCATAGCCCTGAGTGAAATAAACCAGTCCCAAAGGGACAAATATCATATGTTCTCCCAGATTGGTGACAACTAACTGAGCACCAAAAAGGAAACCTGTTGAAGTGTCATTAGACAATCAAGATTTTAATCCCCCGTAGAAAAATACACTTGAAAACAAATTGGCCCATGAACATGGTAGAGCAACACCAGTATCCCAACACTTCCCTCTGGGCTTTTGCCTTTCCCTGGAGTTCTTTTATTTTGGTTCCTGTTGCCACCACTAAGCCTAGTCTCCATTACCCAGAGTTGGGGAGGACAAGGAGGATGAGAGACATACTATTCCTATTTTGTTCTCAGCTCATGGTAAACACATTCTTTCTCTGTTTTGCTTAGCACAAATGAGACAGGCTGACACATTCAAAATGAAATTTACCAAACATTCAGAAAAACTAAATGGAAATTAAGAAAATAACAATGGTAAAAAATAGATGGTTGATTCCAATATTTCTAATTGGAGAAAGGCTTTCCTGAGAATCAAATTCTACCATATTCCCCCAAATGAAGATCATCTGAAATAAGTTGGATGCAGCAGGGCTTGGGTTCCTTCATCTTGATTCGCATGCAAGATCATCATTTTCCCATCAAGAACAGGAGATCACTCAATCAAATCTAGAGAGTCAACTAGAATATTGACTAGGCTCCTTCCTCTCAGTTCCATTGTTGTCTTTCAGAAGAGTCAACTCATAATCCGTTTTCCAAGAGGTGCCAACTTGCATCCTTAAGTTCTAGTGAGATCAGGAGCTAATCCCAGACCCCCAGGTTACATCTTCCACATTCTCCCCAGCATTCCATTGACTTCCACATCCATCCACTCACTCATGCTCCTCAGAGACATTCCTTTAGAATTTCTATTTTAGAACCTATTGTGATACACAGATGGCAGTCTCTGAGAAGACCACCTCTCTCACGTCTTTCAAATGCTCAAAAAGACTTATGACAATGGATTTTTGCATTTTATGAACCACTCACCCACACACACATGACAAAAATATTTCATCAATATATCATCTGCTTTAAGAAATCTTACCCTATATCTGTGGATATAAGTCTGTAGTTCATGAATTAAGCAGATGTCCAGTTTCTCAGTTCTCATTCCACTACTAATACTGAGAACAACATACCAGATCATTAAACCACACAAGCCATTGAATGAATTCATTGCTGTCTGGCTGACTTCAGGTTTTAGATAATAACAAAAAAAATGAAGACAAAACAACAGCATCATCATGAGCAAACACTGCAGTGCCTTAGTACAGTATTCAATAGTTTTTTGACGGCTTTCCCACTTCATCTGTATTGGGCCTAAGGTCAGTGAGATCAACACGACAGGGGTGATGGCTCTCCTTTCCAATTCCAACCTTCTCCTGCAGAGTCATCTCCCACCTTCCTTTCATTTCCCCTTCCCTGCTACCTAGACATGGTGCACGTGTTTCTGCTTCTCTGACTTTGTATGTCCTGTCCCCTCTACCTGAAATGCCAAATTCATTTCCTCCTTCACCTAATAGAAAACAACATCTTCCTAAGACCTCTTCCTTGTGAAACTGGAATTGGTTCTGTCTTTGCATATATATCTCTTTATTTTAAAAGCTGGAAAGAAACTTTATCCTTTTTTCATGTGTATGGCTCAGTTTAATTACCATTCTGAGCATTTTTTTTAGAAGTATTCTAAAATTTAGCATTGAAACAAAAAGTCGTGAGCATAGAATGGCACAGACCCAGGACAGCAGGGTGTAAATGTGGTGTAAGAGGAGCACATTTTTATCATTGTTGGAATAACTGCCAGCATCTCAGAAGAAAATCCTGGAGACAATAAACTTTGCTATCTAAACAGCTTTCACAATAATTAGTTTTAAGAAGAAAGCTGCCGTTGGGGCAAAAAGAAACAATACCTTGACGAGCTCTCTGGATGGAAGTGTGCGTCTGAGGACGGTTTAGCAGAAGGTGAAATTTTTTTTTTCACCATCAATGGTGAAAATTAATATGGTTTTATTCCTCAGAAGAGAGTGTGTGGAAAGGAGAAAACAGCTGTAAAGGCAAGGCCAAGAGCCACGACCCAGCAAGATCTAGATAAAGTGCAGCAGACAGGCTAAGCCAATGGAACTCCATGATTAGAGGAATCTTAAAGGGCATTTGAAGAACAGTGATCCCTGCTTTTCCCTTTGGAAGCTATTAAAAGGCCTTAGGTCCCACAGTCTCTCAGTTTCTCCAGCTGCACAAAACCTAGTACACAGGGCTGTTTGGGGAAATACAGAAGAAAAATGGGGAAAGAACAGCTTGAATGCCAGAAAATAGTGGTGGTTACTATGACTTGTGTGAAATAGCTTGAGGGACCCTCAAATAGTGATGGTAAATGTCTATGATGTTGACATTCAATAGCTTCTTGAGTATAAAAGGATTGGCCAGAGTTTGTTTTATAAACACAGCCCCTGGAAATCAAAAGAATGATGTAACATTCATAAAATGCCACGGTAAATAGATAATGTCCCCTGAACCCATTTGCTTATTTATTATAGCCTTTACAGGTCTCTCTGACATGAATGGCACAGTACATGACACCAGTAATTCAGGCTCTGAGGCTACTTGACAGGTCATGTTCACAAGAGCCAGGAAGGCAGGACCCATGACACTCCTGTCACGTAGGCCCAGCAGCCCAGGGAGGAAGATGGGAAAGCATTCACACTGTGGATTTGCCATCCTCCAGGGATACAACAACACAATGTTTTGGTTTTTGTTTTTATTCTCATGGAAACTTTCTCCCAGAGGGTCAAGGATGCTTGCTACACTCCCTAAACAGATACTCATTTCTTTCTTTGTTGTTGTGTTTTTTTTTTTTTTTTTTTTCTGTTTTTCCTTGACTTTCACCCTAAGCGTCATCAGGCAAACCAGAACAGGAGGTGTCCAGAACCTGGCCTATGTGTCCGTCAAACAGAACTCCAAGTCAGAAGGAGGGTGCCACTCACTGAGCTCCTAGCATTTAATGTTCAGCCTGGAAAGGAAGAGTGACCATCTGCCATGGCCTTTCCCAGATGGAATCCGCTCTCACTGCTGTGTCCTGTGGACACGTAAAGCAAGGGGCAATTGGAACAGAAGCACAGTATCTGCGGCCTAAGCAATGACAAACCCAGGATCAGAATAAAGCTCAATAGGATGGCAAGGAAGAGAAGGCAGGAGAAGCAGGTCAGTGCCTGTTCCTCAGGACCCAAGACAGAACAGTGCTGGGATGCTGATGGCTGAACACTCATTCAAGCTTCTCTCGAAGACACACGACCAGCACCAGTGAGAACCAGGCCCAAGAGGGCATTTGGAAAACATTGGTGCTGCCATTCTCAATGTACAGGTATGGAAGCTGGGGTTCAAAAAGAAAGAATGGCAATGGGTTAGCAGGAGAGCCATGGTCCAAATCAGGTGCTCCAGGCCCACAGCCTGTCTTCTTTCACTACACTGAAGTGCCTCTTGTCCTGGACTGAGGTTGGCCAAAAGAGGAATATGATGGTCGTAAGTAACTGTCTTGGTGCTCATCCACGTAAGGACTCTGTCCCTCAGTCTGAGAATCCCATCCGCAGACAGTCGACAGGCCTCCACCTAGTGAAGTTAACATCAAAACAACTTTCATGTCTTCAGTGTTTTCTCAACTGTGCCTTAAAAGAAAATATATGTGCCTAATTTCATCCAGCTCTGCACTGCCTGAGGCCATAGGTGAACAGCAAGGGAGTGCCAGCCAGGAGAGGCTGCAGGGAAGATGTGGACTGCTGGGCAACAAGGGGAAGCAGTGGGGCAGAGAGAAACCCTCTGGCAGAGAAGCTGGGGATATATCCCAGGAGTGTTGTCCAGGCTCAACCTCTTGGTGTAGTTCAAGTGGAAAGGACATGAGCAGGTGGACTTGGACTCACTGACCTCCAGAGCAGGTAGAAGGCACTCCATCCTTCTAGCTGCTCCTACACAAAGTCTAAACATTAGCTTTTGTTCTCTGCTTCCAAACCATCAGTAAGTAGGGTTGGCACTAACTCCATTATATAACATGTATTTATTTCTTCTGGCTACTACTACAAATCACCCAAAACATAGTGGCTTAAAACAACACACAATTTTTTCTTACCATTGAGGTCAGAAATCTGTACAGTTGCATTGCTTTCCACTGGATCTAGGAGAGAAATCTTCTCTCTTCTCTTTGATTCTTCAGTTTCTAGAAGCCAACTACATTCCTTGGCTCATGGCCCTTTTCTAATATCATCAAAACAAGGCGTTTGCACTGTGGCATAGTGGGTAAGTCCACTGCTTGCTATGCTGGCATCCTGTATGGGCACAGGTTCGAGTCCTGGCTGCTTCACTTCAGATCCGGCTCTCTGCTGTGGCCTGTGAAAGCAGTGGAAGATGGCCCAAGTCCTCGGGCCCCTGAACCTGCCGGGGAGACCAGGAGGAAGATCCTGGCTCCCGGCTTTGGATCAACACAGCTGCAGCTGTTGCAGCCATCTGGGGAGTGAACCAGCAGATGGAAGACCTCTCTCTCTCTGCTTCTCCTTCTCTCTCTGTGTAATTCTGACTTTCAAATAAATAAATAAATAATTTTTCTTAAAAAAATCATCAAAATAAGGCATGGAAGCTTCCCTTCTCCCTGCTTCCTCCATCTTCACATCTTCCCAACTTTGTTGAAGTATAATTGACAAATAAAAATCATATGTTTAAGGAACATGGTGTGAATGCTTTGATGTTGGTATGTGTTGAGAAGTGGTTAGCACAATCAGGCATATAATACAATATGGTTACCTATAGTCACCATATTGCCCACTAGGTCTCCATAACTTATTCACTTTGCACCACTGAAATTTTGTAGCTTTAGACAAATACCTCCCATTTCTCCCATCCCCTAAACCCTGCTAGCCAAATGATACTCTCTGGTTCAAAGAATTCAGCATTTTTAGATTTTACATAAAAATGAAATCAGACATTATTTGCCTTTATTTTTCTGGCTTATTTCACTTAACATAATTCTTCCTCCAGTTTCATCCATGATGTTGCAAAGGACAGGATTTCCTTCCCTGTTCAGACTCAATGGTATCCATATACTATAATAAATAATCTATGTAGTATAATAATATATAATATAATATATGCAATATAATATTCAGTTGTTGATTCCATATCCTGGCTACTATGAATGATTATCTCTCTTACTATGCTGCTTCCCTCTTATAAGAATCTTTGGGATTACTTTTGACCCATGCAGATAACTTAGGATAATCTCCCATCTCAAAATTTTTAATTTAACTACATCTGCAAATCACCTCTATCGATACCACCATAATCACAGCACACCCCCCACATTACTCACCTAGCTTATTACAGTAACCTCTTAACCAGTTTGCTTGCTTCTTCTTATGCTTCTACCCTTAGACATGTAAGTCTGACCATGTGATTCCTCTGCCTAAAGATCTTTATGATCTGCACCAGCTGTCCCCTGGATCATACCCCCCTCCGCTGCTCTCTTCCTGGCTCCCTCTGCCCCCACCACACTGGCCTCACATGGATCCTCAATCATGACAGCTGTGCTCATTCTTCACAGCATTTTGAACTCGTTATTCCCTCTGCTTAGGACACTTTTCCCAGATAGTCACATGGCCATTCCCTTACTTCATTCAGATCTTTGCTCAAATGACATGGTCTTAGCAAGGCCTGCTTTAATTATCTATCGCAGAATTGAAACATCATAGCACAGTAACCCCCTGCTCCCCTTTCCTGACTTTTCTCTTTCTGCATTTGGCATCATCTGATACACTACATGTTTTCTTTACGTGATATTTTCTGCCTCCCTCCCACAGACACCAGAACACATAGAAATACACACTGTATGAAGGTAGGAATTTTTACCTATTTTTCTCATTGCTGGATCCCCAACACTTAAAGTGCCACACTTGTAAATGCTCAAAAACTCATGATTAACAAGGAAATGTAGTCATTAACCTCTTGGAATCCATGAATGAAGTCACTTTTCTAAGCTTCAGTTTTCATAACTATGAAATGAGGGTTATAATATCCACTTTTCAAGCTTTTCAAGAACTCTTCTTGGGGTCAGCATTGTAGCACAGCAGGTTAAGCCACTCATCCTATATGAGTAGCAATTCAAATCCCAGCTGCTCCACTTCTAATCCATCTCCCTACTAATGCACTTGAAAAAGCAGCAGAAGATGACCCAAGTGCTGGGGCCCCTGCAACCCACATGGGAGACCCATATGAAGTTCCAGGCTCCTAGCTTCCACCTGGCCCAGCCCTGTCCATTGTGGCCATTTGGGGAGTGAACCAATGAATGGAAGGCCTCTCTCTCTCTCTCTCTCTGTAACTCTGCCTTTCAAATAAATAAATAAATCTTTTTTTAAAATAGAAATATTTTGGTAGTCCCTCATGTTTTCTTGTCTAGAATTCAATATATATAACATATATTATATATATGTTATATATACACATGTTGTATACATACATATACAATTATATACATAAATATTTCTGAAGGCTATACTGTAATGTGAGATATTAGAGAGATGTGATGCCTTTTTCACATTGAAGGAAAAAAGAGCCATCTTATACTCTCTTCACTTCCAGGCATAGAGATGATAGACGCAGGACGTGTATTTGGTTAATCTGGTGTTTTTACCAAAGGTACAGGCTTTGGAGGAACAATGAAGATTCATTTAGAATGGATATGGCAATGCCTGGTGACATTCAGTCATGATGTTTGTGTTTTAGCCCTGACCAATCAGTTGTGGCTGGAAAACCCTCACTGTAAGAGAATCCTCTAAGTCTTGGTACCCTAAGACTGCCTTAGCTTCTACTCATGGTCTGATCTTCTTGCCTCTGCTCAGATCAGTCAGTGCTCCATACTTTCCAATCAGTTCCTCTTTTCACTTATAGTAGCCAGAATTTCTGTTGCCTGCAGCCAAGCTCTCCAGAGAAAACATGCAGGGGTCCCTGTAAATGCTGTTGCTGCTCTACCCTGATCCCAAAAGCCACTGGGGCATCTATCTCCCAACCACTGCAGGTGCTATAGCTTATGGCTTACATACTTGATCTTGCAAGAACTTCCCGGGCTGATGACAGTGGACTCACCACACATTCAGTGATTAACTGATAATGGGGTAAAAATAATATCTTGGTTCAGGTTGGGACAACACTCAGCATGAGTTATACTCCAGGTTTCTCCTGAATCAGAAGGGTATGTGTTACCTGAGACCACATTATTGCCCAGCTCTTTCCTTCCTTATTCTGTTTTCCTGATTCCCTAAGAGATGTTTCTAAAGACATGCCCTCAATAAGCCATGTGTACCTAGGGCCGGGCATTTGGCCTAGCAGGTAAGCTGCCAGTTGGGATGCTGCATCCAATATCAGAGTGCCTGGGTTTGGGTCCTGGCTCAACTTTCAATTCCAGTTTCCTACTAATTTATACCCTAGGAGATGGCAGATGATAGATCAACTAGAGGGTTCTCTACCACCTACGTGGGAGAACTTGGTGAAGTTCCTGGCTCCCAGATTCATTATTTAATTTAACTTGAATGGGTTTCTCTTTCTCACAACCCAAGAAGTGTAACACCTTTAGTAACTAAGTACAAAGTAATACCCAACTCCAACGCCCTTTGAAATACCACAGTTTTGGCTATATTTAGGGTCAGATTTGTGTTTCCAAAATGTATCTCCAAAATACTCAGCACATAATTTTAGACTATGAAGTGAGAAGACTGTTGCTGGGATATCAGCTATATCTCCCGACTCATAACAACCTTTTCCATGCTGTGAGCTCCTAATAATATAGCCCTCTACGCTTACAAAACCACTTGCTTTTCTGAATGCCTGAGGTTCCTGAAGCCACAAGAACACTTTGGAGGTACACGTGCCATCTGAATTATTTTCACAGGTCTTTACCCAGGCACTTTCAAAAACAGAATGAATGCCAGCGCCTGTGGCATAAGCAGCTGTGTGCAGTGCTGGCATCCCATACGGGCGCCAGTTCGTGTCCCTGATGCTCCACTTCTGCTCTAGCTCCCTACTGATGGTCTGATAAAGCAGCGGAAGATGCCCAAGTGCTTGGGCCCCTGCACCCACGTGAGAGACCCAGAAGAATTGCAGCCATTTGGGGAGTGAACTAGCAGATCAAAGACCTCTCTATCTCTCCCTTTCTAAAAGCACCCAAACAAACAAAACAAAACAGTACAATGAGAACCAGAACTGAACTCTAATTCTCCATTTATTGATTGGGTCTAATCAATCATCCAGAGTCGGGTTTTTTTTTTTTTTTTTTTTTTTTGTCAATGAGGCAAAAACCAAATGAATCCAAGGCATTGTCAGAATAAGGAATTTCTCATTTCACAGACAGGAAAACTAGGACCCTACAAGGAGAGACTTGCACAGGTCACACAGCCAGGAACTGGAAGAGTCAGAGATACCGTCATCCATCTCAGGCTCTGGGCACTAACATCCCCTCATCCCTGTCCTCAGAGAACTCTGGATCTGGTCATACAACACGAGACAGCATGTGAGTAGCGCTGCTCGTGCTCACTATCTCACTGACTTACATCCAGGATGATTACAGAAAAAAAGTGGGCTTGCAGAAATCTTACTGAGGTTCCACTTGCCTTCAGTACTCAGATGAACCCACATAGCTACTTGGAAAATGTATGGGAAAATACTTATTGATCATGCCCTGTGAGCTAGTTCCCACACCAAGCACTGTAGCTTCCTTCCTCCCAGGAGCTCACAGTTTAATGAAGCAAGACAGGGACAGAAATGAGCAGTGACAACTCAACAAGGGGAGTGAATGGTAGGCAGCAAGTACACAGACACTCCCATCTTGTTGTTCTTTATCAAAGGCAATAGGCGAGGTTATATTTCCATTTTGTCTAATAAAACAGAGAACAGCTGACCCATTAGTTCTAACGTGTGATAGCCACTCAGTTAACATTTATTAAACCTGGCATTAGGTACACAGACTGACACTGGTTAGTGTGCTCTCAGGAAACTAGCAATTAACCTAGGTAAAGCAGGCAAGAATCCATGTTAAAGTAGTTATTCAGCCATGTGGAAAACACTATGTACATAATAAAGCACTGGGAGGAGTCAGAGTGAAAGCTAACATCTTTTTGTAAAGGCCTCTAAGAAAAGGTGGGGGCCTGCGTTGGAATGACGTGCAGATGTCAGCCGCCAGATGGAGAGAGGGAGGCAGTTCCGGACACAGGCTTGAAACAGAGAAGTTAGTGTGGGAAAGTGAGAGCAAACTGACCCCATCGTGCAAAGAGAGTGGGCAAGGCGTGAGTAAAGACAAGGAGCATGAGAAGCAGTAAGAGGAAACGCTGTTTGGTGGGTGGAATTTGTGTTTTGCTTTTGAAAGTGGGGATGTGAAGAGGGCAGAAGATAATCATGCCGGCTGGAACAAAACAGCCCCTGCCCATCAGGGAACCGGTTACTCTTGGCCAGTTCCTGGGCTGAAATCTCTCCTCTTGTGGCAAATACCATCCAGAGGCTACACGTCCTTACAGAATAGGAAGTCCTACAATTCTTCCGGAATTCTTAATAAGTCAGCCACTTATCAAAAGGCTCTTGAACACTTTCCCACAGCGCAGGTCTTAGAATGAAAGCAGCAGTTTTCATGCCATTGATAAGAGCCAAATATTTCTTCTCCTAACTCTATTCTAGATGACTGGTAGTTTGAAGATGACTTAAGTGCTGTAGATACTGAATGTGAATTAACACGTGGACAGCACACAAAAGATATTTAATAGACGCTTCAGAGATGGCTGGTCTCCCACCCCCCAACATGTATCCTCTAGCAACATAAAACTGAGAGACAGGAGCAGGTGATTTGGCTATGTGTTTGGCAAAGTTCATTTATGAATAAAACAGGTCTCCAGAACTGCAAACAGCTCCAGCACATGGGCTAGGAAAAGATCTGGAACCTATTTTATGAACATCTCATGTCGTAGGAGGGACAGGATATAGTTAGCTCTAAAACCAGAGCAGAGATGGCCATCTGAGGTAAGGAATGCTCCGTAGCAGCAGCCACCAAATGAGTTTCGACTGGACCACTGGTGTGGCCCAAAGCCCCCTGCAGGTAGCAAGGATGGGAGAAGTACAATGGGTGACTCTTCTCCAGACTCTGAACTCTCATTATGTGTTAACCAGAAGAGCTACAGTTTTGCCTACTTCCCATAATGGGTTTCCATAGGCAAATTCTGGTAATGAGGGGGTTTAGAAAGCCTATGTACAGAACTATTATCTATACTGCTTTAACCCCTAAATCTGATCCTATTACCTGAGAATTATCCAAATCTGATCCCACTGCTGCTAAATATTCTTGAGTAGACTCTTCATTTTGGTCAGGTATTTAAGGCCTGGACTGGCATTATGTCTGTATCTTCTGTCTCCTACTCCAGCTAAACTTACACATGTACTTGTGTGTGATATTCCCAGTGTTTAGAATGAACTTCCTGCTCCCTGTTATGGTGTTAAACAAGGCATTCTTTAAAACCCAGCCCAAAGGTGATCTTCCCTAAGCACCCAGTGAGAGAGGTCATTCATAGCTTTTTCTTAAAAGTGTGCTTATCAAGTAGTAATTATTTGTTGACATGTCATTATCTTCCATTAATATATTGTGAGTCCCTTAGGGCATGAAACCATGTTTTGTTTATCTCTGCTGTCCTCCTGGCCGGCAGCAGGTCAGTCCTTTCTAAGTTTGTTGAGTGAACTTTCTCATTTAAACTGCAGTGACTAGTAGTGGCCACCAGATGGCAGTGTGTGGATAGTTTTCTTTTACCAATCAGGAAGGAGGGGTAGGGTTCTTTAGCATGTTGCCTTTCATCTCTGTCCTTGCAGACAAACAGAAAGACACCAAGAAGTTTGATGGCAATGGAATTCACGACCTTGATTTAGAACCCCAGGCAGCTAATGTGTTCCGTATACACCACTGCTTTCGGAAAACGTTCTTCCAGTAGGCTGAGAAAGGATTAGAGGACATTCTGTGTCCCAAGACAGAGGAACTTGGGTTTGACTTTATACTTCACAAGCACAAGGTGACCATCTTCTGGCCAGCAACACCCACTGATTGTAAGCATCTGTCACATCTCCCTAACTTCCTGCCCACCCCCATCTGCCAGACCCAAGGAGCTAGCAAAAGTCACACAAACATGCAGGACCTACTTTTCCTCCAGTTTTATTATTTTTATTGACTCATAATAATTGGACACATAGATGGGGCATGATGTGATGTTTTGATACATGTATACATTGGATAATGATTAAATGATATTTTTACCATATCCATTACCTAAAATATCTATCATTTTTTTGTAGAGAGAACATTCCGAATTCTCTCTTTTAGGCATTTTGAAATACACACTGCAGTGTTGCTAACTACAGCTGCCCTATTGTACTGTAGACCACCAGAACTTATTCCTCATATCACAGTCTACCTGCCCTCCCTAATACCTCCCCAACACTATGCGAACCACTGTGCTATGCTTTCTTTCTCTGAGACCAGCTTTTTTAGATCCTACAAGTCTAAGTGAGATTGTGCAGCATTTGTCTGTCTGTGCCTAACTTATTTCACTTAACAATGTCCTCCAGGTTCATCTTGTTGCCACAAATGATTTCATTCTTTTTTATGACTGAGTAGTTTTCAATTATGTATATGGACCACATTTTCTTTATTCATTCATCCCTTGATGGATACTTGAATTGTTATATATCTTGGCTAATGTGAGTAGCGCTGAAATGAACATGGAAACAGCTATCTCTCTAGTATGCTGATTTCATTTCCTTTTGATAAAAACCCTAATAGTTTAGAAGCCAGCACCTTCCCTGGGCTCTGGCCTCCTTCCCTACTTGAGAGCACTTTGCTGGCTAGCCTGAAAATCTATAGGTCATCTTTCCTTCTCCAGGCTAGAAAACAGTTATGCCTAAGCATAGAACCCCTGACTTCTTTGCCTTTGTGTCCTGTGCTGATCTGTGAAGCTCCTCAGAAGCCAAGGGACTGCCAGACAGAAGACATCCCAATCTAAGTGCAGAACGAAAAATTGTCCAAAGGACTTCCCAGACTAAAATATGCCCAAAGCCAAAAAAGTCCTTGGGTTTTCACTTCTTTAAATCTTTTTATTGCTATTTTATAATCCTTGTTCTCTAACCAAATGTTGAAATTGCTGGTATAGCAGCTTATGGAGAGAAGGGAGAGGGACAATTCTCCCCCTGTCATCATGATAGTCCAGCCCTTCCATACTTAACCTATTCCTGAAGACATTTTCTTTCTCCATGCTTGAGCAGAGGTTACATTAGAATTTGAGACCAAATTTGGCAGAGCTCAACTTTTATTTTCCTTTTTTTTCTTTTAAAGAATTATTTATTTTTTGAAAGTCAGAGTTACACAGAGAGAGAAGGAGAGGCAGAGAGAGAGAGGTCTTCCATCTACTGGTTCACTCCCCAGTTGGCTGCAATGGCCAGAGCTGCGCCTATCCGAAGCCAGGACCCAGAATCGTCCTCTGGGTCTCCCATGCAGGTGCGGGGGCCCAAGCATTTGAACCATCCTCCACTGCTTCCCCAGGCCACAGCAGAGAGCTGGATTGGAAGTGGAGCAGCTGGTACTCGAACTGGCACCTATATGGGATGCTGGCACTGCAGGCACAGCTTTACCTGTTATACCACAGCGCCAGCCCCAAAACTCAACTTTTCTTAACCAAACACAGTTCTTTTAATTCTAAAGGGGTTAGTGGGCAGAAAGTTTACCCTAGAGAAAGGACTCACTGGATAACCCTGTCCTCCTCTGGTTCAAATACTGCCTTCCATGGCTAGTGTAGTAGTTAAGATGTAGGCTCCAGGGGTAGGTGTTTGGTATAGTGGTCAGACCACCACTTGGGATACCTGCAACCCATATCAGAGTGAGTAGATTGGAGTTCCTGCTCCACTCTGCATTGCAGCTTCCTGCTAATGCACACTCTATGAGGCAGGGGAGATGGTACAAGTAGTTGTGTCCCTACCACCCTCATGGGATACCCAGACGGATTTGCCCGATTCCTGCTTCAGCGTGGCCCAACTCTGGCTGTAGTGGGTATTTGAGAAATGAATCAAAGATAGGAGATATTTCTCTTGTTCGTTCTCTTTCTCTCTCTCTCTCTTGCTCTTTGTGTGTGTGTGCATGTGCATAAACATCTGCCTTTAATTTTTTGAAAAAAGATTTTTAATGAAACAAATAAAGAGAAGTTCTGGGGTCAAACAGACCTAGGTTCAGGCTCTGGCTCTATCACATCCTGACTCCGTGACCTTGGGCAAACTAAATAGTGTCTCTATACCTTAGCTTCCTCATCTATATACAATGCAGAAGATATATACATTCCTGAGAGGAATTCTGTGCATATTAAATGCTGAAGTAGGTAAAGCATTTATCATGGTGCTGTGTACAGTGCACTAAGTAAATATTAGAAGTTACTGTTAGTATTAGCATTTGAAGGAGTACAGTGAAGAATGCACAGCCCCTAGAAGTAATTCTTGATGTTACATTCAGCACAAATTCATAAGAAGCCTCTAAGAATCCATGAGCTCTTCATAAGTCATGCCAGGACCCATCCTTTAAATGAGGGCTGTAGCGCTTTCATCTATTTATTCTTTCATTCTCTGGGATTTATTGAGTTCATAAGCTGTGGAAACTTAGAGTAAGAAGTAAAGATACAAGGATGTATAAAACACAGTCTCTGTTCTTGCACAGCTCACAGGGTCCGGGGGACTGACCCAGGTGATTATAATATGGTGGATGGTGAGATCAGAGCTCTGACATGGATGTGCACAGGGCACAAAAGATACATAGCTTTCTTCATTCCTTGCAGACCATTGCCATATTTCATGATCTAACCCTTCCCTCCAGGTAACATGCATTCATTCCTAGAAACATAATTTTTTTGAGGGACTGTGAGATAGAAGGAGAAAGATAGGGGAGAGAGACATCACATCTAGTGTTTCATTCCCCAAATGTCCTTGACAGCCAGAGACTCAGTCAGAGTTTCCTGTGTGGGTAACAGGAATTCAAACACTTGGGGCATCAGTACTACCTCCTGGGGTCTGCATTAGATGGAAGGTGCAGTCAGGAGCTGGAAGTGGGTATCAAACCCAGGTATACCGACGTGCGATGTGGGTTTCTTAACTGCTAGGCCAAATGTCTGCTGTTAACATTAACAGTCTTTTGAAAATCCATTATGATGTCTCAACACTCCAGCTTTAACTCTGCTCTCTGAGTGCAATCCCTTCCTTCCTGTAAAACTGCTGCCACTCCTCCAAGTCACACTCAGCTCCCTGAAGGAGACTTGGGAGCTACTTCTTCCCGTGGCTGCCATCTTACTGAAGGTGGGGGCGCATGCGTACACTTTGGCCAGCAGAACCAAATTCAACAGCCAACACAGTGATGGCGGAGCACAAATGAAGTTTCCCCACACCCCTCATGCAATCAGTGCTGCCTGCACTGCAGTCAGTACAAGGAAAACCAGCGAATCTGACAAAGGGTCTCTTGTCTCTCAACTACCCAGATCCATTACAGGAAAGCCCCCACTGCTACACACGTTCTAGTATCATTAAATTTTCTTTTCTTTTGACTTCCACCGATTTTAGTCAAGTTTAGCTCTTTAGAACAATGCAGAATAAATATACCCACACTGATTTCAACACAGCAGTACTTCATATACGAAGGTCTTTCAGAAAGTTCATGACAAATGGAATTAAAAGTGTACTTTGGTACAAAAAAGTATTTGATATATGGATATAGTTTTTTTTCATATTATGGATTTTCCATGAACTTTCTGAAATACCCTAATAAGTGAAGACATTAGATTGACATAGTGTTGATACAGATTCCTCTATCATGTTTTCATTTTCAAACATGGTGGGCCAATCAAGCCATCATCAACACACGTTAATGATTGATGTGTGCTAGGTGCATCTCAGAAGCTTCAGTGTCATAAATTCAGTCCTGAAACCTTTAAGACCATCCTTACACATATATCATAAGATATTATTTACCTCATTGTGTTGGCTTCTGCCTAGTGCTCTAGATGCTATAGATAATTTTAGTTATGAATCCTTTGTTACTCTTATTATTTCTATTAATTTGTTGAAAACTTGCACTAAACATGATACTAGTCTGGAAACGCTAGTTTTTTAAAAAAAAAATTTTTATTTGAAAGTCAGAGTTACAGAGAGAGGGGGAGGAAGGGAGTGAGGGAAGCAGAGAGAGAGAAATATTCCATCCACTGGTTCACTCCTCAGATGGCTGCAACAGCCAGAATTGGTCAGGTCAAAGCTGTGAGCCAGGAGCTTCATCCAGGTCTCCCATGTGGGTCGCAGGGGTCCAAGTACTTGGCTCATTTTCTGCTGTCTTCCCAGGTGCATTATCAGGGAGCTGGATTGGAAGCAGAATAGCTGGGATTCCAGCGCTCATGTATGGGATCTTGGTGTTGGTGTCACAGGTGGTGGCTTAACCTACTACGGCTTAACACCAGCCCCTGGAAACACTTATTCTTAAATGCTCATATTGATCTGAGAAGCCAACTTATTGCTACTTTACAGGTGATGAGATAGCCCTCAAAAGAGCTTCAGTGCTCCCTTGAGTTTGAGAGTCAGAGACAAATGACAAGAGCAGACCCTTCCTCCTCCAAGTGCAGAATTCTCGCTGCTGTACCACACTACCGCACAGGGCCAATATGTGGTATTTGCTTTTTATTTTAGTTCAGTATCATCTGAAAATTTGAGCATTCCCTCTTCTACATAATCTCTAAAAAAAGTAATTTAAACTATTGAACAATGAAAATAAATGTCTTCTTGTTCTTACACCAAAGCCCATGCGTCATTTTTGCTCATTCAACTATGAAACCAGGAGATGACAAAACCCTGTTCAGATTTTACCATCTGAGGTACAATCACATCACAAGAGGATGTCTCGAGTACATGACTGAAACTTCCTCATCCTGCTACCTTCCTAATTTAGTGGCAAGATTAAAAAAAAAAAAAAAGGAAATTGGGTTATCTGACACAATCTATTTGTGGTAGACTTGCATTAACTTCTTTTTTTTTAACTTTTATTTAATGAATATAAATTTCCAAACGACTTATGGATTACAATGGCTTCCCCCCCCCATACTGTCCCTCCCACCCACAACCCTCCCCTTTCCCACTCCCTCTCCCCTTCCATTCACATCAAGATTCATTTTCAATTATCTTAATATACAGAAGATCAGTGTAGTATACATTAAGTAAGGATTTCAACAGTTTGCTCCCACACAGAAACATAAAGTGAAAAATAATAGATGATTTTTTTAAATGATGATGAAATCAGATCAGACCTATTGTCATGTTTAATCCCAGTGAGAGTCAAGTTGGGAATTGATAATTTCTTTTTTTTTTTTTTTTACAGAAGATCAGTTTAGTATGCATTAAGTAAAGATTTCAATAGTTTGCACCCCCATAGAAACACAAAGTGAAATATATTGTTTGAGTACTCATTATAGCATTAAATCTCAATGCACAGCACATTAAGGACAGAGATCCTACATGAGGAGTAAGTGCACAGTGACTCCTGTTGTTGACTTTACAAATTGACACTCCTGTCTAATGGCATCAGTAATCTCCCTATGCTCCAGTCATGAGTTTCCAAGGCTATGGAAACCCTCTGAGTTCTCCAATTCTTATCTTGTTTAGACAAGGTCATAGTCAAAGTGGAGGTTCTCTCCTCCCTTCAGAGAAAGGTACCTCCTTCTTTGAAGACCTGTTCTTTCCACAAAAAAGCCACACTGTTTTCTGACTTTAGTGTTCAGTCCTGTGACAATAAGCAAGTAATCCCCTTTACTAAAAGGGGAAGCCCTTTAGAACCTCCTAATCTATTGCCCGTTGCTAGGGCTATTGAGAAACACTCACATCCATCCCCCCTGTGGTATTTTAATGCTCCACGGGACAGCAAAACCACTCGCCTCCTTCTTTTGAAGTGTGAAATTACATCAATTCCTATTTCTTGTACCTTTTCCTCTTTATTGCCTTTATGGAGGTACTTCAGAAAGTTCATGGGAAAAAGTAATGAGAAAATTTATATTTTGGCATAAAAATTTAAATCCATGTGTAATTTTATCATAATATGCATATTCTACAAAATTCTCAAAGCCTCCTCATATGTCACCCAGTATTTGACTATTCCTAACTTTCAAATTAAAAATTAAAAGTGCCTGGAAATCACAGAAACAAATGATCACCTATGAGGCAGGTGGAACCCTGATGTCTTCTCTTAGGACCAAAACTTTTGACCACAAGCCTGTTAAACCCAGGGGAACATGGGTGGTATCTGATGGTTCACCACTATATTCCAAGTGCCAGTAGTGCAGTAAGAGCTCAAGAAGAAATTGTTATGAAGAACATCAAGATGATGACAATGAGAATTAAAAGAGTGGACCCGAAGTTTTAAATTCATACTAAAACATCTATGACTGATATGAGAACCTTTCTAGAAAGCAGATCTGGTCGCAGGCTTTGGGAGGGTTTCCTGCAGACTTGTAACGCAGGAGAGGAAAGCCACATAGAGGAAAGGGAAGAAGCAAGAAGGCTTGAGGGAATGCTCTGGAAATGTGGAGTCAGTCCTGGCATTGGCGAGAAGGGCCCACGGTTCAAGCCACCAGTGGTTCTCTATTCACTATTTGCCATGGAATAAATCTCACCCCATAATGGAGTCCCATTTCCCAGTGAATGTGACAGATTGAAGAATTCAAATCTCACATAGGTTCTGCAGGCATCAAGAGAGGTAAAGAATTTGAAAGCACATTATCCAGTTAGGATCGTCCACACCCAAACCTGCTCGGGGTCAGTCTGAACAGAAGAACAATGGAGTATAACAATAGATTTCTGATGGATTGGGAGACTCATTCCTAACTGTAGGCTCTAATGCTAACCTGAAAGGATTCTGACTTGCTCCAGTTCACTAAGTCAGCAGCCATTCAGCCATTTTCAGAGAGCCAGCTGTTCCTCCTAGTACCCCTAATCTGTTAATGACGAGCAGTACCTCAGGTCACTTGGGCCTCGAATCTGTGTCCTCAGTGTCAAAGCTGGAAGCATATAGCTGCCACCCTGAGAGACCCTTCAACTACTCTGAACTTCAATATGTTCATCTGTATAATGGGGATAATATCACCGCCATCTGTCCTAGCATCGTTTGAGAATCAGCTGATTGATTTAAAAGCTTTTTGAAAACTATAAAATGCTATAGAAAAGGTGGTGTTAATAATTGCGGTATGATAGGACTGAACCTGAACTACTGTGCTTGTCAAGTTGGTACACAGATAATTGAGTCTAAAAATATCATATTTAATAATTCTAAAAGATACTGATCAAAGGATTGTGACCACCACTTCAATAGTTGTTCTACTTGGTATCTAGCTAAATATCTTGAATCTATGGAGTTTGGAAGCTGAAAGAATTAAGAAAATCATTCCCACATTAAAGGTGCAAAAATATTTTTAAATATATTATGAGGTAGTGGGAAGTAGGCTTATATTAAAGTTGCTTTGGAAGTGTTTGACTCTCTAATTAAATTGAGCTAATGGGTTCCTGTCTGAGTCTGAGCACTGGGTTGAACAGTAACAGGCCTGGTTCCTGTGATCTTTAGAAGGAATGGCCAAGTGGCAGTGGAAAACCATCCCATCACGGGGTGATTCATCCTGCATACTTTGGGTGAAACCTTCTTGTCAACAGGCAGGAGTAGGCTACAAGCACTGCAGTGGCTGATGTTAGAGCTTCTGAGGTCGTCAGACCCTGCTAACCCCTCACATCCAGGGACCATAGCATCGTATCACTACCACAAGGTGCAGAGAATCAGCGTTCACAGATCACAGATCTCAACTGGGAACTAAGGGACAAGGAAGAGCTAGGACTAAAACAATAGCAATTGGGGGCCAGCACCATGACATAGAAGGCTAAGCCTCTGCCTGCAACACCAGCATCCCATATGGGCGCCAGTTCGAGTCCCAGCTGCCCATTTCCATTCCAGTTCCTTGCTAATGCACCTGGAAAAGCAATGGAAGATAGTTCAAGGCCTTGGGCCCCTGCACCCACGTGGAAGACCTGGAGGAAGATCCTGGCTTCAGATCAGTCCAGCTTCAGCTGTTGTGGCCATTTGGGGAGAGAACCAGCAGATGGAAGATCATTTTCTCTGTCTCTCCCTCTATCTGTAACTTGCCCTCTAAAATTAAATAAATAAAATCTTAAAAAAAAAAGCAGCAATTGAAGATGGATTGGGGACAGCATACGGAGATATAGAAGACATGCCTTTGTCCTCTTGAAGTTCACCAATGAGTTGGATGATTAATACTTTTTTTTTTTTACAAAAAAAATAAGACAATTTATAATCTAATTAGTGGTTCTGTATAGTCTCCAGACATAATCGATTCCTTGATGCAGTTAAAGCTTCCATTTCTGACC
Source organism: Oryctolagus cuniculus (assembly GCF_051225735.1). Classification (NCBI taxonomy): domain Eukaryota; kingdom Metazoa; phylum Chordata; class Mammalia; order Lagomorpha; family Leporidae; genus Oryctolagus; species Oryctolagus cuniculus. The sequence goes on from NC_142870.1 coordinate 90,385,842, forward strand.
CTGGTTAGCTCCCTCTCTACTTTTGGCCACTAATCCTTGACCATTTCACCTCCTTACACAAGGGATGGAGCTTTTCTTAAACCCACATGTGTCCTCTTGGGCCCCTGGCCTTCCGTGTATGTTGCCTCTTCTGCCTGAAACTCCCTGTCTTTCCCCTGCACTCACTAAACCTCCACAGTGGAATCACTTTTTTCAGCCTGCTTCCTATCACTCTGATTCCCCCAATTCCTCAAGTCTCCAAGCTTGATTCCTCTTTCATATCTACACATGCGCATTCCCTGTCTCCCCCATTCTTACTGCTATTCATCTCCAGGTCTCCACCTAAGTGCAACCTAGAGAGGCATTCCTTGATATCCCACCCACATCCAAATCAGGGATCCATTTAATTTTCTAGCACTGGTCACAGCTGTTAAATATAATGTGTATGTGTATGAAGTCCACACAGATGAATACTTGAGACTGTAACTTTGACAGATTTCAAAAAGGAACTGTTCTGTTCTTCATTGCAGGTCTACCACAATTGGGTGCTCAATAAATATAAGGGTACTTCAAAGTGCTTGTGGAAAATTGTGCCAGGCATTTGGCATAGCAGTTAGGCTGTGTGCTAGGATGCCAAATTAGAGTGTCTGGCTGCCAGTCCCAGCTCCATTCTCAAGTTCATCTTCCTACTAATGTGCATTCTGGATGGCATCAGATGATAGCTCAAGCACTTGGATCCTTGGCATCCAAGATCAAATTCCCAGCTCCTGGCTTTGGTCTGGCCCAGCTCCAGGTAGTTCAGTCATTTGGGTAGTGAACCAACACATGGGAGATTCATTCTCTCTCTCTCTCATCTCTCAAATAAAATTAATAGCAGTGATAAAATGTTTGTGGAAAAACAGAATTTAAAACTAGTTAATTTTGCTACAAAAATTTTGGGGCCCATGCATAGTTTTGTCTTAATATGAATTCCCCATGTGCTGTTTGAAGACCCTTCATGTGAATAGATTTTTGAATTTTTTTTTGCACTGAAATAAAGGTATATTTTAATTTTTGACAAAGATTTTGAAGTACCTTCATTTGTTGAACAAATTTTCTCCTTAAAGTACTCAGAGCCATTTGTACAATCTGTGAATATAATACTACTTCTGGCTAAGGCACCCACTTCCTTGCGTATTTATCCCCCTCTATGAATTTTAAGCTACTCAAGATTGGATGAAGTGACCCCCTGATCATCTGCCTGTGGCACCACCACTGATCCTATTACCTTGTATCTTAATCGGCTTTAACCTGTTTGCCACCTTGTTGGTGGCAGGATAGACTCATCAGACCCATCCCTGGGGCCAAACATTCTCTCTGGTACATAGTTTTTAAGTCAATGAATCAATATGAAGCAGAGTGCTTTCCTCATCATAACTGAAGGGGAACCACTGTGTCAGAATTCTTCCATGTGTCCCAGGAGAAAGGCTTGAAGGAGAGGTGAGGCTTGTGTTTAATATAAGAAAATAACTGTTTATCAGGGTTTTATGGAAAAGAATGGGCTGTCTCTGAAGGGACTAATATCCAGGACACCAGAAGGGTGCCAGAAACTGAGGCATTGAGTGTATAATGTTGTGTGGGGTTTTTAAGCATCAGAATTGAGAATGAGATTGCAAGGAAGAGGTAGTTAATACAAGTGACAATCATTGAGACAGGTGTCATGATCAGACATGTAATCTCCCACAAAATCTTATGTAGTGAGAGTAGCCTTATTACCATACATTACAGAGATAAAGAAACTGAGGCACAAAGGGTAACGATGGGGCCAAAGTCACCAAATCGAGGAGGATGAGGTCAGGATTCAAGTGCACATCCAACAGACCCAGAAGCCTGCGCTTTTAACTATGAAGACCAACAAACTCCTACCCAACTTCAACATTCTGGGACCTCCAATAATGAGATACCAAGAAAAAAATAAATACACCAGTCTGAAACATAACTAAAGAGCCGAGCCTTCACCTTCTCTTTTTCTTTTGTTCCCCTGTGTAATTCTTATGCTTGTAACTACAGAGCCTCACCCCAGTTTTCAAGTTTACTGTATCTCTGTGTGTATGTGTGCATAGATCTGACAGGGCTAGTTCATTTCAAGTAACCAAGTATGTCTTTGGACAGCTCTTGTCAAGATCCAATAGAAGAGCCAATTCCAAAAATATGTTCCTTTAGTGGTTTTTTAGGGTTCTCTGCTCTGCACGGATTGACAATGTGGTAACAAGAGACATTCTGGAGACTGGATTTAATGCAACCATATGCTAGACAGAATGAGAACCCATATTGCAGCAGACCAGCCGGTACATTTCCATGTTAACAGAAGCTTGATTGCAAATTACATTTAGTCTCAACAGCTCAGTTCACTGCACACAGATGCCATGGGGGACTGTAAAGTTAGTGAGATGTGGGGGAGTACGACTAACATTTAAAAAAATCTTTCAGCTGATAGAATGCCAAGGAGCATCAGCGCTGATGCTGAAAAGAAAATGCTGCTATATTTGTTTTGCCAGAAGACGAAAAATAATCATTGCCGCGAGTTGTTAGTCAAATTATGAATACGAGCTCAGCTGGTAATTGTCTGATAATACAAACAGTGATATTAGGCTTGTCAGATGCTGCACGCGCTGCTTGACAGCTAACACATACGTGCTCTCTGAACAAGGAGTTGGTTCACTGCCTCCAAAAGTCAGGCAGACAGAAGTGTGGGTAATTGAGAACTTCCCTAGGGTCCTGCTTTCAGGTCCAGGGCTGGATCAGGATAAATTTCTCAAAGTGAGGTCAGTATCTCTCCCACTGCAGAGAAGGAGCTGTAGAATTGTGGGAAAGCACACTTCGAGTTTGAACTACAGATTCAACTCTTCCTTGCTATGCGATCCTGGGAAAGTCATTCAACCTCTCTGGGCATTGGTTTCTCCATTTGAAATCAGGGCTAATAATTCCTCCTTCTGGGGTTATTGTGAGTGTAGTTCAGAATTTTGTATGTAAATCATACAGTGCTCTACAACATTGGGTGCTGTAAGTTGTCTACTTGGTTGAGTTTCTTACTGTTCCCATTTTAAAAGGTGAGCTGGAATGATTTCTTGACAATTTTCTCACCATCGTAGCAGATTTTTTTTCTTATTTGGGTATAACACCTGTCAGTTAGAATTATGCATCTTCTTCTGAGAGTATGGCCACAGGGCACCTCTCATCTAGAGCCCTGCCTGACTCTTTTATCATGTTTTCCCCTTAAGGAAACTTCTACAAGACTTTCATCAAGTCCTATCATGTATTGTAAAATGCCCTGATTCCTCCACTCTCCACCCTCCTATTCTCCAGACTCCAAGCTGTGGTAGATACTGTTGTGCTCAACAATGCATATCTTCCCCCTTAGCCTTTCATTCTCAGGACCCTTTGTAGTTAAGTGTGCCATGTAGCTAGGTTCTGAACAGAATTGAAGAACTCTACTTCCAATCTCACCTTTTAAGCTTCCTGTGCTCACAGTCCTCATTCTCTTTCCCCATCCACAATCTTAATGACAAAGACTCTAGGAACTAAGGGGAGAAAAGAGGCACAAGATGGAAGGAACCTGGGCCTCTGCATGACTGCCTCTGCCATATCTCCTCTCCCGACTTTTCCAACCTGCACTGGGCTTGGAGGTGAGCAATAAATAAAATTCTACTCTCTTAAGCCATTGGAATTAATTGGGTGGGTTTTTAAAGTCGCTAACCACCTTAAAACTCAAGCCACCATAAACTATTCCTCATTAAACACAGTGCTTTGTTACCAGAGACACAATCAGCATCTCACCAAGCACTCCCTGAACACAACTTTCACTTTCACAGCAAGCCTTTGCTTACATGCAATGTTTTCCCCTCTTTCTCATTTTCCTGACAACCTTAGCTATGTTGTCCTGCTGAGCAAACCCTAGCTCCAAGGCACCCACCCAGATGGATTGTCTCATTCTCCACTGTACTTCCACAAAACACGGAACTATAATGGAATCGTGGCTTACAGCTATGTCTCCTCCTCGTGACGCAGGACTCTTATTTTATTCAAGCTCTTAATGAATGTCTAAGAGAACTCACACTCTTCTTTCCCCTTGATGCTTGCCCATCAGCTGAAAATTAGGTGTCCTGAGGCTACACCTTTCTACTTTAACAAGGAAGAGCATGGGGGCAAACATAAATACTCATTGGATTTAACTTTAGAGGATCTTCTATTACAGCTCAGGAGAAGGAAGACCATACCTTCTTTTCTACCTGTTTTACAACCAAGACCTGCACTTGCTACGTACAGAGATTTGAGGATGGGGAGGGTGCCTGCTTAAGAGAAGTGACAAAGTGTTGTGGCTTGGAGGACATCCCTATTAAAGATGCTGCTTCCCTCTCCTGGCCCATTCCCTCTTGGCACCCCACCGAGACCCTATCAATCATCCTCAAGAGGCAAGAGGCAAAGCTGTACTTCGGGCTGTTTGCATTTGAGAGCAGCGCAGCCAGTGAATAAGGGCTGAGGGCAGGACATAAATGTGGAGTTCTGTTCACAGCTGGAATTGGATGCTCACATCAAACACTGCTTTGTACAACTTAAGGATACCTGCTGGGTTCTAGATTTGAGAAAAAATATATTTTATGATTTTATATTTCATTTTCAACTGGCAGCTGCTGTCATTAGTTGTTTTGGTTTGGGAGCTTCCCCACCCCAACACACACACACACACACACACAATTTGGAGTTTTCAGAAGCTGGTTTATTTAGTTGCTTACTTAGTTTTCATATTTTTGGCCACTATATTTGCCACTTTGACATTCTCATTGGTATTGGCTTTTCTTTTTATTTTTTTTAGTTAACTCCTAGATGGTGCTCAGGGATTTGCCAATGGTTGTAAGGCAAGATGGTGGCAAAATTAGAGTTCTAGGTTGGGAATGGAAAGCTCATGTTTGATTTCTGGCTGTATACCACCTACATGGGACAATTCATACTGCCTTAGTCTCTATATCTAAAAAGCAGAAAGAAAAAGATGAACTCTGGGGATAGTGCTGTGGCATAGTGGGCTAAGCCTTGTCCTGTGTGTTGCTCCCCCTCTTCGTGGAGGAACGACACAGGACCCTGTGCTGTTCTTTCATCTGCTCAGCCCTCCCCGGGTTTGCTGCTGGTTCTTCCCAGGTTGGCTACCGTCCCTCCACCTCCGTGGAGGGGCGGGCCCCCTGCCACTTTCCCCACTTCCGCGGGGGAGCGGCACACCGCCGGCTGGCTCTCTCGGGGGCTGCACAGGTGATCCTTCAGATAGATGTTCCTGGTGCATGTTGTCTCTCTCCTCCTTTATAGTCCTCTTCCACCAATCCCAACTCTGCTACCCACAGGCCGAGTACGCTGCTCTCCTCCAATCAGGAGGAGAGCAGCGTACTCGGTTATTGGTTGAACTGGAGGCAGCTGTGTAGAAGCTGTTACTCCCTTCTCAGTGCCGTATTGTGGGAAAGCAGATGCATAGAATAAGTCTTAATTCCAGTAACTTAGTCTAGTCCGAGTTGCTCCCAGTTGCTCCCCACACTGTGGAGCTAGAATCCCATATGGGTGCCAGTTTGTGTCCAGGTTGCTGTGGCCTGGGAAAGCAGTGGAAGATGGCCCAAGTGTTTGGGCTCCTGCACCCATGTAGGAGACCTGGAAGAAATTCCTGGCTCCTGACTTCAGATCAGGCTCAGTTCTGGCTGTTGAGGCCCTCTGGGGAGTGAGCCAGCAGATGGAAGATTTCTCTCTCTGCCTCTGCCTCTATCTGTAACTTTACCTTCCAAATAAATAAATGAAACCTTAAAAAAAATATGAACTCAGTCTTCTGGACTGTCAGTTCTACGAGGACAGGAATCACGTTCATTTTGGTCAAAATTTCATCCCTATATTTATCCTACCATATGGTATATTGTAGGTCATCCATAAAGATTGTTGAATGACTGAATGGGTTTTTTGTGGAGACTAAATAAGTTAATTAACATAGAAATACTATAAATCCTGGGGTGGTATACACAGGGAGGCATAATGATTTCAGATGAGGAATACCTGGACTGAGGAATTGCTTAAACATTTTTGGATCCTGGAAGATACTTTGGCAAATATACATAACATCAATGGTGTGGCCCAGAGTTGTGATGCAAATGAGAGTCAAGGAAGAGAAATGAATATGTTGCCTTACTAGAGATGAAGAGGGGAGAAGGCAGCAGGTGTTAGAGATGTCTGGAATGTTTCTAGGGAGGAAGAGTTACACATATGAGAGGAATCTTATGCTTTCTTAGTATAACAAAACAAGTTTTATTGACTGGCCATGGGCATTGGAATCCAGAGTTGGAAAAGAATTTCCCCATGGAGTCACTATTTCCCAAGACGTTTTATATTTTTTCTACAATCCCACCAAATCTGAAAAATGACTTAATGCAGAAATTGTCAAACTCGACCACCACAGCTGACATCTGAGCCAGTCAAGTCTGTCATAATTTAGATGAAAGACTTGGGGGAAATGATGTTTCCGAGGTAACTCAGCTACATGTGATGTTCACTGCAAGTCACATACCTGACACAGTTTTCCAAATCACAAATAGCTACAAACACAAAGAATGCAGGTGACTAGCAAGAATGATAAAAACAGCTTTACAGAAACAACAAGGACAAAGCAAGACTACTTCCTAGGTCCCATATGGCTCTCCATCCTCTGGTCCTTCTCAGTTCAAACACAGATGCTTCTGTGCCCTTGGATTCTGATACCCTTATAATCTTTTTTTTTTAAGATTTATTTAGTTATTTGAAAGTCAGAGTTACCCAGAGAGTGGAGAGAGAGAGATCAAGATCGAGAGCAAGAGCGAGAGCGAGAGAGAGGTCTTCCATCCGATGGTTCACTCCCCAATTGGCCGGCTGGAGCTGCGCCCAACCGAAGCCGAAGCCAGGAGCTTCTTCCAAGTCTCCCACACAGGTATAGGGGCCCAAGGATGTGGGCCATCTTCTGTTGCTATCCCAGGTCATAGCTGAGAACTGGATCGGAAGAGGAGTGGCCAGCACTAGAACCAGCACCCATATGGGATGCCGGTGCTGCAGGCCAGGGTGTTAACCCACTGTGCCACAGTGCCATCTCCCACCCTTATAATCTTAAACTAAATTTCATTTTTTTTGTTCAGCTAACAGCATTGGTTTCCATTAACAGTAATCAGGATTCTTTATTTACCAAGACTACTAATTAGAAGCTTTTTGAAGGTTCATGTGTCCCTAAAACTCCCAACACAAAACCCTAAACAGATGATATTGAAGCTTCAGTCCACTGTCCTAAAATTGTAAGCTTGTTTGTTGCATGAAGTGCATGATGCATCAACCCCAAATTTCCCAATCAGTGTTGAAGGAAGTGAAAGAAGACAGAGACAACATTCTAGACTCTGGCCACAGAGATGAGTAACATATAGTTCTCAACCTTTAAAGAACTTAGAATTTGCTGGGAGTTAGATACAGACACAAAATTTGAATATACTTTAAATATTATAATAGTCTCAAGTACACTGTCCTCTGAGAGCTCAGGGGTTATGCTGGGTCATGAGATCAAAGAGAGTAGGAGACACTTGAATTGGGCCATGAAACAGGCGTAGGATTTCCACAGATGGCAAGGATCAGGAAGAAGGGCATTCTAAGCTGAGGAAATAACAAGTTCAGTGACAAAGAGGGTGGACAGATGTGATACTTATAGGGAACTATAATTCATCAGGAAAGGCTAGATCAGTATTTCCCAAAAGATGCCCTAGGGGGAAGAGCAGTAAGAAGATCCCATGGTTGATAAATTTGGGAACTGCATCCTGCATTTCCATTTAGAAATTTAAAATGCAGATTTCCCTACTAAGGATCTGATAAATCAGTTAGGAAGCTCATAGACACTCCATGGAAGCTCCTATACAGCCAGAAGGGGGACAATGGAAGTGAGTACAAAAGAGAAGGGAGGTACAGAGATGTCAGAGGAGGAAGGAACAGGACTCAGAAAATGCAGAAGAGGGTGGTTATGAAAGGAGCAATGACTAGCTTGTTGGATTAAATAGGTGGCAATGCAATCTGAGAAGAAAAGAGAAGTATTTGGGGAAGGTAACACAGGTTTTGCTTTAGTCATAATGAATTTGAAGCTGACTGTGAGGCCACCATGTGAAGACGTCAAGAGAAAATTGACAATAAAGAGCTAGAATCCAAAAGTTATGCAGTTCATGAAGATGCTGCACAGCCATTAAAACCACTATGGAAAGATCAAGCCCTGGGCAGGGAATTAGATTTTATGAGCCCCAAGGTCCTTTTCGGTTCAGCGCTCTTACAATTTTATGGTTACAGACACCCACACGAAAGAGTGCAGATGATCCAGAATCTGCTTGCTGACCATATCCAAGTGCATGACCTCTTCAACTGGTCATTGAAGTACTGACCACAAAGGCGAGCTCAGTATCTGCACACATCCCAATGAAAGGAAGCGGTTTAAAGGAATGCATTTATCCAGTACAACTTTGCAGTGACCCCAGTAAAGTGATTCCCTTTCTGTTGGTCTGATCTTACTCAGGAGAAACAATGAAAAAGTATATTCCAGAACAAACATGGGAAACTGAGCACATTTCTTGCAACACTTGAACCTATGCACATGCATAGCCTGATAGGATGGGGAGAGCCCTGGATTGGGGGTCAGGTGGCTGAGCTTCTTCTGATAAGATCACTGTATCTCTTTGTGAAAATTACCTACCTTTTCTAGGTAGTGCTATTACATCTGTGCATTGTGCTTAAAATAATAATACCTGCACTGCTTATTCCTAGGTTTGGCAGGAGTGGTCAATGAAACAAGTTTCTTTTGAGAAAGATAATGTTAGTAAAGGAGGTTGCTTGTTCTACACATATACCCTTAAACAACTGGCAACAGGGAGGCCCCAAGATGCTGAATAACATAACATGCTTGTTTCACAGATGAACCATGGCCACAGAGGGCAGGTGACTTGCTAAAGGTCAGACAGGCAGCAAGAGTGGAGCTCCCAGAGAGGTGGTGGTTCTTCTTCCCAGGCATCACTACCTTCTGAAGACCATGATCCGGGTCCTTGGCAAGAAAGAAATAATAGGCTGGAAAGGAAGTATGGGTTGAGTAGCCAGCCTGTGGCCATCAGAACCCCATGTAGCAACTAAAACCTTCAGTGTGAGTAGTCTAGCAAAAACTATTCACCCCCATATCTCTATAAAGTGAGCAATCTCCATCTGTTTGTGTCATCTGGAGGTGGCACCGTCTTCATGGCCCCACATCCACCTCAGCCCACTGACTTTAATACACACTAAACCATTCTGTGATGGTGAACATCTCATAGTTACATCCTCACTGAATAGATTAGATGCTAAGAAATGGTAACGCTACGGTCTCCTCTCTACCTCCATGGGGACGTTTCCACGTGAGGGCCCATAATTAATTTCTTTCCTGTATTTTAACTGATCTTAGGTCTTGCTTTCCCCTGTGATACCTCCCTAGAGTTGGCCCTGCTATCTTCGCCTCGTGTCCCTGCTCCTTCCCTTCCTGTCTCCACAGCATCCAGGATAATGCCCAGAACCTTCATCCTGGTGTTCAGTCCCTTCAGGATCTGGTCCCAGCATAACATGCCAAGCTAAACCCAAACTAACTGCTAAGTCCTTAGGACACATAGGCCTTCCTCACACTAGACCCTCAATCTGGAAGACCATACATCAAGATCTACCTCTGTTAGCCTCATACCTGCATGAGCTCATTTTTTCCTATTTTCAACACATATTTCAGTTCGCAGTATCATGCATGTACTCCTCCCACTTCCCCGTGAGATGTTCCTTACAATGATTATCTCTCCATCTCTCACAGAGCTCAGCTCAGTGCCTAGACAGCAAGTTTCAGCCAGCAAAACAACTATATTATTTGCTGTAAAATGTATGCCCCATACTGGAGCTGAAGACCACCATACTGAAGAACCAAAAGCAAAAAGATAAAAGCATTTCCTGCAGCCTCGAATCAGAATTAAGAAGCTGGTTCTTGACACCAGCACTTGGAAAAATTGTTTTACCTGTTCTCCCTTTTGTCTGTTCCATTGCCTAAGTTGCTCTGAAGTCTGTAGCATGGCCAGTATCTCCAATCAGAGCAGTGTTTCCTTTCTAGACAGGAAGACTGCTGCTAAGAAGAGAGGCCACGCTTGTTTTTGTGGTCTGACTGCAAGGGTGACTCACCCAGTCAAGCCAGAGGCTGTCTGTTTTGATCTTTCGCTGTTGGAGCATATTTACAGTTGTAATTCATTCTCTCTCTCTCTCTCTCTCTCTTTCCTTTCCCAGCCCCTGTGACTGACTTAGTGGAAGGGTTGCACACATTTGACAAATGGAACCTGTATAAGAGACAGAGCACACACAATTGAACACAATTTCAGCTAAAACCCACGAATGAATGCTTGTGTTTATGTCTCTGATGATAGGGTTCTGGTTATGACTTGGCGTTTTCCTCCTTGATTGAATATTCCCCTGGGCCTGCCAGTCTCTGCTCCTGTTATTTAATGAGGACATTGGAGCACAACCTCAAGATGTCTGCAAAAATGACCTTTTCTTTGGGCTCACTCCAAATACAAGGAAAAGTAGAGCCCAAGTAAGACAGCGTGGTTCTGGAATACAGCTTTGCGATTTGCTCATTCTCCCGAAGCCCCAAAGCATGGAATTACACACTATCAGAGCCAGAGCCAGTCGTGGGGATGATCCTATTAAAAGTTTGCATTTTGTAGAAAGATAAACTGAGGCCTAAAGCAGAAGGCAAGATGCCTAGTTACATGGCTCAGTCACAACAAACCTTAGGCAGTGTTCTTTTGAATACTTGAGATGGAAATTCACAACTGGCTAAAGGTTTTCTTTAAGGAAAGGAGAACCTTCTTTTAGTTTCTCCTGTGCTGTTATCTTACTTCATAAGATGAGACAAGGAAACAAGCAAAGGAGATGGCCTCGGCTTATTACCTCAGTACCACTCTGTCAGCTTGGAAAGCCAACACAGGGTAAATGTTGGCAATAAAGGATCTCCACAATTGGGCATTATTACAGTGTTTAAATGAGAAAATATAGTCTAAAAGCTTAGTAATACAAAGTTCTATTCTTCTTGTGAGAAGAATTACTGTAAATGTTATGGAACTCTAGCTATAGGTCTTGTTTACTTCAACATGGAGATCCCTTCTCCCATTTTGAAAGAGAATAGTTACCCTAAATGAGAAACTTTAAAGATTATTCTTGGCAATACATATTGCAAACACTCATTGAGGACCATTTTTTTTAAACTTTTATTTAATAAATATAAATTTCCAAAGTACAGCTTATGGGTTACAATGGCTTTTCCCCCCCATAACCTCCCTCCCACCTGCAACCATCCCCTCTCTCGCTCCCTCTCCCATTCCATTCACATCAAGATTCATTTTCAATTCTCTTTATATACAGAAGATCAATTTAGTATATATTAAGTAAAGATTTCAACAGTTTGCACCTGCACAGAAACACAAAGTGCAAAGTACTGTTTGAGTACTAACTATAGCATTAATTCACATTGAACAACACATTAAGGACAGAGATCCTACATGAGGAGTAAGTGCACAGTGACTCCTGTTGTTGATTTAACAATTGACACTCTTGTTTATGGCGTCAGTAATCACCCAAGGCTCTTGACATGAGTTGCCAAGGCTATGGAAGCCTTTTGAGTTCACCAACTCTGATCTTATTTAGACAAGGTCATAGTCAAAGTGGAAGTTCTCTCCTCCCTTCAGAGAAAGGTACCTCCTTCTTTGATGGACCGTTCTTTCCACTGGGATCTCACTTACAGAGATCTTTCATTTAGGTTTTTTGTTTGTTTGTTTGTTTGTTTTTTGCCACACTGTCTTGGCTTTCCATGCCTGAAATACTCTTATGGGCTCTTCAGCCAGATCCGAATCTTTGATATTCAGGAAATTTTTTGCTAACAGAATCAGAAAAATTTTGCATGAAAACTGGCTTATGTTTCAGTTCCATTTTCCCATACACTTCTTAAAGTAACTTCATATATATTGAAAATATAATACTTAAATTTAATGCATTCTAATGTTGAAATATATATGCATATGTATATATTAGAATGACATATATGCATATATATAAATGTTAGAACATATCCACACACTATTTTATAATGTGTAAAAAATTTCACAAAAAGGCAAAATCATATGACTTATCCTAACTAAATATATATGTTAAATCCTTTCCTTTATATTCATATATCAAATACCTGCATTCAATAGGATAAATTCTTTTCTTCTTTTTCATGTTAAGATAAATTCTCCAGTTCACAATTGATCATAATGATAGGACTAAGAGTCAAAGGGATCACATAAACAGGACTAATGTCTGCTAATACTAAATGATAGAATTAAAAAGGAGAGAAAAATCCAACATGGGAAGCGGGATACACAGCAGACTCATAGAATGGCAGATGCCCTAAACAGCACTCTGGCCTCAGAATCAGCCCTTAAGGCATTCAGATCTGGCTGAAGAGCCCATAAGAGTATTTCAGGCATGGAAAGCCAAGACAGTGTGGCAAAAAACAAACAAACAAACAAACAAAAAACCTAAATGAAAGATCTCTGTAAGTGAGATCCCAGTGGAAAGAACGGTCCATCAAAGAAGGAGGTACCTTTCTCTGAAGGGAGGAGAGAACTTCCACTTTGACTATGACCTTGTCTAAATAAGATCAGAGTTGGTGAACTCAAAAGGCTTCCATAGCCTTGGCAACTCATGTCAAGAGCCTTGGGTGATTACTGACGCCATAAACAAGAGTGTCAATTGTTAAATCAACAACAGGAGTCACTGTGCACTTACTCCTCATGTAGGATCTCTGTCCTTAATGTGTTGTTCAATGTGAATTAATGCTATAGCTAGTACTCAAACAGTACTTTGCACTTTGTGTTTCTGTGCAGGTGCAAACTGTTGAAATCTTTACTTAATATATACTAAATTGATCTTCTGTATATAAAGAGAATCGAAAATGAATCTTGATGTGAATGGAATGGGAGAGGGAGCGAGAGAGGGGATGGTTGCAGGTGGGAGGGAGGTTATGGGGGGGAAAAGCCATTGTAACCCATAAGCTGTACTTTGGAAATTTATGTTTATAAATAAAAGTGAAAAAAAATTCCTGAATATGAAAGATTGAAGCTCAAGTTGAAATACATATATATACCCCAGAATCAGAAAATTTGGGCCCAAGATTGAGATTCAACACTGTTAGCAAAAAATGATCCATGGGGGCCGGCACTGTGGCACAGTAGGTTAATCCTCTGCCCATGGCACTGGTATCCATATGAGCGGGGTTCTAGTCCCAACTGCTCCTCTTCCAATCAAGCTCGCTACTGTGGTCTGGGAAAGCAGTGGAGGATGGCTCAAGTGCTTGGGCCCCTACACCCATGAGGGAGACCTACAGGAGGATCCTGGCTCTTGGCTTCAGATAGGCTTGGCTTCTGCCATTGCAGCCATTTGGGGAGTGAACAAGTAGAAGGAAGACCTTTCTCTCTGTCTCTCCCTCTAACTGTCTGTAACTCTACCTCTCAAATAAATAAATAAAATAAACAAATAAAAAAAATGATACATGACCGTGATCTCCATTTCCTCATCTCTAGAGTGTAGAATTTTCCCTACATCTGGAACCTATCTGCACCCTACCTTAGGTTAGTATGTGCAGTTGAGCAAGAACGTACATGAAAGCCTGTTAGAACTGGAGTTAGCCCTTCTGTAGGAAGGATTTCTCCTTATGGTGTTAGTGTAATGGAGATTGTTACTCTTTACAATAGCATGCCTCATAATAGAATCTCTGCCTCAATATATAAATGATTCCTTGATAATAGACCCTTTGCCTATAGAAGAAGAATTCTCAATTGCCAGTGCTGGCATCCCACTACACTCTACTCCAAGGGACTACTGATGATATTCTCATGAATGTTATTTTGTTATATTGATTAGATTACTAGTTAAATTAATAGCCTATGGGACCAATGTTGTCATGCAGTGGTTAAGCCACCACTTGCAATGCTGGCATACTATATTAGAGTGTTTCTCTTGTCTTCATAGTTCTGCATAGATTGCCTGTATGGAAGTATTTGGCCAATAGTAGTGAAACAAATTATTTCCGGTCCCTTTCTACTTTGCAACTGAAACCATCCTGCCTTTACAATAGCTGAAACTCTCACTTTGTGTTTCATTTGTGCTTTAGAAAAAGGAACAATACACTCAGAATTTAACAAACTGAACAGTTATAAAAGTGGTAAAGCACCAACTCTTTCCCACAGAGGAATTCCAGGTACTAAATGCAGAGGAAATGATGAAAATAGAAAGGGGTTGTTGGGAAACTAAAATAACAAATACAGCAAGAAATATTCACCATGAGATGCTAAAATCAGTGAAAGTTTAAGTACAAACAGAATATTGCTATCATGTCAAAGTATCCCTTTTCAAAATATTTACTAATAACAAAGAGAAAATAGATAGTGAATTTACAGTGAAGAAACCCAGCAGATGCCATCTTATCTAAGAGATCAAGGTTAATGTCACCAATAATATGTATCAACATGATATACCTGATATCATGCCCTGAGAAGGACACGTCCCCTCTCGGCTATCCTCCCCCATACCTTCAGTATAATAATGGAAAACCATGAAAAACTGAGGGGCATTCTACAAAATAACTCATCAGTTCTCTTCAAAAATGTCATGATCATAACAGACTAGGAAAAACTGTGAGAAGTTGTTCCAGATGGCAGGAGACCTGACAACTAAAAGTAATGTGAGACTCTGAAGTGGATCCTAGAAATGAAAAGGGGGCATATGTGGAAAAATTGGTGAACTGTGAATAAAGTCTGTACTCTAATGAGTAGTATACTATATCAAGGTTAATGTCTTAGCTTTTATCCTTGTTCTTTGGTTTTATATCAAAATTAGGAAAGGTTTATAAAAGGAATACAGAGACTCTAAAAGGTTTTATAAATCTTAATTTTTTTTTCAAAATAAGAAATGTAAATATAACTGAGCTTAAGAGCCACACTGCTAACTATTAGTGGCATGACCTCAGAAAAGTCAACCTAAGCTCTCTAATCCTTACCTTTCATCATCTCTAAAATTAGAAAATTGGCACTGACCTTTTGTTGATATGAGATCAAATTGAGATAAGGAACATGAGGACTCTGAAAATGAGAAACTCTTTTAAAACATATTTTTGTTATGATTAACCCCCTTGATCTTTATTGTCCAATTCACCTAGGGTTACCATATAATATTTGTTTATCTAAGATTTAAACTGAACTAGGTCTCTTGTATTTTTATTTTCAAGATCTGGCAAGCCTGTGTCCACCAAACTTCCAATACTTTGTGCCTTGCTCTCTCTTCCATCCCTCCTTCAGCCTCTACTCATACAACATTGGCAGTTTTGGCACAATGATTCCATCCAAGCACCATGACAGCCCATGCTCCAGGAAGAGAGGCAGAGAGGTTAGTCAGCCATGAGATTCCAGCAAAGTGAGTTCATGGAGAGTGCATGACTCAAAGGAATTTTCTCATTGTGCAGTTGTGTAAAACCTACTCTACTTTTAAAGGGTATTTGTAGTACCTACCCTTTAAAATAGCCAACGATAGAAGGGCTCTGCAGAATTTTAAGCTGCAAGGAAAGAACCACCAACAACCCATAAGAAGATCCTTAGGAGACCAAGAGTCAACCCACGTCTTGAGACCTGTGATGTGGTTTGGGGAAGGAGATGATAAAAAAGAGGGAAGATTTGAGCAAAACACTTTCACACAACCAGCTAAACCTAGAGGGAATTATGTGTAGCCTCACTTTCCTGTTAAGAAACTGAGGCCGAGAGAGGGTGATGACTTAGACTTCCTCTGCCTCATTAGGAAATGAGAGTCTTTTTATTCTTGGCTATCATTGCAAATCCTTCTTTCTCTTCCATAGCTTCTGGTCATCAGAGTTCCACTCAAAGGTCACCTCGTTTTTGTTTTTCCCTCAATTCTCTAAACCACTTATGGTTTTCTTTCCTCTGAATCACCACATTATTTTAAAAAGACTTAAGATTTTCACCTGAGGTTCTAACCACTGGTATCCATGTATTTCCTCCTTTTTTGGCCTTGAGGCTAAAAAGATAGTCCTGTGTTCATGTCAAGATTTCCTACAACACCTCCAAAGGAAATGTGATGAGAAAGAAGAAGAGAGCCCCAAGTCTTGGTTCAAACTGACCACTTACTTGACACATTGCCAATAGCACATATTGTTGCAGGTACATTTGTGACTCTGTTGGTAGATTCCATTTTTCAAGTATGCCATGACCCAGATAATCTCTGAGATCCTTTTTGTGCTGACATTCTGCCCTCTGGAGCCCTGGATCCTGAGGGAGTCGGTGTGTGGGTGATGGCCTTGTGGTGCTACTGAAAACAACTTCTCGTGGGTATCATTATTTTCCCATTTGGTTGAAACTCCCATATTCCCTTCTCTGCATCACAGAAATGGACCACAAATATTATCAAAGATATTCCTTAGAGGATGTTGCAAACTCTGAGGATTCCAGCACAGCAATGAGCTTCCTGTGAATCAACAGCATCAACAGCATGAAACCTCTGGACATTTTCAGAAATATTTTGCTTTCAACAGAGGATGCAGTCTTAGACTAACTCACAGAAGTCACAGGCGTAAAAAATATCTGTTGTTTTACATCATATTCCTACTTTATTTAAGTCTGGAAATTGGATTCAAGCCCCAGAATACCCCTTTACCATAGAATAACACATTCTATCTGTGCTTCTACTTACCTATTGTTTTACAATGGAAGCCACATAAATAATACTTTCCTTCTTCCCTCACAGGGTTTGTAGGTATGAAATAAGATAATAACTAACAAGGACTTCTACAATGCATACAACAGGTACTGACATTAAAACTTTCACATGCAGCTTTCAATCCTTCTTATGTCCCTGTAAATTTGCTACTGCAGATCCTATTTGAAAGATGAGGAAATCTAAGTTCAGCAAGTTTAAGCAAATTATACAAGGTCACAGAGCTAGCAATCTTCAGAAATCGGATATTACTGTCCCCAAACCCACGCTCTTAACCACATGTCCCTCCATTTCCATAAGAAAATTCAGGAAGTATCATGCAGGAATGACCATTTGGCATAGTGGGTAAGATGCTGTTTTAGGGCAATAACATCCCATATCTCAGTACCTGGGTTGGAGTCTCAGCTCCACTGCTGATTCCAGCTTCCTGATAATATACACCCTAGGAGGCAGCAGGTGATGGCTCATGCAGTTGAGGACCTGCCACTGATGTAAGAGACCTGCATTGAATTCTGGACACCTGGCTTCTGCGTGGTTCACCTGGGCTTTGTGGGCATTTGGAAAGCTAACCAGCAGATGGAAGACTCCCTCTCCCCCTCCCCCTCCCCCTCCCCCTCCCCTTTCCCCTCTCCCTCTCCCTCTCCCTCCTTTCAAATAAATTAAAATTTTTAAAGTATTTTAAAAATCAACTTTAAGAAAAACAAAAGCATCATGCACATGATCCAATTCTCATTTAATCTTCACAGCACACCAGGAAGTGATAAGGCAGGTATTTTCATCTCTCTGCTTTATAAATAATCAGTGGTCAGTCTCAGCTTTGCATAGCTAATAAGTGGCAAAACTAGGATTCAAGCTTGTTTTCTTCTATGATCAGATTCCTTTGACTAAAGAAAGAAGCATAGCCTTCAAGTTCTGTCTGAAAGCAGAAAGGTATTTTTTTATACTAGAAGAAGGTCATGTCACCTTACAAGCGTGTAGCTCTACCCTCCATGTGTCTGCTGAGTCAAATTGATTTATTTTATCTGGAACAAGGAGTTTTCCCAGTGTCAGCACCTCATAGCTCCAAATGGACTTTTCTCTGTCTCATGCATCATCCCCCAAACCAAAATTGCCAGCAAAGTCCTGCTTCCAGAATTTTTATTATCTATAATGATGCTGTGAATGAGGGGAAAGAACCCAGTTCACTTTGAAGCATCAGTAGTGCTTATGGTGCTGGCAGGGGGAAATCTACCTTTCACTTTGTCAGGAAAGTTAATGTGATATGAGACAACAAAGATGGAATGCCATCAGTGTGATGTTCTTACGGAAGCATCTTTCTCATCACTTAAAACAAAAACAGACCAAGGGGAAAAAACCCTGCAGCTCCATTTTGAGTAGGTAATGGAACCTCACAATGAAGAAAAAAAACATCTGACATGAAAAATTCTGCAAGGAGAAAATAGTCTTTTCTGAGATCTGAGGCCCTGAAGCTGCCAGAATCCTAAGGTGGGCTGGAAGGTGCCAGTTCATTTGGGCCTTGTAATTAAGACATAACTAGAAAGACCAGAGAAGGGTCAGTAGGGGAGGATTTGTCTACATGGGAGCCACTCCGGTTTTTTGTTTGTTTGTTTGTTTGTTTGGCTAATTCCCCATCTCTGTGGATCTCAGAGGGGTAGAGGAGAAGGTGAAGAGGACTTAACTGACTATAAACAAACACCCCTAGAAGATCACATGGGCTGACAGGCCCAGGGCTCAGTGAATAATGAGCACCTGCATTAGAGTGGCATTTTATAGTTCATTGTGTTATTTTAATTAAATCACTTCCTTTGATCTGCAACAACAGTAAGGGAGGTCAGCTGGGATTAAGAGCCCCATTTTATACCTGAGACAACTGAGACCAAGGGGGGAAAAAGAGCTTGTCCAAGGTTCCTCAGCTGGTTTGTTGCAGAACGAAGATTTGAACCACATCTCTGACCCTACAGTACAGAGTTTCCCCCATTATGCCAGGTGATCATCACAAAGCAAATGTTTAAAACTGTACCAAAACCATATTGTTTGAATATAAAGCAGACTTCTTTATGTATTTGTCTACAAATGAATTCAATGGAAAAAATCAATCATTTTCATCTGAGACTAGAAAACAAGAAATATAAGCAAGGGGGTTGGTGCTATGGCATATGGGCTAATCTTCTACCTGTGGTGCCAGCATCCTATAGGGCGCTGGTTATAGTCCTGGCTGCTCCTTTTCCTATCCAGCTCCCTGCTAATGCACCTGGGAAAGCAGTGGACGATGGCCCAAGTTCTTGGGCCCCTGCACCCAAGTGGGAGACCCGGAAAAAATATCCTGGCTCGTGGCTTCAGATTGGCCTGGCTCCAGCCATTGCAGCCATTTGGGAAGTGAACTACCACATGGAAGAACTCTGTCTCTCTCTCCCTTTCTCTTTCTCTCTCTCTCTCTCTCTCTCTCTTTCTCTTGATCTATAACCCTGCCTCTCAACTAAATTTTAAAAATCTTTAAAAAAAAAAGTATAAGCAAACATTTAGAATAAACGTTGACCTAAATTATCACCTACTAAACTGAAAATAGACAAGGTTAAAGG
Source organism: Oryctolagus cuniculus (assembly GCF_051225735.1). Classification (NCBI taxonomy): domain Eukaryota; kingdom Metazoa; phylum Chordata; class Mammalia; order Lagomorpha; family Leporidae; genus Oryctolagus; species Oryctolagus cuniculus. The sequence continues at coordinate 90,405,266 of NC_142870.1, forward strand.
GAATTTCTTGGAATCTCATTGTAAGATATCACAACTTCAGTAGAAAGTCTACTGGACATTCAGGTTAGTAAAATAAATCATAGGTTATTGTATGCAAACATAGGTGCAGTCTCTGCCATCATTTAACAAATATTTATGTTGCTCCATGCCAGCTGCAGACCATCCTAAACTGAAAGTGAAAACATTTCAATTGTTTGGTTTCATGCACTGACCATGAAATAATGTCTATGTAAGATAAATCATTTCCTCATACGTGAAACAGAGAACATTGCCTCCTGTTGCCAAGATTATTAGAACTTTAAGTAAGTTCTAAAGATACATATTGATTCCCATAACTCTCATGGGAAAGATGTATATGTGAATCAAATGAAAGAGGATGTCCTTCCCTCCAGGGAGTCTGAGGACAAGAGACATCCAAACCCTCCTGGCCACCTGTGCCTCAGCTTTTCCCACCCCACCCGGCAGGTCTCCACAGTGCCTTACAATTACAGAAGCCACAGCTTTACTCCCAAACAGGAGGGGGCTCTCCCCAACACTCCAGAGTTCCCATTGCACTTTGCAAGGCCTCTGTTCCAAGCCACCATGCTTCACTGTCACGAGGGACTCCTCTCCTGCCCACCACCCTAGACCATGACTTCTTGAAAACAAGCGCTAAGTCTTCTTCTGTGTACCCACTCCAGGGACCTCCCATGGCCAACTCCAGCACTCTGCACGTCATTAACTAATGCATTTGGAGTAAACGTGTGAGCTAGTGATGACATGACCCATGACCAGAGAGTATCTTTAAGAAGTAAACATTCTTGAAAAGGCTGAAGAATCTCAACAAATCCAAATAAGTATGGATTATACCCTGTTGCTTTAAAGCGTTTCAAAACTATTTTTAAATGGAGGTGATGCCAGCCTTGATGGGACTGGCAAGGTCAGCAAGTCAGGATAGGCGTGGGAGGGACTCAGGAACATATTCCCAGGCACACACCTAACCAAAGGAGACTCAATCCTGTCAAGCTCACCAGCCAAAGCCTCCTGATTACTGGAGGTCAACAGCACATGCAGCAAACCATTTCTCTACTTGCTTAGGCCAAGTAGAGGCTGGATAGAGTGCCAACAAGTACAATGAATGTTTTACCTTACAAATGCTGAGGAGACAACATGTTCCTTTTAGCATTAATTGCTTCATTCAGAGGAAGGCATTTAAAATCCGAGTCTGGTCTTTTTCCTTGATGAGCAATTTCAGGCTGCCTACCAACGCTTTTGTTTGTTGGGAGAAGAGAGGAAGAGAAAGCATTTTGCTAAGGCATTTTAATTTTCATATTTAATGGAACAGATTGGGTAGCAGGTTCCTTTGATTTTTATTTTTCTGTTCCCTGAATACCTTCTTGTATATTACATATTCTGCTGGAGCTTCCTGCAAGAACTTTTCTACATTTCACAAGTTACGGCTGTCAAATGTTACCCACTGAATCAAATATATTTCTTGCGCCAATATTCAGTTATTATTATTGTAACAGACCAATCATAAATCTCAGAGCTGGAGAAAAAGGGAACATGTACTGATGTTTCCCCATATTCTCTTGAGCACATAAAATTATATAACTCAGAAGCCCTCTTTTTATTACTGCATCTAAAATGCTTTGCATTCTTCACAGGATAAATTCTTTAAAGAAGCTATTCCTCTTTAGGAAAGAAGAATTAATCAATCCACCAGCAATTTCATTTGTTTTAATTAATTAACAAAGATGTTACCACTGGGTTGTAATCAGGAGGCAAATTCGTTCATTTTGGCTATTTATTAAAGTATTTTTTCTCTTATTTCTCTTGATAAAAGAAGGACAGCATCTTTATTTCTAAAACAAAGCTAGAACAATGGTTGGCTCCTAACAGGAGTTCAATCAATATCTGTGGAATAAATGAATACAATAGCCAACTATTTGACTTGTCTGGGAGCTGGAGGCCTTAATTTCACCAGTTGTTAAAAAACTGGAAGTATTGGTAACAACTGTTTTTTCTTACCTCAGTTATTGTAAGAATCAGATAAGATAAATGATAGCTTGGTGAATTATGCACATAATTTAAAAAGCAACATCATCAGTAGTAGCAGCAGATCTGTATCTACCCAGTGTGACCTTGGCCAAAACAATTCAGTATTCTGAACTTTTGTTTCCCAAACTATAAAAAGGAAATGATTGGACTACGTGAGCCCTAAGTTTTCTGCCAGCTGAAACCAACTAAAGTATTCAAACCAGTCAACAAATACCCATTTAGTACCTACTCTAGGCAAAATACTTTTCTAGGAAGAAACATCAAAGAATAATCCAAGAGATTTCAAAGAAAAATAAAAAACCAATGACTTTTCGAAAATACTTTCTCCTGGTTTTATTTTGAAATACAAAAGAAGGCCATTAGGGAAAAGTATGGTGAGATGTGAAAAACAGATTTCACAATAAAAGTCATTTGGGGAAATCAAAAATTGAGTTAGTTTCTGGTATGCAACTTGTGAAGATCATTTTGACCTTCCAAACTACTTGTGTAACAAACTTGGATCTGGCATCTGGTGTTGGCTTTTATGATCTACCCAATGAGAAATATGTTTTTAAAAGAGTGAAAGCATGCTATATTGAAAGATTCAGGACAAAATGTGCCAGGGGATTCCAATACAATCCCATCAAGGTTGCATGTACCAATCTCACTAGTCCAAGTGATCAATTTCAGTTCACAATTGATCATACTGATAGGTCTAAGAGTCAAAGGGATCACACAAACAAGACTAGTGTCTGCTAATACTAACTGATAGAATCAAAAAGGGAGAGAACGATCCAACATGGGAAGTGGGATACACAGCAGACTCATAGAAGGGCAGATGTCCTAAACAGCACTCTGGCCTCAGAATCAGCCCTTAAGGCATTTGGATCTGGCTGAAGAGCCCATGAGAGTATTTCAGGCATGGAAAGCCAAGACAATCTGGCAAAAAAAAAAAAAACAAAAAAAACAAACAAAAAAAAAACCTAAATGAAAGATCTCTGCGAGTGAGATCCCAGTAGAAAGAATGGGCCATCAATGAAGGAGGTACCTTTCTCTGAAGGGAGGAGTGAACTTCCACTTTGACTATGACCTTGTCGAAATAAGATCGGAGTCAGTGAACTCAAAAGGCTTCCATAGCCTTGGCAACTCATGACTAGAGCCTCGGGTGATTACTTACGCCATAAATAAGAGTGTCAATTTGTTAAGTCAACAACAGGAGTCACTGTGTACTTACTCCTCATGTAGGATCTCTGTCCTTAATGTGTTGTTCAATGTGAATTAATGCTATAACTAGTACTGAAACAGTATTTTACACTTCATGTTCTGTGTGGGTGCAAACTGATAAAATCTTTACTTAATATATACTAAATTGATCTTCTGTATATAAAGAAAATTGAAAATGAATCTTGATGTGAATGGAATGGGAAAGGGAGCGGGAGATGGGAGAGGTGCGGGTGGGAGGGAAGTTGTGTTGGGGGGGGAGCCATGGTAATCCATAAACTGTACTTTGGAAATTTATATTTACTAAATAAAAGTTTAAGAAAAAGGAGTGAAAGCAAAGAAAGGAAACATGTGATTTAAACAAGTAACTTCATGTAGGTGTGTGGACAACTCAAAACAGTTCCAACACAAAAGAAGAATCATTTCCACAACTCTAAGGGGGAATGCATGGATCAAGATTCCTCTGGAATTCACCTGAAGGAACTTATAAACAAATACAAATGAGGTACAGATAGGATATATGAAAATTAAACATAGGAGGCCATGATGCTCTCCATCAAAGATATTTATGAGATCATCCATGATATAATGCTAACTCTTCTTCTGACATAATATACCCAGATTTAAACTTATCCCTTTAATCTTCAAACCTGCCCTTTTTCACTAGGTCTATTTTGAAAAAGTGCATCTTGATCCATCATTATTTTTATACAGACTAAAAAAACATGAAAACTTTTATTGATTCCTATTCTTTCACTTCCTATGTCCAGTAAACCATAGAGCCTTATTATCACAAACGACCCCTACCACATGCAAAGGAGGGCATGGGAAGGTCTCTAGAAGCATGTGTGCATCGGACAGAGCCAATGGGAGTCTATTTTGGTGAACAAATGACCCCATAGGTTGCTGTGGCTTAGCACGCAGTTACTTGTTCGTATTACAGTTCTTGTAAGCCATGACAAAAAGATACAACTTGCTTCTGCTACAAAAAGCATAATATTGTCTTCCAAAAAGAGAGAGGGGTAAGCGAGATATTGTTAAGGACCCATCTTGGAAGCAGTCTACTCACATTCTCTAGGCCAAAACTCAAATCATATAAAACTGAGCCCTAAAGTAACCTCTAGGACACTCAGAAACATTGTCTTGTGGAGGATCCTTGAGGAGGAAACAATTTGTTGAACACAGGGCCTTGTCCCTGTCACAAAGAACAATGCCCAAATTAGATTATCTACCCTATTTAAAAAAAATTTTCAGGCAATAAAGTCTATAGACTCTGACAAAATCCACTCATAACTAACCTTTTCTTACAATTCTTTTGGTTTCCTCTTCTATGAAAATAAGCACAGATCTATGTCTTTTTTCAATGTCCTCAACCTCATACTGGGAGAAAAATAATTTTTGCTCAGTGCAGTGCCATGCCAGCTATGAATTTATCATTAGAATTCCCACAGGCATCTTCCTTTCCTCTTTGATAGACTAAGTGCTTTACTATTCATAAACATTTTCCCATTCCCAGGATTTTCCTTTGCAACTGTGGAGAAACTGACAAGACCTGCACTCAAGTGGGATGTGTGATTATGAGAAGAAATTTAGATCTTCAAAACTGAAATTGTGAGGAGTCAGATGGGTTTATAGGTAGTCAGGGTGGTCCCAGTAGAATTTGGGGTATAAAACATTTGCTTCTTCTCCCAAAATAATGTCTTTAGCAAGAACAAACAGGCCACCCTCCTTTCTTCAGAATCTCCAGATTTACCCTGAGACTAGCCAGGGAGCTCTTCCTGAGGTCACAGCTTACTGCGAAAACCAGTTACCTGTCCCACCCTTCTGGATGGTTTTTGTTTTATCTTGAGCAGGCCAGACAGGATGCAGAATTGTAAATCAGGTCTTTTGATGGGTTTTGTCCCCAACTGGTAACTGAATGCCAATCTGATTGTCAAGTTTTTCTTCCTTTTAAATTATACTTAAAAACCCCAGTGCTATGAGGCCTTTTTGAATTTTTTTTCTTCCCTTGGAAGCCCCCCTCCATGCCACTCTGGCTAGAGGTCTTTGACTATAATAAATCTTTTTAAATTTCTCTGCTTGTCTGCTTGGAAATTCTTCTTCCATGTAAGGCAAAGAACTGAGGTAATCCTAATAATAACGTCTCTGCTGCCATTTTCCAATAATAAAATCACTTGATCCACATCATTGAGGTTGATCAGGTTTGCCATTCAGGTATAATTTGGACAAAATTTCTCAAATGCTCTGAACCTTCTAGCTTCCCCGGCCCCATTTAGTCAACCAACTCTCCCATTCATTTTTGAGTGGTAAACCTAGATATCACTGATAGTTCTCCAGAAAATGTTCCTGGTTGGGTGTCCCTTTTATATGAATCCAAAGTACATAGCACCACCTATCTTTCTCATAGTACTTGACACATTTTATGGTAAACACAATTTTTTAAGTGACCAATTCTCTATAAATGATAAATTCCTCTACACAAAGACCAACTTCTTGTGATTGTGATTATAGTTGTTGTAATTATATTCCCATTTCCTAAAGCCATTTAGATCCTCAAATTCATACTGGTGGAATTAGCAGATGAATGAATGAAGAAAGGAGCAGTTTAAATTTTTCAGTTATTAAAACAGGGAAACCAAACAATGTTGGAAACTGATGGCAACCTATCAGAGAAGCTGACGTGGATGAGAATAAGAAATTTTATGAAGGATTAATTCTGTAAACATAGGTGAACTTCAAAACAAGCTTGAGTGTCACTTGTTTCACAAACCTTGCTCTGGTCACTCCAACTGAAAAGTGCTCATGCTCTATAATCAGAGCACCCATAGGGCTTTCAATGCCTCTTACATCAATGACTATGTGTGATCTGGAGCCATAGTGGTCTTTATCATATGGTTCTAACCAGATGATAAGCTCATGCAGATAATGACTGGTCACTACATCAGTATAATTCTCAGTATTGAGTTTACTGCCTTGCATTCAATAGGACTCCTGAATATGTATTATACCCATAAATGTATGTTTTATTCAAGTATATATACAACATAAAGCAGAATTTTATACCTGGACATATAATAGAATTTTATATCTTCAAAAGAAGTCATGCTGTCCATGTTGATTCAAATCTTGTTTTAAAGTCTCTGTTCCTAGTCTGTCTCTAACCTTATATTATTGTTTAGGAATATCAACAGCAAATACTTCACACAGCAAAAAACACATATATGACGTTGGGCAAACCCTTACTTCTTGTATCTTATTTGTGTCCTCTAGAAACTGAGGATATTAGTCCCTATCCTGACTAAATCACAAAGTGGTACGAAACTGATATTCAATAATACTGATTTTTTTAAAAAAACTTTTGTTTACATATTTTAATTTTACTTGAAATGCAAAGAGATAGACAGGTAGAGAGTGATTTCCCATCCACTGGCTCACTTTCCAAATGTCTAAAGTAGCCAGGGCTGGGGTAGGCCAAAAGCAGAGCCTGTAATTCAGTTCAGGTCTCTCACAGAAGTGGCAGGGAATCAAGCACTAGGATGTGCATTAGCAGGAAGCTGGAATCAAAAGTAGAGCTGGGGGGCCGGCGCATTGGCGCAGTAGGTTAATCCTCCGCCTGCGGTGCCAGCAGCCCATATGGGCGCCAGTTCTAGTCCCGGCTGCTCCTCTTCCAATCCGGCTCTCTGCTGTGACCTGAGAAAGCAGTGGAAGATGGCCCAAGTGCTTGGGCCCTTGCACCCACATAGGAGACCAGGAGGAGGCTCCTGGCTCTAGGTTTCGGATCAGTGTAGCTCCAGCCATAGCAGCCATTTGGGGGGTGAACCAATGGAAGGAAGACCTTTCTCTCTGTCTGTCTCTCTCTCTCACTGTCTGTAACTCTACCTCTCAAATAAATAAATAAATAAAAACTCAATAAAAAAAGTAGAGCTGGGACTCAAACTGTGATACTGGGATATGGAATGTGGCTATCATGAGGGGAGATCTAACCACTATGCCAGACGTCTACCCTTTAATAATGTTAAAATCACACTTGTAAATGGGAAAGACTTGTAACCAGTTTTACAGTCTTCATGACATTTTACCTGGAGGCAGACTGGTTGTCCCATTTGGAGGAGGAGACAGGCTGTCTTATAGGAGTAACACAAACTTTATCAGATAGTTTCCTCCAATAACCCAACCTGTCTCTCTGTGTAGTCTCCTGGGACCAAGTTGGAGAGCTCACTCTTGCCTATAAAATATGCAAAAGTAGAAGTGTAATTCATACTATACTCTGGACCATGTATCTTGTTATAGATCATTTCCATTCAGTTCATTCAACATGTATGAAGACAATGAGATCAAATGTCAGAATAAAGATACTGCAAATAAATCAATAAAAATAAAATTTAAAATAGGCAAATTTGAAATACTCATATTCCAGACTTGAACACTAATAATTTTATCCCATTATCAAATTTTCTAGGAGGAACTGAGGTCCAAGATTAATATCCTTCCCCATTGTAAGTTATGCGTCAAGAAGGAAATTTCTCCTTAGTCCTTTTTCTCTTTCATTTCAGCCACAGGGTCACAGACAAACCCTGTCTCACCTCCAGTCTGAGCTCCCCATCAATGGGATAGGAAAAGTTTCTTAAATAATTTTCAAATCAAATAAATACAGTCAACCCTTTTTTATATCCCACTGGTTAAAGAAACCAGGAATTTAAATAAATAGTTATACTAAAGCATGATGCATACTTTCATTATCTTAAAAACAAAAACCCACAAGTAAATCCCCAGCCTCTTAGATTGGCAATAAATGTCAAAATGGTACTCTCAGATTTCAACTTCTGAAACCTACAGACCCAGAGATGTTGCCAAGACCCAAGCAGACATCCAGGAGAGCTTAATAAGAGAGAGAAACAGTCTCCATAGCTTTTAGCTTTGCCAGTGTACCAGTCTTTGTCTAGAGTGTACAACGTGGAAATGAAACTTTCTGAGAAGAATATCTTTATCATTAAATTAATTAAAAAAGGATATTTCCCATAATTACAGGTTGGGAGAATTCCCTTGAGCATATGCTTAACTTCTTGCCTCTGTTCAATGTTTAGACGTTTCAGTGATGGAAGTCATCAGTTCTGTATTTAATATTTATTTTTAATTTATTTAAAAGGCAGAGTTACAGAGAAATTGGGGAGAGAGACAGATTTTGCATCCACTAGGTCACTCTGCAAATGGCCTTAACAAATGGAGTTGGGCTAGGCTGAAGCCAGGAGCACAGAACTCCATCCAGATCTCCAACATGGGTAGCAGGGATCCAAGTTGCTAATCCATCTTCCTCTGCTTTCCTGGCAAATTAGCAGGGAGCTGGATCAGAAGCAGAGCAGCTGGGTCTCAAACCAGTGCCTTGAAATGGGATGCCAGCATTGCAAAAAGCAGCTTAAGCTGCTATGCCACACCACTGCCCTCCAGGTCATTCTTTGGTTGATAAGTAGGTTGGTTGGTTTCTTCCATCAAGAAAATTGAGCCTCTAGGAATTTCCAGTCCCACTAAGGCCTGTGTTGAGCATTGGCTTGACAACATCACAGCCTCCAGCATAGGCACTCTCAGCATACAGGTATTGCTGCTGCCTCCACAGATAGTGTCATTTGCAGCATGTTTGTTACAGCATTGCTGCAGCTAAATTGCATCATCTCTTACAGATTTACCGTATTTTCCTTTGTGTGTCCCTGTTTAGGACACAGTTAATATGCCCCTTAGATCTGATAGGTTCTCACCTATCTCCTAGATAACTCAGTCATTTGCTCATGGAGACCTCTTGATGGCACAAGCAACCCCAACACCCCCAAACCTGCAGGGACAGCCTCCGTTGTGCAGTCTGTGACTATCCATACAGCAGCTCCCACAGCCAAGCCAAAGAACTGGGACCCCACCATATGCATAAAGGTATGGGCTCTTTCTACAGACTTCTGGACTTGGAGGAAGTGCTAAAACTTACAGGGCATGCGCCCTAGCCTCCCCAGGAACTATCTCTATTTTTAAAAATATGTTTAATACATAAAAATTATATATACTTATGAAATACCTGTTGACTTTACAATTCATGTGGATATATTATGTAATGTTCAAATCAGAGTGAGTGTACTGGGATATTCAAAAAGTTCGTGGGAATGAGTATTATGAAGAAACTATTTATTGTTTTCAAAAAGGCTTTGTATCAAAATGAACTAATCTTATAATTCTACCTTTCCCCAAAACTTTTGGAGTGCCCTATTATCCATTTAACTATGAATCATTTCTTTGTGGTGAAAACATTCAGAATCTTTTCTTCTGTTTTTTTTTTTTTTCAATTAACATGCAGTACTTTATCTATAGTTACTCTACTGTGCAAATAAAACACCAGACTGACTATGCTAACTTCAAATTAGTTATCTTTTTAAGGGGCCAGGTGATGTCGCTTAAAAGTGTAAGGGAGAAAACTCTTTACAATGAGAGGTTCGACCATTGAATGGCTGACAAATGAGGCTGGCAAATGAATTCCTCTCTCCTCCTTCCAGAAATGACCCATATGACCTGAGGAACCATCCATGATGCTTTATGGACCTGTGCTCAACTCAAGGATTGTACTACCTTATAATACCCTCTTTCCCTCTCAGCTCTCTTTTTGCCCCCAATCTCCCTGCCCTGGGATTGCATCTCCTGGTAAAGTATTTGTATTAAACTCTGGTTCAGGTAAAGGAAGAAAGATTTTTTAAACAAGAGAAAGAGAGATTACTTTAAAGCAAAATTTGAGTTATTGGAGGACAGGCAAACTGATATGACAGGAAAGGGGAAAACAGCCAAAGCTAACTTCTCTTTGAGAAGGATTTTTAAAGTATTTTTTAATAGTTTTATTTTTAATTGTGGTAAAATATGCATAACAAAATTTACCATCTTTGTCACTTTCAAGTGTACAGTTCGATAGTGTTAAGTACATTCACATAGCTGTATAACCAGTCTCCAGAACTCTTTCATCTTGAAAATGAAAACTACATCCCCATTAAGCAAATCTCCATTCCCTCCACTCCATCATCCATCAACCATCACTCTACTTTCTATCTCTACGTATGTGACAACTTTAGGTAGCTCACGAAATGAAATCACACAGCATTTTTTTTTTGACAGGCTTATTTCACTTAGCATAATACCATCAATATTCATGCAAGTTGTAGCATGCATCTGAGTTTTCTTCATTTTAAGGCTGAAAACCATTTTGTTGTATGTATATAGCATATATTATTGATCCATTCATCTGTTGACAGATACTAGGTTGCTTCCATCTTTGGAATGTTGTGAATAACATCTCTATGAACATAAGTATATAAACATCTATTTGGGACCTTGCTTTCAACTCCTTTAGTGTTTTGCCCAAAAGTGGAATTGCTGTATCATATGGTAATAATATTCCCAATTTTTTGAGGAATTACCATACTGTTTTCCATTAGCACTACATAATTTTATATTTCCACCAAAGTGCCCAAGGGCTCCAATTTATCTACATCTTTACCAACACTTACTTGCTATCTTCCTAATAGTAGCCATTTTGTTGGATGCGACATAGTATCACAGCATTTTTATTTTGATTTGCATTTCCTTGAGAATATTTTTAGAAGGCTTTTTTTTGTTATTTTGTATTAAAATAGATAATAAACCCAAAGAAGTCTCTCAGAAGAAGAGAGGGGTTGATGGTATGATTTTAACCTTCTCCTTGATTTTCTCCTTCATCCTATGACCTAAAACACTTCCAAATAAGATAAAGAGTAATAGAAACAAAGCAGATTGCTTTGATGCTAGCTACTAATACCAAATAAAATTTAAAGTCTATGTCTCAGACACTATAATGATGTGTAATCTAGTTTCAGCTCTTGTAATTTTTAGTACCTTTTACAAATTTTTATTTTCATTTGTATTTTATTTGGAAGGAAGAGGAATAAAGAGAGGTCTTCAAACTGCTAGTTCACTTCCCAAATATCTGCAAAAGCCAGGGCTAGCCAGGAAATCAATCTAGGTCTCCCATGTGGGTAGCAGGGACCCAAGTACTTGAACCATCATTTGCTGTCTTCCCAGAATGCACATTATCCAAAAGCTCCATAGGAAATGGAGCCTGGATTTGAACCAGGTACTCCACATGGGATGCAGACATCTCAAGTAGCATTTTAATCACTGTGTCAAATACACCGATTTCTATAGCTTTAAAGCCCAAGACTCAAATCTTGGTAGAACAACTGGCCAACCACTAATACATTTTTGTTTGAGGGACAGAGAGAGAAAGACAGAGAGATATGCAGAGAGAGTGAGACTTCTCTTCTGGTGGTTAATTCCTCAAATGCCCACAATGGCTAGGGTTGAGGCCTGGCTGGAGTCAGGAGTTGGGATCTCAATTCAGGTCTCCCACATGGATAGTCAGAATACAACAATGTGAGCCACCACCTGATGCTTCCCAGGGTGTGCATTAGCAGGAATCTGGGAGTAGGAGCAAAGCTGGGATTACAATATGGTATGTGGGCATTCCAAGAAGCATTTTAACTATTATGCCAAATTCACAGCCCTAACCACTAACACTTTAAATGCCTATGTAATAAAGCATATCTTCACAGGACTTCCCTATGTCTTCGAGTCAAAGTTAACTAGAACATTTTATATTCATTAAAATCCAGCAGACAAAAGGATAGGCCAATGGCACTCAAAAGGTCAAATACCCAAGAACAAATGACCTATTAAAGTATCAGAGCTTGCCTCAGCTGTTGTGAAAGGCTAAACTTCTCTTGTATTTTGGTCTCCAAATAGTTCTCCACATTCCCAGCCCGTCTACCAAGATTGTTGAGCTTATGGTGGGAGGCAATAAATAATAATCTTCTTGTATCTCAAGTTCTGGTCCATTTGAGAAATAACACAGGAATCAGAGAAGATCAAAGGTGTAGTTTAACCCCATAGAAAATGGTTTCTTTTTCTCAATTTCATGCTCCACTCTCTGAACTGAACACATACACACTCTACCATCTGCAGAGCTGAGCAATACAATCACAAGCTCCTACCTGGCTGAGTTCATGTGTTCCTGGGATCAAGCCTCCCCAGCAATGGGAAAAGTGGTGTAAGGATGAATATTACCTTCCCTTTACTTTCACAAAAGCAGAAATTTCTACTTTGTACAATAAAAGAGATACAATAGGGGCAGAGTCCTCTTTACTTCTTCCTACAGCCTCAGCTATGGTTTAGCTCACAAGTTCTATTGTAGTTCATATTTTCTACGAATCTTGCACCCCCTCAAGCTGTAAATGAGGAAGCCAGTCCATGATCTACTTGACCATTTAATATCCCTAAACTACCTACATTTCCTTTCATTCACCATTCATGGACCAAGTAATGGGAATCAAGGTTAAGACAAAGTGGAAAATGGAACCTGAACTCGCAGACAGGTCCTGCCTATGTCTACTATCAGCACCAATAGTTCTTTTATTCCTGAAAGTTGGTCAAGTCCATTTTTGGGAGAAATTGGTGGGTAAAAGCTCTTATTCACTGTATCACTCATGAAATAAAATCAATGATCTGAATCCTCTGGACTTTGAGTCCAGTTATTTAAAGAGATTGAGAATTAAACAATACCTGTGTTTTACTTCCCCAAAATATTGTCTTTGCTTTTGGCTTTCAAGAACTAGAGCTTATTTAGAACTTAAAATTTGAAAAATTGTATCCTGTTCTCTCTGCATCAATATGATCTAGGAGTAACAGATGAGAAAAGTTACCTCTAGAGGCTGGCATTGTGTTGCGGCAGATTATGCCACTGCCGATAGCATGCACCAGTTTTTGAGTCCTACCTGCTCGACTTCTGAACCAGCTCCCTGCTAATGCACCTGGGAAAGCATCAGGAGATGGCTCCAGGACTTGGGCCCTTGCACCCACATTCCCAGGAAACCTGGGAGAAGCTCCTGGCTCCTGGCTTCCTCCTACCACAGCCCTGGCCATTGCAGTCATTTGGGGAATGAACCAGTGGATGAAGGACTTCTCTCTCTGACTCCCCGCCCTGTAACTCTGCCTTTCACATAAGTAAAATAAATCTTAAAAACAAAAAGTTATCACTAGTATTGGAATGACTAGGAAAGGGTTCTAGAAAGCATAACAGAGAAAAAAAAAACCTCCCACTTTAATATCTCCAAATAGTATTTTGCTGCTTGCAGATAAGACTAGAAGTCCCTAGATCATAAAATGCATAACTTATTATTTTTATTTAAAATTATTACAACAATGATATATTGTCTTTAAAATCAGGAAACAACATTAAGGTTTTTTTTTCTTTAAATAAAGTGTAGTGCTATCATTTGGCCAAGTTCAAATAAGAAGAATTTACCTAGGTATCATGAGGTACTCTTTTCTCACCTAGGAAGGTATGAAAGATATTCTGAACACATAGCACTTGAGTGCCTAGCACAAAGGATGTATCCAATAAATTTGTTTTCTTCCAAAGTCAGCATAGTTTATGCTAGAGCTGGAACCATTGAAACTGCATTCACTATATGTAACTCAAAAACACTCCCCCCAGCAAAATTATCTTCATAGTTGCTCCCTCATGGAATGAAAGATTTTGGTATTTTAGATGCATGCTAAAGTAGAATCAGTTTTTTAAATTTCTTCATGAAAAATAATTCTTAATCAGGAAGTTATATCAATTATAGACAAAGTCTTCAAGAATATAAAAGGAATACTTTTTGATTAATTTTGTGAGGCCATGAAGCCAGCACTAGCTAATACCAAAATAAAACCAATAAAAAAAGAACATTATAGACCAATGTCTCTTATGGACAGAGATACAAAAATATTCACAAAATACTAAGTAAAGTAAAATAATACAGCAGGTTATAGATTATATAACACATCATGACCAAGTCGAGTTGATCCCCAAATAGTAGTATCAGTCAAATGTAACATAACATATCAGTAAATGCAATTCATAGCATCAACAGAAGAAGAGGGGAAAAAAGCAACTTATCATCTCAATAGACACAGAGAAAGCCTTTAATAAAAATCTGACATTCTGTAGCTGATGTTGTGGCACAGTGGGTTAAGCTCCACCTGTGACATCAGCATCATTTATGAGCATTGGTTTGAGTCCCAGTTGTTCCATTTCCAATCCAGCTCCCCCAAATGCAACTGGGAAAGAATAGAAGATGGCCCAAGTACTTGCGCCCCTGACATCCACATGGGAAAGCTGGATGAAGTTCTAGGCACTTGGCTTTGGCCTGGTCCAACCCCAGCCATTGCAGCCATTTGGGGAGTGAACCACTGGATAGAAGATTTCTATATCTCTCTGTCACTCTTCCTTTCGAATAAATAAGCAAATGTTTTAAAACCTCTGACGTTCTCTCCCAATAAATAAACAAGCAAAAACTCTCAGCATACTAGGAATAAAAGGAAATTTCCACAATCTGATAAAGTATACTCTCACAAGAGCTGTTAACATCATACTTAATGATGGAAGACTAAATGCACTACTCATAAAATCAGGAGTTAAGACAAAGATGTCTACTATCACCACTTCTGTTCAAAATTGTATGGAAGTCCAAGCGAGTACAACAAGACAGGGGAAAACAACATGTAGAATGAAAAATGAGAAATAGAACCATTTCTACCCATAAATAACATGATTCCCTTAAGACAAAAATCCCAAAAATTTTACAAAAAAAAAAAAAGGTACTAGGACAAATAAGAGTTCAGCAAGGGTGGAAGAGATGTAGAAAATCATAATTCTATATACTAGCAACAAACACTCAGAAACTGAAAACATTTAGTTTTAGTTGGGGCTTTTTCTTAATTTTTATTAATATAAAGAGAGCAGATTTTCATAGATACCATTCTATGAATATATCCATACTTGCCTTCCTTGCTCCCTCCATCAAACCTCACTCCCTCTTTCCTTTATTCCCTTTAATTTTTGCAGTAAACATATTTTTTGAGTTTATATATAGAGTTTTTAAGAGCATAATGATACTTCCCACCATACCCTCCATCTCTCAATCCCACTCTCCCTATTCCTTCCTTTCTCATTTTTCTTTTAACTTTTGTGATGACATACTTTGAATTTTCTTTATAATCACAAGCTTAACCCTACACCAAATAGCAATTTCAAGGACTAGTAAGTACAAAAACACCATTCTCCAGAAGTATTGACAAGGGTTATAAACAATAATCAAATCTCAGGGCCAGCATTATGGCATAGTGAGTTAGGCTGCCACCTGCAATGCCAGCATCAGGTGCCGGTTTGAGTCCTGGTTTCTCTACTTCCAATCCAGTTCTTTGCTAATGACCTGGGAAAGCAGCAGAACATGGTGGAAATCCTTGGGCCCCTGAACGCATGAGGGAGACCTGGATGAACCTCCTGTCACCTCACTCCTGGCTTCAGCTTGACCCAACCCTGTCTTTTGAGGCCATTTGGAAAGTAAACCAACAGATGGAAGACTTCCTCCTAACTCTTTCTCTGTACCTTTGACCTTCAAATAAATTTAAAAAAATTTTTTAAAAAATACAAAATGTCAATTTTGTTCATATATATATATTAATTTGTTTATACTCTGTACATTAGTTATCACAAATCAGGGAAAACATCTATTTGCCTTTTTGAGATTGGCTTGTTTTACTAAGCATAATGATCTTCAATTGCATCCATTTTGTTGCAAAATACAGGATTTCATTTTTATTGGTGGAGTAGTATTTCTTTGAGTATATCTACCACAATTTCTTTATCTAATCATCAATTGAGGGATATTTGGAGTAATTCCATATCTTAGCTATGGTGAGTTGAGCTATTTTAAACATGTGAGTACAGATAACTCTTTCATATGCTGATTTCATTTCCTTTGGGTAAATTCAAAGAGTAGAATGGCTGGGTCATATGGTAGATCTATTTTCAGAGTTCTGAGGAATCTCCAGAATTTTTTCCATAATGGTTGTACTAGTTCACATTCCCTTCAACAGATTATTAGGGTACTTGTTACCCCACATCCTCATCAGCATTTGTTATTTTTTGACTCTCAGATGATAACCATTCTAACTGGGATGAAGTAAAACCTCACTGTGGTTTATATTTGCATTTCCCTGATGGTTAATGGAAACTGAACATCTTTTCATTTGCCTGTTCGCCATTTGTATTTCATTTCCTTTGAAAAATGTCTGTTAAATTCCTTCACCTATTTATTAACTGGATTTCTTATTGTGTTGTTGTTGAGTTTCTTGAGCTACTTATGTATCTCTATATTAATTCTTTTTCAGATGTATCATTTGCAAATATTTTCTCCCTTTCTGTTGGTTGCCCCTTTACAATCTCGAGTGTTTACTTTGCTGTGCAGAAGCTTCTTATCTTGATATTAGCCTTAACAGCAGACTTGGTGAGGCAAGAATATCTGAGCTAGAAGACAAATCTCTGGAAACATCCAGAAAAATAAAGAATAAAAATGTGGAAAAACCAAAAATAGCATTTTATCTTTATGGAATACTATCAAATGACCAAGCATACATGTCTTAGGAGTTTCTGAAGGTATGTAAAGAAGGAATGGATTAGAAGACCTACTCAGTGAAATAATAACTGAAAACATTCCTAATTTGGAGAAATATAGGGACATTAAAGTGTATGAAGCATGAAGAACCCTAATATACATGAAAAGAAAAGATCTTCACCATGACACATCATAGTCAAACTTTCAAATGGAAAACATAAAAAAGAGATCCTAAAATGTGCATAAGAGAAACACCAGATTAACTTCAAAGGATCTCCAATTAGATACAAGCTGATTTATCATCAGAAACCCTATAAGCTAGGATGGAATGGCAAGACATAGTCTAAGTCCTAAAAAAACAAAATGTCAACCCAGAAAATGATACCCAACAAAGCTCTCATTCTTAAATAATGGTGAAATAAAGACCTGCCAAAACAAACAGAAACTGGAAAAATGAGTTACTACTCGTTTAGCCATTTAAAATAATATTTATTTATATATTTATTTGAGATGGAGAGTCACAGACAGAAAGAGAGAGAGACAGAGAGAAATGTATTGCATCTGCTGGTTTGCTCCCTAAATGGCTGCAATGGCTAGAGTTGGGTTGATCCAAAGCCAGGAGCCATGAGTTTCTTCAGAGTCTCCCACATGGGTGCAGGGGCCCAAGCCATCTTCTACTGATTTACCAGGCCATATCAGAGAGCTGTATTGGAAGAGGAGCAGCTGGGACTTGAACCGGCACTCATATGGCATGCCGAAGCCAAAGGTGGAAGCTTAGCCTACTATGCAACATACCTGCCCCACAATTCAGCATTACAAGTGATACTTCAGGAATGGAGAAAGAGAGCATCATGAAAGAATGTGAATGCAGAAAATCAACTCACAAAAGTACAAAGAAAATCCAAAACAAACCATAAGAATATTTATGAGAAGATGTCAGGACCAAGTTGATACTTATCAATTAACCTTGAATGTAAATGGCCTAAATTCTCCAATTAAAAGATACAAACTGGCTGAATCGATTAAAAAAAAAAAAACAAGACCCATCTATTTGCTACCTATAAGAAACACACCTCACCAACAAAAATATACACAGATTAAAAGTGGAATGATGCTAACAGAAAGCAAAACCAAGCAGGAGTAGCCAATCTATTATCAGACTAAATGGACTTTAACAAGAAAAAAAACTGTTAAAAGAGACAAAGTAGAGCAATATATAATGATTGAGGGATCAATTCAACAGGAAAATGTGCCTACAGTAAATGTGGATGCAACCAATGCTAGGGCACCTGGCTATTTAATTTTTTGTGCATGTGTTTTAAGATTTATTTTATTTATTTTAAAGGCAGAGTTACAGAGACAGAGAGGGATATATATAGAGAGAGATCTTCAATCCACTGGTTTACTCCCCAGATGACTGCAACAGCCTGGGCTGGGCCAAGTAGAAGCCAGAAGCCATGAGCTTCATCTGGGTCTCCCTCATGGGTTCAGAGGCCCAAGCACTTTAGCCATTTCTCACTGCCTCCATTAAAAGGGAGCTGGATAAGAAGTAGAACAGCCAGGACTTGAACAGATTCCTATATGGGATTATGCTATTGCAGGTAGTGGCTTAACTCATTATACTATATTGTTAGCTACTTAAATATTAATGAAACTAAAGGGAGACATGGGCTCAAATACAGTAGTAATGGGAGATTCAACACCTTACTTTCGTGAATGGACAGATAGACAAAATCAACAAAGAAACAACAGAAGTAATCTACACTATTGACCAAATAGACCTAATTCATATCTATAGAACATTTCATCCCACAGCTGCAGAATACACATTATTTTCATCAGTGCATAGAACTTTCTCCAGGGTTGACCATATGCTAAGCCATAAATCAAGTATCAACAAAATAAAAAAAAATTGAAATCATACTATACATCTTTTCTGAACACAATGGAATGAAACTGGAAATCAAAAACTTAAGGAATACCAGAAAATATACAACACATGGAGAGAGAACAACATTCTTCTGAATTAACAGTGGTTCATAGAAGAAATCAAAAGTGAAACCAGAAAATTTTTAGAAACAAATGAAAATGACAACACAATATATAAAAACTTATGGGGTACAGTAAAAACAGTGTTAAGAGGAAAGCTCATAGTAATTAATACCTACATCGAGAAACTAGAAAGGCATCAAATAATCACATTGCATCTCAAGGATCTAGAAATACTAGAAGGAACCAAACTCCGAATTGGTAAGAGGAAAGAAATAATAAAAATTAGAGAAAAAGATACTCAAAACTTGAAAACCAAGAGGCAATATGAAAACATATTGTTTATCATCACCACGAAAATCCTAAAATACTTATGTATTAATCTTACAAAGGTATCTGTAAGATTTTTTTTAAATATTTATCTGAAAGATGGAGTTACAGAGAGAGAGGAGATCTTCCATCCACTGGTTTACTTCCCAAATGGCTGCAATAGCCAGGGCTGGGCTAGGTCAAAACCAGGAGCCAGGGGAAAAGCACTTGGGTATCTTCCACTGCTTTCCTTGGCATATGCAGGGAGCTAGGTTAGAAGTGGAGCAACCAGGAATCGAACTGATGCCCTTATGGGCTGTCGGCATTGCAGTTTGAAGCTTAAGTTGTTATACCACAATGCTGGCCCCTATAAGATCTTTATGCTGGAAACTAAAATATGCTGTTAAAAGTAGTCAAAGAAGACCCAAATAAATGGAGATGCATACTATGTTCATAGATCAGATGGTCAAAGATTATAAATGAGTTCATTTTCCCAAAGTTTGCTGTAAATTCAATACAATTCCAGTGAAAATCTGAATAGGACTTTTGTTTTTAAAAGGTGACAAGTTTGTTCTAAAATTTACAAAGAAATGTAAATAAACAAGAAAAATTAAAATAATTTTGAAATAGAAAACAAAGTTGGAAGATATATGATACGTACTTTTCAGACTTAATATAAAGCTATAATAGTATATACTCTGGTTTCTCTTCAGATCGTATAAATCTTTCACCTTTTACTAAAGATATAAAGCTATAATAGTAAAAACAGTTGGTACTCATATTTGAGAAAGGTCAGATATTTAATCAATGGAACACACTAGAGAATCCAGAAAGACTCATACATGATAAATTGAGTTTTCATAAAGATGTGAAGGCAATTCAATAAAGAAACGGTGGGGCTGGGATTGTGGCATAGAGGGTTAAGCTGCCACCTGTGATACCAGCAACTCAAATGGGCACTGGTTCTAAGACCTGACTGTTACACTTCTGATTCAGGTCCCTGATAATGTATCTGGAAAATACAGCAGAAGATGACCCAAGTGCTTGGGAACCTAGCTCTGGACTCCTGACATCAGTCAGGCACAGCCCCAGTCGTTGCAGTCATTTGGGGAATAAATGAGTTGATGGAAGATCCCTCTTTGTCTCTCTGCAAATCTGCCTTTCAAATAAATAAAAATAAATCTTTTAAAAAATTTTCCATCCACTGGTTTACTTTCCAAATGAACATAACAGCTAGGTTGGGCAGGCCAAAGCCAAGAGCCAGGAGTTTCATTTTGATCTCCCACATGGGTGCAGGGGCCCAAGCACTTGGTCCATCTTTCTGCTGCTACCCCAGGTGCATTAGCAGGGAGTTGAATTGGAAATGGAGAAGCTGAGACTTGAAATGGCACCCATATGACTTATTGGCCTTACAGGCAGCAGCTTAACTGCTATTCCACAGTGAAATCCCCTAAATCCTTTTCTTTAAAAAAGAAAGGAAGAAAGAAAGATGGGGGGAGAGGAAGGGAGAAGGGGGGGAGGGGCTGGCACTGTGGCATAGCAGATGAAGCTGCCGCCTGTAGTGCTGGCATCCCATATGGGCACCAGTTCAAGTGCCGGCTGCTCTATTTCCTATCCAGCTCTCTGCTATGGCCTGGGAAATCAGTGGAAGATGGCCCAAGTCCTTGGGCCCCTGCATCCATATGAGAGACCCAGAAGTTCCTGGCTCCTGGTTTCAAATTGGCATAGTTCAGCTCCAGCCACTGCAGCCAACTGGGGAGTGAACCAGTGGATGGAAGACCTCTCTCTCTCTCTCTCTCTCTCTCTCTCTCTCTGCCTCTCCTCTCTCTCTGTGTAAATCTGACTTTCAAATAAATAAATAAATCTTTAAAAAAAGGAGGAGGAGAGGGAGAGGGAGTGATAGACAGAAAGAAAAAAGAACGAAAGAAGAAAGGAGAGGAGAGGAGAGGAGAGGAGAGGAGGGGAGGGGAGGGGAGGAGGGAGAGGGGAGGAGGGGAGGGGAGGGGAGGGGAGGAGAGGGGAGGAGGGGAGGAGAGGAGAGGAGAGGAGAGGAGAGGAGAGGAGAGGGGAGGGGAGGGGAGGGGAGGAGAGGGGAGGAGGGGAGGAGAGGAGAGGAGAGGGGAGGAGGGGAGGAGGGGAGGGGAGGGGAGGGGAGGGGAGGAGAGGAGAGGAATAAGGAATGAAGGGAGGGAGGGAGGGAGTAAACTGTTCCCTGGAATGTTGGATGTTCACTTAAAAACAAAGTAAGAAAAGAAACTAGATCCACACTTCATACTTTATAAAAAACTGAACTCAAAAATGGAGCACACACCTAGAACCATAAAATCTCAATGTAAAAATTACAAAAGTCCAAGAAGGAAAAGGTGGGGGTGGCAGAATAATTTTTAACTTTGGAATAAGCAGAGTTCTTAAATGTAATACCAGAAGTCTAAATCAACAAGAAAATTTGATATATTACACTTTCCCCAAAGTAATAAGACAATTTGTTCCTCAAAAGACACTGATAGAACTGTCCAACACAGAGATTAGGAGAAATTATGTAAAAATGATGTATGATTATGGATTTGTAACCAGAATAGACAAGTATAAAAAACTCTATAATTCAACAGCTAAGTAAGAAAAACCATAAAAATAGACAAAAAATGAACATCCATCACAAATATAAAAATGACAAATAAGCCGTGTAATTTAAAAGCACAATGCAATACCATTCCATACTTGTAATAACAAACTTAAAAACAGACAGTGCCAAGTGGAGCAACTAGAACTGCTCATATATTGCTGCTAAAATTGTAAACTGTTACAGTAACCTTGGAAATCATGGTAGGAGCTTACCAGTTTAAACATACACCATAAAATGCAGCATCTCACTCCTAGGTATTTACTCAGCTGAAATAAAAATTCCTGTTCACAAAAGTTCCTGGATGTTTATGCTTATAGCAGCTTTATTTGTAATCACCAAACCTGGAGACAACTATGGTACATCCATACAAAACAACTATTACTGAGAGATACAGAAGAATAAATCGCTGATACATATGACAACATGGATGATTCATGAATGCGTTATTCCAAATTAAGAGAGGCTACATTAAAAAGTCTTCATAGTGCCTGATTTCACTTATTTGACTTTCCTACAAGTGAAAACCATAAGAACAGACCAGCAGTTTCTAGGGAAGGAAGATTAACTGTAAGGGGAGTTAGGGTATGAGAGAAATATTTGCATCATGATTGGGATGGTGGTTGCAAGATAGAATGTTTGCCAAAATTCACAGAACTGCATACTTAAAGGGAGTTTTACTGTATGTAAATCTTACCTTATTTTTTCTGAGAGGAAAATTGTTCTTGATTATAACCAAGTATGACTTTTAGTGCACATGTTTAGCTATATTATATGTATTGATTTCCTATCGTTCAATGGCATATTTCTTCCTGAGTGCCTATTTTGCTAGATTAGTGGGGAGACAGATTTATCTTCAATTCTTCCCAAGAACTCTTCCTCATTTCTGCTTCCTCCAAGTTCGTGCCACACAAGTCACTGCATCTGGTGTCCTAGCCTACATGGCCCACTGTATCTGGCAACTCCCATTGTTTATGCATCCTTCTTGGGGAAGGGAACTTTGTGTTATAAGACTGGGGTGTTATCAGTTTTCACACGGCAGTTTAGGCTCATGGCAATCGTTTCCTCCTCAGGATCTTGATGCTATTCCATCATCACTGCTGGGAGCAGAGACAGGATCCTCTGCTGTGAACTATGAGGTCTCTGACTCATGTTTCTGAACCCTCACCTCTTCCCTCCTCTCTCCTTGTCTCCCACCTCCCTCCTACACAGCCTAGTGGAATGTTCTACTCTTCCCCCTGCTTGCTTCTGGCCAAAACACTTTGTCCATATCCTTAAATATCAACCTTTTACCTTTTTTGCAAAACTCTGTAAGTTCTCCAAAGGGCTTAGACTTTTCCAAGACAAATGTCAGAAAGACAAGCAGGCTATTTCTGAATTCAGCCCTTCCACTGCCTCCCCTGAGGCAGTCAAATACAGAGGTAACTACAGGGGTGCAGGAAGAGCAAAGCAAGATGGGAACATTGGCAAAAATACCAGATTAATATCTTAAAATACGCATTCACCTCATCTGGATGACAGTGTTTGCATTTTGCTGTACAGGCAGATGAAAATACCTGAACAAAGTATCCAATCTCATCAGGTATCCAAGTGGTGGTTGCTGATATGACATTGCTGGAATTATGGTTTTATGTGATAAAATTATGCTAATTCTCTGGAAAGCAGAAACAGAAGAATTTTTAGTATAAGCACTAATGTGTGAACAAAGTGAAAAAGAATGTGCATAAAATCATACTAAGAAAAGTTGTGGGTCTATCAGCATTTTGTGCAGTTGTTCTGAAGTGAAAAAAGAAAAATAGATTCTGAAAAGTAAAATTTATGGAAACTCTGCTGCCAAACGTTGGGTAAAAAATAATCAGTGAAAAAGAGTAATTAATTCACAAATCACATATTCTACTTTTTAAATCCTCTACTATGGCAATCACATACTTTTGAGGGGGACATCTGGAAACCTAAACTCATTTAAAACATTCTCTCTCTAGCAAGCAGCTAGCCAGGAATCTCCTCATTCTACAAGCTGCTGTCAACTTGCCTCTGCCTCCAGCCCCAGATGAAGTCAGTCTGCCTTGCTACCAGTTAAAACAACCACAGGGTGGCACCAACCACAGAGCACACCTCTAGATGTCCAGCATGCAAAGAAGGTCGGGCATATCATCCAGCCCTAAAGGAAGCCTCTTAACTCCCAAGCCATACTTAATTGGAAAGACAGCCAACTTGGTTTACCCCTGAGCGCATATAGAAGTGAGGTGTTGAACCCCAGCAGAAGGAACAGGCCATCAAGGAGAGAGGCGCCTTTCTCTGAAGGGAGGAAGGAACCTCCACTGTGATATGGCCTTGACTAAACAAGTTCAGAGTTGGTGAACTCAAGGGGCTTCCATAGCCTAGACAGCTCATAGCAAGAGTCTCGGGTGATTGCTGACGTCATAAATAAGAGTGACAATTGTTAATCAACAACGGGAGTCACTGGGTACATGCTCCCCACGTAGGATCTCTGTCCTTAATGTGTTTTACTATGAAACTTAAAAACAATACTACTAGTCGAACAATACCCTATACCTTGTGCGGTTGTGTGAGTGCAGCCTGTTGAAATCCTTGCTTAGTATATACTAAGTTGATCTTCAGTATATGAAGGTAATTGAAAATGAAACTCGATGAAGGGCAGGATGGGAGAGGGAGTGGGAGAGGGGAGGGCCATGGGAGGGAGGGAGGTTGGGGGGGGGGAGCCACAACAATACACAAGTTGCACTTTGTAAATTCACATTTATTAAATAAAAAAAATAACTATATAACAAACAAAAAGAAAGAAAGAAAGAAAGAAAAAGAACTTAATACTTTACCCTTTTAGTATTTTTTATGTTCTACTTAAAACGATTGGTTGAACTCTGTAATTAATACACAATTACTCAGGTGTTTAATTAATGCTATAACTAGTACTCAAATAGTATTTTACACTTCGTGTTTCTGTGTGGGTGTAAACTGTGGAAATCTTTACTTAATATATGCTAAATTGATCTTCTGTATATAAAGATAATTGAAAATTAATCTTGATGTGAATGGAAGGGGAGAGAGAGTGGGAGAGGGGAGTATTGTGGGTGGGAGGGAAGTTATGGGGAGGGGAAGCTATTGTAATCCATAAGCTGTACTTTGGAAATTTATGTTCAAAAAAAAAAAAAAAAAGAAGTGAGGTGTTGAATTCTCCACTCTACAAAGTACTCAAGAAGCAACTAGATGACATTGGAGAGCATATTGCAGAACAGATTCAAAGGGAGTTGGTCTGTATGACATATAAAATCTGCTACTGCAAGACTATGATCCCACAAAATTATCTTTTTGCCACAAAGAAAAGAATACTATATTATGAGAAATTTCTATTTTATAATGATTGAAACCTGGCTGAATCCACAAAGACATAAAAATGAATGATGCTATATTCAGAAATTGAATACCCTGAGATATAAATTAAAGGTAATGTGGGCTACAAAAGAGAGAATGTTTTAAAAATTTATCTATCAGCTCAGTAAGCTACCTGTAGTGATACACACAATTTTTCACTTAAAGCAGGCTTGTGCTATATGACTACATGGGGAGGAGAAGTCTATGTTTTTTCTGGATGCAGGTGAATGAACAATAGACCTTACCTACTGGGAATAATGAAAGAAGATCAATGTGATTTTGTGAGGGGAAAAGGTTAATGTGGAATTTCTCTAAGCAGATGATGTTGCATTGCTTTCAAGTCTATCTGTTGTTGCAAAGGTGATGAATAGTAAACTGAAGTAAATAGATTAAAAAAAACAGCCTATTTCATAACAGACATGGGATGCAGCAAAATATATTTTTGAGGAATTTATGTTTCTTAAGCCATTTGGTATGATAGAAACTAATACTTTCATTTTGATCAATTCCTCTCCTAAGAAAATATATTGAATGTGCTCAGATGGAGAGTCTTTCCTGCCTTAAAAGAAATACATGAGGGTACTTCAAAAGACTCATGGAGAATGGAATTATAGGATTTTTGTTTTGGCACAAAATTTTGAAATCCATACATAATTTTTTCATATGTTTTCTATGAACTATGAACTTTTTGAAGACCCCTTGAATGAATGGCTTACAAATTTTTATACCAAAATAAAACTAGTAATTAGTTCCATTTTCCATGAACTTTTTAAAGTTCCCTCATATGTTATATACAGCCTGTCTGATATCCTGAGGTACTCAACAAAATGGGATTAAATGAGCAAGATCTTCCCATCATATTCATAAATACCAAGTCAAAATCAGAAGATTGCAGGAGGTAAGTGGGAAATCTCTGTACTTTCTGTTCATTCTTGCCATGAACCTAAAACTGTTACCAAACAAAAAGTCAGGTGATTATATTTTATGTAGATCCTTCTAGGAAACACATACAATTTTTCCCCAATATAAAAAAATATGTTATATGCACTCAAACTATTTCCTAAAGAGACTTTCTAACTTTATTTTTTAATGACTAATGGAAGGGATACTACAGAGAGTGAAAGTGTATTCCCAGCTCTAACTGCATCTCCACTGATCACCAGCCAGCATCAGATAGAAGATGAGACAAATAAGGATCTTTCCCTACCTGACATGAAACAAACTCTTTGAAAACCACAAGGCAATATACAAATGAAAACAGAGAAGAAAGAAAACAATATGCTATTATAATCCTTCTTTCCTTCATTCATCTAGCAAACATTATGTGAATGGCAGACACAAACCAGTCCTTCTGCCAGGCATTGGGGATATTCCACAACAAAACAGATAACTGCAGTGTTCCTGAACTTCACAGTCCAGTGAGAAGACGGGTACTAAGTAGTCATGTAACTGCCTATATCTTTAAAACTATGTTTGCCGCAAGGAAAAATAAAGGACAGGGAGAAAAAATGTGGTGGATGACCTGGATGAGACTAGATCTGGAGTAGGCAGGTAAGGAAAGGTTTCTCAGAGATTTAAATCATAAAGAGTTGGTATGACAAAATTTGAAGAGAAGAGAAGAGATTGCCAAGAATATTCTCTGAATGATGGGAAGCACATACAAAGGCCTTGAAGAAAAAATGTTTGACATCTTGATGGCACTAGAAAAAGGCCAGGATGGTTGTCAATGGATTTCATTCATGCTACAATGAGATGATCTCATACTGCTTTTGAGAATAAGCCAGAATATTCATAAATATTGACAAAGTAATTTTGATTGAGCCCGGACTTTATATTAAATGATTTCTGTTTAGAAAATCTCTATATCCAAAGAAAATTTCTAATCCTGATACACATAGTAATTATTATGCCTGAGTGATGTTTTGGATATCCTCTGTTCTGTAGACTTCAAAGGAACTTTACATTTGTTAAAATTAAGAATTGTATAAAGAAAGTTGATAGACTAGAATAAATCCTGAGAAAAGCAAAGTAGACCTACAGCCAAAAATGGAATATTCCAAGGCTGTTGGGACTGGAAGATGGAAAATTAAGGGTATGCCATCCTGTCCCCTCTGATCTACATGAGCCATCATTTGGAGAATGAAGATTCTTTCTGTCTCTAATGGATACCCAAGGGACTCATCATGGTTAAAGTTTGAAGGAAGGTAAAATGTTTCTCGAGATGTAAGAAAGAGCTAGAAATAATGAAGTTGTCTAATTTGGCAGGGCAAAAAAAATAGGCATTCTATTAAAATCACAATATTCCATATATTACTTCTTAAAGATACTTAGAAAACAGGCAGGTGCTTTTCAGGACCAAAGTAATAGATGAAGTTAAAAGTTTCCTCTTTGTTGAGAGATGCCATTGAAAAATGCCTTCTTATCAGAAGAATATGTGAGGCTATTCTCAGTAAAAGGGAACTTTCTTTTTTAAAAAATTTATTTATTTGAAAGGCAGAGTTACAGAGAAAGAGAGTGACAGAGGGATCTTCCATCTAAAGGTTCACTCCCAAAGACAGTTGCAATGGCTAGGGCTGGGTCAGGCTGAAGCCAGAAACCAGGTGCTTCATCCATATTTCCCACAAGGGTGGCAGGAACCCAGGTACTTGGGTCATGGTCTACTGCTTTTCAAGGCACATTAGCAGAGATCAGGATAGGAAACCAGTGCTTTCAAGTGGATGCCAGTGTCATAGGCAGTGGCATAACCTGCTGTGCCACAACACCTTCCCCAGTAAATGAGGACTTTCATTTTCCAAAAGTAATAACCATTTGGGAAACGTGAGTTACTATCAAGAGTTGTATAACTTTAATAACAACACCAGAGAATTGCAGAAAACTTTGTAAACTATAAGCAAGCTTTGCAAAATTTTCATGTAGAATGTTTATTAAAAAAAACCATATGGATTCTCTGATCTTATTTAGACAAGGTCATAATCAAAGTAGAAGTTCACTCCTCCCTTCAGAGAAAGCTACCTCCTTCTTTGATGGCCCATTCTTTCTACTGGGATCTCACTCGCACAGATCTTTCATTGAGGTGTTTGTTTTTTGTTTGTTTGTTTTTGTTTTGTTTTGTTTGCCAGAGTGTCTTGGCTTTCCATGCCTGAAATACTCTCATGGGCTCTTCAGCCATATCCAAATGCCTTAAGGGCTGATTCTGAGGCCAGAGTGCTGTTTAGGACATCTGCCCTTCTATGAGTCTGCTGTGTATCCCACTTCCCATGTTGGATCATTCTCTCCCTTTTTGATTCTATCAGTTAGTATTAGCAGACACTAGTCTTGTTTGTGTGATCCCTTTGACTCTTGGACCTATCAGTATGATCAATTGTGAACAAAAATTGATCACTTGGACTAGTGAGATGGCATTGGTACATGCAACCTTGATGGGATTGTATTGGAATCCCCTGGCACATTTCTAACTCCACCATTTGGGGCAAGTCAGCTTGAGCATGTCCCAAATTGTACATCTCCTCCCTCTCTTATTCCCACTCTTATATTTAGCAGAGATTACTTTTCAGTTAAGTTTAAACACCTAAGAATAATTGTGTGTTAATTATAGGGTTCAACCAATAGTATTAAGTAGAACAACAAAAAATACTAAAAGGGATAAAGTATTAAGTATTTACAAATGCAATGAGCTTCAGGAGGCCCTGGCATTTAAGAGATTACCAATGGTCCCCTATTCCAAATGCAAAAGTAAAAGTAAGAAAAGAGACAAGAAAAACTATGAAGTAGGGAAATAAGAATAAGTCAAAACAATACTTCAATTCTAAGAAATCTGAACTTTACCCTAAAAGATAGTCATTTCAAGCAGAGCAGAATAGACATCATCTTCTTTCTCTTTTCTTTTAATGATCTCACCAAGCTATGAAAAGTAGGACTGGGGATTCCAGGTAGGAAACAAGGCAGTTGTTCATATGTGAAGTGATGAGTGCCTGAATCTATGCAAAGGAATGAATTTACATGCTAGATTCAACAGGATCACACTTAGAAGACATGTCATACATAGGGCCAAAAAATGAAATTGGATGAACAAAGAACAGTCAACAATGTTGGAGTGCATGGGATATAATGAGTACAGTTTGGCACATGTTGAGTGTGAGACACCTATGGGTCATTCAAGTGTATATGTAAAAGGAGAATAAACAGATAGCTATAAAGCAAGATCAGTTTTTGACATATAACTGCTTACCACATATAACCTAAGAGGCAGGCATGGTCACTATCATTTCACTGGAGTGAAAACTAAGGTAAAATAGAGGCCAGAGATTTTTTTTTTGACAGGCAGAGTGGACAGTGAGAGAGAGAGACAGAGAGGAAGGTCTTCCTTTTGCTGTTGGTTCACCCTCCAATGGCCGCCGCAGCCAGCGCACTGCGGCCAGCGCACCGCGCTGTTCCGATGGCAGGAGCCAGGTACTTCTCCTGGTCTCCCATGGGGTGCAGGGCCCAAGCACTTGGGCCATCCTCCACTGCACTCCCTGGCCACAGCAGAGAGCTGGCCTGGAAGAGGGGCAACCGGGACAGAATCCGGCGCCCCCACCGGGACTAGAACCCGGTATGCTGGCGCCGCAAGGTGGAGGATTAGCCTAGTGAGCCGCGGCGCTGGCAGAGAAGTATTTTTTTATAATAACTGTAGCTGGATTTTCATCCTTCAGCCTAAATTACAGAATTAAGTATTAACTGAACATAGGAGCAGGTGACAAGGTCATTTGGAAGGAGTGTATAGGATGAGAAGAAAGGAGCACAAAGGTTGAAACTCCAGGAACAAATATCTCAAAGGGAAAGAGCATGTAGATGGTTGATGGTTATATCCCCACAGTAGAGCCAGAATATCTGAGCTCAAGTCCCATATCAAGTGCTTACCAGCATCTTCTAGAACTGAAAAAGTCTTTCAGAATCCTCTTTCCCTTAGTTTCCTCAATTTCTTTCTTTTTTTTTTTTTTTTTTTTGACAGGCAGAGTGGACAGTGAGAGAGAGAGACAGAGAGAAAGGTCTTCCTTTGCCGTTGGTTCACCCTCCAATGGCCGCCGCAGCCAGCGTGCTGCGGCCGGCGCACCGCACTGATCTGATGGCAGGAGCCAGGTGCTTCTCCCGGTCTCCCATGGGGTGCAGGGCCCAAGCACTTGGGCCATCCTCCACTGCACTGCCTGGCCACAGCAGAGAGCTGGCCTGGAAGAGGGGCAACTGGGACAGAATCCGGAGCCCCGACCGGGACTAGAACCCGGGGTGCCAGCGCCGCAAGGCAGAGGATTAGCCTAGTGAGCCATGGTGCTGGCTCCTCAGTTTCAAAATGAGAATAATACCACCTCCTTGAATTATAGGTAGCAACTAAAAAGATACATGTTGGGGGACAGCACTGTAGCATAACAGGTTAAGCCTTTGCTTGCAATGCCAGCATCCCTTATGGGTGCTGGTTTGATTTCTGATCCAGCTCCCTTTCAATAGCCTGGGAAAGCAGTGGAAGACAGCTTATGTGGGAGACCCAGAAGAAGTTCCTGGCTTTGGATAGGCCCACCTTCAGATGTTGTGTCCATTTGGGAAGTAAACCAGCAGATGGAAGACCTCTCTCTCTGTCTCTCCCTCTCTCTCTCTCTAACTTTACCTCTCAAATAAGTAAATAAATATTTTTAAAAATACATGTGAACACCTAATCATTCAGCTTGGCAGACAGAGCACTCAAACTATGCATTTACTATTGCTAACATAAAAAGGAAACAGAAATAAAAAGTATAATAAGAAAAGTAGAGGATAGTACAGTCATAGGAACTAAGGAAATAGAAACTTCAAGAGATAAGAAGTACCTAAAGCACCAAATGAACCATTTGGTAGTGGTGTTGAGTCTCGGTGAGTGTCTAAGTTTAAAGTGTTGGCAAATACTAACTCAGTTGCTGTCAATAATGACCCTTGGATGCTTACTGATCGCTTGCTGTCTTTGGAGGTACCTGATGCACAAAGAATGGACCTTCACTCCATCATATTAGGATTAGAATAGAAGCCTTGTCACAGGCGGACTGTGTGAGCTTGGACAGCTTGCTTGACCAGTTCAGGCACCAAATAATGTAGAGTAGTTAAGAAATATGGGCTTCACAGTGGTTTATATATTTCCAGGCTATGTGTGCAGTAGTGCAGGGTAAGCCTGACCATGACTTGTTGAGGAGAGGTGGGGAGTCAAGGAGTATAGTCAAAAAGTGCACACTTTCAAATGGCTTGTTTATGGAGGAAGCAGAAAACTGTCATTGGGGTGTTGTTTTTTTTTTTTTTTTTTTTTTTTGTGGTTTTGGGTACTTGAGTTGAAGAAATGAACTTTTTTCTTTGCAGAATGACAGAAGCAAGTAGAGAAGATGAGGTTGAAGATACAAGTTCAAGGAGAACTGATAGAGCAAAGTTGTTGTGGAAGAAGTGGTGATAAGATCTAGAATTGAGAAGGAAAGAGCCTAGAGAGACACCATTCCCACAGGTTAGCTGTAGAAAAGATGAGGAATGGAATGGTTACAATGACAATTCTCATCTGAAAATATCAAGATCACTGTGAAGCAGCAGACATGATCCATTCTTGAGAGTGAAAGAGCTATAGGATAGTCCATTTGAGCCTCTAGAAGATTCTAAAATGTCTGTTGTAGAGAATAGGAGAAGAACCAGACTCTGGGTACATGAAAGACCTCTAGGTGACACTGAGAGCTAGAATGAGTTGCAATTGTGGATTTACAGGGGCTCCAACGTATGTGGTGGTGTGAATTTTCCACAGCTGATTCCATGGTGTAAGTGCAGAAGCAGAGGAAATGGACAGTACGGTTGATTCAGAATGTGCAATGGCTAAGGAAAGAGATGTTTGATACAGGCAAGAGAAAGACCATTTAGGCCAGAGGAATTAACAGGAAGATAGGGAAAGACTGTTGGGTGGAGGAATGTGGGTACAGGAGCAAGGTGTGAAATACACAGGACCTGGATGGTTTAGCCAAAAGCCATGTATATTTAAGAAAAATAGGAAGTTGCAGGAATAATAATGGCCATGTGGGGTACAGGGACAAGTCTCACTGTTCCACTAGTAGAGTAAGATGAAGAAACATGCATTAGAGGCCCATGAAAGAGAGCTTCCAGACAAGTAGTACCCCTTGGAGAGACCAAGTTCCATTTAAGATAGAAGACAGATAAAGAGTTGCACAAAAAGACTAAAAATGTGAGAATTTGTCAGCATAGAAGGCAAGCTCAAGGGTGTTACAAACAGTTGGAAGGAGTAGGAGGCAGGTGGGAAAGAGGAGAGGAATCAAAGCAAAACGGATACAAGGAGCAGTTATGACCAAAAGGCAAGGCTACCAAAAAGAGCTGAGATGTGAAGCCTGGCAGAGAACACAGCCTTCAAATTTTAAAAATAAGAAGAAAATAAATAAAACTTTGGAATAAAGTTGTTTTGGTGCTAGAAAACCATGGCTTTTGCTCAGGATTCCAAACAGCATGTTGTGAAAATATGCTGCCTCCAAAACCATCCCTTTCTGAGTGTGCAGGGCAGGATTTTCTTTTCCCAAAATCTTAGCTTGTGGTGGAAGTCACAGGGGCTCCACTCAAGGATGAGAGAGCACAGATGTCTCTTGGTGGTGCCAGCTGCTGCCTGAACTGGTCAAGCAAGCTGTCCAAGCTCACACAGTCCGCCTGTGACAAGGCTTCTATTCAAATCCTAATCTGATGGAGTGAAGGTCCGTGCTTTGTACATCGGGTACCTCTAAAGACAGCAAGCGATCAGTAAGCGTCCGAGGGTCATTATTGACAGCAACTGAGTTAGTATTTGCCAAAACTATAAAATTAGACACTCACCGAGACTCAACACCACTACCAAATGGTTCATTATAAGACAGTTTAAGAAATACACTAAATCCAAAATACAGTGTGGGGTTGAGACAGGGAGCCAAGAACCACGGAGAGTGAATCGGCAAGGATTCTTGGAGGTGAGATTGCAGCTGGCTCTCAAATAGCATCTTTCATTTTCCAAAAGATACCTTTCCTGTAGATTCTCAGACCTACCCTTCCTATCTCTATTTTAAGGTAGCAGTGCTAATTTGGCCTTCAGTGGGGAATGAGGAGGAAACTGCAATGCCTCATCTTGCCGCATGAAGCTGCTGTGAGTAGACCAGAGCCCACCCACCCCACATGCGTTGTCTTCCCTTGCGAAAACAGCCCTTGCCGCTCCAGCGCTGCTCCTGGGGCCTGACCTCTCTTTCAAGCCTGTAGTCAGCCGGCTTATCGGGCCTCCTCCAGCTGGATCTTGTTTTTGACTTGGCTGCTTCTTCTCATCTGTTTTCATTTCAGGCTCTGATCCTGATCCTTAAACTTGAATGTTGCCAAACCCCTTCTTCCTGCCTAGACCAAGGCTTAGAGATTATATTGAAGGACCATGGACCTAGGTGGGACAATCGTTAGCGTCCACCATTGGACTTCTGGCAGAGACTGCACTTGGGAACAGCTGAGCCTCCTCTAGGAGTCTGGGGTTGAAAGGAGCAGAACTAGATAGCCCAACATGCAGAACAGCGTAAACGGCTTTCCCAGAGCAATGAGGGGCAAAGTCTGGAGGTTGCAGCCCTTGCCCTGAGCGTCCAAGGTGGACTTTCTTTCTGAATGTTGAGCTACTCAGGGGCTCTAAGTAAAGCTCCAGTTACTGCACAGCCTTTATCCAGCTATGAGGCTCAGCATTCATGGAGCTGGAATTCATCCCCTCCCCCGTGACAGAAACTTCTCCCCAGATTTCTTGGCCATGGATTTGAAGGTGTGCCTCCACCTCAGAAAGCAGGCAGCTTCTTGGAAGGCTGCAAGGGATGAAAAAGTAAGATTGATTCTCCCTTTTGCCCATTCTCACGCCACTGCCTAGCCTGCCCTTCCCTCTTCCCACCCACAATCCCTCCTATTCCCCAAGGGCTGCCATTTTGGAGCCAAAATCCACTTTGTCAGCTCAAGAGCAGCCCTGCCTTCTCTTGCTCCACACACCATGTGACCCTGGAGAACCTCCAGGGCATATTTCATCTGGCATCAGCAACTAGAGGTCACTGTGACCCAAAACTTCCTGCATTCTCCGGCCTGGCAGCG
The DNA here is from genome assembly GCF_051225735.1 of Oryctolagus cuniculus. Taxonomy (NCBI): domain Eukaryota; kingdom Metazoa; phylum Chordata; class Mammalia; order Lagomorpha; family Leporidae; genus Oryctolagus; species Oryctolagus cuniculus. The sequence continues at coordinate 90,439,421 of NC_142870.1, forward strand.
CCTGCCAAAGCCAGCCGTGGCGGGGGAGGGAGAGTGCCACTGCGGGGTGAGGGGCGGGAGCTGACCGAATGTGGTGTCGGCCGCCTTGCCTGCCAGCAGACATCAGCGCCGGTTTTCCACTGCCGGCCATTCATTGGACTTGGCCAGCTTTGTTCCTTCTCTGGGACCAAGTCAACAAGCTGAGACCAGAGGAGCTGTGACTCTGGCATGCAGGGTACAACCACTTCTGTTTGCATGCACATCATGGCCAGCAGCTGTGCTCTGTTGTCCCCAGAGACAGCGATCCCCCCACCTGTCCCCAGGAATTGCTGTTCCATTTGTTTCCAGCATAGGAAAAAACACATATTGTTATTGAGGCCAGAGACTTCATCTTGAGATTCACTCAGGGTCAAAGGCAGTGAATGTGAAATCCTAACGCTGGGAAACTATTTTAATATCAGTTTACAAGGGTCCCCTTCCACACAAGAATCATAAAGTTTCAGGGCTAGAAAAGATCATAAACCATCCAAGCCAGTGGTTCTTCATCCAGTTTGGTAAAGAGACCTTTTGGTAATAGACAAAAACAAACCGCTCCCGACCCTGGGAAAAAGCCCATGGCCACACATGATTCTGCCCACGGTTTGCGGGGTGCAGGGACTCAGGAAGCTCATCTGTGGAAGGCTTGTCTGCTTCCACTACGGTATCTTGCCTCTCTGCCTTGCAATTGGCAGAAAGGAGAATGTGAGGCCGGGAGAGGATGTTGCCTCCTGCAAAGATCAAAGCTGGGTGCATTCCTGTAGAACCCAGATCTCACAGCTCCCAGCCTCCCTTGCAGACGACACAGGGGCCCTTCCGCCAGAGGCCCCTGGCCCTTTGTCTTTACCTTTATTGTCCCTCGTTTTTCTTCGTTTTTCCCCTTCCAGCTCTTTTCCCCTTAGTTCCTTGCTCTTCTCGCAGTCTTTCCCTTCTCACTTGATTTCCTCTAGTACTTTCTCCCCCCAATTCTCTTCATTTTTGCACTGAGCCTCGCCTGCTCTGTATATTGATGGGTCTTCAGCTCTGTGGCCCCCTGAAGAGGGCACTGGCTGTTGCTGAATCAAAAGACACAAGTGCTAAAGCAAGGATGGAATGAGATTGCAGAAAGCAGTGACATAAAAGAGAAAACCCTGTCTCTGTCTTCACATTTTCAATATGTATTTAGCACAAATGGGCCGTTTTACCCCTAGTAAAGAAAAGACGCCTACAGAAAGAAAGGAGCAAATCCCAGAAACCAGTTCCGGAGATCAGAGGCTCCTAATGAGTGCTCCAAATACCCCCCTGAGAATGGCTTAGACCCTTTCAGGGATCTGCAATGTCAAAATTACTTTCAAAATAATGTTCGGATACTATTTTCCTTTGCACTATAATGCTGCACTGATGATTGCAAAAATGGTGGCACGTAAAACTGCTGAGGCTTTAGAATGAACGCATCGAGGCAGTGAAGCCAAATCACACTGTATTTTTTCACTGCCATGAACAAAAGTTTAAAAAAACGGAAGTTTGCCTTTAGAATGCCTTTAAAAGAGCAGTCAAAAGTCATTGTTGATTAAATTTAGAAGTGGGCTACATAACTTTTTACATTCCATGACAAACAGGAAATGTGCATAAAGGACCTCTGCTGTATATTGAAGAACAATACTTATTTCAATAAAAAGTAGTTTTGCAATAGAAACCAAATCAACCACTTTTTTTAATGAATCACCATATTAATTGGGAACAACTGAGAGACCAGCTGTGGTTATTTAAACCTGGATATGTCCAAAATATTTTCTCAGTAATATGCAGTATAAGCTGCCACTTCAAGGGCAAAACCAGGAATACCTTTTGACAATCAAAAACCTCAAGCAGTCCATTAAAAATCGGAATGCCAGAAAAGATGTATTCAGCACCATGAATTTAACAGCTTCCCAATCTTAAAACTTGTTGATTAGATTGATGATGTCTTGAAATATGTGAAATTTTCGTTTTGAAATAAAATGTGCCAAGGACTGGTAGAATTCAGTGAAGGAATACTTTCCAACTGACCAGTGCATAATGTTACAAAACCATTCATGAGAAAAGTATCCATTTAAAATGCATGATAGGGACCTGCTATGTGGCATAGCAGGTAAAGGCGCCGCCTGCAGTGCTGCCATCCCATAAGGGTACTGGTTCTATTCCCAGCTGCTCCACTTTCGATCTAGCTCTCTGCTATGGCCCGGGAAAGCAGTAGATGGCCCAAGTCCTTGGGCCACTGCACCCACGTGGGAGACCTGAAAGAAGTTCCTGGCTTCTGGCTTCAGATCAGCTCAGCTCCAGCCTTTGCAGACAGATGGGGAGTGAACCAGCAGACAGAAGACCTCCCTCTCTCTCTCTTTCTCTCTCTCTCTTCCTCTCCTTCTCTCTGTGTAACTCTGACTTTCAAATAAATAAATAAATCTTAAATAAAATAAAATGCATGATGGACTGTGGGATTTAAATATAGCTGAATATGAAATGCTCAATAGTAATGTTCCAGGGTTCTACAATACAGATGAATTGTAAGAAACTACCACTTGCTGGGGCTGACGCTGTGGTGTGGTGGGCTAAGCCTCTGACTGTGGCGCCGGCATCCCATATGGGTGCTGGTTCATGACCTGTCTGTTCCTCTCCCAATCCAGCTCTCTGCTATGGTCTGGGAAAGCAGAGCATGGCCCAAGGGCTTTGGCCCCTGCACCAGCATGGGAGATTCAAAAGAAACTCCTGGCTCCTGGCTCTGGATCAACAAAGTTCTAGCTATTGTGGTCATCTGGGGAGTGAACCAGTGGACGGAAGCTCTCTGTCTCTCCCTCTCTCTGTCTGTAACACTGCGTCTCAAATAAATAAATAAACATTTTAAAAAAAGAAACTAGAAACTACCACTTGTTGAGTTTTGATGTAGTGGCAAAAGAAAAAGTCTACAACTATCTGATTATGCAATTAAAATATCCCACCCTTTTGTAACCATATATCTGCAGAATTTCCTTCATTTACTTCAACTAAACAACAACTGTGGATGTAATATAAAAGCATATATGAAAATCAGCATCTTTAATCAGGCCAAATTTTAAGGATATTTACAAACATAAAATCACACTATTTTCCCCATGGAAAATATGTGAAATAATAATTTTTTAATTCCTTTGTCCTCATTTCTCACTCAGTAAATATAAATAGATATAACTCACAAAAGCAAAAGCTTTTTGGAGTTCCCAATAATTTTAAAGCATGCAAAGGAGTTCTGAAGCCAAAATGTTTGGGCACTAGTGCTGTGCTGTAGACTGTTCTAAGGAGGAAAAGATAATCAATGCAACACACTCTGCAGCTAGTAAGGATGAGGCTCAGTGATAGGCACTGGGAGGACTCCAGTGCTTTCGGAGTCTCCAGTCCCAATCACTGCCCCACGAGTACAAGAGAAACAGAGGAAAGAGAAAGAATGTGCTACCAGAGCGCCACACCAATGGAGGAAAGAAGGACTAGGAACGTCCTCAGAAAGGAGGTAACAGTCAAGAAGGCTTGGGAGGGGTTGGTGCCTGCCATGCCTGGAAAAGAGCGCAGGACAGGAGAGCAGAGGCAGTATAAGGAGCAGGCATGCCACAAGGCATCTGTAAAATCTTGCAGGAGAAGGTCCTTGTAAAGTTGCTGCCCGATAAATGTCTTCCAGATGCATCCGTGTATGAAAGCACTGTCCGACTAAGCCATGGATGGGCTTAGCTCTGCCTTATCATCTGCATTTCCTGCAGGATTTGTGAGGAAAATTCGTGGATAATGAAACTGACAAAGGCCAAGAGAAGTGAAATGATTCATGCCTGGTGCACATCAAAGGCAGACTGGGGCCCTAGCCAAACTGCCCACTCCTGACTCCAAGGCCTCCTTTGCCAGACAAGTTCCTCTGAAGGCAGGTCTTGGCTGACATTCCTTTGTCCCAACTGGAGAAGGACACTGAGGGAACAAGGGGGAGGCAGACACGTGCCTTGGGTGTCATCACTTGAAGCACTTCTTCTGAACAGCGGTCCCCATGAGGGGCAGTGGGATTCAGAGATGAGACGTTGTTCTTGTGCTACAGTCTCATGAACAAGTTGCTCAGAAAGCCATCTGACCGTGACTCTGACAGCACAGCGCTTCCCTAGGCACAGATCCCAGAGAAGAGCTCCACCAAAGTGGTGAAGCTTCCCAGAGGGCTTGGAGAGGATGGGAGAGGGATGCCGATGATTTGTAGATAGAGATGGATGAAATCCAGAACACTAATTCTTGATTTCAAAGGCTCCTGAAGGGTAGTGACTGTGTAATTTGCCTCCGCATCCCCAATACCCAGCATGGTGCCTGCCCCAGCAAAGACATTCCATAAATATCTGAGGAGCTACTCTGAATAGAAAGATAAGGAAGCGATCTGTGGCCAACACAATTTTCTGTTTGTGCTGCAACTCCACACCCTCCTTTTGCCCCCCATTGGAACTCTTGCCAAACTTTTGTCCCCAGTCTATCCTAACAGACAGCTTCTCCTGGACTGGTAATCAAAAGGTAAGGATTCCTGTTTCATTGCAGAATGAGCTTTGTAGGTTCCCATCATAATGAGACCACAGCCACTAAAGATCACATCTCCTTCAACTTTACACAGCCTGTCTCTCCTCCCTCTCTCTCAGCAAACAGGAACCAGAAAAATTGCATTGGTTCCCTAATCGTGAGCCAGCCTCTCCATGAGGAAGGTTACAATCAATACCCATGACACAGACTGATACGATGCTGCAGAGCTCAGGGAGCATCTGCAAAACTGATGCCAATCATGTCCTAAGGTCGTGCATCCTGCTACTCCAGGATAGATGGGTCTGCTCCCTGCCTCGACCAGGAGGAGGAAAGCTTCATGATGGATGACAGCAAGGGGATTATCACCCCTAAAGAAGAAGTGTTACTAGTTCTTGCGCTTCGCCCATCAGCACTGACAGGCACAGCATTACTCATCATCTCTAAAATCACCCAAATTTAAGATGCTTCCTCTTTGGGGGATTGGCTGCCAAGACAAGTGTCACTGAGAGAAAATTAATTAAGCCTGGGTGAACCTGGGTGCCATAACTCACAGAGCTGTGTTAGAACAAATGATGTAAGTTTAGTATGCAAGCAAGAATCCATGAGCAAGTGGAGAGATTTCAACAGGACAAATAGCAAGTCGAAATCGAAGCTCAAGGGCTTGACACAGTCCAGTCAATCTGAAACTACCTAAAGAATCATTTAATCGGAACTCTCAGAGCATTTTGAATAGGTGTGTTTTGTTCTTAATAAACAAAGCTTTAAAGAAGGGATGCAGAGGATATTGGAATGAGGAGAAGGAAGTGGAAGTAATGGAGTATATGAGGAAGATTAACAAAGGGCAAATGTAACTGGAAGCAGAGATTTGTCTTCTGAGATCCAAGCAGAAGGTTGCTTCTCCCGTAGAATCTGTCTCATTCACCCCTTAGGCTAGATGAAGTCACCTGTCCCCTCACCTCACATGATGTCCTTTACATGGCCTTGTTACAGGGTGGGTCCTTCAGTTACTTCATTGAAAGGACTGGTGTTGTAGTGTAGCCCATTAAGCTGTCACTACAGATACGTGCATCCTCTATTGGAGCAGTAGCTTGAGTCCCTGCTGCTGTGCTTCTGATGCACATTCCTGCTGAGTGACATGGGCACCTTCCACCCAAGTGGGAGACACAGACAGATGGCTTTCTGGACTCTCAGCTTCAGCCTGGCCCAGCCCCAGCTGTTGCAAGCATTTTGGAAGTTAACCAGTGGATGGAAGAACACTTTGTCTCTTCCCCTCTGTCACTCTGCCTCTCCAATAATAAATGAATAAATAAATAAGCTTTTTTTTAAAGTTCACAGAAAATTAAATTAGAAGTTTATTTTGGGGCAAAAAATTGAAATCCATAGATTTTTCATAATACATATTTTCCATGAATTTTGCAAAGACCCCTGAATTGTATATTTTATCCAGTTTCCCAGAACGTCTTGCTATGGGACCCTGATGATAACTGAGCTCATATATTTCATAGAATTAGCATGGAGTCCTGAGGCTTCAGCCTACAGCAAGGCCCATGACAGGAGCTCAGGGCATTTTGGGGCCTTTATTTTTAGTAAGATTGAAGTGACAAACTGAAAAATGAACAATTAATTAAAAATAGATGTAAACTCAAACAAGACTGTTGCCCCAAGGGCTACTCTGACCAGGCTCTTTCTGTTAGCCCGCTTTTGTAACCCAGAATAATGAGGCTTGATCTTAATTGAAGACAGTTAGGAAGGTCCATGCAGACATGATTAACTCTAAAGAAACTGATTTTGATAATGGAGGAAATTGTAATTGTGTTTTTCTTTGCAAAGCAAATGCTTTAACCACAGGGGAAATATTTTTAAGAGCACAGCTTAAAATTTCCCAGAACTCAACATACTGGAAATCAGTGGCCTGTATCACAAATGTAGATTGCACCACCTGTCTTGCCTTTGTCCATCCACCTCCTGTGAGTTAAAGGAAAATTCCCAGAGATGAAAGGCCACATTAAGCTGCAAACTCGAATCAGTCAGGTTCCAAGATTTAAGTGGCTGTTTCTTTGGCGTCTAAATAAATATTACTAATTAAATCCCTGTAAGCCTGTGAAAAAAGAGAGCATTTTATCCAGTTCACAGAAGCAATCCATACAACACAGAACAAGTTGTCTTGCCAATAAATTTCTGAAAATCTTTGGAAGCCAAAATTAATATTCCTCCTTTCTCCTGGGTCAGGTCTGTAAGGTCACCACAGCCAGGCTCCCTCTAAATGTTGAAGGCTACTCAATTAATCTTCTTGTTTGCAGAGATTTGAAAGCATTTAAGGAAGGTCAAAAAATAATCCCAGCAAAACGCAGCTGAATGTCCACTGTTGTGCAAGCCTCACCTTAGCTTATTTTAAATTCCCTTTTCCATTGTCTATCTCCAAATTTTCTTTTATTTCTTCTCTCTCTCTTTCTTTCTTTTATTCTTTATTTACTCTGCCTCTATTCTTTTTCCAGTATACAGGGTTTGGATTTGAGGGATCACCCAGTTACGCTGGAATATCTGGGCTATTTCACCCAGATAAGCTGCCACATCTTTAGCCTCCTTCTGTTTACTCACAGAAGACAAGAGAGGAAAAAAAGGATATAGTTAGAATAAAAATAAATTATATGAATCAGTTAAACAAATTAGAGCACAACAAAAAATCATATAGAAGAGGAGTTGATATGGTTTAGATTTTGAAAAGTCTTTGACAAGATGCATTCATTAAACTGGCTAATAAGTATACAACACCTAGGACAGTGCCTTGCATGGAGTAGACATTGAAAATATTAATGTTTTATCATCATCATCATCATCATCATCATCTCCTCTGCTGCTCAGCTCTATTCCCTAGATTGTGATAAGCAATTGAGGACAGAGGCATTCCTGCAGACAAAAGAAGTGTCAGCTCTGAAGTTAGGACAGATATAGAATGTCCAGTTCCCCGAGCGCTGGGAACAGCCTGCCTTCCCCTCACCCCAAGTCACAGGAACAGATGAGCAACAGATAACTCTGACAGTGAAGAATTTTCAAAGCCTGTATTGAGGTGCAAGGGTTAAGCTGCAGCTTATGACACCAGCATCCCATATTGGAGTGTCAATTTGACTTCTAGCTGCTCAGCTTCCAATCCAACTCCCTGCTAATGCACCTGGGAAAGCAGCAGATCATGGCCCATCAACTTGGTTCCTGCCACCCACTGTGGGGAGCAACTGGGAGCAACTCGGACTAGACTAAGTTACTCGAATTAAGACTTATTCTATGCATCTGCTCTCCCACAATATGGCGCTGGGAGAGGAGGAAACAGCTTCTACACAGCTGCCTCCAGTTCAACCAATAAACAGCAGGACCTGCTCCTGATTGGAGGAGAGCAGCGTACTCGGCCTGTGGGTAGCAGAGTTGGGATTGGTGGAAGAGGACTATAAAGGAGGAGAGAGACAACATGCACCAGGAACATCTGAAGGAACACCTGTGCAGCCCCCGAGAGAGCCGGCCGGCGGTGTGCCGCTCCCCCGCGGAAGTGGGGAACGTGGCAGGGGGAACCGCCCTTCCACGGAGCTGGAAGGGACGGTAGCCAACCCAGGGAGGGCCGAGTAGACAAAAGAACAGCGCAGGGTCCTGTGTCGTTCCTCCACGAAGACGGGGAGCGACATAATGGTGCCGTGACTCGGATATGAAGCCTAGGCAGGGTTTAGTGTCGTTCCTCCATGAAGAGGGGGAGCGACAACCCACGTGGGAGACTTGGATGGAGTTCCTGGCTACTGGCTTTTGCCTGACCCACCCCTGGTTACAACTAGGGGTGGAGTGACTCAGCAGATTGAAGATTTGTCTCTCTCTGTCTTTTACTCTCTCCAATACTCTGCCTTTCAAATACATACATATATACATACACCTTTTTTAAAAATGAAATTCAAAAAGAAGAAAAACACTTGAGAAAAACAAACACAAGGAAGGTGAGATCACAGACTAATACAAGAGAACTGCAAAAGTTTTTGAAAGATGTAATTAAAAATTCATTCTGGTGCAAAAGAAATTTGTAGTCCACACATAGTTTTTCATAATACACATTTTCCATTCACTTTTTAAAGATTTCTTATATAAATATTAAAAACTTAGCCGGCGTCGCGGCTCACTAGGCTAATCCTCCGCCTTGCGGCGCCGGCACACCAGGTTCTAGTCCCGGTCGGGGCGCCGGATTCTGTCCCGGTTGCCCCTCTTCCAGGCCAGCTCTCTGCTGTGGCCAGGGAGTGCAGTGGAGGATGGCCCAAGTGCTTGGGCCCTGCACCCCATGGGAGACCAGGAGAAGTACCTGGCTCCTGCCATCGGATAGGCGCGGTGCGCCGGCCACAGCGCGCCAGTTGCGGCGGCCATTGGAGGGTGAACCAACGGCAAAGGAAGACCTTTCTCTCTGTCTCTCTCACTGTCCACTATGCCTGTCAAAAAAAAAAAAAATTTCATTCTGGTGCAAAAGAAATTTGTAGTCCACACATAGTTTTTCATAATACATATTTTCCATTCACTTTTTAAAGATTTCTTATATAAATATTAAAAACTCAATTAAAACTGTAATGGAGGATGCAGGGGAAGATTTTTAAAATAAAGATTAACATATTTGGGATGATTAAAAAAGATATAATACCCATGAAGAATGGTAGCTAGCTCTTTGCTACTTAAAGTGTGATCTGCAGGCCAGCAGTATCACCATCACCCTGGAGACTGTTAGAAGCCCAGAGGGGCTAAAGCAGAATTTGCCTTTAACAAGACCCATAGATGAAGTGCATGTCCCTTCTCACTGGAGAAGCACTTTAGTAGAACTGGCATTTGCAATTTTAATTACCGAAAAAAATTATTGACTGATTGAAAAGCAGAAATAGCATGTGAATTGAAAATTAATGAGGGGCCAGCGTTGTGGTGTAGCAGGTAAAGCCACCACCTGCAGTGCCAGCATTTCATATGGGTGCCGGTTCGAGTCCTGGCTGCTCCAATTCTGATCCAGCTCTCTATTATGGCCGGGAAAGCAGTAGAGGATGGCCCCAGTCTTTGGGCCCCTGCACCCATGTGGGACACCCAGAAGAAGCTCCTGGTTCCTGGCTTTGGATCAGCACGCAGCTCCAGCCATTGTGGTCATCTGGAGAGTGAACCAGCAGATAGAAGACCCCTCTCTCTCTCTCTCTCTCTCTCTTTCTCTTTTTCACTCTCTGCCTCTCCTCCTCTCTGTGTGTGACTTTCAAATAAATAAGTAAATCCTTAAAAAAAAAAAAAAGAAAATTAATGAGTACAAAGACCCAGTTGATGTTGTCTCCTTTAGTGCTATAGCCGAACTCTTATTGGCAAAAAGTACATATTAGGAAAAAAATAAATGGGAATTTTTTTTTTTAGATTTCTACACTTAGCAGCTAAACTACCAGTCAAATAAAAGAGCCATTTAAAGAAATATTTAGCATTTCAAAGATTCAGAAAATTTGCCACACACATATCCTCTGTGTGTTTTTGGGATGTGTGTGTGTGTGTGTGTGTATGTTTTATATATTTCTAAGATATATTTTAAAAGATCTGTTGGAATTGTGATAAATAACTCACAAAAACAAAAGAAACAGAAGTGAGTACACAAGTATTTGATTAGGTTTAAACAGCTCTTCTTGCATAATCTTTAAATATTTATACCGAAAATCCAAGGTTATCTCAAACTGCAAAGTGGCAGAGAGGGAAAAGAGAAAAGCATAAAACTACTAAGGCTCCTATCTTATTCGGGAGAGGACAGAATTGTTGAATAACTCTAGGTAAGAAGAGCAAATATGTATGTTATAAAAGACCACAGGTTACATAGTTCCATTTGTATGAAACTTTAGAAATCTTTAATCCATAGTAACAATGCATATCTGTGTTACCTTGGGACAGGTGAGAGGTGGACAGTGAAGAGTAGAAAGGTCACTCTGTGAGAAATAGCACCAGGTATTTTGGGATGATGAAAATGTTCTGTATCTCAATTGTGGTGATGATGAAAGGAGCATATAAATATGTCATAATTTATCAAAACATACTTAAAATGGGTACATGATATATATGTGATATTTTAATAAAATTGATTTAAAAATGTATATGACATATGTGCAAAGGAACTACAAGGAAAATAAAATTAGTTGCTCCATTTACAAAACACTAGCATAAGAAATGGATTGGAGAATCTTGACCAACTCAACAAATAAGGAAAATGCATGGCATGTTAATAATAGCTAGCATTTATTCCATACTCACTCTTTCTCAGGCAATTTAGATATTATACATACACTGAATTCCTTTATCCCTGTAGCAAATCAGTAAATGAAGCCTAGTTATCATCATTCCCACAGCAGGTATTTGGCCTGGCAGTTAAGACATCAGTTGGGACACCCACATCCTTACTCCTGACGCTAGTTTCTGGCTAATGCAGACTCTGGGAGGCAGTGGGTGATGGCTCAAGATTCTGTCATCCACATGGGAGATTCAGATTGAGTTGCATCCTCCTGGATTTGGCCTGACAAGCTTCAAACATTGTGGGCGTTTGGGGAGTGACAATCAAATGGGCTCTGTGTGTGTGTGTGTCTGTCTTTCTTCTTCCTATGTGGCTCAAATAAATAAATGTTTAATTTAATTATTGTACAACCCAACTTCATGATGTGCTTTCAAACAGTGAGATGAGTAAAAGCATCAGCTTTCATATTGCCTTATATGCAAAGGATTCCAACCAAAGGAGAAAAGGGATGTAGTTTGCTGGGCTCAACTCCTGACCCCCAACCTCGATTTTTAACAAGGTGAAGGAGGAGTACTGGGGGGTGATGTCCTAATTCTTTTGCCAAAAAAACAAAAAACAAAACAAACAAACAAAAAAAAAAAACGGGGAGGGGGTGGGTAAGATGAGGCAGATGAGGTGGTCAGACCATGGAAAGCTGAGAGTGGAATTCATCCAGACTTACACAACAATCTTTTGATTTTTTTTTTTTTCTAAGATGAGACTCCCTGGGCTGGATGGCAAAGATAGGGAGTCTTTGTTCCCAGTGTCCCATTTCAGCTGATTGGGCTCCTTGCAATGGCATCAGAAATGATCCAGAGTGTGGGCAAGTGACAGTTAAAGACCCATCATGGAGCAAATAAAAAAACACACAGAGCATAAAAAATATCCTCACATTATGGACAAAGGACATGAGGCTTAGAGAATTTAGGTAACTTAAGCAACATCAAATATTTAACACAGCAAAGCCAGGGTTCTAAGCCAGGTTATATAACATTCTGTTAGACTGGTATGCATCATAAATAGAAAACAAAGTAAAATAGAAAACCCAAATTAAAAAAAATGTCATTTATCAAGGCAAAGTAATGTGAAAAAAGTTTCTCTACTATAAATCATAGGCTAAGATTTCTTAAATAAAAATATAACTTAGTTATATGTTATTTACAAAAGGCATATCTAAACAACATCTAGAAAATTTGAAAATGAAATAATTTCAAAAATTCACTAAATGTTAAAAATAGTAGATATATTAATGTCAATACAAAAAGAAAAATTGAAACTGAAAAGTATTTTAAGTTATCAAAGAAGAAAATCTTATATTGAGAAAAGATACAAGGGTACTTAAAAAGTTTATGGAAAATGAAATTAAAAGATAAGTGTATTCACTTATAGTTTTTTTCATAGAAGATTTCTCATGAGCTTTTTCAAGATCCAACATTAGCATGAATTTTTAAAACAATTTTGCACCAAACTCAACTTATCTCTTTTAAAAAATTTCTAGTAATATAAAGAGAACAGGTTTCATGTACTTCACAGATATAACTCTAAGAAGATAACCAGACTTTCCTCATTCCTTTTCCCCTCCCTCCATCAACCCGATTCCTTAATTCCTTTCTTTTTGTCTTTAATTTTTACAAAAACATAATCTCAGTTTAACTTACAATTACAGGTTTAGTGCACCACTAACTATATTAAACAAGTAAAAAGTAGAAAGACCACAGTCCACAGAGTATGTACAAAAGCTAAAACAAGCTTATCTTTAATTTGGTTTTTCACAAACTCTTGAAGTATCCTTGTAAAACTAAACAGGAAAATAAAACTGTCTTAAACATTCTAACTAAAGATTCAAAATATATTTTAATAAATTTTATTTCACTATTGTTCTTAAATACATTTATTATACAGTAAGAAATACTGAAAATAAATTAACTGTGAATCCAATTTTAAATTCTATAAAATAACAATGAAGTAATTCCAAAGATGATGAAGAAATTAATTAATGGTAAATGAGTATTAAGGAAGTATGAGATGATAAATTTAGAATTAATCAATAACTCCAATTGCCATTTCTTTGAAGGTTAATAAAATAAATTCCTAGGAAGTCTTGTGAAGAAAAGGAGAGCAACAAAATCATGTGAAAAACAAAACAAAGTATTTTATTACCTATATAGAAAAAATGGATAATATGAAACCATAGGAAAGTGTTATCAAATGGACTCCAAAGGAGACTTCTAAAACCTAAATAACCAGAAATCAGAGGAGAACATTGAAAAAGGGATCAAAGATCTTTTTATGAAACCAATTCAAGATGATTGTGGATAAATTTTATTAAATCTTTAAGGAAATATTCCTAAGTATTTTTAATGGACAGCTTCCCATTTGATTTTACAACAGTAGAAAATCCTGATATCAAACCATAGAATGTTAGTCTCCAAGTCATTCAGCTGGAACTCCATGCACGGTTGAAAAATCCTAAATCAAATGCCTTACTTGTAGCTCTTATGAAAAGAGATGAGCTAGAGATACAACAGGTGGACTGATAGTAGACATAGATATGTCTGAGGGACAAAAAGTGAATGTGTGAGGCTCTGGAGACACTTCAGTTGTAATTTAATCCAATAACCAACTTTATAGAAGACCAAACAGGAATATTATTTATTCAATTGCCACAGCAAGTGAAGCGACGTTGATTCACCCTCGCAACTGAAATGCTAGCCTTTATTCACTACTTGAGAGGTTCTTTAAAGTCCTTCATTTGTGCCTTCCCCTCACTTCACACATAGATTAAAAATACTTTCTGCATGTAGATTGGGCATAGGGAATGGGATGAGAACACAGTCAGTCCTTTTCATCTATGGACTCCACATCCATGGGCTCAACCAACTGCAAGTGGAAAATATTCAGGAAAAAAATTATTTTCTACTGAATCCGTAAAGACTTTCTTCCTTGGCCTTATTCTCCAAATGACGTAGTTTAACAGCAATTTCCATAGCATTTACATTGTGTGAGTCATTCTAAGTAGTCTGTAGATGACTTAAAGTACACAGGAGGCTGTTCATAGATTATATGCAAATACTAGGCCATTTATTTAAGGGATATGAGCATTCTTGAGTTTCCATATCCATAAGAGTTCTGGATCCAGTCCTCCATGGATACTGAGGGGTGACAATGTAAGTATAGACATTGGTTCATAGTTTAAATACATTTGTAAATAACTGAAATAAACTTGGGATTTTTGGAAGCAACTCTAACATTTCCAGTCAAGGTTAAAGAGAATAATCTTGACTTTTCTTTGTTAGAGCCAAAATATTGATGTCCTTAAACCACAGCCCCAATGTTTGTAAAGGCTTTACTATTCTCATTGGTGTCTAAAGATGTCTCCCAAATTTTCTCAGGTGTTTCAAGCTGATGAAGCAGCATTAAAAAAGAAATAATAAAGTTAAAGTCACACCTGTGAAACATCATTTAATCCATTCGAAAGTTTTCAGTAAATAAAATAAAGGTATATAATTTGGAAATAGAGCACGGTGGTGTCCGAATACTCAGATAATGATGAAAATGCTACCGTCTAATGCTACCACTTTTACTTCAACTCAAGCCATGGAATAAATCATTAAGCAACTGAACATTTAATTTCATGATTATCTTTATTCAAATAAAAATAAATGCAATTAATCATTATCCCCCCAGGGATGGAAGGATTTTATCTTTTATTCATTTCCTAAAAGTCACAATACTTTTACCTTTAAACTGTTCATTATAGATTAGGTCACTTATTCCTGGGGAGTGAAAATCTTACAATTACAAAACTGATGGTACTATTCTTAAACTGGAAAGGAAGCTGTGACCTCAGCATCAATACTTTCCCTTATTAGTTTACTATGTGCCCACTGTCTAGCAGCCTCAAGATTAGATGGAAGAGATTTATCTCTGGTACTTGACAGAGTGGATTGTACTGGGAGTCTCCTAAGAGGATGAACCAGAATCACAAAAACCAACTCCTAAGATAGGAGCAAACATCTCTCTGGTTGTAACTGCTGGCTAGTAGAACTCCACAATAAACACACACACACACACACATGCACACACACACACAAATCCAAATATGAATAAAGACCATAGGCAGATCAACCAGCCATCTTTCCCTTTTGTTCTCACCTAACAAGACTCGAGTTGCACGTTTTTCATTGCTGGGACTAGCTTACAGTAGAATAGACTGTTGACAGATGTATACACCCCCCTGCACTGTGTATCCTCCACCCCTACCCTACTCTACCCATAGTACCATAATGCATATTTGCCCCACTTGGTAGCAGAAACTGACACTTGTTTTTTGTTGTTGTTATTGTTTTGTTTTGTTTTTAGTTTGGACTGTGTTTTATGTGTCTTCATTTTTTGTTAAGCAGTATAAGAATACTTTCCATACAGGACTGCTAAGGAGATGCTTGCAACTTTACTTTATTAAAGTATATGAACACACTGACACCTGTTATCTAATGCTATTTATGATGTGACATAAATGACAAAAGCATGGCTGCTTTCCTCTGGAGCTGCAACACAGACCCTAAAATACTTGGATAAGATTAATTATTTCTAGCAACTGTGTAGACTTACTGGGCTCCCTGTTCTGCTTGGCATCAGATAATATGTTATACTGAAATAAGGCAGAGAAAACATGTAACACCAGCATCAGGTTAGGCCACATCACAAGTTGTGACTGGGGACAGGACAGGGATGGTAGTTCTGAGACATGCGCAGTAAAAGAGAGAAGCTTTAGTTAAGGAATAGCTATCTCTAAAGGCTGACTAGGAATTAAAGGTATATTTAGCCTAATTAACAAAAATTTACTATAATTAAGTTTAAAAATTTGAGTTGTAAAGGCACAGATCTTTGGTCTTTCTTCAGATTCTTGTCAGAGGAAGGGAAACATGAGGACTTCACAGACTTAATGACACTGTTCTCAAAATAGCACATTGTCACAGGATGTCTCTTTATTTCCATGAGAGACTGTATCTTAAGGAAAAAATTATTTTGATTGGGTCAGTCATCTTGACAAGTCTATATCTACTGGTATTTCTATTTGAGTAATATAAATCCCCATTTTTATTTATAGGTTGAGAGTGACTGTTTTAGAATCTGTAATTAATAATTCAATGAATAGTTGGCACCATTTGTTGAGCATCTACTATGTTCCCAATGCATTGTTTTGTCTTTAGCAATGTTGACAGGAAATGTAGTGTTCCTTTTACGCACATGAGGAAGCTGAGGATCACTATGGTGAAGGAATTTGTTCAAGGCCACACAGGCAGTGAATGGTAAAATATGATTTGCAGCTGGACTGCCAAGTATCACGAAATAATAAGTAAGGTGCTTATATGTCTAGAATTTAGCAATGGGAACTTGGCAGAGTAGGCACTTGGACATTATTGGTTTACTTAACTGACAACAGAATAATAAACCTAGAAGTTTATTGTTAAACCTAGGAGGAGCTTTAAGATCAAATTCAAAATCCTCATTTCCCAGATTAGAAAGCTTAGATCTACAGAAGGAAGGTGACTTCCACAAGGCAACAATGTAAATCAATGACAAAGTTGCCTTTAAAATTTAAATCACCACCCCCACCCACTCCCAGCTCCAGGAGTTCCAAGGACCCTTTGATAGCCTGGACACTGGAGCCATGAACTTGTCTGTCAGTTACAGTGACCATGGGGCACGCGATGGTCTTCTCTAGCCTTCTCTGGGTTGCACTAGGTCTCTTCTGTTGCCCACATGCCTCAGAGGAGAAGCCACACCACTGCTGCCCCACCCATGGTTAGAAGCCCAATGTTCTTGCCAAGTTTCCAGGCCCCTGGCTGCTAGTCAGTGCTGCTATCCATGGCAGTGTCAGTGAGAAGTGCCTCCTCTCCAGCTCTGTGTCACTTTTGGTCACCTGGACCCCAATCATAATGCTTCTGCCAAGAATCTCACAAAATATTTTTGAACAGTTCTGGCAGCTTCAGTATCTTCCCCACCCCCACTAATTATAGCACTCAAACCCAGCCAATGGAAAAATATGAGAAATGAGCCATGCCATCTTCTCCATTTTCTTGTCCTTCTTTTTCTGACTCTGTCTCTACCCAAAGCCCATCTCTCCCTCCACCCCCAGGACAAAAATAAAAAGCTCCTATGCATGTGACTAAACACAAATACATACAGGCAAATGCTCTGTGTTATATGCATGTGTGTGCATGCAGGTACACGTGTCTACACACGTGCAAACACGGCAGGACTATTGTAAACAGCTGAGTATTTTGCTATGCTTGGATTCAATTTGCTGGCCTTTTTAAGTGTCAGTTTATGACTGCTACAGCTGCATTTGTAAAAGTTCTAACCACTGGAATTTACCTCTCTGAGCTCAAGAAGTTCAAGGTGAATTGTAAAGTTTGAAACAGAGTCAATTTGACCAAATTGCAGTGAATGGTAGGACGCCTAAAAGTACCTTTCTCTGTTGCTCAAGTGTAAGATGTCACAAGGTTTGACTTGTCTTGGAATCAATTGCTAGGGCCTCCATTAACAAGAATGTGCACAGATAAATCCCAGAAGACTGCCTACAGCTTTGAAGAGTTAGGTGACAAAATTCACCTACTGTTGTATGGCCTTCTGACAATATACCTAACATTCTTTTAAGTTTTCATCTTCCTGGATAAAGCATAATTTGAAAAAAAAATCAAGAAGCTCAACACTGAGCTAGTCATCATGCTCAGCTCTTTTATTTTCTTTTGATTAATCTTCTCAAAAGTCTTATGAAGCCCAGAGAGGTTAATTAAGGATCCATCCAAATCACACACAGTTAAGGGATAGCAAAACCAAGCAAGAACCCAGGTCTTCTCATTTCATATGCGTCTTGCCAGTGCACACACTCACCTCCAGGCCATCTTTCCACATATGCAACATTCACCCTTTCTTGTTTTACCTGTGTATAAAACCTTTTTCTACTCTCCACTGTCAGGTGCCCCCTTGGAGAGAGATCTGGTGTAGTGCCATCCACTCAACTGACACCAGGTAGAGAACTTGCTATCAAATGGTTTCCAGCTCTTTATTAGTAAGATTAATCCTCTCCGAAATCTCTTTTGGTTTCAAAACAGAAATGAATTGATGAATTCCAAGCAAATTCTGACCCCTAAAGACAGATAAATAATACTATAAAAAGAAATTATATTAATATAGAATTATAAATAAAAGAACCTAGAGAAGTATAACACTATTAATGTACCAAGACATAAGGTAGTTATAACACACGGTCTTTACAAGGAAGGGAACAGCAGAGCACAAGATAGTATATGAATGTGTATATGTTTGGTTTACTATTTAATGGAAAGAAACTCAGCATTACATTTTTAGAAAAGCTGAGAACAGAGCATACTCTTTTTTTATATGTAAAAGCAAGATTTATTTAAGTCAGAGACCTCCTGGCAGAGTGGCCAAGAGGGGGGCTCCAAGAGAGGGAAAACCTAAAGGGGCTGGTGGTAGAGAAGAAACTGTCAATCAGGACAAGGCAGGGACAAACCCATCAAAAGACTTGAAAGGTAATCTTTTTACCTTATCTGGCTTGCAGATGATAAAACAAAAGAGCCATCAGAAGGGTGGGATACCTAATTTGTTTTTAAAGTAAACTGGGAGCTCAGAAGGTTGGAATAACCACTCCCTTGCTATTCTTATTGTAAAATTAGAAATTCCTAAGCAGTGGGGCAGGCACTTTTGACCTTGCTAAAAATATCTTTTGATGGAAAAAAGCATTTTGTACCCTAAACTTTAAAGGGACTAACCTGACTGCTTATTCACCTGTCTGAATCCTCACATTCCCTTCCCAAGAAGAATAGATCCTAACTTCTATTAGGGAATATGGGACAGCAACCGCTCTGGCATCTGCAAGCTGAGTAGGGGCAGAGTAGGGAATGGCAGTCAAGACAGGGTTCCAGGAGGAGGTGGCCTCTCAAGGGGGACTCAATGCCAGTTCACAGAAACTGCTTCTATCAGAGGTTTCATGTGCATGGCCATCTAGAATTTCACTGTTTCAACTCTGGAGAAAACAAATCTAACAAGCAGATTAAATACACAGAGTCTAAAACAAAGAACAGAGTCATTATTAGAGGACCTATGAAAGGTGCTGTCCAAACCACAAGGTTTCCTATTGAGAGGCAAATAGACAAAGACAGAAGAAGCTAGAATCATAATCAGGTGGGTGCTAAGGCCTGGCCAGGTATGAGGCCAAGACCAATCTATCTCTTCACATGGGGTACCAGAAGAGACATCATAAGGGAAGTGTGAACTTCCTTAGGGAAGGCACCTGCTAACTTCCATTACCTAGCTGGCCTAGGAGGAGAGCTAGCCTGAATAGAAGGTAGATGGCATCTCTAAAAGTAAATTTACAGTTCTGTTTGCAATGTTACTGATCCTACTTTGTTGTCCCCTCAGCAGAGGTGGTTACTTTGTAAGCTGGGCTGAGTGAGGGCTTTTTTCAGCTTAGAGCCAACAGGGTCTGCAACTCTGACCTGGGAGTCCTTTGACTCCAGGGCTGTTCCATTTCCAGTGACCCAGCTCTTGGCTGGCAGAGCTGACAGGGCTATTCATAAGCTGACTTCTGTGTCCATCTGAAACTCTGGCTTTCCACACTGAAAACCAATGCCATTTGATTTGACTGGCCTATTGGGTCTTCTTGATGGCACATCACTGCCACCTATCCTCATGTTGCTCCTGCTGTCTAGCTTCCCCTTTTCCTCCTGGTTCCTGGTAAAGCAGACCATGGAGACAATCTTTAATGTCAGCCAAGGTGGTGCTCAATCTCAACCTTAATCTTTGGTGACCTGAGCTAAAAATCTATAGTCAGACATGTTCTGACAGTGGTTTTTCTGTGAGGTAGACAATGCCCATGAGGGAAGCTATGTCCTCACTTTAAGATCAAACGTGATGACCACCTTATCTATAAATTTTGAAGTCATTAGTAAAATTTTCTATCCCTTCATTTGGTTTGAAAAGAGAGGTTTTACCTGTTTACTGTACCAATGGCAAGAGGGAGGTAATCTTTGTAACTAAATAACGATTGGTAAACCTTACAAGACATTTTCTTGATATAGAGCTGCATCAACTTTTCTTTATCCTTTAACACTTGTGCCTGAAATTTCTTTTTTCTTTCATTCAAGCATGAATTTTAGGTTGTTCATTTTGTGAACATATCTTCTGTCCTTGCAAGATAATGACACATTTTCTATCCCTGACTTGTCCTTTCACTTTCTTTTTAAATTTCTACCCACTTTCCCATCTCTTTATTCTGTCTCGTTCACTGTCTTCACTTTCTTCTTTTATATCTTACTTCTTCAAAGACATTAGTCAAGGCTGGTTCTTGGCTCCTGTAACAATCCCTCTCCTTATGCATTCTTTGTCCTCATTCATTCTCTTGCCCTGCTGATGACCTATAAAATCATTTCATCACTTCCATTCTTTTAAATGAGCTCCAGTAGTGGATCTTCATGATTCTCCTCAGTTTGTCTGATCACAGAATGCGGTTGTCATCTTCAGTCTGTAGCCCTTTCCAGTCACACTGTTAGTCTGCCAGTTATCCAGAATGCAATAATTTTGATCCTTTATCTTCATATCCTAGAATTGGAAATTTTGCTAAACATTTAATTGCATTTATTACTACCTATTCCAGTTATTAGTTCCCTTGACAAGATTGTCACCAGCCCATTTGTTAAGTATTTTTGTTACTTCTTGTGGTGTCCTTGTATCAGTATCTTTTCACTCCAATCCCCCCTAATGCTTTTGCCAAAATTCTTCCCTCAACAATATTTTCATCACATCATTTCTCTACTTAAATACCTTTAGTAATTCTTTGGTTGTTTTTTTTTTTTTTTTTTGACTGTTGAATCATCTGTCTGATTTGCAAGGCATACTGGGTCATAATCTAACCCAGTGTAGTTAATTCTAGCACAACTCAACACACATTTCCTGACTTATCTAAGTGGCCTACCTGTTCTACCACAAATTGCCTTATATCTCTTTATTTTTTCTCATATGGATCCCATTTCCCCAAATACATAACTTGCTCATTCAAGTCTCAAAAATCAACTTATCCTTCAAGACTCATCCTGTGCCTAGTTTTCTTTAGAAACCTATGCTTCTCACCTGCAGTGTGGATTCCCACCCTTGTTCTCCACTCCCTACCCTTGTTCTCTCTGTATTGCTGTGAAGGAGCTGGGATTTCTTGCCTTCTAGTTTTTAGGGGGTACAGGTCCCAGGGAAGTATGGAAAAAGATCCAAAGGGAAGAAGACAAGCCAGTGTTTTTCCTTTCCTTTTCCTGTGTTTTTGTACTGTCTCTAGTAATGACTATGTCTCATTCCTGGCTCCAGCTACTGTGGACCATGCCAGCTTCTACGCTCTGGAAATAGTACCTCCTCTCTCTGATTCTTCCAGTGTGGAGAAGGTTGCGGGTAATTGTTCTTTTGGTTGCCTTACTATCCTTTGTTTGGTTTCTCTCCTTTTCTATTACATATATGACCAACTCCCTAAATTAAAACTCCTTCTGTTTAAAGATCTAGGGTGGTTTCTGTTTCTCCATCCAGACACAGGGAAAATTGGACTAGATGGCTTTCAACATCCTTTCTAGTGCAAACAGTCTTTGTCTATTACCACATGATGTAGCCTTTTGTCATATTTTGGCTGGAATTCTACAGTATTTTATTATGTATTAATTCAATAGATCTAGTCACCTATACAATGTACATAACCATCTCAGGTTATGGAGATTGGATAGAAGGCACAAAAATAATCTGATATAAAGCATTAATAATCTTGCTAATAGGAAAATTCATCAACAGATAAGCCAAGTACCAATACAAGTTAACACTTGGTGAAAGTTCAGGTGAATGTCAGAAAATATCTGTCATTCCATATGTAAACATTTTGGCCACATAGATGTGATCTCAAATATGGACTTCAAAAACAAAGTAAACATCATTAGGTCAATAAAGATCTAGTGATTTATTTTTCTTTTCTAATCATTGAATATTGTAATTCTGAACATAGGGAGTACAGAATGTCAATCAAAGCCAAGAGAAACAAAAACATTTTTAAGAATAAAAATCAAATACCCAAGAATCCTGTTCTAAATTATTAGAACTGTATGATATTACAGTAATAAAGAAAATAGATATCAATTTTTTTAAAAAATTACTTATTCCATATTTATTGTTCAATTATTGTGGGTACTTCAGAAATGAAACATGTTATGATCTCTCCCTCAAGTTTACAATCATGGGAAACAAGTGTGAAAGCAATAATGTACAGCCTGATGATAATTATGGACACATTCTAGGTACCAAACTCCCCACTATTGCTTTACTTGGGTTACAAACACAAAACCTTAGGTAGATATTATCATCAAATATCATTAGCAAAATAAGCAGATAAATACAGACTCAAAGCCATTGAAAATGTATTTAAAGTGTCACATGTCACAATAGCATGTGGTGAATCCAAGATATCTGAACCAAAGTCTTCCTGAACCAGAGCAATGAGCTCCTAGCTACAGAAACACATAATCTATCACCACTAGTCCTTCGTACAGGTCTAAATTTATATAGCAGAAAAGATTCTACAGTACTTAGCAACAGAGAGAAATTTAGTCTGCAACCTAGCTCTGAGCAAGAATTTTCATTGTCAATTCCAATTTTTCCCCTCATCTCTCCATTCAGTTGGAGGTGTGTGAGAAATTTAAACTGCAACTTTAGGACATCCTAACTACAAAAGCACATTTTTTAAGAAAAGATGTTTTAGAGAAATCATTAATGATACTAGCAGATGCTTCAAAGCACAATAATTGGTGAATGGCTCCGTGAGATCATCTTTATTAAGAAGAGCAATGGTTTTATATCAGGTACACTACGTTAAATTTAAGCCACCATACATTGGGTTCTGCTCAAGTGTAAAGCTGACAGTGCAGTTTGTCAGTTCACCAATTAAAATAAAGTATCTTGTAAGTAAAAGATACTTAGGGCTGGCATTGTGGTGTAGCTATTAAGTAAAGCTGCCACGTGCAATACTGGCATCACATATGGGCACAAGTTTGTGTCTCAGCTGCTCCACTTTCAATTTAGCTCCCTGCTAGTGGCCTGGGAAAAGGAGAAGAAGATGGTCCAAATTCTTGGGCTCTTGCACCCGAATGGGACACCCAGGTGAACATCTTGGCTCCTGGCTTTTCCTGGTCGAGCCCTCGCCATTAAGGACATAAAGGAAATATCTAACCAATATTCAGTGCTTAAAATGTAAAAGATGTGAATATTTCTAGTTATGGGTATAATCCATGACTGGGTTCAAAAGTTGGAATATATTAGCTCCTCTCTAGTAACCTTTTCCCCAAAAATCTTTTATTTAAGGAGCACAAACTTCATATATTTCATAAATACAACTTTGGGAACACAGTAATTCTTCCCACCATATCCACCCTCCACTTACCCTCCCATACCACTCCTCCTCCCTCTCCTATTCCCAGTCTTATTTTTTACTAAGATCTATTTTCAATTAACTTTATACACAGAAGATTAACTCTATACTAAGTAAAGAATTCAACAAATTGTATGAAAAAAAAAAAAAAAACTTGTTTCTCAACAGCCGAGACAAGGGCTGTGCAAAATCATTGCATCTAAAAGTTAATTTCACTTCTTTTTTTTTTAAGCATTCCTTTTTTTGAGAAACTTAATTAACTTTAAAGAAGAACCCAAGAATGATACATCTTTTGCAAGCACTAAGACATAGCTATAACATATGAGACATAAGAATATCCTCCATTTAATATACTAAAATGAAGTAAATCTTTGAGAACAAATTTTACTTTTGACTCTATAATACATTTTAAGAACAGAGGCCCTGAATGGGAAGTTAGTGCACAGTGAGTCCTGTTGTTAATTTAACAATTAACACTCTTATGTATGATGCCAGTGATCACCCAAAGCTCTTGACATGAGCTGTCTATGCTATGGAAGCATTTTGAATCCACAAACTCCTTCAGTATTTAGACAAGAGTTAATCTATTTGGGGTCTCCTGTATTAATCAGGGAAATAAGCCTCTGGTTCTTTTTCTCTGTTGCACCCTTTTCAGATTTAGGAATTAAGGTGATGTTGGCTTCATAGAAAGGATTTGGGAGAATTCCCTTCAATTGTTTTGAATACCTTGAGAAGGATTGGAGTTAGTTCTTTAAATGTCTGGTAGAATTCAGCAGTGAAGCAGTCTGGTCCTGGACTTTCCTTGCTGGTTGGGTCTTTATTACTGATTCAATTTCTGCCTTGGTCATTGGTCTGTTTAGGCTTTCTATGTCTTTATGGCTCCATTTCTGTAGGTTGTATGTGTCCAGGAATCTATGCATTTCTTCTAGGTTTCCCAGTTTGTTGGCATACATCTCTTTGCAGTAATTTCTAATGATTCTTTTTTTATTTCTGTGGTCTTTGTCTTTACATTTCCTTTTTCATCTCTAATTTTATTGAATTGGATCTTCTCCATTTTTGGTTAGTTGGGCAATTGTGTGTCAATTTTTTTTGTTTTTGTTTTTGTTTTGTTTTGTTTTTCAAAAAACCACCTCGTCATTTTGCTGATCTTTTGTGGTTTTTTTGCTTCAACTTTGTTGATTTCTTCTCTAATTTTAATCATTTATTTTCTTCTATAGTTCTGGGTTTGGTTTGCTGTTGTTTTTCTAGGACATTGAGATGCATTGATAGCTCATTTATTTGATGTCTCCTCAATTTCTTGATACAGGCAGCTATTGCTATGAACTTTCCTCTTAACACTGCTCTGCTGTATCCAACAAGTTTTGATAGGTTGCATTGTCATCTTCATTTGTTTCCAGACATTTTTTTGATATCTCTTTTGATTTCTTCAATGACCCACTGTTCATTCAGGAGCATGTTGTTCAGTCTCCATGTGTTTGCGTATATTCTAGAGATTCCTGAGTTAGTGATTTCCAGCTTTGTTGCATTGTGGTCAGAGAAGATGCATGGTATGATTTTGATTTTTTTGAATTTCTGAGACTTGTTTTATGGCCTGGCATGTGGTCAATCCTAGAGAATGTTCCATGCACCCTGAAAAGAATGTGTACTCCGCAACTGTAGGATGATAAGTTCTGTAGATATCTGTTAGGTCCGTTTGTTCTATTGTGCTGATTAACTCTGTTGTTTCCTTGGTGATTTTCTGTCTGGTTGATCTGTCCATTGCTGAAAGTAGGGTATTGAAGTCCTCAATTACTATTGTATTTGAGTCTATGTCTCCCATTAGACCTCTTTACATTTCCTTTAAATAGCCTGGTGCCCTATAGTTAGGTGTATATATGTTTATAATCATTACATCTTCCTTTTGAATTGATCCCTTAATCATTGCATAGTGTCCTTCTTTGTCTTAACAGTTTTTGTGTTTAAGTCTATTTTGTCTGATATTAGGGTGGCTATGCAAGCTCTTTTTTGGTTTCTGTTAGCATGGAATGACTTTTTCCATCCTTTCACTTTCAGTCAGCATGCATCTTTGTTGGTGAGGTATTTCTTGTAGGTAGCAAACAAATGAGTTTTGCTTTTTAATCCATTCAGCCAATCTGTGTCTTTTAATTGGAGAGTTAAGGCTATTTACACTCAAGATGATTATTGATAAGTAATGACTCTACCCTGCCATTTTTGGATAAACATTCCTATTTTTTACTTTGGATTTCTTTGTACTTTTACTGAGAGATTTTCTGCCTTCACCTTTTTTCATAGTGATGACAATATTTCTGTGTTTCTGCGTATAGCACATCCTTAAGCATCTTTTGTAAGGTTGGATGTGTGGTGACAAATTCTTTAAATTACTGTTTTTTTATGGAAGGTCTTTATTTCACCTTCATTCATACATTAGAGCTTTTCAGTGTATAGTATTCTGGGTCAACAGCTTTTTTTCTCTTAAGAGTTTGAATATATCTCACTATTCTCCCTATCCTGTAGGTTTTCTGATGAGAAGTTTGCTGTGAATCTAATTGGAGATCCTCTGAAAGTAATCTGGCATTTCTCTCGTGCACAATTTAGAATCTTTTATTTATGTTTTACTGTGGAGAGTTTAACTACAGTGTGTCATTGTGAAGATATTTTCTGGTCATGTCTATTAGGAGTTTTATGTGCTTCCTGCATGTGAATGTCCCTTTTTCCAAATTAGATAAGTTTTCTGTTATTATTTTACTAATAAGGCCTTCTAATTCTTTTTTTCTTTCCATGCCTTCAGAAACTCCTAAGAACCCTGTATTGTGTCATCTGACAATATCTTGTAGATCTCCAATAGTGTTTTTTAATTTTCTAATTTCTTCTTGTTTTTGGTGAGATTGTAACATTTCCTGTGATATATCTTCTAATTTGGATATTATTTCTTCTTCTTCACCAATTTTGTTGTTAAGGATTTCCATTGCATTTTTTATTTATTCTATTGAATTCTTCATTTCCAAGATTTTATTTTGATTTTTCTTTAAGATCCCAATTCCATGGGAAAAATTTTCTTTCATGTCATGTATGGGTTTCATTAGTTTGTGGATTTGCTTCTGATTACTTCTTTTTTTGTTGTTTTAAAGATTTATTTTATTTATTCACTTAAAAGAAAATCAGAGTTACACAGAGAGAGAAGTAGAGGCAGAGAGAGAGAGAGAGAGAGAGAGAGAGAGAGAGAGAGAGAGAGATCTTTCATCCACTGGTTCACTCCCCAGTTGGCTGCAATGGCCAGAGCTGTGCCGATCTGAAGACAGGAGCCAGGAACTTCCTCTGCATCTCCAACATAGGTGCAGGGGCCTAAGGACTTGGGCCATCCTCTACTGCTTTTCCAGGCCAGAGCAGAGAGCTGGATCCAAAGTGGAGCAGCCAGGACTCAAACTGGTGTCCATATGGGGTGCTGGCACTGAAGGTGGCAGCTCTACCTGCTTTGCCACAGTGCCAGCCCCTGCTTCTGATTACTTCTAAATAATCCTATGATCAATTTTTGTAATTCCATTTCTGGCATTTCTTCAATCTCTTCATCTTCACATTCTAGTATTGAAGTGTTGTGTTCTTTTGGGAGTGTCATATTGTCTTCTTTATTGTTTCTTTAATTGCTACGTATATTATTTGGTGTTTGTGGAGATATTTGTTGGTTTCTTCTTTGTTTTTTACCCTATGATGTCTTTAATCTTTGGATTAAGTGTCTGTGGATTAGTGGAGTGTCCACTTTTTCAGTGAATACCTAGAAATGTGTGGTGGTTGTAGCCAGGGAGTTGATTCAGTGCTCCAGGGTGAAGGGAGTGTCCAGATTCCACCCAGATTGGGCGTGGTAAATCTCTTTTTTTTTTTTTTTAAATCAGAGGGGAGATTTGTTCAGCTCTGTTGACATAGCCTCAACTCTCCTTCTCTCTTCCAAGGAGACTAGTACCTGGGTGCTAGCCTCAGAGAATATAATATTCATCCATACTTCTACAAGAACCACACAAAGGATCTGTGCAGTCTTTGGTGTAAGTACAGATTCCAAAGCACTGACCCTCCCCAGGGAATCAGGTAGCCCTGTGCATTTGAAGCCTCACACACTGAGTCCCCAAAGTCCCAGCCACACACTGAGTGCTCCCAAGTAACTGCAGTGTTTTCACAGTCCTGGAACACAAGCCTCCCACAGTCATGAGCACTCAGCCCTCTGTCAGTTCTCCCCTCCAGAATCAGGCATCTCTGCTCAGCTGGTTGCTGGGCATATGGACATGAGCCAGCACAGCTATTATTTATGTCCAAATGGTGCCCACCCTCTATCAGATTGTTACAGGTTGCAGGTTGCAGGGTGGTCAGGGAGAGAGAAATGAGATCCCCCTTTTTTTTTCTCCTCCAGTTTGGCAGGTACACTGTCCCCCACAGGGCTCCAAGTCAGATTCTTGCCAGGATGTTCCCTCAGCTTTATGGCCAGTGGCTTGGGCTGCTGCAAACTGATATCACCTCACTCGAGAGCTGGTGCTGAGATTCTTGGCTGTTGGGGTCCTGAACTGTATGTTTTCACACTATTCACCTAGGTCCACAGTGTCCGTCTAATTTGTGTGGAATTTCCTCTGGCATTTTTTTCTCAAATCTTCTCTGAGATTGCACTCTCTCCACTTTTTTAAAACTATATTCTTCTAGACTAGAGCAGTAAGTTCCCTCCCTATTCTGCCATCTTCTATAGTCACTTTTTAACTAAGGTATAATTAAGATCATGTAAAATACACAAATCCTAAATGTTCAGTTTATAGCATTCTGACAGCTCTATAAATCTGTATATCTGCTCTCCCAATCAAAATGCAGAGTATCTTCATCACTACCAGAGAGTTCCTTAGGTCTTTTCCGCTCAATCTTTTCCATAGAGGAAGCAGTTTTTTATTTCAGTTACCACAGGTTAGTTTACCTGTTCTTGAACATTGAATTTATAGTATAAGAAAGTATACATTTTTGTTGCATCTAGACTCTTTCAGTTAATAAATATATTTTTAGATTTACTAATGATGTTATATGTAGGAAGAGTTCATTATTTTTATTGCTGAATCCATTAAATTAACCTGTCATTTTATTATCTTCTAATGGACATTTGCATTGTTTCTATGTTTTAACCTTTATTAATAAGGCTACTAGAAACATTGCTGAAGGCTTTTGTGGACTTATGTCTGTATATGTCTTGAGTAAACATTTAGGAGTATAGCTGCTCACTTATGGAGTCCATTTGCATTTAATTGTAGAAGAAATTGCAGAGCACTTCTCCATAATTGTGAAATTTTATACTAACATAAGCAACATATGGAAGTTCCAGTTACTCCACATCCTTACTGACATTTAGAGTTTCAGCCTTCTTCAGTTCTTCCATTTATGGTTTTTATTTTAATTTTCAATAGGCACTGTTTGATGTATCTATTGGCATTTACATACATTCTTTTATGAAGTGCTCACTTATTTTATACCTATAATAATGCAACTTCCTTTCTAATATGATTCAAAGCATGACAGTATTTGACTTTTACTTGAGGGTTCAGGTAGTCATCTATCATTGCCAATGCCAACACTGATTGCTTTGCCCCTGTAGCCCATTTGTGTCTTTCTGAAAATTATTAGGCATGTTTTTCTTAGTTACATTACCTTATCACTCCCAGTAATGATCTATGTATTTAAAAGGAGGAAAGGAGAGACCATTAAGTGCAGAGTTTAACAACAAAGTTCCATATGGAGCCATAAAACTACTTACTAACCATCTGCTCATGGTGATGAGCCCATTCTTGTTTTATACAGAGTATTTTGTAAAGAATGGTCTCCATGACAGATAATATGTTTATTTTCAAAATATGCTATTCAATCAGCAAGCTATAGCTTGCTGACAACGGAGCAAACTAAAGGTGCACTCACAGCCTACTACAGCCAAAAAGAAATAACAGAGAGCTCATCTAAATAAGATCACTTATGGTTCTAGAAGAGAAAACTGAGGCCCAAAGACATAACTAGTTCCCAAGCCAAAAACAAAACTCAGGTCATTTACTTATAGCTCAGTGTCCCTAATACCATATTATTATAATTATCCATTTAGACAGGAAATGGGCTCTCATTTACATTCTAAATTAGAATGTATAAATTCAGTAGATGTACATACAAATACTAAATGGAAAAATATCTAAAAGCCAACAAAAGGTGCTTAAAGTATGCTTTAAAGTATGCTATCTGAAACCAAGAACAGTTGGATGTGAGTCTCAGTCCTTCCAGTCATTAACCGCAGGGCTTTAACCAAATCATTTCATCTCAGAGTTTTATATCCTAATCTGAAAAGGGCTTTAAGGAAAATCACAATTCAGAAACAACAAAAGTGTAAGCTGCAAAGAAAAGTTGGTTCAGGATTTGCTGGCCTCTGGACCAGCCAGAAATGCCAGTCATAGGATAGTGAGAGAAAAATGTCCTTGTAAGATATGGATCCACAATTAGTATAAGCTGGGCATTTGCTATGTATGGCAATATCTGCATGCAAAAAAGGGGACATAAAATTAAAATGCTGCCAATTTTATCACTGAGGCTATGGTTTATAGGAATCTTGGAACCCAAGGAAGTAAGATTACACAAACAAAGCTTGGGGGCTGGCACTGTGTGTAGCCAGTTAAACCACCACCTGCAATGCCAGCATCTCATATTGGAGCACTGGTTCAAGTCCCAGTTCCTTGCCTTCCAATGCAGCTCACTGCTAATGTACCTGGGAAGGCAGTGGAAGATGGCCCAAATACTGGTTTCCCTGCCACCCAAGTGGGAGACCCAGATGGAGTTCCTAGCCATTTAGGGAGTAAATCAGCAGATGGAAGATCTTCCTCTCCGTGTTTCTCACTCACTCACTCACTCTTTTGCTCCGCCTTTCAAATATATAATAGATATATAGCCTGCTGTGTTGTTGAGCTAGGTTACTTACCCACTGCCTCTAAAATCATCACAGAGCTATTGTAAAATGGTATTGTAAAATCAGCTCATGAATAGGGGCATAAGGGTGGTAGTTAGAAATGTCCACAAAATACAAAGCTACTAATTAGGAGAAATAAAGCAAAGTATAATACTTCTGATTCAAAATTGGCCTATCTGCCAAAATTCTAAATTCATGAAGAAATTTAGATAAAGGAAAGACAACTAATTAGTAGTAAAAAATCATAACGTGAAAGTACCACTTTTAAATTAACAATAACAGGTGTTCTTAGAGTGAATTTAAAATAGGAAGATTAAGGTACTTAAGGAGATAAATGAAGGGATAACATAATTAAAGTGATCCAAATATATGAAAGAAGCATGAATAATATAGGAATATCTTGATTTTACAAAAGATTAATAAATAACAAAATTGAAGCAACAATACAGATGTAAAAAAATAAATAAATAAAAATGTGAAAGAATGGGCCCAGGGCTGGTGCTGTGGCATAGCAGGTAAAGCCATGACCTGCAGTGGTGGCATCCCATATGGGCGTCAGTTCAAGATCCAGTTGCTCCACTTTCAATACAGCTCTCTGGCCTGGGAAAGCAGAAGATGGCCCAAATGCTTGAGCCCCTGTTCCCACATGAAGACCCGGAAGAAGTTCCAGGCTCCTGACTTCAGATTGGCATAGCTCCAGCCATTGTGGCTTTTTGGGGAGTGAACCAGCAGATGCAACTCCACTTCTCCCACCTCTCTCTCTTTCTCTCTCTCTCTCTCGCTCTAACTCTGCCTAACAAATAAATGAAATAAATCTTAAGAGAAGAAACACAAAAATGAAATAATGTGGATTACTTTACAAAGTGTACTGCTAACTACTAAAAGAAGTACATGCATTTTTCTCAAGTTTGCAGGTGATGCTGATTCTGCTGTTGCAGGGCTGCACTTTAAGATTGCTGACATGGGAGAGGGACAAAGACGTAACCCAGGCTCTAAACACAGCGCAGCTCCTAGAGTCTGGGACAAGGTTACTTGGCCTTTGTGCACCTCATGCTCCTCATCTTCAACATGAAAATAAAAATCATGCCATCCTCATAGCTTTGGAAAATGTGCAAACGGCGCTGGCATATGGATGAGAGCGAGAGCTTTAGTGCTCCCCTGGGACCCAGAGATAGACAAGTCACTCTAAAGTTGGGTGGGGTTGACCCACTTAATCCTGTCCTCTTACATTCAAGAGAAATAAACTGACAGAAAGCAAAATACATAAGAGGATATTGGCAGCATAGATACTAGTTTTTGAGCATAGTTGACAACATATATATTACTTTTGTGTATCTTTTTTAATGGGAAGGAACAATGACACGTATTCATGTACAAATTCACCAAAAGAAGGATTCAAAAAATAAACCAGAAAATAATTGAATTTCTTACCTATACAGAACATGGATGAGGAAGAATGTGACACTTCCTTGAACATGCATTTTTATAGTGTCCTAATGTATGAAATCAGGTTAATGATCTACATATTTAAAACATAAAATTATATTGACACCTCTATTTAGTGGAGCATTAAATTTTTACAAACTAAAAGTGTTAATCCAAAAATTTTAATGATTAAATTTTTTAATAAAATTAAATCCAAAAGATAAGATAGGAAACACTAAAATTAAGTAGAAACAAATGAATATAACCACATTTCAAATTAATAATAGAATAAACAACCATATAATTTTAAATTCTGTACCTTTTTTATATACCATCCATCTAAAGACAAAAAAAAAGAACTACAAGCAAATCTTGAATACTTCTTAGTTGATTTATTTTCATAGAGCTATGAGTATAATAATATTGAAAGAAGTATGTGTGTGTGTGTGTGTGTGTTACAAGACTGAGCATAAAAGTAATTATATAGATATTTTAGGGAGCCAGGGTTCTTTTTAGGGGAAGGAAATACAAATATGGAAGGGAGGAAAGTGAGGAAAATGCTGTAATGTTGGGACACATTTAGAGGAAGTAGTAAGAATGTGTGACTCCATATAGATAACTATTTCCTAGTGTTGGCCACTGAAAGATCTTAAAGTAATGACACCCTCACAGCAATGAGCACTTCTAGTACCAAGATCTCAGTTTCTAAATAGTGTCCCTACTGTAAACCAAACCAAAACAGAAACAGAAATAGAATTTCAGACATGGCCAATTCAAGAGCTTGGGCATGGAGAGTATGAATTATGTGTGGGAACATCTTGTCATGCCAGAAAGTAAGTAAATGTCAAAAAATCAGAGGGCAGGGGCAGTGTTGTAGCATAGTGGATTAATCTGCTCACAATACCAGCATCTAATATGAACAACAGTTCAAAACCCAGCTTCTTCACTCTTTGCTAATGCTACTTGGGTCCCAGCCACCCATGTGGGAGACTTGGATTGAGTTCCAGGATCCTGGCTTAATTCCTGGCCCAGCAACTGTCATTGCGGTCATCTGGAAAGTGAACCAGCAGATGAAAGCGCTCACTCACGTGCGCGCGCTCTCTCTCTCTCTCTCTCTCTAGCTCTGCCATTCAAATATATAAATCTTCTTTTTAAAAAATTCAGGTGAGCATGTAACAAGACAGAGCAGCATGTCTGAAGGAACTTCTACTCTAAAATCTAGATTTGAGTATTAAAATTAATAAGGACAGTTGCAGATATAACCAGTTAAACATACTAAGAATATATAAATTGTTTCTACTAATAAAAAGCAGGTAGACAGATAAATAGGTAGAAAAAAAAGCATGTGTGAGGATGGCAAGAAACAATAATGAATCCTGGGTAGATGAAGATAATTTTTTTTTTTTTTGACAGGCAGAGTGGACAGTGAGAGAGAGACAGAGATAAAGGTCTTCCTTTGCTGTTGGTTCACCCTCCAATGGCCGCCACGGCCGGCACACCACGCTGATCCGATGGCAGGAGCCAGGTACTTATCCTGGTCTCCCATGGGGTGCAGGGCCCAAGCACTTGGGCCATCCTCCACTGTACTCCCTGGCCACAGCAGAGAGCTGGCCTGGAAGAGGGGCAACCGGGACAGAATCCGGCGCCCTGACTGGGACTAGAACCCGGTGTGCCGGCGCCGCAAGGTGGAGGATTAGCCTAGTGAGCCGCGGCGCTGGCCATGAAGATAATTTTATGAGAAACAAGAGGCAGGAAATTTAAAATACACTACCATTTCGCTCCCTCTACTAATTTTGGGTTTGGGTTGTTCTTGTTTTTCTATGTCTTTGAGATGCACCATTAGGATATTAATTTAAAACCTTTACATTTTGATGTAGACACTTACTGCTATAAACCTTCCTCTTACCAGCGCTTTTGTTATATCACATATGCTTTAATATGCTGTGTTCCCATTTTCACTAGTTTCAAGGCATTTTTCAATTTCCCTTTTGATTCCTTTGATCTACTGTTCATTTGGAAGCATATTTTTAATATGTATTTGTACAATTATACATGTATTTGTACAATTTCTAGAGCTTATTTTGTTGTTAATTTCCAGCCTTATTCCTCTGTAGTCAAAAAAGATACTTGATATAATTTCACCATTTTTCAGTTTTTTAAGACTAATTTTATGGTCTATCTTGGATAATGTTCTATGTGCTATTGAAAGGGGTATGTATTTTGCAGCTGTAAAATGAAATGTTCCATAAATGCCTATTAGGTCCATTTTATTTATAAGTAGTATACATTATTATTATTATTATAGATTAATTCTTTTGTTTCTTTGTTGATATTTTGGTCTGGATGATCTCTCCATTAATGAAAGTGGGTTGTTGAAGTCCCCCAGTATTATTGTATTGAAGCTTATATCTATCTTTGAGTCTATTCACATTTGTCTTTATAAAACTGGATGCTCTAGCATTAGATGTATATACATTTACAATAACACTATATTGTTGAAATGATCCCTTGATCATTATATAGTGACCTTGTCTCTTTTTGAAGTTTTTGTCTTAAAGTCTCTCCTCTCCAATATGCATAGTTATTCCTGTTTGCTTTTGACTTCCATTTGTATGGAATATCTTTTTGAATCCTTTCCATTTTAGTCTGTGTGTGTCTTTACTGGTAAAGTTCATTTCTTTTAGGTAGCATGTAGCTGGGTCTTTTTTAAAATATATTCAACCAGTCTGTATCTTTTAATATGGAATTAAATCCACTTACATTCAAAATTAGTACTGATAAGTAAGGATGAGGTACTGTCATGTTTACTTTGAAAGACCTTTTGTATGTTTCAAATAAACAAAATATAAATTGGAAAAACAATACAAAATATTTACAAAATGAAGAACTGTTCATTTGAAAAGATAAATAAAATTGATAAACCATTAGACAGACTAACCAAGAAAAACAGAGCAAAAATTCAAATCAATAAAATCAGAGTCAAAAACTGAGATATTATGACAAATACCATATGCATACGAAGACTCCTTAGGGGCTATTAAAAACAACTATATGCCAATAAATTGAAAAACCTTGAAATAATTGATAGATTTCTGGAAATACATATTTTATACCAAAATTGAATCACAAAGAAATAAAAAATCTGAGCAATAACAAAGGATGAGATTGAATCAATAATAAACAAACTTCTAGAACCAGATGGCTTCGCTACTGAATTCTACCAAACTTTCAAGGAAGAGCAAACATCAATTCTTCTCAAAT
This sequence comes from Oryctolagus cuniculus, assembly GCF_051225735.1. NCBI lineage: Eukaryota > Metazoa > Chordata > Mammalia > Lagomorpha > Leporidae > Oryctolagus > Oryctolagus cuniculus. The sequence goes on from NC_142870.1 coordinate 90,474,365, forward strand.
AATTCCAAGCAATTGAGGGAAGGAAACCCTTCCTAACTTATTTGATGAGGCCAGCATTACCTGAATTCCAAAAACAGGCAAGGATACAATAATAAAAAACCAGAAACCCAGATCCCTGATGAACATAAATGCAACACTCCTATACAAAATACTAGCAAATTACCTCCAACAACACATCAAAAAGATCATCCACCCTGACCAAGCGGGATTTATCCCACAGATACAGGAGTAGTTCAAATAAGCAAATAAATAAACAGGATACATTTCATCAGTGGGATAAAGGATAAAAATCATATTATTGTTTCAATAGCTTCAAGAAAGCACTTGATAAATTATAACATCTTTCATGATTAAAAAAAAAAAACCCTTAAACAGATTAGGTATAAAAAGAATGTACCTGATCACAATAAAGGTTTATATATAATAATTCTATAGCCAACATCATATTAAATGGGAAAAATCTGGAGGCATTTCCACTAAGATCTGGAACCATACAAGAATGTCTACTCTCACAACTCTCTTTCAATAAAGTTTTTAAACCTTTAGACAGAGTCTAAGCAAGAGAAGGAAATAAAAGTACCTAAATTAGAAAGGAAGAAGTGAAATTATCTCTGTTTCTAGGTGACATGAATCTACACTTGGTGGAACCAAAAGACTCCACCAAGAGGCTATTAGGACAAATAAGAGAATTCAACAAGGTGTAGGATACAAAATAAACACAAAAAAAATCAGTAGCATTTCTATACACAACAATGGTCTTGCTGATAAAGAATTTATATGATCAATATCATTCAAATACCTACAAAAATTAAATATATTATGATAAATTTAACCAAGGACATGAAAGACCTCTACAATGACAACACAAAGCACTAATGAAAGAAATAGACAAAAGACACACCGACAAAAAATCAAAAGTCATTCCATGTTCATGGATCATAAGAATTGATATACTACCAAAATACTACCAAAATAAAATTACAGAGTCAATGAAACCCTCATCAAAACACCAATGAAATTCTTCACAGAATTAGAAAAATGTCCAAAAATTCATATGGAAACACAAAAATCCTGAATAGCCAAAGCAATCTTAAACAATAAAAACAAAACCAGAAGCACCACAATACTAGGTTTCAAGACATACTACAGGGTTATTATAACCAAAACAGCACAGTATTGACATAACAATAGACAGGTGGGCCAATGGAACTGAACAGAAACTCCAAAAATAAATCCAAACTTCTATAACCAACTTATCTTTTTACAAAAAAATGTGCTAAAATCATTTCCTGGAGAAATGACACTTTCTTCAGTAAATGGTGTTAGGAAAATTGGATTTCCACATGCAGAAGTTGGAAACAAAACCCTAACCTCACACCCAATACAAAATAAACTCAAAATGGATCAAAGGTCTAAGTGTAACACATGAAACTACTAGAGGAAAACTTAAGGGAAACTCTCTAAGACATTAGCAATGACTCTTTGGATGACTCTAAAAGCATAGTCAATAAAAGCAAAAATAGACAAACAGGATTATATCAACTAAGAAGCTTTTGTCCAGTAAAGAAAAAAATGAACAAAGTTAAAAGACGATTGACAGAACAGAAAAAAAATGTGCCAATTACAAATCTGATAAAAGATTAATATCCATATATATAGGAGCTCAAGAAATTCAACAAGACCAACAAACCAGTTAACAAATGGGCAAAGGATTTGAATAGATACATTTCTTTTTTTTTTTTTTTTTTTTTTTTTATCTTTTATTTAATGAATATAAATTTCCAAAGTACGACTCATGGGTTACAATGGCTTCCCCCCCCATACCGTCCCTCCCACCAACAACCCTCCCCTTTCCCACTCCCTCTCCCCTTCCTTGAATAGATACATTTCAAAAGAAGAAATACAAGTGACCAATAAACACATGAAAAAATGCTAATTTTCACTAACCATCAGGGAAAGGCAAATAAAACCACAATAAGGTAGGATCTGACTACAATTACAATAGCTATCATCTAAAAGTCAAAAAATAATTAGTGCTGGTGAGGACGTGGAGAAAAGGGAGCTCTAATACACTGTTGCTATGAATGCTAATTAGTATAACTATCATGGGAAAACAGTATGGAGATCCTTCCAAAAACTAAACATAGGCACTTGCAGGAAGATGGCAATGCACAAGACAGGGCTCATGAAAGAGAATTCTTAGAGGAGTAGTGAGGATGGAGTTGAGGACTGCTTTGGACATTCTCCTTTCCTCTTAAGAGGTGATGTCACCTCTTGTTTGCTGGTGACAGCCTGAGGGACAGAGCTGTTTTTATCACCATGAGTGCCATTCCAGAGACTGAGAGTCATGGAATAAAATTTGCTGAAGTGCAGCTGATAAAGCATAGATGGACTCAAAGGACAGAAGGAAAACGGCATCACCCAGGCCCTCAGAGTGACGCTGAAGCAAGACACTCATGGGAAGGAACACTACCCTGTCAAGCAGTTCACAAACCCCTGGTGGGATGAACTCTTCAACAGACTCCACCCAACTTGGTAGTGGAACATGGGCAGGATGGAGTACAGAAAAGGTGTCCTTCTGAGGCGACTACCCGTGCTAATCATCCCAAGCCTAATACGCTGTATCAGATATGTGTGAAGGTGGCCATGCTGACTTCAAGTAAAGAGAAGCCAGACAAAGATTTGGAGAACTGCAGTGATGAGGACTTTGAAGGGCCCAACCAAACATTCTGGCTGATGAGATGTTGCTCCAAGCCTGTGAGGGGTAAACAGCACATAAGGCTGCTCATCTGGGATCACAATGAAGCCCATTGGCTTGGCTAACAGCCCAGGAACAGGTCTTCCTGGCTCATCTCAAAAGCCAGAACTCTCAGGCCCAAAACCACAGTCTGAGAGCAAGCTCCCCCATAAAAAGAAAATGAAGCAAAGAGAGGAGTAAGAGGCTGCAGCAACAGAAGGTTATGCAGATGAGCAGCACCCAGAGCACAATGACCAGAGCATCAGGAAAAGCGAGAAAGAAAAAGAAAAGACGGTATCAACAAGAAAAGGTCTCAGATGGGAGAGGAAACAACTGTAGGGGAAGAGGAGGAAGAGGCTGCAGGAGCAAGTGGGCTTGGGGCCATGCACAGCAGAGAGCAAACTGACCAGTGCCACAAGAAGAGGCAGCAACATCAAGAGGAGGGGAAGATGGGGGTCGTGGATAAAGGAGGAAGAGTTAGAGACAGAGGCTGTAGAGAGCAAAGCACACGCCGACCCAGGCACAAAAAGCACGAGGTGGCAGAGTAAGAGAACTTGAACTTAGGAGATGAAGAAGCTGAGGTGGCAGGACCAGGAAAACAGAAACAGAGCGTTCAGTAACCAAAAGCACAGGAAGAACAATAGGAAAAGACAGCAGCATCGAGAGGAAGGGGAGGTGGCCTTAAAGATAAGTGATGAAGATGAGGATGGCAGGCTTAGGGAAAAGAGAGCCGAGAACACACTAGCTCCAAGCAAGCAGCAGAAACAAGAAGAGGAGGCAGCAGTACCCAGAGGAGGAGCCTGCTAGAATCAACTCTGACCAGAGATCCAAGAAGAACTGGAAACAGAGAGACTGAAGGCCTGGTCCAAGTGGGGTTGGTCTTTTTCAGTAGCTGAAACCTCAGACTCCGGGGTTGATGGCAGTGATTCTGCACCACTTAAATGAGGAGTCCCTCCCAAGGAGGAAACTGCTCTCTGCAATACCAGCCTGCTGAAAAGAGCAAGTGGGCTCAATCCCCTCCGCAAATGCTATTCCAGACATCATGAACTCAGGCACCTACAGGAGCCAAACATCTGAGGGACAAGGAAGGCTGGGGGTGTGGCAGGAAAGCAGGTAACTCGCTAAAAGGACCTCTCTCCTAAAAGAAGCTGAAAACATCGGCAACTGAGAGATATCCTGACTTGTAAATGTTGGGAAGGCTGAGGCAAACACAGCAGATTTAGCTCTGTGGGCTACCTTCACCCCAGATGGCCAGCTGCTAACATTTTACCAAATGGTTCAATAAGCATCAGCCTAGGCTCTTAGCCGAGGCTAAGAGCTAAGCTAATGCCCCTGAGCCAATGATGTACCCAAAGGTGTCAGGCAGAGAATGAACCCTATTAGTGTTTTTGCTATACAGATTACTCTGTAGGCACACACGTTTGCTACTGTGAATGACTGTTTTTGCCTCTATCAGTAGTGCATGCATGAATGTGTATGCATGTGTGCAGATGCACACTAACACTGATAGCAAAGGTTTTGGACATTCCTGCATCTATGTGTGCATAAATACCTCACACTGATATTCTCTCTCTCTGTATGTGTGTGTTTTAATGCTAAGTGTAAAATAAAAAAAAAATGTACTAAGCATTTCATTAATTGCAAGTGATATTAAACCAAACTAAAATTCTTTCAGAACAAAGGAAATATATTGGCTTTTCCAACTGAACTATCCAGGGTTTCCTCTAATTTCCCATCTGCAAAGGGGAAGATGGGAAGCACACATGGTGGGGACTGGTCCTCAGCAAACAACAACAACAACAAGAAAGCCTAAAGCTAGATTTACTGTCTGACCCATCTATCCCATTTCCGGGAATATATTCAAAGAAAATTTAGTCATCATTTGAAAGAGATACTTGCACTCCCTTGTTTAATGTAGCCCAACACACAATAGCAAAGATAAGGAATCAACATATATGTCCACCAATAAATGAATGGGTAAAGAAAATGTGGTATACATACACAATGTAATACTAGTCAGCCATAAAAAAGAATGAAATTCAGATATTTGTGACCAGATAGAACTAGAGATTATTATGTTAAGTGAACTAAACCAGACGCCGAAAGACAAATGCGATGTTTTCTGTCATATGTGTAAGGTTATTTATATTTATATATAATAAAAATTGGCAGATGCCACATTATTTCACATATACATATAAATGTTGCCATTTAATAGTACTCCTTACATAATAATATACCCTTCTTTCCTCACTTTATAATCTTTATTACAAACCTCATGATATGACATATTCATATCTATCCTTGCTTGCAAGAAATTTGTATATACACACATTATATATATTAACACATGAATTATGGCAAAATTTTAAAAAGTATTAAATCTATATGATGACTGAACTACTCTTTATCATTTTCTGTAATATTTGAAAGTTAAATAAAAGGCAGAAAATTATAAAATTATCATTACAAATTGCTTAAGAAACAAGAAACTATATCATTGAACCAAATTATCAAAACTAACACTACAGATGATGGACAAACAGCATGTGGCTCTGCGTGTGCTGCTTGAAGAAAGATACAATATTACTTATGGAGTACACAAACCATAAAGCAGTAATCTACATTTTATTGTAAGGAAACATCAGAAAAGCCCACAGTGATTATTATTTTTAAATTATCCATGACTTGAAAACAAAGAATAACTGAATATATGTTCCTGACACCTAAATGCAATTTGTGATCCCAGATTGGACCCTGATCTAAGGCAAGAATTTAACAGTTATAAAGGATTTTATAAGGCAAATGGGAATTCTGCAATTTGATATGCTGATAAATGTATCAATGTTAAATTTTCTTATGACATTGATGTAAGGATGAAAATCCTTGAGTGACAGGTCCATTTATTATGCTTCTTTCTCCATATATTTTAGAATTAAATTCACTGTGAATATTAAATGTTCCCTTTTTTCCTCCTTCATCACCATCCATTCTGCCTGACAAAGGCAGTATGGCCAACCTTTCACATTCCCTGATCACCACACCTCAACTAATGGAAGCACAGCTTCATCGTCTGTGCCTATGCAAAGGGAGAGAGGTGACACCAGGCTCTAACAATCTGTAGTCTGCCAAAACCAAGCTCTGTGGAGACTTTGTAGACATGTAGGCCACTACTGTAGTTGTGGGAACCAAACTGCATTGAAGACAACACACAAGCTAATTAGCAGATTTTGAGCCTGAGAGTCCTTCAGTATATTATAATCCCACATCATCATCTGAAGCTCCCAAAAATATGTACCTCTGTCCATTAGTTTATTGCAATAAGTACATACCATCTCTTCCCTTGAATGCCCCTGAGCCAAAGATGTACCCAAAGGTGTCAGGCAGAGAATGAACCCTATTAGTGTTTTTGCTATACAGATTACTCTGTAGGCACACACGTTTGCTACTGTGAATGACTGTGTTTTTGCCTCTACCAGTAGTGCATGCATGAATGTGTATGCATGTGTGCAGATGCACACTAACACTGATAGCAAAGGTTTTGGACATTCCTGCATCTATGTGTGCATAAATACCTCACACTGATATTCTCTCTCTCTGTATGTGTGTGTTTTAATGCTAAGTGTAAAATAAAAAAAAATGTACTAAGCATTTCATTAATTGCAAGTGATATTAAACCAAACTAAAATTCTTTCAGAACAAAGGAAATATATTGGCTTTTCCAACTGAAATATCCAGGGTTTCCTCTAATTTCCCATCTGCACAGGGGAAGATGGGAAGCACACATGGTGGGGACTGGTCCTCAGCAGATACAATGCTTCTAGGCTTAAGTAACCTAGAATTCACTGACCAGATAATCACAGTCTTTGCTTTGGTCACCTGACTTGAGACCTCCACTGAACTTTCTCACTCTGTTCCCATTTATGGGCTTTTAGTCTCCTGCTTCTAGGCAATATCTGGAGCAAATGACAAAGCCAGAGACTTGTCAACACACCACACTGGAACTCAGAAATTGATCTGGGAATGTATTGCCCTGCAACAGGCTTTTCTTCATTCCCTGCACTCTCAGGGTTGAGCCCGTGCCAGTGAGAGGCCAATTTGAAACAATGACACCAGGGACTCAAATTTCCCCCAAGCCCAAGTCAATCCACTGCTATGTTTCCTAGTTCACCGCCTTTCCTCACTCTGATTTTAGATTGGGGGAAAATTTACCTTTTAACCACAAAAGGCTTTGGAACACTTGGGTGTCAAGCTATGCTGGATTTCAAGCTACAGGCACAAAAAATTCTCTTATACTGAAGTATTTGTAGACTCAGATTCAGTGTGAGAAGTAACACAGAGATATCTCCAAGATACTCTGCCAAATTCTCCAAGTAGTAACATCTCACAAAACTATAGTAGAATATCATAACCAAAACGTGACACTCTACCAATGTCAATAAAATTTCCCCAATTTTACTTGTACTCATTTTGCGTGGGCACATGTATGTGTGCATGTGCATGTGTATATCTAGCTCTATCCAATTTTTTTTTTGACAGGCAGAGTGGACAGTGAAAGAGAGACACAGAGAAAGGTCTTCCTTTGCCGTTGGTTCACCCTCCAATGGCCACTGCGGCCGGCGCACCGTGTTGATCCAAAGCCAGGAGCCAGGTGCTTCTCCTGGTCTCCGATGGGGTGCAGGGCCCAAGCACTTGGGCCATCCTCCACTGCCTTCCTGGGCCACAGCAGAGAGCTGGCCTGGAGGAGGGGCAACCGGGACAGAATCTGGAGCCCCGACCGGGACTAGAACCCGGTGTGCTGGCGCCGCAGGTGGAGGATTAGCCTAGTGAGCCGCGGCACCAGCTGCTCTAGCCAATTTTGTCACACATGTAGTTTCGGGTAGCCTGAACCATAGACAACTGTCCAACAGTTCCATCACCAAAGGATCCCTCAGGCTGATCTCTGTTCTGATGACCAATCTTCCATCCCTCCTCCTTGGCAAGCACTAATTTGCCTTCAATTTCTAAAATGCTGTTATTTCATGCTGCCAAATATTAATATGAATATATAATCTGATATATAGTATTATATATTATAATTAATTATACTGTAATTATATAGCATACCATATAAAATTAAATATAATTATATTAAAATATAACATATTAATGTATAATTATATGCTGTATATAATTAGAAACTTAAATATGTAATAATATATTGATAATATAATATAATATAATGATAATTAATGTTGATATGTTAAAGTATGCATTATACAACTCTCTGAAATTATTTCTCTCAATATGATTCCCTAGGGATTCTTTCAAATTATTATATGGGGATATCCACTGTTGTTGGTCCCTTTTGATTGCTGAGTAGTATTCCATGGTGTGTGTGTGTATGTGTGTGTGTGTGTGTGTTCCTCAGTTTGTTTTGCACCTCATCTGTTACTGAACATCTCAGTTCTTTCTACTGCTGTGAACTAAGGACAGGTTATGTAGAAACCTAAGTTTACATCTCCCAGGAATAAGTGCTCCAAAATACACTTTGCTGGATCACAAGGTAGTTACATGTGTAGTTTTTTTTTTTAATTAAGCATTTTGTTTTTAGATAGTTATTCCTTTGGATAATATTAGAAGCAATACAGAAAGATGCCATGTAAATTTTTCTCAGTTCCTCCTAGTGAAAATATCACAAAACCATACTATAGGGGCCAGTGCAGTGACATAGCAGGTAAAGCCACCGCCTGCAGTGCCAGCATCCCATATGGGTGCCAGTTCTAGTCCCAGCTGCTCCTCTTCTAATCCAGCTCTCTGCTGTGGGCTAAGAAAGCAGTAGAAGATGGCCCAAGTCCTTGGGCCCCTGCACCACATGGGAGACCTGGAAGAAGCTCATGGCTCCTGGCTTCAGATAGGTGCAGCTCTGACCATTGTGGCCAATTGGGGAGTGAACCAGTGGATGGAACACCTCTTTATCTCTCTGCCTCCATCTCTCTCTGTAGAACTCTGACTTTCAAATAAATAAATAAATCTTTAAAAAAATACTACAGTACCACAACCAGGATGTTGATGTTGATATGGTTAATATACAGTGTTTCTATCAATACAAGGACCTCTTTTATCCCCGCCCTCTAGCCCATTTCCTCCTTAACATCACAACTAATTTGTAATCCACTTCTACATTACGTCCTTTCAAACAAGTTGCATGGCTGGCACCGTGGCTCACTAGGCTAATCCTCCACCTTGCACTGCCAGCACATCGGGTTCTAGTCCCGGTCAGGGCGCCAGATTCTGTCCTGGTTGCCCCTCTTCCAGGCCAGCTCTCTGCTGTGGCCAGGGAGTGCAGTGGAGGATGGCCCAAGTCCTTGGGCCCTGCACCCCATGGGAGACCAGGATAAGTACCTGGCTCCTGCCATCGGATCAGCGCGGTGCGCCGGCTGCGGCAGCCATTGGAGGGTGAACCAACGGCAAAGGAAGACCTTTCTCTCTGTCTCTCTCTCACTGTCCACTCTGCCTGTCAAAAACAAAACAAAACAAAACAAAACAAAAAACCAAGTTGCGTAGAAACATACAGTATGTCAACTTCTGGAATTGACTATTTTTGTTACTTTTTTTAAACATAATTCTCTGGAAATTTATCCAGGCTGTTGCACATTTGGGTAATTTTTTCCTTTTTATTGTTGAATACTATCATGGTACAGATTCTAATACAATCTGCTGAGAGAGATTCCAAGATGGCAAAATAGGGGATGGTATACAGCACTAAGTTAGGTAAACATAGTTAAAAATGTTTAGGAAGTGGATTCTCAGGAAGAATTAGAGAGAAAATCACAGTCAAAATTCTATGCGAGGAAGAGGAATGACGTGGACCTGTGTGGAAGGTGTGGATTCACAGCACACACGCAAACACAATACAGGATTCCAGCAGCCCAGAGCTGGAGCAGGCAACATCTAGGAGATAGTGATAAAACCAGACTGTAGCAACCCATGGTAATATAGCTGGAGGGAGAGTGTAGCATGAGTCTGGTCTGGAGCCCTAAGCACTAACAGGTACCTGAAGATCCACTGGAAGTAAAGGGAGCATATTTCTCTCACGCTATCCTCCCCATAGTGGCGCCAGCACCTGGCATAGAGGCCAGGTCCCATCTGGGGCTTGGGTGGCAGCTGCAGAAGCCCCTGTGCATGCACACAGCAACTGGCTGAGATAGGGTACCATCTTCTCGGCAAGCAGTGGCTCTTGTGTAAACATATGGTCCTGAGAGTCTACCATAGGGAAAAACCCGTGATCCCAATTAACTGAGCCTGGTTGGGAGGAATGACAGGGGGCTTGGCACCCATGTAGGAATGTGAGGCACCCCCAGCCTCCTGACATACCATAGGCTATGGTGCCCAAGCCGCCTTAGTGGAACATCCACAGGCAGCTGGCTCTAGGAACATCTGCCTCCCTGGGGACTAGGCAGGTGGATGGGGAAAAGAGGAACTTCTGCACCCAGCAACTGTGCTAGCCTTGTGTGCTGACACTATAGGGATTCAGTGGCTACACAAGAGGGTGCAGGGTGTGGTAGGGTCTCTGGGCATTCACTGTGTGCAGCTCCACACACCCAGAGCTCCCAGGTTGCCTGGGGCAGGTCATTGCAGCAGGATCCATGCTCAGAGTGAGGATGGCACATATCATTTGTGGAATGCATGGTGGTGAGAATGAGTGTTTTACCCAATGGGGGCTAATACCCAGGCATTGATCACCTTGGAGAAAAGGACTTATGGGGGTGATCATCCCTCCCCTTCTGTTAACAAGAGATCTACCATGCCCAACTTGGGTGTCACCCTGAATACTCACCCCACCCTAGAGCACTGTCCACAACTGGAACATACCTTTTGGTATTCACTGGAAGTGTGACCATTCCTCTAAGTCACAGAGGCTCAGCACAAAGATAAAATCTATCAGAGCAAAAAATCAACAAATATCTAAACAAATGCCTAAAAATAAATGCAGAAATTCAAGAAACAGGAATAAGAAAGACATCATGACCCATCCAAAGAACCACAACATTCCAATATTAGAATATAAAGATGAAGAGACTAATGAAATGTTAGAAATGCAATTCAAAAGATTAATCATAGGATTACTCAAAAGCAACCAGAAGCAAATCTAAGAACTACAGAAATGACATCAATGAAAACTTTTCCCAAAAAAGAGATATTAAAGAGAAATCAAAATGAAATATTAGAAATTAAAAATGCAATAGATCAAATAAAAATGTGTGTAAAGCTTTAACAACAGACTTGGTAAGGCAGAAGAAGGAATATCTGAGCTAAAAAACAAATCTTTAGAAATTGGTCAGTCAGAACAAAAAAAATAGAAGATATTAGAAAAATTAAAACGAGTGTTGGAGATTTATAGGATACTATAAAATGACCCAATATGCAGGTCGTAGGAGTTCCTGAAGGTCTGTAAAGAGAGAATAGACTAGAAGGCCTATTTAGTGAAATAATTGCAGAAAACTTCTAATTTGGAGAAACAAAGGGATGTCCAAGTAAAGGAAGCACACAGAACTCCTAACATGACTATAAAACATCTTCACCATGATACATCATAGTCAAACTTTTAACAGTAAGACATAAAGAAAATGTTCTAAAATATACATGAGGGAAACACCAGATTACATTCAGTGGATATCCAATTACTCTCACAGCTGACTTTTCATCAAAAACTCTACAGGTTAGGAGGGAATGGAGAAACACTGTCCAAGTCTTAAGAAAAAAAAAAACTGCCAACCCAGAGTACTATACCCTCCAAATCTCTCATTTATGAATGAAAGTGATATATAGATCTTCATGACAAACAGAAATTAATAGAATTTGTCATCATTCATCCAACCTTATAAAAGATGCTTAAGGATGTGCTACACACAGAAACACAGAAAGATAGCCATCATTATGAAAGAACGTGAAGGAAAAAAATCTCCCAGTAAAAGTACAAAAGAAATCCAAAGTTAACAATAGGAATATTTATGGAAAAATGGCAGGGCCAAGTTGTTACTTAAAATACTAATCTTGAATGAAAATGACCTCAACTCCCCAATTAAAAGATACATACTGGCTGAGGAATTAAAAAAAACAGACCCATCTATTTGCTGCCTACAAGAAACATGTATACTGATTTGAAAGGATTGCAAAAGATATTCCATGCTAACAGAAAGCAAAAGTGGGCAGGTATACTCATCTTAATATCACATAAAATAGGCTTTAATGTAAACGCTGTCAAAAGAGACAAAGAGGACACTATGTAATGATTAAGAGATCAAAGGGAAGATGTGACTGTTGTAAACATATATGCACCTAATTACATGTCACCTTGCTATTTAGAAGAAATGTTTTTGTATCCAAAGGGAGATATAGTCTAGTAGTAACAGGAGACTTCAACAGCCTACTTTAATCAATGAACAAATCAACTAGACAGAAAATCAAGAAACAACAGAGCTAATTGACACTATGGACCAAATGGGCCGAACTGATATCTACAGAATTTCTCACCTCACTGTTGCAGAATATACATTCTTCTCAATGGTACATGGAAAATTCTCTAGGACAGACCATATGCTAAGCCATAAAGCAAGTCTCAGCAAATTCAAAAAAAATCCAAATCATACCATGCATGTTCTCTGACCTCAATAGAATGAAGCTGGAAATCACCAACTCAGGAATCTCTAGAACATATGCAAACACATGAAGACTTAACAATATGCTGCTGAATGAAGAAGAAAAATAAAAAGAGAAGAAATCAAAAGAGAAATTAAAAGAATTCTGAAAATGACAATACATCATATCAAAACTTATGGGATACAGCAAAAGCAGTGTTAAGAGTGAAGTTATAGCAATCAGTGTCTACATGAAGAAATTGGAAAAGTACCAAAAAAATGACATATCAATGCAACTGAAAGGCCTAGAAAAACAACAACAAATCAAATGCAAAATTAGTAGAAGGAAAGAAATAAATAAAATTAGAGAATAAACTAAATTGAAACCAAAGACATAAAAAATGCTAAAGATCAGTGAAATGAAAAGCAGGTTTTTTTAAAAAAATTAATATACCATTGGTACAACTAACCAAAAAAAATGCGGGATGGGGGGAGATCCAAATCAATAAAATCAGAGATGAAAAAGGAAATTTAACAACAGAAATAAAATGAATCATCAAGAATTACTACAAAGAGTTGTATGCAAACAAATTGGGAAACCTAGAAGAAATAGATAGATTCTTGAATACATACAATCAACCAAACTTGAGTCATGAAGACATAGAAAACCTAAACAGATCAATAATCAAGATCTTCCCAACAAAGAAAAGCCAAGGACCAGACAGCTTCACTGCTGAATTCTACTAGACATTTAAAGAAGAACTAACTCCAATACTTCTCAAATTATTCAAACCAATTAAAAGGGAGGGAATCCTCCCAAATTCCTTCTATAAAGCCTATATCACATTAATCCTTAAACCAGAAAAAGATACAACAGAGAAACAGAACTACAGATCAATATCCCTGATGAACATAAATGCAAAAATCCTCAACAAAATATTAGCTAATCAAAACCAACACCACCTCAGAAAAATCATTCACCTGGACCAAGTGGAATTTATCTCTGGTATGCACGGATGTTTCAACATTCGCAAATCAATCAATGTGATACATCATATTAACAAATTGAAAAAGAAAAAACATGATTATCTCAACAGATGCAGAGAAAGCATTTGATAATATATAACACCCTTTCATGATGAAAACTCCAAGCAAATTGGATATAGAAGAAACATTTCTCAACACAATCAGGCAATTTATGACAAACCTAGGCCAGCATCTTATTGAATGCGGAAATGTTGGAAGCATTCCCACTGAGATCTGGAACAAGAAAAGAATGCCCGCTCTCACCACTGTTATTCAATATATTCCTGGGAGGTGTAGCCAGAACCGTTAGGGAAGAAAAAGAAAACAAATGGATACAAATTGGGAAGGAGGAAGTCAAACTATCCTTTGCAGATGACATGATTCTACATATAGGGGATCCAAAAACTTCACTAAGAGGCCCATGGTACTCATAGAAGAGTTTGGTAAAGAAGCAAGATATAAAATCAACATGCAAAAATCAATAGTTTTTGTGTACACAGAAAATGAAATGGCTGAGAAAAACTTTTAAGATCAATCCCATTCACAATAGCTACAAAAAGAATTAAATACCTTGGAATAAATTTAACCAAGGAGGTGAAAAATCTCTACGATGAAAATTCCGTAACATTAAAGAAAGAAACAAAAGAAGACAGTAAAAATGGGAAAATCTTCCATGTGCATGAATTGGAAGAATCAATATCATCAAAATGTCTATACTACCAAAAGCAAGTTACATATTCAATGTGATCCCAATCAAAATACTAATGACATTCTTCTCAGATCTAGAAAAAAATGATGTTAAAATCCATATGGAAACAAAAGAGACCTGAATAGATAAAGCAGTGTTATATAAGAAAATCAAAGCTAGAGGCATCATAATACCAGATTTTAAGAATATTTCGGGGCAGTTATAATCAAAACAGTCTGGTACTGGCACAAAAATAGACATGCAGACCAATGGAAGAGAATAGAAACTCCAGAAACCAATCCATCCTTCTACAAGCAACTTACCTTTGGCACAGGAGTGAAAATCAATCCCTGCAGCAAGGACAATCACTTCAACAAATGGTGCTGGGGAAACTGGATCTCCACATGCAGAAGTATAAAGCAAGACCCCAACTTACACATTACACATAAATCCACTCAAAATGGATCAGAGACCTAAATCTATGATGTGATACCATCAAATTATTAGAGAACGTTGGGGAAACTCTGCAAGACATTGCCATAGGCAAAGACTTCTTGGAAAAGACCCTAGAAGCACAGATAATCAAAGCCAAAATTGACAAATGTGATTAATGAAGCTGAGAAGTTTCGTCATTGCAAAAGAAACACTCAGCAAAGTAAAGGGCAAACTAATAGAATAGGAGAACATATTTGCAAATCATGCAACTGATAAAGGGTTAATAATTTAAAGCATCTTTAAACAGCTCAAGCAATTCAACAACAATACCAACAACAAAAAATCCAATTAAGAAACAGGCAAAGGAATTGAAGAGGCATTTCTCCAAAAAGAGGACATTCAAATGGCCAACAGACACTTGAAAAAATGCTCAAGATCACTAGCCATCAGGGAAATGCAAATCAAAACCACAAAGAGGTTTCACCTCTCCCCCATTAGAATGACTCTCATACAGAAATCAACAAATAACAAATGTTGGCAAAAATATGGGGAACAAGGTACCCTAATCCACTGCTGATGGGAATGTAAACTGATTTGGCCACGGTGAAGACAGTATGGAGATACCTCAGAAAGCTGAAAATAGATCTACCATATGATCCAGCAATCCCACTCCTGGGAATTTATCCAAACTAAAATAAATCAGCAAATGCAACAGTTATCTGTTACCCCATGTTCATTGCAGCTCAACTCACAATAGCAAAAATACGGGATCAACCCATATATCCATCAACTGAAGACTAGATAAAGAAATTATGGTATGTATACACTATGGAATGAAATCCTGTCTTTTGCAACAAAATGGATGTAACTGAAAGCCATTATACTTAGCCAAATACACCAGTCCCAAAAAGACAGATATCATGCTTTCCCTGAGCAGAAGTAACTAACAAAGTATTTACAATGTAATGTATTGGAGTGAAAAGAGCATTTTGAGATTCAATGATTGTTTATAGCCCTTGTCTCTTCTGTTGAAGAACAGTGCTTTTTTTTCCAAACTGTTTGTTGAACTCTCTTATTTAGTGTAGGGTTAGTCATACAATCATTAAGTAAACTGAAAATAGATTTCTGTAAAAATTAAGAAGGGGAATGTGAGAGGGAGGAAGAAGAAGGGTTGGAGCATGGGTGGCAGGAAGGACGTATCACTATGTTCCTAAATACGTATATATGAAATACATGAATCTTGTATAACTTAAATAAAATTTTTAAAAATCTTAAAAAAAGAACATTTGCTTTCCTGAATTCTAGCAATAAACAAATGGAATTTAATCTTAAAAACCTAATAATATTTGCATTAGTACCCCAGTAATAAAATACTTAAGTATAATCCAACAAATTATATACAAGACATATATGAGGGAAAGCTATAAAAATATGATGAAAGAAATCAAGGAACTAAGTAAATGGAGATATATTCAGTGCTCATGGATATAAGACTGTCTTTTCAAGATATCAATTCTTGCAACTTGATCTACAGATTCAATGTACTCGCAATAAACACTCCAGCAGATTATTTTGTGAATATCAACAAACTGATTCTAAAGTTTATATGGAGATGCAAAAGACGTAGAACAACCAATACAATATTAAAGGAGAATAACAAAGTTGGAGGACTGGCACTCTCTGACCTTAGGACTTATTTTAGACATTGTGGCACAGTGGTTTAAGCCACCACCTGCAAAATTGGGATTCCATTAGAGCACTGATTAGAGTTCCAGCTACTCCATTCCCAATCCAGCTCCCTGCCAATGTGCCACTTTCCCCCTCTCTGTCTGTCCTTTCTCTATCATTCTGCCTTTCAAATAAATAAATCTTAAAAACCAAAGAAGGATCTATTGGCAGCGGATTCCCTGTGTTGTTGATTAAAAAAAAAAATACATAAAATTGTAGAAATCATGAGAGTGGGATTTTGGAGAAACAATAAAGACATCAATAGAACAGGATGCAGAGCGCAGAAGTAGACCCATAAAATTGTAATCAAGTTGTCTCTGAAAAAGCAGCAAAGTCAATACAATTGAGAAAAGCTCATCTAACAAATGTTGCTTGAACAACTAGCAATCTTCAAAGTGGAAAAAAAAAAACTATATGCTGACTTTATGGAATTTAACTTGAAATGGATCATGGACCTAGATTCAGATATAAAATGTTAAAACCCCTAGAGGACATGTCCCGAATTGCACATCTCTTCCCTCTCTTATTCCCACTCTTATATTTAACAGTGATCACTTTTCAGTTAAGTTTCAGCACTTAAGAAGAATTGTGTATTGATTACAGTATTCAATCAAAAGTATTAAGTAGAACAAACAAAAAAATACTAAGAGGGATAACATATCAAGTTGCTCATCAACAGTCAGGGTGAGGGCTGATCAAATCACCGTTTCTCATAGTGTTCATTTCACTTTAACAGGTTTCCTTTTTGGTGCTCAGTTAGTTATCACCTACCAAGGAGAACAAGTGGTATTTGTCTCTTTGGGATTGGCTTATTTCACTCAGCATAATGTTTTCCAAATTCCTAACAGGGATCACTTTCCAGTTAAAATTCAAACACCTAAGAGTAATTGTGTGTTAATTACCTCAAACGGTAGAGTTAGAAAGATACCAGGGGATTCTAATTCAATCCCATCGAGGTGGCATGTACCAATGCCATCTCACTAGTCCCAGTGATCAATTTCTGTTCACAATTGATCATAATGATAGCACTAAGAACCAAAGGGATCACATAAACAAGAATAGTGTCTGCAAATACTAGCTGATAGAATAAAAAAGGGAGAGAATGATCCAACATGGTAAGTGAGATACACAGCAGACCCATAGAATGGCAGATGTCCTAAACAGCACTCTGGCCTCAGAATCAGCCTTAAGGCATGCAGATCTCGCTGAAAAGCCCATGAGAGTATTTCAGGCATGGAAAGCCAAGACACTCTGGGGAAAAAAAAAAAAAAAAACTAAATGAAAGATCTCTGTGAGTGAGATCCCAGTGGAAAGAAGGAGGTACCTTTCTCTGAAGGGAGGAGAGAACTTCCACTTTGACCATGGCCTTGTCTAAAAATGATCAGAGTCAGTGAACTCAGGGGGCTCCCATAGCCTTGGCAGCTCATGACAAGAGCCTAGGGTGATTACTGATGCCATAAACAAGGGTGTCAATTTGTTAAGTCAACAACAGGAGTCACTGTGCACTTACTCCTCATGTAGGATCTTTGTCCTTAGTGTGCTGTACATTGTGATTTAATGCTATAACTAGTACTCAAACAGTATTTTTCACTTTATGTTTCTGTGTGGGAGCAAACTGTTGAAATCTTTACTTAATGTATGCTAAACTGATCTTCTGTATATAAAGAGAAATGAAAATGTATCTTGATGTGAATGGAAGGGGAGAGGGAGTGGGAAAGGGGAGGGTTGCGGGTGGGAGGGACGTTATGGGGGGGAAGCCATTGTAATCCATAAGCTGTACTTTGGAAATTTATATTCATTAAATAAAAGTTAAAAAAAAAAACCTAGAGGACAACATAGCAGATTTATGTGATTGATCATTGGGATTGGTGTTTTTTTGTTTTTGTTTTTGTTTTTTTTTTGTTTTTTTGTTTGTTTGTTTTTTGACAGGCAGAGTTAGTGAGAGAGAGAGAGACAGAGAGAAAGATCTTCCTTTTCCGTTGGTTCACCCCCCAAATGGCTGCTATGGCCAGCGCTGTACTGATCCGAAGCCAGGAGCCAGGTGCTTCCTCCTGGTCTCCCATGCAGGTGCAAGGCCCAAGGACTTGGGCCATCCTCCACTGCCTTCCCAGGCCACAGCAGAGCGCTGGACTGGAAGAGGAGCAACCGGGACAGAATCTGGTATCCCAACTGGGACTAGAACCCGGGGTGCCAGCACCGCAGGCAGAGGATTAGCCAAGTGAGCCATGGTGCCAGCCGGTGTTGACTTTTTTAAAGATGTGTTTTATTTATTTGAAAGGCAGAATGACCAAAAGCAGCCAGACAGATAGAATGCGAGAGAGGGAGAGAAGGAAAGAGAGACAGAGATTCTTACATCCATAGTTCGCCACAACAGCCAGGCTGAACAAGGTCAAACCTAGGAGAGTAGAACTCCATTCAAGTCTCTCCACTTGAGTGTAGGGACTCAAGTACTTAGGCCATCTTCCACTGCTTTCCCAGGTGCATTAGAGGGACCTGGATCATAAGTGGAATAGCAGGGACTCAAACTAGTGTTCTGATATGGGATGCAGATGTCACAGGCAACAGCTTAACCTGCTGCACTACAATGCTAGCCAGGGGTGATGCCTTTTCAGGTTCAACATCAAAAGCGTGATCCAGGAAGGTAATAATTGACAAGCTGAACTTCATTGTAATTAAAATATTCTCCTCTTACAAGGCACTGTCAACAACCAAATGAGAAAACAAGCAGTGCATTTGCATAAAATATGTTCCAGAAGTTGTATTATAGTTAAAAAATTTAACTGAAATATACAAAGATAATTTCATTAGTATTTTGTGAATTTCAAAATATATATTCTGTAACTTGGATATATTTTGAATGGCATTGAGGTTTTAAGTTCAGTTTCTATAACTTCATTTTTAATTTATAGAAATGAAATTTATTTTTGCATTTTTTTTAACTTTTATTTAATGAATATAAATTTCCAAAGTACAACTTATGGATTACAATGGCTTCCCCCCCATAACGTCCCTCCCACCCGCAACCCTCCCCCTTCCCACTCCCTCTCCCCTTCCATTCACATCAAGATACATTTTCGTTTCTCTTTATATACAGAAGATCAGTTTAGCATACATTAAGTAAAGATTTCAACAGTTTGCTCCCACACAGAAACATAAAGTGAAAAATAATAGATGATTTTTTAAATGATGATGAAATCAGATCAGACCTATTGTCATGTTTAATCCCAGCGAGAGTCAAGTTGGGAATTGATAATTTCTTCTTCTTTTTTTTTTTTTTAACAGAAGATCAGTTTAGTATACATTAAGTAAAGATTTCAACAGTTTGCACCCCCATAGAAACACAAAGTGAAATATACTGTTTGAGTACTCGTTATAGCATTAAGCCTCAATGTACAGCACATTAAGGACAGAGATCCTACATGAGGAGTAAGTGCACAGTGACTCCTGTTGTTGACTTTACAAATTGACACTCCTGTTTATGGCATCAGTAATCTCCCTATGCACCAGTCATGAGTTTCCAAGGCTATGGAAGTCCCTTGAGTTCGCCGACTTCAATCTTATTTAGACAAGGTCATAGTCAAAGTGGAGGTTCTCTCCTCCCTTCAGAGAAAGGTACCTCCTTCTTTGAAGACCTGTTCTTTCCACTGGGATCTCACTCACAGAGATCTTTCATTTAGGGTTTTTTGTTTGTTTGTTTGTTTGTTTTTTGCCAGAGTGTCTTGGCTTTCCATGCCTGAAATACTCTCATGGGCTCTTCAGCCAGATCGGAATGCCTTTAGGGCTGATTCTGAGGCCAGAGTGCTATTTAGGACATCCGCCATTCTATGAGTCTGTTGAGTATCTCGCTTCCCATGTTGGATCACTCTCCCCTTTATTTATTCTATCAGTTAGTATTAGCAGGTACTAGACTTGTTTATGTGCTCCCTTTGACTCTTAGTCCTTTCATTATGATCAATTGTGAACTGAAATTGATCACTTGGACTAGTGAGATGGCATTGGTACATGCCACCTTGAGGGGATTGAATTGGAGTCCCCTGGTATGTTTCTAACTCTACCATTTGGGGCAAGTCAGCTTGAGCATGTCCCAAATTGTACATCTCTTCCCTCTATTATCCCCACTCTTATGTTTAACAGGGATCACATTTCAGTTAAATTTCAACACTTAAGAATAACTGTGTATTAATTACAGAATTAAACCAGTCATATTAAGTAGAACAGACAAAAAAAACTACTAAGAGGGATAATGTATTAAGTTGTTCATTAACAGTCAGGGCTATGCTGATCAAGTCACCGCTTTTCATAGTGTCCATTTCACTTCAACAGGTTTCCTTTTTGGTGTTCAGTCAGTTGTCACCGATCAGGGAGAACATATGGTATTTGTCTTTTTGGGACTGGCTTATTTCACTCAGCATGATGTGTTCCAGATTCCTCCATTTTGTTGCAAATGACTGGATTTCGTTGTTTCTTACTGCGGTATAGTATTCTAAAGAGTACATATCCCATAATTTCTTTATCCAGTCTACCGTTGATGGGCATTTAGGTTGGTTCCAGGTCTTAGCTATTGTGAATTGAGCTGCAATAAACATTAGGGTGCAGACCGCTTTTTTGTTTCCCAATTTCATTTCCTTTGAGTAAATTCCAAGGACTGGGATGGCTGGGTCGAACGGTAGGGTTATATTCAGGTTTCTGAGGAATCTCCAGACTGACTTCCATAGTGGCTTGACCAGTTTGCATTCCCACCAACAGTGGGTTAGTGTCCCTTTTTCTCCACATCCTCGCCAGCATCTGTTGTTGGTAGACTTCTGTATGTGAGCCATTCTAACCGGGGTGAGGTGAAACCTCATTGTGGTTTTGATTTGCATTTCCCTGATTGCTAGTGACCTTGAACATTTTTTCATGTGCCTGTTGGCCATTTGGATTTCCTCTTTTGAAAAATGTCTATTGAGGTCCTTGGCCCATCTCTTAAGTGGGTTGTTTGTTTTGTTTTTGTGGAGTTTCTTGATCTCTTTGTATATTCTGGTTATTAACCCTTTATCTGTTGCATAGTTTGCAAATATTTTTTCCCATTCTGTCGGTTGTCTCTTCACTCTCCTGTTTCTTTTGCAGTACAGAAACTTCTCAATTTGATGCAATCCCAATAGTTGATTTTGGCTTTGACTGCCTGTGCCTCCCGGGTCTTTTCCAGAAATTCTTTGCCTGTGCCAATATCTTGAAGGGTTTCTCCAATGTTCTCTAATAACTTGATGGTGTCAGGTCGTAGCATTTTGATCATATATCTTGAAATTTTGTTGAAGTCACCTATTCTAGCAAATTTTCGTAACTTCCTTGGGATTTCTTATATAGGTAATCATGTCATCTGTCATCTTAAAATACCCATAGCTTCATTTCCTCTTTTCCAATCTGTGTGCATTCTTCTCACTTTATTGCCATGGCTAGAACTCCAGCAAAATACGAAAGGACATCCTTGCCTTGATCCCGTCTCAGGAGGAAAGCATTTCCTTCTGCATCATTATGATGTTAGCTGTTGGCTTTATAAAAGACTCTTCTCAAGTTGTGGTAATTCCTTCCCTATTAATTGCTTCCTAAGTATCTTTATCATGATAAATATTTGACATCATGAAATAAATTTCTATCTAAATTGTTATGACTATAAAATTTTTTCTTTAGCCTTTTGATATAATAGATTGCATTGGTTGATTTTCAAATGTTGAATCAACTGTGCCTACCTGGAATAATTCCCACCGGGTCATGGTGGATAGTTCTTTTTATATACTGTTAGATTGGGATTATAAATATTTTGTCAAGAACTTCTAAGTCCAAGATTATGAGATATTAATCTATAGTTTTCTTTCTTCTTTGTATTGTCTTTTGGTTTTTATATTGGGATAATATTTTCTTCATAAAATAAGAAGTGTTTCCTCTTCTGTGTTCTCTGGAAGAGATTGATAAAATTGGTGTTAATTCTTTAAATGCAGCAAAATCATCTTAGTTTTGGTAGTTCTTTATTATTAACTTTTTAGTTATAAATTCACTGTTTTAATTATGCTTAAGCTTTTCAAAACAACCTTTCATCTTGAGTTTTAGTACTGTCTGATATGTTAGGAATTGGTGCATTTTTTTGGTTGTTGAATAGAGGAGCACAGTTTTTCAGAGTATTCTCTTATTAGCATCTTAATGGCTATAGGATCTGTTACGATATTTACTGTTTCATTCCTGATATTCATGATTCATGTTTTCTCTATTTTCATCAGTATTGTTAGGGTTTAATTGCTTTTATTGGCTTTTTGAAGAGTCAGCTTTTCATTTCATTGGTTTGGGCTATTTCCTACTTTTAATTTCACTCATTTCTCTTCTGACCTGTTTTATTTTTTCATTTTGCTTAATTTGAGTTTGTTTTGATCTTCCTTTTCTAATCTCTTGAGATAGGAATTTAGATCATTACTTTGACGTCTTTCTTTGTAAGAGGAAAAGAGTCAACTCAGCCGGCTTCTCAAACTTCGCACTTTCTCAAGAAAGGCCTATATTCTAATGGGACCTTAATTGGCTCCTGAAAGCTGAGATTTTGGAATGTTCTACGGCAAATATTGTTTTGAACACATGGGACCTTGAACCACACCATGCCAGTTCATCCAGATATTGTGTGTAAACAATGCAAGTGTAATGAGCAACTGTCTTGACCCTGGCAGCCTGGGGCTTCAGTAACTGCGATCAGTCTTGCAGGTACTCTCTATGTGCCTGTGTAACCAACACACAGTACAAGCCTTAGACTTGTAGACTTTGGTGAGTGTCCCTCACAGAAAATAATTTAAATATATTGTCACAAATCATTCTTTAAGGAATATGTTTGTGTAATTTCACTAGAAAAAGGTACTTGGAAGCTTGCACATGTTGTCTCTAAACTTTACCTTATACGCTTTTTCCCTTCTCTAATTTTTGGGGGACTTTTTTATTTCAATATGCTACAACTGTGAGACTAATAACTGCTAAATCGTATGAGTTCCCCTTATGAATCACCAAACCAAGATTTGTTTTGGAGATCACCAGCACACCTTGTTTCTAAAGCAAGCATTTAGTACCATAAATTTCCCTCTCATAATTGATTGACTGTGGGGAGCAACCCGGACTAGACTAAGTTACTGGAATTAAGACTTATTCTGTGCATCTGCTCTCCCACAATATGGCGCTGGGAGAGAAGAAAACAGCTTCTACGCAGCTGCCTCCAGTTCAACCAATAAACTGTAGGACTTGCTCCTGATTGGAGGAGAGCAGCGTACTCGGCATGTGGGCAGCCGAGTTGGGATTGGTGGAGGAGGACTATAGGGGAGGGGAGAGACGGCATGCACCAGGAACATCGAGGGGGAACATCTAAGGGGAACACCTGTGCAGCCCCCGAGAGAGCCGGCTGGCGGTGTGCCGCTCCCCTGCGGAAGTGGGGAATGTGGCCAGGGGGAACTGCCCTTCCACGGAGGTGGAAGGGATAGTAGCCAACCCGGGAAGAACCAGCAGCAAACCCAGGGAGGGCCGAGCAGACGAAAGAACAGCGCAGGGTCCTGTGTCGTTCCTCCACGAAGAGGGGGAGCGACATAATGGTGCCATGACTCGGATATGAAGCCTAGGCAGGGTCTAGTGTCGTTCCTCCACGAAGAGGGGGAGCGACAATTGACATGTTTTATATATTTGATAGATTACATTTTCAATTTAATTTGGTTCTGCCTATTTTTAAATTTCCTTTGAGAGTTCCTTCTTGATCAGTGAAGTATTTAGTTGTGTGTTACTTAGTTTCCACATGTTTGTGGAGTTTTCTTGTGACTTTCTCTTGTTTATTTTAGTTTGATTCCATTGTGCGATTCCAATTCTCGCAAATTTGTTCAGTTCTATTTTATGACTCAGGATATGGCATATCTTGGTGAGTGTTCCAAGGTACTTGGGAAAATATTTTATTCTTCTGTTAGGTGGGGGTTCTTAAATATGTTAATTGGGTAGTTTAACTGTTCACTTCATATATTTTATATACTTTCAGATTTTCTGTCTGGGGGTTCTGTCCATTACTGGGAGGGGACACTGAATTACTAAATTATAATTGTGGATTTATCTGCTTCTTTCAGCTCTATCAATTTTGGTCTCATATTTTGAGGCTCTGGTGTTTGATGTGTACATTTTTAAGTCATTTATTTATTTGAAAGGCAGAGCAACACAGAGAGAGGGGGAGACAGTGAGAGAGGCAGAGAAGGAAAAAGACAAATAGACAGAGAGAGATGTACCATTTACTTTTCACTCCCCAAATAGCCACAATGGCTGGGGTTGGACCAGACCAAAGCTGGTTCTAGGAACTCCATCCTTGTCTCACACATGGGTAGCAGGGGCCCAAGAACTTGGGCCATCTTCTGCTGCCTTCCCAGGCAGGTTAGCAGGAAAGTAGACTAAAAGAAGAGGTGGGACTCAAACATTCCAATAGGAGAGGACTGCTTTGCAAGGAGAAAGGGAAGGCTAAACCTGCTGCACATCAGCCCCTGATATGTACATATTTAGAATAGCCATGTCTTCGAGTAAATTAAACCATTTATCATTAGGTTATATAAATTTTCCTTTAGTAAGCATCTTTGCATTGAAGTCTATTAAACGTTAGTATATTCATTCCTGCTTGTTTCGGCTTACCAATCGCATAGTATACCTTCTTTCATCATTTCATTTTCAATACACTTATATTATTGAATTTTAAGAATTTCTTTTAAACAGTATTGTTGGGTCATTTTTGGTACCCTCTTTGCCTTTGATTGGTATATTTGGATCATTTGCAATTAAGATAATTATTGGTATGGCAATACTTGATCTGTCATTTACCTATTTGCTTTCAGTTTCTTTCCTTTATTTTTCTTTTATTATCTTCCTGTAAGGTCCATGAACATTTCTTATGACTTCATCTTTATTTATTTACACTATTTTTGAGGTTACTTCTATTTTTAAAAATAATTTATTTTTATTTATTTGAAAGGCAGAGTTACAGAGTGAAAGGGACAGACAGAGATCTTCCATCCAGTGGCTCACTCCCCAAATGGCTGTAACAGCTAGGACCAGGCCAGGCTGAAGTTAGGAGCCAGGGACTTCATCTGGATCTCCAATATGGGTGCAGGGATACAAGCACTTGGGCCATCTTCTACTGCTTTCTCAGGTGCATTAGCTAGGAGCTGGATTGGAAGTGGAGCAGCTGAGACTCAAACTAGTACCTATAAAGGATGCTAGCATTCAGGTAGCAGCTTAACCCACTGCACCACATTGCCCTATGAGAGCATTTCCTTGTATACTTTTTTTTTTTTTTTGCTTTTCTTTGATTATTACAGCATACCTATGTGGCTTACTACATGCTTCTGGTGTCAGCATTCAAGACATGAAAATTTCCTTGCCATTCATGTTCTTTACTTTCTCAACTTTTAAATATTATTGCTCTCATGTCAAATGATGTAAGAATTTTTGTTTCAATCACAAATTATAAAACTCATTACAAAAAGGAGAATCTATTGTATGCACCCCTACTTCTGTACTTTTTACTGATTACTTAGCCAACAAATAAGCATAGTTCTATCAGCAACAAATTATCCCAGTTTTCCTTCAGCAGGGAATGCCCTAATTTCCTATTAATACCTGAATTTTTTTTTAAATTTGCAGCTGACAATTTTTTTAAGCACTTGAAAAATATTTTGCCTCTTCCTTCTGATCTCCATGATTTTAAATGAGAAACCTATTATCATTCAAACTGATGTTCCCTCTGGTTGCTTTCAAGATTCCTTCTTTGTTTGTTGTTTTCAGAAGTTTATTATGATGTGTCTTGGCGTGGATCTTATGAGGTTTCTTCTGTTTGGGGTTCCCTCAGCTTGTGAAGCCTGTAGTTCTGTGTATCTTGCCATATGGAAAGTTCTCACCTATTGCTTCTTCAAATATTCTTTCAATCCCTTTCTGTTTTCCTCTCCATCTGGAATTGATGACAAAAATGTTGACCCTAGTATTACCATCTTACAGACCTCTGAGGCTCTGTTCCTTTTTACAATTGGCTTATTTTCTATCTGTTTTTCCATACTGAGGTGAATCCTGTAAATGTGTCCTCAAGTTCACTGGTTCTATTCGCTGCAATTTCCCTTCTGCTACTGAGTCTATCCCTTAGTGTTTCTTAAAATCTTTTCTTATTTACTTGAGGCAAAGAGATATAAATTGGGAGCTCCCATTTGCAGGTTCATTACCCTAAAGCCTACAGTGGCCCAGACTGGGCCAAGGCTGGGAACAGGAGCCAGGATTATAACCCAGATCTCTTACAATTTTGGCAGGGACCCAGTTACTTGAGCCACCATCTCTGCTCCCAGGGTCTACTTATCAGGGAGTTACAGTCTGGGACAAGAGGCAGGAATCAAACCCAAGTACTCTGCTGTGGGATGTGGGCATTTGAACTGCTAAGCCAAATGTTCCCTCCCTTAAGAAGATTTTTAATATCTGATACTATATTGTTTTAGTTCTATATTTTCTATTTAATTCTTATTTGAGACTTTAGGCTTCGGGGTTAATGGTTTCTGTGGGGATTTTTTTCCATTTGTTTCAAGAGAATGTGTAACTAATTGACAAATTATTTTACTTGTCTCTTTTAAAATTCTTAACCGATAGGGGCCAGCACAATGGCTCACTTGGTTAATCCTCCACCTGCAGTGCCGGCATCCCATATGGGCACCGGGTTCTAGTCCTGGTTGCTCTTCTTCCAGTCCAGCTCTGTGTTGTGGCCCGGGAGGGTAGTGGAGGATGGCCCAAGTGCTTGGGCCCCTGCACCCACATGGGAGACCAGGAAGAAGAACCTGGCTCCTGGCTTCAGATCGGTGTGGCACTCTGGCCATAGCGGCCATTTGGGGAGTGAACCAACAGAAGGAAGACCTTTCTCTCTCTCTCTCTCTGTCTCTCTCTCTTTCTCTCACTGTCTATAACTCTACCTGTTTAATAAAAAAAATTCTTAACAGATAATTTCAGCATCTGAGTCTTCTCAATATTCTGGTCAGTTGATGATCTTTTCCCATTGAAGCTGTGATTTTCCTAATTCTTGGTATAATTAGTGGTTTACTGTTGTACACAGATGCTTTGTGTATTACATTAGGAAAATCTAATCACTTTAATCTTTTTATTTACTAACTCTGGACGGAGAATGCAGGTAGGTGCTGGCATACTTTATCGGGCTGTGGCTTCAATGATGATTTAATTTTCAGACCATTTGCAGAGTTTTTTTGGTCTGTTTTGTTTATGTGAGGGTGCTCAGGGCTCCCAGTCATCCCTGCTGTTGCTACCTGAGATAGTAAAAGGCTTTTCCTAGGCTGGACCAATGATGGGAGAAGCAGAGTTTCATATCTGTGGGAATGGAGAGGCTTCCCTGGACAGGCATCTTTATACCTATGTCTGTAAGGCATAGAAAGAAGAGAACTTACAGGCTGGGCAACTGTCATAGTAGGATCTTCCCCCCAAAACAGTGCTCCACAGCTCTCACATTATCTTTTTTTTTTTTTTTTTTTGGACAGGCAGAGTGGACAGTGAAAGAGAGACACTGAGAAAGGTCTTCCTTTGCCGTTGGTTCACCCCACAATGGCCGCTGCGGCCAGCGCGCTGCAGCCAGCGCGCTGCAGCCAGTGCCACAGCAGAGAGCTGGACTGGAAGAGGGGCAACCGGGACAGAATCCGGCACCCCGACTGGGACTAGAATCCAGTGTGCTGGCACCACAGGCGGAGGATTAGCCTACTGAGCTGCGGTGCTGGCCTCATATTATCTTTAGACAGGGAGAATAGCAGGCCCTTAGGATCATAGAAGCTTCCCAGGCTGAAACTCTTATTTTGGTTCAGTTCTTGTTGGTCCCACCAACCTACCCCAATGTCTCTGGGCAGGGGAAAAATGCACAAGCCTAGCAAGAAGGAACACTTCTTCTAGCTGCTTTTTAATGGAGAGTTTCCAGGTCAATTCCCCTGGCCAGTGGCTCCCAGCTTACCAGATGTTTCCAACGCACTCATTTGATTTGGAGGGAAAAGGGCCTATCTGTGCTTCCTTTTGTTTCTAGATTTGAAGTCAGGAAATTCTGAGCCTGTGTCTCATTTTTCAGCTTGGTGGGAGGATATAAGGCATGTTGCCATTATATTTTTTTACCAAGTTCTGAGGTCAAACCAGCTTATTTCCTTCTTATCACATTCATAGCTAATTTTGTTGGTTGCCCTTCACATTATTTACAGAGTACAAAGTTGTATAAGCAGGAAGAAGCAGTCTATGACATCTTGTCAAAATTTTCATCCTCAGACAGATTTGACCTTGGTATTCTCTATTTTACAGAGTTTTTCTGGGGGTCACAGGAACTACCAGTTACTCTAAAATCATGAAAATTATTGCGTCCTTCTCAAAGGAGTAAAAAAAGAGCTCTCTCTACCTTTCACAGAACTCAATGAATTCCATATTTCATTGTTGGTCACTTGCAATATCTCACTTCCTAGATCTATCTTAACATCCTTTAGAATAACTGACTGTAAACAAAATAAATTAACTAAAATAAAAAAGATTTTAATGTAAGGGGAAGGATCATGCACCGACTTAAAGAGGACTAGTTTGAACAGGTAACTCAGAAGTCTCAGGAATATTCTCTGAGTCCCATCAGCCTGGCCTTTTAAACGAATGGACAGGAAACATCCTTGGGTCATACTATTAAATGTCCAGGGGGAAAAATGGTCTGTTTGCCTACAATTGTCAAAGACCTATCACTTGGCCAAAAGACGGCAGAGCTCTTTAATAGCCTTTCCATGGCTGCACATAATGAAGGAGAGAGAAGTCACCAAAAGAAATTACCAGTGCTCCATCAGCTCCTTAGATCTATCAGCCAGTTTCACTAATTCATAGTCTTCTCTCTGTCTATACCACCACTACGCTAAGTCATGCCTTCAGGTTTTA
Source organism: Oryctolagus cuniculus (assembly GCF_051225735.1). Taxonomy (NCBI): domain Eukaryota; kingdom Metazoa; phylum Chordata; class Mammalia; order Lagomorpha; family Leporidae; genus Oryctolagus; species Oryctolagus cuniculus. The sequence goes on from NC_142870.1 coordinate 90,503,544, forward strand.
ATAACCTAACAATAGAGTCTTCCAGTTGTCTGTACCTGTCAAGATTCTTTACCTTGTGAATTCTGGAAATCCAACACAGATATACTAATAAAATATTAACTTACATAACTAGGAAGTTTAAAAGACAAGTTCAGCCACTGCTGTATCCAAGAGTTCAAATGACATAACTGGAACCCAGCCTCTCCTCTCCATCTCTCACCTCTTCTTCACTCTTCTTCAATCTAAAGGGTGAGATTTGGCTTCTTGTCATGGCTCCTTATTACACAGATTTCCATGACCTGGGACTTCTCTAGCTTCATCTCCTGCATTCTGTTCCTCTGACTTCATATTCTGGCAACTCATTCTCTTTATATTCCCCAAAGTTGCTGAGCTAGAAACATGTTGCTCACCACCTCGTCATCACCATCTCCTCTGGTTACCTCCCCGTCCTGAAGTTAGAATATTCTCCCTCAGTGAAGAAATGTTAAATTAGGTACCCGTGCCATGGCTCACTTAGTTAATCCTCCACCTGCAGTGCCGGCATCCCATCTGGGCACCGGGTTCTAGTCCTAGTTGCTCTTCTTCCAGTCCAGCTCTCTGCTGTGGCCCAGAAAGGCAGTGGAGGATGGCCCAAGTGCTTGGGCCCCTGCACCCGCATGGGAGACCAGGAAGAAGAACCTGGCTCCTGGCTTCTGATCAGTGCAGAACCAGCTGTAGCAGCCATTTGGGGAGTGAACCAATGGAAGGAAGACCTTTCTCTCTCTCTCTCTCTCACTGTCTATAACTCTACCTGGCAAATAAATTTTTAAAAAATGTTAAATTATTGCTCTGCAAGCCATGTATAAAGATGTTCTAATTTGTCCTAATTTACTGTTCTAAGATATCATAACTGTTATAGTTAATGCATTAGGGCACAACCTCTGGAGCCAGACTGTTTGAATCCCAGGCACATAACTACTGGCCATATGACTTTAAGTAAATTACTAGACATCTCTGTGCTTTAGTTTCCTCACCTATAAAATGTACATAAAAGAAATATCTAGCTCACTGATTTTTTTCTAGATGCTTAGAATTAATCTTAGAATAGTACCTATTGCATAGAAAGTGCCAAGGAATATTAGTTAGTATTACTACTGTTATTGAGAACTCCTTATGGGTTAAATACTTGGAACTATCTCATGTAATTTTTACAAGACTCTTGTGAATTATATAATATTATTATCCATATTTTAGTCATGAATAAACTTCAGCTTGAAAAGTAAATTTGTCACCATTTTGATACTATAGTAAATATCTCAGTTAAGTTACCACAAAAAAATGGATATTCATTCTGGTTTATGGTTTTGGGGTTCAGTCCAAGACGGCAAAGACTCCACTGGTTCAGACATCTGGTGAGGCTGGAAGGTGACATAGCATGTGCAGAGGAATGATCAAATGGTAAGCTAGGACGCAGAGAAACAGACTGTGACAATGTCTTTGTCTTTATGCTCACTCCATATAAAGCCACCATGATTCAGTCATTGGGGATTCACTCTAGTAGCCCAATACAGAGTAATCACTTCCCAGAGGCCCTACCTTCAGCCACTGGGATGGGATTAACAAAAGGCTTTTAGGACTAAGCGTTTAATACATGGGCCCTTGGAGAACACCCAAACTAATATCCAAACTACAGCAAAGAGATTAAATAACTTGCCTAAGATCACAGAGCTAACAAATGACAGAGCCAAAACTGGTATATATCTGCTCAGGGATACCCTAATGACTACTGTAACTTCAGTGCTAGTACTCAGAAGCAAAATTAGATATGCTTACACAAAGAACATTGTCTAAATGATACTAAGTCTGAGTTTGCAAGGTCTTGCTTGTGAACCAGTGGTAATGAGCATTTCTCAGTGCTTTTGAGTGTGCTTTATAGTTAATGTTTTTTGAAGTCCATTCCATCAGTTCAGTCTGAGCAGCAAAAACATAAATCATCCATCTCTTCTCCAGCCTCCGCAATAAAGAGTGGGTATGTATTTTAAATACAGCTGTTGTAAGTTATTCATATTCCTGGCAAAATCACCTATACAGAAAACTTACCCCTTTACCAAGGAAATATCAGCTTTAAGAAATATCCATTAGGGATCATTTTCCTTAAACAAATCTCATGATGCATGCTTCATCATTAGAAACCTTATTTGCAGAGACTGCCTTAATTCCATTAGTGCCTTGATCTTTTTAAATGCATTGATGCAGTGGTATGCTTTGTATGTCCCACAGAGGGATAGATACACAGTTACAGATATAAAGAATAAAAGGCTATTAGTTAGATTGGGTGTTTTGTGCCATGTTACAGAAATCAACTCACTTATACTTTCTACTTGACTATTACAGTGTTGCTTGAAGTCAAACTATGTTGTGGAGGCTTTCTGTGTCTAAGGATTACACTCATTGATCATATAGAAGGGAATCCATTGATAAACTTGTCAAAGTTGGCTTATAGGAGAGCAAAATATGGAGTTAATAGAAGGATTCCAGGATGCTGGGCTAAAGTTAGCAAACATTTATAATACTTAGCATCTCTGGGGCCTTACTCTTCCTGAATGTGATGTGTGAGTGGAGATCTAACTAACTGTGTCTAAGGCCTCTTCATTTCACATGGTCTGAGTATAGAATTCATTAGGCAGAATTCACTAGCACAACCATGCCCAAATTGCTTTAAGTTAATGCAGGATGCAAAGGAAGATTTTGGAAGTTTGCAAAAAAAAACCTCCTGATACACACATGTTGTTATATTAACATGTATTTAGAAATGTGAAGCACGCTTTGGAAATATCTCCTATCAGTGGGTTATTTTCTTCTGGTGTTTTGCTCAATTATTTTGTTTCAATGAGAAATTAGTCCACAGCTGTTGGCACTTTCTCCCCTGGGCCACTAGTGAAACAAAGAAGAGTGGTTGCAGAAGTTGCAGAAGGTTATAGGATTATAGAAAAGAAGTCACAGAATGTGTAAAAAAAGCAATCATGGCTCTGTGGGAGGCACATCCTCTTGAACATGGCATCTTATTATCATCTGTGATGATTTTTCTTCTTTTTATTGCCCTGTGTCTAGACAAAATAAAACTGCCAGAGGTTTACAAAATGATTTCCAATCCAAAACCCTTCTTTCTCATGTAATAGCCCAGAGGGGATTTTTTTTCCACTTTAATGATTTAGACCTGAAGAGATAGGGTACCAACACAAACACAAGCAAGCACTTTGTGGCTGAAGCATACATCATGTGTTGGCAACACAAACAGGAATAAGCCCAGGGCTCCAAATGCTCCTCTGTATGAAACATTTTTGGATTCACTCACTGATTCCCAAGGAAGATTTTCTTATTCAGCCTCTAGTCTGTTCCCAACAACTCCCCAACCTTAATGGGCCTTAGAGAGCCTAGAGAAAGTATGATAGATGTGATGTCAAGCCATTAATTTAGCAGTGCTTCAAGGGAAAAGAAATCGTGATTAATTCTTACACTTCAGAAATTATCCCCCTGTAGGGGAGAAAAAAAACCTCAAGATACAGTTGGAAGAGTAGAGCATGAGTGGGAGAGAAAAATTCTGAGACACTGGGGATTGTATATCATCTTCAATAGCATGCACATAGCACTGATGCTTTCCAAAGGTTCAGCCATCATTTTGATTAGTAGCCTAAGACTGTGTAGCCCCAAAGGATTAGGTGTGACTAAGAAGAAAAGCTGAAAACATTGCCCTGGCCCAGGATTATGTATTCAAGCTGTTCATCTGTCCGAACAGAAGGCTTGGTTCAACAACTCCAATTAACCTTGTCTGAGACCCTACCATGTTCAAAAGACATGCTCGCCCTGTCTTGGGGAACCTGACATGATTCTTAACCTCAAGAAGCTTATAAATCAACAGAAGAACTGGCACGGTATATAAATAATGATCCAAAGAAAAATGATGATGCAATCATGGAAAAGAGATTACTGCACTAGGGAAGGAGCCTTGTAGTTCTTTTCATTCATTTACTCAACATGTACTGAAGCCTGTTTATCCATCCTGGCACTCTGCCTAGAAGGAGACACATACAAATAAAGGAGAAAGAGAAAAAAACAGCAAGCATCCCTCTACTAATATAATAAAGGAAGTAAGCATAAAGTGTTCTGGAAGTCAGTGGAGGGAGGAAATATAGCAGTGGAGATGACTTCACACAAGAGGTGATATTGGGGTAGAGTAGGAAGTGGAGAAGGACAAGAAGGGCAGTGAGGGCAGAAGAAACAGTCCATGAAAGGCAGGAGACTGAGAGGTGAGGGGAAAGTAGAGTGACAGGTGAGGTGCTGGAACCTGATCATAAAGGGTGTGGTTTTCCAGCCCTGTGGCTGAAGGGGCACAATGTCAATACTCCACATACATCCACTTGGATCTCATCACCAGTTCCATAAGTAACTGCTTCAAGAAAAATTTTATTCCTGAGAGCCAGCACTTTCATCTCTTTGTTGGCCCGAAGCTCTTTGCCTGCCACAAGCAGAGTCAGAAGTACCTGGAACTTCCTGTCCTCTCAGTCCCACTCTTGGCCCTGACCAGGAGATGGGGAGAGGCTTTTAACAAAAGACCGGTGGGTGAGCAGTGTGAAGGCTCTAGCTCCCGTACATCCGGGCTGGGACACCTCTGTGGGGTTACCTACACTCTCCTCCACGTTCCCCCATGAAGCAGAACCTGAGCTACCCTCTGGAACCTTGCATGGCAGCGGTCTCCAGCTTAGCAGCCTCTCCATCTGGGTTCCACTTCCCTACTGCCCTACTGAGAACACATCACATACTTGAAACGTAATTCCAGATGGATTGTTTCCTCAGGATCTGATTCTGGGGACCCCAGCCTAAGAAAGGAACATGAGGTTTTCACAAAGACAGACCATGAGATAATGCTAGAAGAAAAGCAGCAATACCATTTCACTGAGCACAACAGGTCATTTCCTCTGGCTAACTGGTAACCTTGGAAAAGAACCTCCTATTTCAGACCTAAGTTTCCACACACAAAAAAATGTAATTTAACCCAGAGGATCAATATAGCCAAACACCAGGTAAGATTTCATTTGAAATACAGTTTAGTTGGAATAAATATGTGTATGCATATACATATTTAAAATAATTATGTATGTGTGTGTATTTCTTGATAATAAACACATCAAATGTCTTACTCTGATATTACCTTTTATCAATCTATTTAGCCTTGGAATAATGAATGTTTTTCTCTATCTTCATTAGAAAAATGAAGGTACCTGCATTCTGAGATCTTTTTCTGCTTCAGACAAGGTTTTCTCAAGTTCCAATATTTTTCCTCCTCCCCTTGTGTTTTTATAGCAGTTTTTGATGTTGATGGTCTGAGTTGATGGGTGGGGTTAAAGTTGCAAAAGCTGAATAGTAGCCAGAAAATAGTTTTTCTTCCTTGGGCAGTTTCAACCACAGAAAAGTATAATGGAATATAACTTTACTCTCAAAATAAAAAAAAAATGAAATAAATTTGTAAATCTTTTACAGAAGACCTAACAACTTCATTTTGATATTTCTATTACACAGTCTCTTCTAATTTTCCCTTATTTGTGAGGTGAATCTTTTTCCTTTCACTGTATTTTGCTGGTGTGTTCTTGACTTGAAGAATTGCCTACATAAGTGTTCCCTACAGCTCAGGTCATGAAATTTTTTTCTAAATACCTCCCAGAGAAAGAGTTGTTAGCCTTGCCTCATGTATTTAATCATCAGATATTTTTTCTACTGACTTTTATTTTTATGTTTCATTGACATAAAATAATTATACATACTTACAGGAAATGGTGTGGCATTTCAACACATGTGTTTAGTATGTAATGATAATGGGTATATCTATAAGGATAATTGGTATATCTTTCCCTTCAGACATACATTTTTCTGTGCTGAAAATATTCAAAAACAACTCTACAACCTATTTTAAAAATTATTGTCAATAATAATTATCCTTCTATAGTATATAATACTAGAAGTTATTTCCCCAATCTGACTGCACCCCAATACATAGCAGCCATCCTCTCTCCATCTCTCCCTCTCCACATTCTTCCCAGGTTCTGGTAAAACCAGTATTCAATTCTCTATTTCTTTGAGATCAACTTCTAAGCTTCTAGATGTACATGAAAAAATGTATTCGTCTTCCTGTGCTTGATTTATTTCACTTAACCTGATGTCCTCCAGTTCCATCCATGTGGCTTTAAAGGACAGAATTTCATTCTATTTATGGCTGAATACTATTCTATTCTTTATATCCATATTTTCTTTATTCATTCATCTTTTGATGGATACTTAGGTTGATTCTATATCTTGGCTAGCTAGCCTAACAAAAAGTCTGTCAATTTTATTTATCTTTTCAAAAATGCCACCTTTTATTTCACTGATCTTTGGGACTTTCAGTATCTATTTCATTTACTTCTGCTCTGATTTTTGTTATTTCTTTCCTTCCAATAATTTTTGGCTTGATTTGTTCTTGTTTCTTCAAGTTCCTTGAGTTGCATCATTATGTTATTTATTAGAAATCTTTCTAGTATTTTATATAGACATTTACTGATATAAATGTCCATCTAGTACTGCTTTTGCCATACTCCAAAGATTTTGGTGCACTGTGTTTTCATTTTGTTATAAGAATTTTATTTTATTTCTCTTTTGAGTGTTTCATTGACCCATTGGTTGATCAAGAGAATATTGCTCTTTTTCCATATGTTTGTACAATTTCTAAAATTCATTTTACTTTTCATTTTTAGTTTTATTCCATTGTGTTCAGAGAAGATACAGGCTATGATTTCAACATTCTTTTAACTTGTTAAGATCTAATCTGTGGTCTAGCCTAGAGAATGTTCTGTTGAGAAGAATGTGTATTCTGCAGCTTTTGTGTGATTTATTCTGAAATGCGTGTTAGGTCCATTTGGTATACAGTATGGTTTAATTTCAACATTTCCTTGTTGATATTTTTGCCTGAATGATTGTTCTTCACTGTTATTTAATAGAGACTTTCTCTCCCTTTTAGAGGTAATAATGTTTGTTTATATAACTGTTCCAGTACTGTGAGCACATAAATTTCTAATTGTCACTTGTTATTATTGAATAGATACATTATCATTATATGGCGACCTTGTCTTTTTTTACACTTTTTGAATGAAAGTCTATTTTTTTCTCATGCAATTATTAACTACCCCTGTTTACTTTTGATTCCTGTTTGTGTGGTGTATCTTTATCCAACCCTTCACATTCAGTGTATGAGTGTTTATACTGGTAAAGTGAGTGTCTTATGGGCATCATAACATTGGCTCTTGTTTTTTCCACTCAACTACTCCATATATTTTGATTAGAGAATTTAATGCATTTACATTCAAGATTATTATTGATAAAGACATACCCTTGTCACTCTGTTAATTTTTCTGTATATTTTGCATATCCTTATGTTTTCTTCTTCTCTAGTCAACTCTTTTTTGGTGGTTTTCTGTATTTATAGGACTTGATTCTCTTCTCTTTCCCCTCCCCTTTTCATATCTTTTCTACTGTTGAATTTTATACTTTCATGTGTTCTCATGATGGTAGTCATCATCCTTTTATTTACCATATAGGACTCTCTTAAGCATTTCTTATAGAACTGGTCTGGTGATCATGAATGACCTCAGTTTTTTGTTTGTTTTGGTTTTGGTTTTTGTTTTTTATTTCTTTGTATTATTTGTTGAACTCTCTACTTAGTGTAGGGTTAATCTTATGAGTATAAAGTTAACTATAAATAGATCTTTGTAAAAAATAAGAATGGGAATGGGAGAGGAAGGAGGAAGCAGGGTGGGAGTATGTGTGAGAGGGAGTTAGGGTGGAAAGAATCAGTACGTTCCTAAATTTTCACATTGAAATGCATGAAATTTGTATTCCTTAACTAAAATTTTAAAATAATAATTTTTACTGTGTGTATATATGACCTAGGAAGAATGTATAATAACAATGATAATGATTGCAACAGCTGCACTTAGCAGTTTCTCTGTACCAGCTTCTGTTCCATGCACCGTACAGATATTTTTCTACTCTATAGATTAGTGAGTTTTAGAGAAAGGTAAACACCTATTGCAGTTTTACTACTACTAATTGACAAAGTCATAATTGAATCAAAACATCTAACTTCAATATCATGTTTTTCTACTTGTATTGGGCCATAAAATATAAGTTCTTATTTTACTATTTAGAAGAGTATATTTTGCCAACTTATGGTCCTTCATTTTCACTAAGCTTGAATAGCAATTGCAAAGTCACTTGTGTTGGGTCTGGAATAGATGAATATATTGCAAGTCTTGCAATAGATTACTGTACAGTTAGCAATTAGATTTTATCAACCCTGATAATAAAATCAAATTTGTTTGGACAATCCTTTGGTGTTCTTCGAACTGAAATATAATGTTTACCATTTGGGATATTTACCTTAGCGTAATACTTTAAATAGAATACAAGCACTGATTAAAAATAGATTCTAACCAATGAAAGGAGCAGTTAAATAAACTCCCTGCGGGCATCTTTCTTCTTATACTAGATGAATTAGTTCTTCCAGGACAGCAGAGCTTTATCTGGTCATTTTCCAGGAATATTAATGAATACTCTGATCATCAGAAAAAGATTCATTTTCTTCACCCAGGATAAGCATTGCACTCTAAAAAAGCAAATCACATATTGACATAAAATATAATACTATGATCCTTTCATATGACACTGTCATTAGTTTAAATGAGTTAACTCTGACAATATCATACCCTTATCAAAAACATCAGTGGTTCTCTATTTTCTACAGAAGTCCAAAGATTGCCTCCTGAAGTTTCTTCGCAAAAAGATCACCAACTGACTTTTTCAAATTTCTTCACCATTCATGCATGCTAGACCACTGCTCTTTCTTGGACACAGTAGTTCCTCTTTGTCTGTTTATGCCCTTCATAACCTGGGTATCCTCTTCCTTCTCTCTGCTGCCTTTACGTATTACAAACATACCTGTACTTCAGGGTTCAGCTCTAATTCCTTCTTTTTAATCATTCCCCATGTAATCAATCCAGCTCTGAAGTTCCTGTGCCACTTGTCTCTCTCTTATACCATAGATTGCAGTCTACCTTATATTAATTTAAACACTTTCCTCCTCCTCCTCCTGCTCCCCTGAGTTCTCCTTCTTCTTCTACTACTACTATTTTTCATTATTATTGTTATTATTAATCTCTCTCTCTCTCTCTCTCTCTCTTTCTCTCTCTCTCTAATTGATACTTGGAGGACATGAACTGATTTGAAACAGAAATATTCATTTGTTTGTCAAATATCTACTGGCTATTTGCCTTACCATTGTGGGAAACACACACCAGTAATTGAGCCAGTTGATATTGGATCATTAGGTTGAAACATAAGACATGAAAAAAAAATCAGATTCCTTGTCTAAACCCTGTTACTAAGTAAAACTCAAATGCTATAAAGTACTTGCCATTCAAAGCCCTCATCATTTTAAGAGACCGAACTTTCTCCTCCAGTAGTAAATCACTTCTCATAATGACATCCTTGCGGAAACTTGTGACTTCAGTCAATAGCAACCTTTGGATCACAACCCAACTACTAGTTATAAGGATGATTCAACCACTAAACCCAGGCAGAATGCCAGTGTCACTGTGGCCTTCAATTCAAAATAGTGGGTGTCACAGAATTCCAGTGCCATTGCAATGCCCAAATTGAGGTGGTGAATGGCATGCTCTCAATATATACAAGCCAGTCCCTGGAAGCAGTTGTCACCCAAAAACATTCAACGGAGTTACTCAGAAGACTGGTTTTGGTGGCAGTCTGCTTCTCAGTAAATCAACAAATTGTTCTTCCACCTGGGGTGAAAATAGGAAAAATAGAGAACACTTAATGTCACAGAAGGTCAAATCCCATAAAGAGCCTGCATGATATGTAGCCCAACATTTCCATTTTTCTGGTGGAGAAATGAGGCTCAAAGAGAAATGTCTTACACAAGTCTTCAAAGTCAGTGGTAGTGTTGGAAGCCTCCCTGCGACGTTGACACCCCCACTTCCCAGTCTCAGGATCTCCACAGGGCCTCTTAGCCTCTACCTTTCATCTGTATCCCTCCACATTATTTCCCCAGAGAAAAAATTCTGTTTTTCATAAAATACCATTAGACCCTATGCTCTAGTCAATATTTTGTGCTTCAGATTTATATCATATATCTTGGTTTGGATTTACTCTATGCATATGTTTTTTTCTCTATTTTCTGAGCAAGAATCATCTAATTGTGATCTTAAGAAGCCACATGAAGTTAGCTTGGCCTTAGAGCAAGTATGAGCCACAGTAGTCCCCTTTACTTTACAACATATCTGGAGAATAAATAGTGAAAGAACTATATGGCTGATGTCTCTGCTTACAAATAGTGATAGGAATCAGGCCCACCCTCACTTCTTTCAACTGTCTCCTCTTTGTAGGTGTCTGTGCTGAGACCAGGACTCCAGTGCTAGCTCCTGGTGGTGGGCTGCCACGCAGCCTCATATGTGTAACATCCCCTCTCTGGACTTCAGCTTTCTTATCCACAAAAAAAGTTTCCTCTCCACCTTAGCTGATTACACATTCGGATACAGTGCTTTATCAAAATACTTAAAGAAACTATTTAGCTTTCTGTATCACAATTTTCTTACAGTATGATTGAGTTCATTTTCCCCGGTATCACAAAGTGTGCCCCAAGAGCTGAGATACAGTCTAAAGAAAAATAGTCAGATGGCCCAAAGACCTGGGTGGGAGGGCTGACTCACAATTGCTGATCCTGGGATTTACATGACCTCTCTAGGATTTTATTTTCTCTTCTATAAACATAAGATACCACCTTCCTCCTTGCTCTTCACACAGGAAGAGGTTTCTAGGCAGGGGTTTTGTGCTGAAGTTAGGACATCATTTAAAACTCCCACGTCCCATATCAGAGTGCTTCATTTTGAGTCCCAGCTACTCTGCTTCTGATAACGGCTTCCTGCTAATGTGCACCATGTTAGGTAATAGTGCATGGCTCAAGCACTTGGGTCCCTGCCACCTACATGGAAGACCCAAGTTGAGTTCCAGGCTCCTGGCTTTACTCTGGCCCAGCCCTAGTTATTGCAGGTATTTAGAGAATTAACCAGTGGTTGGAGGATCTATCTCTTTCTCTTTGCCTTTTAAATAAAAAAAGTAAATAAATAATTTTTTAAAAATGTATTGAAAACACATAAAGGACCCAGGTTGGTATGAAGTTTTCCAGATGTGACAGACAACTAAGAAATCTATAAGTTCCTACTTTGTGGATAGAATATACTGTTAAAAGTTTTATTCATGTCTGAATTAAAACTTACTATATACCTAGCAGACCTGGATGACCCAAAAGTGTAATAACTCATGTGGGGGCTGGTGCTATGGCATAACAGGTAAAGCCGCTGCCTGCAGTGCTGGCATTGCATATGGGCACCAATTCAAGTCCCAACTGCTCCACTTCCCATCCAGCTCTCTGCTATGGCCTGGGAAAGCAATAGAAGATGGCTCAAGTCCTTGGGCCCCTGCACCCGTGTGGGAGATCCAGAAGAAGCTCTTGGCTCCTGGCTTTGGACTGGCGCAGCTCCGGCCATTTCAGCCATTTGGGGAGTGAACCATTGGATGGAAGACCTCTCTCTCTCTCTCTCTCTTTCTCTTTCTCTCTGTGGGTGTGGGTGTGGGTGTGGGTGTAACTCTTTCAAATAAATAAATAAATCTTAAAAACACATACACACATATGCTGATATAAATACAACCCAAAAGAGAAAATTGGCAAAGAAATTTATTTCTGATAGTTCAGAAATTCATCAAACTTGCCATTAGAGAGGAAACTCCATCTTCCTAATACTTCATTTAGAGTTTAAGGTTTTTTCAATTCCCAAAGATGAGGGCATTTTAATTTTTCAACGTGTAGATCTTCTGAGGGGCTTAACCAGTCTTGATACCTAGGAGATAATTCACTTCAACACTTGCTTATGGAGAATTCCATTGGTTCAGAAAGAAGCTTCTTGAATTGGCATTAACAAGTCAGACAGACGCCAAGGTAGTGGGGAGGAAAGTTGATTTTTACATCAGAATCCAAATTATTAGGTGAGACTTGAGGTTTGTGTCTGGTTTTATATTTGACATTCGACGTCCTGAGGAAGTAAACAGACCAGCAGCAACAGCGATGGCTCAAGCACGTGAACTGGAGGCCTCTGTGCAGGGCAATTACAGAATCTTCTGGGTTTTTCCACAAATATTCATCCCATTTGAAAGCAAATCCCAAGTTCTGGTTGCCCGAATGAATTTACAGTCTATTCTACCACCAGAGGGCCCCATCGCCAGGCAATCTGGCAGAAAACTGTGGACAATGAGCAAAGGTCTAAGAATAGGAAGGTTGCTTCTACTTCTCCACCTAGAAGTGCAAATCCAAAGTCAGGTGCACCCTTGCTCTTCCCATGTGTGTTTTTGATGTACTCCCTAACAATGGCATCTCTTATATAATGTATACTCCATGACATTATTTAATCTTCTAGATAGTCCTGTTAATTAGGTACTACTGCTATTGTTACTTATCAAATAAGCAAACTCAGATGGAAGTGCTTAAATAATATGCCCAAATACAATACAGCTAGAAAGGGACACAGTTGGCATTTGAACAAAAGACTCTGATTTCAAAGTTCAAATTCTTAGCTGCAATGCTATATTTTCCCCGCTACATAGATAACTCAAATAGCTTTTCGTTACAATCTTGGGCCTTGTACTTACTTTAGAGAGCACATGTCCACACTGTGTAAGAACCCATCTTGTGAAAAACTTCTATTTCTAGGGGAACGTGGACTCCCCTAACTTATGGAGGAGTAAAAAGCTGGAAAAGGAAGGGGAGAAGAAGCAGAGGTATCTATTAATGTCCTACAATGATTGTAGCTGGTTGGCATTTCAAGCATTCCCTGGATCTGTTTTCTCCCATCATAGCTACAGCTGCAATGCTGTCCACATAAAGCGTAAAGGAGCCCTGGATTGAACTGGAGCTGCTCTCAATCTAGAACTGAGACAAGTCCGGGGAAATACAGAAGACCAGTGGAAAGGGTGTCCCAGGATGGAGGAGCCCCTGCGAAATTAATCAGTCTCAGGGAGAGTTGTCCTAACCCAGTCAGAAATGCCTAAAAACTGCCTCTGAGCTAGAGAGGAAGAAGGATATTAAGGACCACATATCGTCCAGCTCAGTCCTGAAATACTTAGGCCCAAACCAAGAGGAAAGAGAGCATTGTGAAAGGTCTGTTTTCACCCATTTTTCTTTAAGGCTTTGGGAATAAGGGGTCATGCCATGTGGGGCCAGCATAAGAGACCATGGCACAAAGGTGGGAGGCAGGGACTTTTCCCAGTGGGGAAGATATCAGCAGGAGTAGCACCAATACCTGGAGTGGTACCATGTTCAGCAGAACATGCTTTTAATGGTGGACAAAATAGACTTGTGATTCCTCTGATAGATGCCGAGAGTCTTAACCTCAGCAGGAAGCAAAGCAGGGGGCTGAGGTAATGTTTTGAGAGCCAGAGAAGAGAGAAATTTTGCTTTAACTCTGTTGGTACCATCCATGAAGAACACCAGCAGCAGTCTCAATGATGAAATTATGAGGGATGGCCGGTGTTGCGGCTCACTAGGCTAATCTTCTGCCTGCAGCGCGGGCACCCCAGGTTCTAGTCCCGGTCGGGGTGCCAGATTCTGTCCCAGTTGCCCCTCTTCCAGTCCAACTTTCTGCTGTGGCCCAGGAGTGCAGTGGAGGATGGCCCAAGTCCTTGGGCCTTACACCCACATGGGAGACCAGGAGAAGCATCTGGCTCCTGGCTTTGGATTAGCGCAGTGCGCCGGCCACAGCGGCCATTGCGGGGTGAACCAATGGAAAAGAAAGACCTTTCTCTCTGTCTCTCTCTCTCTCACTGTCCACTCTGCCTGTGGAAAGGAAGGAAGGAAGGAAGGAAGGAAGGAAGGAAGGAAGGAAGGAATCATGAGGGAAACGGACTTTTTTGCAACCAAGACTGAGGAGGCTTATTTGTGAAACCATAAGGTATTTCTCTGGGGATACCTAAAATAACTGGGGAGGTGGCTGGAGAAGAGTTTCTAGCAAGAGAGAAAAGTCTTTAATTTTCATTAAAACTAATTAATTCTCATTGAAATCCATCTCACTCATTCACCACAATGAGGACATCACAGAGATGACAAGATTGATAAGAATGCCATCTCTAAGCTCTGTGATTCATGGAGGGAGGCTGGGTCCAATAGCTCCAGTCTGGCCCCAGGGATGATGGGAGGCAGGTTTCTAGTCTCAGTCTCCATCAGGAAGAGCCTCCACCACTCTCTTGAGGACAGGGTCATGTGTCTCAAAGTGGTGGCTCCATAGCCCAGTTCTAGCAGTGTCTCGAGGGAGTAGCTGTTGGTAGAATTCCATAGTGGACTAGAGTTCCATCAGTTAACTTGGAGGCTGCCTCCAGCTTTAACATAACATGATTCTTTGAAAAGTCTAGATATTTGGAGTGAAAGGAAGATATCAGAATTAGGACAAGCTTGACCTGTTTTCCTGGCTTTGGAGAAATGACAGGAAAACAAATGTGTCTTCACTCAGTGTTTAAAAATGGAATTCTTATAAGTACTAAAAAATTGCAAGGAAAATCATTATATTCTCAGAACCGTATCTATGAACTGTATTGAGCCTGTTAAAAACTTAAATAAAATTTAAAAAGTAAAGAGAGTAAAATAAACAAAAACTTCAGATCTGCTAAAATGGCCAAAATACTGTAGTTCTCAGTATGTGTATTCACTGCCATGCTCCTTTGTGACCTTGCAATACACAGAAGGAAAGAGCAATGGGCCTCCAAACTTTGACAGGAGCCTGCAGGTATATGCGCTCCATGATGTTATGTATTTCTTTTATTTGGCTGTCACTGAAACATCAGAGATATTCTATCATTTTCCCGCTTTGTTAAAGCATTGCTTTCAGCCAGTGGTGATGTCCATTCATTTAAATGCTCCACGAAGTCCCTAACACCTTTTAGGTATTTAATCTCCCAGATAGTTTCACAAGAAGGCACTGAAAGTTTTAGACAATGGGGTGTACTGGGTCCTGATAATGTTCTAAGATTGCAGTGGAAAGGAACAGTCACTGCTTTCTTCTTACTAAAGATTCAGCAAAGAACACTAGACTGCACTTACAGAAAGGCAGCCCTGCCTTTTCGATGCTCTGCTTCTCTCTAAATGTTTCCAAAGAGCAACAACACTCCCCACTCAAAGTGTAACGCTCTTTTTACCCTTGTACCCGTCACCCATGGCAGTTTAGACTTTTCTCCAGGATGCAGGTCCAGGAGAGGAATTTCTAGTTGTGCATTATCCATGCACTTCCTTCCTTGAGAGACTGCACTCCAGAACAGCTCTTCAGTTTACACTCCTATCATCAGTGCATGTGGGTTCTCATCACAATGTGCCAATGGTGGCATCATCTGATTTTCTAATTTTTACTAATTCCATGGCTAGAAAGCAAGTCTCATTGTGCTTTTAATTTGAATCTCTCTTATTACTTGTGATGTTGGGGACTCTTCACGAGCATGTAGGTAATTTGGGCTTTCCCTTCTGAGAACTGCCTAGTCATTCATATTCTTTGCCAGTTCCTCTTTCTCTTGTTGATTTGCAGGAATTGCTTAATTATTCTAGATATTAATCCCTTGTCAGTTTTTATGTTGTAATTATCTTCTCCCAGTCTGTTCCCCATCTGTTACATTTATCTACAATGTCCTTCATTGAACAGAAACTCAATTTTTGTATAGTCAGATCAACCCTTATTTCCCATAGTTTTAAATTTGGGAGTATTATTCAAGAAACCATTTCCCACTCCAAAACACCAAGGTGCTTTCTCACATTTTCTTACTGAATTATAATTCTTCTTTACATTTATATTATTAACATATTTTACATAATAATGTTTAATAGAAATGTTATTAAATTTCCTTTTTCTCTGTAAATTAAACCAGTCTTGCCAATTCTATATGTTAAAAATATACATCTTTCCTCCACCAATTTATTATCTATTATATATTAGAACACAACATAATTTATAATCCAAACTGGAAAAGATCTGAGAATAAAAATAAGCTCATGGTAGGATTTTCCAAAGCAAACAGAACAGTCACCTTGATTTTATACTTCATTCCATGTGGGACTGTTTATGGTTCTTTAGTCTGTTCCACTGTTCTATTTATTCTTTCTTGTGACAGGTTACATTGTTTTCTTTTTTGGTTATAGAACAGTATAGGATAGGAAATGTGTTCCCTCTTGCTCTTCTTTTCCAAAATTGTCATTAATTGCTGAGCTTTTACTTTTCAAAATCTATTTCAGACCCACTATTTCACTTTCTTTTTACAGGAGTTTTGATTATAATTCCATTTTGTTTAATTTGGGAAAAGCTGACATCTTTCAAATGTTACATTGTCCCATCCATGAACATGGTTTATCTCCACATTTATTCAGATCTCCTTGTATGCCTTTTGATTTTGCTAATTTCTCTAAATTTTGCTAGTTTTCCAAAAATATATTGCACATTAGGTCAATATATTTATATCTTAAAGTTTTATTAGTATATTATACCTGATCAACATACTTTATTTATTATTGATGAGGAAAATACTATTGGTTGTAATGAATAATCCTTTATCCACAACTACTTGTAGTAGTTATGTACCAAATAGTTTAGAAAATTGCATTAGTTTCTATAAAGGATTATATTGCCTGAAACTTTTTGTTTCTAGTATTGACATTTTATTATGTTTTTTATTTTATTATTGCAATTATGTTTTCTAGTCCTAGGTTTAGTAGTGGCAATGTAGCCTTTCTTGTCTTGTTGAAATATATATCAAGTTTCTTCTTTAAAAGAAAGATACTTGGAGAATGAATGTTTGGCCTAGCAATTAAGACACCACAGTTGCAACTTCTGTAAATTTTATTTAGTAGTTTTTCTAACTCTGTTGAATTAAATATATGAGTAAATTAATACTGCTATATAGATTTTATATGAAAATTTCTTTGTGTTACTGAGAATAACCACACATAGTCATGATGTTTTATCTTTTTAAAAATGATGTTGTCATTCGTGATCTAATGATTTTCTTAGAATTTTCTTATTTATATTTATACATAAAATTGTCCTATATTTTGCTTATAGACAGTAGTTTTATTCACTAAAAATTAATGTGATCCTAGCTTCAGAAAATGATTTAGTCATCTTGGCTTTTTTATTGTTTCATTGTCTAGAACAACTTATTTGTATAAAATTAATATATTAATGTTAATAATATATATAATAATTGTAGAAACATCTTATTTGATGTTATTTTATTTTTAAAAGTTACTTATATCCCATTTGAGTCTGGGATTTGATAGGGCTGAGTTGGTATGGGAGGGGAGTGTATAGAGATAGAAACTTTTCTGATAACTATTTTGGATTCTTATATGATTTTTTTGGCAATTTCAAATTTTCTATTTCTTCTCTTGCTTATTCGTAATAATTTTTCACAAGATCTATCAGTTTCTAGATCTTATTAATGACAGTTTTTGTCTTTAAGATCTCAGTCATACCTATAGTTATAATTAAACTGTGCATTACTTCCTTTTTAAAGATGTATTTATTTATTTGGGAGGCAGAGTTACAGAGAGACAGAAGGAGAGACAGAGAGAGAGGTCTTCCATCTACTGGTTCACTCCCCAAATGGCCGCAACAGCTGGAGTTGGCTCGAGCCGAAGCCAGGAGCCAGGAGTCTCAGCAGGGTCTCCTATGTGGGTGGCAGGGGCTCAAGCACTTGGGCCATTTTCCACTGTCTTTCAGGCCATTAGCAGAGAGCTGGATGGGAAGTGAAACAGCTGGGACTTGTACTGGTGCCCATAAAGGGATGCCATTGCCATAGGTGCAGATTTAGGTCACTACACCACCTTGCTGGCCCCACCTGTGCATTACTTCCACCGTTACATCATTTTCTTCATTCTGTATTTTGCAAATTTGCATATTATTTCCCGATGATCACTATGATCAGTATTACCAAGTGCTTATGTATCTTACTAAAGTTTCCAAAGGTTTCAAACTTATTCCTTTGCTCTCATGTAGTATTACTCTTCTTTTCATAAATTGTATCTGCTTCCTAATTTGACTGAGACAGTATTATACTGTTGCCATTTTGATTTCTTAGTGAAAATCTTTAATTTTTTATTCTGTTTAAAGATTTACCTATTTATTTGAAATGCAGAGCAATAGAGACAGGGAGGAAGAAAGAGAGAGAAAGAGAGCAAGAGAGAGGGAGAGAGCTAGAGAGATATCTTCTATCCACTGGTTTACACCCCAAAGGGCAACAAGGGCCAAGGATGGCCCACGCCGAAGCCAGGAGCCCAGAACTCCATCCAGCTCTCCCACAGGGGTGGCCTGGGTCCAAATAATTGAGCCATCATCCACTGCTTTCCCAGGAACCATAACAGGGAACTAGATGGGAAGCAGAGCAGCCTGAACTCAAATTGGCACTCCTATATGGTATGCCATCTACTAGTTTAATTTTAATCTTATTGCATTCTTTGGTTTAAATGTAGTTTATGTAGATAACATGGGGTGAATCTTCTCAATCTAATTTGAAATGGTCTGCTATTGATTGGTAAGTATAATACACTTATATATATATTTTTTTTTTGACAGGCAGAGTGGACAGTGAGAGAGAGAGACAGAGAGAGAAAGGTCTTCCTTTGCCGTTGGTTCACCCTCCAATGGCCGCCGCTGCAGCCGGCGCACCGCGCTGATCCGATGGCAGGAGCCAGGATCCAGGTGCTTTTCCTGGTCTCCCATGGGGTGCAGGGCCCAAGCACCTGGGCCATCCTCCACTGCACTCCCTGGCCATAGCAGAGAGCTGGCCTGGAAGAGGGGCAACCGGGACAGAATCTGGCGCCCTGACCGGGACTAGAACCCGGTGTGCCGGCGCCGCAAGGTGGAGGATTAGCCTATTGAGCCACGGCGCCGGCCTACACTTATAATTTTTATAATTACCCACTCCCTAGATTTTATTTCTACTAACATGCTTTGTTTCCTACTTAAAAGGGTCCATTTCCTTTGTTCCTTCCTAATGTATCTTTCATAGGGTAGATAAAAGTTTCTTCTGATTTCTTGGAAAGTATGCCTTCTATTTTTAATATCCTGATGTTACTCTTAAATTAGTAAGACTTGCACCCACATTTAAATTCTCTGATATATGGAAGCTAGTATAGAATACACAAAAATGTATAGGAATGAAACAGACATTTTGTGATTTGATTGTTGTATTCAGCCCTTGTTTACACTATTGTGGAACTGTGGTCTCTTTACTTTTTACTTGTGGAATATTATGGTTAGTGCAGCTTTAAGCCTGTGATTATAGAGTAGATTGAAATTACATTTTTGGGAAACTTAGAAAAAGAAAGGAAGGAAGGAGGGGAGTGAGGGAGGGAGTGAGGAGGAAGGGAAGTACTGTTATCTTCTTAGAATTGTACCTATGAAATATACAAAGTCTGTTCTATTTATATTAATAAAATTATTTAAAATTGCTATATTTAGCAGGTAAATCAATGTCTGTATCTTTTCCTTATACAAGTAATTTCATATACATTTTATCTCCCCTGCCACTGCCCATCCCCCTACCTTGCTGATTTCTTCTACATGCTGGGAAAGGCAATAGACAGATCAACAAGGACACAGCAGATTTAATCGAAACTATAGACCAAAGAGATCTAATAGATTTCTACAGAACTCTTCGTCCTACACTTGAAGAATTCACATTCTTCTCAGCAGTACATGGAACCAACTATAGGACTGACCACATTAGGCCATAAAGCAAGACTCAGTAAATTCAAAAGAATCAAAATCATACCATACATCTTCTCAGACCACAATGGAATGATGCTGGAAATTAGCAACTCAGGAATCCCTAGAGCATACACAAACAAATGGAGACTGAACAACATGCTCCTGAATGAACAGTGGGTCATAGAAGAAATCAAAAGATGGAAGTTAATGACGATAACAACACAACATATCAAAACTTATGGGATACGGCAAAGGCAGTGTTAAGAGGAAAGTTTATAGCAATAGGGGCCTACATCCTGAAATTGGAAAGGCAACAAATAAATGAGCTATCCATGCAACTAAAGAATCTAGAAAAACTGCAGCAAACCAGACCCAAATCTAGTAGGAGAAGAGAAATGATTCAGATTAGAAAATAATTCAATTCAGAATTGAATTTAAAAAAATTACAAAAGGTCAGCAAAACAAAGAGCTGTTTTTTTGAAAAAATAAACAAAATTGAAACACCATTGCCCCAACTAACTAAAAAAAGAAGAGGAAAGACCCATATCAATAAAATCAGAGGGGAAAAAGGGAATGTAACAACAGACACCACAGAAATAAAAAGAGTCAACAGATTACTACAAAGAGTTGTATGCCAGCAAGCAGGGAAATCTAGAGAAGTGGATAGATTCTTGGACACATACAACCTACCTAGATTGAACCAGGAAGACACAGAAAACCTAAACAGACCCATAACTGAGAGAGAAATTGAAACAGTAATAAAGGTCCTCCCAACAAAGAAAAGCCCAAGACCAGATGGATTCACTGCTGAATTCTACCAGATATTTAAAGAAGAAATAACTCCAATTCTTCTCAAACTATGCAGAACAATTGAAAGTGAGGGAATCTTCCCAAATTCTTTCTATGAAGCCAGCATCACCTTAATCCCTAAGCCTGAAAAAGATGCAGAATTGAAAGACAATAACAAACCAATAACCCTGAAGAACATAGATGCAAAAATCCTCAAAAATTCTAGACAATAAAATGCAACGACATATCAGAAAGATCATCCACCCAGGCCAAGTGGGATTTATCCCTGGTGGGCAGGAATGGGTCAACATTCACAAATCAAAATGTGATACACCACATTAACAAACCGCAGAAGAAAAACCCTATGATTATATCAACAGATGCAGAGAAAGCATTTGATAAAATACAATAACTTCCATAATGAAAACTCTGAGCAAAATGGGTTTAGAAAAACATTCCTCAACACAATCAAAGCAATTTTTGAAAAACCCACGGTCAGCATCCTATTGAATGGGGAAAAGTTGGAAGCATTTCCACTGAGATCTGGTACCAGACAGGGATGCCCACTTTCACCATTGCTATTCAATATAGTTATGGAAGATTTAGCCAGAGCTATTAGGCAAGAAAAAGAAATTAAAGGGATACAAATTGAGAAGGAAGAAGTCAAACTATCCCTCTTTGCAGACAGTATGTTTCTTTATTTAGGGGATCCAAAGAACTCCACTAGGAGACTATTGGAACTCATAGAAGAGTTTGGAAAAGTAGCAGGATATAAAATCAACAGTCTTTGTATATACAGGCAATGCCACGGCTAAGAAAGAACTTCTAAGATCAATCGCATTCATAATAGCTACAAAAACAATCAAATACCTTGGAATAAACTTAACCAAGGATGTTAAAGATCTCTACAATGAGAATTACAAAATCTTAAAGAAAGAAATAGAAGAGGATACCGAAAAATGGAAAAATCTTCCATGCTCATGGATTGGAAGAATCAATATCATCAAAATGTCCATTCTCCCAAAAGCAATTTATAGATTCAGTGCGATACCAATCAAAATACCAAAGACATTCTTCTCAGATCTGAAAAAATGATGCTGAAATTCATATGGAGGCACAGGAGATCTCATAGCTAAAGCAATCTTGGACAACAAAAACAAAGCCAGATGCATCACAATACCAGATTTCAGGACATACTACAGGGCAGTTGTTATCAAAACAGCATGGTACTGGTACAGAAACAGATGCATAGACCAATGGAACAGAATAGAAACACCAGAAATCAGTCCAAACATCTACAGCCAACTTATATTTGATCAAGGATCTAAAAGCATTTCCTGGAGCAAGGACAGTCTATTCAACAAATGGTGCTGGGAAAACTGGATTTCCATGTGCTGAAGCATGAAACAAGACCCCTACCTTACACCTTACACAAAAACCCACTCAACATGGATTAAAGACTTAAATCTATGACCCAATACCATCAAATTATTAGAGAACATCAAAGAAATCCTACAAGACATTGACACAAGCAAAGACTTCTTGGAAAAGAACCAAGGCACAGGCAGTCAAAGCCAAAATGAACTATTGGGATTACATCAAATTGAGAAGTTTTTGTACTGCAAAAGAAACAGTCAGAAAAGTGAAGAGGCAACCAATAGAATGGGAGAAATTATTTACAAACTATGCATTTGATAAAGGATTAATAACCAGAATCTACAAAGAGATCAAGAAACTCCACAATAACAAAACTAACAACCCACTTAAGAGATGGGTCAAGGACCTCAACAGACATTTTTCAAAAGAGGAAATTCAAATGGCCAACAGGCACATGAAAAAATGTTCAGAATCACTAGCAATCAGGGAAATGCAAGTCAAAACCACAATGAGGTTTCACCTCACCCCGGTTAGAATGGCTCACTTTCAGAAATCTACCAACAACAGATGCTGGTGAAGATGTGGAGAAAAAGGGACACTAACCCACTGTTGGTGGGAATGCAAACTGGTAAAGCCACTATGGAAGTCAGTCTAGAGATTCCTCAGAAACCTGAATATAACCCTACCATTCAACCCAGCCATCCCACTGCTTGGAATTTACCCAAAGGAAATTAAATTGGCAAATAAAAGAGCTGTCTGCACCTCAATGTTTATTGCAGCTCAATTCACAATAGCTAAGACCTGGAATCAACCCAAATGCCCATCAACAGTAGACTGGATAAAGAAATTATGGGATATGTACTCTATAGAATACTATACAGCAGTCAAAAACAATGAAATTTGGTCATTTGCAATAAAATGGAGGAATCTGGAAAACATCATGCTAAGTGAAATCAGTCAGTCCCAAAGAGACAAATATCATATGTTCTCCCTGATTGGTGACAACTAACTGAGCACCTAAAAGGAAACCTGTTGAAGTGAAATGGACACTATGAGAAACAATGTCTTGATCAGCCCTTGTCCTGACTGTTGAGGAACAACTTACTATTTTATTCTTTTTTTTTTTTTTACTTAACACTATTGGTTGAACTCTTTAATTAACACACAATTATTCTTAGGTGTTTAAATTTAACTGAAAAGTTATCTCTGTTAAATATAAGAGTGGGAATAAGAGAAGGAGGAGATGTACAGTTCAGCACATGCTCACTGGGACTTAACCCAAAGGTAGAATTAGAAACATGCCAGGGGATTCCAATTCAATCCCATCAAGGTGGCATGTACCAATGCCATCTCACTAGTCCAAGTGATCAGTTTCAGTTCATAATGATCAAAAAGATAGGATTAAGAGTCATAGGGATCACATAAACAAGACTAGTGTCTGCTGATACTAACTGATAGAATTACAAAGGAGAGAACGATCCAACATGGGAAGCGGGATACACAGCAGACTCATAGAATGGCAGATGTCCTACACAGCACTCTGGCCCCAGAATCAGTCCTTAAGGCATTCGGATCTGACTGAAGAGCCCATGAGAGTATTTTAGGCATGAAAAGCCAAGACACTCTGGCAAAGAAAAAAAAAATGACCTAAATGAAAGATCTCTGCGAGTGAGATCCCAGTAGAAAGAACGGGCCTTCAAAGAAGGAAGTACCTTTCTCTGAAGGGAGGAGAGAACCTCCACTTTGACCATGACCTTGTCTAAATAAGAATGGAGTTGGCAAACTCAAAAGGCTTCCATAGCCTTGGCAACTCATGACAAGAGCCTTGGGTGATTACTGACATCATAAATAAGAGTGTTAATTGTTAAATCAACAACGGGTGTCTCTGTGCACCTAACTCCCCATATAGGACCTCTGTCCTTAATGTGTTGTACTATGCGAATTAATGGTAAAACTACTACTCAAACAGTACTCTATACTTTGTGTGTCTGTGTGGGTGCAGTCTATTGAAATCTTTACTTAGTATATACTAAGTTAATATACTGTATATAAAGATAATTGAAAATGAATCTTGATAAAGAATGGGATTGGAGAGGGAGTAGGAGATGGGATCGTTGCGGATAGGAGGGAAGTTTTGGGAGAAAAGCTGCTGTGATTCAAAAGTTGTACTTTGGAAATTTATATTTATTAAATAAGTTGAAAAAAAGACTTCTTTTTAAAAAAAGAGAAGAAACACCTATCATTTCCACCTCCTGACCTAGTTATACAAAGCATCTTCCTCAAGTTTGGAATCCAGCTTTCAAATTGTTTGTGAAGCCCATTACACCACCTTTTTGTTGATGTTCCTAAAATCATTAACTCGTTAATTAAGACTGTGTGGGTTTGCTCAGAAAAGCCTATTGAATTGCTTTTGTCTATTCTACAATAAATGACAGCACAGAGACAGGTTGGCATTAATTATGTTAAAGCCCTATTCATCTCTATTGATGTGAGTTCACATGGAATGTTTTATAACATCGACTTTCTATATTGTTTAGGCCCTGCTCTTTTTATCAGAAGCAGCAGCAGCATAAAACATTGTGCCTCTAAATGAACCACGTTCACAGCTGCCTGTTTTCAGCTCTGGAAGTCACATTTCACATTCTAATTTTTTTTCCTCGAATCAATTTAAATTTCAATGAAAAGGTATTTTTTCTGGATCCCTTAGCACAATATAGTGGGAATTATCATATTAACAATTGCAAAGTAGAAAAAAATGACTCAATTTTCATTGAAACTCTTACCAAACTGTTCACTTCACCTAAAACAAATTCTCACATCCAATCCACTAACTCACTTTCTTTTTTGTTGAAAACACTTGTTCAATTCCATCTTCAAGAGGAAACAGAGCATGATTGAGGACAGGAATAAAGTTACTTTCCCTTATTCCTCTATTCCAAATTACTTAGTGCTTTCATGAAATGCTTATCAGAATCCTCTGTTAGAATAGCTTTTTATGAATTTGTCTCCCTCACTGCTGGATTGGGGTTCCCTGAGGGTAAGAGCTATTTTGTACCAATAGCATCCGATAATAACAAATTACTGCCATTTGTTTGGCACTTCACTGTTTACACAAACACATCATCATGCTTACTGCCATTTAGTGAGCTTCAAACAATGTACTCAGACCCTGACCTCCCCCTCACTCTAGTAAGAAGTATTAACACACCCAACTTCCAGATTTATAAAAGACCTAAGTTTATCAAGAAGGGGATAGGTAATTATAAACAGCTTGCAAATGCTAGAGCAATTAGAATCTAAGTCTCTTCATACTCAAAGTCCTTTGCTTTCTTAGCCATTTGCCATAATAGATGAAGATCTCAGATATTACAGAAACATAATCATAATTCTTCTCCCCGCTCACTACCAAGGAAAGCATAAATAATCAGACTATGCCACAGGCAGCAAGAAGTGACTCTCCTTCCTGTGAGAAGAGCTGTTCAATGACACTCCTGGTCATCTGAGATGGTTTGATTATCCAACCTTTCGTCACTCTTCTCATCTTCACACAATGAGCAATATAATGAATGCCCAAGAGTCTACTTCAAACACCAGTGTTAGGAGGCAAATAGGGTGTGGGAATGAGGCCAGAGAACTGGAAACCCAGTTCTAACCTAGCCCTGATTTTATGATTTACTGGAATGTGACCTCAGTTTCTCCATTTGTAAAGTCATATGGTTAAACTGTATACAGCTCCTTCTATTGCTAGAAAATGAGATCCCTGGGAAACCCCAGCACCTAGCACACAGTAAGTTCACAACAATAAGAAATACTTGGTGAAGTAATGAATGAATGAATGAATGAACCACTCCCCCAAAAAAGATACCTACTTCAATTCTCAGGAATCACAAATAAGGTCTTTCACTTCAAGACTTGAGAAAGGATGCAAGCTCACTGTTCACAATGATAGCACTTTTAAGCCTTCCAACGCATTTCCATCTGGCTCTGATTTTCCATTTTCCCAATTTGGAACAACTTTTCCCATCCATTGGAATCACTTCTTTTCTTATGTTTACAAAACATATGATTTAGGGATTTTACATAATTCATCCAAAACACAGACTAACTCAAACGGAGTCCAAATACCATCTACCAAGCAGCACAGAACATTGCATTGGATACATAAAAATATGATTCTGTATGCCTTTGAAAACCTAGTAAAGAACTTCCACCTGACAATGTTTTTAATCACAAAAATATTGCCCCGTGGGCTTGTCTTGCATGCTCCATGAGTATGTTTATATTCCTGTGCAGATTTTAGAGTGTTTTGGTTCATCACAGTCTGGTTCAAGTGAATGCAGAAAAAATGAGCTTTTTAGCATAGTTCTGGCTTTCTATTTACATATCTTACTTAGTCCAGATGCAAACTTTTAGAACAGCTGCATCCCTTAGACACAAAGGATTTATTGATTGCTTATAGGCATTCTGAATACTAGTGGGGTATTTTGGTTTATTTTGGCAAGGTTAGGGGAGGCAGAGTGGGGTAGGCTGAGAGGAAATCTAATTGTTTACAAAAGTAGGCCTGAGATATAAATATAGAGAAAAGCTGTTCAATGACATTCCTGGTCATCTGAGATGGCTTGATTATCCAACCTTTCGTCACTCTTCCCATCTTCACACAATGAGCAATGTAAGGAATTATTAGGAGTCATTCAGTAAAGAACATATTATGAAGTTGATTAAGAAAAAAGAAAGTGTTGATTTGGGATTTTTCTCTAGTACTTTCCAATCGTCACTATACAAGGGTACTTCAAAAAGTTCATGGAAAATGGAATTGAGATGTTTATTTTGGAAATTTCTTGAAATTCATGCCTATGAGACAAGTACAAAAAGTTTATGGAAAATTCATATTATGAAGAAACTATGTATGGATTTATAATTTTTATGCCAGAATGAACTTATTTTTTAAACTCCATCTTTCCATGAATTTTTTGAAGTACCTTCATGTAAGTGAAGAGTTGCATGGCACAGCATGACAGGTATGTTTCTGAGTACCAAACAGATTGATTCATCTAATACTCCTAACACTTTCATCATCCAATATTACTTATAAAGAATCCAAACCCAGAGAAATAGTTTTCCTAAATCTAGTCAGCTAAATAAGTGATGCAAGTCAAGTTTAAACCCAGATAGCCTGGTTTTGAAGTCTGTGCTCCTGACCACCACACCATGCTGCCACCAGAGTATCCATCATTATTCCAGTGGCCTCCTAACTGGCTACCCTGCCCCTCACCTGACCCCTCACCACACAATCCATCCTTTGCCAACAGGATTTTTCTAAGGTATACTGTGGGCACAACTCATTCCTAACTCAAAATGATCAGCATCTCTTACCCATCCTAAAAACCAAGTGGTACATTGTCATCCTACCATCCAGAACTCCACAGCTTTGTCCTAACCTCTCTTTTCAATGTACTTTCCTAAATCATACCTTCCTTTAAGAACAGGTATTTAGCCTAATGGTTAACATACCTTCGTCTCACGTTGGCACATCCAGGTTCACTTCTTAGTTCTGTTTCCTGACACCAACTTCTGCCAGTGCATACCCTGGGAGGCAGTGGTGATGGCTAAAGCAATTCCTCTCATTCACATGGGAGACCTGGATTACATTCTTGGCTCCTTGCTCTAGAATGGAAAAGCTGTGGTCATTGCGTGTTTTTGAGGAGTGAACTACTGAATGGCAGAGGGAGTGCATGGTCTCTTTCAAATTTATTAAAATCTTACAATCAGGCCGGCGCCACGGCTCACTAGGCTAATCCTCCGCCTTGCGGTGCCGGCACACCGGGTTCTAGTCCCGGTCAGGATGCCGGATTCTGTCCCGGTTGCCCCTCTTCCAGTCCAGCTCTCTGCTGTGGCCAGGGAGTGCAGTGGAGGATGGCCCAAGTCCTTGGGCCCTGCACCCCATGGGAGACCAGGAGAAGCACCTGGCTCCTGCCATCAGATCAGCACGGTGCACCGGCCGCAGTGCGCCGGCCGCAGCGCGCCGGCCGTGGCGGCCATTGGAGGGTGAACCAATGGCAAAGGAAGACCTTTCTCTCTGTCTCTCTCTCTCACTGTCCACTCTGCCTGTCAAAAAATAAAAAATAAATAAAAATAAAATCTTAGAATCAAATACTCAATGTCTCTTTCCATAAAACTTAGGCTCCAGCTAAGCTTATATCCTACCAGTCATTCCCAAAACATGGGATTTGATTTTATCTCCATGATCTCATCCACATGGTATAGAAAAACCTCTTCAATACCAGGTTAGCATAAACCTCAATTGCCCTCCAATGTGCAAAAATAACATGTTCCCTAATACGAATTGAATTGTGTGCCCCAAAATTCAAGTCACAATCCTAACCCTCAATGCAAGGGTGCCTGAATATAGGGTTATTAAAGTGCTTTAAGTTATTAAAGGTTAAGTCATAAGGTGGATCCCTATTACCTCTCTCTCTCTCTCTCTCGTTCTCACTCTCACTCTCACTCTCACTCTCACTCTAGCTCTCGCTCTCTCTGAGCACAAAGGATAGGCCACATGAGGGCACAATGAGGAGGCAGCAGTTCGCAAGCCAGAAAAAGAGCCCTCACCACAGAACACCATGATTGCACATTGGTCTTGGACTTCTAGTTAAGATAACACTTCAGGGAAACATTAGAAATATTAAATTTATTTTTGTTGTCAAAGAACCTTGCATTACTGAATGAGTAGAAATGAAGGGCCAGAATGTATTAATAGGAGGGTAAGAAGGCATTTGGCCTACTTGTTAAGCTGCCGGTTGAGATATCTATATCCTACATCAGGATGCCTGGGTTTGAGTCCCAGCTCCCTTCCTGATTCCAAGATCCTGCTACTGCAGACCCTGGGAGGCAGCAGGTGCTGGCTCATGTAGTTGGGTCTCATGTGGAAGATCTGGACGAAGTTCCTGGTTTCTAGCTCTGGCCACCAGCACAGAACCATAACAGGCATTTGGGGAATGGGGCAACAGATGGAAACACTCTGTCTCCCTTTCTCTCCATGTCTCTCTGCCTCTCAGTTTTAAAAAATTAATTAAATAGAAAGATTAGAGGATGATTTTAGTGTGACTTTCTTTTAACATTCCTTTATATTTCCAAATTTCCTGTGATGATCAGGTATTACTTTTACAGTTAGGGGAAACATTAAGAAAATCTCACTGAAAGGTATCCAGTCTCCCAGTTTCCTCCTTATAGGGTCTCAATAGATCTGCCTTCACTATTTAGCATTTTTCTTGCACTACTCTTTGGTCCAGCATCCCTCTCCCCTTAAGTATCATACACACTCACTAGGACAACGTCTCTTCCCTTGGACAAGTCAAATAAATGAACCATAATAGTAGGAGCTAGTGAGTTAACAGGGTCAAGTGCTCAACACTCCTACCACAACCACAATGAATATAGTTGGATTTGATCATGTCTTCTGAGAACACCCAAAACTTGGACTCTGTACTCTTGGTGGCTAGTCTGTGGGCCATAAAAGGCTGGACCAGGCCGGTGCCGCGGCTCACTAGGCTAATCCTCTGCCTTGCGGCGCCGGCACATGGTCGGGATACCGGATTCTGTCCCAGTTGCCCCTCTTCCAGGCCAGCTCTCTGCTGTGGCCAGGGAGTGCAGTGGAGGATGGCCCAAGTACTGGGGCCCTGCACCCCATGGGAGACCAGGAGAAGCACCTGGCTCCTGCCTTCGGATCAGTGCAGTGCGCCGGCTGCAGCGCACCAGCCGTGGCGGCCATTGGAGGGTGAACCAATGGCAAAGGAAGACCTTTCTCTCTGTCTCTCTCTCTCACTGTCCACTCTGCCTGTCAAAAAAAAAAAAAAAAAAAAAAAAAAAAAAAAAAAAAAAAAGGCTAGACCAGTCTGTCAATCACTAACCAGAATGTAAGACACTGATTCACTTATGCTACTCTGGGCTGCAGTAAATAACTAGATAACTAGTCCTATGGTACTGAATGCAAATCCACAGCACAAAGCCAAATAACAATGCCCAAGTTTATTCCCACTCCCTCTGTTAACTACCTCTGCTGACACATTTGCTGCCAATCCAGAAAAAGTGAGGAGGTCGTAGAGAAGTAAGATCAAGTGCTGAGATGCTCATGCCTCCTTGGGCTGAGAAGCAATATAAAATATTGTTCATGGACTTTATTCAAACAGACCTGATATTTTGTTATGATATTGCTTATGGACTTTATTCAAACGGACCTAATATTTTGTTATGTGTTACTTGGAACATACTGCTTTCCAAATGGATGGGCCCGATGTATTTTCCCTTTTCCTTACCCATTTTATGCCTCCCAGGGTCCATAAACTATACAATTTGTAGTACATGGAGCAAGAACTGTGTCTTACAGCAAAGAGTAAACCTAAATTAAAAATGCTGGTGCTGGTGCTGTGGTGTAGCGAGTAAAGGTCCACCTACGGCACCAGCATCACATATGGGTGCCAGTTCCAGTCCAGCTGCTCCACTTCCAATCCAGCTCTCTGAAAATGTTTCTGGGAAAGCAGCAGAGGATGGCCCAAGTATTTAAGCCCCTGCACCCAAGTGAGAGGCCTGGAAGAAGCTCCTGGCTCCTGGCTTCAGATCAGTCCAGTTCCAGCCATTGTGGCCATTTGGGGAATGAACCAGCAGGTGGATCATATCTGTCTCCTTCTCTCTCTCTGTAACTCTGCCTTTCAAATAAATAAATCTTTTTTTTTTTATTTTTTGACAGACACAGTGGACAGTGAGAGAGAGAGAGACAGAGAGAAAGGTCTTCCTTTGCCATTGGTTCACCCTCCAATGGCCGCCACGGCTGGTGCGCTGCGGCCGGTGCACTGTGCTGATCCGATGGCAGGAGCCAGGTGCTTCTCCTGGTCTCCCATGGGGTGCAGGGCCCAAGCACTTGGACCATCCTCCACTGCACTCCCTGGCCACAGCAGAGAGCTGGCCTGGAAGAGGGGCAACCGGGACAGAATCCGGCGCCCTGACCGGGACTAGAACCCGGTGTGCCGGCGCCACTGGGTGGAGGATTAGCCTAGTGAGCCGTGGCGCCGGCCAAACAAATCATTTTTAAATGCCATTAGAGTCTCCCAGGAATTCTCCCAGCCCATGGCAGACAGTAAATATTCTTTCTTTAGAAAGAAAAAAGGTATATAAAATTAATTAATTTATCATTGAAAAAAGAAAAAACGTATATACAATTAATTAATTTATTACTGAAACATTCCCTACTTAGTTAAAACTTTGGTTCTGAACTATATTCCAGAAACCTGAGCCTGCATGATTTCCACTATATTAATGATTCTCAACCCTGGCTGCACATTGGAATCAGCTGTAATACTTTGATAACCACAGATTTCCAGTCAGGTCCCTGTAGGATTCCAATTTAATTGGTCTGGTGTGGCCTGTGCGTCAGGAATTTTAAAAGATCTTCAGATGATGTGAATATGAAGGCAAACTCACAAACTACTGATCACAGGGTGCTGCCTCTCCTTGCGATGCTTCCTCTGGCCATTCTCAGCTCCTGCTCTACCTGTATTGCATCACTTACCATTTTTCACATTAGTTATTAAATTACATGTTCTATACATTCTCTTTCACATCTACTAGGCTCTTGGATTACAGCATCCACCTGGGAGAAGGGTAAAGACATGAATGGTCACCATCTGGATGTTAAGATGAGAAAACAGAGACCCGCCAAGTGCTAAGAGACAGCCCAGATCCTATGATGGCATAAAAATGTGGCTAGTTGGGGGAAAAGCTACACATGGATTCAGAGAAAGCTATATTCAAATTCATGTGGTAGCATTGTAATCTTGGGTAAGCCCTTCAATCTCTTAACTATAAAAAATGAATATCAATAAAAACTTTATTTTCCAATGACCTTAATAATTAAAGATAATATGACTAATGTCTCAGGCATTAATATGTGCTCAGTTATGGCAGCCACCATTGCCACCATTGAGATGAAAGAACTTCTTGGAAAATGTGCATAATAATGTGTTTGTACATATTTCCACCAAAGGAAAAATCCCATTTTCTTCAAACTTTTGAAGTACCCCCACTCTATTGTCATTTTTATTGATCAAGATTCTTTTCATTTCACACATACTTCCATTCAGTATAACATGCTTCATGTCTTTGGTATAATGTCTTTAATAGGTGCTCAGTTAATGCTGAATAAATTCAATGAATTAGTTAATGATTGGTAATGCAGTCCTATATTTAAAAGTTCCTTGTAACATAAACCTTTTAAAAATAATGAAAATTCCCCAAAGATAAAAGAAAATTAGGTGACTCATTCTACAAAAGATAATACATAAAGAGAATTTTCCTGTAAACTCAAAGTGAATCTCTTTGGCTAAGTGTACATGACGAGAAACACTTTTGTTAACTACTTTAAATAAATGAATACAGAGGGCCTACTTGTGGACCAGTAGGTTAATCTGCTGCCTGTAGCACCAGTATCCCATTTACACGTTGGTTTGAGTCCCAGTGGCTCCACTTCCAATCTAGCCACCTGCTAATGTGTCTGGGATAGCAGTGGAGATGGCCCAAGTACTTGAGCCGTTGTCACCCACATGGGAGACCCAAATGAAGCTCCTGGCTTCAGCCTGACTCAGCCCCAGCCATTACTGCTGTTTGGTGAGTGAACCAGTAGATGAAAGCTAGCTAGCTAGCTAGCTATCTCTCCCTATCTCCCCCTTTCTTTCTGTAACTCTGCCTCTAAAATAAATAACTAAATATTTTTAAAAAATAAATAAATGAACATAACCCCCAGTGATTTATCTTCCTTATGGGACTATTAACATTTAAAAATCAACAATCAAGGCTCTCCACAGGATTTTCTTAACATATCAGAGCTTAACTTCAGATGAGTCATCAGTAAAAATGATGACTTTCTCCTGATTAAAACTTTTTCTTGGAAGGTACCCCAAAAACACCCCTGGAGACCTATGAGGAGGGCCGAAAGTACAGCCCGAGAGCCTGATTTGGAGATAAGTCATTCAAGCTCCCCAACTGCCTTTTATCTGCTCCACTAGGAAAGCAGTGAATCAGTTAATTAAGATATACTGAACAGCCATTATGCATCATGCTTTAATGGGTACTGAGGTGATGAGAGGAGCACAAAACAGTCTATGAGTTCAAGCAGCTTCTGCTCTGATGAGTAAGAACATACGTAAAATTCTGAAACTGACTGTAAAGTGTGGTAGGTGGTATTGGCTCCAAAATCCTTGGAATCCTCTGCTTTTAGGCAGAGGGCAAATGCCAACAGAGAAGGGATCACATGAGGAGGATTGCATGGGCCAGGCCTGGAAGTGGGCACATCATCCCTGTTCTTATTTTCTTTGGTCAGAACATAGTCATGTGATCACTTTTAAAAACAAAGGAGACTTGAAAAACATCATTTAGTTGTATAAGGAGAAAGATGAAGATAAATCAGTGTTAAAAAGCACTAGCATGGCCGGCACTGCGGCTCACTTGGCTAATCCTCCACCTGCAGTGCTGGCATCCCGGGTTCTAGTCCCGGTCAGGATGCCGGATTCTGTCCCGGTTGCTCCTCTTCCAGTCCAGCTGTCTGCTGTGGCCTGGGAAGGCGGTGGAAGATGGCCCAAGTGCTTGGGCCCTGCACCCACATGGGAGACCAGGAGGAAGCACCTGGCTCCTGGCTTCGGATCAGCACAGCGTGCCGGCTGTAGTGGCCATTTGCGGGGTGAACCAACGGAAGGAAGACCTTTATCTCTGTCTCTCTCTCTCTAACTCTGCCTGTCAAAAAAAAAAAAAAAAAAAAAAGGCACTAGCAGTACACACCACAGGGCTGTCACCAAACTTCTGGTTCACTCTTTTTGCAGACAATTGGAGAGAACAATATAAAGTCCTAGGCAGTCAGTATACAAAACTCAAAAATACCTGAGTCGGCCGGCGCCACAGCTCACTAGGCTAATCCTCCACCCAGTGGCGCCGGCACACCGGGTTCTAGTCCCGGTTGGGGCTCCGGATTCTGTCCCAGTTGCCCCTCTTCCAGGCCAGCTCTCTGCTGTGGCCAGGGAGTGCAGTGGAGGATGGCCCAAGTGCTTGGGCCCTGCACCCCATGGGAGACCAGGAAAAGCACCTGGCTCCTGGCTCCTGCCATCGGATCAGCACGGTGCGCCGGCCGCGGCGGCCATTGGAGGGTGAACCAACGGCAAAGGAAGACCTTTCTCTCTGTCTCTCTCTCTCACTGTCCACTCTGCCTGTCAAAAAAAAAAAAAAAAAATACCTGAGTCAATTCTATCCAGTCTAGGTGTATTTCCTTACAGTCTAGTGACCTAAAAACTACATGCAGTGTATAATGATGGATTGAGGAAGAATTACCAGAAGAGAAAAATCCATTTAGAAAAGGAAGAAGAGGAGACATGCAGAGGAGATTGGTCCATGTTAATTCCTCAATCCCAGTGAAAAGGCATTTTATGGCCTCCTACTCAAAGGTTGAGGGAAGGATCACATGACAGATGCAATTGCTGCTCTTGAAAGAAGTCTCCTGCCCATTTGTCTCCATGGCCACTGGCTCACTCTCTGGGTGATTCTTCTTTGTCTACCACCCTCTGTTGCAACATTAGAGTATTATGGTTGCATTCTATTGGCACAATCCAAATTTTATAGCCAACTTCATGTAGTACAAACAGGAGGACCTGGAGAAAAAAGAATATGATGTTCAATTCTGGATCATGACCTTTTTTATAGTAAACTGCACTGGAAAACTTTGCAGGTTTATAATCTGTTTGCTTCTTGTCAGATCTGCACCCAGTAGCTTTCCTCGAGAGAAGAAAGAATGAGTTGGTGAGCACTACTGATTTCTTCCCTAAGAATCCATTGTGTGACATTGGGGAGAAATAAGAATATTCATTTATATTTGCTTGGAAATTCCAAAATAAACACTAGAAACATAAACATGATCAAGAGAAACACAGTGAATAGGGACAAGAGTGGGAGCCAGATTTTCAGTTTATGTCTGTTAAAATTGTTTGGATTTTTGAACCACATAAATGTATTACTATTTCTAGAAAAAGCAGCAAAACTATTGAACTTAAAACTTGGTACTCAGATTCATCCAAAGAGCAATGTCTCCATTTGGCTCTCTGTTTTGGCAGCATCAACTCTCTGTGGGGCTCACTTATAATATTTATTTTCAAAAAATTTTACTTGGAATAAATGTGAGCAAATTTAATCAGGGGCAAGATTCATGTGGTAAGATTCATTCCTGGATCCTCAGCCCAATTGTATAACCCTTGCCTGCTCCCCAGAGGAGAGATGTCAGAAAGTGTGCAAAGAGTGATAGGTACCCACAAGGAACACTTTAGGAAAGACAACTTGAAGGAAGAACTGGATATAAATATTGAGTCATGGGTTCACTTTGGCATATGTGAAAGGTCTTTAACGTGTAGCATCTGGGTAAGTAGAAGGAACATAGAAGGACTTCTCAGATTAGTCTATAAGAGTGCAATGGCAAAGCAGAGGAGTCCCAAGATGGCAGAGTAGGGAGGGAGCTTGTTGCTCTAGTCTAGTAGTAGACAGTTTTAAAAAAGTGGAGAGAGTGTAGTCTCAGGGAAGTTAGGGATAAAATGGCAGAGGAAACTCTTTGCAATTTAGAGGGACACAGTGAATCCACGTGGAGGGCATGAATGCCCAAAACAGGACTCCAGCAGCCAAGAGCCCATGTACCAGCATTGGAAAGTGAGGTGAGACCAGATCACAGCAGCCCAAGCCATTGGTGACAACGCTGCAGAAAGAGCCTAGAGGGAGCCCAGCTTGGAGTCTTGTTGAGGGATAGTGTACCTGTCAAACTAGAAGAGGAAAAAAAAAAATAGGAGTGACATGTTTCTTTCTTCCTGATCACTTTACAATGGCATCTTGTAACATGCCAATACAGCGGGCACCATTTTGGACATATGTAACAGCTGTGCCAGCTAGTGCCTGTGCCCAGCAACCAGCCAAGTGGAGACTCCTGACTCTGGTGGGGAGCTCATGACTGTGGAAGGCATTTGTGCCAGGACTGTGGAAAAAACTGAGGCTGTGTGGGAGAACTCACACAGTGGCTGGGACTTTGGGCAGTCCCTGTAAGAGACACCACTTGCTCAGTTTTCCTGGTTACCTGGTGAGGGACATTGCTGGGGAATCTGAACTTACACTGAGGACTGCACAGATCCTTTGTGTGGTCCTTGTGACAAAGCAGACAAATATTATGCAACTGGGGCTAGCACTCACGCACTGGTCTCCTTTGAGGAGAGAAACTCAACTAAGCAGAATAAACTCCTGTAATGATTTAAGAAAGAAAAAAAAAAGATTCACTGAGCCAAACCTGGGGGTGTAACCTTATATATACCCTTTATTCTGGAAAACTGAACAGAGCTCCACTGCAAGCCTCCAGTTAATCACTGAAAGCAGACACTCCACTTATCGACAGAGACATACTACCAAGATAAAAGCAACAAGAGCAAAAAATAAATAAATAAACAAGCCAAAAAGTATCTTCATATATGCTAAATAACAAATGCACCAATTCAAGAAATAAGAATAAGGAAGACAACATGATACCCTCAAAAGAACATCACACTTCAGTGCTAGATAGTGAAGATGATAATATGGAAGAAGTGCAAGACATGGAATTGAAAAATTTATCATAATATTACACAAAGTAATCAGAAGCAAATGTACAAACTACTGAAATCCATACAGGATATGAAAGCAAACTGCTTCCATGAAATTGAGATCTTAAAGAGAAATCAAAATGAAATGAAGAATTCAACAGAATAAATAAAATACAATGGAAAGCCTTAACAACAAAAACGGTCAAGCAGAAGAAAGAATATCTGACTTAGAAGACAAATCACAGGAAAATATAGAGTGAAACAAAAAAAAAGAGGAAATTAGAAAACTGTGAAACACTGTTGGGAGTCTACAGGAAACTATCAAATGACCCAAAATGCAGGAGTTCCTGAAGGCATGGAAAGAAAGAAAGGATTAGAAGGCTTTTTTAGTGAAATAATATCATAAAAATTCTCTAATTTGGACAAAGAAAGGGACATCCAAGTACAGGAAACACACAGAACTCCTAACAGACATGACCAGAAAAGATCTTCACCACAAACACATTTTAATAAAACTTACCACAATAAAACATGCACGAGAGAAATGCCAGAGAAGATCTCCAATTCAACTCACAGCAGACCTGTCATCAAAAACCCTACATGCTAGGAGAGAATGGCAAGATATAGTCCAAGTCTTAAGAGAAAAGTAAAACTGTCAACCCAGAATACTATACCCTGCAAAGCTCTCACTTCTGAATGAAGGTGAAATAAAGATATTCCATAGCACACAGAAATTGAAAGGATTTGTCACCACCCATCGAGCCCTATAAAAGATGCTTAAAGATGTGTTGCACTCTTCTTGGAACACAATGGAATGCAGCTGGAAATTAGCAGCTCAGGAATCCCTAGAGCATATGCAAACAATGGAGACTAAACAACATGCTCCTGAATGAACAGTGAGTCATAGAAGAAATTAAAAGAGAAAAAAAAAATCTAGAAATACCAGATAGATTCACTGCTTAATTCTACCAGATATTTAAAGAAGAACTAACTCCAATTCTTCTCAAATTATTCAAAACAATTGAAAGAGAGGGAATCCACCAAAATTCTTTCTATGAAGCCAGCATCACCTTAATTCTTAAACCTGAAAAAGATGTAGCAGAGAAAGAGAATTACAGAACAATTTCCCTGATGAATATAGATGCAAAAATCCTCAGTAAAATTCTGGCCAATAGAATTCAACAACATATCAGAAAGATCATCCATCCAGACCAAGTGGGATTTATCCCTGGTGGGCAGGAATGGGTCAACATTCACAAATCAAAATGTGATACACCACATTAACAAACCGCAGAAGAAAAACCCTATGATTATATCAACAGATGCAGAGAAAGCATTTGATAAAATACAATAACTTCCATAATGAAAACTCTGAGCAAAATGGGTTTAGAAAAACATTCCTCAACACAATCAAAGCAATTTTTGAAAAACCCACGGTCAGCATCCTATTGAATGGGGAAAAGTTGGAAGCATTTCCACTGAGATCTGGTACCAGACAGGGATGCCCACTTTCACCATTGCTATTCAATATAGTTATGGAAGATTTAGCCAGAGCTATTAGGCAAGAAAAAGAAATTAAAGGGATACAAATTGAGAAGGAAGAAGTCAAACTATCCCTCTTTGCAGACAGTATGTTTCTTTATTTAGGGGATCCAAAGAACTCCACTAGGAGACTATTGGAACTCATAGAAGAGTTTGGAAAAGTAGCAGGATATAAAATCAACAGTCTTTGTATATACAGGCAATGCCACGGCTAAGAAAGAACTTCTAAGATCAATCGCATTCATAATAGCTACAAAAACAATCAAATACCTTGGAATAAACTTAACCAAGGATGTTAAAGATCTCTACAATGAGAATTACAAAATCTTAAAGAAAGAAATAGAAGAGGATACCGAAAAATGGAAAAATCTTCCATGCTCATGGATTGGAAGAATCAATATCATCAAAATGTCCATTCTCCCAAAAGCAATTTATAGATTCAATGCGATACCAATCAAAATACCGAAGACCTTCTTCTCAGATCTGGAAAAAATGATGCTGAAATTCATATGGAGGCACAGGAGATCTCATAGCTAAAGCAATCTTGGACAACAAAAACAAAGCCAGAGGCATCACAATACCAGATTTCAGGACATACTACAGGGCAGTTGTTATCAAAACAGCATGGTACTCGTACAGAAACAGATGCATAGACCAATGGAATAGAATAGAAACACCAGAAATCAGTCTAAACATCTACAGCCAACTTATATTTGATCAAGGATCTAAAAGCATTTCCTGGAGCAAGGACAGTCTATTCAACAAATGGTGCTGGGAAAACTGGATTTCCATGTGCTGAAGCATGAAACAAGACCCCTACCTTACACCTTACACAAAAACCCACTCAACATGGATTAAAGACTTAAATCTATGACCCAATACCATCAAATTATTAGAGAACATCAAAGAAATCCTACAAGACATTGACACAAGCAAAGACTTCTTGGAAAAGAACCAAGGCACAGGCAGTCAAAGCCAAAATGAACTATTGGGATTACATCAAATTGAGAAGTTTTTGTACTGCAAAAGAAACAGTCAGAAAAGTGAAGAGGCAACCAATAGAATGGGAGAAATTATTTACAAACTATGCATTTGATAAAGGATTAATAACCAGAATCTACAAAGAGATCAAGAAACTCCACAATAACAAAACTAACAACCCACTTAAGAGATGGGTCAAGGACCTCAACAGACATTTTTCAAAAGAGGAAATTCAAATGGCCAACAGGCACATGAAAAAATGTTCAGAATCACTAGCAATCAGGGAAATGCAAGTCAAAACCACAATGAGGTTTCACCTCACCCCGGTTAGAATGGCTTTCATACAGAAATCAACAAACAACAAATGCTGGCAAGGATGTGAGGGAAAAGGTACCTAAATGCACTGTTGGTAGAAATGCAAACTGGTAAAAAAATGAAATCCTATATTTTGCAACAAAATGGATGCAACTGGAAACCATTATGCTTAGGGAAATAAGCCAGTACCAAAAAGACAAATACCATATGTTTTCCTTGAACTGTGGTAACTAAAAGATTACCAAAAATGTAATGCATAGGAGTGAAATTGATATTTTGAGATTCAAAGATTATTTACAGCCATTGTCTTTACTGTTGAGGACTATTTTTTTTTTTTTTACTATTTGTTGAACTCTTTACTTAGTGTAGGGTTAATCTTAGGAGTACAAAGTAAACTGAAAGTAGATTATTGTAAAAATTGAGAGAGGGAAAAAGAGAGGAAGGAGGAAGAAATGTGGGAGTCTAGGCAGGAGGGAGGGGAGGGTAAAAAAAATCACTATGTACCTAAACCTGTATATATGAAATACATAAAATTTGATTACCTTAAATAAAAAAAAGTTTAAAATTCATCCATCTGCACACTTACATGCAAATTTCCATGTGTATCTTGCTAAGTTTTTAGGGCAATCATTTTAAATTAGAGAAGAAAAAATTTCAAGATTTAAATAAAGGATATGGAACAACTGTTTAAATATTTTGAAAAATAAAAACATAGATATTAAACTTATACCACAGGACTGGTATTGTGGTACAGTGGGTTAAGCTACCACTTGTGATACCAGCATTTCATATGAATTCCATTTGGAGTCCCAGCTGCTCCACTTCCAATTCCGCTCTCTGCTAATGTGCCTGGGAAATAAGCAGAAGATGGCCCAAGTACCTGGGCCCCTGCCACCCACTTGAAACCCAGATGGAGTTCCAGTTCCCTGGCTTCAGGCTGCCCCAGCCATGGCCATTGTAGCCATCTGAGGAGTGAACCAGCTGATAGAAGATCTCTCTCTCTCCCTCTCTCTCTTTCTTTCCCTCTCTCCCTCTCCCTCTCTCTCTCCTCCCTCCACTCCCCCTCCTTCCCCTAATCTCTCCCTATCTGTTACTCTGCCTTTCAAATAAATAAATCTTAGAAAATAAACTTATATCACATACTTAAATAAATCCTGGTTTAATTAGCCCTCTAAAATATAATTGAGAGTGGTGTTTAGTCCAGCAGTTAAGATGTCTCCATATCAGAGCACCCCCAGATTCAACACCAGGTTCCAGCTTCTGACTCCACCTTCTTGCAAATGCAGGCCCTAGGAGGTTGTGTTGGTGGCTCAAGGAACTGGGTTCCTGCTACCAACATGGGATCCTGGACTGCATTCTCAGCTTCCGGCTTTGTTACTGACAACTGGGGAGTGAACCAGCAGGAGAGAGTATTTTCTCTCTCATAATATCAGGAAGAGGAAGGCAGATGCAATGTAGTAAATGGTGTACACAATAAATCCAACAATGATCCAATACACTAAATTAGAATGAACATATGTAGCAGGTAAATCGTTATTATAAAGAAAAAAATCAAATATTCTAAGAGAAAAATGTCCCAACTACTCTGCACTTCTGATCCAACTTCCTGCTAATGTACCTGGAAGGCAGGGGATCATGGCTCAAGTATTTATGTTCCTGTCACCAATGTAAGAAATCTGGATGGAGTTCCAGGCTCTTGCTTCAGCCTGACCTAACCTTGGCTGTTATCGCATTTGGAGATTGAACCAGCAGATGCAAGCTATCTCTTCTTTGTATCTTCCTATCTTTGTCACTCTGCCTTTCAAATAAAAAAATAAATCTGAGAAAAGAAAAAACGGCTGATGGATAATTTTTACAGAAAATATTCAGTCTAGTCTACTGAATACCTTTTAATCAATTTCATTAGCAATAACATTTTGATATCAAATTGGTAAGTGTGTCACTTTCCTTTTTTATGATAGCACCCACATTTAGTTGAAATGTAAGGAAATACTCAGTTAATGGAATTGTAAATTGGTATAACCTTTGGAGATATGAAGCAAAGGCTTTAAGTTTTACATCTTTCAGATTATTTGACCCAGGAAATTTAACCTGTAGAAATTTATCCTAAATTGAACATGATAAGTAAAAAAAAAAAAAAGTATGTGAAAGATTTTCATTAAAGAACTATAGCCAATACATACTATCAGAAATAATCTAAATATTCAAGAAAAGAGGAATAACTTGGAGTAATAATGTGTGTCTCCCAAATTATTCCTAACATATTCATACAGCCATTAAAACTATTGAATATAATAGCTATCAGTTCTTGACAGATTTTTTTCTAAGTACTTTGCATGTGTTAGTTCATTTAATCCTCTCAAAATCCTCCAAGTATGTATTACTGCAATGCTCCTTGAGAAAACAGGAGCACAGAAGTTAGATAGACCTGGCTCTGTGGGAATACAAAGTAAAGCAATGTAGCTCCAAAGCCACCATTCGTAACCATTCTGCACACTGGCTGTATTGTGATGGAGAAACATTTAATTCCATAGGGAATGTTTTGCTCACTTCAGAATGGCCTTTTTTTTAACTCTTATCATTGGAATGCCATGAATGCTATGATCTCTGAGTACAGTGTTCAGACCCCAATAGCCCCTTAACTCACACCACAAGTCCAGGAAGCATCTTCTCTTTGCCTCACCCCAATGCATCCAACAGCAAATCCAGTTATCTTCACCTTCAAAATATGTCCCAACCTAACATACTTCCCTTTCCACGCTCCCACCCTAGAACAAACTGGCTCTTAGATTCACCTGAGCAACCACACCCCTTCTCTTACTGGCCCCACTACCTTCACATTGGCTTCTTCAGTGCTTTCCCACACTGTAGCCAGGCAGATTCATATTTTTGCCATAATTCAGTCCACAACACTCTCCTCCTCAAAACCATTTAGTGTCAACCAAAATTCTTTACCAGGACTTATAAAACCCTAGAATTCTCTGGTCCATCATGGAATAAAATTATACCTTTTCCGTCCCTTCCAGCCTTCCTGACCATCTACAATTTCCCAACCAAGCCAAACTCTTTCCCATTTAGGGGTCTTGATATACTACTTTTCCTAAGCCTTCTCAAGACTGGCTCCTTCTTTAAGGAGGGTGGGGGAAGAAGGGAGGGAAGGAAGAAGGGAATATCATTATATTCTTATATTTATAAAACACATTGAATCTGTTTATTAAAAAATAATAAAAATTAAAATAAAGGGGAAAGAAGGCTGGCTCCTCATAATTCTATCAACAGCTCTTACTCTATCTCCTTACAAAGGTATTTTCTTAATATCCAATTTGAAATACACCCCATTCTTCTTTATCCCATCACACCATTTGATTTTATTCACATCTAAATTATATTTACATGGATGCATTTGTTTGTTTAATGGGTTACTCCAATAAGGGCAAAAATTCCATGGCACCATATTATCTTTTTTAAAAATTATTAATTTGAAAGAGCTACAGTGAGAGAGGGAGAGACAGAGAGAAAGGTCTTCATCCACTGGTTCATTCCCCCAATTGCTGCGATGACCAGGGCTGGGCCAGGCCAAAGCCAGGAGCCAGAAACTTCATCCAGGTCTCCAACATCAGTGCAGGGGCCCAAGCACTTGT
Organism: Oryctolagus cuniculus; assembly: GCF_051225735.1. Taxonomy (NCBI): domain Eukaryota; kingdom Metazoa; phylum Chordata; class Mammalia; order Lagomorpha; family Leporidae; genus Oryctolagus; species Oryctolagus cuniculus. The sequence goes on from NC_142870.1 coordinate 90,546,678, forward strand.
GCTGTCCTCCACTGCTTTCCCAAGTACATTAGCAGAGAGTTGGCTCACAAGTGGAGCAGCTGGGACACGAACCAGCACCCATATGGGATGCCAGCACTGCAGACAGCAGCTTAACTTACTGCACTATAGTGCCAGCCCCATATTGTTTTTTTGACCAAGTTGCCAGTACTTAAAATGGCACCTGGTTCACAGTAAGAACTTCATGCATTTCTAAGGGAACAAATGAATGAATTAATGAATATGATTAATTTGCCCCTAAGGATAAAAATCACATCCTGGTGTGTAGATGAAAGCTCTATCTCCAGAGTAAAGCCAATTGGAGGAGAAATCTATGTCTCAAACCAGAAACAGAGGTGGGTGTGGCAGATGGATGAAACTTCCCTCTTTGGACTTGGTGATGCACCATGGACACATGTGCAGGAGCTACACGAGTGATGACGCTTTTCAAGAACCTGAGAGATTGTGCTAGTTCACTGAGGTTGAAGGATGAGTATCTAAGACAGTGAGCTAGTTGCTAAGACCGAGGGTGAGTGGCTCAGTGCAGTTTGCCTGAGACTGTCGTGGTTTTAAGACTGTAATTCCTATGTCTCAGTAGCAAAAGAGACAGTTGGACATTCTAGAATATCAGAAATTTGCACTGTGGCTTATAAGCAAAACTTTTTACTTTTCCTGTCTCTGGCTGTATTTACCTACGGCTTCCCTCAGAGTCTGATGTATTTAAAAAATCCCGGGGTCCATTTTCTAAATTGGACAGAAAGTAAAAGTGTTTCAAGAGGACCACCTGCTAGACTCAGTATGAGCAAAGTGAGAGAGCCCCAGGAGAAAAGTGACAGAAGGAAACAGAATCAGTGCTTCCCAGCCTAGAAATTCTCCTATCTGTGTGCCACATCTGCAAGATGTTTGCCAGTGGAGTGGAGAGGAGACAAGGAGCACTGGGGTCAGGGGGAACCTAAGTGATTGAGTTAAAACCTCTTCAAATTGTGGCCAGTGAATCTCTATTGCTTTGAGTTCCTTTTCCAGCAATGAGAATTGAATTTACATCAGCTCACCTACCCTCTAGCACCAAGTCCCTCTTGTGGTCAAGTTGCTTATAGCCTAAGAGCTATCAGCCAGACTACCTTCTCAATTCAATTGCAGGAAAAAAAAAGTTGATAAATTTGAACAGCCTTTCTGGATTAAACGGTTTGATAAAGTAGGAAAGAAGAATAGGTGGACATTTAGATCTGATTCTTTGTATATGCCATTATGCCATTTCTTCTCCTACAAGTAGCTTTTAGAAACTTCCATTTCTCCATGGTATCCTGGGTCTTTTATTCACTCATAATTATAAGATATAACATGTACACTTTCAGTCTGAAAAATCAAGAACTTTATTTCTGGGAGTTTTTTAAATTTTTATTTGTTCATTTGGAAGGCAGAGCAACAGAGAGAAATTGAGAAACAGAGAGAGGAAGAACTTCCAGCCACTGGGTCACTCCATAAAGTGACTACAACATGGAAGCCAGGAGCCCAGAATTCCATCCAGGTCTCCCACGTGGGTGGCAGGGGCCTAAATACTTGAGTCATCATCAGCTGCCTTCCCAGGCACAGTAGCAGGAAGCTGGATCAAAAGCAGAGCAGCCACGGCTTGAATCAGCACTCTGATATGGGATGTCTGCCAGCCTTCTAAGCAGCAACTTACCCTGATGCACCACAAGGCCATCCCTCTGGGAGATTTTTTAAAACAATTATTGCTTAGATAACTTTTTTGTCCTCTGTTTACCCTGGTCTTTCTGGAGTTGTTAGTAGTTAAATAGTGGAGCTTATGGATTGGTCTTTCAATTTTCTTCTTTTATCTCTTATTGACTCTTTGTGTTTTGAATCTAACTTCCTGGTTGTTTTCTTAATTTTATATTCCAGCTATTCTTTAGAAATTTTTATTACCATAATTTTCATTTCCCAGAAGCTCTGCATTATTCTCTGGTTGTTCTTGATTGTTCTGTTTTTAAATGTATGAAACATAATATTCTTATTTCCAAGATGTTCTAGTTTCTCTTACCTCTCTGGGGATATTATTTATAATTTTTAATTGACTTCTTTCCTCACATCTGCTTTTTTCAAGTTCCTTTTCCTTGCTACCCGTATTATTTATTTATTTAGTCTGTTTTGTGACAGGCTTATTTCAGATATGTTTCTACATCACTCTCTCTCTCTCTCTCTTTTTAATTATTTCTTTTGCCAATTTTTCTGTTGGTCTGAGAATTGTTTCTTTACTATTTGCCTGAATATTAAGAAGATTAGCTCTCTGATTTACTGTGACAACCAGTTTATTGGCAATTAATTATTTGTCTTATTGGTACATTTGTATAGAAAATTTTATACTGCTTAAACACAGTGATTTTTTTTATTTTGGAAGCTTGGGAAATTCTTAGGTAAGCCTTCCATAATACAAGATTGTCTTTTATAAAATGTGTTTTCTCTAAAATTAATGGTTTATTTTCTTTACATTAATACTATTAGTACATTTGTAATTAATTTTAGTGTAAAAAGTTAGCTAAACATTCCACTTCATTTTTCCCCAATAGCTGGACATAACTCTCAACATAATGTACCAAGAAATTCACTGATTTGAGGTATCATTAATATTAGTTAGGGTTTTCATGGACTAAATATATAACAAACGAAACCAAAGTTATGGAATCAAATCAATTTTTCCAATAATTCGAGTGGATATTCAAAGTTAAAACTACACTGGTTTTACAAGCCACTCAAAGAGATCCAGGTGGGTGGGGAGTAGGCATATGGCACAGCAGTTAACTTGCCACCTGGGATGCCTGCATCCCATATTGGAGTGCCTGATTCAGGTTCTGCTATTCTGCTTCCAGTCCAGCTTCCTTCTAATGTGCACCTTGAGATACAGCACATGATGGCTCAAGTACTTGGGACCCTGATACCATGTGGGAGACCTGGGTTGAATTCCAGGCTCCTGGCTTCAGCCTGGTCCAACACTGGCTTGTTGTGGTCATTTGGGGGAATGAACCAGAGGATGGAAGATTGATGGATCTATTGTTCTCTCTCTCTCTCTCTCTCTCTCTCTCTCTGTGTGTGTGTGTGTGTGTGTGTGTCTCAGTCTTTCAAATAAAGTAAAAATCAATTTTTACTTATTTAAATTTAAATTTAAAAAAGAGATTCATAGTAACATGGCAAACAGAATTTTCAAAAACTACTCTTTCCAACCTTGTGTTTCTTATATGTTTATTCTTATCATTACTTCATTTTGTATAAAGTCTGCAAGAGAGGTGGGTATTTAGCCTAGTAGTTAAGATATCTACATCCTACTTTAAAGTATCTAGATTAGAGACCCAATTCTGGATCCTGACTCAGTTTCCTGCTAATGCCAACCCTTGGAGGTAGCAGGTAATGGCTCAAGTAATTGTGTTCTTGTTCTCCACACTGGAGACCTAAATTGTGATCCTGGATCCTGGCTTTCACTTGGCCCGGCCCCAGCCATTGTGGGAAACTGGAGAGTAAACTAGCAGATGGCAGGCAGGCAGGCAGGCAGGCAGGCAGTCTCTCTCTCTCTCTCTCTCTCTCTCTCCTCCCTCTAAAGTAAAAAATAAACAAATAAATAAAGGCTCCTTGAGACTTCATCTAAAATCATTATATTCAGCTAGCAAGAAAGTAGGCAAAGAGGGGAAGGAAGAAAAAGAGAAGTAGAAAAAGGAAGAGAAAAAGTGGTGGCGGTGGAGGAGACAACATTGTCATTAATAGGAAAGAAACTTCCCCCACATCCCCAGTAGACATTTGCTTACCTCTTCTTGGTTATACTGCCTTATGGACAATATTTACTACAAGAAAGTTTAGAAAATGAATTTTTGAACAAATATTGGGCTCCATTTGTAAAAGAGAAACAGAGAAAGATGGACAAAGCTAAACATTAGGCATGACCTAGTACATTGACTGTGTACAAAATGATAGTGCAGAGTATTTTATAAAACTCTCAGAGGATTTGGCAATTAATTAGTTATACTTGTATGTATTTAAAATGAAAAAATAGAGCCGGCGCCGTGGCTCAATAGGCTAATCCTCCACCTTGCGGCGCTGGCACACCGGGTTCTAGTCCCGGTCGGGGCGCCGGATTCTGTCCCGGTTGCCCCTCTTCCAGGCCAGCTCTCTGCTATGGCCAGGGAGTGCAGTGGAGGATGGCCCAAGTGCTTGGGCCCTGCACCCCATGGGAGACCAGGAAAAGCACCTGGATCCTGGCTCCTGCCATCGGATCAGCGCGGTGCGCCGGCTGCAGCGGCGGCCATTGGAGGGTGGACCAACGGCAAAGGAAGACCTTTCTCTCTCTGTCTCTCTCTCTCACTGTCCACTCTGCCTATCAAAAAAAATTAAAAAAATAAAAATAAAAAAAAATAAAAAGAAAAAATAGACCACCTATTATCTACAGGGAAAACAAAAGACTACAAAAACTCAAGGAGTCATGTTTTATTTTTTGACTCAACAATTAATCTTGCTTTATAGCCATAATAATGTGAACAGTGAAAGCTTTCTGACTTCAGAAGATAAGAAAAGATATTTTAATCATTGCCTTTAAAGTTCCCATTTTTCCATCCTTGTTCATCTCTTGGGCTCCTGTTTACAATGTATCAGGTACCTCCTCATAAGCAGTTGGTATTTGACTTAATGGTCAAGATGTTCCTTGGGATATCTACATCCCATAAAGTCCCTGGGTTTGAGTCCTAGCTCCACTCCTGATTCCACCTGCCAGCTAATGCATATCCTGGGAGGCAGTGGTGACGGTTCAAATAGTGGGGACCCTAACACTCACATGGAAGACCTGAATTGAGCTCCCTGCTCTCAGCTTTCACCTGGCCTAACTCAGTTATCACAGTCACCTGTGGAATAAACTAGCAAATGGGAAATATCTATCTCTCTACCTTTTAAATAAATTAAATAAAATACTTTTCAGAAAGAGTCTCTGAGAGGAGACGAATATTAAGAATTACATCACAAACATTCTGGCTTCAAGTGGACGTCACATCAATTAGGACAATTCTCTAGCTTAACTTTTCCCTACCCCATCCCTGACATTGGCTTCTACTTGAATATACCCACTTGACTGGAAGTTCACTTCTCTGGACAGTCCAACCAATTCCTGAAAAGTTCAAACCATTGACAAATCATTCACTAGTAATCTGGCATAAGTCAGCCAATGGTCATTTGGGTCTATCCATATTTTTCTACTCCCCAAATCCAATGGAACATATCTAACTCCTGTCACAAGAGGTATAGTAAGCAGTTATTTGAATACTACTGTCAAGCTCACTTCCTATCCCACCTCCCCTCTGCTCCGTGCTAAATTCTCCAAATCTTTAACCATTTTAAATAATATGGTATACTCCTGTGACATTTTGGAGATATCATTTTGAATGTACCTCATCTGGTTAATGTCCCCTTAAAACGTGGCACCATAATGGAACACATGACTGCCAGATAGAGTGGGAAAAATACAAGAAACAAGGTTGCTAAATTTCATATTACTTGAGTAAGCACCTTGTGATACGACAAGATTTCCTTTTGGATACTTTTGGGGAATTTTTGGCAAAAGACAAGATTACTGATCTCACTAAAAATGTATGGAAAACTATGCACTCCAAACCCTGGGCCTTTATCAAATATATATCCTCATTCACTATACAAAATACTAACAACGGTGCCCAAAATCTAGGCATGAAGTAAGAGAATGAGATCCAGGTAGGCATCCACTCATTCAGGAGTCAAAGAAAAATTATGAGCTATTTTCAATCTTTCTGAATATCGAATAACTCCAGGATGAACTGCTTTTCCAATATGCTGTCCTAGTCACAAGGAGAAGATGTCCCAATTTGCTGAATTGAAACAGCCAGAGCTGTTTCTGATCTGCAGTCTCTGTCAGTATTCTTTTTCTTCATATCTACTCATTCCTCCTCTCTATACTCATTTAGAGCACACTAATGGAAGTAGCCGGCCACGTGGCTTTGCTTTTTGCCACTCTTTCTCAGGAAATGTGATTAAAGAACTTGGAGTGGGCTGTTTTATGCACAAATATTCAGACAGTCTCTTAGCAATAAATGGCTGTCGCTTCTATTATCTGTCTGGCTCTGAGTTCTATTATCTGTTGTGAATTGGTGCAGGGCTCTGTAAAACAGTTTTTAGGCAGCCTCATTACTCCCTTCCACACCTCCTGCTCCATCTGAGAGTGCTGCTGCTGTGATTGCTGGGTAATGTTTGCCATTAGACAAGGCACATAAAAGAATCAAGCTATGACTAATTCACTTGATGGCTCTGTGCCCCGTGTCATGCTCATTAACACATCTCAACTCCGTTATTAAAGAGAATCACAGAACAGACCTCAGCAGGCTCACATTTACACTATAGCTGCCTTATTTTTCCATCTGAGCCACATTCTTATCACTGATTGTCCTGATTACCCTCACCTCCTACCCCAGGCCTATTCCACCCTGTCACATTTAACTAGATCTTCCATTGGATAAATGCTATGAGATTCCATTGCTAAGAGAAGCTTTAGATTATGTGGAAATGGTGGGTTATGCCCTCTGAAGAGTCATTCAATCAGCTTTCAGCTGAAAAATCATCCAGTGATTCTCCTAGTACAAATTCAAAAGGGCAAACAACAATACTAGCACCTTAAAATATTTGCCAAATCTATTAAGTTATACGCAGCCCCTTTGCAGTCATTATTTCACTTGAGGTTCACAGCAGCTGCATAAAAAGTATTCTGCTTTTAGTTTCAACACTAGGCATCTCACTCAGAGGAAATATTATATAAAAAACAAGTAGCTTATCTACAATACAGGGGAAAATATAAAGTAACATTCATAGCAAAACACAAGAGACAGAAAAGAGGGGGAAAAGAGAGAACAGAGAGAACAGAGAAAGTAACTTCCTTATTACTGACACATGTGTTCTGGGTTGAGACTATAGGGACATCACACTTAGCTGGGTTTTTGTTTTGGTTTTGTTTTTTTGGGTTTTTTTGTTTGTTTGTTTTATTTGACAGGTATAGTTACAGACAGTGAGAGGGAGAAACTGAGAGAAAGGTCTTCCTTCTGTTGGTTCATTCCCCAGATGGCCACAATGGCCAGAGCTGCGCCGATCCCAAGTCAGGAGCCAGGTGCTTCCTCCTGGTCTCCCATATGGGTGCTGGGGCCAAAGCACTTGGGCCATCCTCTACTACTTTCACAGGCCATAGCAGAGAGCTGGATTGGAAGAGGAGCAACCGGGACCAGAACCAGCGCCCATATGGGATGCCAATGCCGCAAGCGGAGGATTAACCTACTGCGCCACAGCGCTGGCCCCACAATTAGCTGTTTTAATCATATCTCCAACTGAATAGTTACAATCCATCTGGACTTTGGGGCACTTATGGTAACCATTGGTATTGTTCACCAATATCTAGGTATTCTCAATTTTTGCGTGCATGTAGCATTGCACTCTTCTTCTTGAAGTTGGGCCTGGCCATGTGACTTGATGTGACTGTGAAATGTGAGTGGAAACATTTAATCACAGATGCATGAATCTCTAGTTTAGCTCTTCTGCTGCCATAGGAACTGTAGAAGCCTGGGTCTATACAGAGGTACCATAACATATAAGCAACCTAAGCTACTGAGTCACTACTTGGGGTACAGTAATCCTGAAGACACATCTAGACTTTTAGCAAAATTTAAATGAGTACTAAATGAAATTTGATCATAAGAATACTTTTTGGTATATAAAATAAGATTTTTGTGTTGTTTGTTACCACAGCATAACCTAGTTCAACTTAACTGATCTGGTATTCGTTTGCTTTGTATGTAGCATAAAGAATTGAAGCCACCTAGCTGAATGAAAAAATAAATCACTAAACAAAGTTCAAATCCACTTGAAGATATTAATTCTGCCAGGTGTTCAATAAGTTGCCAAGGTTTTTCATTACACAAAAACAGTCATTTTGTGAAGTTAAGTAAATTCTGAAATCAAGGACCTGCTTTGCACACTAAGCTGTGTATCCTGGTTCAGGCTACGACCAAAGGCAGGTACCTTTTCCTACTCCACAGAAAGTACTTTATGGGAAAGCTAAAACCATGAATTCAAACTCGGTCTTCCTATGACATTTGAGGCAACACTTAACTTCTCTGAAGTTCTCATTTGTTTTCATGTTGAAATATGAACAAAAGTACCACATTGTTAGGAGACCTATATTGAATGAGCTTTATAAAAGTACATACATAGTGTTCACAACATAAAACAATAGCACTCAGACACAAAGCATAAACCTTGGTTGTGGAAGATCTCGCTGGGAAATATGCAGGTTATGTTTTTGATCAGGCTTAATGACTGCTTTCTCAAAGAAGTGGTTTATTTCATTTCAGTGTAATAAATTAAATATATACCAATAAGGTGTGTTTCTAAGTGACAAAATTTGAGTTGTTCTGATTGAGAAAAAGAGACAGGTGGGAGGGAAGCAGTGAGAGAGAGAAAAGAGAATGAGAATGGTAATTGATTGGCATAAACAAATCAGGAGTTGAGAAAGTAACCCTTGAGAAGATAAGGGATTAAGTAGACTTGGAAACAACTAGATTAAGGGACTTAAATATAACCACACCCCCTCTCTTTTCTCTCTTTTAATTTTTCCTCCCTCTATGTATCAAGTTCTTTTCCTCTCATTCAAATGGACTTTTTCCAAACAACAGGAAACACTACTGCCAAGAATTCTTAAATTGTCCATCAGAAGAGAAAAGCTACCTCTCTTTCTCAATTAAATTTCAATGAGGCCTGGAAAGATTTGATTCCCCACTCTAATCAAGTTTCCACATCTAGACCACCAAACTGTTTTCAGTGGCAGTGTGAGACCCTCTAATTTGTCCAACTTGAATAATATTTCTTCTATCAATCAATAAGGTCTGTTTAAGCAGGGGATCCAAATTATGGCAAATTCATGGTAGCCCTAGCTAAAAATACTGGTTGGAATGGAAGATTTTCCAAAAGGAATCAAAGATATAGGTAAGAAAATAGGTGGTACATTAGGGTGAATCCATTGGGAAAAGTGATAATCATAACAAAAACATATTCAACATTCTGTTAGAAAAAGAAGAATCAATTATTTCTATGCTGAATTCAGAGATAGAATTTACAATATATTTCTATTTGGGTAATTTTCCAAAACTCATATTATCTCAGCTAACATATGTTTTCCTGCCTATTAGCTTTCATATTATAAACAACACTCACCGATCAAGAAAACTTGTACCAACCAGAAAACCTTAATGAGACTTCCCAGAATCCCGTTTGGTGAATGGTTCCAGGTTAGATTCCATCAATAAGAGAAACTCACATGAAATTTTGTAAGGCAGAAATGATTTGGGAGATTAAGGTAGCCACATAAGTGGCTAGAAGCAAGTTACGTAGCTAACCAACATAACTGGTTGAGATTTTTCTCTGAATCTTAAGAATTACAGCAGTTTCCTAATAAATTTTATGATTACTCATTATAAGAATTAAGTTGTTTTTATGATATTTTGGATGTAGTATTTCTGATATTTCCTCCCCAAGGTACTTTTTTTTTTTTTTAAAGATTTGTTGGGGCCAGAGCAATGGTGTAGAGGTTAAGCCTCTGCTATGCTGGCATCCCATATGGGCTCTGGTTCAAGTCCTGGTTGCTCCACTTCCCAATCAGCTCCCTGCTAATGTAACTATGAAAGCAGCAGAAGATAACCCAAGTACTTGGGCCCCTACACATACATGGGAGACCTAGAAGAATCTCCTGTCTTCTGACTTCAGATCAGCCCAGCTCAGGCCATTGTAGCCATTTGGGGAGTGAACCAGTGGATGGGAAGATCCTTCTCTCTCTCTTTCTCTTAAATATTAAAAAAAAAAGATTTGTTTGTTTATTTGAAAAGCAGAGTTACAGAGACAGAGGGAGAGATGGAGATAGCCAGAGAGAGAGAATCTTGCATCTGTGGTTTACTCCCCAAATGGCTGCAGTGGCCTGAGCAGGGCCAATCCAAAACCAGGAGCCAGGAGCTTCATCTGGTTCTCCCATGTGGGTGGCATGGGCTCAAACACCTAGATCATCTGCTGCTGCTTTTCCCAGGCATATTAGCAGAGAGCTGTATTGGAAGTGGAGTATCCAGCATACAAAACGGTGCCCATATGGGATGCTGGTGTGGCAGGCAGCAGCTTCACACACTATGCCACAATGCTGGCTCCAGCCCAAGGAATCTTCACTTCTATATTAACCTCAATTATTTCTATGTTATTTAGAATAACTCCATTTTCTTGTTCTAACAGGGGCTGCTACAAGCAGAAGTCTAACTAGTTCCAGGTAGAGATATTCAAGGTTGATTGAATAGAAAGTATCTCCAACAGCCAAGAATCAGGGAATGTTCGGTAGAGAGACATAAAAAGAGAGGGGGTGAATGAGAATGAAGCAGAGGATTGTTTGAAGCCCCTGTGAAATAATATAGCAAACCCCAAGGTTTTACATGAGAGAAATTATTTCCCTACAAAATATTTAATTTTTAATATATTTATTTATTATTTATTGATTGATTTGAAAAGCAGAGAGAGAGTTTTCCATCTGCTGTTTGGCTCCCCGAAATGGCCATCACAGCCAGGTCTGGGTCAGCCTGAAGCCAAAGTCATGAACTCCATTCAGGTCTCCCACATGAGAAGCAGGGACACAGGCACTGAGGCCATCAACTGCTGCCTCAGTAAGAGGCACCTCAGTCATAAGTATAGCAGCCATGATCCAAACTGGCATTCCAATATGGGGTGCCAGTATCTCAGGCAGCAGCTTAACCCGCTGTACCACGACATTGGCCCCAATTTTGTCTTCTTTTAAACTTCTATTTATTCATTTATAAAAGATGTATTTATTTACTTGAAAGGATGAATTACAGAGAGAGAGGGAGAAATAGAGAGATGCTCCAGCAGCTGGTTCATTTCCCAAAAGGCTACTACAGCCAGGGCTGGACCAGGTCAAAGCCAGAAGCCAGAAGCCAGGAGCCTGTTCTGAGTCTCCTATGTGGGTACAGGGTCCCAAGCACGTGTTCCATCTTCTGCTGCTTTCCCAGGTGCATTAGCAGGGAAATGGATCAGAAGTAGAGCAGCCAAACTGGTACACATATGGGATGTTGGTGGGGGCTTTACCAACTATGCCATAATGCAGGGCCCCCATTTTTCATTTTTTCTATATAAGAGTCAGAAAGACAGAGATCTCCCATCTACCAGTTCAGTCTCCAAATGTTCACAGTTACCAGGGCTGCGTCAGGTGAAACCAGGAGCTAAAAATTTAATCCTGTCTCCCATGTTGGTAGCAGGGACCCAACTACTCCATGGTGTACTGCCTCCCAGAGTACACAGTAACAGAAAGCTGGAATCAGAAGAGTTGGGACTTGAACACAGGTACCTCAATATGAAATGTCATTGTCCCAAGCAGTTTCTAACTGCTAAGCTAAATGCCTACCACAAAGACTTATTGGAAAAGACTCCAGAAGTACAGGCAATAACGCAAAATAGACAAACAGAATTACATTAAACTAAAAAAGCTTCTGTAGAGCAAAAAAAAAAAAAAAACCACTTTAAAAAGTGAAGGAGCAACCAACAGAAGGGGAGAAAATATTTGCACACCATGCATATGGAAAAGAATTAATATCCACAATATATAAGGAACTCAAGAAACTCAGCAACAACAAAACAAACAATCCAGTTAAGAAATGGCAAAATACATGAACAGGTATTTTCAAAGGATGAAATACAAATGGCCAACAGACACATGGAAAAATATTCAGGATCACTATCCATAAGGAAAATGTAAATCAAAACCACAATGAGGTTGTACCTCACCCCAGTTAGAACGGGTAACATACAAAATCAAAAAATAATAAATATTGCTGAGGACGTGTAGGAAAAGGTACCCTAATACACTGTTAGTGGGAATGCAAACTAGTACAACCATTATGGAAGACAGTATGCAGAATCCTCAGAAAGCTGAAAATGAATCTACCATATGACCCAGCCATTCCACTCCTTGGAATTTACCCAAACAAAATGTAATCAGTGGGGCCAGTGCTGTGGTATAGCAGGTAAAGCTGCCACCTGCAGTGCTAGCATCCCATATGGGCACCAGTTGGAGTCCCAGCTGCTCCACTTCTGATCCAGCTCTCTGCTATGGCTTGAGAAAGCAGTAGATGATGGCCCAAGTCCTTGGGCCCCTGCACCTGTGTGGGAGACCACGAAGAAGCTCCTGGCTCCTGGCTTCAAACTGGCACAGCTAAGGTCATTGCAGCCAACTGTGGAGTGAACCAGTGGATGGAAGACCTCTCTCTTTCTCTCTGCCTCTCCTCTATGTAACTCTGATTTTCAAATAGATAAATCTTTTTTAAAATGTAATCAGCATATGAAAGAGTTATCTGTACCCCCATGTTTATAGCAGCTCAATTCACAATAGCACAAATGTGGAATCAACCAAGATGCCCATCAACTGATGACTGAATAAAGAAAATGTGGTATATATCCATGATGGAATACTACTCAGCCATAAAAAAATGAAATCCTGTCTTTTGCAACAAAATTGATGCAACTGGAGACCATTATGTTTAATTAATTAAGCCAGTCCACAAAAGACAAATATCATACATTTCTCTGATATGTGATAGTTAATATAGAACACAAAAAAAACCCACAAGGTATAAGAACTAAACTGACATGTTATTATGATTTGATTGTATTCATAGCCCTTGTCTATATTCCTGTGGAACAGTGGTCTTCTACTTTTTACTTATTCAACATTATGGTTAGTGGTACAGTAATCTTGTGATTATTAAGTAAATTCATAGTATGTTATTACAAAAAATAAAGAAAAAAAGAAAGGAAAGGGGGGTTGAGAGAGATAGGAATTATGGTTATCAGAATTGGATCTTTGAAATACATGAAATCAGTTCTCTTTATAGTAATAAAAAAGTCAAAAAAGAAAGATGCAAATTAATATCACTACACACCTGTTAGTGTTTCTAAAATAAAACTTAGTGGCAGCATCAAATGTTAGTAAAGATGTTGAGAAACTGAATCATTCACACATTACCCAGGGAATTTAAAACAGTAGAGCTGTTCTGGACAACAGTGTGGTTACTTAAGAAACAACAACTGAACATGCAATGACTTAAGACCCACCCCTGGGCATTAATACCAAAGAAATGAAGACTCGTTCTCATACAAATATCTCTACACAAGTATCTGCAGTCCCATTTAGTTTGCTAGTGCTGCCATTAACAAAGTATCTCACAAACTGAGTGACTTAGCAGAAACTTATTGACTCATAGTTTTGGAAGCTGGAAGACCATGATTAAGATTTCAGCAGGGTTGCCATCCTCCGAGGGTTGTGAGAGTGGATCTCCATGCCTCTCACTGTACTTCTAGTGATGTACTCTCAGTGGTGCACATTTGCTTGTAGAAGCATTACCACAAGCTCTGACTTCATGTTCACATGGTGCTCTCCCTGTGAGCAAGCCAATCTTCAAATTTAACCTTTCTTCAGGACACCAGCCCTATTGGATTAGGGCCCACCCTAATGACTTCACTTTTCACTTGATGATTACTTTACAAAGACCCTATCTCCAAATTGGGTCACATTCTGAGGTACCGAGGGGTTAAGACTTCAACATGGGAATTTTAGGGGGATGTAATTCAACCATCATTATTTGTAATATCCCATCATGATGGAATGAGAAGGCCATGCCAATATGGCCGCTGGCAAGCGAGTGTCAGTTACTCAGGAATGGCTTCGGAAACTACCTGGCAACAAAGCTGCCTGGCAACAGGCTGTGATTGGATAGGGCATAAACCGCCCCTTGACAGGATTGGCTGCCTGAGCTATATAAGCTGCTGTACCAACTGAAATAAACAAGTCTGAAGGCTGCTCACCTCTGGCCTGCTTTCACCCAACTCCCGGTGTCTGTGTGATGACTCCGTGCCTCTTGCCCCCACCACGCTCCTCCTCTCAGAATGAATCCACAGCAACATCCCATAACTAGAAATAACCCAGATGTCTTTTTTTTTTTTTTTTTTTTTGACAGGCAGAGTGGATAGTGAGAGAAAGAGACAGAGAGAAAGGTCTTCCTTTTGCCGTTGGTTCACCCTCCAATGGCCGCCACGGCTGGCGCGCTGTGGCCAGCGCACTGCGCTGATCCGAAGGCAGGAGCTAGGTGCTTCTCCTGGTCTCCCATGGGGTGCAGGGCCCAAGCACCTGGGCCATCCTCCACTGCACTCCCTGGCCACAGCAGAGAGCTGGCCTGGAAGAGGGGCAACCGGAAAAGAATCCGGCGCCCCGACTGGGACTAGAACCTGGTGTGCCGGCGCCACTAGGTGGAGGATTAGCCTATTGAGCCGCGGCGCTGGCCCCCAGATGTCTTTCAATAGGTAAATATTTAAGCAAACTGTGGTACATCCATACCATGAGATATTACACAACTGATGGGGAAAGCTGTTGATATAGGCAACAACCTGGATGGGTTGCCAGGAATTTATACTGAATGAAAACCAGCCAATCCCAAAAGGTTATATTCCATTTAAGGTAATGATTCCAACTAAAAGACACCTTAAAAGTGACAAAATTATATAAACAGAGAAAAGGTTGCTGGAGAAACTGTGGATGTCTAAAAGGGCAACACAAGGGATCCCCGTGGTGGTGAAATATTCTGTATCACAGGCGCATCAAAGTTAATATCCTGGTTGTAATATTGTACTATAGTTTCATAAAATGTTACTATAGGCAGAAACTGCACAAAGGGTAGTTGGCTTCTCTCTGAAGTACTTTGTATAACTGCATGACAACTTAAAATTACTTCACAATTAAAATTTTAAATGAATAAAATGTTAAAGTGAATGCAGTTTTTCTATTAAAACTACTTTTAATAGTCATATTTATACACAAATATGATAAAAGCTGATTAGGAAAGTACAGAATAATTTAGAGAAACATTTTTTTTCCAAAACACTCATAATGTAAGGTAAAACTGTTACTTCTAAAAAGTAGTGATGTTCCAACAAATATGTAGCCTAGATAACATCTAGAATCACCCTCCCCTTAAAGTGTAGATAAGATTGAGTCCAATGCACCCTCACTTCCATCACCCTTTCAGTGCCCTGTGAAAACTGAGACAATCTCCTCAGCTTTCTGTTCATAGCTGCAGCTCACACTCTCCTGTGATCCTGGACTCCCTCTGTGGAGCACCAGCCAGTTCTGCTCTTAGTATACGCAGTGCCATTGCAGTTTACCCCCTTCCCCAGTAATCTTGAGAGAGGTGCATGCATAGTCTGTTTCACTGATGATCAAAGTGGCTGAGGAGGGGCCGGCACTGTGAAGCAGCAGGTTAAAGCCCTAGCCTGAAGCACCAGCATCCCATATGGGCACCAGTTCTAGTCCCGGCTGATCCTCTTGCAATCCAGCTCTCTGCTATGGCCTAGGAAAGCAGCAGAAGGTAGCCCAAGCTTGGGCCCCTGCACCCGCAGGCCAGGGCTTTAACCCACTGCGCCATAGCACTGGCCCCAGCCCATGACTTCTAAGTATTAGTTTTCCAATAAGAAAGTATGAAGAACTTTTAGCAAGTAAAGCCACTGCCTCTGATACCAGCATCCCATTTGGGCACTAGTTTGAGTCCCAGCTGCTCTACTTCTGATCTAGCTTCCTGCTAATGCACCTGGGAAAGCAGCAAAAGATGGCCCAAGATCTTGGGCCCTTGCACCCACATGGGAGACTCAGAAGAAACTCCTGGCTCCTGGCTTCAGATTGCCCTAGCTTTGGCCATTACAGCCATCTGGGTAGTGAACCAGCATATAGACTATCTCTCTCTCTCTCTCTCTCTCTCTGCTTCTTCCCCTCTACCCTGTAACTCTTTCAAATAAATAAATAAATAAATCTTTTTTAAAAAGAAAGAAAACATATATGTGTATGTCTGTATGTATATGTATGCTCCCATTGGATATGGCTGATTGTGTACCAAGAACATGTCTGAAGACAGAGGTGCTCAGTTATCCTGTCATTTGTTTTCTCTGAGTAATTTCTAATATTGACCTCTTCAGAACGGATCACATTGGGAAACAGGATATCTCAGCAAGCCTTCCAACACAATATTAATAAACATGACAGCAACTGCTTCTTCTATTTGATTAACCAAGCCCTAATGTGGCCAGAGCATAAAATGCCCATTCCCAATGAGCAATTATGGTGGGTATTATGGCCTAAATTGTGTCCCTTGCAGAATTCATGTTGAAGTCCTAATACCTGTTATCTCAGAATACGACCTTATTTGGATATAGAGTCTTTAAAAGGCAATCAAATTTAAATGAAGTCACCAGGATGGACCCGAAATCAATAGGACTGGTGCTGTTACAGGAAGGTGAGATCAGGCACAGACACACCAAGAGAAAAGGCCACGAGAAGACACCAGGGAGAACACAGTCATCTATAAGCCAAGGAGAGAGAGGTCAGAAGAAGAAAGCCCTGCCTTTATCATGATATTACACTGCCGCCATGCAGACTCATCCTGTCATTTAAGTCTGGGGTTGTTCGGCAGTCCTAGCAAACAAATGCAACAGGTGTAGTCAGTTGTGGCAACGTGCTTTTATCCCACATACAACCAACCTATGGAAAATGAGATATGAGGGAAAATCTTTTAGTTCTATTAAAAAAAAAAAAAAAAAAAAAAAAAAAAAAAAGGTCTTTGCGTGGCCGGCACCATGGCGCAGTAGGTTAATCCTCCACCTTCAATGCCAGCATCCCATATGGGAGCCAGTTCGAGTCCCAGCTGCTCCTCTTCCAACCCAGCTCTCTGCTATGGCCTGGGAAAGTAGCAGAAGATGGCTCAAATGCTTAGGCCCCTGCACCTGCATGGGAGATCAGGAAGAAGCTCCTGGCTCCTGGCTTCGGATCAGCACAGCTCCAGCCATTGCGACCATCTGGGGAGTGAACCATCAGAAGGAAGACCTTTCTCTCTGTTTCTCCCTCTCACTGTCTGTAGTTCTACCTCTCAAATAAATAAAAAATTTTTTGAAAAAAAGTCTTTGCTTGCTTTACACATTACTCTAAAAAGATAGTTGCAACTGTATTAGCGGTCTTGAAACTACAAGGGAAAGAAAAAGAAATTTTCAGGGACACTGATCTTTACTTTTGACACAGATGAGTTACTGAACCAACCCCAGAACAGCTAACCTCTGGACATCTTGTTTTATTAATAAAACTCAGTTGTTTGAATTATTTTTGTACTCTACCATTTGCAGCCAAAAGAATCAACATTGTTACATCTCCAAGTATTGCCATTAACTGTTTTCATATTAAATCACTCCATTTCTCTGTCTGAAATCTGGAAGACTCATTGTAAGAGGTAATAGAAGTACAGCAATCTGAAGAATGAATTTCATCACATCAGGAAAGTGGATGGAAACAGATAGAGGCACACTAGGAAAATACTTTTAAATTGTATCGAAAGTCAGTTGGCAGAAGGTTCTCTCTCCCAACACCCTAGCATATTAATTCCTTCATTCAGGAAACATTTATGGAGCATCATCTATGTATGGGTACGTGCTGCCACCTCCAGTGAAAGGGAAATTGAGTCTTGAACTTGAGCAAGATTGTTTATTGTGGGTATGGAGACTAAATATTTTTGCAAGACTCATTTGGCTGACAAGGAGAACCAAATAAGTGAGGTAAATCCTGGCCTGTGGCCCCTGGCTCCAAAAGCAGCCAGACACTGTGCTTGCCTCTTTCTGCCCTGTGCCACTATAGAAACTCCTCCTCTGATAGGAAAAGGACTGCTCATATCAAACAATACCTGAAGAAACTACATCAAACGGCGTGGTGAGTTGGGAGCCACAGAGGATGGTACAGTTGGGAGTCTCTGCTCCAGGGAGGAGCCCACCAGCTAGGGCTGCCTTCCAGAAGGTAATCACAGCTTGTAAAAGCACCCTGGTGCCATGGTCATGGGACACTGCTCCTTTCCCATGAGTCCGGGGGTTCCAGGGACGGGAGAATAGCTGGCACAATAGGTGGCAAGTTAAATCATCATCTGTCTGAACCAAGCAGTTCACAACTGGAATGAGGAGAGATTAAGTAAAATAATCCTTGAGTTGTTTTTGTTTTTGTTTCCTGCCTTGTCTTTTTGTGTGTTTGTTTTTGTGATGAGAGCCAAGAAATCATTATTTTTCCTTCCAGGTGCCCAATAACTGAAAAGCCACTTTGGAGGGCGCCGACGCTACCTCGCCAGTATTGTTGCTGCCCCACGGAAGGGTGGGTAGGGCCTGGCAGTTAGGCAGCCCGTGTTTTAATTGGCCTCCTCCTGAAAGGGAACAAGCCAAACATTTGCGGGATGCTTATTCGAGCCAGTTTCAGAGTAATAAAAGTGAATCTTTGATACACAGAGAGTTTATGTTCTTCATAAAAATGCTAATTGCAATCTTCACTGAAAGGAGTGGCAAGAATGCTTTCCCCCTTGGGCTTGTTCGTGTGAAGAGGATTGTACTATGTGGATGACCTTGGTTCACTAAGGAGGGACAAAGCTTCAGGCCTCTCTACAGCCTTACAAACCCCACCCTAAGGAGTCCATCTCTGCAACTCTCAGAACATTCAGACTCTTTTCATGGAAAACTGGAAAGCAATGTATTCGTTTCTTTAAAAAAAAAAAAAAAAAAAAAAAAGCTCTGAACCCAAACACACAGGGAGAGCTTACAATATGTGTTCCTTCAGTAAGTATGTTTTTCCAAGGCCAATTTGGAGGACCTTCCTAGTTGGCTGAGAAAGCCTGGAGCCCCGGTAACTGCGTTCACAGCCCTCTCTGTGGCTTGGAAACCTTCCCCACCTACAGATGCTACAAGAAGCTGCTGATGTTTTTCCAGGGCCCCACTGTTTGCCTCTCTCAGTGCAGAGAAGGGAGACCGGGTGATGAGCGAGTTTTTATTTGTTCTGTGGGATGACTCATTCAGCAAGAGTTTCCGACCCAGAGTTTTAGTCTTTCTTTGCTGTATTCATCCTCCTCCCCACCCTCTTTGATTTTTTGGTCCTCGGGCAGGTTTCCATTCACCCTCTCCTGTCATCCTCTCCCTCAAATCACAAAATATAATAAGACTTTAAAAAAAAAAGTTAAACGTCCCACAATTGCACTCAATTTACTCGGGAACTTGTTTAAAGGGCAAGAGTTTTGAAACACGATCAACAAAATAATCAGTTCTGGATTGCATTAAATAGCAACCTTCCAGGCTGAGCCAAGTCTTACGAGACAAAACAGTCCTCTCCCATCCCTTCCCCCTGCCATGAATGGGACTCTGTGTCTCAAAAACATTTTATTGAATATTTCCCGAAATGATGTCTGTCTTTCCAACAGGGAGCGTGTGCAGTCTTTCTCAGAACTCAGACCCATCTTCGGTCCAGCTGCAGCCAGGTATTGCTCAATAGCTCTGGGTTGCTCACAGAAGCTGCACAATGATTCTACAGTGGACACTCAGCATTCACAGGAATGCTGGGGTTTTGGTGTTTTTTTTGAAAAAGGGTGGGGTGAGAGGGTACTAAATCTGAAGTTAATCAAAACTAATGGGACAAAACATCACACCAGGAACCAATTTTCATTCCAGTCGTGCGATAGAAATTTGTATTCATAACATGATTTCTAATATCCCATTCACCTTTTCCAATTGTGTACAAGACACAGTTCTTTAAACCTTGTCTTTTCCACCTGCAAATTGGACAAAGAGGAAGAAGAGCCAGAGAATGTAATACTCCTTATGAAGGTGCTGCAGTCGTGTCTTATAATGTTCTGCCCTTTTATTCTAAGTCGCATAATCAACGGTTCTATGCAGACTCTCTTCTGCAGACTCTAAATCTCATACAATCCAATAGAACCCAAGGAGGCCAAGTTAATAGCAGCTTAGACCAGGCAAGGGCAAACAAGGACCAGATAGGGCCACCAAGTCAAACACTGTGGTAGGGAAAACAGAGGATTTCACTCAAGGAACACTTGCTGCTCACACCATGCTTAGGTCAAGGCTGGTGTCACTGGACCAAGATCTCACAGCCAGAGGAAACATTTCCAAATGCTGTGATGCTGTCCTAGGGAGATGAAGAGTGAACAATTACCTACTGGGTGGGATGGAGAAGCTGGTGGGCATGCTACAAAAGGCTCCTGTAAAGGCTGGAGGATCTCTCAGAAGTGTTGGCATCTGTACTAGTCAAAATGTCTTTTTAATTAGGCAAGTGGCAAAGGCTGGGGATAGTGACATGAGAAGAGAGGAGAGCACAGCAGAAAGCAGATGCCATGTTAGAAGGTCATGGAGACAATAGAGCCCAAGGTGCAAAGGAAAGACACAAAAATATATGATGAGTAATACAGAATAAATGAACGTATGGATAACCTAAGTAGGAAATAGTGAGAGGCACTGATGGCATTTGAGAAGAAAAGTGACATAATCAGACAAGTGAATGTGGTAACATCATCCTGAATTGGAAGAAAGAAAGAAACCTGTGACTTACACTATGGTCACACTAAGCATGCTGTTTGATAACTAATTTTTTATGAACATCTTCCTCTATTAGAGCAGGTGCAATTTTTTTTATTGACTTCTCCACTTCTGCATCCATAGCACTTGCTATGTGAACAGCATGTAGAAATGATTGAATCAACATGTGTATTGAATGAATGAGCATATGGGTAAATAAATGCATATGGTGTAATGAAGCCCGGGGTGAAAACAAAGATGTCCCCCTGCAAGTCATCAGGAGGTGTAAAAATCAATAGTACATGGGATGTGCATTTGGCCTAGCAGTTAAGACACTGCTTGGGGCACCTGCATCTCATATCAGAGTGTCTGAGTTCAAGTCCTGGCTCTACTCTGAACTGCAGCTTCCTGCTAATGTGCACCCCAAGAGGCAGTAGGTGATGGCTTAAATAGTTGTATCCCTGTCACCCATGTGGAAGACTTGGGTTGAGTTCTTAGATGCAAACTTCAACTTGACCCAGCCTCACCTGTCATAGTCATTTGGGGAGTAAACCAATGGACAGCAGACCTCCCTCTTTTCGGCCTGTATTACTGCCTGCATTTCAAATAAATAAAAAGCTTTTTTAAAAATCCACAGCACTATGTTACAGATTATGCATGAGGCAAGATGGAGGGAGAGGTCAAAGGTGACAGATTCAGGAATTAAGTGTCTGGGAGATTGATCCTGGTTTGGATGGAGGTGGACAGCTACACTGAGAGGAGCAGAGTGAAACCAGTTCTAAGAGAAGGGGTTGGTTTGGTCCTGCTGAGTAAGAGTTGTGATGATAGTCTGATTTAAAAGATCTAGGAGAGCTGGAAATACAGAACTGGGGCTCAGAAGAGAGGGCAAAGCTGAACAGAGAGGTTTCACTGTTGCCTGCGGAGAGGCATCATTTAAAGCTCTGGGCAAGGATGAACTTGTCCAGGAGGGAGGTAGAGAAGAAAAAGCAAACAAACACAGCTTAAAGGAACAAGACAAGATGAGCTGGGGTCTGACGTTTGGGAACTGAGTCTTGATCTCCTGATCCAGTTATCTGATCTCTTAACCACCCAGCTGACCCAGAAAGTACCGTAGATCCTAGACTTGTCTAGGGATTTGAGGCCTTTAAATGCATGCTGCATTCCAGTCATTAACTAGCTCACTAGTTACAACAGCTACCAAGTGGCTCAGAGATTGCCACTCCAGCCTGTATACTGCAAACTTATTTTTCCCTCTGATGCTATTTAGTTTCTGACGATGTTATTAAAATGAAAGGATTTTTTAATGAGCTGGGAGGGAATCCACTTAACCAAATTGTTCGTAAAAGGAATAAAACAACATCAAGACTCTTTGCTCTGTGCCAATCCACCAATATAGGATCCTGCAGTTGCAAGAATCTTCTTATGCAAATATTTACAAGGAGAGTAAAAAAGGAAAGTGGTTTGGGGAGCCACCAGATGGAATAATACAAGAACAAACCCGAACATAGTCAAAGTGGACTTCACCAACAGCAGGCCTCAAATCCTAGGCACGCAGGAGAGGAAACTTCTCGGGTATCCACCGTTGCCCATAGGGATGAGAAAGAAGACCACAGAGGAAACAGAAAGCAGCTCCAGCAGAGCTTGTCTGGGCACTCATTTCTGCCAGTCTCTGAAAACTAGGGTTCCTCATCTGTTTTGTTAAAATCCTCAAAAACTAATTTGTAATAAACTTTCTAATCATAATAGTATGAATTCATGACCCATACCTTTTAAAGATTTATTTCTTTATTTGAAAGGCAGAGAGAGGGAGATAAAATCTTCCATCTACTGGTTCACTCCAGAAATGGCTGCAAAGGCTGGGGCTGGATCAGGTTGAACCCAGGAGTCTGGAGCTCCATCCAGGTCTCCCATGTATGTGGCAGGAACCCAAGCATTTGGGCCATCTTCCACTGCCTTCCTAGGTACATTAGAGGGAGCTGAATTGGAAGCAGAGCAGCAGGGATTTGAACCGAAACTCTATCAGGTGATGTCTGCATCACAGGCAGTGACTTGAACAATTGTGCCACAACACGTGGTCCTATCCATCACTTCTCTGTCCCTATCCAACCTCTGCTCTCTTCCAAAATCTTTCAACAGATACTGTTTGGGAGCTTGGGGGCCTTGAGTGAAACTTCCTCCCAGTTTCTCTCTCCTAAGTGCAGGGCTAGCCCTTTTGCATTCACGACTGAGGCTGCCTTCAGCCAAGCTGTTCCATGTGGCCTCTGATGGTTTCTCAGTTTCCATTTCTCCACCCACCTTGAGTAGTCTAATTACCAAGAAAGGAGTCTTAACAGATATGTCAATTATATAATGTTTTTGAAACTGCTCTCCTGCCCTCCCCTCTTCTCTCCCTGGCTCCCCTCTGCAACTCTTTTCCAACTCAGAGCACATTTGAAGCAAACTTGGCTCACAATGCACTTTGTAAATAAACCACAAAATAACATGATTGTAAAAACGTTAGCTGCAAAAGTAATAAATAAGGAAATAAATAAGTGCGTAACCACAGAGCCTTGTCTGGCTCCTCAGCCCTCTGACCACAGCGGCCTTCTGCTGTCTGTTTTCACCAGGGGACTGAGTGGGGAGCCCAGGGAAATGAACAGGCACCTCACCCTTGCCCAGGGGTCTCATGGATTTGTTTCTCATTGTAACATAGAAAGTTCTGGGGCCAGAGTTGTAGTGTAATGGATTAAGCCACCATCTGCAATGCTGCCTTCACATACAGGCATCGAATCAAGTCCCAGCTGCTCCACTTCTGATCCAGCTCCCTGCTAATGCTCCTGGGAAGGCAGCAGCAGATGGCCCAAGTCTTTGTGTCCCTGTACCCACATGGGAGACCCAGATGAAGTTCCTGGTTTTGGCCTAGTCCAGCCCTGGCTGATGTAGCCATTTGGGGAGTAAACCAGTAGATGGAAAATCTCTGTGTGTTTCTCTCTCTTTCTGTAAGTCTGCCTTTCAAATAAATAAATTTTTTAAATCTTTTTTTAAAAATAAAATGTAGGAAATTCTGTCTCAGAGCCATCTAATGATGAGAAGCATTGCCAGAGAGCAGGAGCAGTAGGCTCCTAGGAACAGGGGTTTCAGAATCACCTGTCCTTTTTGTGAGCACCTAATAAGAGCCAAGCTCCTAGACAGGATGCATACATGGGGCATCTTATTTCACTCTTCAACAACCCTGGTAAGTAGGTATGATTAGTCCCAGTATGTAGCATGCAACCTATCAAGAAATAAACAGTTGGATTACAGCAATCTACAGATGCTCTGAAATTTCTGTTTGGAACAGGTATAGGGAGTGCAAGGAAATATGTTCTAATTCCCCTCTGCTCAGCTTCCACTTTCAAACCTGGCTAATGAGATGTCCCTACTTTCAAAGGATTTGGAAATAAATCACCAAAGCCTTAAATATCAGGTTTGCCCAATGTTTGTTTATTTATACTTTGCAACCCTTGCTAAACCCAAGCCCCTCTTGCTGGAAGACCTCTATGGCAGGGAGGAGTTCCCCAAGGGTATTACCAGGGCAATCCAGTGAAAGACAAAATGGGAAACTGAAACCTGAAACCTGGGCCTGGAGCTAAACAACAGACAACAGGGACAGTATTCAATATTTCACGCCCAGGACAAAGGATGAAAAATAGAGCCAGTAAGGTTTAAATACAATAGTTCATAAAAAAAATTCATAGGAAATGGAAATAAAAAGTTTATTTTGGTGCAAAAAATAATTTGAAATTCATGCATGAAGAAGTCTTCTAAAGGTTCATGGAAATGCATATTATGAAAAAACTGCACAAATTTCAAATTTTTTAAAATAAAATCTTAAAAATTCTATTTTTCCCATGAACGTTTTGAAGTCCTCTTGTGTACAGAGACAGCAGCATGCTAAGCACTTTGCTCAGAGCCCCTGCGTCACACAACCTAAGAGGATCCTAGTCACATCATCGGCTGTACACACACTGTCCTTGCCCTGGGTTATACCAAGGGGGTGACCCACAGAGCCCTTTGGGATGGCCTTTCTCCAGAGATATACAACAGAAACAACTTGAGTATGGCCTCAAGTAAATTAAAAAGCAAGTGAAAGAGACTGATGCCAATGCAAATGAAAGTAGGGGAGACCACATGTAGACTGAGAATGGAAATACAGCTCAGTTTTCCAAGCATGCTCACTTCCATTCACATCTTCGGTTTTCACGACAGCTCCATGAATATTATGCTCATTTTTCAACTGAGAAAGCAGAGTCAGAAAAGGGATATGGCTTTTCTAAAATGTCCAGCTCTAGCTAGAAAGCCAAGACAGATGCCCAAGTCCCTAGCCCTTCCTGGGGGTTTTGCCCCATGCCTGGCACAGCTGTATTGCAAATGCCATCAGCAGCTCAGAGCTATGAGACTGAGGAAGGAGGTGCTGAAAGCCACAGAAAAGGAGGAAGGAAAAGAAACCTTAGGAGGAATAGAGCTGAGAAGCAGACTGGAAGATGGGTGTGTGATCTAAATGACCCACAGGATATTCCCGCTTGTTTAAAGTCAAACCAGATTAGTCCTACTCTAGGGCACAACATTCCAAATACTAACGGTTTATGGTTTTAATACAAATTTTACTGTAACTCAGTTGGGATATACTCATTCTGAATCAATTATGCATTTGTTTATTTCCTAAAACAAACTATAAAGAATATAATCTAATAATACTATGCTCCTAAATCTATATATTATATGAAATATATGAAATTTTTTCATCTTATATGAATTTTTTAAATGTATATTGTGGATAAACTATGCATAAATTTCAAAAAAAAAAGATATAATTTAGCCTTTGGGGGGGTGGTACTATAGGTTGCCATATCTTCATTGAACTATATGATGACATTTGAGAAGGCTCTAAGTTTAAAGGAACACTTGACTCCATACATCATCCAGATCATTATGACACTTTTAGTTACTGAGGATTTGTGATAGAGTTTTGTTTTCCGTATCCTCTCATCTTATCCAGCCATCAGGCCTTGTATTTCTCTCCATTTTCATTGGGCTTGCCTCAGGCAGCCCCTTCTGCAATAGCTGGTTTTGGTCTCTTACATCTGTGTAGGTAGCCAGGTTAATTAGCAGTTTGTGTGAACTAAATTTAATCGAGTTCTGGGTGAGAGATAAAACATATAGACAGTATCCACCAGAAAGCATACAGACATCAGTGCATGCAGCTTGAGCCCTTCTTGTGACTATGCCAGTATCCTTTGCTCATCTACCAGGGTAACTTGTACTATTTCAATGAACGACCTTCAAGGTCTAACACAAATAAAACCTCCCTCAGGAAGTAGTTCATAAGCTCCCAGAAACTGCCACGTGTGCCTCTAAGGGGTCACCATGGCCTTCTTGGGTTTGTGGCCAGTGGAGATGTTCTATTACAATGAAAGTTAAAGTGTCTTGGTGTCTGCTCCCCAATCAGAGTTGTGCTCATGGTAAGATAAAAATGCTGTCTCCAAGGAGACTTGATCCTGGTGGAAGTGGTAAATAGAAGGACAAAGACCCGTGGCTCCCTCAGACTCATCTATTTTCCCTAAAAGAGCAGCACAAACTCAGGGGCCATCTCTGGCATCACTTCAGTCCCTTGTTAGATTTTGTCCAGTGACTGCCAACTGACTAGCCTGCTGCTACCACTCAGGACTGGGGGATGACTGGGCCCCCCCAGAAAACAGAGCAAAAGCAGGAGGCCCTGCTGCCTGAAGGCTGGGAGTGGAGGGAGCGGCCCCAGCTGGCAGGAGACAATGCACTCCTGTGGCTGTGGCTCTGCCCTTTCCTGCTCCCGGCAGCCTGGCTCCATAGCGCTGAGCATGTCCTGGGGTGAACCCTTCAGAGGCCTTCCCGCTTTTAGACAGGTATTCAAGTGAATGAATGTTTTATTTCAAAAGACTTTGTTTAAAAATACGGTTTCAGAACATTCTCTGTTCCTCTTGCTCTCATGCTTACCAATGCCAGTATAAGAAAACTTTAGGCCAGTTGGAAATCAACAACATCAAGGCAATTAAACGTTGGTTGGACTTCCAATATATTCCCTATGAATATCCCTGTTTTAAAGCTTTCCAGAACTGGACTTATTTTAGATTCTTGTTGAGTGCATTGTCGTGACTCACAGGACTCAGGTCATGACACGTCATAGTCACTTCCCGAGGTGCTCAGCATGGCGCAGCCAAACAGGGTGTTTGCCCTTTTGGGATAGCAAGGCTTTCATTGGGCTGATAAGGCTGTTGATAAGGTGTGATAGTTTTGGCCTTTCCAGCAACTACTTTCTTATATTCTGGCAGCAGCACCTCACCTATCCCTTAGTGAATCACCCTTCCCATTATCAACCCACGCAACTGATGACAAGTTAGATATACTCTTCTAAGCTCCAGCTGTGGGGTAGACTCAGGTTGGACTAAGCTACATATATAACCTCAATGGCATCAGTGACAAGTTATAGACAGACACATACCCATTTCTGTCCAAGAAGAGTTAATTCTGGAATTTTTGCCAAACTTCCTTGGGGGAGAAAATGTTTGATAAAGGTTATTAAACTGGTAGTACATAAATCTATAGCTGCTAAGAGATAGCAAAGGAAGGGGATGCCTAGTAGAGAAACCAACATAGACAAAAGCAGAGCTGACAGAAGGAGAACCTGCTTGTCTTCTAGGACAGCCCTTTCACAGTGCCCTTTTCTGCTCTCTCCCTTACTATTCTTCTCCCTCCACTCAAGTCCCAACCGCTCCAATCAAAGCCCAGCAGTTCACTAACCCTAGCAGTCTTTGTTCTGGGAGATCAGACAGAGTTTCATTCCACTTTATATAGCCAGTGCCTAGCATAAAAGCTGGCACCAAAGCAGACAAGAGGAGAGAGATAGAGATAGAGATAGAGATAGAGATAGAGATAGAGATAGAGATAGAGATAGAGATAGAGAGAGAGAGAGAGAGAAAATATGGAAGACCACCAGTAGGGAAATGTCCAAACTTATAAAGCAGAAAAGACTTTCAGAGAGCTGAAGGAAGAGGCTTTGAAAGAAAGGCCAGGCTGGTGGTATAGGAGATCCAGAGTAACGTTGGGTCTCAAGAGGCACCAAAGAAAGACTGTCAGAGACATACAAAGCTGCAGAGAGGCGCACAAGGCTAGGACTGGAGAAAAGGTCAGGGAGTAGAGAGCCATCCTGGTTTTGCAATTTGAGGGCAACTCCTCAGAGGAAATTAGCAGGGAGTTCAGAATTATTGAGAGAAGTGATTTTTCTCTGCAGGCAATCAGGGGGCTCTATGAAGTTGAGCAATGATATAATTACCCTTCCATGTCTAGTTTGCCTAAATGTCCAAAGTTAAAAAATCTCCAAGGCTTCTGGTTTCCATATTCAGAGCACAATCTGGTTGTCTCAACTTAGCTTTCCAAGGGAAAACCCCATCACATGTTGGTGAAGTGTGTCTCGTATGCTGAGGAAGTTTGGGGACACAGGCTGAGGGGACAAGAAGTTTCCCAAGGGCTTCACTAAATTCTTAGGTGAGAGATTCTTTTTTTTCTCTTGACTTTTTTATTTATTTAAGGTAAATAAATTTCCAGTGATTCATATGTACAGATTTAGGAACATAGGTGAGAGATTCTTAATAGGCTAAGAAACCAGGAAATCTAGGTTGTGGCAATCAGGAAGACAAACTGGCCCTTCTACAGAATTCCCTCCAATGCCACTACAAGTGACTACAGATCCAGGGGTGGCTCAACCTTGTGTCTGTTCCCAGAAGGAGGAAAGAATAATGAGCCGATATAAAATAGGAGTTCTGGTGGCAACACCTCTATCAGACATGTGACTTGGAGCAAGTTAACTCCCCTGTCTGAAGCTTAATTTCTGTATCTATGAAGTGGGTAGTATAATAATACCTTCCCCTACAAGGGAATGATTACATGGAAATCTAATGATAATTTGTCTTTAAAAATTCTCTGTAAGGGCCAGTGTTGTGCACAATGTGTCATGCTGCCACTTGTGACGCCAGGTCCCATATTGGAATGCCATCTGGTGATCTGGCTGTACCATTTCTGATCCAGCTCCTTGCTAATGTGCTTGGAAAGGCAGTGGACAATGGCCCAAGTATTTGAGACCCTGCCAACCATGTGAGAGACCTGGATGGAGCTCCTGGCTTCTGGTCCAGCCTCAACTGCCACAGCCATTTGGGGAGTGAACCAGCAGATGGAAGATCTATCCATCCACTTCCTGTTGTCTTTCTGTCAACCCACCCCCTCTCTGTCACTCTGCCTTTCAAACAAAATAAACCTTTAAAGAAAACTCTCTAAAGTCTAAAGTATTATACCAATATTGCAAATTACCAGTGTGGCAGAAGCACTCTTGTTTTTCATAAAGATAAAACACTGAAATACACAAAATGTTGACAATCCCAAACAGCATAATTCAATCCTTTTCCATTTTTTAGCTTTAGGATCCATTACTCTCCATATGAGTATCTGCCGGCATAGGAACTTTCCTTTATATCATTTATTTATTAGTAAATATTAAATGCTAAGCATTGTTCTAGGCACTGGAGACATAAAAGGAACAGTCGCAGCATAGCAAGAATAACAAGTGCTTAGTATTCCTTGAGTACTTTCTATATTCCAGATTTGACATCAACTAACTCATTAACCTTGTTCACATCACTATGAGATAGACATATTTAGTATCTTCACATCACAGATGAGAAACCTAAGATGCAAGAGCTTCAGTAATTTGCCTAAGGCTGAACAGTACAAAAGAGGCAGAGCCAGAGACAAGGACTGGTCCAGGCTCCCTCTTCCCTGAGTCCCACATGTTGGAACACTGTGTTATTTTGTCACCATAGCCCGGCCCTTGCTCTCAGGGAGCTTTCAGACTAAACAAGAATGCAGACAGGGCAACAGATAATTGGTGGGGAAGCCCCTGAGAAGAACACCCTCTCTCAGAGAATAGAAATCTGCAA
The DNA here is from genome assembly GCF_051225735.1 of Oryctolagus cuniculus. Classification (NCBI taxonomy): domain Eukaryota; kingdom Metazoa; phylum Chordata; class Mammalia; order Lagomorpha; family Leporidae; genus Oryctolagus; species Oryctolagus cuniculus. The sequence goes on from NC_142870.1 coordinate 90,576,161, forward strand.
GTCTGTTGATTAGTACCTGGGAGCCAGAATCTAATGTGTGTGGCAGCACTTAACTCCAACCACATGCCTTGAACACTTGAATATTTTCCTCTGAAATATTTACAGCTCTTTAGATATAATCATAATACTAGCCCTCACACTTATATAAGACTTTATGATCTGTTTACAAGGTATTTTAAATCCGTGGTCTCATTTGATCCTCCCAGCAGCCATGTCAGATGGGTGGGCCTGGGAATATTAGTTCCCTTTTACACATGAGGAGACTGAGGCCCTGGGAAAAAAGACTACTAATTCCAAGTCACTTACTTGGAAAGTGGCAGACTCAAGCCCAGGCGTCACTAATATCCAGCCTTAACAACATGTCACCTAGCTTCTCGTGCCAAAGCTTCGACAGACTGAATGACCTCTCTGGCCAAGCCTGCACGTGTTTCATAAGAGATCTCAGAGTAGCCTTCTGAAGTTCTGCTTATCACAAACGTGTGTGTCTTAAGTAAAGCTACTTTGTATTTCTAGTAGTGGTTTTTGTTACTTACATCTAAGCACTTTCAAGCTAGGAATTTAGAGAACTTTGTAGTCTTGGAATTACTTAGCCATTGACTTTGATGGTCTCTGACCTTGTCTAATGTGATCTTCTAATGTAATCATTTTGGTTATTTTAAAACATTGCTGGTCACACTTCATATCACAGAAGGTGCTTGGCACAGGCAGAACACATCGATATCAGAAACACACTACTTAATTCCTAAGGCAAGGGGGCCCTCCAAGCACATTCTTCCATGAGGCCAAGATTAAGAATAGCATAGGGATATGAAATTGATTTCCAAGCATCATGAAAAAGAGTCTTCAGAGACTTTGCATACATTTCTATCTGCTGACTATAGCCAATACAGTTAAAAATACCAGAAGGCATTTTTTATTTGCATGTTCTCTCCCTCCTTCACCAAGAGGCACCCAGCCAGCTAGCCTGGGGCAACTTCAGGCAGGCAGTGACTTTTATGGTGATTGGCACTTGGTAAGGGACAAAAATTATTACAACTGACTCGTTTGTGTCTCAGTGGTTAGGAAGGATGGTGAGTGGATTCTATATGGAAGATAGAAAACCAATGAAGTCGTTCATTTAAGACCTGTTCTCTTCTAAATTTTATTCATGTGTGTTCATACAACTAAACATCCTTGAACTTCATTTCTGTTGCTCCTGGGTACCTTGGAAGGTTTCTAGGGATAAGTACAGTGAATATGTATTCCTCGCTTTAGGAGGCCAATGTTGTGATCTTATTTATCAGGCACCTAATTTGACTATGAGATCTGACAACTGTGAAAACATCTTTACAGTGACAATAGGGCAGAAATTTCATGCAACTGGTAAAAAGCTGGGCATTGGATGTGGGTGATCATCAGGATGAAGCAGATGGGGAACTGTAGGGCCTGGCAGACTGCAACTTGAACAGTTCCCGTGAGAATCAAGGCTATCAGGGAAAGCCACTGGACATCACAACTATAAAATGAGAGTTATTGAAATGCCTACTTCATCCATCCAGGTTGCTTTTTAAAAAACATGGCACTGACCTTGACATTCAGCAGTTTAGATGTTTTTCCCCAGCTCCAGGTTGTTGTACACACTCCTCCCTCTACCTGGGATAACACTCTAAGACTTTTTCTTCCTGGCAAATTCTTACAGACATTACGTCCTTTGAGAAACCTACCCCAAAACAGATTTAGTGAGGTGTCCCTTCCTCTGTGTTCTGCTCAGCACTTTGCACATACCTAAAGCATAGCACTGAGCCTGTTCCTCTGCAATTCTTCAGAGGTCTTTCTTCACTACACTAGACCAGAACCATTCCTTATACATCCTCAGTGTCTTACACAATGACAGGCATGTTGCTGATATCCAAATGTGTGCTGAAAGGAAGAAAAGAAGCAAAACAAAGCAAGGCAGGGAATGAAGAAGAAAGGGAGAAAAAGAAATACCAGGTGGGTGAGAGGGAAAGAAAGAAGAGATGCAGGAGAAAATTAAGAAGAAGAGAAGGTACGTTGCTTTCCCAAATGAGAATCCTATGTGAAGTAGAAATAATCCCTCCTTCCTCTCCACATATATAGGGAATCCATATTTATTTCACAGCCTCTCAATTAAGTTACGTATTTGGATCTAATAAGACATTTATTGACTCTTGGTTTTCTATTGATTCTGAAGAGGCCCCTAGGAAAATTTAATAAGTGTAGAAAAGATAAATAAGTGTACAGGTAATAAACTCTAGATTACATAAGCAAACATTACTTAATTACATTCCTATTAATATACTGACTCAGTAATGAATTTTTGAGGCATTTAATTATCAATTTGACAAGATAATCTAGGAGTAGTTAATGATTATACCAGTAAATTGTTTTTAAAAATCACTGACAATTATTAAGTCTCATAACAGACATCAAATTAACTTGCTGGAGCTGTCTGGTTAAATAGACAGCAGTTAATTATCAGGTACTTACACATGCCTCAGATTTTAATATGCAAGCTTTTTTAATAGTATAACGTCAAAGCTGTTGTGTAAGGGAACGGTTTACCCATGAGGAAAACTCAAATTCCATACAGTGTGACCACTGGACAAGCAGGAGCATGATCTTGGATGCTTATCCTGGTTTGTTCCACTTTTCATCTTACAACAGGAAGACAGAGCTCCCTAAAAGAGATCAATGATTGTCACACATGAGTCCGTTTCAATATATCTCTCAGAGGGAATGTGGTCAGATCACAAAGCTTTAGTACAGTGCTTGCTATGTGTGATGCACTATAAGCCAGACTCATGAAGAGTCTTTATGTAGGCTCTTTTCATGGTCAAAAGATAGAAAATCTCAAACCAATAAAAATATCTTCCTTGTAATTCTAGTGACAGAACAAGGAGTCACACACCAGGCCACTGAAGTGGCTTCACCCTAGCTTAAAATGTCAGCTGAGGGCTTGATCACATTGGCTAGAATTAGGCAGAGACAATGGTCTCAATATTGAAGTCACAAAGGCAGTCTGAAGCTATATGATTTTCAGTGGTCCAGAGTAGCCATGTTCTACTATTCTCATACCCAGACTCTGTGGTTCTAGGAAATCCATCTGCCCTCCTAGACAGTCAATTTCTCATCAATAAGCAACAGACAGTAGATACTTCACAAAGCACCCTGTTCTCACCCTTACAGTTCCAGAGTTGACATTTTCTTGAGACTTTATTATTCACTCCATATTTTACCATCATTTTTATCTGTGACTTACCTATTCCCATCAAAACCCATGTTTCTTGGGTCCTACTTCTCAGTGTTAGTTCAGTGTGGAGTTAGGGTGGCTAGTAGCAAAAACTAAAGACTCAAAAAATATTTCTTGGGCTGAGAAAAATTCAACTGAATTGGATTGGACTGAACCACATAGGATTGGAATGGATCAAACTGAATCAAATTAAACCCTGCAAGGAAAGAAAACACACTTTAGAATCTATGTTTCTTTACTTTTAGGCCAAAGCACTTAAGGAAAGCAGGAGATGGACTGGGCATGGACTTTATAGCCAGTCTGTGTGGGTTGAAACCTCAGCTCCTTCACTTGCCAGCTCTTCCCCAAATCTTGACCAGTGCCCGCATTTCATTACTGCTAGCTCTATGAGGTTAGGCAAGTTACTCAACCTTACTGGACCTCCTCGAGTGAAGCAAGGATATTAACAACTTTCCTGATCAGATTGCCATGTCGAGTCCATTCAAAGAATTAATTTTTGCAAAGCCTTTGGAATAGTGTCTGCCACATAGAAAGTGTTGTGTGTTTGAAAATAAATATACAAAATAAATAACAAAATCACTACTTTGAATTAAACTTTACATGCAACAACTCATATCACATCTGCTCAAGAAGGATTATCCCTATTTATCCAAGAAAGACAAGTGAGGCTCACAAAAGCAAGTGTATAACAAGAACTCAAGTAGGATGTGAGCCCCTTTCTGTCATATGTAAGATATGCTCATTTGGTCTCTGATTATGATATCTCTAATGGTTTTACTATGTAATCCATTGCTGTTGGAAGTCTGACAGGTAAGTATTTGGAGTCACAATATTCTCAGCATTATTAGAATAGCACATTTTAAAAACCGAATATTCACCAAAGCAAATAATTCTAGCTGGATGAAGATGAAAGATCGCTGATGTGTGTGATAGAATTAGGCTTGTTAGGAAGTCAGAAATCCTGAATTCTCACCTTGATTCAATCACTAACATCCATGATATGAATAATGAAAATTTCTTGAAGTCTTACTCTATGCCATGTACTATACTTCAATCATTTATGCCTCAAAACAAACCTCAGGAATAGATGTTTTTATTATGATATTTTACAGGAGAAGAAACCAAAGGGTAGTGTAAGTGAGTTATTCAAGGTCAAATTGCTGATAAGTGAAATAACTCATCTTAACCTCAAAGGCACTTTTCACCCAAATCCATCCATAATAATCAACTCACCTGTGGTTGGTGTGATTCTGTGAGTCTAGGCAACTTTAAGTCAAATCCTATTCACTCCAAGGCCTCCCAGAATACCAAGGTTGAAAAACTGGTGTATCATTGTAAAAATACTGAAACTTATAATCATTTAATGCATTAAACATGGAATGAATAAGGGCAAAAGATAAAAACTGCGAATTTTCCCCAGTATCAATTTCAAGCACTCAATTCACTTTCTATGTTTGTAACCATGAGGTTACAAACAGTTTTTATTTTTCATTCTTCACGTAATATATCATAAATACTTTTCCTTATTGCTAAAATTTAAAATTATCATTTTCATGACTAAACAAACATCAATCACTACCAAATGATATTCTACAAAAAAATAGCACAAATGGTTACCCTGTTGCTAAATATTTTAGTAGTTTTTAGTGTATTTTCTATTATATATAATGCTGTCAAGAACATCTTTGTATAATCATATTGTTTCTATATAACGTACTATCTAGAACACGAGACTAGGACAGAGTGTGTCCATGTTTGCAGCTCTTACATTTTGAAAAATGAGGGTGTATTATCGATAGTAACTGCATATGGCCCCTTATTGTTGCAATCTTAAGATATCGAGTGGATGTGACTGGTCTGCTAAGGTGAACAAACATTGATTTAACATAGGCAATGAAAGCTGCATTCTTATTGCCTGGCTCTAAGACAATTCTCACTGACTGTAAAGGGAGAAAGGGCCTATGAGAATTACTTGCAAAAAATAGACTTACAAGAATGAAAAGAGACCTAACAGGAAACCCTCAAGAGATTGGAAATCAGGAGCCATTAAATGAACCAATTCTCCCCGACCTCATTTGGATATCTGATTCTTAATAATCAAAAAACATTCTCACCCATTACAGTTCACTACCACCTAACCAGCAATGTAGTTAAAGCTGGGGATCACTAGGGCCAGTGTTGTGGCATGGTGGGTAAAGCTACCATCTGAATGCTGGGCATCCTATATGGGTACCAGTTCGAGTCCCAGCTGCTCTACTTCCAATTCAGCTCCCTGCTAGTGGCCTGAGAAAAGCAGCAGAAGATGGCCCAAGTGCTTGGGTCCCTACTACCCATGTGGGAGACCTGGAAGAAGCTCTTGCAACCTGATTTCAGCCATCTGGGAAGTGAACCAGCAAATGGAACATCTCTCTCTGTCTCTCCTTCTATCTGCATTTCTTTCAAATAATAAATAAATCCTTTTTTAAAAAAAAGCTAAGAATCACATTTATATTTTTTAACCTTCCAATTAGCAGAATCAGTATCTTTTTTTAAGCATGCATTTTCTACCTCCAGAGTTCTATCTTATTTTTCTTGAATAACCAAGTATCCAATAAGGCATCTTCTATTAGTTCCAGTTTCAGGTGTTTTTATTTTGCTTTTCGCTTATGTTTTGTTTCAGTAGAAAAAAAACTTTTAAAACTGGCAGGAGGGCCGGCACCGTGGCTCACTAGGCTAATCCTCCGCCTTGCGGCGCCGGCACACCGGGTTCTAGTCCTGGTCAGGGCGCCGGATTCTGTCCCGGTTGCCCCTCTTCCAGGCCAGCTCTCTGCTGTGGCCAGGGAGTGCAGTGGAGGATGGCCCAAGTCCTTGGGCCCTGTACCCCATGGGAGACCAGGATAAATACCTGGCTCCTGGCTTCGGATCAGCGCGGTGCGCCGGCCGCAGCACACCGGCTGCGGCGGCCATTGGAGGGTGAACCAACGGCAAAGGAAGACCTTTCTCTCTGTCTCTCTCTCTCACTGTCCACTCTGCCTGTCAAAAAAAAAAAAAAAAAAAAAAACCTGGCAGGAACTTCTTCCAGGTCTCCCACATGGGTAGCAGGGACCCAAGAAACCCAACTTCCTTGAACCTCACCAAAGAAACTAATTCAATTTTTATTGAAAAAATAAAAGCCTCTTTATTTCCACTCACACTTTTTGCATGATGTTTAAATGATATGATTGCATTAATGAATGCAACTACATGAACAGGTTTGGGGAAAAGCCTGCTGATCCTTCATATGCATCCAAGTCAACTCTTGGGAAAAGACAGGCATGAGGAAAGGTAAGAGCAGCCTGTGGGCACGAGCACTTAGCACCCTGTCAGCATCAGTCAGAATGGTTTACGAAGGAACTGGAGGACTTCAGTTTTGTGGGGCTACGGCTACCTACTGAACAATCCAGTGATCCTCAGCACAAGAGAAGGAGACAAGGAGAACCAAATCTCTGTATCCTAGAAGCTGAGTTCTGTCTACTATCTGTGTCAACAAAAGGCTGATTCCAGGCAGGACTGTAAGATGAAGGGATTGCCTCTTGAACTCATAGCATCAACAAAGAGCCCTGAGCTCTAATGCAAGGTTTGCCACACAGTTGATAATGTTGGGGAAGCATCTCTAGTCACTTAGTCTAAGTTCCTTTGTTTATAAAATCTGAGAATTTGACTAGGGAACTTCTAAGATTTGCTTCCAATTTCAAAAACAAAGCCTTGGTTGTCTACAGTTTCTTTTGTTTTTCCCCCTTTGGTCCAACACACAGATGATGGTGACCACTAGGGGTCAGACTTTCTACGTAACTCCCTTTGCAAGAAGAAACTCAAGTCTTGGATTTTTTTTTTTTTTTTTTAATGGGAAGAAATTTGAGAGGTCTTCTGTTTGGCAAGTAGTGCCACATTTAAACTCTTTCAACATGCAAGACTCCATTATATTTTCAAAGTTTTCTAAGAAACAGTAGTTTCACAACCCCTTCTTCCAAGGAAATTCCTTATATCTAACCTAGATCCTTCAAATGTAATTTATTTCTCTTTTATTGTTATATGTCCATGGAAACTATTAATCACCCACTATTATCTTTTGGGGAACACATGTATTCTTCGGATAAGTGTCAGTTCATGTCCCAGTTTCTGTATAAATAAAATAGGAATCTGGGATTAGATTCCATCTTTCAATAAACAGCTCAACAAATAGGCAAGGATAACAAGAATTCAGCATACCTAACCACAGCCAGTAAAACTAGGACTTACATAACATCCAAAACCCATGTTCTTCTCACTAAGGCACTTCATCTATCACATGGCGCCCCTCCAGGCCTCTACTCATTAGGGAAAACCATGGACTTCCATAAAGGACTGGGAACAGAAGATGAGGAGGGTGGCCTGCAGAGTTTTTAACAAAGCAGTAGCTGCTTTAGTCACCTGTACTGTTGTGGTGATGGTATCAAGTTAACTCAAAGTCCCTTGGCATCTCTCAGTGCATGCTTCAACATCAAATGGCAAAGTTCAGACTTTGTAGAGGAATCTGAAACTAGTAAACTCCTTGGCAGCAATAAAAATCAAATATGTTCTGTTGCACTGGATCAAAACTTGGGAACCTCATGAGCTCCACCCTGCCCTGATAACAGCTGCAAATGTTTATTTTATTTCTCTAACATCTGGCCAGCCCATGTGTACACAGCATGAAGGGTCAGCACAGGGAAAGGATCTGAATGCCCCAATTCTCAGCCTCTTAAGGATCCAGGAGAACAGGACAATGTCTGTATTAGGAAATTCCTTTAACTTTGTGGGGATTTAGGAAGTAGCGTTTTATGGCACTTCAAGAATCTCTTACCCTTTGTCCGTTTTCGTGCCACTGTAGCAAAGGCATTTAGCCAAAAGTATAGTTAGGTAGTGGTAAGAGGTCTGAATTGAGAATTAGATAACTCAAATTCCAATTCAATCTCCATGAATTATGGACCATGAACCTTTGGGAAAATTATTCTTTCAAGGTCTCATTTTACCATCTGAGTTATAAGATGATGCCATCTCTAAGGTTTACCCAGCTGTGCTCTTCAATTCTTTGGCATAATGGTTGTAGTTACCATATCATTATGTTTATTCAATAAAATATATTCCCAAAAATTATCAGTTCCCCCTAAATTGTTATATAAAGTAAGTTTGACATAATCTACCTCCTAGAGAATATGCTAGAGCTAATATAAATGCTAAATCAATTATTGCCTCTTTTCAAAAAGCTAATTATTTATACACAGTCTTCTCTTAGAAATTATAAACAGATTGTTTGCTGAGCCTTATTTTTAATGTGAAACATGACCTTGATATTTAAATAGACTTTTTAAAAATTTCAATACATTTTCATTTCATACAAAGTGAATCAGGGTAAAGTTCTTATTTAAAATAAGCATACTATTACCTTTGATAAATGAAATGCAAACAAAATAATGTATTATGAATTTACAAATATATCTTGAATGCTAAGCAAAGAATGCTGACTTAATTTAGTAGGCAATGAATGGTTGATAGTTTTTTAAACAAAGGAGTAATACAATCTGAAGTTAGAAACTGAGTTATTCTAAGAAATTACTCTTTATAACCTTGCAAGTAAGCCTTGAGAAGAACATAAACTTCCTATCTTATATCTATCTTATAGAACTATAGTTCTGTTCTTTAAGTCTCATTTATTCATCACATGATGATCTTTTGGGTTAAAGTTACCAAAAAAAATTGAAAGAGAGTGAATAAGAATGAAGAAGTGAGAGGACCTCATGGACTAGATTCATTTTATTTAGGGCTGGTATTTATTTATTTATTTGAATGGTGGAGTTACAGAGGCAGGGGCAGAGAGAGTGAAATTGAGAGAAAAAGAGGTCTTCCATCCACTGGTTCTCTCCCCAAATGGCCACAACGGCCAGAGCTGGGCCGATCCAAAGCCAGGACAGGAGCCCAGGAGCTGGGGGCTTCTTTGGGATCTCCCATGTGTGTGCAGGGGCCCAAGGACTCAGGCCATCTTACACTGCTTTCCTAGGCCATAGCAGAGAGCTGTCTCGGCAGTGGAATAGCCAGTTCCCATATGGAATGCCGACACCACAGGTGGTGGTTTTACTCACTGCACCACAGTGAGGGCTGGTATTTAAGTAGAGGTAACTCAAAATTTCCTAGAGTGGGAACCCATCGCTCAAAAGGAGCCCCAGTCTTCCTTTCCATCTTTCCAGAGTTCCAGTTGGCCACATTTCCAAGATGGTTGAGGAAATTGGGTCCTACTGAAGTCCAGCAGAGGGTGCTCTTGGAGCAGAATTGAGGATGCACTGAGAAACTGGGAGGCCAATCTCAGCCCCCTTCACCAAATTGCTGGGTTGATATTGTCTGAGTCCTTCTGTGCTGACCTAAAAGATAGTTCATTGATCTCTTTGTCTTGCCTTATAAAATACTGCTCATACTCTGGTAAAACTTGGAATACCCCATTTTCCAGTTCTATTTTTCTTTCCATTATGAAGAAAAAAAATGATTACCTAATCCTCAAAAAAACAGGAAATGAGTTAAGAAATATGACATCCAGGCAATTGCACAGAAGAGTCACTGAAGTCTGAGAAATGAGGAAAAGTTTCACCAAGGTAAGTGTGTGTCAAAGCTAGCCAAATGTTCAACAAAACTACCCATCTACTGCTGCCTACCAGCATTCATAATGAAATTCATAAATGCTTTTAAAAGTGATGGTCATCACTTGAACACATGGACAGAGCCAAAATAATGACACAAAATGAATCTTGTACTATGAATGGGTAACAGAAATCCACTAAGATTTTTGAGTCCAAGAATGATGTCATCAAAGCTTAGCAACTGGGTCGCCAAGCAAAAGATTTATTCATTGCAATTTAGACACTGAACTGCAACTTGTAGCAAAATAAAAAATATAACACACACACACACACACACACACGAGAACCAAAAAGCAATAGAGGTATAGGCTCCATCCCTGTCCCCAAGGCTCCTTGGCTCTACATCTTTCTTTGGCCAGGAGCCTTGGATAAGTCTCTTTAAACTTCAGTTTGCTTTCTTTATCAAATGAGGAACTAAAACACACAATCTATCAGATTCATTTCATGCTTTATATTCTGAGTCTACAAGTTTCTAGCATCTTGAACTTAGAATTTAGTTTTTCCTTAGGAAATGCATGTAAGGCAGGCTAAAGGTAGTTGACCATTCAGTCATCATTCAAGTGAATATACAGGTCCAGTGTATGTCAGGGGACAAACACAGGTCAGTGTTTATGTCAGAGACCTGCTGCCACCACCCCTCTCCAAACTACACATACCCTTCAGTCACCAGCAGTTAGGATATTGTGTGGGCTAAGGGTAAAGGCATCTATTCCTTAGCTGGTTTGAGGATTCCATGGTGGAATGGGAGAGTTTGGTCAGTCAAGCAATGTAGACTCAGCCTTTTTGGCAAATAGGATCTGAGTACGAAAAGAATCTTCCAAACTCATTCACTCCTCCCTATCATTTAGGACATGTTGAGATATAGATCTCAAGACCACCTAAGAATTGGTTGAATAAACCTGGATTATGGTGTCCTTATTGACTAAATGTAGTTTCTACCATATAATCTTCCCAGCACAATTTAGATTTTCTTCTCCCAATTATCACTGGATCCTTATGCTACTGAGAGATAACCACAATCCCTTCAAGTCTTCTCACACAAAACCGCACTTCAGATACGAGAGCACCATGTCAATAGTGGCAATAGAAGGAGCTTTCTCTTATGATATTCTGAATTTGGATCTTCACTTCACCTGAAGTCTTAGGAGGGTGTCAGTTTAACATTCATATTTCTTCACTTCATACACCAACTTGGGTCCAATTAAATCTTCATTTATTTACATAAACCTACTGTAAAAATGTTTGAGGAAGCTTGCAATAAAGAACACAAATAGTTTTAAACCCAACTATAAAGCAAAAGTTTAAATGCAATTATTCTGGAAATGACTGAAACCACTGCAAGCTAAAAATTGTTTTTTTTTCTTTTAACTTTTATTTAATGAATATAAATTTCCAAAGTACGATTTATGGATTACAATGGCTTCCCCCCCATACCGTCCCTCCCACGCACAACCCTCCCCTTTCCCACTCCCTCTCCCTTTCCATTCACATCAAGATTCATTTTCGATTATCTTAATATACAGAAGATCAGCTTAGTATACATTAAGTAAGGATTTCAACAGTTTGCTCCCACACAGAAACATAAAGTGAAAAATAATAGATGATTTTTTTTTAATGATGATGAAATCAGATCAGACCTATTGTCATGTTTAATCCCAGTGAGAGTCAAGTTGGGAGTTGATAATTTCTTTCTTTTTTTTTTTTTTTTTTTTTTTACAGAGGATCAGTTTAGTATGCATTAAGTAAAGATTTCAACAGTTTGCACCCCCATAGAAACACAAAGTGAAATATATTGTTTGAATACTCGTTATAGCATTAAATCTCAATGCACAGCACATTAAGACAGAGATCCTACATGAGGAGTAAGTGCACAGTGACTCCTGTTGTTGACTTTACCAATTGACACTCCTGTCTATGGCATCAGTAATCTCCCTATGCTCCAGTCATGAGTTTCCAAGGCTATGGAAGCCCCTTGAGTTCTCCGACTCTTATCTTGTTTAGACAAGGTCATAGTCAAAGTGGAGGTTCTCTCCTCCCTTCAGAGAAAGGTACCTCCTTCTTTGAAGACCTGTTCCAAAAATTGTTTTTAATTTTTATTTATTTGAAAGACAGAGACAGAGAAAGCTGTCATCCACTAGGTAACTCCCCAAATGCTCACAATGGCCTGATAGCACTATTACGATAAAGATCCTTCTGCATGCCAGTCTTGGAGTCAACCTTAGGAAATGTCAAAGATAGTCTACCAAGTTGTACATCCAAGGCAGTGTTTTAAGGCTTCCAAACCATGTGATTCAAGTTAGCTGAAGATGTCTAATAATCTAACATAGGATAGGGCAGATCTGAAACATCTGGAGGAACAGCTGGTTAGCATGAACCCCAATATCAGCTGTCTCAGCTCCCAGGAAGTAGATTACAGAAAAAGTCCAGACAGAAGACACTGGCCGTATCTTCAAGTTCAGATGTGTTATGCTGTAGCCTAAAGAAAGATTTTTGTGCTCTGGATACCTAGGAGTCCTTCAGACCTGCCTAAGATTTGCTGTCTGGTCAGGATTCCTCCCTGTGGATAAAGATTGCTGGGCTTGGCTTTCCATCTAACAAAGGATGTATCTCATTCACATCCCTTCCTCTAAACACACACACGCAAGCAATTTCTTCCTGTCTTTACTATAGAATCACAGCTTCTTAAGGCTACTCCAGACCTAAACCATCTATTTGACATGGAAACTGAAGCTTAGACAGAGGGACCAACCATTTGCCTAGGGTTGATGGACCCTAACTTGTTTCTGTCCTCCATTAAACACATGGATCTCACTGAAACATTATGCTACTGGCGCCATGTTTCTGCCCATTGATCTCCCATGGCCCTTATGGGAGCCTGAGCATTCCAAGCTGGCACTGAAGACCTCAATGGAACAGCCTTGTTTATCTTTGATTCCTGTTTCCATGTTCCCTGTCTTGATTGCCAAGCAGTATCTCCTAAGAGTTTTGCTTCCCCTTTGTCAGACTAGACTCATTGCCACCTCTGTCTTGAAACAGGCTCTCATGCCCACTTTCAGTTTCTGAGAGGCAGGGCTCAGTGAACCAGGGTGTCTAGAAACTAGAGCACCATCATAAAATAGCCTTACCGCCCCTCCGTGTGTGCCTCTCCAGTCAGTTGAAAACATTCTTACCGTTTATTTTTGCTTTTAATATTTCCTTGTAATTAGTGAGGACTCTTAAAGCCTCCGCCCACTCCTGTGTGGCAAAAATGGCAAATACACCCATTTTATAGGGGAGATGAAGGAAGTGAGACCCAATGCTGAGAAAGGGCACATGATTCATTCTCTAGCAAGCAGTGAGTCAGAGGAGAAGATGACCCAGGCTTCCAGACCCTGAAGCTGGTACTCCATCACCACGCCAGTCATCTTGCCTGTTGTTATTTCCAAATGTTCAATATCTTTGTTAAAAAGTCAACGAATACTTTAACAGGCTTATGTTTCAGTACTTTTTATTATAACATGCAAGGGTAATAAGGGAGCTTGTAATTCCTAGCCTCTTTGAACAGAACCTAGAATGCTAACTACATATTTTATAATAAAAGAGCTGTGAGCTTCCCAAATTATACCTACCCCATAACACAACTACGTAAATGAAAGTAATTTGGAAGACTTGGACTGCCAAGGAAATGAGGCAAGGCCAAAAAACATCCAGTTGAGGCTGGAAGTGACCTCCATCCCACAATCCAGGTTCTAACCATCTCTGATGTTTGATACTATTTTCAACATCCAGTGTTTCAGGATTGAGAAGAAAGGGAAGGGTTGTGGTAAGCAACTTCTTGTTGAGTCAGAGCATTTTGAAATCCTGGAAAGCCTTGTCAAAAAGGAAAGTGGCAATAGGTCCTTGTGCAGTCCTTCCTCAGGGAAGTGGTAGCATGTCTCCACAAGGTGGGTTAGAAGGTTAGGGCCTAGAGCCCTGTGGAATCAGATGAGAAGCTGCTCTTCATTGTTCTTCAAAGCAGTTCACTACATTTACTGAGCCCCTACTAATGTGTCTGGTTCTTGGAGAGGAGACCTTCAGTAAGGTAACCACACAGTTTATCACCCAAAGCAGACTACTTCAAGGTAAATGAGGGAGCTACTCATAATTACTTAAACCAGGACAAAAGGCATAAACTATGATAGCAAATCAGGATGTTCTGTCATCTAGCCATCAGGGTTGAGATCAACAACAAAAAGTCTCCAGCCCTCTACTGCTCAAGCATAGATATGGCGGATACAAGGCTGCCTGGTTATTTTGAGCCATTATGGAAAAGCCTTAGAAAAAGTTAAAGGAGAAAGAGATCACATCTTGGTATGGGAGTAGGCATGTGAACTAAGTTTTGCAGGTAGCAAAGGGTGTCTGTGTGTGACAGTGAGGGGTCAAATGGAATCCACTGCATCCAAATGATTTTTAAAGATTTTTTAAAAAGACATCCCCTACCTCCACAGTGAGAAGGGAAGAGGCCATCTGATGTATCTACAGTGGGAAGCGTACTAACAACACAGAGAGATGGCTCCTGATGCCAGGCTGGTCTTGGCTCCAGTTTTCCAGATACTGCCGTGCTTTCCTAAGTGTAGCTGCACAGATCAGTTTCCCCTGTCCTGGGCCTCTGTTGAGACTCCCCCAGAGCCACATCTCAGAGGCTGCTGCAGGTCTCACTGGCTGGCTGTTTCCCCTCCAACTAGTAGGGGAGTCTCATTTGAGGAACTGAACTACCTCTTTTGGCTTCCGCACCAAGCACTTTCTCCAGCCACTGCAGAAGAGGATTTGAACATTAGGGGAAGTGACTGTTAGGCAATCCAACAGGGTTGGAAAACTTGTTGGGGGTGGATTTGAGGGGCTAGCCCCTGGCAACTATTCAAATCTTTGAAGCTCCCTGGTGAGCCCATTATTATTCGTATTTTCCAGGAGTTCACACAAGGTCAGAGGAACTCAGACCATGAGACTCTCAGAGGGGTAAGGGTCAAGCAGTCAGAGACTTTCCCCTTGGGATCTCACTGTGTCTTGTGGTAGGTCAGGAAGGTGTTATTAGGGTGAACAATTAAGAAATCAGGGAATTAAAGAGCAGAGAAGTGAGTGACTCACCCAAGGTCACCTCGTGAGTGACAGAGCTGCCACTCAACTGAAGTCTCCTGGAGTCGGGCCATGTATTTATGCACTAACCTCCCAGGCTACTCTCAGAAGGCGCAGAAGACAGAAAGAGGGTAGAGGGGAGGGGTGATGGGAGGAGGAGGTAGTGGAGGAGGAGGAGAAGGAAGAGGAGGAGGAGAGGGTGAAGGAGTGAGGCTAGGGATGGCTAAGATCCTCTCCTTTGGCAGGTGACCCATCCTCCCTACACCCCGGCTCCCCCCACCCCTCTCTCCTCAGACCCAGGGAAGCAGGCCCAAGGCCGTGTGTAGGGCAGGCCAGGCTGTCAGGTCACGTCTTTACAGAGGTGCCAGTGTGGCCCTGTGGGGCTGCTGGGCCTTCAAAGGCCACTTGTAAACCGTGATGCGGCGCAGGGGTGGCGCGGAGGGGCTGGGGCCCGGCCGGGAGGAAGGAATGGGCCTGCCTTTGGTGCCTAGAAATCAAAGCCGCCAACCTTGGGCTTTTTCTTCCCTCACACTGAGGCACTTTTATTGGCGAGATGAAGGGAGGCAGAGCGGGCCTACAGTCTTCGCTTTGCTTTTGGAGGTTAATGACCCAGTTAGCAGCTCTTGGCTGCGTTTCCGACATTTTGCAGACATCAAGCCCCGTGTCTCTGCCAAGTACATTCTGTTCCCTGGAGCTCATCCAATGCATCTCAGATTACTATGTAATGCGACAAAGAGGGAGAGGTGGCTGGGAGGGGCGGCTGGAGCGGGGCGGAGCGAGCGGGCGAGCAGAGGGCGGGGCCCGGGCCTGCGGGGCGGGGAGGGTTGCCACTCTAAATATAGCTGCCCTGCTGGAGGCACAGCACTAAAGGTGCTTACTGACTGCACCAGAGCCATCCCAAGTGAGGGTTCGGAGGGCCCGTCGTCCAGGAATCCTGCAGTGAGCAGAGCCAAGCCCAAGACACAGCAGGGATAGAGGGTGGGTGTGGGGTGGACAGGAGCACGCAGGCGACTCCCGCCCTGGGAGGCGGGGGGCGGGGCCAGGGAGTTTCGGCCCCGCCCCGAGTCCGCCCCCTCTCCCCCTTCCCACCCCCACCTCCCAGCCTCCGCCTGCAGCTCCAGCACCGCTGCAGCCTGCGCTCTAATAATAGACGTGAATGGAAAGCGGCCGCTTTTGAATGATCTTGTTGCTCGCGCTGCCGTTGGAGACTGAGGAGCAGGTGCTGCCCTGCTAGATACCAAGTGATTCATTTAGAAGCACGCACACTTACTGACGCACACGAATCCTCTCACTCCCTCCCGCCAGCGCCCAGTGCTGCATTCCAGAACTGGGTTAAGAGGCCTCCAGTCCGGGGACCAGGACTGAGGCGACAGCTTGTTTCCTACCCCAGTCATCTCCGGCCTTAGAAATCTCATGCATATCTAATGGATGGGAAGAGCCTCGATCTTTTCAACCGGCGGACAAATGGTATCTCGTTTTACAGGTGGAGAAACTGAGGCTGGGATGTGGCACTGGGGTGTGGCACAGAGCACGGAGGTGAATCAGCACAGTCCAGCCCAAGAGACCTCCTCTCCTTTGCCTTATCGAAGGGTCACCTGAAACAAGTCTCACTTCAGTGCCAGTGACTCTAGGCGTGGATCTGTATGACAGATGAGCATTCCCCTCCTTTCCTGGTTTAGCACCTACCCCTCCCTACTCCCTTACCCACACCGGAAAACCTGCTCATGCCGGCTGATTCTCAATCATGGGGATAATAGTTGCACAGCATGGAAACTGTGCCCATTTTTCTTGGCAATTATGTTAGCATCAAATCTTTTGTGTCCTATGTCAGCACAATTCTGTTATGAGGAACTATAGAGGGGGCCAAATTTAGACTTTTCTTCCTGTCAGCATCTCACACGCACCTAGTGCTCACAGTTTGCCAAGTGTTTTCAGGAACTTGATGACCGAATCCAGACGGCACAAGCAAAGTGAAAAGTCCTATGCTCATTTCTCCAGCGCCCCTGTAGCAATGGAGTCTAACAGGGAGGAAGTGACTTGCTCACAATCATCTGCTGATGAGTGGCCAGGTCAGGAGCCAAAGCCATCCCAGGCTGCGTGGAGCACATGTGCTTTAATCTGCAAGGGGGAGCAGGAATCCTCTTAGTCAGAGGAGGGCTACAAGTGACCTGGGTGTAAGCCACCCTCGTGACTGGCCTCCTCTGCCTAGAGGTCAGAGGCCACCTCTCCCAAGACTGGCTCCCATACTTGCCCAGAGTGGGAAGCCCAATCACTTCGTCTGTCTTCATATAACTAGGCTGGTCCCACTCTCCAGCAGGACCTACGTCAGCCTCTCACCATGGTTGACCACTTGGGCCTTACCTCTTGGCCTGGGTCTCCCTGGGCTATTCCTGTCACCTCCAGATCTTTATCATGGGAGATTAAGAGGCAGCACCAAGGAAGGTGCTGACAAAGGAAGCAAAGGGAAGAGACGTGATGATTTTTCATTTACCTCTTAGAGACAAGGACCGTATGTTAGTCTTCATGAATCCCTACCCTACTCAGCGTACACAGGGTCCAGTCCCACAAACTGAACACAGCAAATGCACAGAAATGTTCAAGAATCACAAACCTCCAGACAACTATAGACAGCTGAATTTACCTAGGCTAGCCACTGCCAGGTTTCTCTGCTGGCACAGATGAGTGGGAGAGATGACAGGCAGATCTATACCTACTTTCCCAGATTCCACACTGACCAGTTGTACAATATTGATAAGGTACTGAATCTCTCTAGGCCTTTGTTGTGTCATGTGTCCAGTGGGTACAATTACACCTCCTAGAGGCAGTTCTGAGCACTGCTGGCTGTGATAGGTCAGGAAAGGAGGGGAATGCATGCGTGTGAATGGCTGTTTCTACAACTGGGCTACTTAATTTGGAATCTGAATCCAGTTACATGACTTCAGTGAGTGTTCAAAGCTTCATATGCCTGGATTTCTTCATATATAAAATAAGAATGTCTATATTATAGACATATATATGTGACATATATAGACATATAGACATATATAATATATGTGTCTATATAGTTGTTGTGTGAATTAAATTGTTGTGTGAATTAAATCAGTTAATAGATCAAGGGGCTAAACATAGTGCCTAGCACAGACTGTGTGCTGTCAGTACAGACGGCTAGTGTTTTATTAGAACCATATGAGGTCTGCACAATGTCATATATAGAACCTTCCTAGCACAATACCTAGCAAAGAGTTGACACTCAGTCAATAAATAGTATTTCCTCATCTGTAAAATGGGTTTATAACAGCTCCTCTAACATATCACTGTTCTAAGGGTTGAATTGGAAAGAATTTATGAACACCTTTTGTAGAGCTATATAAGATGGTTCATGTCCATTATTATTAACTTTATTACTGGGGCACAGATTCAACATATATTTGTGTTAACTGCACCAGGCCTTTTTTGATACATAGGTAAATAACACCCATGCCTTCAGGTTGGGCATAAGTAAGTAAGGACTTAGGACAGACACACAACTAACAACAGACAGAAGTTAATGAGCACTCTGATCAGTTGCCTTTCTAGAAGGGCAAGCAGATACCCTGAAGTGGGAAAAAGAGGTCAAGAAAGGCTGCAAGGAGGGGAAAGGAACATGAACAGAGCCTGGAAGGATTGGCAAGATTTGGACATATGGAGATAGAGGTAAGAGAAATTCCTAGTAAAGAAGTCAGCAAGAGCAAAGGCCCAAAACACAGCATTGGAAAAGGAGTGTTCAGAGAATTTGAAGTTTGAAGTATTCAGGGAATGTAGCCCACCTCCTCACCATCACCCCACCACTACCACCAGAAAACAGACAGACGTAGCCTGAAAAAGCCAAATGAGAAGCTAAGCAAAGAGGCCAGCTGTCTCCAGAAGCCAGGCCATGCCCAGGAGGGCCATGTGTTCCCACTGATGAACTGGAAGGCAGATGAGCTGAGCACAGTCTCCAGACGGTCTCAAGATGATGATTCATGGTCAAGTTGAAGAACCTCATGTTTTAGAAATGCAGAGACTGTGGAGGAATGTTTCTGAGGGCAGAGCTGAAGTGAAGGTGTTGCATAGCTTGCTCAAAGCACCTCTCAGACCCCATAATTGTTACTTTTATTTTATTTTACTTATTTATTTATTTGACAGATAGAGTTAGAGAGAGAGAGAGAGAGAGAAAGGTCTTCCTTCCGTTGGTTCACTCCCCAAATGGTTGCAATGGCCGGAACTATGCCAATCCAAAGCCAGGAGCCAGGTGCCTCCTCCTGGTCTCCCATGCGGATGCAGGGGCCCAAGCACTTGGGCCATTCTCCACTGCCCCCCTGGGCCACAGCAGAGAGCTGGACTGGAAGAGGAGCAACCAGGACTAGAACCCAGTGCCCATATGCGATGCTGGCACTGGAGGCACAGAATTAACCTAGTGCACCACGGCGCCAGTCCCGATTGTTACTTACTTTCATGATTCCTCCTTTACATTGGCCTGTGAGCTTCCTGAGAGATGGAAAGAGGAAACTTTCCTTCCTTATGTAGCTCTAGGGCTTACCACAGTGACTGGCAAATGGCATGGGTTTAACACAGACCACATAAACTAGCGAATGTTCCATTGATCCCAAGGCCAAAAGGACCACCAGCAAGGCCAAAAGGACCACCAGCGTGGCCCACAAGTCAGAGGTGTCAGAGGATCTTCCAAGAAGCACTTTGTTACCTTCAGTGTCAGCAAGCAGGTGGCACCAGTGTGATGAAGTCTAAAATTCACTAAACAGGAGCACAGGACTTTTTTGTGATCCCTCATGTATGTATTTTTAGAAAATAAAATAAGAACTGGGGAGAAAGGAAAAAAAATGAATTGTGAAGAAGGAATAAAATCCCTCCTAGACACTCTATTACTTAAGTTTTTTGATTACCCATCTTCTGATGTCAGTCCTGCTTTTCTCAAAGAAGTTGCAGAGAGAGGAAAAGGAAGAAGAGAAAAGAGGAGAAGGAGGAGGAGGAGAAGAAGAATGAAGGAAAGAAAGAGTGAGAATGAGACAGCGAGGCTGCCAAGGCTCAAGAGCGTGTGAGTGAAGAGAGAAGCAAAGAAACTTGCTCAAGAAGTCTATGGGTTTAGGCAACCAGTTCTATTGTCTTCTGAAGTCCTCTGACCAGGAGGATCCTTGCCAGCTCAAATTGGAAAGCAAGAAAAAAAAAAAAAAAAGGCCAACTGGTTTCAGTTACAGAGGATTTGGGACAAACAGCTGATAGAAGCTTTGCCCACTGTCTTATCCTGGCCTTCTTTAAAGATTCAGTGTCATTTGCTTTATTTCATTGGGGAAGCAATTTGGTGCTATGTTTCTTGAACAGAAGAGTGCTGGACTGGAACAAACAGAACCTAAAGGTTATCTGGTTTGTTTATTTTTTTTTATTTTTTATTTTTTTATTTTTGACAGGCAGAGTAGACAGTGAGAGAGAGAGAGACAGAGAGAAAGGTCTTCCTTTTGCCGTTGGTTCACCCTCCAATGGCTGCCGCAGTCGGCGCACTGCGCTGATCCGAAGGCAGGAGCCAGGTGCTTCTCCTGGTCTCCCACGCAGGTGCAGGGCCCAAGGATTTGGGCCATCCTCCACTGCACTCCCTGGCCATAGCAGAGAGCTGGCCTGGAAGAGGGGAAACCGGGACAGAATCCGGCACCCCGACGGGGACTAGAACCCGGTGTGCTGGCACCGCAAGGCGGAGGATTAGCCTAGTGAGCCGCGGCGCCGGCTTGTTAAGTACTTTCACGTGAGTTATCACAAGGAAGCATTTGCTCTGATCATTTCCAGAAGAACTCAGTGTACCTTAAAAAAAAAAAAAAAAAAAAACAAAAAAAAAAACACTGACAAGATCCATGAGCTCATTGTAGAAATAGAAAACAAACAATCCAAAAAAAAAAAAAAAAAACCCACAAAACTTTTAAAGTCTTGCATAAACCCATCACCCAGAGTAGGGATTTTTGACATTACTGACATTTTGAGGGAGACAACTCTTTGTCATGAAGACCAGTCCTGCTCATGGTAGGATGTTTAGCAGTGTCCTTGGCTGCTACCCATGGTAAGCCACAATCCCCACCCTCCCACCATTTAG
This sequence comes from Oryctolagus cuniculus, assembly GCF_051225735.1. NCBI lineage: Eukaryota > Metazoa > Chordata > Mammalia > Lagomorpha > Leporidae > Oryctolagus > Oryctolagus cuniculus. The sequence continues at coordinate 90,597,279 of NC_142870.1, forward strand.
AATAATATTTTTAAAAAGTCTTCATATTTTTTGAAACACTCCCTAGGAGCAAGATTGCAATCATGGACAGCCACTACTCCAGAGACAACCAGGAATACTATTTGCATAGCTCTTACCCTGCATACATAGAACTGAACATACAGTTTAAAATGGAGTTGTAGTATTTATGTGTCTTGTTTTGTTTTCACTTTTTCATTTAACTACACCCTGAAGACGTTAATGTCTGGTCTATGACATCATCTTAATGGCTTTATTATGCTCCATTGTATGGCCATACCACCGTCTTTTGAACCCCTAGTTTGTGGACCTTGAGATTATTTCTTTTTTTTTTTTTGACAGGCACAGTGGACAGTGAGAGAGAGAGAGACAGAGAGAAAGGTCTTCCTTTTGCCGTTGGTTCACCCTCCAATGGCCGCCATGGCTAGCGCGCTGCGACCGGAGCACCGCACTGATCCGAAGGCAGGAGCCAAGTGCTTCTCCTGGTCTCCCATGGGGTGCAGGGCCCAAGGACTTGGGCCATCCTCCACTGCACTCATGGGCCATAGCAGAGAGCTGGCCTGGAAGAGGGGCAACCAGGACAGAATCTGGCGCCCCGGCTGGGACTAGAACCCGGTGTGCCAGCACCCGCAAGGCGGAGGATTAGCCTATTGAACCACGGCGCCGGCCTAAAGGTTATCTGGTTTGAAGGAGACCAAAGAACTATAAGTGTCTACAACATAGTTGTCTGGTACAATATGTTCAAGGACAAATATAGGAAGCCCAGACACGTCTAGAGATCAGTCCTATACCAGGACTCTCCATATTATAAAGCAGTAAATTTTGAAGACAAAATCTCTTATCCAAGACCATCCAGCGCATCAGTAATGGAGAGCAGGACCCAAGAGTTCTAGCCTCCAGTTCAGTGTTCTTTCCATACATCATATCTCCTTTAATGAAGAATTCATATTTCCCTGAAAAGAGGGTCGCTTTAAGGGAAGGCTTGGATTTGAATCTCAGTTTCACTGTATACTTAGCTGAGCGGCCTTGGGAAAGAACTCAGAGCCTCTGTACAATAACAGCCACCATTGAGCCCTTACCTAGGGCTAGATTGAAGAAAGTCAAGAAACTTGATCAAGGCAGTGTAAGTTACAAGTGGTAGAGCCAGAATTTGAACACAGGTCTGTCATATTTTAAATCCCATGGTTTTTTTTTTTCATTCTGCTTCTGTATGCCACAGCTTTCTCATCTATCAAATATGGTTTAATAAATGGTATATAAAGTGTCCAGCTCAGCATGTAACATTCAATAAGTATTCCATAAACAGCAGCTATCATTTTGAAAAACACATTTGAATGTATTAATTTGATGTATCATTTTGATCACATCACTGAAGAATGTTAGCTACAACCAATCATCATTATCACACTCCAACTCCACCCTCCAAATCTCAGCTTTTCCTATGCTGTGTCCTCTCAAGAGGTTGAGTTTCAAACAAGGAAGATCTAAGCAGGTAAGGTAGGATGGGAATTGAACCTACCTACTGGTACCAGAAAGCTGAACTCAACAGTCAGGTTTGACAAGAGCAGCTGCATCCATAACAGACCTAGATACAGGAGCCTAATGGGCTGTCCTAACTAGGGACGAGAGTATAGGGATTTGGGGTGGGCAATGCCTACGACTGGCAGTACACAGCTTCTGATAGACCAACTCATAGAAGCAGGGCCTGAGCTACTATTTCTGGCCAAAAAAAAAAAAAAAAAAAAAAAAAACAAAACAAAACCAAAAAAACAGCACAGACTTTAGCTAGGAGAAAATAAAGCAGCATAGTTAGATCAACAGAAAAAAATATATAAAAACCAGAATTAAAGCAAAATATAGCAGGACAGAATAGATACTACAATGGGCCTAGGGCTTCTGAACCTGACAGATGAAACTTTTTTTCCCCTCTGATGATAAAAACTAATGAGTATCATGAAATAATCATGGCCATAAATTGCTTGTGGATACAAGAAGGAGGTACTTTTCTCTGAAGGGAGGAGAGAGCTTCCACTTTGTCTAAATAAGGCCAGAGTTTGTGAACTCAAGAGGCTTCCATAGCCTTGGCAGCTCATGACAAGATCCTAGGGTGATTACTGATATCATCAATAAGAGTGTCAATTGTTAAATCAACAACAGGAGTCACTGTGCACTTGCTCCCTATGTAAGTCCTCTGTCCTTAATGTGTTGTACTATGAGAATTAATGGTAAAAATAGTCTTCAAACAGTACATTATACTTTGTGTGTATGTGTGGGTGCAAACTGTTAAAATCTTTACTTAGTATAGAGTTGATCTTCTGTATATAAAGATAATTAAAAATGAATCTTAATGAAGAATGGGATGGGAGAGGGAGTAGGAGATGGGATGGTTTGCGGGTGGGAGGGTGGTTATGGGAGGAAAAACCACAATAATCCAAAAGTTGTACTTTCAAAATTCATATTTATTAAATAAAAGTTTTCTATTAAAAATTGCTTGTGGATACATACACTTGGAATGCCTGCATCAGAGTGCCTGGTTCAAGTCCCAGCTACTATAAGCTTCATATAAAGCTCCCTCCCTTCTAATGCACCTGGAAGGCAGTAAAGGGTGGCCCAAGTATTTGGGCCCCTAACACTCAAGTGGAGACCGGGATGGAGTTTCCGGCTCCTAACTTCAACCTGGCCACCCTAGCTCTTGCCAACCATTTGGACAATGAAACAGAAGATGGAAGAACTGTGTGTGTGTGTGTGTGTGTGTGTGTGACTCTGCCCTTCAAGTAAAGTAAGTAAATCTTTAAAAATAAATTCATGGCAAGGCCAGTGCTGTGGCGCAGCAGGTAAAGCCACCACCTGCAGTGCTGGCATCCCATATGATGCCAGTTTGTGTCCTGGCTGCTCCACTTTTGATCCAGCTCTCTGCTCTGGCCTAAAAAGCAGTAGAAGATGGCACAAGTCCATAAGCCCCTGCACCAGCATGGGAGACCTGGAAGAAGTTCCTGACTCCTGGCTTCAGACAGGTGCATCTCCAGCCATTGCGGCCTCCTGGGGAGTAAACCAGTGGATGGAAGACCTCTCTCTCTTTCTCTCTGCCTCTGCCTCTCTGTAACTCTACCTTTCAAATAAATAAGTAAATCTTTAAATAAATAAATAAATTCATGGCGATAATAGCCACCAAATTCAAGGTAGTTTCCTCTGTAGAAGGTGGGAGGGAAAGGAGTGAGGAAGAAGAAATGGAAGGCTTTAACTATGTGTGTTATGTTTAATTTCTTTTAAGAAAAAAAGAAATCTGAAGCAAATATGGCAAAATGTTAGCATCTGTTAATTCTGATGGTGAGTACATGACATCTGTTATATCTTTTTTGTATGGTTACATATTTAATAATTTAAAATATAAGGTAGTAAATAGATTTAAAATCCAATAAATTTTATTAATATGTGGTTACTATAGATAATCTGAGGACTTTTATGAGTAACATAGGAAGATAATGAGTTTTAAATGTAATGATGTTCAAAGCTCTCATTTGTGAATGAAGGTGAAATAAAGACCTTTCATAGCAAACAGAAATTGAAAGAATTTGTTGCCACTCGTCCAGCCCTGCAAAAGATGTGTTACACTCAGAAACATGTCCATCAATATGAAAGAAGGTAAAGGAAGAAAACCTACCAGTAAAAGAGCATAGGAAGCTCAAAGCATATACTAGAAAATATCTTTGGGAAAATGGCAGGGCAAAGTCACTACCTATCAATAGTCACATTGAACGTTAATGGACTGAACTCTAAAGTTAAAAGGCACAGACTGGCTGAATGGATTAAGGAACAAAACCCATCTATTTGCTGCTTACAAGAAACACATCTTTCCAACATAGATGCATACAGACTGAAAGTGAAAGGCTGGAAAAAGATATTCCATGCCAACAGAAACCAAAAAAAAGCAGGTGTAGCCATATTAATATCAGACAAAATAAACTTTAACACAAAAACTGTTGAGACAAAGAGGGGCACAATATAATGATTAAGGGTTCAATTCAACAGGAAGATGTAACTATTATAAATGTATATACGCCTAATTACAGGGCACCGGTTTGTTTAAAAGATATGCTAAGGGACTTAAAGGGAGACTTAGATTCCAATACAATAGTACTGGGGGACTTCAACACTCCACTCTCAGAAATAGATCATCCAGACAGAAGATCAACAAAGAAACAGCAGATTTAATAGACACTATTGCCCAAATGGATCTAACAGATATCTACAGAACTTTATATCCTACAGCTAAAGATTTTACATTCTTCTCAGCAGTGCATGGAACCTTCTCTAGGATTGACCACATACTAGGCCATAAAGCAAGTCTCAGCAAATTTAATTTAAAAGAATTAGAATCATACCATGCAGCTTCTCAGACCACAATGGAATGCTGCTGGAAATTAGCAACTCAGGAATCCCTAGAGCATACACAAACAAATGGAGACTGAACAACATGCTCCTGGTGTTCACTGGGTCATAGAAGAAATCAAAAGAAAAATCAAAAACTTTCTGGAAGTAAATGACGATAACAACACAACATATCAAAACTTATGGGATACGGCAAAAGCAGTTTTGAGAGGAAAGTTTATAGCAATAGGTGCCTACATCAAGAGATTGGAAAGGCACCAAATAAATGAGCTTTCAGTGCATCTCAAGGATCTAGAAAACCTACAGCAAACCAGACCCAAATCTAGTAGGAGAAGAGAAATAATTAAAATCAGAGAAGAAATCAACAGGATTGAATCTGAAAAAAATTACAAAAAATCAGCCAAGTGAAGAGCTGGTTTTTTGAAAAAATGAATAAAATTGACACACAATTGGCTCAACTAACTAAAAAAAGAAAAGGCCCAAATCAATAAAATCAGAGGTGAAAAAGGAAATGTAACAACAGACACCACAGAAATAAAAAGAATCATCAGAAATTACTACAAGGACTTGTATGCCAGCAAACAGGGAAATCTATCAGAAATGGACAGATTCCTAGACACATGCGATCTACCTAAACTGAACCAGGAAGACATAGAAAACCTAAATAGACCCATAACGAAGAAAGAAATTTAAACAGTAATAAAGGCCCTCCCAACAAAGAAAAGCCCAGGGCCAGATGGATTCACTGCTGAATTCTACCAGACATTTAGGAAGAACTAACTCCATTTCTTCTCAAACTATTCAGAACAATTGAAAAAGATGGAATCCTCCCAAATTCTTTCTATGAAGCCAGCATCACCTTAATCCCTAAGCCAGAGAAAGATGCAGCATTGAAAGAAAATTATAGACCAATATCCCTGAAGAACATAGACGCAAAAATCCTCAATAAAATTCTGGCCAATAGAATACAACAACACATCAGAAAGATCATCCACCCAGACCAGGTAGGATTTATGGATTAATGATCTAAATCTATGACCCAATGCATTCAAATTATTAGAGAACATCAAAGAAATCCTACAAGACATTGACACAAGCAAAGACTTCTTGGAAAAGAACCGAGGCACAGGCAGTCAAAGCCAAAATTAACTATTGGGATTGCATCAAATTGAGAAGTTTCTGTACTGCAAAAGAAACAGTCAGGAGAGTGAAGATGCATCCGACAGAATGGAAAAAATATTTGCAAACTATGCTACAGATAAAGGATTAATAACCAAAGTCTACAAAGAGATCAAGAAACTCCACAACAACAAAACAAACAACCCACTTAAGAAATGGGAAAAGGACCTCAATAGACATTTTTCAAAAGAGGAAATCCAAATGGCCAACAGGCACATGAAAAAATGTTCAGAATCACTAGCAATCAGGGAAATGCAAGTCAAAACCACAATGAGGTTTCACTTTACCCCAGTGAGAATGGCTCACATTCAGAAATCTACCAACAACAGATGCTGGTGAGGATGTGGGGGAAAAGGGACACTAACCCACTGTTGGTGGGAATGCAAACTGGTAAAGCCACCATGGAAGTCAGTCTGGAGATTCCTCAGAAACCTGAATATAACCCTACCATTCAACCCAGCCATCCCACTGCTTGGAATTTACCCAAAGGAAATTAAATTGGGAAACAAAAAAACGGTCTGCACCTTAATATTTATTGCAGCTCAATTCACAATAGCTAAGACCTGGAATCAACCCAAATGCCCATCAACAGTAGACTGGATAAAGAAAGTATGGGACATGTACTCTATAGAATACTATACAGCAGTCAAAATAATGAAATCCGGTCATTTGCAACAAAATGCAGGAATCTGGAAAACATTATGCTGAGTGAAATAAGCCAGTCCCAAAGGGACAAATATCATATGTTCTCCCTGATCGGCGACAACTAACTGAGCACCAAAAAGGAAACCTGTTAAAGTGAATTGGACAGTAAGAGAAACGGTGAGTTGATCAGCCCTTGTCCTGACTGTTGATGAAAAACTTAATACGTTATCCCTCTTAGTATTTTTTTTTGTCTGTTCCACTTAATACTATTGGTTTAATTCTGTAATTAATACACAGTTATTCTTAAGTGTTGAAACTTAACTGAAAAGTGATCCCTGTTAAATATAAGAGTGGGAATAAGAGAGGCAAGGGATGTACAATTTGGGACATGCTCAAGCTGACTTGCCCCAAATGGCAGAGTTAGAAACACACCAGGGGATTCCAATTCAATCCCATCAAGGTGGCATGTACCAATGCCATCTCACTAGTTCCAGTGATCAATTTCTGTTCACAATTGATCATAATCATAGGACTAAGAATCAAAGGGATCACATAAACAAGACTGAAAATACTAACCGATAGAACAAAAAAGGGAGAGAACAATCCAACATGGGAAGTGGGATACATAGCAGACTCAGAATGGCACATGTCCTAAACAGCACTCTGGCCTCAGAATCAGCCCTTAGGGCATTCGGATCCGGCTGAAAAGCCCATGAGAGTATTTTAGGCATGGAAAGCCAAGACAATTAAAAAAAAAATGACCTAAATGAAAGATCTCTGTGAGTGAGATCCCAGTGGAAAGAACGGGTCATCAAAGAAGGAGGTACCTTTCTTTGAAGGGAGGAAAGAACTTCTACTTTGACTATGACCTTGTCTAAATATGATAAGAGTCGGTGAACTCAAAAGGCTTCCATAGCCTTGGCAACTCATGACTGGAGCCTAGGGAGATTACTGATGCCATAAACAAGAGTGTCAAATTGTTAAGTCAACAACAGGAGTCACTGTGCACTTACTCCTCATGTAGGATCTCGGCCCTTAATGTGCTGTACATTATGATTTAATGCTATAACTAGTACTCAAACAGTATTTTTCACTTTGTGTTTCTATGTGGGTGCAAACCTTTGAAATCTTTACTTAATATATACTAAACTGATCTTCTGTATATAAGAGAAATTAAAATGAATCTCGATGTGAATGGAAGGGGAGAAGGAGCAAGAAAGGGGAGGGTTGCGGGTGGGAGGGAAATTATGGGAGGGGGAGCCATTGTAATCCATAAGCTGTACTTTGGAAATTTATATTCATTAAATAAAAGTTTAAAAAAAAGAAAAAAATTGTTATGATGTTGACTAGCTGATGTGATATTTCAAAAGTAAAACAAGAAGTCTTATTCCAATGAGAATTCATATACGACCTTTGTAGTAGGTTTCCATATGACAGCCCATATGCGTTGTTGGGAGGAGAACTTTAAGATTCTTCAAATCACACCATCTGACCAATCAACTATTCCAGAAATTCTCATCTACTGACCCTTAACCCAGCTGGTCAGAAAGTCCTGTTCTAAGATGAGAATCGGGATCTTTATTATCACATGGAAAGAAAACCTGAAGACTCTGAACAATCAAAGGTGATATTACAGATTCCACAATCTAAAATTCACGGATGGAAAACCAACAAGGACAAAGAAAAGCATCATCAACCATGTGATCTAATTGACATTTATAGTTGCTCAATGCAAAATATTCATCCTTTTCATGTGCACATGGAACATACATCAAGAAAAACCATACATAGACAACTTACAGCTATCTCTCAATACGCAGAGTACTTCAGACCCTCACTGAGAAACAAGTCTCATTTTATACAAAATTGGATGATCATCAGGGATCTCTGACCACAGAAGAAGTACAGAAAAGAATGAAGAACCAGTGCATGATGGGCAGCACTCATCAACAACAGCTCATTGCCAAGCCATTTTGGAGGAGACTAAAGAGATATAAAATACAGATACGAGTGTCTAGAGTGTAATTGTCTGGTACCATATGTTCAAGGACAAATATAGGAAGTCCAGCCATGACTGGAGGTCAGTCCTGTACCAGGACAGTCAGTGGGTTGGGAGAAAAAGCATGGCATCAGCTGAAGAGGTTTGGGTCTGGCTCTGCACTAGCCCACAAGAGGCTGTGGGCCAATCCCTTTCATTTCCCTTTTCTGAGGACCAGCTTCCTCTTGAGCAAAATGGAGCCCCTAGAATCTAGTGACTAGGTCTCTAAGATGATTTCCACTTCTACCTTTCCATGACTGTGTTTGTCTTCATTTTGTTTCCCTTGGGTCTCCAAGGGAAGAACGAACAGTTTGGCAACCCTTGTGCTAGGAGGCAGGGGATGATGTGAGACCTCAGAGGGCATGTTTGCTTACATGGACTGGCTTTTTCCCCCCATAATCCTGGATGTGCTCAGATGGATCCTGAAAGGTTCCACAAGGACATATTTACAAACAGCTTCCAAAAAGCAGTAAAATGGCAAAACAAGCCTTGCAAGAGAAATTCTGTATACCAGACAATTTAATTCTGAACAATGGACCACATGAGGATGTATAAATAACTAATTATGCTGGACAACATGAACAGCTTTTTTGGATGATTGCAAAATTGGGGAGGAAGGAAATGTGATGGGTATTTATACATTTGGGCTTCAGTCAAAGATTTCATATTCACTCTTAAGCAATTTGACTTACAAAATTAGCTCAGACTAGAACATGGTCAAACAACTCAAAACTGGCAGAGAGTCTGCTATCCCGGGGGGATGGTTTATGCCTAAGGATTTAGGGGAAAAGAGGAGGGAGTTGAATGTGTGTTCCTGTAATCTCTGCTGGATGTTTGGTAAAAGGTACCTTGGTCTCCACAAAGACCTACAGAAAAGGAATGAAGATTGTCTTGGGGCATTTGTAATACATGTTACAAAGAGAACTCCATCTCATCTTGTTATCACATAAGCACACACTGCTGGACACTCAAATTAATATTTGTTTCAAGTATACTCCTCCAATACACTCTGAATGACAACATTTGTCTTGTTCATGGCTGGCTCACCAATACCTACTATAGTGCCTATACCTAGGGGTGCATAGTAAATATTTCTAAGTTGTTTATTGAATAAATGTATAACTCTTGCCAAAAGAAGCAGGACTTGAACAGTCCCTTGAAAAAAGATTTTGAATATAGGAGAAGAGAATTCCAGGGGGATAGCTTAATATAATCAGAAGCAAAGAGAAAACCAGATAAGAATAGAAATGGTGATGAGCAGCACATCAGTGTTTGCCATGAGTGAGATGCTAAGGAATAGCAGAGGAGCCAGCCATGGCTTTTGAAGAAGAGAATTACAATCACCAGAGCTGAGCCTCAGAAAAGTGGCTCAAAAATCTCAGTAAAGAGTTAATGGGTGGAAAGAGAGATGGGAGAGACATTACTGAGAGGCTGCTAAAGTGGTCCATGCAAAATGCAATGAAGGATCAGATGGGGAAACTGTGTAGGAATGAAAAGATCAAAGACGTTTTGGCTGTAGAATGGGTGGATAGAATTGTATAAAATAAGCAAATACAGAGAATTCAGCAACAACCATCAGTTCTACCTGGGAGGGTGGGTGAAAGAGGTGACTGGTAAGCAGATATTGCAAACATAGCCAGAGGAGAGAGATTTGGGCATGAAAGTAAGATAGTTTGAATGGATACCTGTGTTCAAGAGCCATTTGGGAGAACTCTCCAGCAGAAAGCGGGATACAGTACTAAGATGTGGATTTAGGTGGTATTTGCACCCAGTGGGCAGCTGGAGTTAGTGAGCCACTTCAGAGTCCTGAGAACATGCTAGGACACACTCCCACCTTTTGCTTTAGTGCAGTGATGCATCCTAAGCTACAGATCATGGTCCCAGAATCCTCTAGGCCAATAAGACGCAATACTGGCCTCCTTTTCTGGACATTGGCTGGCAGAATCATGTTATTCATGTCATTGGATCATTGTCAAAAATGTAGGTTCTCCTCTTAGATCCTGAAAAACCACCTCTCTAACCTTAAGGGTTTTCTTGACTCTCTCTCCTTCTGCTGTGTCTTTCAAAGCAGCACATGAATCCTGAGCTTACCTTCCCTCAACTTTCTCCCTCTCCACACTCCTAGAAGTCAAAACTAAGAACTCTTTGGCCACTTTGAACCTTGTGTCTCCATTAAGAATAAGGTAGATTTGGGGGGAAATATCCCATTCAATATAGCGAGATTCTACTAAAACAAAGTTTTAGCTTTGACTGACAGATTTATACCCCTAAATGATTCTAAACTTAAGTGATGAGAAAACCCACCCAAGTATCAGACTGGTGTGAAAATTCTCCCCTAGGTGAAGGGTGCCACAGGATTAGCCAGCCATGACAGTCAACGGAGAGAACATTGTTTCTGACAAATCATCTAGAGTTAGGAATGGGAAGGGATGAGGCTGCAGGGCTGTAGACATACTCTCAGAGTTGTCTTTGAAAAGGAAAAATAGGAGTCAGCACTGTGCCTTAATAGGCTAAGCCTCTGCCTGCGGCACCAGCATCTCATGTGGACACCAGTTCATGTCCCGACTATTCTTCTTCCAATCTGGCTCTCTGCTTATATCTGGGAAGGTAGTGGAGGATGGCCCAAGTGCTTGGGCCCCTGCACCCACATAGGGGATCCAGAGGAAGCTCCTGGCTCCTGGCTTCAGATTGTCTCAGCTCCAGCCAGTGTGGCCATTTGGGGAGTGAACCAGCAGATGGAATACTTTTCTTTCTGTCTCTCCCTCTCTTTGTAACTCTTTTTTTAAAAACTTATGTATTTGATAGAGTTACAGAGAGAGGTAGAGACAGACAGAGAGGTCTTCCATCTGCTGGTTCACTCCCCAAATGGTCACACTGGCCGGAGCTGAGCCGATTAATCTGAAGCCAGGAGCAGCTTCTGGGTCTCCCACATGGGTTCAGAGGCCCAAGGACTTGGGCCATCCTCTGCTGCTTTCCTAGGCACATTAGCAAGGAGCTGGATAGGAAGTGCAGCAGCCAGGACTCAAACCCACACCCAAACAGGATGCCAGCACTGCAGGCTCTGGGCTCTAATCCACTGCACCATAGCACCAGCCCCAATAAATAATCTTTTTAAAAAAGGGAAAAACAAAGGCAGGATGAGAACTTAACCAACTGCTTCCTTCAGGAAACTTATGGTTGTAGAACTGGCCCTTTACAGATACACCAAGAATGAATCTTTTAAATTAACTGCTTTCAAAGTCTGGGGTCAGAAGTTGCCAGAATTACTTCCCACTTGAATCAATCAAAGAAGCACACAGATAAAAAAGTGGTCTGATGTCAAAAGCAATGTGATTTTTTCCCTGACTCACACTCTGATCCACTTCGGGAACTTAACTATGTCTGGAGGAAGGTGGATCCTGTTCTACTGGCTAACAATCAAGATGAATCTTTTGCTCTTTTTAATACCCTAAAGTATTTAGCTTGAGCCTTTCTATAGAAACCAAAGTATTACTGCAAGGCCAACAGCCTTAGAATACCATCATAGCATCCTGCACAACCTCAGACATCTGCTCAATATTTTCTTTTTTTTTTATTTTTTGACAGGCAGAGTGGACAGTGAGAGAGAGAGACAGAGAGAAAGGTCTTCCTTTTGCTGTTGGTTCACCCTCCAATGGCCACCACGGCCGGCACACTGCGCTGATCCGATGGCAGGAGCCAGGTGCTTCTTCTGGTCTCCCACGGGGTGCAGGGCCCAAGCACTTGGGCCATCCTCCACTGCACTCCCGGGCCACAGCAGAGAGCTGGCCTGGAAGAGGGGCAACCGGGACAGAATCCGGTGCCCCGACCGGGACTAGAACCTGGTATGCCGGTGCCGCTAGGTGGAGGATTAGCCTAGTGAGCCACGGCGCCGGCCTCAATACTTTCACCTCAATTCCAAAGTGATTTACTCTCTTTAATGTTGATATTCCTTCTCTTACCATAGGAGGCAGCAACATTGGATGAGAAAATGCACAATTTCAAAACCTGCTCAGGTCTCTTGATTTCCTTAGACCTCAGTTTCAGGTGTTAAGCCCAGGGGCTAGTCCTTGCCTGAGTAATCTCAAGATGTTATGAGAAGTAGTTAATGTGTATATATGGGGAAGGATTTTGTGACAGGTGAGTTCTCCACGTGTAAGAGATTGCAATCATTCACTGACTGAATGTGACAGGTGGATTTTAAACTTCAATTGCTGCTCCATTTTCCCTCAGAACTCTGCGGGCTGCTTTACCTCTGTCTCTGGTTCTGCAATGGAGCTGACAATGCATCTCATCTATGGAGCACGAGTCTGTCTAATCTGTAAAAACTGCCTACACTGTTTATATTAGAGAAAATAAAATAGAAAATGTATTCTCACCCATCACAATCCATAATAAGACATAGCCAAACTGATCAGAAAAACTTGATCAACCAGTCTTGCTTGCAATATGCCTAATGTAGGGAATTCATTAAGCTGGGTGGGAACTTGGTTAGAGCCATATCAACCTGGGTGCCAGTCTCAGGGGGCCACTTCCTGACTGGGTGATCCCCAACAAGGTCACCTAACTACACAAAATTTCCTTATCAATATAATTTGCTTAATAACAACAAACTACAAAAAGAATTATCAATATTAAATTAGGTGAAACTATATAAGCCCCAAAACACACTTAGGTTCCTCCCTTGCTTGCAAGCATTTATAATATAGCAGCTATTGTTAAACAGCTTTTAGAGACAGAGAGAGAGGTCTTCCATCTGCTGGTTCACTCCCCAGATGGCCACGATGGCCGGAGCTATGCTGATCTAAAGCCAGGAGCTTCTTCCAGGTCTCCCACGTGGGTGCACGGGCCCAAGGACTTAGGCCACCTTCTACTGCTTTCCCAGGCCATAGCAGAGAGCTGGATTGGAAGTAGAGAAGCCGGGACTTGAACCAGCGCCAATATGGGATGCCGGTGCTTCAGGCCAGGGCTTTAACCCACTGCGCCACAGCACCAGCCCCTAACAGCTTTCTTATTTTGACTCATTTAGTCTTTGTAACAACTCTGATAGAATATTGTTTCCATCCCCACATTACAGGTGGATTAGCTAAAGCTCAATGAGACTGCTTACCTGAAGACTTATAAGTCATAGGGACAAACCAGGATTTTTTAAAAGTTAATTTATTTTATTTGAAAGGCAGAGAGGTAGAAACAAAGAGAGAGAGAAAGAGAGAGAGCACGCGCATGCATTTCCATCTGCTGGTTCACTCCCCAGATGCCTGCAATAGCAAGGGCAGGACCAGGATAAAGCCAGTAACCCAAAACTCCATCTAGGTCTCCTACATGGGTAGCAGGGACCCGACTAACTGAGCTATTATCTGCTGCCTCCCAGGATGTGTATTTGCAGAAAGCTAAATCAGAAGCAGTCACTCTGATATGAGAATGGGCATTCCATGGGGCAACTTAACTGCTAAGCCAAACACTATCACCACCCTCACAAAAGGCAAATTTAACCCAGTCTGACACCAAAGGACTGAGCTTACCCATTGTGCTACCCTGCTACCCACAATAAAGAGGTACTTTCATCTGTATACTCAGAGTGGGTACATGGACTTTCTTCCCCTTATTAATATGGAGTGGCTTGCAAGAAAATATATATTCTAATTATTTTTTTAAATATTGCAACAATACTTTCCTGTCATTTGTAAAGATTCAGCTTCTGACAAGCTAGTTGATGGAATGCTATTTTCCCATCAAAACTACCTTCGAGAAATTCATACATATAGCATGGTTATTTGTGATTTTTTGAATATCATATGTAAACTGAAGAATATTTATTACTAAAGCTGGAATTCATAATGATTTATTGGATCTCACTGATTGGGTGACTGGGGAAAGGAACAAGTGATTGGATACTTACAAAACAAAGTCAAGAGTGATTTCTGGAGGAGTCAGTGACATCTGTCCCAGAAGACTTTGCTTTCTCTTCCTCCCCAGAACCATCCCATTGTGGAGCAGGAAAGGAAAGCATGTCTACATTGGTTTGTGAATGACGTACATTTATCCCAAAAGCCTGACTCTGGTCTGATCTATGTTAGCAGCTCCAAAGGCACTGTTGTCCACAGAACTAAATCAAACCTCAGCTGGGTTTCAGGGTCCTCCACCCTTGTATGACTCCAGATCACTTCTACATTACTCACTTCCACCAAACTTCAAACCTCTGCTCTTCAAAAACTCTCCCAGTCCTCCGCTGTTTGGTCGAACCCCTCACCCTCTAATTCTGTCAAAGTCCTAACAAGTTTTTAAGATTCAGTTTAAACTACACCTTCCTGACATGAATGTCCTAGGTACCCCCACTTAGAACAAATATTTTCTTCTTTGTATTTTCCATTGCGCACAATCATACATCTATGTCAAAACTGGCCTGTGATCATCTTGATTCAACTGTGTTTTCTCCTGTTCTACCATTGAGTTGCTAACTGGCAGAGTGAAGGTCACATTCATCCATGAACAGTCTTTCATCAACACTGTTCCTGGCAAGAGGAAGCTTTTAATACATTTTGGTTTACTTGAATTGAGCTACTTACACAAAACAGGGAAATTATTTTGTGATGATGCATTAGCATGAAAGCCCACCATCCAGTAAGCTTTTTCTAAGTGCAGCACAGAACAAATCATCCAACTCTGAGTATCAAAGACAAAATTCATCCTTAAGCTTCTGGAGATTTATTTATGCTGTCTTCCAGACCTCTTTCATGCTGTCTTCCCACCAGACAGCATGATTGTGATTCCTCCTATTATCCAGAGTATGAATAAGAATTATTACAATGCCAAATTAGTGGCAGAAGTCATTGATTTTTAGAAAGGAAAATTAATAATGCACAATGAAACTGTATTTATAGAATCTCATTCAGGCATTCTTTGCACTTGCTCCCTAATAATTCACTGTATGCCTATTTGCAGTTGGATTATCAGTACATGATTTCACCTTCATATTAACACAGAAAAGCTGGACTCATTGCTAATGTATCAATGAGAGAGCTGAAATGCAGACAGGTAAAAAGACAAAATTATTAAGTGCTAAACTTGGGTCTGAAACCCAGGTCCCTTTCTGTCTTGGTTGTCTACTCCCAGGCAGTCAGGTTTTTTTGTCCATTTTCCACTGCTGTTACAAAATACTCGAGGCTGGGTAATTTGTAAAGAAAAGAGGTATATTTCTCTCATAGTTTTTGAGGCTCAAGGCACTGGCATTCGCTAGGTTCTGGTGAGGACCCCCTTGGCTTTTTCACAAGGCAGCTGGCATCAGCTAGAAGTAGGTGTAAGAGAATAAAATCACATGGTGAGATAGAAAGCCAGAGTGGGGAGAGGGGCCAGTCTTCCTCTTTATGACAATCCTGTCTCAAGAGCTCACTGAGCGCCCAGTGGTAACCGCCTTAATTCCTTCTGAGGGCAGCATCCCCAGTGCTCTTCCTCCAGATCCTACTTCTTAAAGGTCCCACCACCTTTTTTAACATTTTAACACTCAGGACCAATCTTTCACAAATGGACTGTTGGGGGACAAACCACCTCCAAACCATAGCAGCTGTCAAATAACTTCCCGAGAGTATGCATTCCAGATGAGCAGCTTCCTTTCCAATTTCCAGGAGTCCTTCCTTATAGGAGACCTGTGTATAAATCTTTACCTTTACCACCCAACCACACCCAGTCAAGCACACTCAGCAGTCCTCAGTCTCATCACTTTACAGTGTTCCAATGTCTAGGTTTCTAATGACATTTCAGAAACTTACTTTTTTTTTTTTTTTTTTTTTTTTGGACAGGCAGAGTGGACAGTGAGAGAGAGAGACAGAGAGAAAGGTCTTCCTTTGCCATTGGTTCACCCTCCAATGGCCGCACTGCAGCCGGCACACTGCGCTGATCCGATGGCAGGAGCCAGGTACTTTTCCTGGTCTCCCATGGGGTGCAGGGCCCAAGCACTTGGGCCATCCTCCACTGCACTCCCTGGCCACAGCAGAGAGCTGGCCTGGAAGAGGGGCAACCGGGACAGAATCCAGCACCCCGACCGGGATTAGAACCCGGTGTGCCAGCGCCGCTAGGCGGAGGATTAGCCTAGTGAGCCGCGGCACAGGCCAGAAACTTACTTTCAATGTTTTTCCAAGTCCTCTACTTTCAAGAAATAACTAATGTCCTAGTCCTTTAATCCTCTCTTCCTCTTTCACCTTCATCCTGCCCAGTGAACTACCTTATTCCTTTAAGTCTTGTCTTCCAAACTGAAATTAGGGGTATAACTGTACTCAAAGGAGGTGCTGTTTTACGTGAACTAAATCCTTATCTTAGCAGGGCACCGATTAATAAAATAAGCTCCCCATTGGCTAGAACAGAGCTTCACCCATAGCAGGTGCTCAGTAGATACTTACTGTTGAGTAAAGTAAGACAAGAAATGATTACATTTATAAGCACACTATTTAGACTCATAGAGACAATCACAATAAAAACTAGAGCAGTAATGGTTGTAACAGGAAGGACATGAATCTGGAAATTGTCACCTTTGTTCCATGCCTTCTGGAGAATTTGTCTTTAGGATGGAGTCAACATAATCCAACTTAAAGTGTTGCCACAGGCTTTCTCTCTGAAAACGGTGCCTTCCCTACCTGAAACTGGAACATTATCCTACGGAAAACACAAAGATAAGCATGTCTGCACCAGTTCTAACCCTGTGGATGTATCACTTTAATGAAAACTCAGACATTAAATAGGTCTTACCAATCAGTCTGTTCATATTCTTTATAACTTGTGGTACGAGTTGCACAAGCAACGACCCAAAAGCCTCTGGTAAGAGCTCTCCCTTCCGTTCTCCTTCCTGTAGCCTAGAACAAAAATAGAAAAAACAAACTGACATGTACTGGCAGGGAATCCCACTCCTCTTTCACTTGCTCAACACTATTTCTTTCTGTGTTGTTTCCTAGGTCCTCTCCCTATCCATTCTCTCCTGAACCTGTTCCCAGAGTGTGCTGGGAACAAACTATGCCCCACATGCTCCTGTCCAACTGTGTCTCCAGCCTCCCAGGCCCTGGGCAGCTCAGCTGCTCTGAGGGAGAGAGACACTGCCTCCGGGTGTAACTTCTGACCAGCCTAGTCACTGATGCTGAATGCTGATGCTGAATGTGTCTGACTGGAAATGATGCAACTTAAGCAGAAGCTGGAAATCAGTGCTGAAGTTTGAAGTGAAAGAGAGACAAAGAATCCTAGGTGGAAGGGAATAGGTGTACACCATGGGCCTGCCTCTGCTGCTACTTGGCTCTGGGTCCCTGAATTTCTCTGGGTCACAGATTGCTACCCTTTAAGAGGAGGACAAGATCCTGCCTTGCCAACCTGGTGGAGTTTGAAAATTAGATGAGCCTTTAGGTGAAAAACAGTTTTAGGAAATACTGAGGCCAGCATTGTGGCACAGCAGGTAAAGCCACTGCCTACTATGCCAGCATCCCATATTGGTACCTTTTCAAATCCTGGCTGTTCCACTTCTGATCCAGCTCCCTGCTAATGCGCCCAGGAAAGCAACAGAAAATGGCCCAATACTTGGCCCCTGTACCCACACTGGAGACCTGGAGGAAGCTCCTAGCTCCTGGCTTTGGCGTAGCTCAGCCCTGGCCATTACAGCCATTTGGGGAGTGAACCAATGGATGGAAGACTCTAACTCTGCCTTTCAATTAAATAAAATAAATCTTAAAAAAAAATGTTGTGGGAAATATTTAGGCTGTGTATGTTTTGAAAAACTTATTAACATACATTGAGTTGGAAAAAGGAGAAATTGGTTGTTCTCTCTGGTCTGGAACTTGGAGTCCTAAAGCAGCTAACTCAGCAGCTTTGGGGAAAGAAGTCTGGCTTCATGCCTCCTGCCCTAGTTGTTCCAATCCAGCACATTGCTCTAGAATAGAACGCATCATTTAGATGTAATCTATAAAAGCAAACTGAGACAGGCACGTGCACTGTTCTCCAGGCCCTTCCCCAAGCCCCAGGGAACAGTCATGCTGACTCTGGGAAACCTGTGCTTTCTCCCCAGCCCTAACCTGCAGAGTCAGATTCAGAAAGTAAGCCTGGAGGGCCAACTGTTCTTGGGAGTGTTCACAGCACTGAGTTGAAGTCAAACAGCCCTGTGATACTCGTGCTAGCCTTTGTCAGGGGGGAACCAAGTTGACTTCTCCGGTCTCTGGCAGTGGCCTGGGATCAGTATTCTGGTGGGTGAGGGAAGGAGAGCGAATGAGTGAGATCTTCCATCTGCAGGCTCACTCTGTGTGACCGCTAGGCCAGGGATGGGCTGGGCCAGACTGAAGCCAGGGGTACTGAACTCAATCCAAGTCTCCACTACTGTTTCCCAAGGTTTGCATTAGCAGCAATCTGGAATGGAAAACTGAGCTGTGACTTGAATCCAGGCACTCCAACACATGATGTGGGCTTCCCAAAGATGTCTACAGTACAAGTATTGCAAAGAGGCAGCAGGACACAGCCCGAGCAGACAAGTACAGACCATGGAAGGGCTTCCTGAGGCTATAAAAGGGCTGGATCTGCCCCTCAGCAGAGTAAAGGCTATGAAGTTGGGCAAGAAAAAGAAACAGCCACAAAATTTTAGACCTCAGAGTCCAAGGTGCCTCGGGGGATTCTGGGCACAAACTGGGGCAGAGTTGATTCACAGAGAATGTGTGGTTCATGCAGTGCCCTTGGAAATGATGTGGGAATCCCTGGCAATCAACTCACGGGTATCTGCTTCTGAGCTCTCCTGTCAAATTTTTCTAACATGAAATCCAGGAGCTCACAGGCAGTGGTATTTGGTTGTAGAAGTGGGGTTTAGGGCAGCTAGAACTTTTAAACATAATCATCTCCTCCCAGCTGCGCCTAAAGAATACCAGAGGCTCAGCCTTGGGCACACAAGTTGAGACAATGGGAAAAGGCTTCCAGGCCAGTTGTGAAGTCAGGAATCTCCGGTAGGAGCCTGGGTGGCAGGCAGACATGCTCAGCATGGTGGAGAGCAATGGCAGAGGGATGCAGGTAGGGACTGGGGTCAGAGGACCTAGGAGGAGGTACGTGGTCCCACACACAGGCTCAGGGGAAGAGCAGGCCCTGCTAGGTGGATGACATAAGAAAATCAAGGATATTGGCAAGAAGAGTGGACATAACACAGGGTCTTAGACAATGGGGGAATAGGGTAAGGCCAGGGTTCCAGGAGTAGAGAGAGAAGTCACAGTGCTAGGGCCACACAGCTAGGCTGACCTGAGGCCAATTTCCTGGAGCTACTAACCCAGGGATTATTGAATTCTAACTGACATTTCCTTACTTCAAATAAATTTACCCACTGTGGATCCTAGGGAGAGGCTGTACCTTTACCTACACAGCAGAGAACCAGGGGAATCTCAGAGGAGCCCCAACTCTTTCCAGGTTCCCCGTTTGATTTTTCAGAAATCCCATCGCATCTCTGGGCCGAAGCCAATGCATGTGTGCACTGAGGGCACTGGAGCTCAGCAGAGGTGTCTAAAATGCTGTCTGGAATCCCGGGGGTCCGTTAAAAGGAGGGGCCTTGCAGGTCCCTGGGGGTCAGGGAAGCGTGAAGCTCAGAAAGCGAGATCAGAAACCCCTGCCCACAATCTCCTGGAATATTTGGGGTTTGCATAGGTGGTTTTGTTTGGAAGCCACATAAGGCAGGCAGTGAAAAGGAAAGGTGGAGGAGAGGCAGAGAATAGGACAGAAGAGGGAGGAAGGAAGGAAGTCAAGCAGAGGGCCTGGCTGGCCGATGTCCCTGCTCGGGGCCAGCCCAGGTGCTCTCTGACCTCGCCTCCACCAGTGCTCCTCAGCCCACATTTTTCAAGAACCCTTGTGTGTGTTCCCTTCTGCTGTGCTCTCTGGGAAGGATCCATACATCAGGCCAGAAGCAGCCGCAGCTGGGATCTCCTGCCCTAGCTCCAAGGACTGCTGGCCTGCACAGAAGGAAACCAGGGGGGTTTGTGGGCTGCGTGGGAGGGAAGCCGAGGCCCCGAGCTGTAAATCAGGCTCAGAGGTTTGGATTGCCTACAGCTTGACCTTCAGATGCCCCTCGAGACTCCAGAACCTTCACACTCACACCCAGGTTCAGGGAAGCCTGCCCAGCTCCCGGGCTGCCCCTGGAAGCTGGGCCCACTCGGGGAGGAGTTGTTTTGATTTTTCAGGAAAAACTCCTCAAAGCCAAAGCTTCTCTCCCAAGAACAACACAGGCAGGGATTTTCTACGTGCTCCAGAGCTGAAGCCTTTGGGAGACTTCTGGCCATTGCCTGGCCAAGGAGACCAGCGGATAACATCCACCTGGGGAAATAGTCTGTGCGTGTCCTCATCACTGGTTTTTACGCTACACACCTCCTTCCCCTGCCAGACCAGTGTGCTACCTGGTGTATTTTCATGGCTTTGCTCTACCACTGCCCACCCCTGACAGTGCTGTCCATTTCTCAGTACCCAGCCCACGAGCCCAGGAATTCAGTAGAACACCGGGATGTGGCAGGTCCAGGTTGAACTTAGGATCTCATTTGTACACACACACCCCATCTGGGAGAGAGCACCACACTAACAGATTTATTGCAATCACCTGCGAGTGTGGCAGAAGGAGCCCCCAAACTAGGAGTCAAACAACGCATGCCCTAGAGTCCCTTTTCCTCCATGCCGGCTCAGGTGAGTCATTTCCTCTTTCCAGGCATGTATCCACTTCGGGAAAATGCAGTGGTTTCTTCATTCATCCAAGTAGCACTTACCACTCACTGCCCGATCTCTAGTGATGTGACTGTCCTTGCCCAAGGTCACAGGAAACGAACAAAAGCCACATTGGGCAAATCAGCTCTGGCAATATCCAGGGTACCAGATATCTAGGGTCCAAGTCAGTTCACCTCCGGAGCAGACATCTAAAGCAGCAAATGGGCACATTCTCACCCCCTCTGAAATCTCCGGGACCTGCAGGAGAGCAACTCGGAAGGGCAGTCACCTTACCAGGAGGCGGATGCTCTGATAGTCGTTAGTAGACTTAGGGGGCCTCCTGAAGGGTGTCCCAGAAGAGGTGACAGTGCAGTTGAATTTTAACGGGGGAACACCTCTGCCAGGCGACGAGAGGGAAGGAGACGACTCAGCGAGCTGGAGGAGGTTCAAGTAATTCCCTGCTGACCGCTGGTTGTGGGACGGGAAGGGGAAGTGAGAGCTCAGGTACCTCAGATCTCTGGGGGCCTGTGAGTGTCGGGCTACGGGGGTTTCGTTTCCTTCAGTTTTCCCGAAGGCAACGAAGGCAACGGAGAAACACTGAAAGGCAGGGAAACAGCACAATCACATTTACGTTTGAGAGGTTTCACTCTGGCTCCCTCTCAGGGCACAGTTCAGGAGGCGGGAAAACAGGAAGCAGGAAGATCACTCGGGAAGCAAGAGGTGTCCCAAGCTGCGCCAGACACAATGGGAAGGAGGAAGCAGGAAGTGCACTCCAAGTACATAGTAAGGGCTCATAATGAATGAGCCTTTTCCATTTCTAACTTTCTAGGACTCCACAGCTAAAGAAATCTCCCCACACGCATCTCACCTCCCATTTTTACCACCCTCCTCCCGCCTCCCACACGCTGTGAAGTCTGGCTGGCCCCTCCCACTCCTGCGCACACTGCTGCCAGGGAGGCTTAGATAATAGGCGTGGCAGCAGGCCCGGGCCTTCCCGCCATCTTCTCCCCAGCACATTCTGCTGCCAGAGCAGTTGGCCGCCGCCATGAGTGTTAATTGGAGAGACATCTGAAGTGACCAGACTGGTTACGCCGCCGCCATGATAGACATACTCCATCTGCTCTAACCAGGCGCGGCTCAGCACACACACAGGAGGCCGGCCTGATTCCCTGTGTGCAGAGGACTTGGTAGAAGTTCCACTAAAAGAAGTTACATGCATAGGCGCTTCAGCAGAAAACTGCCTCAGAGAGCAGCGAGTCCACATTCCGGGTGTTTTGTTTTTGTTTTTGTTTTTGTTTTTTAAAGATTTACTTATTTATTTGAAACACCGTTAAAGAGAGGAAGAGGCAGAGAGAGAGATCTTTCATCTGCTGGTTCACTCTCCAAACGGCTGCAATAACCAGAGCCCATCTGACGCCAGGAGCTTCTTGCGGGTCTCCCAAGCAGGTGCAGGGGCCCAAGCACTTAGGCCATCTTCCACTGTTTTCCCAGGCCATAGCTGAGAGCTGGATCAGAAGTGGAGCAACCTGGATTCAAATCGGCACCTATATAGGATGCCAGCACTGCAGGTGGCGTCTTTATCAACTGTACCACAGCACCGGCCCCCTCATTGATAAGGAGGCAAATTAGGACAAGTCTTGCCCTGGGTTATACTCAGGGGCCAGGTGTCCTGTTTCTGCCTCCTGTCTTTTTTTTTTAAGTATTTATTTGAAAGGCAGAATTAGAAGAGGGGAGACAGAGAAAGAATTTCCATCCACTGGTTTACTCCCCAAATGGAGTAGAATAGCTGGGGCTAGGCCAGGCCAATTCAGGATCCTGGAAGTCCATCCTGGGTCTCTCACGTGGGTGGCAGGGGCCCAAGCATTTGAGCATTATCATTGCCTTCTCAGGATCATTAGCAAGGAGCTGAATCAGAAGTAAAGCAGCTGGGACTGGAACCTGTGCTCATAGGAGATGCCAGCCACCCAGGTGGTGGCTTAATCCACTGTGCCACAAGGCCAGCCTTGTCCCTGTCTTTTTTTGCAGGAGGCTAAGACTGGAAGCTGAGGACTGCATTTCTAATATCATAAACTGAACAATGCAGTTTCCTTCACAGATTTCTCCAATTTACCACAGTGATTATGACTTGCCTTTGGCACAGCATTTTGTACTGAGCCTATTTGAAAGGCAGAAAGAGACAGTTCTCCTGTGAACTGGTTCACTATCCAAATGCCCAAAGCACCTAAGCTTGGGCCAGGCTGAATCCAGGAGCCTGGATCTCAATTCAGGCTTCCCACATAGTGGCAGGAACGTGATTACTTAAGCAATTACTTACGTAATGCCTCCCAGGTGTGCATTAACAAGATGCTAGACTGGAAGCAGAGTAAGGACTGAAACCCAGCTACTCTGATACAGGATGCAGGCATATCAAGAAGCGACTTAACTAATGTACCAAAAGTCACCCCCTTCTTATCCAACAGAGAGGACTTTAGAAACAGAATAGGGGTCGGTGCTGTGACGTAGCAGGTAAAACCGCTGCCTGCAGTGCTGGCATCCTGTACGGGCACTGGTTCAGGTCCTGGTTGCTCCACTCCTGATCCAGCTCTCTGCTATGGCCTGGGAAATCAATAGAAGATGGCCCAAGTCCTTGGGCCCCTGCACCCACATGGGAGACCCAGAGAAAGCTCCAAGCTCCTGGCTTCAGATCAATGCAGCTTCGGCCATTGCAGCCACCTGGGGAGTAAACCAGCAAATGGAAGATCTCTCTTTCACTCTCCCTCCCTTCCTCCCTCTCTCCCTCCCTATCTCTCTCCCTCTCTGTAACTCTGCCTTTCCAATAAATCAATAAATAAATCTTTTTTAAAAAGCCGTCTAATCCAATGGTTTTTCTCACTGCTTTATTTTAATAGCACAGCCTTTTTCAGATGATGAAAATGAGGCTCAGAAATGTGAACACCTGGGTATTCACAACAGAAGAATAAGTGAGCAAGACTCTAGCAACTCCAAATGCATATCCCATGTTATTTGATCTTCACAACAACCCCACTGCTGCCCATTTGTCTGCTCTGCCACTGGAAAGAACAGAGAAAGGGAGGGGCTAGCCTAGAGTTCAAAAACACCGTGTATATATATCGTTCTTATTTCAAATCCTAATATCCTCTAGTAAACT
This sequence comes from Oryctolagus cuniculus, assembly GCF_051225735.1. Taxonomy (NCBI): domain Eukaryota; kingdom Metazoa; phylum Chordata; class Mammalia; order Lagomorpha; family Leporidae; genus Oryctolagus; species Oryctolagus cuniculus. The sequence goes on from NC_142870.1 coordinate 90,621,353, forward strand.
CTTAATGTTATTTGATCTTGGTAAGGCACTTTCTAATTATTAAAGAACACTCACATTTAAGATCCCATGTTTAGGCTAGTGTTGTGACGTAGCAAGTAAAGATGCCTCCTGGAATGCTTGACATTTTACATGGGCACCAGTTTGTGTTCCAGCTGCTCCACTTTTGATCCAGCTCCCTACTAATGTTCTAGGAAAAGCAGCAGCATGGAAGACCTGGATGAAGCTCCTGGCTCCCACCTGCCCAGTCCTGGCTGTTACAGCCATCTGGGGAATGAACCAGTGAGTGGAAGATCTTTCTCTCCCTACCCTCAAAACAAATCTTTAAAAACAATAATCCCTTTTTCATGTGAAGGTCTTGTACACTCATTTTACAAAAGAGATGGAAAAGAAGAAAATGATTCACAGTGGCCCCTAGATGGCAGGGCCAGGATCCCAGTACCTATGAACTCCCATGCTTACTCTGGGTGTATCTGGGCTGGATCAGCTGCCTTTGGTGGGCTAAATTCCAATGGTGAATAACAGCAAACCCCTGTTGCTAAGCTGCAGCATTTACAAATATCATTACAACTTCCTTGATTGTGGTTCATCAACAAGGGAGATGGAAATCATTAAAGAGACTGATTTTGGACTTGTAATTAACTAGAAGCAAAAGTATCATGAGGACCAATAGTAAAATAAAGAAGCCTGTCTTCTAAGGACAAAGGAGAGGCTGTGTACGGCAGATGATAAAAAGGTTCTGCAGGAGCCGGCGCTGTGGTATAGCAGGTGAACCTGCCGCCTGCAGTGCTGGCATCCCATATGGGCGCCGGTTTGGGACCCGGCTGCTCCGCTTCCGATCCAGCTCTCTGCTGTGGCCTGGGAAAGCAGTGGAAGATGGCCCAAGTCCTTGGGCCGCTGCACCCGTGTGGGAGGCTGGGAGGAAGTTTCTGACTCCTGGCTTCAAGACCGGTGCAGCTCCGGCCGTTGTGGCCATTTGGGAAGTGAACCAGCGGATGAAAGACCTCTATCTCTCTGCCTCTCCTTCTCTCTCTGTGTAACTCTTTCAAATAAATAAATTAAAAAAAAAAAAAAAAAAAAAGGTTCTGCAAGCCAGGTGAGATTGGATACCACAGGCCAAGGAGGTACTCCTGGAAGCCCCTGGTCATATGCAGACCAGAGGCAGATCCTTCGTTGTGATGGGAGACAAAGGGCTCTGGGAGCTTCAGGACTAAGTCATCCCTTTCCTGCCCTAACCAGCAGTTTCAGAATAGATGAAATCTGGGCTGGCGCTGCGGCTCAATAGGCTAATTCTCCGCCTTGCTGTGCCGGCACACCGGGTTCTAGTCCCAGTGGGGGCGCCAGATTCTGTCCCGGTTGCTCCTCTTCCAGTCCAGCTCTCTGCTATGGCCCGGGAGTGCAGTGGTGGATGGCCCAAGTGCTTGGGCCCTGCACCCCATGGGAAACCAGAAGAAGCACCTGGCTCCTGGCTTACTGATCAGTGTGATGCGCCGGCCGCAGTAGCCATTGGAGGGTGAAACAACGGCAAAAGGAAAACCCCCTTCTCTCTCTCTCTCTCTCTCTCTCACTGTCCACTCTGCCTGTCAAAAATAAAATAAAAAGGCCAGCGCCGCGGCTCACTAGGCTAATCCTCCGCCTTGCAGCGCCGGCACACCAGGTTCTAGTCCCAGTCGGGGCGCCGGATTCTGTCCCCGTTGCCCCTCTTCCAGGCCAGCTCTCTGCTGTGGCCAGGGAGTACAGTGGAGGATGGCCCAAGTGCTTGGGCCCTGCACCCCATGGGAGACCAGGAGAAGCACCTGGCCATCGGATCAGTGCGGTGCGCCGGCCGCAGCACGCCTGTTGCTGCGGCCATTGGAGGGTGGCCTAGGCAAAGGAAGACCTTTCTCTGTCTCTCTCTCTCACTGTCCACTCTGCCTGTCCAAAAAAAAAAGATGAAATCTGGACTCACTGAAATGCAGTGAATAATGAAGCCTTAATGGGCGTGGCCCCTTATGGAAAGGGGCTTCACATATATTCTAAGTGAGCCTGTTTTTGATCAGATGGCAATTGAGTCACTTGCCAATGACATCTGTCTGATTCTTGGAAGCAACTAACAACTCTCCCACAATAATAATAGTAATAAAAAAGCATAATAATTATTAGTATAAATATTAAGATTACTATTATTACTTTGAAGACTGCTAACACATAAAAACAGCTTTTAGTCTGCAACATGCTTTCATTATTGCATTTGCTTTCCCCAAAACTCATAGAAACGAGGCAGGAGAGAAAAACAATCACACTCATTTTACAGAAGAAAATGAAGTCAAGAGACTAGGAGGCTGTCTAAACGACATAGTGAATTAGTGGCACAACATCCAGGATTTGGGATTGGGAGAGTGGAGGAGGAAAGTGTTACAGTCTGGACTTGCTTAGTTCCAATGAACAGAGATGCTGATTTCTTTTGGAAGGGAATTCTGCTGTTGAGTCTTCCAGACAACAACACGGGAATGGGGAGTCAAAACCCCAAAGATATAGGTGTCTGGGGAGTTAGACTGATGAAGGACACTCTAGGAAGGCAGAATATGTCCTCAGGCCTTGAGTTCAGGGGAAACCACATTCACGGTTTCCTTAGCCTTGTATACATGAAAGAGGTCACAGACCTGATAAAGGACAAGCTCCAGGAAGGAGCTGTGTATGTGCACGTTTCTAGCATTGCTCTTTAGGTCACACATCCCTGCTATATCTGTACTCCCTCCTTCCTCCTATGTGAGTTCTTGATGTCCAAGACTTTATCATTTATCTCTATCTTTGGATCCTGTTACATCACTGGACACATGTAGTAATTATTGAGTCAATGTATGACAAAAAAATAGAAAAATATGTTAGGATATAACTGACTTTGGGACTGGGACATATTGAGTGCAGCTTCTAACTGGAATAACCTGCTCCTTCATGCTAACAGCGTGGGAGTCTGAATGACAAGAAGCTAAATAACAGCATAAGCCCAAGGCATCACTGTGAGGGACTATTTAGTAAATTCTTCAGGTGCTGCTGAAGCTTACTTTATGCCTGGCAGTTTACTAACCTGATGAAATGATGCACATATACCTGGGTCTGCATGTAGGATCGTGTCAATCTACTTCTGGGACCTTACCCAAAAAAAATATTTAACTTATATTTCAATACCCAGAAGAGGACATTTGTTTCTAAATCAAAGGCATATAGGGTATCTATGGTTACAGAACCCTGTGTTGGGCTCCCAGGGAAGAAGATAATCAGTTGGACTGGCCATTTCTTTCATGGATTTTGTAGTACGAAGAAGGCCATGGGGCTGACACTGAGGTATAGCAGGAAAGCCAGCATCCCATATGGGTGCTGGTGCAAGTCCCAGCTGTTCCACTTCTGATCCAGCTCCCTGCTAATGCTCTTGGGAAAGCAGTGGAGGATGACCCAAGTATTTGGGCGTCAGCACCCATGTGGGAGACCCAGAAGAAGCTCCTGGCTTCGGCTTGGTCCAGCCCTGGCCATTGAGGCTATTTGGGGAGTGAACCAGCAGATGGAAGATTTCTGTCTCTCCCTCTCTCTTACTCTGCCTTTCAAATAAAGAAATATTTAAAAAATAAAAATAAAAAGGCTGTGATACTGCGAGGTAAAAAATAAATGTTAAGTAGAGAGTACTCATTTTCTATTGCAGCTTGGACAACTTATCAAAAACTTTATACCTTAAAACAACACAAATATATTGTTCTGAACAGCACAAGTGTACACCGGAGTCAACAGGGCTGTATTCTTTCTAGAGGCTTTAGAGAATCTCCTCACCTTTTCCACAGCCTGGAAGATCCCGCATACCCTGATGCCTGGCTCCTTCCTCTGTCTTTAAAACCAGCAAGCTAGGGCTCTCGGACCTCCTGCCCTCACAATCCCCCCAAAAGATGCCTGCAATTGCATTGGGCCCACCTAGATCCTCCAAGGTCATTTTCTCATTTCCAGATCCTTACCTAATTACATCTTCAGAGATCCTTTGGCCACTGATGGTAACATAGTCACAGGTTCTGATAAGGATGTAGGTAGCATTGGGTGTAATATTGTACTTACCATGTAAAGGAAAAATTAGAAGCTTTGAGAGCCAGAGTGAATTCCAGAAAGGGGCTTGTAAATCAAGAAGGATGTCATATACAAGGCAACATATCTATGATGCTGAAAGATAGGTAAGATTTTGGTGGACAAGAAGGCAGAGAGGAATGATAAGTAATCTAGGGTGAGTGCCAGGTATGATGAATGTGGGAGTGAGGCACTGGGAGAAGAGGCAATTGATATTGTCTGGGCCTCACTGAGAAGTCCTGGGAAAGCCATGTGAAACCATTTATGTTTCCTGTGCGGAGAGAGAATATAAACACTGGGAAATATTTCATTCTTTTAAAAACGTATTGTAGCGGTAGTGTGGAAAATGTCCACCAAGCAGGCTAGGGGCAAGATGGCCTGTTAGAAGTTGCTGCAGCAGCCAGACCAATAGTAGTTGCTTCAATCCATGGGCAATGGTCCTAGAAACAAGGGAAAGATGTAGCCACTGAGATATTTGTCAGAATTTGGTACTTTTTTAAAAAAGATTATTTTACTTGAAAGAGTTACACAGAGAGAGAAGGAGATGCAGAGAGAGAGAGAGGTCTTCCATCCATTGGTTCACTCCCCAGATGGCTGCAACAGCCAGAGCCGTATCGATCCAGAGCCAGGAGCTTCTTCTGGGTCTCCCACATGGGTGCAGGGGCCCAAGGACTTGGGGCATTTTCTACTGCTGTCCCAGGCCATTGCAGAAAGCTGGATGGGAAAGTGGAGCAGCCGGGTCTTGAACCAGCACCCATATGGGATGCCGGCCCTTCAGGCCAGGGCTTAAACCCCTGCGCCACAGCACTGGCCCCAGAAATATCAGTTCTTAAGACAGGAAAAAACATTGTAAGAGGACCCACCACTGTCCCCAGCCTAGACATGACATTTCCACAGATGGAATGAGGGAGCTGTCTGGGTATGTTCTTCAAAGAAGTCTTCCTTGATGGAAAACCCTCTGTGCGGTGCTCAGGCCTGGGAACAGAGAAGATAACAGAGACACCAGAAATCTGTGGGAGCTGGGTCTATGCTCCCGTGACTGGTACCTCTCCTGTTGAGGTTGCTCTTTATTCCTTCACATCAAGGCTCAGCTCAAATGCCACCTCATCTGGGAAGGCGTCCATGGTTCACTGCCAAAGTAATGCTCTATTATATGTATTTTTTTTTAAAGATCTCTGCCTGTAGTACCTATTGCTTTGCATTAAAATCCTGTATATTTAAAGCTCTTTTCTTACCAACTCAGGATTTTGTAAGAGCATAGATTCTGCTTGATTTGCTTCTTTGTGTCCAGTAACACCTTATAGAAGTCCTTGTACAATGTCATTGCTCCATAAATTCATGATAAAGATATAAAAATGGTCATTTGTGCACTTATGATGTTCCATTCTCTTTCCAACCCTGTAATAAATAGACATTGTGTGATCTTCTTGTGAGTGGGGATTAGCTCTTACTAAACTCCCAAAATGTCTTCCATGGATACCTTTCACATGACCAAAACTTGATTACTATTGAACTCAGCTGTATAGAGAACTTGTTCGTTAGAGCAGAGAGACTCAGAATAATGAGGCCTGGGATATAATTATGTGGATGAAATATGCCATGAGAGCTTGAGGACAGCCATGTTTTGGCCCACAGGTGGGAAAGGAGACATCCTCTTTGACCCTGGAGAGAAGAGGATCTGGGCCAGAAGCAGGCAAGTCTTGTTTACCTGGGTAGACATGTGGACTCAAGGTATGTGAGGAAACCTTAGGGCTGGTGGGACTAGCCTAAGTGTCTAGTCCTGTGTGCTAATCCTAGGTTGATTTCTGATTAGCTGTGTGACCACATTTTCTCATGACTATGTCCTTCTCAACACGAGAGTTTCGACAAACATGTCACCTGCTCTGAAAGGCCTTCAGAAATCACCCAGCGAAAAATCACCCTTCCTCACTAGCCTATATTTGATTTTTTTGTTGGTGTTGTTCTGGCACCAATAGAGTGCATGAAATTGCTTGTATGCTTATTTAGGCACTTCTTTCCTGCTTCCCCAGCTAGGATAAAACTCAATTGCAGGTGGGAACTCTGCTCAGTGGTTCCTATTAGTAGCCTACATTTTGTGTTTGCCATATCCTAGGTACTCAATACTTGTTGGGGTTGAGAAGTAAAAAGATAATAGCTAAGGAAGTTCTGTCCCTCCTAACTGTATAAAATTTCATGTGGTACAAGTATGCTTCTGATGCCCTTGAGAAGTCTGAAATGCAATAGAAATTTCCATCCTTACCATTACTAGAGTGAATTGCTCTCTTGTATACCATAGTTGGCAGCCTAATCAGTTCTCCCACCTCTTTCTCTCTCTCTCTCTCTCTCTTTTTTTTTTTTTTTTTTTTTTTGGACAGGCAGAATGGACAGTGAGAGAGAGACAGAGAGAAAGGTCTTCCTTTGCCATTGGTTCACCCTCCAATGGCCGCCGCAGCCAGCGCACCGCGCTGATCCGATGGCAGGAGCCAGGTACTTCTCCTGGTCTTCCATGGGGTGCAGGGCCCAAGCACTTGGGCCATCCCCCACTGCACTCCCTGGCCACAGCAGAGAGCTGGCCTGGAAGAGGGGCAACCGGGACAGAATCCGGTGCCCCGACCGGGACTAGAACCCGGTGTGCCGGCGCCACAAGGCGGAGGATTAGCCTAGTGAGCCACCGTGCCAGCCCTCCCACCTCTTTAAACTTAATATCCATAACACTTCATTGTTTAGTCAAAGACTAATCAACCATGAATTTTCTAACTTTAGCTTTCCCCATAGTTGGCTGTAGGATTCTATTATCTTTATTTAGGGGCAAGGAAACTTGGAGCTAAGAGGGACAAAGCAACTTTCTCAGGTTCACCTAGCTTGGACTTGGCAGAGGCAGTGTTCAAGTCCAGGTCTCAGGTTCCCAAGTCCTGTGCTTTCCCACTTTGCTGCATCTTAGCCATGAGTTGGATGAATCTCTCTACTATACAAGAAATCATGTTAGAAAGGGAAGGTAAATTCTCTCATCTGCCGTTGCTAAGTCTTTGGTACTGGCATAAGCAACAGGTTTACTGGGTCATTTAATTTTTTTCTCTGCCAGTACAAAATTTGCCCAACTGTGTCAAAACAAGGAATCTTATCTTAGAGAATAAAGCATTATGATAGCAGGTGGAAGAGTACCTAGAGAGCATTTTTTTTTTTTTTTTGCAAAGAGAAAGCTGAGGCCCAGAATGTATGTCATGAAGTCAAACATAGCATCACATAAAGACACAGGCATAATCCATACTTAATTTTCTGCTTTTGAAAGGGATAAGCCAAGTTTGCATTTCCTACAACATGCTTGATAAAGTTTGAAGAGATGAGAAATGCCCTTTTTCTTGGAGAATAGACAAGAATGTGATTCTGGGTCCCTACAGCAGAGATGGTCCCAGGAGCCTGAGAAAATGAAGCCGTCATCTGTTAAAGACTGAGTGTGACAGCTTTAGGATATCTGCCCCTCCCCGTGAAATATTTCTAGGTGAGCTGGGAGACATCCAGTCCTATCCCCCTGTATACTCAGGGAGAGTGCGAAGAGCACCCAGAAAGATGCACCCAGGGGAGCATCTAGTCCAGACTTAGGCCACTTCTTGGGCCTGAAGGTGCAGGACAACTTCTCTAGGCTTGCTGAAATGTTGAGCTCATGTTCACCTTTTTTCTCCTCTGTAGAACGTGATGGGACCGCTGGGGGATTCCAGTGTTTTTATCTGACGGACACTAGCCCTTGGAGCACTACTATTTTTTTTTTTTAAAGATTTTATTTATTTGACAGGTAGAGTTACAGACAGTGTTGGTTCACTCCCCAAATGGCTGCAACGGCCAGAACTGCACCGATCTGAAGCTAGAAGCCAGGAACCAGAAGCTTCCTCCTGGTCTCCCATGTGGGTATAGGTGCCCAAGCATGGAGCACTACTATTATGTCTACTTCTAAAGACCACTGATTTAACAACCAAGGCAAGAAGAAGGTACTCTGTTTTTTGGCATTAAAAGGTGTTTTCTCCATTAGTGCTTATGGCGTTGTAGACACAATCAGCTTCTTCCTAGCCATTCTGTTGCTTCAGCCTGTTAAATATTCTATAAGGGAGGTAAACTGGGTATTCATTCATGTATTCACCAGTTAATGATCAAGGCTTTACTCTAAGTCAAGAGTGTGCTAGGTGCTGGGAATAGTATGAAAAATTTGATGCAACACTTTTCGGGAAACATCATGGTTTGCCTAACAGTGCAGTTACTGAAGCAGAGGGACTGGAACACAAACCCAGCCTTGCCCTGCGCCAGGGGGTTCTTCCTTGCTGGCTAAGGCTTCAATGCCCATCTCTCTGTAGAAATTCAAAGGGAAGTTCACCCCTCTCTTGCTGCTCTCTCCTGCTTCCTTTCTTCTCCTGATTTACATATTGCTAAATGATGAAATTATACAGTACATAATTCCCCAGCAACTCTGCTGCTTAAAAAAAAAATGGGAATGGAGTAATTAGGCAGAAAGGATCCTCAATTAGGCAGTAGATTCTGTTTCTAAAGCAGTAAATGGGGAAGATTTTTTTAACTGTCTCTTGAATATATTGCCACCAAGTGACTGCTGCCTGCGTGAGCAGTAGCACATCTCAGAACTGGAACCCTGTGAGCAGGCCTTGGACTTGTATTGTGCATGAATTTCTTGTCTCATTCAAGATGTTGGGGCTCCACACATGATATCCCAAAGTATGGTGCCTTGGTGCACTGAATATTTAGAACCTAAGGAGACGGAAAGAACCTCAGAAGGTCTTTTTAACTTTGTCCTCTTTGCCTGTCTTCTACCCCACCTCCCCTCAAAGTGATTCATAGAGATCAGAATTTTCTCTGCCAAAGCAGGTCATGGGATGTACAATCCCTCAGCCTCAAAGACAGCCACAAAACCCCTCAAAAGGGGGGCAGGTATTTGGACTAGTAGTTAAGATATCTGTTGAGACACCTGCATCCCACGTTGCAGTACCTGGGTTCAAACTCTGGCTCTGACTCCCGATCCAAGTTCCTGCTAATGCAGACACTAGGAGGCAGCAGTGACAGCTCAAGGGATTGGGTTTCCATTCCTTGTGTGGGAGACCTGGATTGCATTCCAGATTTCAGGTCCACTTGGGGAAACAATCAGCAGATAGCGGCTCTCTCTCTCTCTCTCTCTCAAAAATAAACAAACCTAAAAAGACAACTTTGATTTTCTTCCTTCTCTCTTGAAAACCCTCATATGACAGGGGTCCTGTTTCCTATCCAGAGGAAAGGAACGCTACATACAGAGGCCAAGATGAATCGGAACACACAGGCCTTGTTGGTTTCCCCTCAGTCTATTAGCCTTCCATCCTGCCCTTTAGTCCCATCATCTTTCTATGCTGCTCATTGTTCTTGGATTCTAGGCAGAAAAGTAGGGTCTTTGGGCCTTTGTTTCTGAAGGCTCCTGTGTCATGTAAATCTTTGATAAATAAACTTGCTAGGTTTTTCTCTTATTAATGGCCATTTCCTACAGGATTGTTGGCCTGATCCTTATGATGGGTGAGGAAAAGGTAATGCCTTTTTGTCCCTACAAAGATCTTCAGATTTTAAAATTCATTACACATTTTAGGATCTCTGGCACCAAGGTGGGTAGTCAAGACCACCATTTTAATCTTGGGTGTCTTCTCCACTTTTCTTAAAGGTAGGAAATGTGACATGGAGAGTATTGATGTTTGGACTTAACTGAGAGTTCTGTCTGCTTTAAGGATCAAAGGAACTTTGCCTGTTTCAGAAATGGCTTTTGATTGCAATTTAGAATTTGTAGTTCTGAAAGTGGACAATTTTACAATCTTCTGAATATGAATGAGTGACCTTTTCCTCCTTTTTCCTTTTTTTAACTTTTTATGCTGGCTGCAACTATTTTCTCAGGGTGTGAGGAGTTGGGGTTAGTAAGTAGAATTCCTTCTGAAAAAGCTACTCTTCTGTTTGGAAAAGGCTTTAATCAGCATTTTAGTTATTATACAAGGACAGGGCCCAGGTTCAATCTGGAAGGGTGAGTTAAGCCAATGAAGAGATAAATTGCTTTGCATAATAATGTACTTTTCCTTAGAGATTTCTAGACTATATGCATATGAAGAGATTTCCAGTTTACCTTGAAGGTTGAAAGGATAAGTGCTTTGGTGATGGAATTAGAAGAGGAACTCTGTTTAGAGAAGGTAGAGCTGAGGGAAGAGGCCACCCCCAGGGACTCTCTTAAAAACACTGCAGCAACAGTGATGTCTGATACCATTTTAAGTTGTTTCCTGGTCCATGTCCTTTCCATTGTGCAACCTTCAATAAAGACTGACACAAAGCTTTGTGTCTGTGGAGCAGAAAGGAGCTGACAGGTCAGGGGTGGAGTACTGATTCCATGATCCTAATGCAGAGGGTGGAAAGGTGACAACATCCTTTAGAGCTGATAACAAGCCAAGGGTGTCTAAAAGGAGGCTGAAACAGGACTTGGGAGAATGCAGTGTCAGTTTGATATCGGAAATAACCTCCTAAAATATATATGAAAATATGGCCCCTTAAAGTTCCCCAGAAGTGCCATCTGGGGTGCCACATATGTTACGGAATCTGGGGTGCCATAGGATATCACCATATGCTTGTTAATAAATGCCCGATATTAGGCCCGAGAGGGTTCTTGCCTAATATTTAGAAAAGAATTCGAAATACCGGCATAAATAAATGAAGCAGCGTGGTACATTTTAAGCTTTTATTTAGTGAGAAAGATGCCTAGGAGAGTGAGGGCTTTATCTGAGAGGGGTAAATCTGAGTTCATACTGAGTACCAGGAACCAGCCACGTGGAAGAGCATCTAGGCCAGGAAGCCTAGGGTGGGGGAAAAGAAGAGAGAGTGCATGTCCTAGGCTTTTAACCCACTTCCAAAGGGGAGTGGCTAATTAACCTGATTGGCCTGTGGGCACTCAGGTGTGGCCAGGTAGGGGCATGAGGTCACACAGGGACGTGGTGAAGGTATCAGGTAGAGTGTGAGGTCACACAGGGGCGTGGCGAAGTATGGTCTTCCAGCTCACAAACCTAATAGATTTTAACCTGTATGTCTGCCTACTTCAAGTTTGCAAGCAGAAGAGGTAATGTTTCCCTAAAATCCTCCAATGCACTGGATTTCTTACCATATGAAGGGATGAGGGTTTGATAATTGATTTACAAGTAAAGATGCAGGTAACAGCTTAGACTAAACAGGCAGGGCCAGATAGCCACACAAAGAGCCTCTGGCTTACTTTTAGTCTTGGTTCAAGTTCACAGCAACTTAGAGGTATTAGGTGCAGAGGGTTTGCCAGGCTCGTGTGTGTTGGGAAACGGTGTAAAAAGTGATGGAAAGCTTGGGGGCTTTCCAGGACTAAGCCTGAGTTCCTGACTTGCCTTCTAGTTGAGTAGTCTTACATAATTCCACCTCTGAGTCTTAGTGGACTGATAAGCAATGAATAATTCCACCCTCTCCGGGAAGATGGGAAGTAAAGGTTTCAACTGTCTAGCACACTGTAGGAGGCAGATGAAAGATTATTTCCTTCCACAAGATAGAATGTTTGCAGTGTTCCAAATCCAAGATTTGCTAAGGCAGAAGGAGGTAGATTTGTTGAGCTGACTTCTGTGTGCATCAGAGAGTCTAACTAGAACCAGTCAGTAGAAATTACAAGGCAATTACAGCTCAACCACAACATAAAGATTGTTTTTATAGAGCTGCTCTTCAACAGTGGAGCTCAACAGGGGGTGAGTTTGCTGTCACTGGAGATAATCAAGCAATGGCTCAACAATTGCTTGAAAGAGATACTTCAGAGGGGATACTAGCTTCCAATAAAGGTTGAATAATTTGATCCCTTAGGTCTTTCTCAAAATTAAAATTCTATAATTCTGAGCATGGTCACTTTCCTTTTGTAGCAAAAGGGAGAGACCAAAAGCAACTACTTCATTTGCAAAGACTTTGTTCTGCCCCAAAGAGAATGAGCCCAGATGTTCTGACTTTTAAGATCTTGGCCTGCCTGCCTTCAACATTATTGCTATACATTGTATTAACACACTTAATATTTCATTCTGTCAGAATCACAAATGAAGTTTACACTGAAGGCAAAGGAGTGGGACTCATGACCCCTTAGGACTTTTCTTACAAAATAAAATCTGAAAGGCTGCTATAACTGTTCACAATGAGATAGCAGCTTTACTAATACTTTGTCCTGGGAAGATAAGACATTTCCTAGGTGAGGCACCGTTTAAGGAAGCCACTGCTCATTATCACCAAGTCTCATGCTCTGAGATGGACTACGTTGTTGCCACAGTGGGTAGTGAATTCTGCCAAGTATCTTTAATGAGTAAGCACAATAAAGCTAAGTGGATTTGATGCCGGTCTTTCCGTAAAATAGAAGGCTTTAACCAAGCCTTTGAGGTTGACACATCTTAATGTGTGCAGGGAATGCAGAGCTCTTCCTAAGTTTCTTGGCAAGATTCAGTCTGAAACCATTCTAAGCACATGATGTGAAAAACCACTGACAAGGGTTCACATGGGTTCTTACACAGCTGTTCCTTCATAATTCTGCTAATTTAAAATGCATAATGCCCCTTTTTATAATAGATTACATGACTTCCCCAAGAAAAGATCTTAGGATCTATATGTAAAACCCAAGAGTGTCAGACTTTCCATGGTTAACACACACACACACATCTAGCCCAAAAGGTTTAGAGCAATTAACAGTAAATCTTTTATAAAGTCTGACCTGGAGCCAGGCTTCTATGCAATGCAGGTAGATGTGGCTCTCTTCTGGTTCCTATGAACGGAAGGAAGGAAATTTGCAGTTGGTGAACTAGAGGTGACCAAGTTAGGAAGCAACTCATTCGGAGTCAGGTGGTGGTAGGATGAAAATAAGATCTTTTTCCCTCTCAGCCAGAAAAAAAAAAATGGAGCCTCTTCCCCCCTCAGTTTGAAGGCACTGACAAAAATGAGGAGCAAGAGGAGGAGCCCTGTCTTCAGACTCTCTGCAAGCACTGTTCTAACTCCAAGGACACATCCCACACTTCACAGCTCGGGGCCCCGGCTCTCAAGCATCTGCTTTAGGGGAAAGTGCAAGGTCCTGGCATGAGTTGAGATCAGAGGCAAATGATTACAAACCTCTGAGAACCAATGCCCCCCCTCCTTCCCACCTGGTTCATCTTCTGTGGACAGTGATCGGGGAGCACCACTTGTCTTCCCTCAGTAGCCCGTCTTGTGAGGCAAGTAGTTACCTGCTGATCTACCTCCATAGACCTTCTAGTCCTCTTCAAACGGATCTTGATCCCAGGATGCCTGTGACCTAGCTTCAGATCAACACTCCCACAGGTGTTATGTGAGAGGAAGAGAGAAATGAAGTGCTAGGTTGTCCCATGCAGGCGACTGAACAATCAAAGTATGAACTAATGATAGGGTACATTTTTCAGGCTCTTGGGTCAAGGTTTCTTCCTCTTGAATCTTGAAGTATATGAAGCAAAGGCTGCTTCAGAGACATGGAGCAGGTGTCAGGCCTACTGCCTTCTTCCAAGTATGAAAGCTACCCGTGCACGTCCATTGCCATACTTCAGCTGCTCAGTCCGAAGGTCAATGAAGTAGCCTGAATCCTAGCTGCACTCAAAGCTCTTAGAGGTGAGTGTTCAGCCTCCTTTTGCTCTCATATGCAGAGGTGCTTAGCAGTCCCTGGCCAGACCAGCTACCAGAAGTGCCAGGCATATGTCTGTAATATCCTGCTTAAGAGGTTTTTTTTTCCCCTCTAAGAAGGTAATGCAGAAGCTTGTGACATAAAGAGAACCAAGGGACAATACAGCACTTTCTATGTCCATCTCAAAGAGATACGTTGAGGAAGCAGATGTTTTACTTCCATATAATTTCCACACAGGCTCTGACCAACTCCTGCTGTAAATCTGATGTCCAAGCATCAGCCTCTCAGCACCATTTCTCTCTGATGCTCCTCTAGGAGGAGAAAAAAATGCATCACAGGATGGGGACTGTGTCAGGTGAGGGCCTTGCCCTCCGTTGTCTCTGTGAACAAGGCAACCACGGTAGCTTGAAGTCAAGAGAGGTTAAAGGGCTGTGTGGAAGAAAGGGTGTGTGCATACATATGGATGTGTATGCCACTTGGAGTACTGTCTTTTAGTGATCCTTTCTTTTTGTGCCGCCACCATGGGAGGAGAAATTGTTGCTTAGGAATCAGTTCTACAGTTGTAGTCATAAAAGCAACTTTGTTTTCAAAGGCCATATGAGTTTGAATTTGGGTTTTAATCTTTTTTCTAGCCACCAACAGTCTCAGTAACCTTGTACTGTCCTTTTAACTCCTCTAAGTCTCCCTTTTATGTATAACTGAAAGCATGTATGTGTTCAACAAATACATACGGAGCACTCGCTGTACCAGACCATGCGCTTGGTGCCTTGAGTGTAGAGAAAAGGATCAGCAAAGAAGGTAAGTGAAGCAGTCTTTCCACCAAGTTCTTAATGTATTACTGAATTCTTAAAACTTCCCCTCTTGACTTTTGTGATACCGTTTTCTCTCTTTAGTCCCTGCCTAACTCCCATCTGCAGTTTTATCTTTCACTGTACAGGCAAGTACATACCTACACTCAGATTCCCTGTCCCCCTCTCATGCCACCTTAGGTATTTTTGCTTTGTTAAACTTTGGAGCACATGTGATGTTTAGCTAGCATCCCTGAGATATTTTTACTTATATTCCCAAAGAGTCATTTCTCTCTCCCTCATAGGTTCTTTTTATCCTATAATTAATGCTCTCTCACCCTCTTACTGGAAACTTCCATGTGAACAAGACTTATGCCTGTTTTTCTTCATCATTCGATCTGCAGAACTCAACACATTGCCTGATGTGGAGCAGGCACCTAATTGTTAAATGAATGAATTAATGAGTATTTGGTTTCTACTCTGCTCTTCTCCAATATATTCTTCTTAGGCTTTATTTAGCCAATTACCTTGTTTTATAGATGGGAAAACTGAATTCCCAAGGGAAAGAAATTTACTTGGGATCACAGTATATGTTAGAAGCTGAGCCAGAACTAAACGCCAGGTTTCCTGACTCCAGGAAAGAACCCAGGCTGCTTTCCTTGCCCCTTTTATTTTCCTTGTGGAGGGTAATTGAAATATAACTGAAATGCCTCAGGCATTACCAGTCTGTGACTACCTCCCCCAAATTGAGGGCTTCTCTCTTTCTCTCTCTCTCTTTTTTTTTTTTAACCGAAATTTTGATAATATAACTCCCTACTAGCACAGTTTCCAAAAACTAACTTCCCTTGAGATGTCTCTCAACTACAGTTAGGAGTCCCCAAGCAGGAGATTCACATGCACTTAGAAAGCGGAGTGTAAGCAAAATCCACAACTCATCAACTTTTTCTTTTGCTTCTGTATCTACTCCTGTTGTCTACACCTGATTCCTGCACTTGGTTACAGAAATCTTGCTGCTTCCACACACTGTTGTGAAAACATCAGTTTGGGGTCAAGGCTTCCGGCTTCAAGGTTTCCAGTCTGCAGGATGTAAGATTGTTAGTGGTTTCCTGAAGAAGGAAGAGAACCAACTCCTCCCTCTCCAAGCCTCTGCCCTCTGTTCTCTGTGCTCAGTCTTGAAAAGACTTGTGCAAACCCAACAGATCCTGTCACCACGAACTTTTTTTTTTTTTCCATTGGATGCCCCAAACCAGCAAAAATCACTGGGGAGAGCAGACACCACTGATATATTGAATCATGTCCCCCCGCACAAGCCATCGACTGACGTCCATGAAGGGACACAAGAAAGTGGTGTCTGTATTATTTTACGATGCCCTTGCCATCAGATAAGTAATTTTCATCAGCCACTGGGTTAAGCAGCCAAGAAGCTTAGGTGCTCAGATAGTAAACCTGATGATCATGATTAATCCCCCTTTATAACAAAGACATTTTGTTAGATTCAAAACGTCTCAAAGTTGCCTTTTATTTCTCAGGGATTTCTTGAAATAATGGACTACATTCAATGAAAGATGTGATATGCTTCTCATAAGAGGTCCCCATAATCCATGTTTAATGTTTTTAGCACATCTTACAGGCTGACAAAATTGTTTTGATGTCATGAACTTTGTCAAGATAAGCACATGATGTCTTGTTGAATTGTATGTGTTAACTTGACTGAGCTAAGTGATGCCCAGATCATTGGTAGACCATTATATTTGAGTGTGTGTGCTGTGGTTTGGATGTGTCCCCCTCCTAAATCTAGGTAGTATCAGTTTCATAATACTGAGATAGGTCCTTTAAAAAGTAATGAAGCCACCAGGACTCTGCTCTCATAAATGGGATTAGGTACCCTTATAAAAAGGCATGATGGAGTTTCTGTCTTCTGCTATGTGAGGACCTAGTGTTCCTCCCTGATGGAGGATGTGGGATTTATTTTTAAGGATTTATTTGAAAGGCAGAGTGGTACACACACATACACACAGAGATAATTTTCATCCCCTGGTTTATTCTCCCAACTGTCTGTAACATCCAGGGATAGTAACCAGGAGCCAGGAACTCCCTCCAGGTCTCCCAGGTCGGTGACAAGGGATCCAAGTACTTGGGCCATCATCAACTGTCTCCTAGCTGTATTAACAAGAAGCTGGATTAGAAGTGAGGAGTAGCCAGGACTGGAACCAGGCACTTCAATATGGGATGAGGGCATCCCAAGTGGCAGCTTAGGTGCCTTGCTGCACCACAACACTCACATGTGACCCTGAAGAATTTAATTTGCCATTTTCATAGTAGAGAGCACTTATCGAATGCCAGCATCTTGATCTCAGACTTCCCAGCCTCTGGAACTAAGAAAAAATAAAATTTCTGTTCTTTATAAATTATATGGTCTGGAAGTCTTAGCCCAGCATGGAGTAAGACAGATGTTTCTGCAGGAGAGGAATGAATCAATAGACTGAGTAAAGAAAATCCATTTTCTCCAACGTGGCTGGGCATCATTCAATATACTGAGGGCTGATGGGACAAGAAGGCAAAAGAAGGGTGAACTCTCTATTCTTTAGCTCAGATATATATCTTCTCTGGCCCTTCAGTGTCACAGCTTCGGATTCTTGAGCTTTCAGACTCAGACTGAATTACACCACTGGGTTTCCTGGTTCTCCAACTTGCAGGTAGCAGCTGGTAAGACTTCTAAGACTCCATAATCTTGTGAGCTAATTCCTATCACAACCCACACACCCCACTTAGATGTACATGAAAAGCTTTGGAAAGTTCATGAAAAATGCATGTTATCTTTTAATTCTATTTTCCATTAACTTTTATGAAGCCCATTTTTTTGTGTGTGTGTGTGTGTGTATATACATACACACATATATACATATGTATGTAGGATATACATAGAATATACAGGTACATATATATCAGTAGGATGTGTATGTGTATATGCATGTGTTTGTGTGTGTGCACATGTATACAATTGATTCTGTTTACCCAGAGATTGCTGACTAATACACTTGACTAGAAACCATAAGCTAGACTGATAGATGGTACAATGGAAAGGAGCCCTACTCAGCACCTTGTGCCAAATCCTGGGGAGGAAACAAAGCTTCTTGACTCTGTCCATTCATTTTATTCATTCTTTAGAATTTCAAATAGATTCAGGGTTACCAAAAGGCACTCAGCCTTGGCCTCAAGATGCACACATGATCCATCAGCTATATTACATGAAAACAGAAACCTAGCATCTAGATGATACAAGCTGTAAATACACAGGCCAACGGGATGTCTGGGGGGAAAAAGACAGTTCATGTCTAACTATCAGAGGAGCACAAGTCAACTCCAGAATGATCTGATATAAAAAGGAAATGCCAAAACAGGAAATCAGACAAAATATGTACAAAAGGGGCCAGGAAATTGAGTGAGGAAACAGATGAATAAACAGGACCAGACATTAGGTAAGACTGCCAAACAATGTGTATCTGGCTGGAAATAGAACCCATCCAGGCAAAAAGAATGTGTATATGAGAATTAGAGCATGGGCAACACAGGTGGGTTCCTGGGGAAAGATGGGATGACATGGTCAGCAAAGGCGATGAGACAGCTGAGGCCTCTGCTGGGCCTCGAGGCCCCTTCGCTGACTTGGATTTGAGGTGGCATTAATTTTATAATGATCCAATTGCTTTTCTTCAAGTAACTTGCTGAAGGTCATATCAAAGCAGACTTGGGTCTACAAGTAGGTCCCTGGACTCCACAAATTCTTCCTGTGGTCTGAGGACTCCCAACACCACTGATAAAGAAGACAAGGCAACGAGAATGGCACTAGCAACTGCGGATGTGGTGGAGAGGTGGAAACCAAGCCGACATTTGGTGTGTTGTAGCATTCCCAGCTCTGGTTTAACACAAGCTATGTGTTTCACTCACAAACTGGCACTGAGAGCTCATTTACATTTAAATAAGAGGCTTGTTAATGCCAGCAGGAGGACGCTGTCAATGCCAAGCCTGGCTCAGGATTCCTGCCAAGGAGTTTCTAAGAGCATCACTCTAGGAAACTCCCCCAGAAGAGAAGCAAGCCTGCCTTCTCATTAAGACAACTCGACCACGGTGACATTTGCTTCAAAGCAGCAAGGCTTTGGCTGGGCTGAAAGCAAGTTGTTGGGTCTTGGGAAGTTCTCTGTGGCCAAGACAGTTAATAAATTTGATTTGGCTACACACACACACACACACACACACACACACATATTCAGAGACCACCTGGCATTTGTGAGGTACCTTGGTCAGGAGAATGGCTAATTCCTGCCCACTGGCATCTCTCAGTCCTATTGGGAAGACTGGATGTTACAACATACAGAGAGGACCTACTGCGCTATTGGAAAACTTTTAATATTGGAAAGGTTTTCCTGACATTAACAGGAAAGAGATTTGTCTCTAGCACAGACCACGTATCAAATGCTTACAGGTGCAAGGCAGGGAACATGGATGAGTCAAGTGCGCTGTTTCTAAAACCCTCAGAATTGCCTGAGTCTCCAATAACTTAGAGTGCACCTGTTTAGCCTAAAGGGGCAAGTTCAATGCAACACAATTGGTCTTGGGCTTTATACACAAGGATCTTGTCCTGTGTAGCTTCAAGATTAATGGGGAAGTCTGATAATTAGTTAAGTTACAAAACAGTTTATATGCACTATCAAGGGAAATTAAAAAGTACTGTAGAAGCACATGGGAGTGACATACAACTCAGAATTTATGGGTTAGTAACATATTGATGTTAAGTTTAATATTGAGGATGAGCAGAAGTCATCTAGGCAAAAATGGGTGTAGTGAGTAAGAGGAGGAACTCCAAAGGCCCTGAGGCCTGAGAGAGCAAAATATTTGAGAGCTTAAAGAAATTTTATTGCTAGGAGCTTAAAATTCTGGGAAAGGCTAGAGAAGGAAACAGGGAATAGAGTGTGAAGAGCTTTCCAAGCCCCTGAGAATGTTTGGATTTTAACCTAAGAGCAATGAGGTTAAGCAGATGAGTAAGAAGACCAGGACGGATGCTGACTGAGCCTTCTAAAAGTTCTATACGCCAGTTCTGGTAAAAGCAGTAGCATAACTCATAAAGAAGGGCTCAGGACTTGACATCAGGAAGCTACAGGCTCAGGTTCTAGCTCCATCACTGCATGCAAAAGGGCAAGCCTCACTTACCTCACATGTCAAATGGAAGAATAGGGGCTGGCACTATGATGTAACAGGTTAAGCCTCCGCCAGTGATGCCAGCATCCCATATGGGTGCTGGTTCAAGTCCTTGCTGATCAACTTCCAATCCAGCTCCCTGCTAACATGCCTGGAAAGCACAGAAGATGGCGCAAGTTCTTGGGCCCCTGCACCCATGTGGGAAACCTGGAAGGAGCTCTGAGCTCCTGGCTTTGGCCTGATGGAGCCCCAGCTGTTGTGGTCATTTGGGGAGTGAACCAGTAGATGAAAGATTACTCTCCCTCTCTCTCGCTCCTTCTCACCCTCCCTCCCTCTCTCTCTCTCCCTCTCTAACTCTACCAGTCAAATAAATAAAAAAATCTTAAAAGAAAATGGATGAATATTCACCAATGTGGGTGAAACAATAAGACAGAATTTCATACCATGTTGATTGTATGGCAAAACAGTAAACCACTCTTTAACTTTTTACTGCATTCTGACGGTATATCAGAAGCCTTAACGTTATGCATTCTTACAGACCCACCAAATCCATTTCTGATACTTAGCCTAAAGAAAAACTTAAGGATGTGTGAAAATATTTAGCTACAATAGTGTTCACTGTTGTTTGTAAGAGCCAAGAAAGGACAAAAAGGTGTAGCTGAAGTCTCTGCTGACTAGCTACTCCTTCACAGTACTTTATCCTGCGGAGGTCATTGTGGCCTTTAATATTTAAACAAGATTGGCTCAGCCACTTATCTCATGTGCAGTGAAACACCTTGTGACCCAGATTCTAATATCCCTGATGATTTTTGTTCTCCTACTTGACTCTCTCTCCCAGTTCTGTACAATTTACTACCTCTACTGTTTTGCCCCTGCTGTTCCTTTTCTGCGCTATGCCACACTGTGTAACATACTCTACCACAATACTCTTTCCCCAGCTGTAGTGGCCATCGGTGAGGGATGCAGCCAGCTTTTCCTGAGGAGTTGGGCCTTGGAAGGGTTGACACTGCAGCAGGCAATACTTGGTTGGCGTCACCTCTCCCTCCACTCTAAGCCTCTCTCCATCTACTCTGCTCCTTGTTTTCCAGGAGTCTTCATTCTTGGGCTCTTGCCCAAACCTAGGCTCTTTCTCCTCCCTTACACTTTTCAAGTTATCTGGCTCTTCACTCCTCAGTTTCTACTGCAGCCTGATGAGAGACACGTGAACAGGGTCAACTTGGGAATTACTCATGAATAGCAGAGAAATCCTCAGGTCTTAAGATTTGCCCCTTTTGAGGCTCCTCAATGGTCTCTGTAAGAGAATGGAAACAGTGAGGAATCTATTTCTCCACTCATATGGAAGGAGGCTGGCACGTCTCATTTTAGAAGAGAAGGGCGATAATTTGTTTTTTTCTTCTAATGCTTTTGCTGTGCTTAGAAATAATCTCAAGGCCCACAAACTAGGGGTTCAAAAGACGGTGGTATGGCCATACAATGGAGCATAATAAAGCCATTAAGATGATGTCATAGACCAGACATTAACGTCTTCAGGGTGTAGTTAAATGAAAAAGTGAAAACAAAACAAGACACATAAATACTACAACTCCATTTTAAACTGTATGTTCAGTTCTATGTATGCAGGGTAAGAGCTATGCAAATAGTATTCCTGGTTGTCTCTAGAGTAGTGGCTGTCCATGAGAGCAATCTTGCTCCTAGGGAGTGTTTCAAAAAATATGAAGACTTTTTAAAAATATTATTCTAAATGGAGGGAGGGTGGGGATTGTGGCTTACCGTGGGTAGCAGCCAAGGACACTGCTAAACATCCTACCATGAGCAGGACTGGTCTTCATGACAAAGAGTTGTCTCCCTCAAAATGTCAGTAATGTCAAAAATCCCTACTCTGGGTGATGGGTTTATGCAAGACTTTAAAAGTTTTGTGGGTTTTCTTTTTTGGATTGTTTGTTTTCTATTTCTACAATGAGCTCATGGATCTTGTCAGTTTTTTTTTTTTTTAAAGGTACACTGAGTTCTTCTGGAAATGATCAGAGCAAATGCTTCCTTGTGATAACTCACGTGAAAGTACTTAGCACAGGGTTTCAGGGTTCCCTGTCCACGCACTCCCTTCCTTTACTCCTTTAAATTGGGGCCTAGGGACAGGGTACCTAGTAGCCCAGAAACAACAGATGGCTCTCTGATTAATTACGCTTATTGTCATGTGGGTTATAAAGGCCTGAGCCTGTGGGCAGTTTTGTTCTCTAGTAACCCCAGCGAATTTTCTGTTAACTGAAACTTCTGCGACTTTGTCACATATGTGATCCTCCCCAGCATAACCAAAGAGGTAGAGCAGGAGTCTGGCCAGAGGAGACAGCATGTCCGTGCACACCTAGAGTTTCAGGCTACTGATCCGCATTCGTGGAGGTCCTGTTCATTGTCTGGGGAGGCCTCTGCAAGGGAATGGTTTTTGTGGTCATCAAAGTGTGCTTGCTTGGAAGTTCAATCACTTGAAGAAGTGGTTTATTGCCCCCACAGACTCCTGTGCTGTGAACATTAGACCTAATTAGTAGCTGAAATAGTGATGATTTAGCAGAGCCTCTGCATTTGATGGCTGTGGTTTCTGGGCCACCAGTCACAGTTGAAAAGAAGAAGGCAATCATCTCTGCCATGTAATACATCCTTTTTCCTCATTCCCAGGGAGCTGAAAGGCACTGTGAGGGTTGGCTTTTCCTTTGACCCGAAACATGATGGAAATTCAGAGGTTATAGAAATGACTCACACCCTGAGAAAAGTGAATCCCACAGCTGGAAGGGGGTTTGCTTGGTTTTCAGAGGGGCACCGTGCCTCCTTGTCAAGCTCTTGCTTCTCATCGTAAGAGGAGCAGGGATCTCTCAGAAGGGGGAGTCTCCTCCTTCCCGAAGCACAGGGGCTGTCTCTGAACGTAGCACGGAACATTGACCCCTGCTGCAACCAGATTGGTTGCTGGGGAGTGGAAGATGAAGCTGCTGTGAACCTTAGAACCAAGTTAAAAATTCTGGAAGCTCATAGAGACAGAAGTTAGAAAAAGTTGGACAAAGGAGGGGCTGACATCTTCCAAGATTTTAAAAGGAGAAAAATAGTAAAGACTGGGACTCCATTCAACCTGAGAGGCTTGGATTAAACAATTTTGTTTATGTGTCGCCTACCATGGACATGGGAGATTGGGCCCATCTACCTTTTCGGAGGCACCCATGAACAATGTACTTTGTGTCTACTCTTTACAACATTCCCAGAACTTTGGCTCTGCCCAACTGCATTTTCTCTGAGAACACTCATTACCAGCATTGTCTCTAGCAATCTAGTCCACATGGAACAAGGCTCCAAATCTCTTTACTCTCTGCAAACACCATTTGTTTCCTAGAAGGCAGAAGCGAGAACCATCTACAGGGAAACAGACACTGCTGGATTATAGGTGCGGGACTTGTTTTTGAAGAAACAGAGCTTCAGAAAGACAGTGTGCACATTCAGCCTGGTGGGTGGTGTCATGGCCACACTGCAAATCTCAGGAGGAGCAGGGAAATTATTGGCTCCTATATACAGTTCAGCATATGCTCACTTGGACTTACCTCCAATGGTAGAGCTAGAAGTGTGCCAGGGGATTCCAATTCAATCTTATCAAGGAGGCATATACCAATGCCATCTCACTTGTTAAAGTGATGTTTAAGTACATAATGGATCAAAAAGATAGGGTAAGTATCGAAGAGATTTCACAAATAAGACCAGTGTAAGAAAATAATGAAGGATAGAATTAAAAGGGAGAGAATGATCCTGGGGGGGAAGCAGGGCACACAGCAGACTCATAGAATGGTAAATGCCCTAAATAGCATTCCAGCCTCATTATCAAGCCTTGGGGCATTCAGATCTGGCTAAAAGGCCCATGAGAGTCTCACAGGCATGGAAAGCCAAGACACTGGCAAAAACAACCTGAATGAAAGATCTCGGTGAACAAGACCCCAGCAGAAAGAACGTTCCATCAAAGAAGGAGGCACCTTTCTCTGAAGGGAGGAAGGAACCTCCAGTGTGAAATGGCCTTGACTAAACAAGTTCAGAGTTGGTGAACTCAAGGGGCTTCCATAGCCTCGACAGCTCATGACAAGAGCCTCGGGTGATTACTGACGTCATAAATAAGAGTGTCAATTGTTAAATCAACAACAGGAGTCACTGGGCACATGCTCCCCACGTAGGATCTCTGTCCTTAATGTGTTTTACTATGAGAGTTAACAATAACACTACTAGTCGAACAGTACTCTATATCTTGTGCAGTTGTGTGGGTGCAGTCTGTTGAAATCTTTGCTTAGTATATACTAAGTTGATCTTCTGTATATAAAGATAATTGAAAATGAAACTTGATGAAGGGTGGAATGGGAGAGGGAGTGGGAGATGGGAGGGCTGCGGGAGGGAGGGAGGTCGGGGCGGGGGCGGGGGGAAGGAAGCCACAACAATGCAAAAGTTGCACTTTGTAAATTCACATTTATTAAATAAAAAAAAAAAGTATTGGCTCCTCGCCAGGCAACCTGAGCAGTCATTTCAAACTTGGATTTCAGTATCCTTGATTGATTTTCTGAATAATACTGAACAGCCAAACCAACAAAATCCAAGAACAAAAAGCCATGGCGAAGCCTAAAGGGACTCTTGGAAGCTTTGCATTTTCTACCCCTTTCCATTTTTTCTCAGTCTCAAGAGGTTGTGATGTGCAGGAAGTCATTCTGTCCAGACAGCAAAGTATAACAACAGCCTGGAACTTTTCCATTGTACTGAATCAAGAAAAAAAATGCCAGAGGAAGTAATATTAGTCAGTATTTAGTCACACTAGAAAACAATGGGTTGGTTTAGGTTGGCTTAACATCACACATTTTCATCTGGTCATGGCCAAGGTGAAGCCCTTTTAGCTGGCAAATTTTGACCAGTGTTTGAAGAGATTCGAGCCCCCTCCTTCCCTCATCCCCACTACAGTAAAGAATATAAAATAGTTCTTCACAGCCCCTGAGGGAAAAGATTTTGCATACAAATTAAGAAAGATTTGAGGTGGGAAAAAATGGAGTGGAAAATACCTCAGAGGCAACAATGGACATGTCCATACTGGTCCATCTTGCCCTCATTCTGGAGGAGTGCAATTGCCTTCCCTACTGTGCAACCATACCTCTCAGTCTTTACTTGCTTTAGGGACAGCTCTGGAGAGCACATCTTAACCCTTGCCATTCCACACAGAAGCACTCAATCATGCCATTCATTCATATTCTATTTCATACGCATTCATTGAAGGCACAATGCGCAATGCAGTGGATTAGAATGACAGTGACCTTCAGGGTCATATAACTCCCCTGGTCTGTTTGTTGAAAGAGTGACAAACACCACCACATAAGTCAATCTTGCTTTAGAGTCATCCTGTGCAAAGACATTGGAGAGGGTGGGCAAAGAGATGAAACTGATAAGATGCTCTCTTTGAAAAGAACATTGTCATTGCCAAGGGTAGATAGAAAGCTTCAATTTCTTGACAGATTGGATGAAATTCCAAATTCTTCTCTAGAGACATGACATGGCCCTGTGTGTTTCTTCTCTCTTCTAGCCAGAATAGAAAGAGGTGAATCTGAAGAGGAAGGAAAAATCAATTCCCTTAGATGATCATTTATTTAGGGTCTGTAATATGAAAATATGTGCTGGATACTTTGGGGGTACTTATATTAATAAGCTAATTTCCTGCCCAGAGGAATCATGGCAATTGTTCAGGTGTGCAGACATGTATACAACTAAGTAATGGTAGTGAGGTAGTTTGCTTTGGAATGGGGCCTCAAAGTAGGAGTAATCCATTTTTTAAAACAATTTATTTGAAAGCGGGAGTGGGGGATGTGGAGGGGAGAGAGACAGATCCCACTTCCATCTACTGGTTCAATCCCCGAATTCCTATAACAGCCAGGATTGGGTGAAGCCAAAAACTCCATCCAGATCTCCCACATGCACTTGGCCCATCTTCCAATGCCTTCCATTGCCTTTCCAGGTGTATTAGCAAGGAGCTGGATCAAAAGCAGAGCCTCTCTGCTCTGAGGTGGATTGCTGGCATTGCAGGTAGAAGCTTGACCTGCTGTGATGCATTGCTAACCATGTAATACACTTCAAAAAAAGAAGTGAACCTTTGTGAAATTTCTCATTGTCATAAAAATGCCAGTGGTACAGACATACAGTAAGAGACAAAAAGTGTCCTCCACTTGCATGGCATACACTGAGAGCTTTGCTTTTCATTTTGCAGTCAATTTTATTTACTAAAAGAGTTGCTACTATGCATGAAGTTAATATGGCTTAAATAAAAGGTTTCTTTGGGAAAAAAAGAATTGCTTCTAAGATTTTGTGTTTAAAAATACTGGGATACTACTAGTATTTTTCTTATCTTTCTCTTGAGGTGTACTTTATCCTGGATATATTGGTCATTAGGATGTATTGAGCACTGAAATGATAATACCACTGAAGTTCCCCATATATCTCACCAATCACATCTCCTTTCTTTCATCCTGTTCCTGTGGATTTGTGTTTGTACCCTGAAATACATAATACATGTCATATGAATATATGTATTCTTCCGTGGCTATCTTATTCCCATCAGTATGTTTCTGAGAATTGCTTATATTGATCGATTCAACAGTAGTTTGTTTTCACTACTTTTTCTATTGCAAGAATATACTATTATTTATCAATTCTTTGGACAGTTGTATGATCTGCTTTTTGGAATTATAAATAGTGTACTTCTGTACATCTTTGTGAATGCCTCTGGGGCACCTGGACAAGAACAGAATTGCTGCTGGTCACTGAATTAGCACATTTTAATCTTTATTAAATAATGCTGAAATACTTTCCAAAGTGATTTTTACAGTCCTATCAATATTGTATATGAATACCCATTGCGGTATGTCATCTCCAATACTTGAGATTATCAGATTTGTTGATATGGGTTGACATAATGTTGTCACTCAGATTGAATTTATTTTTTATATTTATTTATATATAAAATTTTTATTTAATAAATATAAATTTCATAAGTACAACTTTTGGATTATAGTGGTTCTTCCCCCTCCATACCCGCCCTCCCACCCCCAAACTATCACACCTCCTACTCCCTCTCTAATCCCATTCTTTATTTTTAATTATCTTTATATACAGAAGATCAATTCTGTACTAAGTAAATATTTCAACAGTTTTTTACTTAAACAGACACACAAAGTATAAAGTACTGTCTGAAGACTAGTTTTACCGTTAATTCTCATAGTACAACATATTAAAGACAGAGGTCCTACATGTAGAGCAAGTGCACAGTGACTCCTGTTGTTAACAATTGACACTCCTATTTATAACGTCAGTGATGACCCGAGGCTCTTTTCACGAGCTGCCAAGGCTATGGAAGCCTCTTGAGTCCACAAACTCTGACATTATTTAGACAAGGCCGTATCAATGTGGAAGTTCTCTCCTCCCTTCAGAGAAAGGTACCTCCTTCTTTGATGGCCCCTTCTTTCCACCAGGCTCAGATTGATTTTAATCTGCATTTGCCTAATGACTAACTTCATCATCTTTCATATGTCCATTGGCCATGTATATTTCTTTTATAATGAAATGTCTGCTTTTATGCCCATTCTTCTATTGATTTACTTTTTCTTAGAAATTTTTACATACTCTTCATAGTAATATTTTGTCAGTTTTATGGCTGACAAATAGCTTTTCCTAGCTTGAAGCTATTATGAATCTTTTCATTAAATAAATTTTTTAATGTTAGTCAAACTTAAATTTTCCATTCTTTTAGTCACAGCTTTCATGGTTTACATTTTGTTCAAGAAATCCTTAGTAGCCTACAAGTCATAAATATTTTTAATAGGTCTTAAAGTTTTGCTTAAATGAGGTAAGCATTCAATATTTTCCACAGGAAAATTTTATTTCAGAATTCTCAGTCATGATCCATTTTTGTGTGTATATATGTATATAGTTTATTTTTACAAATATACTGCCTTAATTACTATAGTTTTATATAAAGTCTTATATAGAAAATTTTTCCTTCTTATTCTTTAAAACATACTGGGTATTTTTACATAAGTTTTTTTCATACATATTTTAGAATTAGCTTGTCTAAGTTCATGAAAAAACTTGGTAAGATTCATGTTTGAATCCCTTAAACCTATGGATCAATTTAGGGAAAATTTACATTTTCATGATGCTTTCTATCTTTGAACATGTATATCTTCCCATTTAGATTTAATGTTTCTCAGTAAAGATTTAGGATTTTCTTCATTAAGGTCTTATCCATTTTAAAGAAGATATTCCCACAAACTTCACATTTTTGTTGATATTATATATAATTTATTAGAAAATGCCAAACTGTAACTATTGCCACGCATTAATATACTCAGATTTTTGGGGATATACTGTTATATCTAGAAAACTTATTAAATTCTTTTTAGAATTGTGCATATTATCTTTTTATATAGTTTTTGTAGTTTTGTTTATTTATGATTAGTGGCAGTTTGGTTTCTTATTTTTTTAAATTTATTTATTTTACTTGAAAGGTGGAATTACAGAGACAGAGACAGAGAGAGAGAGAGAGAGAGATTCTATTCATTGGTTCACTCCCTCAATGGCTGAAGCTGGGCCAGTCCAAGGCCAGGAGCCAGGGGCTTCTTCTGGGTCTCCTATAGGGGTACAGGGACACAAGTACTTGAACCATCTTCCACTGCTTCCCCAGGCCATAGCAGAGAGCTGCGTCAGAAGTGCAGCAGCTAGGACTCGAACCAGCACCCATATGGGATACTAGCTAGCACTGCAGGCAGAAGCTTAACCTACTATGACACAGTGCCAGCCTCAGCAGGTTGTTTTTTTTTTTATATTCCATTCTGCACATATTTTATTCATGGTTCTCTTTTATTTATTTTTATAAAAACATTTGGGGGGGTAAACCAATGGAAGGAAGGCCTTTCTCTCTCTCTCTCTCTCTCTCACTGTCCAACTCTGCCTGTCAAAAATAAATAAATAAAATAAAAATAAAAATTAAAAAATCAAGAAATAATCCTATTTGTCAATTTTTGTTTTGATTGCCTGTGCTAGTGGGGTCTTTTCCAAGAAGTTTTTGCCTGTGCCAATTTCTTGTAGAGTTTCCCCAACATTCTCTCCAATAATTTGATGTCATTGTGTTGTAGATTTAGGTCTTTGATCCGTTTTGAGTGGGTTTTTGTGTGAGGTACAAGGTAGAGTTGAACAACAAAAATTACAAAACATTAAAGAAAGAAGACATAAAAATGGAAAAATCTTCTATGTTCACAGATCGGAAGAGAGAGAGACAGAGACTCCTTCCATCTGGTGGTCCACTGCCTGGAAGACAAAAACCAGGGCTGGGCCAGGCTGAAAGTCAGGAGACAGAAGCTTCTTCTAGTGTTTTATGTGTGTGGCAGGGCCCCAAACATTTGGCTATCTTCCACTGCTTTTCCCAGGCCATTAGCAGGGGGCTGGATTGGAAGCTGAGCAGCTGGGGTGTTTTATCTGTTATGCTTCAATGCCTGCCATGGTTATTTTAATTTTTAAAGAAATCATAAATGTCTTATACGACTTCCTGTATCTCTTGAGATACTGTAATCATAAGACTTTTCTATTGGTTCTGTGAATACGGTAAGTTACATTAATACACTTTTTAATAATGTTTAACTGCTCTCATATTCCTGGGATATTTTCAATCTCTTAAAATAATATTTACACTTAGTGAAGTAACTGTTTCTCCAGAACTTCCCAAGTTTTGAATTTATATATTCATGAAAAAAATTGGCTTACTTGTCTTATAGATTATGTTGGGGAGCATTCACCTTTTTCTATAGTAATTCTAACTTGAATGATTAGTAGAACTTGCATATAAAAGTCATGAGCCTGAATATTTTCTTTTTTTTTAAATTTATTTAACAGGTAGAGTTATAGACAGTGAGACAGAGAGAAAGGTCTTCCTTCCATTGGTTCACCCCCCAAATGGCAGCTGCGCCGATCCAAAGCCAGGAGCCAGGTGCTTCCTCCCAGTCTCCCATGTGGGTGCAGGGGCCCAAGCACTTGGATTAACCAAGTGGCCACGGTGCTGGCCCCTGAATATTTTCTTATGAAGAAAAATGTTGCCCTTTGAATTATAAATAAAATGCAGAAATCCTAAGCACTTCATCTGAAACATTTTCAGGAACACCGCACTGTTGCATATGTAGCACCCAGACCATGAAAGAGAACATTGTCCATGTAGAACATTAACCTGTTCTCATGCCTTGGCCTGGGCACTATTTTTTCAGAAGATTTTAATAGACTAATACAATTTATTTAATTATATTGAATTATTCAAGTTGTCTTTTTTTGTTAAGTTGCAGATTTTCAGGACTATTTCCATTTCATTTACATTTTCAAATGAATCATATGGAGCTGCTCATTCTATTTTCTTATATTTTAAATACTGTATCTGTACGTATTGTTTGTTTATATCCTCTTTCAGTTTGTATTTTTCCAAAAAGTTTTATTTATATGAAAGGCAGAAGTACAGAGAATGGTGTAGAGAAAGAGAGAAAGAGAGAGGAAGGTGAAGGGTGATCGATTGATTGATCTTCCATTCACTGGTTTACTCCCCTAATGGCAGCAATGGCCTGGGGTTGGCTGGGCCGAAGCCAGGAGCTAGGAGCTTCTTCTGGATCTCCCACGCGTGTATAGGGTGCCAAGGTATTGGGCCATTTTCTGCTGCTTTGCCAGGAGCATTAACAGGGAGCTGGATTAGAAGTGGAGCTGCCAGAACCAGTGGCCATATGGGATGCTGGCACTGCAAGCAGAAGCTAAACCTTCTATACCACAGTGCTGGCCAAAATTTGCATTGTTGTTATTTACCTTAACATTTTTTAAAAGATTATTTATGTATTTATTTGAGAGGTAGAGTTACAGACAGTGTGAGAGAGAGAGAGATAGAGAGAGATAGAGATAGAGAGAGAGAGAGAGAGAGAGAGAGAGAGGTCTTCCACTTGCTGGTTCACATTCCCCAGATGGCTGCAACGGCTGGAGCTGTGCCGATCCGAAGGCAGGAGCCAAGAGCTTCCTCCGAGTCTCCCACGTGGGTGCAGGGGCCCAAGGACTTGGGCCATCCTCTACTGCTTTCCCAGGCCATAGCAGAGAGCTGGATGGGAAGAGGAGCAGCCGGGACTAGAACCGGCACTCATATTGGATGCCAGCGCTGCAGGCGGAGGAGTAATGGGAGTAAATAAATTTCATGTATTTCATATATACAGATTTAGGAACATAGTGATACTTTTCACTCTACCATCTCTCCCATCCATACACTCACACTTCTTCCTCCTTCCTCTGTTATTCTCTTAACTCAGATTATTGTAAAAATTTACTTTATACTTATGAGATTATCTCTACACTAGGAGTTCAACAACTGGTAAGAAAATAAAACACTGTTCCTCAACAATAGAGACAAGAACTGTAAACAACCACCGAATCTCAAAATGTCAATTTTACTCCTATATGTTATTTTTTTGGGTACTCTATTAGTTACTACAGATCAGGGAAAACATATGGTATTTGTCTTTTGGGGACTTGCCTTATTTCACTAAGTATAATGGTTTCCAGCTGCATTCATTTTGTTGTAAAAGACAGGACTCACTCATTTTTATGGCTGAGTATTACTCCATTATATATTTACTATTATATATAATATGGAGCTGGCACTGTGGTATAGTGGGTGAAGCTGCTGCCTCCAATGCCAGCATCCCATGAGGGCACCAGTTCAAGTCCCAGCTGCTCCACTTCCAATCCAGCATTCTGCTGTGGCCTGAGAGAGCAGTGGAAGGTGGCCCAGGTCCTTGAGCCCCTTGCACTCGTGTGGGAGAACCAGAAGATGCTCTGGCACCTGGCTTCAGATTGCTGCAGCTCTGGCCATTGTGACCAACTGGGGAGTGAACCAGCGGATGGAAGACCTCTCTCTCTGCCTCTCCTTCTCTCTCTGTGTAATTCTGACTTTCAAATAAATAAATTAATCTTAAAATAAAAAGAATTAATAATATTATGTTAATATATTTATGTAATTGATTTATCTAGTCATCAGTTGATAGATATCTGGACCAATTCCATATCCTACAATTATGGATTGAGCTCCAGTAAACATGGGGATAAAAATAACACTTTCACATGCTGATTACATTTTATTTGGGTAAATACCCATGAGCTGGATTACTGGGTCATATGGTAGATCTATTTTTAGCTTTCTGAAGTATCTCCATACTATCTTCCACAATGGCTGTACTAGTTTACATTCCCACCAATAGTGGAATATTGTACCTTTTCCCCACATACTCACCAGCATTTATTGTTTGTTGATCTCTGTATGAGAGCCATTCTGACTGGGGTGAGGTGAAACCTCATTGTGTTTTTGATTTGCATTTCCATAATGAATAGTGATCCTGAACATTTTTTTCACGTGCTATTGGATATTTGCATTTCATCCTTTGAAAAATTCCTGTTCAAGTTCTTTGCCCATTTCTTAAACAGATTGTTTGTTTTGTTGCTGGGTTTCTTGAGCTCATTATATATCTTGGATATTAATTTGTTATCAGTTGCATAGTTTGTAAATATTTTCTCCCTTTCCATCAGTTCCCTCTTTACTTTGCTAAGTGTTTTCTTTGCAGTGAAGAAGCTTCTCAGCTTGATGTAATCATATTTGTCTATTTTGGTTTTATTTGCCTGTGCTTCTGGGGACTTTTCCAAGAAATCTTTGTCAATGACAATCTTGCAAGTTTTCCAATGTTCTTCTCTAGTAATTTGATGGTATCAGCTTGTAGATTTAGATACTTGATCCATTTTGAATTGACTTTTTATGAGGTGCAAGGAAGGGGTCTTGTTTCATACTTCTGCATACAGAGATCCAATTTTCCCAGCACCATTTGTTGAAGAGACTGTCCTTGCTCCAGGGATTGATCTAGGCTCCTTTGTCAAAGATTAGATGGTTATGTATGTGTTTGTTGATTTCTGGAGGTTCTTTTCTGTTCCATTGGTTTACATGTTTATTTTTGTGCCAGTACCAGGCTGTTTGGATTATAATTGCCCTTTAGTATGTCTTAAAATCTGGTATTGTGATGCCTCTGGCTCTGTTTTTGTTGTTTAAGTTTGTTTTTGCTATTCAGGATCTCTTGTATTTCCATATGAATTTTAGCATCATTTTTTCTAGATCTGAGAAGAATGTCCTTGGTGATTTGATTGGGCTCACATTGAATCTGTAAATTGCTTTTGGTATATGGACATTTTGATGATATTTATTCTTCTAATCCATGAACATGGAAGGTTTTTCCATCTTTTTTGTCTTTTTTTAATTGTTTTCTAATATTTTGTAATTTTCATTGTAGATATTTTTCACCTCCTTGGTTAAATTTTTTGGAGCTATTGTGAATGGGATTGATTTTGAAATTTCTTTCTCAGCCATGGCATTGTCTGTGTATACAAAGGCTATTGATTTTTGTGTGTTAATTTTATATCCTGCATCTTCACCAAACTGTTATGAGTTCTAATAGTCTCTTAGTGGAGTCTTTTGGTTCCCTTATATATAGAATCATGCCATTTGCAAATAGGGATGATTTCACTTCCTCCTTCCCATTTTGTATCACTTTGATTTTTTTCGTGCCTAATGGCTCTGGCTAGAAATTCCAGAACTATATTGAATAGTAACGGTAAGAGTAGGCATCTTTGTCTGGTTCCGGATTGTAGTGGAAATTCTTCCAGCTTTTCCCCATTCAATAAGATTCTGGCTGTAGGTTTTTCATAAATTGATTATGTTGAGGAAGCTTCCTTCTATCCCCAATTTGCTTAAGATTTTTCTTTTATCATGAAAGGATGTTGTATTTTATCCAATGCTTTCTCTGCATCTACTGAGATAATCATGTAGTTTGTATCCTCCAAATTTGTATTCTTGATCAACATTTCCAGACACATGTAATTCCTTTTTCTAAGTGCCAAATTTTGGCTTTGCATACTTTATTATATCCTTTTGTCAATGCAGTTGATTTGGTTTTTTTTTCATATTTTAATTGTATTCATGGGTTTTTATTTTGTTCTTTGTTTAACCTAAGTAGAACAATTAGCTTATTGAATTTTCACTTTGTATTTTATATTTACATTTTCCTCTAGGATTTATTTAAACTAACAAAGTTTATGGTGTTGAATTCTTCTTAGTGTTCAGTTCCTATGATCATGATGTTTTGAAATAAACTACTTCAAAGTTTTTTTTTTTTTTAAATATTTATTTGAAAAGCAGAGTGAGAAAGAGGTTGACAGAGATCTTTCGTCTTGTAGTTCACTTCCCAAATGGCTGCAAAGGCGAGGGCTGGGACAGACCGAATCTAGGAGACTTGAACTCCATTTCCCCAGGCACATTAGCAAGGCATTAGATTCGAAGTGGAGCAGATGAGACTTAAACATGTGCCCGAATGGGATGCCAGCATCACAGGCAGTGGCTCAAAACTGCTGCACCACAATCCCAGCCCCTCAAAATATTTTAAAATTTGCAAACATTAATTTTTTAAAAAGGATGCCATAGAGCAGAAATTTCTTTAGCAATGATGGGGTACAATTTCTAGACTGTAAATGCTATTATTGGCTCTGTAAAGGATGGGAGTACTTTTTTTTTTTTTTTTTTAAAGATTTATTTATTTGAAAGGCAGAGCTAGAGAGAGGCAGAGAGAGGGGAGAGGAGAGAGGGAGAGATCTTCCATCCGCTGGTATGGACACAATGACTGGAGCTGAGCAGATCCAAACTCAGTAGCCAGGAGATTTTTCTGGGTCTCACTTGCGGGTGCAGGGCTCCAAGATCTTGGGCCATCTTCTACTGCTTTCCCAGGCCACAGACGAGAGATGGATGGGAAGTGGAGCAGCCAGGACTTGAACCGGTACCCATATGGGATGCCAGCATTGCAGGTGGTAGCTTTATCCACTATGCCACAGTGCCAGCCCCGAAACATTAATTAAAGTTACCTATGGTTATTATTAATTTTCAGCTAAATCTCTTAGTAACCAGCATAGTCTGTATAAAAGATGCTTTGATCTTTGTTGATAGTAGGCCTCTAAGCTGATGAGTGTTAGTAAATTCCTCCTATGAGCGTAAAGAAGGAAGCTCATTTTTCATTTGGTGGATGTGGCAATTCTTTTTTTTTTTTTTTTTCTTTTACAGGCAGAGTGGACAGTGAGAGAGAGAGAGAGATCGATCTTCCTTTTTCCGTTGGTTCACCCCCCAATGGCTGCTGTGGCCGGCGTGCCGATCCTAAGCCAGGAGCCAGGTGCTTCTCTGGTCTCCCATGCGGGTGCAGGAACCAAGCACTTGGGCCACCCTTCACTGCCTTCCCGGGCCACAGCAGAAAGCTGGACTGGAAGAGGGGCAACCAGGACTAGAACCCGGGGTGCCGGCACTACAGGAGGAGGATTAGCCTATTAAGCCGCTGTGGCAGCTGGCAATTCTTAATTATCCATTAAATCAAACATACAGTGTTCAAATCTTTTTGATTTTTTTTGTTTTATTTGGACAACTGAAGGAATTCTCTTAAGATATCTGAGGGCAGGTCTGAATTTTTTAGTTCTGCAATGTTTTTTATGTTTTGAAGTAATATTACTTAGTGCATTGAAAATTCAGAATTTGTTCTCAGTGGATTGAACTTGCTAAGCAATAAGCAATATTCCTTTTTCTAATAATACTTTTGTCTTAAGTTTTTATTTAATAATATAGGGACCTAAATCTAATTTAGTTTTGAGTAATAGTTAATGATAAAATATCCACCCTTTTATTTTAAACTTTCTCTCAATTGTATTTAGATACATCTCTTGTAAACGTTTTTATAGCTGCATTAGCTTTAATCCAGCCAAAATTTACCTTTTAATTGTAGATTTCAATCTATTTACATATACTGTAATTATTAGTATTCATGAACTCATGTATTATATGCTTTGTATTTTTTTCTCTTTTTAAACAATTTGCTATATTATTGTCCTTATCCCATTCTACTTCTGTCTCTACTGATGGTATGGTTACATATATACTTTCTTTTAGCTGGTTGCTATTGAAATATTTACATATATACATTAACTTAAAATCTGAAGTTTTATAGCACTTCTCTTCTTCCAAATATGCAAATCCTATCAAATTTTAACTTTACTCATTGCATTCTGGGCCTACATTCTATTACTGTCCAGTATCTTAGCTTCATTTTTTTTTTTTAATTCTAGGTATAACAGATTGATCTGTATTAGAGTTTGCTTAGATTTAACAAATGGGTACCATTGTTTTTGCTCACCATTTCTTGTTGTACTACCAATATTCCTTCTTGTTTTATATTTTTCTGAAATGTATATTTTTACAATTTCTTTCAGTTTATGGACATTATGCCTTTTTCAATTTTGTTCATTTCTAAATGTCTTCATTTTTCCACATGATTAAAGTCATCTTAGGACTGCAGTGGACTGAAAATAAGGAGGTTAAGACTCAACATCCAGCCTTGCCATTGAACTATCTTGTGACGTTGAGGAAATCCCTTCATTTCTCTAGAATTCATTATTACTTCATTCCCCAAAGGCTCCAGTAGCCCTCACATTATAAAAATGGGAACATGTGAATGAATGTGTAGTATTAGAATTAGATATTATTATTATATTATTATTATTATTAGAATTAGACAGCAGAAAGGGGCTGGCAACGGACATGAAGTAACCCAGAGAAGGGAAGACAAGTTAGCATTTTTTTTCTTTTTTACAGATTTATTTATTTGAAAGGCAGAGTTAGAGAAAGAGAGATCTTCCATCTGCTGGTTCACTCTCCAAATGGCCACAATGGCCAGTGTTGGGCTGACTGGAGGCCAGAAACCAGGAGCTTCTTCTGGGTCTCCCACATGGTTGCAGGGGTCAAAGCACTTGGGCCATCTTCTGCTACTTTCCAGGCATATTAAACAGGAAGCTGGATCTGAAGTGGAGTAGCGCACACATGGGATACCAGCACAGCATGCTTTGACTTTACCTACCAGTCCTAAGGTTGCTTTTTTTTTTTTTTTTGACAGGCAGAGTGGATAGTGAGAGAGAGAGACGAGAGAAAGGTCTTCCTTTGCCATTGGTTCACCCTCCAATGGCCGCCATGGCCGGCATGCTGCAGCCGGCGCACCATGCTGATCCGACGGCAGGAGCCAGGTACTTCTGGTCTTCCCCCTGGGGTGCAGGGCCCAAGCACTTGGGCCATCCTCCACTGCACTCCCTGACCACAGCAGAGAGCTGGCCTGGAAGAGGGGCAACCGGAACAGAATCCGGCGCCGCAACCGGTACTAGAACCCGGTGTGCCGGCGCCGCAAGTTGGAGGATTAGCCTAGTGAGCTGCGGCGCCGGCTCCAAGGTTGCATCTTATATGTTCTTCATTTACAACTTTCTGACAAGAAGCCACGGATACCCCAATTCCCAGCGATTTACCTACCACGTGTTCCAAGATGTACGTTGATTCTGGCAACTTTAAAAACACTGGCTTCTTACAGAGTCCTTCCAGTTGCAGTTGTCAGATGTCCTGGCCTTAAAATGTGATGTTGGAGAAATACAACCTGAGGGCTAAGTGGGGAAGAGAAGCCTTCCCTTCTGACTTTCATGTAAGCAGTCTCATGTACACCTTAATTTTAGATACTCTTAATATTTAGGTGACTGGTTGTCGGCAGTCTTGGTTCTCCTGCATACCTGTTACTTAAAAACATGTAAAAAAGGCTTAGGGAATGAATGGTGGTTTTGAATTATTAATTGTCTCTCTCTCACTGTCAGAATTTTATCTATAAAATAGGGGTGAAATAATCGGAGGAAAATGCTTCAGTTCTCCTTGTGTCTGATTCTTCTTTTCCTTTCCCTATAGTTACTTGTATTCATATCTATCAGCTCAACTAGACTATGATCTCCTTGAAAGTGGAAGCCTGTCTGATTTATATCTGCATCCCTCAAGGTGCCTAGTGAACAATAGATCCACAGAGTTAGAAAAGTATACATAGGTTGCTGGATTGTGGTGTGGCTGGTTAAGGAGATGCCTGTGACATCAGCATCCCATAAGGGCACCAGTTTGAGTCCCAGCTGCTCTACTTCCTATCCAACTCCCTGCTAATGTACTTGGGAAAGCTGCAGAGAGGATGGCCCAAGTGCTTGGGCCCCTTCCATCCACGTGCAGACCTGGCGGGAGTTCCAGGCTCCTGGCTTTGGCTTGGCCCAGCCTTGGCTGTTGTGGCCATTTGGGAAATAAACCAATGGATGCAAGTCTCTTTTTCTGTCTCTCTATATAACTCTACTTTAAAATTAAATAAACCTTAAAAAAGTATACATGATAGAGATGGAATAAAAGTGTAAAAAAAAAAATCAACCAGTTGCTCATGATGGGAGTGGAGGACTCCTTACTCCCATCCAAATGGGTCCTTTTACTTGGACCCAATTTTAAACACAAAAAATTCTTTGTTTGCAAGGGTAAGACACAGAATGGTCAAGTCTGCAGAACACATATGACCTTAAGATTGTCTGATAACAATGGAAGACAGTGTTGTCTTCATACTCTTGAGGCATCACCTTTGCTTTATGAGACATGCCCTTTCACAGAAGACCATATGGAAAGCAAATGATGTAAAAAACGAATCAGAGTATAGGGTGGGGATATGGTTTAGAGAAAAGGCAAGAGAGATCATACAACCCAGAAAGAATTCTACACACAGGCAAGTATGTGTAATAAGAAGTTTATTGGATTTCTAAACATAATAAAGTAGTTGCAGTCATTTTACAGAAAAAGAAATGTGATTTTCAGATCTATTTTTCTAGAGAATTTGAAAAACATAATTGACAGAGAAAATTGATACAAATAGAAACATGTTTTAACATAGCTGAATAATGTATAAATACAAAAGAAAATACCCAAATCACTTGCTTATAACAGGTTTTATTCTCTTATTTTCATAAGAAACCACATACACTATTTTGGATATGTCAGCGATGGTTCATGATGTAGTGAATGAATATAATTTGCTAAGAATAAAATAACAAAAACCCTCTATATTGTAGGAGTATCATGGCTCTGTCAGTATCACACATGTGAGCAAAGACATCCCTATGTGTTTTTGTGTGGCTTTCCCTGAGACAGGGAAGGATCTTCACACTAGCAGCTGATCACACTGGGCTCTGATTGTGCTTAGCTAGTAGAAAGTGCCTGCTTTTAGTAAATGCATCTAGAATACAGACAACTTGGCTTCTTCCTGTCCCTACCCCCCACCTGCTTCTCTTGATCTATCCACTGCAAACACCATTTAGTCTTGACATGTAAAACTATCTCTTATGGTCACAATCATCATGAAACTAAAGAAAGGCCATTTTGTGTCTTTCCCAGTCCATTTGTTTGTTTACAAGGAGGAAAACTATCTGTCAAAGCCCTATGACAGCACAGAGGTTTAACTCTTTACCAGTACACAAATCTAATTCTCTAAAAAAACAGAAAATGACTAGTGCTGACGTTGTAAAAGGCAGACACAGAAAAGGAACATCAACAGCAAGAGCAGACGTTTTTAGTGAAGAGTATCACTCTTTGTTCAAAAGGGTCAACTGGTCTGAAAATGATGATGTCTAAAGCAGGATAGTTATTACTCTGAAATTACGACGTAGTGATGTCTGCTCCCTTCACCTGTAGTCAATGTAATGGTGCTTTCTAGATGGAAAACAGGAGAGTGGCTGACTGCAATGCATGGATTCCATCTTGTTAGCTTTCCCCCCTTTACTTCCATCTGGTGAAACCAAGATGGACCAAGAGGACACCAAAGACTTCCTTGGGGAAAGGCTGAGTGGAAGTTTCTCGGTTTTCCCTAAAGGAGGCATGTTCAAGTGAATGTGGAGTCAAACGACTTAGAAGGAAAGGGAACGACTTGGCAAGTGTACTCTGCCAGCTGGTTGAGTCAGACGACACATTGAGAAGGATCTTTTTTGGAACCACGTCCTCCCTTCAACCCTTCTTCAATCATGTACTGTCTACCTCGTCCTATTTACCTGGACTCTCTGCTAGTACTACCACTGGGTAAGAGTCCACCATTCAAGGCAGTGCTACTGCTCCTTTGGTAGTGTCTACAGCACTCCCGTCAGTGACAGACCAATAGAAACAAAAGTCGTCAGATAGCATGGGCTACTATTTTTAGGAGTCAAAGTAAAAATGCTCTCAGGATCTGGCAGGGACATTTGGCCTCCTAAGCCTCCAATTCTCACAGCCAGGAATTTTCTTTAGTTTTCTCTGATGTTAGCCTGGGAGATAAAAGGGGAGGAAACGTGCTGACACTCTAAACCCACCAATGCTTAGTTTGTAAAACACACAGTATGATACATATCGCAATACAGATCCTGGCTCCATTACCTCTCTCAAGCATTTTTTCTTCCTGAATGGTTGTTCCAACTCTATAAAGTATATATCACCTTGCAGCAGAGTACAGGAAACCTCAGCAATATGCCACCCTCCAGTAGAAGAGAAACGTAAAGTGGCTGGATCAGCAAGGGATGCAGTGGGATGCGCCAGCAGCCCATTACATGGTAGCCACTTGCAAGGGGACACTGGAACGAGGGACTTTCTTCCACTTGGCAAGCTTTCCTTATTTCAGCACATCCTCCTTCTGATGGTATGTTTTTGGACGCTTAACAGTATGACTCTGGGTACCGTGTGTACATACATATGTAGGAATAACGTTTATGTTTCTCAGAATAGGCACTTTTTGAAGGCAGTAAATCTAAAAGTAAAGTTAATACAGCCTATATTTAGTGTTCATCTTCTCACTTTGCTGATGTGTATGCTGAACAGAAGATCACAGATTTGAGTCAGTCTCACAAAGAGGCCGAAGTCGGCAAATGGCTATATTCAGAGCTGGGGAAGACTTGCCAACTCGACTGTAGCTGTTAAAAAGGCAGACTTGGAGAAGGTGCAGTCGTTTCTCTCAAAGGTGACGGCACAGAAGGAGAAAAGCCTGTGATAAAGCCATGAAATAAAAGCATGTGTGTGTGGCTCAGGGAAAATTACTATGCTCAGGCCCTGTGTCTTCCTGTCACATCTACTTCATGGCACAGATTTGCTACTTAGAGTTTTTTTTTTTTTCTGTACCTCTCATAATTGCACATATTCCCATTCTTAGCAGTACAGAAAGAGAAGCCACAAACCTGTTACAGTAGTGATAAAGGTACAGGTTAAAAGCAAAAGCAAAAACTAAAAGCAATTCACTGTATGGTGAACATGTAAATGTGCATTGTGACACCTAGCTGTAAGAGTTTTGCATCTAAGTTTAAGTTTTTGCTTAAGGACTACTAAAATACTTGATGAATTTCATTCATGGTAAAGAATCAGACAATCATCTTTTAATTGTACTCTTTGGTTTCTTCAAAAAGATGGGGATACGATTCAGATTTTTGGAGGGAAAGTTTGTTGGATAAGGAGAGAAGTCTTGGAAAATTTGCTCATCAGCTTTCCCAAGAGAAAAAGGGGGGGCAGTAAAAGGAAAAGATAGTCATTTAAAAATGATTTTGTTGCTACTTCACTACAGCAAACTGCTGACAAGACTTGGTTCCTAGGGTCCTCTCTCTCTTTTCCATTGAGGTTCAGAATTTATGCTGGCTAGAAGTTTCAATCTGTTGCCTAGTGTGGGATCTGATTTTTTTTTTTGGCAATGTAACCCTGATATGTTGATGCACTTGACCCTCTTTTAGAAATTAGGCAGACTTTTTTTTTTTAAAGTACATGATTAGTACAATGCAAACATTTCCTAAATATCAACTTCTTTTATTATTTCAAAGCTAAAATATGAGAGCATTTCTATCATTGAAATTTAAATGATAAAAATCTCTTTCCCTCTCAGTCTGTATGAAAAGGAATGAAATACATGGGGCAGATGCATCAAAACCTGGCTAAGCTATTCTCCATTTTCTGGTTGATAATTACAGAGTGAGTGACACCACTGCCAAAAAGAAAGAGAACGACGAGACAGTACTGGCTTGTTTTTTGCTTTGGTTCTGGTTTTACATTTAAGATCCAAGGAAAGAAAAAAAGCAGAAATGTGTCAAAGAGAAACTAACTCTTCCCCCAAATTTTGCATTTTCTAAACTAGTTCAGATACACAGTCAAATAATTTGGTGAGGAAAGACATTCAGACTTAATATTTCCTCCTCGCGTAGAAAAAAGTCAAGAAAGCAACTATTATTACTGTGCCTCACCGTGAAGCAAAGCAGGTACCATCCAGAATGGCAACACCGTGAGTCAATAATCACAGCCCAAGAATAGTTCTTTATCCTTTTCTTGACAGATAAAAATATAAGAGGGAACCAAGCAAGAGAGATAAATACCTTCATTTCCACCCCCACCTCAAATTGCTCTGGCATATTTAAAGAGATAAATGGATCCATACAAAATTTAAATAGCTTTTTCTTTGCTTTTTGCCAGCTTCAAAAATGGGTCAGGTCTAGGAATTATTAATTTCCTGGCCTGAAAAACCCAAGTGTTTTAAAATAAGATTTCTTTTTTGGAGGATCAGCTTTTTTGGAAGTGGTGTGTGTGTGCGCGCGTGCGCCCTT
The DNA here is from genome assembly GCF_051225735.1 of Oryctolagus cuniculus. NCBI lineage: Eukaryota > Metazoa > Chordata > Mammalia > Lagomorpha > Leporidae > Oryctolagus > Oryctolagus cuniculus. The sequence continues at coordinate 90,663,677 of NC_142870.1, forward strand.
GTGTGTGTTAAACAGAATTGTATTTTTTCCTAAATCTGAAGAATGACATTGTATAGAGTAGGGGAAGAAAATTTTCCCTTAGTTTTTTGACTATGTAAAGATAAATCAGGGCTTGTGTCTGATTTATAAAGGTATTTGAAAATAAAGCTCCCCCCGACCTTCATAATCACCATTTAATTGTCCTGTTATTCCTTCCATGAAGATAGCACATTTCTACTCATGTGAGTCTGCTCAGGTGCACTTGCACAATACTCTGGGAAGTGCTCAACAGGCTCCTCCCTCATATCCACTCTTGGAGGTGGGAAAAGCTGGAGCACCCACCCTAATCCATGGGAATCATGCCCCGCCCCACTGGCCATTGCATTCATCAAGCCTCACAGAAAGACAAGGCCCCTCACTAGTTTCTGCATGTGCGGTCTAGGCCAAGGCCACCACTTTACAGGTCCTGTTGGTGTCTCCTGTCTTCTTCATGTGGGAAGATGGGGATGGCAAGAGAGCCCAATTAGCAAGTAACTTGGCTTTTATTAATCCCAGGAAGTAAGCAAATGACCAATGATACTGGTTGGTAGGTGGAAGACACAAAAGAGGAACAATGCCTAGGACCTTACTAGATCATCTCATTTTTAAGGTTTCTTACACTGAGTGCAAGTGATTTAAGGTGGAGAAAGGATTGTTTTTCCATTCTGTTCACAGATTCTAACAAACGACTGGGAGGGAGGAAGAAGAGGAAGTAAAAAGCCCAGAGTACAATCCAGAGGGGCCCAGCTTCCTGGGGGATACAGTTTAGGGCAGGAACCTGTTATTGAACTCCAGTGTAGAGAACTTTGGGTTGCTTAAGTTTTCCAATTAGGTTTTCTGGAAACACCAAATTCCTTGTGATGAAAATACACAAATCACAAAGTTACAACAGCCTAGGAAGTGCAGTCTCTCAAGTGACAAAGGTCAAATCTCAGAAATGCCATCAGTCCCAGGGCACTGGTTCACAGGCATTTCAGGGTCATGGGTTGATGGAATCAGAAATCCCTGTTGCAGCAACATACTCTTGGTGGTCAATCAATAAACGTGAACCAAGAGAAAGACTGATATGCATTGTTTACCTAAGCAGTTGTTCTGCTGTGGGGGCAAATATTGTGGCCTACGAAAGAAAAGCTTGTCTTCAGAATCAAGTCACCCCTGTGTGCCAGCGAATTCTAAGTGATGTGGTCTCAGTCGGTATTCTGAACCTGACAGTGCCAGGGAGGCTTCGGTTAATGAAATATAAACTAAGTCTCTCTGGGGAAATGTGCTGCAATGTGCCTTGGTGCCAGTTGTTTGTTCTCATTGGTGGTCTTTCCTCACCAACTTAGTTGCAGTGTTGATCAGAATATCTAGTGGCTTCCCACCAGAGGACACAGAAGATGGGTGCAGGCTTTGAATGACCTCAAGCAGCGCAGTACACATGTGGACTTGCCATTGAGAGCCAAACTGTCTAAGCAAATTTTCCTGGATGACTTCTAACAGGGGCCAGGGTAGTCTGAAAAGTATATAATGTCCTCTAAGTTACTTTCAGCCCCAAGAGCGGCCGCTCGCAGACAGCACTGGACTTGCAAGATCTGAGTACATCCCCAAAACTGCCACTTGCCAGCTGCATTGCTTTTGGCAAGTCACTTAACGATGCTGAGCCTCAGCTTTCTCTTCTAGGATAGGGCTATTAATAACCTTCCTCCCAGGGCTGTTTTATGTGTGAAAGCAGTTTGTAAGCTCTCTTAGGAATTATTATTTTAGAGCTCAGAAAGCTACCCCCAGGTCCTTCCCAGAAGACTGATGGCAAGTTCTGCCTACAGGGCTAATTCAAAGCTGAGGTAGAAGAAGTCACAATTCCTGTTTTCCCAAAGATTGTGGAATACTACTTAAACTAAATAGCAACCTGTGGCAGAAAGAATTTGCTCATCTCTAAACTACAGCACAATACAGCCCTTTCTCCTTGAGAGTGATATTGCTTTGCACATAACTGACCAGAAGTAACAAATTTCAATAATGCCATTATATTTTGCTTTTGACTTTTATCTTGTCAGAGCTAGAGCTAACAAACTGACATTTCACAATATTTTTAAGGTCATCATCAACAGGTCAGATAAATGGACTGTACTGTCCAGGGGTTAGTTACTGGAAGAGGATATGAAGCTATAGAACAACTGTCCAAACATTATGTCTTCTGAGAAAGAGTACAACCAACAATAAAAAACTATAATATATCAAACTCAGGAAATCCTCTAGATTCTTTAGGGATGTTGAAAGATTTTTATAATCTTCAGCTGAAATCAGTTTTTTTCTTGTATATAAAAGTAAAGAATTGCCCCCAAACAAAAATATATATGGAAAGAAAATGGAAGAAGGAAGCAACATTTTATTATGTCCTTCAGATTAGTTTTGTGTGGAACCAAAGAGAACACAGGCCCAAAGGCTGGTTTTGTTTAGTATCAGCGGGTGTTTGGAACAAAGTGCAAGGGGGAAATGAGCTCCCTGACACAGTGCAATTTAAACAGAGTCTGGACAATCTGTTCATAATGAATCTCTAAGGGAATTATAGAGCCAGTGGAATAGATGATGGGAGAGTCTTTCTAATCGTGTACCTAGAATCCGTAAGAACAAGAGGTGCTCTGCTTTTTCTCTTTGAGGAGTTCAAAGGACATAAACATTCACTCCAAGAAGGGAGGATGACACTGTGGTCCAACAGGAACACAGATTTTTAATGTTATAGTCAAGTTCATGGAGGGCTACTTCATACTGTACATGTTGGATTTTGACAACTCATCATTTCTTCCAATTATGAAGACATGTAGAAGCTGGTAACAATGCAGTTAGTATTCTCTATGCCTTTTCCTTCCAACTGACCCTGAATATTGGGAAGGCTTTTCTCTTGGTAAACAGAAAATTCCAGAGTCTGTGACAGTTTGACCAAGGCAATATTTTTTCTCTTGAATATAGCCTGTGTTTTCCTGTTGTGATCAAAATATTCTTTCTTCAACTTCCAAATCAAGTTAATGGATCAACTCAAGATTTTTACTGAATTGCATATCCTCCATGAAGGCTTAATTACTCATCCCCATGCCATACTGCTTCCTGTAGAGTATGTACAGATCAAACCTGATTGATCCTATTGCAGTTAGCCTGAATAGAAGTTATTAGTGGCTGAACCCCTAATAGTAATTAAGTAATGATTAATACAATGAAGATATTCAGAAGGAATAATGATGGTGAGAGAACAAAACTTTAGAGAAAACATGTGCTGCTAAGCACAGTATCTAATCAGTCTATGGAGGGAAGATGCTCCTTTGGTCTAAGCACAAACATCACTAGGTACAAACATGTGAGCCCAGAATGAATGGAAGGTACTCTCAAAGCCAAACAGTTACTATGTACACAGAACTTTCAAAATGTTCAGTACTCTTTTCCCATATTCCATATGGGGACAAGTCTTATTCTTGAGAAGGCAGGGATAAAGGGAAGGGCTAAAGAGCTTTATGAATTGACAAAGTGGGAATCTCACGGATGGCATAAGCAATAGCTTGCTTCCTGTTGTCAGAATTACTTTGACTTTGGCAGCACCAAAAATAGTGCAGAACGTAAAGGAAGAGGACTCTGTGATCCATGTGAAGGAATCCATAGCTAGCTTTCACTCCTCTGGTTCTGAGTGCTTGGGAGAAATTCCCTTTGGCTGACTCCAATTCCATTGACTGACCTATAGTGATTGCTAAGCTTCACTGAATTGACTAAAACTTTAGAAAATACTTTTGGGTCCACTTATTTGCAAAGGAGGGGAAGAGTAATGGAACTTAGTACCATGTGAATAATTGGGGGAAGATGTGGAACAGTTGGTGTTATTAGACATAACGTGGCAAACATTTAGAAATCTGCCTTGTTCGGTGTAGCTAGGGACAACAAATGGACTGCTATGAGCAGTAGCACATACTGTCCAGATCTAAGAAGATTTGGGATGATAACTAGAAACATAAAAGAGGAGAATAAGATCTTTAAAAGGCCCCTGACTCTGTTTGTCTATGAACATCACTGGTGCCTGCATCAACTTTAATTCTATGCGCTATAGAACACAAGATGAATGGTGACCTCTGTCCCATTCCTGGTACATCTTTCTATCCCTTGGGTTTAGAACAGAAGTTATAAATGGCATGGCAAATTGACTGAATGCATGTGTGGCTAAGTAATATGGCTTTAACTTGGGTATATTAGCTAAATGTTGATCGGAGTTATATGAATAAGGTTTTCTCTTGTCCCTAAGTGAATGGGTATCTTGGAAAAATTAAAGCTGTGTGGCAGAAAAGGCTGAAGGCAAGCACCTTTTTAAATATTATGTTTACTTATTTTACAGAGAGAGATATAGAAAGATAGAGAGTGAGAGAGTCAGTCTTCTATCTGCTGGCTTACTCCTCAAATGCCTGCAACAGCTGGATCTGGATCAGACCAAAGTTAAGAGCTTAACTCCTCAACCTGAGTCTCCCACATGGTGGCAGGGACTCAAGTACTTGAACCATCACCTGCTACCTCCTCACACGTGTATTATCAGGAAGCTGAAATCAGAAGTGGAGCCAGGAATCAAAACTATGTGCTCAGATATGGGATGTGGTCATCCTAGGAAGTATATTACCCACTGTGCCAATGTCTAACCCAATGCAAATCTCTTAAAGTTTTACAAAGGAATTAGCTGCAGGCTTCCCAAAGTCTCTACATAAGTATTTGTAGAGTATTAAGTTTGTTTATAATCAGGCTAGAAGTAGAGATATCTGTTAGTGTGGTAAGAGACTTCTGTAAATTAAATAACAATCAGAATTAAAGAACAAAGATTTCAGTATTTTTTGTAACTTCAATCAGCTTAATAAAAATGCATCTCTCACACAGCTCTCCGCAAAATAAGTCGCATGCATGTTGCCTATAAAATGGAGTTTACATCTTATTGCACAAGAGCCAGGATAGTAATTTAAGAATTAGTGTCTGTCTTTTCTGTATTGAAGGGAAATAGATATGTAATCTATGCACCAAGAAAGACTTACTGATCCATCCCCTGAAAACTGCTCTGATTCAGCTACTTAGGATTTACTATTATAATCATGCACCAAGTTCTAATATGTGTTAAACTTCTGGAAAGATAATTTTCCTTGATAAAATACAGCTATTTTTCCTTGACATAAGGAAATTATCAAATTTCAATAGAATAAAATAATAACCCATCATTAAAATGTGGTCTAAATGCCTTAGATTAAAAAGAAAATCTAATCTAGTTTTATATATCCCTTTAAATATATATAGCTGAGGAAATGATATCAGCCACAGATGAATTTTCTAGGAATCAATGACGTGGGTCCCTAATGAAAATTTTTAAAAACAAAAGTATAATACATTATCTCACTTTGTGAAGAAACACAACTTGAAAAATAGGCCCTTTTTAATGAAGAATTTATGGATGCCACATATTTTCTGGTAATCTTAATTAACTCCCCCCTTAAAATGATCATAATTCCAGAAGGATCATAGTGCATTGGTTTAATTTATGAAAAGTCCAAGCATGGCAACATAAATAGGCAGGATGGAAAGAAGGAATGAAGATAACAAGGGAAGATGGTAAGACAGGATGGAAGAAAGGAAGAAGGAGAGGGGAGGAAAGGCAAAAGTGAATAAGAAATTCTCAGAGTCTCGGTAAAGTAGCTTTAGTCAGGTAATTTTTTAAAAGGCTTGAAATAAAGCTTTGCTAACCAAACAATAGTTTTATGAGAGAAATTCTGTCTGGTTATCTGTCAAAAAATTTGAATGGAAAAGCTCATAATTGTACCCTATGAATGACTTGATCACAACGGGGGTTCCCAACTCATCTGTCCATTACTAGACAAAGAAACATACAAATCTCAAATAATTCAAAATAATGGGTATGCTGAATGGATGTTAAACATTCATGTTAAAGCCTCTGTCGTCATTATCTGACCCAAACTAGAGAAAGATCAAAGCATCAACACAAGCCGCATCCAATATATTTCTTTGTGGCATAAGAAAGGGTTTCCTACTTTAAGGGCCCATAAGGTGCTTCCAAAAGGAGAAAAATATGATTAGACTACATTAACATGACAATTTGGGACCTCTCTGGATTTCATTTTTTTGATATTATGATTTGGAGATTATTTACATTATTTGACTTTCAGTGGAATATTTATAGTAGTGTAAGTAGAATTTTAAAAAATAAGGCACACATAGGTATTGCTCTCTGATTGTCTTTCATGAAAGTGCACAAAAACTGATCGCAGGAAATGGACTTGAGGCACATTTTGCAGAGGTATATCTTTTTCAGTTTGCTGGTTTCCTACAGATGGCTAAAGCAGGGGTATGGAACATGCTGTCATATTTCATTCATAACACACATGTACTGTAGCTCTAGGCAACAGATGGACAATCGCTTGTTTAAACTACAAATGTGAAATACTAAGGTAGAATAGCAATATTTCTAGAAATGTATATGAAAAAGAAGCCTTTCCAAGCCAAGAGAAATGGTGAGAGGCTGTGAGGTTACATCAGTGTTTCCCTGATCTCCCTAGCAGCTGCCATAATTTCCCCAACACCCTTCAAAACTTGATAATGGAAGGGTCAGGGGGCAGCCGACACAGATTTGACAAGAGAAGCGCAAACCACATCAAATAGAAATAACACTGTTATCCCTGGCTGGTTCACATTAATAGGATTTTTACTAATGAGGAAGGTGGTTGGAAACTGTGTCTTTTCAGAGTCCTGTTTTTACTCTACCAACTCTATACTACTGCTCCATTGAGAAAGTACTCTTTTTCCCTCTGGACCAAAATACCAAATACTTGATTCAATGCAGTTAGAGTTTTATATCCTATAAACTTTACCATAAACATCTTTTCAGAATCTTTCATAAAAAATGATATAATGTTATAAGTTCACCTCATGAATCAGTACACCCCAACATAGTAAATTGCTTGTACAGAAAAAATAAGGTGTTAACAAGAAAAATAACCCACATCTTTGAGCTGAACAGAGACCAGCATCTTACAACCTTGATGTCTTATGCTGAGACACACATGTTTTTGAGTTTTATAGGTAATTTTGTTTGCCAATGAAGCTCAACACTGAGTCTGTCTGAGTTGGGGATCCAAATAATTAAGAAATCTCATTTTGACATGACCTGTAGAGCCCATGACATAGTGGGTTGTTTTTCTTTCCCATGTTTTCCACATTACACAGAATTACCAAATATTTGTGCTGTTGACAATTTTTAAAAGCATGTGTATTTTTACAAACTCTGTTATAGTCTCTTTGATATTTTTCCTCTTATCTATATATTTAAGTGATAACACTCAGGATGATATACCAAAAGACAATGTAAGTATAATCATTAGCTAAGACAATCTTTCTATTTCTGTTATAGGCAACATTTCATGTAACTAAAACAGTTAAGTGTGACTTGGCATTATTTAAATCAAATGATTAATAGAAAGGATAAGAAAGTAATATAAATCATATATTTAAGAAATCCCAGAATAAAATGTGGTAGGATCCTTTCCTTATTATACCTAGTGAAAGAAAAAAATGTCTAAATCTAAATATTTGTGCTTAACAATGTGTGCACATTCATTATTATAAAAGTACAAGTCTACATTAAAAAGAGATTTAGTTAAAAAATCTTTGGTAAAGATACTCTGAGGTTATGTGATACAAATACACTATAAAGATTATAAGCAAGCAATATTGTGCTGGCAATGTCACATTGATGGGCCTGTGACAGCATTTTCTTCTAACTTTTTCTTTTGGCATGTAAACATTCAGTTACATAAGGATTTAAGTGTATCAAGTAGGATGTTATTGCATTTTAATAGTATAAATATTTCATAAATTCTTCTTCTGGCAAAATTTACAATAATATGATGGTATTTCCCAAGATGAAATCTATCCCTCAATTAATTGGACCCTCTGCTTTTGGCCTAAAGACAATTTTCCTTAAGTATTTAACAGAATACAAGTTAATATAATCTGCTTGAATTGATCTGTTATCACCCCAGTTGTCTAAGAGTCAGTGTGCTCTGAGGCCATCAGTAGGGTCTGGCATTGAATTTGGAAGACAGGAATTCAAAGGTACAATTGCTATTGTATCCTAAAACTCACATGCTGCCTTACGTGAGTCTCATTATATTTCACACTGTGAGAAATATAAGCCTAGGATAAGAGAAACAAGGTAAGAAAAGCACAGTGGTCAAAGAAGCTCTTAAAAGGTGTAAGTTGGGTGGTTTCAACACCAAACTGTGTCGTGACAAAAGCAAATGTGCCACAAATTAACTAAGATGAGCTACACAGCGACCATAGGCTTCAGAATGTCTTCTTGTTATTTAAAGAAGCATTTTTATTATTTCTATTCAAGTAAAATAAATTTAATTGGAACTCCTGAGGCATGGGTTGTGATTTAAAACATGCACAAATAGTTGTTCATTATTATTCTGGTGTTAAAAAAATCAGTCTAGAAAACTATCATTTTATAATTATGAGAAAGATATTTGTGGAATAAGGCAAGGGTGCACAGGGGAATGTAACTATATTTGTTATATCTGATTTCTTAAACTAGGTGTTAGGTATATAGAGATTCATTATATTATTATTTATACCTTTTTGTATATTTAAAATACTCCATAATTTAAAAGTATATACTTGTGGAAGATCTGAAGAAAGGTTTAAGAAATCTCAATCCAAAATACGTAGTTTACAAAATGGCAACTTGCCGTTACTAAGGTAGGTGTCTCTCCTTAAATGAAACATGCTAGAACTTAATAAATATGGTTCTGCAGTTGGCATGCGAGTGTTTCACTGGCTAATAAGAATTTGAATAAAGATTCTAGGCAGAGACTCTGCATATTTTTAGCTCAGAAAGACAATTTTTTTTCCAGTGATTATCTTTGAAAGTGTGGTATAAATGTCACGTCGATGATATGAAAATGTCTCCCGCAATATGTAATTTGAGTTGCAGAAGGATTAGGATAATAATGAAACTGTGGTTTCACAATCTTCTTAAGATTTCCTTTCTTTTTAAAGTAAACTATACAAAGCTACACAATTTTATTTTCTCTGCCCTGATTTGCAATTGTCAGGCAAAAATGGTCTGGGCCTGGAGGAACATAAAGGAGTTTGAACTGTTCTTTATAGTTATCTTTCTATAGAAGAAAAAAAAAATCAATTTTGGTAGTTGTGTTTGGATCTTAGAAAAACCATGACAATTCTTAGCTTCCTAAGATGAAGAGTGGGATGGTACTGGACATGTTCGATTCCAGAGAAAGCCAAGTTTGTCTTTTGTCCAGGTAGCATCAAAAAGGGAAATCTGTGGGGCTGTTGCAGGATAAAGGGTTTTTCAAACATATTCCCCCAAATACTTTTTCTACTGTATCCCAAATCTAATCTGTTTAGAAAAAAATTGAAGCTCAGCTCTCTTTCACCACTCATTAACTGTGGGCTGATAATTGTTTTCATTGAGCCCTGACCACTGGTTACTAGAGATTTTAAATTTGGATGGTTGCAAATTAAATTTTAACTTATTTTAACTCAGGTATTTTACAACTTAAATCCTTATTACAGAAATTATATATTCCTCCCCCTGGTCCCTGCCCCAAGGGACACGAGTGGTATAGAGCAACAGAAAAAAATATTTTTAAACCCATGGCAAAAGAATGGCTAACCTTTCTAATCACAGGCAGCATGGAAGTGATAGGATGGAGACTTTAAACCTAAAACCACCTGTGAGTTGGCAGCCTCATCCAGGAAAAACTGTGTGACAGCAAATACCACGGTAGAAAAAGCCATTCAACCAGATGAAAAGTGAGACAAACATAGGGATTAAAAGTTACAGGAATGCAGAAGTGAATGGGATGGAACATAATCCGTGCAAAAATGTAGAAGTACTTGGAACAAAGGCCCACCAAGGGCCTGCATGATTAAATGTGAAATGTGTATTCTGGTGAGAAGTGAAAAAACATCTTACCAACTATGTGTTTCTCAACAAAAGTTAACAGCAGATGAAGAATTGAGACCATCTCACAGATTGATTGCATTTCCTCTATTTTCCTATGTGTTTCCCTTGTGTATCATTCTTCTCAGCGCCATCTACCAACCAGCTAAACAGGTGACTGAATCTAAAGATCTGTGCTCGCCTTGGCGGTCAACACCCTGATGCGGGCAGAGTTGCAGGTCTTGCAGAGGATGTGTCCATCCAGTGGGTAGCAGCCCTGGTTATCGCCTTCAGACAGAAGACCACCGCAATCCTAGAAGAGGATGAAGACCACATTCCTTAGTTTTCCACTCAGGGCTTCCATAACGTGGCCACTTGCTACCTTTCTGGCTTCATATATTGCCAACCCCCTCCTCCATCCCCACCCAGCCAACAACAGGAGACAATGTAATAACAATAGACCCTTAACCACTAATTCATCTTTACCCTTTATCACTAGCTTGAGGATCTCTCAAAAGAAATATGCAGGTGCCAGAATGGAATTTTTTGGCCATTCTTGGGCCAAAAGCAAAGGCAAAGAGTGATTGTTGCCAAGCAGAAGGGCCCCTAATGATTTCTGCATCTTTATGCCAAATGTAGCAAGAAAATAAAATGCTAAAGTTTGTGGGGAGCAATGGTTTTCTGTACCGCCCAAAGGAGACAGCATGATGTAGAGGAATGAGTGCTAGACCAGGAGTCGCTGCCCTCAGGTCTGCCACTGCTTGTGTCACTGCACACAAGGCCGATTTCCACTCTGAAAATAATGCTTGCGTTTTCTACCTTTCCAAGCTGTCGGGAGGATCAAAGAGGATAATGGATGTGAATGTATTATGTAAAAAATGCAAAGAGTTACATAACTGCAAAGGATTATACCACTACTGGCAGTACCTCGGAGGGTCCATTTGGAAGATATCATATAATAGTCAACTGCTGGCCCTTGCCCATGGACAAAATGGACGTTTCTTTGGACAGTGAACATACTGGAGTTCATCTAATGGTGCGTGCCCTCACTAACTTGAGTAGAAACTTTAAAAGGCCAGAACTGCTGCTCAGCTTGCCTCTGTGCTGTCTACCGTGGTGGCAAGCAGGTCAGGGGAGATCACGGCTGCATTGACAAACAGTAAAAATGAAGCTCCAACAAAGCCTCTCTTAGAACACAGTGGTGGCAGCAGTTACACTCCAGCAAGGACGGCTTTACCTAAAAGAACAAGCAAGTAGCCCGACTTCTGGAGGCAGTTAGGAAACTGAACATGGAATTAAGCAAGCTCCTTCTATTCCAATAATATGAAGGCAGGGTACTTCATAGACGGCATGGCTTTAAATATTTAACGAGCTGACATCTGCAGTCACCTGGACACCTAAAAGAGCCCAGGTTGTAACCATCAATACCTTGAACCTTGGAGCCAAGAGGAGCTTTATAGGGGAGGGCAAGGAGCAGAGAGGGAAACCATCTGTCTGGTCTTAGGCAGAGTCCAGTGGCAGGGTTAGAGCAGAGGTCTGCCCTCTTCTAAGTCAGAGTTCCTCCTGTTTTTAAACAATTCTCAGCGTTTTAAAGCAAGCCTAATTTGAACAGCTACCAGTGAATCTGAGTGGAAGAAAGGCCTGTTTGGTGCAAGTCTTAGTGGGAAAGCCAAAGTCACTTAAAAGTCAGAGCCAGTTTGATGTGTACATCAGGTGTGTGAGGAATGTTCGCAGCCTGCCTTCACTGAGCCTCAGTTTCTCCATGTGTTAACTCTAAAGTATCTGTTAGTTCATATACACTCCTGCATACTTTGGGTCATTTTAAAGATGACAGTGGCACATTGTTGTATTCTCTATTTCCACAGTCATAAAAACCTGTGAAAAAGCTAGTTGTCTTTTATTATATTTTCTCGTATTAAGCCAGAGAGAGGAATACAACTTGGGCTCTAGGGCAAAACAAAGCACACTGCCTGAAACAGATGGTCAGTTATAACTAAGCTGTAAAAGGAATGATGCAGTCCCAGAGAGCCAGGGCAGTGCTGCGAGCCCAGCTGGTCTGTGTCCGGGGAAGAGCTCCTGGTTGAACCAGATGAACCCTCCTGAGGAACTGGGATTGAGGAAGTTCATAGCTGAAGTATCCTGCACAGATAGAAAAGGGGCTGGAAAGTGCTATACTCGGAAGAGCTAGTAGAAAACAAGATCACTGCTTCAAAAGAGAGGGTCTGGAAACTTGTAGAACCAGGATAAGAAAACAGAGAATACCAAAGCACATATAGGAATGACATGGCCACTTTAGGATATGATTTTCAATTTTAGCCCTTGTTTATATTCCTTTGGAACTGTGCTCCCCCTGCTTTTTGCTTGAATATTATGATTAGTGGTGAATTAAGCCTGTGAATACAGAGTGGATTAAAATTATGGCTTTGCAAAAACCTATGGAGAGAAGGAAGGTAGGGTGGGGCATTGAGGGGGAGCAGGGGAATGAGGGAAGTGTGCTTGTATTCTTAGAACTGTACCTTTGAATGCATAAAATTTGTATATTAATAAAAAAATTTTAAAAAACTAAGATCAAAGAAGAATAAAAAGAAATTGGAATGTGATGCCCTATGACATCCAAATTATAGGAGGGAAGATGTGCTGCCACTAGGGCACCTTGATGGCTACGCATCCCTTTATCATCCCCTGCTTCAGCTGACCTTATCCGAGAAGGCTTCTTGTCATCGCCAGCCTGGGCTACAGGTTCCTTTATGTATGTGTATTATCGCCATGTGCATCATTCTCCTGTAGACCACGGGAGACCTCTCATCTCGAAAGTCAGTGCTTGCTAATAAGTAACTGAATCTCTGAGACTTTGAACGAGAAGTTCCAGCCCCTCCCAAATGGTGAATTTTCGTCATTCTCAGTAAATGGTAGTGGTACCTCTGCCCTGGATGAGCAGTTCACTGAAGTATCAGAGCCAAAGCTAAAGACTCAGTATAAAGATAACAGCACTTCTCACCAATTCAGTACTTTACAATGGATAACACACTTCAGCGTACATCTTTGTGTTTTAGTCTCAAAGCCATATCTGGAGGAGTTAAGATGTAGAATCCTTTGTATAGGTGGGAGAAATTGAGACTCAGAGAGGTAAAATGACTTATCCAATGTAGTTTGCATTAAAGATCACATCTAAAACACAAGTCCTTTGAATACAGGAACTAAGGGCTTTCCCCGATTTCATAAAATTGCTATGATCTTGAAAAGGCAACTCTAGCAAGATGTATTGGTATGACCACAGACCTCACAGCGGTAGCATTGGACGTGGAAATCGCGATCCAGAGCCACGATGCGGACGGTCTCCTCCTGGCCTGGGGCCGGCATGATAGGCTCCTTGCACACAGAGCAGCGGGGAGCAAATTTCCTGAAAATGAAGACAGCATTCTGGTTAAATACTGAGCACAAACACTGATCAAGAGGCAATACAGAGAGGTTAAAAATAAGCAAGGAAAGGTGTAAACAAAGTAGGAGTCAGCATGTATGGTCTGCACTTCCTGTGTGACTTTCAGCAAGTCACTTTCCTTCTCTGGGTCTGCTTCCTCAGCAGCAAAATGAGGGCACTGGGTTGCTAAGGTCTTTGTAGATGGAAAATCTTGTAATGTTTGCTGACGTGGGTATGAATGTGTGAATGGTTTATGCAGCCACAGGATGTGTGCTTTATAATTCATCTTTGAACCAATTACCTATATGAGCCCTGAGTTTGGGCTAGGCTACACAGGGGGTAGAACAAAGGTCCTGGCAGGCCCCTACTTGTTCTGACTTTTGCTTCTAGAATTTGTATGCATTGTTCAGGCTCTAGACAAATATCCTAAACTTGGTATCTTTGCATCATTCCCACTTACTGGAGCCCTTATCTTAGAAATGAGTCTTGGATTCTAGGAATTATTACAAGAAGCCTGAAATAGTTTTCTTAAATGGCAGAGGTGAGTTTAAATACATATTTTTAAAATTTTAAGGTATATAAATTTCATATACACAGATTTAGGAACAGAGTGATACTTCCTGCTGTACCCTCCCTCACAGCAGCATTTATTTGTTGATTTCTATATGAGAGCCATGCTAACTGGGATGAGGTAAAACCTCACTGTGGTTTTGATTTCAATTTCCCAAATGGCTAGTGAGCCTGAGAATTTTTTCGAGTATCTGTTGACCATTTGAATTTCTTCTCTTAAAAAATGCCTGTTCAAGTCCTTTGCCCATTTCTTAACTGGATTGTTTGTGTTATTGTTGTCGGAATTTATTGAGGTCTTTATAGATTCTGGATATTAACCCTTTATCAGTTGGGTACTTTGCAAATATTTTCTCCCATCTGCCAGTTGCCTCTTAACTTTGATGAATGTTTTTTGCAGTGCAGAAGCTTCTCAGATTGATGTGATCCCATTTGTCCATTTTTGTTTTGATTGCCTGTGCTTCTGGAGTTGTTTCCAAGAAGTCTTTGCCTATGCTGATATCTTGCACAGTTTCCCCAATGTTCTCCTCTAGTAATTTGATGGTATCAGTTTGTAGATTTAGATCCTTGATCCATTTTGAGTAGATTTTTCTGTAAGGTGTAAGGTAGGTGTTTTGTTTCATAGTTCTGCATGCAGGAATCCAGTTTTCCCAGCACCATTTGTTGAAGTGACCATCTTTCCTTCAGGTATTTATTTTAGCTCTTTTGTCAAAGGTAAGTTGGTTGTAAATGATTGTAGATGCTTGGATTGATTTCTGGAGTTTTTATTCTATTCCAATGGTCCACATGTCTATTATTCTGTCAGTACCAAGTTGTTTTGATTATAACTGCCCTGTAGTATGTCTTGAAATCTGATATTGTGATGCCTCTGGCATTGATTTTGTTGTATAAGATTGCTTTAGCAATTTGGGATCTCTTGTGTTTCTATATGAAATTTAGCATGATTTTTTCTAGATATGAGAAGAATGCCCTTGGTATTTTGATTGGGATCACATCGAATCTGTAAATTGCTTTCAGTAGTATGGACATTTTGATGATATTGATTCTTCTAATCCATGAACATGGAAGATTTTTCCATTTTTTATGTCTTCTTTTTATTTCTTTGATGTTTTGTAAATTTCATCATCAAGATTTGACATCCTTGGTTAAATTTATTCCAAGGTATTTGATTTTTTGTAGCTATTGTGAATGGGATTGATTTTAAAAGTTCTTTTTCAGACACAGCATTGTCTGTATATACAAAGGCTACTGATTTATTTTTAGTTAGTTGGGCTAAGAGTGTGCCAATTTTGTTTATTTTTTCAAAAAAAAAACACACCAGCTCTTCATTTCACTGATCTTTTGTATTTTATTTTGTTTATTCTCTGTTTTGTTCCTCCTCCTAATTTTGGGTTTGGTTTGTTATTTTTCTAGGTTCTCAAGATGCACTGGTTGCTCATTTATTTGGTACCTTTCCAATTTCTTCTCATAGGCACCAATTGCTATAAACTTCCCTCTTAAAACTGCTTTTGTGTATTCCATAAGTTTTGATATGATATGTTGTCATCTTCATTTGTTTTCAGAAATATTTTGATTTCTCTTTTGATGTCTTCTATGACCCACTGTTAATTTAGGAGCTTGAACTTCAGTCTCCAATTGTTTTCTTTCTTTTTTTTTTTTTCAGTCTCCAATTGTTTTCATATGATGTAGAAACTCTTGAGTTGTTGATTTCCATCTTCATTCAATTGTGGTCAGAGAAGATGCACAGTGTGATTTGGATTTTTTTGACTTTGCTTGTTTTATGGCCTAGAATATGGTCTATCCAAGAGAAAGTTCCATGCACTAGTATGAATGTGTATTCTGCAACTGTGGTAGATATCAGTTAAGTCCATTTGGTCCATAGTGTCAATTAGCTCTGTTGTTTCTTTATTGATTTTGTCTAGTTGGTTGGTCCATTGATGAAAATGTGGTGCTGAAATCCCTTGTTACTATTGTATTGGAGTCTATGTCTCCCTTTAGACCCATTGACATTTCGTTTAAATAGACAGGAGCCCTTAAATTTGGTGCATATACATTTATTATAGTCACATCTTCTGTTGAATTCATCCCTTAATCATTACATACTACCATTCTTCATTTCTTTTAATTTTTTTTTAAGATTTGTTTATTTACTTGAGAGGTAGAGTTACAGAGAGATAGGTCTTCCATCTGCAGGTTCATTCCCCAAATGGATGCAATGGTTTGAGCTGGCATGATCCGAAGCCAGGTGCTTCTACCTGGTCTTCCACATGGGTACAGGAGCCCAAGCACCTGGGTCAACTTCTGCTTTCCCAGGCCATAGCAGAGCACTGGATTGGAAGAGTGGCAGTCAGAATACAAACCAGAGCCCATTGGATGCTGGTGCCATAGGTAGAGGCAGAGGCTTATCCCACTATGTCACAATGACAACACCTCTTTTTAACAGTTTTTATGTAAAAGTCTATTTTGTCTGATATTAGGATGGCTATATCTGCTCTTTTTTTGCTTTCCATTGCCATTGAATATCTTTTTCCATCCTTTCACTTTCAATCTGTCTATATCGTTGCTGGTGAGATGTTTTTATTGTAGGCAACAAATAGATGGGTCTTGTTAATGAATCCATTCAGCCAGTCTGTATCTTTTAACTGGAGAGTTGAGGCCATTATATTCAAGGTCACTCTTGATAAGTAACGACTTGGCCCTATACTTTTCCTATAAATCTTCCTATTGCTTACTTTGGATTTCCTTTGTATTTTTACTTGGAGATTTTCTGTCTTCACATTGTTTCATAATGATGACCATCTATCTGGGTTTCTGTGTGCAGCATCTTTTGTAAGGCTGGATGAGTGGTGGCAAATTCTTTCAATTTATGTTTGTTATGGAAGGTATTTATTTCATCTTCATTCATAAAAGGGAGGTTTTCAGGGTACAGCATTCTGGGTTGACACTTCTTTTCTCTAAAGACTTGGACTGTGTCTCTTCATTCTCTCCTAGCCTGTAATTTCTGATGAGAAGTCAGCTGTGAGTCTAATTGGAGATGTCCTCAAAGTAATCTATCATTTTGCTCTGTATATTTTATAATATTTTCTTTATGTTCTGTTGACTACAAAGGGGCCAGAACTGTGACACAGTGGTTAAAGTCCCAGCCTGAAGCACTGGCATCCTATATGGGTGCAGGTTTGAGTCCCGGCTGCTTCACTTCTGATCCAGCTCCCTGCTAATGCACCTGGGAAACCAGCAGACGATGGCCCAAGTGCTTGGGCCCCTGCACCCATGTGGGAGTCTTGGAAGAAGCTTCTGGTTCCTGACTTACTTCCAATCAGCTTAGCTTTGGCCATTGCAGCCTTCTGGGAAGTGAACCAGTGGATGGAAGACCTTTCTCTTTGTCTCTTCCTCTGTAATTCCTTCAAATAAATAAATATTTTTTAAATAGAAAGTTTATCTACAATGTGTTGTGGTGAAGATCCTTTATGGTCATATCTAGGAGTTCTGTGTGCTTCCTGTACTTGGACATCCCTTTCTTTCTCCAAATGGGGGAAAGTTTCTGTAATTATTTCACTAAATAGACTTTCCGTCCATTCTCTCTTCCATACCTTCAGGAACTCCTAAGACCCATGTTGGGGCATTTGATAGTATCCCATATATCTCTAACACTGTTTTTAATTTTTCTAATTTCTTCTTCTTTTGTTGTTCTGACTGAAAGATTTCCAAAGATTTACCTTCTAGCTCCAATATTCTTTCTTTTGCCTCACCAAATCTGTTCTCATGGCTTTCCACCACATTTTTTATTTGATCTATTGAATTCCTTACTTCTAATATTTCATTTTGATTTCTATTTAAAATCTTAATTTTATGGGGAAAATTTGACTCATGTATGGATTTCTTTCATTTGTGGATTTGCTTCTGATTGCTTTTGAGTAATCCTGTGATTAATCTTTTGAATTCCATTTCCAGCATTTCAGCAGTCTCTTCATCTTCATATTCTAATATTGAAATGTTGTTGTGTTCCTTTGGGGAGGGTCATGTTGTTTTTCTTATTCTTGTTTCTTTAATTTCTTCATTTATTTTTAGGCATTTGTAGAGATACTTGTTTTTATCCTCTAATAGCTTCTATCTTTGAACTATGCTTCTGTGGCTTAGTGGATTATCTGCACTTTTTATTTTAAAAGAATTATATATTTATTTGAAAGAGTTACACAGAGGAGGAGAGAGAGGGAGAGAGAGGAGGAGAAAGAGAGGAGAGTCTCCCCTCCACTGGTTCACTCTCCAATTGCCCGCAACAGTTGGAGCTGCACTGATTCAAAGCCAGGTGCCAGGAACTTCCTCAGGGTCTCTCACGTGGGTGCAGGGGCCCAAAGACTTGGGCCATCCTCCACTGCTTTCCCAGGCTATAGCAGAGAGATGGATTGGAAGTGGAGCAGCCAAGACTCGACCCAGCACCCACATGGGATGCTGGCACCGCAGACAGCTCTACCCGCTGTACCACAGCACTGGCCCCTGCACTTTGAGTGAATACCAAGAGGTGTATGCTGGGTGTGGGGAGGGAGTTCTAGTCAGTGCTTCAGGGTGGGGCAAGTTTCCAGGATAACACTCAAGTTGGGCATGGTAGATCTCCTCTTGTTAACAGAAAAGGAGGGAATGGTCACCTCTGTTGGTGTGATCACCACCTCACCTCTTCTCCCAGGTGTTCAATGACCGGGTGTTAGTCCCCAGTGGGCACATAACTCATCGTGGCAGCTTATAAACTGTACAAATGACATGCACCATCTTTACTCCGATCATGGATCCCCCTGCAATGACTTACCCCAAGCAACCAGGGAGTTCTGAGTACGTGAAGCTGCACACAATGATTTCCTGGAGATTAAGCTACACCCTGTACCCTCTTGTGCAGCCAGAGTCTCCACAGTCTCAGCACACAAGACTCCCACAGTCACTCAGAGCAGAGGGTTTGCTCTGCCCTCCCAGCCTGTGCTGTCCAGAGAGGCAGATGTTTCTCTAGCCCGGTGTCTGTGAGTGTTCTGACTAGGAGGCTAGAGCCACGGTTAATATTTCTTAATTCAGTATTTTTTAACATTTCAGAATAGTTTTAAGTTTACAAAACAAAAATTGTGATAGTAATACAAAGAATTCCCAAACTCCCCTTACCCCATTTCTTCTATTAATATCACATATTAGTGTGTTTGTCACAATGAATGAGCCACACTCAGTTTTCCTGATTGTTTTATCCAAACTCCTTTTATCCCTCCCACCCCTCCCAGACCCTGGTAATGTATATTCTGTGTACAGATTCAGCTTTTTAAAATTTATATGAGGTGAACAAATTTCATATATTTCACACATGCACATTTAAGGAGCATAGTGATACCTTGCATCCTCCCCTCCCTCCCACCCATGCTCCCCCACCTCCTTCCTTTTGTATTATTTCTTTTAATTTTTACAATGACAATTTTTCAGTTAATTCTATAATCATGAGCTTAACCCTCCACTAAGTATTCAACAAATAGTAACAAGAATAAAACACTGATCCTCAACAGTAGAGACAAGGGCTATAAATAATCAAATCATAAAATGCAAGCTTCGCTCATATATATATATATATTGAACTCTTTCAGGGAAAACATGGTATTTTTCTTTTGGGGACTGGCTTATTTCACAAAGAATAATTTCCAGTTGCCTCCATTTTGTTGCAAAAGACAGTATTTCATTCTTTTTTATGGCTGAGAAGTATATTCCACAGTGTATATATACCACATTTTATCTAGTCACTGGTTGATTGACATCTGGGTTGGTTCCATATCTTAGCTATTGGGAATTGAGCTGCAATAAACATGGGGGTACAGATAATTCTTTCATATGCTGATTTCATTTTGTTTCGGTAAATTCCCAGGAGTGGGATGGCTGGGTCGTATGCTAGATCTATTTTCAGCTTTCTCCATAGTGTTGTCCACAATGGATATACTGATTTACATTCCTACCAACAGTAGATTATGGTACCTTTTTCCCCACATCCTTACCAGTATTTATTGTTGATTTTTATATGGGAGCCATTCTAACTGGGGTGAGGTGAAACCTCATTATGGTGCTGATTTGCATTTCCCTGATGGCTAGTGATACTAAGCATATTTTCATGTGGCTGTTGGCCAGTTGAATTTCATCCTTTGAAAAATTCCTATTCAAGTCTTTTGCTCATTTCTTAGCTTGATTGTTTTGTTGTTGAGTTTCTTGAGCTCTTTATAGATCTTGGATATTAATCCTTTATTAGTTGTGTGGTCTGTAAATATTTTTACCCTTTTTGTCAGTTCCCTCTTAACTGCTGGATGTTTCCTTTGATAGATTTAGGGGATGGGAGCACCTCACAGTTCTAAGTGGGTGCCCTGACCTCTGCCAGTCCTCCCAATCAGATTCAAAGTCAGTGGGGAACACAGATTTTTTTTTCCTCTGGTATAATCCTGTAGTCACATGTATTGTGCGAGAGTTGCTGCAACCTCTACTGGCATCAAGATGGAGCTTTCTCCCTGCCAGTGGCCCTAGTAGGGCAACAGGGAGAATGAAACATGCTTTTTGTTCACTGGATTATGTGGGTTCACTGCTCCCCTGCCAGGGCTCCAGGCAAGACTCAGAGTCAGTGTGCTCTGCAAGGTTCTCCCTCAGGGTGTGGGAGTTGTGGGTGGTGTCCCCGCATGCTGTGACATGTCTGTTCTTCCTATGCTGCTCCTTGGCATCCCTCTTCTTTAGAATTTTCACTGCAAAAGTTCTCTAACTCTCCTCTGGGAATGCACTTCCTCTGCTTTTTTTTTGCTATCTTCTCCTGCTCAAATCACATGTTTTCCCTATTCAGCCATCTTGGAATCTTTCTCTTCTTAAATCCTATATATAAGGAAGAATGTGTGGTATTTGTCTGTGTCTGGCTTATTTCATTCAAAAGGATTTCCTCCATTTCCAACCATTTTTATTTATTTATTTATTTGACAGGTAGAGTTATAGACAGTGAAAGAGAGAGAGAGAGAGAGAGAGAGAGAGAGAGAGAGAAAGGTCTTCCTTCCATTAGTTCACTCCCCAAATGTCCGCCATGGCCGGCACTGAGCCGATCCAAAGCCAGGAGCCAGGTGCTTCTTCCTGATCTCCTAAGCGGGTACAGGGGCTCAAGCACTTGGGCCATCCTCCACTGCTTTCCCAGGCCACAGCAGAGAGCTGGACTGGAAGAGAAGCAGCTGGGACTAGAACCTGGTGCCCATATGGGATGCCAGCGCTGCTGGCAGAGGATTAACCAAGTGAGCCACGGTGCAGGCCCATATTTCCACCCATTTTGATGCAAATGGCAGGATTTCATTCTTTTATTTTATAGCTGAACAGTATTACATTAATATAAATTTTCTTAATCCTTTCATCTGTTAATGGACACATCAGGTACTTCATGGTTTGACCATTGTAAACAGTGCTGCTGTAAACATGGTGGATCAGGTATCACTTCAATACAATGAATTCATGTATTTAGGTGGATAGCCTGGTAGAAGCATTGCTGGACCATATGGAAGTTCCTAATTTCTAGTTTTTAAAGAAATAACCATAGTGTTTCCCACAGTGGCTATATCAATTTACATTCCCATCAATAGTGTATAAGAGTCCCCCTTTCTTTACACGCTTTCCAGCTTTTATGATTCTTTTTTATCATAGTCTTCTGATGGGGTGAGGTGGTACATCATTATGGCTTTGATGTGCATTTCCCTGATGGCTAATGAATTTCATATGTTTTTTGACCATTTGTATTTATTCTTTTGAGAACTGTCAAGGTCTTTTGGCCACTCACTTCTTAAGTGGATTGGTTGTTTTTGTTTTTGATATTTTGAGTTGCTGATCTATTCTGAATATTAATATTTTCTCAGATAATTAGTTTAAATATTTTTCCCAACTGTTAGTTGTTTTTTCACTCTATTGTTTCCTTTGCTGTCCAGAAATTTCTGAGTCTTATATAATCCTGTTTGTTTAGCTTTGCTTTTGTTGCCTGCACTTTTGGGGCCTTATCAAAAACAAACAAACCAAAAAATCACTGCCTACACCAATGTCTTGAAGTGTTCCTCCTGTGTTTTCTTTTAGCAGTTTTATCATTTGAGCTCTTATTTTAGGTCTTTATACAATCTTGAGTTGATTTTTGCATTTGGTGAGAGGAAGGGATCTAACCTAATTTTTCTACATATATATATCTACATATATATATATATATACATACACACACACACACACACACACACACCCATTTTGGTCAGCACCATTTATCAAAAGGACTATCTTTTCTCCAATGTATGTTCCTGTAACTTGTCACAAATCAATCGGCTGGGCTCGGGCTGGCAATGTGATATGGCAGGTGAAGCTATGGCCTGCAAAACTGGTCTACCAGTTCCAGTCTTTGTTGCTCCATTTCTGCTCTAGCTTCCTGCAAATGTGTCAGGGAAAGCAGTGGAAGGCGGCCCAGCTACTTGGGTCCCTGGTACCTGTATAGGAGACTAGGGTGGAGTTCTTGGCTCCTGACTTTGGCCTGGTCTTATCCTGGCCATTGTGGCCATCTGGAGAGTGAACCAGAAGATGGAAGATCTTTTTCTGTCTCTTCCACTTATTCTGCCTTTAAATAAATCAATGTTTTAAAAAAATCAGTTGGCTGCATGCACATGGATTAATTTCACCCCTCTATTCTATTTCATTGATCTATGTGCTGGTTTTCTTGCCAGTACAATACGGCTTTAATTACTATAGCTTTATAGTATGCTTTGAAATCAGGTATTATGATGCCTTGATTTTTTTTTTCCCCCTCAGGATTGCATGAACTATTCTGGGCCTTTATGATTCCATATAAATTTTACATAGTTTTTCACTCTGTAAAGAATGCCATTGGTATTTTATAGGGATTGCATTGAACTGTTGATTACTGTATCTACAGATGTATTTCTATAGACAGACATTTTAATGATATTAATTCTTCCAACCCATGAACAAGGAATATTCTTCCATGTTTTGGTGTGTCCTTGATGATTGCTTTCATCAATGTTTTACGACTTTCATTGCAGAGTATTTTTCACTTCTTCAGTTAAATTTGTTCATAAATATTTGATTTCTTGGTACTGTTGTTAATGAGACTTCTTGATATTTCTTTCAGTGAGACAATTACTGATGTTCATAACACTACATTTTTATACATTGATTGCATATGTTTTGACTTTAGTGAATCGGTTTATCATTTCTAAGAACTTTGTGGTGGACTGTTTCGGTTTTTCCATGTATAACATCATGTCATCTGCAAACATATATATTTTGACTTTTCCCTTTCCAATTTCTATGCCCTTTATTTTTTTTCCTAATTGCTCCTGCTAATACTTCCAATACTATATTGAATAAGAATAGTGAAAGTAGATTGTCCCAGATTCTGAATCAAAATGCTTTCAGCTATTCCCCATTTAGTATGATAGTATGATATTGGCTGGTTTGTCATATAGAGCCTTTATAATTTTGAGGTATTACTTTTTTTCTTTTTTTGACAGGCAGAGTGGACATTGAGAGAGAGAGAGAGAGACAGAGAGAAAGGTCTTCTTTGCCGTTGGTTCACCCTCCAATGGCCGCCACGGCCGGTGCGCTGCGGCCGGCACACCGCGCTGATCCGATGGCAGGAGCCAGGTACTTATCCTGGTCTCCCATGGGGTGCAGGGCCCAAGCACTTGGGTCATCCTTCACTGCACTCCCTGGCCACAGCAGAGAGCTGGCCTGGAAGAGGGGCAACTGGGACAGAATCCGGTGCCCCGACTGGGACTAGAACCCGGTGTGCCGGCGCCGCAAGGCGGAGGATTAGCCTAGTGAGCTGCGGCGCCGGCCAAGGTATTACTTCTTCTATAACTAATTTGTGGAATTTTTTTTTATTATTATGAAGGGATATTGAATCTCCTCAAATACTTTCTCTGCATCTGCTGAGATGATCATATGGTTTTTGTTTTTCACCCTGTTGATGTGATTTATGACATTTGTTGATTTTTGAATATTAAACAGTTCTTGCATTTATGGGGTAAATTCCACTTGATCATGATATATGATCATTTTGATGTAGTATTGGATTTGGTGTGGTAGCATTTTATTGAGAATTTTTGCAACTATGTTCATCAAGGATATTCTATAATTTTTTTGTGTTGTCTCTTTGGTTTTGGTATTAGAGATGATGGCCTCATAAAGGATTTTTCAGGTTTTCAATATTTTGGGATAGTTTGAAAAGTATTAGAGTTAGTTCCTCTTTAAATGCTTTGTAGAATTCAGTAGTAAAGCCATTAGGTCCTGGACTTGTCTTTGATGAGAGACTTCTTTTTTGAAAGGCAGAGTTATAGAAAGAGGGAGGGAGAGGGAGAGGGAGAGGGAGGGAGAGGGAGAGGGGTAGGGAGAGGGAGGGAGAGGGAGAGGAAGAGAGAGGGAGAAGGAGGGAGAGGGAGAGGGAGGGAGAGGGAGGGAGAGAGGGAGGGAGAGAGGGAGGGAGAAAGAGAGAGATATCTTATACCCGCTGGTTCACTCTCTAAATGGTTGCAATGGTTGGGGCTAGGCCAAGCTGAAGGCAGAAGCCAGGAGTTTCTTCCTGGTCTCCCTTGTGGGTACAGGAGCCCAAGCACTGGGTCATCTCCTGCTGCTTTCTCAGGTGCCTTAGCGGAGAGCTGGATCAGTAGTGTAGCAGCCAGGACTCGAATCAGCACCCACAGGTCACAGGTGGCAGCTGAACCCATTACGCTATAATGTGAGGCTCATATGGGAAACCTTTATTTACTGCTTCAATTTCATTATTTGTTATGGGTCTGTTCAGATTTTCTGTAACTTCTTGATTTAATTTTGTTAGGTTAAATGTATACAGGAGTTTATCAGTTTCTTTGAGGCTTTCCAAATTATTAGTCAAAAATTTGACCAAATTATTGGTCAAAATGTTGTTTATTTTATCTTTCCCCCAAACCCTCCAGCTTTTCATTTTGTTTATCTTTTGCATTTCATTTTTTAAGTTTTCAGTATCATTTATTTCTGCTCTGATTCTTATTATTTCTCACCTGTGAATTTGGATTTGGTTTGTTTTTGTTTTTCTAAGACCTTGAGATGCATTATTAGATTGCTTATATGAGACCCACTTTTTTACATTTACATTTAAATGTAAGCACATAACCACTATAAACTTCCCTCTTAAACTGCTTTTGCTGTATCCCACAGGTTTTTATGTGTTATGTTTTCATTTTCATTTGTTTCAAGACATTTTTAATTTCCTTTTTAATTTCTTCAATGATCCATTGGTCATTCAGAAGTATGTTTTTAATTTCCATGTATTTATAAATTTTATATTCTTACTGATTTCTAGTTTTATTTCTTTGTGATATAATACATGATATGATTTCAATCTTTTTAAATATATTGAGACTTGATTTGTGGCCCAATATATATTCTATCTTAGAAAATGTTCCATGTGCTGATGAGAAGTGTATATATTATGTAGCTGTTGGGTGAACTAGTTCAATAGTATGGATCAATTTTAATGTATCTTTGTTGACTTTCTGTATAGATTAGGTATTCATTCATGATAATGGAGTGTTGAAGTCCTCCACTATTATTGTATTACAGTCTCTCTCTCCTTGTTTTTTAAGATTTATTTATTTGAAAGGCAGAGTTACAGAGAAGCAGAGAGAGAGAGAGAGAGAGAGAGAGAGAGTCAGTCTTCCATTTGCTGTTCACTTTGGGCCAATCCAAAGCCAGGCCATAGCAGAGGGCTGGATTGGAAGTTGAACAGCTGGGACTCGAACTGGTGCCCATATTGGGATGCTGGCATTGCAGGCAGCAGCTTTACCTGCTATGCCACAACACTAGCCCTCTCTCTCCTTTTATGTCTAATGATATTTGCTGTTTATATCTGGATGGTCTTGTGTTATATATGTGTGTATGTATTTATGATTGCTATATCTTCTTGCTGAATTATCAACATATATCATATTTATTTTTTATAGTTTTTGATTTAAAGTCTGTTTTATCTGATATGAGTATAGCTACTTCCACTTTATTTTTGTTTCCATTTGCATGGTATGCCTTTTTCTAGTTCTTTACTTTCAGTATAAGTGTATTTTTATCCATGAAGTAAGTTTCTTTTAGATAGCATATAGTTGGGCCTTTTTTTTTCAAACATTCAGTCAACCTATATCTTTTGACTAGGGAGTTTAATCTATTTACATTCAAGGTTAATTACTGATAAGAACTAAGAGCTGTCATTTTATTGAATGGTTACTGATTGTATTCTGGTAGTGAATTTAGTAGTGTCGTTTGTTTTCATAAATGTGTACTTCTAATGTAGGCCTCTGTTCATGATTTTTTTGTAAGGCTGGTCTGGGATAGTAATTTCTCTGTTTTTTCTTGTTTGGGGAATTCTTTATTCCACCTTTACTTCTAAAGGATAGCTTCCTTGGATATAATATTCTTGGTTGGGAGGTTTTTTTCTTTCAAGACCTTGAATATCATTCTAGTCTCTTCTGACCTGTAGAGTTTTTGTTGAGAAGTCTGCTATTCTAATTGGTTTTCCTTTATATGTAACTTGACTTTTTTCTTATTGTCTTTAGGATTCTCTCCTTGTCCTTAACTTTAGACAACTTGATTACAATATACATGGGAGAAGATCTTTTTTTGCTTGGTATCCTTTGATCTTCTTGTATCTGAATGCGCATATCTCTTTCAAGACTTGGGAAGTTTTCAACTATGATTTTGTTTAATAGGTTCTCATTCACTTTGTTCCTCCTCCTCTCTTTCAGGCATCCCAATAATACAAAGACCAGTTTGCTCTATGGTAACCCCTGTGTTGCACAGGCTTTCTTTATTCTTTTCAATTCTTTTCTCTTTATTTTTGTCTGGGTTATTCCACAACCTTGTCCTCCAGATACATGTTCTCTTGTAGCTCATTGAGTTTCTTTATGATCATTAGTTTGAATTATTTTTCAAGCATTCCATAATTTCCTTCAGATCAAGATCTATTTCTGGAGCACTATTTTGTTATCTTGGAGGTGTCAGGTTTCCTTTCTTCTTGTTTCCTGTGTTCCTACATTGATGCCTGCGTATGTATCTGGCATAATAGTCTGGTCCTTCCCTTCCTTCCTGCCCTTCCTTCTCTCTTCCTCCTCCCCTTCTTCTTGTTAATGGAGTAGCTTTCACTGGAAAAGACTCATTTACTTAGATAGAATGTGAGGTATTACTTGGGTTGTTGATTTGGCTTTGGTTCTAGGTGCCCAGAAATGTAACTGCTGGGTAATCAGTGTTAGCAGTATCTATAAGAACAACAGTTGTCTAGGCTGTAGCAGCTAGTAGAGGTAGTAGTGTGACTTTGAAATGGACATGAGCTTCCAAAGGTGAATATCTTTACTCCCCAGAGTGTTGGATGTTATTTGCAGTCGGGCTTTTGATGGCTGTAGTCACATTCTGCTGCTTTCAGACACAATGGAGATGTCCCCTTGTCTTGCCAGGCAAGCAGGAGTTATACTGAGGCTTGCGGCAACAATCGCTATGGCCCTTGGACTGTTTGATGTAGGTAAGACTTTCCCAAGGTCATGACACTTCCTGTTTACCTCTTCCCAGCAAGATGGCTTCCCCCATCAGGGGAACTGGAGAAGTGCTGTGGATGGTGCCAGTGGACGGCATGCTTGTTTTTCTTGAAAGGAGCCAGTTACAGCAGGAATGGTAATAAGGTACAGAGAACAAAGTGGCCCCTCCGATAATATGGGACATTTTCTTTACCTAGCTGGGAAACAGGCCTGAGCCTGTATGAGTATGATAATGAAAGAGACAGAAAGAATTTTGCTGATTTGTCAGGAGGAGGGCAGGCTCTGGTGCCAAAGCCACACAGAAGGCCAGTGGCTAGAGTTGTCTGTGAGCAGTCTTGGAAATACAGTGACATACACCAACATAGTACGTATTCTCTGTCCTGTAAAAAGTCCCAAGCAATGGGAGGAAAGGGGGATAAGAAGGCAGGATGAGCTCACCACACAAGAAACACTTTTATTAAAGGACTTTGTACAAACTTTCCAATGGATATAGGACCCCCAGATCACTTTGATAAGCCCCTCCTGGCTGCTTCTCCAGGGGCTTTTTCTCTGCTCTTTCCAATAAAATTTTTTTGCTTCATTGTCTTCTCAGTTTGTTCCTCTGCCTGATACTTAGATATGAACCCACAGGAACTTGCTGTATCCATGAGAGAGTCACTACACTGTAGATTTTGGCACTTCCTTACTCAAGTTCTTCCCTCAGTCAGTCTCCTTGGTTCTAATATTTTATCTATAGAACCCTTTTCCTGGCAATACCGTTTCCCTAGCTAGGGCACTGGGTTAGGAGGAGTGAAACATAGAGGCAGTATCACCATGATTTGTTTCTCTTGCTCTCTGCTGTTTTTCTTTTTCTTTCTTACAGATTTATTTTATTTACTTGAAAGGCAGAGCTACCTACCTAGACACACACACACACACACACACACACACACACAGAGAAAGAGAGAGAGAGAGAGAGAGA
Source organism: Oryctolagus cuniculus (assembly GCF_051225735.1). Lineage (NCBI taxonomy): Eukaryota > Metazoa > Chordata > Mammalia > Lagomorpha > Leporidae > Oryctolagus > Oryctolagus cuniculus. Next base: position 90,692,182 of record NC_142870.1, read on the forward strand.
GAAACATCTTTCATCCACTGGTTTAACTCCTCAAATGGCTGCAACAGCCAGGGCTGGGCCAGGCCAAGGCCAGGTCCTTCTTCCGAGTCTCCCACATTGGGCCACCCTCCACTACTTGCCCAAGTGCATTAGCAGAGTTATGGATTGGAAGCTGAGAGCTGGGACTCATTTGGAACCCATATGGGATGCTAGCCCTGCAGGTGGAAGCTTAACCCTTTATGCCACAATGCTGGTACCTCTGTGCTCCTGTCACTTCTTTCCTGAAGCTTTTTCTCAGAAAAGTTTCTGGAATGTGATTCTTTCCTGTTCTGAAACTTTTTCCTGGCTAAGGTGGGTGAGATCCTCTCATTGAACAATCTGGATTCCAAACAGTATTTCTCAATATCACTGACAACCCCTAACATTTTTTTTTACACACAACATATTAAAAGGTTGCAAATATAGGCTGTGGGTCCATCTGTATCTTCTGGAAATTGGGGGTTGCATTGGTGAAAGTGTGAAATGAGATATGATTTGAAATGGACATAGATAAGTACTGAAGAGATAAAAAGACTGCAATTTTTTTTCATGGTGATGGTTTTAAGATTAATGATGTTAAAATTTATCTATTTGTACTGAGACTTAAAAGAAAATAATGATAGTAATCTAATACTTTGCAGAGCACTCTATGGTTGTCAAAGCATTTTTACATACATTATACTCTATATGTACATATTAATTTTCCTGGCAGCACCCAAAAGGCATCTGTATGGTTGCAATCTAAATAAATATGAATTAAGCAGCAGATCAATTGATTGCTATGAAAGAAAAACTAAAAGGATCATGGTATAACTGGAGCAGTAATCAGAGTTGCTATAATTGATATTTTATGCAAGAAGTTTATATTCAGTGGCAAAAAATTGCTTTGGACTACCTGATTATCTTTGAATCTGGGTTGCTGGTAATGAAATAAACAAGTTTTTCGGATCAATTGTAAATTTTCTTTTTCTCAAATCTATTGGAATTGTATATTTTGAAGAAAGAAGTATTTTTGCTCACAAGGCTTCCTCAAACAGAGTGACTTATTCCTCTAGGATGACATTTCTTTAGTCCAATTTACCCATACTAGTAACAATTATCTGCATATCTTTGGGGGCTATTAAATTGTGGTCCCCAAGGATAGGACTGGACTTTGATCCATCAGTGAGTCTCTAGAAACAACCACTCAACTGGTGCATAAAGAGGAAATTCAGCCTTCCCCCCACAAAGTGAAGTATCTGCCATTTTTCTCTATAAAAATATGTAGCTTGGTCACTATGTTTAATTTCAAGGTCCTTCATCTTAGGAAAGATATGAATTGCATTCTCACTGAGTAAGGAGGCTTTCCTACCCACTGTTGTCATTTCTATGATGGGAGAAAGCAATGTGAAGGTACAGGAGGTGGTTACCTGGTTTCTCGGCCTATAGTTCTGGGAGGACCCAAAATTCCAGGTCTTCTATTTCTTGGCTCAGCTCAATGAGTGGACCATAATAATAATAAAAATAAATTGGGTGGAAAAAGCCTTTGATTCTTAAAGTTACTATGCATTAAGTGCTTATCATGTGCCAAGCCCTGTTAAGCACTTTACAAGTTGACATTATTTTCTACTGAAAGCAGCAGTACGAGAAAATACTTCCATCATTTCATTTCAAGGGTCAGAGAGGGATAATCTTAGTCATTTGTATCCCAGCACATTTCTACAATCAAGAAAAGGATGATGGTTACATAAATAGATGACCATAGTATTCCTGATAAGAAAGCACAGATAGTGGGATGCATTCTCAATTCACAAAAAGGGTCAGGGATTCTTCGTTATATTGGAACTAACTAGGAATACAAAAAGGGTTCTTGCGTAGACTGGATAAAGCAGTCTACATATTTGTGCATTTGTTTATTCACTTATATAGAATATTTTATTGTAACAATTATTTAAGGTTTTGCTGTAAAATTTCGTGTGTGTGTGTGTTTGTGTGTGTGTGTGTTTGTGTGTGTGTGTGTATTTCTTCATTGCTAGCCAGATTGTGGTCAGTGCTATCTATAGCAGTTTACAGAATTCTATCAAACACAGAGAAAGAAATGTAAATTAAAACATGGGGATACAGAGGGGTTGAGGTCAGAGAAATCTCCTCAGGGGAGGTGATAATTGAGTCTGGCCTTTAAGAATGACTGACAGGTATATGAAAAAGTGCTCAGCATCACTAATCAGAGAAATATATGTCAAAACCACAATGAGATATCATCTCATTCCAGTAAGAATAACTATTAGCAAAAACACAAAAGATAACAAGTGCTGGTGAGAAAGTGGAGGCAACGAAACACTTTCATCCTGTTGGTGGGAATGTAATTAGTGTTATTATAGACAACAGTATGGAGGTTCCTCAAAAATTAACCATAACAGTGGAGTAGCTGATTGATAGGTACCCAAAATATGGAATGAACTGAAGAGTTCATCAAAAATGTATATACATAATGGAATACTTTTCATAACAGGATAGAATCCTGTCATTTGTAGCAATATGGATAAACTGGGAGGTCATACAGCTAAGTAAAAGAAGCTGGGCATAGAAAGATAAATGTTGCATGATTTAACTCATTTTGGAATTTAAAAATGCTGACATCATAAAATTAGGATAGAATAGTGGTTACCACGGGGTGGGGGAACATGGTGGACATGGAGAGATTGGTGGACGGGCACAATGTCACAGCTAGACAGGAGGAACAAAATCTTGTGTTCCATTACAAAAAGAGTGATAATTGAAAATAGGTAGAAGAGTATTTTGATTTCTCTTCACAAAGAAGTGACAGATAGTTGAGTAATAGATAACCTAAGATCCTGAGTTTATCAATACACAGTGAATAAAGATATTGAGACATCATACTATACCCCAAAGAGATGTATACTTCTTATTTGTCAATTTAAAAATAATAAAGATGATCACTTAAGGGAGAAACTGCATGTGTAAATACATGTGTCCAGGAGCTGAGGTTGCGATCTAAAATGACATCTGTGGAAGAGTTCACACCAAGAGGCTAGAGTACACAAGGTAGTTAGAGAGGAGATGGCCCATTTGCAAGGTCTCAAGTTTCTGCACATTGAGTATCAAACTTCTGGACTACTATTTTTGAAACCTTGCTAATGGGCCATTCCCTACATTCCCTCTGCTAGGAATCTCCTTGTTTTCCACTTAACCCACTCTTTGCATTTTGCTTTCATAAAACCTGCTGGGACACTACAGCCAAGTAATCTCTCCTGAATCTGACAGTGCAAGCCCTAACTTGTGCCTGTCTCATGGCATTTGGCCCTCTCTGCCATTATGTCTGCACACACTGTCTGCCTTCCTCTTGGCAAGTTTCTTGCCGACAGGGACTCCTCTCTGTTAAAATATCAGAACCATTTCTCTCCTTGTATCTCTCTCCGTCAGCACTTAGCACAGTTATTGGCACAGAGCAGGTTCTTTGTAGATGTAAGTGGAAATGAATCGAAATAAATAAAAACTGCCCTAAAAGCTCACAGAGGGAGACTCATTCAGAAGAGTCAAAAGCAATGCCCAAAAGATTTGTTTGGGAAAAGAGGCTGTATCCCTTGGTCTACCCTCTCCTTGCAATGCCCACTCTGTACTAGGCTTTAGCTGCTTTGTGTTCTAGTACTTTCAAGGCTCAGAAAGTTCTGTAAAATGTTCTCATTTTCCTCTGGGAACTAGAGAAATGATCAAAAAGCTTCCCTTGCTACATATCTGTCAATCATGCAGACAACCTTATTTTTAAAAAATAATTTATATTTTAACATGCGTTGGACTAGTGATGGGGATAGCTGGGGCTTGAGATTTTTTTTCCTTTTCAGTTGCTCAAGTCTGCTTTTTTGGAGCTTTCAGACCCACACACTTATGTCACTAGTCGCAAGTCTCTAATTATGCTCCCCACCCCTAGAAATGAAAGATAAATGGCATGGATATAAACTTACATTTGTCAGAACTGATTTCCTGTTTTAATTGAGGGGTGTAATTTATCAGTCTTTTCCAGCAACAGAAACATGTGTGCTCTGATTATATCTATCAGTCTTTCTTGGATTAGTGTAAGTCTAAGAGAGGAGAGAAGCAGTGATAGAAACACACTCTCTGTTGGTATCTTTTCACTTCCCTTAAATAGATGCAGGTTTTTTTTTTCCATGTGTAATTACATTCTAAAAATATCAATAACGTGAAGAACAATTTATGCTGTGACTGCCCTTTAAAAGTGAGCCTTTCCTTGTCTAATTCAGGTTGAGAATTTCTACCTTTGGGTTTGTTTTCATAAATTCCTTTAGTCTCATGTCTTTTGGTGAGGTTTTCACTTTCTTTGCTTCTTGGAAGGTGGTCAAGGAATTCATTTCTTAAACATGAGTCTCAGGTCGCCAAACTGCTCGTGGAAAGTACCTCCTGGTTGCCAGTCAATAGAGTGGTGAAGACTTAACCCATAAGACAGCACATTTGGAGGCCATCCCCAAGGAGGTGGGCAATACAAGCTTCCCCTCATCGGTAGCCTTACAAAATATTCTCAAAGCCAGTGCCCAGCAAATTTAAGCCAGAAACCTTTGTGTCAACCATTCACAGATCCCATCAGAGCATTCACATAGCCCTTAAAACTATATAATTTTCTTCATAAAAATTCCATCTATATTAGAGGAAAGAGGGACATATTTTTCCTGGTCCATGAGAGTAAACGGCCCTGATCTAGGGGCTCTACTTTCTATGCCTCTTCTAGAGGTGGCACAAGACTGCCTTTATTCACTTCATTAGAAAATGTCAAGAGAACAAGAAGACCTGGGTAAGGGGAGAGGCCTGAATAGGTCAACAATGGCATGCCACTGCCTCTGAAGGTAAGAGAGAGGCCTATACCAGGAAGAGTGCTGCGAGTATTCTCCACAACCTCCTACCTGTAGAGTGGCAGCGATGTGGAGGTGAGCTCTAGATAGAACCCTGGGTTGTCACAGTTCACAGAGTTTTCAGGGAGGGCTTGGTCTAGTGACAAAGTTGAAGAGCTCTGAGAGGTTGAGCAATTTGCTTAATGTCACATATCTTGTTCATGTTTAGCACAGGATTCTGCCACTTTCTAACATGCACACTCTGTTTACACAATTAGAACCACACAGATGCAATGGGCAAGCCTCAGGTAAGCCCTGAGCAGAAGCTAGGCTGGAAGACCACATGGATAGCCTGATTTGAATTCCTACATTGGATGGGGAATCAATAAGCTTGTCTTAATGTCCTGCTATTCCTTGAGAGTCTACATCTGTGTGTGTGTGTGTGTGTGTGTGTGTGAGAGAGAGAGAGAGAGAGAGAGAGAGAGAGAGAGAGAGAAATGTGGGGCCCAGGTGAGAGAGAGAGAGAGAGAGAGAGAGAGAAATGTGGGGCCCAGGTGCCAGAGAGAGAGAGAGAGACAGAGAGAAATGTGGGACCCAGGTGCCAGGCAGTGAGAATAGATACAAAGCAGGTTGCCTACTTGTGAAAGTCCTCGATGCAATGAATGAGCCCACCGGCGTCCACAGTGAAGGGGATTCCATCCAGGCTGCGGTGGCACATCACACAGGTGAAGCAGTGAGGGTGATAGGCCTTCCCTGTGGCACGAAGGATTCGCTCCATGATGGGCTTGGAGCACACATTGCATCGCTCCAGGGTGTTCTGTGGAGAGAAAGAAAAAAATATCAATGTTAGGCTGGGACTCAAGAAGCTATGTGGGTGTGACAAGTATTTTCATAAAACACATTGACTCATGAACATGTCATGGTACTCTGTGGGGAAGAAGAGTATTATAGATGAGGGGACCTCAAAAAGCGAGAAGTGTATACCATGATAAAAACTATACATGGATTTCAAAATACTTTTGCACTACAATAAACACCTATTAATGCTACTTTCCATGAACTTTTTGAAGTTAACTCAAATCTTTATTAAAAAGAAAAGGAAAGGGAACTAGATGGGTCAAGTGGCTTTTGTAAGGCCAGCCAGGGAGAAGGTAGCTAATCCAGGAGTGAGGACATATGTTTCCTGACTCCTACCCTTGTTCATTTCCACTGCAGTCAGTGTGATGGTACACATTTCTGTAAAATCTTTCATAGTGCATATTTGTTTTAATTGTAACCTATTTTTCCCTTGTGGTGAAGGCAGCCATAGATAGCATGTAAACAAATGGACACAATTGTGTTGCAGTAAGATTTTATTTACCAAAATGGTTGGTAGACTGGTTTTGACCCATTCCCCTGAACTTTAACACCAGGTAGGACACTTCATTATTACTCCTAAAACTTGATTTATCATTAAAGACTTAGTGGGATCACCAAGGCCCATAATTTTTAGAGAGCGGTCTGGCTGATGCTGACCAAGACAGAGCATGCTAGCTATAGAACACAAATCAGAATTTGACATAATCATTGAAGCTTCTGAGCATTTAAAGCCCTGATTTAAATACCTACTCTGAATTTAGGATCCATAAACTCTTTTTTTTTATTTTTATTTTGACAGGCAGAGTGGACAGTGAGAGAGAGACAGAGAGAAAGGTCTTCCTTTGCCGTTGGTTCACCCTCCAATGGCCGCCACAGCCAGTGCGCTGCGGCCGGTGCACCGCGCTGATCCAATAGCAGGAGCCAGGTATTTATCCTGGTCTCCCATGGGGTGCAGGGCCCAAGTACTTGGGCCATCCTCCACTGCACTCCCTGGCCACAGCAGAGAGCTGGCCTGGAAGAGGGGCAACCGGGACAGAATCCGGCGCCCCGACTGGGACTAGAACCCGGTGTGCCAGCGCCGCAAGGCGGAGGATTAGCCTAGTGAGCCGCAGCGCTGGCCAGGATCCATAAACTCTTGATAGAAATCTTGAACATAGAGGGGTTTGAAAAGTAATTTAAAAATTCAATTTATCTAACATTATTTTTTTAAATAATTGTTTTTCTATTTATTAGAGAGAGCAATATAATATATGGATATCTACTGGGCCAGTTTGAAGCAAGGAGCCAGGAACTCAATCTAAGTCTCCCATGTGGTTGGCAAATACCCAACCAATTGAGCCGTTACCTGCTGCCTTCCAGGGTGTGTATTAGCATGAAGCCAGAATTATGAGTACAGCCATGAATGGAACCCAGGTGCACTGATATGGGACCTGGGTGTCCCAAGTGGCATTTTACCTGCTATACCACATGCCCTCCTAATTTCCTTGACTTTAGAAATATGCTAAGCGTTAAGAAAGTGCCACCCTTTAAAAGGTTTCCATTAAGTGACTTGGGACCCAGGATTTCATTCTTCCTGTGAATCCCATGCTCTTACCAAGCAATGTACCACCAAACTTTGTGGCCTGACTCATGGGGTTTCCGTTTGGAAAAACCTAGGATGGGCATCTAGTTAGGAAGATGTAGGACTGGATGAGATGTAGAAATTAAGGGGCAGATGTATTTTTATAGAGAGAATCTTTGAATGCCTGTGAGGTAAGATGTGCCTGTATGTACCTAACTGGTGTTCTGATGGGACTTAAAGCAATGGCGTCTGAATTTCCTCCACTGGTTGCATTTCTCCTACTGTTATTTGCTCCCAAACTGACCCAGTATCTCCTTTCCAAAAAACACAGATGTGACAAAATACCTTTCCTGATAACAAAAATGTCATGGCACTGTGATGTTCATAAGAGATAATTCCTTACATAAAACTCAACTTCCCTCTCTAGGCCTAGCTTCTAGCACCCCAGGCTGTTCACTCTTGTTGAAACCTGTGAGAAACATCCATACTTCTGTGCCTTGGCCAATGCACAGATGAAATGCATTTTGCCATTTTGCCATTCCAAGGGACAGGTCAGAGGCAGTGCAGCCTTCCTCGATGGCCCCAGTATTTCCCATTCCTGAACACTTCTCTTACAACATTCACAGTGTACACTTCATTGAAATGATCTGTGCATATGTTTATTTCCTTTACTGTAACTTCATTAAGGGAAAGAAGTGAGGCTGAAGAATGTATTTTTCTGTCCCATATTGCAATGGAATAAAAATAAGCCAGGGATAAATGTGTGCAAAAGAATGAATGAAGGAATACTGTTTACATCCCACCCTGGCAGCACAGTGCTGGCCTGACTCCCTGGCTCTGGAATCCATTCCAAGATGAATTGGTAAATCCATCATCATCCTCCCCTAAAACTGTGGTTGCCTGAGGTTCTGAAATTGCTTAGCATGCCTCTGGTCACAGTCTAAACTCATGGAAACTATTAACCTATTTTCTTCCTCCATTCTGAAGTGGTGAAATTAAAATAGCAGACACGCATAGGATGAGAGTCTGGCGATGATGACGAAGACGGTCTGGCACAGAAGAGCCCTACTGCTTTTCTACCTGGACGAACTGAGCTAATGCGGCTGGAAATTGTCTTCCCAGGCCTTGTGTTTTGCTCCTTTGTGGGTTTTAACTTTTTTTTTTTTAAAGACTGCTCTGTAATGGAGTTGAACAAACCAGAAAATGCTTGACCAGAAAATGTTTTTGTTTGCACTGAGGCTTGGCTGCAAGATTCAGCTCATTTACTGAAACCTAGCAGCAATGAATAAGGTTTAGTCAAGTTTCTAAGGAAAAGAGTTTATAGTCTATGGAAACTCTGTTCAAAGAACAGGTAATCTGAACAAAGTACTGCAAAGGAAAATGATGTAAAATATATCCAGAATGAGGCTGTTATAAAATGCCCCCAAATCAGGAAATGAATGTTGTAGTCTCTTAGCAGCTTGGGCTAGTAAATGATGGAGGGCATATTTTTTAGTCTCTGTCGGGGACACAGAAACATACAACACACCTTAAGACCTCACAGTGTTGGGGAGGAGCTAGTACTACAGTCCCATTTCTCAGGTGAGCACAAACTTGAACTGACAAGTTGGACTTGGAATTCACGAGGGGCAGGTAGGAGTAACACTCCCATTTCTTGATTCCCAGTAATTCACAGAGGGATCTGCCAAATTCATGATGGCGTTGCACAGAGTGGAAGTTGCTAGAGGAGGAATATGAATTGTCCTTTTGGCTTTGGCAATATCTAATGTATAGGGATAGTGTTGGGGGGTGTAGCAGGTGAATCTACCACTTTCAGCATCGGCATCCCATATGAGCACAGGTTCAGGTTTCAGCTGCTCCACTTCCAATCCAGCTCCAAGCAGTGGAAGATGGCCCAAGAACTTGGATCCCTGCCACTCATGTGGGAGACAGAGTCACAGTTCCAGACTCCTAGCTTTGGCTTGGCCCAGCTCCAGCCATTGTGGCCATTTGGGAAGTGAACTCTAGTAGATGGATGACCCCTCCCTTATCTCTCTGCCTTCCTCCCTCTCTCTCTGTAATTCTGCCTTTCAAATTATATAAATAAATCTTTTAAAAATCTATATAAGTCCACTGCATATTTTTTTCTTCCTAGACCTCAGTTTTCTCAACTGTAAAATGAAGATTAATTCCAACTCTGTAATTTTATCCCACTCTGTGATATATCAGAATTAATAACACAAGGAAAGGTCAATGCTCCCATGATTAGAGATATAGAAACAACTGGATAATCCTTTATTGGAAGTTTGAAAAAGGAGCTCATCTGTTAGAAACCTGGACTATATTACTCTACTCTGTCTCCTCAATTATAATTTGAGAAACTGCCAGTGATAGAATTTCAAGCACCATAGTTGGAGATCTTTGTACCTTCTTACACATGGTTCTTTTTAAGCCAGACAAAAAGGTATACTCCTAAAAATATAAACATTAAGCTTTTCTGAAGTGATAAATGGTTAATGAAAATTCAGTTTTGAAGGAAATAGAAAGTCTTCATGCAAGTAAGAAGAAGGATCTCCCTAAGTGTGTCTCTTGAAGTCACGCCTTGCACGTGGACTAGGGCTGCCATGCTGGACAGACAGGGAGACAGGGACAAGAGGAAAAGTACATTCCAGCTTAAGAATGGTCCACCTCAGTGGAGCGCTTTGCAACCTGGCTCCTGATTCATCTCCACTGCTCTACCCTCTGGATGATACATTCTAGCCATGACACTGGGCTCTGTGCCGTAGCCTTAACAAGTGACATTCTTTGACAAGCCAAGACTACCTCCCACCTTTTAATTTACCTGGATAATGCCCATTCATTCTTAAAGTGAAGCTCACATGTCATTCCTAATTCTCTGTTATGCTATAAGCAAAAATAAGTCATTTCCTGCACTCCCATAAGATTGATGACACTTCTCTTATGACATGAATACAATGTACTTGACTTAGTGGTTTATGTCAACCTCCATGACCAGAATAACTCCTCCCTTCCTACAAGGAATCAAAGTTAGAGGTTTAGTTTCCTTGGACAGATTCTGAAACAAAGATTGGAATACTTGAAGATATCAAAGAGTATCCTGGGGAGCTGTAGGAAGTACCTGGGCAGAAAGACAAGCTGCACTATGGTTATAACAAAGGCCTTTCTGTATGCCATATTTCTTCATGCTGGAGGGTAAGGCCTTATATCTCTACATCTACAATCAATAGATATGGGTTGTCTCCAAAAAGAAGGGGTGATCTTGGGCAACCAGGTCCCCTTCACTTGAAGGTAGTTACCAGGAAGGGACTCAACTAGTTGCCCATCAACACTTCCAGCAGTTGAGGGAATAAGAACCTCACGCTTACAGATGCGTCGGGGTAGCACATCAAAGCACCCACAACATTGAGCATCCTTGGCCCAGGCCTACATAACTCACAACATACAGTGAGGAACTGCTTACCAGCTGTGAGGAGCCTTATAGACTAAGCATAACAAAGAATCTAAGCATTATTATTATTATTTTGTACTGTTTCAGGATTTGTTTTCAGAAAATGCTTTAGGCAGTTACTCCACTGAAAGTGGAGTGCACTTGGGAAAGCAGCAGAAGATGGCCAAGTATGTGGGCCACTGTACCCACGTGGGAGATCTGGAAGAAGCTCTTGGCTTTGGCCAGGCACAACACTGGCTGTTGTGGCCATTTGGAGAATGAACCAGAGAATGGAAGGATCTCTCTCTCTCTCTCTAACTATGCCTTTCAAATAAATAAATAAATCTTAAAGAAGTTAAATGATATCAAAAATAAACTCACAAATCTAAACTCCCCAATGCAACTGTTTTTAAATTAGAGCTACAATCTGGTTGTATCATTTATATCCTTGGATATTGCAGAAATAACTTTTCTAATTCACAGAAGAGCTGGAGGAACTAGATGAATATTAATGAAGTATACACGTAACAAACTACTAGTGAGGTGATAAAGAAAATAGACTATTACTATAATTTGTATATTACATAGGCATATAAAAGTATTCAATGTTAAGTATTTTAAATAAAGAGATATAAGTGAAGATTCAGATGACAAAGTGATTGTTGCCATTTAGAAATGTTAAAATTTTCATTTCAAAAATGTGATCTTAGATTTAGTCTTTACTTTTTCTAGGTACAAAAGCAACATTGCAAACTAGGAAGGACTCTTGGAAAGATAAGGGGTGACATCTCATGTTCTAGATACAGTTTTGATCTTGTTAAGACAAAGTGTTAGATCTGGAAAAGTCCTTAGAAGTTACTCTGGCACAGGAATTTTTAACTCTCCATTCTTGCTTCCTATTCCATCATCATTCATTCAAGCAAACAATTTATTATTAATGAAGCATATCCAAAAGAGTTCCAAGTCACTTCTGGATAAAGAGAGTAAAAGGATGAGCCTGTGGGGGACCCACAATGTGCACTTTCAAAACCACGACTCTAGTCCAAAGACCACTTTTTCAAGGCATGGATAGCAAAAGCCAACTAGAGGCAGCTACAGAGGTAGAACACATGTCCCTGACTTCACAGTACAGTGAGAATCCCTCTACTACATCACATTACATTCATTCTGCATTGTAGCAGACAAACTATATCACAAATAGAAGGCATTCAGGCTTACTATCTTGAAACCTACTGAGATCTTAAGATAGTTTGTCTCCCAAACTTCTACAGAGAAAGATTAAAAAAAACCTCATTGTTGGGTCTCTGGCATTTATAACAGTATGCTTGCATAATATTGATGTTTCACAGATACTGGCTAGATGGTGAATTAATAAACACTGAGTTAAGTACTTAATATAAAATAGTTATTTTATTTAACCATGAATAATAATTCTCTAGTCCCAAGCCAACTGGCAAGTTAAGACACAATATATTTCAGGGGCCGGAACTGTGGCATAGTGAGTAAAGCCTCTGCCCAGAGTACAGGCATCCCATAAGGATGCTGCTTTGAGTTCTTCTCTCTACTTCTGATCCAGCTGTCTGCTAATGCCCTGGGAGAGCAGTGAAAGAAGGCCCAAGTGCTTGGGCCCCTGCACCCACATGGGAAACAGGATGAATCTCCTGGCTTCTGGCATCAAACTGCCCCAACCCTGGTTACTGTGGTCATTTAGGGGAGTGACCCAGTGGATGGAAGATTCTCTCTCCTCTCTCTCTCTCTCTCTGTCTCTGTCTCTCTCTGTAATTCTGTCTTTCAAATAAATCTTAAAAAAAAAAAAGACATGTATTTCAAGTGCACCATATTTGTAAGGATTAGGGGCTGTGAGAGGTTTCAGAGCCCTGAAGTGTTTGTCTTGGGCCAAGAGAAGACTCATCTACTTACTCCAGTGTGCTGAATGAATTCCAGCCATTATTATCTGCATGAACTGTGAAGTGCAAAAAGCTGAGATTGGTTCAAGTGCAGTTGTTCTCAACAGAATGGCAATGTGGTACCATGAAGAGAATAGGGCTATGACTCAACACATTTCTCTCGAAATGCCAGTGCCATTATTTGAATTTAAGCACAAATTGCGTATTCCTTATCTGAAATACTTGGATGAGAAGTGTTTTAGATTTCAGGTTCTTTTTTTGATTTTGGAATATTTGCATATATATAATGAGATATCTTAGAGAAAGGATCCAAGTCTAAACATAACATCCATATATGTTTCACATATACCTTAAATCTGTAGCCTAAAGGTAATTTTATACAATATTTTATTGAGCCTGCATTTTGAGCCATCGCACGAAGTCAAGTGGAGCACTTGTATTTGTTGTGTCACGTCATGCTCAAAAGGTTTTGATTTCCCAGTATGTCAGAGACAGCTGTACTTGTATGCTTATTGCAGCACTATTCTCAACAGCTAGGACACGGACTCCATCTAGGTGTCTGCTTATGGATGGCAAGAAAAATGACAGCTATGGAACACAAAACTGGGAATTCAACAGAGAAGTTCAACTTTCCTTTTTTAATTCTTCATTTCTGACAACTTTTTGAGCACAACTCTTTGCATCCAGTACTTATATTGCCTCAGCTCTTACATATTCACTTTAAACAAACTTTTCATGTGACCCTCTGAAGAGCAAAGCTGCCTCTCCATTTATTCTAACACAGCAGAAAGCTAAAAGAGGGGAACAAAGTATTCAATGTATTGGGTAGAAGAAAGGAAGGCAAAGAAGACAAAGACACCATCCTTGCTTTAGAAATTTCCAACATAGAGAGGTAGACATTCTATAAACAACTGATTCAAGGCATTATAGGGGCATGGGTAATGCATGATGGAGACAGAACAGAGAAGTTATTTACAAATTGAGAGCAGGCAAGATTCTGGGGGTTTATGACACTAGAACTCTATTCTAAGTGGGGTTGATGTAGCAGTTAAAAAAAAGTGCTTTAACATGTTGTGGAATTTTAACACACTTTGGAATTGATGTTTTATAACAAGAGTCTTTGTTATTCAATCTTTTTGGAGAGGAGTCTCAGGCCTGCCATGAAACAAAATTCATTTCACAGGTATAATGTTGTAATAAAATTACATATTGGGCAGCACTGGTAAAGGGCAGCTCACTATTGTTTGACATGAACATCTATGTATCAAACAAGTACACAAAAGTGTACATATTAACAGAGTTCAGAAAAAAATTTCTTCAAGAATTTTCTTTAAAAAACAAAAGATTTATTTATTTATTTGAAAGTTAGAGTTACACAGAGAGGAAAGGCAGAGAGAGAGAGAGAGAGAGAGGTCCTCTATCCAATGGTTCACTCCCCAGCTGGCCACAATGGCCGGAGCTGTGCTGATCAGGAGCCAAGAGCTTCCTCCAGGTCTCCCACGTAGGTGCAGGGGCCCAAGGACTTTGACCATCCTCTATTGCTTTCCCAAGCCGTAGAAGAGAGCTGGATGGGAAGTGGAGCAGCTGGGTCTGGAACAGGCATCCATATGGGATGCCAGAGCTTCAGGTCACGGCGTTAAACCAGTGTGCCACAGCGCTGGCCCCCAGAATTTTCTACTCATATATGTGCTATGTAAGCTGGTTTCAAAATTAAGAAAAATATCCTGAAACCATAAGAAAAAAGCCAACAGAAAGTACAAAATGATTAGGACAATTGGGCCATTGTATTCCTTTTTGCCGAGAGCCACAATCACATTCTTCAGACAGAAAGTAAATTATGATGTTTATACTTAAACACTAGAGTTGGGTTTATGGTCCGAGTTTTAGTCACAAAAAAAAATCTTGATTAAAGGACATTTAATTTATTTCTACCTTAAGGCCTAAAGAAGTGCTGTGGTGTGTGTGTGTATGTGTTTACCATAAAATGTGCTAGGTCTCCCAAAACGCCTCTTGAAATATAAGGTTGGGGGAGGGCAGAGAGGATGATACCTAATGATTGTAGGTTAGGCCTTCATGCCAGGGCCAAAATTAAAAGATCACAGAATTCCACTGAGACTGTCATGAGATGAACAAAAAGAATAGAATTGCTTTCATTGCAAACTAAGTCAAAGGAATGTTCAGCCTTGTTACAACTTACTAACTCAGAATCTATCATATACAGTAAAAGGATTAGTGACAAATTCAGGAGACTCGGATTCAAAAGTCTAGGCAGTTTTCTTGACTTTTCTGGACTTTGGTTTCTTCACCTACTAAACGATTAAAAATGTATACATTGTAGTGTTGGGAGGATTAAATGAGATCACATATATGAAAGTAAGTACTCAGTGCTTGGCTGTAAAATAAATGTTAGTTTTATATAATTTCCCTTGCATACTCTAAGGGATTAGGAAATATATTAAATTAACCTGGCACCCCTTAATTATTTTTCAAAGTGCTTACTTTTATTTATTTGAAAGGCAGAGTGACACAGAGGGTGGGAGATGGAAGAGAGGGATATTCTACCTTGTGGCTTACTCCCCAAATGTCCATAACACTGTGGGCTGGGCCAAGCTAAAGCCAGGAGCCTGGAACTTCCATCCCAATCTCCCATGTGAGTGGCAGACTCAGTACTTCAGTAGTTTCTCCACCATCTGATGCCTCTCAGGTGCATTAACAGAAAGCTAGATTTGAGACAGAGGCAATACTCTGTCCTAGGCACTCTGATTTGGGATGTTGGCATCCCAAGCAGTGGCTCAACTTGCTGTATCACAATGCCTGCACTTCTCTTGATAACTTAATTGAAATACTATGCATAGCCAGTACATTTCTGTATTTTTATTTCCTTTACCTTCAATTCTCTTATATTTTATCTCTATTTTTTTAATTAAATGGATTATCTAAGGATCCTGATCCAACACTCTCAGATTACCAGATAATACTGTAATGTAAAATGCCTTCAGATTCCTAAGAGGTTTTCCTCCTGTTTGCTAGGAATTTTGTGGAAAAGTTGTTCTTCTATGCAGACATTATTATGACCTAAATTATACATTTGTTTTTCATAAAAGTGATTTGCCTTTCTTTACACACCTGATGAACAGAAACTGACATCTCAACTTGGTATCATCACACCAATCTCCACAGCAGTCTGGAGCAATGGGTAGAATGGCAGAATTCTCATGCTGATTCTATGCCACATGGCTCTAAGTGTGGTCAGCAAAGTCCCAAAACAAAGGCTCACGTTTCTATTTCACACTATCCTCTAATTCCAGGTGTCTCTGATATCTTTCTAGTTTTATACAATGGCAATTTACTGATCATTAGTATACCTCTACCTCCACTGTCTTATACATACGCAGTTTGGTTGAGCTTGAACAAAGTACTGAATTCATCCTGTTAGTCCAATCCTCTTACCTTACACCCTAAGGATAGTGCCTTCAGGGAAGCTGACTTGCTTAATGTCTTATACTATCTAGTGACAGAGCTGAGTTCAGAATCCTGGTGATGTAGATCTATGCAACCCCACAACCTCATGTTGTATCATTTTTGGAGTACCAAAATATCTCTTCGGTGTTCTGGCCTTGGTTAACAAGACTATGGCAAAATTAACAATGATTTACAATGAAAAACCATTAGGTTCTGTTTTGCAAGTGTCAAAACAAGATATCACACACTGATACACAGGGGTGCCCTCTGCCTAAGGATTTAGAGGGGCTAATCTCATCCTCAGGCACATGGTAGGTCAATGTCTTAGGTTCAGCTTTCCTAGTTCCTGCTATCGGCAACTTGTCAACTGATTTCTTAATAGACGTTCAGACCAGTTCCGCTGAAGCAGTTACTTTCCACAATAGCTGGCATTTCATTGCACTTTGAACAAGATTTGCTAAACCATTTGATTTTCAATTTTATTATTTACAGAGTAAGATAGTAAATATTTTATCCTATACTTCCCAGAATTGAGGGAAAAAAAGAGCTAAGAAACGTGAGAGGCACTCTTGAAGAATCTAAAGAGATATGGAGATTACTGTTATGATGTTCTATTATCTGGGAAGAATTACCATTCCCAGTGAGAACTGACCCCGAGTCGTGGTTCATCAATCACTGACTAATCAACTGAGCCTAATTTCTACTACTTATTACTAGACAAGGACAGACATTCATCCGTCATAACATTCACACAGAGGTACCCAAAGTCCCTTGACTGTTGAGTTTGCAAAAAATATTTTTGTCCTTTGATTTTTGTTGTTTCCAACATATTTTTTCTTTTTATGCTACTTTTGTTTATATGCTTGGCATATGTAATAAAAAATTTAGGATGTGCACACAGAAGTTTCAGAGTGCATAGTTTGCCAGAGATACACATAGTAGAGTCCTTTTTCTTAGCTATAATCAATGCCCAAATAAGGCCCTGATGTTTTTGTCTATGAAGCACCTCTCAACAACCCTCAATAATGCTGTCTTTAATTCAGAGTAGACAACAGGCCTCAAAGGGGGAAAAAGATTGATCTCTGGGTCATGGTCCTAACCCTGGCACTGTTTGAAATTGGAATTGTTGAACTAGATGTTTATGGAGACCCTGCATGGTTCAGTGACAAAGAGAAATGAACAAAAAGCCAAGGGCAGCCAGCAGCAGAGAGGCCTGCACAAAGCATTTCCTCTCCAAACCTCATTCCTTCACCTGTGAAACAGGGATTTGAAGTTACTAGACCTCTTGGTTCCCTCGCTGGGTTGAGGACTGAACAAAACCTTCAACAGGGCAAGGTTCTTTGTCTTGCTCACAGCTTCATCCCACTTCCAGAACAACGCCTGGCACATAGAAAGAGCTCAATACATCTCTGATTAGGTGGAAGAATGATCATTTGGGACTACTCCAAAGATTCACTTAATAGCACCTACTCCCATAGGTATGCCTGGAATTTCATCACCATCCTCAGATGGACTTCTGTCACCACCCTATTTAAGCAATGCCCTCTCCTGAGCCAGACTTTATCTTCTTACCTTGCTACTTCCATCATAGTCTTTATATCACTACCTGGTACAATCTTATGGCATTTAGTTGCTGCCCTGCCTACTTCTTATATTTCTCCAGTATGCTAAAGACATCACTGCATTCCCAGTCTCTGGAGCAGCATCTCAGATATAACATGCCCTCAGTTGAATGATAAAAAAAAAATAACACTAAATAACCTAACATCTAATGTCTCTACTACCAGTGCTTGATTTCTTTGATCATATCTGAATGAGAATGTACATCTCAACAAAATTATGCCACAAATTTCCCCAAGAATATAAATGATCCAAAGTTAATCATACAACATAGTAAGTAGGGTAATGCTTTTTGTACTTAACAGTATTGTCTACCATAGGTAACTGACCTATCCAGGGGAAGATCTGAAACCAGCTTTAAGAAATGAGGTTTTCAGGGCTGGCACTGTGGCACAGCAGGTAAGTCACCACCTACAGTGCCAGTACCCCATATGGGTGCCAGTTTGAGTCCTAGCTGCTCCACTTCTGATCCAGCTCCCTGCTAATGCTCATGGCAAAGCAGCCGAAGATGGCCCAATTCTTTGGGGCCCTACACCCACATGAGAGACCCAGAAGAAGCTCCTGGCTCCTGGTTTTGGAAAGGCCTGGCTCCGGCCTCTGGGGACTGAACCCGTGCATGGAAGATTGATCTCTCTCTCTCTCTCTCTGCCTCTCTGTAACTTTATCTTTCAAATAAATAAATCTTTTAACAAAGGTAACTGAATGCAACATAATAGAACAATATTTTAAAAAGAGGTTTTCAACTATGTGTGGACACAGTAATGACTGCCTGCCTGCACAGTTCAGATCAGAATTAAACTATTATGAATCATCCATTAGAATCAAGATCTGCAAGCAGAGACTAGAAATGTTCCCAATACCATTCTACTCACGTGTCAGATCCCTTCAGAGCTGCCTCAAACTCAGCCTTGCCAAGATGTTTATTTTCTACCTGGCTTTATGAATTGCAATTACTTCCTAAATTATAGCAAGCCACAAGTGGTCTGAGCCAAACAACGAGGGTCATGGAAGGTCTCTCCTTGTACTCCAGGGCATGATGGAAAAGCTTGTTTGAACCAAACTTGATCCTCTTTCAAAAGAAAGGGAAAACTTTAAGCTTCTAACTCCTGGGAGTGGCAAATAGAACAGCCAGAGGGCCATGAGCTAACTTCGATTCTCTAGAGATATGTTGAACAGATTTGGCAATCATTTGGCTTCTGTTGAAAACAAAGCCTTCTAATTATACTTTTGCCAATGGAAGACAATAGTCAGTACCACAGCTTAGGAAGGCCATACTGACATGCCAAGATCATGGCTATTACTGTGCGGTTTTCTTCCCAATAGAGCACTACCAAAATGTACGCCAAAAACTCAGCTCCAGAACTCATTCACGAGAATGGAACTTCGGGAAGGGCCAAAAGGGACGATGGTGAAGTGATTTGATTCCCTTGAATTGTATCTGCGCTGTAATATTTTCTGACACTACAAAACAAAACAAAACAAAACTAATTCCATGTTTTGCTTCCTCTCCCTACCACTTCAAAAGCCTCCACACCACCTCCCACCCCAGCCAAAAGTGGTTGAGACCAGGTATAAGAGGCCCAGTGAGCAACTGTAGGGTTTCCCATTCTGTAACCATTGAAAGATGAAGGAGTCAGAACCTACAGATGTTTTCCCCCTGCTGCTGCATAAGGGTGGTGGACTAACTCTTTCAGTGTCTCTGGAATGCAAATGTTCTTTCACAGTTTAGCAGTCTTTTTTGGATTTCAGCACAGTGAACTAACACGTTGCTAGATTCCAAGACCTCCAGAGAACCATATGGATGAGAGGAATTGGGAGAAAGAACCCACACTGCTTGAAAAAGGTATGAATTTCTCACCCTGCATTTAGCCAAAAAGCTCTGAAAACTAGAAGAGTGAAATCACTTTTGGTTTGTTCAAATGCATGCCATCCTGGAGCTGTTTGTGGTGGGTAAAAAAAAAAAAAGTGATTCAATGGCTTGAAGTCTGTGTTCAGTTTCAGCTAGGAAGCAAACTTTAAAAGATATGTTTACTATCAAAGGCAGGAGAATGTAGATGGAAGAGATTACTCTAGAGGATCATCCTACATGCCTGTGCTCTAATGCCAGTGAATGCTCCCCAGTGCCAAACATTTGAACTTGACTCTCACTCTCAAGGCCCAGTAGGATATTGCCTTACTTTCTCTTTCCAATTACCCACTCCATCGCCCTTCCCCCAACTCCCATCTTCTTTCCTGCCAAGCCAAGCATCTTAATACTTTGTATTCCTTGAACTCCCATGCCTTTCCATCCACTGTTACCTTTCTCTTGAATATTTTTTCTTTTTTTTTTTTTTTTGACAGGCAGAGTGGACCATGAGAGAGAGAGAGAGACAGAGAGAAAGGTCTTCCTTTTTTATTGGTTCACTCCCCAATGGCCACTGCAGCTGGCGCACTGTGCTGATCCGAAGCCAGGAGCCAGGTGCTTCCTCCTGGTCTCCCATTGGGTGCAGGGCCCAAGCACTTGGGCCATCCTCCACTGCACTCCCAGGCCACAGCAGAGAGCTGGACTGGAAGAGCAGCAACCGGGACAGAATCTGGCGCCCTGACTGGGACTAGAACCCCCGGGTGCCGGCGCCGCAGGCAGAGGATTAGCCTACTGAGCTGCGGCGCCGGCCGAATATTTTTTTCTTAATAAGCTAAATATCTCCATCTTGAGTGTCCCAGGTGAAAATGTTATTAATATTTTTTCCTGTTCATTCTCTACACGGTTCATACCTTCTTTACAATATGGGCCTACATATAGCGTTATCTATTGAAATGCAATGTCAAGTTGTAAATTCTAAAGATGATCACATCAAAATGTATCTCGCCTCACAATGTAATGCTAGCAGTCCACCAGCAAGAGGTGAGGTCCTCTGTAACTGTGCTTGTCCAGCCCCTGAGACTATACCATGTCCAGAGGGAGAAGATGCATTTGGAAGACATCCATTCTACTGGAAGGCCTAGTTGTTACAGCATCCTCATTTGGTTGTACATACTTTCTATCCCCTCAACCCCTATTTCTGCCCTGATGGTGTCTCTTCTATGTAATAGCCTAAAGAGCATTCAACATCCTGCCCCTCCCTCCGTCTTTTTATTGAGAAAAGTACCTGGATTCCTGCCTTCATTCCTTATGTGATGCTTTTGTCATGGGACACTCCTCACAATCACCCTCTGCACAAAATGTAATTTGTCTAGGTTGCCTTCAATAGGTGGGGCCCAGAACTGAACATAACATTCTGGGAACTAGAACTAGTGTGTGTTTTTAACACACTTTTTTAGAGGAGTGCAAAGACTGCAGATACTCTTCTGTGGTCCTACCTATTACCATTGTTAGTGATTTCAGGGTCAAATTATTTCCTCTGCACTTCTCTATTTAAAAAAATACTTATTTAATCTGAGACACACACATAGACAGAGACAGACAGTGCAGACAAGTGAGGAAGACTGTGCTTCCATTCATGTATCCATTCATGCTTCCATTCACTCTTATGAGATCTTACATTCTCTGTTACCGAGAAACATGCTTCAAGGAAACCAGGCAGTCACTCCCACCATCTCTGCAAAAGAAATCCAACTTCTTGGCATGGTAAAAACTCTCACAACTTTGGTGCTGCTGGTCACTCAGCCAATCTCCTATGCACCCTACATTCAAGCCAAAACAAATTACTTGCACTTCTCTGAAGATGTCCTCTGCTCTATCTGCCTCGGCACCGCTCTTCCCAATGCTCCTCTCACATCTTTGGCAGAACAGCTCTGCACTCCAGCCATGCATGCCCTCTTCTCTGTAGCTTTCCTCCTTGGGTATAACTAGTTGCTCCCTCTTCCTTCATCCATAAAACTTATGCAGATATCCTCTTGTGCATGTCTACCTCCACCACATTTTTTTTTTAAAAATATTTATTTATTAGAAAGGAAGAGACACAGAGAGGGAGAGCCAGAGACACTGAGGTCTTCTATCTGCTGGTTCACTTCCCAAATGGCCACAATGGATGGGGCTGGGCCACGCTGAAGCCAGGAGCCTGGAAGTCTATCCGGATCTCCTATGCGGGTGGAAACACTCCAAGTACTTGGACCATCTTCCACCTCTTTCCCAGGCACTACTAGTAGCAGGGAACTGGACTGGAAGCAGAACAGCCTAGACTTGAACAAGCACTCTATTATGGGATGTTGGCATCACAGGTGGTGGCTTAACCTGCTGAGCCACAACACCAACCTCAGTCTCCACCATATTTTGAGCTCTTTGAGATGGGACTAAGAATTAGCTCGTCTTTTGCATTCCCTAACTGGTATAGCCCCTGGCACAGCACCTGGTACAAACAGTAGGTGTATAATAAGTGGCAAATGACTAAATAAAAGCTCAGTTTTTAAAAAGTTGATTTTTCTTTAGCTCACCTGTGTGAATCTTCATCAGGTTTAAGTGAAGCTAGACTTCCTACAGTTAAATTAGATGTCAAAGGGACAGGTATGAGAGTCTGAGCAATAATTATACCACTTCCCTTATCTGAGCTAAGCAACAGTAATGACCTCTGTAGTCAGGGAGCATCTCGGATAAGATCTCCATCCATCACAGATACGCTATCTCCTTCACCTTGTCTGTGATTCAGCTGGCCACAGAGTCAGTACCAGGCTTCGGCAGAAAAACAGACTGAAGAGCTCCCAATTCCCACGTCAGCGCTCTGAGTTCCAGAGCACGCTGTCTCCGTTAGTCGTGTTCTTCCCGTCAAGGGCACCCAGTGTATGCACTGGAGGAGATTTATGAAAGACATTGGCTGTGAGACCTGTTATATACACTTCACATTCACTTGTGTTTCATCAAAAAGAACAAACCACAGAAAACTCTAAATGGGTACCTGAGGAGAGGACCACTCTATATTCTAGACAAATAATGTGTCTTGTAAGTGAAAATTCACTGTATTCTGATTTTTTTTTATTTTTGTTTTTTGTAACTCAGTAAGCTTCTCTCAAGCCGACTGAGGTTTTAATTTCTCTCAAGCTTTTACCTCCCCTTTTACTCCCACTCTCTGGAAAGAGGGAGCTACTAATGCTCTGGGTTCTCAGATTCTGGGGCTGTGTGACCCGAGCCTTAACTGCAGAATCTTGCCACACTCCCCACGCAGAGGTCCTTTCTCTGCAGAGCAGTAGAGGATGTGGTCGTTGAACAAATTAAGTCCTCTTCACTGAAAAGTGGCACACCAGACCCTTAGTATGTGGGTTTTGGATCTAATAAAAATTTGGAAAGATATAATGCAATAGTGAAAGGTCTCAGGCTTTATAAGTGTGAAAATGAAGTTCACACATTCATTTTGGAACTTCCCAGTTAGAGTTGAAAGCTTTTTGTGTCAGTAAATATTAGAAGATCTAATTCTGATGCATGATGAGAAGTAGCATAAATGATGATTCTGAAGTAATTGCATTATTAACTTTATTGGGTTCATAACTTCTATGCCAGGAATTTTATATGTATATTTAAGATCATCAGAACAATATTGAAAAACAGACATTATTTCCATTTTATAGATAAGAAGGCTAAGGCCTAGAGGGGTTAAGTGATTTGCCCAAAGTTGTTGAACTGGAAGACAACTGAGTCAATATTAAAAATATAGCCTTAAATTTTAAACTTTTACATTTTCACTCTTTTATTTGGAAGGCAGACAGGCTGACTGGTTCATTCCCCAAATACCTGTAACAGCTGGGACTGGGCCAGGTGACCAACAGAAGACTGGAACTCAATTTGGGTCTCATTCTTGGATGGCAGGGACCAAAGTACCTGAATTATCACTGCTGCCTCTTGGGGTTTTGCATCATCATTAAGCCTGCTGGCATCCAAACCACTGTGTCAAAAGCCCAGAACTTAGCCCTTTTGATTCTGTAACTCTGTGCTCTTTCCAGTCTACTTGGCTGCAAAGAATATGCCTAAAAAGATGGACTATAAAATTAGTAGACATTTCATAAGTTCCTTTTTTATTTAGAGATGTAATTTTGGATTTTCTATATGTGGTAAATATGCTAACCTCTAAATTCCCTTGGAATCAAAAATAATTATTGGGGGCTGGCGCTGTGGCGTAGAAGATGAAGCTGTATCCCATATGGGAGCCGGTTCAAGTACTGGCTGCTCCACTTCTGATCCAACTCTCTGCTATGGCCTGGGAAAGTAGTAGAAGATGGCTTAGGCCCTTGGGCCCCTGGACCTATGAGGGAGACCCTGAGGAATCTCCTGGCTCCTGGCTTCAGATCAGCTCAGCTCTGGCCATTGTGGCCATCTGGGGATTGAACCAGCAGATAAAGACCTTTCTCTCTCTCTCTCTGCCTCTCTGTAACTCTGCCTTTCAAATAAATAAATCTTTAAAATAAAAAGTAAAAGAATTTTTGATTTAAGAGATACTGGAAAAATATCCTCCTTCACGGATCAAGTGCTTCTAACATTTTCCAAACTAGGGACAGGTAGTATTTCTTAAAGTGAAGGAATGCTTACCTTTAAAATAAAAAAAAAAATCAGGTATGCATTTCCTGTGGTGGGAGGGACTGTATTTTAAGGCCTTTTCTCAATAAATTCTGAAGAGGAGAAGGTACTGAATAAGTCCAATCTAAAGCCAAGCGTTGTCAAGTGAACAACATTGGCTAAGGACTGGCTGAAATACAGATAGGCTCACAGTTTGACTCTGACTATTGGGCATCCAAACTCACACAATTTCTACTACCATTAGGGAAAAAAATAAGTCAATAGTTTAGAAGGTATCACCAAAGACAACTGCTAAATAAGGGAGGCAGACAGAAAGAACAAGTGCATATTTTAGTTTTGAAGTATGATAAAAGTATGTAGTGGTCCCCAGAGGCTGGGAAGGTGGGTGGAACAAGGAGAGCATGGTTGAAAGGTTCAAGAGTACAGGTGGATAGGAGGAATGACTTCCAGGGCTTTGTGGCACAGTAGGGTAACTATGGTTTGATAACAGCTAATTGTATATTTCCAAGTAGCTAGCAGAGGGGATTTCGAATGTTTCCAATGCAAAGAAATGATAAATGTTGGAAGTGACATATATACCAATTACCTGATCTGATCATTACGAAGTTGTATTCATGTACTGAGATGTCATACTGTGCCCCAGAAAAATGTACAATATTATGTGTCAATTAAAAAAAATGGTACAACCCAGTATATTATCTGAGTAGCTTTGCAAATTAATTGTACTCTAGAAACTTGACAAATATATGAAATATAAAGACCTAGTGCTTTTTAGGAAAATCTTTCTTGCAAGTTCTTTAGACAACATTTCTTCTCTAGGCTCCAAGACTACAAAAGGGAAGTATGGGGGTGTGGCAGAGAGGGAGGCACCAGGGACATTTTCTCAGATAAGTGGATTCCCTGGACACTTCACCACTGAGAGACAGAAGAGAGGGACTACCAGAGTACCTGAGAAGGAGGGCATGTCTCAAGGCCAGAAGGGATTTTTGAAGGCACCACAGAATGTTAGAGATGAACAAGCAGAGGGCCTGTTCAGTCCAGGCAGGTCATTTCGCTGATGGCCAAACGGAGGCCTGGTGCTGCAGTAGCCACTTACACCGCCAGGGCAGGGCAGAGCCACCACGTAAACCCAACTCGCGTGGCTTTAAGGCCGGCATTGTCTCACTTCCACATGACGCTAGCTGAGGCAGTGGAGGAATACACGCCTATGGCGAGAAGCAGAGGTCCAGGCTGGGGTCAGGGCCCCCTGTATCAGATGGCTGTATATGTCTGGTACTGACAGAAAATGGGATTAGACCCAAAGATTGAGTACTGCTCATGTTTTTTGCTTACAGAAACTCATAAAAGTGAAATGGAGGAAGTGGATAAACTCATTAAGGTATATTTCTATGTGGTGTATTCATGGAATACTAAACAACAAAGAGGAACAGATGGTCACTACCACATGGAGGAATGAATGAATCTCAAAACTGCACACTGAATGAAAGAGGCCAGAGACAAAGGATGAAGATGTGATGAGTCTACACTTCTCTGACTTAAAGGAACTGGCAGGAATGGTTTATGGTGACGGAAGTTGTCAGCGAGTGACGGGTGGAATTTGATTGAAAGAGTCAATAAAGGGACTTTCTGGGGTGACATGCACAAATCTCACAAACACAACTCTCAGGATCTGAGTATCTTACTGCATGTCAAGCATGCTTCAAGTTTAAAATGGAAGAAAATGCAAAGAAAAATACAAGAAAAATATAAAATCATTATATAAACTCACACATAAATTATTATCAAGTGATATTACAAATGTTATATGAATAGTTAAAATATAAATTAAAATTAAACAAAAATAGGAGTAAAACATTAATCCATAGCCCATTAAACAGATGAAGGCTCTAGCCAAGAATGGCTTTAACTCTCTAAGGGCAAAGTGAAAATTTATTTTTGCTTAAAAAATGGACACCATTAGAAAGGGTATGAACTATTTCTTGTAGATAACTCGTATTCATAACTTAACTTTTTTTTTAGTAATGAAATCTGCAGCTATTTGAATCAACCTCCTACCCTGGGCAAAGCGACTTTATCACAACGGGCAGGAGTAAACTTTGGTTTTCTAAGTTTTCAGGATGAGCTCTTTTAGCTTATTAAACCATCACTTGGCCTTGAGAGATGCCACAAATCTATTGACACCCAGACATCCAAGAACATGATGGGAGGAAAGGTACAAATGATAAGGAATGTTGTTCTCATGTGTCTTCCATGTGGTTGAGGAAGACTTCACCTGTGGCTCATGAACACTTGTTATGAATAGACTAGTGTTAATGAAGGGCTGACAGTATAATCACAGCCCCAGGTACTTCTCTTGCCACAGTCAGGGACAGGATGACGAACCAGACAGTGCTAGGACCTGAGAGTGAGAAAAGCGAGTTCCAAACAGAGTGCCATTTTCCCAAGTGGTCTGGATGGCTGCCACATCAGCTCACTCCACCTTTAGTGCACACCGAGCCTGAGCTTCCTCTGGAGGAAGCCAGAAACAAGAATGTGGCTGGATTTTGGAATAGGCTAGGATCCTGGCCCTGGCTCATACAGTTTCATAACATGAGCAAGTCCCTTCACTGGTAGTTTCCTCATGCATCCCTTAGTGAGGTGGAGAGAACTAAATGTCCGTGTGTAGCAGTACTGCTGCAAATGTGGTTTTGTCAAATTTTATATCTTTGTTAAAAAATTGTTAAGAATGATTATACTACCATAGTCTCAATAATTGTGATTATTTTAAAATTTACTGTACATGAATAAAAAAATAATAAATGAGATGATAGAAGCTAGATTCCAGCCCTCTACAAATGTACAAGCTCCCTTGTTACAAGGCATGGCCAGCAGCCTCTTCTAGCCTTGGTAATACCACAAGGCCTTTCAATATCTGGTCCTCCAGGTCCAAGAGGAACATGGGCTTGTAGCGAGCCAAAGCAGCTGCTAGTGACCTGGCTACCTCTAGAATTCACAGACGTACGTCGCTAAACACAAAAGGAGTACAACAAAGAGTGAAACATATTCCCTGTCCCCACCCAGAGCAGCCAAAATGAGGAAGGACATCTTAGAGTTTTTAGAGCAAAAGGGAATAGGAAAATGAGGCTGGAAAATCCTGCCTTCTACAGGTGTTGCATTTTGTGTTTCAGTATTCTAGGAAGTGAGAATGGAGTACTATCAGGTACCCCAAAGGAACTGGATAAGACACATTTAAAAATTTTTCTTTATGTGAAAGGAGAGAGAGAGAGAGATACCCCTTGTGTATGCTGGCTTACTCCCCAAATGCTTGCAACTGCCAGGGCTGAACCAAGCTGAAGCCAGGAGCCAGGAACTTAATCTGGGTCTTTCATGTAGGCGCAGGGACCCAAGTACTTGAGCCATCACCTGCTCCTTCCCACAGTGAACATTCGTGGTAAATTGGAACAGAGAGAGGAGCTGGGACTTGAACCTGGGAACTTGAGATGTGGGCATCCTGAGTGAAAGCCTTAACCCTGTACCAAATGCCTACTCCAGGCACATTTTTTTTTTGTCTTTGTCAAGCAGCTATTTATAATGCTAAAGTTCAGAAAGCTAAGTAAGTTGCCTTGCTGGGCTGAGTAACAGTTAAGTAATGAAGCTAGATTTTGTACTCGGGCCTGTCTGACTCAATCCTAAGGTCCACACCCTCCTGGTCCTCACTGCCTTGCTATTTATTCAAATAAATGAATAATCCGTTTAGCAGATGTGTTAGCTCAGTCTTGTGATGATTACCACATCTGCTAGTCCTAGAACTGATGTGCAAAATGTTTGCTGGAGCCTTCGGGGGTTTGAACCATAGAATAAACATCAGTTATCCTTGTTGACATCTCTAGGAAGCTGGAGGCCTTGAAATCCAACCTACAGTAACAATTGACGCTTGCAGTGAGAATTTAGATTTGTAGATAAGACTCTATTAAAGTACCAGTAAAAATGTTTCCCTGTTTATACACCAGACTGTCAGGCAGCTTCAGAGTTGAAAGCAGCTTTGCGAGACCAGATGCCTTTCTCTAACTTGTCAGTGTAGCCAGGCTCTGTCTTTCCTAGAGAATTTTAGGTGCAAGAAGAAATTCTCTTTGGTGAATCTCATTCAAGTTGTAAGAAGACGAAAGTGTGCAAATTTTGAGTTCTATCCTCTGGCTTCAACTTCCAAAGTCTTACAAGAATTTTCATATTTTCAAATGGAGAATGCAAGTCACTAGTATAGCACGGAACTGAGTCTCTCCTATGGCTGTAGATTTTTCAGAGAGTAAAGTTCTTTCTAGAGCATTCTGAGAGACAGAGGACACAGTGTGGGATGAAAGGCTGGATAAGTGAAGCCTTTTAAAATGACTCTGATTACGGCAAATAATTCAGATCATCATAGCTTTAGGGGAGAGAACATAGGTTAAGTGGTTTCAAAATGTGCATAGCAGTCCCTTCATTATTTAGTGCTAACTTGTGTCACAGAGTCCTTTATCTTCCTAGAATCTCTCCCCATCTGTAAAACATAGACCACAATACCTCTGAGAATTAACAATACAAATGGAACAAGTGAAAATAGGACATTTACTGTAATAACAGATCATTTAATAATATTAGCAATAATACTGTGATCATTCTTTGTGAACCATAAAATGCTAAGCAAATACTAGCCACCACTTGAGATTGTTATCTATTGGAAACTACCTAAGCAAACAAGTCTTGGAACAGGAATCATCTGAAATAGCATTTCTAATAATGTATATCTGCATATGTTGAGTTTGTATAGAGTAATCTCTGGCCCAAAACTTTCCTACACTTTCCCATGGTAGATAGATTTTGGGAGGCAAGGCTTCTAGGGCTCTTGAATTGCCTACCACTAGACGGATGCACTGCCAGGATTCAGACCCAGATGTACAAAACCAAGCAAGGGATCTCCTCATTTCATGACCATTCTTCTCCCTTTCTTGAGTCGAGCAATAAGCTCTTTATAGTTTCCCAACTCATCTTTGTTAAGTTTCTTTTTCTCAAAGTGATGGCATTATTTAGAAAGACCACAAAGGTGGAAAAGAATTTGCAAAGCAGGCCTGCAGGCTGGGAAAGGGCAAATGATTTCATATGTCGTCACTGGGCATCAGACTGGAAATAGAGGCAATTCCAATATTTAAATCCAAAGATATCAACAAGGTCAGTCGAATAGACAGGGTTTTTCAAGTGGTTATGAGGGTGACTAGTTTCCTTTCCCTGATCAAAAGCAATCCCTATTTATCTGAGAGCACAAGGGACAAGAGGTCTGGCCTGTCAGTAAGAACAGCAGTACCGGAAATGAGGCAGGCGCACCAGACTGCTTCTCAGCTCCTGTCTACCCCTAGATCCAGTCAGTCTGGGGATGGTCACGAAGCAGAATAATACCACATTCTTATGGAAAAACAAAAACTATGAATGCTCACACAGTATCCTGTTCATATCCCTAATTTTTTCACTAATGATAAATAAGGTAAATGTGTCAGTTCCCTCATCTATAAATGATAAGAGTTTAGATTTGACCTCTAGTAAGCCAGGAAGCAATGCCAGTTTAGGATGGGCCACAGGAACACAAAGTTAGGCATCCAAGCATGGCCATGAAACCCAGGAATTAAGTCTCATGAGTCCAATGCCATTTGTAGGGAGATATTGAAAATATTAATTCTGTAACTGGAAATATTTTAATTTCTATTCATTTGAGTTTTGAAAGTGATACAAATATTTATGGAGTATTAAGATGCAATGAGAAATATATACCAATTAAATGTCTTATGAAAACCTAGGTGGTGCATCTAATAGAATTAAGCAGCTCATGGAATTAAACTGGAAAATTCATCCATGCATGCGTTCATGCATTGAGCCTCTTTTGTCTACAAAGCATTAATTTAAAACCCTGCAGGGTTAGAGAAAAGAATCGGACCTCAGACGCCTCCCTTGTCAAGTTGCTCACTCAGAAACAATAAGAGGGAACTCATATAGCATTGGAACAATGACAAAACAGAAAAGTCAGTGCACACCAGTGCTTATTATGTGAGGACAGGCCAAATATGACAGCCTTAAGACTGGCGTCAGTTATTACCATAGAAATATGAAAACACAGGATGTTTCATGTTTACCCTTCTCCCAAGCCTACAGACTAAAGATAATAATCTTTTATTTTATGCTTAGAGACAACATCTAAGAGTTTCAGGCTCAAAATGTTGGGAAGCCAAAGCTCACACAAAGAGGCTGGCAATAGATATATTTTTCTATACTTCTTCTTTAGAGAAAATTAAAATAAACATTTCATGGAGTTTTGCAAAACCTAACATGAACCTACAATTCTGGACAGAAGCACTATATAGAAGTTACCTATAATAAAAGGCTAACTGCCCAAAAGTATCTGTCCTAAATACTATCAGATAGGTATTCACAAGATATATAATAATCCCTTGCCTCCTCATCAAAAATTCAGATGTATACAGGAAAACAATGCACAGGTGAGACAACTGTCATGATTTCCCTTCAACCACTTTGCCTATGAAGACAGGTGGATGGCTTGTTCTTGACTCAAGAACTGACACCTGCAATGCCAGGTAAGCAGGGCAACAGTCCCCGCCTACATGTGTCTCCACTGAAATCAAAGTGGAGACTACCCTCACTTTAAGGAAGTTCATTCTTGTTGCCACTGCTGCTGGTCATTGCATCTTGCCCCACTTCTCCCTTGCCTCATATCGCTTATCTCCAATGGTATGAGGACCCTGGGAAATAACTATTTCATCTAACTCTGGATTAAATGTTCCTTATTGTAAGGATACATATAATTGGTAGATGTGTCTATGACCAAGTGAGAACAAGGGGTAAAGAAAACATACAGAAATAGGTAGGATATGAACTCTTCCCAGTTAATTCCTCTTGAAGGGCTCAGTTGCCTCCTCTGTGAAATGGAACATTGAAAAGAATTCTGTGATACTCTATGAATGGTAATCATCATCTCTGAACTATGGTGCATAATCCTTAATTCAGAAGCTGCCAACATGGACTTTCACTGACTATCCAAGTTTTGGTGCTCTAGAAGCTATAGCAAGATCTTGGATGATATGATCTGATACATGGGAAAATGGACTCTAAGAATATTCATTCATTTAGGAAATTAACAGTTATAGAACATCAGCTTTCTGCAAGGTCTGATGCTAGGCTGTGAGCTTATAAAGAACAAGACAGACAGGTTCTCTGTAAGAGCTCACATCCAGTGATAGAAACTGCAAAGATAAAGTTTTCAGAGGTGTGTAACGTTTAGTTGGTGAAAAGTCTTTTTGGATCAAAGATGAGAAAGCATGTAACTGCCTTGGTGGGGAAGGTTGCTAGCACAACTTGAACTACTGAGAGAGTCAGGAAAACCCTGAGGGACTAGGATTAAATAGTTCATACTCGTGTACTTGAATTAGCACTAGACTCCAGCTCTAGATTGTAAAACAAAAACCAAACAAACAAAAACTCCCTCCTCTGCCAGGAAAAAAAAAAACACAAAAATATTCTGAAATCATGGACAAAACTAGGTTGGATGAAGATACAAAATGCAGTGGTGATAGCACAGTTGCATGTGTTCCTGCCAATGGATTTCACAACCACATGCATTTTCATGCTGATGAGAGCACTGGATGTGCACAGAAGTATGCAAAAATTCAGACCATCCGTAGGAAACATTTCTGTGGAAGCAAATACCAACATATACAGAGAGGGCTGGCTGACTGTGAACACTGCCCATCTAAATTTTTAAAGGAAGGGCTCGAAGAGGACTTTGGTTTTTAATAATGGGATCTTGGTCTTGTTCTTCTTGAAGGAGGCAAAATAAATCCACAGTGAAATTGGTGAACTGTTATTAGGAATATAAATCGTGTAATACAAACAGATACATGAAATGAAGGTTGAAAAATATACATACAAAACACATTTCTTTCTTCCAAATGAGGAGAATCAGAACATGTAAACCATCTATGCTGAAAGAATTAACAATGCTAGCTGGGACATCTTTGAATAGATGGATGAAACACGCTCATAATTCCTTGGGCTCTTGGGGTTTAATTTATTTCTTTGTGGTTCATAGTTGCAGGAAGGACTCTATGGAAAATAAACAAATTTGGGGCAGACTGGGGGTGCAAAGTGGCTGGATTTGTAAGTGAAGGCACTTTGCTAAGTGAAATCTTTCATCAGATAAACTGCCAAGGCTGCAACAGCCCTTCAAGAACAGTGAAACACGTTCAAACCAGTTCTGCCTGGAGACAGAGGGACGCTAATTGCTTTACTCAGAATCTCTGGAACCTTTTTGCATGCAGAAGCATAAAAATAGCCAAGCTGTATACATCGCCTCTAGGATCCACACCTCCACCTGCAGAATGGAATTCAAGTTTTCATGCTGTCTCCTTGCCACAGGTTTGCTTTGCAGCCTAATTACCAACTAAGTTTGATGACAACATAACTGGCTCCAGGGGCTTCTTGTTCCTACCAAACCAAACAAAAAACAAATTCCTGAAGCAAGACCTGAAATGTACTGCTGGGAATACAGAAGCAGTGATGCAATTCTAAACTGGGGCCAGTCTCCTCCTAATCTTCACATCGACAGCTTCCCTGGAGAGCCTGTCTCCAGCAGTGTGGACCAGCTTTGACAAATATTTACCGACAAATGACTATTACTTTAATCATGACCATTACTTGCAATCATTTGCTGATTTACAGCCAACAGACATGTTCATGGACGCTATCTCACGTGATGGCAACAACTGTGTGAGGAAAGTACACAGAGCAGGGCCCAGTAACTTCTTTAACTAAATACAAGTTTACGATGCGGCCAACTGGTAAAACTGGGAGTGGCTAGTATCACATGCACTCTCTCCCAGCCCTGCTTTCAACACAGAGGCTGATAGAAAACCTTCTGAGACAGTCTGGGGCCAACAGAACCAGGAGTCCCTTCACAGCCCACTTTGGAATCCATGGTACAAGCCAGGAGTGCATTACCCTGAGACAGGAGTGCATTACCCTGAGAAGGGCTGAACTTACAACATGCACACCCATTAACCAATGAAGACAGTTAAGTAGAACCATAGCAACTGCTTGCAAAGATGGGAAAGGGACTTTTTTTTGTTGTTAGGTGAGAAGATTTTCTCAATGGCACTTTAGAAAATGATAAAAAGAACTGTACTAGATTTTCAATGTCCCTTCCAAACTCTTAGAATGACTACTGCATTCTTCTGCTCAACAGAGCCTCCTCAAAATCTAGGAAACACACATTTGGCACCATCTTCATCTGAGGTAGGAGATAGCCACGCATTTCCAGAAAGTGGGGTGCTTGACCCATATGGTCTGCAACAGTCATCTTTGTGATGCATGGTAAGGTTCATGTGGCTTGATACATCATATGATAGGGGAGGTGCTGCTAATTTATCATGCAGGAAGATGACCTGAGAGTCCAAAGACTTGGGTCTTCCTCTTGTTCTCTCATGATTGATACTTTCTGAGATTTCCTACCACATCTTTTAATTTTTAGACTATTCCAGTGAGTCATGGAGGCAAGAGTCACTTTATTTTACAGAAGTGAAAATTGACGCTTTAAGGCATTTTCCTGGGTCACATGGTTAGTAACTAGCACAGTTGGGGTAAAAATTCAGTCATTTGACTGCCAAGCACAAGCTTCTCCACATCAGCATACTGTTCAGATAACAGCAGTTCAGGGGGTCTACTCTGCCACTTTTAGCCATGGATATTTGGATGTCTCTTTTCTCCTCTGAGCCTCTTCATCTTTACTAGTACTACACAGCTGGTAATATCTGAAGTTTGTATCCCACACAGTGGTTCTAATGATCAAATGAGTAAAGGTAAGAGAGTAGGTTTTCAACTAGAAAACCTCGTTAGGTTTTTCAGCTAGGTGTTCAACAGTTGTAGAAGTGTCTATTACTAGTCTTGACGACATGCATGGAAGTTTTGGTAGGGGAGTGGGTGACTTCCACTGGACAGAAACAGTTGAACAGGTGTGAAAGTAGAAAGAGGCTACAGGAGCTCACTGGATCTATCGTAAAATGATCTATGAAAAGGCAGAGGGGTGAGTGAGTCAGGATAGGGTCATGAGTCTGGCATTCTGTAAAGGTTGGAAGGTATGGTGATTAGCAGGTGAGAAGAGGTAATGGAGAGAATGCAGCTCTTGTTTAGATTGTGATAGAAAAATGATAAGAATTAGAGAAGGGCTCTAAAAACTGGTGTTAAGCCAATATTATTAAGCTTAAGAAAATGGTTTCCTATTTGTAATTCAGCAAGAAAATATTTCTTCTACATGATGGACACTAGGAAGGTTTCAGAGATACACACAAGTGGTCCTTGCCTTCAAAAGTTTGCAGTCTAGCAGGAGAGACACATATGAAATATACTTCGAGAAAAAAATGGAACACTAAAGGCAAAAACTTGGGTAGTAACACTATATTCATAACATACAAGTATGTATAACATTATATTCATAATATATAAATCAATATGATATCACATAATAGTGAGTCAACATTTAACAGTTTATAGAGGACAAGTCTTATGTTGAGCATGTTCCATGTATCAACTCATTTAATCCTGACAAAAACTCAAGTAAATATAAATTGTCCTTATTCCTGATATACAGGTGAGGAAGCAAAGGTCTGTGAACCCTCTCAGGTCACATGAGTTGGAAGGATGGAGCTAGGGTTCTAATTCCAGCCCGGGCTGTCTGATTATGGACCTGAGGACCTTAGTCCCTATCGCCCCTTTCCTTCCAAGCTTATTTCTCATGCAGCACTTGGAACTTTCTGGTATTCTACAGAACTTATCAATCATCTTGTTTAGTTGTCTCCCCGCTGGAATGTAATTTCCATAAGGACAGGACTAGGTGCTCGCTTTGTCCCCTGCAGTATCCTCAGCAACTGGAATGGTGCTGGGAACGTAATACACGCTCAGCAACACCGGCAAATGGACACATGTTAAGAAATTGCTTTATCTTTTTCTGGGCCTCCTCATTAGGGAAAAGTGGGATCAGACGGAAATATTTAAAAGAATGGATGAGAGGTACCATGAAAAAGTAGACACAAAGGGAGGTAGGAGGATGGAAAAAGTTATGTAGATAAAGAAAGACTGAAAGGCAGGTGGTCGGGAAGCAGATGGCAGGAATAGGGGTTGTTTGCAGGTCAGTGAGGAGGAAGATGAGAGATTTACAGTCCACATTCCAGGCAGCACTCAGCTCAGAACACACGGAAAGCTCTGAATTCACTCACGTAATTCTCTGTCACATAGCTGGGGAAAGGAATCTTTCCCCGCCCTACCATTTGGCTCCTGCTCTCCTCTCCTCCTCCTGCTGGGGTGCAGGATTTCCAAAGCTTCCTTCTCGCCGCTCCTCCCCTTGTTGTGGGAATGCTGGCCAGCTCCAACTCCCACTTCCTTTCCTGCTGCCAACGTCTTGCCAATCTGAACTTCTGTACAAAATTGAGTACGGTTTATTCTCTTAACCAGATTTCTGATTAGGTTGTGCAGAGTCGCCATAAGAAATAGTCATGTTCCCCTCCAAGGTTGCTGTTATTCTGTCTGTATTATTTATATTAGCAGAAAAATAAATGCATGAGGTTCATGTCGTATGTGGAGGAAAACTGTCTTCCAGAAATGTACCTGGGAAATAGTATGTGTATCTCAGTGCTATTTACCTTTATTTCAAAAGAACATGCTGAGTTGGATGCCATATCTGAGGTATACACTTAGCTCTATTATTCATTTACTGTGGACACTATGACACGTCTAAATCTTAGTGTTGTCATTTGTAAATGAAGATGATCTGGACGGGTTGGTAATGATTAGATTATTTTGAAGTTTATGGCAATTCTTAAAAAAAAAATTTGTTTATTTGAGAGGCAGAGCTACAGAGAGAGGTCTTGTATCCACTGGTTCACTCTCCAAATGGCTACAACAGCAGGAGCAGGGCTGATCTGAAGCCAGGAGCCAGGAGCCTCTTCTGGGTCTCCCACATGGGTGCAGGGGTCCAAGAACTTGGGCCATCCTCCTCTGCTTTCCTAGGCCATTAGCAGAGAGCTAGATTGGAAGAAGAGCAGCCAGGACACAAATTGGTGCCCATATGGGATGCTGGCACTGCAGGCAGAGGCTTAACCTATGCCACAGTGCCAGCCCCAGTTTATGGCAATTCTGACTCCATTCCATTAATACTAAAATTCTTTAACTGTCTACAATCAGTCTCTTTCCACTAGCTGCAGTCAAGAGGATTGCTTGCACTAGATTCAAACATATGGTTTCTGCAACTTATTCATTCACCTATTCAACCAACATTCTTTGAACAGGCACAGTATGTGAAGAACTGCTCTTAGTCTGATCGGGGTCGGGGGGGGGGGGGCAGGGGAATTGAGACAGGACCCTACTGTCATCATGGAGTTTAATATCTAGAGGTAGAGATGAAACATTTAACTAAATACACCACAAGTTACAAAGTGAGTAAATGATGGAGAGAAGCACAGAGATGAGAGTGGGAGTTTAGCACAGTTAGGGACTGCCCTTTATATAGAGGAAGAGGTATTTGAATTATTGGGTCTTAAAGAACAGGACGCGTGTTGGCAGCACAGGGGAGAGAATTCCAAGTGGAGGCAATAAGCGAGTAAAGACATGGTGATGAGTAACCTTTTGCTAATGGGAGGGGAATGTGAGAGAGTTAAGGGAAACTGAGTCAGATGTATGATTATGGAAGCCTTGGAGTGCCAATCCAAGGTATCTACATATTGCTTGACAGATAACATCACCCTGCATGGCACACAAGCCATATTCCTCTTTGTATACAGTCTTCTGCCTGTTGAAATGTCTACCTTGCATATACACACCCACACACACTGGCCATAGAGAGTATCAGAACCTTCCAGATGAGACTTGAAATAATTACTGCTGAAAGCTGTCATGGCAGGAATTCACTCTGAGGACAGCAGGACGCCTACGATAAGCAAACCTGCAGAATATCACAGAGTTTTTGTTAGCTCCCTACCCCAATCAAACATCAATTGGATGAGTCTGCAAATGGTAAAAACCTTCAATGTATAAGAAAGCATGAGCTG
The DNA here is from genome assembly GCF_051225735.1 of Oryctolagus cuniculus. Taxonomy (NCBI): domain Eukaryota; kingdom Metazoa; phylum Chordata; class Mammalia; order Lagomorpha; family Leporidae; genus Oryctolagus; species Oryctolagus cuniculus. Next base: position 90,729,466 of record NC_142870.1, read on the forward strand.
GTAACCTGTCCATGGAGAGTCTGGAAATGTTTGCAAGTGTACCTTTCTCTCCACTCAGTCCTCTGGCAGCTGCTCCCGAACCAAAATAAGTGAAAGGCTCCATAGAGTACAAGCTGTGCTTTATGTACGGCAGCACATAAAGACCCAGGGGAGGGGAGGGTGAGGAGGGAGGCTGAGGGGGTGGGCGGAAAGAAAGGCTAGGTATGATTATGTCACCGGGTATCCTTGGTAACCAGAAAACATCTTGTACATTCTGCTTGAGAGTTCAGCAGCACATGGAGAAGAAACGTGCCCTCCTGTCAACATCAACAGCATGGGAACAGGACATCTCTGTGCCTCAGTCAAGGTGGGAGCAGACCTTGCCAAGGCCCTTAAATCTTAAGTGTCTTGCAAAAGAGGGAGGCACAGAACTTGAGAGTGTGTATGCGTGTGGATGAGGAAGGGTATGAACTTGGTGATAAAGAAAACCATCGCACAGTGGCCCAGGAGCAGGTGTTATGAAGGTCCCAGAGCACAGAGAAAGCATCCAGTCAATGCCAGGATGGGACTTGATCCAGGGTTTATACTCTCCAGAGGCGGGACACATGTGTCTAAAGTGTGACTCTAACAAAGATACCTTGCTATCACACTAAGCCTGGCAGGCCACAGGGCTCTGGGAGAGAAAAGCTAGAGAGGTTTGCATTTCTTAGCTTCTGTAGTGGGCATGAGCATCCAGAAAATTCACCTGGTCAGCCTTGGGTCCATGACAATCTTAGCTATTTCCTTTGCAAGTGTTTGCCCCAGGTACACAGAAAAAGACATGCAAAAGCTCCCCTCCACTGCTGAGAATTTGGGGTACCTAATAACAACAACTACAATGAACACCATTAAGCGTAGCATACCAAAGGCCAAAGCATTACAGCTGATTGATAGTTAAATGTGCCAGCAACTATTCTAAGTGAAATATGCATGTATGGATCCGCCACATGCACGTTTGTTGGGAAGTATAGTGATTAGAAGGTGAGAAAAGGTGATGAAGAGAACGCAGCTCTTGTTTAGATGTGATAGAAAAATGACAAGAAATAGAGAAGGGCTCTAAAAACTGGTGTTAAGCTAACATTATTAAGCTTAGCAAAATGGTTTCCTATTTGTTTCTAATTCAGCAAGAAAACGTCTTCTACATGATGAACACTAGGGAGGATTCAGAGATACACACAATGTGGTCCTTGCCTTCAAAGGTTCACAATCTAGCAGGAGAGACACATATGAAATATACTTTGAGAAAAAATGGAATACTAGAAGCATACGTATTTATAATGCTGGTATATGTGTATAATAAATGAATATATATGAATATGTATGTATTTGAATAGCACATACATTCTCATTCAATCCTCACATAAATCCCATAATAGGAACTTTTTTTTTTTTAAACAGGCAGAGTGGACAGTGAGAGAGACAGACAGAGAAAGGTTTTCCTTTGCCGTTGGTTCACCCTCCAATGGCCACTGCAGCTGTTGTGCTGCGGCCGGTGCACCACGCTGATCCGATGGCAGGAGCCAGGAGCCAGGTGCTTCTCCTGGTCTCCCATGTGGTGCAGGGCCCAAGCACTTGGGCCATCCTCCACTGCACTCCCTGGCCACAGCAGAGAGCTGGCCTGGAAGAGGGGCAACCGGGACAGAATCCGGCACCCCGATTGGGACTAGAACCCGGGGTGTTGGCGCTGCTAGGCGGATGATTAGCCCATAATAGGAACTTTTACTCTCTCTGTTTTAGATTTGAAAACTAAAGCACAGAGAAGGCAAGTAAGTTTGCCAATACCACCCAACTAGTTGGTGGTAGAACGGTGATTTGAACATACTCAGCTTCAGTCCATGTTGAAAACAACCAGGTGAAGTTGCTAAGCATAAAAATAATGGATGTGGCCGGCGCCGCGGCTCACTAGGCTAATCCTCCGCCTTGCGGCGCCGGCACACTGGGTTCTAGTCCCGGTCGGGGCGCCGGATTCTGTCCCAGTTGCCCCTCTTCCAGGCCAGCTCTCTGCTGTGGCCCGGGAGTGCAGTGCAGGATGGCCCAAGTGCTTGGGCCCTGCACCCCATGGGAGACCAGGAGAAGTACCTGGCTCCTGGCTTCGGATCAGTGCGGTGTGCCGGCCGCGGCAGCCATTGGAGGGTGAACCAACAGAAAAAGGAAGACTTTCTCTGTCTCTCTGTCTCACTGTCCACTCTGCCTGTCAAAAAAAAAAAAAATGGATGTTTACACACAGGTAAGCACCAGTGCATGCATACGTGCACGTGCCCACACACTCATGTGAATTTGCAGGTCATAAAGAAAAAAGATGAACGTTTATAGTCACGTGAGCTTCAGGATGTTGTATATATCCAGGCCCACACACATGCACGTGCACAACAGAGAAACATGAGGAACTCTGCAGCTATGCAGAAATGAAAACAGGACTAACAGAGGGAGCAGGGACAGTTGCCACCCTGTGACTTTACTATAATGTTGTTAAAAATGATCACTGGCGATATTCATAATCCAAAACTGGCTTTGGTGCATGGTTTTTAGTTAAGAGTGACGAGCAACAGAATGTGATGGGTGACAGTCCATGAGCAGAAGCTTTGTTTTCTGCCTGTTGTGCAGCTGCTCCTGGTCACTGAAGAAGAATTTCTGCCAATCCATTATAGCAACATGATTCTCTGATGTCCTCTCCCTCTTCCTCCCCAGCACCCTGTCTCATGCTACTTAGGCTTCTAAAGCTCAGTACGTCATCATCACCTTGGCCTTTGATGGCTAAATTTATGAAGGAGGCTGTGAGGTTTCACTTTGGAACTCGGATGCAGCCAAATACATGTGCCAAAGATGACACTGGACATATGGTACTTAAAATGATTCTGATGGAATTCAGAATAAGCATGCCTACTAATTCCACATCTGTGGTGATGCAGCTGACATGCCATTCAACACGAAATAACCACCTCCTTGCATGCCAGGTTCACAGTCTTACATGTGCTTCAACGAGAGCCAGAATTCTTTGAAGATTATATTATTCGCAGCAGCTCACTGAACAACTCAAAGAGATACCATCCAAATGCAAATAGCAATTCCCAGACCTCTGGAGGTGACTGTCATTCTAGGTCAGTACTGTCCATCACAACTCTCTAAAATGCAGGAACATCTCTTCCGTCCAATAGGGTAGTCACTAGTTACATATGACTATTAGTGTGTGAAATGTGGCTAATGTGAATAAAGAGCTGAAATTCTTAATGTTGCTTAATTTGATTAAGTTTAAATAAGTCGCATGTGGTTAGTGATTACCATCTATGACAGTCATCTAGATCAGCATCTTCATTCTATTGCTCCTGGAAGTCATCTCCTTTAAACCCTAAATCACCCAAATAAGTGAAGGTACTTGACAGAGGATAACACTGAGGGCACAGATGATAAATTTCCTGCTCAAAATCACAGTCAGTCTGCAGGAGAGCCAGAACTACAATGCCATCCTTCTGACTGTTGTTCTGGCTTTTCTTCTAACTAAACATACATTTCCTTTTTTTTTTTTTTTTTTTTTTGACAGGCAGAGTGGACAGTGAGAGAGAGACAGAGAGAGAAAGGTCTTCCTTTGCCGCTGGTTCACCCTCCAATGGCCGCCGCTGCAGCCGGCGCACCGCGCTGATCCTGGCAGGAGCCAGGAGCCAGGTGCTTTTCCTGGTCTCCCATGGGGTGCAGGGCCCAAGCACTTGGGCCATCCTCCACTGCACTCCCTGGCCATAGCAGAGAGCTGGCCTGGAAGAGGGGCAACCGGGACAGAATCCGGCGCCCCAACCGGGACTAGAACCCGGTGTGCCGGCGCCGCAAGGTGGAGGATTAGCCTATTGAGCCACGGCGCCGGCTCTAAACATACATTTCTGAGATGAAAATGGGACCCAAATAGATGACTGCAAGTCAAATCCTCATTTAACCTTTCTAGTTTCTCTTTAAACTTAATGACTTTGTTATTAATTTTAAATTGTAGTATATATAAAGTCTAATGATTTGAGAAATTGGCAACAATGACAAACACAACAAAAAGCAGCCAGAAAGATCGAGAAGATACTCAAGGCAGAATATAAAAGTTTATGACCAACAAATAACAGAACTGGCCAACTGAATGCATCATTTGAGAATCCTTCATTAAAATACTAATAGCATAATCTTTTTGGACTAACAAAATCACACTAAAAAACCTGTCAGAATCTTTACCAACTGACTATTACAATTCTCTAAATTCTTTTATCCTTGGAATTTACTTAACTTCATTTGTTCTTTGTCTTTCTATACTAAAGCAGTTATAGATTGTCATAACATCCAAAAGCGTTTTGGAGTCATGGGAATGCAAAAAAAAGCCTCAGAAAAACAAAACATTTTGTTTTACTTGTTCTTTTTTTTATTAACATTTACAACATAGAAATTGTGTCTGTTTTTTTTCCTACCCCCAAGTCTGTACCCAATAAAAAAATGTTTCCAAACTGGGATGCCAAGTTTCCATCCAAATCTCATTTTATTTAATATCCCTGGGTGAACCCTCCTTAAAACAAAGATTTATACTGGAGCTCGGATGGACTTACTGTTGAAAACGTGAGATAAAGCACACGGTAGCCATCTGAACCCCTAAAACCTAGGTAGCATTAACAAGAGATGCCTTGCAGGACAAAGGCCACACTTCAGCAACCTCTCCCTGGCTACCTGGCAACAGCTCTTCACTGACTTTAGTACATTTAATTTCACCCACCACTTCTAGAAAGGTTGAGAAATTTCACACTTCTTTGCCACAGTACCTTGATTATTATCCTGGCTTGTTCCTCTCTGGCTCTCTCAGATTGGCTAGAATTCTAAACTGGCTTCTTGGAAAGAAGGAATTGTATCAAAGAATATCCAAGTATCTTTACAGAGAAAAGAATGGCTTCTGTGCAGGACTGTTCCCCTTCCAAAAAAGCTGCCCTAGTGTAAGGTTGAGTTGCTGTATTAAAAAAGAACAAATAAACACAACAAAAATTTTTGAAAGGGGATTTACTTTGGAGGGATTTCACACTGACATAAGAAAGAATTCCCTGTACATATGGTCCCCAATTTTAGACACAATGCATTCCTGGAAATTGTATCATAAAGCAGATCACCAGAAGGAAAAGCTGTGATTTTGCTTGCTGCTTTCCTTCAACAAACATCTACTGAATGCCCACTGTGTCCAAGGCACAATGACCATCTCTGCCCAGTTCACACAGCTTGAAATACAATGCAAGCATGAGAACGGGCAAGGCAGTAAGAACAGAAACATGTCTTTTCAAGGCTATGTCAGATGAGTAGGGTAGCACAGTGTGGAACAGTGGGAATCCTAGGACACTCTTTGGACAACTGAGTGTGGTACTTCATCATACACCCCCTCTCCCCACACTGTAACAGGGCTACTTTTGTTAAGCCCAGTTTCCAAGCAGACTGTTAGAATCCCCTAAACATATGCCTTGTCACACTTAGGCGACCCAAATCTCTGCAATTTGTGTGATCTCATCAATCTGCTAGTCCTGTTCTCACTTTTCATTCATTTCTCTCAGAGTTTGTCTCAACACTTCAAGCCTCCAAAACCAGGCTCACTCCTCTGAGCTCTGAGTAGACAGCCTAATTTTTATATCTAAGAGTGCTCATGTGCTGTGTTCCCCAGTACTTCTCCACTTTACATCCAAGAGTCCTTATTGTCATTTCATGACCTGTCGTACCTGTCTCAGAAGTGGAAGCTGTGCCAGTAATTTCCAGGATAACCTAGTTAGTTAGTAGGGAACCTTTCAAATCCAAAGTTCAATGCTCCTAAAACTTGTGCTTGTTCTGTATCATGTTCTAGGTCTTTAGGAAGAGAGGGAAAGAGCCACACTTTCCTATGCTGGAGACAAAAGAGGTATGAGAAGACAAAAGGCATTTCAAGATTAGGCCCTCAAAGAAAAGAATCAACAGATTGCAATTTATTCCCAAGGAAAGCAATGAGTGAGGATCCCTAAAGTTGTTTAAGAATGTTTCCTGCCACCTTAATACATAAAAATATGGTCTGAGCAACTATGAGTGTGTCCTGTACATATTACAACCAAGTTCTCAGAGACTATTTCCAAGTATATTTGGAAATATGTCTCTGGGAATAAAACAGATTTTGAATCAACACATATGCATAATTAATTTACACATAAATACATGTCAAATATGAAAGCATAAATAAATTTTATATGATACAGAAATGTGAACATCTTTAGTATAGATATATAATTGCAATTTCATCTATAAAGGAAAAAGGAAAAAGCAAAGGAAATGGATTAGTATATTAAAATGCATATTAGCTATTTTTAACTGTTTATAGTGATTTATAGGATTGCAGATAATTTGAAATTTCTCTTTTGGAATGTGTTTCTATAAAATTGATGAACATTATAATGAAAATGATTTGAAACAATGAATTTCAACATTGGTAGCACTCGGGAGCTTTAAAGCTTACTGATGCCTAAGATGACCACCAATGGCTGTTCTGATTTAAGTTGTTTGGATGCTGCCAGGGTATTGGTTCTAAATGCACCTAGATCATTGCACATTTTTGTTGCAACCAAGAACCACTGTGTTTAAAAGCATGTTTTGCTTGAACCGTGTGATTTATTTTAAAAACAGACTTCCAAAAAATTTTTACTTGTAACTAAAAGTTACATTTATTAGGACTGTTCTAACTAGAAACTGGAAAAAAACACATCGGAGACTCCAGAGAAGAAGGGAAGAAAGAGCTGTACCAGAAACCTCAGAGAAATGGTTCCTGTGGCAGAGCACCGAATGTAGGATTGTGTTTTCTGGTAACAAGGACCAAGAAGAAACAATGTGAAATAAAAATAATGGTAATTTCTGTTTTATAGAATAGAATTAAATTCTAGGAGCAAATTGTACATTTAAAAGATGATACTAACATGCTGGAAAACAGCTTTAATTACAATGTCATAGAACATACTGAGGCACCTTTTCTTAAGGAAATTTCTTATACTAACTTCTTATAAAAGCCAAAAGAAAACTGCTACATTTAAATGTTGTGAAAAACTTTCAGTGGTAAATTCAGACAAGTGGTTTGAGCTTCCTCTAGGTGATACTATATTTATTTACAATAAAAAAGACTGGCCAAGTACACTGACAACAGATATGCAAGTTCTTTACATTGAGCTTCTGTAGATGTGTAACACAGAAGTCACTCAGTATAGCACTTTTTGATATGTAGACAGGATGGTCTTAGGAAATGAAGTGGGGATAAGCTGGCAATGGAGTGTAATGGGGACAAGCAAACACAAAGAATGTTATAAGTCACATCTGCAAATACAAAAGTAGAATTTTCTTATTTTCAAAATAGTTGGCACTAACTTGTAAAAGCTGCTGTCCTCATTTTGTACAAATGAGCACGCACAGATTCATACAGACATGAACATGAAACCAGGCACACACTTTTTGTTGTTTACTGTTAACCACCAAAGTGTGTTTATAAATATTTGACTCAAAATAACTTGAAATTTCCACCTTGAATCTTCTCTGATCTTTACTCAACTGAACACACACACACACACATACATGCACATACACACAGGTATTTTCAGGCAGGACAGCAAAACTGACTCACGGAATACAGTAAAGAAGTTTCAAGGGAGAATGACTTTTTTAGATCTTTAACACATTAGCAATGATTTATTGCTAACAGCACTTAATGTGATGGCTTTAGAAATTGGATTACCACACTTCCTTGGGAGAATCTGCTGAAAACAAAACCAACTCCATTACACAACAGAGAAAATAACCCCAGAGTCTTGTGGCCAATGCATGTGTGGCTGGAGTCACAGACACTATGCAACCCTCTGAAACCTCCAGTCTGCTTCAAGTTAAGGCACAAAACTTCCCTGTCAGATAAAATGGCAAAGGATTTATTTCCATTTTTTTTCCAACCTGGTTTCTATAGATTTTTTTTTAAATTTTTTTTAAATTTTATTTTTTTGACAGGCAGAGTGGACAGTGAGAGAGAGACAGAGAGAACGGTCTTCCATTTTGCCGTTGGTTCACCCTCCAATGGCCGCCGCGGCCAGTGCACTGCGGCCGGCGCACCACACTGATCCGATGGCAGGAGCCAGGTGCTTATCCTGGTCTCCCACAGGGTGGGGTGCAGGGCCCAAGCACTTGGGCCGTCCTCCACTGCACTCCCTGGCCACAGCAGAGAGCTAGCCTGGAAGAGGGGCAACTGGGACAGGGTCCAGTGCCCCGACCGGGACTAGAACCCAGTGTGCTGGCGCCGCAAGGCGGAGGATTAGCCTAGTGAGCTGCGGTGCCGGCCTGAATTGATGGCTCTTAACATCAGCTGCTTAACCTATGAGTTTGGTCAAGCCACTCAAGCACTTGCAACCTTTGCGATGACCACAGAGATGAGCCCACCATTCAAGACCCTCCAACAGCCTGTTGTAAGTTATCTATCTTCATTTCCTACTGTGCCTTCCTATTGCACCCCACTGACCAAGTCACAACCACTACCACTCATGTCACATTCCTCTGACTTCTCTTCCTTCCCCCGATACCCCCTATCAAACATCCTGCTCAGTCCTTAAGACCTAGTTCCTACCTACACACAAAATATGTCCTGAACACCTTATTAGAATAAATTTCTTCTTCACCCAATTATATTACTATTATAATACCCTAAACATTATCTTTGTTTCCTGAACACTTAAGCTTGTTCCTTCCTCTTATAAATTCCTAGGGGGCAGAGCCTTGTTGTATGGATTCTGTTAACCTTACATCCAGGTGCAAAATAGAGATTGAGGTATTTTTTTTAAAGTCTTTTGAATTTTAAGACCTGGCTAATCAACCAAAATCATCTGGGAATAACAGAGATGGTAAAACCTTCCTAAGTAACATCTCCTCCTCTGACACACATGTGTTACAATGCTTTAGCGATAAGAGACAACAAATCCTTGTATTATCAACAACTGAATTGTCACGACAATTGTCAGACAATTCTCTTCACGACAGATTATGTTGCCTGCTTCCAACAACTCAAGGTGGACTGAAAACAGATCTGATCATAAAAGGCTGAGCAGGAAGGTGGCTTGTTAAACTGTTGTCAAGTCAGGTGTTCCGCATATACATATCCAGTGCTAACAACTCAGTAAGGGAAAGACATCCATTTTTTTTTTAATTTAAAGAAATTGAACCTCAGAGAAGTCAAAAAATTTTCCTGAGGCCATGCTGCCAGAAAGCAGTAAAAGTGGGGATCCACTCTCTGGGTTGTAGAACTATGAAGTCTAAACTCTTTCCATCCTGCCCAGCTGCCTCTCACAAATACATGGCTAAGAACTTAGCTGAAGATGAATGAGAAGGATTCTCTAACTACTTCATATTGTTTGTAGGGCTTTCAAGTAATACCTGTGCAACTGACATGGAACTGTGAAACCCTGGCCATTGCTGAGAGCCTCAAGGCAGGAAACAGTGTGAGACAGAAAATGCCAATATAAACTATTATTCTACTGTATAAAGCTTAAAGTTATGAAGATGAGAATATATACTTCTACCACTTATTAAATATTTCTGACATTATATATATTTTATATTGTGACTCATAAAAAAGCATTAGTAGCTGTATTAGAAAAATAAACAGAGCATTAGTTAGAAGTTGTAAGATGTGAAATTCAGTCCAGAAAACCATGAACTTGCTCTGGTGTCTTGAGCCAGTCATTTCCCTGTTTGGGCTTATTGCTTGATAAAGGGATTGATTACATGATATACCCATTGGTCCTAACACCCTGTAAGTCTGAGGTGATTAACTGGTAGACCTTCAGAATCTCACCAAGGAAGACACAGTCTGCTCATGCCAGCACTCTGAATATTATCTGATGTGCATCAAATTATGATCCACACTGCTTTCCTGAAAGTATATGTAGCTCACTGAGGAGTCTAAGTTGTGAATCAAAAGAAAGCATAAAATTGGAAACCATTAAATAGATGTCTGAAGGTGATTCCCTCTCTGCTTTCTTTTGAAGTGAGCCCAGCTATTTCCTGGCACTGGAGTATCTGTTTCCTCACTTCAGGCTAGATTTTAGAATTTTTGCTTCAAGATAAACGCAGGATCTGGTTTTTGGTTCTGTATACAAAGTGAAGTGGTAACCATTCCAAATTCAAGCGGAACGCCTTCCCATGCCACAGCCCACAGGAATTCCAACAGGGCTGGGTTTGTTTTGGGGTGGAGAGTGGCAGTAGCTGCAGAAATGCTTGCTAAATGGAAGAAGGTGTGATATGCTGCAGAAAGGGATGAACTGCCAAAAGCAGCAATGATGGGAAAACCTGGCATCCTAACTGAAACAACTGCAGGAGAGGTTTGGGATCCTCATTTGTGTGTCTTTACACTGCTTGAAAAATCACAAGGCTCACCCAAAGTCTTCTTTCAACACACACAACAGAAAATGCAAACCAACACATAACAACCATGAAAACAACAGCTCTTTTCCAACAAGCCTACTGTGGAGTTCTGGTCTCAGTATAAAGGGAACTACTGGGCCGGCGCTGTGGCATAGAGGGTAAGTGCGTTTACAGCTCTTTTGGAATCTGAAAGTAGATCTTACATTCATTTATGCATTGGCACAAACTCGCTCTTGTTCAAAGAAGTCACGTGGTGGGTCACTGCCCATTGCACGTTGGAGTCTGCATCAAACTTTGATAAGCTCTGCAGAAATAGGGAAAATCCTTCTAGGAGATTTGTAGAAGAAGAACTGTACTAGATTCTATTCCAAGCCCACTGCTCAGCCACCAGTGCTTAGCTTAACCTGGAACATTCTTACAAACTTGGAGAGGGAGATTAAACAGACCTTTTGCCCTGAATCTTTGCATTGGCTTCTAAGTTCATTTGAAGTTTATTTGAAAACAGCCCCATCTTTTTAAGGAGCCCCTTTTGATTATTTGCCAAAAAAACTTTCCACACAACAATCTAAAGGGCAAAGGAACAGCAGAGCTTGCTTCACTGTCTAGTCTTGAGGGAGAAGGAAGAACAAAAGGATCTTTTCCTCTACCAATGAAGAGGGGCAATGTGTTCTAAGGAATTTCAACTGCAATTTTTTTTTTTGGTGGTAGGATTAGGTGCTTAGCACTGTGTTAAGCACTAGGGATTTTAGAAGATATTTACCATTTGTAGGAAGATAAGATTAGTTATTTTTTTTTAAAAAAAGATTTATTGTAATTATTTGAAAGACAGAGTTACAGAAAGAGGTAGAGAGGTCTGCCATTCTGCTGGTTCACTCCCCAAATGACCACAATGGCTGGTGCTTCACTGATCCCAAGCCAGGAACCAGGAGCTTTCTCCATATCTTCAAATGCAGATGCAGGGGCCCAAGGACTTGGGCCATCTTCTATTGCTTACCTAGGCCGTAACAGAGAGCTGGATCGGAAGTGGAGCAGCCGGGACTCGAACCAGTGACCATATGGGATGCCAGTGCTCCAGGCTGGGGCTTTAACCCACTGAGTCACAGCAACGGCCCCAAGATTAGTTATTTCATACAACTTGGTCTTGGCTTCCCAAATGCGTTCCAGTTCTATTCATTAACCACCAAGTAAAGAAAAATATTAATTTGTTCGGTACTGAATCAAAATTGTGGAAGAATTCAGAAGAGGCTGGACTTGATTGTAATATGTGAGGGCACTTCAAAAAGTTCATGGAAAATGAAATTAAAAGACAAGTTCTTTTTGGTATGAATAATTTTGAAATCCAAGCATAGCTTTATAATCGTGTATACTTTCCATGGACTTTTTGAAGACCCATCATATATAGATGAAGGTATAAGCACTACCTTCTTTAGGGGAAAGAACCAGAAGAGCAAGTCAGAAGAACTTCCTAGAAAGTCAAAAAGGGGTACTTGACTTGAGGTTAGACAGAAGGGTAAAGGCCATGAAAATGAAGTTAAAAATTACCTAAAGAGCATTTTAGAGTTTAACAGTTATAGATTCTGACATCATATCAGTTGTCTTATTTGAAGACAAGGTCAACAATGGCTTGAAATTTTACTCAGTTTTTTAAAAAAAAGCTGGGGTCGGTGCTGTGGCTTAGCTGGTAAAACCACCGCCTGAAGTACCGGCATCCCATATGGGGGCAGGTTTGTGTCTGGCTGCTCCATGTCTGATCCAGCTCTCTGCAATGGCCTGGGAAAGCAGTAGAAGATGGTCCAAGTCCTTGGGCTCCTGAACTCACGTGGAAGACCTGGAAGAAGCTCCTGGCTCCTGGCTTTGGATTGGTGCAACTCCGGCCACTGTGGCCAATTGGGGAGTGAACCAGCAGGTGGAAGACCTCTCTCTCCCTGCCTCTCTGTGTAGTTCTGACTTTCAAATAAATAAATCTTTTTTTAAAAAGCCTAAAAGTAATTTGGGAATGATGTATATTCATTTTTTCTTATAAAATTTATTTTGTGGGGTGGATATTTTGCCTGGTGGTTATAACTGAAGCTAAGAAGCTCATGCACCGCATCAGAGTATCTGGGTTCAATCCCTGGCTCTGGTTCCTGATTCCAGCTTCCTGCTAACGTGGTCCCTGGAGGCCTGCAATAACGGCTCAAGTCATTGGGTCCCTGCTACCCTCATGGGTGATCTGAATTGAGTTCCCAGCCCTTTGGGCAACTGGGGAATGAACTGTCAGATGGGTGCTCCTCTCTCTCTCTCCCTCCCTCCCTCTGCTTGTCAAATAATTTTTTTTAATACAAAAATTAAAATTTACTTTTGGGTTCTTTGTGGATAGAAAAAGTGGTTTGCTAATGCAAAGATCCTAAGTAATGAAATGTGCTTCCCTGTGGCCTGCAGTAGCCTGCCTGCAGCCCAGCACTGGCTTGAGGTAGAGAAAGCAGTTATGCTACCCTGAAGAGTTGCCAAGGGAACATCCTGCATTTTATGACATTATGATCAGATTAGGGGCAAATGGACTGACTCCATCATACTGAAGGATGAAGACCAGCTGCTTGAAAAATCACAATGATGACCCAAGGTCTTCTTTCAACACATACAACAACAGAAAACCCAAACTAACACATAACAACCATGAAAAGAATAGCTTTTTTCCAACAAGCCTACTGTGGAGTTCTGGTCTCAGTATAAAGTGAACTACTGGGCCGGCGCTGTGGCATAGAGGGTAAAGCTGCCATCAACAATGCTGGCATCCCATATGGGTGCTGGTTCGAGACTCGGCTGCTCCACTTCTGATCCAGCTCTCTGCTATGGCCTGGGAAAGCAGTAGAAGATGGCCCAAGTCCTTGGGCCCCTGCACCTGTGTGGGAGACCTGGAAGAAGCTCCTGGTTCCTGGCTTTGGATTGGCATAGCTCCGGCCGTTGTGGCCAACTGGGGAGTGAACCATCAGATGGAAGACCTCCCCCCCCCCCCGCCTCTCCTCTCTCTGTGTAACTTTGACTTTCATAAATAAATAAATCTTTTTAAAAAAGTGAATTACTGCTGCTTTTATTTTCTTCTTTATATGCAGTTAGAATCTCTTGTGATTTTTCTCTCATTCAAGATACATAATCTTAAGCCCCAGATTTATAGTATTTTAACAATGTCAACCAGAAAGGAAATGAGTTTAGATTTAAGTACTTTAAAAGAAAACCTATACAGGGTTCAACAGTGCTTGACTATCTTGGCTGTCCTCACAACATGCTTCTGGGAATAGACACAAATCTGGAACATCTAATTATGCCTGTATTGTATCAGTGCATTTAATGCAATGCCAGAAAGTTATCCAGGTGGCCAAGGAGCTGGCTTAATATAAGAGGATAGGGTGGCTTTGGAACTAAATCCAAATGGCACACTAAAGCTTTGCTATCCATATGGTAAACATCAGAGTGAAGTGTTAGGGGCACTAAATTCGAGTAAATTCCAGTGAATAAATACTTGTGTCATTTCTGGATCTTAAAAGATGCTCAAATACATGCTAGCTTGAAATAACAATAAAAGATCTTTATATAGATGAGACACTTAATTAAAGGCTTGATATGGTTTTTGTAATCTAATCATTAATTATTCAAAAGAAGGATGACATTATCATTGTCCACATTTTAGAGATAAGAGAGCACTGAGTCATTTTTTAAGATTTGTTTTTTGTTTATTTGAAAGGCAGAGTTACAGAGAGAGAGAAGGAGAGACAGAGATCCTCCATCCACAGATTCATTTCCCAAAAGGCAGCAATGGCCATGGCTGGGCCAGACCAAATTCAGATGTCCAGAACTTCTTTTGGGTCTCTCACATGCAAGCAGGGACCCAAGTACTTGGGCCATCTTCTGCTGCTTTCCCAGGTGCATTGGCAGGAAGCTTGACTGGAAGTGGAACAACTGGAACTTGAACCTGTGCACTTTTGGGATGCTGGAGGAGTCTTAACCTACTATGCCACAACACTGGGCCCAGACTGAGTCTTTAAGAGGGCTAAAGTAACTTATCCAATGTTCCTCTGCTCATGGGCAGGATATTTTCTGGGCTCTGCCTCTAACCACTCTATTATGTTGACTCTCAATGCTAAATAACTAAAGCAATGCAATGTCTGATGTTGCTCAGTGGGTGAAGAGGAATCTCACATTGTGTCTGTGTGATGAGAGCTTACACAACTGTCTACATTTAAGTGGGTGTGTGTGTGTGTGGAAAGAGCAAGAGGAGGTAGAGAATACGCAATGCATAGATAACTCTCATCCAACTCAGAATAAACCTGACACACAAGGGAAGAAAGAAGTTTGAGGAATGACAAAGACAAATTCTAATGGCACTTGACTTGGAAGAAACCATTTGATTTATTTTAAAGGGAATATATGATATTCAAATGATGGAGGCAGTTGGGTAGAATTTCAATTATTAGAAATGAAAAATAAAAAACTTAACTCTTTAACCCAGAGAGATTACCATAGGACAATGGACTGTAATACGGCCAGGATGTGAAAAAGAAAGGGGGAGAAGAGATTTTAAATTTTCTCCTGGGATGCTAATTATCCTTACATCTATTTCTGAACTGAGCAAGTGCCACATAAATGATACTGGTGAAGTGAGGTTGTAAAATTTCTCCCTAACTACATCCACATTGTAGTTTTTGTATGTCTCACATAACTATCTTAGTACATTTTTCTGGGCAAACTTCTCATCTACTAAACATGAGGGGTAGACAAGATGCCCCCAACTAAAGGCCCTTTAGCATCTCCTGACATGACATTGGACATATACTGCCAAGGACAGACACTAAGTGAATGCTTTGTTAACCAAATTTCCCTGAAGAATAAGTTTCTTCAAAATAAATGAGATTTGCTCAAATAGGTTCCTAAATTCAGCAACAGCATTAAGCTTGTGAAGCCTAACCATTTCAAAGTAGCAGAGTTTGTGTGGTGTGCAGTGTTACCTAGCCAAGAGCTTAATAATGCAAATAAAAGAGTATCTAGAACTCTGCCTGACACACAGTAGGTATCCAATATTCTGAATACATGAACAAATGAAGACTGATTAAGAATTCATGTTCTATCGGAGAAATCCTGCAAGTTATAGGTACTGGCAAAGACTTCTTGGAAAAGACCCCAGAGGCACAGGTAGTCAAAGCCAAAATTAACAATTGGGATTACATCAAATTGAGAAGTTTCTGTACTTCAAAAGAAACAGTCAGGAAAGTGAAGAGGGCAACTGACAGAATGGGAGAAAATATCTGCAAATTATGTAACCGATAAAGGATTAATAACCAGAATCTACAAAGAGATTAAGAAACTCCATAACAACAAATCTACCAACCTACTTAAGAGATGGGCCAAGGACCTAAATAGACATTTTTCAAAAGAGGAAATCCAAACGGCCAACAGACACATGAAACAATGCTCAGGATCACTAGCCATCAGGGAAATGCAAATCAACACAACAGTGAGGTTTCACCTCACACTAGTTAGAATGGCATATGTACAGAAATCAACTAACAACAGATGCTGGCAAGGATGTGGGAAAAAGGCATACTAATCCACTGTTGGTGGGAATGCAAACTGGTAAAGCCACCATGGAAGTCAGTCTGGAGATTCCTCAGAAACCTGAATATAGCCCTACCACATGACCCAGCCATTCCACTCCTCGGAATTTACCCAAAGGAAATTAAATTGGCAAACAAAAGAGCTGTCCGAACCTCAATGTTTATTGCAACTCAATTCACAATAGCTAAGACATGAATCAACCTAAATGCCCATCAACAGAAGACTGGATAAAGAAATTATTTGATATGTACTCTATAGAATACCACACATTGGTTAAAAAAAAAATGAAATCCAGTCTTTTGCAACAAAATGGAAGAATCTGGAAAACATCATGCTGAGTGAAATCAACCAGTCCCAAAGAGACAAATATCATATGTTCTCCCTGATCAGTGACAACTAACTGAGCACTTAAAAGGAAACCTATTGAAGTGAAATAGACACCATGAGAAACAATGACTTGATCAGCCCTTGTACTGACTGTCGAGGAACAACTTACTATTTTATTCTTTTTAGTACTTTCTTAGTACTTTCTTTTTCTACTTAATACCATTGGTTGAACTCTTTAATTAACACACAGTTATTCTTAGGTGTTTAAATTTAACTGAAAAGTGATCCCTGTTAAAAGAGTGGGAATAAGAGGAGGAGATGGCACATGCTCACTGGGACTTACCCCTAATGGTAGAGCTAGAAATGTGCCATGGGACTCCAAATCCCTTTAAGTTGGCATATACCAATGCCATCTTACTAGTTAAAATGATCAGTTTAACTTCAAAATTGATCTTGTAAAGATAGGAATAAGTGTCAAAGGGATCACATAAATAAGACCAGTGTCTGCTAATAATAATTGATAGAATTAAAAAGGAGAGAATGACCCAACGTGGGAATCCGGATACATGGCAGACTCATAGAATGGCAAATGCCCTAAACAGCACTCTGGCCTCAGAATCAGCCCTTAGGCATTCAGATCAAGCTAAAATTTCCATGCATGAGAATTTCTCAGGCATGGAAAGCCAAGACACTGTGGCAAAAAATGACCTAAATTAAAGATCTCTGTGAGTGAGATCCCAGTGGAAAGAAGGGGCCATCAAAGAAGGAGGTACCTTTCTCTGAAGGGAGGAGAGAACTTCCACTTGGATTATGGCCTTATCTAAACAAGGTCAGAATTTGTGAACTCAAGAGGCTTCCATAGCCTTGGCAGCTCATGACAAGAGCCTTGGGTGATTACTGACATCATAAATAAGAGTATCAATTGTTATATCAACAATGGGAGTCCCTGTGCACTTATTCCCCATGTAGGATCACTGTCCTTAATATGTTATACTAGGCTGGCGCCATGGCTCACTAGGCTAATCCTTTGCCTTGCAGCGCCGGCACACCGGGTTCTAGTCCCGGTCGGGGCGCCGGATTCTGTCCCGGTTGCCCCTCTTCCAGGCCAGCTCTCTGCTGTGGCCCCGGAAGGCAGAGGAGGATGGCCCAAGTGCTTGGGCCCTGCACCCCATGGGAGACCAGGAGAAGTACCTGGCTCCTGCCATCGGATCAGCGCGGTGCGCCGGCCGCAGTGCACTGGCCGCGGCGGCCAGCGGAGGGTGAACCAACGGCAAAGGAAGACCTTTCTCTCTGTCTCTCTCTCTCTCACTGTCCACTCTGCCTGTCAAAAAAAAAAAAAAAAAGTTATACTATGCAAATTAATGGTAAAGGTAGTATTCAAACAGTACTTTATACTTTATGTGTCTGTGTGGGTGCAGTCTGTTGAAATCTTTACTTAGTATATACTAGGATGATATATATATATATATATAAAGATAATTAAAAATGAATCTTAAGGAAGAATGGGATGGGAGAGGGAGTAGGAGATGGGATGGTTTGTGGGTGGGAGGGTGGTTATGGGGGAAAAAACCACTATAATCCAAAAGAAGTACTTTTGAAATTTATATTTAGTAAATAAAAATTTTGTAAATAAATAAATCAAAAAAACCTCACACTGATTCAGAGGCCGTATTTTGTTCATAAACATCTGTCAATTCCCTTATTTGTTTGGGTCCATTCTTCCCTTTCCTTGTTGTCACTGATGGGCAGTTTCTAAAGAGGACATTATAGTATAATTTTTCCTCCATATAAAACCTGTACATGGACTATTGGCTAACTGGTATAAAATTTATTATATACAATATACCCCCAAAAAGAAAATCATTAGTTCCTAGGGTATTGGGGTGAATCTTAAAATATTACTCATGAATAATGGGGGGAAATGTCACTGGAGTTAGTGCCTTGAATAGTTATCACATCTCCAAAGGAGCATTATCATATCGGTGGACTTTTGGGAAGCTATTTACTTGGTTTTTAAAATGTAATCTTTAAAAGAATTCTCAATATGCACAAGGGAAGAGAGAAAATAAACACAGATGCAAAAGAAACAAACTGAATTGTGCTTTTTTTGGGTCTTCCTAGTCATTTTGCAAATTCCTTCAAAGTATGCATTTAGATCTTTTCATGTTCTGATTACATTCGTCATTAAAACATTGGGTATAATCCCCCACTGCTACCATTGTGGAACTGGAAGTTTATGTTAACTGCATGAAGTACACTTTCAGAATTCTCTTGTTGCATGAACAATGTGGTTTTCCCACTGGCACTGAAAACACCACATGGAGGAAAATCAGAGTAACCAGGATTCTCCAGATTTTACTTTATTTCCTTGCTGGCAATATTATTATCTGTATAAATTACATTTGAATTTTTAAATAATGCACAAAGTATCTACAAACCTGTTCACCACTGACCTTGAAACAGATACAGAGGAATGTAAGGGAATACAAATTATTTTCACAAAGACCCTCCAAGAGCACTATGCAAGATTTTGTGGGGAATAGAGATGAGTAAGACAATGTTTCAACACTCAGACCTTACAGTATAGTTGGGGAAATTCAGTGAGCACATAAATTATCAGAGTTCAACCCTGGCCAAGTCCCTTCCTTTCTCTGGCTTCAGTTATCCTATCTGCAACTGAGTTTTGAACTCATTTTGTGTACCCTAGTTCCAAGATTATTTATTTTATAGCAAAAGACCTAGATATCCTCAATGCTATAAAACAGGACCAGATAGTTATTTTCTAACATAATGACTCAGTTCTATGAAGTCAGTGAAGATGCTTCAAGACAAAATTGATGTAGAATTGTAACTGTGATGATTTTGATGATGCTAACTTTGAGAATGTTGATGCTGAAGATGGCAGCAGATAATATTTATGAGCCTTGGACACTTAAAATGTGTATGATGGGGTTGGACGTTGTAGCACAACAGGTTAGGCCACCATTTGGGATGCCTACATTCCATATCCAGTTTGAGTTTCAGCTCTTCCATTTCTGATCCGACTTCCTTCTCAAGTGCCTGGGAAGGCAGTAAATGATGGCCATCCACATGGCAGTCCTTGCTGGAATTCAAGGTTCCTGGCTTCAGCGTAGTTTCACATGGCTGTTGAAGGTATTTGCAGAGTAAATCAGATGGAAAATTTCTTTCTCTTGCTCTCTCTCTCTCTCTCCGTCCCTCCATCCCTACCCCTATTCTTCCATCCTTCCCTCACTCCATACCTACCCTTCTCCCTCCCCCATGACTGCTTAAGAAGGCTGTTCTTTTCCGTAAGTTACACTTCATTGAAGTTTTATAAAAATAATTTGCCAAGGTTATTTACATCCTGTAACTATATACATACATATATATATATATATATATTCTCATTCCACTCCTACATTTATCTCTTTGAGAAATATTTTTATATATGTACAAGACATGTGCTCCTATAAAACATTCATTGTAGTAACAGACCCAATCCTAAATAATCCAAATGTCTCTCAACAACAGAAAAGTGTTTTCATGCAATGGAAAATTATGCAGAAATGAAAAAGGACTATGCCTTCTGCATAAGATGGAAAAAGTTGGAAATAGCACTGCTGTCACTGACACAACAAGAAATGTGCAGGACAATCTGTAAACCCATGACTTTAATTTTTTTCCTTTTTTTTTTTCATCCATTAGAGAACTTAGGCTACAGAGAAACCAACTGACCTGAAAGCTAAGGAAAGGCTGAGGACTCTATTGACAGATGGTCTGTGAGCACTTGCTTATCAGAGGCAGATTACTCTGAATATCATACTACCAGTAAAAGAAGAGTCACTCCAAATTGCTGGCTAATTGTAAAAGCCTGGCTACGTATTAATATGAGAATACATAACCTCTGGGCCGTGCAAAAAAGAGAAATCAAAACAGATCTTATCAGATGCTCACATGACAGATGGGGTAGGGTGAGGGTCCTTTTCAACTGTCTTGCTGGGAAAGGAAGACAGCGGCAGCTCTGGGGAAGGCTGAGTGCCACTCCAAAATCCTTCCCCCGTGTTCTTCCTTCAGAGCCAAAGTGAATCCAGTAGCCCTCAGGGAAGTAAAGATGCCCTTCAGCCAGGGGAAGGGGTCAAACAATGGTTTCAGTTCTAAGGGAGAGGCAGGATCAGATCATAATGCCCCGAATAAAGTAAAGCTGAAGCTGGGCAGAGAACAGTGCCCTGGCTCACAAACACTGAGTAGAAAGTAACAGTAGTATAGTATTGGGGTAGGGGTAGAGGCACACAGAGAAGATCTAAATATAAGGGTGGAGCAGATACCGAGAAAATCCTCTTGGCAAAGCATCTCCCACTGCAGAGACAAGGTAACATTAGAGATGTTTGAAACTTGAGGTGCACCAAGGGTAACCATAGCAACAAAAGCCCACCTCAAATCAAAGTCAACCCCTAAACAAACTGAAGCAAATACCTCGCACTAAAGACCTAACAGAAGAAAAGGCTTGTGGATTTCCAGACAGCCAATATATTTGCCCATGTTTCTACTATCTTACACAAAATGACTTTTAAAAAACTACAAGGTATACATACACAAAAGCAAAAATAACAGAGACAAAGCAAACAACAGAAAGAGATTCAGAAAGGAGATAGATGTTGGAAGCATCAGATAAGAAATTTAAAGTAACCATGATTCATGTTGAAAGCTCCAGTGGAAAAGGAAGCAAACATGCATGATCAGCAGAGACATAGAAACTATGTCATATGAGACTCTGTCGCATTCTCTCTTACGAGAACAAAATGGAAATGCTCGAAATGGAAAACAGTAAGAGAGAAGAAAGCTTTTAATATCCTCCTGAGTAGATTCAACAGCCAAGGAAATAATTAGCAAACCTGAAGCCTGGTTAGTAACTATTATTACCAATTAAACTTGAAGCTATGCAAACAGGAGGGGACAAAAGAGCAGAAGAGATCATCCAAGAATCGTAACATATCAAGCACATGGGTACTTGGAATTCCTGAAGGAAAAAAGAGAAAGAATGATGCAATATACACAAATTTGGAGGGATAATGGCTGCTTATCTTCCAAAACTCATGAAACAAACAACAAACAGAAGACATACAACCCAAGAAATTAAGGGATTAAGGGACTGCCAAACAGGATATACACAAAAAGAAAACTAGAAACTCAAACCCCAAATACCTCAATAAACACATAATTTTCAAACTGTTGAAAAACAAAGAGAAAATCCTTGGAACCAATCAGAGAGAAAACAAGAACAAAAACATACCCGAAAAATAAAAACCCATAAACCTACTGCATAGAAAAAAGAGAAGAAATTGACAGCAGACCTCTCATGAGAAGCTATACGAGTGAGAAAACAGTGGGGTGATAACTTCAAAGAAAGGAAAGAGAAAGGTTGTCAATATATCTCTCCCCATTAAAAATATTTCCCAGGGGCAGGCTTTGTGGCCCAGAGCAGGTTACACTGCTGCTTATGACTCTAAATCCCTATAAGAATGGCTGGGATCAAGTCCCACCTCCTCCTCCACTTCTGATCCAGCTTCCTGCTAATGCTGCTGGGAGGCAGTAGATAATAGCCCAAGTATTAGGGTGCTTACTATCCATGTGGGTTACTCCAAAGAGATTTCTGGCTCCTGGCTTTGGCCTGGCACAGTCCCAGCTGTTGCAAGCATTTGAGGAGTAAACCAGTAGACTGAAAATCTCTCTCTGTCACTCTTTCAAATGAATGAACGAATGAATGAAAGAATGAATACACAAATCTTTCAAAAATATCATACAATTAAGAGGAATTGAAATGTTTCAGAACAAAATTAAGAGGGGATTCACTTCCAAGAGACCTATACTACAAGAAGCTATGGAAAAAGTCCTTCAGGAAGAAGGAATGTGATACCAGACAGAAACCTGAATTTACAGAAAAGAAATGAAAAGTGCCTTCTATTGTGTAGATATGGTTTGAATGTGTCCCCTCAAAGGTTCATCTGCTGGAATCTTGGTCCTTAAGGTGGTGATGTGGTGAGACAGAATCTAACAGGAGGCACTCATATTTTTTTTAAGGCATATTTATCTATTTGAAAGACAGAGTTTATATATAGAGAGGGACACACAGAGAGAAATAGATCTTCCATCCACTGGTTCACTCCCCAGATGGCTGCAACAGCCAGAGCTGGGCCAGTCCAAAGCCAGGACCCAGGAGATTCTGGGTCTCCCACATGAGTGACAGGGTCCCACATCCTCCGCTGCTTTCCAGGTGCGCCACCAGCAGGGAACTGGATCAGAAGTGGAGCAGCCGGATCCTGAACTGGCATCCATATGGTATGCTGGTGTTACAGACAACAACTTTACCCATTACGCCACAACGCTGGCCCTGGCACTGTCTTTAAGAGAGATTAACGCTTTTCTCTGGAGAGTACATTCTTCTCTCTTGCAGGAGGTTCCCAGAAAGCAGGTGTTATACATAAGCATGGTACCTCTCCCTGTATCCCTTTTGCTTCCTGTATGACCATGTGACTTCTTCTCACACAAGCTCCTGCTGTGTTGTGCTCATCCATTAGTCCCTCACCAGAGTCTAGCAGATGTTAGTGCCTTGCTCTTGAATCCCCAGATCTGTGACCTTTTACTTTATAGAGTACCCAGAATTGGGTATTTTGCTACAGCAACACAAAACAGAATAAAATAGTGCTGAAAAATTCTAAATAAGTAAATTATTTTTTCCTTTTTTTTTTTAACCAATGTAAAAGATAACAGCCTGGGGCTGGCCTTGTGGCACAGAGGGTAAGATGCCACTTGCAATCCTGGAATCCCATATCAGAGTGCCAGTTTGAGTCTCAGATGTTCTGTTTCCAATCCCTCTTTCTGCTAATGCACATGGGAAGGCAGAAAATGATGGCCAACTAAATACTTGAGTCATTGCCATCACGTGGGAGATCTGGATGGAGTGAAACAGTGAATGGAAGATCCTTCTCTTTCTCTCTCTTGCTCTCTTTTTCAAATAAATAGCTAAAATAAATCTTTAGAAAGACAACAAGTAAAAGCAAAATTAAAAGCAACTGTGCTGTGTGTCTATAGCCTATCTACAAGTAAAAAGAATGACAAGAGCACATGGTATTTGACTAGAAGATTGGATTGGATATATACCACTACAAGGTACTGGGACTATTCACAAAGTGTTATAATATTATTGAGGGTATTGACAGAATGAAACCCAAAAGCTGAAAAAAAAATACCATTTTACCTAATCAAAGGGAGCTATATTAATATCAGATAAAGTAGAGTTCCACAAAAGAATTTATTTTTTTAAATTTTCAATTGTCTTTATATACAGAAGATCAATTTAGCATATATTAAGTAAAGATTTCAACAGTTTGCACCCACACAGAAACACAAAGTGTAAAATACTATTTGAGTACTAGTTATAGCATGAATTAAACACCTAAGAGTAACTGTGTATTAATTACAGAGTTCAACCAATAGTTTTAAGAAGAACATAAAAAATACTAAAAGGGTAAAGTATTAAGTTCTTTTTTTTCTGTTTCTTTGTTTGTTTGTTTGTTATATAGTTATTTTTTTATTTAATAAATGTGAATTTACAAAGTGCAGCACAAAAGAATAATTTAAAGAAGTACATTTTGTAGTGATAAAGGGATCAATTCTATGGTTCAGAAAACAAAAATCCACATGTGTATGCACTTAAAAATACTGCTTTAAGCTATAAACATATGAAAAAACTCACACAACTTAAAGGAGAAATAGACAAATCTACAATTATACTCAGGAGTTTCATCTCTTAGTAATCGACAGAAAAAGTTGATAGAAAATTAGTCAAAGTGGATCTTTATTGGAAAGATGTGTTTCTTGTAAGCAGCAAATAGATGGGTTTTGTTCCTTTGCCCAATCAGCCAATCAGTGTCTTTTAACTGGACAGTTCAGGCCATTAACGTTCAATGTGACTATTGATAAGTAGTAGCTTTGCCCTGCCATTTGCCAAAGATATTTTGTGATATATGTTTTGAACTTCCTGTGATCTTTTGGTGTGAGATTTCCTTCATTTACCTTCTTTCATATTGATGACCGTGTTTCTGTGTTTCTGTGTGTAACACATCTTTAAGCATCTTTTGCAGGGCTGGATGAGTGGCGACAAATTATTTCAATTTCTGTTTGTTGTGAAAGGTCTTTATTTCACCTTCATTCACAAATGAGAGCTTAGCAGGATATAATATTCTGGGCTCGCAGTTTTTCTCTTTTAGTACCTGGGCTATATCTCGCCATTCCCTCCTAGCTTGTAGGGTTTCTGATGAGAAGTCAGCTGTGAGTCTGATTGGAGATCCTCTGAGAGTAATCTGACGTTTCTCTCTTGCACATTTTAGGATCTTTTCTTTATGTTTCACTGTGGTGAGTTCAATTACAACGTGTCGTGGTGAGGATCTCTTTTGGTCATGTTTATTGGGGGTTCTATGAGCTTCCTGTACTAGGATGTCTCTGTCCTTCTCCAAACCTGGGAAATTTTCTGCTAATATCTCACTAAAAAGGCCTTCTAATCCTTTCTCTCTCTCCATGCCTTCAGGAACTCCTAGAACCCGAATGTTGGTTTTTTTAATAGTATCCTGAAGATTCCTGACAATATTTTTTAGATTTCTAATTTCCTCTTCTTTTCTTTGGTTTGATTGTATATTTTCCTGTGCTCTGTCTTCTAAGTCTGATATTTTCTCTTCTGCTTCACCCATTCTGTTTTTAAGGCTCTCTAATGTGTTTGTCATTTGATCTATTGAATTCTTCATTTCATTATGATTTCTCGTCACTATCACAGTTTCCTGTTCTACTAGTTTCTGCGTTTCATTTTGATTCTTCCTTAATATTTCATTTTCACGAGAGAGATTTTCTATCTTGTGCATTAAGGATTTCTGTAGTTCGAGAATTTGTTTTTGAGAACTTCTTAATGTTCTTATCAATTTTTTGAGATCTGCTTCTTGCATTTCTTCTATCTCATCATCTTCATAATCTTGAGTTGGGGTGTCTATTTCATTTGGGGGTGTCATAGTGTCTTCCTTATTCTTGTTACCTCGGCTTTTGCATTTGTTTGGCATATTGGAGATATTCTTTGATTTTTTCTCGTTATACTGTGACTCTAGATTAACAGGACTATCTGCTTTTGATGGATCCTTAGAGGCTTGTCTAAATATGATCAGAGTTGGTGAACTCAAAAGGCTTCCATAGCCTTGGCAACTCATCACAAGAGCCTAGGGTGATTATTGATGCCATAAACAAGAGTGTCAATTTGTTAAGTCAACAACAGGAGTCACTGTGCACTTACTCCTCATGTAGGATCTCTGTCCTTAATGTGCTGTACATTGTGATTTAATGCTATAACTAGTACTCAAACAGTATTTTTCACTTTGTGTTTCTATGTGGGTGCAAACTGTTGAAATCTTTACTTAATATATGCTAAACCGATTTTCTGTACATAAAGAGAATTGAAAATGAATCTTGATGTGAATGGAAAGGGGGAGGGAGCGGGAAAGGGGAGGGTTGCGGGTGGGAGGGAAGTTATGGGGGTGGGGAAGCCATTGTAATCCATAAGCTGTACTTTGGAAATTTATATTCATTAAATAAAAGTCAAAAAAATAAAAAATGATTTATTTGAAAGGCAGCATTAGAGAGAGGGGGAGGAAGGGAGGGAGGGAGGGAGAGAGAGAGAGAGAGAGAGAGAGAGTTAGAACTATCTGCTGATTCACTCGCCAAATGGCCACAATGGCCGGAGCTGGGCCAATCTGAAGCCAGGAGTCCATCAACTGATAACTAATTAATGAAATTGTGAGATGCACACCACACTCACAATGGAATGCTACTCAGTCATTAAAAATGAAATCCTTTTTTATGGCAAGAAACTAGATGCCACTGGAGACTATTATGCTTACTGAAATAAGCCATCCCCATAAAAATAAGTAGCATATGTTTCCCTGATTTGTTATGGATAATATACAGAGTAAAAAATGTAGTGCATGCGATCAAAATTGATATTTTTACATTTGACTTTTTTAGCCCTGGTCTATACTCTTGAGGAACAGTGGTTTTTTTTGTTTGTTTGTTTGTTAGGTTGGTTGGTTAACTTTTTTGTTTGTTTTTTTAATGAATTACAGCTTGTTACTGGTTGAATTCTTTATTTAGTGGAGGGTTAAGCTTGTGTATAAAGTAAATTAAAAGTATGTCATTGTAAAAATTAAGAGGAAAATAATAAGGAAGGAAGAGGGAGGGAGAGAAAGGGTAGAGTGGGAAGTATCGTTATTCTCTTAAAACCATAAATGTGAAATACATTAAATTTGTTCCATTCATTTAAAAAAATTAGTCAAAGTGAGGAAATTTGTATAATACTATCAGCAAACTTAGTTGACATGTAATGAATACTTCATCTAATTCTAGGATACACATATTTTTGAAATGCACAGAACATTCAACATAGATCACATTCTAGCACATAAATCTTAGCAAACTTCAATGAATTTAAGTTATACCAAGTATGTTCACAGACCATAACGAAAGGGATTAGAAGTCAATAGCAGAAAGGCCTAGGAAAATATTTGGAAACTGAACAACACAATTCTTTTTTTTTTTTTTTAAAGTTTCCTTTTTCTTTTTATTTATTTATTTATTGACAGGCAGAGTGGATAGTGAGAGAGAGAGAGACAGAGAGAAAGGTCTTCCTTTTGCCATTGGTTCACCCTCCAATGGCTGCCTCAGCCAGCGCGCTGCGGCCGGCACACCGCACTGATCCGAAGGCAGGAGCCAGGTACTTCTCCTGGTCTCCTATGGGGTGCAGGGCCCAAGCACTTGGGCCATCCTCCACTGCCTTCCAAGGCCACAACAGAGAGATGGCCTGGAAGAGGGGCAACTGGGACAGAATCTGGCACCACGACCGGGACTAGAACCCGGTGTGCCGGCGCCGCTAGGTGGAGGATTAGCCTATTGAGCCACGGCGCCGGCCAGGAAACTGAACAACACAATTCTAAACAACAAATCAAAAAAAAGTTAGAAAAAATTTCTATTTGTTGCCCTCCTCCATTTTTTTAATTTGATAAGCAAATAAAAGAGGGAGGGCGGGAAGGAGGAAGAGAGTCAGTAGTTTGCATCTGTAGGTTGATTCTTCAATTGCCCGCAGCAGCATCTGGGGGCCAATGCTAAGCTCTGAACTCAATTCAGGTCTCCCACTTTAGCTGGAAGCTGGAATTTGGAGTGGAACTGGAATTGAACTCAAGAACTGTCTCGTGGGATGTGGGATGTGGGCATCTTAACCAGTATCTTAGATACACTGGTTAAGATGCTAGGTTAAATGCTAGTCTTTTCCCTTTTTCAAGACTCAGTTTTTCATGTATAAAATTAGAAGGTTCCTAGGAGTGGATTTTCAGCCTAGCAGTTGAAATGCTGGATTCCGAAGTCGGGCTTCTGACTTCATCTTCCTGCCAATGTAGACCCTGGGAGGCAGTGGCAATGGCTCCAGTAATTGTGCCTCTGCCACCTGTGCCGAAAACCTCCAACGATTTTCTGGCTTTGGCCCTAGACCAGGCCTAGTGATGGCAGGTATGAATGGAGTGAAACAGCACGTGGGAGTGCTCTCCCTCTCTCTTTTTGCCTCTTGAATAAATAAATAAATACATAAAACCAATTAAAGAGGCTCAATCAAACCATGCTAGTTTCTGGCTTTGAGTAAAGTGGTAGCCTACTGAGTATTTGTTAATTTGAACTGAGTTGCCTTACTATTACTTGCTCAGAATTGATAGAATAAAAAATTTGCACTTCTAGCACTGACTTTGTAATTTAAGAGGAAGAGTTAAGATGTTGCTTGAATGGCTCTCCAAGAGGGGGACCACAGGTTCTGAGAGATCAGTGCTCTTCTCCCCATGTTATCTCTGTTATCCCATTTCCTGCTACTTTGCAGCTCACTCATTCCTCCACAGCAACTCTGGACTCATGAATGCATCCTCCTGGGTTTCAAGTCACTGCTCAAAGATCACTTCTCAGAGAAGTCTACCCTGACCACTTCATTGAAAAGCGTAACCTCCTTCTGTCCTGTATTCATAATTCCTCTTCACCTGTTCATTCCTCTTTCCATCCCATGTATCACCTTCTAACATGCTACATGGTTTATTGTGATTGTGGTCATCATTGCATGTCTTCTCCCACTAGAATGTGGCAACATGAGGACAGGAATTTCTGCCTGTTTTGTACTCTGATGCATCTGAAGATCCGGGAATAGCTACTGAACGAATTGAATGACTGTGAAGTAATTCTAAAAATATTTTTTAAAGATTCTTGAGTACTCAGGGGTATATTTTTCTGGTGATATATCTACCACTTTACCATCTAACCTGTTTTGAACAGGTCTTTGGCTAAATTTATTATAATTAAATTATTATAATTAATCTTATTTAATGATTCAGCTGGTATAAGAGTTTTGCTGATGACTGTAGAAACTAGGTCCTTCTTAAAAGAAGGAATACAGAAAAAAAAAGCATTCAAAAGAATGCCCTCAGGCCACTACGCTGACCATCTAAAGCCATTACTTTGCTCTTATTTCAGAGAGAATGAAAGAATGAGAGCCACAGCTGTATCTTTTTCTTTCTTTTCAAATCTAAAATACAAAACTGGAAGAAGGGAAGTTCATTTCAAAAAAAGAATGGAGATATAATATCATCACTGGTCTACATGTTATGGGAATATGCTAAAATTACAACACATTTAATTGCTATAGTTACTGTTCAAACCAGCATTCCTACTTTCATCACGATAATGAAGGGCAATAGACACTTGGATAATTCTTCACATTTTTTGTAAGATACTATGCTATTCACAAAAGGTAAGAACAGTCATTATACATCCAACTCCATCCTAGTCAGGATGTCAAAGCATGCATGATTATCCTCACTGAAAAAGAGAAAAGAGAACTGGAAAAGTTTAGATAATCTGCCTAAGGTACCCTCCTAAAGAACAGCAAAGGAGGGGAACGCATTCTGCACTAGCAGTTACACTAAGGATCCGGCACCGTTCTGGTATTAATTGGCTGAGTGTCCATAAATAGTCACTCTCTGATTAATTTCAGAATTGAAAGCATGGCCTGAATCTCTAAGTTACAACTGTGGACAGCAGATTCTTGCTGAGCCTTCAAAGAAAAGTCTTAAGATGAATGTATCATTTGTGAACTTTATAAACTAATAGATAATAGATAAATAAATACTTAAGCACTAGTGATAATAAATAAGCCTGCCAATTATTTATAGACATAAGTGTACCTCTAGTTTTCAAATATGTGTTGAAGCTATGTTAAATAAAACATATTCTACTATTAATGTATTATGGGATTCATGATAATTCTATGCCAGTATTTTATACAAGTTAACATATATTAACTCTATATTACGTGGGTGTTTGCAACACATTAAGAACTTAACATTTACTCTCTAAGAGCCCGTCCAAGTGGAAACTTCTAAGATGAAGGGTGTGAGACTGGTTACTTTGTGATAAAACTAGGGCTTTTCTTCCCAGAGCAATGATTTTAGACAGCTTTCTAATCCCAGGAGCCTTTGTTTAAGCTCAAACTCAAAGATCAAGGTGAAATATGGGTAAAAAAGGGGCTGCCGTTTCTGATTGGATTTTTGTGTAGCTGGAGTAGACTGAGGAAAGGGGGTGGGACTGTGGAAAGCTGGCCAGCCAGGCCACTTTTCCCTACCCAGGCACTGCTCCAAGGCACTTCCAGGGCTGTGTGGAGTACTTTAAATAACCACTGAGAAAAGGTGAAAGCTCATAAAACTTCCAATAGACCCATAAGAAAACCTTGAATAATCCAACCAAGAAAATGGACAGATGTGAATAGGCAAGTGGCTAGTAAGCACAGGAAATGACGCTAAACTCAGTAAAAATCATAAAAATTCAAATTAAAACATCAAGATTCCATTTTAACATTGGTTTTGGAAAAAAAATATTTAGAGGATGGAACATGTTTATGGTTGGCTAGAGTATTAGGAATCTGATATTCAGATACACCATTGAGAAGAATCAATGAGGCCCCTTTTTGGAGAGCTATTCCAAAAGGTAGCCACATTGATGTGTATATGTATTTTTGACTGAACAAACCATTCTAGAAATCTGTTCTGCCCAAAGTCAAAGTCTCACAATGTCCTGATGAAAATTGCACAAAGATATTTGCCTTTAGCTGCAAAAATGGAAACTATAAATACTCATCATGAGGGAAAATGACTGTGAGTTATGGTTTATGCATCCTATAGAACTCTGACACCATTAAAGAGACTGAGGCTCATGCATTGGCATACACTGTTAGGGCAAAAAGACACTGAACCGTAAGTCCAGTGCTGTGTGTATATACATGTGTGCTTGTATATGTTTATAATGCATGAGAAATTCTGGAATTAGATACACAGACTCTTAATAATGGCATCCCCTGCAGAAAAGAGTTGAGAAGAATACTTCTGTATAACTTATTTTTTCATTAGAAAATGAATTATGTTTCAAATAAACAAATAGGAACACTGTACTATATACCAGGTGATCTCTTAACATATAAGTTGCTTGAATCAGAAAACTTCAGCCTCAATTGTATTTTAAATACAAGATGCTATTCCAAGCCCCACTGATGAGCCTTGTTGCTGATATAACCCATAATCTAAAGGTAGAAAGCATGCTCTATGGGACGTTAAGTCCTAATATATTCTGAATACAGAAAACATGAAAGACTTCCAATGCTGGAAAGAAAAAGGATTTCAACAATAAAAATGGATTTAGTGGCATTAATAAAGCACTTCCTTAAAATAGCAAGTCACTATTAAAATCATTAATAGAGCACGGAGCACATGGAGATGGAAAGCAGTCAATGGGGATGCCAGGAAGTTTGCACTGACCCCTGGGTAGAGCTTGAACAACTATTTAAAAAATATTGCTGAGAAAAAGTGGATCAGCTACAAGTCCATAAAAAAGGGGCTTTAAATTTTAATGGTTTTGTATCAATCATGAATATAAAGGTTAAATGGGTATTAAAAGAGTTATAATTCTTTCTGATTAAATTTTATCCAAAGATAGAGTACAATGTCCAAATGGAAGTAATGACTTTGTTAACAGTTACTGGAGATGCTGTGAGAGTTAAAATCTAATTAGCTGAGTGAGAGCTTTTATTTATTTATTTTTTACGCTAAAGGTGATGTTGTAAAATTGGAATCTTCTTGCTGTGGCAGACTGAATGAAAACCTGTTAAAAGGCAGTTGACTAATTCTGGATTATTTTTATTATGAAGAAGCCTTGGCTTATACTGAAATGGAAAGAAGTAAAACAAATACATGCAGGTAGCTGAACTGGCAATTAAATAACTTTTCATTCCTACTACTTAATCACTCCAAAGTGAAGAGGGAGGAACCTAGACTGCTGTTGTATTTTAAGATACTGAGCAAGAAAATCCACCATCAAGTGACAGAGTTCATAAAATCTATATAGAGTGAAAGCTCCCTTCTCATAGGCATCACTCCCCAGTTTCTCTGTGGCAAGTTTCCAGCATGGCCTTATCAAGTGGCTATGAGTGCTTGAGCATGGCAGGAAGTTGGCTACACTGAGGCCTCACTGAAGAGCTCCTTGACACTAGGAACTATATCATCTATGTCTCCCACCTCACTGATTAGTATCTCAAAGCAGCTATACTCTGCACTTTAAGATGCACATAAAAGAACCAGAGCCTGTCCAGGGCAGAGTGACCATGACAGGCACAGGGAGGGAGATGAACATCTGACCTGGGAGGAGAGAGAGAATAATGGAGTTGGGATGTTTAGCCTGGGCGGAAAGAGCTTACAGGAAAGCTGTGATTTATCTCCCAAGGCCTGACAGAGTGAACGGACTTTATTACGACCTGACGAGGGCTGGATTTATAAGCTGTGTTAGCTGTTAAGTGATAATTCAATATTGAGAAAGTATCAAGAACCCAGTAACAAGAACCCAGGTCCTGGAGTCTGATGGCCTGAATTCAGGTTTGAGTTCCCTATGACACCTGTGTCAACTTGGACAGAAGACTGGCATCCCTGAGTCTCAGCTTTCTCCTCCATTAATTAGGACAGCAGATTACCCATCTTAAAAGATAAAATGTACTACAGAAGAATTCACAACTGGGGCTAGCATTGTGGCATAGTACTTAAGCCTCTGCCTGTTTAGTAGGCATCCCATGTGGGCACTGGATGGAGTCCTGTCTGCTCCACTTCCAATCCAGCTCCCTGCTAATGGCCTGGGAGAGCAGAAGATGGTCCAAGTGACTGAACCCCTGCACCCATGTGGGAGACCAAAAAGAAGTTCCTGGCTCCTGGCTTTAGATCCACCCAGCTCTAGCCATTGCAGCCATTTGGGTAATGAAGATCGAAGATCTCTCTCTCTGTCTCCCTCTCTCTGTAACTCTGCCTCTCAAATAAATAAATAAATCTTTTAAAAATTACAAAAAAGAATTCACATTGGCATTATTACTTATATTATATGTCATGCAAACATTAAACACCAACCACAGAGAAATGTGTAAAAAATATAAAGTGTTGTTTCTGACACGAGTCAGTCTCATACCAGGAGTTCAAAATGAAGTTTCCTCATCTAATCCTTCCAATGAGATATTTCCATGCTCCTGGTGAAGAAGTAATGAAGTTCAGAGAAGTTTT